>NW_028094950.1:2400000-4800000 GCF_014824575.4 Sturnira hondurensis
CAGGGACCAACTTTTGCTGTGTTAAGCCACTGGGGTCCTGCAATTAATTTAGCACAGTAAATCCTACCCTTTCCTGGCTGACACAATAATTACACCTTGGAATCCTCTAACCAAGCCTCATGGAGAGCTTTAAATTCAAGTCAAGAGCAGCAATCTTTAGGAGCAGTGATCAAATTCTATTATTCTTTTCTCAAATGGATGCGAAAATCAAGTAATAATTCAATTTCATTAAAAATATTTAAAGATTTTCCTGTTCCATCTGAATTATTTTGTTTAAAATTCCAAACTCTTTCACCTAGATGAGGTTTAATGCTTCCAAGTCTCCAAAATGTCTCTAATTTCTCGACTGTCCTTCAAGCAAGGGATTTTCCATAACAACTAAGGATATTTGCAAATCTAGTTTTCTAGTATGAGAAGGCGGAGAGAGGCCTGGGAGCTGTGTTTCACCTGTGTTACAGAAAGTGTACACTGGATATATTTGTGACATTAGGATAGTTAAGCCCATGTTTGTAATGTAAAAAAGAAATAAATGTAAGAATAAGAACAGAGCAGCACTCTGCCAACTACATGGATTATGTGAGAGAAATTGAAACGGTGAAGCAAACATTTTTCACCATCCACCCACCTCGGCTGGATCCAAGTGATACAGGAGGAGGCGAACACACTTCAGTGGTTTGAGTTCAAGACTATGAACGTGAGAATAATGGCCTGCTTGCTGAGTTCCTTACTTCATAGGGGTTTTATGAGGGTGGAACAACTTTGAGGCTGACAAATGCGTAAGTGCTAAGCATTATTGTCTGAAATCATTACTACATCAAATGCTTGTGTAATCAAGTATTATTACTGGAAGCTCTGCAAGAAAAGCTAATCTTTGGAGGTTTTCAGCTCTCTTTGCAGAACAAAGAGGCATGGGTGTCATCTATCCTAAGTACTTCAGACATGTGGATCATGAGTATTCAGACAGTGAGCAAGTATTTCTCATATGCCCATATTTCAACTAATAAGAACTTTGTATTTATTGGCATCACCCAAAAAGCAATATGGTACTTTGGCAAGGAAAACATATATAGGGTTTAGATTCTAGAATAAGGTGAAACTAACATGGAACCTACCCAAACATTTTCAGCTGAGATTAAACCCCTCCTGGCTATTTGAATAAATTGCTCTTTAAGTAATTAAAACTGTAGCCTGTGGTCTTTAGTAAATTCTAGTAATTTCTCTGTAGTCAGTCTCAAATATGTTCTGGCTGGCTTCCTTCCAAAGAGCACACCTGTGTGTTAGTTGAACAATGTCTTACTGAAAGATGAAATTAACTAATTTTGTTTGATTTGGATCTTGGTTGAAAGTCTGAAGTTAGATATTTATATGCAGAGCCACATAAAGAATACTAGCTTAAATTATTCCACCAGGGACTATAATAAGATTTCCATTTAGCTAATACAACATTGGAATATGCTTAGCTAATGAAAACGATTCATCTCTGTTTTTCTATCAAACACAAGAGTAGGAGGAGGGGCAAAGGACTATTATTTCAAGTATAGAACTTCTAGCATTTTAACTTTCTTCCCTTCCACGCTACATCCTTTTCCTAAATGTATTCCCTTTTGTTTCTGAACTTTGAAAAGGCTGTGATCTACTTTAACTCACAAAAACCCAATAAAACTTTGCTTTGACATAAAGTAATGGGTCTTTAATGTCTTTGATCCCCCTTTTCCATGTAAAAGAAAAGCCCAATGATCCCTATTAAGGGGATGGATAAAGTTCATTTCAATAACCATTTTCAGCTGAGATTAAATTTTATGAGGGCAACTCAAGTTTTCACTTTTACCCGTTAATTATATGGGATGTCACAAATGTTGGAAGATGGGATTTGTTTATATTTCCAATTTTTAACTCAATTACAGTTTTCACGGTATACAGAATTAACACACAGCTGAACAGGGGTGCCAACATCCACCCTTCCACCACCTCAAGGGTGCGGGTATGTGCCGTGAGAATCTGGTGCCATTTACAACCGTGCTAGTTTCTGTATACTCGTATTTTCCAATGAGACTGCCCCAGAATGGCCCCAGAATGGCCTCCAAGGAGCCCCCTTACTGTCAGAACATGCAAATTCTCCTGGCATGTGGGCTTCAGTGGACCTTAATCAGAAGGAATGCTGCTGATTTCCCCAGCCAGACTGTCTGGGGCCCAACACGAGAGACCTGGTCAAGATTGCGAGACAGAGTTCAGTTTAAGAAGGAAGGCTTTTCATTGCACGTAATGTGCCTCCTCTATCACATCCAAATGCTTTGCAAACTGCCTTGGGGATAGCAAGGAATGGTTGCAATTAAAAATATATATATTCAATTGTACAGTAAAAAAAAATAGAGAAACAAATAAATAAATAAAGATAGGCAAAGCTAAGTTGAGAAATAGGTATCATGTGAGAAACATTAGGCATAAAAAAGAAGTAGGACATACATATGCTAAACAGATTGGAATGGATGCAAGAACAAGCAGGCATTCAGTATTCACGAAGCATGTGATACATCGCATCTTCACGAGGCCCAAAACATTCATGAGATCTTTAGCCACGTGTTGGTGAGACCCATTTAAGTTCCACTTGCTTTCAACATGCCACTTAGTTGGGGTGCTTGTTATGCAGCAGGAGCACTCATGGGAGTCTAGTGACCCACCAAACTGATGCCCAAAGAGCAGAAGTAGTATCTGTGTCAACGAAGCTGATCTGTCCCTAGAACTTTAACCACACACATGCTAAAAAGGCCTCGTTGTAAAGAGCTCTCACGCATCAATAAGAAAATATAAACACCATAAAAATGGCAAACGTCATTAACCTGCAAATTCACAGTAAAAGAAATATAGTGTAAGGCATGTTTTAGAAGTATATAAGATCAAAGAGAGAAGTGGAAAGAAGGTGTGGACTGGCTTTCGGATACTCCCATAGCTGCCCTCTTCTTGCGCCTCCAGCACTGGGGTGGGAAGGGGGAGAAGGAGGAAAAGGCACGTGGATGCCGCCCTCTGTTGTCTGTGGCTTGTTGGGTGGGCAAACCAATGCTGACTCTCCTGAGCAGCGCATATGCGGTTCCTTGGAAGGACATGCATTTCTCTAACTCTGATCAGATTCACCAAAAAAAAAATTAATAAGCATTCCCAGGAATGCCTTATGTGTGCTCACTAATACATTTAGATGTGATGTGGCTTCTTTGGTCCCAGCCCTTCCCATGGGACACTGGTGTCCCTGCTGCGAGGGTTTGCTACCCACCAGTCGTGGCGTCTCCCTGCACAAAAAGGAGAGAATAGACCCTTCCAGCACTGCGTCTCCCTTTGTCACCCAGATCTGAGAGAAGTGAATGGCTACGATTCTTACAAGGGAAAACTCTGTCATGGACCCTACTAAGGAGAGGCATCCTCTGGGAGTGGTCCCATGGCATGAGCCACAGGAAAAGTGCTGGGGTTGTGACCCTCCATCAGCCCCCTTCATTTCTGTCTTCATTCTTTTTCTACCTCATCTTCAATTCATAGCCTTGCTCCTCAGCGGGGGTCCAGCAGATCGCATCCCCTGGGAATTCGTTAGAAATGCAGAACCTCAGCCCCACCAAGTTCTCAGAATTTAAGACCAAGTGCATCAGCATTTGAATTTTACCAAGACCCTCGGGTTATTCTGAAACATATTAAAGTTGGAGAAGTACCAATTTATAAAATTTCTGGATTCTACCGCTCCAGCCATGCACAGCCACACTCATTTTTAGCTGGGTGCTCTCAGGAAAAGAAAGAAAGAGCCCTATTCTTCCTTTATTCTCCCTCATCAGACTTCGTCTACACAGAGCTGCTCCAGCAGCGTTTCAGTTTCAGACCCGTTCTTTCCTGTTCTCTTGTGACCCTTTCGGGTGGCCCTTGCCCTTCTCTTCCTGTTGACAGATGGAGGCACAGGCCCCTTGGGTCCATTTATCCTGCTTCCAGTGAGGCTGGAAAAGCACCCCGGGATCGGCTGTGGCTGACCTGACAGGCCCCACCCTGCCTCTTCTCACGCCAGATGTAATCATTCCCAGAGTTCAGAGGTTTATGACTTGTTTCTTGTAGTTCCAAAAGTGCGGTCAAGATGCCCTGGTGTTGAGTTGGCAGGAATAATGGCTTATTTAAATATTTTCCAATGCGGCTCTTCCAGACCCTTTCCTCCACACTGATATCCCTTGCACGGGAATATGGATGTAGTGAAATCACATGGCTCACGTCAAGTTTGTCTTTAAACTGTCGTACCAATGAAGTCATTATGCCGGCACTTTCCACAAACCAAATCTACTATGAAAGAACGAGCGTCTACAATTGGCCCCCAAATATTTCCACGGGTTCTTGGATGCACTTTGGGATTTTGCTTCCTAAACATGTCAAGGAATTATATTTGAAGTCCAGGAAGGGCAAAGATGACTTTCTGTGTTTCTCAGGTATTTGGGGAATCCACCTGCATCCACAGAGTGAAATGCTTTTATCTTAATGTGCACACACTTCCACGTGGGCACACACATGCACATTATTGCTCAAGCTTCTAGTCCCCTTCAGAGATGGGGGGAAAAACCAAGGTTATCTCTAGGAAGAAAAATAAACTGTAAAACTGGCAATATTATGCACCTTACAGGCATTAGAATATTAAAAACAATTCAGCTGAAAAGACATCACAGTTTATACAACTCAGGTGATATCCTCTTGATGATATAGGAAATAACAAGTGTATGTGAATGACAAGGTACCTAGAAGATTAAATTGGACTAGTGGAAAGTGAAACAGAAGCTAGCGTTGTTTATTTTCTCTGCACACGAGTATCTCTAAGAAGTTTAAAAGTACAGGATAAGAGGGAGTCTTGACAAAATGGAAAACAGGCTGCAGATAATTTTCTGCCATAATGAGTCAGCCACTTAGACAAACTGAGGCCATTTGGGACTCACAGAAAGAAAAATGATCCCAAAGAGCCTTGTTTGATGAGACAAAGGTGACATCTGGACCCTCCAGACTCTTCTGCCATCCAGAGTGGACATCTGTGCTGTGGGTCCGTAAACATCTCCATAAACAAGCTTATTTCTGGTCTGGGCCAGTCTTGATCAAAGTTTCAAACGTCCAGCAAAACCCGCCCTGCTTACCTAATGTCAACAAATAATCTTTTCAGAAAACCAAAGCCTACACCCACACAGGCAACAAAAGGAAAAATATAGATAAATTAGACTTCATTGAAATTAAAAACTTTTGTGCATAAAAATCACTGTCAACAGAGTGAAAAGACAATGCACAGAATGGGAAGAAAATATTTGCAAGTCATATACCTGATAAGAGCTCAGTGTCCAGAATATATAAAAAGGCTCCCACAACTCAACAACGAAAGAACAAATGCTGATTAAAAATGGGCATAGGACTTGAATAGACACGTCTCTACAGAGAATATGCAAATGGCCAATAAGCACATGAAAAGATATTCAGTATCACTAGTCATTAGGGAAAGACAAATCAAAATCACAAAGAGATACCTATCAGGATTGTTATAATTTAAAACACAACAATACAGAAAATAGCAGGTGTTGGTGGAGATGTGGAGAAATTGGAACCCTTGTGTGTTGTTGGTGGGAATGTAAAATGGTGCAGAGCCACTCTGGAAAAGTTTGTTGGTACTTCATAAAACGAAACATAGAATTACACTGGAAGAAGAAAGGAAAGGCTGTCCCCTAGAAATTTTAGAGGGAATGAGGCCCTGCTGACACCTTGATTTTGAACTTCCGGCCTCATGAACTGTGATAGAATGAACTTCTGGTATGTCACCCAGTTCGAGAAAATCTGTTCTGGCAACCCCAGGAAACGAATGCACTCCCAAAGGCATAAACAGCTGTGGATGTGTGTTTTTAGCTTTTACTTATTCTCGGCCAGTAGAGATTGAGGGATGCTGCTCTCAATACAGCATCTCTCTCCTCCACCCTTATAATATGGCAGGGTCTCTAACCAGCCTTGGTGGCAAACCAAGTTCAAGGGTGTTCTCACCGTCCCTCTGCACATCACTTTCCCATTGTCCCAAGGAAGGAAGGAATGGCTGACTCTGTCCCTTGGGGTGGGCCATCCGCTTCGGAGAACTGTTCTCGGGCAGCTTTCCCTGAGACATCCGGGAAGAAGAATCATGTCTTTGTTTTTCCTGTGACCTTGTTTGATCTCCACTATGTTCCCTGATAGATTGTGATTCAAAGCTGTAGACGTGTCCTTTTTTTGTTGAAGATGGAGCTTATATGTCCGATTTTTTGTTCTATTTCTGCCTCTGAGGTGACTTCCAAGATGAAAAGATATCATCATCTTAACTTGACTCTGCCATTTAAAAATTGAGAGTCCACCCCACCCCACCTTAAACTCTATAGCAGGAGTCAGCAAGCGTTTCCTGTCAAAGGCCTAATAGTAAATATTTTAGGGCTTACATCACAACCATTCAACTCTGTCACTGTGGTGCAAAGAAGTCATCGGCAATATGGAAACAAAAGAGCATGGCTGTGTTCCAACTGAACGATAGAACAGAGCAACGTGACTTTCAGGGCTGGTCACAAAACACTCACAGCTTCTGCCCTGTTTTTGGACACTGAGCCACTGGGTCTCAAGACTGAGACCCCCTGGGCTGTCGTACCCGAGGCCCCAGAATCCCTGAGGAACTGTTACACAGAGACACGGGAGGAAGCGCCTCCAAACTGCCACCAGCACCAAGCGTTTCTCTAGCAGTGTGCTCTCCGTTGCCACAGTCACCAGCTACATGTGGCGATGGGGCACTCACAATGTGGCAGAAGCAAACTAGAAACTGAGCCGTAAATTTTATTTCAATTAATTTAAACTTTACTAATTTCTATACTGATTGCATGTTGAAATAATATCTTGGATATTTGGGTTAAACACAAGATATGATTAATATTATCTTTCTTTTTCTGTTTTTTTTAAAAAAATGTGACTAGGCCCTGACTGGTGTAGCTCAGTGAATTGAGCACGTGCCTGTGAAGTGAAGCAAAGGGTTGCCAGTTTGATTCCCAGTCAGGGCACATGCCTGGGTTGCGGGCCAGGTCCCCAGTAGAGGACACACGAGAAGCAACCACACATTGATGTTTCTCTCCTACTCTTTCTCCTTCCCTTCCCCCCTCTCTAAAAATAAATAAATAAAATATTTTTTAAAAAATGTGACTACTAGAAAATCCTTAATTAGTTACAGCTCATCTCATAGTTCTATGGGAAAGGGATAGTTTAGCATCATCTCCAAAATGTTCTGGAGCCCAGTGCTGGTGACTTTGGGCAGCCATCCCCAGCTTGGCCCTGTCGGTCACTTGAGTCATCTGACCTTGCACAGATTTTCCAGGGCTCTGGTCTGCACCCGAGCCTGGAACAGACCCCAAGTGCGCAAGGGATCTTCGTGATGCCAAAGAACATTTAGAGCAGAGAGAAAGAAGGGCCTTCCTCTGCCTGATGCTCACTGGCCCTGTGGGGTAGTATGGCATTTTGGAAAGATTTTAGTTGAACAATCTTGCTTTAAACACCAGCTAGGATAATTATTTGCCGTCGGATCTTAGGAATGTTTCTGAACCTCCCTGAACACTAGATTCTTCGTGTTAAAAGAAAGAAAAAGGTTGTGAATCTTTTCCCCCCGCAACCCTCAACAGGATCTGAGAGTTTTTTTGAAGACGTGATTCAATCCCCAACAACTGGCACAGCTGTTATGAGGATCAGGGATCAGGGTGTAAGTGGCCCAGCACCTAATGCTCAATAAACCAGTAAATGACCCTTAGCACTTAAAGTTCTGAGGGGTAGGAAGCACGAACCCTGGAGAAGGCAGTGGTGACTAGAGAGTTTACATCTGTGTGTTCATATATGTGTGCATGCATGCAATTGCATGTGTCTGTCTGTGGGCAAGGGGAAGCAGGAGACAGACGTTAAAGAGATAAATAAATACATAACCCGGGAGAGGATGACTGCTGTGAGAAAAATAAAGGCAGGCAAGCAGCTGCGCCTGCAGGGTGGAGAGGCTGCTTGGGGAAGGTTCTGGACTAAGGGGGCGCTGGGGAGGGTCAGGTCTCAGCCACGTCTCCACATTAGCAAGTGGCAGGCTGATGGGGACATAACCTGTGGGCAGAAAGCTGTCCTCTAACACTGCCTCATTCCATCTTCTCTATACCTGCCCGCTTTGTTTTTCTGTGTAGTCCCCCAACGGCCCTTCTAGCCCCAGAATCACCAGAGCAGTGCAGTTTTCTGAGACAGCGATCCAACTGGAGGCAGCTGGCCCCAAACCCGTCCCTGTAAAGTCGGTTTGCGCGTAGCCAGCTCACTCAGGAGTCTCTTTACCCTGTGCTACTTCCACCCACCTTATTTCCTAATGTCTAACTTTTAGAGCATTTTCTATGCAGTTAATTTAGCCTCTTGTAAAGTTTTGTATTGTTCTCTTTTGTTATTTCTGCCACTTGCTAAAGATACTTCTTATTGTCATGTCTCTAATAAAGATTTATGCAGTTATTTATCAAATCAACCCCTCTTGAGATTTTTTTTTTTACCTCTGCCTCAACTTCACTGTTTCCCCATACTTAGGTGAGGGGTCTATTAACACAAATTACCCCCACCTGTGTTTGATGCACTTACTATTTAGACCAGGGGTGTCCCACCTTTTGGCATCTCTGGGCCACACTGGAAGAAAAAGAGTTGTTTCGGGCCACACGTTAAATACATTGTGACACGTAATCACAGAGAAATCTCATCATGGTTTAAGTAAATGTACAATTTTGTGTTGGGCCACATTAATAAACATCCTGGGCCGCATCTTGGGTCTAAACTTTAGACCAAGACAAACCATTCTACAGAAAGCTTCCCAGCGGGGCAGGTTTTGCTATGTGCTTTTAGGTTCATAAAGGCGGGAAAAGATAATGCCAACACCTGTGTAGGTGTCCCGCTCAGGACCACGATAAACCCATTCTGATTTAAGGCTTCAGGGAGGTTGAGTCACCACGGCCACACAGGTGAGCAGAGACTAGGCTACAAGTCTGCCAACTTCAAACTCAGTGGTCGGTCAAGCACTTGCTGCCGCTCCCACTAAAATTCGTGCAAATGTGCTGAGTCTGCCGCCAGTGAGCTAGAAATAACACACGGTGGGTCTGACGTTTGCTCACTGTCTCATTCGACTTTCCAAAACGTCACTTCTTGCTACCATCACCCTTTAATGAGAGGGAAACTTTGGTGAATGAACGAACAAATGAATGAATTACGTAAAGCAGGTTTTGTAAACTGAGCCCAGTGCTGAAAGAAAGAAAAACTGAGATAAGGAAACAGTCAAACAAAGTAACAAAGAAATGGCCACCTTTAGGACACTGGAGCTGGTGGTTCTCAGATGGGGGAGGTTTTGTGCCCCCTGGCACATCTAGAAAAGTCTGGAAATGTTTTCTTATTGTCACACTGGGGAGAGGGTGCTACTGACATCTAAAGGGTAGAGGCCAACCCTAGCTGCTGTAGCTCAGTGGATTGAGCGCAGACCTGCAAACCAGAGGTTCGTGGTTCGATTCCCGGTCAGGGCACATGCCTGGGTTGTGGGCCAGTTCCCAGCAGGGGACACACGAGAGGCAACCATACATTGATATTTCTCTCCCTCTCTCCTTCCCTTCCCCTCTAAAGATAAATGAATAAAAGAAATAAATAAAATAAAGGGTAGAGGCCAGGGATTCACAGGACAGCCCCTCAAAATACCCCTCAAAATAAAGAAATATCTGGCCCAAAATGTCAACAGTTGCTGAACTGTTGACCGCCGTTTGAGGGCGCCTTGTTTCAGGAGGGGCTCACAGGGTGCCCCAAAGACAAACACTGATCTCGAAAGGAATAGTCTTCTCCATACTGTACTCAGTTTCCACATCACGGCCTTCACACCATTTATAGGCCAGCCCCCATGAAAGAAATCCATGTTCCTACATTCATTTCCTCGGCCTGAAGTCTTGGGTGAGGCTCTGTTTGCTTGACTGTTTTCTCTGGCATGGTCTCCTCTCCACCAACTCGCTTTATGAGCTTGACTCTTGCTCTCCATAGAGACAAAGGCCAATATGGCCTCAAGTGTTATCCCTGCTCCAGGCCCCATTGCCTGGGAGAGGCTCCCAGGTCCGGCAGAAAGCCGGGGTCTCTGGCTCAGTCCAACCCTGTCGGGCCAAGGCCAGCCCAGGAACGTGGATCCGTAGGGGGATTTTCTGCTCCTTTCCCGCTGTCTTTCCAACATCAGGCTCTCCGGCATCTCTAGTCTTCCTTTTCTGCCTTCCCCGACTCCTCCTTCAGACGAACAGGGGAATCCGTGCCCCTGGCTGCCCGATGGGCTTGCCCCATCAGGAATCCAAACCTCANTTTATGAGCTTGACTCTTGCTCTCCATAGAGACAAAGGCCAATATGGCCTCAAGTGTTATCCCTGCTCCAGGCCCCATTGCCTGGGAGGGGCTCCCAGGTCCGGCAGAAAGCCGGGGTCTCTGGCTCAGTCCAACCCTGTCGGGCCAAGGCCAGCCCAGGAACGTGGATCCGTAGGGGGATTTTCTGCTCCTTTCCCGCTGTCTTTCCAACACCAGGCTCTCCGGCATCTCTAGTCTTCCTTTTCTGCCTTCCCCGACTCTTCCTTCAGATGAACAGGGGAATTCGTGCCCCTGGCTGCCGGATGGGCTTGCCCCATCAGGAATCCAAACCTCAGAATTCATCTCTTTCCAACTTCCATTTAAACCCCATTCTCAGATAGAGACACTCAAGAAAGAGTCGAAAAATCCATAACTGACAATGAACGTCTGACTGCTTCCAGGAAAAGCTGCCTGTTGACAAAGGCTTTATAGCTGGTGGGGTGAAAGACATGTGCATATAAAGCGCTTAAGTGCTTTCCCTCCCTTTGCCTCATCCGCTTTCAAATCTCTGCCCCGACACAAAGAGAGCAGGGGATTCCTTATGCCCAGCAGGACGATGGGAAGACGTGCTCAGGGCTCTGGGCGACCCAGCGGCCTGCTGGTGGTGCCTGCACACAACCTGCCAGGACTGAGCCTGGACTCTTCAGTTGAGGTCCTGGCTTGGCGGGGTCGGGCGGGGGAGTGGAGTGCTAACGATACGTCTCAGGCTCTTCTTTATCTGCTGACACAGACGGACAGCTCACCCCCCCATTTGGGGAAGACGTTACCGTCTCTGCCTGCCAGTCTCCTGGGCCTTGGCAATGCATGGTTGGAGGCAGCTCGGAGCCCTGAACACCTCTCTTCTCTCCTCCACCTCCCTTCCCCTCTCCTCCCTTCCCCTCCCTCTCAACCCTGACGTACAATCATGAGGTCAGCACTTTCTTCCTCAGCTGATCCTCAGCAGGCCCAGATCCCTTCGGGACAGACCAACAGGCTTTTACTTGCCGGATGTCTACGTTTCCTCTAGTTCCTTTCTGGTCTGGGAGGACTCCAGTTGAACCCCTCTCACTCCTCCTCCTGATTCTCACTCTGCCCTCTGGCCTCACTAAGGAAAGGGGACTATAAAAAGACAAAAGAAAACTGAGAATTTCATTGTCAGGCAAAACGCAAAAGCATTTAAGGAATGCCTGGGAATCCCTAAGGAGCCCTCATCTAGAGAGAAACGAATGACTAGAAAACACCCGCTTGCGCTCTGATCCGGTGTTAGAAGGAGGCGTGCCTCCCAGGGTAGGAGAGAGCGCCTGCGCAGGGCGCCCGTTTCCATGGCACCACTCGTTTAGTGAGTGGTTCTATCTCTCATCGTAAGTGACCTCGAGTTAACAGGTAGCTTTCTTTACTAGAAAATCAAAGCTTTGAAGTGATTTTCCACGTAATTCAAGAGGTCGAATATAATTGAGAAAATACAAAGTTTTTGCCGTTGTTGGTGATGTTCTTTTGGTCCCAATTTTGCTCTCCTTTCGTTGCTTTCCTGCTCAGTTGAACTTTACCCTGGATTAAACCTTCTCTGAGTGCAGGTTCAGCTCTGCCACCACCCACGGCCACAGTCGTCTCCATGCCGTCACAAGTTTGCACGGAAATCTCGGCCAAGTTGTTTCATTTCACACCAGCCGTGGCCTAGTAGAACGATTACCTAATGCAGCCCCATGATGTGACAATTGTTTAGTGACCCGCCTTGATGTTATCACTGCTGTAGTCATATCAGGTTGTCCCCCTCTCCTGCTAAACCTCCTTGTCCTAGTGAGCCACGGCCTGATCGTTCCCTCTAAACTTCTACAATGAAGTCACCATACGTAGCCCAAGGTTTTGCTCTGTTTTGTTTTCACAGGACATTTATGTGTCCCAAATAACTTTTTTTCTTTTTAGCTAAATCAAGCAGCAAAGCTTCTCGAGGTGCATTGGTTTGGGGTGCTGGGGATTATGATCAATGATGCGTTCCCCTATTCTATGTTAGTGGTGGAACAAGACAGACCGTAGAGAGAGCCTGTCCCCTCTGGTGCATCACGCTAAGCTTTTCTGGGGTGTCTGTGACCATCACAATCCAATCCACACTCTAGAAGCATAGGAGAGGCAGATGACTAGAACCTAAGGAAATATCAAAGACAGAAAACATGGGGTGGAGCTGGACCTTTTAGGCTGGGTTGGATTTCAAAAAGTTTAGAACAAGAGAAAGGCCCTCAAAGAAATGGACACCCTGAGCAAGACACCACAGTTGAGAAAGACCCGTTAAAAAAAATAAGTCAGTCAATGTTGGTGGAGATTGAGTTTCTTGGGTGGGGCATAGAAATAGGGAGAGCTAAGTAATTGGGTCAGAGCCAGAATATGTAGGGCTTGGCCTGGCAAGCTGGGTGTGGACTTTATTCTGGGTGGATTCCAATGATAAGAGTGACAGGTTTTAAAAACTGAATAATTAGGACACCAACTATGGAGAGAAAGAGGAGAGGGAAAACAAACTTTGTAGCAACCAGGCTGATCCAACTGAAGTCAGGTTAGGTATGGAGAAGTAGGCATGAGGATTGGTATGAAGAAGAAAAAGCCAAAGGTTAGACAATGTATATCAAAAGATTCTCCCAGTGCAAGGTCCAAAGGAGGCAGTCAACACATACTCATTGAGGTTGATGGTTCCAAGATTTGGGATATAAGTGGTGGGTAATGACATTTGCTAGGATTGGGAAGAGAAAACTGGGCATCTGGAGGAAGATCACAGACATGTTCTGTTTGTAGTGCTTTGGAGACAACCAGAAGGGATGACTACTTGGCATTGGACATGCAAATCCGGAGCTCAGGAGAGGAGATGTACCCCTTCTCCCCACCCCTGCCATGCAAGTCTCTGTTACTCAGGGGATCACGTTTAGTTTCACTAAGTTTTTAGAGCACAGGGGAAACCACAGAAAATAAAGGCTCCCTTCCAAGAAGAATGCACAGAAGGGAACAAAGGCAAGGGTGGAATCTTGAGGAGCATCAATATTTGCTGCTGGTCAGGATGCTCTGTGAGGCCAACTCATCGTGCCCCCCATGATTCCCACGGCATCTCCAGAGTCTAGCAGAGGCCCCGCACAAGAGCAGACAGTAAATGCAAACGGAGTCATGGAATGACAGTTCAGGAGCACGGAGACGGCATTTCATCAGAGGAATGGACAGAAACGGAAACTTACCTCTGTTGAGCATCAACCACCTGCCAGACATGTATTAGCTTTACTTGTGGTTTCTCCTTTAAAATAATAAAATGGCATCACCCAAAGCTTCACAAAGCTTAAAAGTCCAGCTTTATAGTAACCACAGCATTTGCAGTGTCTGCCTTCCCATAGACTCTCCCCAACTCAGAATATGTTTATGTTTAATCTTTACTTAAGGAGGCAAGGCAAAACAAAAACCCTTGGAACTTGGGGCACGCTTAACATTTTATTCCATAAAGAGAACTCCCAGATAACTATAAACCTTGTGGTTCTTCTGAGACTGTTGCACTTGTTCATTTAACTGATTGAGTCATTGTTTTCTAAGAGCCCGCACTGTACAACATGGGGGGAAATATATGGCTTAACCCACAAGAAGCTTGACATACAGTCAAAAGTGTGTGTGCATGTGCATGCATGTTGGTGAATATTTAGCTATGACATAATCCGGACACACTCAGAAGAGCAAGACTAATCCTGGTTGAGAAGTACAGGTATAGATGGAAGATCATGAAAGTCTTCACAAAAGAAAGGATGCACAAACAGAGCCCTGAAAGCTAAGCAGGTTTTGAGGGGTGTTTTGTTTCATTTGGTTTTGTTTCTAACCAGGAGGGGCCACATAAACAAAGATGATGAGACACAAGAATGCCAAGTGTGGAGTCTTTGAAAAGATGAGAGATGAGGCTGGAGCAGTACCCCGGAAGAGTTTTAAATGAGGGTGACATGACTAGATTTGTGCATGGCGATGACCCTTCTGCCAGCTGGTGTGGACACTGGATGAGAGCCTGGAAAGATGCCTGAACAGAGAGCTTTATGGCAAGGTTCCTCCCTTTTCCTCCTGTTGTCTATCTCACAAAAGCTTCAGGAGGGATGGGTTTTGCAGAATGACATCTGTAAGTAGAGTGAACCAACAGACTAGATTGTAGGCCTACATGTATGCAGAAATGGCTTTGCATCCAGCAGAGTGCTGGGAGGGGACAGTTGTAGGGGCAAAGAGAATAAAAGTAATACTGCTCGAAAAAGTAGCTCAATAATTTGGTCTAATTTGTACTTACAAGTGTTGATTTATCATAAACGAGATTTCTTTCAATCATTATTAGGTTTACACTTAGCTTCCTAAAGCCCCATCTGTGTTCTAAAACACTTCGCTTTATTGTCAGCACTGGCCCCAGGCCAAGCCCCAGCTCTAGGGGAAATGCAAAGCCCTCTTAACTTTGAGGGACCCAAAGGAAGATGCCTCCACTTGGCATAGCCTCTCGCCAGGCTCTGCTCTCAGTAACTCGCACTTTAATAACTCTGTTAACACTGACCATCATGCTATGAAATTCAAGTGAGAGTTGCAAAGAATTCTTATGGCCTAATACAGTCCCTAAAATGTATCTTAGAATATGGTTTAATCACCTCATCAATAGTCAAGAGATTTAACTATCCAAAACTTGTTTCTTAAAGTGCTGATTTGACTGACTTTCTCACATGTGCTTGAAGCGTTTTGTCCACATGTAACCAAATGACCTAGAGATTGAATTTCTAAAGCAATTTCTTAAGAGCCAAGAAGTAGGAATGGAAGGTTTAGACTACAGCTCAAGATGCCCAAGCCCTAGCGTGTCTGGAAACAGACCAAAGCAAAGCCACACGAAGGGCTGTCATTTGCTACCCTGGGAAACTTCTCCTTGTTCATTTTCCCTCCCAGAATAAAAATGCGCACTCGGTTTGGACCTTGGCAAGTGATTTCTATGCCACAGCGGATGATGGCTTAGGTCAGGATCTGCATGAGGAGATTTTCAAACAAAGATGAGAGCCAAGTGTGTGCCTTCCAAGTTCCCTTAATGCCTCTCCTTATTCTCGGCATCTCCTCCCCCTTGATCTAGAACCAGAGCCCTGGAGGGAGGTTTCTGAGACTTCCTGGTGGGCAGAAACCCAGGGTGGTTATCCAGAGCACAGCCACCAGTCCTCCTGATGCAAAGCAAGGAAGAAAAACGCCTCCCTAGGAAAACCCCCAGCGAAATCTGCAAGGACTGGCCATTTCCCTGTGCTTGGGGATACTATGTGGTAAGGGTCTCTCTAGGAAGAGGTGAAAATAGACCCACCTAACCAGTAGAGGCAATGTTACCATTTATTCCCCCTGAGGGCTTAATTCATCCACAAGGCTTATTTTCACCTTACATCTGATTGGTTTTAAGCAAGACATTTTCTCCCCAAGAACTCTATTTCAATGTTCCTTGGATTTATTACATTGAAAAAGTTTTAATAGAAACCTATTGTTCATCACAACCTATGAAATTAAACTTGTTTTCTTTTCTCCTTCTCCCTAGGCTTTAAGTTTTATTTTCACCTGATGTTATCATAGGAAAGAGCACCAGGTGAGGAGTCCAGAAGTCTGTCTTTCCGTCCGGACCCTGCCGATAGATAGCATTGGAAACCCTAGAAGTTCAGTCAGTCCTTCCTCATCCCTCAACAGGCACGCTTTCTGAGCCACTCACCCCCTGAGACCGCTGTGAGCTTCAGACGGGAACCACGTCTGTGAGAGCCACCAAAACCCTGCCATGGGCCAAAGCTAGGGAAGGGAGCTTCAGGTTTTCCAAAGATATTTCACACCAGACACCGTATAGTTTTGATGCACTTATTTGCCTCTCATAGAATCCGAAACTTTGCCCTTCAAATAGTTCGCATTCTTAGAACTAATTTAATTATAATCTGACTGCTGCATGTGTTTCTGGCCATATCTAGAGTCAACTATGAAGATCCAAGGCAACAGCTCTCTCACCTGGGAACGAAAGACTTCCATGGTTATTCTTCCATATCAAACTTGATTTAGACTAGATGGGATCAGGCCAGCACTGAAAGGGCTTCAGATCTGAGTTCACCAGCATGTCCTCATGGCCTGCCCGTGACCACCGGGCTGCGGCTGCAGTGACCTTGCTTCCGTGGTGAACACTGCACAGTGCTGGCTGCGGAGAACACACAGCCTCTGGGAACGAGGAGGTGGGTGAGGGGAAAGTTAAGGAGGAACACACTTCATACAGATTGTGAATTTTTGGAGGATGTCATGGGGAAGTTTTTCCTTTTTTTAAAAAAAAAACAAAGATTCTTTTCAGATTTCCACACTTCATCATTAAAAATTACGAGGATTTTCAAAATGTCTCTTTGACAGAGGAGATGATGTCTGCCCTGGGCAAAATCCTAGCAGTTTTCTCTTTTAACCAACAGCTCATCTAAAACCTTTTACCTAATCCAGAACATAACAGAACTTACAATGAACTTGGGAAAGTAGGAGCCCCCCAGATCAGCTGATAAAACACTGAGCTCTTCTTGGATGGAGCCTGTGTAAAATCTTCTGCACTTGTGTATAAACTGCTCAGAGCAATGTCTGTGGAGTTGAATTCAATATCTCCAAGTGCCAGGGACAACAAATGCACGGAGTGGGTCCAGGAACATATACGGAGAATAGAAAGAGGGATTTTCTAAAAATCTCAGTTTTGAGACCTCTGGCCAAGATGGAGGCATAGGTTGACACACTGTGCCTCCTCACACAACCAAAAGAAGGACAATAACAAATTTAAAAACAAAAAACAACCAGAAATCCCAGAAAACTGAACTGTATGGAAGTCTGACAACCAAGGAGTTAAGAAACAAATATTCATCCAGACCAGTAGGAGGGACAGAGATGGGCAGCCAGGTGGAGAGGACTCATGGCAAGGCAGGGGCTGGAGGATTGGGGTGGGTAAGGTGACAACTGGCAGAGTGGGTGGTTCCATATATTAGGGCAGATAAACTGGGAGGAACAACTGGGGAGTGAGACAGACTGCACAACCCAGGGTTCCAGTGCGGGGAAATAAAGCCTCAAAACCTTTGACTGAAAACATCTGTGAAGGTTGAAGCGGTGGAAGAAACTCCCAGCACCACAGGAGAGTTCATCAGAGAGACCTACAGGGTCCTAAAACATACACAAAACCACCCACCCAGGAACCAGCACCAGAAGGGTCCAATGTGCTTGTGAGTAGTGATGGGAGTGACTGAAAGCCAGCAAAGAGAAGAGCAAGTGGCATTGTTCTCTCTTGGACTCCTCCCCCACATACAGTGCCAAATCACAGTGACATGCATTGTCCCACTCTGATATAAACCTAAGCTCTGCCCCTTACTACACAACAGGTGCACTGAGACAAAAAATGGCCCCAAGGACAGAACAGATCAAAGCTCCAGAAAAAATACAACTAAGTGACAAAGAGATAGCCAATCTATCAGATAAACAGTTCAAAATACTGGTAATCAGGATGCTCACAGAATTGATTGAGTATGGTCACAAAATAAAAGAAAAGATGAAGGCTATGAAAAGTGAAATGAAGGAAAATACACAGGAAACCAACAATGACAGGAAGAAAACCAGAACTCAAATCAATGGTTAGGACTAGAAGGAAGAAATAAACATTCAACCAGAACAGAATGAAGAAACAAGAATTCAGAAATATGAGGAGAGGCTTAGGAACTTCCAGGACAACTTTAAACGTTCCAACATTCAAATTATAGGGGTGCCAGAAGGAGAAGAGGAAGAGCAACAAGTGGAAAACTTATTTGAAAATATAATGAAGGAAAACTTTCCCAACCTGGCAAAGGAAATAGACTTCCAGGAAATCCAGGATACTCTGAGAGTCCCAAAGAAGTTGGACCCAAGGAAGCACACACCAAGGCACATCATAATTACATTAGCCAATATTAAAGATAAGGAGAGAATCTTTTTTTCCAAACAAAAGTTGCCATGTGTTTATTAAAACATTTCTATTAACTTAAATATGCACAGCTGGCTCAAAACTCATTATTCACATATCACACATTCTGGAAAGTTTCTGAGAAAATCTATCAGGATGGGCTTCTCCTGTGACTCAATTGAACTCCAAATAATCTCTTCAGAAATCTGAGTGATGGTGCAACCTATATATCAGGGCCTTGCCCTTCTCATTCCCCAAAGCAGAATATCCACTTCTTGGAGAAAAATCCATGGTATGAACAAGAAAAATATTCTTCTTTTTAATGACTGGGATGTTTGAAAATACTGTATAAGAAGGAAGGTGAATCAATCTGACTGCTTCCTTCAGGAGAGAATCTTAAAAGCAGCAAGAGAAAAAGAGACAGTTAACCTATGAAGGAGTTCCCATAAGACTATCAGCTGATTTCTCAAAAGGAACCTTGCAGGCAAGAAGGCACTGGAAAGAAGTATTCAAAGTCATGAAAGGCAATGACCTACATCCAAGATTGCTCTATCCAACAAAGCTTTCATTTAGAATGAAAGGGCAGATAAAGCGCTTCTCAAATAAGGTCAAGTTAAAGGAGTTTGTCATCACCACGCCCTTATTATATGAAATGTTAAAAAGACTTATCTAAGAAAAAGAAGATAAAAATATGAACAATAAAATGATAACAAATTTACAACTTAACCTGAAAAACAAAAACGAAGAAAACAACTAGAACAGGAACAGAACCACAGAAATGGAGATCACATGGAGGGATACCAGGAAGGGAGTGGGAGGGGGAGTGAGAGGGAAAAGTTACAGGGAGTAAGGAGCATAAATGATAGGCAGAAAATAGACAGGGGGAGGTTAAGAATAGTATAGGAAATGTAGAAACTGAAGAACTTGTATATATGACCCATGGACATGAACTAGAGTTGGGGAATGTGGATGGGAGGCAGTATGCAGGGCAGAAAGGAATAAAGGGTGGGGGTTGGGGGGAATGGGACAACTGTAATAGCATGATCAATAAAATACAAATTTAAAAAATCTTGGTTTTGCTTTCTTCTCTGACATTGCTAACAAATGGAAGTGCTACTAAGTGAAACTTGGCACCTTTTTGCTGTACAACAGCCCTGGGTACAATAAATATACAGTGAATATCTGCTACTAAGTCTTGTTACTTCTAGGTCATGGCACAAGGAGTATAGGTACCTTCTAATAGTTAAATGATCTCCTAATGGATACACTTGTGCACTGATAAGACACGTTAATCACTTTCAACTTGTTAATGATATCATTTCACCTCTCTGTTAAATATTTCTAATCCTGCATATTATGCATTTATCTCAGTTTATGTCTTGAGGACATTTTGAATTATCTTAATATTGCTAATCACGTAATTACTTCAAGCAAGTTCAGCTTGCTTTTGTTTTAGGTCTTTCCTTTACAAATATGGACCCACCTAAGCAATCTTTATTTTATTATGTTTTAAGCACATACAGCCCCCTGCTTCTGGGACCTGTCTTACTGTCACTAAGCCCCTGCAAACCACAACCTGGACTCCTGCTGCTGCTCCCTAAAAACTTCCCAGCACAGTCAGACAACTGAGTTGTGCTTTACCACGGTCCAGGACGTGGAAGATCTTGACCTGATTCTGTCTTTCTCTTTGATATTTTATGTATGATGCTTCCTTTACTCAAAGTACTTAACAAAATAAAATTTCCAGGCATCCAAGATGGTGGTGGAGTAAGTGGATTTTAAGCTCTCTTCCTCCCAGAATCTACTGTAATTACAGCTAAAACATAGAACAATCGACCTGAATAACCAACTGAAGACTAGCTGAAGACAAGTCTTATAACCAAGGATTTACAAAAGAGGCCACAATGACAGTAGCATGAAGGACAGAGATGTGAAAAGGACATATATATGAAGGAACTCAAAACGCTAATTCAAAAGACCATAAGCACTCCCATGTTCAATGCAGTTTATTTACAGTTGCCAAGATATGGAAGCAGCCCAAGTGCCCACCAGCAGATGAGTGGATAAAACAACTATGGGACATTTACACACTGAAATACTACTTGGCTATAAAAAAAGAGAGAGCGAGAGAGCCCTGGCTGGTATAGCTCAGTGGATTGAGCTCGGGCCTGCAAACCAAACAACGGTGGTTCGAGTCCCAGTCAGGGCACATGCCTGGGTTGCAGGCCAGTTCCCAGCAGGGGGCGCACAAGAGGCAACCATACATTGATATTTCTCTCCCTCTTTCCTTCCCTTCCTCTCTAAAGATAAATAAATAAAATCTTTTTTTAAAAGAAAATTTTACACTTTGCAACACTATGGATGGAACTGAAGAATATTATGCTAAGCGAAATAAGCCAGTCAGAGAAAGACAAACACCATATGACTTCACTTATATGTGAAATCTAATGAACAAACTGAACTAATAAATAAAATAGACATAGACTCATAGATAGAGAGCAGAATGACAGCTAAGGGGGACAGGGGGTGGAAGGATTAAGCAAAAAGGAAAAAGGACTCATGGACATGGACAACAGCGTGGTGATTACAGGGGTGGGGTGTAAAAGGACTAAATAATAAAAAAACAATAAAAATAAAGACGTGTACTCATATCAAAAACATCAAACAAAGAAAAAAAGCATTACTTTGGAAATGAATGTAATATTCAATATCAGCATAGGTCAGAAATCATAATGAATGAGAGTTTTCAAGTTCAAGTTGTCACTTTGAACTGGGTAAACACTTATGAAGGACAAATATATGTGTGTGTGTGTGTGTGTGTGTGTGTGTATTCAGAACTAACTGATGACTACTGGGCCCTTCAATGCAATCAATGGTGATAAAAACACACTTTTGTCTCCAACCAGGTAGAATCAGATATGGAAAATCCATATGCCTGTGAACTGAGCACTTACTGTAGCAAAGATATTTTCCCATCAAAGCCTTAAGTACAAGTAAGGTGACATATCAAAGGAAGACATTTTTAGGGAGAATAAAAGCTACTTTCCTTCAGGAGAAAACCAGTGGGTATATGCGGGAAACTGTTTCACATGCCGTGGAAACGTAGCTCAGCCCTCGTGTGGAAAACCAGGGGGGTGCATGTCCACACGCAGGACCACACCCGGGGATAGGGTTTCCATGGGGAATCAGGCCAGTATTGTACCTAGATCGCTGTGAGACTTGCTTTTGCTAAAACTCCCTCACCCTGAATTGAGTGAGGCAGCAAGAGCTTACTGCAACTTTCTAAAATCTGAGCTAAACCTCCCAGGTATGGAGTGTCACCAATCCAGCAGCTTTTCCCTTTACATTTGCAAATATGCTTCTTCTTTGATATGATTAGCAACTGCCTCTCCTTTGTTGTCTGTAAAAGGGAACCACCAAAGCAAACCCCTGAATAGTAAATGAGGACTACCCTCCTTGCAATGGACCCAGGAAAACAATAAAAGCCTGTGGGGTCAGGCCCTCTCTCTCCAACCCAGAGAGCAGCCTTGCCATCCCTTTTTTCCCACTGGATTCCTGTAGTCCATATGCATTTGTTCCCAAACAGCCACAACATACACGGATCCTGCCGGCCAGGACCCGACACAGGTATACAGAGCTGGTGGGCGAGAGGGACTGACTTGCTGGAGTTTCACTCACAGCAACTTGGAAAAACAGGTGAAGTTGTCATGAAAACTGCTCTCCTCCCAACATTTTACTACTTATGCCATAGCTCACGATGCCCTTGAAAAATCTGATTTTTAAAAAGTACTGTGGATTTCACTTCTATAAAGGCACACATTTTGAATAGACTTTACTTCATTGAAAATTGAGTTGTCCACAATATGGTGTTGACCTTGTGCAGTGGAAAGAGCACTGAGTTAGCTCTGCCACTGACATGGGTGAGTTCACGTGACCCCTGTAGGTCTCAGTTCGTCGCCTGTAAAACGAGAGGGTTGGACTAAATACTCTGTGTGTGCCTGTCTACAGCCTATATCATGTGTGTTCACAATTGCGAAAAACTCAGTCCACCTTGGAGACTCTTACTTTGGGAGCAGGCCCTCTTGGTGTGAGGAGAGGCTGGCCTCTGGCTCACTCTTTCCTCCTGAATCCTCCCTTATTCTTGTAGTCCTTGGTTGATTCTTGTAGTTACCCTCATGCTGACTTCAGAAGGGCTGTGCATACCTTCAGACCCCCCCAAAGACACAGGCTCTTGCCTTTGCTTTCCTGAATAATACTTAAATGCAGCTGAAACACTTAAAATACATAGAGAGAGCAATAAATTGACTTATAAGCTATGACTTATTCTCACTTGGTGATCTACAATGTCCCACTCAGTTTAGGTCCCACCTATATGCATCCCGGGATAAAAAAGGCCACCTTGAACACTCCTTACCTGAAAGTGTCATTATGGAAACACAGACTCCTCATTACTCAGGCTGAGTGAGGCTCAGGGAGGGTGAGAAAGGCCCAGTTATGTCTTTTACCAACTGAATTGCCCCTTACAATGTTCTGGCCTATTTTTCCTCTTATCTATGTGAGAAACATCAAGAATAACCTCTTCAGAAGACTGCACACTTAACTTCAGCCCCATCATCAACTCAAGAGTCATGCCTGTCAGGACTCAGTATGATGCTTGTATTATATAGAACACAAGCAACCCCTGCTCTCCTACTTAGAAATAAAACAATGGGAAAGAGATATATGATATATTACATTTTACATATTATATTGCATTCTGTAGATGTGTTAGTCAGGATTAGAGTTAGTGCATGTAAGAGAAACTCAAAGAAGGGCAGGTTAAACACGATAAATAAACCTCTATCTCTCAAGTGAAAGGAGTGCAGAGGTACATAGTCCACGCTGTTAAGGCAGCCTCACAGCGCCAATCTCTAGGGCAGGCAAGAAAGGCTTCGCTGAAAAGGTTTAACATTTGAGCTAAAAGAAAAGAAACAAAAAGAATTAATTTGCCTCCCCAGTTGCCACACAAACGGGGACGTGTAAAGACAGAGGGATCAGAACAAAACCCGTAGGGAATCTCTAGATCCTTTAGACGCCTGGAGAGGGGGGATGGGGGCAAAATGGAAGATTAGGGTGTGATTACAAAGACCTCGCGTGCTGAAGAGAATAGTGCGGACTGTAAAACAGAGCCAATGAACGATTTTACCGGTGGGAATGACAGTCTGATTCTCACAACTGAAAGGTCATTCAGCACTTCCCCTGGGAGATGGTCATCAGTGAGTAGTGCGGGGGAACGCTGTCTTGTCCTCAATGGCTCCCCCCAGGAGAGGGTCTCTAACAGACGCTAAGGACATCTCTGGTGATGGGGGGAACTGGAAGGAAGAGCAAGGCAAATAACCAGGCTGAAAACACTTTCCAAACCTTCCTTGCAAAGACAAAACACACACATACACACACACACACACACACACACACACACGACAAGTCCAGTATAAACACATTCCAAATCTGTGGAAGTTGTCAGGGAATCTTGGGGCTCAGATACACATAAAGGAGGGAACACATTAAGAGATGGATAAAAAAGTAACAGATTTCATCCTGCTCCATTCTTTTGTTCTGTCTTATAGATCAGTCTCCCCCAGCACCACTTAAGTGCTATCTCACTCTTAGCATAATGGAGAGCCAATTTTTTAATCAAAAGCCATTTTTAGGATCAAAGAGAAACGTATTTCTAGGCAGATAGTATGTTAGTTATATCACTTAACATCATATGGTAAGGGGTATTCAACTAAAATTAGAGATGATATTCCCTGAAATTCTCAAAAAAAAAATCAAATGCCCCCAAATCGGGGGAAGAAAATTGAATCCTTTTTCTTCCAGGATATTTTTCTCAAGTACTAGCGGAAGTGCGAATGAGAGACAGGCCTCCTTTCCATCCAGTGACAAATGTAATAGGTTACATGAAACCACAGAAAATGAGTCTATTTAAAAATGTCAGATACGACACTAAAGGAAAACTCGGTCTTGTATTTTTTCCTCTTGATCATGGTCTAATAGAGACAATTCAGAAATGATTTCTTCTGAACTTGGTGATATTCATGATTGAAATAGTGTTGCTAATGAGAACAATGTGTAGAATTATTCCATGGAAAGCACTAATGATGCAAATCAGATGGTCTGTAGTTGTAGTTTCCCTGAAGATTATTTTTCTTTACGCATATTTGATTACTCAGATTAGCATACTGAAACTCAGATTTGTTCTAACATATAGAGAAGTGGGGTCTGTAAGGACAAACATTAGACAATTAACCAAATTTCCACTTTTTGCCACATAAAATAATGACAATCTAAAGCAGAGGTATTAAACCAAAAATACTATGTTCATGTATTTTTGGCATCTTATGTTTTTGTTTAGATCTACCAATATGTAGTGTTCTAGAAGACTCCACGTTAAAATAATTGCTAAATTGAAGGTACAACTCTTAATCAAGGGTGTAAAACTAAGATGCATATTTTGGAATTTAAATACCACCTGACTTCTTGATTATGCTTTAAAGAAAAAAATAGAATGTTTTCTTTTCTCTATTTAAAAGAATTTTAAAACTACCTTCATATCTCATTCTGTTTGTATCTCTGATGGTTACAGGAGACTATTACAGTTTTCTTCTGTAAGAGAAAACATTTATAAAGATACATTATGTCACGATGATTACAAGTCATTTCTGCCTATTTTAAAGAGTAACAAAATCTCAAGAGTTAAAAATCTGCAAACAACTAAGTAAATTTCTAGAACCATACCTCTAAGCTGATGGGTACACAGCATGGAATTTTCTCCAAAAATGTTGTTATTGAGGAATGTTTTTGACCAAAGAGTTGGCATCAAACAGATCTCGACTATGACCACAAATGTGTCATAAATGTGTTTGCAGAGCAAACACACAAGTACAAATTTTATCATATATTAATCAGCAAAATTATATCACAAGTTCCATAAAATATACTTATGCATTATTTGTTCAAAAGATGTTACTATATCATACTTAGGTATACATGACATATTATACAATATAGTATATAAAGGCAGATATAAAGGAACATAGAATACATGTACAAATATATTTATTTACCCAATATATGCAGTATCAATTTTGCTAGCTTATGCTACAATAACAGACAACCCCAAATCTCAGCAGTTTACACAACAAAGGTTTATTTCTTCCTCCCATTGCACGTCCTTCAGTGGTTAATTCCACCCCTACTCCACATCTTCTTCATTCTGGGACCCTGGATGAAGGACCAACCCCAGTCTGGGATGTACTGCTCTTGGGGTAGGGAGAAAGGAGGGATGGCAGAACTCCACAATGGTGGAATCCCACCACGGACCAACTGTTAACACTTCATTGTCAAAAACAAGCCACGCGGTCAAGCTTGATATCAACAGGGCCCAAAATCCCTCCATGGAAAGGGAAGAAATTATTATAAATAACTTTATCACTTGAGAAACTTCCTGAAAACATATTTATCCAAGCAATAGATCATTCAACTATCTTCTTCACAGGGCAACAGATCTCTCAACTGGGCAACTTGCTTATTATCAAATGAGTTTCCTCATCAGTACATCAGAAAAAATGGGATAGAGGAAAGAAAAAGAGAAAAACTCATAGCTGGAAAATTTCTATTTACAAATAAGATTCCAGTTAGGGGAAAATACCAAGAGAAGAAAAAGGGAAGACTCATAACTTTAAAAGCATTCAATAATGAATTTAAAAAGAAAAACACGTAAAACTACTATGTAAATCCAAGGACTGCTTCTTGCAAAAAAAAAAAAAGTCTTAAAATATATAAACATATAAACCTTTGTGTCATCTGACCAAGTGGGGGAAGTGTGAGATCCCACAAAAGTACAAAGTTGGAAAGAATGGAATAACCACAAATACAGAGGAAACTGAAAGATTCATAAGCAACTACTTTACTCAACTCAAAGCAAATAAATTTGACAACCTGAATTAAGAGAATGATTTTTAGGGAAATATAAATTGTTGATAGTTCCAATACTACTTATTTGTTCCAGAGCATAGAAAATAAAAAGAGGTTAAACTTCTAGCTAATATTCTTCACTTCACTGCAAAACAGAAATGGCCAAAGCTTTTCTTTAGTTGGTATATCAATCACCTATTGCTACTACAATAAATCACCAAAAATTTCGTGATTTAAAAACAACACAAATTTATTATCTGAAATTTTCTGGAGGTCATGTTGCATTCAAAACCGCGAGAACAAATCTCGGAGACTTTTAGGGTTTCAAAGGTGTTACTTTATTGGCCAAGTTTAACCTGCACAGGGGCGAACTCTCAAAGTATCCAAGGACACGGTGCCCGCGAGGGCTGTAAACGGGAGTCTCGCCCAACGCTTACAGGCTTAGGGTTTTATGGAGGCGCGCAAGCAAGCTGGATACAGAAGCAGATGTGGCGGTTAGCAGTTGGCTCAGGGGCACAATAGGGTTACTTATTATTGGTGAGTTAACTCGTGCACTGGCTCGTGCTCCTTTACTTGATTGGTCAGTTGAGCTCGTGCACAGGGGTAAAATTTCTCCCCCTAGTGACTGTCCAGATGGCTATCTGCCTGACTGACCATTGTTCTGGCACACCCTGTTCTTCGGGTGTGTCCCGGAGCCTCTTTGCATTAGTTAGCAAAACAACTTTTACTTCCTTATAGCTACGCTCTGGCTAGTTCCCCCTTGTCCTCAACAGTCAGAACTTCCAAGAACTTCACTGAGCTAAAGTTATGGTGGCAGGCCTGTGTTCCTTCTGGAAGATCTAGGCAAGAGCCCATGTCCTTCCCTTTCCCAGCAATCGGCTGGCTGGCTGCCTGCACTCCTTGGTTGTGGCCCCTTCCTCCCACGTCTAAGCACACCATAGCCTGCCTCTGCCTTTCTTCCTTTCTCTTTCTTTCCTTCTCTCTCCCGCCCCCCTTGACTGTTACGTCCACCATCCTTTTTTTGTCTCCCTCTGCTTCTATTGTCACATTATGGTCTCTTACTCTGGTCTCCTGCTCTCCTCTTAGGTGGACCCTTGTGATTACGTTGGACCCACCTGAATAGTCCGAGATAATCTTCCCAACTTAAGATCCTGACCACATCATAATCACATCTGCAATGTCCTTTTTGTCATGTAATGCAGCATATTCACAGGTTCCAGGGATTCAGGCATGGGAGGCCATTATTCAGTCTATAAGAGTTGGATAGGTTGAAAATATGAAAAGATACTTTGATTTATGAAAAATTCCATTCTTATTTCACTGGGGAATATAAAGACTCTACTAAAAAAATACGGAATGATGTGTTAAATTACTGTAGCAGTATAAATAGCTCAAAAACCTTGTTGAACAGAGCAGTTTCTGAGGAATCCAACAAAATGGGAACATATTGTCCTCTAAAAGAATATTCATCTGTACCTAGTTCCAGTCTTAATTTTGTTTTTAACTCATAGAGACAGTTGAACAACTTCTCCCATACTTTTCTTATCTGCACCCTGCCCTAACACTAGAAGCTTCTTTCATGGTATGGTTTCATTGAGGGGCACTAATGGATTTATATTAACAGATTAAAATTAAACATTTGGAAATACAGTTGCATTATATATGGTGAATGACCTTGAAACTCTCAAAATAAAAATATTCTTTTTTTCTTTTGTTCTTTTTTCCTTTTTTCTTTTCACATCATCTTCAATTTACATATCCTAATTCAAAAAATGTCCAAACAATAATTTGAACTTTCTGTGTAATGGCATGGTAAGGAAGATGGGAGCGTATTTTACTGATAAGTGTAGTCCCTTCTGACATTCTCATAAGATCCACCAGAGATATTCTTTCCTATCATAAACACCTAGCTTTACCATCTGTCTCACTCTCATTGCTACTGTGGGCCTTCCATCTCTCCTGCAAAGTGGCCCCAACTACTCTCTTACCGCCATTAAATTGTCCCCACCAATTAGGCAGTTTCTAAGAACTGTCTTCAATAGTCCCTGCAGGGCTATCTGGGCCATGTCAGAAATGCCAGCATTTTTTCTTCTCTTTGTCCTCAGCGGTGTTGCCCATGAAGTGGTAGAAGGCTCTGACACCACCTCTACTGCGACTTCCTCCCTATATGCACTGCATGTGCTTGACAGTCCCCTGAAATCATCTCATGTCCATGGCACTCTGCTTGCGGCTTCTCTGCTCAACAAGAGGCAGATTTCCCTGGTACTATGTGCTCATAGATTCGTGAGAAAATGACTTCTTTCTGCTTCTTAGGACTCGGACTTCTGGGTCTATGTGAACTGGGCAAAAGGGGGACCATTTATCTGAGACTATCCTCCTGAACTTGTCCTCAAGCTTCTCCTCCTCTTCTAGGCCTATGTTAAATATTTAGCACAAAACTTGGCACATACTAAATGTTCGATAAATATTACCTGTTACAAAACTCTCTCTCCTGCTCATCTACGTTCCTTAAAGTTCCATAATTAGCCTATTCTACACAAACCCCTACTTATACTTTGAAGCTTTCTTTTGATACATTGCTTGCCACTCAGTGGCAAGCTAAATAATCAGAAAATCCACATTGCATCTTTCTGTGGACATTGTTAGATAAATGAAATGCAGAGTCAGCCCCTGAATGCTTTCATGATGAGTCCCCAAATGCCCCAGAAATAGGTCGGCCTCTCACCAACAGCCAGTGAGAAACAGTGTTGGGCACCAATTACATGGTTGAGCTTAGCAGTGGGTTCTCCAGCCTCAGTGGAACTCTGAGATGTCTGCAGCCCCGACCAACCAGATGGGCTACAACCATGAAAGGCTACAAGTTACAATCTTCCAGCTGGGCTGAACCCCCTGGGTTACTTTTTCAGGCACTGTCTTATGTAATGAAATCAGAGACATAAATCACTTGAAACAATGCATTACACATGCGTATTTGAAAGGATTGAAAGAACTGAAAGACATCCTGTACTTGAGAATAACACACACCCCAATTTTTGTGCATAGTGAACAGCGCATTAGTAACGAGGCACAGCACCTTGAACAAACATACCATGCAATGTAATCACTCATTTATTTTGTGTATTCGTCTATGTTTCCAGATTCTATGGTCACATATTAATTTTGACATCAATGGGTAAGCTGTGAGGACTAAAACCAGGTTAATTCGTGGAAAGCTCTTAGGACAGCGAGTAGCTTTCTCTAAAGGCGTTGTGTCATCTATCATATTTATTAAATAAACTAAAAAGGGGGAGAAGTTAAGAAGAGGAACAGTCTACTTCCAAAATCTGGCTGGATAGTGAGTGGTTCATATCACTGAGATGCTGAATACAAAAGGAACAAGTCTTCCTTCCTACTTGCAGGTGAGAGTCACTGATGGCTTGCTGGTCTGCTTGTCTACTTTTCCCCCTAGCTATAAGACTACGTCATACTCACCACCGCATGTCTTGCACAGATATACACAGATGCCCCAGTTCACAAGACGAATATGACCTTCGTCTTCATGGAGTCTGAGTGTGGCATGTTCCCACTACCTCACAATAGGCATCTTCTGCATGTTGCCAAAGTGTGAAGTAGCATAGGCTGGCTATATTAGTGCTAATGAAGCCACCCGAGAATCAGCTTTCCTGTGTTTGTGAGGAAGGAAGAGACGCCAGCAGTAAAGGAGGAAGAGAAAAACGGGCAGAAGGAAAAAGAGGAAGAAATGCTGAAAACGGGGAGGGAAGCCGAAAGCTCATCGTGGATGGCTGAAATCAGAGAGGGACGACGTTCAAAAGAACGGGGACAGTTCCAACAACGCGACACCCTCCCAGGGATCTCGCCGAAGGTGAACCACCGGCGTCAAGCCAGGGTCCAGAGCCTCCCACACCGCCGCACGCCGCGCGTCCCGAAGGCGCCGGTTCCCCGTGGGCGCGCGCGTCGCGGAGCTGTGACGTCAGAGCGCCCGAGACTTCCGGACGCAGTGACGCCTCGGCAGGGCCGTCACGGAGGAGTCCGCTGCCTTCTAGACGAACAAGCGAGCCTCCGCCTGCCGCTCTCGGGGTGAGTTTGCGAGGGGGAGGACGGGCAGGCGTGCGGGAGCCGGAGCCCTTGCCTTCTCAGGCTCCGCGCGGACGGCCCGCAGGGGCGAAAGTAACGGAGTAACAGTGCCGAGACCGCTCGGGGGTCCGGAGCCACTTTGTCCGGGTGGCCCTTGGGCTGCTGGCCCAGCAGTCGCTTCTCTAGCAAAAGACAAATGCCATATATATGTGATTTCACAGATATGCGGAATCTAATGAACAAAATAAACTGAGAGGCAAAATAGGAACAAATTCATAGATAGACAATCGAATGGAGAACTGACTGACAGCTGTCAGAGGGAAGGGACTAAGAAAAAAAAAAACTCAGACAACTGTAGGGTGATTACCAGTAGGAAGCGGCGTGGGGAACGCGGGGAATAGGGTTGAAGAGGGCAAAGGGAGAGGCTAATGGTGACGGAAAGAAACTTGACTTTGGTGTTGAACAAACTATACGGTGTACAGATGATGTATTAGAGATTTGTACACTTGAAACCTGTATAATTTTATTAACCAATGTCACCCCAATAAATTCAATATAAATAAATAAAGAATAGGAGCCCAGAATGTGGTTACTATAAGCAGTATACAAAGATCTCTTGCACACCAATAAGAATATAAATAACCCCCTTAGGATCCAGACAAAGGATGTGAATGAATAATTTACAGAAAAGAAAGTCCAAAAGGCTAGCAAACATGTAAAGGTGTTCAAATAGACTGGTGGTCAGAGAAATGCAAATTAAAGAATGAGAGTTTATACCCTAACACTATAAGAATTAAAAATAATGGAACCACTTACTGGTAGTAGGATTGTAGGGAAAGAAAGCTTGCTAGATTGCTAGAGGAAATGTGATTCTTCGAGTGTGCAAAGCAATCTGGCAACACCTATTAAAATTCAGCCCACTAATTGCACGCTTGGGAATCTGGCCTTTAGAAACAAAATGTGTTATATGCGGATATATGTGAGAACATGAGGATTTAAGAAACAGTCCCAGGAACAGTCCCTGTCAACAAGACAGGGAGATGGCCATACAAATTATGGTGCATCCACATTATACAACCATTCAGAATAGTGACTTAGAGTTACAATGTCAACTTAGCAGGATTTTCTTGTATTATTAAGTATAGAAACAAATGCATAGATGTGTGTAGAGTGTGCTCCTATTTCTCACACACTGACCACTCATTTATTAAGATGTGTATAAATGCTTATGTATACGTGTGATTATAGAAAAATATGGAAGACCATACTGAGTTAATAACAGGTTTAGAGGTGATAGGCATAGGGGCGAGGAGATGTAGAGATGACACACACAGAAGATTTAAAGATAACCATTTAAAACTCTAGCATATTATATCTCATTTATCCATTTAAATGAAATTGTTTTTTAAACAAAGAACATGACACCCAGGTTCAAATGCTGGCTCCACCACATTCTGTATACTTTTGTGGAATATTTGCTCTAGTTCTCTGAAATACACCATTGGGATCTGGACAGGAATTGCAGCTGATACATTGTTTCAGAATCTCAGCCACCACCCACAGGGGTAAGGCCCACCCTTTTCATGTCTCTGTCCTTCCTACCAGTCTTGATGTAGCTTCCCCTATGAATCCTTGGTTATGAGACTTCTGTTCAGTTAGTCTTCAGTTGGTTTCCCAGGCAGATTGCTCTACATGTTAGCTGTAATTCCAGTTTGCTCCTGGGAGGAAGTAAGTGTAACATCCACTTATTCCATCCGTCACCATCTTGGATCCTTTGCTTGTGTCTCTTGGCATTTTTTAACTGTAGCTATTTTAATGGTTTTATGGTGGTATTCTTTGTTACTTTAATTTGTATTTCCCTGACAATTCATGGTGTTAAGCATCTTCTTAGCTGCTGATTAGTAATGTAGATCTCTTCTTTCAAGTACATATTCAGAGCTTTCTCTGATTTAAAAAATTAGGCTGCCTTTTTTTATTTAGTTCTAAGGATTCTTTATATATTCCATATACAACCTTTTGTCATAATATGTATTTTCTGATGTAACATGTTCTCCTTTCCAGTGTCCTACATGTTTTGTTTGTTTGAAGAGCAAATGTTTTCAGTTTTGAAGTCCAATATGTCATTTTCATCTGTTATTTTTGTGAGTCTCTGTCCTAGCTAAAAACCTTTTGCCTAATCTAAACTTACAAATATTTCCTCACATATTTAGCCATAAAAATGTTATAGCTTTGTCTTCTGCATTCATGTCTGTGATAGATTTGGGTTAATTGTTCTGCATGGTATGAAATAAGGATTATTGTTTATTATTTTCCTATAGTACGAAGTTTTTCAGGTAGTATATGATGAAAACTTTCGAATTGCATTTAACATCCATCCAAAATAAATTGGCATGTATATATAGAAATATATATAGACTTGCATATATCCAGTACATGTGTGGATCTATTTTTGAACTATCTTTTCCCTTTCTTTGGTCTTTATGTCTGTCATTTCACCAATGCCATGCTGTCATGACTACTTTGGTTTTATGGTAAGTCTTAAAGTCATGTAGTGCTAATCTGCTGAGTTTTCTGTTTTTAAAAATTACTTTCACTATTCTAGCTAATTTTCATACCCACATGTAACCAGCTTTTCTGTTCATATAAAAACTGCTTCCAGACTTTTTATCCATGTTGCATTGAATCTATACATCAATTTTTGAAGAGTTAGCCCCATAATGACACTGAATCTTCCAGTCCGTAAACATGGTATAGCTCACTCCATTATTCATGTCTTTTTCATATCTCTCATCAGTGTTCTACAATTTTTAGTGAAGAATGTTACATAGCTTTTGATAAATTTATTCCTAAATATTTATGGGTTTGGGCCTATTATAAGTGTACTTTTCTGTTTTAATCTTTCCATTGTTTGCTGCTAATTCTATAAATGTAAAATTGTTTGTATTAACTTTTTACCCCACAGTCTTTTTTTGTTAAAGATTTTATTTATTTTTAGAGAGAGGGGAAGGGAGGGAGAAAGAGAGGGAGAGAAACATCACTGTGTGGTTGCCCCTTGCACGCCCCACACCAGGGAGTGTGGCCTGCAACCCAGGCATGTGCCCTGACTGGGAACCAAACCAGCGACCCTTTGGCTCGCAGGCCGGTGCACAATCCACTGAGCCACACCAGCCAGGGCTTACCCCTCAGTCTTAATAAATTAGTTATAGTAATGTTTTGTAAATTTCTTAGAATTTCCTGCATGAACATTTGCCAAGAGATGGAGGCAGTTATATTTCTTCCTGCGTCATCTTTATAATTGTTCTTGTGGTTGCCTTATTTCAACAGCTGGGACTTCCAGTGTAATGCTGACTAGAAAGGGTGAAGGGGGACTGCCTGCCTTTTCCTCAAATATATAGGGAGGTCATTCAATGTGGTTATATTGTAAAAATATTAATAATGTGATCTAAAAGTGTTTCATAGATGCTCTTTATCAGTTTTTGTTGGTGGTGCTGTTTCCTCACGTCCCCTTTTCTGCTGCCTTCTGGGTGTAGGATCAAGGTCACTGCTGTGGCAAGAGTTACTTGATTCCTCTGGGACACTTGAAAGGCTAGAGGTTGCCTTCCAGAACTGCCCAGCTTACAGATGGGGAATAACCATTTATGTGCTGTGTTCTGGCCTTGTTGGCTGCAGTTGCCCCGGGGGCCCTAACAGCTTCCACGCTGGGATATACTTACCTTTGAACTAAGCAGGGTGCTAGTGGCTTCCCAGAAGGTTTTAGTTTTCAGAGAAGGGGAAGAACATTAGAGTGGAGATTTATGGTTAGATCGGATTTGGAAAACTAACAATATTCGCCAGAATCACCCAGCACAAGTTGCCTAAGTCTTCAGGCTCAGGTCTTCCATCTGAAAAATGAGGAAGGTAGAAGTACCAACAACATAAAGTGGTAGTGAGTATTAAATATGTTCAAAATGTTAAGCACTTGGCAAAAAGTTAGCTCTGAATGCATGTTGGTTTTCATTATTTTGTTGGTGGTAGATGCCAGTTCCTCAAAAGTGGGACTTCAGGGATTGAGGTAGAAGAATATTATTTTCAAGAAGCAGAATGAATTGCAAAAGCCAGAAGAAGGAGCAGATTCCAAATCCGGCAGAGCCACAGGCCGGCACCCCAAGTCAGCAGGCCAGCAGGTTGGGGGTCACACACACCCTTCCAGCCAGCCCCACTTCCACATGTCAGGGGTCTCATTCCAGGTGGGCTTCCAGGGCAGAGTGGCTGCGTGGGAAGAGGTCAGAAATGCAGAGGCAGGCGGAGGCCAGGCAGATTCCGAGGGACCCTGGGTGCGGGTGTCAGCCTGCAGCAGGACTGCACGGGGCCTAAGCTCATTTTTTAAAAATGGACCTGTCTTCTGACCCAGCAATTCCACTTTTAGTCATTTCTGTGAAGAAACCTGAAACACTAATTTGAAAGAATACATGCCCCCCCCCCCACGTTCATAGCAGCACTATTTGCTGAATACAATAGCCAAGATTTGGAAGCAGCCAAAGTCCATTAGTAACTGAGTGGATAAAAAAGCTGTGCTACATTTACACAAAAGAATACTATTCAGTCATTAAAAAGAAGGAACTCTTACCCTTTGGATGGGCCTGGAGGACATGATCCTAAGTGAAGTAAGCCAGTCAGAGAAAGACAAATACCATGTGATCCCACTCCTATGTGGATCCTACTCCTCTGTAGTCTAATTTCACCAAGTCACTAGGACTGTTTCTTCCTAGTCTTGTGGTTTGTTCGAGGGGTGGTTGTTTGGCAACCCTGAAATGCATAACAGCTGAGTGGTCACCTGTCTCCCAAATCGCCTCAGGGCTTTCCTTCTAACTATGTTGAAATTTGCCATTTTTATTCTTGAATATTGTCCTTGGCTCAAGGTTTTACATTTTAGTGACTCTTGATACTGTTTTTCTTCCCTTGTTTAGAAATGGACTCAGAAGTCCTGGAAGAAGTTCCCGTGCATGAGGAATTCATTCTATGTGGTGGAGTTGAAACCCAGCTTCTGAAATGTGGGCCCTGGACTGACCTCTTTAATGGCCCAAGTGCAGACAGGCCTAAGCTGCTTATTTTCGTTATTACTGGTAAGTTCAGAAGTCTGGATGAGGAGATTATACAGGTACTTGCAACTATTTCTGATTTCAGAGAGAACTTGGTGAATATGAAAAGCCTTATGGGAGGGAAAAGATCACTCAAACCGTTGATAACAACCACCCCTAGTAGTTGGGTGGCTGGGCTTTTTTTCTCTATGCCTTTTTGTGTATAATGTTACTTAATATATGTGTATGTATGTATATACATATATATCAATTGTAAGTGTACCATACATATAACTTTGTCGTTTTTTTAAATTTTTACAATTTTTAGGATAATTAGAACTTTGTCAAATATTTTTTCAAAGTTTTCTAAATAACTTCTTTGTCTCATTTCAAGATGACTGTAAGTAGAATGCTGACTTATTCTGGGACTCAGCAGCTGGGTCGTTTGTGTCTTGTGGGGGGTCGCCGTTAAGAGAATGTTAGGGGCGGATGCTTGACTGTGGGTGTTCATAGCACTTTCTGAGTTGTAAGTAAGTTGAATGTATGTATCAGCCTTAGAGATTAAAAGTGGAACTTTAAATATGTATTATGGCACATTATGTTTTGTTACATTAGACTCTATCACTCATATAGCTAGGACTGTGAGGGCTATTATGGTTACATTCTTTCCCTGTACATTGTCGTTTGTTTTCTCCGAGTTAATGATTGTGTCTTTCATTTGCTTAGTTGTCTATGTTTTTTATCACTAATTTATCCTAAAACTGTTCTCTAGAAGTGAAAAAAATATATTTTCAATGCCCTTGAATAATCTGTCAGTTTTTGTTTTTTCTTGGTGCACTGTCCCCTAGAACTCTCTGGTCTTTGGCCCCATCTGAGCCGATGGCTCTCCCAGGCTGTGGCACAGGACTCTAGGGATTTCTTCCACTTTTCTCTGGATTAAATTCCCTGTTTCCTGGGGTCCGTATTTTCTGTCTTGGTTTATTCCCTTATTTTGGGAGGAGCAGATCCCCAGTAGCGTCCTGAGAAGAGGTGCATGGGAAGTAACCTTTTAAAGATCCAGCAGGTCAGAGAATGCCCTAACTTCTAGGTTGGAGATAATGTTTCCTGTAAACGTGAAGGGCGTTTTTATTGTTTGCCAGGATTCAGAGCTGCTTTTGAGAAATCTTGATACCATTCTGATTTTTGGTCTTTTATATGTGGAGCTCCCTTGTCCAAAAAAAAATTAGATCTTTTCTTTGTTCTAAAATTCTGGTATTTTTCAATGAAAGACCTTGATATGAATTTTTTCCTCATATATTACATTTGGGTTTTGGTGGTCCCCTTACACTAGAAATTTATATACTTTCATTCTAAGAGTTCCGTTCTCCCTTTTTTATAGTCTCCTGTTTTGTGGGTACCTTCTCATTTTCTTTGGCTCCTTGCATTTGTTCAAGTTTTTCTATGTTACTTTTTCTGTTTGCATTAGTGTTTGTTTTTCCCTAGATGCTTGGTGACCCTTGATGGCCCTTTCATTTTTTATAGACACAAAAAAATGGAAAGGAGTTCTGTGTTAAAGGCAGGGCCGGTCAGCAGGTGTGCCCACATTGACCCGCCACCCTGGTCAGACGGGCTTTCCAGGCAGGACATGGGACTTCGGTACTAAAACCGTCACAGTAGTCCTGGACAAAACAAGATAGTTGGTCACCCTAGGTAATCCTCAGCCTGAGGTGACTGCGTAGGGCCCCAGCATTTCATTGGGGAATTTCCAGCTTTCAGTATCTGTAGCTGCTTCTTAGACTGTTTGCTTTCCCCCTGGAAGAAACCTTCCAGGATCCTGGCTGAGGAGTGCGGGGAGCCAGTGAGCTGACAGCCGTGCTGAGCAGGGAGAAGAGGCTGAGAGTCTCTGTGTTCAGCAACACTTAATCGAGCATCTTCCCAGCCTGGTGCTTCTGTTCTCTGCTGGGCCGAGAGTCCTGAGCCCATGAGCCCACCTCGCCCCTCAGTTTCATGACTCCTGGAAATAAATGTCCAGTCTTCTGCCACGATGTAACAGTCTTCTGCCACCATGTAACAGTGTTCTGCCACCATGTAATGGTCTTCTGCCACCATCTAACAGTGTTCTGCCACCATGTAACAGTGTTCTGCCACCATGTAACGGTGTTCTGCCACCATGTAACGGTGTTCTGCCACCATGTAACAGTGTTCTGCCACCATGTAACGGTGTTCTGCCACCATGTAATGGTCTTCTGCCACCATGTAACGGTCTTCTGCCACCATGTAACGGTGTTCTGCCACCGTGTAATGGTCTTCTGCCACCATCTAACAGTGTTCTGCCACCATGTAACAGTGTTCTGCCACCATGTAACAGTGTTCTGCCACCATGTAACAGTCTTCTGCCACCATGTAATGGTCTTCTGTCACCATGTAACGGTGTTCTGCCACCATGTAATGGTCTTCTGTCACCATGTAATGGTCTTCTGTCACCATCTAACAGTCTTCTGCCACCATCTAACGGTGTTCTGCCACCATGTAATGGTCTTCTGCCACCATGTAATGGTCTTCTGTCACCATGTAATGGTCTTCTGTCACCATCTAACAGTCTTCTGCCACCATCTAACAGTGTTCTGCCACCATGTAATGGTCTTCTGCCACCATGTAACAGTGTTCTGCCACCATGTAACAGTCTTCTGCCACCATGTAACAGTGTTCTGCCACCATGCAACGGTCTTCTGCCACCATGTAACAGTGTTCTGTCACCATGTAACGGCGTTCTGCCACCATGTAATGGTCTTCTGTCACCATGTAACAGTCTTCTGCCACCATGTAATGGCCTTCTGTCACCATGTAACAGTGTTCTGCCACCATGTAACGGTCTTCTGCCACCATGTAATGGTCTTCTGTCACCATGTAACAGTCTTCTGCCACCATGTAATGGTCTTCTGTCACCATGTAACGGTGTTCTGCAGGGAGCAGATCTGGTGGCATCTGTTGGAATTGGAAATTCATAGGCTCTGCCGAGAGTGAGGGAGAGTTTGCAGCTGTAGGCGTGACAAGTGCTGTTTGATGGAGCAGAGATTTGGAGGCCATAGCCAAATGCAGGAGGGAGAAAATAAGTGGAAGCATCATCCTGGCCTGGGGAAGGGATCTGCTCCTGAGGCCAGAATGAGGGAGGTGAAGTTGTTCGCTGAAATGGAACAGGGCAGGGGGTCTTCGGAGGGGCTCCTGCCTCCCAACCTCCGTGGTCTCTGTTAACCAAGAGTGGAGGTGATCTGCTGACATTAGGGATGGCAGAGGATGGACGGGGCTCTGAGGAAAGTGGTCGGCGTTGAGAATAGCAGATATGCAGGATGAAAGGAATTACCGACCAAAACCAGGTAGGCAGGTTTTGAGCAGCGCCATGATCCAATAGCAGGTGTATCGAGGGTGAGGTCCAACAGGGAAGAAGGTTGGGCTGAAGAGCCATCTGAGTTGGGATGCTGTGAATGGTCACCATTTCCAGGTAATGAAAAGATCAAGGCCTTTGGTTCCTAAACTTGGTGTCAGGACCAGCAGTACCATCTGCAAACTTGTTAGAAATGCCAGACCTTCTGAACCAGAAACCCTGGGAGTGGGGCAATGGATAGGTGATGGATGGAAGTTTAAACCCTGTGTTTAACCAGCCTGGTGGGGGATGGATAGGCACACCCCTAGTCGAAGGTGTGGCTTGCACAATTGTTTGAATTATGGGACAAAGGTGTTGGCTCAGTTAGTCCACCCAGATTTTGAAATCACCTTAATGCTGGAATGGCAAGTGAAACTCAGTTAAGAGTCCAGGTTTTCAGGGAATATGTGAGGATGACTAAAAAGTTGATAGATGGCAGTAGATGGCTTCAGTCGTAGAGGAGGAAGGTTGTTATAGTAAGATGACCGAGCAGGAGGAGCAGACAGCTCGCTCTGCTCCCCACTCAGAGGGGCTCCTCCCTCAGTCGTTTTTCCTAGGGGCTAGGAGCACTGTGTTGCAGAAGTCTTTGCTCTCACTGGGGTGGGTGCGGTATTAGAGAACAGCGAGGTCCCCACTGTAGGAGCTGGAAAGGAAGAGAGTCCCTCAGAGGGGAGAGCCAGGTTTGGGATACGGAGAAAGGGAAGCTTAAAACACCTTGTTTTATACTGTCATTATTCGATAGTGCTTTGACATTTTCAGGTCACCTTTAGTGTCCTGGTATTCTTTTCTGTTTGCCCTTCTATTCTCATGGCTGCCCTTGGCCCTTTTCCTTGGCGTTCATGAGAGCTATAGGCTGGTACTGCTCATGATGTTGTGGGATTCAGAATTGGGTGTGTGTGTGTGTGTGTGTGTGTGTTTAATTTTGTGGCCTAGTCTGTTTGTACTGTGGATGACAGTATTTCAAGGATTATCAAACCACTATTGACATTGTGTTTAATCCATCTCTGGTAGGCTGACATAACATTTCATTTTAAATCACTTTGCTATTGTAGCTAGAAAAATTAATTCACTTTTAAATTAGTAATGATAATTAGGAGAGATTTGGTGGAATCCTCAGATTGAAGAACTTTTAACTTAGGCCCATCTTTTCCAGTGAACTTTTGTTGTAGAATTTCTGATAAGTAGCAGTATCCTCAGACTTTCTTTAAGTGCTGAAATGAGCAGAGGATGGTGCTTGAGAAACCCCTGGAGAACTCATTCCAGTTCTCAGGTGGTCGTGTGGGGGTGATAGAACCGTGTGACGTGTCTTGTCTTGTGAGCACGCTGATTGGAGATGGAGCGGAAGCCTCCAAGGACAAGCCCGAATTCCGCCCATGTGACAACCTTCTCTACAGATGCTATGCCACATTAACTCAGTAGGTGGAAGTTTTTGGCCCCTGCCAGGCTAACGGGAAGGCATTAAGTGTACAATTATGTCGTTGAACAGTTACGAGATTACTGACAGTTGAGATCTAGAGGTGATCACCGCAGCCTCTGTGTGGTTTCCTAGCCAGGAAGTTTTGTCCATGGTTCATAAAGTGTAACATAAGCCATAACACGTAAGTGACGAAGTATGCCATGACAGTCACACAGTTTGCATTACACTGCCCACTTCCGTTGTGAGCGGGATCTTCATGTTACTGGCCATGTGGACTCTGGTGCTTCAAGAGCCAGGCTCTGTACTGGGTAAGGACCTTTGCACCTCTTCTTCTCCATCCTAGTTTGCTTTCCTCTCAGATCCTCACAGGGTTGGTTTCTTCTCATCTTTTGGGTCTTAGCTAAATGCCAGCTTCTCGAACATTCTTCTCAGGCTTCCCTAGTCTCCTCCCTTCTCTGTCTCGTGATCCTGTGTCCTTCGTAGGAGTTGTTACATTGTTAAATTAACTTATTTAGTTAGTTAGTTGTGTGTATATGTTCTCCCCCTAGAATATAAATTACAAAGAGGCCCTTCTCTGTCTTGTGCTTAACACAGTGATATCCACATAGTAAGTGGTGAATAAATAATTGCTAACTAAAAAAATATGCAAAAGAAGCTATAGTACTGACTAGAATAAATGAACATGGACTAGTTGGCATTATCATTTGCTTGATGATGATGAAGTGGTGGATCAGACAGTTAAAGGATTTGCTCTAGATTTTGTAGTTATTAGGGGAAAGAACTCAGGCTTTTTAAAAAAATTTAAACTTTATTGTATTTTTTCCATTACCATTTAGTCCACTCACATCCTCTCTCCCCCCACCCCCGCAATCACCACATTATTATCCAGGTCCATGAGACCTTTTTCCTGTTTGCTCGGTCCCTCCACCCCTCACCTCCCCCCACCCTTAGCTGTCGCCCTGCTCTCCACCTATGAGTCTGTCCCCATTTTCTTTGTTAGTTCAGTTTGCTCATTAGATTCCACATGTGAGTGGAATCATACGGTATTTGTCTTTCTCTGACTGGCTTCCTTCACTCAGCATAATGTTCTCCAAATCTGTCCGTCCTGGATAAAATTTTCCTTCTTTTTCACCCAGACGTGAGGAGAAACAATGTTTTACAGCAGGTCCATGACCCAGCACTCACTGGTTTTCTTCATCCCGCCGTTGTACCTATTGCACCTGAACTACGCGGTCGCCATCCTTGGACTCCGCTCAGGGTTCGACCACTTCTAACACGCTGTGTCCGTTAAACTTACAGAACGTTACGTGTCCGATGTAGTCAATACCTTTCTTAAATGTAATAGTGACAGTAATAATAGCTGCCATCTATTCAGCACCGACTGCGTGCCCAGTATTGAGCAAGCGCTGTCTGTCTGTTATCCCTGGTGGTAGTGCAGCTACGCCACTGGGCTGCTGTGAGGCCACCTGGGACGGGCACGCAGAAGGTCCTGGCCCAGGTGATTCCTGTTCTTGTTTAGATTCAGCGTTAATACTTCCTTCACAGGTTCTGTCAGGGATCAAGTATGTATTGAGCACACGTTATCTGCGTGGCCTTGAGCAAGCCACTTAACCTCTCTCTATTTCAGTTTCTTCACCCATAAGATGGAACTAATAATAGTACCACCTCATGTGGAGATAAGAGTCAATATATGTAAAGTTATATATGTACTGCCTGTCATGTCGTAAGTTATAAGCAGTTAAAAATGTTGACTGTTACTATTTTCTGGCCCTATGAAGAAAACCATAGAACTTTACTGAGAAACAAAAAACCTTTGACTATGAGGCATAACACATTCTGAGGTTATACTCAATCATGTAAAAAAAAAAAACCAAGTCTTTCTGAAGTAATGTAAATTGAGATGAAATTTCAATCAGAATTCCAAAGAGATTTTTAAAAATTGAAACTGTTGAAAATCATTCCAAAGTTTATGAGACCAACCTAGACTATTTAGGAAAAAATAAATAAAGAGAAGTGATTTGCCCTACCAGTTGAAAACACAGTGTAGTAATTGAGACAGTATGGTGCTGGCAGAGGAGAAAAGGAAAAATATAAGTGGAATTATTTGGAATCAGAATTAGCAAGCTAATGTAAGAATTCAGTACTGGATCAGAAGACATTTTAAATCAGTGCAGAAAGAATGGATTGCATAATAACGGACTTGGGACACTTGGCTAATTGCTTGGAAAGAAGTTGGATTGCTACTTTGTCATTTACACTCAAAAATACTCCACACTTACCAAAGATTGAAATATCAAACAGGAAACAATGAAACAATGTCATCCACATCCACCAGGGGTGGAACAGCCCCCATCCGGACACACCCTCTTCCCTTCTTCCTCCTCTGGCCGCAGGTGGCCCGTCAGCTGAGCAAAGAGCATGTGACCGCATCTGAGGAAGCTTTCACCTACTTAACAAAGATGACGGGCCACCTGCGGGCCACCACGTGTGATGACACGTGCACCATCCCAAAAAGTGTTTGGAACTAGGGTCATTAGGTCAGAATGCAAGAGAAGCAAAATAACAATACGGATGGTAAGGCTTTCACCTTTGTGGTCAGACAGTGTTAACAAGAATGAGCAGCTAGCATCCACACAGCGCTTATGTATGGCGCAGTGTAGGTACTTTGCATATATTAATTCACTTAGTTCTCTCATGAGGTGGTGTGATTTTTATCCTCGTTTTATGGACAAGGAAACCAAGGCCCAGAGGTTACATAACTTCCCAAAAGTCAAAGAGCAGATGGCAAAGCCAGGACTCCACCCCAGGCAGTCTGGCTCCCGAGTCTGCGCCCCAATCCACTTTGCTACACTGCACATCCGAGAAACTGAAAGATACGGACAACAGAGAAGATATCGGTGCAGCAAAGCCAAGTCCTGTGAGTGCAAAGAGGAGAAAACCTAGTAAGACAGAGAACAGATAAGTCGACTGGAGAAGTAGGTGTTGATGGAAATGAGCTAGTGACTGTGAAGACATACAAATGATGATCCTGACATGAAAACCCCATTTCACCGCCTTTTTCCCCTAAAGGTATATCAGATTGACTCTTTTTAAAAGGATTATTTATAGCCCTGGCCAGGTGGCTCAGCTGGTCAGAGCATCGTCCCGTGTGCCGAAAAGTTGCAGGTTCCATCCCTGGTCAGGGTTCATGCAAGGCAGCCAGTCAATGTTTCTCTCTCACAGTGATGTTTCTCTCTCTAAAATTAATAAACATATCTTCAGGTGAGGGTTAAAAAAATAATAAAAATAAATAAAAAGATTATCAGTTCTTTCTCTGTAGCAAATCCATGTCAAAAATACCTCTATACATACACGGAAAAATCCACTTGTATTACTTGCTGGTCTTTTCCCCAAAATATGAAACTAAACATCTGTTTACAATATAAATACTTGTGACAAATGACAAGGAAATACTTAGTCACCTACTTAAAATTCTCTTTGTGAATGATTCTTTGCTCATTTGTTTTCATGCAGCGTGGCCACTGTGCATAGTCGGATCTTGAAGGTACTTACAAGTAGTGCAGTGATTTTAGACCCCCTGGGTGACCACAGGAAGCCACTGGAAGGTGGTCAAGTAGGGTCCTGCTCTGGTTTGACTTGAGGTTTGAAGGTTCCTCTCCGGGTTCTCTAAAGAATGGACTCCAAGGGGACGAGGACGAGATGAAGACCTGTTTAGAGGCTGTGTGGGAGACCCAGTGGGAAGTGGCAATACGAATGGAGAGAGGTGGACAAAGTGGAGATGTGTTTTGGATGCAGAGTTGACAGGACTTATTGGTGAACTGGTGGGTGAACTGGATGTGGAAAATAAGGAGAAGCCAAAAATGACTCCTGGTGTTAGGACTTGAGGTTTATGACCGGCGGTTCTATTTATTAAGTTGAGGAACTGGGAGGAAGAATTTATTTGAAACAGTTGGAGAACAAAGCAGAAGCAGAAATTTTCTAAGTGATCATTCCCAGTCTTAAGTTATAAAGGGTATTAAATTTGAGGTGCATGTGTAAATGTTACTAGATTTGCTAAGGAGAAATGAAACCTTTCCTGTCTGCACATCATCTTATATGAGTTGATTGCTGTGGTTAATCTAAGGTCTGTGCTTCTTTTCTTAGGTAACCCAGGTTTTCCTGCCTTTTATGTGCCATTTGCAAAGGCTTTATACTCTGCAATCAACAGACGCTTTCCAGTGTGGGTTATCAGTCATGCCGGGCAAGTTGTGGCCCCCAAAGACAAGAAGATTCTCGCAACCTCAGATGGTATGTCTTTATATACATCTGCTTTCCTTTATAGTGAGCGAGTGGCCACGTTTCTGGGAAGCCCACTGAGGCTAAAAGCCGCACAGCACCAGTGGGAACCTCTGCTTGTGGCATCAGGCCCAGGATGCCACATTTTGGTGATTTTAGGATTTTTAGAGTCATTTTAATTCTTCTACAAGTAATTTTTTGTAACATTTTGAGCAGATTAAATGATTTGCCCAGGATTTCCCTTCTCTGTTTACCAACTGGTAGTCAACTGTGTATTTATTGGCCAAGCACTACTGATCTTCAGGGTTGTCCTGAAAGAAATGAGGAGAAAGGTACTGTGAACCATGGTCCTTAGCCATGGATCTTACTCTCAGGAAGCTCTCGGTCCCTCTTCTAGAGAATGACTGAGTGATAGACAGCCCTGCAGATAGATCATGGGGGTACTTACGAGTAGATAAAGAAGAGAACGGGCATGGCTTTCAAAAGACTTTGTAGAGTCGGGACTTCCATGGGTGGGGGTGGCCTAGTTCTCTGTTGGGTCATTTGCCAGTAGCTGTGACCTACAGCTGGCTGTGTGTTTCTTCAAAGTGGATGTCTTTGGAAATGGATGCCTCCTTAATCAAAAGCTTTGTGTCAGGCACTTACACTAGACGATATGAGGTGATGGATGTGTTAATCAACTTGATTGTGGTAATCGTTTCACAGTGTAAATGTTTATTAAATCATTACATTGTCCACCTTTAAAAACAATCACGTGTTCAACCCAAATACACACAATTTTTATTTGTCAATCATACCTCAGTAGAGCTGGAAAAAAATAATTGTACTAAGTGGACAGTGGGCGCACAGGGATTTATTACACTGTTCTTTGTACTTTTTGTGTGTTGGAAAGTTCCTGCTATTGAAAAAAAAGTTTTAAAGAAAAAAGAATTATAGAATCTTAGACTTAAAACTGTCTACATCAAATCCCACCTTGAGCCCCCATTTTTCAAGGAAGGAAAATAAGGCCATATACAGGGATATATGACCTCTGCCAGCAAGTGTGGCCAAACCCCAACCAGAAGCCAGCTTTTTCTATTTGGTCCAGTGAGTGCTCTGGTGCCATGGGTCGGTGCTCCCCGCCAGTGAGCACAGAGTGCTAATGAGACCAGGTTTTCAGGGTTAGGTCTCCATGAGCCAGTTCTTGGATTAGACCTGCCATGGTGACAGGTTATACCCTGGTCTGTGACCCTTTTCCTGCTGTGACTCCTCAAGGGGACAGGGCAAATGGAGCACAGCTGAAACAATGCAACTCATTGCAAATGCGTAAATACCTCAAAGAGCCTCTTTCGTAGTATCTTTTTCTCTCTGTTGCCTGTGTGTGTGTCCCTGTGTGAATGCAACATAAGAGACTTTTATGCTTTGCTCAAAGACTAGGGTATATTTGAAAAATAAGTCCAGATTGATTACCTAACAGTGAACGATGTTGAGAGCATTAGTGACGTGAAACTGAATATTCAGTTATTACCTTGATTAAAATCATCTATTTCAACAACCATCATATTGAAATGTGACTGAAAGTGAATAACATGTATAGCAAGTACTTGTTCTGCTATGAAATATCCTAAGGTACAGTTTTTATTGTTTTAAGTTACTTTTTCATGAATGACCAAAGAAAGTCTTAAGTTCAGTAAAGCAAACATTCAAGCAGAATGTGAATAGCAACTTTGAAAGTTGAAAATGGACTCTCGAAGGGTAACCCTGGATTAGAGGTTCTCAGAGTTGGGCAAGGGGCCGAGTCCCCAGGAGGTGTTGGTTACAGTGCCTGTTACTGGACGCTGCCCCCCCCCCCCAGTTACAGATTCAGTTGATGTGGGGGCAGGACCTGAGAACATGCATCTCTAACACGTTCCCAGGTCCTGTGGATGCTGCTGGTCCTGGGGCCACACGCTCAGAACTGCTGCCGTAGACTTCCACCAGGAAACACTGGTGAGGAACTCCAGTGGAAAGTGCCTGTTGTGTGCCTGGTTCTGGGAAATGTCTTTAATTCTTGTGTTGCATTGACATCTTGTTATTTATAACTTTATTTCGAGTAAGCTTATTGCTTAGGCTGCTTGTTTGCTACTGAGTTAACAATTTGATCATTAGAGCCTGAGTCCTTTGCTACCTAATGAGAACAGTGCCACCTAGAGGCATTAGCCCACAGGGCCACTGCAGGGCCAAAGGAGACTGGTTTCCAGAGGGGGTAAAAGGGCAATCGTCCTCACCAAGGGTTTACTGACAACCTACCAGGTTGTTCTGTGGAGAGGAGCAGAGGTCTACAGGGAACAGGAATGCTGCCTTCTGGGTTATCGGCTTCCCGCCTGGGTTCCAAGCAGCCGAGAAGTTCTGAGAAGGGCAGGCGGAGGTCAGGGCCTCACTAGCACCCCCTTCCCCCAAACAGTTCTCCTTTCATCTGTTTTACATGTTGGAGGTTGTGTTTGCAGCGCATGCTGTGGTGGATTGCTGTGGATAGGCAGGACAGATGCCCTATTCATCATCCAAGATTATTATTCCGAAGTACAGGTTTTCTGACGTGCAAAGTATGGTGTGAAAAATATGTCATCGTTGAGAGAAAGGACATAAGCTATAACCACACATCAAGTGTTAAAAGTATGTTTTGCTTCATATTAGCACGTGTTAAAATTATGAACAGTTGGAAATAATATTCTCATTGCACCACACTATCAGTCATAAATTGAGTATAATTGGGAGAACAGATGTTCGCCAATGTCAGAAGCGGGTGATTCAAAAAAACGTGAAAAGAAAATTTGAGGAATTAGAAGTATAAACTCTTTCTGGCTTTGATTTACTATAGAGTCAGCTTCCTTGATGGTAGATTCATTATCAACTATTTTAAGTCATTTGTTCAAAAAGTATCACATAAAAGCTGGAAATCATAGTGGTTTAGTTTCAGCTGATAAAACATCTAAAAACGTTACACAGTCTTTCAACTAGTGATGAATTTGGGTCATGTTTATCCAAAGAAACACAAAACTACCCCCATTCTAGTACCCAGAAAATAACTGAAAGAAAGGGAGAAAGCCCAGTAGGGCTTCTTCTCCCACCAGGACTGCAATTGGCAGAAGGAAGAGGTAAAATGGAATGATTAGCTGAGCCCAAGGCCGGGACAATCAGAGGATCAAGTTTGGGAGCTCACAGTCACCAGAAATAAACAAGGAGGTCTCTAAGTAGGTGGGAAGAGTCAGGAAAACAAAGAACAGAGCAGGGAAAGAAGTTAAAATCAAGCCAGTCTGTTGGTCTCTGGGAAGCCGGGAGGGAGCACAGGAGGGCTAGGGACAGTAGCTGCCCTGAGAAGTCCTGTGATGCAGACCAGACCACAGGCCCTCCCTTCACGGCCCTTCGGTGTCTTCTCACTGCGCATACAGTGGGGTCCAGATCCTTGGTGATGCTCAGTGTCCTCCTCAATGTAGTCTCTGCCTTCCTTTCTACCTTACTCGCTCCACCTCTCTCTAAAACCACAGACAGCCACGGACATCATGGCTGTGTTCACCGTGACACCTCACTCTTTCATGCCTTTCGCCGAGTCTGGAGCGTTCTGTTCTTGCTGCATCGTCCCTCTCTCGCCCTCCTCCCTGGGCCCCACCCCCATGTGTCTCATCGAAAGTCTCAGCCAGATCATTGGTTTTAGCTCAGTGGAAAGCATAATTTGATTACCCTGGCTTTCACCATCTGTTTCAAGAATAATTGTGTAAAATGTTCTGTAAGACATGTGTAGCATTTACAAAGTTTTTTGTTTGTTTTTTAAGTAAGGTAGCAGTTTTAAATAGAGTGCCCACCCACATCCCCTCACTGTGTGGTGTAAGTTGAAGGCTAGCAGTCAGACCAGTGTTGAGATACAAGGCGCTTACAAAAGACCTTGGGAGCTGGGGACAGCTGCACTGAACCGTGAGCGTGCACGAGCATGTCAGCCTGTAAACTCGGGACAGTTGTGAAGGGCAGACCCTTGGACTGGTGCACCAAGTAAGCATGAGGAGTGGGGGGCAGTTCTCCTCTGCCTCACTGGTGTGTAGCATGAGCTTAAAGTCCTTTGCAGCTCTGGCACTCCATTGGGAGTAATGAAGAAGTGAATGGAGCAATCCCCTGTGACGTCAGTGGGGGACAGCTGGGAACGGCACACCAACGCACGCTTAATTTAACAGTTTTCTTTTACTATGGGAACTTTCTTTAAATTGTAGGAACTTACAAACAGTTACATAACAGTCTGAGATTCTGCTGTTGTTCACTACTCTTTTATAGTTAGTACTTGTCAGAATGGCATATTTTTGTTAATGAAATAAGTGAAATAAAGCAATACAGAAAAAAGTTCCATCTTTTCTGTATCCTACCTCCAGTTCCATTATATCAGATTTAGAGTAAATTTCATGTCCTTTTTATATTTTTAATTACATGCATGTAATGATGAGTAACATGATATTGTTGTGTGTGTTTTTAAAACTTGACCTGAAGAGTAAGCTGTATACTCCTCTTGCCCAGACTGTTCTTTAAGACGCACAGTGCTGCTATTGAGGTTGCTACTTACAGCCTTGGAGGAGTGCTAGGGGCGGGAGGGGGGCGTTTACTAGTTGAGAGAGTTCGGTATGGGGCTCAGAGCTGCTCTCCACAGACTCAGTGCAGCAAAAGGCTGGTGGAGAGCCGGTGTCTGGTCTTGCCAGCGCCGTGGCCGTAGACAACCTGTAAATAGTGCTTGTGTGACAATATATAGTAACACTTACACATGCATATTCAATGTGTAGACAGACGTACACATATGGGTGTGGTTAAATATATATAAATTTAGGCCATTATGATTGCAATCAGATATGTAAAGCTGTCACTGAACAGCCTCTGGGGTCCCGCCACTGCCACCATCACCCTCAAGGTAAAATTCCAGAAGCAAAGCTTTGGTGAAAAAGGAAAGGAGTCTTTATCCAAAAGCTCTGCAGTTTTGGAATAACAGCTTTCCACAGGCTTTAGTCACTTAAACCTATCAATTAAGGCTACAGCCTTTAACTCTGGAGTTCTCCTATCATTCCCCCTATTTTTAATGATGTTATTTCTATAGGGTTAGTTTATAAACTAATACAATATAAGATACAAAAGCTACACAATTCTGGAAGAATGGCAGGCCTCTGCCTCAGAGCCTGCCTTCCCTCCCAAAGAAGGACACCCAGAGACAAATAGCCCAGCCACCCCCGGCCAGGCCGGCCCGGTGCTGGGCTGGGCCCAGAGTTTCTTCCCACCCAAAACATCGTCCTTTGGGGAACGCAGCACAATCATCCAGGCACCCTCCAGGGAGAAGGAGCCAGAGAGCCAGTCTCTACCCTCCTTGTATTTTAAATCGCCTGGCCCATAATTCCATGTGCTCCAGAGGCCTTCGGCTGCTCAGCCAATCTTGTCATAGACTGTTACACATTTAGAGTAATGTGCATGCGTTTATCTTGGTTGACTTGGAGAAAGGCACAGTAGGATCCCCAAACCTTCTTCTTTTCTCAAGGAAATGCTTGAACTTTTCTTACTTTGGTGTGTTATAACTGTGTTTTATTTGTGTGTGTGTGTTCTCTTATTAGACTGCGAACTCCTTGAAGACAGGAAGAGTATATTCTATTCACATCATACTTTCAATGTTACCACTGGCCAGTTAGTCACTGTTTTCTGCCAGACTAGCCAATTTAATTCATGCGAAATGGAAAAATAGTACTTCTCAGACTTACCTGTGTCCTGAAGCTGTAAGGGCGCATAATATTTCTGTCCAAAATTGACAGAATTTTAGTAACCCCATCAACCAACTTGAACAACTACATAAAAAGTAAATGTGAAATGCTGATATTACTTAATTTCCCTACAAACTACTTAGGAATAGATTAGATGCACTGTTTGAAGCATGCTCCAGAATCAACCAGGGAGCTCTAAAGTGAGTTTCGTAGAGGTGCGTGTCAGAAATCGGGTCAGGTTTGGGGTCAGGTTCTGAAAGGGAATTGTTAGCACTGCATTCGGGACCAGGTGTTGATAACGCTGCGGTGAACAGGAGTAACACCTACCAATGCAGGCAGGTCTCTGCTTAGAAACACAGCGAGTCCCACAGGCGCTAAGTTGGTTGTAACCTGGAATACATTTTCCCTACAGGAAGACTGGTATAAATCATTTCCTTTTATCATTCTTCTAATTTTGATGCAATTAATTGTTATTTTTATTGCACTTTATGGAGAGTAAGCTAATGATTCCTAAGTTTTTCAAATTATATTAAAATAATAATAGACATTGAAATATATAGTCAATTATATAGACAGTCTTTTAACCTGTAGATTTTGCTAGTAAAATAATATCCAGATGGCACATTTAAATTTTCTATGATTGTTTATTTATTTATAGAAAGTACTTCCCAAGTAATCTCATTACTCACAAACACTAACAAGTAGTGTGTTTATCTTGGAAATCTGAGCAGTTCCTAGAGGTAAAGCCCAGTTTATCTCTGAAATATCCACTTGAGTAATTGTTCGAAATATGATGTTCAGCCTTGGCTGGTGTAGCTCAGTGGATTGAGCACGGGCCTGTGAAGCAAAGGGTCACTGGTTCAATTCCCAGTCAGGGCATGTGCCTAGATTGCAGGCCAAGTCCCCAATAGGGGACACATGAGAGGCAACCACACATTGATGTTTCTCTCCCACTCTTTCTTCTTCCCTTCCCCTCTCTCTAAAAATAAATAAATAAAATATTTAAAAAAAAGAAATATGATGTTCATTAAATTTCATCTGAAATAGATATTTCTGGTTTTGGTGGAGTTTAAAATGTTTATTGCACTGAGCTCATTTCTTCCCCTTTGCTCTGTCCATGTTGAGGTTCTTGGTATATATTTGACAGAGAGTTTAAATGACAGGAATTGAATTGACAGAAGCATAACTTTTATTCCTTGGTTTATACCAGACACTTTGCACTGTGTGCTTTTAAAGTTATGAAAACGACATTCCCAAGAAGCTAGAATTACTTTCTCTGTGATATATATGAGGAGACTGAAGCAGGTTGACAGATTTACCCAAGCCACACAGTGAGGTGTTCAGCTGGGACACAGACCCAGGTTTATCTTGTTGCCTATGCTCGTGACCGCTGTGCTGTACCACACCGTCCCAAAGAAAGGAAGACTGACATTTGTAAATGCTGTGCACTGTGACAATAGTAACAAAGAACTTGGGTTGTGAATGCTGTAGGTGTTGGGTTTGGGGCATCAGAAAACCACATGATCACTTGTGGGTGGAGTGATCAGAGACAGTACACCAAGGGTGAGGGAATGTGAACTACTCAAACTGAAAGATAATATGAAATAAACGCTTGGATTTGGAGTTGTCAAGAGTCCTACCAAAGTCAGATTTCCAGATTCTATGTATATCTCTTCTTGATTTTGCTTTACGTCGAACTTCCTTGTTAAGTGGAAAATGAATTCTAGACTGACCTGGGAAGAAGGCTTAGGGCAGAATATGTCTTACCTGGGAGATGGCAGTACCACAGAAAGAGGGAACTAGTCCTCATTGATTCAGTAGGGGAAAAAACCCTATTAACTGGTCTGTCGGGCGCTGGGAACAGCGAGAAGCAAGGCTGAACGGTACAGTCGGAGTAAGTCAGGGCAATGCAGCCTGATAAGCACAGGGCGTTGCAGAAGCTGAAAGGAAGGCTGCCTAAGTACAATGGCGTCCCAGAGGAAAGAACACTTGTTGAGAATGTGAAGGATGGAGAGGGGTCATCCAAGCGAACTAGGGGGCTGAGCGCTGAAGGAAACGCAAACCGCAGGTACAGATAAAACTGAAGATGGGTGCTTCCTCGTGACTTTGGGGCACCTTTTGAACAGTTCACACTGTGGCTTGTTACCGTTTCCGCCAGTGCCCTCAGGGAGTCATGGAGGCAAGAAATCTAGTATTCCAACGATCCAGATTTCAGGAAGCAATTGACTCCCTTGTGATATTTTGAAATATTACACTCTGTCATGAGGGCCATCTATATGGTCACAGGGAACGCCTGTGAAGTTTTCTGTACTTCTAGAATATCAGAGCTGGCAGCAGCCTCAGAGCTTGTGTAGTCGGTTCATAGTTTCACTCAGCTTCAGTGTTCACTGTGTGCTGGTCACGGAGGACACAGAGGTGAAGAGATGGACCTCGCCTTCAGGGCGCTCACAGTCTGAGAGAGGAATTAGACCGTCGCACCAGTGTGGTCAGGGGCTGTAGTAGGAGTGGAGTGCTGGTTAACCACAAAGCAGGGCTCATTTATGTTGCTTGGAGATCAGCTAGGTAAAGTCTTAATAGCGCAGAAGGCAGTTCACTTGCAAAAGGAAGGGGACATTTCAGGTCAGGACTGTGCTCATTAAAAGAAACAGCTTACAACATTTCTACTTAAGTTGTTGGTTTGAGTTCTTCAAAGATTATCTAAAATGATGAAGCACTGTCATGGATTTTGTAGTTGTTTACTAACACGGATGAATGAGCTTCACCCGTGGTTGTCAGTGTGTGGTCCTAGGACCAGCAACATAAACATCTCCTGGAAACTTAGAATGCAGATTCTCAGGCTCCTCCCACCCAGACCCACTGAATCAGGGACCCTGGATGTGGGGTCCAGCAAGCAGGCTATGAGAAACCCCCAGAGAGTTCGGATACATGTTCAAGTTTGAGGACCATTGGCACAAGCGTACAGTAGTTGTTCATGGAGTATTTGACAGTCTGTGGGCTGTGAGGTCAGAGAGACCTGGGTTTGAGTCTCCCCTTCTTACTGAACAAGTGTGTGTCTGTCATTCTCTCACCCACTGTCTGAGCTTCTATAAAGTGAAGGTAGGAATACTGCCCTTCCAGGGCTATCGTGAGGATTGGTTGATATCATTTATTGTGAATAATGCCTAACACTGTAGCTAGCACATGGTAGGCTTTAAATAAATGGTAACTACTGTTGTTTTTTAAAATATTTTTACCAGTGAATTTATTACTTTTACTTACTGAATAAAAACATGCACATATTTTTGGTTTTAGATCCAAAGGCTCAAGAAATCAAGGACATCTATGGGCTCAGAGGTCAAGTAGAACACAAGATAGCTTTCCTGAGAGCTCACGTGCCCAAGGAAACCAAACTGGTGCTCATTGGCCATTCGATTGGCTGCTACATGTGCCTGCAGATTCTGAAGCTTGCCCCTGAGATCCCAGTGAGTATGCCTGCAGCTGACTTGGAGGTACCTGGTCGTACACTTCCACCCATGCCCCTCAGCTCTCCTTTGTTCTTGAGTCTCCTGTTTAACTGATAAACAGAATGAGAGCCAGTCCCTGGCAGCTGCCTTCAGCCTTTTCTCTGTATGACTGTGGGCCCGTGGGAGGGTGTGTTCATGCAGTGGCCGTGATGTTTCAGAAACGATGCTGAAGGAGGTGGGAATTTTCCAACTGAATGCCTTTTAGTCTAGCGTTATCAGAATTCGCAAGTTATAGGTAATTTGTTGTCTTTTATAAAAGAATATTTAAGATTAGTGACTAGTTAAGACCTAGATAAGAATCTATCTTATTGGCAGAATATTTTGCAAATGGCCATGCTTCCTGTTAAAAGGAAGAAAACTTATCATCATCATTGATAGGCAAACAGCTAGCTTGTCAGTCCTGTAGCTTGGCAGGCTTTTTGACATACTCATTGATTGATTCATTCTTTCTTCCTTTCAAAAATACTTATTAGGTGCCACCATGTGCCAGAGACACTGGGGGCACAAAAACCTCTGTAAAGTGCCCAGGGAAGTAGTAAACTGCAGGAGACTTCAAAACAAAACCTCATACTTTCACCAACATGTGCTACTGAAATATCCCATTGAATGGATGTGATTCACAACACGAATTATTTCTTCATTCAACAAACATGTTAAATGTTTGTTGTATGTCAGGCCGTGTGCTGTGTTTTGAGGACACCCCAGTGAGTAAGACAGCTTTGAGGTCAGGGTCTGACGGCTCTTGGAGGAGACACACCAGGCCGCCAGTGTGGTAACTACCCTTAAGCAACTGCAGGGTGTGTGGAGGCCTGAAGGTGTGCCATTGAACCTGGTCGTCTGAAGGCAAGATAGGAAGGGACTCCTTCATTTTGCATGGCCTCGAATTTCTTCTGCACCTTCTAGCTCTCCTCTAGTGCTGTGTTACGAGGTGGCCATCTTCACAAGCCCTGCGACTTAGTGGTTCTGTTTGCACAGCTGCTGTGAACCCTGGCTCGAGAGGCATGACACCTAGGTTCAAATACCTGCTGTCATATTTTGTCAGTGTAACTTTGGACTAGTTATTGGGTCTCTCTGTACCTTCATTTCTTTATCTATAAAATGCAGATAGTAATATGTTCTTCAGAGGGCTTTTTTGAGGAAGTACATAAAGAATTAGAAATGATGCGTAGAACTGAAAAGTTTCCTATAGGTGTTAGCAACTGTTATTATGGAAATGACAGTGGACTCGTTGCCTCAGGCATTAGGTTTACTACTTTGTCAGTTATCTACAGCTGTGTAACAAACCGCCCCAGAACTCAACAGTGTAAACCAATGCACATGTGTTCTCTCTTGTGTCTGTGTGTCTGGGATCAGGTCATGACATGGCTAGGTCCTCAGCTTCAGGGTCTTTCATAAGATTTTAACCAAAAGGTCTCTTCTGAACATCTGGCTTGAGAAGGGTCTGCTGCAAGCTCATTCACATGGTTGTTGGCAGGACTTGGTTCCTCGGAGGTTGTTGCACTGCGGGTCTTGGTTCGTCATTGGCAGCTGGGGGAGGCCACCATCCATTCCCTGACACGTGGGCCTCTCTGACGTGCTTCAGGAGAGCAAGAGTGGGTGGAAAGCCGGAGAAAGAATCTGCTGGCAAGAGGGAAGTTACAACCGTGACCTGATTACGAAGGCGACAGCCCCATTACTTTCACAGTAGTCTGTCTGTCAGAAGCAAATGGCCAGGCCCAGCCCCCACTAGGGAGGCGTGGCTTACACTCGCAGGGGCGTCCAGCATGTAGCCTGCAGGCCACGTGCCGCCCAGGATGGCTGTGAATGCGGCCTGACACAAAGTTGTGCATTTACTTAGAACCTTTTTTTTTTTTTTTTGCTCATCAGTGTTTTTGTTAGTGTTTGTGTATTTAATGCGTGGCCCAAGGCAACTCCTCTCTCAGTGTTGCCCAGAGACGCCAAAAGGTTGGTCACTGCTCCTAGCACATGAATATTAGAAGGCGAGCCCCCCGGGGGCTGTGCCAGAAGCTGCCTGTGCCACCACCCATACAGTTAGGGGTTCACTCATCTACAATCGAGCTTCTAGACACACACACAGGGTTTACTTCCCAGTGTAGGGAGTGATGCAGTCCTGTCAAATAAAATGCAGCTAACTGACGTGAAACATAATTTTAATTATTAGCTGTTCTAGGTATCTTAAAAGCTTTAAAAACATGTTTTAAAAGAGTACTTGCATATTTGAAATAATAATAGCATTACTGTTTGTGATGGCTTATTTTATGTATGAACATGACTGGGGTAGGGAACACCAGGCAGCCAGTAAAACATGACTTCTGAGTCTGTCTGCGAGGATGTCCAGAAGAGACTAGCAGTTGAGTCTGTAGACTGAAGGGGAAAAGACCCAGCCTCACCATTGCCGTCTGGCACCAACCAACCCTTTGAGGGCTCAAACGGAACAACAACGCCATGGGAGGGTGAATTCTCTCTCTCTCTCACTTCTTGAGGTGGGACACCCACCTTCTCCTGCCCTAGGACCTTGGGTTTCTGGGTTCTCAGGTGTTCGGACTCCAGGACTTATACCAGCGGCACCCCCAGTTCTGAAGCCTTTGGCCTTGGACTGACTTATACCATTGGCTTTTCTACTTCTCAGCTTGCATGTGGCACATTGTGGGACTTCGTGACCTCTGTAAATGCATGAGCCAATTCCTATGTGAAATCTCCATGTATGTCCTATTGCTTCCATTTCTCCAGCCAACCCTGATGAATACACTGTTGTATAAACATAGGGAAGAAAATGTTTGTTTCTGTGCCCTTCAGTCTGTCCACTTAATCACGGATCTGTAGTTGGGGTTTTATTTGTTTGCTCCACATCCATCCTGTGTGTAATGTATCATTTCTCTAAAGTACCTATGAAAGCCATTGTTCCCCATTTGTTTCAGACCCATCTTCCCTTTTGGCTTGCGTTCACGATGTCCGTTGGAAAAGAAGTACAATGCCCCCTGCGGTTAGTGTAGCTTCTTACAACTTCTTAAGTGTTAGAACTTGCTAATCATTGCTTTACTTTCAGGTATTCCTTGTAGGAATAGTGGTGCAAGGGAAAAGGGAGATAAAACGTGAGCTTAACCTAGCTTAACCGTGGACACATAACTCATGCTATGATTACAGAGTTTTCAGAGAGACATGTGAAACTGTGTTTTCTTTTAAAGGGTGTATTTTAGAAAATAACGTGTGCAATAAATTGTCCATAAAGGTCACGCAGGGAGGAGGGTGAACATCTGTATGATTTTTTTACTATTCAAAAGCTTTCTCTGGTTTCAATTAACTACATTGTTGAAGTCCCCCCACTCCTCTTTAAGCACCTGGTCCAGTTAATTTTGGTGGTACGATCCCTGCTGAAGTGTTGAAATGTCAGTGTCTCGAGGCTCCTCTGAGACGGCACCGTGCCCGCGTGCCTGGAGTTAGCCTGACATGCTCCATTTAAGATGCATTTGACAATCAAGTAAGTTTGTGTAAGCCAGAGTGTTGCAATCCCTAATCATTTTGCCAAAAATAAGTTAGCTGTTATGTTTTATAACATATGAAGTGTGATAATAAGAAACTTGTGTTTCCATCTCTTCTGTTATTTTTACTGGAATATTTGACTCCCATAAGATTTTAAGAACATATGTGTAGTTTAGTAGCTGGTTTATTTGGTTTTATTTTGATTCAGTTCTTTACCATATTTTTGTAGCTAATTATAGGGAATTTTGGTCTTAAAATCATTGTAAGAGATGTATTGCATATTTTAAATATATTGTCTGACTGACCTGTATTTTAATACACTTAAAAATTGGCACTTTTCAAAATCTGGTATTAAAATACTTTTTAAGCAAATTTGGTACATGCACTTGTAGAAATTCTTAATAAGTTTTGACAGTAAAGTTCAGAATAAAAAACTTAAAAAGAGACTGAGAAAACAATTAATTAGATGACTATTAAATATTAGCTGCCATGACTTACAACAAACGCAGTTTTAGACTCATGGGCTCCTGGAACCGGGACGGGCTTCAGAGGCAGTCTGGTCCCATCTTTCCTTTCATAGAGGGAACTGCAGGAAATCTGCCCTGCCAGGATTCAGCCTCGGCTCTGTCGGACTCCTGGGTGGGGCTCAGTTATATTCGCTGTGCGTATATGGAGGTATTTGATGGCTCTTTCAGGCTCTGGATGTAGCAGAGCCCGCAGGTGTCCCTGCCGTGCACTTGTGTGACTTGTTTTGTCTCAGCTCGAGGATTAAGAGACCCCAGGAATATTGCTCTGGCAAGCTGGGTGGGGCAGGGCCGGGGGTAATGTGGGCACAGAACAGTAGTAGTCCTGGCCCTCTGTCTAGAATCTTCTTTCAACACCAATCCTTCATATGTTCAGAAATCTTATTTTGCCAATAAATTGCATGAAATCATGGTTGAGAGTCGAAAGCCCTTGATTCTTAACTGGGCTCTGCCCTGAGTCATGAGGTGAACTTCAGGTAATTTCACCTTTATTTTCCTCTAAGAATTTACATAATATTTCATGGTAATAACCTCCTCACCTTCCAGGGCTATCAGATCTTTCAAATCTTAATTTTTTGTATTATTTGGCCTTTCTTTGGGGAAAATGCACAATAACATAGAGCTTCCTTTTTCTGTCCACTTGGCAAAAATATCTTCTCTCTGAACGAAATTTCCAGATTACTTAAACTCATGCCTTTAAGCACTAGACTGTTTTATCCAGTTGGATAGGAATTTGTCTGAAATATTGTTTACTGATCAGCCTTCTTCAGCAGTGCGCATTGATGATGGCGGGATCGGTGACTCGAGGACGTCATTTTGGTGGGGTTACACTGTAGGGAAATACGACTACAGGGGTTGTGCCCATGTCCTGCAGTGTCTTGGCTAACAGTGCTTTTTAAAAAAGTGTTTCTGGTTTCTGTGGTTTTTCTACCTCCTCCCTTAGTGTTAGGCGCCACTTCTGTTTCCTGCTTATAATTTGTTGCTACTAATTTTCTGTGGGTAAAGAAAATGGGTAAGTATGTTGGAACTTTCTCTCAAGAATGAACAAGTCTTAAATGAAGACATGAGAGTAAACCAGAGTACATGAGAGACATAATTGACCTAAGAGACAAAATTGAGTGCGTGGATCTGTTATTGTTCAGACCTAAAGCTTTAGAAGCTCAAGGTGTACCGTGAATACAGTGAGAAGCTTGGAGAACTTTCCTGAAAGGGTCAGAGTAGCAGGTTAGATCGTGTGTTGATTCGGGAGCATCTCTCATCAACATTGGGGGAAAATGTAAGTTCAGCTGTTCTGCGCACACAGTAAGACTGTGGTGCGCCTTCCCTATGCTGAGGACCCTTCACGTGTGCAGAGTTGGACATGCTTTCGAGAGCATTCAGGCAGCAGGCGGTATCACTAACTCATGTTCAACACTCATGGTGATCTGGACGGAGGGGGAAGAAATAGCCAGAGGGGGAAGAAATAGCCATTGTCGGAGTCCTGTCCCAACACCAAGTGTGAGAAACAGAAGGCAAATGAGGAAGTGCCGCAGGCTCTGAGTGTTTCGGAGAGAGAGGTGGCTTCTAACCGGAGTATCGGAAAAAGCTTGAGGAAGGGCCTGATATTTGAACAGGAGAAGGGTGAGTCCAAGTAGAAGGAGAGAACTGGGTGTTTGGCTGATAAGGGGCTGCAAGGCATTGTAAGCATGGACACAGTCTGGGGAGAGCCGATACGGTTTTTACCAGTGGGCACGTGAAGGGCGCAGGGAGCGGTCTGACTCAGATGTAGCAGAGTGTGCGTGAGCGGGGCAGGGGGGCTGTGAGAACCTAGGCTGGTAGAAGTGCAGGGACGAGAAGGTGTGGGCTCGAGGTTTTGGACTCTGATTTCCCGGACAGCAAGAAGCCCCTGAAGGGCCTGGGAAGGTAACAGTCCAGCATGGGGCAAAGCAGTCTCTACTGAAAAGAAGAAGAAATGGGGAGGGAGCGTAGAATACAAAGTGAGCGACCCAGTGATAGGCAAGTTTACTAGTGCAGATAAGAAGTAATGAAAACAGAATACAGGATTTGCCAGGGACAATTACTAAAAGACAAAAGAAACAGGTCGTCAGTGCATGTGAGGGGAATGACTTTATTTGGCAGAAAGGAGGCTGGAGAAGAGGAAAAGGCAGAAGGTATCATAATTTTCCAGACTGTGGGCTGCAGTCATTAGTGGACCCTGAAGTGGCCTCGGTGCACGGCAGCCAGTGGTTCGGTCCAGCAGGGAAGGCCGCACCACAGCTGCCCAGCGCCAGTGGCTTTTCAAAGCACAGACTCATTCAGTGCCCCCGACACCAGTCTGGGTAGGCTGCCCCGTGCAGCTCGCTCCATGCACTCCTGCTCCAGGATCCAGACTCACAAAGTGACTTCTGTCTGGGGCGTTCCGATCGCATGGCGAGGATAAGAAGAGATATGAACCACACACTGTATTTTAAAACCTCTGCTTGGAGGTCACTGTCACCTCTCACACTGCATTGGACGGAACAACTTACATGACCAGGTCTGTGAAGTATAACCCTCCACCGAGAAGGGAACATTGAAACAGCATTTAGAGAAAAAAATGTGTGTGTGTATAAAATAAAGTAGAGCAAACAAGGATAGAAAATATTACAGTGTGCTGGATTCTATTAAAGACAGGTATCGTAAAACTTTTGTTTCACTTTTTATGAGTGTGTTAATGTCCTACATTACAGTGTAGAATGTATATCTTTTTGTGGGTCAAGGTAAAAAAAATCCAGTAGACTGAAATATATCCCAGAAGCTAAGTGGAGAGAAAGAAAATGTCAAGAAAGTTATGGATATGCAGTAAAGATGGCCACCGATTCTTTGCCATTCCTCTCAAAGGTGAAGTCTCTTTTCCTTGCACTTTGGACTTGGGCTGGACATGTGACTAGGTGTCACCAGTGGGGAACAGTAGAAGTGATGTTCTGGCACTTCCAAGCCTAGGCCCTGAGGGTCCTGGGAGCTCTGTCTCCTCCTTGGAAGCCAGCGGCCAGGTAGAAAGTCCACTTGGTCATGATGCACCGGAAGTGCGGGACACCTTGGGCCTTCGGGCCTATCCCGTCTGCTGCTAAATGCAACCGAGGGAGCCCTGTCTGAATTCCAGACCACCCAGAATCAGAAGGACTGATCACTGTAGTTTCAGACCATGCGTCGGGGGCTGCTCCCGTTATGTAGCAGGTGGTAAGGGTTGCAGAGGGAATGAGACAAAGGCTAAAGAGAAAGGGAACTTAAGGCTCCAGGTATCAGTAATCGGAAGAGAACGTTTTTAGTGAAATAATGGGAGGAGGTTGCGGGTGAGAAATGGGTGGTTATCCAGGAATTGGCCAGTGAAGGGGAGAAGACAAATGATAGCTTAAGGGAGAAGCTGGTGAAGAGATGTCTTTGTCCTATAAGTGGGAAATAATTTAACACGTGCCGAGGCAGACAGTCCGTGCAGACAGAGACGTCGGAACATTTGTTGGCGCTGTGTCCTTCTGTTTGCTTTTTAGGCACGCTTGAAAACTAGGAATATTGAATTTTTCTTAATCTTTGCATCTTGCAAACGTGTTTTTGTGCCTCATCTTTGTTCTTTATTTGAGCCTAGAAACCTTGAACAGTTTCTGAAATTGCTGTATTGTCTTTTCTAACACTTACACTCAACGTTTATTTGAAGTTTACAAAACATGTTCACGTGTGGCAAGGTCATTTGACAACCTGATTCTTCCCTTTTTACAGAAAAGGAGACTGAGGCTCCAAGGAGTTCTGTGTCTAACCCATATGTCACTTAGCCAGTAAATGGCAGAACTGGGACTCTGTGTGCTGCTCCTACCTTTCCCACCATCTGCTTTTAGGCGGAGTAGTAGAGAAGGTTACGATGATAGATGGCTCAAGTAAGTTCCGTTGGCAAGCCACCAAGACCTATTTGATCTAAACATCAGATTTCTACTGTTGTTTCTTTAATATCTGAGTTCTTTGGATACATGGGCGGAGGAGGGGGTTAGCGGGAAGCAGGGGAACGCTTTCAGGGTCTCAGAAAGGACTGGGAGACGTCAGTTTGTGAGCGATCTGCCACAGAGAAGGCAAAGGGAGTTGGCACTGAGGCCCTGGGCCCAGGGGCAGAAACTGAACTCAGCGGACAGCGCTTAGAGTCCTGGACTCGAGCTGGGGCAGATAGGGAAGTGGAGTGTGACGGGAACTGGAGTGCTCTGCGGGACAGCGGCGTGCATGCCGGGGCCCACTAGTGACCCCTGGTGTGTGAAGGCCACGGGGTCAGAGAGTCAGCTCCTCGGGACAAACTGGTTTGTGAAAGACCCTGCCTTTCAGAAAGGGGTAAATCCCCTGCTCTGAGGAAAGTTTGTGTTGAGGATGGTGAAATGCTCTTCAATCACTTACGAACTTATTTACGTCTATAGTCACGTTTATGAGTGTGCGCACACACTATCTTTCCTGAACTACCCAGGAGACTGACTACCTTACTGAAAACCAGGCACATGGAAAGTTTCAACTTTTCAACCTCAGCCATTCTTAGTTATCTGCGTGTTTTTTAAAATCCTGAAATTGCTTTCAAAGTGGAAAAATTGTGTGGGCTTTTTTCATCTTTTCATAACTCAGAAAACGATTTAATATATTTTTCTCAAAGTTTGCAAAAAAAATTACCTTTGGGCTGAAACCAAGCATGGAAAATTTCACCACAAAGGGCTAATTTTTTTGGAAAGCTTCAAGAAAGTGAAAACAGGGGTCGGTAATAGAACATTCTTCATGCATGTTAATACTTAGTACTTTGTCTAATGCATTTCATCTGAGAATTTCTGAACACTTTTCAGATTTAAATATTGAACCATCTTAGTATTTTTGTGCCCATGACACTGTCAGATACGGAAAATTCCTCTCATCCTCTCCAAGGTCCAGTATCTTGGGAGCTTGTGAGATGTGTTTACAGAGACAGGTAAGGCCAAGGAAATGCAGCAACTGCCAGCCAGAGAAAAGCTCGCCCTTACGGCCTGGACACGTGCTGTCCACGGCTCTTCCCGGCCCGGGAGTGGTTGTGAGGGACCGCAGTCGAGGACACTCAGGGCTCAGCTCTCTGAGCCAGTGGTTCTCAAAGCAGTATCCGCGTCACTTGGGAACGTGGGAAGAATGCAGGCTACCGGGCCCCACTCAGGCCTATCGCATCCGAACCTTTAGAGCTGGGAACGCCAGCCGGGGCTTTAACAAGTGCAGCACGGACTCTGGCGGACGCTCGAGTTTGAGACCCACCATCCTCAGCTTTCCAAGAGCTTGCCACCTAGCATGTGTTGAGATCAATGGATAATTAAATCCATCCTCAATCCTTCCGTAACCTGTCAATTCTGCCTCCTGCCATCCCTTGGTCTGCCAATCAAGTTCTCTAAAGGAAAGGTTTTTTCCATATTTCAGGTATTCTAGCCTCTTCGCACCTATGACCCGATCCCCAAGCACAGCAGCCCCTTGAGGGAAGGTGCTGACGGTGCTGCCTGTTCAGGGCGGCGAAACGGCCAGGTTGCATCCTCTCATTTGTTTGAGTCACCAGGGTCAAACTGTGATGAGACCGCATGTTTCATTTTCATCTCTGCAGTCTTCAGTGCCAGGGTTGGCAAGGGAGCAGAGGCCTGTCGGTGGAGGCTGATGGGAGCCCTGAGCTTTCATGTACAAGTTCTCAACCTTGGGTTTTGCAGCGGCCTTCTGCGGTCCAGCACACTCAGAGTCTTCAGGCACCGAAGGAGTCGTGCATGTGGCATGTAACAGATTTTGAGGATTTTCCTGTCGGGGTGGAAGTCAACAGTCTGTGGTGTGCAGGCCTTTAGCCAATCACCGCTGCCCCAGCCTGTCGTGAGGGTGGGACTTAGACCCGGCCTAGGCCAGGGCCAAAGCAGTCGGATGCAGTCGCAGCCCATGACGGAGCATCAGTACAGCTACCTACGCCAATACAGACAGACAGGGGAAGGGGACACTTTTTTAATTGATCATTTAAAACTTTATTATAAAAAATTTCAAACAGAAAAGCAAAAATAATTGTATAATGAATCTTCAGATGTCCACTATTTAGAGTAATATAGCTACTAATATTTTGTTCTCTTTACCTCCTTTTCTTTCTTAAATACTTTCAAGTAGATTATAGCCCTCATATTATTTCTCCTTGAAATACTTCAGCGTGCGCCCTTTAAAGAGGACCTTTTCTTATAATTGCATGTCATCATCGCGCCCAGCAGAATTAGCGGCAAGTCTTTGCTATTATTTAATGCAGTCGATGTTAGGTTTTCTTTGTCCACAAAATGTATTTTTACAGTGGTTTGAAAGGTCTTCCTTGAAATTAAAGGATTTTTCCCAATTTTAAAAGGTCATATATTAGTAAATTTTAAGAAAGCAGAAAAGAAGGTAAAAGTAAATATGCCTTTGGAGACTGGGGTGGTATCCAGAGAAACAGCATACTGAATATACCACAAATTGCTTTTAAAATTCAGTAAATTGTTTCTTAAAACAGAATGCGAAATTGTTTAAAGAAAGGATATTTGTTTATTGCAGGAAAGCCTGGTGTACGGATTTGTGGTTCTGCACAGCGCATTTGAAAAGCTGGCCCCTGCGTTCCCCTGCTTAGGCCAGAGAAGGCGATGCAGTGCCTCTCAGTGTTTTTACTTAATAAGAAAAAATGAAAATCCAGCTGCATTTGCACTGCTGCTTATTAAGATGTAAAAATTTATTTAAGATACCTAATTCTCTTGCATATAGTCAAAGTAATTGAAGATTGAATTATTGGCTGAATTTTTAAACTATGGTTATTACTTATCATATTACTATTGTTATAATTTATGGACCTTAGTTAGTCCTTTCCACAACCCCGAGGGCCTTTTGCTTTTCCCATGTCACATATCAGGACACCGTGACGTTGGGCAGAAGCAGCTTGCTCAAGGTTAGACGGCTCATTGAGCATCTGCTGGGGTTTGAACCATGTGTGTTTGACTCCAAAGTCCATGTTCTTAACCGCGATGCTAAAATAGTAATTATTACAACAGCTTCTTCGATAAAGGTGCAAAGAACATGAACAGATAATTCACTGAAGAACTAGCAACTAAAACTCTGAAAAAAAAAGTGTGGGAAGCACGCTGAGTGACGCAGCAGTGAGTGAGCATGTGGTAGGGCCCAGTGTGCGTTAACTGAGCAGGGTGGCACTTGCTAACGTGTAGTGAACGTCCCTCGACAGCTGTCAGAGTGGGCTGCTGCGCTGCCGTGTTCAGAAAGCGTGGTGTCAAGTGTGTGTGCTGCTGCGGAGTCCGAATAGGCGGACACCAGCGGGTGTGCCCCAGTGTCACTGGGGTCGGAGGTGGGGTGTGCTGGAGAGGACGCTGTCCACTGCTCCTGCCTTTTTACAATGGTCATGTGTTATCAGGAAGAAATAATTCCTGTAAAAAATGTCCATACCCTTTGAACTTACTAATCCTTTTCTTTGGGATCTATATTTTTTTAAAAATCTGAAAGATAGAAAACACTCAGGTACAAAAATATTGTTTTTTGTGACAAAAAATTGAAAGCATCCTAATGTCTGACTCCAAAGGGAAGGTTAAGTAGAACATGGAATGTGAAGTATTAAAGTTATATTTTCGGAAGGTATTATAATATATAAAAGTTAATTATAGAATATTAACAAAGACATAAAGATATGTAGAAAATACATATCAAAAGAAAACATACATTAAAAAGTTTGAAAATAAAATTACCAAAATGAATACAAGTAGCTGTGTTTGGGTGGTGAGTTTTGGGGTGGTTTTTCCTATTTTTAAAATTTCCTTTAATGGCATGTATTTCTTCACTACTGTAATCATTTCATGATTGTGCATTTTCTCATTTTAAGAAAGCAGTTTGTGTGACTTCATAGCAGAACATTGGTTCAGGAGAGAGAAGGATTTTTATAATCTCATACACAGCAATAGACAATAAATGCAAGGGGAATTTAAGGGTCATGTCAGCTTCGTGGTATCTCTGCTGGAGAGCCCTCCCCTAAGACCCGCAGGGGCACCACGCCAGGAGCCAGGTTTTGGCAGGAGCAGCCATCCTGGCCTCTTCCCTGTCTTACCTGCTCTTCCTGTTCTACTCAGTGTAAATCGCAATTTTTTTTTAATTAACACCCCCCCCAAAACATTGTGTGTTGTTGGTGGGCATGACTTTTGATGGCCTGCCTCATGATTATTACCAGAATGTGATAACAAATCAGAGGTTAGGTTCAGCATCATCTTTCACCCTACCCCTGGGCTGAAGCAGGCCTTAAAAAAATACAGGCATGTTTACTTCCCATCAGACAGTGCGGTTCACCAGCGTAAGGACTTGAAGAGGCTCTTGGCGTATGAGTAGGTGGCCCATGGGAAGGAAGAGGTGTCATTGTTTTTAATAGCCTTGCAGTCGGAGGGATACAGGTCTGAAAAACATAGTTTGTACCTTGCGACATTTAGACCATGTTATGCTAATGAACTGGGTGTTCGCAGGAGAGGAATTCCTGGAGCCTCTCCAGGAATGGCAGAGAAGAGATACAAAAGAGGAGAAACGGTGTAACAAAATTCTGTGGGGGGACTTTCTTTGGTAGCTACTGTTTATTCCAGGGAGAAGATTCTCTCTCGGTCTGTCAGTCTGCAGAGAAGGGAACCACGAGTGGGATCTGTCAGGAAGGAAAGGCCCCTAACATGCTTACCCAGCACGCAGGATGCTGTCTGCCCTCCCTGCTCGGGTGGAAAATCTGTGAACAATATGCAGTGTAGACCACAAAAAAAATTCCGTGAAGTGGAAAAAGCCTAGCAGGCACTAAAGGAAAGATGCTTCACGAGAATAAAATGTGGTTGCTTTGAGATCATGCATTCATTCCAAGCCAGTTCAGACTGATTGGACTTGCTTGGGAAACAGCCAGATTATCAGGTGTCAGAGGCGTACTGGTGAGTGGATCAAGACTGAAGCCAGCACTGTTTCCAGCAGCCTGTCCCTAGGAAACCAGACGGTAAACCGTCACCAGTGCCAGTCCTGCAGGTAGCAGAGGGAGCGCACATTATGGAAGTCTGTCGGCAAGCTCAGACGCTCCACCTCAGCAGTGTTAGCGCTCTCTTCACCGGTGCCTGCACGGGGTCTTCTGCAGGAGGCCAAATGGAGTGGAAGCGATGCAGCCTTTTCCTCCTTCACAACCTGCCACCCCTGGGAAATGCTAGGAGCCTCTTGTGCTCTAGTGCAGAGGGGAAAGGCTCCAGGGGCTTCAGTGATGTTATTGAACACTGATTTCCCAAACACTTAGGGACAGATCCCCGTGATCTGGGCCCCAAGGGAATTCTCAGGGTCCCGGTGAGGGACCAGGTGAGGGAGACAGCCTCCCCTTGTCTCCTTCGGTTGCAGGCCCTGTGCCTGCCCTGGACATGCCCATGGCCGCCTCCTGACTGTTCCGTTTCTTGTCCACTTTCCTTCTGCCTCTTCCTCCCACTACCTAGGAGATGCCTGTCTGTCTCTCAGAATCAGCCTCCCGAACACAGACTCCCACTCTTTCCCAGTTCTTCCCATTTTTACCCTCCTTCCTTTGTAGCCCATCTTCTCGTAATTCTTATATATTCCACCTTTTATTTACAGGCATTGCATATTTATTTGATCCTATTGGATTTTTGAGGTTTTCTTTTTTAAGTTGGGGTATAATTTACACACAATAGCTCTTTTTTTCTCTCCCTGCTTCAATCTAGATATTTTCTTCTGACCTGTTTTTCAGTTTACTCGTCCGCACTTGAGTTGTGAATGGATTTTAAACCCATCTGTTGCATTCTCAATTCCAGTTATTCCATTTTTTGGCTTACAGAATTTCCATTTTATTTTTTACAAAAATATTTTATTTATTTATTTTTAGAGGGGAAGAGAGGGAGAGAAATATCAATGTATGGTTGCCTCTCATGTGTCCCCTGCTGGGAACTGGCCCACAACCCAGGCATGTGCCCTGACTGGGAATCGAACTGAGATCCTTTGGTTAGCAGGCCTGTGCTTAATCCACTGAGCTACACCAGCCAGGGCCCATTTTATTATTTTTATAGTGACCAATGCAGAATTCCTGAAATTCTACATCTTGTTCCTTAATTTGATTATGTTAATCACAGTTATTTTAATGTCTATATCTGACTTTATTCTCCTTTATACTGCCGATAATTTTTCAATTACTTTTATTCTTAAAATATAAAAAATCATATTGGAAATAAAAATGAAGATTATATCTGAAAATTCTAGTAGCTGAGTCTCAGGTGGTTGCATTTCTTTTCTGCTGTTTTCTTCTTTGATTTTGGTCCTGTTGCTTTGTCCCTCAGGAACTTTTTGTATTCATCAGGTTTCCCCAAAGGGACAGAACCAGTGGGGGGTGTGTGCACACACAGAAAGAAATCACCTGTGAGGAGGTGGCTACCACACTTCCAGAAGCTGGCGAATGCCGAGACCTGTGCTCAGCACCCTGGAGACTCGGGAGAGCTCACAATGCCACTGCTAGTCCCGAAGCACCAGGCCCGAGACCTGGGCAGAGCTGATATTTCCGTTTGAGTCCAAGGCAGGGGAAACACAGTGTTTCAGGTCAAAGGCGGTCCGCAGAGGAAATTCTCTCTCTTTTGGCCTGCTTTATTTAGGACTTCAGCAGACTGGGTGAGGCCCACTACCACTGGGGAGGGCAGTCTGCTCTACTCGGTCTTGCAGTTCAAGTATCTGACCACCCGAGGCCTGTCCAATCAGCACAGAAAATTAGCCATCACAGCTCGGTGAGGTTTTTGTTTTATCTGAACACCCGTCATTATGTATGAAAAGTTGTGAAGACAATACGAGGCTTCCGTTTCCCTCCTGGAAGGGTTTACTTTTGCTTTTGCCTAGCAGCTATAGGAAGGACCAGTGACTTCTGTGCCATCGGGAGCTGGCTAAACCAGACCCGCCTGTGTGAGGGCTGGTCTCTTTCCAGTTCATCACTTTCAAGAGAGTGGCCCTTCAGTAGGTCCCACTGGGAGCCTAGGATGCTTTCTTTTTAATGGGCAGCAAGTGCCAACGTTTTGACACTCGAGCCAAAGAAAGGTTCTGTGGGCTCTGTCCAGCCTCTTGCTCTTTCAGCTACTGCTCAAAAATCCTCACCCTGGCTGGTGTAGCTCAGTGGATTGAGTGTGGGCCTGCGAACCAGACGATCGTGGCTCGATTCCCAGTCAGGGCACATGCCTGGGTTGCAGGCCAGTTCCCAGCAGGGGATTCACAAGAAGCAACCATACATTGATATTTCTCTCCTTCTCTCCTTCCCTTCCCCTCTAAAAATAAATAAATAAATAATCAAAAAATAATTTCTAAACAAAACTCGGCACGTGCCGTGGAGGAGCTGTTTCAGCACACCACTCCAAGTGTCATTTCCTCCAGAAATGTGGCCCCTCAGATCACCTCCACCTTTGATGCTTTCAAAGGCACTTTTAAACAACTTTCTCCAGCCTTTCCAGTTGTCCTTGGCAGGAAGATCGCTGTGCAGGACGCCAGTCTGCCGTCCCCAGTGCTGCCTCCAGCGGTACTGGCCGTGGTCGAGGCCTCGCTGCGGGTTCTCCCAGCGCTGCCACTGGGCAGCGTGCCGTGTTGAGTGTTACTCTTGGTGTGACCTATCTTTTCCTCTGGGCAGTTTTAGAATATTTATTCCCACTATTATATTTAACGATAATGTTTTTTGGACTCTATCCTTTTTAATCTGGAGACTGGCATGCTAACATACTGAAAACCTCTCGTGTACTTTTTCCTCTTTGTCTTCTCATTTTTTGTGTGTCAAACCTCCAGCAATGATTCTCTTGATTTGTTTTAGTTCATCTCTGTTTGTTTGGGTTTGGGTTTGGGTTTTTTTAACCTGAGTACAATGAACAGTATGGGGTTTTTTTCCCCAACTGTGTCTTGAAATTCATCTAACTGAACTTGGATTTTAGCCTTTATGCAAATAATTTCTGAGATAACTTCTCATTCTCGGTTCCCTTTTGTGGTACACTCTCTGTGAGTTCATGGCTCACTCTCTCCCAGGACAGCAAATTCCTGCAGTTGTCACGCTCATGTGTTGTCTCTGACCCTCTGAGTCCCATTTCTCTCTTTAGCTTGTGTTAATCCGACTACTCTGAAGCGTTCCTTAAGGGTCTGACGTCCCCTTGTTACCTGTTCATGTGTGAGAGTCCCAGGAGGCTTTGTGTGGGCGTGAGCCTGGTCAGCTAGTCAGCTTCTCTGCAGGGTGGTTGGACGGGTGTCCTGGCTTTTTTTTTTTTTTTTTGGTGAGGTGGCAGGGAGGCTTGTTCCCCAGTGTCATTTGTATGTTTTTCTCTAGAGCTATTTGTCTCTCAAAAAAAATCTTCCGACCTCCTGCCTGAGGGCAGCACCATCAGCTGGAGCCTGCACCAGAGACTGGGCTTGCACGGCAGGTCGGCATTTAGCACTCGGGCCTTTACGTAGCCCCTGCCTGTCTCTGTGTCCGGTGTGCCCAGGTCTGAAAACTCTCCATTTTTATACAGAATAACCCCCCAGTCCTGAGCTGGGGCTGGGAGGAAGAGTCGCTTGGGGGCATTGAGTGAGGCAGTTATCCTGGGGTACCCACTGCCCCTGCCAAACTTTCCTTCATCCATCTGCCTGGTGTCATGCACTGTCAGTGAGCACCTGTTATGGACTTAAAGGCACAGGAGAAGCTCTGCCCTCTCCAAGTTCAGTCTGCTAAGGGGAGATGGTAATAAACCTAAAACTGTGCAAAAATCAGTATGTTCGAAGGTGGAAACGGAGTGGAAGCAAAATAAAGGGGATGGGAAGTGCCGTGGCTGGGGGATAGGGGGCAGCGGTGGGCTGTATGGTTAATTTACTTAACATTTAACTTCAAACTTACAGAAGAGTTGCGAGAATAAGAGTAGTGCATAGAACACCATATACACTTAAGCCAGGTTTACTGTTGTTAATACTTAACTTTATTTTCTCTGTCTCTCCCCCACTCCCACAAGGTGGCTAGGGAAAGCAAATGTGTATACAGTTGGCCCTCATCTGTGGGTTCCACGTCCATGAATTCAACCAACAGTGGATCAAAAATATGCAGGAAAAAATATCCCAGAGAGCTGATCCCTAAAGAATACAGTGTAACAACGATGTATTTGGCATTTACATTGAATTAAGCATAAATCATGTAGAGATGGTGTAAACTATGGGAGGATGTACTCTGCTTGAGTCCGCACCTCATCTTAGTTACTTCGTAGCTAAATCTAAGTTTTCTCATCTAGGGAATGAAGAAACTTGCTTGGCGTAGTTGTTATGTGTATTGAATGAGAAATGTATGTGAAGTGTATCAATGTAGTTTCAAGAAGATGGTAAGCTATCACAACTGCCATTATTCTAGGCACATCCCTACTCTGGGGCATTTTCCTGTCTGGCTGATGGATGAAATTTTAAGGCAGAATATATGATCTTAGAAAGCAAGCTGTTGACCGTTAAAATAGAACTGTATTTGTAATTTATGAACTGCATACATATGATTAAATAAACTGAATAGTCTTATCCTAACAAGAAAATAAAAATGTGGCCTTATTGGAGGAAAAAAAAACTAAACTAGGATTACTTCTAGGTCTCTGCTTTGCTAATCGCAATTATATCTTTGAAAGCTGTCTGGATTACATTGCGTGTTCTCTAACATGTCTTAAGAATGTTAGCAGTCATGTAAAGGGGAACACTGTGTGCTGTGTTTTCTTGTTTTCAACTTGTGTGGTGGGGAGGCGCCCAGGCGTTACTGCAGCAGGTGGGCCAGCTGATCAGGTTGTCGAAGCGCTAGTTATCATGGCGTCATAATTCAGGCTGCACTCCGGAAAAATGGATGCATACGTAATACATTATCTGACGAGGAAAGTTCACTGATGACCTTTTAGATTTGACTCTTTGGGGTCTTTTTTAATGCCTGTTTAATAAAACACGTTGCACATAAACCACACCTGAACATCATACCCTTTACCTTGCGGCTGTTCTTTAAATTGTTTCTTAACTTCCTTTTTGAAAACTGATTAATAATAATACTAAATTCAGGAGTAAACCTCAAAGTGCTGTCTCCAGCCCCCAGGAAGGTGCCCTCTATAAAAAGCCCCTGGGTGTACATTTACTTTCCTGTGCTATTCACGAAAACATGATTGTGCTTCAGTATCAGAAGTTGACCCTGGCCGATTTCAGATGGGAATGTGAAATATAAGAAAATGTTTCCTCAGAGTAGAATGAACCAGCCAGCCTAGCAGTTCTTTCTTTAATGAGACAGTAACATAAGAAAATGTTTTGTCGTGTACTCAGATTTGGAAACCTCCGCTGTGCAGCTGTGTTGTAAAATTGGGTGTGTACTTCCTTGACCTCGGCGGGTTTTTTTGGCCAATAGGTTGCTATATGAAGAAAAGAAATTTTTATTACTAGGACTTATCCTATCAAATTTGGACTATAAATTTCACTGAAATTACTATTATGAGATCTAGGAAAAGTATAAGTTTCACCCAACAGGCAGTCACTGGTGTTCTCCACAGACGAAGAGGAAAACCAGTCTCATCGACTAAATATTAGTTGTGATAAGCAGTATTTGGTCTGCTTATGTTTCTGAGAAGCAATGATGCATTCAGAGGACATATTAGAAATTCCTCATTGCCCCAGTGCACTCCCATGATTTCAGAGTGCACTTTAATTCTCAGTGTGCTGTTGATACAGATCGGCCAGATGTAACCCTGTAGGTGCTCGTGTATTTTTGGAGTTCCCCTTGCATGCGGTTTTGTTTCACGTGGGTCACAGTAATGGATCACTTATCCAGAGTAATGGGCTGCCTCCCCCCTCCGCCAGCTGGTTTGATTAGTCCAAAGTCCCCTGTTTACTGCGGGTCACATGACTAGCGTGGAGGCAGTACGGCACATTTATTAGTATGGCAGGAACTGTGTTAACCATTTGTGTTCTCTGAATCATTGAGGATGTTTTAATAAATACCAGAAAGCCTTATTTTGAAGTGAATAAGCTTGAAACTAAATTGAGCGATGACTAGATTACCGGGCTTTTTGGAATACGGATCCTTTTCTTTCGTTGATTTTTCTGGTTAACTATGGATTGGCCATAGTGAGTTTGGGGGTGGGAAGCGAAATGTTCATCTCTGACTTTCTCATTTAAAATATTTGTAATGTGCTTTAGCATACTTTTCTGTTTTCGTGAACAGAGGATAATACAACCGCTCAGTTTATTTTCCTAATGAAGAATTTGTAGCACAAGAGCCCTCGTCTGAATAACTTATCATCTGCAGTGTTGTTGTAAACACAGGAGGTTCACGGGGTTAGGGTTAAATGTGCTGACCTCATATTGTTCCCTGGAATTATTTTTTAACCAAATTCTTGGTAGTACTTGGTTGCTTATTTCCCGGTATGGTTAAAAGTGGCCTGGAGGAACAAATAAGATTGAAAGATGATTAGTTAAATTCTAATTAGTGAGGATTACATCAGTCATGTCATCTAGTTTTCCAGATATCACTTATAGGACACAGTTTAGGAAGGTGAAAATAAGCAAAATTATCTTTGCACCCTCAGAATAAAAAAGCCCAAAGAACACATGGGCCCCAAGGCTTAGAGTGTCTTGTTTCAAGCTTGTTAACTCCTCTTATCCACAATCCCACCAGCTGGGTTAGAAGGAGGACTAGGGTTTGGACATCTTCGTTGTCAGCACACACAAATCTAGCATTTCATTGCAGTGTAGTATTCCCTTGTAGGGGTGCCCAGTAACTCAGGTAGGGGTGCACGGTAACTCAGGTAGGGGTGCACGGTAGCTCAGGTAGGGGTGCACGGTAACTCAGGTAGGGGTGCACGGTAACTCAGGTAGGGGTGCACGGTAACTCAGGTAGGGGTGCACGGTAACTCAGGTAGGGGTGCACGGTAACTCAGGTAAGCACTCCTATATGGACGCTCAGCTCACCTTGCTAGTCCAAATGATTGTTTTCTAGCTTTCTCAGCTGCATTTATTGAACACTTCTTTTTTTTCCGATGATACCTTATCATAAATTTAATTCCTGTATATATTCAGGTCTGTAGTTTCTAGACTTTCTGTTGTTCCCTTGAGCTGTGTGGTCCTTTTCTGTAATACAGTTTTAACTGTTGTAGCTTCTGTTATGTGTCTAACTGATATGTGTGATATTTAGTAGAGCTAATCCCCCTCTTTCTTCTTTTTCAGAATTTCTAGTTACTAGTACATTCCATTTCCCAGATTAGCATTAATATAACGGGTTAAATTTCAAAATAGGGGTCACCTTTTAGTAATTTAATAGGGATTGAATGATTTGAATTGATAGATTCATTTAAGGGGAGATTTTATATCTCTTTTGAAATAGAAGAATAAAGAAATACTACTTTGGATTTTGAAGTTTTTGTTTAGGTAAGTGCTGTACATTACTTTTTAGGTATGTATTTAGCCTTTATTTTTACACCTGAATTTTTAAAATATATACCATAAATACTGACAATTTTGCTTTCCCTGTGTGTAACTCATCCATCTCCTCTGCTTTCATTGGGTTGGTAGTTCTGGGACAGTAGTAACACAACAGCCAGGAGGATCTTATTAAATGGAAGCCAGCCCGGTCACTCCTGTTTTCAGACCCCTTCAAGGGTTCTCGGCTGCTAGGACTAACACGCAGTCCTGTCAGGCCCTCTGTGCCCCTGCCACTGCCGCTGCCGCAACATTGCCGTCCACACACTGGGAAGAACGGCAGCACTGCTCCCTGCATTGATTTAAACTCACGGAACAGGTTCTGTCCTGTGGCCTTTGCACTTGCTTCCTCCTCTCCCAGGAAAGCTCTTTTCCAGGAATCTTCCAGCTCACTCCATGCTGCCTTCGCACAGCCCTTCACGGAGGCCTTCCCTGGACACCTCACCTACAGCTGAGCCCCCGCCTCCCACAACTGCTGGTCCCCTCCCACTATTTCGTTTCCTCCCCGCCCCACCACAGGACCTGAGACTTCCTAGGGTTCTACGTCTTTTACTCGGTTATTAACGCGTTACCTGTTCTTACTTGTTCCTTACATTGTCATGTGGTTGTTTTAAAATTATTATTCACTTACTGCTATTTACATACATGTTTTACTCATTTTGTATCCTGTACATAATTATTATTTACCATCATTTATGTCTTACTACTTGATATCCTTCTCAAGCAAAAGATATTTTAAAAAATAAAAATGGGGTAAGAGGATACAAAAAATAGTAAGCACAAAATAAGATTTTAAATTTACACAGTTTTAGCTCCAAAATCTTAGCAATTATTTAAATGAAAAGGTAGTAAACATGTTAGTCATGTTAGTTAAAAGACAGAGATGGTCAGGTTATATAAAAAGCCTAACTATTCTAAATTTAAAGTTATGGAAAGGCAGGAAGTAAAAGGAAGGAAACTTATATCTTCCAAATTCTAACCAAAAGAAAGCTGGTCTCTATGTTAACAGCAAACAAAATAAGCACTAAAGGAAAAGCATTGCAGTAGATGGAGAGAGTTCCTGTAGGTACCGGAGGCTTCCTCTCTCAGGCAGTAACAGTCAGCATCAGGGAGGGAAGCAGCAGTGTGCCAGCCTGGTGGGCCCCAGGTCGGGGTGTAATGCCAGGGCATCATAAACTACCTTTATGCCTGTACACTTGGAAGCTTCGATGAAATGCACAAATACCTAGACAAAGATAACATCAGAGCAGATTCCCGAAGAAATAGAAAGCCTGAATGAATGGTTCTAAGCCATCGAAGAAAACGAAGCAATGAGTAGTCAAAACATTCTTAAAATAAAACTCCAGGCTTCACTGGTGAGTTCTATCAAATACTTAGAAAATAAGTCATTCTATTATTTTATAAAACCCTCTAGATAATGGAGGAGGAGAACATACTCTTGAACTCAGTTTTCTCCAAATAGCAAACCTTTATTTATATCCAGATCTAGAGAGAAAGTAACATAAGAAAGTTACCAGCCATCCTCACTTATCAACAAAAGCCCTGCACCAAATATTAGAAAGCCAAGAACAGAAACATACACAAAGGATGTTGAAAATGGTGGGTTTATCCCAAGAATGGAAAGTCAGTTTCACATTAGAAAATCAGTTGATAGTTTACCACATTAATAAATAAAAGGAGAAAAATCCACAATCATTCTCAATAGGTATAGAAAAGATATTTAGTGAAATTCAGCATTCATTTATGATTTTTAAAAGCAATTAGCAAACTACAAATAGAGGAAATTTTTTTAATCTTATAAAGCATATCTCTAAAAAATCCTCAGCACACATCATGCCTTCTGGTGACTATACTGAAATTATGTTTGAATTCAGGAGAAAGAATTATGTCTACTGAGCATTATATTAAGGCTTTGGCTCACTCAATAAAGTGAGAAAAAATAAAAGATACAAGGATTTGAAAGGAAGAAATAACTCTATTTGTGGATGATACAGGTATGTACTTAGAAAATCCAAAAGAATCTACAGACAAGTTATTAGAACTAATGAAGGACCTTAGCAAGTTTATTGGGTGCAGAATCAACAAGTAGATATCTTTTATATCATATAAGCAACAACCATTTAGAAAATGAAATTTTTTAAATATTCTATTTACAAAAGTATAAAAAAATAAGTACCTAATTATCTGACAAAAATTATACATGATGCTTACTAGTACAATCCCAATCAGAATCTCAGAAAGATATTTGTGGAATTTGAAGAGCCGGTTCCAGGATGTTTATAGATATGCAGAGAGCCAAAATACCCAAGGCATTTTTGAAGAACAAGATGGGGGTTTAACTTACTCTACCAAGTATCAAAGTGTATTATAAACCTGTAGTAAACCAGCCATTGTGCTCTCTGCAGAGTTCGGGAAGTAGCCCAGTGGAACGGATTAGAGAGCCCGGAAAAGGGCCCATACACGGGATTTACAACAGAAGTATCTCTGCAGAAAGGCAGGGGAAGGGCGGCCTCTGCACTTAATAATGCCGGGACAATGGGGTTTCCAGATGGAAAAAATTGCATTTGACCTGTATTTCACGCCACACATAAAAATGCGTTTCAGGTAGATTGTGACCCTAGATGTGAAAGGCTAGACCGTAGAGCTTTTAGAGGTGTTACTGAAGAACGTTGGCTGCCAGAGAGCCTGCAGGGACCGAACGGTGACCAACCTGGCTTCTTTACCATAGCACATCGATCCAGGTGGGGCCAAGGCTGGGCCAGACCTGAGAAGTCAGCTTCATCGTCATTGCCTTGGCTGCCACCGCAGCTGCCATCAGGAGCCGTGTTCTCGTCCACCAGGGAGGACCCTTCCTGTGGGATCGGGAAAGTAGCCCCTGCTCAGCCCTTCAGCCAGGAGGTCTCAGCAGGGCAGTGAGAAACCCCACCTCTCTCCACACCAAAGATTGCCTTTTGTGAATCCACCCCTGTTTTAAATCTCTCAGGTTTTGTTAAGTCCAGTAACACTTACAGGAGCAAAAAGACATGATATTAGAACTACCCTAGTGATAGTGGCAGAATTGCAAACTTGAAGGTGCAGAATCTTGCTCGCTTCGGCAGCACATTTACTCAAGTGCTGTATCAGTGCTTAATTGTAGCACCCCTCCAGATGCTGAAAATTTTTCATTGTTTCTGCCTCTCATGTTCTTAAAGCACATTGCTTGATACCCAAGTGAAACGCCAGCTCCCTGAAGTAAACTGCTAACATTAGACAATGCAATACAAATTTGCTCTGTGTGAGCTCCAGACACCCACTAATGGGATTGTACTTTAAAAAAAGAAGAGGAAAGTGAATGGTTAGTGCTGTGTTTAAGAGTTCCTTTTGGCCCACATCCTCATGCTCATATTGAAGACTTCTCACTCAGTATTGTGAGACTTCTCACCATTTGCCACTTGGAAGGACACGTTCCACATCTCTGAGACAGCAGTCATATTTGACTTTGAGCCATTTGGAGAAGTCCTGAAGAACGTCTTTGGACTAAAGTGCAAAGAGAAGCGGTGTCGTGTCCACTGTGTATCGAATGCAGGAATGGAGAGAACTGGACACGTGGGAGAGCTGTTAGGCCCTTTGCTTGTGCTTCCTCCAACTGAAGGTAGGAGTCGGAATGGTGCCTGAGCTCCCTACTCTGCTTGCCCTGTGTCATCCACAGTTACTGCTGCACCAGGAACCTGTGTGTATCCGTGTGTTATGCTAGAAGGGAACAGAGGCGACCAGATAGCAGACAAGCCCTGGGATTTCAGAGCTGGCATCATCCCTTCTGTGTCTGTGTTTGGTGCATGTGGTCGGAACTCCCACTGCGAGTGATTCCTTTAACTGACTCTTCTTGTCCAGCAATACTTCCTAGCGATCTCCCAACCCTAGTTAATCTTTATACAGCTGAATCTTGAACAGTACAGATTGGAACTGCATGGGTTCATTTATACGTGGATTTTTTTCAGTAAATATATAGTCAGCCTTCTGGATCCCTGCATTTCACATCCAAGGCTACAGCTAACCATGGAGCAAAAACTGTTTTCAATGCACAGCGGAGAATCCTGGGATGTGGAGAGCTGACTGTGTGCATCCAGCAGTGTCCAACCTGCAGCCCTTAGGCCACACATTTGGGATGGCTATGAATGTGGCCCAACACAAAATCGTAAATTTGCTTAAAACATTTTGTGATTTTTTTGTGTGATTATGGTTCATAATGTAATGTGTGGCCCAAGACAACTCTTCTTCTTCCAGTGTGACCCAGAGGGTTGGACACCCCTGTTATACTGTTTTATGTAAGAGACTTGAGAATCTACAGATTTTGGTATCCATGGTGATTCTGGGACTAATTTCCTTCAGATAACAAGAAATAACTGAGTTTTAGGGGAGTCAGTAGTTATACGCAGACTTTTGGCTAAATGGAGGGAGGCACCCCAAAGCCCCACGTTGTTCAGGGGTCACCTGTGTATGACGTTTATATAAACCCATTGCAGTCCAGGCGTCCGGCTCCAATTTGGGGAGGATTCTGGATCATTCCTGACATTCTGGAGCCAGGGTCATTGCCGATACCCATGAATACCTGTGAGGCCTTACAGAGCACCATCTGTACACCCAGCATCTCTGCTCTGTGCTTGAGGAGATGCCAAAGTGCAGAAACTCCTGTGTTCTGGCTGAAACCCTGCATTCATTCAAAAAGCAAACTATGAGCATTTTGCAATCTGTTGTTGCCAAGCCAGGATTTTAAAAATCATCTGAAAAGGCTGTGGCCCTCTGATCCCGAAGAATGTCTTTTATTTCCCATCAAAGCCACAGAGGTATTCAGGGAACAGGTCATTCTTACTTACGTAACAGAGGAGGAGGTCTAGCAGAGGTCAAATTATTGTGACCACAAAAGAAACAACTAGAGTATCTGTCATTGTTGAGAGCAAAGGAAAAGTCTACAGGAAATGGCTGAACGTGTAGCTGACAGATATGACCAAGGAAAAACAAGAAGATATGGCTAGAAAGAAAAGAGTCTTGCACAGTTTCCCCTCAAATTCTTTTCTCCATTAATAAGAGCGACATTAAGGCAGAATTACAAGTGCTACCTGATCAAGTTCAACATTTGGGCAACGCCATCAAGCAGGTTACAGTGAAAAAAGACGAGGAGACCAAGTCTACAAACACCTACCTTTACTCTCAGGTCCTGATGGGCAGAGTGCACTCAGCCCGTCCAGCAGGAGGAATGTAAGTATGTGAGGGTAATGGCAAATCCCTGGTACCTGGAATCACGGGAACAGACTCACTCTGAAGTTAAACACAAACGAAGGCTTAAACCCACATTGTAGGACAGATAAGAGGTAATACTACCTGATTTCTAAAACATTTTGAGGGAAAAATATCTTCATGATTTGAGGTTAAAGAATTTCTTGAACAAGGCACAAAGAGCAATAACTATGAAGAAAAAAACTGTTAAATTCAACTGCATCAAACTTAAGAACTTACTTCCATTATGAAAAAAGTAAGATTAATAAGAGTTCAACAGGCAAGCCGAGGACTGCCACGAGGTAAAGGACTGGTATGCAGAGTGAAAAACAACTCCTACGAATCAATAAGAATAATAAAAAGACAACCAACCTAATAGAAAAGTGTGTTAGAGACTTGCATAAGCACCCAGAGGAGACAGAAAATGTCCAATCAACATATAAAAACTATTCAACAAATTAAAGCCACAGGGAAATATACTAGGTTACAAAGTTTGCCAGTGCCAGATGTGATGAAGACAGGTAAAAATATGAACTCTCGTGTCTGCTGTTATGAGGGTAAATTGCTACAACTTCTTTGGAAAGCTATTTGGGTTATCTACTGAAGCTGAACATGTGGATACCGTATTTTTACTTCAAGCTGATAACAGTTAACAGAAATACATGCACATGTGCACCAAGAAACACATATGAAAAGGTTCATAGCAGCATACTTACAGTATATCTGGACTGAAAACAACCCAAGTATCTCTCAGTAAAATAAATAAGTTGAGGTATGTTCATACAATAGACAAGTATATTGCAAAGATATTCTATTGCTACATATATCAACGTGGATGCATCTTACAGACAGCGTTGAGTGAAAACAAACTGCACGATTACATTCATATAAACTTCATTAATGGAAAAAAGTTAACTATAGTATTAAGGGATGTGTATTAGTCTGCTGGAACTGCCGTAACAAAATGCCATAGACTGTGTGGCTTAGACAACTGAGGGTTCTTTCTGGAGGGCGATGTCCCAGATCAGCACGCCAGCACGGTCAGCTTCCCGTGAGACTTCCTCCCTGTTTGTAGATGGCCACCTTCCCCTGGTGTTCACCAGGCCGCCAGATCTCTTCCTTGTGTATGCTCCGGGGGGAGAGAGTGGTCTCTCTTTATAAGGATAACTGATCCTATCAGCCCCACCCTTACGACTTCATTTAACCCTGACTATCGGTCTCGACCTACAGTCACACTGGAGCCCTGGCCAGGTGGCTCGGTTGGTTAGACCGTGGTCCAGAGGCACCAAGGTAGATTTGGAGGAGATAACAGTTCATTCTGTGATAGGATGAAAGGTATTAATGTAAAGCAAAATGAGAAAGTGATTTAACATTAAGGGATGGTAAACATTGGTATAGAGCAAAGGAAGGCAGGACAGAGTTGTGACTGGAAGATGACATGCTGGCTGCTTTGTTTCTTGCCTTACCTAACTTCACTTCACAAACTTTTTGTTAAATGTCACATTTAAATTTTGTATACTTTTCAGTATGTGATACTTAACAATTTTAATTTTTTAAACAGCGAAACCATTGCATTCACTCTTATTTCCTCTTCTGCAGTCTGTTAACATCGACGATCTATTCCATTTTTGTTACTTTGTTATTGGCTTCTCTTCCCCATAGAAATTGCTTTTATATATATGTTAATCATTTAAATATTAATATACTAAATAATGGTAAATTTTTAAATGTTTAGCAATACTCTTTTTTCTCCTGGAGTATTATTAGAATTTATTTCCTGATATTCTGAGAAATTGAGTTGAGATTATATTTTTGTCCTTAAACATTTTCCCCTGAGGAAGAGATTTCTAGCCTCACTTGTCCTTGGCCTGTTCAAGATTGTCCTCGGTCAATAGGATTAAGGAATAGAGGAGCTTTTCAAAAGTGGACTGTCTCCAAATATAATCAATTTTGTTAAGTGCTGATTAGAAATAGAGTTTTTATGTGGCCCTACTTCTGATTTCATTAGTGAAATCAAGTTGTTACAGTACTGAAATGGTACATTAATTTCTCCTTTCATCCATCCTTCAAAGGGATTATGAGTTGCTGTCATAATCAGAAAGTTACCCAGGAATCTGATTTCCTTCTCACCCTGAAAATTAAGCCCAACAATTCGAGAGGCATCCTTATATCCCACTCAGATTGGCTATGGGCTGAGACAACGGTGGGAGATGATTCCTAGTGTGAGCAGATCCTTAGACACATTCCGAAACCCAGGCATTCGCCAACACTATGTAAAAGAAACAGTAAAGCAGTAGGTTATCCCTTAAGAAACTCATCAGAATATGCTTTTCTTGTAGATAATTCGCTCCTGTCTGCTCTTCCCAACAATTGAGCGAATGTCCGAGACACCCAACGGCAGGATCGCCACCCCACTCCTGTGCTGGCTTCGATATGTTCTCTACGCTTCCAGCTACTTGCTCCTGAAACCATGTCCAGAGAAAATCAAGTCCTGGTTGCTCAGAATGGCCCTTCAAAAGATGAACTTGCAGAGTGAATTTTCACCTCTGAGTGTGTTGGAGCCATTCTGCCTTGGTAAGTAAGCGTGTTTAAACATGTATGGGTTGTATCCTTCGGTCAGAAAGCACTGGGAGAATAATCTCAGGCAGTGGATGAATAGCAACCAAGTAATTATATTTGTTGGATTTTTTTCCTTCCAAAAGTTTAAAACAAGAAATAAAATGAGAATGGGGGGGAATGCTTTGTTTGACAGTCTCTTCCAGCCTTACCTTTAAGCCTTGCCCTGCCACTTCTCCATCTAGATGCAGAAAGGTAAGAAGGATTCCTGCGTGGCATCCTTGCAGGAACCCAGGGTGTGCCCTGCGGTCCAGGGCGAGAGCTTACAAAGCCAGCCCAAGCGAACCAGGCCCACGGTTCCCGTAGAGGGAACAGGCTCTGCTTTTATTTTCCTCCTTAAATGGTTTCAGACGGGGCCAGACTTTAAAAGTAATAAATAATAGACACGATCAATAACACTGCTAATATCGCTGCTTTGCTGATTCTGGTTTCTACATGTACCAGGGTATGTTTCTGTTACTTTACTTTTGGCTTCAAATGATGTTTTTAAATGTAACCCATCTTTTTCATTAATATTAATTTATACTGTATAAATGATTTGCATAAAATAATCCTACTTTCTTAATCTATAAGATGGGGATAATAGTATCCCACACTTCAAGAGATTATTGTAGGATTAATTTTGATTATGCAAATTGTCCATCTACTATTTTATTTATAAGAGGCCTTCAATGAATAATATACCAATGGTTGCAATAGTAGCTAAGGATACCATTGTAAGATTTTACCTGTATTTCTCAGAACTAATGAGGTTCAGTTTTTGACACTGCTCCCATTTTGCAGGTGGAAATGCTGAGGTACAGAAAAGTTATGTTTCTGTACATAACAGAAGTGCACATATTTGCCCAGAGTCACACAACTAGTGGGTGGTGTTCAAACTCAGGCCATCGGCCACTGTGCTGAGCGTCCTTTTACCGCAGCTGCTCTGTCCTCCCTTTGTCCCAGAGAACCGTCAAGGCAGGATCCTGAGTAAAGTGTGTCACACTCACCTGCACTGCATGCCATGAGGTCACCTGCATAGTGAGTTTAGATACGAGTCACAGCCCCCCTTACACTGCATACTGTGTATGTACAGCCTGCATACTGTGCGGGAGGTGTTTTTCCAAATACGTAGCAAGAATCAGCCATCACAAATAGAAATATAATGCATTTTCTGTGTTTATGGGCTTTTTTCCCTTCCATGTTCTTCCCAAGCCCTATTCTTTATTCTAGCGTTAGCATAGCAGGGGAGGAAGATAAGATAGTGAGAAGGGATGCATGGTGTCGGACAGTCACAAAAATCACCAAAGATTGAAAGTTGGAGACGTTCCCAAAAGACCCTCTGGTCCTGCCCCTCATCTTTTCCTATCACAGTGAAGAAAGAGGTGGCCTAGTAAGTGAAAATGGCACTCGCTGCAAGCGAGGAAGGAGCCCTTGACTCTCGTTTGGTTTTGCCCCAGACTCTCTGTGGCCCCAGTTTAGTTCTTTCCCCTTCCTGGTTCTTGGTCACTGGTCAGATCAAGAGTAAACTAGATGATCTCTGAGGTCCAGCACACCATTGGGAAGTATTTGAGAATAAACAGAAGTCACTTGAAATTCTGGCAAATATGTATCAAATGACTCTTCTTACACTTGAGTAACTTGTCTTACTTCCCCTTATATTTTTTCTTTCTTTTTTAATATTTTATTTATTTATTTTTAGAGAGAGGGGACGGGAAGGAGAAAGAGTGGGAGAGAAACATCAATGTGTGGTTGCCTCTCATGTGTCCCCTGCTGAGGACCTGGTCTGCAACCCAGGCATGTGCCCTGACTGGGAATTGAACCAGTGACTCTTTGCTTCACAGGCCCATGCTACACCGGCCAGGGCTTTTTTTCTTTTTTGACATTTTACTTTTTACTGTATAGAAAGACCTTAAAAAGCATTTTCCAATTAGGGACTCCATTTTCCTCCAAGTACTTCTGCTTCCAAGAACATGAGATAGACATATTTTTCCCTGTTTCTCCTGCTAGGTACAAAAACATCCTATATATTATATGTAAAATAAACATCAGAAGATGCTGAAAGGTAGAGAAGAAAACAGACAGTAGGGATGCTGGGACCAAGGAACGACACAGTGGAGCGTTCTCTGGGTTTTCCTTTCACCACATGGACACTAGATTTGCAGCCAGAACCCAGAAACACCAACAGGTACGGGTGCAGACCCCCAAAAGCCCCAGCAACAGCCAAAGAACCAAAAAAATGGCAACCTTTCTAAAAGAAACTTCTATGTAGCCGTCCTAATCTAGCCAAGCAGCACAGTAAAAACTGTGGCTTTATTCTCACCCATGCGACAAAGGCCAAGTGGGAAGCCTGGACGAAGCCTCCCACTTAGGGGCAGTGAGGCACCTGCTCGTTCCCCACCTACGTGGTGTCAGGAGGAGACTGGGTGGGAGCATCGGGGCTCTCACCACTGCCTCGCGGTCATGGGGCCACCACCCCTCTGTGAGGTCAGTGGGGCTCATGTGAGAAGTATAGCAAGGCAGTCCTTCCACCCCTGCCCCGGGCCAGAATGGTAACAGCGGGAGAGGAGTGGGGAGCCAGAACTTCTTCCCCAGCTGCACAGTGGAGGAGCCCTTTCACCCTTGGGTGGCAACAGATCGAGTGGAGGACTCGGATTTCTACCCCACCTGCAAGTCTGAGAAGTGTCAGAAAAGAAAAAAGCTAAAACAGACAGTTTAAATAAGATCTGAGTATCATAACATAGTACTCCAAATGCCCATGTTTTAGTTAGAATTCTTGTCATGCTGAGATCCCAGAAAATTTCAGTTTGAATTGAGAAAGACAGCAGATGCCAACACCGAGATGACAGAGATACCGGGGTCATCTGACAAGGGCTGTAAAGCAGCCGTGACAAAAGCACTTTACCGAGCAATTGGCGGGCGTGCTAGAGACCGATGAAAAATGGGAAGTGTTGGAAAAGAGATTTAGAAATGTTAGAACTGAAAAGTACAATAGCTAAAATTAAAAAGGAGCAATTCTAAAAATTAAAAATGGACAGACTCAACAGTAAAGTGGCAGGGATAGAGACAGGAATTGGTAAACATAAGAATAGAACAATAGAAATAGAAATTTCCCAAATTTGGCAAGAGACGTACACCTGCAGATTCTAGAAGCTGGGTGAACCCCAAACAGGGAAAAACCCCAAGAAAACCGCAGAAAACAACATAACTAAATTTTTGAAAGCTAAAACAGAGGAAATGTCTTGAAAGCAGCCAGAGAGAAGTGATACATTAATTATACAGGAAAATCTATTTGAATGGCAGCTGGTTTCTCATCAGAATCTATAGAGACCAAAGGAAGTGACACATATATTTCAAGTGCATAAAGAAAAGAACTGTCAATACTGAATTATATGTCCAGTGAAACTATCCTTCAGGGAAAAAAGAGGAAATTAAGACATTCTCCAACAAAGGAAAACCAAAGGGATCTGTAATCACCAGATGTATCATAAAAAATCGCTGTAAGAAGTTCTCTAAACATAAAGGAGATGACAAATGAAGGAATCTTGAAACATTAAGAAAGGAAAAAACAGAAAAAAAGAGGAAATCACATTTTTCTTCTCTTCTTGAGATTTCTAAATTATGTTTAATAGTTGAAGCAAAAATTATAATATTGATGTGGTTCTAAATGTACACAGAAGTATTTAAAACAATTCTATTCTAAATAGGGGAGGGTAAAGGAACAAAAAGAAAGTAAGGTTTCTACATTTACTTGAAATGATAAGATGCCAATACTAATAGATTTATATGTATATATATATACATATAAAATGTAATGCCTAGAATAACCACTTTATAATCTATACAAAGAGATACTCAAAAACAGGTAAATCAAAATGGAATTGTAAAACATATCCAGTAATACACAGGAAGACAAAAGAAAGAACACAGAGAAACAAAACATATAAAACAAATAATGGCATACAAGCTCTAATATACCAATAATTACATTAACTATAAAAGTCCAAAATACACCAATTAAAAGACAAATATTGGCGGAGTGGATTTGAAAACATAACTATATGCTGTCTTCAGAAAACTTAGCTCAAATAAAAGTATATATCTAGACTGAAAGTAAAAGAATGAGAAAATGTATATCATGCAAACATTGATCCAAAGGAACCAAGAATGAATGTATTAATGCAGGTAACCCCTGCTTTCCAAAAGTTTGCAGGACACCACTTCACTTTTACAAAATACTTACTTGTTACCTGTTTTCACTGACCAGAAGAAATCCAAAGAGGATTTCCCCTCAAAGCAACAACCACAACAAAAGTGTCACCACACTACCGTTGCTCTTTCGTAAAAGCCAAGTGGTGTAACGTGAACTTTTGGAGATCAGGAGATGCTCTGCGCTTTATGCCATTGGCTTAAGAACGATTTCATAGTAGTGCTGTGCTCTCCAATAGTAGGGGAAGCCTCTTTCAGATAGTAGACTTCAGAACAAAGGAAGTCACAGGACAAAGAGGGGCATTGCTTAATAGTAACCAAAGGCTCACTCCGTCAGGAAGACGTAGCAGTCCTAAATGTGTGCACACCAAACAGGATTGCTACAAAGTATCTGATGCATAACCCAACAGAACTGGTGCAGTAGTGAATGAATCTGCAAACACGTATAGTTGGATACGTAAATACCCCTCTCTCAGCAATCGAAGGAGCAAGGCAGAGAGTCAACAAGGATATAGAAGAACTTAATAATATTATCAACCCCAGGGATATAATAAGGATTTATAGAACACTCTACCCAGAACATCTGGGTTTCTATGGGCGTTAGATAGGCAACTACCTGTACTTTCCTGTGCCTTCTTCGAAGTATTTTCTAAACCCAAATCCTGACAGGGGATGTAAGAAAGTTGTATTTGTCTTTCTACGGGTATTTAATGACCCTATAAACAGGCATCTGTCAGTATGGGGAATGGGTTCCAGGACCCCTCCCCGAGTGGACACCGACATTCCTGGGTGCCGTGGTCCCTTGTGGAAAGTGGTGGGCATACCATCAGTACACAGATCATGTGTTGTAGAAGCCTACAGTCGACACCTGGATAATCTTAGCAATATTGCCCCAAGGAATTTAATTAAGAAAAAAGAAAATGGTGTGGTATTTGCCCATAGGCTACAGTGCAATACGCATGCCCACTTCGTTTGAGTGGATTTAGCATACTGTTCAGCACACGGCAAATTCAAGTTTTGCTTTTTGAAACTTTTTGTGATTTTTTTAAAATTTTTGATTTGAGCCCGGTTGGATCCACAGATGTGAAACCCGTGGATACAGAAGGCTGAATACAATACATTACATATGACAAATATTCTAGTGTTTAATGCTTTTAAAACAGGTAATTGTTAAAGGTGTTTTCCAGTGTTTCTCTATCAGAATTACATACCCTCTTAAAGAAGTAGCCTTCCCAAGCTGCGCTTGAGAGAGAGAAATCCCCCTTTAGGCTGCACTGTCTGGCCTCATGCATCTTTCAGCAGCACCAAGGGCAGGCATCAAGGAGCAAGACAGTGTGGCTGCAGGAGACCTTCCTCTCTATGACTCACTTTTGAAAGCCCCGGGACTCCTTTCCCAAACAACCACATAGAGATACACTGTGTGCAAAATTGACTCTAAACCGCGATGAACACAGCCACATTGCTTCATCGCGGTCCCAAACGACCAACTTGTAAACAGAGTGTGGAGCACAGCCCTGCTATTTTTGACATCCCTTCCTGCTCTGACTTTTAATTCTGTTCATTCTGGATCTGCCCATTATCCACTCAGTCTGCATGACCTTGGATAAAGTGAAAGGGACAAGAACACCTGTCTTCTCTTTCTTAGAGTTCTTGATTCAGTCTCCTAGTGGTGACGGTTGGATGATCCTCACCCGAGAGTCTCTTTTATCCTAGTCAGCCCCTGCCCACCTGTGCACTTTGAGTCCCTGTCACTCCTGCCTCTTCTTGAAACAACCACCACAGAAGCCGCCTCTGCCCGGGCCTGCCCTGGCCATGCCTTGGGTGATTCCTGTTGCCTTGCTTACTGCAAATAGAAGGAGGTCCCACTGAGAGAAAGCAGAGCTCGTAAGACACTGACCGGCCCTTGCAGATGGTTAGCAGACTCTTCCCGAGCTTATATCCCAGGCAGGGTGAAGGTCATCACTGTTCGGACCAGCCCCTTGGGTCCATGGTGTGGTTTCAGGTCACACAGGGGAGGAGTTGTCAAGAGAAAGGGAGACCAGGTCCCAGATCCTTCTCAGGGGCCACTCTCTCTGTGCCTTCTGGACATTTCCCCCTCGTACCGGCTGCGTGGTGGCCTGACCGTCATCCCAACAATGACCTTCAGTGTGCCAGCTTGACTTGTAGGCCTTGCGATGTTTGCTCATTATGTAACGTCTGTGCTTCAGTAGAAATCTTACGGAAACAGACGGAGGAAGTCTGCCAGTCCAAGTGGTGGACAATAAATCCTGCCCTATCTAGAAACTGGGCTTCTGTATCCTTGAGTTTACACACAGATTCTTGTTGTTGTTGTTATTGCAAGGTCTGAAAAATTCAAGGAACCAAAGTACTCATGTGTTTTGGACACTGCTGCCCCTTCCCACGGGCCGAGTCTGTGTGCCTTCACCCCCTTCACCAGGCTGAGTGGCACACCCCCGTTCCCGTCCAGCATTCGGGGAAGGGCAGCCCTCACTCAGGGAGTGTCCTTCAGAAACTTGACCTTGGTGCTCATCTGTTCAGCTTGCGTAGCTACACGGTTTTAAGTGTTCTTTTAAAAGAAAATATGTAAGTTTTTTTACTTTGATTCTGGAATGTTTTCTCCTACATATTTTCTTTAGAATAGATGTTCTGTTTCATGAGAAATAGACTTTTCACTGAGACAGCTAAATTGAATTTTCTGAACAAAGCTAAAAGCAAATATAATTTAGCTTAGCAGTTTCACAGGTCAAGATAATTAACTTTAAAAGATATTCTGGGGTGTTTCCATTAGTTGGGCCAAAATGATGGGATATCTAATTCACTTCAGTGACCGAACTGCAGAAACAGTGCCTGCCGAGACAGAGGGCCTTCCTGGTGGGTTGCATCGCTCCACTGCACATTCTTGTAAAGAAACTTTCATAATCTCTCCTTAATCGTGTGAAGATAACTTTGAAAACACGTATAATGTGAAAAAAACTGGACTATTCAATGGGCTTCGCTAAAGAAGCACACATTTCTTCTCGGAATATGTCCAGCTCAGTCCCAGAATGCTGCTCTGAACGAGACAGAACTGGACCCCGTGTTACCTGTTCTGTCACTGGGCGTGTGGCTTGGGGAGGTCCGTGTATGGACGCCCGCTGCAACTTTACCAATTTGCCTGTCATCCTTGCAGGGGCGTGTCGTCATCAGCAGGGCCTGCTAATCTCTCTGTTCCATTCCAGTTGGGTAAATGTGCTGCCGAAGCCAGCCCACCAGCTTCTCTGGTTGGTGCAAGTGCAGCCTGAAATTCAGCAGGGAGGAAAAGGGTTCTGTGTGTGTGGTCAGGGTTAGGGGTTTAGGGCAAAGGTGCTTAGATGTGGTACCAGAATACAGTCTCTGTTTTAGAATAAATGACAAGATTTTCCTATTTCTTCTAAAGAAAAATTTTACATTTGTATATATAAGTTATCCACCTCTCTAAAAGTATAATTTTGTGAAAGTTATACACTTCGAGTTGGGTTTTGCACTTTGGTGAACTTATCATCACATAGATAAGATTATCTGTTCGCAAACCAAGTGGATGGTTATAATAACCACATTCTCGGTTTATGGAGAAATGCATACTGCATTCATTGTGTGAATAATAAACACTCCTCCAAGTTCTGCAGAAATTTTAGAATGGAAGAATTACATTTTTAAGTCTGGTTTTCACATCGCTAGAAGCCACAGTTGGGAAGACTTCACCTGATACTCCCCTCTCTGGGACCGTCCCGTCTCACAGTCCTGCAGCCCAAGGATTTTGCCCCCACGCGGTCCTGCTGGGCCAGCACCCGCCTAACCCCTGCATTCGGCAACAGAATCTGCCAGCCTCATGACCAGTCGGCAGACGTGCTGGGAGGGGCCGTCCCCAGAAGGGCTCCTCTTCAGTCAGCTCCTACCTCTGCCTGCTCTCGCAGAAGTCCTTGTATGGACAGACATGGCATGATGCCGTGTTTCTCCCCAGACAAGTGCCAGCGTCTGATGGGAGGTTAAGGACAGCCGCAGCCCCTGTGCTGGGACCAGAAACACCCAGGAAGCCCAAAGGCCCCGTCTGTACTTGCTTCAGTCCGCCAGGGTACAGTTGAGCAGTGGATAACAGAAAACTGACAGCGCTGGACAGGAGCCTGTTTTCCTTGTGCGCCAGGGCTGCAGAGGCACCAGTCCAGTGTTGGAGAACATCAGAACGGGGCCGTCAGGCATGTGGGTCCTTTTGTCCTTTGCGCATAGACCTCTATTTCCGTGCCAACATCTCGTGGTCACGTGATGACTTCTGCCCCTTGAGGCCTCAGGTCTGACCTTCAGTCGAACGAAGGGAAAGGTGGGGAAGCTGAGGGCTTACTCCTGGTGGGGCTTTGACTGACTTAGAAAGAGAAGTCTCTGGGGAGCACTGGGGGGAGGGCAGGGCTAGGAATATAAGACAGAAAACTGTACTTGAACAAGAATTAAATAAAAATTAAAATTAAAAAAAAAGAAAGAAAGAGAAGTCTCCCCCCATGAACTTCCGCCCATAGATTGTTGGCAAGAACCACGCAGCATCCCTAGCTGTAAGGGATGTGAAGCTGTGTGTCTTGACTTTTCCATGTCTCCAGTAGAGAAATGAGGTACATAGTAGATACATAGTATCTACTCCCTCCCCACTCCAAGACAGTCCCAGGACTCGTCTTCCCTGGACTTCATCATAGCACACCCCACCCACCCAATGCCTAGCTGGTTGACGCCATCCCTACTAGTGAACCAGCGACTACTGAACTCATCATCTCCCCACCACAGCTAAAACCTGCCACAGCCCCACCCCCCGGGTGTGTCCAGGCTTCATAAGCCCCACAAGACAACCTCTCGGGGTTGCCGTGCCGTGGACTCACAGCAGGCCCTCTCCAGAGCGTGTTTACGTGCAGGGCGCGCTCTAGCAGGGACCTCAGCTCCTCCCACATCCAGCTGCAGCAGGCACGTCTCAGTTCCTCCCATGGTCAGTACACGGGTTTTTTATGCTGCTGCCCCCTTTGTCAAATATTCATTGACCAAAGACACTTGGGTTTATTTCTGGGCTCTGTTCCATTGGTCTATGTGTCTGTTCAGTACACTTTTTATTTTAAAGAGAACTTCAAAGAAAATGGTGCTGTTTCACGCCTATGGGTGTGCTTACTCCTGGCTACTCTCCCAGCCACCCTCCCGTTGTGGAGGTGAGTATATCAAACCATCTTTCTAATCCAACAAATCTTGTAGTGAGCATTTTTCAAAGAAATTGACTTTTCTTGGTATATGGCTTGAAATTCCTGGTATGTCCTTTGGACAGAGAGAACCTGACAGCCATGTAAGGAAGTCACAGTGACTGGAAGTCATGTGTCAGCCAGTGCAACAGTCATGTCTTACGCTGCAGTGTGCACCCACGTGTGGCCAGTTTCCTGCCTTCAGACTTCACCCAGTTAGACTGCGCCCATCTCCAGCGACTCCCTTCGCTTCAGCCCCAGTAGCTCTGTCTTTCCGGGGCAATGGCCAAAGCAGACCAGTGGGGCGTTCCAGAGTGGACATGCCACCGAAGTGGCGGGAAACCTGGCTCTCCACCTGCAGGTTCTCCCGTAGAAAGCTGTCCATACCCCCAAACCTCCTGTTCTGTCGCCGACTGTGCTTTTACTTCCCTCTGCCTCTTCTCTTGCTGCACGGAGCGGCACACTGTGTGGCCGAGTTTTGGGCCAGTCTTGGGCACTCTTGGGCTCTCCTTCTCACCTGCAATGATCTGTCCCCTGGAGAGCTGGTCCCTGCCGCCTCGGCTTACCAGTGTCAGTGTGTCCCGACTCCAGTTCTGGCCCCCATTGTGACAGCAGCTCTGGTATCACTTAGAAGAAGACGGCTTTTCCTCCAGGCCCCTCGCCTCCCGAAACCCAGGGAGGCCAGCTACCGCCCCTGCCCATTTGTTCCATTCAGCAACCGCTGCTGATCCCTGCTGCGAGCCAAGCACTTAGATGAGCTCTGGAGGGAATGATACGAGAGCTAGCCCAGCCTGTAAGTTGCTTCCAGCGTGCTAGGGGGAACAAATGGAGAATTTTACATAAATTCTGTTCTCTAAGGGCTACGATGAGCACAGATACAGGGCACAGGTGATACCAGGAGAGGAGAGATTTGTTCTACCGAGATAAGTAAGGGGGGAGAAGATACATGAAGTTGGACTTAAAGATGAGTTGAGGTTTTTTTCCAACAGACAAAATGACATCAAGAAAGGGAATGAGTTCAACAGAAGGCAGCCTTCCTTTGTAGATCGTGCGTCCTTGGAGAATTGGGTGATACCATTTGACCCGTGAGAAGAATATCCTGTTGGTCTGCAGCGTCAGCCCTCACGCAGCCATTCCAAACCCCGAGCCACTCTGCGCACGTTGAAGTCCCAGAGCAGTGTTTGAATGTTAACGCGGATGGTGGAAGGTGGTGGCGGTGAACAAAATGGAATGTTAGGCTCCTCAGTGAGGTTTTTCAGTACTGCTATTTAGACTTGTAATGAAACAAAGTGAACAACTATGATTCTTCTAAACCATTCTCTTTCATGTTTTTGTTTCCATTACTCCTGCTACTAGATATTTCCTTCACTGCGGTGCTTGAAACTCTGAATTCTGATCATTTCCAGGAATGCTACTGACAGTCATTGCCAAGAGCAATGTGTTTTCCCCTTAGGAAATGACACTTCTATTTGGTATTATTATTTCTGATCACTGTGTTGTGTTATGAACATTTCTAAAGAATAAAAAAGATGACTTCTTTGAGGCAGCCACTGGAAAGCCCAGCTCGTATTCTACTGCCTTTTATTTTTAAAAAGTATACATAGACGAGCCCTGGCAGGTGTGGCTCTGTGGGTTGAGCACTGGCCTGTGAACCAAGAGATCACCGATTTGAGTCCCGGTCAGGGCACATGCCTGGGTTGCAGGCCAGGTCCCCAGCTAGGGCCACGTGATTGTATTTCTCACATGTTTCTCTCCCTCTCTTTCTCCCTCCCTTCCCCCTCTCTAAAGTGAAGCAAATAGAATCTTTTTTAACATTTAAAAAAAATTAAATATACTTAGATGAAAAATTATCAGGGGAAAAAGAGTAGGAGTAAAGGTGGGTAAGATATGTTGCTTGATGAAAACTTTACTTTTAAAAATGCAGTTTCTTACAAGTTATTTGAATTTTTGAACTTTTTCTAATTCAACAAAGTGCTTAAAATGTGAATGTTTGCCTCCGTGAATGAGCACCAAGCGAGACTCGCACACAGCTCCCACCCGGCTCGAGAGTCAGCATTGCCTGCGTCTCTGAAGCCTCCCTGACGCCCCTGCGCGTCCGACATCCACTCCTGAGCTCCCTCAGGGCACTGGCAAAGCCCAGTTCCGTGGCTTTGTGACTGCGGTCCCCGTTTTCTTGCCAGCTTCCCCTAGCAGCTCCCAGAGGGAAGGGACTCTCAGGTCCTGTCTACATGTGTTTCATCCTCAAACCCACAACGGCACATTTCTTCTTCTAGTGCTTTGAATCTCTGACTTCCCCTCCTGCCAGCTCAGATTTTGGAGGGTTCCTGGGATAAGGTCAGGCCTGCCAGGATCCTCTCCCTTGGTCTGGGAGTCACCTGTTATCACAGTCACAGGTTCCCCCCACACTCAGGAGGGAGGCAATGATGGAAGGGCACAGGATATTTGTGTCTGCTTAGAATCCTGCCCGCCACAGACCACCTGTTCTCTGCTCCTCTGAGATGCAGCCTTTGGTAAAGATCTGTAGAAATGTGGGCTTCTGATGATTTGTCTGTAAAAATTCATGCTTCTAAGCCTTAAATCATAAAAACACATGGATCAGGAACCGTCACACATGTCATCTGCTGTGCTGCCTGACCTCAGGCCATCATACTGCCACAGGTTGCTGTCGAGAGAGCCTCGTGAGGGTGGGCAGGCTTCTCTCACAGGACCTGCTCCTGTTTCCAGAGACACCCGCTGCCTGACAGCAGATAGCCCTTGCCCAATAAGGGGGGAGGGAGAGGTTGCTGGGGGCGGGAACAGGAACTTACTGCAATTGATTCAATAGTTGTGTTTGTCCTGTCTATTCTAAATGTTTGGCTTTTTTTTTCTCTTATTTTTTCAATTTAGCTAATGCTGCCTACCTCGGGGGCCAAGAAATGATGCAGGTGGTGGAGAGAGACAATGAAACCATAAAGGAACATTTATCTAAGGTAATCACTTCAGTACTTCAAGGAAGTAAGTAGATGGGCAGAAATATTTACTGAGCATGAAAGGCTGGAATTGGTTAGAATCTCTAAGGCCTCAGGGGTTTGTAGATTCCATATGGAGCTCCACTTCTCGTTAAAATGAATGCTCTCCTTGAATGGTGCATAGAAACTAAGGAAAGCTGATTGCATAATTAAGTATATTTTAATTATTTTTGTTGAGTTGGAGTCCATACTTCTCTCTGTAGCTCTGTACTGAGAAGATTCTCAATGCCACTTAAAGCATAAATGAGTTATATGAAAATGTAAGTAAAACACTGGAAAAGAGCTACCATTGCTACAGCCCGGTGACTCGGAGAGCCTGTCTGTCCTCCTCTCTAGAGCAGGGGTGTCCAGCTGCCACCCAATCCAGTTTTCTGTCACAGCAGGTGCAGAAGGGCAAAGGCTGGGAGATGGAGCGTTTGTGAGTTTCTGCTGCAGGTGCTGGCATCTCGCACAGACCCACCGGGAAGCACCGGTCTCTGGCCCTGCGAGGGCACCGTGGCGGTTCAGAATGTGCTTGGGCACCCTGGAATTCAGGTGGCCCTGGCACTGCCGTGGCACCATTTGTCTGCCTGTCAGTCCTGAACAGGCAGTTTGCGGCTAGTCTGAATTGGGATGTGCTGTAAGTGTGCAATACACATTGGATTCTGGAAACTTAGTGCCAAAAAAGTAAACTATTTTCTTAATATTTTTACATTGATTGCATGTTGAAATGATAATGCTTGAAGATGCACTGGGTCTCACCCTAGCCAGGTGGCTGAGTTCGTCAGAGCATCATCTGTACACCAAAGGTTGCAGGTTCAATTCCCAGTCAGGGCATATACCTAAGTGGCAGGTTTGACCCCCAGTCAGGTTGCACATGAGAGGCAGCCAATGGATGTGCGAGAACGTCAATCTCTCTCTCTCATCAATGAAACATCCTCAGGTGAGAAACTTTGTTAAAAGAATATATTGGGTCAAGTGAAATATATTATTGAAAGTAATTTCATTCATCCCCTTATACTTTTTTTAATGTAGCTAATAGGAATTTTAAAATTACACACATGCCTTTGTCTTTCTTTGTACCGTGCTAATTGGGGGCTTTACGGTAGTGCTAAGCTGTGACGTCAACAGGAGCAATGACACGAGCCCTGCTGAGTGGCCAGGAGCCTGCAGTCTGCAGGTAGGACGTGCTGAGTTTAGGGTCTCTTCGTGGACTGTGAGGCGTCTGACTTAAAGGGCCTGCAGTGTTAACTCCCCTTTCTATTACCTCCCAGTACGATTACCTTAAAGCAGGAAGTGTGTATGTTCTTTAAAACGTGTTTTCAGAATATCGACCCGTAGTAGGGGCATCCCTCGGAGAGGACTTTCGAAAGTGCCAGTTTGCATTGTCTGTGGCCGTAGTGCCCATCGTATTCCTCAAACAGCAGTTGGCTAGAGACTGAAGTTTTGGATCCAGAAGGAAACCCTGAAGGACTTTTAACTTTTTTCCAGTCGTTGAAGGATGTGAAAATACAAGAAAAACAGTGCTTTGTTTTTCCGTTAAATTAGAAATGAATTTGCTTCAAAAATGTGTTTCAGTTCTCAAGGCTAGAAGTTCATAAAAACAGCTCAGCTCCGAGTTAATAACGGGACTGGCAGATGCTCACTTCCAAAACTCACACTCGCTGACCCACTGGACCCTCGTGTGTCCAGGCCCGTCCTAGCAGCTGGGGAGCCAGCTGCTGTACAGTGCTCCTGGCTCCTGGCCTCTGTGTGTGTGTTGTGCTCAGAGCGAGGTCAAAGGGAGGTGCTAACTTATTCCTGCCCGAAGTTAGATCCATATGCAGGCGTAATCATTCCCAGATAGAGGTCTGCGCGTGGCAACTGTGTGTCCGGGCTGTAAGTTTACTGAAACCTTTACGGGAGAAGCATGGGGACCGAATGGTAGGTGGCATACGTTTCAAGGTTAATATTAACAGTCAGAGAGATAAACTTCCCAACTCCAGGGGATGACTTTGTTTGATTTTTGAGATAGCATTAAATGTACCTGTAGAATTTGGGAAAGCAGGGCACCATGTAGTTTATGGGGCAAAACCTCTTTCCAGTTAATCACCTATCCTTTGTACCAGCGAAGTCCACGCTCCCCACTAGAGTGATGCAGTCCCAACGCCTGTGTGAAGTGAGGTGAAGAGACAGGAGCTTTCTGCTTCTGTAATGAAAGAGAGGGAACGTGCTGTAATTTAATATTGGGGAGCGTTGGGTCAATGCATGTCCCCATCTGCTTGAGAAAAGAAGGAAACCCGAAAGGGCACCTAGTTCTAGGAAGATAAGGGGCATCGCCTCCCACCTTCCAAATCACCTTGGTAAAGAGTCAAACTTGAAAACCACCTCCCAAGACTAGACATATCCCTAATTTAGATGGTCCAGTCAAGGAGACTCAGTCCCATTTCAGAAACTTCATACCTTTCTAGGACTGCCTGATGTGAAGACTCTTTGAGCCATACACTTTGTTGCAGAAATCATTCAATGTATCTCAGTTATTCAACATCCAAAATAATTCTGAAAAAATGTATCTTTGTGCCCTTCAGTCAAGGAGCCACAGGAAAGTTCAAATAGATGAATTTCCTTCATCTGTCTCTTCCTTCTCCTTCCTCCCTTCCTTCCTTCCCTTTTCCTGGGTCTAGAGAATTAATATACAGCATCAAACAGTGTGTTCATTGGCAGTGCTTCAAGACTGCATAAAGCTATTTCCCTTTTCTGGAGGAAGTATTTCCAATGCATCATTGTTTCCAGAAATGTACACCCATGGTCTGTGGCACTGCGGTTGTGTTCTTTTTTCACCTGACTACATCCTCCCTGTCCCTTAAGTCTTGGCTCCATCGTCCCCTCCAAGAGGCCTCTCCCAGTCTCTGGTGTTGGTTGGCTGCCCTCCCCGTGGTTCCCACAGCTCCCCGTGTCAGCTAGAAAGTGCCGTGCACCTCACAGTATGTAACGGTCAGCTTCCCCCTCACCCACCCTGAGGAGAGGAGCTGTGTTCGTCTCACCGAGCAGCCCTCGGGCCTAGCAGCGTGCATGACGCCACAGGTGAGCATTCGCCGCACGTGCCCCAGGTGGGTGGGTGGGAGGCCGTCAGAGGGAAGGTTCAAAGCCTTCACTGTGCCAGGGGTCTCTCTGGCTCTCTTGTGTGTGGGCCCCTTCTCTAAGCAATATTTTTAAGTGCACAAAATAAATGTGTAAGGTGATAGAACAATGATATTACAGTTATCAAAATGTCTTGAAGACAAATTTGTGATATAGGTGTTACATGTGCACCTTTATTAACACATTGCATGATGGTAGAATGGTGGTCAGAATTACTGTTGGAAACCTGTGGCGATGAGCTTAAGTTATGTTTTTGTTACCTACAATGAGTTTGCTGTCCTTTGAAGATCCCATAGTTTTATAGTGACAAAACACAGGTACGAATATAAGTGTTACACACACTCCGCCCCCACTTCTATCCATTGGCCAGCACTGCCCTGAGAACCAGCAGAATCAAAGGCGCTGAGTCCTCCTGGAACATGAGAATGGTGACCAAGGGGTCCCAGGGTATTTCTCGGTGTGAGATTTGGCGACAGCGTAGGGACTCTGGAAGGAGAAGCAAGTTGTGGGAGGTGGTTGAGGAAGTGGTCATTTGGGTACTTTTCTTTGAGATACCTGTGGGACACCACCTGGACACAGGCCCAGCAGGTGGCTGGGTATGGGGGGCTGGGTCTGAGCTGGGAGTGGCAAGCGTACCTCTGAAGCCCTGAGTGTGGGTAATTGTGACCTATGTGAGTGTGTTGTACAAGGAGAGAAGAATCTAAAGACCGATTTGGGGGAATGCAGCTGAAGGCTGGGAGGAAGCAGAGGAGCTAATGAGTAGGAAGTGGACGGGAGGGATGGGAATGAGCACCAGGAAGGAATAAACCAGAGTAAGAGAGTCCACTGAACGTTCTCGCCACCCCAGTCCCGGTCCTTCTGGGAGCCTCCGGGGTTCTGTGCTTTATGAGGCACCTGGCGTGTCCGAGGCAAAGAGGAGGTCAGCGTTCCCGCGCTCTGTCATTGTTCTAAACTGTACGGGGATGTGTGTGTCGTTCATAGGAAAGTGAATTACTGTTTGATTTAGAAACTTGAAGTTTTCATTTAAAACTCACTTAGGAGGGAAATTCTAAACTGCCGTGACCATCTTTGGCCTAGGCTTATGGAAACAGCTGGTGTGTGCTGCTGCCAGACTGAAACTGAGCATCGCTGTCCGTCCGCAGGGCTCTGAAACTGTTCCCAGCCGGAACACGGAGACCCAGCTTCCTGGTGATGGCAGGCAGCGTGGGAGGGGCTGCTGCCGAGTGGGGCTGTCTCTGCCCCCAGAGGGCCTGGCCAGGACGACAGTGCGGCTTGGGGAGGGGGCAGAGTGGCCCCAGGAATGGAAATGCTCTGCCGTGGCTGTCTTCCTATTCTGCGTAGCCCACCTGAGCCCAGGGGTGCATGCTGACTTTGGGAACAAACCTCGTGCGGGGTTTGCAGATCCAGGCATGCAAATCCTTCAGACATGCGCAGGTCCCGCTCGGCGGAGCGTAAGAAGCGCTCGCTGGGCACACTAACCAGGGCGGCCTTTCCGCCAAGCCTCAGCCTGAAACCAATTGTGTTAGTTCTGCCTGATTCGTTCGAAGCCTGTTCCAAATGTCATAATCATCCTGGAAAAAGACAGTTTTGTTTTTATCTCAGTTATTTTGACCTAGAGAGCTTCGTGGTAGGCACTTAGGTTCTCTAGATGAGTGTGATTGGGGGTGGGGGCTGTACACTGGGGAGCAGTCTTCAGAGTCACGGCCTGAGCCTCAGACTCCATGTCTGCCACCCAGCCACTCGCATGGCCTTGGTTAAATCACGTGACTCACTGTGCCTCCTTGTCCATTGATAAAATGGTTTAATAACGGTATATATTCTCCTACAGCTGTTCCAAAAGTATAATGCTATAATTCATAGAAATACTATACAAGAGTGTATGGCATATAGTAAGCATTCAATAAAGGATTACTATTGTTAATTAAATCATAGGTGTGCCTCTGAGCACTTGAAAAAGATTACTTGGCTAACTCCCCCCGACACACACACAAGGGTTTTGATGATACCGAATACGTAGCCATGAGGCCCAGGGATGCCCCAGTGCCCTTGCGGATCACGGCGCTGCTCCCACCACATGCCTGGGGGAGGGGGAGCGCCGTGCGGGGACAGCGGTGAGGGAAACCACAGCAGCACTCCACCTGGACCGGCACCTGGGCCCGGGACCCTGCAGCAGAGCACAGATGGGCTGTACTTGGCCATGTCTCTGACTTAGTTAGGCAAGGCCCTCCGGCGCATCTCTGCCTCTCCCTCTTTCTCAGGGAGAAGGAGGCACGGGAGGTTAGACTTGTCCCCAAGGCCTCATACTCTGCTGCCTCCCCAGAGGAGAATGGGCATCTGGGGTCAGCTTCTCACTACGGTCCCAGGTAAGCAAGGGATGAAGCTTGTCACTCAGCCCAGGTACACCATCTGCAGTGAGTGGGTCCTGGCCCTTTACACTGGAGTCACACACACACACACAGAGCCCCACTCTGCAGGCCCCCGGACTCACAGCTGTTCCAGCCTTGGAACCTCGGCCCAGTCTCCTCTCCCCCTGGGGTGCAGTTCCCAGGGCCCTCCACCTGCCTGCAGGGGAAGCAGGGCTCCCTGGTCGTAAGGGGTTGTCTCCCTCCATCCTCAGCCACTTTATTTAATCTTCGGGGACTTTAATTCTTGTTTTTTTAAGAATGGTAATTGAGCCAGTTTGGGGTAAAAGGAAGAAAAGAAACAGGTAAATTAGAAAATGAATTTCCTAAACTGTTTTCCTTTCTTTATTAATTTTTCAAGCTCCTAAAAATGGTCATTCAGAAAGACTGCCATTTCTCTGAACCTTAAAAGAAACTCTAAAGCCTTGTGACCAACATCCTTCTGTTCCCTGGAGGATGAGATTTTTAAATAACTGGAAGGAGCCACTTATGATACAGAGCAGGTTTCCTTAAGGTTGCAGGGTCGAGGCTTAAGAGTCTGACTTGGGGGGAGAGGCCATCACGGTCAGCAGCCGTTTCTGGGCTCTCCCCTCCTGTGGGTGCACCGGAGGGCCCCCACTGGCCTGTGCCCTGAGCCTGGCAAGTTGGAAGGGGATGGAAGTAGGGAGTGAAGGCAGGACCGGGAGGTCTAGCTGGGAACGGATGCTGGATGCATGAGCACTAATTGAACCTCTTGTTAAGTAACTGGCTGCTTTATATCTGACCTTTGGCTTCTTGGATTTAAAAAAATGCTCAGGTGGGTATCCTTTCAGAGAAGGAAAGAAAAAGTGGAGAAAGCAGGCATGACATCATTTTCCTTGAGACCTCAAAGTAAGGCCAAGAACACGTGCCTCCTCCCTGAGCGTCCTGCACCCTTGCTCTTTGGTTACGTTCTGGGTGCCGGCCAGCTCTCCACTGGCACACAGGGCACAGTTCAGGGTGCTCCTGAAGAGACCACCACGCAGCCTTTGCTGGCGAGCCTGTTAGTGTAGCGTCCGGGGCACTGTGACTCCCTATGGAATGTTAACAGAGGAACGGCACGCAGGAAAGCGGGGCCTCATCTTTGCCTCGTCCAGAACCCAGGGACCATCCTGGGAGCCCATCAGGAAAGGCAGTCATAGTCTCCAATGCCAGTGCGTGCCTTCATTGTGGAAAACGTGCAACCAGGAACACCCAGACGCCACTGCAGCGCAGGCTCCCAGGCTCGTTCGAGAGGGAGACCTGGTGAGGACCCCCTGAGTGGGCTGCGCGAGTGGTAGTTCATGTGCGTCACTGCTCACTGGTCGATGACGTCTCTTCCATCCGGCATCTTTCCCTGCTGTCATTTCATCGGGTTCTGTGTGTGTCTGTGTGTGTGTGTGTTGGGGGGATGGCAGTGACTGATGTGTATTTTCTCGAAAACTAATTTAAGGTCATGTGGCTATTTTTCCCTCTCACCTGTGCACAATTCCCACTGTGGAGAAGAATCTAGACAGATGTTGCCCCCACATTGCACAGTCTAGTTCTAGAGGTCCCCCTTGTCTGCATCGTCCTCACCATTATAATGGCAGCCACTCCTTCAGAGAGCTCACTGGATGCCGGGTACCTGTGTGCCGTGTTCTCGGATGCTCACCACCGCCCACAAGGCAGCTGTTTCTAGCCACACCTTACAGGGAGGCTCACTAAGGGCCAGTGGTAATGATGCCAGTAGGTGGAGAACCAAGATTCCAGTTTGGGTGGCCACTGCTCAGGGCTCAGGCTCGCACCTGCGCGCCCACTGTCCCCACCCCTCCCCCGCTGCCTCCCTGTGACTGCATGGTGCACTTGCACAGTAGTTCACCCTGGCGCTATCCAAGAAGCCCTCCGAGTGGAGTGCGGCAGCCGAGGAGGCACCAGGCACCAAGGGGCTCAGGTCCGTGCCAGTCTGGAAGTGGGCCTCCCAGACCGCTGGCGGTGGTGACTGCAGTGCTTAGGTTCTGAGAAGAACTAGTTTATGCCGAACTTGGCCGCACGGCGAACTGTGTTATAAGGGGCGTCTAATACTCAGTTTATCCCTCAAGTTAACAAAGGATAAATAAATACATAAAATTCTGAGACAATGAAACACTTTCTTTCATTAGACCTGAAACTCCTGTAATACCCACAGTCCTACTGGGCTGTTGAGCAGAAGTAATTGAGGTAAGAGATTTTGTGTTCTGGTTTTACTGAGACATAGTTGACATGCAACACTGTGTTGGCGGAAGGGGCACAGCATGCAGCCTAATGATTTGGTGTGTGTGTCCCGTGAAATGGCCCTCACACTGAAGTTGGTTAGCATGTCACCTCAGCAGGTACACATTCTTGTCTTGTGATGAGAACGTTGACGATCTGCTCTCTTAACGACGTGCAAACAGGCAGGGCGGCCTCGTTGCCTGCAGGCACCTCGCTGTGCGTGACGTTCTCAGGACCTGCTCTTCTTGTAACTGGGCATTTGTGCCTTTCCACCGTTCACCCGCTGCCGCCTCCCTCCCCCTGCCCCTGGCAACCACGGGTCTGTTCTCCATTCCTGTGAGTTCCCCCTTTTTTTCAGGTGGCACATTTGAGTGAGATCACGGAGTACTTGCCTTTCTCTTTCTGACTTATTGCACTTAGTATAATGCCCTCAAGGTCCACCCACGTTGTCACAAGTGGCTAAATTTTATATGTATATATATCACCAGATAGAGGCTTTTATGTGTGACTTTTTCATGCTGAATATTTTAAGATGATGCTATATCATTAAAAGTGGTTTTTGTTAGTTATTAGCAAAATCAAATTCGTAAACTTGGGTCACAAGATGGTTTCTAATATTTCTTTTGTTTTTTCAATAAATCTTCTGTTACTAACGCATAAAAGCCAGCAACTCAGAATGTGTGGCAACTCAGCCCTGCTGACCCTCCGGGCCGGACACGGGCTTCCCTGCGGGGCCCGCGCTTCGCTCCCACGAGTCCTGGCCGGCTGTGTCAGAGGGCCGCTTTGTACACACCCAGGTTTCCCCTGCTCTGGGGCCTCCTCCAGGGCCTTTGCCTGCTCTGGGGCCTCCTCCAGGGCCAGGCTGACTTACTGCTGGATTCCAACCGCTAAGCCGACACCAGGTGGGAGATAAGTCTAGAATCGTTTTTGGTGAGTGTCAGTTTCAGCAGCAAAAAGTGAAGAAAAAAAAAGAAAAAATAGAGCATGGGAAGTGACCAGTGTGGACTCTGTGTGGTGGCGGGCTGCTTCAGTTCACAGGGACCTGCTAACGGGGGTACGTCTCCTCGTGGGCACCCTGAGGGGTGAAAGGATAGAAAGGCACGTGAGCACAGAGACTGTTGCAACCCTGATGCCACCTAATTGCCCAGAACACAGGAGGGGGACAAGCACAGTCCCGGGAAGTCAGAATCTGGGGCTGGGAAAATGCAATTGCGTGTGTAACAGGGAAACAGGTTACTTGACACGCCAGCAGTTTGGGAGCCCAGAGTAACTTCCACCTCACAGGTGTGTGCTTCTTCTCAGTCCCTGTGCCTGTCAAAGCGAGTGCCACGGAGAAATAACCCGCCGACAGTCATTTGTTTTCCGGTAAACCTTTGCGTGTAAACATGCTGCCGGGAGCCTGCGATTCTTAGGTGACGTCTCCGTATTGTCACAGCAGCCATCACCGCCCTGGCGCGCACACCCAGGGAACTGCACGGACGGGAGGGGGCCTGAAGTCCAGGTGGCTGGGCGTGTGCCTGTCGTGGCTGCCATACTGGGTTTTCGTGGCCAGTTAGGCCTCCCAGTGTGCAGGTCTTGTGTTTTACTGACACTGGTCGGCTCGCTGTTCACTGTGAGTGGGAGTAAAAGGCCTTGGTTAGGAACGTCGTCTCTGGAGTTGCGACCCAGAGTTACAACTCACTGAATGTTTTAATGTGAGCAAGTCGGTCTTTCCAAGCCTCAGTTTCCTTTTATGTGAAACACCCAAACATTATTATTAGGACTCAGTGAGCGCAGAGTTTAGCACAGCGCCAGGCGTACTGCTCTCGGGGTTCATCAGTCCGCATTATTTGTTGTGGTTCATTTTCACCTGTCGACGTAATAGCAGCAGCCCTCTTAACCTCCACGCTCTGGTGTCCGGCTACTTCTCCCTACCTCGCCTGGCCTCCCCACTGCCTCCACACACCCCGTTCTTTTTAGCTTCCTGTTTAAGATTGCAGATGCCGTGTCCTCTGTGCGGATCTGTTGCCTGTGACCGGTAACCTCTGGGGAGCAGGAGTACCTCGAGCCAGCGTGTGTAAAAGCATGAGAAACAAACACGTGTTTTACTTGTCGGCCAGGATTGCCGTAGAGAACCCTTCGGTGAATAGAGCCTGAGGAAGAATTTGAAAAACAAAAAGCAAAAAGATACCCCACCAGAACTTAGTCATTTAACCAAATACAGCCAACTCTAAATGATGACTGGCCAAGAAGGACCGAGAAGTGAAATTAGATGAACGTATGGGAATCCAGACTCCTCGGCGTCACGCTGCCTCACACACAGACGTCACCCTGTGCTGAGGCTCCTCGTACCTGCCATGGGCAGCATGTGCCCCGTAACTACTTGGACATGACTGGTCTCTTGGAGCTGGAAGGCATCCCACCGTGTAATCCATGTAATTACTCGTGCCGCACTGGCTGGCACCTTCGCAGCGTGGGAAGGGATGGCCTCTCCCAGGGCTGAGACTCATCACCCTGGCCTCTCATTGGGGACATTTCAAGTAGTAATTGCATCACTTAGCAGTCAATACAAAGCTCTCCACGGAAGCAGTCTGAAGTATCAGGCAGGAAGCACCAGCAGGCGTGGACGGCAGTGCTGCGCTCCTTGTCAGAGGGACTTGGTGCGGGAGGTCTTTCCACCTGGCCCTCCCTCCAGCTGACCCTCCTGTGTTGGGGTTTCCAGCTTGTCCTGCTGCAACGGTTCCCCGAGTGCCTCCCTCGGCATCCCGGTATCTTCAGGCGAGAGCGTGCCCTGGGGCAGAGGAGCAGGTCTGAGGCACACACGCCCAGTCTCAGCTTCCCGGTTCCCCAGCACACTCTCCTTCTCTGAGAAGGTGCTGGACAGCTATGCATAGTGACTGTTCCATTCGCTCTCTCCTGGGTGCAGTTTAAAGAGTTCTTGGTGGTGGGAGTGGGAGTGGCTTGGACAGGACTGAAGTCGTTGGCCCCACGGATGGATAAACAGTGTTGGCAGACAGCTTGTGCCCATGCGGTGTTTCAGGGGAAAACTAGTAAGGTGGTTGCTGAGGGATTCAGGGAAACATGTTTTCTGCAGCGGGCCAGAATACCCACCCGTGGGCTGTGAGGTTGGGCATGTCAGACCTCTAGGGGGGCTGGTACCAGGGGAAGAACCAGGCAGCTGCTGGCCCCCGGCAGGTGAAAAGAACTTCATTCTTGGCTGGGAGTCCCAGCAAAACGAATTTTGGCTTTAGGGGCTTGGGAATGCCCAGAAATACTTGCAGTGAGCAAAAATAGGGGCATGGGAAGAATAAATTAAGTGAGACATCCATGAACCACAGATTATTTGCATCATTCAAAACTAAAGCCCCAAGTAACAACCAGAAAAGTCCCTGTGAAGCTATTCAGGATAGGTCCGCAATCCAGTGCTCAGTTGTTAGTCACTGACCCTTCGGAGCACTGCCTTAAATGTGTTCCTCTTTAGAATGTTTTTTAACTAACCAGCTCGTTAAATATTGGTTAAGTCGCACCGTCACTGTAATGAAGGTCTGTGCTTTTCTAAGGGCAGTTTCACCTGTTCATACTCAAACGATGGTTCATGTTCGGATGACGGCTTTGATGAGAAGCCGTCCACACAGTGGGCAACACCCTCTCCCCACACCCTCCTCCCCCCACCTGACCCCCTCCAGTCACTTCGCCACCGTGGCCAAAGTAAGTTTCCTCCGTTCAGACCTGATCATGTCGCCTCACTGTGCAAAGTCCCTTGTTCGCCCCTGTGGGCTCCAGAGCAGTGGCACCCTCCTTAGCATGACACAGAAGTTCATGAGCCGATGTCTCTCTGCCTTGCTAGCCTCGTCTCCCACCACCCTATGCCCCAGCCTTGTGGAATTCCTGCCAGGACCCAAGCATGCCCTGCTCCTTCAGACATCTTACTTCGCTTGGCCTGCTCCCCACACTGTGCTCCCCCAACCTGAAGACCCACTCAGGCACCAACTCTCTGGGGAACCTCTTCCCGCCCACTGGTCCCGCCCACCGGTCCCGCCCAGCAGTCCCTCGTCCGGGGTCTGTGCTTGTCTTGTGTACATGGTACCTCCAGGCTCCCCCACCAGAAACTGTCTTATTATCTGTTTTCCAGGTTCCCAACACAGGGTAGATGCTCGTTAAGAATTTGCTAAACAGATCCATGAATGAGGGTTTGAGTGCGGGAGCCCATTCAGTGTATTATGGAGACCGCAGTGAGTGGAACTGGCCCCTCAAGGGGCTGCAGCCGGCGTAGCTCTTTTCTTCGGTGCCGACAGGTGCCGTGAGGTCCTTAAAACTCAGTTCTTGTTTGTTTGGGGGTAATGGCCACTGTGTACCACTCTGAATAAGATTTCAATTTGTTGCCTTTTTGTTTTAGAAATACAGAACGAGAACCTAGTTTGTAGTGGAGAACAGCCTAGAGCTAGACACACATATAGGTACTTACTACATATATACACATATATACTCATATATACATACATGTAAGTGTGAACCCGGAGAAAGCGTGAAACAGCACACTCTCCTGTCACATGAGCCTCTTCACAGAAATGTCACAGACACTCTCGGGTTTCTGGTCCCATTTCATCGAGAAGCCTAAGTCTGCATGATTTGTCTTTGTGTGCGTTCAACAACCATGTCCCATACGCCTACCACTGGCTGTCTGAGAACTATTAAGTGTGTAATGAATGGTCACCAGTCACTCAGCAGTGATTTGGCCTCAATAACTCTTTTTCTTCTCATTTGTCATCTCCCCAGAGTCCTCCCCGGCCCCAACACACACAGCTTTGCTGGCAAGTCCTTGCAATGACCCGTGGGTGGTCTGTCACACAGGCTGCCCCTCCCGGCTGTCTTCCTGCCACAGGCCTCTTAGTTCACTCCCACGAACCGTGGAGGCTCGCCGCCCTGGAAAAGCCACTCTCTGTGGGGGCCTGGGGACGAGCTCACGGGGCTGGGCACGGGGGCCGTTTTCCGAGCACGGTTGCTGCTGTCACATCTGTGTCAAGAATGGAAGTGTTTGCTAACAAAGTGTTTTTGTCTTGCCCTTTAGCTTACATTTTACTACGGAACTATAGATCGCTGGTGTCCAACACAGTACTACAAAGACATAAAGAAGGATTTTCCAGAAGGAGATATTCGGCTCTGTGAAAAGAAAATATGTCATGCATTTGTCCTCTACTTTCACCAGGAAATGGCCGACATGGTGGCCGAGTGGCTGAAGGACGATCTGGCCAAAGTGGAAGCCACAGAGTAAGGAGACAGGGACTGGCTGCTGGCACAGAGGGGCGGTGGGGGTACTGACTCCTAGCAGCAAGTAGTGGACTTAGTAGGTAAATGCTTAATTTCAACGTTGGATATTGGAAGTGAAAAAAAGTGAGGACCTCTTGGCCTACAAACGAGCAGCCCCCAGCTCCCCACAGTGCAGGCTGAAGTAAACACAGTTGGAACGTTCCTTGTGTTTAACCACTCACTTTCCAAGACTCAAGAACACAATGACCTAAACAAGTCTCGGACGTTTGCAGGAGAGGCCCAGGGGCACCGTGCAGTTCGCTTTGGCAGGCAGGACCCTTGCAGACCAGGGGAGTCTAAACTCGGTTGATTTTGACTGACATTATAGAAAAGGCTCTCCTGGAGGAGGTGATGAAACATCTGCCGGGAATGGAAGAGATCGGTGGACGTTCGGTGTGTGGTCAGATACGTGAAGTGTGTAAGCCCACGAGAAGGTCCTACTCCCACTCCAGGTCTTGCGGTGGACCGGAGTCTCCCCTAAGGACAGAAGCCAAAGATCAGCCAAACTACCATTGCAGAGGTCTTGGCTGAGATCATCAGAATCAGGCCAGGTCCCAAGGACAGTCTACAGACAGACCTATGTCACAGACCACCAAGTCAGCCTGTGTCTGGCCGACAGGGGCACAGGCCCAAGCAGAGCCAAGCTCAGGGGAGGCATTGCCCGTGCCCACCTCTAAGAGGCTTCCCCGAGGAGCGGGACCTCCTGCCCCACCTGCATCAGACAGAGACTCGGGTTCGCCAAGCAACCCTCTGCTCGGCTGAGCAGACGAGAGTCGTCGAAGGATCCCGACGACGTCTCCCACTGCAGGACAGCCAGGGGCTCTGTCCCTCCACAGCCAGGATGGGGAGGCCCCGACTGTCCCAGACCAGCCTGTACCTCCCAAATGCGGTTGCCCCTTCCGCGCTTTCCACTCAGGGACTCCACTGAGGACCAGCAACGAGCCAAGTACTGTGCTAGCCATTGAGGATAGAGTCTTAACTATAATTACGATTCTTTTCTTCTTCTACTAAGTAATTTTCAAAAGTGCATCTTTAAATTGCTGAGTTGAGAATTTTCATTATCATAAATGATTGTTCCATTTCTGCATTAGCATATTAGTTGTAAAGAAATTGTTTTACTAATGAACCAAAACAAGCCATTCAATTGTGTAAATTCACCTTCTGTGGGCACCTTGAGATCCAGTGGAGAAGAAGCTTGTCCTCCAGCCTAGAGCAGGCCAACAGTATCGCTGCCTTCCCCAAACCGACTCAGCCTGGGGCCTAGGGAGCCAGTAAATCGCACCGAGTGCAGTGGCAACTGACCACATAGATCAGAAACGTTCAGTTGTCTCCTAGAGGAAGCCTTCGGGCTTGAGGACAGTGGGATGGATGTTGGCCTTCCTCTCAGAACCTAAAGCCCCCAGTGAAAGATGCAGCCCCAACATGCTGCCAACCCCGTGGTGAGTGCTGAGCCAGTTACTAGCAGGCAGGGCTGCTGTATTAGAGCCAATGACTTTTTGGAGGGGCAGATCGAAGCTGCAGGCAAGGGGTGTTCTCGGCTCCAGAGAGGAGCCGGTACCCGCCGAGGCCACTGGCACCAAGCTGCACATGGATTCCCCATCGGCACCTGCGTGGGAAGGCCTTCCAGGGGTGGGATGGCAGCAGTGGGGACTCCTGGCTGGGAAGAGCCTTGCGTCCAGGAGGTGCTCAGCAGTGCTGACTTGAGCACTGGAGCAAGCGCTGAGTGGACCACACCTACCGAAATAAAGAACAACATTCCCAGCTTCCTTTTGGTGTCATTTCATGACATCATTCCATGTTTCAAAAGTCCACGTGTATGAAACTGTATCTCACATTGTTTTTCAGAGCTTAGAAATAAATGATCAAAAGTAAAATAATAAAATACCACTGGCTCTCGTTTCCTGTTTGTCATCTAGGCACCAAATAAATTTTTGAAATAAACACTTTCCCAGCATGTTTGAGCCCACCTGGCACAATCCCCATGGGCCAGGAGACTGGGCGGCGGATACAGGATGAACCGTGCTCCCAAGTGGGACTTGGGCCGGTGGAAAAGCCACTGTTCTCCGTGTTTCCTTTAGAGAAGGGATTTCAAGGATTGAAGGTCAGTTCATTTCATGAGGAATTAAACAGTGGGCTTGATAACTAAAGATGATGAAAGACAAGCATTTAGCACAATGCCTGACCAAGACTATATCTTAATAAAGATTGGCTATAATACTACTGAGTATTGTTATTACCTATTATAATACTAAAAATAAAAGGCTGAGACTGATGAGCAGTAGGTGAAATCTATTTTTCCAGAAGCATTTTCTGTCTTATGTCCCAGTCAGCTGCCTGGATGGCCCTTGTCAAAGATTTAACTTCACCTGGGGTTGGCCAGCATGAAGGACAGTCCTAAACTGGGGTGTGACCAGTGCCTGCGGTGGTTCTCAGTCTGCTCTGGACCCTGGGACAGGGTCTCCAGGGCAGCCAGCCCATGGCTCCCGTGGCTGACGCCCGAGGCAGGCAGGGCCCTCTCACCTTTTGCCTTCTGCTTTGCCACTCAACCCCTAGACGGCCAGTGACGTCAAAGCCTTGATTTTTCTTTACCCTGTGCTGTATTAAACTCAAACGTAGTTCCAGATTGAAGGAGACAGGACAACGTAACACGACCCCCGGTTCTGGATTCAAGGTTCTCATTACAAAAACACTATTGGGACAGTTTGCACGTGTGAAAGGGTCTGAAGGCGAGCTAGGAGAAGGAGATGTTCCCTTTCCCATGGCAGTGGTCCTGATGTGGGGGAGGAGGTGGCCGTCGGGTTCCTACCGAAGACTCGCCGAAGTGTCCGGGGCGAGGGGGCAGCCTGTCAAGTTCACTCGCAAATGGTCCAGAGGGGGAATTGTCCTTTGTATTTTACTTGCAACTGTTTTGTAAATTTGAGATGATTTTGAAATTTATAAAAATGATTATTTTTTAAATGCTTTCTCCATTTTTGTCTGGCTCTCATTGCTGCTTTTCCAAGAAGCGAGTTTCTTCTAAGCAGTAAATGAAGATGGGGGTTCAAATCCCAGGGCTGTCATTTAATGGGTTTGTGATGTTACACCGACTTCACCTCCCTGAACCTCTCCCACAGCCCCCGTGACCCCCACCCCCACCCCCCTGTCTTCATCTATGAAAGCACTTGCTTCAGTTACTGGATTTTGGATCTGAGGAGGGGGTTGGTTGGTTGGTTGGTTTTAAATGGGGGCAAATGAGGTCATGCATAGGACATTGAGCATCCTGCCTGGCTTGCAGTCAGTGCTCTATAACGTGCTACCTGACGGAAAGTGAGAGCAAACTTATTTTTATTTTACCCTCTCTTCCCTCTGGTGCAGAGGAGGACCCTATCTTACTCGGCTTCTGCGTCGTTTCACCCAGCCTGCAACTTGGTTCTTGCAGCCTTAGCATTTCCGGTTCATGTTGGGGAGCGCGGGTGGGGACGGTGGGGGGAGGGGACACCGGCCCACCCGGCTCCGCTGTCCAGCCCTGGGCCGTGCAGAACTCGAACACATGGCCCACCGCGCTCCAGTATCACCTTGACTGGCTTACAGTCCACGCGGAAAAGGTGCAGGGAGCCGAGCGTGTCTCATGTCACACCAGAGTCACCTTTGCTCCCAGCCTCCTGTTGCAGGAGAGGATGTGCTTGGCTCCTCCTTCCTTTTGTGGGTGGGGTTTCAGGAGCCTCAGTGGCTGGAACTATGGGTGAAACTACCCATGCTCTCTGAACAAATACACCTCTGGGGCGTGAGGCTGAAGCTGACCTGCAGGGGCGCTGAGGACAGAAAAGCTTTCCATTTCCCAGGGACTGAGATTCCTGCCTGTGCCCCAAAGAGAGAGAGGTGAATGATCACATCGGTCCAGGTGTCGGGAGCAGATGCGGGACCCGGGTCTGTCCTCTTCCACCAGACTAGCGGCCTCCAGAGCAAGACTGGTGAGGTCAGAGAAGGCTCTGGCTGCCTTGGCTCTGTAAAGCCAACCCCTGGAGAGACAGGGAGGGAGGAGGCTGCTCCTAGAGCCAGAAAGACGGGGACACCGTGGCTGGGTCTGGGGAAGGAAGCACGAGGCCAGAGAGAGAACCTGCCCCTCACCCTACACTTTCACGGCGTTTCCTGTAGGCCTCACAGTCCTGCCAGGTCGTGGTTATACTCACTTCACAGATGACCACGCAGGTGCATAGGTGAGGGGCTTTCAGGACCTCGCAGCTACCAAGTGACTGCTGGGATTCTAATGGAGTCCTCTCCTCCAGAGCCCGCCTTCATCCCCTCCTGTCCTGGGCCCCCTGCTGCCTCCTGGAGGCCACAGTGGGCTTCGGTCAAAGCATTTACCATTATTGCAGGAACTACATTGTTACCCGCCTGCGCCTTCCCACCACCAAGACCCCTTCCTGCCCTTAAAAGGGGCCCCCTAGGAAATGGACTTGTGTCTCAGTCATTTCTGGGTTCTCGGAGCTCGTAGGATAGGCCCACCGTGTGGACTAGTCAATACCTCTTGTTATCTAAGTTTAAAGGTTCCTACCACACCCAAAAGGCAAGCTCTCAAAACCATGATTCTCAGCCGGTCAGACTGGCAGGGAATCATGTCCCAGGGAGTCCTGGTCCCTTGGGACTGAATATGTAACTGCAGGTGTGCGGGGGGCCTGCCATCACCGCTTCAGGGTTTTCCCAGCGGAGCTGCGCACGGCTGGGTCAGATTCCAGGGCATGGACAGTCCACTCTCTGGCACCAGAGGACGGCAAGAAAGTGAGGCCACTGTACATCATGACTCATTCTTGTCCTCTCTGGCTGCAACTATCCCGTTCTCCTGTGATTAGAAAACCTCTGTGGGTTGGGTATTAGCAGCTAGCAAATACATGGACATCATCTGTGTGTGCGAACCCCACACAGCACCCCAAGTGGGAATCGCAGCAGTCACGGGAGACTGCGCTGGGACAGTGCCGCACTTTCATTTTCTATTGCATTCCTCAGACATGCTGGCCGAGGGGCCCATGCTGACCTTCCCATGTTGGGACCGACTCCCTTGCTGGGTAGGTCTATGGGAAAATTCCTCTTCCCTGGGATGGGAATGTGACCCTGTGACTGGCGTCCGTCACAGCCAGGGGTGCGGGTGCACCTGCAGGGCCCCCCTCCCTCCACGAGGGGCTGGGATCCCGCCTCCACAAATCCACCCGGCTCAGGCTCCACACGGACAATCTGGGCTTCCTCCTACTGGCCGAGGCTGCAGGGCCGCGCACCTGCATGTGATTAGGACACAGCAAACACGCACAGCCCCAGGGGGGTGCTGGTGGCACGCTGCAGTGGACAGGTTTGTCCCCAATCACTGTTCCTCCTGAGAAGAGTCTATAGCATTCTCGGGGTACAGGAGCACAGTGCACCCACACCCAGGTCAGGCAGCCCCACCCACGAGGTGCTCATCTTTGCCTCCCCCGCCCACTTGGAAGGGCGCAGGCATCAGGCACCGGGGAGCACCAGGGGGAGTGGAGAAGCCAGTCTTCGTGGCCTCCTGGTAGTGCTGAGACCCAGGCATTGCAGGGTCTTGTAGACATATGCGGTCCGAGTTTGGAAAGTGGGAGGAGCTCTTAAATGCCACCCTCGACTTTCCTTTCTCCCTATAACTACCCCTTCTCCACCAGATGTGTAACCCTCTGACCACGGAATGCCGGGGTAGGCCAAGGAGAGACTGAAAAATGAGAAAACGAAGAACTGACCAAGGATGAGTATCATCAAAGCAGGATAAGACCACACTTTGCGATGGCAGGATCACAAAGCTTACACATTTATTGTCCGTACTGAATGAGTTGGTTAAAGGTGAACTTAAATGTTACTCCAAAGAAAGAAACTCCTTTAATTAGTAGTGACGAAGTGAAGGGACAGGAAGGGAGCAGACTCGGTTGAGCTTTTCCCCAGAGAAAGCCACGTGGCCGCAGGGACCGGCAGTAACACCCCCGGGAACATGGGAGCACAGAGGACGGTGGTGGTGCACAGAGGACGGTGGTGCCACCGCGCTCGGCCAGGCGCGCTGGGTCATACTGGCCCAACCCCCACCCCCTGGAGCTGCTCCTGGTAACAAGTCAGTGTGAGGGCAAGTCCCTGCCATCACCCAGCCACGGCAGCGCCGTCACTGCCCCTCCCCCAGAAACACGGGAGCAGCAGGTGAAACCGCTCTCCTTCACCTGCAGGAGAAGGTCGCTGTGAGGGCCGCAGAGCAATGGAAAGCCCAGCGGGGGGTCCTCTGCGCTGTCTGGGGGAGATCTGGAAGGCTCCAAGTTCCTGTCACTGAGTGCAGACCTCGGTACTCGTCCCCCAGAGTACTGAGCAAAAGGGCCCTCGTGCAGCCTGTGGTGGGGCTTTGCTGAGTTCCCCAAACTCCTCCCTCATCGGCCCCGCTGCGCTCTGGTCGGAGGCCTGATCTGGCTGCCTGTGCCCGGGGCCCACTCGAGATTCCGCATTGAGAGAGGTCCCCACAGCACAGGAGAGGCATGCGCACAGAAACACCCTCCACCCCGCTGCTGGCAGCGGCCACACTGGCTCCCTGTAAGTGACGACGGTGCTGATTTTCCAGAGAGAAAGTGTTTTCCACTGCATTTTGGCCTCTTCTCCCCTGAACCCGGGCTGACTCATCCCCCCTCCCAGGGCAGCATGCAGTGTGAGGCTGTGCACAGGGTCCTATCTGTGTCCCATGAGTCACATGAGACCCAGGGAGCAAGCCCCACACCTGAGCTCCCCCTCCTGGGGGACATCGCCACATCAGAGCCTGAGGCGTTTCAAGGGGGGGATGATCAGCGTGAAGAGTGGTGAACGGGCCCAGGCTCCCAGGCCCCTCGTTTTAATGCAGCCATTCCCAACACCTACATGGTTGACAACTGTTCTCGGTGTTGAGGAAGAAACGCAGATCTCACACGAAATAACACATCAAAAGTCGTTCTCCAAAGACTGGTCAGGAGGCGTTTTATCAATAAAATATTTAATCAACTTATCTGTACACAACGTCCAAATGGTTAAGGAAGAATATACGCGCATGTGTAACAAATATATACTGCTATGTAATTGTCAGAAAAATGTAGACTGCTGTTTTACAGTTCATTTACATGTCGGTATGTACAAATCTATTTAAACTTGGGAATACATATACACAGTGGCTTTGTACCTGCCCTCGAAGCGCACCCTGCCAGCTGGCCCCAGGCACGGGCAGCATTCACAACGTCAGCTACCAGGCAGGCCAGGCTGGGGAGCGGGGAGACAACCCCTTCTCCAGCCCCCCAGGCCTCGGAGCTCCACTCTGGCCAAACCAGTTCCGGAAGACTGCCCCCAAAGGAGACTTCAGCTTGGGTTAAACGAGGGTTTACAGAGCACCGCCTTCCCGCTTCTTACTCCCGAGCCGAGCTGAAAAACAGCGAGCGTCACTGCAAAAGCAAGGGGACTCCTAACCACCCCCAGATAATTAACTTTGTCCATGGCAGCTAAGGGCATGGGCATGTCACTGAGCTGGGTCACCACTGCCACCACCTCCTTGAAATCCCCGTGTTGGAGTCCAGCAAACGTGCTTGTTAAGGGGTTGGGGGACCTGCCCACCCAAGTCCTGCGCCGACAGACTTTCCCCGGGAGAAGAGCTGCTTCTTTACATACTTTGTAGAAAAAGATAAAAAGCTTCAGAACCCCTCATGGTCACCTACTGCTGTGCAGGTTACAGTCAGCACCTTAATCCTTGTAAAAAATGCATTCACTTTTCATTTGGGGTAAGCTACTTCCAGCCAACGTGACACAAGGCTGATTCTTTGTCGCAGAAAACGAAAGAGTTGTTTGCACCACAGTGTAAAGAAAAACACAAGAAAAACAATGACCCCAAAGACGCTGGTGCGCTATCTGGGATATGTCCGAGGTGGAGGATGCCAGAGAAAGTCCCCTTCCCAGAGTCTCTGTTCCCAGCTCAGGACACGTGAGCATTTCCCAGCCAGAAAAGAAGTTTTTACCCCAAGCTTGCGTTCTTCCCAAACGAGACTATCATTGTCTACACGGAATGCTGCACTGACCGCTGCGCCCTGGCTATGACAGGGCCTGACCCAGAACTATATTTAAGTTGCAAAGAAATAAGCCCTGTCTGTGGGCACACCCCTTCCTCCAGCAGCCTGCTGACTTCAAGTCAAGCTGCTGCCGCCCTGAGCCACAGAGGAAACTGGGACTCATGCATCTTCTCCTGCTCTTGGCAGCCTTCAGTCCCTGGAGAGGAACTTGCAGACAAGCAAGGCCCTTCACCAACCTCGTCCCTGCGTCCCAGACCGACTCACCCCTCTGCAAAATCCAGGCTGTGTGTGGGTCTGAGAGGAGCCAGGCTCGGTGGTAAGGCAGCACAGACAACAGGTACCCACTGTGTGCAGTTTCCCCAACCCCCAGCTCACTGGCCTGCATGCTGTGCTTCCCAGCTTGTGGTCCTGGGAGCGGCCTCCAGGGAAGCCTGTGTGCCTGGGAGCAGTGTGCTCCCCTCCAGGCCAGCAGGACTCCTACAAACAAGCCTTACAGGGCGTCTGGGCTTTGTCAGCCAGAAGAACACCCCGGCCCTGGAAGGTTCTGGGGAGGCTCCAGATTCGGGCTGCCAAGTGCCCACTGCTAGATGGAGCAAGGGGGCATGCGCGGTGCCAGCGCTGGTCAGCTGGGGCCACACGGCGGTGATTCTGCGCAGAAGACAGCCCCGGGCCCTCCTGCCAGCCAAGCCCACAGCCACCACCTCACCACGGCCTGTCGCTCAGAGGAGGGATGAGAAGGGAAAGGCACACGCGAACGGCCGGCCACGTCCACACGGGTCTCTACTGCCCGAGCTTTTCCTTGCTTTTCTAGACAATTTATTTCACACCCTGTTAGGAAAAAATCATAAAAGTCTCTGTAGAAGAAAGTTCATCAGGCAAAAGAAAAAGGGCCAGCCTCGCGTCAGAGCCCAGTGCACTGAGCGGTCTGCCAGCAGACTCACCGGACGGCAGAAGCACCGCCCTCAGGAGCAGCCAGGGACCCCTCGGCCCTCTAGCCATTGGAGGGGTGCATGTGAGAAAAAGCAGTGCTCCGTCCACCTGCACAGCTGTGGCCAGGGGCGAGCAGGGCTGCCCCGGGAGGTCCACATAGCACAGGGAGTTGCCCATCGCCCACTGACTGCGTACTTTTGCATACAAGCGTGACCTGTGACACGCAAACACCTTTTCGCTGACCGCACCCCTCCCACTGCTCCGTCCCGGGTTGCTCTATTGTGACGATGGCTCCTGCTGCTACGAAGCACCAGCCTGTACCTTCGCCGCCTGGGAGATCCCAGGGCCAGGTCCCAGGCCTGCTGCAGGCACAGCACCTGCACCTGTGACTGTGGCGATGCCAGCACGCGAACATTGGGGACAGAAAACATCTTTGAACCCTGAACGAATGCAGCCCGCATGGCAGGTGTGAAGCCCTCAGCCCCCTCTCCCACCCTGGGCAATGGAAGCTGACCCCCAAGCCTCTCCCCGAGGCCACGTCCACGCAGACGGACAGTGTGGCCCTCCTGGCGAGAACAGGCTTCTCTCACCTTCAACCTCCTTGCGAGGGACCTGCTTGTGCAGTTCCGTGCTCTGGACCCCAGTGAAAGCCCGGCACAAGGGGAGAAGCCTGCTCCAGCCTGAGTGGCCAGAAGGCTCTGGGTGCAAAAGGCCCAGCTGTCTGAGAAAGTAGAAATAGCATATTCTCCACGTCCCCTTTCTAGTGTTTCTCCATGGTAACCTCTGCCCCCATTTCCAGGCCATCTGAAAGAAGAGAAAGCGGAGCTCTTCTGGCGCCTCCGCCTGGCTCACGCCCCTGGAAGCTGGACCGGACATAGCCAGGGCAATGAGGCCGATGAGCAGGGGGTGGAGACCTGCTGGGGACCTGGTGGAGCAGTCCACCCTTCGGGACAGCCCCAGGTCCCTGTCTGGGCTGCCCAGAAGGCACAGGCTATTCTCTCCTCTGCTGCCGCACAGAGGCACCAGCCGGAGTGGGGAGCCCTCCCAGGACTTGGTCCCAGGACAGTCCCAGCCCCAGGTGGCCCTACCTATCACCGTGTGAGCACGCAGAACTGGAGCTGGGCTGGCAGTGCCCCTCACTGGGGACACAGCCAAGGTCTGGCTTTGGAGAGCTGAGCCCCAGCCTCAAGGCCTGGCCAGGCCTGCACCTGCCTTGCCCCGGGTGGAAATCAAAGCGGCATCCACCAAGCACCAACAGAGGCTGAGAGTACAAGGGACGCACACAAGCAAGGGCTGCAACACTTGAGAGGTGGCCCTGGCACGGGGGCAGGAGGGGGCCTCATCCAGGAGTGGCCACAGTTGCTCTGCCTCTGAACTCCAAAAGCGAGCCTTCGGACAAGAACCTTCGGAACAGCCCCCGGGAAGGATTCTGGGTGCAGAATCCTGGGACCCTGGGACCAGGCTGAAGCTCCGGGGAGAGAAGTGACCTCTCAGGTTGGAGGCAGGCAGGTGGCTTTGTGGGGCAGGGTCACTCCTGGGCACGCAGAAGCCCACAGAGGGCAGGGACGGGAGTGCCACTCAGACACCCATCGAGGGGACCTAGTTACTTCTCACTCCCTCCCGGCTTGTTCCAACTGCTGGGTTTCCTTGTCTACAGACTCTGCCTCCCCAACCCAGACCCTTTCTGAGAAGGCGCTGTGGGCCCTTCCCTCCTTCTGACAGACTGATGCTCCCCAGAGCCTCCGACCCCCACCCCAGGCCTACCTGGCGCCCCACTGACAAGGCCCCGCTTTCCAGCCTGGGGGAGCTTCTGTAACCCCAACTCACATGGTCTCAGGGGAGCCAGCAAGGCCCCCAACAACCTGAGGGGCCCAGACACAGCTGTAGCACTCTCTGTCCCCCGACCTCATTTTCTGGAGACCAGATTCAAGCACCGGTCCGCGGGGCGGGGGGAGGGGGGGGGAGTCTGACTGTTTCTGTGTGTGAGCCGCCCTTGGAAAGAATCCCGTGGTCTCCCTGCTTTAAGAAGGAAATCAGACCGACTGCAGCCCCTGGTCGTTTTCTGCCCTGAGTGTGAACACCACATGGGACGGGATAAGCAGTTGGTAGGCTTTGAACTCTTCTCCCAGCTCACCCACAGGGTGGCGGTACTCTGGGCACCGAGAGCAAGGCTCCGGCTCCTGCCACACCCCCGAGACTGCCCTGTGAGACATCACTGCTCTGCGTGTGGGGGGCTTGGCTTCTCCTCCCCATGACACCTCAGCAATACAATGCCAGGACAGTGGTGGGGGGGGGGCAGGGCAGCATGTGCATGACAAAGGGGCACAGCTCAAGCCTGCGTCACCAAGATAAGGGGACAAAGCCCTCCACCCTCTGGGAGAACCCAGTCCCCTGCTTGGAAAGCCTTCGGGCACTGGGGGACATGGCTGCCTGCCAGTGTGGGGTCCCCCTTAGTATCAGGTCTGGCTTCCAGCAGCAGTGACCAGGCTGTCTTGGTGTTTGTCAAGCACAGCCTCAGCCCCCGGGACCCTGGCTGGCCTGCCCCGCACTCCCCAGGCTGGGATGCCCACCTTCCTCTCCAGCAGGAGGGGTGGTTGAAATGTTCTCAGCAGTAGTGCCATTTTCCCCAACGAGATGAAAGCCTCTCCCTCGATTCAGGAGGAATCCTCTGGTGAAGGCAGGCGAGCGCCTTCACTGACAGTTCTAGTGCCTTTTCCTCCACTTGCCAGCAGCCAGCTCGCCCATCCGTGGGCCTGCAGCTCCCGGCTGGCTGGCTCAGCCCCACTCATTTCCTAGAAGACAGACAGACAGTCCAGGGCCCTGCCAAATGTGCTGGTGGGATCCCTTCTCCACACCTTGTCAACGCTGGTCTATCACAGCTGTATCTCAGCAGCCAAAACCCGTCCGCCTGCCCCCGGGCGGCCCTTCTGCTGTCCTCCTACGTTTAACTCAGCGATGTCAGAGGACGGAGCAGACACGGCTGCCCGTGTCTGGTTCCAGGCAGCTCCGGTGGGAATCCAGAGGCATGCCTTCCCTAGGTAGGCAAAGGACACCCTGAAGGCATCGGGGCCTTGGGAAGAACTGTCCCCAGCCAATGAGCCTCCCCACCCCCGCCCTGGGTGCCGGAAGACACCTACTTCTGCACCCCTTGGTGGAAGGGGTCATCAGGAGAAAACGAGGAAAGTGGAGATCTTTGCTCCTGCCATGAAAGTCTCAGACATTTCTTCCCCCACCCCCAAGTTTCTTTTCTAGACCCTAAAAAAGTATAAAAATGTTTGCTTTTGTCCAGAGATAGTAAATACCCCAGGATTTCTTGGAAATAACATTTAGCTATCATTTTTCATTACCTCCTTTCTAAAACTTCCAATATCACCCCTTTTATTCTTCACTGTGATAGAGACCAGAACAATCACCCAGCAATCATTATTAAAATCAGAGTTTAAAGAAAGAGTGAGGCTTCTCTGGCAAAACCCATCGGTGTAACCAGGCATCTCAGCCCAGGCCGTGAGACTGGATGGAGGGGCAACCCAGCAGCCACTCGGGGAGTTTTGGGGGTTTTAACCTGAAGAGACTGTTGCATTTTCTGGTTATTTATAGCCACCCATGTAGGGTGGCTATAAATTCACATTATACATGTGTTTTCTTTTCCTTTGGGGGAATGTTGCAGGATAAAAAAGCCTCAGGTGAGGCCCTTAAATAAACTAGCTGTACCTAAACCTTTCATCTCTCTCTCTCTCTCTCCCGAATGTAATCACTGAGAATTAAAATGTGTTTAAAGGTCCCTGGACCTCAGCATCCAGACAAGGAGGGAGACCCTGAAAGGGAGCACCCAGCCCAGCCTAGGACAGGAGCGCTTGGCAGGGCTGCGGGGGCTCCCAAAGGGGCCCTCAGAGCCCCCAGCAGGGGGGCCCCAGCTCATTTCCCTCCCCTGGCCCAACCACTTACACAGGCCACGAAGGCCACAAAGGACTCCCCGGCAGAAACGAGCCAAATAGAACCACGAAGGCTGTCTCGGTGTGAGCTCCCTTTCACGTGGACAGACAATCCTACCATCAACAAGCCCCTTTGGGGACAAAATCCAGGGACTGGAAGATAGCCTTCCACCTCTGCTCCCCAACATCAAGGCCCAGACCTTCGGAAGGGGCCACCACAGCCACCCGCAGGCGCCCTGGCCAGAGAAAGGGGGTGGGGGGCAGGGGGGGCACCTTCCTCTTGCTCTGAACCGCTGGGTTTCCGGGAGTTGAAAGCTCAGAAACCCACTTCTGTGTGGTTTCATCTCCCGTCACTGTCACGCTACAGCACAGTGACCTCGGGTTAAAGCCGACACAGTCCTGCCGGCTAAGTTCAAGCTCAAGTTGGTGCCGCGCCGTGGGAGGGGCTGCGCCCCTAGGGAGCTGCGCGCAGCGCCTGTGTCCTCCGCAGGGGCCAGCCGCCCAGGACGCTCAGGACGCTGCCTCCTTCAAGCACTAAGAGCCTCCCCAGCAGCTGCCTCGGAAACTTTCCCGGCAGGTCTCCAGGAGAAGCCTTAGGTTTCCCGCCCCAGACTCTGCGCTCGCTTCCTCCTGAGTGCCCCAACGCACTGCCACCACCCTGGCTGCCCAGCCCACGGGCCTGGCAGGACCTAGCAGACGCACCCTCCCCAGTTTCGTGTCACATCAGCCTTGCAGTTTTAAAACCTCTTCCCAATTTCACTCTCCCCCTCAAAGGAAAATATTTTTCTGCTTTCTAGGTCATTCCCAATAAGAACTGATTTTTTTAACAACAACAAAAAATAACAGTGCTGACCTTCGCAGAACTCTTGAAGGCTCCACGATGTGATTTTTCAGACAAACCCATTCAAAACTGAGGGGCACGGTCCATTTTTAAAGTCAAAGAAAATAGATAAGGCCTTTGCAGCGGCTCCTTCCCAGAATGAACGGCCTCCGGGCGCCTCAAACCTTCAGCAAAGGCCCCGTCCGTCCGTCCGTCCACAGAGGCAACACCCATAACTCAGCCACCCAGCCCCCGTGCCCCACACTCAGAAACATGAAGGGGTGAGATAAAACTTAAGCAAGTGCCCCCTTTAGTTCACCCATCTGGAGCCCGCAATCCCCTAACCTGTTCCTACCGGATAAAGTGTCTGTTGTTTTAACATTAACACAAACACCACTGTCTCCCCTAAAGGAGGCAGTGGGAGCAACGGTAACTTGTCGGCAGAGTACGCACGGCGACGACATTCGGTTGCGTCGGGTCATCTCTACCCAGGGCTTTGGGGGTAGTCACGCTAAATGGGTGCATGAGTGAACCAGTGTGTGTGGGTGTGAGAGCTGGTGTGAGCGTGAGCGCGCGCTCTCTCTCCTCCACGCGGGCGCGGGGCCAGAGTCCGACCTGCACCCGCGCTCGGTGCCAGGCCCGGCCCACGGCTGCTCTTCAGCAGGGGGTCCTCGGCGCGGCTGCCCCTCCCCGGCCCCGCACGCTCGCTACCTGCAGCCGCACGCCTCCACCACCATGTCCTCGTACTGCTTGTAGACCACGTTGTTGGCAGCGTCGATGTAGAGGATGCTGATGGGGCTGAGGCGCGCGGGCACGCAGCAGGAGGCCGGCGCCGCCTCGGGCGCCATGGAGTTGAGTAGCGTCTGAATGATGGCGTGGTTGGTGGGCTCGAGGTGCGAGCGCAGCGGGAAGTCGCACACGCCCTCGCAGTGGTAGGCCTGGTAGTCCAGCGGCGCGATGATCCAGTCGTCCCAGCCCAGCTCCTTAAAGTCCACGTGCAGCGGCTTGCGGCTGCAGCGGCTCCCGGCCCTGCGCCCGTGGCCCCGGCCTGCTCCGCCGCCGCCGCCGCCGCCGCCCTGCGAGGCCCGAGCCCCGGCCAGCGCGGTCCTCCGCCTTCTGCGGCCGCCCATGACAGCAGGCGCCGCCCTGGTGTTGGGTCTCGGATCCGGCGGCTGTCCCGCGGCCAGCGCTGCCCCGAGCGCGCGGGCCTGGGCGCGGATCTCCCGGAACAGGCTCTCCTTCCTCTGCGTTCGGGAGGAGACGACCAGCAGCGCGCGATCCTCCGCCGCCGCGCTGCCGCCGCCCCGAGAGCCGAAGCCCAGCCATTTCAGTGCCAGCGGGCTCCGCGCCGGGCCCGCCACTGCGCGCAACAACAGGCAGAACATTCGGGCTGCGCGCGGCTCCCGTCGGTGGCGCTGGACGGCTTCCGCCAGGTCGAACACCTCCCAGCGCGCTCCGTTCAGAGGCTCCGCGGACCGAGAGTGCAGCAGGCTCTGCGCGCGGGCAGCGTCGGGGCACGTGGACAACAGCAGCAGCGGGGGAGGAATCGCGCTGCCGCGTTCAGGCTCCGCGGGCGCGCGGCGCAGCACGCGTAGCTCTGCGCCTAGCACCTCGTCGGTGTCGGAGAGGCTGGACACGTCGAACAGGAAGCGCTGGCCGGTCTCCGCTGCTGATTCGTCTGCAGAGGGCGAGCAGAGACAGAGAGAGAAAAGAGCCAAATGAAAACCAAGTCCGCAGTACTGGCCTCGGGGCTTCTTAAAGGGCCCAACCGGGCGGCAAGAGTAAGGCCTGCCTGAGCCAGCGCCTGCCCCGACGTCTCGGCCCCAGCCGGACAGCCGCTATTCCGGTCCAGCGGGAAGGAAGCCTTCCCGAACACTGGGACCGGACTTTGGTTCATTGAGTCAAAAGTCCCTCCACCGCTACAACATACGCACACACACTTACTGCAGGGGTACGAGACCAGGAGCGCACCCCTGCAGCCCTCTCCGACGGATGTGAGGCCACTGCTGTTCCGCTGCCTGCCCGGGAGCCACGGATGTGCGGGGACTGTGTTGGGAGCCAGAGGTTCGGCTGCTCACAGACCAGGAGGCCTGTGGGCGCATCGGAAGTCGTATGTCCTTTCCAAGGCCCGGAGGCCAGGCCAACAGTTTGACCGAGGTCCCGCGCAATACTGAGTCTGTTCATCATTGCCCTGCCTGCCCCCAGGAGAGCCGCCGCGTCCCGGATGTACAAAAGGAAATATTCTTCTCCCCAAAACTCTGCTCCTTCACTCTGAACATCCCAACCAGCCCATGAAAGCTGGGGCCCTGCTGTTCGTCCAGAAGGGGACGCCTCGGCAGGGGTCTAGAGACCCTCTCGTGAGCCCAGCTTCTTCGCTTTGCCCATGGGGAATTGAGACCCAGAGAGGGGTCCGGCTAGACATCAAGTCTCAAAGCGGTGAGCGCTGCTGGTCGCGATCGGGAACTCCATGATCACATTCTCCCAGTGTTTCCTGGACTTCCGACGGAGGGCAGAAGGCGGCGAAGGAGTGCAAGGGACCCTCTGAGAAGGGTTTGGGGCAGCGAGACTGCCTTGCGGCAGGGAGAACAGTGCGCCAAATTAGGTCTCGCCTCCAGGACCCACCAGTCCCTCCGCTGGCGTATTCTTTCCCTCTGCTATGACTTATCTCAGGCTTTGGCGTTTTATTTCTGGTCCTGAGCACTTTTTCCTTTTGGGGCCCAGAAAAAAAAAGTTGAAATTCCACCAAACAGCAGATAAGGAGCTCTCTTTGAAGAGCGTCATATGGTTTCATTTTGCCCCAAACACGCAGACTGTGCAGACTCCCCCCACCAGCAGAGATTTGCTCACCGACGGCGGACGCGGGCCCTGGGCTCTTGAGGACCGAAGTCTGGGCGCTGCCGGTGGCCTCCGGGGACCTCAGGCAGCCCTGCTCCAAGGTGAGGCTCAGGATGGAGAGGGAGGCAGGACAGGCAATGGGCAAATGCTCCTCCCTGCCACGCACTCGCGCCACGCCGCCTGTGCCCCCAGGGAATTGCTTGCTGGAGCTCAGTTTGCCCTGCAGCCTCTTCCTGCTTCAAGGGGCAGCCGCTGCATCCCCTCCCTCCAGAGGGAAGGAGAGGCAGCCTAACCAGCCATGCCAGCCAAGCTGGCACCCAAGGAAAGGACTGAGCTCTGGTCGAGGCTCTGGTAGGCCTGACACAACCAAAGAAAGAGCACCTGGCGCCTCTGCCAGCCGAGGCCCTGCACCCCGCAGCTCGCCCGTGGCCTGGCAGCCACACGGCAGCATCAGGGCTGGGGCTTCCCGGCCTGTGTGCCAGGACTCGGGCTTCCCGTGAGCATCCGGTCCAGGGAGCCTAAACGGGTGCTGGAGAGTTCCCCCCGGACCAGAGGTGGGACTGTCTCTGCATCCAGAGTAGAGCAATCTGCGAGTAGGCGCTGTGTTGGGGAGGGAGGGGCACTGGGGGTGGGGGTGGGGGTGATTTGGGTCGCCGCTCCAGGGCAGGGCCCATCTGCAACAGCACTTATTTCTCAGCCCCATTCGGCCTCCTTTCCCTCCTGCCTTCCATGCTGGGTCTCTGGCTGTTTAGAATTAAGGCCGAAATTGCTTAAATCTCCCCTATCTGTCTGCTTTAATGGCATCAATAGAGACTAATAAAATCCAGATGATACCGCAGTCTCCAGGGCCTCACCCTCGTCCTACCTTTGGAGGGCCTGGCCCCGAGTGAGGTGGGGCGCTTGGTCCGGGAGAGGCCTGCGTTCGGGCGCGGTCGCTGGCTCTCCTCTCCGCCCCACAAGCCCGAGTCCCCGACCTCCGCTGGCCCCCGGGGCCGGTGCGGGACCCGTAGCTGCACACCTGCACCCTATCGCAGCCTGCTGAGAAGGGCCCTCTTCGTACCTGGGGCTGCCACCAGCCTCTCTGGGCCCATCTGCTTCAGTCCGATGCCTGCCTCTGTCTCGCGTGCCCCGAGTTACCTCCAGTTGGCACAGCACCCCCCACCCCCGCCCTGGAGCCTGCAAGCTGCCGCGATGGCCGCAATGAAGCGGCCACCGCCGCTCCCACAACTCAGTCTCTCTCGGCCAGGTCCCCCCTCCTCTGGCTTCTCCGGATCTCCGACTCAGCCTGCCCCCTCGAGGGCACCCGCCGGCGGCAAGGCCCGGGCCACCCGGCAAGAGGGACCGGCTCAGCCCTCCGGGGCCCGGCCCCCCGACCTGCCGTGGCTCTCGCCACCGTCCAGGCTCAGTGAGTTCGGGTGCGTGGGCCCTGGCGAAGTTTCCTTCAACACCTGAGGCTGAGCCGGGGTCCGCACCCTGAATGGAGCAGAGCAGGGGCACGGGTCTGGCGGCGGCCTCCGCCTAGGACTGGACGGGATGGACGGGCGCCGTAGAGACGGGAGTACCTTGGGTCGCCTGGTCTGCGAAGCCGGTGATTGTGTCCGCGCGGCCGTGGCGGCCAGAGCCCGAGGTGGAGGCGGCGGCTGCTCCGGCCGGAGCCCTCCCGGCCAGGCTTCGGTAAAGCGACATCATGAACTGGTGCGGCACCACCGATCCGTTCCTGAAGCCCGAGCCCGTGGTGCGGCGCGAAGCGCGCGCCCCGGGAGCCGCGGCGGCTGGGACAGCGGAGGCGCCCGCCGCCGCGGCCAGGGTCCTCCCGTCGCCGCCGCCCCCCGGACTCCCGGCCGGCCCTGCCCCCGCTGTCCGCAGCACCGCGGCTGCTTCGAGCCCGTCGCGGGGGCGGCAGGCGCTCAGCAGCCACAGGCACAGCGCGGCGGCCGCGCTCAGGTCCATGGGCTCCGTGGGCCGGGCGGGCGGGCGGCGCGGGCTCCGTGGCTCCGGGAAGTCCCCCGGCGCCTTTTGAACATAGTGTTTAATAATGGGGGAAGCGTGTGCAGCGAGCAGCGCCCCCCCGCCTCTCCCACCCCACCCCCGCCCGACGCCCGGAGCAGCGCCCCCTGCCGAACGCTCCAGTGGCAGCGCCGCGCCCCCTACACCCGCCCGACGCGCAGTCCGGGGCAGGCGTTTCCCTCACCCGCGCGCCGGACCGCCGCACCCCTGCTCTGGACGCGCGGGTGATGCCGCCCGCGGCTCCCGCACAAAACGAGGCCCCGCCTCCCTGCCCCACGGAGCCCCTCTCCGCCCACGCCGTGCCGGAGCCAAACGCGCCCTCCGGAGTTGGAGATTCCGGGGAAACTCGCGTACCCGCCGCCCGCTCGGCTTCTTCCCCACTCTCTGCAGAGAAGCACCCGCCCCTCCCCGCTCCCATTCCGCTGGTGCCCGAGACTGCAGAGGTGGGGCTGCGGAACGGCTCGGCCCTGCTCGTCGGTGCCGCGAACTGGTGGCCACCGCGCAGTGAGAGGCCACAGGGGGCGCACGGAGGCCACAGGCAGGGCGCGAAGTGCCGCCACGAAGTCGCGTTGTCGATAACCTGTTCGTCTGTTCCCCACCTGCCAGAGCCCCCAAAGACCGGAGCGGGCTGCCGGAGCAAGGAAGGGGACACACAGGGAAGAGAGTGAGCGACTGGAAGTGCAGGCAAGGGCAGGCCGGAAAGACAGATGGACATGGACCGACATTCGGAGAGCAAAGGTTTGGGCGCGGAGCGTGCGCTTAAGCGGGAGCCCAGATCCTAAAGCAGCACAGGAGCTACGAGGGCAGCCCTGGGGCGTAGAGGAGACTCCCGCGCGGGAGCGGCGCCCGAAGTTCATCTGGTGACAGTGATGACCTTCTGCCAGGGGTCGGGCTAACGGAAACGGGCTACCGGGCCTATTGTGGTTCAGCCAGAAGCCCGGAGGGCGGGCTGCGAAGAGCCGGGGGCGGGGTGGGAGCTCTGTACTTCTTTCCCCTGCCGCGGTTATCTCGCCGAGCCGGTGTCGGTGGAGAGCCCGCCCCGGAGCGCACTCTCGCGGACGGCGGAGCGCTTGTGTCCGGAGCCGGCAGGGGCAAGCTCCCGAGGCCGCATCTGAGGGGCAGAAGCAGGCAAGGGTGGTAGTAGGCGGATGCTGGCTCAGCTCCACCCGCAGCCGGGGCATCCCCCGAGTGCGGGAAAATGACAAGCTGCAAACGGAGGGGCTGAGCTGAGCCGACCCCCGAGGCAGGGCATGCGGGTCCTTTTTCTCTAAAACTGCATTTGTCACTGATCTCAAAATCTAGACGGGCGCGGTGCATCACGATCACTTGGAGTGGGCGATCAGCATCCACGTGACGTCTCAGAGTCCAAAGTCGCCTCTCACCGGGGTGCGCCACGCTCTGACCCACGGAGGACAGCCGGCCATGAAGCCCCCCGCCAGCTCCGGCCCAGGCTCCCGAGTTTCGCTGCACCGGATGCTTCCTCCTAAGCGAACTCCTCGCCCTGCCGTGGCCGTGGCCCACAGGGCCACTTCGAAAGAGGGACGCACGGGGCGGGTAGGGGGAAAGAGTGGGAACAGGAGGCAAGGCCTGGTGAGGAAGCTGCTCTTCGTGGACTCCAGGCCGATCACGTGGGCGGAGAAAAAGGCCGGAGAGGGATTAACTTGGGAAGGTCTGGGCACCAGGGTCCTGTCTTGCAGGCGACCAGGCTTCACCACAGGTTTGGCCAGTACAAAGTCATCAGCCATTGGTGAGGCTCATCAAAGCTCAGCATGGGGGCTTCCTCTGGGGGGCTTTGGGGAGCCTTTGGTAGGTGGGCCAGGTAGGAGGAGCACCTGAGAGTTGTGCCCTACGTGCTGCTAAGCGCATTTTGAAGGGAAATTCCTCTGGCCTTGGTGTCACCCCAGTGGTCACTGGGCAGCTGCTGATGAGGCCCAGAGGCAGGTGCAGGAAATTCCGAAGACGCTGGGAGGAAACTGGGGACTGGAGCCCTAACTTTGCTCTGCGTCGGTCTGATGACCACCCCCGATGTCCAGAATTCCAGGCTCCAACTGCTCCAACAGGGGAGGAGGGAGAAAGCAGCCTGAAGGCGGGTGTTTCTTGACTGGGGTGGGGAAGGGTGGTCCCTGCATTCTCACCCCAGGTCCTTACCTTGGAGAATAGTTTGCTGTTCATCCATCCCTTGCAGAAGCTGTTCGCTTTCTCTGAGCTTTTGATCTCAGTCACAGAAATCCAGGATCAGAAAGAACAGTTTAGGTTCCTACGTAGGTCAACCCTCCCTGTCGTGCCTGAACCATAGCAAAGTGCTTCCCAGGCAGGGCTTGCAGACTCAGAGACAGGGAGCGGCCTACCCCAGGCAGCCTTCCGAGAGCTCTTATTGTGACGAAGTCTTTTATACCAGGACTGCGGGAGCCACACCATCTCTCCAAGGCGACTTCGCGGTGGCAGTTCACATGCCGCCTGGGAACAGGAGTCTGGCACGCTGCATCAGTGCCACTGGGGAAGTTAGTCTTGAATTCTGCTGGCTGCCTTGCCTGACCTGCAGGCACCAGCTGCAGGGGCAGCCTGCTCAGCTTCCACCCGGCATCTCCTGCCACATCCAGACACCAGCCCTTCATGTCTAATGGCATGAGCACCTAGAGGCCCCTTAGAGATGGCCTGCATTTGTCCTTAGGAGGAAGCCAAGTCCCCAAGGATGGGAATTGATCAGCGCCCTGTTACTTGGTATCACAGCCATCTGGGGTAAGGGGTCCCCTCTTTGGTCCTGGGCCTTTGATCTCCAGGTCTCACCACAGCTCTCCCCTGGGCACCCTGTAGGTGAGGCATACTGAGGGCTCTGCCTCTGCCCTGACCACTGTTGGGGATGCTGGGTCCCTGCAGAAAGACACTATTTTGGAAGATAGAACAGATGCCCCCTGGCTATGACTGGTCAATGCTCCAGAGAGTCAAGATACCCAAATTCAAATCCTGCCTCTAACTTTGGGCTGCAAGTCCCTCGGTCTTCCCTGGCTTTAGATCCCCAAATGCACAATGAGGTTGGCAGTCAAAAGTCCACTGAGGGTTCACCTGCGAGAGGTGGAGGATGTGTGGGCATGGGGCCACTGCCAGGGACCCAGCCAGGAGGCTGCCCTCTGTCTGGCCCACCATGGCCCCTGGCCTTTGTGACTCAAAGCTGGAGAGAGGGTTAGCCTGGGGCTCTGTCCTGAGGATGGTGTCCCTGGGAGGTCAGGAAAGGGAAACTGGGGACCACACCTGCAGAGACAGCTGCCTGCTGGCCCCTCACTACACCTGGTAGGCTGATCTCCCCTCCGCCAAAGAGGTGCTGCGAACATCCCCCCCACCAAGGCCTGGATGGCCTGCTTGGGCCACAGGTGTGGGAAAATTCCAGCCTGATGCTCAGGCTGGGCTTCCTTGGGCCCCGAGGAATTTCCCATGCTCAACCCAGGGCTGCCCTGCCCCAGGTTACCCTGGGCAACCGCTGTGGCATCCACACCCAGTGGGCAGCAGCCCAGCTCCAGGCCACTGGGAAAACCTGTCACTGGGCTTTGGGCCTTTGCATTGGGGAGGGGCGGGGACACACTAGGGAGTGGGGTGGGTTTTTTCCCAGAAGTTTCCACAGGGGACCTCTCCCAGCCCTTCAGGCTGGAACAAATGCAGCCGGCTGGCCGACACTGCCATCTGCTGGTCACTGGTTGTAACAGTTGTATCACATTGTGGCTAAATTTCAGCCTGCTGGGATTTTCAAAGACCCTAAGCGAATTTAAAGAGCCAGTCTTTAAATCCCTGCCTGTCAGGGAGTGCAGAAGACACTTTAAAATAAGCCCAGTCCTTACCGCAGTGCCTGGCTCAACCAATGGTGGCCTTTATTGTTTTTTTTGCTAAGTCCCAGTTTAACCAGTCAGAAAGCTAGTTTACCTAACCTGCCCATCCAGTCTCCTCTGTATGGCCACTGTCTTTGAGGCACACCCTTCAGTTGGCATGTCCATCATGACTATCAGCAGCCTGAATGTTCTAGAATTATATTTCCAATTCCTTGGAGACCTTTGTTGACTCATAAGATGTTTTTAAAACCCTCTTTTGAGCCCTGGCTGGTGTAGCTCAGTGGACTGAGCGCGGGCCTGCGAACCACACGATCGCAGTTCGATTCCCAGTCAGGGCATATGCCTGGGTTGCGGGCCAGTTCGCGGCAGGGGCCACACCAGAGGCAACCATACATTGATGTTTCTCTCTCTCTCCTTCCTTTCCCCTCTAAAAATAAATAAATAAAATATTTTTTTTAAAAAAACCCTCTTTTGAGCCCTGGCTGGTAGCTCAGTGGACTGAGCGCGGGCCTGTGAACCAGATGATCGCGGTTCGATTCCCAGTCAGGGCACATGCCTGGGTTGCAGGCCTGTTCCCAGCAGGGGTCAGTTCCCAGCAGGGGATGCACCAGAAGCAACCATACATTGATATTTCTCTTCCTCTCTCCTTCCCTTCCCCTCTAAAAATAAATAAATAAAATATTTTTTAAAAAAACCCTCTTTTGAAATAAAAACTAGTAACTCTTAGAATGTGCAGTGATGTGGAATCTTGGTCAGAGAGAAGCCCTGGTCTAGACACACAATGAACAGGGGACCAAACTTTCTTCCCCTGGGAGGTAGGGGCTGACAGGGAAGGAGGAGCCAGCTGCTGTGTGTCCCCTAGCCCAGGATGTGAGACCGGGCCACCTTCCCCCAGACTGGGGACACTGGATCGAAAGGTTTCAAGATGCACACAGCCGAGCACAGGCACTGGTATCCCAGAAGCATCACGAAGGACCTGGTGCCACCAGGCAGGGTGGCTGCCCCAGGCCTTCTGCCCACATGGCAAAGGCGTGAGATTTGCCTGCGAGAGGCAGTCTCTGAGGCTGCTCTGCAGAGTGTGAGGCTCCCTACAAAGCTTGGGGGCTTGGCCCTTAGCCATGGGAACCCCCAAGTGTTCCCCGCTTTCCTAGGTAGCTGATCCACTTCTAAATAATGTGCTAACTTAGCGCACTGCCCCAGCTGGGTTCTGTGCCCCCAGACTCCTTCTTGGATTGGATAAAGAGTTGGGGGACACTAGTTGAAAGGCTGGCCCTGATTGCTGGGGGGCCACACAGCGGAAAGAATTCAGAAAAACCCCGGTGACAGAGTCAGAATCCCAAAGGCCACCAGCAAGTCACTGCAAATACAAAGAAGGGAGAGGCTGCTTTTCTCTGCCTCTCAGGTTAGTGAAGCTGAAGAAGATAAAACGCACTATTGGCCGGAGGATAGACTAACGGCCGTTGTGTGTATCTTTGGCAGGAATGTAAGTTCCCAGAGGTTTTGCAAGAGCAATGTGCCTGCATCAGCAGTTTAAAGAAGGAAGTCCTTCGACTCAGCATTTTCTCTTAAAAAAATGGAATTCGTTATTGGTATACTCACACAAGAAAAGATAAATATACAGGGATTATAAAAATGGAGGTCATTGTGACCATGGAATTCTCAAAATGACATTTAACAAGGTAATGACAAAACAAATCATGACACACCCTCTTGTGGATTGCTTTTCCCCGAGTCAAAGGTCAAATTGGAGTTGGCGCATGGCACATAGAGATGCCCGACACATATGATGCTGAGAGACGGGTGGGGAGAGTGGAGGGAGTGGGGGCAGCAGAGGGGCGGTTCAGCCGCTCACGCCGGAGGTCAAGCCACTCGGTGGGTATGTGTCCGACTGTCACTGTGTCTGTGTGTGTCACTGTCTTTCCACCCAGGCTCTGCATCCCAGCCCCCTTATCTCCTCGGGGATCCCTCTCTCTTCCGTCTGCTCTCGCTAAAAACAGACCCACATTTCCACATTGTAACACCATCCATCGCCGTGGAGAGCTTCATTGTCAGGTAGCAATATGCCAGGATTCCTGCGTGGCCACTTCAGCAAAATTGACAGATGAAGACCGCAGAATAGAAAGTCTGGAAGCCAACACCAATGTTTGGAAATACGTAGAATATAATAAAGGTGGCAGTTCCCATGGAGGGAAGGGTGAATTGTTCAATACATTTACCAGTGAATGGCACTGAATATTTGACTAAATTGGCCCTATGACATAAACCACAATTAATTCCTAGTAAATCAAATAATTGATTATAGAAAATATATTTGGAGGAAATATGTAGATATTTAGTCTGGGGTAAGGAATACTTTTCTAAGTATAATGTCGTCGTAAAACCCACTAAGAGAAATGCCCATGGTTGGAACGACATACCAATCTTACAACATGCGTGTAAAAACCTGTAAACCCAGAATTGACCTTGACCAAATGACCCAACTTAACCTCACTCATCATGGGGGTGTTGGCATTGCATGCCCCCCACCCCAGGGCGACCACCAGCCTAGCCCTCCTGCCAAATACTGACCCGCATCAGACCAGGAAGAGTCAGACAAATCCCACCTGAGGAGAGGCCTGTGCAGCAGGCATGGACTTCGCAAAGGGGTCAGGGTCACAGAAGGTGACAAAGCCTGGGGACTGCTCGGCCAGAAGAGCGCTGAGCGTCACTCTAGAGGACAGAGACAACGTCTCTGAAGCAAGAGCCACGTCAGTGCAGAGTGTGGCTCAGATCAGACGCCCTGCGTGCCGGGCTGTCTCTAACTGACCGAGCTGCCCCTGAGGCCCAGTGACCGCCCCGGGGAGACTGAGGTCCTGCACGTTCCCCCCAGGATGATGGAGGGTGGGGGGGGCAAGGGGACTTGAGACCTTCCGCAATGTGGTGTGCGTTACTGCAGCTTCGGCCTCCGAAGGGGCTCCCCGAGTCAGGCAGGAGGCAGAGAAGATCAGGTTTAGACCCCATACTTCATGCATTGTGCGCAGTTATCCACTGGGGCCGCACAGGGCCGTGCAGGGTCCACCGAGGCAGGAACGGGACTGCTCTCTGGGCGGGTCACTTCCGTGGGGAACCTTTGCATTCTTGGCAGGCGCCAGTTGTGCCAAGTCCCCTGGGGTGCGCGCTCAGGGAGGCTCATCTGCCTGCAAGGCGCTGGTGACTCCAGTCACGATGCGGGTCCCCCTTCTTTGCAGCGCCCCCACCTGTGCTGCCCCTGGAATGTAAATGCTTCCCTAGCCCTCCTGGGCTGTCTCCTCCACAGGCTCTCAGGCAGGGTGAACCCCACCCCTCTGCCCTCTGAGGGCCAGAGTCACAGATGCACTCACCTCGAACACCACCTGTCCAGAACAGAACTCAACGACCCGCCGAGGCTGTGCTCTTTCTCCAGGCGTCCAGCCCCCAGAGAATGCAACCACCACCCAGCCACTCAGAGGGGCCAAACTTTTGAGTAGCGGGGTCTACGTTCCTGCCCTCTGCCCCGCCCATGTTCTCTTGATTCCAGGTCTTGGTCAATTCCATCTCCTGTGTCTCTCTGCCCTGGGCCCCCACCTGAGCTCACGGCACTTCTCTCCAGTCTGGATGGTTCTGAAGGTCTGCCACCTTCCTACCTCCAGCGTCACAGGTTCCGAACCACTATCCACAGCATCGCTGTTGGGACACTCCTGGGTCTGCAATCCTGCAATGACCTCAAGGCGGCCTCAGGATCAGCAGGGAGCCTTCAGCCAGGTGCGGAAGGCTCCCTATGCCCCGCCTCCTGCTGGTCCCTCCCCCTGGTTCCCTGATCTCTCTGTTCCTTCTGGTCTCCAGGCTTCATAAGCGACTTTGCTTCTACTCTGTCCTATTCCTTCTTAGTTCTTCAGGTTTACCTTGGACTTGGGCTCCTTCAGAATGCCTTCTCTGACCCCCACCCCACCACAGGGATCAAGGCAAAGAAGCTCACTGACAGCAGTGCCCGTGCCTTATTCAATGTGTGTTCTTAGTGCCCAGCTTGTCCTGGGTGTTACCTGAGTGTGCGAGGTCCCTGCTCCACCGGTCGGCCCTTCCCAGGAGCTGCACTGAGCCCGAGTCCTGGAGCCCTGAGGCTCACACTCTTTCTGTCTCCTCTGAAGTGGGGCACGCCAGTTTCAAGAGCCTTGGGGACCATTTGCTACCAGGAACCTTGCCCTGCAGGGGGAAGGACAGGCGGGCAGACAGAGCAGGCCGCGGCCTGGGTCTCCTGCAGAAATTCTATTCATTCACTCACCCTTCCATTCATTATTACTCATTTTCCCTACAAACAAATTTAAATGACTCCAGGAAAGAATATAACCGAGCCCTGGCTGATGTGGCTCAGCGGACTGAGTGCCGGTCTGCGAACAGAAAGGTCAATTCCCAGTCTAGGGCTCGTGCATGGGTTTCGGGCCAGGTCTCTGGCTGGGGGCGCACGAGGGATAGCTGATCGATGTATCTTGCCCACATCAATATTTCTCTCCTACCCTTCCCCCCTCTAAAAATAAATTTTATTTATTTTTTGAAAGATTTTATTTATTTATCTTTAGAGAGGAATAGGAGAGAAATATCAATGTATGGTTGCCTCTCATGAGTCCCCTGCTGGGAACTGGCCTGCAACCCAGGCGTGTGCCCTGACTGGGAATCGAACTGCGATCGTGTGGTTCACAGGCTCGAGCTCAATCCACTGAGCTACACCAGCCAGGGCTTAAAAATAAATTTTAAAAATCTAAAAAAATGACTATCAATGTATCTACTTATTTAATAGAGATACATTGGGGGAAGTGATTTCTTTTCCACAACTCTGTACTGAGGATCTCTTCACGAAAAACTGACTTCATAATTCCAATGTTGGGGTCGGGGGCGTCCACGTCGAGGTGCACGGGACACTCCCCTGCCCCTCCTCCAGGAGACATGGTGGGCATTCCCCCAGGGCGTGTCCCGGAGTCACCACACCCAGCTTCTGTGGCTCTTCGTCCCTGGGGCTTTCCATGGAGAGGTCACTAGCAGAGGAAACAGAGCTGAGAGTCCTGTCTATTCAGTTGCTCAACACAAACATCCACACTGATCAAATGCCGCTCTGCACCAGGCCCCAGGCTGAGTATTTTCCCAGCAGTTGCAAAGAGGTGGGAAGTTGGTCGACCGAAGGGCCAGGGTGGTGGGGTAGGGAAGCGAAGCTGGTATGTTGGGAAAATGAGGCGAAACGGAAGCCCGACCTCCTCTTCCCAGAGGGTGGGGAGCAGGCCAGGGCAGGGGTGTCCTTAGGAAGGAAGGGCCAGTGCAGGAGGGCACCCCGAAAGTGGGCACTGCACACGAACAGGGAGCGTGTGAGCATCCCAGGGAAGCTCTGGGTGACGGACGCTCTCCTTGACCAACCTTTAGACTTCTCTGAGCCCTGTTCTCCAGTAGACCTTGGCCTTGACCTTTGCCCCTCTCCCTCTTCTGCCTGCTGCTGAGTCAGCTTAGAAGGAATATCTGACCATCCTGGGGATCTGGTCATCAAGTCCCTCCTTCCCCACCTCTGACACGGGAGTCCTCATCCTGCCTTCAGCGAGAGTCCTGCCAAGTCCAGCTGGCGAGCGCCCCCTCCCCACCCCGCGCTGTCTCCTCCAGCAGTTCCCATCACTGACACTCACGCCGCTCCTCGGCCGCAAGCCCCCCTTGTCCCTGCTGCGTTCAGAGTTGAACCCACCTCATTCTGGCTACAGTCGCCTTGAACAAAATCTTCCCCACCTTTCTAACAAGTATCAAAACACTATTTTTCAACGCATTGGGAGGGGGAGATAGGCAGTTTCAGAACTGATGTTAGGAATGTTCCTGTTGGGCCTCCTTCAGGGAAGCCAGGGGAGGTCTCTGGGGGCAGGCTATTGTTTCTTTAGCTGACCCCCCCCAAGGGGTCCAGTTTATCCTATTGCTGAGTTTTCTGTTACCTCATTTGACCCTCCTAACACCTCTCAGAGCATCCGTAGGGCCTCGAGCACTGGTTACAGGGTCTCCCCAACAGTCCCTCCAAGGCGGGGAGACCAAATAATTTATCCTTTGAACAAGGACACTCTGGGCATCCTAAGAGTGAAACCAGCAAAGCAAGCATCCTTACGACTGATTACATTTATAAGTGATTACATTTAGCTTTAAATCCTAGCTCAAGAAATCCTAGCGGGCTCTGTCTCTGATCGTAACTGGATGATCAGCAACCCACAAGGCAGCAGAAGACGGTAGCTGGACCTAATGGCCACGGGTCCGGAACTCTGGCAGCCTAAAGATACCACCTTCATCTTCATGTTTCAGCTCTGGAACCCTAAGTTGGAAAGACACCCCACCCCCAACCACCAGCAGCTTATTTCCCATGAAACCAGGTGGAGGGACGCGGAGACAGACTCAAAACTGTCCTCAAGACCTAAACAAAGGATCTGTTACCCTTACTCTCCTCTGAACACTTAGCTTGTAGGACCACCTTGAACCCCCTAACCCGTGGCGTCTTGTGACTTTGTCCTATATAATCTGCAACCTACACACCATCAGGGAGTTGGGCTTTTGAGTATTAGTTTTCTGTTCTCCCGGGCGATGCCATTCGTAATAAAATAGCCAATCTTCCTTTTGTGAGATTCTCAGTGTTTAGTGTTCGGCTCCGCTCGCGCTGGGTGGAGGAACTCTTTCCGTTCCAGAACATTACTAACCACGCCAGGACAACGGGTGCAAATGAAGACGCTGAGTTACCGACGGGCTCCCTTTCCTTGCACACACCTCTTGGCCACCCTGTTGGCTCTGGATGCTGAGTCCTACCCAGCACAAGGACGCCTAGATGTGTGAGCAAGAGTTTCAGAAAGATCCGGCAGTGAACGTCCGCCTCTGGCCCAGCGCAATGGACACTAGAGGGCGGGCTATTGCAGGAGACCGGCAGTGTGCGCGGGGCGGGGACGCGGCGACGCAGGCGCCTGCGGGTCCCGTGACTGCGCGCCCCGCCCTAAGCCGCCGCGGTCATGCAGTCCCCACCGGTGCTCGTCACCTCCAGGTGAGCCAGACCCCGGCGCCCCATGCGGCGTTTTGCACATCGTGGAGTCTCGATGCGCGTGATCCGCGGCCCCTTGCGCCCGGGCGGAGCAGCAGGCGCAGGCGGTGGCCCCAGGGGGAAACCGCCGCTTTCCGGCCCGGGCCGCACTCTGGCCGTTTATCTGGGCTCTGCCCCTCCACCGCACTGCAGGAGAGGTGGGTGGCATCCAGTGTCCCCGTTCTACAGATGGAAAAACAGAAGGCTCTACAGGGTAACGAGCTCACCAAGACCCAGTGGAAGAGGGCTCTCCTGTCCCTCTTCCCCTGCTGACCTGTGTTCATTTCTTTTGAGCACAAAAATTTGTCCTGCATCCCATCCGTGCTCACCGTGTGTCAGGCCAGGTGCTCAGCACTGGGGAAGGGGACGAATCAGACAAGGCCCAGCCCTGCGGGCTGGGGAGCCACAAGGAGAGAGGAATGCGGACTGACTGGTGCTAGGAGGGGTAGTAAGTACAGGTTGTCATGGGAACGCTATTCAGGACATACCCAGGCTCCTGAGGGTATGAATGAGGCCACCTTCTACAGGAAGAGTGAGCAGACATTCCCAGGGAAGGGGTGAGGAGAGGGGGCAGCTGTGTCTGGGAGGTGCCTCAAGAGAAGTGCAAGTCATAGCAAAGGGGACCCTGGAAGCGGAGGAGACAGTGGGTGCCCACCCTGCTCCAGACGTGGAGGACCCAGTGCAAGATGGACCTGGAAATACACACGCTATTACTCCGCTTTCTCTCTTCGTAACATCTGCAGCGTGACTCACTTCAGGTGTTTCCATACACTCCACACTGTTGCCCCTGAACAAGATCGTGGGCAAATGTGTTACCCTCACAGCTGTTATTTTTCCAGCTGCCACGGAACTTCCCTGCGACTCCAGGTCTAGAAAAACAGGATTCTTTAAAAGTAGACCCTGGTGTGAGAACCTGCTTGGTCTCCTCTACATAATGCAGTGCGGTTGCAGGTCACGGCCTCATTGGCAGAAGAGGTTTCCCTGGTGCCACCTACGTCATCTCCTCTCGCTGAGCCTCAGTTTCCTTTTCTGCAGGAACGGGGTTAGAGATGGGCATGTATGGGCAGGGCGGCAGCCGGCACCCATCAGCCACTCACGGACCAATGTGACTTTGATGCTGGCTGCTTAGGACAGGCTGTGAGGCCACCCGCACAGGGCTTGTTCCCTAACACGGGTGCTGGTTATGAAGGCCAAGTTCATGGTGAGAAGAGGGGCCTTGCTGTCAGGCACCAGCAAACCTCGGCAGGGGTGGGGGCTGCCTGCAGCGTAAGGGCAAAGGCAGGGCCAGGCCTCCCACCACCATCCCACATGTACTTACCCGCCCCCCAATAGTTCAGCAGGTTTCCCCTGAGGGGCTCCTCTGTGCTTGGTACCAACAGGAGGTGCCAGGCAGTGGGGAGGTGATAGGGAGGGACAGTCTGGGAGTGAACCCTGCCTCTGCCTCTGCCCTGCCGAGACCATGAGCCTGCGCTCCCGTTCTGTGCCCATTTCTCTGACTTTAAATGGGCCCCAGTAGCAGTGCCTTTGTGCAGGGCTGCGGGAGACTGAGTGGCTGGCACGGGTACGGTCCTCAGAGCAGAGGCTGCAGCAGGGCCAGCCATGGTCACACCTCTCACCCTCGGTCCTGCCTTGCTGTCTGGGGCTCTTACCAGTACCACCCACGATCACCCCTAGGAGCAGCCCAGTCTGTACTGGGTGTGAGGGTGGGGGCGCTGTGTGGCTACTGGGGAAAGGAAACTGATTTGTTTAGCGTGTTTTTCCCTCTTGCACGCGGACGTGGGGGTTACTCCCCACCCGATTGAAGGCAGGATGGCCCAGGCCCTTCTTAAGGGACTCGTGTTTCTTGCAGTGTGCTTTATACCCACCCACAAGCTGTTCACGCGTATGGAGGTTTGTGTGGTCGGTGAATGTGTATCCACACTTCATACCTAGGCATGTGGCAGTGGTCCTCCCCAGTTAGTGACACGGCATCATGTCGGTGACTGTCATATGCCTGATGTGGACATGGGAGGGGTCCGTGTGGAAGCAGTGCTGGGAGCGGGATATCACCTACTGGCTTAGGACACAATTCCAGAGGCAGAAGGGGCCTTGCCCCAGGCACAGTTTTAGCCCCAAATCCCCCTCCCCTCCAGGGCCTCCCCTTTCCTGTGTTCTGGAAGTCTGGCCCAGCGCACAGTAGGTCTCCACCCTGATGATGGCGTTCCCCGCACGCCGTGCCATAGGTGTTTGTGTGACGGGATGTGTGGTTGTCTTCCTGGGTCTGCATCACCCTTACACAGGGGGAGGACACCTTTAGCGTTTTTCTGACTTCAGAGAAAGCGGCCCCTCGCTTCTCTGCCCTGCGTCCCAGTCAGCGTGCTTGCGTGGCATTTACAGATTCTCTGAGAGCTGCAGTGTCTTGCTGACAGTGACCTTCTTGGTGCCTCTCGGGGGCCCAGGCCTGAGGAGGGCCCAGCCCCCAGTGCCCTCTCCGTCTCCCCATGCTGGGCAGGCTGCAAAGCTGCTCTCTGGGCAGCTGAAGACACGAGGCTCCCCCTGACCCCCCCTGGCGCGGTTTCCCTACAGCATCATCATGCACACAGACCAGACACTCCCCTAGGAGTAAATGAGCCCCCAGGAAGCCACACCCCCGACCTGCAGGAGGCTGAGCCCTGAGCAGGTGTAAGACTGTGGCTTTCAACGAGCCCCACTTTCTCTGCTCTCCCCTGTCTCCTGCAGGGAACAGCCCTTTGTCCCTGAATGACCCAAAGACAGGGCTCAGGCCAGAGAAGCCAGGCTTTAGGAGGGTCTGGCATGTGGCAGAGCGGGAGGCCTGGAGCTGTGACCCCTGAGAACAGCCAGCCTCGCAGCCTCGCTCCCAGGCCTGCTGAGCCACCCCCAGGTCCTGCCTGCGCTGCGCTCGAGAAGCCTGCTGACTTGAACCTGAGCCTCCTTTGCCTCCTTTCCCTTCGGCAGGCGAGTTCAGAATGTCCACACGGGCCTCGACCTGACCGTGCCCCAGCACCAGGAGGTGCGGGGCAAGATGATGTCAGGGCACGTGGAGTACCAGATCCTGGCGGTCACGCGGCTGGCTGCGTTCAAGTCGGCCAAGCACAGGCCCGAGGATGTCGTCCAGTTCTTGGTGAGCTGGGGGCTCTGCCGGGATGCTCCCGGGGTGCCCAGGGTCCGGGGGTCCAGGTGGGCTAACGCACCTGCCGCCAGGTAACAAGCAGCATCAGGAAGCAGGCACTTCTGTAGCCAACACTCAGAGCCAGAGCTGGGCCTGAGCGAATCAGATCCTCACAGTCTGTGGGGGGCTGGGGGGGATGGAAAGGGGGCACCTGACTCACCCTAGGGAAGGGGTTCCGAAGAGGTGAGCGCTGGGCTGTGTCTAGAGTAGGCGGGGCTCAGCAGCAGCAGGAAGGGGAGGGGGTCCCAGGGGGAGGGCGCAGCCTTAAGCAAAGGCTGGAGATGGTGTCTCGTGGGAGCTGTGAGCGGCTGAGTATCGTCCTGGATGGAGTAGGAGAAGATGACCGGCAGGATCCGGGTCACGCGAGGTGGGTGGGGGCTTGGCCGCTCTCGTAGCCACAGAGGAGCGTTAAGCATGGGAGTGATTGCCTTCCACTGGCTGGTCTGGTGGGAGAGTGGAGCTGGTTTGGAAGGAAGGGGCAGTGGGCAGGGAGCCCAGTTTTGAGGCTAATACATTAGCCTCGAGGCCCCCAGTGGGGCTGGGAGCCGACTGTGCCCCCTGCAAGGGAGGGAGGGACGGAGTTGAAAACAGTTCTAATTTCCAACTGACTGCTCCCATCGACTGAGATAAGAGAGCACTGGTGGAGAGGCAGGTCTCAGGATGTGTCGAGTGTGAAGTGTCTGCCCAGGGGACACTCGAGGATGGGGAGTAGGACAAGCTTGGGCCTGAGATGTAGGTTTGGGAGGCATCTGCTTGGAGGTGATGTCCAAGGTCTGGGATTGGATGAAGGGGCCTGGAAAATGGGTGCGGAGTGTGGAGGGAGGGGCTGAGGAGGGAACCGTGGGGACCCCACAGCTCAGCCACAGTCGGCGGGGAGGGGCTGTCCCCTGGAGTCCGAAGGACGAACGGGGGGCGTCATGGAGACACAGGAGACGAGGGAGGATGGTGTTTCAAGAGGTGGGGGAGGTCACAGACTCATTCATTCTAGCCTTTGGCTTCTCGTAAAAGGGCCCAGAGCTGTGACCAGTAGCGACAGGCCACAGGATTGTCCGGTAAAGGCAAAATGAGCAAGAACCCTGCGGCCCAGCAGGAGCCGCCGGCTGCAGGGCTGCTCACGAGGGTTCTAACCTCCTGGCAGCCAAGATGGAAAGGGAGGCAGTGAACGGCTCGCTCTGAGGACCAATTACAAGAGACCCCAGATTCTAAGGGAGAAGAACTTACAGCACAACTCTCTTATCAGGGGACATCTAACAGGTCATGGGGAGCGTCTGAAAGAGCCTGGTGTCTGTCGTTCGCTCCTGGACTGACCCTTGCTGAGAACCACAGCGTAAGGGCAGCGGTAGTTCTGGTCCTGCTTTGCTCTGCAGGCGAGTGGAGCTCCGTGCAGCCATCTCCAGGGTCAGGAACAGGGAGGGGGGACCTCTGAGGTCAGAGCCCCCGGGGGCCTCGAGGAGAGCAGTGTTCTGGGATCCCTAGGGGCACCCCACCTGCCTGCTGGCTGCTGTGAGGAGGGCCAGCCTCATGTGCAAGGGCATGAGGATGTCCTTGACGCCTCCACACGTCACACCTGTGTCACATTTGTGCCACTGTTTCCGGACCAGTGACGCCTACGTCCTGCAGGGCGTGCGTGTGTGTGCACCAGTGAGAGCCATAGAGAACGCCTTTGCTTCCCAGGAGATCTAGGAATCTCTTTGAAGTTTCATGATTTACCTAAACAAAAAATGAACGAGCATTTTTTATTTTACTTATCAAAAGGATGTACGTGTTTTAATACAAACCCGACTTTAGTTGCTCGTTAGGGGTGTCCAACCTGTAGCTGCGTGCTGCATGCAGCCCTGGGTGGCTGTGATTACGTGTCACAGTGTATTTAATGTGTGGCCCAAGACAGCTCTTCTTCCTCCAGTGTGGCCCGGAGACGCCCAAAGGTTGGACGCCCTGTTTACACCAGCGTCTGGGAAGGGCCACTGTATTGGCTTGTGGTTGAGTGGACACCCCTACTCTCCGGCTGTGCAGACCCCCACACTGAGGTCAGAGGGGTGCAGGGCAGTGACGCTGGCTGCCTGCCCCCCACCCCACCGGGGCACCCATACCCAGAGTCCTGCCTCAGCTCCCAGCACCGCCCCCTCGGCCTCCTGTAGCCCCTGAACCCCGGGACTCTGTGGGAAGCTCAGCGCCGCCCCAGGGTGACACTCACAGCCCAGGACCACCTTCTCATGGCCAGCAGGAGCCCCGCCTGCCTCCTCGAGGCCCAGTGCGCAGACCGGTCCTGGCAGGCGGCAGAGGAGCTAACTTGGCAACCGAAGACAGTCGCCGGTTCCCAGGGGAACAGCCCAGAGGTCCACACTGAGGAAGGCGACTCACGTTGTCGAGGGAGGATGACCTGCCTGCCAGGCCGTGAGCCTATGTCACCAGTGCACTGAAGGCCTAGAGTGGAAACGGTGGCCGTGGTCACCTGCCAGCTGGGGCCCCTACATCAAGCGTCTCCACCCCGACCTATGACAGGCAGGGCCCTGGCCCACCACAGTCACACCTTTCCTTTGGGCCACAGAGACCTTCGTAACTGAGCCTGCCTTTGAGGAGGAGGTTGATGGGTTGATGAGTGGAGCCTGAGGCAGGGAGCTGGGCGGAGGGTCAAGGGGGGGCCACCTGCCCCGTGGCAGCTGGTCCTGTCACTCTCTGAAGAGCCCGGCCCTCTTGGGGCCTCTGACGGGGGTCAGAGGAGGGGCACCCTCTCTACACTCAGGAAACTGCGTGCTTCTCTCATCCAGGTCTCCAAAAAGTACAGCGAGATTGAGGAGTTTTACCAGAAGCTGAGCAGCCGTTACCCCTCGGCCAGCCTCCCCCCACTCCCCAGGAAGGTCCTGTTCGTTGGGGAGTCCGACATCCGGGAAAGGAGAGCCGTGTTCAATGAGATTCTGCGCTGCATCGCCAAGGATGCCGAACTCGCGGGCAGCCCAGAGCTGCTGGAGTTCCTAGGTACCCGAGGCTCTGTCCCTAAGCCCTGAGGTCTCCGGGGCCCAGAGCAAGGCCTCAACAGGCCCTGGGCCGCAGAGACCTGGGGCCGCTGCCTGCACTGTGCTCAGAGGCTCTCGCTTGAATGCGCTTTGCTCCAGGCCTCCCTGGTGCTGCCAGCCTTCTGGGGCTGCAACAGGCACTGGGAGCCCCAGCTGCCCCCACCCACCCACCCAGACCCTCATACTCATCCAAGGATTCCACAGGAAGCCCTCGGGTGCTGGCACAGGAGCTTGGGTGTGGGAGGCGCCTCCTCGTCCCCTGGCAGCGGGCGTCAGCGGCTCTCCTCCTGCTCCCTACAGGCACAAGACCTCCAGGAGCTGCAGACCTCACCAGCAGAGATGTCTCTGTCCTGGACACAGACAGCCAAGCTGGGGACGCTTTCGACTTCTTCCAGCCGCAGGAGCAAGTGGAGGGGCCGCCCACCCCAGGCCAGAAGGATGAAAATGCAGAGAAGTCCTCAGAAGAGGAGGAGGCCCTGGACCCTCTGGGCATCATGCGGTAGGTCTCCCCGCCCCCTCCTGGCTGGTTCCAGACTCTGGGGACAGCTCCTCCCTTCCCCTCCCCACTCCCTGGGCCCTCACCCTGTGTGGCCTGGTACACTGGGGGAACTGGCTGTCTGCTCAACCCTCACCTGTGTCTTTGGGGCTGAGCTCAGCTACCACCTGCCCCTCCCTGTTCACAAGGTGGCCCCCGACCGCCACTCCCTGGCTCTGCACTGAGGCCTGGCAGAGTTGCTCGCCAACAACAGCTCAGAAGCCCAGGCTGCCTGAACCGCCCGGCCAGCCTGTGACTCACGTGACCGGAACTCCCTGTAGGGTGGCTTGCCTCCGGTAAAGCAGCCCCGTCTGCCTTGGCCCCGCCGCCCCACAGGCTGGTCATAAGGGTCCCTGAATCAGGCAGGTGGAGGGAACTGGGGACCCAGAAGGTGCCGGCGATAGAGCAGTGCGATCCAAGGGGGTGTGGTGAGCTCAGGGTCCCCAGCCAGGAAAATGTGTCTCCTTTACACGTATGTACACACAAGCCAGTGCTTGGAGGCACACACACGCACGCACGCACGCACGCACGCACGCACTCCCACTGGCTGGAGAAGAGGCAAGTCAGCTGCGGTCTTGGTGGTCCCTCTTGGACGGTGTCCTGCTTCTATCCTTTCCTGGCCTCAGCTGCTCCTGAGCCCACACCTCACGGACCACTCTGTGCTGGGGGCAGGGTCTATAGGCCAAACGGGACTAGAGAGCCAGACCTCTGCCCCCAAGCCCCCTCCCCTGGCGGGCACAGGCTGAGGTGTTTGGGCAGAATCTTCCGACCAGAAGCAGGTGACAGGGACAGACGGACTCAGCCACCTGGAGCCCTCACTGGCCCAGATGTACAAGAAATAGGCAGACCTGCTTCAAGCTGGGCAAGTACAGTACTTTGCCCTTGGCGTACGTGTCTCACTGGTGCCCTGCAAGCAGCTGTTACCCCATTTTACAGATGGAAGAAACTGAGGCCAGTACCTGGCCTGAGAGCAGACAGCTGGTGAACAGTGGGACTGAGATTCCAACCAAGGGGAAGCTCCTGGACTGTGGGGCCAGTCTGCCTGGGTTTGAGTCCTGCTCTGCTGTTTTCCGGCCACGTTTCCCTGGCAGTTTACCCCTTTCCTGTAGTTTCCTGTAGCAAAAATAGGGTGATGGTAGACTCTCTCCTTTGGTGCCTTTGTGACATTTGAATTTACATAAATGTTGGCACACTTGGCTCTTTCCGTGGCCCCGGCCCTCTGCCCCACCACCTCCGCAGAGTCAGACTGCAGGCCCAGGGTGACATTCTCTCAGCTCTCACGGGACTCACTGAAGTGCATTCGACAGCTGAGGGAGGCCTCTCTGCAGGGACTGTTCCAAAAAGGAGCCAGTGAGAAGTCAGGCGGGGTCCAGTGCGACTGAAACAGCCAGAGGGGCAGGCATGGCCCTCAGGGCTGTGGGCTGGTGTGGGAACAGGCTGGGGGAGAGGGTTGTCCTCGGGGAAGGTGCCTGGGTGCTCGGGGAGGAGACACTGGAGCCCACCGCCCTGCAGCCCCTCGGTGCCCAGGAGTTGCGCCCCCTGGCCCTCCACAGCCGGCCTTGTCCTGGAGCCAAGCATGCAGCCCTGTGAGAGCAGCAGCCAGGATGGCCGGGTTATGTCAGGAGAAATTGGTCATGATCCCTCCTATCAGCCTTGCATAACCCGCAGGCCTGTTGTGGGCTTTATTTTGGTCAGACTAGGGCTTCATGTAAACTCGCTGTCTTCCGTTGTTCTGGGCTACCACACTTAGTGCCAAGCCGAGACAGACTTGGGTAGTTAGTGCCAGCCTTTGGCCGGGGACATGATTAGCAAAGCGGCTCCTTTTTTGGGTAGGAAAATGCTCCTTGGGGTTGGCATGGGCCACCTTGGGCTTCCTCCTTGCTCCAGTAGCAGATTGTCGGGGGGGTACATCGGCCATCCTGGGGCCACCTGTCCCCAGCACTGTCCCTGGCTTTGCACTCTGAGACATTGCTCCTGAATCCTATGAAAGCTTAGCACCAGAAGGGACCCCAGCGGTTTAAGACCTTCTGCCAGTTTTTCATTTAATGACCCATGTGACAACAGTCAGTGCTGTCATCTCATCAGGATAATAAACAGCCAACTTTTCTGAGAGGTTATGGAAAAGGCCACGATGCATCAGTGGCTTTTGGGTCCACTGAGGGTCTGGCCAGGGAAAGGGAAGCCAACAGCGGCCCAGCCTCACTGTGCATCTGAGGAAGCCAATGTTTGGAGACAAGGAGTTCATCCACATTCACGCAGCCACCAAGAGCAGGGTCAGGCATGCCACAGGGGAGGTGAGTCCCTCTGTTTCCAAGCCTCGTTCTCCCCTCCCTCACAGGTCGAGTCAGTGTGGGCCCAGGCCACACCTCCCTGCGCTGTTCCCCAATTCCAGTCCGAGAGCTCAGCAGGACCCCAGGGTTACCCCCTCGCACAGGTGGGGAAATCGAGGACAGAGTTGAGTGGGGACTTGCACAGAGCCTGTGTGTAGCAGCATAGCACCTTGAAGTCAGACTTCCCCTGCCCTCTCCCGGGAGGTCCAGGTGGGCCTGTTGACTTTCTTGCTCTTGCACGGTACCGCCCACCCTGTCCTTGGATGGGGAACGTGATGCTCTTTGCAGATGACGCACGGTGTGGATGGAGTATTTCTCCATCCTGTGCCCTCAGTTCCTCGGCAGGTGGCAGCCGGGCCTTCCCAGCTACACCCGCGCCCTACCTCCAAGCACCCGGCTAGACCGGACTGCGGCCTCGGCTCTCCGTGTTGCGGCCGCGCGGGGGCGCTGTTGCTCCACGGCAGGGCTGCTGGAAGGTCGGAGCCGCCCGCACAAAGCCCGTAACGGGGACTCGCGGGGCTTTTCTTTGTCTTTTAAACCCGGTTTTGATTAGGGAAAAGACGAGTTATAACACCGGTAGAAAGCGCTTAAAAGCAGAAAGAGCCCTCACCCGGCCCATCCCGACACTCCGCTCCCGTATCTGTGCGGGCTTTGTGCGCGCCTGTCCCAGCGCCATCTACGTAGCTGCAGACGTTAACCCGAGTGCCTTTTTATACTTTGTTTGCACTGTGTTCTCTCACGGTCGCTTGCCACGTCGCACATAGTTCTCATACTTAAGTTTCTATTTTTGAGACTTCGCTGTTCTAAGATGAAGTTCTGCCATAATAGTCCTGCCTTCTGCTGGAAATACTCTGCCGGAAACATTTTTAATTATAGCTTGAATAATATATGATGTGTATGTAAAAATTGAAAACACAGTTAACAGTTCTTTTGCCACGAAGGTATATATATATATACTTTCCCACATGCCATTGCGTAATTTGCCTTTTTTTTTAAAGCTTATACATTTAGCTTCTCCAGATCAATAAATAGACTTCTCTGGTCTTACTCTGTGCTAGTTGGCAGGGTCAGTGTGGTGCATGTGGCACCGCCAGGCTCCTGCTTGGGGACGCTGTGTCTTCTGTAGGTTTTTGCTCTCACAGGCAATGAGCAACTTTTTCCATGTTGGATGGTTATTCCTTGAGCTTGCGCCCCCGGTTGTCGGCTGCAGATCAGGGTCCCGGATGACTCTGCCGGCAGCCTTGGCTGTGCAGCTCGGGGTGTGAGGGGTTCTTTACGGACTCCGCACCCTCCGTTGGGAAGGCCTTTCTGCTGTTTCGAACCCGGTCTGCAACGCCCCCACCTCTTTCCCAAGTGCAGAGGGAGCCCTCCAGGCCCCCAGGTCCCTGCCGGCCATCCCCTGCCCTAGGGATGGGCTGGTTCCTGCACACATACTCGCCTTCCTATAAGTCTGCGCTTCATTCAGGGTTGATTGACCATCTGCCATGGACCACAGACAAGTTTGGGGACCAGCCAGGACAGGGCCCTGGGGCATTCGGCCATCAAAGGTCCGTATTTGCTGCTTGGTCAGGGGGACAGAGGATGGCCCAGGTGGCATGGGTGGTGCATGGAGGGTGCCCTGGATTTGCCTTATTTCAACTCAAGACAACAAACAACCAAAAACCTCTCCAGGGAGGAAAACAAGAACTCTCACCCAGCTGCAGAGGATAACTCCCCCAGCAGGACAGCCAGGCTTTGCCTGTGTGCAGACCCAGAGGGGGCGTGGGAAGGGGATCGCTGGGCTCCACGGGGCTGCGCCAGAGAGAATTAATCACGCTGGCCGCTCTCCCTTCCTTTGTTCTCCGGAGGGCTCCCTTCGCCCCACACTTCCTCTAGTTTCTGGTCCAGGGAGACCCTCTCACCCACCAGCCGCAGGTCCCTCTGCTGGGTAGGATGTGTTTGTTTTCCCCAGGAGCTGTTCTGGGGCCCGCTGCTTTTGGGGGGGTGGACCCCAGCCAGGCTCTGCGCCCCTCATTGCCACAGTCCCTGTGGTCCCCGGAGCAGGGCCAGGTGAAGGGTAAGGAGGGACAGCAGTGAGGCAGAGCCTACAGGCCTCAGGCTGGTCCCAAACCTGGCTGGTCCTGGGCTCCACAGGGATGCACACGGCTTCCCGGGCTCGCCCCTGGGTTGGGGGTCTTGGCAGGCGCCACCTCCAGCTGCCTTCCCGGAGAGCCACAGCCCGTCTTTGGTGCCCACCTCCCTGGGTCGCTAGGACTGAACTAGCCCTGCCAGGCCAGCGAAGCAGGAGGGGGAACCATTCCAGTAAGAGCGGGCCACCCTGGCCCTCGAGGTGTGTGAGCGGGGAAGGGGGGCAGTGACTGAAGTTCTGGAAAACACTTGCCGTCGGGATGGAGTCCAGGCTGCTTTCAGCTTTCCCAGTAGCGAGGCTGGCGCCAGAGCAGAGATGTGTCCCTGGTGACCTGTGACGTGAACCCGCCCGGCTTGTGCCCGGAACGGAGAAAGAACTGGGAACAGGGTGCCTGGGGCTTCCTGGCACACACACACCCTGCACCCCCCTCCATCTCTGCTCTCCACCTCTGCCTTCAAAGTGGGCCCCCTCCCCCAGGCACAGCAGGACAGATCTGTTTTCCCATCTCGCCCTTGGACAAGTGTCTTGTTCCTGCTCATGAGGCGCTTGGAGGGGTGGGAGCAGAGTTTGTGACCGAGACTGCCCTCAGCTCTAGTCACAGTGTCCCCTTGCCTCCTGTGTGACCTCAGGCAGACCCCCTCGCCTCTGCACACTGTTTGTTCATCTGCCCACTGAGCCCAATAAGGTCCTCCGGCCAGGACTCCAGTCCTGGTTGCGGGGGTGTGCCCCATCCTCAGCCTAACAACAGGTGCATTCCCGGCTTTTGTTGCTCTTCCCCATCCCAGCTGGGGGCCTGAAATCCTACCAGGCTGTGGGACGGTCTCCTGGGATCACCTTGCCCTCCAGCAACCCATCCTGCTGCTATTTTTATCTGCTGCTGGTTAATCTGTCCCATTGTTTGGGGGCAGAACCTGCTCCTCCACACAGTTTAGCTGCAGAGTTTTGCAAACAGGAGCCCAGACCGTGACCTTCGTCCAGTGGAATTGCCTGCCAGGCAGGCAGTCGAACCAGAAATTCTGTTTCCAGTAAAAACCTTATTCCCACTTGCAGGAACCTTAAAATGGCTCATCTGGGCCTTAGCAGCAGGGATCGGGTCACCTCGTTAAACTAAACCTGAGTTTACGTGTTTATGTGCTGGCCGCCTAAATCACAGTGACGCAAGCGCATCTGCACACTCTGCCCCGTGAACCTGTCGTGAGCACTGAGTAACCACCACCCAGGCCGGGACCAGAGCAGCCCCCAGGCCCAGAAGCTCCCCTCCTGCCCCGTCCTGGACTCCCACAGCCGCGTCTGGCCCGGAGCAGGACCCCGGCCACCTTAGGAGTGACAGAGCCTCGCTGAGGGGCTTCCTGAAGCAAGTGGGGTTTTCCCAGTGGGACTGAGGTTCGGACTCGGCTACGCCACGGAGGTCAGGTGGCCCCTGCAACCTCTGGAAGGAGACCCAGTCCTCTGGCCTGTAACCACACAATCAGGCCTGGAACCTGAGTCCCCTTTGGGGGGGGGGGGTTGTTTGGCAGCCAGCAGCATAGCCCAGACACCCACCCCCTCTTCCCAAATATCCTGACAGAGGCAGTTCCCTGGGCACAGGGCTGAGCTGCTTCCCGGAGCAGGGTCTCCCCACCTCCAATGTCAGGTCCTCTGAAAGCTCCTTTGGGACACAAGCTCAGGCCCACCCGGCACCTGTGTGGGTCAGCCCTGGACACCTGGACCCGGTGGTGGGGCTGTCCCGAGACATCCTAACCTGGAGCTTTTGTCTATGATTCCTCAGCTCCAAGAAGCCCAAGAAACTCCCGGAAGTGGCCGTGCAGCCCAGACCCAGACCCTCACCCCGGCTCACCATCTTTGACGAAGAGGCAGACCCTGACGAGGGGCTCTTCCGCCCAAGCAGCAGGCTCTCCCCAAGGAGCCCCACGGAGGACTCCAGCCCCAGGGACTGTAAGTGGAGCCCTGGAGTGTTTGCGTCACTCGAGGTGTCCCCTGGGTGACCAGACTGGCCTCTGTGAGTGGCTTTGGACCTGCCACCTGTGAGCAGGATAGAAGCCTGTGCCTTATCCCGTTTCAACACGATGCAGGCGTCCTGCTGGACAGACCTCTCGCACCTCATTTCTCCCAGCCTGGTCACCCCTGGGGAGGGGACGGGAGCTGCTCTGTTGCTTTGAGAAGTGTGGGTTGGGACCAGCGTGGGCAGGGGAGCGGGTGGACGCTGACTGCCCCAGGTGGTCATTCTGTGACTCAGGGGTTAGGACTCCGACAAGAGGCTCTGTGTCCCCCATGGAGACCCTGCAGGAGGGTTCTGGGCAGAGATGAAAAAGGGAAAGGCAGGCGTCCTTAGGACTTCTGCACCTGTCCCCGAGCCTGACCTCTCCTCACCTGCCCAGGGCCTCTTCCAGGGCCAGGAATTGACGTCACCTATTAATCTGGCCAATGCTCGGTGGCCGCCCACCAAGGACCGGGCTCTCTGCTGGGATGAGTAACACACCGTCTAGCCCCAGGGTCCCCGACGGGAGGCAGGACATCTCCCAGCAACTACAAGAGGCGACCTGGCTTTCAGCAGGATGTCAGTGCCTATGGGAGACAGCAGGGAAGGCTTCCTGGGGGAGGAGGGATGTTGGGTGGGGGCTCTACTCGAGCTGGATCGGGAAAGGCCAGCACAGTTTGCTTGGGTGCTGCAGAGGGAGGCTGTTCCAGCTGAAGATGCCGCCATCCCTTTCCCTGAGGGCAGCAGAGATGGGGAGGGGTCGGGGTGCACTGAGAACCTGGAAGGCAGGGGCTGTGGTGAGGACAGCACCCACTCGTCACCGTGTACCCGCAGGCAGCAGCCCTTGGCCAGTGGGTCGGGGCTCAGTAAGTGCTTATGGGGCCTCGGGGGTGCAGCCGTGGGCGCTGAGCTAAGAGGTCCGGCTGGGCCGGGTCTCGGAGCTGATGAGGATTCTTCCTCCTAAAAGCACTGGGAAGGCCACCTGGACTTGAACTGAGGGGTGCCGTCAGCTGACCAGAGCCCCATGGCAGGAGTGGCAGAGTGGAGCTGGGCAGACAGATGTGCCGGCCCCCATGAGCACCTGTCCCTTACACTCACCTGTCTCCATTCATCCGGTTCTGTGTTCTGCCTTGCCCCCTCATTGCTCTTGCCTGGCTGGGCCCAGCCATCTCCACGCTGCACCCCCAGGGCCACTGAGGACGGGCCAGGACTTCCTCTGACCAGGCTGGTGCTGTCCTCTCTACAGCCTTGAAGTTGTTTGAGGATCCTGACCTCGGCGGGGCCGTCGCCCTGGGTGACCCTTTACTGCTGCCGGCAGCCTGTGAGAGTGGAGGGCCCACCGCCCACCTGGGCCACAGAGAGGACCCCGAGGATCTATTCAGGTACCACCTGTCCTCAGTGGTGCTTCGCCAGCTCCGGGAGTGGCCTGGACAGAGCCACAGACCTGTCCCAACATGGGAGCGCTTCACTGGCCTTGGTTTCTGGAGCAGGGACCTTGTGGGTGGGGTGCCAGCCCCAAGGCCAAGGCTGTGCTGGGGACCTGGTGGGGGAAGGCCGGGTCCAGCAGCCTAGTGGTTTCCAGAAAGAGAATTTTGTGCCTACATCTTTTTCTTTTCCATTCATACTCATATTTTAATAGTTTACATGAGTAATAATTAAGTTACTTTATTGCAAGAGCAAGTATAACTGGCATAAACAGTTTGGGGAACCAATGAGCTGAGCCTGGCCGCATGCAGCTCTGCTCACTGGAGGGGGCCACCCACACCTGTGCCGGGCAGTGGCCGGTCCCCAGCAGCGTCCCGTCCCCAGCAGCATCCCATCAGTAGGTCGTACAGAAGAGAGAGCGAGGCTTCATCTGTCATGTGGAGGGTGGTGGGCAGACCGTGTGCAGAGCTGAGAGCCACTGCTTAACGGAGTGCTCGCCGTGGTCCCGCAGCCTGCTGGGCTCTTCACACATGACCTTCCTTACCGAATCCTCACGCCCGCCCCCTGGGTGGGTGTTGTGACCTCCGCTTTATAGGAAATGGAGTGTGGAAGAGGTAAGTGGCCCAGAGCTCCAGGGCCCAAGTGCATTGGGAGCCAGGGCCGCCTGCCTGTGTCCTGTCCTCCCCCAGCACCTAGGAGCCTCTAAGCTCTTGGAGGATGAGAGCCTGGGAGAGCTGCCTCCCAGCTGGGGCAGCAGCTTCAGGGGCCCCTGCGGCTGCGCTCTGAGAGTGCTTAGCCCAGTGCATCTCTCCATGGCATCACCCGAGCCCCGAAGAATACAGACCATGCTTGGTGATGTACGGGAAGCCAAGCTGCTTCTTTCCAGGAACAATTACATGGCGAGGAGGCCTGTGGCCCCAGGAGGCTGTCATTTGCACCCTCATTAGCAGCTGCGGGCTGTCACTCGGTCTTAAGTGCCCGCCGGGCCTGAGTCACGGGATGGCTTGTCTTTACATCTCCCTTTAGCTCCTGGCATCTGCTCACTCTTCGCCTGTGTCCTCGCCCCTGACATCCTGGCAGGCTGGGAGAAGTTGGGACTGCTGTTACATGTTTAGGGAGAAACTGAGGCACAGGGTAGTAGAGTGCAGGTTCAGCTCTGGGGGCGGCCTGGCCGAACCGGACATGTCCCACCCAGGGAGCCCCTCCCGCCTCCGGAACTCAGCTTGTCCCCGGGGGTAGCGCCAGCAGGACTGGGCTGGCCTCGTGGGTTCTAAACCTCGACACTGGCTCTCGCAGACCTGTGTTCTACAGAACACCCTTGTGGGGGTGTACAGAGGTGTTACTGTCAGGGTCTCCAAGGCCAGGCAGTGGGGGCAGTGGCAGTGTTCAGCGGGACTCTGTGCGTGTATGCGGGGCTTGAGTGGGGAACGCCACGTGGCGTTTCACTGCGCTGGTGGGACCTGTTCTAGCCGTGACTCGAGACTCAGATGGAAATTGAGCGCTTGGAAAGGGGGACCCGTGTGGCCACCTGTACCCTGAGTAAGACCACCCCACGCACTCAGGGCACATCCAGCTTCTGTTAGTTCCAGGTCAGTGCTCTGCCAAGCGTTGTAAGTCCTGAACGGATGCGAGCTTTCAGCTGCTGCTCTGTTTCTCCTAGGGCCCCTGCGTGAGGATACATAATTCAGTCCCTCACAGAGCTTTTTCTGGGCACCCAGACCCCACCGGGGTTGCAGGAGCCGGCACCTGCCTCAGCATTGCCTGAAAAAGGGCCTCCATGTGGAGGGAACTGGGCCCTTCTGAGCTGAGGTTGCCAGGAGCAGCCTGGGATAGCACCTCCTGGGATGGCCTTGAACCCGAGACAACTGTTAAAGGGAGGGTGGGTGGGTGGTGGGATGAATTGAATGTGCACCTGGTCTCCAGGAATGGACTTCCTGCCCGGGGAGCTGGCGGCAGGAGGTCCCTTGGGCAAAGAGGGTAGAGGCCAGCTTTGGCCTCCTTTCTTAACTGCTGCTCGGTACCTGGGACTGGTCCTGGTGACCGTTACATAGCTGTGAACTTTAGTGTTGTCCCCCACCCCTCTTTGGTGGGCCGTTAGGTCCAGGGCCAAGATGGAGTCTTGGTGGACCCTGGCTGAGGCCGGCTCCAGCCCTTGGTGGGCTGCATGGTGGGCAGGCAAACCCTACTGAGAGGGCAGTTCGTCAGTGTGTGGTGGTGCCAGCGTCCAAACCAGGACGTCCAGCTTTGGAAGCTGAGCTCTCACCTAGACCAACTTCCACCCGAGGCGGGTGCAGGAGGGGCCCCGATGGTGGGCACTCTGCTCGCCGCAGCCTGCTCCTTTGCTGGGGGTATGCTCAGGGTGTCTCCCTCTGGTTCCCTAGAGTCGAAGAGGACTTGGACCAGATTCTGAACCTGGGGGCCGAGACCAAACCCCAGCCACAGCCAAAGCGTAAGCCGCCAGTGGCAGCTAAGCCAGTGCTACCCAGAAAGCCAGCTGTCCCCCCCAGAGCAGGCCCGCCTGAGGCCGTGTCCGGGCAGCCGAGGCAGCAGCAGCAGATCCAAGCCATGGACGAGATGGACATCTTGCAGTACATCCGGGACCACGACACGCCTAGCCAGGCCGCCCCCAGCCTCTTCTGACCCTCCCTCCCCTGCCAGCTGGCCTGGGCCGGCAGCCCCTCCCCCAGGGTGAGGTTGGCTGTGCCTTGCAGGCCAGGCCCATTCCTCCCAGGGGAGGGAGAGTGGAAGCCAGGGTACAGGATCCCTCTACTACCTTGTTCCTTTTGCTCCGGCTTGTGGGGTCATGGAACCCTGCAGAGAGGTCACCATAGGATGCAAAGAGGTCACCATAGGAATTGAGCCCAGCTGTCTCAGCCACGTGCGTGTGGAGGGAAAGCATGTGGGGACACCTTGCTAACCAGGAGCCCAGCCCCCAGGATGGACTGAGACTGGGGAGAGCCAGGGAGGCTTCACTCAGGACAGGAAAACTCTGTGTCCACTGGTACCCACCGGCTCCACCACCTCAGCGCAGGAGGGAGGGTCTGCCACCCTGGGGTGGGACTGAGGGGACCAGAGTCTCTGGGTAGCATGGTTCCAGGGCCTGTAAGCTTTGGGAGAGTCTCCCAGGAGAGGGATGCAGAGTGGGTGCCTGAGGGAGCCTGGCTGGGCGGGGTGTCCCTGAGTCGCCTCTGGTTACCAGGTGCTAAGCAGGATGTTTTCCCTTGTGTCCAACTTGGAGACGTCAGGCCAGCCCTGCACCTCTGGGCTGTGGGTGGCCTTACAAGCCCCGTCTGCCTCTTTCCCTTTCCAGGGAAGACCTGGCCAGACAGACCGTGGCCCCCCTGGGCCTCTGGCCATGAAGCCGGTGCCTCGCTGAGCAGAGCGATCACTGCATCCTGCAGAGCTCGGCCTGGCCCGGGGTGTCCCCCCTGCTCAGAGCCGACTTGGGCAGCGTGCTCTCCGGCTGCTGCTTCGAGGCCTCATCTGTGCAGATGCTGCCGGGCCTCCCCTGCCTTCCGGGTCCAGACTTGCTCACCAGCCTTTCACAATGGGAGCTGCCTTCCCAGGGAGAAGGAGCCTTGTCCTGGGGGAGGGCCAGTGCCTTAGACTTGTCCCAGGCCCCCCACGCCTGGCCCTCGGCCTGGGCCTGGGCCTGGTGTGGTGGTCAGGAAATTCTCAGTAAGTGAGTGATGTTTAATGGACCAGTGAATGCCTTTTTATGATGTATTCTTCATGTTCAGACCTAGTTTTTAATGAAACACAAGTTTTTTATAAAATGCAACCACTCTTGCCCCTGGCTTGCCTGACGGAGGCATTGGAAGGGAGTTTTGGACGAGGACCCCAGCCCTTTCCTAAATGGGGCCAACAGCCAACCCTGAGGGAGGCCCTCTGGCCGGGCCGGGTGCCTGCAGCCATCAGAGCCCCCAGTCCCAGCCCTGCCCATCCCAGAGCCTGTGGGTAGTGGGGGTACTCCGTCTGGTCTGTCCTGTGTCTCGCTCACCCTCGTCAGCTGGCCAGTCCGGAAAAGGTCATCCCTCACCCTCCACCTTTGCCACAGTGGGAGGGAACAGGCAGTTCTGGGGCCTGGGGGCTGATTCCTCCCCTCTTTGCCTTACCTCAGCTCGCAGGGTGCCGTCTCTCCAGGCCCCGTACTGGCTCTGGAACAGCCTCAGCCCTGGCTGTTAGCAGGTACTGCTCCTGTTCCCTGCCTTCACGCCCCACCCAGCCCTCCCACCGGCTTGCTGCCCGCAGGAAGTGTTGAGTGGTGGGTGATGCGCCAGCTCCGCCTGGACTCTTTCCTGCCCTGTTCTCAACACTGTACCCCATGCCAGCTCTCCGCCCTTTCCGTAACGCCCCCCTCCCACCAATGTGTGACGTGGGAGCAGAGGGTGCAGCCGACAGGTGCCTGGTGCCCATGGGGGCTGCCACACTAGTGTGGGTTTGTCCACTGAGGCCCGGCCTCCTCGGTGGCTTGGTACTCTCTGGTCACCTCAGCCAAGGTGGACGCTTCTCAGCTACCAATGCTCAAACTGCGGCTGGTTCTCACTGTAGGTCTGTGACCTGCTGGCGAACCAGTGGCACCCAGTCATGCAATAAAGTCTGTGTCCGTGGCTCATTCCAGCACTTGCTAGTGGGGCTCTTTTCTGCACTGGGGACGGTAGGGGTTGTCTTTGCAACAGTGCGCTCCAAGTCCTTGCAGCACCCAGGGTGTCCCGACTGCTGCTCGGGAGGGTGGGGTGAATGAAGGCAAGGGGAGGATCCCACTGTGTAAACTGAGGCCTGGGGCCCAGGCCCAGTGGGAGTCGGGGTCAATAACTGCTCAGCCAGCACCTGTTTGGGAGGAGGACCCTTCCTTCACCGGTGCTCCTTCCCGTCTCCTCGGAGCAGAGACTGGTCTAGGAGGCCCTTTGATGTGCTGTCTGTACACACACCTGTCTGTCCACACACACACCTGTCCTGGACTCCACACCCCTGCTGGAGCTCAGATTCTGAGGCACTGCTTTGTGCCCAGGGCCAGCAGGTAACCCAGCACCCCGGGAGGCAGGGCGGCCGTGGGCAGGGCAGTCTGAGCCGGCCCTGGCCTCCCCCAGCCCTTGGCTCTGCATCTTGTAGCTAAGCTCCAGTGGGGGGTTGGCTCCTGAGGACAAGCATCTGGGTCCTTCTGAGAAGGATACTGGCCCACGAGCCAGATCTGAGAGTCCACAGCAACAGAAAAAGAGGTTTGACTGGGGGCAGAGGTTTGTGTTGGAGCCTTGGGGACAAGGTGTGCTGTCGGTGACGGGTCCCGTTCCCTGCAGCACTGTTCCCCTCAGGAAGCCAGGAGCTCCGGCCAGCCCTCCCGGAAAGTCCCAGGCATCACACCTGCCCTGGCCAGCAGCCACCCTTCTGAGCCCCGCTGTCCTGTCACCATCAGTGCAAGGCATCTGGGACCCAGGTTACCTCCAAGTGTGCCGGGGCTGCCCTCTGTCTGGACACCGACAACCACCCCCCCTTGGGGGGCTTGTGGTCCCAGGGCTGCACTGCCCCCTTGGCACTGTGTTGGTCTACCCTGTGTGGCAATTTGTGACCTGATGTCAGGCTTTGGTTTGTTCCCACCCTGCAGTCTCCAGGGAAACCTGGTGTGAAAAGTCACGGTCGGTTCCCTAGCTCACCAACTATCCAACCCAGCTCGTTCTGGTAGAGGGAAGGGCAACAGAGCTTTTGTCCCCTGGATGGTGGCCCTGGCTAGATGGCAGGCACCACTTCTCATGGCTGCTGAGTCTTCGTGGTCAACACTGTGCCTTTGAGTGGCTGACCACTTAGTGTCCAGTCTTGAATGGTGCCATTCAGGGCAAACCCCGATGGCTCCAAACCAGCCCCCACTCTGCACCCTGAGGCCTTACAGTTGGGGTAGCTGACCAGGGGGCCAGTGGGGAATCAGCTGTGAGGCTCGTGGGCATGGGAGGATCTAGGTCTCAGCCCAACTCAGCTGTGTGACGTCCCTCGCCCCTCAGTGCTGAGTAAAGAGACTTCCTTCGGCTCCTGTGAAGGGCCCAGGGAACTGACACCCTGTTTGTGCCTGAAGGAGTTTCCTCGAGCTGGTCACGCTTGTTCATCACAGAGGGCCCCCTGCCCAGAATGCACTGGGTGGCACGCTGGCGGGTGGGTGGGTAGTCGGAAGGCACTGCCAACCTCATCGAGCAGAGCCGCCTCCAGCCCAGGCACTGGCCATGGACTTTCAGGTGTTGCACTAGGCACAGCACAGCGAGGGGGACACGGGTGTGCAACACGGCGAACCCAGCCTGGCGCGGGCGCTGGTCCCTCCCCTCGTGGCTGGCCTCTGGCTTTCACTTTCCGCGGCTCTGGCCACCTGTGAGAGCATTTTATTGCTCAGAGCACACTCAGTAGAACCAAGGCTCCCGAAGCGGGTGGCCTCAGCAAGTGGCCTTGGCGAGCAGGACCCTGACTGACACCCCCCAGGGGTGCTGAGGCCCCTCTGCCAACTCCGTGAGCAGCAGCCTCTAGTTCACTTTATCAGTAAAGCCAAGTTCGAGCCCTCCTACCCAGCTGGCCAGCCAGGTCATCTGACATGAGAGCTCATCCCAAAACACGAAGCATTTAGTGGTACCTACTGTGTGCAGGCCCTACATGTTGAACCCAGGGAGCCGGGTGCAGTGAGGCCCAGGAAAGCAGGGAAAATGCAGATTGCCCCTTTTGGCCTAAAAGCTCCCCGTCATCCTGGGCATCAATCACAGGTTGCTGAGTAAGTGAACACAAGCTCTTAGGAGCAAGACAAGTTCATGAACAATACGGTACACAGCAGGGGGGTTCAGGACTCGGTAGCAGGCACCACTCTGGGGCTCCGAGGACATGGAGAGAATCAGGCCAGCACCACCAGGGAACAATTCCTGAGCACCCACTGGGTGCAGTACCTGTTCTAAGCACGATGGAGAATGCACAGATGAAAAAGCAAGAGCCGTTAAAGCCGGATCTACCAGGAGCCAGGCTGAACCCCTAGTTTCAGCTCTGTTCTTGGGGCCTCCTGCCCAAACCTCAGAAACAATTAACAGCGGCACCTCCTCCTCCACGCAGCCCTCTCTGCTTTCTCCTCTGACACTCGCGGGCATATAGAGTGTGTGGCGTGCAACCTGAGCCCAGCTGTTGGCCACTGCAGTCATTTCCAAGGGCAGCCATAACGAGGTACTACAAACGGGGGCGTTACTCCACAGGACTTACTCCCTTCCTGCTCTGGAGGCCGGAACTCTGAAAGCAAGGTGTTGGCCTGGCCACCCTCTGTCTCTCGGAGAGTCCTTCCTTGCTGCTTCTAACTTCTGGTGGCTGCTTGGCAATCCTTAGAGTCCCTCGCTTGTAGTGGTATCGCACCAATCTGTCTCCATCGTCACACGGTCTTGTGTGTCCTCTCTGTGTCTGTGACCACATTTCCCTCTACTTGTAAAGACACCAGTCATTGGATTAGGGCCCACCTGAACCTAGTCTGACCTTATTTACATCTGCAAGATCCTATTTCCAAATAAGTCTCATTCACATATCTCAGATGGACATGAATTTCGGGGGATGTTGTTCAAACCAGTCCAGTCAGTAAGGGGTCTGGCACCTTCCTGGAGGCTGAGGTGCTTGAGAGCAGAAGCGATGACTTGCACGTCTCCTATATCTGCTTCAGGGCCTTTGGGCGCCACCTGCTACCAGGTGCCTTGTCATCTTGCAAGATTGGTAGATCCTGAATCACCTCGCCTCCACCAACAGTAGCAGCCTTTGCACGTTGCTCGTGACTGACGGCGCAGACATACCATGTGTGACTTGTGGTTCCCCGGGACCTTCCCCATGTGGCTACAATGTGTCCAGATCACCCCTGAGCCACGATATCCCCTTTCTCCTAGGCAGTGGCAGGCCCAGTGGGTCTAATTACTCCGTCTCTGGGGACTGGCTTTCAGGAATACGCTGAGGCAGGCAGCATCCAAGCCGTGGCCTCTGGGCCATCCCTGTGGGCTCTGCCAGCAGTTCAGCAGTCCCCTGTCCTCTCCATGCCCTATCTGCGGAGAGGACAAGCGTGGAGAGGACGAGGACATGTCGGGAGAGAGCTGGAAGGAAAGGGCCTTTGCTGGACAACCACGGTGTGCTGGCTTAGAGTTCTCTTGTCTCCAGCTGCCGCCAGAAATGTAGACCCTCATCTCTTCATTGAATAGCAAAGCTTCAAACCCTACTACACGGAGGGTCAGCAGTGCTCAAGAGTCATGCTGGCTGACGGGGGCTCTCTTCCTTCCCAGAGGGTCTGTAGGGGTCTTCCCTGGCGGGGCCGAAGTCCCTCCCACTCGGAGCCCTGGCATGGGAACGGCCCGACGGCTTCCCCAGGCTGCTGGTCCAGGGGCTGCCTTCCCACCGTCATTCCTCATCCTTTCCCTGGGCCTCCGGACAGGGGACAGCGTGAGAGCCGCTGGCCGATTTCCCGGGCACTGGAGGGCGTGTCCCTCTCTTTCCCCTGTTGCTCTGTGTGCAGTGACCTGTCCATGTGTGCGTGCCTGTGTGTGTCTGTTCTTGCTTTTGGTTGAATGGCCACCTTCCTGATTCCCCCTCAGAGGTGCTCTCAGTCCCAGAGGGCGTTTTTTTTTTTAGATTAGAAAGCAGAACAGCTGACGTCTTATCTACATGTTCCTTTCAGTTTTCTTTTTTTTCCCCAGGATTTAAAAAAATTGTTGTTCAACTACAGCTGTCTTTATCCCTGACCCCCACCCCAGCCATCCCCACTTCCCACCCGTGATCCTAATCCCTTTGGCTTTGTCCATGTGTCCTTTATAGATGTTCCTGGAAACCCTTCCCCACTTCCCCCCCATTATGCCCTTCCCCCTCCCCTCTGGTTACTGTCAGTTTGTTCTTAACTTCAATGTCTTTGGTTATATTTTGTTTGTTTGTTTGTCTATGTGCTTCTCAGACAGACCATCAGGAGCAACAGGCTGAGTTCGACCCAGGGCCGCCTGGGGGCCTCCTTGTACCGCCCAGGTGATCTCGGCCTCCAAGCAGGCTCTGTCTGGTTGTGTGGGTGGCACTGGGACAGGGGCCCTGGCCTCGGGGAGCGTAACGTCCACGGCCATGGGAGTGGAACACACTGCAGCACCTTGGGGGGGGGGGTGGGAAATGTGGCAGTCTCTTTAAAAGTTGAACATTAATTGGCCATGCCACCAGCAATTCCACTCCTTGATACGTGCCCAGAGAGAAGGAGAAGCATGTGCACACCAGGACTTGTACACAGATGCTCACAGGAGCCTCTTCATCAGGACCACTAAGTGGAGAGGCCCAAATGCCCACCAGCTGGGAAAGGCACAGACCAAACGTGGGGTGGCTGCACAATGGGGCCGTGTGTGGCGGTCAGAAAGGATGAGTCACAGGCCATCACGTGGGTCGACCTCAGAAACACTGGGCTGCGTGAAGAAGTCTGACTCCAAGGGCCGCTGACTGTGCGACTCTGTGTGGCGTTCTCGGGAGAGGCGGCTCTGCAGTCGGAAAGTAGGCGGGTGGCCGCCTCAGGCTGGAGACCCAGACAGAGGTCGCAAGTGGACACTTCTCGGGGGATGACGGACGTGTCTAAAATTGGCCCGTGGTAATGTTCACACAGTTCTGTAAATTTACTGAAGCCATTGCATTGTACACGTAAAATAGGTGCGCTTTAAATTAAATTAGGCCATTCAATTATACCTCAATAAAATTCTTAAAATTAATGACAGGACAAGGAAACAAACAAAAACCCACGGGCAACAGAGTGCAGTGGCTAGAAGTCTGGGCCAGAGGCCGGTGCTCTGGCCTCCGAGCTGTGTGGCCCTCGGCCGGTTAGGTTACTCTCTCGGTGCCTCAGTCTCCTCGCCTATAAAATGGGGATAATAATGGTACCTGCTTCATTATATGCGAATGATTCGAATTCTATTGGGTCGCCACCCTGTGTGTGCTGTAAGGAATTCCAGGGTTCAAGCGCTCCCACTCTTCAGCTAAGAGTGAGAGCCAGACCTCTGGGTTGCAGGAGAAGCCAGTGGCGCTCGCTGTATGGACGGGGGACGTGGGTGAGAGGAGAGGCCGTGCGGCTGCCCGCTCGCCCCTTGGCTTGTCCGAGCCGCCCCTGTTCCTCTGCCAAGTGAGACAGTACAGCCGCTCACGTGGGGTGGGGATCACGGGGACCTCTTGTGCAAAACCGGTTAAGACCCACGAAGGGGCCCTGGCTCTCTCTGCTGCTCCCAATGGCCTGTCCAAGAAACAGGCGGACAAGAGGACAGCTGTACTGCCTGGAGGCTCCAGGATGTGACCCGGGTCCTCCATCTGGATGGGCCACGGAGGTCTACAGGAGGGAGGGCAGATGGGACGTGCTGGAGATGCGCCTCTGGGAAGGACATGGTTCTGACGAGGACCAGCAATAGCACCGGAAGGGCTGCGGCAGCAGGGAGCCCAGGCCAGCACACCCCACACTCCACACGGAGCACGGCTTTCCCAACCCTGTAGAGAGACATGGAGACGAGCAAATAAACACATGCTTCTCTCCCTTGGCCCCTGACCTTTTGTTCAGTGACTGTCTGGGCGGAGCTGAGAAGGGAGGGTCAAGTGGAGAAAGGTTTCTGGGAGCCCTGGCCTTCGGCGGCCTTGCTGGGAGGGGGTGTGGAGGGGCCTTGACACTGGGGCCACTTCTCTGTGCTTGGACCCTCCCCAGCTTCCCCATCATCTCCCTGTTTCCTCTGGGCAAGACTGGGGTTGGGGGGACCAGGGATGGCAGGGTGGGGCGTGTCCCTGCATTCTCCTTGGAAAAGAAACCTCACCCACAAAGATTTATATACATGCAAATGTCCCTAGCAACGTTCTTCATGACAACCCCAGCCCACAGCCAAAGGAAAGCACCCAGATCTCCATCAGTGGTCAGCAGATAGACAGGGATGTCCATACAGTTCATCACTACTTGGCAAAGAAAGGAAAACACCAAGAGCTATAATGACGAAGATGGATCTGAAAACAGTCTAAGTAATAGAAGGCAGACCCCCCCAACCCCCTGTACTGTATGACTCCATTTATATGAAATTCTAGAAATGACGAAACGATAGAGACAGAAAACAGACCAGTAGTTGCCAGGACCTGGGGCTGGGCTGGGGCGGGGGGGGAGATTGACGGCAAGGGGACAGGAGGAAACTTTCTGAGGTGACAGAAATATTTGAAAACGTGAGCGTTACCATGAACAAAACTCACTGACCTATACACTTAAAATGGGGAAGGTGTGTTGTATGTAAAGCTCAATAAAGATACTGAAAAAGGAACCACGGTACAAAACTGTACATCATCTCACCATAAGGCCCCAGCGTTGCGCCCTTTTTGGGAAATTACCCAAATAAATTAACATTTATGTTTGCAGGAAAGCCTGCATGTGGATTTTTGTAGCAGCTTTATTCATAATTTTTCAAAACTTGGAAGCAATCAAGTTGTCCTTCAGGAAGCAAGTGGATACGTAAATGGTGGTCTGTCGGACAATGGAATGTTGTTCGGTGCTAAAAAGAAATGATCTGTTGAGCCATGAAAAGACATGGAGGAACTTGAAACGCGTATCACTAAGTGAAAGAAGCCTGTCTGAAAAGGCAGCGCACTGTGTGATTCCAAATAGGTGACATGCTGGAGACAAGTCTACGGAGACAGTAAAAAGATCACTGCTTGCCAGGGATTAGGGGGGATGGAGAGATGATCGAGTGAAACATGGAGAATGTTTAAGGTGGTAGAAATACTGAGTGTGACACCACGGTGTCATAATACGTCTGTGCAAACCCGTAGAATGCGCACCACCAAGTGTGCACCCTGAGCGGACTATGAATTCTGGGTGAGGATGTGTCGCGTAGGTTCATCAGTTTTCACAAATGTGCTCTTCGGTGGGGGCTGTTGATAATGGAGGAGGCTGTGCATGTGTGGGAGCCAGCAGGACTCTATGCACTTTCTGTTCAATGTTGTTAATATAAAGTTTATTTATTTTAAAAAAGAAGGAACCACAAGGAGGAGGCTGAGTCCTGAAGCTGCTCACAGCTGAGAGAAGTCAGCTGTGCCTCTCCAGGCCACGCCCCCCTTCAGTAAATCCCCGACAGCCTCCAGGGTGCCCTGGGCTCCAGCTGAGGGTGGAAGGGGTCTCTGGCCCAACAGATGGGCAAGACGTGGGTAAAAGCCATGGGGTGAGGAGCACCCTGTGAAGAGGAGGACCTGTCCAGAGTCCTCTGGGGAAATGAGGGGTCAAAATCCCCTGGGGGTCTGGAAGCCCCAGGCACTGACTGGCCTTGCTTCATCGAAAGGTCATCCTTCCTCCTCTGTACCATTTGCATCTTTTCTTTGTCCGTCCTGGAGTAGCCCTGTGTCGTCCTGACAGGCAGCTGGAGAGGACTTGCCACAGGTGGCTCAGCACCTTTCGGAGGTGGGCAAGGTGCCCTGAGCGAACATGCGGGGCAGCACAGCTTGGTCTTCCCTCCTCTCTCCCCTCCTGGAATCAAGCTGAGGGGCCTTGGTCTCGGGAAAACACCCAGGGCGCTCCCAAAGCCCTCGCCAATCTTCAGAGGCTTGGACCTCATTCACCCTCAAGAGAATGAGCCTTCCCAGGAGGAGATTGGGGGTCCATGTGGGTCCCAGGAGCGCACTTTGAAGTCCCAGTCCTGCTGATGGTTTCCACGAGCTCTCCCGGAGGGCTGGGAAGTGCGAAGAACTCTGCCTGCTGGGATCCAGGATGCGCTGTTCCCCTGGGGCGGAGGGCCGAGACCGCTCCCAAGGCCCCGAGGAGGGGCAGGTCAGGGCCCCGGTGTGAGGCAGGGCCCGGCCTCTCTCCCCCAGGACAGTCTCATCCGGCACAGGCTCCGGACAGAGAGGGGCAGGCTTTGTGTTACCCGACAGCCACACACAAGTGCGCGTGCCAGGCGCCGACACTGGGAGACTGGCACAGGGCGCTTCGTCACCTCCCATCCACACCTCGGGCGCTGTTTTCTGTGTTCTCTGCCAGCTTTAAAGACAGTCACCTCTGCCATTGTGCTTACAGTCTTAGCTCCATTCCTGGAGGGGGTTTGTCTCTTTTCTTTTAATTGGTTATATTTGCCAGGAATTTATTCCATTTGACTTTTCAAAGATCCAGTTTTTGGTTTTAAAGATCTATTTGGCTATTTTTTTCCTCATCTGATACATTAATTTCTGTTTTAACTTTGTCACCCACTTCTCCTTTCCGGCCACCTCCCGTAGCTCTTATCCTGTATGTTCTCGTTTTTCATTCGTCTTTACCAAGTCTGAATGGGTAGCTTTCACTTCCTGTTTGAAACCGAACAACCATTTTACATGCTGGTAGTGTCGGTCTGTTTGTCTTCGTTTCCAAGGTTTTGGCACTGTTATTGTTCCTGTCCCTTTGTGACTTTTTTCCAGTCATACGGTATTACGACGGTCTGAGGATGGGAACCTGCAGGACTTGTACGTGGTGTGATTTAAAAGTGTTTCTCTACGGAAATTGCCATTGTCCAATTGATGTTTTTAAATATATGTGGTTTGTAGAACATATGTCATTGCTGAGCTGTTATTTTTTTATGGTTCTCAGAATTCTGTATTCTCGTTTGTCCTGGGCTCCCTGGGCCTATCATTCCTGAAGGGAGACCGCAGGTACCCTGCGGCCGTGAAGCTTTGTCCAATTCTCCCGGGAGTTACTTGGTGTCAGTTTTGGCTGCAGGTCCCTGGCGGTCTCTGGCCTGGTCTCAGAGAGATGCAGAGGGTTCCCGTGAGGACAGGACCTCACATCAGCCAAAAGAGCTCCCAGTCCCCCGCTCTTGTGGCTTCTGGCTCTGGAGTGATGCTCTAAGCCCACTAGTCCGTGGCTCAAGTCATTAACTTCACGGAGAAGCCTGGCCTCAGAGGCACGGGCATCAAGGTGGACCCTTATGGGATTCCCTTCCAGCTGAGAGGGAAGGAGGCGAAAGTCCCCACTCACCGATAGGGGTTCCCATGCCATTGCCCGTGGCTCCACCTGCCACGGAGCCAGGTGCCCAGGAACACCTATGTCTTTTGGACGGCCACCAGGCCTCTCTGGGCTCCTGCCAATCGGGCCAGCAAGGACTGGTGATTCGTTTTCCTTGTGGCCAAGCATTTATGAGGCTTGTCCCTTCCCCTTTTATGCTCAGGATAGAGGATGAGGGCCAGGCAGAGGAGACGCTGCCTGCCTAGTGGGCACCTCATGATCGAAACCCCGGAAGAGCCTCAAAAACCCTGCAAAAAATGGGAAACTCAGCTGGGATTCTGAGGGCAGAGGTGGGGACTGGGATGTGGCAGAGGAGAGTGGCTTTCTGTCATGCAGCAGGGTGAGCCAGGGCGGGCAGCCAGACACCCCGGAAAGAGTGGGGAGATGAGCCAGCAAGAGTCAAGGGCGTGCTTGGTGAAAGGCTGAAGCTTTCGCCTGAGATTAGGAACAAGACAAATGCCCACTTTCACTGCTCCCATTTAGCCCGCAGCCACCCGAGGCCTGGTGGGTGGAAGGCGTGAGCTGAGTGAAGGGAGGGGCAGCCTCCATCTGCCGCTGATGTTGCAGTCCTGGTGGGGGGGCTGCTGGGAGTGCGGCCCCCCAGGTTGGAGGAGCCAGGCGGTGTGTGAGCCCGTTTCCTGGGAACGACCGGAGCTGGGACTTGTCTTTCTTGGCTGCATCTAAACTGAAGACATGCTCTCCCCTGGTTTGGCAGGAAATGTTTGAGGCTGTTGCCAAGACATCTGTTTCATTTTCCTTGGCAACAAGAGGCATCCAGAGAGAGATACTCAAGGCTTAGAACGGGGAACATCCGTAATTCTTTTTCTCACAGGAAGTTGAAACGGAAGCTCCCAAGCTCAAGTTTAGAGAGGGTCAGACCTGAGGAGCCTGGGCTGCGGAGAGTCCAGAATGTCAGGGAGAAAGGAGTGGGGCCAGGGGAGTTGGGAGAGAAGCAGCACAGCCAGGTGAGGCCTGAGAGTGTCCTGAAAATCCAGAGTCTGGAGCAGAGTCCCTCCTGGGGAGTGGGGTTGGAGGAGACCCCTCTCCTCTGTGACTTGCTTGACCTCTGAGATGAGCACTTGGGGGGCCCCCCAGGAGAAAGAGCGTGGGCTTTGGCATTGGACAGGCTGGGTTTGAACCCCAGCTTGCTTCTCCCCTAGTGACCTGGGGCTAGTCTGTTCACGTCTGTGAAAATGGGAAATCCTACCCACCTCTCCGTGTGGGGATAAGCGAGGGAGCGCCGGTGAACCGAGAGCCAAGTGCAGCGCACTGCAGCGGCCGTCAGCCGCTCTGGAGCCTGGCAGAGAACTGGGCTGCAGAGGCCGCTGTGGCCCTGCCTGCCCGTCCCTGTGCCTCGGTCTCCAGGCCTTGGGCACGAGGGAGCCTGGCACTGACTTTCTGTGATCTTCCGACTAAGAATTCCAGACCCAGGGCTGTCCCTGGGGGTTGTTTAAAAGTGGGGTGCAGGGCATCGACTAAAGATCTGTTGATTCTTCAGCCGGGGTCCAGCAGTTCAATGACCACTAGGCACAGACAGCCACCTCTCAGACCATCCCAGACACCGTGAGGCCCAGCCTCACTCTGGCCCAGGCTCCCCGGGAAACAGAAATGGAAGGAGTGGCCCCAGCTCCCCTCACCTCCTCTGAGCCTCTCAGACCAGTAGGTCTGTAGAATTATTATTCAAATATTTGAACATCAACAAGGCCAACCGTCGTTAATTCCCATAAAGAGAATCTGCGAGTCCCGTTCATTTCAGAATTTCGTTCCATTCGGGGGGCGGGGGCTGCGGAGGCCTCTGGGGAGCCGCGGATTTGATTCCCCTGGGAGCTGGCATCCTTAGGCCCAGCGCCAGCCCACTGTGCATCACGTACCCCAGTCCTCCTCGTTTCAGGGAGACAAAGCGATCTGCCTGGGGGAGGGGCGCAGAGCTGGGAAGCAGCCAGGCTGGAGTCGGAACCCACCTCGGTGCCGCTGCACGGACCCGGGTTCCCGGGAACACTCAGTCCGTGAGTGGCCAAGCATGTGACTTTGCAGGGCTTTCTTTTTAACAGCTTTCTCACACAGTGTACAATTCGCCTGCTTAAAGTACACAATTCCATGGGTTTTATTATATCCGCAGGGTTGCACAGCCACCTCCACAGTCTGGGTAAGAACGTTCTAGAAAACCCCTCACCCCTCAGCTGTCACCTGCCATTCCCCCACCCCCTCCCTCCCTACGCAGTCACCAGTCCATTTTCTGCCTTCCCAGATTTGCCGTTACTGGGCATGTCATATAAATGAAACGGTAAAATGCGTGGCTTTTTTGCTCCTGCCTCCTTTCACCCAGTCTGATGCTCTCAGTTTCCTCATGCAGCACGTATCGCTGCTACTTCACCCCTTTTTACGGCTGAAAACCCCACTCGGTGGCTAGGCCACATGCTGTCTATCCATTCATTCACTGGTGGACATTTGGGTTTTCTGCCTTCGGCTATTTTGAATAATGTTGTTAGGAATATGCATGCACAAATTTTTGTGTAGACATATGTGTTTTTTTCCCTTAGGTGTGTACATACCTATGGGTAAAACTGCTGGATCAAATGGGAATTCTATGTTCAACTTTTGGGGAAACTGCCAGGCCGTTTTTCAGAGCAGAGGCTGCGTGTTGTGCTCCCAGCAGTTCTGTGGGAACGGGTTCGGGTTTCTCCAAGTCTTCCCCGCCATCTTGAATATCTGTCTTTTCAAGTACAGCCATCCTCATGAATATGAAGGGTTATCTCATTGTGGTTTCGATTTGCATTTCCCTGGTGACTAATGATACTGAGCATCTTTTCATGTTCTTATTAGCCATTCATATATCTTCGTTGGGGAAATGTCTACTTAAATCTTTTGCCCTTTTTTTAAATTGGGTTATTTAGCTTTTAATTACTGAGTTGTAAGAGGTCCTTATATGTTCTAGATACAAGTCCCTTATCGTACATATGATTTGCAGGTATTTCTTCCCATTCTGTAAGCAGTCTTTTCACTTTCCTGACAAGTGGCCTTTGAGGCACAAAGGTTTTAAATTGTTATGAAATCCAACTTACCTACTTATTTCTTTGGCAGTTTATACTTTTGACATTATGCGCTTCCCAGTTTTTGGAGAAATATTTAACATAGAGAACTATGCCCATACCAAAACAATTGATTTCTTTTTTTTCTTTTTCAAGCTGAGCTTTTTAAATCATTCCTTTATTATACTCCGCTTCAGTCCAAAAATAATTTGATGCTACTTATGAAAATTCAAATAATAAAAGGGATAACATGTGTAAGGAATTCTAGGTAAAAACTAAGTATGTATCTGAGATGGAGCCAAAGTAAAATCAGTGTGTGGAACCACTACATACACAGGGCTTCCTAGCGGCCAAAGCAAAGAGTGGAAAAGCAAGTATTTATAAGATTCACAGGCCCATGAGATAAACATACATCTGCAGCTTAGAGGAGACATTGCTTTTCCTGGCACAGAGGCCAGAAATAAATTTCTTCTGTGGCTACTCTTAAAGGGAGAATGTGTCTGGGCTTATCAGCTGGGGAGAGTAGACATGTAATGTCCCCGACAGTCTATCTCTTCACCGCACAGCTTCCTTCCCTTTCTGCTTGCAGACCCCCCACGCCTCCTGCCGGCGGTGTTGCCGCAGGGGGCCAGGTCCCTGCAGCAGCCCTCTCCCAGACACAAGCGGGAGCACTTCCCTCCCCTTTCCGGAAGTTCTGGAGCTCCGATTGCCCCGAGGATCAACTTCACACTCCAAACACTCAATCTGAATACTCAGTAAATGAAGCAGTCTGAAGGTATTTAAGGAATCACAAACACTTCTTATCATGCAATAGCCCTGAAGGTCAGCCTTGTACCTAGTACAGCAGATTTGGGCCCTTCAGAAGGTGGAAGCTGATAATAAATTCTTTTCCTGGTATTGTGTTGTAAGAAGGCAATGAGACTGTGCGCTGTTGTTTAGAAGGATTTTCTTAAACACTGGTTGACCAAGATAAAACAAACTTTAGAAGTATTTGTTGTTGACTTGATAAAATATTAGTTACAAAGAAAACCCGACTCTCCAAAACGATGCCTCCCCCCTGGGTTTTGGTAACTGAAGTTTGACTAAAGAGAGCAAGAGAGACTACCCTCCAATTCTCAGTACCCATTTTTAAGAAAATAAAAGTCTCCAGAAATATAAAATAAATATATGCTCATTGTAGAAAATACAGGTAAACCAAAAGAAATTGCACACAATCACACTTTCCAAAGGTAACCACTCTTGACATTTTGAAATATTTTCTTCTGTATTTTTCTGTGTCAGGTGTATACGACTTTTTTTTTTTTTTCAAAAATGGCATCTTGTTGACAGTTTCTGCGACCTGGTTCTGTGCATTGTGAGGACTTGAATGGAGACAACCAGCGCTGTCATTTGAATGGCTGCAGTCCATTCCATTGTTCGCCTGTGCCGCGCTTCGCACAGCCGTCTGCTGGACGGACGTTCAGGCTCTTTCTGTGTTTCCTGCCCGGCCCTCGATCCAGGCTCAGCGTGACGCCGAGGCTCATGCTGGAGCCACTCCCTGTGGGGCCCTGGGCTCTCAGGGCCTTGAACGCCTGCCGTGCCTCCTGGAGGGACTGCTGCAACTTGTAATAATGGCGCTTTGTGCCTTAACGAGAACAGGGCTCTATTAATCCCTCTTTGTCTGACCTCAGCCAACCTCGATCTCAGTGGAAGCAGGATTCTTAGGCCCTTGGGACCCTATTGTGCTGTTGTCATAGTGATGGGTGTTGGGGGCAGGGTCACAGGGGCAACGTCCCTAACCAGACCATCTCTGTCAATGACACAGGCAGGTCGGGACTGTGAAATCCCAGACCCAGAGAGACGCGACTAACCCGCAGCAATGTCAGGCTCACTCTGTCTGCCCCGAGGCTGGGGGACCTGAGGGTTTCTGGGATCTGTCATAACTGTCCGCAGGAAAACAGCTCAGCTCATCGGCCCGCAGAGCCGCAGGGGTACTCAGCCACCAGCCCGTGGCCCTGGGACCACTCCCCAGCCAACAGGCCTGGCTTCTGCGGGCTTGCATCTCGGAGAACACCGCCAAGAAGGCCCAGGGGAGCCCGGACAGGGGGCTCTTTGCTCTCTCTCACGGAGAAGCTTCTGGTTACTGATGTCAGGACCAGAAGGACCTAGGAGACTCTCAGGCCCACCTCCTCGTGGTTCAGAGCGGGCCACAGAGGCCCAAGGAGCCAGATCTGACACCAAACCATCCAGCAAGTCGGCAGCGCTGTGCGAACCAGGCAGTCCCCTCCCCCACCTTTGAAAAGAAACATGTTTAAAGTCTCTTATAAGACAGTTGATATTTTACAGTAAGTTCTTTAAGTCTGATCCTAAGTGTATGTATATATCTACATAGTATTTGATTATTAACCAGGTAATCCATCAGTACATTTTCTTGCAAAAAAAACAAAAACAAAAGTTAAGACATTGCAGAGAGGCCCCGTTGGCCTCTGTCTCCAGCCCCAGTACTCTCACAGTTTGGTCTGCACCCAAATCTGATTTTAAAGTGTCCAAACCTCATTTGCTTGACTTGAGTGTCTGGGACAATTAGGGGACAAAGGTGCATGCCCTCAACTGGGCATGAGGCCAGGTGTCTATCTCACTGTGACTGGCAGGACTGCCCACAAGGGGTGCATTTCCTTGGCCCCCAGGGGGCCGGGAGTGTGGGACCGACTGGCAGTGCTGTGTCCTCACTCAGCCCGGGCCTGACAGCTCCTCCATCTTCTTGACCCAGTTCCTGTTTCAGAATCCAAACAACCCTCTGCCACTGGCCTGGACTGGATGCCAGGACTTGGAGCAGAAAACAGAAACTCATCCAGCTGGGTCAGCAATCATTCCCAGAGGCCACAGGCCCCAAGGCACAGTGCTCGGGCCTCGGGCTCCCCGGCTTGCCTCCGGATTCCATCCCACCCCCATCCCATCCCACCACTCCCTACCCCACACCTTACCTTCCCAGAATCTGCCCCCCGCCCCTCCGAGGGTCTGAGAACCTCTGCCAGGAAGAAGCTCATCCAAACATCTTACTACCCACTGGACAAGGAAGAGAGACGTTTGAAAGGAAAGTTTAAAGAATATGACGTATCTGAAGAAGTGTCTTATGGGAGAGAAAGACTGACACTGAAGGCAAGCCACAGGGAAAGAAAGAGGCTTTCCTGGCACACCCACCTCACACCCGGCTGCCTACCCCCAGGGCAGAGCCCTGCTGTGTGAGCAGTGAGGCTGGGGGCTGAGAAGGCTGCACCCTCCTGGGAAAGACAGGGACGGTCCTCAAACCAGCATTTTAGGGGCCGGGAAACAGGAAACAGGTCTTCCCTGGAATCCTCCCAGGCCTAATCTCCGAGAATCTACTGCAATTTCAGTTTAGATTTCTAAAGGCATGGAAATCATATCCAGCAGTTTTATGCCCCGGCCCATGTGGTTCAGTTGCCTGGAGCATCCTACCCCTCTAAACTGAAAGGTCGTGGGTTTGATTCCTGCTCATGGCACACGCCTGGGTGTGGGTTCGGTGCCTGGTGGGGATGCATATGAGATGAAATAGATGTTTCTCACATCGATGTTTCTGTCTGTCTCTCTCTCCCTCCCTTGTCCTCACTCTCTAAAATGAATAAGCATGTCCTGGGGTAAGGATTTAAAAAAAAGAAAAGAAATAAATTATATCCAGCAGTTTTCAGAATAATTTGTTAAATCAGTGATAATTTTTTTTTCTCAAGACAAAAATCTTACCCGGAGCTTTAGCATGTCTGACATGTAAAATCACTAAGAGAACGTCTCTCCAGGTATCTTGCCTGGCAAAGGTGCCCTAACTTTTGTGGGAACCGTAAGGTTCCTACCACCCAGTTTTAACAACTTTGCATCGAAATCTCCCTCCTTCCTTTGAAGATGAGAAAAGGGAGGTAGAAAACTTGGTGGGGGTTGTTTGCTGAAGACCCCCAGCAAGTCTGCGGCAAATGCAGGCTCGTCCAGGACCCCTGGAAATCTGGCCAGGGCTCACAACCTGCCCATAGTCCTTCCCTAGCCCGAAACGGTCGAGTTAGACACAATCAGAGGACACTTCTCCAGTCGGAGCTCTGGGAATGCTGTTGCTGTGGTTACCCCGGCCCAGGAAGTGGCCTTTTGCTCTGAAGGGCTGGAACACAGTCCTGTTTCCTGCTGGGCTGGGGGCCATGGCCCAGGCTGGGGCTAAGGGCTTCACGCTGCCCGTGGCCTGTAAACCCCAAGTTCCCAGCCCAGGGACCTTGGGATGGGGCATGAGGCACCTTTGGATGGCTGGTCTCAAGGCCCTGCCTTCTCTGGGTCTCTCTCTCCAAGTGGGGACTAGGGACGGGTCAGGCTCAGCCACTTTATGTGACCATGAGGGGACACCCTGAGCTGGACCCTAGATACACTCAAGTGGCCCACATTCCAGCCAGGGTCCAGCTGGCTGAGCCCCCTAGTGGCTGCCTCAAGCCCGTACTGAGCAGTCCCTGGCAGGGCTCCTACCTGGGCCCACCGTCGGGAGCTCAGAGGGAAAAAGACTCTGAAGGAGCCCCGACCCAAGTGGGGACAAACTGGAAAATGCGCACCTCAGGAAAGGTAGACAGAACACTTTGATGGTGGGGAGGATGGAGTATAGAGGCAGGAGAAGGGACCCCTTTGCCTGTGTTTGTGGGAAAAGGGGAGAGGAGATCAAGGTAAGCCTCTCAGAGGAGGGGGTATCCTAGCTGGAGTCCTGAGGGAGGACTAGAAGTTTTCTTGGAGAAGAATGAGAGGGAGGGAGGGAGGCAGACTGAGTATCCCAGAACGACAATGCCAAAGTGTCAAAGCATGGGAGCACCAGAGCGGGACCAGGGAGCACATGACGTGGCCAGAGGTGGGGCAAGAGAGGTGCTGAGGGGTGGAGGGGAAAGTTAAGAAAAGTGTCACAAGTCTGGGCACCATCTGGTGGGTCACTTCTTCTCTAACCACTGGTGACCCAGGGATCCCTGGGGTTGGTGGACGTGCTTTAGGGCCCAGAAGGGGTGGGGGTGGGGGGAGCTGTGGGTCACTCCTTCCTTGTTTTATATTCTGGAGCTTCATCCAGGGAAACCTCGGAACTAAGTCCCCAGTGATTGAAAAACAACCTGAGAAAGCCAGTCCTGAGCCATGACCGAGTCTCTGGCCAGTGAGACAAGGAGGGCCCTGTCTCCTGGCTTCCGCCTCTTCTTGGCCACCCAGCGGGCTCAGGGCCCTGAAAAGGCATCCTCACCTGGGACAGGGCCACCCCCTCACCCACCTTCCCTGCCCAGCAGGGTGTAGTCACTGCTGTCCTTGGCTTTGAAGTTGGTGTGTCTGTTTTCTCATTTGCATTTACGTCACAGAAGAGTCAAAGGAACCAAAGTACAGACGTGGGAAAGAAAACCGTCATGCTGGGAAGGACAGAAGCACAGAGTGGGCCACAGCACCCCCGGGGGAAGTCAGGAGGCCGGACACGACTGTGGATGGAGTCACCGGCTGTTATAGGCCCTGCGAGGCCCAGTTCAAACCCCTCCTCCACGCAGCCCTCCTGGCACCACATGGGAATGAATCCCTTTTCCTGGGCCCACCTGCCTCAGGTAGAGCGTGACTAATTCTAATGAGGAAGATGATGGTCCCACGTGCTGTGGGACCCCAGAGCCACGGCGAGGCCACAGGATACCACTGTGTGAATTAGAAAAGGGCACCCCTTCCTCTAGGTGGGCTCAGCTCTGTGCCAGGGCATGCGGCCCCTGCTCACGCCCTCAGCCTCTGCCTTCCTGCAGGACACAGCTACACCTGCTTGGCCTGAAAAGTCAATGGCCGATATGATCCCTGCCTCCCAGAAGGGAAACTGAGGCTCTAATCATAGTGGGGCGCCCCTCCCAGGGCTGCCAAGACACTCACCCCAATCCGATTGCTCTGGCTGTGAGAAAGTGTCCCCGGCATCCTGGAAGGGGGTGCACTGAGCTCCCATCTGTCCCGAGGAGGCCTCAGCACCAGCAGCTGTGAGGGCAGTTGGCCCAGCCAGTGCCCCTGCCTGTGGATCCGAGACCCAGGCCAGAGAGCAGCCTCTGCTCCGAGCGCCACGCCCACTGCTGAGTCCAGATGCAGAGCAGGGAGCCCTGTGACTCCGACCGCAGCCTCGGGAAGCAGCAGTCTTCCTGCCAGGCCATCGAAGGTGGATGACCTTCCAGGTCGTCCCAGCTGGCAGTCCACACCAGCACCTCATAGTCACCAGTTCAACTCAGCAAAGGGTTTCGATGCCACCGGCCACCCTGCAGGCCCGTCTCTGTGCCGGAGGCATCCCTAGATTGCTGTAGGCCCAGGAGCCATGGCACCCCCACAAATCATCGTGTCAGGCCTTTGCACACCTTGGCCCTCACCCCCCCTTGCCCCTGTGGCAGGCGCCACTAATTGACCCCTGGATGTCTTTGCCTTTAAGCCTGGATGGAACCTCAGAACCCTCTCCACTCAGTGCTCCGTAGCCCCAGCAGAGCTATCCAAGCAGGTGTATAAGGTGAAACCTACTCTGGCCACGCCTGACCTGAATGAATGCTGGGTTTAGAGGTTGAAACTGGGGGCCAATGGCAGGAGGGGCGCGGTTTTGTAGCCACTCGTCCCTTGGCAGAGCCCACCTCTTCCGAATGGGCCCTCTGGCAGTGCGAGTCGGGGGTTTTCAACCAAGCATGAGAGCCGCGTTTGGGGGCTGTCCCCCCACAGCTAGAGTTGCTGGGTCCCAAGGCCAGTTCCTACACCATCCTCCACTGCCCACTCTGGAGGCCTTCATCCCAGGGTTTTGTGGGTCAGAAGGACCTGCCCCCCCCCACACCCCTCCATGGCAGCTCCGTGGGAGGGCAGGGACAGGCGGGCCCACCTCGCCTTCCCAGACTGGTGTCTACACACACACACACACACACACACACACACACACACTCTGAATGTAACCAGGGCAAGAGTGGGCCACATCGGGGGAAGGAGGGTCCAGGAAGGGTCCACAGCCTGAGGCTGACTCATGGCAGGGGGGTCAAACTCATTGTCACTGGGGGCCACATCAGCCTCACGGTTGCCTTCAAAGGGCCAAATGTAATTTTAGGCCTATATAAATGTAGCTACTCCTTAATAGTTAAGCAAGAGCTTGGTGGTGCTGGGTAGAAACAAGGTGGAGGGCCGGATTCGGCCCACGGGCCTTGTGTTTGCCACCTGTGTAGAGGCTCAGGGAGTGTTTGCTGAACCAACAACATCTTTGTCTAGACTCTCAGCCTTGAAAAGGAAGACACTCAGAAGTGGGCTTGTGTGTCCCTCACCAGAGTCCACAGGTACCAGGAGTTCAGAGAAGTGCGTGTCCATGAAGGCTTTTGGGAGCTCAGAACTCAGCCTGAGCAGAGGCTTGTTCGTTCATTCATTCATTCATTCATTCATTCAACCAAGATCACCTGGCGCCCAGCATTGTTCTAGCTGCCGGGGCACAGCAGGGCGCAGACACATCTCTGCCTTCTGGTAGAGGGGACAGACAGTGCCCCAGATAAAGGAGTCAAACGTTTGGGTATTCAGTGGTGATAAGTGCTGGGGGAAGATAAAGCAGGAGAGAGGAAGAAAGTGTCTGTGACAGGGTCACTAGGGTAGACAAGGTCATCGGGCAAGGCCTCACTGGCTCACAGAGGGTTGATGGAACCTGAAGAAAGTGCTGGAGAAGGCCATGTGGGTCTCAGGGGACAGAGCAGCCAGGACAGAGGCACCAGTCCCGCCAAACCCAGGCAGGAGGGAACCTGGTGCGCTAGAGAAACAGCAGGGCTCTGAGGCGGGAGGGGGTCACTGGTGGGGCCGTGGGACAAGGGGGGAGGTGCAGAGGCCGATGGGGGCCAGGTCCCGTGGGCCTCACAGTCAGCGTGCAGACTTGGAAGGTGTGGTATAGTGACTTGTCACAGGTTAAATCCCGGCCACCCAAAGATAGGTCTAGATCCTCATCCCCCGTCAGGTGAGTGTGACCTTATTTGGAAAAGAGGGTCTTTATAGGTGTAATTGCATTAAGGACCTAGAGATGAGATGGCCCTGGATTATCCAGTGGCCTGAAACCCAGTTGCAAGTGTCCTTGCAGGAGACACACAGAGGAGAGGCCCAGAGAAAAGAAGGTTGCGTGAAGGAGAGTCTCAGGCCGAAGTGGCAGGGCCACCAGCCGAGGACCACCAGGAGCCCAGAAGCAGGAAGAAACAGGGAGGGCTCGCCCTCAGCCCTTTCCAAGGAAGTGTGGCTTTGGTGCCAGGGCTGCGCTGTCCTTGGACCACCTGTGGGAGGCGGCATTGACGCATTCCCCAACGCATCCCCGCCACGCCCGCCGTCGACCCTATATCACTGCTGTCAGATTTCACAGGCTCCCCCAGGCTACCGCCTGTGGCTGTGTTCCTGCTCAGAAATCTCTAATGACATCCCGCAGGCTCCGAAGGGCCAGAAGGCCGCAGGCCGCCTGTGCAGAGAGCTGACGACAAACACCCAGCATTGGCCCCAAAACCTCGGGCAGCATCCAATTGTTGTGGCTCCCAGGTTCTAAATGGCTGTGCCTCTCTGGGGGCCGGTGGCCACGCTCCATTTGAGGCTTGGTGTGGCCCAGTGGCGGGCAGCTTCAAGCAAGCCTTGGTCTCAGTTCCTACCAAGCAGGAGAGGGTGTGCAGGGAGGGAGTGCCACGGGAGGGCTGCTTCTTGCCCCAGGAACATGACAGAAGGTTTCTCTTCCTTGGCAGCTCCCATGGAGGAAGCGACTGGTGGCATCACAGGGACACGGTGCGGTGGCGGGGGCAGGCTTTGGGTCTGCCTCCTGCACTGCGAAAGCAGCTGTCAGCTGCCAGAGCCTGCCCTGCCCTGGCCCTGAGGCCAGCGTTTCTCCCCGGACGCTCCACTGCTTGGTGATGCTGTGCCAGCCCTCGGGGGGCTCTGAGAGAGGGCAGTGAGGGGCCAGGGGGGACTCTGGCTGGCCGTGTGCTATATTTAATGATTTACCTATTCCAGAGCATCCGAGCTTTCCTAATTCGCTATTCAATATTCCCTGTATTAATCTCCTTTGTCCGTACTGTTCTGTTTGATTTTCTAATTAGTTTTCCAGAGAAAAATGCCACGACATTTAAGTTTTCCAGTTAACCGTTCTTGGTAAATTCTGTCTCAGTGTTTCTGGAAGGGTTGCCCCTGGCTTGTACACAGCCACCAGCCCAAGTCTGAGGGAGCCGGTCGGCATTGGGGGTCCACACCCACGCCCAAGTCTGAGGGAGCCTTCAGCGAAGCAAATCCTACCATCTAAAAGGCAAATATGCTATTTCAAAATTATAATGCATGATCATCGATGGAACAAAAAGGTTCACAATGATTAAGCCATTTTAAAACTTTTGGGTCAATTACCTGCTTTCTTCACCTGTTTATCTAACCAGGTTTCGATGGATTTGTTGTAAAGGTGATCGATGAGCTCTCTGGACGTCACCACTGTGACATCTGGGGCATGTGCCTTACTTGTGGGTTATTTACTTTTACTTTTGTTTTTGGTGGTTTTTGATGCACCGAAGCTTTACATCGTGACATCGTCAAAGCCATTGGCCTTTCCTTCTGTGGTGTTGTCTGCTACCTAGAAAGTCCTTCCTGGAAAATAGCTCTTCAAAGGGGTCAAGAGGCTCTCTGTTTTTGGTAAATTCGGAGTAAACATCCCCATTTTCCCCGGAACATCTGGAATGTGCTGGCCTGTATTTCATCCTCCCTCGAGGCCCGTGCCTCAGGGTGGGACAAGCCTCTCGCGGTGGGACGGTCTCGGGGTGCAGACACTGGCATGGGGAGGCATGGGCTCCAGGAACAGCTGCCGGCTGCCCTTGCAGACCAGGCAGCCCTGCAAGGCATCTACCTGATATTTCCCACCAAAGGAATGAAACCACAGTCAGAAAAACCTCTCCCGGGTGAGGCCTCAGCAAGTGAAGGAAGGTCCTTGAGGACGGGCCTCACATCAACCCGAAGGGCTCGTTTCTGACTCCCTGGGTGAGTCAGTCCTGGCCCCTTCGTAGCCAGACGGACTGGGGGCCTTGAGTGCCTGGGAGTCCACACACCAGATGCAGCCGTTTCCGTCTCTGCTGGGGACCCAGGGGAACCCCATCCTCTTGTAGCCCCAACAGCAACCCACTGCTGCGTTTCCTTAGCGTGTACACCGAGATGGCTCGCCGAGGGGAATTCACTGGGCCCAGAGCCGAGGCCCCAAATTCTCACCTCCTCCCAGATGGTCAGCCTTGGGGAGTTTTCTTTCTTTGGAAAGAGGGCCAACATGCAGGGTTGGTGTGCAGGTTAGAGGATCACACCTTGGACACACCTCACACCCAGAAAGCACGAGGAGGCTCGCTCCTCTGAGGATAGTGATGCTGCCCCTGGCAACGAGCAGATCAGTTTGCGCACGCAGTCTCGAGGGAAGGGAAGAGCCAGGCAAAGATAGCCAATGGGTGGCCCGGGAGCAGAGCCAAGATGACTCCAGGACTCTAATTGTTGTTTTCCTACTATCTGGAGATACTAGATCCTCAGCCCTTCAAAGCATCAAAGGGTTTTAGGAGAGGAAGTTTGATGTTGTGGCTAAGCAAAGGGGCTTTGAAGTCAAGAGCTGAGTTCTTAAGTTTCCGGATCTACCACTTATAACTGTTTGACCTTGGGCGGCTGACTTGTCTTTTCTAAGCTTCAGTTTCTGCATGGGAGAATGGGGCTCCTCTGGTCGGACATTGTGGGGATTGAGTAAAATAATACCTAGGAAGTTAGGGCAAATACATAGTTATCTTCCAAACTAGGGCACTTTGGAGGGTGAAAGGAGGCACTATTGGTAATTGTCCAGCAAACGGTCCCAGGCAAACCGGGACACATGGGCCATCCTGTATACAGGGCTCAGTGCAGTGGTCAGTGACCGACTCTGAACATGACCTCAGTGACTATGGCTGGTCACCGAGTGTGTGGACTCCTGCCACGGCTGGGGGGCGGGGCATGTTGGGACAGAAAAGAACATCTACTTCTGAACAGAGCCCTGGATGGGGAAGGGGTAGGGGAAGAGGAGGGACGAGGGGATATGTTTCACAGGTCCAGCTCAGGACAGGGCCAGGAGCAACCAGAGCCTCACCAAACCCTCAGAGCCTCTGGAAGTCTGTCCTTCAAAGGGGGAGGCAGTGAGGGAGCAAGTCCCTTCCCCAAGGGCACCCATGGGGAGGCCCCACCCATACTGGCCCCTCTCCACTCTCTGTCCCATGGGAGCAAGTTAAGACAGCTCTGCACAAGGCAAAGTCCTCGGCTCTGGCCCTCCTCCCTGGGCCCCTGGGGCCCCTGCAGAGCAGCATCTCAGTCATTCCAGAGGTCACAGCCTCATCCGGCTCATCCCAAGAGGGCCCCTCCTCCCCAGCCCCCTGCAGCGGCAGGATGAAGAGGGAACAGACCAGTGGTGTGTGCAGTCTTCAGAGGCCCTCGGCTCCCCTCGCCCCGTTTGCATAAACACATTCCTACAGCTGGAGCTGGAACCAGGAGTGACTCAGGCCTTAGGAATGTGCAATCAGATCCCCTCTCTTGGGGGGCAAATTCCTCATCCAAGGTGGGCAGCCCTGGAGAGCATCTGTTACCGCCATTGCATCAGGGGTCTGGACTGGCTCAGAGGGAACACCTCCTACGGCGGCAGCCCCTTGGCTCTGCGCATCTTCTGCAGACCCCCAGAGCCTTATTGTGTGTGGGGGGAGGGAGTTATGGGAGTGGAGGTGCTCAAGTACTCCGTTCCAGGTTCATATTCAGGGCTCCAATCCACGGAGCAGGCGGGCTGAGACAGAAGCAGAACAGTGATGGGGTTGAGCACCCAGTCTTTCCCTGGCCCATTCCCCGAGCAGTGGGAGGAAGGTTATGCCCCAGATCAGGAGCCCAGAGAGCAGTCTGACACCTGCCTCCCCAGCACAGCCCCCCAGATCCTGGCTGCTTTTAGGAGGCAGCCACTGGGAGGCAGCTGCTGGGGTTATGCACTACCTATCGGGCTCAGCCTAGGCCAGGGATTCCCTGCAAACACAGCTCTGCGGCACTGTTCCATGTCACCAAGCAACTGAAGAAGGAGTTTCTTAAAACCACAGGAGAAAACCCCCATTCGATGGCTGTGAGAGTGGCCATTTGCTCAAGAAGCAAATCACTAAGTTAAGCCTATGTCGGTGAGCAGGCACCAAATGTGGGAAGAGTTGGAAACCTTAAGTAACAGAACACAGGTAAGAAACACAGGGCCCTTGGCCTGAAGCAGGAACCTGGGCAGCTTGGGGACAGTGGGGAGCTCGTTCTGGGACTAGACACAGTCACGTGCCATCACCACGTATGGAACAGTGTGCCACCGGATGCAGAGAGTGGGCCTTCCAGCCTCCCTCAGACAGGTCAGAGACCTTGGCCTCTCCAGCAGGGCCTGGTGTGCGCAGGCGGTGCTGGGCCCCGTGTGCGATGCACATTCAGAGGCTCACACCTGCCCAGGCCACCAAGCCTGGGTTTCTTGTCTTTCAGTAGGGTTGGAGGCCAGGCCTGTGGGCTCCCAGGGCAGGAGCACAGGCACCAGAGGCCCTGACCCTGCCGAGGGGGCCCCGCCGGGTCTCACCCCAGCATAGTGGGCGCTTGTTCGTCTCGGACAATGACCCTCCCTGGAGCAAGATGAGCTGAGCCTGGCGGGGTGAGGTCACGTCTGCTCAGCAACAATCCTCCCACTGTATCCGTGGGGATACACAGCGCCCTCCTGGCTGCCCCTGAGCTGACCTCTTAGGTGCCTGTGAAAGCCGAGGGGAGAGGGGGGTGGCTGGTGAGGAAGAGGGTACAATGCCAGGGGCTGGCATGGGAGAGGAGAGGAGATGGAAAGGGAGAAATTCAGGGACCATCCCAAGGCACTCACAGGACACGCTGCTGCCCTCACCCCTTCCTCCCTTACTTATGCTGCCCAAGAGGCCAGGCCTCCCCCTGGGACCTCTTTTCCCTCCGCACCTCTCCCATAGCCCCTCCTCCACTCCTCGGGACGGTCCACCTGCATCCCGTGGGGCTCAGAGCCCTGCCCTGTCTGCCTGAGGCTTCGTCATCGCCCTTCCACAGACGCAAGGCCTTTTCCTGCACGAAGGCCGTCAGACAGTGTGGCGGGCAGACCCTAGAGTGGCCCCGTGTCTCCTGCCCCAGGTTCAGCATAACTCCCTCCTCTCGGGTGTGAGCCAGACCCACGACTTGCTCCTAGCTTGTAGATGCGGGCAGAGGCGAAGAAGGAATAGTGCAGGTGTCATTAAGCCCTCCAATTAGCTTATTTTGCGTTAATGAAAACACAGGCTATTCTGTGAGGGCCCAAGCTAATCAGGCAGAAGCCCTGAGAGCAGAGATCCGGCCCTTGCTGGTTGACAGCCTCGCTGCCGTCCTGGTGAAGCAAGCGGCTGTGCGGAGGAAGCCCACCTGGCAAGGAGCCGCAGGGGGCTTCTCAGCTCTGGGGGCGGCCTCCAGCAGACAGGCAGCAAAGGGGCCTCGGACACGCTGCCCAGCTCACACCCGGGGGCAGTCGTGTGTGACCCTGCGCAGAGGCAGCTCAGCCACGGAAACTGTGAGATGACAAAGCCGCTCTGCCTCAACCTGCTAAGTCAGCAGTTTCCTTACACGGCCGCGGAAACGCACGTGGTAGTGAGGTGGAAGGGTCGGGATGCCGGGCTGGGGCGTGGAAAGCAAGTGGGGTGTCTTGCCCTCTTCAGGGTCAGAGTCCTTAGCCCAAAACCCCAGGGGGCCACGGCCAGCAGCTGGATAGTGTGGGCTCAGGGCTGGGAGGCCAGGGCCGGGGCTGGGGTGAGGGTTTCCAGGTTTTGCTGGAAAAGGGTGTTGCCGGAGTGTGTGCCTGACCGAGGGGAGCGTCTGGGTGGGACCCTCACCCTGGGGTGGGTCCTCCGCATGGTCCCCCGGGGCCCAGTCTGATACCCTTGGGATGAGCTCTGCAGGAGCAGGGCTCCTCACGCTGGTCTGTGCACACTGAACTTTTGGGGTGATGTTCCATAGACGCTGCCAGCTTACTCATCACTTGCCCACCTGCTGTTCACTCCCACCAGCGCCCCCGAGGGCTCCCTCACCCCCACCCTCGTCAGCACCGACGTTATCCATCCGGTAATTTTTGCCAATGTCATGGGTGTGACATAGTGTCTCCCTGTTTTAATTTGTTCCTAGTTACCTCTCTGATAACTAGGGAGGTGGGCAAACTTTCCATGAACTTGTCATTCAGATCTCCCTTTCTGTGAATTCTTTCATGTCCTTCGTTTCCTCTCAAAAATTGATTTTTTGCTCTTTTCCCCTTGATGGGTCCAAGGGCCCTCAGCTTGGTCCAAACCCAGGGGCAGACACACAGCCTTCCCCTCCTTAATCGCCAGCTCTGCCCGGCTCTGGCCCCCAGGTGCCAGGCCTTCTGCAGCAGCGTCCTGGGTCCATGTCCTCACATGTGGGGGGCGCTCCGCTGTTCCTGCACTCGATCAGGGGCTGTGGAGAGCAGGGTAGAAACAGATCTGTAGCTGTCTCTCTTCCTGTCCCTCCACAACCCTTTTCCTTTTTTTTTTTTTTTTAACCAGGAGAGAGAAAGAGGAGGTGTGCTGCCTCCCAGACTTGGCCTGGGTCCCATATCGGGGTGTTCTTAGGGGCCTGGTGTGGGGAGGATGGGGGAGTGACTAGATATTGATTTTATTTCCATCACAGGGCCCCAGGCCTGGTGGACCACCACCCCCACAAGGACTACAGTTTACGGATAACCCGGGAGAAAACACAAATGACCCCATTGAGTCCGCAGCGCCCGCTGGAGCTTCCGGGCAAACAATGGCCCTCTGTGTCTGGTTGCTCCCGAGGGCCGGAAGCCCTGGTGCGGGGCCCACCGATGAGTCATGCAGGATATCTCCTGAGCTGCTTTGTGCAGCCGGAGGATCGCAGCTCAGCCTGAAATGGCTGATGATCTCATCGGCTGTTCTGGGGAAGCCCTGTCACGGGACAGTCCCGGGAAGCCCACCACCCACGAGCGGCCCAGAGTGCAGGTGCCCTGACCTTGAGACAGTTCCTGGAGGTGGGGGTTGGGTGCCGGCAGAGAGAGCCAGGCAGCAAAAGACCCTGGGCTTGGGGAAGCCAGGGAAACCCCCCTCTTTTTTCTCTCCGGACACCGCACGCGCGTGCATCGTGGCTGCCCAGGCTCAGCTGTGCCCTGCACCCAGGAGGAGCCCCAGAAGAGTGCTTTAGGCGTGTCCCCAAGGGGACCTGACCCAGGACTGGCAGCCTGCTGAGGGCTGGGGGGGGCGGGGCTGCCAGACCTGGCTTGGCCTGGGAGGGAACAAGGGCCGGACTCCCCACTTGGCCGGGTTCAGTAGCAGTTTCAGAAACAGAAAGCCATGCTGAGGTCATTTCAGTTCGGGGAACTCAGACATGGCGGTTGTTTAAAGTCCCCCCACTGGCTGGCACACCCACTGACTGTGTTGCCTTGAGCAAGTGACTTCACCTCTCTGTGCCTCAGTTTCCTCCTCTATGAAATGGGACCATGGGGTATGGCCATAGCTGTTATGGGCATGCATGAGTGTCCATGTGCTCTACCGCGTGGCCAGCGCTTGCAGGCTAGGGAGTCCCCTCTCTTCCCTCCATTCTCCAAGCTTTGAGGATGCTCTTGGTTGAGCTTCGGTTCTGGTTCACCTCCCGCAGGTTCGTGGCCAGAACACATTCCTTGGGAATGCCCACCTGTCCTCCGGATGCAGGTGATGGGTTGGGCCACCTGCCAGAACCTCAGGGGAAAGGAACGCCCCAGTCAGTGTGAGGCTCAGAATGGTGTCATTGCCACCTTGTGCTGGGGTTCATGTGTGGGCGATTACCGTGGGGAGCAATGGCGCAGAGGACAGCCCAACGAGAGACACTGTAAGATGAAAAGTCTAGGCCCTCAGGGCCCAGGGAAAAGCTGTGGGGAGCCCAGGGCTCAGCCCCAGGAACCCCTGAGACCAAGGCCCTTCCCACATTGGCCACGCCCAGCCTGCCTACTGCACAGACTCTGCTCTCCAAACCCTGCCCCCTAACTAGCAACTGAGAAGCCTCAGGGCAAGAGGAGCCATTCTCAGAAGGCTGCCTCCCCACCTCCACCCTCCACGGCTGCACAGACTTGGCAGCACTACGCCTGAGCCTTCTTCCTGTACCCCATGCTAGGGACTGAAAATTCCCCAGGGGGTTGTGACACATCACTGAGTGTTCCGTGCTGGAGGTTCCCAGCCTGGTGGGAACCATGAGCAACAGGACAGGTTACGTGGCTTTTGCAAGTTCATCGTGGTCAACTCCTGCCACAAAACACCCAACTGTGAAGGGAGTTGAAGAGTCACACTGGAGGGGTATGAAGAAAGAGGCCGTGTCCAGCTGGGACCTGAGAACGTCTTTCACGGGTGTTACCCCCATCTGCCCGCATTGGAGCTGTGTTCGAGTGACGGACGTACCACAGGAGATGCAAGGAGATGGGAAGACCCATGGACTAGAACTTGTCTTGGGGAGAACACTGCCTATGGTTCAAAAACAGTCTTGGACACGACACTTAGGGTGAATGGGAGCTCCCCAAGAATCTCGCTGGCCCTGGAAGACAGTTGGGGAACTTTCTAAGGAGGCTGGGCCTGCAGGCCTTTCAGGGGTGCCAAACTCATTTTCACAGGGGCCACATCAGCCTCGTGGTTGCCTTCAAGGGGCTGAATGTAATTTCAACTCCTTAACAGTTAAGGAGTAGTTACATTTATACAGTCCCAAGATTATTTCAGCTCGGGGCCCACTGTATGTGAGGGCAGCTCCAGAATGTGAGAGAAAGCAGCCCCACTTACCCTGAGTCAGAGCGGGCACTCTGTTTCGCCAACTTGGGGCCAGGTGTGCAAGTACTTAGGTATTTGCACAGATGAGAAACACGTGTGATTACCTCAAGTATCCACCACCAGATTCGTGTCTTCTCCCGCACCTCTCCATGCTTCCCTTCCTGACGTCCCTGTTCCTGTCTCGGCCTCCACAGCCTCTCAGCCCAGCTCAGCCTAGTTGGAGTCTGTCCACAAATCTGCACACCCTGCCCACACACCCCACTGCAACGGCCAGGGCTCCAGAGCCTCTCTCCTGGGGACCCTCGGGGCCTCCCTGCAGCCTCACCCTGCCAGCCGCCCCAGGAAGTCAGGTCAGTAGTCCCTACGCCCAGCTTTCTTCATGATGTGGCTCTACCTTGCAGACACAGCCTCGGGCCCCCCCCTACCCTTTGCCTTCACTTAAGGCCCCTGTGGCCCCATTTTGCTCATTTAGACTCTAACATACTCAGGTCCTAGCTTGCAGGCCTCTTTGTGGCTCCAGCCGTGGCCCTGCTCATTCCCACATCTGGGCCTCCACCACTGGCTTCCCCCGCTCACCGTGTTCTCTTCTCCCCTCACACCGGCCCCCCAGACCACCGCTGTGTTCTGGGCCGAGCCCAGCGGGCGATCACCCTGTAACCTGCCCTGGCCAGTGTAGTCTCCATCATTTTGCCCTCCTCTGCAGCCCCGAGGGCTCTGTTATTCCATGGGACTGGCCTCAGCCAAATTCACATAATTATGGACACCTGCGGTGTGCGAGACGCTAATCGGACTGGCCATGGCCTGGCTCAATGTGGACTATGAGCATAGAGTCCTTTAACATCAATGTTGCCACAGAACAGGGCCTTTGGGGACATCTGCATGACACGCGATTCGAGGCCTGGCCTTCCTCTGCAGTGGTCACAGCTGGAGCTGGGGCCTGAGACAAGGGACTGTCCAGAGACTGGGGACCTTGAGCAAACGGGTGCAGGGAATTCCCGGGAACACCCACCCTAGTGTCCTAATAGGAAAGGGTTCATGAGTGGGAATTCTCACCCCACTGTTTTCCACTGAACGAGAGGATGTGACAGGGTGTCCTTCAGTTTTCAGAAAGCAACTGCTTCTACAGCGGAACAGAAACAGAAACTTCAGCTGCACTTTCCTTCTCAGGGTAAGTTCTGCTTCCCAGAAGGCAGGAAAGGCCCAAGCAGCAGTGCGCACTCTGCATGCTGGGCTCGGTTTCCATTTCTGTCGTGGAATAAAAACCCCTCCGGGTGGCGGTGCGTGCCCCGGGCTCACACCGAGTTCCCCATTCAGGGTCTCCTGTCCTGTAGACGCTTGGGCAGCGATCATTGTCGGCACCGGTGATGCCCCGGGCATTTCACCATGCTGTGTGGTAGGGAATACTGTTCCCACTTGACAGAGAAGGTCATACAGCCAGAAAGTGTCAGAGGCTCCAGAACCAGGCCATCACTCATCTCAGGGAGGTCCTGGCTAGTGAGGACCACGGAGAACAGGTGCCTGGCAGGGCTGGGCCTGGAAGGCTCCTTGGAGGAGGTGAAGTTCCAGCTTGTTCTCTGAGGGCAGGAGAAGAGGAGGAACAGGCAGAGTCTGGGCGGAGAGAAGAGCATGAGCAAAGATCGAGGGAGAGGAGCCCGGCTGGAAACAAGATAGGATGGGGTGGATTTGGGGGCCTCCCAAGAAAACTGTCGGAAATTTCTTGGGCATTCCTTTCTGCAGGTATCTTTTCAAGAGCAGGATGGGGCCTCATAGGCACTCACGCCTTCACTGAGTTCCTCCAGGCTCAGTTCCTCCTGGCCTTTCTGGGTGGTGTGCCTGGGGCAGGCACAGACAGGACAAGGAGTCATGGACCCGGGCCCTGTGTGGAAGGCCCTAGGCCCATGGGCACCAGGCTTATGGATAAATGACACTGGGGCTTTGAGTCCCCAAGTTGAGGACTTGAGCCTGGAGAGCAAAGGAGGGAAGAAGCCTCCCCCCCAACCCCATGCCCCTCACCTGGAGCCGTGGTGAGGCTCCAGGGATGCCTAAAGCAGGGTTCACTACCTTTGAGGGCCTGCAGGGTTGGAGCAGGGTGTCTGGGGAGCTGGGGAGCGTGGCAGCTGGGGTACTGAGACCAGACAGTGACCTGGAGTGAGACCTGAAAGAGGAAGGCACTGCTGGGCCTTTCCTGACTCTGAGTCAGATGATGGGTTAAAGTCAGCCCAAAGGCTTTGAGCTAGGGCCCTGCTGAGGGGTTGACCCTATAGTGGCCCTGTGCTTCCAGCCCCCAGCCTGGCCTCTCTGGGCAGCAGGATGGGACCAGGTACACATCCCTCCAGGCCCCTTGTCCTTAACAAATGCACCCTTTGGGGCTGAAAATAGCTATAGTGCCAACTCATTGTTCTGGAAGTTCCAGAGAAACCAAAACACACTTCCAACAATACTGGAGGCGGCTCAGGAAGGCCTTTGTCCTTAGGCATCCAGACCCTTACATTTTCCACATTCATGATCAGGGAAATGGCTCTTTTCGTGCCAGTAATAACAACCACCACCCCCTCCACATTCTCGTTTCATCCTGGCAAAACCCAAACAAGGTCTACAGTAGCATCCCTTCACAGAGATGAGGGGACTGAGGTTCCAAGGGGCCCCCTGGCTTCCCCGGGGTGCTAGGATCAGTAAACACCAAGGCTGGGACTCAGACCAGGTGCTCTGGCTTCTGGAAAGTCTGGCTCAGCCACCCAAGAAGAGGATTAGCAAGGATGTTCTTGCCTGGTTCCCTTGAGCTCCCCAACGTGGAATCAGCGGGCTCTTCCGTGAGGTGGCCAGGAGGCCAGCACAGCTTGCCTTGAGTGCTTCTGAGCAATAGCCAGGAGGCTGGCCTCGCCGTCAACCTCCCATCAGCCCAGGTCCACCATGTTCCCCCCCATTTTCCCAGCCTCACAGCACTCACATCTTCCTGCTGACGGCTGGCCCCTTGGAGCCTGAGGATGAGGTCTCCCACATTCCCTCACCAGGATCAGCTCAGCCCTGCTCACCCAGACTAGGGCCCCTTGCAGTGGTGGGGAGTAGAAGGCAGCAACAGACAAACCACTTGTAGATCATTAACTGCAATTAACTAATTGACTGCGTCTCCTCCCACGCTGTAAGATGTTCTTGGGCTAATATTTTTAGCAGAAAAAGAAAAACTGCTACACTCATGAATTCTGATTTCGTATGTTCATCTATTTCAGAAGCTCGCTGCTAGATAACTAGGGGCTTCTTCTTTGATTACGGCCATTTAGTAAATGGAATTCTAATGGTCCTGCTTGAGTCTCACAAGACACAGTTGGCACCAAGAAGTTGTGTGTGACAGCACGTCCATCTGGCAGATGGCCTTGCTGGAAGGCCCACAGACATCTGGAGAATGGGGGTGTAAACAGAAGCACATTAATCAGTGCAATTGTTTTCCCTGCTGTGAACAAGTCATGTCTCTGGATTTTAGAGAGCAAGGCTCACAGGAAGGACCTGGCTTGGCATTCTCCATGGCCTTCAAAACCACATGTTTTCATTTGCGACTTTGGTCTTCCTGCCCAGTTTCTGTCCCCTTGGAAGTGTGCAGGGTAGCAAAGTCCTCAGCTCTCCCCGGCTCTCCTGTCCTGTAGTTCCCCACGGGACCCAGGAAGAAGGAGCCTGCAGAGGTTACAATAATTAGGGCTAGTTACACCGACCTTCTATGTTCCAGGCACTTTTCTTCACCATCTCCTTTAACCCTCATAATAACTTTCCTCAGCTCTCCTTTCTTCTTCAATAAGGACAAAGCTCTGTGTCCCCTGAGAAACATGAAGCTGCGGCTCTGACTGGAGTGGCGTTGAACCCATGCTTTCCAATTGTTATTTGTACATGAAAATGGCTTGCTTTTGCTTCTTGCAGACCAGAAAAAAGAAAATACCTTAGCCAATAGCTGAACAGGAAGGGGAAACTCATTAGCTCCTTACTAAGCCAACTACGGGGCATTGTGGATGTGGCGAAGCCTCCAGAAGTGAAGGCCAGGGGGCCGTGGCTCCTTTAGAACGGCTGGTCTTCTCTGGTCCTGTTGGGGAAGCTCTGAATCGTAGGGTTCCAGTTTGCAAAAACGGTGACTCCAAACCTGCAGAACGATGGGTTAAACTGTGTGGGTCAGGAGTTTGTGTCTCCCCGGGAAAAACAGGTTATAATGCATACCTCGGAGAGAGACCCCAGACATCAAGGGTAGGGGTAGGGCAACCAGAGGTTGAGAGCAGAGAGGTTTTTCTGTGGGCAGGAAGAGGGTCAGAAAGGCCAGAGAGGTTCCCGGACCCGCTGGCCCTCTCTTCCTTAAGACCCCAAGGCCTGGAGGAAACCGGGGGTGTGAGCTGGGGCTCTTGAGGCAAGGCTCCCCCTCCCCCAGGCCCCAGGGAAGGGCCTAATCACCCAGTTTCATATTAAACTTCAGGAATTAGAGTTAGAGAGAGGTGTCTAAATGCTCACCTACACAGCTAACGCTACAAACCCAAGTCTGTGGGAGAGAGGCTTAGGGGCGAGGCCATCGTTCTGTCTGGGGCTTGGAAGCTGATGGACCAGGGTAAGAGCTCACCAGGATGCTGCCCTGGACATGGGTCAGCCCCTGAGGACAGGGCCCTGCTGGGGCGTCTGCCCGCTATGCCTGAACTAGTTTCTCACAAGTGCTATAGCAAATAGCCACACACTTAGTGGTTTTAAACAGCAAAAAATGTACTCTCTCACAGTTCTGGAGGCCAGGAGTGCCAAATTTGTTTCACCGGGCTGAAATCAGACACGTGCTCACTCCGGAAGCCCCGGGGAAAAGCTCTCCTTTCCCTCTTCTCGCCTCTGGTGGCCACATCGCTCCCATCTCCACCTCCGCTTTCACACAGGCGTCCCTTGCACACGGCAGACCTCCCCTTTCTCTTACGAGGCCAGGAGCAGTGGGCGGGGCCCACCTTGGATGCAGGATGACCCCTTGTTCAGACCCTTCTCGTAATTACAGCTGCAAAGACCTCCAGGTAAGGTCCCACGTACTAGGACCTGGACATCTTTGGGGGGACGCAATCCAACCTACTGTGGTAATATTTACAGGTTCTGGGGACTGAGACCTGATATTTTCGGGGGGACGCTAGGCTGCCTGCCACTTCCCCTATGTTTGGGTGGCCACCAGTGCGGGCCACCCTAGGAACTGCGGGGTCACGGATGGGCTGTGTGACAGGCAGGCTGCACAGGCCCCTCCACTCCCTTGGGGGTGTGGCAGGAAGCAGTTAGAAGTACAGGGGGTACAGCCCTGGAGCAGGGGCACCTATACCTGCCCACCGACTTCCAGCAGGCCCCACACATCCTCTGGGTGGGACAGACCAGGAGTTGTTCCCAGGGCTGTAGTTCCCCACGGGACCCAGGAAGAAGGAGCCTGCAGAGGTTACAATAATTAGGGCTGGTTTCACCGACCTTCTGTGTTCCAGGCACTTTTCTTCACCATCTCATTTAACCCTCATAATAACTATTGCCATTTACAGAGGAGTCTCAAAGAGCGTTAGTGCCCTGACCCCCATCTCACAGCTACTCAGTGGTGGGAGCAAAGCAGGAGCTCAGGCTGGGCAGAGGGCAAGGTCATGGGTTTATTCCTGACACCCCTCCTGGTGAGAGACTTAGAGTCTGGAATCACCTGCACAGGGTGGAGAAAGGTGTGGGGAGATTATTTCAGTCTCGGGGCTGCATCCAGACCTGAATCAGAGACTTAGTAGCCCTGTGGCCTGGGTCATGGGTGGCGGGGCTTTGGAGGGGACCGGCGGTGTTTGAAGGAAATACACGTGTGGCACTTGTCAGAGAACAGCAAGGCGGACTTGATTCAGGGGGGCTGTTGTAATAGGCGTGGGGATGCCGCAGTGGGGTGGGGTGAGAGTGGGCTCACGCTGCAGGCAAGTGCCAGTGGGGATTTACAGCAGACAAATTGTGGGGTGGGGGAGGGGCAGGCATCAGCCGATGGAGACTCACTGGGAGCAAACATGAGAGGCTGTGAGGTTCTGGAGAAACCGAGCAGGATTCTTGCTGGAGATTCGGCCACGGGGATCACTCACCACCTGGGGGATGAGGGACCCAGTCAGATGTCAAGGTTGAGGAGTTCTGGTTACAGGGATGCAGCGGGATTCAGGCTTAAGTTGGACAGTGCAGAGTCAAACCCCGAAGCCCAAAAGCCAGGGCCTGACTGAGCAGAGAGTTCGGAAGAGCCCAAATAAGAGCTCTTCTTTGGGAAGAGCCCAAAGACCAGCCCAAGTAGAATTTGGTCAAGGAGAGAATCTTCTCAGAGGAAAATGGCCAAAACCTAGACACCTTGGTGTTCTGAGCTGGAAGGAGGCCGCCAAATAAGAAGTCACAGCAGAGCCATACCTGTACCTTGCATCCCAGGCCTCCCTCTCCCTGGCACATGCACTGCCCCTCAGGGAACCGGCATAAGGACCAGGCAGCACAGGACAGAGGAAGGCAGGAGTGTCAGCTGAGGAGCCAGAGGTCTGGGTCTCGGTCCCCATCCTGCTTTATCAGCCTTGGGACTTTTGGAGATGACTTGACCCCTCTGAGCCTGGACTCCTTCGCAATAAGATGAGAAGAGAGTGGAGCAGACATGCTGGGACCTGTGAAGGGCTCTCAAGTCTGTAGTCCCATCCCCACTGGCTGCTGTGGCCTGTCAGAGGAGGAGACATGCAGAGAGGACCATGTTATTCAGTGATTTCGGTTCTGTCCCAGTCCCCCGGGAGTGGCACTTGGGGGGTGGCAGGCTCCATTTCAAACTCACGAGTTGACACCTGCTGCTGTTGAGGTCAGCTTCTGGCTTTGCCTAGGGACCCAGGGACTTCGGAGGGTTCACTGCTTCTAAGGTGCTCAGGCTGGCTTCAGAGAAGGACACCCCTCATGACATTCTGGTGACATAGGCCCAGGGCATGATCACAGGAGTCCCTGTGGGCCAGAGTGAGGGTCCTGCCAGGTCTGGGGGTGGGGGGAGGAAGTGGGTGGGGGGGTTGTCTGTGATCTTTTCTCCTCAGCCCTGGGGGCTCAGGGTTGCTGTTTTTTCCTCACCCGTGGCGCCAGTCCCAGTTTGGCTAGTGACCCTTGAGAGAACAGGGCAATAAAGTTGGAATAGCTCAGGCACAGGAAAAAGGACACAAAGACCAACAATGTGGGGAGTGTTCAGCAGGAAGAGTTGGGAACGGGAGGCCAGGGCTGCTGGGGAGCCTCAGGCTCCAGGAGTCTGGGCGTCCATGGCTGACCCCGGGCTCAGGCAGCACAGAAGTGGAAGGGACCTGGGCCCAGAGGTGGAAAACACCTCTGGGGGGGGGGGGGAGAGGAGGAGAAGGGNGTTGGAATAGCTCAGGCACAGGAAAAAGGACACAAAGACCAACAATGTGGGGAGTGTTCAGCAGGAAGAGTTGGGAACGGGAGGCCAGGGCTGCTGGGGAGCCTCAGGCTCCAGGAGTCTGGGCGTCCATGGCTGACCCCGGGCTCAGGCAGCACAGAAGGGGAAGGGACCTGGGCCCAGAGGTGAAAAACACCTCTGGGGGGGGGGGTGGTAGAGGAGGAGAAGGGGCTATAGCCCAAGGATGGGGTCTGGAGTCTGGCCTTAGTTCTGATTTTTCTTTGTTAAGGGACAGAGATTCCTGTTTGTTCTGACCCAAGGTGACTTAGCAAACATTGAGGTCCAGCCGCATGCCAGGCCGGGCTGCGGGAGAGTCGGGGTCGAGTGGGGGCACCAAGGAGACAGGGTCCCAGCCCCTAGAAGCTGGACCTTCCCAGCGGCCTCACCTTGAATTCTGCAGTCCTTCCTAGCCCCCCTGCGGCCCTTTAGAATGAAGCCTAAGCCCCAGCTGCCCTCCAAGCCTTCCCGTGGTGCGTCCTGCTGCCCACCTGGCCTCCTCCCCGCCCCTACCCCCTTGACCTCAGAGAGCTGCTGGCCTCCCAGCCTCCAGGCCTGTGCCCGCTGTGCTGCCCTTCTGAAACACCATTTCTTTTCTCCTTCCCCCAGAAGAGTCTTAACCTCTGGGGACTCAGTTCAGGCATTGCCTCCTCTTAGAAGCCCACACTGCTCTCACGACCTGGGCAGCCCCAGGCACCCTCCATGGCCAGCCTGGAACCTGGTAAGGCAGTGAGGGGCTTGCCTGTCTCCCTCTCACCACTCTGAGGCCCCAAGGCCATGGGGGAGCCTCCGTGTGCCTTTCCCTGCTCGTGGCCATGCTGGGCCACGCTGGGCCATGCTGAGAGCAGGTGTCCAGAGAGACTTTCCAGATGTGTGAGCTGAGGAGCTCAGGGTCAGTGACCTGGAGGTGACTTTTCAAAGGAGGCAGAAGGAAAGAGAGGTGTTTCACGTGCTGCAGGACTCTAGAAAGCTGGAAAAAACACATTCCTTCGGGCCATGGTGTTGTGCTTTCCCGTGGAAGCAGGACTGCAGATTCGGGTGTCTGAGCCAGAGACGGGGAGGAAACCCCCCATTCCAACATGGTCACTCAAGACAGGAGCTTGGGTGGGAAGAGCGAGCTCCGGGTATTGAGAGTCTTGGAGGATTTTGTGAGCAGAGAGAGCAAGGGGTGTAAGCAGTTAGAGGCTGGTCAGCCCCTCTCATGAAGGGTCCACATTTGGCTTGTCTCCTTCAAGTAGAGGCCAGAAAGCCCCGGGCAGGGGGTTGAGGCTGGGGCAGATTCCTCCTTAAAGACCAGACTGAGCCCTAGCTGGTGTAGCTCAGTGGATTGAGCGCGGGCCTGCGAACCAGATGATCACAGTTTGATTCCCAGTCAGGGCATATGCCTGGGTTGCAGGCCAGTTTCCAGCAGGGGACTCACGAGAGGCAACCATACATTGATACTTCTCTCCTTCCTTTCTCCTCTAAGGATAAATAAATAAAATCTTTAAATAAATTTTAAAAAAGACCAGACTGAGAGAGTCCTGAGTCCAGAGAGGGACACTGTCAGGGGCCCTTCTAAAACTTCATTCCCAGTCTGGCCTCTGACTCAAGGTCCCCACCGCCCGCCTCTGGGTGCACAGGCAGAGCCAGGCCAGTGGGCCCTCTCTCCGGTGAGTAGACTGGGAAGGGGCCCAGGGACCCCAGAGGCTAGTAGCCAGGGGTGGCATGATGGGTGGACTTTGGGGAAGCGGAGCCAGGTAAAATGCAGGTGAAGTTTGAACTTCTGATAGATGAATGATTTTTTTAGTCTCAGTATGTCCCAGATATTGCATGAGGCACACTCAGACTAAAACAATCATTTGTTGTCCATCTGAGATTCACACGGAGCTGGGCAAGCTGTGCTTTCAGTTTGCAAGTCTGGCCACTCTGTTGAAGCGTCAGTCTGGTCCGAGGGCAGCGCGGCCCGCAGGCCCCAGACCGTAACATGTTTCTAAAACAAACACCCCTGCCAGCAACTTCCACAAAAAAACAAAACGTGTTAACTTCCTGAGAACACGTTATTGTCTGAGGGTGGAAGTCTGTGATTTTGAAGGAAAAAACAAAGTTTTCTGCTAAGGAAGAATGAGTCACCGCCAAGCTGAAAATGTTTCTCTGGCTCCTGGGGTTGTGTGGACATGGGCCCCCTTTCTCCACCCCAGCCCCCGCTCACGCCCATGCATTTAGCTTCCCTTGGCAAGGTCCACATTACTCATGACCACCAGCTCCTGGGCCCCTGGGGCTCCTCCTGCCGCCAACCACTGGCCCAGCCCTGCCTGTGCTTTGGAGGGGGGCATTGAGTCCCCTACGCCTCAGGCCAGACTGGGGACCAAGTTCAGAGCAGCCCAGAAGGCCTCTCGGGTGCCAGGGCAGGCAGGTACTGAGCCGCGTAAAGGGAGGCTGTGATGTGTCCCCAGAGAGGCCTCAACCCTGAGCTCAGTGCCCAGAGCTGGGAGAGGCGGCCTCGGCTTGTCTGCCCACCAGCATGAGGCTCTCTGAGAGAAGCACAGTGTTGCTGTCTGTCCCTCCCCCAGCACAGGGCCTCACCTGTGCCACTGAGAATGGAATGGATGTCACCATGCCACTGTGAGCACCAGGCCTGGGGCACACGCTGCAGAGGTGCCTGTGGGCTGGCTGGGCCCAGACCCTGTGACTCCGGCTGCCCGCCTCGCCCGTCCTCGTCTAGTCTGCCTAGCAGCAGAGGGCCCTGTTAACCTTACAAACCTAATCCCAGCGCTCCTGGGCTCAGACCCTACAGAGGCACCCCGTTCACCCAGAGTGAGCGCCAAGGTCCCACCAGGCCCACCCTGCCCCCTTACCTCCTGCCTGGCTCCTAGGAGCCTCCTGGGGGTGACTCCGCCCTCCCTGCTGGGGCCTAAGCAGGGCTGTGTACTTGCTGTCCTTTGTCTGGAACGCGTTTCCCCACAAGGCTCATCTTTCCTGATCTGCTGACACTTAAGACTGGAAGCCTCTCCCCACACCCCCAGCCCCCCTTGTCTCTCTCCCTAGGGCGCCTCCCCTTCCATGATTCCCTTAGGTTTGGGCTCATTGTCTGTCTCCCCATTAGAATCCAGGCCCTGAGAGGGCACCAGCAGGCATGGCCAGGAGGGAGGGGCCCTGAGCGAGCCCAGCCCTGGGGGGCAGGTGAGGTGGGGCCAGGACCTGCCGCCACCAAAGGGGCTGACCGCACAGAGGAACCCCAAGGTCCCTGTGCAGCCTCCGCCCTGAGGAGGGGAGCCCCAGATGTGACTTCAGGGTAGAGTTCAACCTTTTGGGGGCCGTCATGTGAGCCTCTGTCCGAGGGCACTCCTCTCTTTCCTTTCTTGAAGGTGCTCTAAACTTGGGGCTCAGTCCCACGGGCATGACAGGGACACTTGGGGTCCCAAGGAGGGAAGCCCAGCCGCCCCTAGAGACAGGAAGAAAGGGCAGGGTCACAGGTCGGGGAGTGACCTTTCTAACTGAGGATCAGTCGTCATGGCGAACTGAGCACAAAGCCAGCCTCTCCTGTCTGCAGGAGGCTGTCTAGCCCCAGACATTCCGAGCATTCTTTGGGGTCCTTTTGGCTGAGGTCTGTGGGGGGCGGGGCAGGGCTTTGTGCAGTGAGGAAGTGTCTGACCGACTGCGGACCCCTTTGTTTGGCTGCCTTGGGGGGGGGGCAGGGGAAGCGGGGAGGCAGGGAGGAGGGGTGGCAATGTCTGGCCCGACTGACCAGCTGAGGTGAAGCGGGGGCTGGAGACAGAGGTTCATGGGGCTGGTGCCCTCCTGCGGCCTTCTACAGATGTCTGCTGCACCTGGCCTCAGGAATAAGGGATCTGTCACTTACTCTAGAAGAAGCACCTTAAGTGGTTTGTGGTTTGTGGCTTGGCCTGTGGAGCGCACCTGAACCCAGGTGTCACCCACACTGGCTTGAACCCCAGCACTGCTGCTGAGTAAGGAGGTGGCTCTCCCACTGACGTGAATTCTTCCAATCTTAGTTTTGCTATCTGTGAAATGGGCTAATAATGCCCAGTAGGCAGTTGTTTCCAGCACAGGTAGACATCCAGTCATTGTGAATTCTACAGTGTTGGAGATTCTGAGAGGAAGATGGGGCAGGAGAAACTCAGTCCCTGTCCTCACAGGGTACGGGGCAGTGAGCAGACCCCAGGAAGAGGACAGGGACACCTGGGAGGGGTGCCCATGCTGGGGCATAGGAATGTTCGAGGGAGCCTGCTCCACCTCACCTTCCTAGACTGAGAAATGGGAGCCTGGGGGGCCCCCTTTGACTCAGAGAGGGTTTGGGCACTGGCAGGAGGAAAATAGAGAGCTTCGGGGTGACGCTGCTCTGGTCCATGTGCGACAGGCCCTGGGTAATGTAGAGGCTGAGCCAGGAAGGAGGTCAGCCAGGCCCTGCCTGTGACGTGGAGCCTCCACAGGTGTGGCGGAGGTCACCGAGGGTCAGGGGCATGTGGCAATGGGGGGAGCAGCTTCAGCTCCACAGGGAGGGTGAACCTGGCCACGAGAGGAAGGCCCCCTGAGGAGTGAGCTTCCGGTCAGTGGTCAGCACCAGGATGGGGCAAGCTCTGGAGCCTGGCCTGGGAGCTGCAGAGGGTCCCTGGGAAACAGGCCCAGCCCAGCCCTGGGGGCTCGGTGTTCTGGAGGGGCAGCCAGAGCGCATCTGCTTTGCTGCGTGAACTGGGCAATTTCGGTATGTGCTTCCTTCATCTGTCAAACAGGGGCCACGTAACCATGGGGCCAAGTGGTCATGACCGTGGAACAGCCGGCACAGCCCTCCCATCAGCAGGCAACTCGGCTTTACTTGCCCCAGGAAGCCTGGCCAAACGCAGGCTGGGGCTCTGCCTCCAGCCCTCCCTGTGGCCTTCAGCACGTCTCTCTGGGCTGCCCTTTCTCCCTCTGTATTCTGAGAGCACCAGAGCCCTTCCTGCGTGGTCTGCGTGGTGGCCTTGGCTTTTCACCAGAGGGTCTTGCTCTGTGCACCAAGAACAGGGTCAGAGGTCCCACATTCATCTTCCGATAGGACCGCTGCCTCTGGTATTAGATGGGCCCCGGGAGGGGTGCTGGAGTGTCCCATGGGACATGGCGGCCTGCCTGGGGGAGGGACAGTGATGCCCACTGCTGTCCATCCCGGGCGTATCCCAGGCTACAGTCACCTGCTGGGGCCAAGTGTATGACCCATGGGGAGGGCCTGTTAAATGCACGTTCCTGGGCCCAACCTCCAGAGCCTCTGACCCAGCAAATCCGAGGTGGGGCCTGAGATCCTGCATCTCTCAGGGGCTCCCAGTCGACCACCACCTCCCCCCAGAAACCCTGCCCCCAAGACCAGATGGACACCCCTGTCTAGCTCTTTGCTCCTCAGAGTAGAGTAACCGCGGCATCCCCAGGGAGCTTGTCAGAGACGCAGCATCAGCCCCTGCAACAGGCTCTGAGTCCGAATCTGCATTTTAGTGAGAACCAGCTGACTCCGGCCGTGGAGCAGCACAGTCCATTAGCACTGCCGGTGACGGCAAAAATGTCCTCTCCCCACACGGTCCAGTGCCCCAGCCAACGTGGCGGCTGAGCAATGGAAATGTAGCTAATGCAATTGAGGAGCTCAGTTTTTAATTCTGTTTAACTTCACTTCATTTAAATTTAAATAGCCACAGGTACCTGGTGGCTTCTGTGTGTTAGAACAGGACTAGGGTAACCCAGCTCAGAGGGTCTGCAGGGAACAGAACCTGGTCGAGGTCCCTCAGAGAGTCAGTGGCCTTGTTCAGGGTGGGACCAGAACAGTGTCCCTGTGGTTCCCCTCGGTATCACAGCACTGCCACCCTGTGCCTGGGCCCCAGCCCCGCTTCTCTCTCTACCCCCCCCCCCAGATGCTATCGCTCTGCAGATTCAGAGCTCACTAGAATCTCACAAGGCAGCTGGGTGTGAACAACGCCACACGCAGCCATCCAAGAGACTGGAGATGTGCCCACACACAGCACCGAGGGTAGCAGTGACAATTGGCCACCAGCTGGGGACAGACACACGTCAGGCCGTATGTGCACCATGCTGGACACGATACCCCGGGGCACACAGTGGACTTAGGATAAAGACCACATTCAGCGTCCACCATTATGAGTAATGAAGGTTCAATGAAGTCACAAGAAGGGGTGGGGCTGATTCAGTGGGATTGGTGTCATTATAAGACATGACACCAGAGGGCTTGCTGCCACTGTCTTTCTTTGCTGTGTCAGGACGACAGCAAGAAGGTGGCCGTCGTCAGCAAGGCAGGAAGAGGGACCTCCCAAAAACCAGCCCTGCCACACCTTGGTCTGAAACTTGCAGCCCTCAAAACTGTGAGGAATTCATGTCTGTTGTTTAAGCCATGCAGTCTGAGGTATTTTGTTATGGCAACTCAAGCTGACTGAGACTCAGGGGAAACTGGTTTGACTTTGAAACACTAGAGAAGAACCAGCCACATCCCATACCCATTGTTGTCCGCCTCCTCCAGGAAGCCAGCGGACCCTGGGATAGAGCCCACTCTCAGCTCCACAGCAGCAGTACCTGGGTGGGGGAAACCCGGCCGCATTCACTCCTCAGCTGAGAACACTGCAAGACCCAGAGCAAGCAGGGTTTGGGGACCGGACCCTTCACACAGGCAAGGACTGTCAGTGTGGAGGATAGGGAAGTGGGGATCTGGGGAGGAAACAGATTTCAAAGGAGGGCCAAAGTCTGCATGGAGGGGAACAGAAGTGCAGAGAAGGGTGAGGGAGGTCTACAGAAAACTCTAAGACTCGGACCCAAGCAGGTTTGCCCACCAAACACTTTCCTGAGAGCTTTGTGGGTCCCGCTAAAGAGACTGGGTCTCATGCCACTGGCCTGGGGCACGAGTGATGGATTTTAGGCAAGCAGCGTTCTGTGATCATATTTCCGTTTCAGAAAGATCACTGCTGTTCATGCAGATGGTAGATTGTAGGAGAGATTGGAGGAATGGGACCAATTAGGAGACAGTAGGGGAGAAGGTCAAGGGCTTGGATTGGGTCGTTGGCAATGGAGGCAAGAGAAGAGAACAGGGGCGTGAAGGGAAGTGAAACTAGCAGAACTAGTCCCAGAATCCACAGAACTCCCTGAGGGGAACAGAGAGGGAGGGCAAGCCAAGGAGACCCCAGCATGCAGCTTGGATCCTCGATAACAATCGAACCACCTGGGAGGACGCGACGCAGGGTGGAGCTGGGGGCGTACAGGACGAATTCAGCTCTAGAAGGTGCCAATGTGGTGCCTGTGGGCAACTGACAGTGGCCAGAGGGCAGGAGCCACACTGGTCTGGAGGCTCCACAGAGGGCACAGGAACGGCAGAGGCACCTGCTGTGTCCAGCGGGGCTCACTGGGACACTCTCCTTCCATTCCCAAGGCTCCTTTGGCCCCTGCCTGTAGCCAGGGCTGGTGCCATGCGAGCAGACCAAGGTGCCCAGCACCTCTGTGCTCAGGGTGCACCACAGGGTCTGCAGCTTCAAAGGCCGGTGGAAGCGTCACCTCCCTGTGCCTCTGACTTACCCAGTCCTGCCTGGTACCCACTTGTCTAAGGGCCAGAGGAAGGCATGAAATGAGGCCAGCTCGGCACATCCTCGTGGTGGAAGTTCTGCTCCACAGAGGCCTTTTCAACACCGCCACGCTCAGCGAATAGAGCCTATGAAATGACTCCCCACACACAAAGAGAGAGGCTATTTCTGGAACCAGCAAAAGAGTACAGAGGCGGGGTGTCCAGGATCAAAGGAGGGACAGGCCTGGTTGCCAACAGCCCCAGGGGGATGGCCAGCTGAGACCACAGCGGTAGGTCGACTCCATGCAAGGGGGGCCCGCCAGCCATGGCTGTGCACCCTGCACTGGACTCCCTGAGAGGTAGTGAGCTCCCCATCTTGTGGGGGAGCACAAGTCGGGACTGGAAAGCAGCTGTTAGCAAGATTGCAGAAGAGCTCCAGCCTTAAGAAGAAGGCAGGGCAATGTCTCACACCCTTTATTGGCCTCAGGTTGAATCATTCTGTGAACCTTGCACCTCCCATGGGCCTGAGTAACAGTGTCCACTTTTCATGTGGATTTGCAATGTTCGGAGTCCCTCCTATTCGGTTCCAGTCCTCCCTGCTCCCCTCCAGCTAATTAATAATATTGTGCACGTGCAGTTGGTCACCAGTGTCCCTGTTGGGGGAGAGCGGAGGCTCGGTGGCTCCATTGGCCAGGCTTCTCAGACTCCACTGGGCACAGGAACTAATTACAGGGGAATCTGACCCACCTGGCCTGGGGCAGGGCCTCACAGTCTGCGGTCCCAACAAGCCCCCAGGTGCTGCTGCTGAAAACTGAGTCCAAAGCTGCTACTCTCCATCTTAGGAGCCATTTCTTGTCTCCCCTGTTGAGAAGCATGAAACTGCTACAGGAGCAGGGGTGGGGGGCAGCCTCCACCGTGGGGGCCCTTGTACAATCTCCCCTACACATCTCCCCCATCTCTGGTGAACTCTTTCTGCCTAGAGGAGTTCTTCATTGAATCTGTGCTGTGGCTGAGGCCCCATTAGACCAGGGCTCACTCCAGGGACACAACTCAGCCCAGCCCAGGGCCCTATAGGGCGGAGTCTCCGTCCTCCCAGTCCCCAGCTGGCTGTACTCTGCAGAGCTCCTAACTGGGAACCTGGGCCTCCCCCCACAGGCCTCAGCTTCTCCATCTATCATGGGGGTGACCTTGAAGCTCTTTTGGAGGTGGCTTTGCACCCACCAGTTCAGGCTTCTGGGACTCAGAGCGGGCAGGGATGGGGCTGTGGGGGAGGGACAGGGGGCAGTGTGGTCGGGGCAAGGCAGACCAGCTCCTTCAGGATGCACAGGCCTTTGCAGCCTCCCTCTGCACTGAGGGTTCTCAGATATTTTTAGGAAGGTTGGCGCCTGCTGGGCTGTGATTCCTTAATGCAGCTGACAAAGGTCAGCATCGTTTGAAATCATCGTGGGAAGTTGAGAAGATCCCTGGTTCTGCTGAGTGTCTGTCCAGGGTGAGGAGGGTCGCAGTTCCTCGGTACTCCCCCGAGCTGTGTGCTGGGGAAGGGAGGGCAGGGAGGTGTGCATATGGGCGTGGGCGTGGGCCCTGAGAGTGTGCGTGTGACAGCTGGGGGCTTGGTGCTCAGGGCCGGGCTATTTGGCCAGGACAAAACAGGAGCTCTTCAAAGTGTTGTAAGTATTCTGGAAGGGTGTGTGTTTGATGGTGGCAGCCCAACAGTAACACTGTGACGTCACCATCAGCCTTCAAAGCCTCTTTTGCTCAATTTCAGCAAACTGTTGAGGCCCTACTGCGCTCAGGCCCTGTGTTAGGAGGTGCTTGTCCATTGCTCTTGTGTCCGTTCGTGCATCTGCTCTGCACTCGTGTGTTGGGCACCTGCTCTGTGTGGGCCCCAAGCCAGGTGCTGGGCATCAGGGCTGACCAGATGTGGTGTCCACCTCATAAGGTCCAGTGCTGTGGGAGATGAGAGACTGTGTGGCCAGCCCTGAGCACAAGACAGTGGGGGCACCACGAGGGGCAGGACCTTGGGATGTAACAGGAGAAGGGAACTGCCGGGCAAATGTTGCCGGGCCAGTTCGGTCCAGACATGGAACAGCCTGGAAGGCAGGGCAGGGTACAGTCCTCTGGCTACTCTCTCTGAGGCCCCTGCCTCCCTCGACCCCAACCCAAACATGCCCTGTCCGGTGGGGCCTGAAGAGGCCACCGCAGCCCCCAACATCATTCCCAGGCCCTACTGCACAAGCCAGGCCACAGCCCCTCATCCAGCCTCCACTCGCCCTCTTCTTCTGTTGCCATACCAACGCCTCCCCTCTTGATGCCACTGGCCTGCAGTCCCAGGGGAGCATCACTGTTGAGGGACGAAAGGGTGGTGTCCTGTGCCACCTCCACAAGGCCCTGCCACACTGGGACCTACAGAAGGCAGGGGCAAGGGCTCTAGCTCAGTTCCAGCATTTTCTGCTATGTGACCTCAGATGAGTCCCTCCCCCTTTCTGGGAGTTTATCTTCCTCTGTCCGATGGGTGTGTGTGAGCAATATCTTTCCTGCCTGCCTCACTGTCAACATAAAAAGGCCAAGGTGATTCTCATTACCCCTATGGGACACTGGCTGTGGGGGGGTTGGTGGGCATGGGCAGCCCGTGCCCCGCCTCGTTGATTCCATCACTGCCACCTGGGGGACCACTGCACCTGGCCTGCCCTTCCCACCAGGCCCTGTCTTGGCTGGGTGGGGTGTGGGTGGGGCATGGGTGGGGCGGGGGTGGGACTCCCCCAGCAGACCCCATGCTGGGCAAGGAGGGATGACTGTGGGGTAAAACCCACAAATGGGCTTGCAACCGTCAGGATCACCAGAGAAACAGAACCACTCAGAACCAATCAGGATGCTCTCTTAGGCAGCTGGGACAGCCGTATGCAAATGTCATGGGCTGGGCTTAGGTAGCGGACTTTATTTCTTAGGGCTCCGGAGGCTATTCATCTGCAGTCAGGGTGCCAGCATAGTCAAGTTCTGGTGGGGGCCCCCTTCCTGGCTTGCAGGCGGCAGTCGTCTCACTGAGTCCTCACAGGGCCCTTTCCTGGGGTCCAGGGGAGAGAAACATGGAGGATCAGGGGCCACCTTCTTCCTGTCCTTACAGAGTGAGCAGCCCAGACAGAGAGTGCGCAAAGCCGATGGGACATTCACCTTTAAACAAATTAGTTGAGGTTATAAGGATCACTAAGAGAAAAACTCAAAACCAATCTAACAAAACTAGGAAAGAAGTGGAATGCCGAGGGGGGAGACATGCTCATAAATCAGCGGGTTTCACCCTTTTCATCTCAGGGCTCCCATAAACTAATTACTGACATTCTGTGACACACCCCAAAATATGTTTTTTGCCAATCTGACAAAAAAAGTAGGTATAATTTTGATTCATTCACACTGGACAGCTATTGTGGTGTTGGCTGTTGTCATTTTTTTATTTGAAAATCTAAGGGGAAAGAGGTCGGTGCCCCTGACTGAATGGTCAGGTGTTGCATGTTGTACAAATTCTTGCGGCACACCGGTTGAAAATTGCCGCCCTAAATTGATCGTTTTTCAGGGCAGGAAGTCAGGAAGCACTGCCCAACGCTAACAAGCCATGAAAGAAAGTTCTGAGTGTATTCCGAACTGCGGTGCTGACCACCAGATGACAAACAGAAGCAGCGACGCTGGTTTCCTCCAGCCAGAGGGACGGGGCTGAGGCAAGACACCCAGTGCACCTCCCCCCATTCTTGGCTCCGATTTTACACCTGCCCCAGCACTGTGACCAGGCACACACAGTTGTGATATAGCTGAACACCTCCCAGGGCAAGAACCATGGGAAGCTGAAGGGCCTGGAGGGGTGATCAGGTAGGAGTGCAGGTGTGGGGTGGAGAAGGGGCTGCAAAGTGGAGTTTCCATCTCTCTGTGGTGGGTGTGGGTACATGTTCCTTACAAGTGGGGATCTCACTCACCAGGTCAGTGATATCCAGGTCAGTTCATAGTAGGTGCCCAGAGAATGGTCATAAGCAGATAAAAGAAAATGAACTCAGTAACTGAAGGGGAGGCTTCTCCCACACACACAAACTAGGGCAGGCCAACTCTTACTTTGCAAGGAGGGGAACACCTCAGCCCTTGTGCAGTTCTTGAGGATATGCTCGTGAATACATGTGCTTCTGTGAATCTGGCTTGGCCCACATTTGCGTGTATATGTGAGGAGCAGAGGCCCATGGGATCTGTGGGCAAGGGTGTTTCAGAGTTTGTATGAGTTGGGAAACCAGGCCTTGGATGTTTGCGTCCGTACGAGAAAGCTGTGAGCGTGTATTTACGATGCGGCTATATTTAAGGTGGGGACTAAGGACCATGGAGAGACACATGCCCCCTCCCCCACCCACCCACCCACCTGCCACCTGGGTTTATGGGGACCCTGCAGTGACCACAGGAAGAGACCACAGAGGACCCTCCAGCAGAATAAGTAGCTAAACTCTTGGAAAGGCCCCCTGCTCTGCGGAACACCATCTTCCCCAGCCCATCCTAAACTCGCCAACTTCTACAACATTCCATCATCTGTGAGCCCATCCCAGGCCAACTGAGTCAGACTTTGGGCCATAAGCCCCAGCCCTGTTTTGTTTTTTGGATTTTGTTTTTTAAAACCTCTCTGGGTGTTTCTTCTCTAGCAGCTCAACTTGAGAACCTTTTCTCTTCTCTTATTTAGGCAAGAACCCTGGACAGGGCATTCGCCAGTTCACTGCCATGCGCTGTGGTCAGAACAGGAGTACATCCCTGGGGGACACCACTGCAGGTCTCCTCCTGTTTCTACCTGTTTTGCTCACATATCTGTATTCAGCTGTGTTGGTGGAGAGAGAGGTGACAGGGGACAAGTAATAGCCCCTGAGACTTTCCTGCTCTGAGCATTCATTGCTGGATGCTCTACCGACATTCTCTTCTCTGCCTCCTCCAAATAATGCCCCGTGGTCAGTGCCGGTATTTCCATTTGAGAGGAGGAAGGCTGAGAACCAGAGGCATTGGCTGTTGGCCCAAGTTCACACAGAGAGGCAGAGCCCAGCGAGGTTTGGGGGAAGCGGTGGTGGTGAGGAGGGACGAGGCGGGAAGTGAGAAGAGAGTCCTCGATGACAGAAGGTGCTGACTACGCCACAGTCAGAAACTGCAAAGGCACCAAGAAGGCTTTTCCCAGGAGGTCAAAGCACAGGGGACTGGCAGGAGTAGGGAGAGTAAATGTTTGGGTGGGCAGGCCACCTGAGCTCCCAAACCTGGAGATGGGTTGAGCCAGAAGCCATCTAGTTGGAATTGGAATTGTGCACTTACGTTTCCTGGCTTCATCTGGAAATCAAGCAACCCCATTCACGCACCCACACCACCCCTGAAGTCGTAGGCTGGCTCATGCGGGCTGGTCAGCCCTGGAGCAGGCCGGGGAGTCCTAGGCCCACGGTGGCCTGGCTACCTCCGCTCACTCCCCTCAGCCTCTCTCATTAACATTCAGGCGGCCCCTCTTACCGCTCGTCGAAGGCCACGAAGGAGCTGAGATCCGATCTAGCCTGGCTGAGCTGCGTCGAAATCAATTAAAAATGAGAGAGAAGCCTCGTCTTTTCAATTGAAAAATCCACAGGAGCAAGAGAAGGACACGCACACCCATCGATCATCCAAGTGTCTGTTTCCTGGGCTTTTTTGTCTAAATGCTGCAGAGGGGCCGGCTGAACAGACAGGCCTTCCTGTGCTGCGCCTCCCGGGCTGGGCGTCAGCTGTCCACAAGCACGCCTGCTGTCCTGTGGGGTTGCACACCAAGCCTGACCTTCTCACCACAGATGGAGTGAGCAGAGAGCAGCCAGAGAAGGGCCCAGACATGCTCTGAGCCACCTCCAGAGGTTGGACACGGGCTCCGCTTTCACTCCTGGGCCCAGAACGTGGACCTCGGGGAAGTCACTCGTGCCATGTTCGCCAGCTGCGGGGAGTGGCAAACCGCTGAAGCCTGGGGCAGAACCAGGCATCTCCCTCACTCCCCTTTGGAGAGATTTAACTGCTGTCAGAATTCCTATGAAGCTGAATTTCCTGATTTTTCCAGGAAGAAATGATGTGTGAGTGCATGTGATGTGCTGGGGCCAACGCCCACAGAGAGCCCAGCGCATTAGCAGGCAGTGGGTAAACGTTTGTCAAATGAACACGAAAGGAGGCTAAGATGCACCTGCCATCCACCAGCCATAACAGTCAGACAGCCCGTGGTGCCAGTTTTGTCATTTCTGATCTGAACGTGGTCAGTCTAACCTCTTCGTTCGGTTATTTAACCGGTGGCCAAGGCTTCTGTAGTGCACCTGACACCCTGAGAAAGTGTCCGCACCAGCACACCCAGCCCTGGCACCCTGGCACGCGCAGGAAGGCAGGCGGCCTGGAACAGATGGGCTCGACTCTAGCGTGCGAGGGTGAGTCCAAGCTGGAGGGAGAGCACAAAGGGTCTCCACCACCGGGGAGAGGAGTCTGGACTTGCTCTGTGCGGGGACACTCTGTGTTTACTGCAGGTGATCTGCCAACTCCCAAGGACTGCTATGCTCTCTCCTCAGTCCGGGGCGTCTCTAGAGAGTGGCTGTGATAGACCATGAGAAAGAGGGTCTTGACCCAGAGCCACCGGGGTTGTATTGAGTGTTTCAACACAGAGGCGATGGTTGGATTGGATTTAGGATACAATTCTTCCCAGCAATTTATAAAAGAATATGGACTCCAGTATATAATGGTTCCAAGTAACTAGAGCATGTTACAATTTATTCATTCAGGAATTTAACCTGCAATGTGAGCTGTTACATTACAATGGCAAAGGGTGAGGCCTCCGGAGTGACACCCCCCCCCCCCCCCCCCCGAGCAAGGATGTCTGCTATGCAAGGAACCACAGGATGCATTTTTTCCTGGGGGAAGGGTTTGCCCCGCCGCTGATGGTTTGTGCAGAGCCAGCCTGCTGGAAGAAACACGGTCCATTAAAAGAGTTCCAACTCTGACCATTTGCTATTGCGTGGTTTGGAGAAAACTATCAATTGCTTGAGCGGCTCAGAGTTCAGGGCCATGCAGGGTGTTTCGAATGCCAGGCTGTGGGGAAAGGAGAAGGACCTTAGTCACCAGCCCTGCAGGGGCCCAGAGTGCTGAGTCCTTAAGCCAATGTCACTTTGTGATTTTGGAGCCCAGACCACTTTGTTTATTCATTCAACAAACACTTACTGAGTGTTTCCTTTCAGAGCTGTGACTAAAAATATTTAACACAGTGGCACCCACAATCGTCAATCAGCATAAGAAAGGGACCAATCAGAATGGTCCCTGCCTGTGAACGATCAACACATTCAGATTTGCACAGGTGACACCTCAGCCCTGGAGCTGACTACGCAGCATTCTACTGGCCTTGGGAGGAGGGGGTTCCTGGGCGCCCCCAGATGAGATGCCTCTAGGCTGAATTCTGCAGGACCGGGGGAGGGGGAGAGAAGGAAAGGAGGCAGGCATTAGAGGCACAACTGGGGTGCAGGGTTGACGCCACATAGACCAAGTCCCACAACCACAGGAGTCCCTGGAACTTCCAGAATCTTCCAGTAGCTGAGCCAGGCTGGTGGGAAGTAGTGATTCTGGGAGGGACCAGACCACAATGCACCTTGCGTGATGTAACAGTGATTTGGGATTTGACTTTCTCAAGTTCATTGGGAGCAGCTGAAGGATTTTTTAGTCGTGGAGAAAGAGGACCAACCTCTCTAGTGTTTTTAGGAAGATCACTGTCTGTGATCTCATTAACAGGTGAGTGTGAGGGGCCAGAGAGCTGTGACCAGGAGCTCCCCAAGCTGAGAGAAGACAAGCCAGCACGGAGAAGAGTTACTCTCAGGGTCACCTTCCGTGCACAGGGGTATGGTCCTCCCCACGTTCACCCTCCACAGGACGTTTTTCAGCCTGCAGGTAAGAAGTGACACTTCCGTACCTGTCAGAGACCAGGCACATGGTTTCATGACCCCTGGGGACCCATTTCCTTGGCCATCCGTGTCTGAAGCTTGTATTTCCCACATAGCCGCGTTACCCGTGACAGCTTGTGAAGGACTCAGCTGCGGGTGAAAGCAGGGCCTGGAAGGGACCCAGGTGGTGAGGGTCTCCCTTGTCCCGGCTCGGCAGTTCTCCAATATTCTGCTCTTTGGCCCCTAGTTTTAAAAACTGGAAAACAAAACCCCTAAGATCATCTGTTCAGGTGGGTTGTAGCTATCAATATTTACCACGTGAGAAATTAAAGCAGAGGCGATTTTACATGAGTTATTAATTTATTTAAAACAACAACAAACCTATTGTACGTTACTATATTTTTATGAAAAATAACTATCTTCCAAAACGAAAACAGTCGGTGGGAAGAACGTCTTTACAGTCTGCCACTCTCTGAATCAATGGAAGGCGGGCAGGCGACCGCATGCTCCCCCTGCCTCGAGACCACCTCATCCCTGCCATCAGGGACGCTGTCCCGCGTCATCAGAAAGGATGAGCGCAGAAAAGACAAACGATGTCTTGGTATTGCTACCTCCTGGACCCTCTAAAAAGCATTCAGGGCCCCACAGGGGCCGCTGCCCCAGACCTCGTCCTGACAGATCTGCCCATTGGAAGGGGCCCACGAGTCCCTCACTGTTTCCACTGGGGGTGTCATCTGCCCCCTAGACTGTGAGCTCTGTCAGGACAGGGCCACACCCAAATGCAGGGGGTGGGCAGACCCATGTCCTCGAGGGGACTGGGCACATGCACCCTGGACAGCCTGTCCGGCGGACAGTCCCAGCCCCATCAGGTGTGTTTTTGTGGCTCTCTCAAACCAGTTCAGCCCCTGACCACCCATGGTTGTGTGACCCAGGTCTCCTCCTGGACACCTCCCTGCCCCCACCATGGCCAGTGTGTCACCAAGGGCCCTCACTTCCAACTCATGGTTCTCTCCCCACCTGTCCACCCCTCCCCGTGTCAGTTAAACCGCCTGGTTCTGCACACACCATCCCTCTCTGGGCTCCTGCCACACGCCCCATCCACCCTCAACCTCCCAACCAAGTCCCACATTCACTAAAAAACAAAGCTGAAAGCATAGGCCTGAGCACGCCGCTCGTCTGAGTAGGACCCCTGGGGCCCCCACAGCACTCGGGCCGAGGGGCTGTCCTGCAGTGGTAGGAGGCCCCTCTGACCCTTCTAGGCCCACCTGGACACCTCTCTCCCTCATGCCACCTCAACCCCTGGCCGCCTCGATGTCCGTCTGTGCCTCTGGCTCCCACCTGACTCAGGTCCTCCGCTCAAGCTGCTTCCCTACCTGGAGTGCTCTTCCCTACCTTCTCCACCTGCTTTAGCCAAACCCAGCCAGCAGCCTCAGAGCAGTTGCCACCCCGCTCCCTGACTTCTCCGACAAGCCCCTTCTTTCGAATGGCGGCGTTTGTAGCAACTTTCTTATGTGTAATGTTCTAGCTGTTGTTGTAACTGTCTGAACACTGTGGAGTTTTCCACCAGGCTGTGATCTTCACTTACTCAAGAACCACGTATTAGGTGTTTATTGTTGTGTAACAAATTTTCCCAAAACGTAGCTGCTTAAATCAACAAACACTTGTTATCTCACAGTTTCTGTTGGTCAGAAATCCTAGGGCAACTTAGCCGGGTGATTCCGGGTCAAGGTCTCTCATGACACCAGTAGTCAGGTGTCAGCCACGGTCATCGGAAGGCTTGAGTGGGGTTGGAGGACCCACGGTGGGAGGGCTCTGGGCCTCTCCACAGGCTGCCTGGGGGTCCTTGGGATGTGGTGGTAGCTTCCTTCCAAGAACAAGTGGTCCAGGAGGACAAGGCAGGAGCCACCATGTGTCTTCTAACCTCACCACACACATCATTCCCACAATACTCGATTGGTTTCACAGGTCAGCCTTGAGCTCAGTGTGGGAAGGGGCTACGTAAACTACATGACCACAAGGAGGCAGGGGTCACCAAAGGCCACCTCCCACAGCCAGGACTCCCTTTTGTCCTTGCTCGCTCACTGTTCTATCCTCAGTGCCTAGAGTCATTGAAGGACAGAGGGTTTGGCTAGGTTACCCTGCTCCAACAGTAAGTGAGGATGAGCACAGTCAGCCTACCCAGCCGCTCTTAGCATTCCTAGCAAATTTCGGGGAAAATTGAGTCCCAACCTTTGCCTTGGCCCTGTGACCCCAAAGCCTCCGTATCAGTGCTCTGCCCAGTGGGGGATGCGAACGCAGGCCACGGCCCAGCCTGTAGTCAGCGGAGGCCTCACATGCGCAGACCCCAGGGATGCTCCCCAGGTCATTCTTCAGACATGTGGGTCAGAGGAGCAGCAAGTGAGAGAACTGGAAAGTGGTTCTTTCCCCTCATTTGCTTGTTCCGTGGCAGCTGCCCTCTGACCGGCCTTTGGTGAGGGTGGGGGCGCTGCCCAGACAGCTCGGTCAGGTGCCTGTTCTCAGGCGCTCTGCCGGTTTACAGAGCTCCGTCGCCCGGGAGTGAGAGAAGCAGCTGGCAGCCCAGCCTGCAACACGGATCTCTCCCCAAATGTGTCTGCGCTGCAACGAGGCTCTTCAATAATGCATGGGGCTATTAACACCGAGCTGGGGACTCCACGCTCCCTCCCAGTGATCAAAGCTGCCGCCCAGGAGCCAAGGTGGCGCGATCAGATTTCATGGGCGCCTTAGAACCGCCGCCCCTCCATCTGAGATTAGAATGGGCTGTTTCATGTCCAAGGATGAAAGCAGCGAGGATTGGGGAGAAAATCCGGCTTCCCAGAGAAATCAAAACACTTCCATTTCATTACAAATGGATGCATGACACGGCTAATAGCTCCTGTGAGAGGGAACGCTGCGGGACCAGCTGTCTCCGTCGGCGCCTCCTCTCCGAGGCTGTGTGAACCTCGAGCACGCAGGACCAGGGAAGCCCCTCTGTTTCCTTAACATTCAGAGCATCTCCCAGCCAGGAGGGCCCTGTCTCAGATCCTAGGGAGATTGATCTCTGTCCGGCAGCTTTAGCAGAGGTTGGAGCAGTCCCCTCAGAGGTGATGGGGTGGTTGAAGCAGGGACCACTGAGGAGGCAGCGGCTGCAGCCAGCAGCTGACATGATATTAATAGCTGCTCATTACTGTGCGTGATCATATGTCCAGTGCTTTGCATACAGCACCGCTAATCCTTGCAGCAGCCGGCAGTGTATTATTAGATCTCGCTACGAGGAAGAAACTGAGGATTGGAGAGCTTAAGCGATCTGCTCAAGGCCCCCCAGTTCAGAAGGGCTGGAGCCAGGCCTGTGCCCATGCTTGTACCAGCTGCTCCCAAAAATTCCTCCAGGAGCAAAGCCCACACCAGTCGCAAAAAGGGGAGCTCCTGGGGGAGCAGGCCTTTTCAGTCACACGTAAAAAGTGGAGTGCTTACCCAGCACCACGGTGGGAACACCCTGGTCTGCCTTCTGTAGCATTTCTATAGTCCGTGCCTGGCCTTCACCCCATCCATCTTCCCAGGCCCCTCCAGAAAGTGCCCTCAGTGTCAGCCCACAGGAGCTACTGGCTCTGAGCATCGGAGTGGATCCCTTCTCTTCTCTGGCCTTGCTGTCATCCTCTGTGAATCGGAGGTGATGCCGCCTCCTTGGTGGCCAGAGAGCGGGGAAGATGCTCAGGGCAGTTAAATGGGAGCCTCCTAGCACCCGCCTTGGCCCGTCTGCCCAGCCCCCCCTTCTTCCTTTACAGCAGCTTTCCCTGCTCCAGATATGTCCCCAGACTATGGGAAGCTTGGGTCGAACCTTTTCTTGTGAGAAGAACTCCCCATGTCAACATGCCCACCAGCCTGTAGCCCCACTGGGATGTCCCTCCCACACAAACACTGTCTGGTTGTCTCTGGATTTGTGAGATGAATCCACACGGTGCCAGCTCAGCCAGAAGCCCCGCCAGGCAGCATGCGGGTCTCTCCACCTCTGTCCCCTACCTGCCCCCACCCCTGGGTCTGCCTGGGCATTGAGCACAAGGCAAGTCCCGACAAGGTTGATGGCAAATTTGTAGACCTGGCTTCAGAGCATTGGGCAGGCTCTAGGGACAAGGGTTATCAGCCTTGTCAGCCTCCCTGCACTGAGGACGAAAGGGCTCCTCCAGCAGCACCAGAATCCAAGGCAGGCACCCCCAACAACCTCGGGGACCAGGTCCTCAATGCTGGGCTCCCCTGCCTGGGCTGGGACATGTCCCTGTCACTGACAGACCCAAAGGTAGAGATGCCACCTGTGGGGCATGCCTGCCTGGCCCTCTTTGAGAACCTTAATTATAGCTCTGTCTCTCCTGCTAGACCGTGGCCCGTCACAGGGTGGACCGTGTCTGGTCTATGTCAGTGTGCCCAGGGCCAGCCCAGGGTCTGCACAGAGGAAATGTTCAGAGTTCCGAGCATCAGACACAGTGAGGAGGCAACGAGGAACCAAGGATGGGGCCTGGAGATGTGAGAGGGCATTGCAGGCAAACCAAGGGGCCCAGGGAAGCCAAGCTGGGGAGGCAGAAAGGAACCTCATTACGGGACTCTGTCTGGATGCTTATGAATTGTCATTGGCAAGTCACAGACCTTGTGCCTTGGAACAGAGCTCTGGGCCCATTGGTCCATTTGCCAGAGTCAACCTCACCTGCTCTTAAAGTCACGTTCCTGTTTCCTATGTCACTAGCCTCTATAGGTGTAGATGTGAACAAAACCAACAGCATCTTTGTGTCCTGGGTTTCATTTCATGTTTAAGTTTCACACTGTGACCTTTGACCCACTTGACTGCCCTGAGCAACCATATGAAAGTTTTATAGTCGATGATGATCTCTGTTCCTTAAAATGTGGCTGTAAGTGTTTTCGTTAGCAACGGCCGAGTGGTGTGACAACCGAGATGAATAAACTGGCAACGGTATTGATTACAAGCAACCATCTAGCACAGGAACACGAGAAGGCGGGGCCCGGGCGCTACTGCGTTCTTTGTCTCTCTGCCTTGTCAATCATCTGTGCCTGAGTTCTATAAAACAGTACCGACGGAGGGGTCTGGGAGCAGCAGGCTGGGTCGCCTGTCCACTCTGGCCCGATCTTTCTGGGAGTAGCATACCCTGTAACAAGTTCTGTTACGTTGTACGAGTCACCTGCTTCCTTCTTCGGTCTAAAGATACCTTCTCGTGCCAGTGGCCCTTGCACCTTTGCCCCACCGTCGGACCCTAGCCCTGTGCCCAGAAGAGGTGTCTTTTTTAGCTCCTGCTGGGAAGTGCCTGCCCCTCCCCAAGCTTCAGGCAGCCTAGCCCCGAGTCTGGCTGCACACCCTTCGATGGCACTTCCTGCGTCCACGCCCACCCGGCCTCCCGTCTAAACCCTTCCTGGGGAAACAAATAGCTGTTAGCTTAGAGGTGCCCCAGGGTGCTGTCCTCAGGTAGCTGGCAACTCCCTTTCTGGTGGCAATGACTGCTTTTCCTCCCTGGGCCATGGAGCAGACACCAGCCCTGCCAACTGCCTGGTCGCCCCTACTCAGGCAGGGTCTTTGGTGTTTCCTCACCTTCCTCTCTCCCCGACTGCCTCGAGGATCTGCTCCTCGCTCTCGGATGTTGCTCTGTTGGGCCCAGGAGTCACTGTGCTCACAGACACACCTGCCAGAGCCCAGACCCTCTGTCCCCAGGCAGGCTTGGTGCCTGGGGGCATGCCGGGCACACCTTGCCCACTCCGCTCTGCCCTCACCTCCCCACTAGCCGCTCTGTTCCTCAGACCCTTCTATACACCCAGCACAGAAGTGGTCTTTTCTTTCTCTTTAAAGGAGACTTTTAATCTTGAGATCGTTGTAGATTCACCTGCAGTAATACTGAGCGATCCTGTGGATAAAACTAGCATGCAAATATCGCAACCAGGATATTGAGATACTGGCATTGAGGCAGTCAAGAGACAGAACGTTTCTGTCACCACGAGGATGTCTCACGAGGATGTCACCACGAGGATGCCCTCCTATAGCCACAGCCACTTCCCTCCCGCCCCACCCCCTCCTTAGCCCCTGGCCCCCACTAATCCAGTCAGAGGTTTTCTAAGCTCCCCTCTGCTCAGGCCCCAGGCTCCTGGACCCCCCTTCGGCCCCTGTCGAGTCCTGTCTCCTTGGCTAAGCTCCTCCCACAGCTGCTCCCATCCTTCCACCTCCATCCCGTCTCTCAGTCACACCTGCAGTTCACGGTGGGCTTGAGACAACGCTCCAGGCTTCCCTTTATAGGGTCACCACGAACTCCCTGGGGAAACTCAGCAAGCGTGGCCTCTCCCTGGGCCTCAGTATCCCCACTCAGGGGAGTTCGAGTCAATGTGCTCTGTAGTTCACTGTTACTGCCCCATGGGACAGCCTTCGTGAAATCCTGTGCTGCGTTCTACCTCTGATAGACGCACTCAAGAGTTAAAGATTTCAGCTTTCGTTACAGTCGATGGGCTTGGATGGTTCGAGCACAGGGAACGCTGTGATTCCAGGAACTGGAGTGCATGACCTACGTGACTCCAGGAGGTAGGCAGTCCCTGGAGTTCTGCAGGCCATCTTATCTGAGCCATTGTGTTCCAGAAAGGGCACTCCCTTGAGGCAGATAAAGAATTATTGATCAGTTGATAAAGAAATTCTAGTGAAATCCCCAAGTACAGTATAACTCTTATCTGGTTAACCTTTTCCCAAACCCCTCACCTACCCTTATTTTCTGCTTACAAATTGGTTGGCTTGAGAGGAGGTGTTAAGGTGGTTTTTAGGGCATATAACCTGCCATCTTCTCAGATCGCTGGTATCTGAATAAAGCGCCCGTAAAGATTCAATCCTTGTCTCTACTGATTGGTTCTGGTAGTGACAGGCAGCATGAATGCCACCTTTTCTGGTTCTGGTTCCTAAACCTCAGGTGATAGAGCCCACCCCAGGCCACAACACTCTGTCAGCCTGAGGACTTGAGATTTCCGCTGTCAGCACCCTGTCCCTCGGGTCTCCTCACCCCCCTCCACCTCCACCCACTGCGTCTGGGCCAGTCGGGACAGAGGCCTTTCCTGGCCAACCACTATCTTGAGATCACAGGGGTATTAACTCGAGCCTGCTGCCGTTTGCTCTTTTGCTACTTGTGGGTTGAAGTAAAGTGTTGGCCTGTTTTGGGGGGACAGCAAAAGGCTTCTGCACTGCACCCTAGAAGCCCGGGCCTGAGCCACTTTGGGGTACAGAGGGCCCCCATGGAGCCATCGTCTCAGGAGAGAAGAGCCTAGACAGGTGTTGCTTTCCCGAATGTAAATTATTCCTCCTGATGGGAGGAATGTGGGCTGGAGGCTGCCTCCAGCCACAACAAAGGAAGGAGTCTCTTGTAGAAAGGAGAACTGGAGTGGCAGTGACCTTAGGCGGGAGCCCGGCGCCAGCCTCCTCTGATGCGCCCGCTGTGTGAACTGGGTGCAGGCCTCAGCTCAGCCTGCTTTCCCTACGGCCTGGGGCTGGGACACGGATGTCAGATGTGAGCTGACAGCGGGGTTCCCTGACACACAGACAGTCCTGGTCACCTGCCCTAGTGGAGGGGCCCTGGCTCTGATAGAGTGGTGATATCCATCTCCTCCAAGGGTGGTGGGTCAGAGCCCACGTGGCGCAGAGGGGTTTGCTGTCAAAGCAGGACTATCCAGATCTGCCTGGAGGCGGCCAGGAGCTCCTGCCGAGTCATTAACACATCCGGACTGCGGGGAGCGTGACTGCAGCGGGGCCCTCAGGTACCCTGTAGCCAGGCATTCTTCTCACCTGTTATTTCATGGTATCCACACATCTTCCTGCTCTTCCAGTGGGAGGAAGGGTACTCCTCAGAGTCACATAGCCTGTCCTCGGAATGACAGACCAGGTCTTCTGGACACAGTCTGGGCCTCGCCCCATGTCACGGTGGCTGCTGTTCCCTTTATCTGGGGCTTCGCTCAGCTTTGCTTCCCTCCCAATACATAGGATTCTAAATAAATAAATAAGTCCTTCAAGCCTCAGGCAAATGCCCCCTCCTCCAGGAAGCATGCCCAGCTTAGTTGTACCGAACTTCTCTCTTCAGATCATATAACCCTCGGTTTGCCCCCTTCTCAGGCCCTTTTCACACGTGTTGCTGCAGAATTATTTGTACACCCGACTTTGCAGCGTGGGCTTTTGAGGGGGCCACACACAGTGTCTGAGTCTCCCTGTCCCTGCAACCACCCCTGACCCCCACCCCAAGCAGTCGCTGAATGGACAAGCAAGGGTGGCTGTGGTCTGGCTCACACTTCCACAAGGCCCAAGGCAAGGAATTAAGGGTTAGGGCCTTCAAGCCATGATGCCTTTGCCCTCCAGAGAGGCCTCTGCAGGAGAAGCCTGGAAAAAATGACTTGAAGGCAAGGAGAGCAAATGACACGGGTGTGCTCATCAACAAAAGGCTTGGGCCACAAAGGCAGCCAAGTGGCAGGGAGGATGGCCTGGGTCAATTCCATGCTCTGCGACAGACATGACCCTGACACCTGGCCCTCCAGCCTGCCTCCTCAAGGCTCCCCCAGGCTGCTCTGGTTGCAGACAGAGAGCAGGTGAGGCGGTGGGGGCTGGGGGGCTGGGGGGGGGTCTCCAGGAGAGCCTCTCCCCGCCCGGCCACCTCGTGCTCTGCTGCAGTCCTGTTTCCAAGGGCGAGCCAGTTAGTGATGTTCTGGGATTTCTAAGAATAACTGTGGAGGGGGTGGCCATGGCTTTCTAGATCTGTGTTTTCTGGAAACACACTGGCCTTTTTCTGCACAATCATAGCCGGCTTCCACAGCGTGTAGTTACAGAACGTTCCAGGCTCACCATCCTCTCTGACCTCTGGCTTGGGGAAGTGGGGCTCAGAGTCGAGTTTGTAGCCAGAGCAGTGAGATAGGCAGGGCCTGGGCTCCAGCCAGGACCTCCCACACGTGGCCCATCTCCCTCCACCCACGATGCCTAGAGAAGCTTGGCTCCAGCCCTGCTCTTTATCTGCTGAGCCCCGAGCTCTTCGACAGTTGTGACAGAGGCCAGAGGACAAGAAGACCACCCAGGCTCTCTGGGGACACACAGTGCTGGCACGCACAGTGCCCCCAAGGAGACCACTCCTGGAGCCGAGGGCATGGTGATGGCGGAGGGCAATGCGAGGTCACGTGGGAGCAGTCCCCAGACCTATGCACAGGGAGCATCTGTGGAGGGGAAGGCAGGTGGGGACACGGAGCAAGGCCCCGAGGATGGCGGGATAGGAGGGGCATGGGGGAAATGTCCAGTGTGCGAATCCAGGGCCTCTCCTAGGATGTATGTGCTCCCTCCAAAACAGTGACCAAGGAAACCCTGGGGTGTGGGGCCTGGGTGAGAGGCAGGCATTCCAAGGGGGCCTGGGCTCCACTTAAGGCCTTTCCAGAACCCCAGGGGCTGTGGCCTCCCCAGTTCCAAACAGCACCCCTCAACGTGACTAGCTCTGACTCCTCCCCACTGCCCTGCCCCTCCGTCCATAGGAACTCTGACCTGGCAAACAAAGCCCTGTCCCTTTCTGGAGAATGGAATCACCAGGTGTGCCCTCTGCCCTGTCACCTGACGCTCCTGGAAGCTCAGAATGTCCCGCAGCCTGGACATTGCCCCAGGCCTGGAGACTTGGATAGGTCCCACCCTATGTCCAGTCCTGGAGCGGGAAAGGCAGAATCTGGAGTCCGACAGATACTTGAATTTGATCGGGTTCTGACACAGGCGGGGGCGGTTCCCGACCTCTCTCCACCTGAGTCTGCTCAGCAGAACGGGGATAAGCAGGCTTCTCTCGCAGTCTGTGGGGAGGTCAAGGAGAACCACCTGTAAAAGGTGTGGCACTGGGCCCGGCATGCAGTAGGTGCTTGATAGACATTATTTCTTGTTCTTCATCCCCTGTCCTAACCGCTTGTCCTCTAATAAGTGACTGGGGACAGGAATCCCACTCTAAGAACCTCTGCCTGAAACCTGACCTCAGAGTGTGTGGCCAGGCTTGGCTGTATGACCGACCACCTTGTGATGGGACAGCACACCTCAGGACACGAATGTCCCTGTGCCCAGGCCCACGGTGTTGGTAGACAGACACTGTGGGGGGAGGCACTGTAGAGACGGAAACCAAGATGGGCAAAGAGGAAGGGGAACGGGAGAAAACCAGCAAAGCTCTCAGAGAAGCTGCCAGCAGGCTCAGGCGCGGACAGCCCTCCCACCTCTCACCCGCCTCCCCTTCCCGCTCCCACGCCTCTGCACAGAGTTGTCACCCCCCACCTCTGGCTGCTCAGAGACAGCCCAGCCCCGCGGGCCGCTCCCAGGCAGCGCCGGAGGCCCACTGGCAGCCCAGGCCCCAGCTCTCCTAGGCACCCCAGGTCCCGCTTTGGTTTTGTTCTTTTTTTTTTTTCTAACTGTATATTTGAGAATAATTTTAGCTTCACAGGCAAGTGGCAGAGATGGCACAGAGAGTTCCCGTCCGCCCAGCACTCAGCTCCGTCTAATGTGGGCACCTTACATAACCGTGGGGCATTTGTCACAGCTCGGAAGTCGACACCGGGGCAATGGCGCTAACCAACCGACAAACTGCGTTCAGGCCTCGCCAGTTTTCCCCTAACGAACAGGAGGCGGCCTTTGCTCTGCTCCAGGATCAAATCCAGGTCACCACAGCACATTTGGTTGTCATGCTTCCTTGTCTCCTTCCATCTGTGACAGTTTCTCAGCCCTTCTTTGTCTTCCCTGACCTTGGCAACCTTCTAATTTTTGTCTTAGTGTGGTAAAACACAGACACATGCAGCACAGAGTTTGCTGTTTTAGCACCCACGACTTTCACAAGGCGGCGTGCCCGTCACCACTGTTCTGAACAGTGTTCATCCCCTCGAACAGATGCTCCCCCTTCCCCGCTCCCGAGCACCTCTCAGGAGGCTTGGAGGCACCCCCACCCCAGCCCCATGCCCAGGAAAGGTGTCTGGAGGCTCCTGGCTAGAATCGGTCCTAGACCCCAGAGCTGCACAGAAGGGCCTGTAGGGGGTCTCTCTCTCATGACACCCCTGGTGGCCACCTATCCTTGATCCTTGGCAAATGATGGGCTTGCTAAGGGCTGGAGAGGACCCAGACACCCCACCGGCCCCTCCTCTCTGGAAAGGGCCCTGCTTTGCCTTTCGACCAACAGCCGAGGTCTGAGCCCTCTCTTTCCACCCAACTTCACCAAGAGCCCCCTGACCGAGACCCAAGCAGTCTGCTTTCCTCTTCTGGGGGCCGATGTGGGGCCCTCGGCAGAGCACCCCTCCCCCGCAGAGGCTCCCGCTGCCCAGCAGCTCCAGCCATTTGACCCGCATTGCGGCTCTGCGGTCCTGACTCCGGGCAGCCTGCCCCAGCAAGCTGGCTCCCTGGTGTGGGTGTGACGCCACAGCCAAGGGCCAGCCGAACAGAGGATGGGTCTGAGGCCAGGTGTGTGTGCCAAAGACTGGCGCCACCCAGACCGCCCAGTTTCTGCTGCAGGTCAGGCACTCGGAGCCTGGCTGCCTGGGGCCAGACTCCTGTCACTGGGCTCTGGCCACCTGTCCAGACACGCGGGCCCTCCGACCGGACACACGGTCTGCTTGCCACACCTGCTGCCAGGCCATCAAGCCCAGGCTCCACCTGCCGGGCGGGCTTTCCTCCTGTTGCCAACTCCTCCCCGGCGCACCCACATCCCGTTCTAGATGGAGCTTCTTGGCTCAGCCCTTTAATGCTTCTGGGCCTGGCTGTCAGGGAGGAGTGGCCGCCCCGTCCAGAGCACTTTGGGCTTGGCTGGGGGAGAGCTGGACCTATCGCTGATCGGTGGAGCAGGGGAAATGCTACCTGCTCAGCAAGGGGGGAGAGCCTCCCCCTCACTCCCACCCCTCCACCCCAGGGGGTCTCCTTCTGGACCCTGTGGCCTGCCTACAATTCTGTTTCTTGCTTCTGGGAGGGGCTGCTGGGGAGTTAGCCCCTCAGGGCCCCTGTTAGTCATGGACCCATCATGTGGTCATGGACCCCCCCATGTTAGTCATGGACCCAACACTGCTCACAGAGGCCTGCCCTGGCCAGACCCTGGGACGGATGATGGGGACGCAGAACTAGGAAGGCCCAGCCGGCCAGGGGCTGCTCTCTGGCTGTCCGTGCCACAGGCAGGGAAGTCAAGAGTCAGTACAGGCCCGTCTTCCAGGAGCCTCCGAGGCCCAGCCTCGCAGAGATTTCAGGTGGCCCTGGCTTTCAGGCCACAGTATGCAACCCCCGGGGCAGCCAGAGCCTCACACTGAGACAGTGGCTTGTTGGCTGAGTGCACAAGCTTTAGAATCACCGACTATCTGTTTGCTTTGTGACCTGGGGCAAGTGAACTAACTTCTCTGACACTCAGTTTCCTCGTGTGTAAAATAGAGATAAATATTCCCATTAGTTTGGAGATGAAGTGGGCTTGGTTTGTAGGAGATGCCTCCTTCTCTCCCCTTTCCCCAAAAGGATCCTGCTGTGACTAGCTCCTCAGAACTCAGAACTTCTTACTGGTGTTTTCAAAGCCTGTTTCTATTGGGACTCAGGTCTGCTTCCCGAGTACACTGGCCTACTCATCCCAGTTTGCCTAGGGCTTTCCCAGTTTTAGCACTGAAGGTCTTGTATCCTGGGAAGTGGCTCAGACCCAGAAACTGAGACAGCTGTTTGCCCAGTTTCCCAGCCTGCTCACCTACAAACTCCCATCCTAAGAGCCCAGGTTAATCACATCCCCTGGCGCAGCCCTCCCTCCCAACTTCTGGCCTCCTCGAGTGCTCTTCCTTCCGTCTGCATCGCACAAGGGAACTACTATCCCAAGCCAGAAGGGGCAGCCATGGCCTCAGAGCCAGAAGGACAGATGGTGGACAAGGCCGGGTTGAGCAGCACTGAGTTGGCCCCACCCTGGCTAGGAGGGCAATGCAGGGCAGGACAGGGCAGAGCAGAAGTGAGTGACTCAGGCTGAGGTCCAGTCTCCCCACTTCCTTTGGGGAGACTCAGCTTTCACAATATCCTCAGCACCTGGTGGGACAAACTGGAGGGGGTGTCCCTCGGGTGTGGACATTGCTCTTTGGTAAAGGGCCAGGTGAGCACGGATCCCCTGTGTGAAATGCCAGCGTCAGTAGCCACCATGGAAGGCACCGGGGACACGGCGTGGAGTGCATAGGCGGCTGCTCCGCTTGTTTTTGAGTCTGTGCCAGTCACTGTCCTGTGTACTTCACTTGCATTATTCACTCAACAAACATTAATTCACAGCCACCTGGGCACTGGGGACATGGCAGTGAACACTATCAGCGTGCCACCTCAGTCCTCTCACTTACCTCTCCCCGCCCCGTCACTGGGCCAGCACTATTACCCGACATACAAGGGGGGATGCAAAAAAACCAGAGTTATCTTCTGGAGGGTGTGACCCTTGTAGTACAGACTTCCCCTGCTAGGTGAGTGTTCTAAGAACCCATCTGTATCAGTGCACCAGCTGGTGGTGGTGTGAGAGGCTGCATTCAGCTCCCGTGAATTTTTTCTGAAGATTCTTTCATGCATTTGCCCATTTCATGATGGGTGACTTAGAAATGCACCTGCCCACACCATGCGAGTGTTCGGCAGGTTTTGACCAAAAACGGCGTGACTCCTGTGCTCCACCCTCCCTGTTCACCTGATGTCACCCCAAGCAACTTTTTTTTGTTTCCCTGCCCTGGATGAAAAAAAGCTCTCAAAGAGAAACATTTTGCTGATGTGGAAGAGGTGAGGAAAAAAAAAACAGCAGAAGCACTAAAATACATCAAAATCTACACGTTCAAAAACTGTTTGAGCAGTGGAAAAATATCTTGATAGCTGTATTGCATCAAATGCAGAGAACTTTGAAGGTGACTGAAGTTTAAACATATGAGAATAAATATACAGTTTTTATAAATAAATTCCTGGTTGGGGGGGTTCCCCTCATATCAATGAAGAAATTAAAGCTCAGCAAGATGAGCAGGTCCAAGGACACAGAGAGGCTGTGTTTCCACCTGATGCCAGATAGTCCTGACTGTGTTCCCACCTCCTGCCCTCCGGGACCTGCAACCCCATCCCAGGCGTGAGGCTCCAAGGACCCTCCCCTGAAACTCTGACGATGTCGAGCAAGGCCTATTAAGGGCCATTTTCCTGCAGCTTGTGGGGAGGAGTGAAGCACAGCAGGATCGTGACACAGTGCCACCCCCACCAACCCGTGCACCCACCTCGCTGTCCCTAACCCGACTCCCAGCTCAGCTGCTCTAGGGGGAACGCCTAGGAGTTGTTGTTGGGTGTGTGGGCATCCGGGAGCTCTATTATTCTCTTTCCTGGGGCATTGGCTGAGGGTAGAAAACCCATTTTACAGATGAGGAAACTGAGGCCAGAAAACAGCCTAATTAACTCAGCATCCCACAAATAGGCAGACCCGGGGCCAGAGCAGGGGTGCCCTGCTCTAGGCCCAGGGTTGCCTTCAAGACAACAGCAGCCAGCCGGGCAGGGGTGGCTCTGTGCCCCCTCCTTCTCTCTTTCCAGCCCTCCAGGATGCTGCAGGCTCCACACCCAGGTGGCTGGCACCTGTCTCCACAAAGGCAATAAGCTTGAGACAGTCCAGCACTGAGGCTGAGGCAGATGCTGGTGCCCCAGCTCTCCTGGTCTCTCAGATGCCCCCTTGGGTGAGCGAGGGATGGCACTTCCAGAATACACCCCCTGCAGGCTGCCGGCTGCTGCATCCACAGCCCCAGAGAAAGGGCCCCTGTGCCCTCATCCCTGTTTTCACTACTCAGAAATCACCAAAAAAAAAAACCCCTCCAACTGGCATCCATTCTGAAAACAGTTCTATTTTCTGCTCTTTTCCTGTTCAGATAAACAGCGACATAAAATCTGAGCAGAAGGATGGGAGTGATTTCCACATGGGCCCTTACTCATAAGATAAGACATAATTAATTGCCTGAATACTGTGACGGGATTGTCCCAGGGCAGAAACTGCCTGCTTCTGTGCAGTGACACGCCCGAATCTTTACTGGCGCTGTGTCGCAGGAATTGGGCCTTCTCTGTCCCCACCACTGCGCAGACTCTAGTGGGTACAGGGCTGTGCCTGTGACGTGGGTGGGGGGCTGCCATGGCCCAGCTGGCCCCTGGCCTGCCTCAGAGGGCCCCCCTAAACCCGCAGGCTTGCCTGGCCCCTGGGAACATTACCATCTCTGGCTGTGCTGGGTCCGGGCCAGGTGAGAGCCTCTTCTCATTCTAGCAGCTACTACCCTGCCAGCTCCTACACTCCACCCACAGCCAGAGAGCTCTTCCCAAGAACATGGATTTTTCCCAGTCTTCTTCCTGCTGAAAGCCCTCCAGATAAAGCTCAGACACCTTAACGTGACTTAAGGGACACTCCATGGCCTGGGCCCTGGTTCGCTCTGCACGGTCCCGCCCAGGTTGTCCCTGTTGCTTGGCCTGCCTTTCCCTCCCGATCGCGTGTATCAGTGTCCGCCGAGCGGTTCCTGGGCCTCGCCTGCTCTGGGGGTCTCTCCCAGGAGTGCCCAGGGGGCTTGTCCCCTGCTCGGGTCCTGTGCCTCCCACACTGGACCGCGTGCTCATCTTTTTCATGGGCGTTCTATTCGTGACACAGGGAAGCGTCACCATCACACCCTCGTACAAGGGCATTGCCTTCCTCGGGTCCACCACTTTGCGCTTCTTCTAGGGAAAGGGCGTGTTTGGTGCCACTCTGGGTCCCTAGCCGCTAGCACCACACCGGAAATGGAGGACGTAATCAGAGAATGTGTGTTGACTGAAAAAAAATCTAAGTGAGTGAACCCCGAAGTGCTCAGTAAGTGTCTGTTGATTGAAAAACTCAAAGGGTAAAGGACAAAACCCAGTCCCTTAGCTTCTGTCCCTGTCAGAGGTAGAGTCACGCGTGGGACAGTTCTGTTCCTCAAGAGGCACCGAAATGTCCCTGGAACATAAAGGGACAGAGAAAATACGCAGAGCCCTGCAGAAGTAACGCCTGCAGGAGTGTGGTTAGTAGGGTAATATACGGATGTAATAATGTATAGTTTCAGTTTGAACATTTTGCCTAAACTGCCATAGGGTCTGCTTGAGTGCGATGTTGTTATATTACTGAATCGCATGCTTATGACTGTGTCATAAAAGATTTAGTCATCATAAAGGGGCGTTATTTGTGCTGGCCCCTGAATTCAACAGGACTTTCCACCAGCACAGAACTGCGTGTGGTTAGGAGGACTGCGTCAGTGAGCTACATGTCAGGGGTGAATCAAGTCACGGCAGATGGCTGATCATTTGTCTGCTGAGGAGGCTGAGCTCCTTCAACTGGAAGGCTTATGCTCTCGTCTCAGTGGATTTTGTAGTTCAGGCTCAAGGTCAGGATGCTGGAGACCACAGAGGAGACGTTGGGCCCTTTCCTCTCCTCCGCCACACCACCCTCAGACTGGCAGACCAAGACTCCACGGGGCCCTCAAGGCCTGACTCCCAGTCCACCTCCTCCCCTTCCCCGATGCCTGGATAGAAGTGTCTAAGGCTCCTCCCTGGACTCCCTCCGGCTCTCAGGCCGGGCTGTTGTGCCCCAGGCCCCCACCGGGCCTTCCACTGCTGGAGGGCAGAGCTCGTGTCTTCAATCCTCCGCCGCAGAGGGGCGCAGCAGCTGTCTGACGCCAGAGGAGGTGGGACTCGCCGAGGGGACCGCTGTGCAGCCCTCTGCGGAAGCCTTAACGATGCATTTATAGAATGTCATATTTAGAAACAGGGTTCCCTGGTTACGTCAATGCAGGAGACGCTGATTTAAGTCAGGCTGAAGAGGTGCCTTCAGGGGGGCACTCCGAGCACATGCTCACACGCATTGGGGATCTCTAAGAGTGGACCCAGTTTGCAGTGTTTCTCAAAGCGATTTGACTACGAAGTCCCCATTTTACGCAACGTCCTGTTCCATGGAACTCACTTTGGAAATAATGGAGAACACTATGAGATCGAGATACGATTTCCCCGCCCTCTTATTTTCCGGAGGAGGGGTCAAGGCCCTGATGTGCTATCAGGGTCACGACAGAATCCAGGTGCTCCCCACGTCGCCCTGACCGCAGAAGCAGTACCCTAGGGAGACTGAGTCCTAAGCTTTGGGTGGAGGAAACCAAAGCAGCTGTGTGACCTTGGAAAAGTCCAGGATCAGCTCAACCTTTGCAGCCCGTGGTCTCCCCCAGGCAAGGCCTGGACCCAGGTGGGGTCCACTGAGGGGGGTGTGGATGGGTGTGCAGCTGTCAGAGTCTCCCGTTCTCATTCCATAGGGCGTGTCAGAAATGCAAACAGTGCTCAGGCCATGGCCTCGCCATCCCAGGAGAGCTAGGAGGGGCAGGGAAAAGGCAGCCCCACCCCACCATGGAGCAGGGTGTGGCGGTTATGCACACACACCAGATTCTGGCTGGCACTTCTGGGCAGAATGCCTATGGGCAAATTGCTTTGGTGCCTCAGTTCCCACGTGGGTACTGCAGGGGTGGTGAGGATAATACCTACTTCACAGGGCTATTAGGAGGATTGAGTGGAGTAACCCCTTAGAACAGCATCTGGATGGAGTGAGTGCCTGTACAGACAACACTTTTGAGACGCAGCCGAGGCTCCAGCCAGGTCCCGGTCCTCGGTGATTCCCACGTGTTACTCCAGCACTTAGCTCCCTTAGCTAGAAAACGGGCTGATAAGGCCCCTCTAGAGCCATTGTCAGGCTCAAGTGAGCCGATTCACGTGAAAAGTCCTTGGAACTGTGCCTGCTACATAATAAGCCCTCGAGCATGTTAACTATTATTTCATCAGTGATAGAGGAAAACAGGGATACAGAATAATATGAAGTGAAAACACTGAGGATGCAAACTGGCCTGGGCTGTTTCCCAGGCGACACGGGCCAACTCCCACAGCCTTTTCAGGATGAGAGGGGCTGTGCCGGGGGGTGGGCTGTGCAGAGAGCCTTTCGAGTCCTGGAGCCTCCGTCCTCACAGGGCACATGTCACTGGATGCCATCCTTGCTGAGGGTGACTTTTCTGTCCATCCAAAACTTCATCCCTGCTGGGGCATGGGGAGGGCTTCCCTCCCTAAAAGATTCCACACCCAGATCCCAAGGGCCTCACCACGTTCGTATAGAGAGGATTCTTGCTTTTCGGCCTCAGTGTCTCAGAGCTCCTGGGAAGGGTCCAGATGAGCCACAGGCCAATCAGTCGTCCACACTCCAATGCGCCTACTATGGTAATTCCAGCCTCCCAGGTCGGGCTTCCATAAGGATCAGAAGTCAGGCTCTTGTGCACTGGTTCTCTCTTCTGCAGAGTTTTGAAATGAATGCCACACACACTCACACAGCTTTAAGTTCTCCTTCCTCCATCCCCAGCTGGATCTGCCGCCTTGGAGGAAGCCTACGCTCCTTAGATGCCTTTGAGGGTTTGACATTTAGCAGAGGTTTTTATGAGCACACTCATTAGTCATCCTTCAAAGCAACCACATGAAATGGGTCAGGGGCTTGTTCTCTTTTAGCAGACAGAAGGGTTGAGTCACCCACAGTTGCTGATATAGTTTAAATGTGTGGAGATACATATAATTCAAGCTATACTTATCCCAATCGCAATAAAGGGGGAAAATATTTTTAGATTAAGAGCTAACTTTTTTGAAAACTGTGTGCCAGAGTTTATTTCGGTGATTTTTTTAATCCTCACCCAAGGATATTTTTTAATTGATTTTAGAAAGAGAGGAAGGGAGAGAGAGAAAGAAAGAAACACTGATGTGAGAAACATCGATCGTTTGCCTCCTATACATGCTCCTACCAGGGATTGAACCTGCAACCTAGGTATGTGCCCTGACTGGGAATCAAATATGTAATCTTTCGGTGTAGAGGATGAAGCTCAACCAACTGAGCTACCCAGCCAGAGCTATTTTTTATAACTATGTCTCATGTGTTTCTCAAGGCAACTACAGGAAGTAGAAATGTTTTGCCAAATGAGAAAAACAAACCTCAGAGAGGTTAAGTGACTGGCCTGAGGTCACACAGCAAGCAGACCACAGAGTTGCATTTTCCTCCCTGAAGACCATGCTTTATCAATTGCATGGTCCTGTCTTTTCATAAAATGGAATCTGCAGAAACCTCTATAGTTCGTTGAGCAGATACCATGGCCGTCCTCGTTACAGGTCTGAGGGACAGTGGGGAGTCCCCAGGGACCAGGGCCAGCTGCTAAGTGTCTCCCAGTATGTTTCTCCAGGAAAGAGAACAGTCTGCAAACCGGGACTCAAACTCCACTGGTGCCACCAACTAGTTGCGTCTCTGACTGTGTGTGGCCAAGGGCCTTGCCCAGGCCGGCACCCCTGGCAGCATATTTGGGTTGTCCATTGGGGAGACACGGGGCTGGGTGGGCCCTGTGGCGTCTTCCTGCAGGAGCTCCACCACACTTCCTGTGAGAAGAGAGGCGACACTGGTTAACCCACCTGAGCACTGTGGTGAAACCGAACTCAGATGGACATCGAGGAGCAGATGACTGAGGGCGGCCAAAGCCTAGTAGGTCAGAACACCTGCATGTCAACAGACTAACGTGCTGGGGGACTGTGCCCGCGGGAACAGGTGCCTGGTGACACATCTGCTAAGAGCCCCTGATCCTGCCAAGTCCTCAGCCCTGCACCGGCCCCACTGAGGAAGCAGGGGCCGGGAAGAGGCCCCTCGGACTCATCCAAGGTCACACAGAGAGGCTCCGGCGCAGCGGAAAAACAGAATGCTCTTCAAGTCCTATGGCCCCTTGACCCCTGTGTTCTATGTGGAGAACATTTGTTTTGTCCTGTGGAAAGTCCCCAACCGCACGGGCTAACAATCGACTCCAGCTGGGCTCTCTGCTAAGTCTGGCCGTGTGTCCCACATTTCCGTTCCCGTGATCCATCCCTTGGCCCTCCAGATCAGAAGGTGACCTCCTGGACCTCCTCGGGATGTGATTGTCCTCCCCGCCGCTCAGACCTGGGGCTGCTCCTTCCTGGGGACGAGGCCGCCGGCTGCCCATTGTCAACCCCCTGAGCCCTTCCCACCTCTGCGGGCCTTCCTGCCTCACCGTGAGCCTCCCTTGGGGGCCCATTCAAACCGAAGACAATGGCCTCGGATAGACTGAGCCTCCTCCCTGGGCAGCTAAAATTATCAGAAAATAAATGTGTGTCGCTGACCTCAGCCCTCCCCTAGCCCTTCTCCTGCCCTGGTCCACTGGACCGGCCCTCTGGGAGCCTGTGACTGCCCCCAGCCCAGGCCCACATGCCAGCCCAAGGCAAGGCAGGTCTGCTTGCTTCCTTCCCCTGCCGACTGCTGCCCCATGACCATCTCCATGCTTACCTCCCCCTCCTCACTCGCAGAAGCTTCTCAATTGCTTGCACTCTTGCCATTGGCCAGATCCCAGCACCTGTGTTATTTCATTTCATCCAGAACACTTTGAGAAAGACATGTTCTAGACAATTTTTTTAGCTCCCCAGGGAGGTGTGCTCAGGGGTAGTTTCCCCCAGAGGAAATACTTGGCGAGTGTGTTGGTGAGTGCCTGGAAGTATCCCTGCATCTCACTGTCCCCGCAGCAGGCACTCAAGGAGAACACCTGGCCCGGACACCAAAAGGAAGAGTGACCATATCTTGCAGGGCACAAAGACCCTCACCACCCTCCACGCCCAAGGCTTCTCAAGGGTCCATGAGGCAGGAAGGGTTCTGCCAAGTTGGCACAAGGGGTGGACCAAGGCCCAGGCCAGGAAGCGACTGGCTCCACGTACATGGAGCCAGGACTAATTCCCAGACCCCTGACCTCCGGCTCAAGCCTGTCTGTGCCGGCTCTCCTGGCCCAGCTGGAATGGGCACACAGAAATCAAAAGCCAGCGTCCCCACACAGTGCTCCAGGTCCCCTCCCCAGAGAGCTTTGGCCCTGCCTTTCCCTTCTGCCCACCAAAATGACCACACCTGCATGTCCGCTCTCTGCACTGAGTAGAGACACATCACAGGTGTGGTATCAGGCAGACTGTGATGGAATCTCGGTTTGTCAGGGACAGTCGTGGTTCAGCCCTGTTGTCCTGGAATAAGAAAACCACAGGGATCCTCTTCCTTCTAAAAGTGCCCCAGTTAGGACCACACATTGTCATCTCATAAGGCACAGGCACAGGCACAGAGCATGGGCAGCTGGTGGGTGACCTGGTTCAGGACACAACTAGTTCTGTGATTAGAGAGGGGGACAGAGAGGGAGGTGCCCCCTGGAGGGTGCTACCGTGGGGGGCTGGTTGTACCTGCAGCACCCCTTGAGAGTGCTGCCCAGGAGGGGGTCCTGGCCAGGTGTCGAGGTGCTTGGCAAGATAGCAACACGGAGGGAAAGAGCAGAGTCTGAAGTCCCTGAGCTAGGCATCGCCCGGCATCAAGAGATAGATTGCACCTGGGGACAGGGCGACTATGGCTCACACCTCCAGGGGGCACCACTCACATCGAGGTCTCAGTGAATGGTGCCCCCTGGAATCGTATGCAGCCCAGCCGGCCCACAGTGCCCACCGGAAAGCAGGATGTGGTGAGCTGAGCTAGGTGACACCAGAGGGCAAGAAGCTCTCTGACTCAGCAGGGAGCACAGAAGCTGCTAACACAGGAGCAGCCCAAACCCTCGAGGAGAGGAATCCTTTTCCGTCTGGGGAGGAGCGCTCTCAAGTTCATTCAGCCCAGTTCACACTGACTGAGCCCTGACTGTGTGCTGAGCCCGGGCATCTACCGAGTAGGACCGGGCACTGCCTTTGAGGAGCTCCTGGGCAAAAGGGCCGTGGGCAGGAGGGCCATGAACGGGATGTCCCCTGCCTCTCCCACAGAGCAGGGGAGGACCCCGCAGGGAAGCTGTGTCAGGTCAGCTTGTGCTGAGATGACAGACGGAGATGGACTACTCAGGCCAACTGGGCAAGTGGGGGAGGTGGGTTGGGGATGCACAGGCTGTCATCTCAGCCACAGCGCCAGGCCCAGGGAGCTGGGGCAGCATCCGGGATCCCCAGGGGCCTGGAATCTGGCAGCAGCCTGGGGCCAGATCCCAGTCCTGAATTCCTGACGGACGAGTTTGAACTTGATGCTACAGGCAATGAGGAGATGTTTTTGAGTGACTCCGTCAGATTCCCTACTAGCCTGGCAGCACTGGTCCCTGCTGATGTTTCCTCGCCGCCAGCCCCAGGTGGCCCTGCGCTGTCTCCTCTGCACCCCCGCCAGTGAGGGGGGGCAGTTCTCAAACCAGAAGCAAGTAGCACCAAGGCCAGGCGGCTGCCTGGAGCAGAGAGCACTCAGCCCAGGCTGAGCCCTCCTGCTTTCCCCTGACCTCCCCTCCCCCGGTCTGTGGGAATCACTCTGTCCCTGCAGAGAGAGGCTTCCCAAGGGAGGTGGCGCAAGGCCACTTGGATGTGCTAACCAGGGCTGCTGTAAAGCAAGTACAGCTAGCCTGGGAGGACCTAAAAGTCCTTATAAACTTTTCCACTGCTGTTGGCTCCAGCAAGTAGGTTTTCCGTGGCCATTTTACAACAATAAAATTCGGTTGTACGTGTTGCCCGGTGCATCAATGTCCTGGACGGCAGTAGCAAAGGACCACACACTGAGCGACCTGGAACAGAAATTTATTCTCACGGTTCTGGAGGTTGATGTCCGAAATCAAGGTGTGTCAGGGCTGCCCTTCCTTCGGGGGTTGTAAGGGAGGTTCTTCTCCTGCCTCCTTCCACTCCCGATGGCTCCAGGATGTCGTTGGCTTGTGGCTGTATCATTCCGAGCTGGCCTCCACCCTCACATGGCCTTCTCTTGTCCTCTGTGTCCTTTCCCCTCCTATCTCCTCTAAGGACACTTGTCTTTGGATTTAGAACCCGCCGGACAACCCAGGATAATCTCCTCTCAAGATCCATGATTTAATGGCCTCTGCAAAGGCCCTTTTTCTAAATAAACCATGTGCACAGGTTCTGAAGCTTATGGTGGGGCGTGTCTGCTGGGGCCACCATTCAGCCAAGGCATGCAGCCCTCGGAATCAGACAGAGCCAGGTGGAACCCCAGTGTGCCCTGCTTCCTGGTGAAGCTCGATCCTGCGCAAGTTTAGTGATCGTCCCGAACCTGGTTTCTTTGCCTTTAAAATAAGAATTCTATTTATAGCATTGTTGTGAGGGTCACCGAAGATAATACTTGCTTGGCCTACAGTACGCAGTGAATGGCATAAACGACAATGACAGAGAAGAGGAGGAGCAAGCAGACTCAGAGAAGTGATTTGCCCGAGCTCACACAGCTGCCTCGGTGGCCTAGCCGGGACTGGAACGCAGAACGCTCTCACACTGAGCTCTGTCGGCTTGTTCCTCAGTGACACCTCCTCAGGACTGTCCCAGACTGTGGGCCCCTTGGCCGGAGGGCGAGCAGCATCCCAAAGTGGAGTGAACGGCCAACCAGTGGACCCAGGGAGGCGAGATTAGGGTCAGAAATTGGCCTTGAGTTACTGCACTGGCGACAGGGGAAATCAAACTCGGCCTCGCCTTGTACGAGAAGCAGCGTCACGGTAGGGGGCTGTTGGTGGCGGCCGTGGGGCAGGCTCTACCACATGCTGTGTCATTGAGCTTTGCCTCTTCCCTGAAGACTGGGAACTGTATCCCACTCAGAGGTGAGCTCCCACACTCTGCATCTTGGGAAAGGAGAGGACACCACTGGCCCCAGATGAAAGGACTGTGGCAGCCAAATAAAGGTGGGATTCATTCCTTCCTCTCGAAAATCTTTGAAAGCTGATCTCACCTCCCCCACCCCCAAAAGACAGATCGAAGTGGATCTTTCAAGTCCCTGCCGCTCAGGTTCCCCATGCTGCCTGGGGAGGCACCTGCCAGGTTCCCAGGAAAGTGTTCTCATCAGTGCAGCTGCTGCTTACGGTGACTCAGGAGGGTGGACCTGAACTCTGAAAAGGGAAGGCATGGGCCTGGGCTTCTGTCTTGGGTGGGATAAGACCAAATAGGCTCTGGGGGCTGGGGAGCCTGGTGCTGCTGATCCCCGGGGAGTAGGGGCAGGCCTTGGTGGGGCCCTGGCTGAGTCCTCAGGAAGCTCATCAAGGAAGAAATTTATCATCCAGAGAGGAAATTGGTGGAAGGGGCAGGGAGCGGAAAGGACAGGAGTGCCTCCCTCCTGGTGCAACATGGAAATGTTCTGGCAGCAGGAAAAAGGGGAGAAAACAAATGGGAGTGAGTGGACACCATGGTAGGAACCTGCGGGCGGGGGGGGGGGCGGGGGGTAGACATGACCAAGTGGCGATTCACAGGCACAGAGCCCTGCAAACAGGGAGGGTCCAGAGCTGTGTCCTGTGGCCCAAGGGGTCTCTGAGACCCGGGGCTCAGGCTGAGGAAGAGGGAGCCTGCCCCCACCCACGCGATTGGCAAGCTTTTACCAGGTGCCCTCCTTACCGCACTGTGCTAGGCCCCAGACATAGGAGCTGGCACCCAGCCTCCAGACCGACACGCGGGAGCGGTTGTGTGGGCTAACGGCTGATGCGAGTCCACCACAGCGGCAATGTAAGAGCTTCCTTCTGGGGCCTTGAGACCCTCCTGGGAAAGCTCCCGGGGTCCTGGAGCACAAAAGGCAAGGCTGGGAGAAGACAGGCAGTACCTCTGTGCCCACCCCGATGTCCTCAGCCACTTTCTCCTCTACTCTCTTCTTCATCATCTGTCCTGGCCCAGTCCACACTCAACCCAGCTCATTAGCCAACCCAACTCAATGGTCCAAGAATGGGGACAAGTGCTACTCCCCTGGGGCCTACCCACATGTGAAATTATCTTGGGGACCCTCTTTGCCAGGCCTGTACTTACCGATGGCTGTCAACAAAGGGGTTTGGGCCAGGCCCCTTCTCTGTGGCGTATGCTTGGATGACCCATCATGCCAGGCCCTGCCAGAGACACAGGCCAGATGGGGCTCTTTCCCCAGGGGCCATTGGTAAGCCATCCTTTCTCATCTGGACAATCACAGGCCAGCTTATGATCTGAGAAACACTTTAAGTCCTTGGAGAAAAGGGAACATTGTAGATGTATGCCCAGGTGCAAGGTTTACAATTTCTTGTAAAACATAGTTCTCAGAAGCTCATTTTCCCCCTATATCAAAAGCTCCCTTGCACCCCAGGGTAACATCTGGACTCCTCTATGTAGCTTACAAGACCTTGCACAGTCAGCCCTTGACCACTCTAGCCCCTGCCACCCCACTGGCCCACTGTGCCCCAGCATGTCGAGTTCATTGCCAGGTCTCCAGCGGACCAAGCTTGTGGGCTCCAATGCCCCTTCATAGAGAACACTGTCTTCCCGTCTTTTGGGAAACTGTCTTTTCATTTCCAAACACAGGCTACTCGGTGGGTGGATGGGTAGAATGAAGTGCCCCTCTTGGAGCTGCGTATCTCTCATCCTGTGAAATTATAAAGGTAACGAGAGACATAAATGGACCCAAGTGTGTTTAATTTTCCAATCCAAGGCAAGTGCTCCAAGCATGCACACATTCTAACTATACTCCAAAGAATATAGACCATCGGAGGAATGGCAGAGTGCAGACATCTGAGTCTCTTCGTCGCCGCCCCCCCAAAACAACCATTGAGACATTGGAATAAACTACCCCATCAGCCATTGCCTACGCTGTCCACTGATCTACCCCTGTGGGGGTCTGGAGGGAAGACCCAAATGTCTCTCCAGGGTGCTGGGGTCGCTCACTCCAAGATGATGAGTGAGCTCTAGAGTCCCCTGCTGGGTGTTTGGCCTTGTTAAGTGGGATGAGGGCCTGGAATCCAGAGGGGGTGGGGTGATCAGTGGCAGAGCCCCTTCCTGGAGAAAGAGGAGGGTCCCTCCGGCTTCTCTGCCCCCGAGAATGCCCTCTCTGGCTTTGCCCTGCCGTTCCTGCCAGGCCCACGGGGAGAACTGGCTGTTGGCTCCCTTCTCTGATTCTGTGCAGAACCAAGAAGGGTGGATCAGGGCTGCAGCTGGAGGGGAAAGAAAAGCTGTTTTCATGAAAGATGGTATTGATTCCGTTTTTAGAAAGGAAGAGCCCCCACTTCTGAAATGAGTCATTGTAGGAACCATTTGAAATGTGACATTTTTCTTCCCCTTCCCTCTTTTCCTTCTGGAATTTCAGAGTTGAGACTGGTGATGGAGGAGGGTAAAGACTTACCCAAGTAAGTTCACAGACTGTTCCTTCCAACTTACCCTCTCATTCATTCACTCACCCTCAGGAGGCATGCTGTGTGCAGATCAGTACGTGGGGTCTGAAGCCAGAGGACTGGGCGTGGGTCCCAGGTCAGCAGGCTCTAGAGGTGCAGTCCTCCTGGGAGCCCCTGCAGGGGTGCCCAGCCCTTCCCGGCATCTTTAGCAGGCACTTGCTGCTGGTTCTGACCGAGCCAGAGGGCAGGCAGTGAGCAGAGGGTGGGACCACCTGGCGAGTGGGGCTGGCCCACGGCATTCGATCACGCCAGGGTGAATTTCTGAGAAGCCAGTGAAACTGCACAGAACATTGCGACCTGCTGGGGTGGGGCCCGAGGGCGGTGTGGCGTGGCCTCCTCGCCTGGGCTGTGGTTGAAGGGACTGGTATTTCCTTAAATAGGTTACCAAATGGAAAATTTTGAAAGATCCCTTGTGAAAGTGTTTTCCTCTAAAATAGAAATTCTGCTTAATACTACCAGCTTTCTAAGAATAAGTCGCAGATCCCTCCATGAGTCCTTTGTCCAGGGGTGATGGGAGGAAGGTGGGGAAGGCAGACACCCCGAGAACTTCCAGCTTGTTTGTCTACATTTGGAGTCAGTCTCCCTGGGGTTGCAAGAGCCCCCCAGTCCTTCCTGGCAGTCCCCTACCGCCAGGCAAGAGCATCTTGACAACCGAGGAGAAGGGCCTGTGCCCATCCAGTAGGTTCACTTGGGTTCCCGTGGCCTGGGAGCTGTGGCACGAGTGTATCAGCCACCTGTGAGGACTCTCCGTGGCTACAGGTGTAGAGCAGGCACCCTCTCAGCTCTCTGACACTCTGTCTACCCGGGGTTCAGGTCCTCCCACCTCACCACCTCCTCATGCCCCTACAGAGACACACTGGCCCTGCCCCTGCTCTGCCTGCAATTAGCCCACAAACCTGCAGTGCCAAGCAGATGGCAAGCCCTCAGCCAATACCTGAGAGCCTGAGCCAGCCCGTGCACCGACCAGCCTGCCCGACTGCACAGCCTCTCTCTGGCTTACCAGCTGGCCTGCCTTGGAATCACTATGGCTGGTTAGCACTCTTTGCCTCTTTAAAGCCTTGTCCCACCATCAAGTTTCCAGGATCTTTGCCACCAGCAGGGCACAGAAACAGCTCCAGGGAGCTGGGAAACCCAGTCCACTTTGAGAAGGGGAAGCCTCCGTCTGGGGACAGCCCCCCACCCCCGCCCCTGGAGGATATGTGTCTTCTCATCTGCTTCATCAGGACTCCAGGCAGACGAGACACCTTCCCACATTACCTCTCCCACTCAACCCAGACCCCATGTCCACTCGCAAAGGACGGTCAAGTGTACATACATCTGAGACATCAGCCTAGATGTCCCAGGGAAGTGCAGTCCTGCCTCCATGACCTTGTCATCACTGGGCACCGTGCCCAGCAGGATTCCAGCCGCAGTGCTCTCAGGGCTGCTATCAGCACTCCTAACAAGACTGGAGGTGGGCTGGGGCAGAGTGCATCAGAGCCCCTAGAGCCAGGAGCTGTGGAGAAGGCCGTGGGAGGCAGGTCAGAGACGGTGGGAGTTTGGGGTAGCGTGGCTCAATCGCTGTGGGGAGAAGAGCCCGGTGAAGAAGGTGTTTAGGAGGCAAGATGATAGAGCTTTCTGACGGACTAGATCTGGGGAAGGGAGGTTGAAATGGATTGACCAGCGTCCTCCCCGACTTCCTGTGTACCTGGAACTTCAGAATGTGACCTCCTTTGGAACAGGCTCTTTGCAGACGTAACTAAAATGCGGTCACGTTTGATGAGGATGGGCCCTAAGGCTCCTCACGGTCCCGGGTGCCACCCTAGCTCCTGGCATCTCTTCAGCATTCAAGGCAGAAAAACGCAGGAAGGAAAAAGGTGCCAGGTCAGCTCCATCCGCTCCGTTGTTGTCGTTTTCTGATCAGGAGGGTCCAAGTTCTCCCGGGCCTCCAGCACACACCGGCCAGAGCCCGCAGTGTGGCTGCCCCAGCCACCTCTGGAGGCCAAAGAAAATGAGGATGCTGCCTCGTCAGTCTCCGGAGCTGAAGGGAAAACGAAGGGGTGGGCCTGATGCTCGGGCCATCCATCCAACAGCCTGCCCCAAGGACAGGCATGCCTCGAATCTTCTATCTGTATATGGTGGCTACTTTTTAGAATTTCCCCCCAGAATTATCCACAACAACCTTGCAAGGTGGGAAGACCAGGCACTAGCTATTCCCATTTCATAGGTGAGGAAACTGAGGCACAGAGCTTGCAAAGGGTTTGTCCAGAGTCACCAAGAGTCCAAAACTAAGCCAGCCCTGCAGCGGGCGTTCCCGGCTCCCAGCTCTGTGCCCAGCACACCTAACGAAATACATGAACCAGATGATTCTCAAAGACAGGTCACTGTTTCCGGAATACAGCCAGGCAGGGAGGCAGGCGTGATCTGGGCGAGCTCCTACCTGCCTTCTAAAGGCCAAACAATGGAAGCTGGGGCCACATCCTGCTCCGTGCATTTCCTGCCACGCGATAGGGTCATTGCTTAGTTGAATTAGTGCAAATTCCTGATGTCGCTGAAGGTTGAGTTGTCTATGTAGCAAGTTGACTCGCCTGGTCAGAAAGGCAGAGGCAGGGGAGGCAGCAGCACAGAACTCATGGAGCCTCTGCATGGGCTGCTGGAGGCTTCTGCACACCTTTGGCTGGCAGGGTGGGCACAAAAGGGCAGCTGGTGTCCAGTGAGGCAGGGTGTCAGTGCCCCGCTGGTCCAGGCTACTCACCCACGTTGCCTGGCAAAGTTGAGCAAGGAGCTCAGAGGTGGGAGGGGGTAGTGAGTGAGGAGTGGCCCCTGGTCAGCCGGCGTGAGCCCAGAGCCCAAGCAGGAGGGGCCAGCGGAGGCATCTTTCTCCCCTGTCCAGCCTCCAGCCCAGCCCGGCCAGCAAAGCGTCTCTTCATGAGGACAAGAAAGGATGCGGGACAAAGGCGACTAAAAATACATTCTCTCAGTTTCTGCAGGAAGCGTGGTGCCTTGCCCTGGCTCTACCAGGAACAAGGAGCAGCCTTTCTGTTCATGGCATCCTGCAAAGATTGGCTGGTGGGCACCCTGATCAGGCCATCCCGACCCTGATTTGGGGCATAAGTTCCGGTGAAGAAAGAAATATCCCCAGAGCTGGACTTGGCTGAGACACTGTTCTATGTTAACCAATTCCTGTGTCCTGGGCACGCAGCAGACCCACATGTTCCACCCTTCCCTGCAGTTAGGTAGCGCCCAAGCAACTGAGCTCTGACCAATGGAGTGACGTGTTTACGCTAAAATGTGGACCGGCGTGTTCCAGCAATAAGCCTTGCTGGAGCGAATAACAGTGACACAGGCACTTACTCTGCTCTGCCTGGAGGCAGTGTGGGGTGGAGACCATGGAATGAGGCATAGCCCTGTTCCCGGCTTGATTCTGTTACTTATTAGCTGGGTGACCTCAAGCGATTTACTCAATCTCTCTGAAGCCGCTTCTCCTTTGTAGAAAGAGGAAAACCTGCCTACTCACGAAGTGGCTGGGGAAGCTCAGTGACACAATGCACAAGTCTAAGAACTCTTTGCTTAGCCCGAGATCACAAAAATTTAGCCTACATTTTTTTTCCTAAGAATTTGTTATGTACTGCACATTATTATATAGGATATACTGTTACGTACTATACACTGGTGTACACTATATGCCATCACATACTATGTAAGAGGTAGTTCTAGGAAACCCACCTCAGAGCAGTTGACTGATGTAAATCAGGACAGTCCCAGTGGTCTGGGTCCCAGCCTGTGCTTTTACTGTGGCCTTTGGCATCTGCCTTATTGCCAGTGCTTTTCCGTCCCTGTGGAAGGTGGGGACCCTCTTCTGTGGCACCGACTCTCACTGAGACTCCCATGCCCTGGTTGTTGGTTGGAGAGTGAGCTGGTAGGTGAGTATCCAGCTAAGACAGCCCCCCTAGCTTCCAGCGGATATCCTGTTCCAGCACATGGGTCTTCTCAGGGCAAAACAGGCGGAGCCTGAACCATCAGGCCCAGTCTTCCCACCCAGCAGGCTCTCACCAAATCCATGCCGAAAAGCCTGTGGCCACTCCAGGTCAGAGTGAGATCTCAGGAGACGGAGAAAGCTCCCACTAGCAATTCCAGCCCCTGCCAACAACTCACAGTGGCCTTAACGAGAGGCGCGGGAGGAGAGAGCAGTGCCGACGAGGTCCTGATGGGCTAAGTCAAGCTCCCATTTCATCTGTTCCAACTAAAACTCGGGGGGGGGGGGTCACGCCCGTTTTACAGCTGAGGCAGCCGGATCCCAGGCAGCTGCGTCAGGCCGCCAGGCCAGGTCTTGCTGACAGGAGGGGCTGATGGGCCTGGATGGCTGCCCAGCCTCGGTGTGCGCCCCACCCGGCTCCCCTCCACCCTGCAGGCAGCCCGGCCTCCCGACCCTGTTCTGGCCCTCCCGCACCTTTCCGTGGAGACTCTACTCTCTGTCCCCACAGCTCCCTGCGCGCGCACCCCACTCCAGCTCCTAGGCTCCAGGCAGGCGTTAGCTCAAGTCACAAATGCATCAGAACTGTGAATGTGGCTTCCTTTCATTCCCTGCCAACAGCAGGCACCCCGCCACCTCTGCACTTCTGCCCTCAGCGTCCTTGCCTTCCTCAGGCACCCTCCCCCTCTGCACCTGCCCAAACCGCACTGCAGGGGGCAGCGAGAGCCCTGGCCCCACCACCCATAGCCAGCGATGTAGCTGGGGAGCAGGAGGCTGTCTGCCAGGCCTAAGGAGGGAGAGGCCGAGCTCAGGCCCATTCTGGGGCTCTGCAGCTGCTGCTGGTCACAGCTGCGCCTGCTGCCTGGCCGAGGAATGTCCCAGAATCCTCCCCCTGCCCCCACCCCACAAACAGAGGGTGGAGAGGTAGCTGTGCCTGTGAGCTCTTCCCCACCCCACTGGCCGTCCACTTAGGCCCTATCTACCACCTGACCTTGCTCCAGGGAGCCGGGGATCGTTGGTCTGGAAGCCCAAACAGTCCCAGAAGGCCGACACTGAGATTCTTGCTGTAGAAAACCTTGCTCTGTGTGCAGACATTGACAGAAGCCATTATCACATTTCAGAGCAATTTGATGCTTTCTGAAGTATGAGCTGTCACTGAGGAGGGATGTGCCTGTGCCAAGCTTCTGAAGAGTTTCCAATGAAGCCATCAAGTCCACAGAGCCTCCTGGCAGCAGCCTGCGTCCCAGCCACACACCTCGTGTGTCTCTGGGGCTTCAAGGGGACCCCAGAGCAGTGCTCGGTGTCCCGGCCCCTGGTGGTCTGTCTCCTGGGGGACAGCAGCCCCAGAGCATGGGGTGGCATAGTCCTTCTTCCAGCACCTGAGCAGAGCTGGAGGGACACTTCTGTTACATTTCCTTGGAATTGCTTTTACCTTTTCATCCTAATGAGGCAGCGAGAGAATGGGAAGGGAGGGGAGAGAAGAGCCCCCTGAATGCCGCTCCCCACCAGCACCCAGCTGCAGATCTCAAGTGGACGCCCTCATCCTGCCGACGCCACTGCCAGGCCTGCCACGGGGCAGCGTGTTGCAGCGGGCAGTAGCTGGACAATAAAGGGATTGTTCTGTCCACCCGGCTCAGTGAGCAGCTAGTTCCTCAACCGCAGGAGGAGGCTAGAGATAGGAATTACCAGTTGTTCTTGCTCTAGTGAATGCCCAGACGCCCCTGGGGTGTTTTCAGAACTCCTCTCTCGAAACAGAGAATTGGAGTCGCAGGGCCTGTCTGTTAATACGGTGCAATGTGTAAGAACACGAATTCTTGAGTCAGAATATGGAGTCAAATTTCACATTTACATCTGCATGCCGTGTGAACTTGGGCAAGTGACTTAACTTTTCTGTGCTTTGTTTCTGTGCTTCTCAGTAACTGTTGAATAAAAGAATAGATGAAAAGACATGTCCATTTTTAATGTTGAAAGATGTGGCCAATCTATTTCCCTAAAGGCCAGTCAATTTGTACCAAGAAAACAAGAGACTGTTTTCCCACACCCTTGACAACATGGGAGGTTATGGCTTTTAAATTAACTTTTCCATCTGAGAGGGGAAAATTGGCACCCTTGCTTCCCTAAGCCGTGCCTGGCTTCTCCCTGGGAGTGCGAGTGGCCAGACTGATTTGGGAAGTTCTGTCTGTTTGCCGTGAACATGCACAGAGCCACAGGCCTGGGAGCAGTCTAGAGAGCAAGGTAGGGAAGGGGCGCACAGGGCAAGGCCAGGAGATGCAGCCCCCTAGAGAGCAGGGGAGGGTCTGGACAATGTCACAGCAGCTGCCCAAGCAGCTGCTACACAGTGCAGGTAGAAGGGATGCTGTGCTCAGGGAGGGGACCTTCAGAGAGCCCAAGGCAGGGACCAGCGTCCTTCAAAGGAAACACTGCGTGGGTGGGAGGCTGCCGGGGTTCCGCCAGGCCCCACCCTCCCAGAGGGATCAGAGGTACCAGAGTCGTGGCCTTGAGAGGCCTTCGAGTCATTGAACTTCATTTTCAAAGTTTCTTCCCAGAGGCACAGTGTGTTCTTCTCTCCCTGCCAGCCCTGGTACCGCCACAAGAGTCTCAAAGGCTTTATTCTTGTTCTGGGCCCTCTTCCCTGGCCCCCTCTGGATGCCCCAGCGGCTTCCCAAGGACGGACAGCATCTCTCGGGTTCTGGGTTTTAAAGAAGAAATAATTCAGGCCCAGAAGGGCCCCTGAACCTCTTCAGTGCGATGCCTGCCAGGACCCCCACAGCCCAGGGAGTGCAGGGTGTCTCCTGGCACCTGCTCGGGAACACACTGGCTGTGGCCTGGGCAGCTGCCCTGGTTTCTTCAACCTGCCTTTGCCGTGGGAAGGGCGGTACAGACCTACTTTAAAAAGAGACGTAAGAGATGCAATGACCTAATGCAACGTGGGAACCTGGCTTGGATTCTCGTTTAAGTAAACCAACCACAAAAGACATGTCTGTGACATTTGTAGAAATGCGAATAGACTTGGTGTTAGGCAATATTAAGGAATGGTGCATTTTGATGGCTACAACAGTGGTATTATGGTTACACAGAAAACCTTTCTTATTTTTAGCGATGCAGACTGAAGTGTTTCATGCGAAACGTGTGTCAGCAGTTTGCTTCAAAATCCTTAGGCAAAAAGGTAGATGAAGCAACTACAGCAAAATATTAATAATTGTTTAATCTAGGTGGTGGCTACCAGGGATTCATTACACCACTGTATCACTTCTTCTGTACATTTAATCATTTTCATAATAAAAGATTTTAAGTAGAAGGAGGAGGAGTGTGTGTGACTCTGGACAAGGCTGGAGCTGAGCACACAGAGCCTGGGCCTGGCATGTCGCCGAGACAGTGGGGACCCAGCCAGGGGAGCTTCCACAGCTGTGCTGACCCTAGAGAAGCCTCAGACCGGAGCTGCCTATTTCTCTCCAAGTCCTGAGTAAGCACCTGGCATGTCAACAGGTCCCTCCATGGCGGTCCTGGTTTCCTGGACTGCAGAGCTGGGCTATAGCCTCTCGGACCCCTGACAGAGTCAGCCCTCTTCCCGGAATAGGGCAGGACACCCCAAAGTCTGCCTTGGAGCCTTCCATCCTAAAGATCAGAAGTCCCGTATTGACAGGCTGTCCCTGGTGCGGCCCCACGGGGCAAGAGGCCTGCCGAGCTGTCTCGGAGGTGGCGCCCAGCAGTTACAGAATCCCAGTTCTCACTCTGGCTGCCTCCTCTCCAGGAACCCCCGGCCAGGCGCAAGATACAGAGGGCAGCGCCTTGAAATGCAGGGCATGGATTTGGGACAGAAAAGCTGAGGACCTGGCCTTGTAAAAATCGAGAGAGCAGGAGCCTCCCCGGAAGTCAGAAGGGGCCCCTGTGAGCACAGAGGAAGTCACCAAGATCAAGGGCAGGCTCGGGCTTGCCAAGCTGCGTCTTCACAGGAATAACCAGGGCACATCCCCACCCCCAACCCGGTCCCTGGCTTATCACCCTCCTGAGGGGGCTGAGAGGCAGGTGCAGAGAGTTCTCCAGTACCCACTGCCCTGACACAGGCACAGCCTCCCTGACGGTCGGCAACCCCACCCGAGGGGCACATCTGTCATAGTCAATGACCACACAGCATTATCCCCGCCACCCCATGGCTGTGTTAGGGTTCCTTCACTCTCCTGCCGAATGTTGTACGAGTTTTGACAGATGTCTAAGCGACATATTTCCACTGGTAACAGCATCGTACGCAGTGTGTTCACTGCCCTAAACACCCTCTGTGCTCTGCCTGGTCAACCCTCCCTCCCCTCTAACTCCTGGCAACTGCCAATCCTGTGACTGCCTCTGCAGTTTCACCTGTGACCGATGTCGCAGAGCTGGAATCACACAATGCGCAGGTTTTTCAGACGGGCGCCTTTCACTGAGTGATGTGCCTCCGAGGCTCCTGGGCGTCTTTGCGTGGCTTGTGGGGAGGAGCTCTGTCTCCAGGCACAGCCTCTGCTCTCCCTGCGTCTCCTGTTCACCGGCCTGGAAGCTCTCCAAGCCCCTCCCCTCCTTTGGGGGTTCTATGGAGGCTTTATTGCACAGGCATGATTGATTAAAGCACTGGCCATTGGTGATCGAAGACAAGCTCCAGCTTCTCTGACCACCCCGAGGTCGAGAGGCGGGACTGAATGTTCCAATCCTGTAATCACAGGTTTGGCTCCTCTGGTAACTAGTTCCCATCCTTTGGGTGACAGGTCATCAGTGTAACAAAACACACCTTTTTAGCTGCTACCACTTAGGGCATTCCGAGGGATTCATGAGCCCTGCCAGACCCAGGGACTGGGACGCAGACTTAATCGGTAGCTCTCACTATTAATCACAATATCACAGCCAGAATAGGCTCCATTATGCTGTGATAATCGATGGCCCCAAATTTCAACATGTTTACCTCTTGCTCACATAGAGGCTGCTGCAGCTCAGGCCTCTCTCCAGGACACTGTCTGCTATGCAATGTCTTGGTGACTCAGGTAGCACTGATCTGTGGCACTGCCATCTCAAGACAAAGGTGTGGGGCACCAGAGAGTGACATGGGGCCTTTTCACTGCCTCCACATGTCACTTGGGACAGAAATGCCACTTGGCCCTTCCTAACTACAAGGGAACTGCAGAGTGTGGTCTCCACAGACCCAGGGAGGAAAGGAGAAGCCCAGGGCAGGTCTCCCACGGGGACAAGCTCCCTTTCAAGGAGAGAGCCAGTGAGGCGAGACTGAAAGAAGGTAGATGAGGCTGCTGTACCGGCAGAAGGTAGATTACTTTAAAAATCTTTCCAAACTTGAGGTTCTATTTTTCTATGATTCCGTGGTTCTTGGTGTGGACAAATCTAAACCTGACAAGCTCAGAGGAGGCCTGCATGGCAGCCTCATGGACTCGGAGACCCAAAGTAGCCACATAGGACGGGCTGAAGCTAACACTCCGTAAGTACAGGTGGGTCAGGGTGGGCAGTCACGTCCTAGGCCGGCATCTTCCCTGACAAAGGTCAGTCTTTGCCTTCGCTGAGCCTGTCTGTTGTCTTTTTGTGTCGAAGATAACACGCCTTAGGAATGTCAGGCTAATTTCCTTTTTCTAGACCCTTCAGGACACAATCGCCACCGGAGCAGAGACCACAGAGCCCCTCGTTTTTGTATTGTGTTCATTGCTGACTGTGAACACAATACCTACCGGTATTGTGAAAAGAGGTGTGGAAGAGGTGTGTGTCTATTTGTTTTGCTTTTTATCCAATCCCAGGCAATCTCCACCCTCTTTGCTTTCTCCCAGCTCCCTAATCTCTCGCCAGTGGATTTCATGTAACTCCCTTACACCTCCTTAGATTGGAAGGTATAAAATAAGGTGCAAAACTGCCATTCTCTGGAGCATTTTTTCAATCCGTTGAGATTTCGCTTCCCAGCAATTGCCATCAGTTAGGCTCAAATAAACTCATTAAAATTCTTACAGGTTTGGACATTTCTTATGTCAACATCAGAATGCATTAAATTGCTAAGTGGTTCTTTTCCCAAGAGGTTCTGTGCTTCTGGGAAGGTTTACTCATAATTCAGCTCCTAGAATCACCCCACTGCAAGCCGCACAGGTCCCTGGGCGCTGAGCCTCCGAAGGCCGGGCCAGGGCAGATCAGGGTGCAGTGGGTGATGCCCTGGGCTGGCAGGAACAGCCTGAGCTCGCAGGGTGTGGCCGACCTGACTAGGCCTGGCCCTGCAGAGAGGCTGGGGCTGAGATCATGCAGGCAAGTCCAGGGCGGGAATCAGCCTCCTGCCCATCAGGCTGAGAAAGGGCAAGTACACCCATCTCCTCAGGAAAGAAAAAAGGATGGGTTCAATTCCGTATCCGTGGCCAGGCCCACGATTCGGTGGTTGTGGAGGAGGGCAGCTGCGGCTGTGAGGCCAAGTGCATCATCGGTGCCAACCTCGTGCCAACCACAGGAACGTTACCTCTTTACGCCCGCCCTCTTCGGACGGCCCCGCACCTGCACTCAGCACAGCACAGGGCAGTGAACACCCTGTGCTGGGGCACCCTCCTCCTTGCAGCGATCTGGAAGGAGACCTGGGGGGTGCCAGTGAGGGAGAAGAGGGAGGTTAAGCCGGTCCGCACACCAATCTCCGTGAAAAGGTGGGGTTCGCCCCTGCCCCAGGTCTGCTCATCGTGGGGCCACACTGTGTGCTCCCTTCCCCTTCCTGCCTCTGCAACTCCTGTCATCAATAGTGAAGATGTCACCATTTGGGGAGCTCCCCTGGAGAAGTCCCTAATGGGGTCAGAGCCCCTGGCGCTGACACGGAATGCTCCTTCCTCCTCATGGGGACTGATGGTCATTGTTCTTCAGCTGGTGTGTGAAGTCACCGTGTGCTTCGCTGAAAGATAAATTGCATATTTCCCCCAGGAGAGAATGGATCACACAGGCTAATGCCCTTGCTTAAAACCCATTTACTGAGAATCCTGCTTCAGGTTGTGTTTTAATAGACGGATTAGGGAGGCATTCAAAAAAGACAAGGGGCCACACTAAGTGGGTTTCCTCTTAGCCCACAAGTTTGTTCGCAGAGGAAGTAGTGAAAAGGGCTACACTCCGTTGGTTTGCTCAGACTGCTGTTGCCTGGGAGTCTCACGGAGAGAGGGAAAGAATGGAAGCCTGCAGGTCTCCAGATACACCCCAGGCCATGAGACAGGTTGTGGCAAAGCAGAAACTGGGCCCTCCTTCCCACACCCCCCCCAAATTGTGCGGCCCCTCTCACACATCAGCGAGAGTGCTCTGCAGAGCGCCTGGACTCCAGGTCGTGTGGGACCCATAGTCCACACTGGAGGAGAGGGATGGGGACTGGCAAAATTCTTGCCACTTCCGTGCCTGGACCAGATGTCAGGCTCAGGCCTCGAGCAAATCGAGTTTGGCTCTGAACAGCAACCACAGGCCCCTGCCCCATAAGCACAGAGACCTGGACCAGCAGGACTCCCAAGAGGTGGGATTTTGAGCATGGAGGAGTGTCCATCACAGCAAACAACCTGGCCTCAGCAGCAGAAGCCCTGCCTTCCACCCAAGAATCTCAGGGCCCAGGAGTTCCCACCCTGACGCGTGACCCAGGCAGAATGCTTGGCCGCTCCCGGCCTCAGTCTCCCTAGCCACACAACACAAAGGGTGAGGGGTCATTCGGAGAGTCCTGGTGGGACGCCATGTCTGACGGATAAAAAGCTGAGTGGAGCATTTTAAAACGCAGCTTAATCTGTCAACACTTCCTGGGCAGCTCTGGGGAGCAGGCTGTCAGATCTACCTAGCTCGTCCCTGTCACACAGGCAAACCCTCCACTCTGCTGGGCTGGACACTTCCCTCTGGGTCTGCTCCCTGCCCCCACGGACCAGAAGTGGGTACTTGTGGGGAAGGCTGGGCCTGCTGCAGGGCTGAGGGAGGCTGCCTTCTGTGGGCCACAGCCCCTTGCCCACATGCGTGAATTCTTAAGTGTCTCTCATTTCCTGTAAGGTGAATGTGGCACCCAAACCATTCCCTAGAAAGCACAGAATTGGACCCTGGCTGCTGTGGCTCAGTGGACTGAGCGCTGGCCTGCGAACCAAAGGGTCTCTGGTTCCATTCCCTGTCAGGGCACATGCCTGGGTTGTGAGCCAGGCTTCCAGCTAGGAGCACATGAGAGGCCACCACACATTGATGTTTCTCTCCCTCTCTTTCTCCCTTCCTTCACCTCTCTCTGAAATAAATAAATAAAATCTTTTTTTAATATTAAAAAATAAAAGAACTGGAGCTGCCCAAGTGTCCACGGCCCCAGCTTTGGGCCAGATCCTACCCAAATGTCCGCATCCTCCTCTTCAATCCTCTCCCTCCATTCCCCTCCTTCTCTCTCTTCTCACTTCTCCCCACCCCCCGTCAGCTGTTCCAAGGCAGCTTTCACAGGCTGCTCAGAGCCTCTGAGCCGCAGAAAGCGTCTTCCGGATGCAGAGAAGAGTGGAGTTGGAAATCAGTTGTTCCACTGAGCCCCTTAAATGACGTGTCTCAGAGAACAAGGGTCTTCCAGTGGGGGGAACCTGTACAGAATCCCTTCGTGACCTCCATGACAGGCTGTGGACTCCCCGGCACTCACCACTGATGACCCTGTCCAGACTGCTTCCTTCCATGACCCCACATTGGAGACCAAGTCAGTACTCTGGTGCCACACGGGGCCAGACCTGCTGTAGTCGGGGAGCCCTGGTCTCTAGCATGGAAGGACCGATCAGTCAGAAACTCAGTCGTACAGGAAGGGTGGCCTGGGCTCATCAGCTGAATGCTGGAGAAGGCCCCTGGGCGAAGGCCCGAGGGCAGGTCTGAGTCTGACTGCAGGAGACTCGGTCCTTTCTCCCCCTCAGCCCAGCTTCCCTGGGAGTGAAGCACACAGGCCCTGGGGAGGGGAGGGACGGGACCTGAGGTCCGCTGAGTGGCTTCATGGCCAAACACAGGCCAGACATCGCCGCAGGCAGAGGGCGAGTGCCAAGGCAGCCACAGGCCGGCTGCTGGCTGCTGGTTCCTGCTTTAATTACACAGTGAGAGCTAAAGTGCACGTCTGGCCCCAAAATCGCCGTTTCCTCTGAGGCAGGCTGTCTGAGGAAGCTACCTGTCTCTGTCAGGCCAGGCGGTGGGAGGATTGCTGGCTGGCAACCCCCAGACAAGAGTCTGGGTGCACCCTGATCGCCATCGCCAGCCCAGTCTGCTTCATGGTTACCCTCCCCTGCCTGCTCGGTGTCCCCAGAACTCCGATGGCAGGGCCACACCCCAGGCAGTCAGGCTGCTATAACACAGTGGCTGGCTAAAGCCAGACACAAGCCTATCTCACGGCTCTGGAGGACGAAAGCCTGGGAGCAGTCACCAGCGTGGTGGGATTCTGGCGAGAGCTCCCTTCCCGGCTTGCAGACAGCCGCCTATTTGCTGTGTCCCCACAGGGCAGCGAGAGAGTGAGTTCCAGTCTCTTCCTCGTCCTGTGAGGACACTCATCCCACTGGTGGGGCCTGCCCTCAGACCTCTCCCAAATGCTCCACTTCCAAATGCCATTGGAATTTGGGGAGACACAGACCCTCAGTCTACAGCGGGACGTATCAGCTTGTGGCTCTCTCTTCCCAAACGCGCGTCTCCAGCCTGGGCCCTTCACCTGAGTGCCAGGCCCTCTACTTGTTCTGCCTGGTGGATGCAAAGAATCAGAGGTGACACCAGGGCTGGGGCAGAACAGAACAAGTCCAGATACAGGGCCATCTCCAGAGCAACCCCCTCCTGACGCTGGCCATGCCAGTGACTCCCTGGTACACTTCAGCCAGTTCCACACGTCCTAAGAGCCTGTCTTTGCAAGTTGCACCCACAGCTTCCTTTTTGCTGTTACGAGGGGGAGCATGGTCCATGTAGGGGCTGCTCAGACCCAGTCACAGCGAGCGGGAGCAATCCCTGGCCTCCCCCGGGCTCTTATCTCACGGAGCCAAGCTCCCTCTGCTACAAAAGAGAGTGCATGCCTGCTCCTTGCTCAGCTGTCATGTGGTTGGATAAGATCACGCATGTGAGGATGCCTGGCCTGGCCCCTGATGTGTCTGACCAGATAACCATCCACCTCCTCTCTGACTGCCCCTACTATGTGCCCATATTCCCAGACCCAGGGAGAGGCAGGGGCAGGAGGAGAATTGGTGGGCTCCTCAACCTAAGGCAAGCCCTTGGGGACTCCCTCAAGCTTCTCTCCTACACGAAGTCCAAGTTTCCACAGCCAGCTGGGCCTGGGGATGTCTTTGACAGCAAGGCTCAGGTATCCCTCCCTTCTTGCTGAACCTGCACCCCCTCACAAGTCCAAGTCCTCCCACCCCAAGGTTGAGGGCTCTCAAGACAAAGTGCCGACAGACATACTTCAACCTGATAGGCACTTTTGGTCCCTCTTTGCCCTCTTAGGAAGGTGGGGGGCCTCGCAGGGGAGGCCGAAGCAGCCCCAGAAGAGAATGGACATTGTTCGAGGTCTGGGCTGGGTGACTTTCACCCATCTGGGTGACTCAGATGGGCAGGGGAACTTTCAAAAGGGGCTGGAGGCCGGGCCTCTTGGGCCTGTTGGGTCAGGGAGTGTTGTGGCTTCTGCTTTTGCTGAAGCTGCAAAAGCCAAGGAGCGGTTTAATTCAGAGCCCTGTGAGCCTGGCAGTGTGTCGGAGACCCCTCTTCTCCAGGGTTCACCCTTGGCCTTGGGAGCCAGGAAGAGTAGGGGGGTTCCTGTGGGATCTGTAGCTGCCTTTTAAAGACAATGTGTCCCTTAGTCCAAGTGTCTCTTAGAAGTCCTGTTCCACGTGGGTCTGCTTCCTGCCCTGGACCATGAAGGGCTGGCATGGCGGGTTCCTGGAAGAGTTCTGGTCACACCATTCCAGGTCTGATTTCCACTTATGAAAGGTTCAAGAACAGTCTGACCAGACACTTAGGCACATACACATCAGGACCCATGCCACACACAGATCCCAAATTTGGAAGGCCATTCACATTCTGAAAAGCATTTTCTTTCCTTCTCTGGGACTGAGACCAGGTTATGCTCACTGTTCCCGGAGAACTAAGACAGAGTCACATAGAGGATTTTTTTTTCCTTTTGACATGCTGCTTTCTTTAAAAAGAAAAAGGAAGTTGGATCAACGTGTTCTCAACAGTGAAAAATGCTCCCTCTTTCCCCCAAAGTAGCTGGCTTGATTCTGTTCAATATTTGAAGGAGCCAAATGTGCCAAAACTTCACAGAGATGAAGAGAACAGATTCTCATTTCCAGGTTGGCCAAGATGCTCCCCCACAGGCCCGCAGGACGCTTCTCAGGACCCCAAGCCCCACGTCTCCCAGCTTAGTTCAAGGTCTTATTAGAGGGACATGTTTTCCTAGAAAAAGGAGTAACAGAACACATTAAAATGGCAGGTCAAGGCCACGATGAAGGGTCACAACAGGGCTGTGGAGCTTCATTGTCCTGCAAAGGGACAATTCAAGACCTGTCAGAGGTGAAAGGTCACTCTAGGTTGGCATTTTCAGGGAAGACCTCATAGAGGAGATAACATTTTGGCTGGTTGAAGATGTGCACTATTAGACTAGTCAAGATAAGTGGGGAAGACATGCCTAGAGAGGTGATGAGCTTGAACAAAGGCAAGGAGAACAGGACAATGAGAAGGCCCCCTGAGTTCGGGGTCCAGGGAGTGGACCAATTGGACCACAAAGGAACGCTTTCCGGGGAATAATAGGAGAAGAGGGGATGAATTTCATCCAGGAGCCAATGGCCATGGCAATGGCAATGGAAAGGGAAAACTACAGATTTTTAAGTAGGAGATACAACCAATATTTAGAGCAATCACTCTTAAGACGTTGACAGATGGCCTGAAGGGGCTGAACCGATCAACCACGTTCACACACAGATCGTACTCAGTACGCTTCCTCATAAAGGTTCCGGGCACTGCCAACCCACGAAGCGACAGCTGAGGCCAGCTTCAACCTCGTGAGAAAGATTAGCAAACTCCTAGAGCATACTCCTTTTTGTAATAGTTTTTATTGGCTTATTCCTAATTTTCATTGAATTAGTACAGAAATAAATGTCTACTTTTTTTTTCCACTTAAAATGTTAAACCAAAGTCTGGACCTCGAAACCATCATATTTTTTGTAATGACAGGGTTGATGTCAACCTCCCTTACAAGATAATGAGCTCCTTAAAGTGCAGAAATGATTGTATTCATCTCTGTCTCCCAAAGCCCTAGCCCAGGGGCTGACGCACGGAGCTACGCAGATGACCACTTTGCAGAATCAGGTAACAGTATCTTCACTACCATGCAGTTGACTCCAGCCAAGACATTGTAAATGACTTATTGTGCTTTAGGGTTAAACCATGAAGGTGAATATTCTTCATTCACCTTAAAAGTAAACTTGGACTGGCAGGCCCACTAATCTGGAAATTATTTTTTTAAAGAAAGGTTTATCTATCTCTCAGCTTTCCTGACAAACATATATTCAGCAAACATTTATGTCAGAGAACTTCTTTTAAACAGGTAAGAGCTTAGAGCCTACTGACCTGCCCCACCCCGCCTCCCTGCCTTTGGCAGCAGCGGTTCCAGCAACAAGGAGCTAAGCCTTCCTGTCCCCACCGGGGGTCTTGGTGGGCGCCTCACAGTGCCCACTACCATCTTGCACGGTCTGTGTGGGCCAGCGTGCAGACACCAGGAAGGAGGAGAAGGTAGAGAGTCTAGGAGACAGATCTGGATGTAAACCTTGGCTCTGCTGCTTACAATGTGTCAGCTCAGATTCAAATCCAACTTTCTGAGCCTCAGTTTATCCGTCTAGAAACAGGGAATAGTAATATCCACCTGGCAGGGTTTTCCGGAGGATCAAAGTATTTAAAAAGTCCTGGCACAGGACAATCCCTGGAAATGGTGCTACTAACAGGTGATCTCAATAATTGTCATTATCTTAGCAGCCGAGGAGGCAAGGATGGTTCCCTGGTGTTGGGGCAAGGTGTTCTCAGGTGGGAGCTATGCCAGAGTCTAGGTCAAGAGCCATCAGGTACACAGGTCACCAGGCTCCAGGCCACTAGCCATTGCTAGTCATCTCCTTAAGTCTCAGGCCACTGGCCTTCTGGGATTAAGGACATTGCTGTAGGGACATCATCAGGAACAAAGGACAACACCGGGAACATGTTTTCAGCTGTCCTCGCCAACAGAACCCAGCAGCCTCCGTGTGCCAGGCGCCAAGAGGCTGGGCCGGGGGGTGGGCATCCCCATGCCACTGGCCTGCCCAAGGGGCGAGACCACATGACAGATTGGGGCTATCTGAGTTCACCATTTCCTCTTTCAAACAGTCAGCAAGTAGAAAGCCACCCAGCTAGCTGGGATGATTTCCAAGCATATGGCAAGCTCAGAGTGTAACGCCACAGTCAAGGCCGCTGTGAGCTCTGATGGTCCTTCCCGCAAGGACTCACCGCACTTCACTGTGCTGATGTGACTGGTTCTCACGGCTCTCCTCGACAGGAGGCCCCACGTGGTAGCACACAAGCTCTGAAACCAGAAAGGCCTGATTCCTCAGTTGAGCCCGCTGTTCATCTTTCACCAACCGTGGGAGCCTGGACAAGGGTCAGTGACCTCCAGCAAGACCACCCGGCTCACACCTGCAGCTAGCTGAACAAGTCGAGTTGATTACTCACTGAAGTGGGGGAGACCTCACACCTGGGGCGTCTCCCTAAGAGGGTATGAGGAAGAACCGATAATGGAATTTGGGTTTGGTGGGGTGGCTTGAGGGGGCTGTAAGGAATCAGCAGTTCGTTTTACTGGGTGTTGTTAGAAAGCAGGGGCAAGTTTATGACGAGTGTCTCAATGAATCTTTCTACAAGGAGGGCTGTGACCCTCCTTATAAGGAAGCTGTAGACACTCACTTTGGCCGAGGGTGACAGGTAGTATTTTGTGGGTGACTCAGTGACATTTTTTGTCTATGCTGAGACCAAATGATGACGTGGCCTTGCTTGATCTCAAGGTGTCCTTGTGTGAGCTGCCGTCTTCTCAGGTGGTCTGGGTCCAACAGGAGAGAAGCACAGGTGAGCTGTGAATGGAAGGGCAGCTTCCCACCGTCACCACCAGGGCGGCTCTCTTTTCCTTACCTGCCAGTTACTGACTCTTGCCGTGCGTCAGTTCTTCCATCCATAAAATGGGAGTATGTGCCTATGCAGAGAGTGGTTTGAAGAATAAGTCAGATAAAGGAGCACCCAGAGCAGGAGCACCCAGAGCAGGAGCTCGCTGCGTGCCAAAACTCCATGGCACCCCATGGAAGTATCACACACAGTAGCTGCTCACACACCTGTTTTACAGATGAGAAAACTGGGAGAGAACAGGTGCAGGAATTCTGGGGGAAAAGTCAGAGGTAAAATAGCCACTGACCAAGGCTGAGAGGGAGAGTCCTATTCGGAGCCCATGAGGGTTGGCTCTTGACAGGAATATCCCCCAGCAGCAGCTCCCTGCTGGCAACTGAAGCACAATGTCAGGTTCAGCCTCTGCTCCCCTGGGCTGGAACACTGCCCAGATCCTGGGGAGGAGGGGGAGTGGCCATCAGCAGGACCCCAGGGACCAAGGGTCACCATGGGGCCATGATGCCCGGGGTTTCCCTTGGCAGCTTTCACACTGAGCTTGGGGGGAATGAGTGGCCTCAGACACAGAAGCAGGGGCCTCCGACGGCAGCCTCGCTCTGAGCCAGGGACAGGGCCGGGACAGGGCCAGGCCACTGCTTCTGGTTCCCACGCAGCATCTCCTCCTCTGATAATAGCAGAGTTAATCACAGTGCGATTTCCAGAATAAAGCCCACCCAGGCCGAGTTCCCCAAATTACACCCTCTCCCTGGTAATTGCAGAGCTGTGCCAGGCCTGCATCTGGCTTATAACAGCATTTCCATAAGGACCAGATTTAGTGCCACCTCTCATTTGGTGGAACAAAAGGAAAATTACACACTCCTGATGGCCCTGCTTCCCCAGCTTGGGACAGTAGAAAGGCCTCCAGCGTGGCGTCTCGGGTCAGCCCCCTCTCAGCTGTGTGGATCCGGGAATACAATCAGCCTGGAGGTGCTCAGTGGTGAAGCGGAAATAACAAAGCCAACCCATCCTTCCTGTCACCCGAGACTGTTGCAAAGATCGAATGCCATAGTCACGTGTGAACACATCAAGAGCTCTAAAAAGAATTATAAACCGAAAACAAAAATGTTTTCTCGATACCGTGCTTGTTTCCCGGCAAACGCAACAGATTTTAAGTAAAAATGAGAAGGCCACATTATAACTAGAGTGTTGTATGGCGACGTAATTAATGCTCTTCCCCAGGGTTTGCTAATGATGGTTGTTTCAGGACCCTGCAATTTGAGACGTCACCCAAGAAAGTCTGCGATGTCTCGTCTGGCTCTGCTTACGGAGGCAGAGAGGTTGGCTTGTTATGTACTATTCGATACGTCCATTCAGCAAAAACGTGTGGAGGGTCTCCGGGTTCTAGCAGCTGGAGATGCGAATGGGGAAACCAAATCCCCAGGGAGCCCTGGAAACCAGCTCTCCAGGCTGCACAAGAGCTTGCCTTGACTGGCCCGTGGGAGGTCTGCAGACATCCAGCTCTTGGGCAGGGCCCATGTACGCAGTGGCCAACATCTCTGCTCCTCAAGAGTAGGTGTGGGGACTGCGACCTGGACAACCACCTGGGGCTGCGTGGCTCGGATCATGAGAGGACAGTTGCCACTAAACAGGCCCCCAGGTGGGGGAGGGTCCTCTCCCCGTGTGAGGCAGAGGCTGAGTTCAGGTGGGCTTTTTGTCTTCTCTCACACACACACACACACACACCCCGGGCTAAACAGATCTGAGCTCCTTCTCAGATCTGCAACTTCCCCAGACAGCAGGTCCACAGGGGGCTCTCCTTCCCTGTCGGAGGGGAACCCCAAGCCGTGACCCTGAGCAGACCCAAGTGGTCAGACCCCAGGATGATCGCCCCTCCAGTTTCCTCTTCAGGTGGGTGATCTGGGAGACACCTGACTCCTTGGCAGTGCTTTCCCAGTCTGAATTATTCAGTGTAGTTCTAGTCCAATACCTTCGCTGGCCTGGCAGTGTAGTTACGGGGTGGGTGGGGGCGGGGGTGCTACTGATCAGCAGGGTAATTTACACTGGGCTTTGGGACACTACACTGGGGTCTTTCCTAGGTCTTCCCACCAGTGTAGGGGGCAAACAGTCTCCTCATTCTTTCAGATCATCAAATGGATAGTGATCAGCTCAAACACACACACACACACACACACACATACACGTCCCCCAAGTACAAACAGTAATTCCCAGACTCATTGCTCTGTGTTGAAGGAAAGTATAAACAACATTTTGCTTGTCGCACACAGCCTGCCTGGCTTCCCTAGCCCCTGCACAGCAGGTGAGCACCGCTTTGTTCTTCCTGCTCAAGGTTGGTGGCCCTCCCAGTGCATAAGAGACAGGACCCATTATTACAGAGTCCTCCATCCACCCCTAATGCCCGCCCCTTAATCCCCAAGCTTTTCTTCGTTTCCCCTGTACTCACTAGGTCAGGTCACATTCCTGAGATCATTTATACTCTTGTCCAAATAACCCCTAGGGGTTTTGCTCATCCAGTTAGGAGGCAATGAAAGAATCATTTTCACCAGGATTACTCTGATGAATATAAATGTTGCTGAGTAAGTGAAAGGAAAGAGCCACGTGCCTGGGTGAGCTCATTAGGGAACACTCCAGACAAGCACCACCCAGTCCTCCAGGGTCACCCCGGGGGTGTCAGGGTCACACTCCACCCTGAGAGCTCCACGGCTTTCTGAATCCTAGCCCAGCCTTGGCCTCCTACCTAGACACAAGCTGATGGAGAGCCTGCAATGACCTTGGAGTTGGGAACCCTGCCCCAGCCCACAGATCTCCCTGACTCCCACTGCTCCCTCAGCCACAGGCTGCTGCAACCAGCAGCCCTGAACGGGCACATTCCCAGGACACAGTGTTGGGTGAGCCGGGGGGCCTGATCCACAGCTGGAGTTCATGAGACCTACTCCTGGAACATCTAGAATATTCTCTGCCTCCAGCCAGAATTTTATATTGAGACAGAAGGACTCAGGGAAGAACAGAATGGAGCCCGGCCCTTAGGGTGGCTAACCAAACCCCGGGGAGAGAAGAGGCACACCTGGTGGAGTTTCCAAGGCAATTGGTAGCAAATCCCGAAACACTGTGACTCCCCCATTCCACACTGTTGAGCAGCCTCTGAGGCCAGGGGGAAACCAGCCCTACTTAGCTCTGCTGTGGTCAGTCTGCAACTGGAGTCTTTGACTCTGGGTTTCCCGGTACTTCTGGATCTCAGCCTTTCAGGAGCTCCCTGAGCAGAGGAGGTCCTAAGCTCCACAGCTGGGTCTGGGAGGGATGGCCAAGCACCGACCTGTGGGTGAGTGGCCTGGAGCACAGCAGACATCAGACTCACACCTCCCCAGGGCAGCAGAGAGCACGGTGAGCCCCCAGGCTGCAGGGCTGGGAGCCCCAGGCAGATGTTGCAGGAGCCTTTCCCCAGGAGCATGCAGCCCTGGCCAGAGTCGCAAATGGGGCTTTTTTTTCAGGAACGTGCATCCTGTCTCCCTCTCTCCCTCTCTCTTTCTCTCTGGAGAAGTACAAGCAGGTTCAGAACACTCTGGGAAGAGCCCATCTGTGGGAAGTTGGACTCAGCCATCTCGGAGGCCTCCCCCACTCCAGAAGCCCTGGTTCTGAGTCTGATGGGCTGAGTTACTTATAGAGGGAGGGAGGGGAGAGGGCCCTGGCCTTCCCCAGCATCAAAGCCTCCTGCCCCTGCAGGGCATTCCTGAGCAGCTTTCATCACTGGGCTTTGAAGGGAGAACAGTAATCCCATGCTTAAACCAAAACATCTTGTGGTGGGGCCCTGGGCTTGGAACACACAGTTGATCCTTCCCACCACCCTGCAAGCTTCTGGGGACCCCTTGGGCAGGAAGTAGGAGGATGGGGGTTTGCCTAACACCTGCCCCAGCCCAAGATGGGGCATCTCAGGCCTCTGTCAGAGGGAGTGACTGGCATCGGGGGCCATGAGATTTGACTTCCAGTCACTCGGAATCTTCCATAAGAGCTGAGCCTTCCTGGGACTCTATGAAGGGACTACAGGAGACCACAGCCGCCTTGATGCCTCTCCAAGATGTCATTCGAAGCGCAGTGACGTTTCAGAGGAAGTCATTCCTAAGGGGAGCTCCTTCCCGTTTTTTAGTTTCTGAATAAACTAAAAGATTGAATCATTTAAGGACTCTACTAGCTATCTGGGTTAACTGATTAGCTAATGAAGCACGTGGTTAGAATGATCTGGATCTCAATTTTCTCGTCTGACAGAAGGAACCTCTGATCCAGAAATGACATTCTATACTCTTAGGGCTGGCTCTGCATGGCAGGGGGGTTGGGGGTGTGAGTGATTACACATCAGTCGTCTCTGATCACCTGCACGGACACCTCTCAGTCACTGAGATGGCATGCTCAGGGCCAGTGTGTCTGCCTCCGGCTCCGGCTCGAAAGAGCAGAGAAAGACACCTCTCCCTGGTGGGAGACTGGCATGGCTAACTCCTCCGATTTCCAAGTCACTGCACAAGAGCTCTCGACGCAGGTTTCCCAACTGGAGATGATGAAGCGAAGGCACAGTGATCTCTTGTACGAGATTACATGGAGGGGCCTTCTAGCCATGGGGTCTCTCTCTCTCTCTCACACACACACACATACACGCATGCGCGCACACGTACTCCTAGTAAAAGCTACCTTTCGGTTCACGAACCACGCATGATTCCACTTGGTATTTTTAGGACTGAGCACAGGTCCCGGCCCAAGGTAGTTGCTTCATAAAGAGTTGGCGATGAACGAATGATGAAAGAACAAATACTCATAAAACCTCCCGCGATCACACCGCCCGTGTACCATAGACGCATCGGGCCCTGTTCCAGTTACTCCTAAGATCTCTAACCGTGAATGTTTAGTTAACAACCAAAATATCTTAAGGACTTTTTGTTGAGAGAGAACAGAAGCCTGGGGGCAGGGGAACATGATCCGTGTTCTTATTTCTGATCCTCTTGAGCTCTGTGGCCTCGGGCAGCCCCCCAGCCTCCACAGACCTCCGTTTTCCATCTTTAAAATGAGGGCATTGGATTGGGTGACCTCTAGTCTCCCTTCCTACTTCCGGTGGTGTACAAAACTTAAAAACAATAGTGTCTCACCAAAAAAAATCTTAATTTTAATGATGACATCTACTTTGAAGTTGTAAAAATCTACCTTCACAATCTTCATTTTCTTTCTTTTTATTTATTGATTAATTTTAGAGAGAGAAGGAAGGAGAGAGAGAGACATTGATTTTGTTGTTCACTTATTTAAGTGTTCACTGGCTAATTTTTGTATGTGGCCTGACCCACAGGAACCAAACCCACAACCTTGGCCTGATGCTCTAAGTAACTGAGCTACCCAGCCAGGGCACAATCTCTGTTTCCTACTTATTAACTTGAATTCCTTTTTCTTTTTCAAGAAGCAGTCGCAAAGGTTGAGAACTACCGTGGGCCACCTCTGAAAATCGGATATGTCCCTGTCCTAGTCGTGACCCTGACCTCAGCCAGGAGAGTTCACGGAAGAACAGAGCCAGAGACACATGTTCGTGGCTGCTCGCTGAGCACCCTGAGTGAGCCCAGAGACTCACAAGGGCAGCCTTTCGAGGAGACCGTGAGCCCTGCTGGTTCCATCTCAGGCTCCTTGCAGAGCAGCAAGACACAGCAAGCCACAGGGACTAGATATCGTGGGCGTGCCTTCAGCATCTCTTTTCCAAAGGCCCGCCTCCCTAGCTATCTTGTGTACCCGGGGCAGAGGGAGGTGGCTTTTCTTAGGACTAAGTGTGACACTGCCAGTGGCCAGCCCACCCTGCCAGACACACATTGGGCACAGACCCTTGGTATGGAAAAGCTCTCTCCCTGCAAGACTCAGCCAGCAGGTGCCCTAAGGTGCCCTGGTGGTCTCCCCAAAAGAAATCAACAGGGCTTTGGGAACTGCAGGAAGGTGCAGCCCGCCAAGATCAGAGTCGTTGAAAGAGAGGGGGAGAAAAGTCACCCCCACCTTGAGACGGTGCTCCATAAACTTTGTTCATAAACTCATGCTCAGCTAGAACATGTCCCAGATTCAGTCCTAAAGAATGGAAAAGGATTGACATAGGCAAAGGGTACTCTGGGGGTGCAGTTTAATGTCCTCCAACCAGGCCAGCTGGTGGCCCAAATTCCTTGAAAGGGTCATGTGGGAATTTCCTGTAAGAAGCATGCTGGTAAGGCCACTGTTGACAAAGTGTGCCATAAAACTGTCCAACTCACAGGGAGAGAGCCACCCCTGTGCCAGTGACAGCATGCTGGCCGCAGCAAGGGGTGTGAGGTCACTGGCTCTGGCTGCACTGCCACTCCCTGAGGTCACTTCAAATCAGAGGCCACTGAGCAACAGGAGCAGCTGCAGATTCAGGCCAGGCAAGAAAGAGGGGCGATGCCTGCATGGCTGCGGAGCCACAGAGCAAGTCAGCTTGTCGGGTGGATGTCCAGAGCCAAAGATTCTTCCTGGCTTCTGCTGGCCCGTGCTGTGGTTAACAGCGTCACGTCAGTGGGCAGAATTAGCTATGTAACTTCTGCCAGACCAGGCTCTTGTGTAGCACCCTGTGGCCGTGGTGCCTCACCAAGCACACCAGACTCATGGAGGGTGTGACCCGAGAGGTGGGTGGCTTTGACCCCTATGAGCAGTGTGCCATGGAGCTGCTCAAGGTCTTCAAGGACAAGCAGGCCTTCAAGTTCATCGACACAGGGTGGGACACACATCCTCGCCAAGAAGAGGAGAGAAGAGTTGAGCAACATCCTGGCAGCCGGCAGGAAAGTGGTGGCCAAGAAGGACTGGGTTCCCCCCGCTCTGTGCCTGAGAAAACCTTCTCGGGAACAAATAAATATAAGAATGGGGGTCCCGGTGCAAAGTGAAAATGTGGGATCCCTGTTCAAATATCAAGAATTTCAAACTGGCAATAGTGCCACGTTAAACTATGTATGGGGGGCTCTCGAGAGGGCCGGGCTCATTCAGCTGCACAGGTCTTGTGCCCATGAGCCCGGCCCCATCTCTGGGGATTGGGCGAGTTTGTGTGGGTCCTTCGAGGACAAGCGAATCATCAACACCACTTCTATCTGCTTCAGGAAAGGAAACTTCAACAACCAAAGCACCTCCATTCCACAGATATTAATTGAGCACTTATCTCACACCAGGCGCTCAGCGGTGAACAAAGGCCGTGCCCTCCTGGTGCTTCCAGCCCAGTGGGAAAGAAGCACCCGGCTTCAGGCCTCCCCCCAGACCTTTCAGAGTCGTGTTGCAGGCCAGCAGACTCCGAGTGAGCTCCTTCATGAATCAACCTTTGTCCCAGAGAGTCATACAGTTCAATATTAAACTGTCCCTTGACTTTTTTCTCTTTTCCCGTGTGTTACTTTTGCCTCCAAAGCAGGCCCATGAGCTCTTTCTCTTACACGGAAGATCCCCACGGAGTCCATTGTTCAAAGGTGCCAGGCACCTGGGACACAAATAATGGTAAGACAGGTCCAAGAACAAAAAAGAAAAACGAAAAGAAAGAAGAAACACGAGAGAGAGAATTACGAGACAGGTCCTCATCCTCCAGGAGATGCCATTTTAGATGGGAGCCACATAATGGATTAACAACTACAATAACGGAATGAGAGTGGCAATAAAAGAAGGAATAATGTGTTTTGACATTTGGGCTCTGCTTTGAAGATCTATGAAAACAAACCCCAGGCTTGTCTCTTAGAGCACACCCCAGCTAGCTGCAGGCCCCCTCTTCTCCCCTTCCCTCCCGCTTCCCCAGCACCCGGGAACACCTTCAGCAGGCCTTGCCTCTTGATGGCACCACCCATCTGATGCGTGAATTCCCTCCACAACACTTTCGACTGGGGTCAACCAGCTATGCTATGACTATGTTCAGAGACGGGGAGCTCTTGACCTCTGACTCGTGATTCTTTGGACTGTTCTGGTTGTTATAGTAGTCTTTCTTCTTTCAAACCAAAATTTGCCTCTTGAACTAGTGCTGTTGGTTCTGCCCTTGGGGCTCCACACAGACTTGACCAATCAACTCACTCAGTCACCAGACACTCAACACACACCTTCCGGTCCCAGCCAGCATGCTGAGCACAGTCTGAACCTCAGGGGCTCACGATCTGGTGGCCGGCTTTTGGAATACAATGGGCAAGTGCTGGGAGAAGGGTAAGGCGAGGTGCCGGAGAGCACCTCGGAGGGCTGTCCCACGGGGTCTCGCGAGATTGAGGAAAAGTTTTCCACAGGAAGTGATATTTACCCCAAGGCCTGCAGAGCAACACCCACCTAGGCCCCAAAGTCCCAGAGAAGCAGCCACAGCCACACGAAGTGGAAAGACTATTGCCCTTTACGCGTGTGTTTATTTCCAAGAGACAAATATTGGGGGATTCTAGTTATGGCAGCCTTGCCCCTATTCTGTTTACCACAATACCCAGAGGTTGAAGGGGGCATTTGCACAGGCAGCACCCAGGGATGGGGGTGTTGGCTGGGTGCTCGGCTGTGTCCCCCAGCAGGTGCTCACACGGACCTGGCAAACAGTAGGTGTACAACCCACATGTGTGGGGTCGGCCCAGCAGCCCTGGGGCCTGACGCTTTCCAGGCGAATGTGTTGTGAAAGGCTGGTGAAGCCAGGATAAGCTGAGAGACATGGGGGTCAGGAGGGTAGGTCATGGGCACCAGACCTTCCTTTCAGGTGGCTGGTGAGAGAGGGCACGCCTTCAGGCTTCCTCCTGCCACCAGCTCTGGGCTCAGGGCAGCAGAGGCCCCAGACGATGAGCTAGACTGAGATGGGCTTCACCTCCTGAAGGCATAACCACCGTGTATAAGAAGATGCAGAAGGTCTTCCCCAAAGAGGAAACCCAGCCCATCCTCGAGGAAGGGCTCTCAAACGCCCCGGCTCTGAATCCTGAGTCCATCCTCCGGCTCTCTCCCCAAACCTGCCTCCTCACCCTGCTCATTAGCACCAGCGCCCAGCCACACATGCACATAGGGAGGCCGCAGGGCTGATGGTGATGGGGGAGCCGTACTAATTACCAGAGCTCAGGGGTCCAGATAGGAGACGGATCAAACCCCACTTTAGCCTGTCTGTTCTTGAGAAGGGGCCCAAAAGTGTTTTTCACCAGGGCCTGAACCCACTCCTCGTGGCCCTGACCAGCTGAGCCTTTAGTTCTCCAATGCTCTGGACCACCAGTACTCAGTCCACTGCACTTCAGGAAGCAAGTTTAGGTTCTGTGCAAGCCTGCCTCCTTGAACTCAAATGACATGCTAACTCTTGGCCTTGTCTCCAAAGAGGAGCCTGAGGAATCTTAGTGTAGTTTGAAGAAGATATGTCAAAAGCCAGCTCAGGGATCCATCCCAGATGCCTGTTTTCAGCCTAAGCTCCGAAATCAGACACTTGGCTTTCAAACAGGGGAAGACAAGTGTCCATCCCTGGCCTCTCCTTCCACCACTGACCCCCAGCGCACCGCCTCCCCAGGCCTGGAGCTCATCAGGCCACAGGCCACCCCCAAGTTTGGCCCAGACTCCTCAGAACCTGGAATTTGGCATGGTTGAGTCCATTTAGACATCTGTTTCCAAGTCACGTGGAGAAAACCTGCCAAAATGAGACAGCCAAGTCTCCACTCATCAGCCAGACCTCCCTGGACACTGCCCCATGTCCCATCATGGTCAGGCATTACCAGGAACGGACATTCAGGGTCAGCTTTCTGAACCACTGAAATGGGGAAAGTTGAACACAGAGGGATTTACTCTCGAATGAGAATATTTATTTATATTGTGCCCTGCCCTGTGCTTCACCCCTGATGATACAGTTTTTGTTCTTATTTAACAAGTAAAAAAAAATTAAAGCTAACCCCAAACAAAGGGCCCTCTTCCAGTCTAACCCTACAGTCTAATTAAGCCTGGATCCTACCTCTGTGCCAGGAGAACCAGTTTGCCCAGCTCACCCGCGCCGAGCTTGGTAAACTCCTGCAGAAATGAAGCGCTGAACTCTTGTTCGCAGAGGCGCTGTGGTCAGATGATCAAGTCACCTCATTTCTTTGTTTTTCCTTTCCACGGCAGAGTCTGATGGTTTTGCTGAGCTACATAATAGGCAGAGACTTGCTCTCTCCGGTTGCAAATGCAGCAGCTGAGTCCTGGGTCACGCACACACAGGACTAAGGGCTGGATCTCACTAGCACATGGTTCTTGATCACGTAGGAGTTGGCAGCATTTTTCCTGGCAATCACTTCACCTGGAGACGCTACCAGCTCTCCTTCCATCTGTGGCCATGTCAGTGAGGTGAGGCTGGGCAGGCTCTCCCAGGTTCTATACACTGGCCGCCTCGCCCCTCTTGTGTGTCCTTGGGTAAACAAGGACTGGTATAGAGCCCATCCAGCCCCTGCTGAGGACTCGTGAACACTGTGCTTCTAGGAAGTGGCCCTGTTGGTCCCCAGGACCCACTAACCTTCTCCTCAGTACTCCGGGGGTTCAAGTTCTGCCACCATGATTTCTGGGACCCAAGGGGTGGGCACTTCTTCCCTGAATGCCAATTCATCCCATGCTACCCTGAGATCTCCAGTTTATCCAGGACCCTCTAAACTTGAGCTATTATTCAGTAGCCTGGTAGTAACTAAGCACCTACTACGTGCCAGATCCTGCATTAGATGCTGGGGGTGCAGAAATGAGTATGACATAATGCCATCAGGAGCTTACAGTTGAATAAACAAAAGAGTTGCTGTTATTATACACTCAAATTACTTACTCAACAAAATGCATTCCACTTGAACTTGTGCTGAAGGTACTGAGATGAATCCACGAGAGGAAAGGTAATCAAGGTTTATTGAGGACTTAGGATGAGCTGGGTGTGTGCCCAGTACTGGGTTTGATTTTGTTGAATCTTCAAAATTATTTCCATTCTACGAATAAAGAACCTGAGGCAGGAGAGGGTGAAAGTAATTGGCACATGAATGCACAGACTGCAATAGACAGAGCTGGGGCTTCTGCCGGCAATCCTCGGTTTCCCCACAGAAGAAGACACCACCAGTCATGCTGCGGAAGGAGATGGACGACAGAGTGGGACAGGTCCCAAGACAGAGGGGGAGACATACACTCACTGCTACCCCTGTGTCTTGAGGTCCCCAGCAAACTCCATGAGTTGCAACCTCTTCCATCACCCAGCTGAGGGTGAGAGGGTCATGCCTACCTCCGGTGGGTCTGTGGCACCAGCTGAGGTTGGTTCTGAGGCCTCCTCTGCCACCCCACTCACGATGGTGCTGGGACTTCTGAATTCCCTGGGTTAACAGGTGAGACTGCCCACCAGTCGGTCACTCTGACATGGAAGGAGATCAGAGCATGTCAGCCTGCCGGAAAACTCGTGGCTTTCCAGCCCTTCTTTGAGTTGTTTGTGCCTTCCCTGCAGTCCACCTCTATTTGTTCTTAACAACTGTGCAGTCTGTCACTCTCCCTTGGAACATCTAAACACACCATCAGAGAGCCCAGGCTGGCTCATTTATGCCGCTGTTACCTTGTGCATGTAGTCCGGGTCTCCATTTTGCCTATAACTCTAGACTTCCTCGGAGAAAACTCTTAGCCACAAGATTGCTGAACCTAGAGGAAGGAGGATGGATGGACGGATCTTCCCGTTTACAGAGTCAGCCTGGTTCTGTGACCAGATATCCCACTTTCCCTTATTTGGCCTTCCCCGAAGAGTGTATACTTTACAAGTGACTTGTTTTTAAGCACTTATATAAATAACATTTTTTATCCTGTCAGAGTCCCATTTATGATCTTTCTACCATTTAATGGCAAACGCATTCCTACATTCCTTTTAGGTGCCTTCAGAAGGGTTCGATTGTTTATCCAGAGGCCGAGCGCACTCTGAAAGAATATGAAATCCATCGTGAAGAAAGTGAGGGGAAATGTGCTTCTGGTCACACTGGTTTCTTCCCTTTTCAGGACTGAAGGGAGAAGAGAAATAGCTCCAATGACAGCCAGAGGACGGAGGTCACACGGAGTCATAAAAGCCCGAGGCCTGATTCCACAGCCCTTAGACGTGCACTTCCAGGCCGTAATTTCTAAAATGGAAAACGGGGGCCAGCCGGGCCGAGCTTCCAAGCCAGAGTCCAGAACGGCCCAGCTTCCTCCAGCAAACACTCCGAGCTCATCCCGCAGTGACAGTGGCTGAGCACATCCAGCCACCCACATGGTCCTTCGGAGGGTGGCCCGCAGCCCTGAGAATGCGCTCCCCGAGCCTGCTCACCCCCAGGTCACCCGCAGCATCTCCCCAGGGACCTTGTTGGGCCGATCACAGGGCGATTTCTGCCAGGGGTGGGGCCTTCTCTCGTTTGGTGTTATCACACCCAAAGCCTGGCCTTTCGGGAGGACCTTCTTTTTATTATTATTATTATTATATTTTACTGTTTATGCTATTACAATTGTCCCAGTTTCTCTCCTTTTGCCTACCTCTACCCACCCCCCACCCCCCCTGGCAATTCCCACACCATTGTCCATGTCCCTGGGTCATGCATGTATGTTCTCTGGCTACCCTGTTCCCAGTGCTCTACTCTACACCCTCAGGAGTGTTCTGCAACTACCAATTCGTACTTCTTAATCCCTCATCTTTTCTGCCCTGACTGCACTCCCATGTGGCAAGCGTCAAAACACTCTCTGTATCTATGTTCTGCTTGTTTGTTTACTTTGGTGTTTTACAACCGAGTGCTGATAGATATGTACTTATTGCCATTTTATTGTTCACATTTGTTTGTCTTCTTCTTAGACAGGACCCTGTGACATTTCATATTATACTGGTTTGGTGGTGATGAACTCCTCTAGGTTTTTCTTGTCTGGGAAGCTCTCTACCTGTCCTTCCATTCTCAGTGATAGCTTTACTGGGTAGAGTGGTCTTGCTGCCCGGGACTCAGCCTCTGCAATGAGAACAGTTGGTTACTTGTCATTACTGTGCTCGTGTGCAGTACCTATTTGCCACATACCTCATGACAAATCAGGTGACTCACCTGCTTTATTCTTTCCCAGCATTGGAGACTGTCTAGGCTCATGGTGCAGCTCATGACCTAACTTGCAGTCTCCTCTCATGCCACATACTCTTCCTGGATCATCTCATCCCCTCTCCACAGCTCCTGCTGTCACCTGCACCCTGATGACACTGTCTTTGCTCAGGTGACCCACAGGTCCATCCAACTCTGTGCTGGGCAATGCCCTGTAGGCATCCTGACATGGGGCTGGCAAGGAGGAAACCAATCTCCACATGAAGAGGAACAGCCCGCCACGAAGGTGGCCCTTGTCCTGGGGGGACTGGCTCTGATCCCCGCTAAACCCGTCAGGATGGAAACCTTAGAAGTGCTGTTTCCTCTTCCCACCTACCCAGACATGGATGGCATGCCTCCCTGAAATCTCCACAGCAGAGCTAAAGCCAGCCTAAAACATTTAGCAGGGCTTTACTGAAGGTCCCAAAAGAATAGAGGGAATTAATTACCCACCAGGTGTAACTTACAATGGGCCATTGGATGTAGTTTCTCCTAGAGCCCACTGGCTTGGATGGTCCTCATTGGATCTCTGCCTACACTGGCCACCCAATCAGAGCAGCACTCTCCTGCCCTCCCTACACCCTATTATGACCCAGAAATACATTAAACTCACCTACAACGAGTCCTCAGAGAGGAGAAGAAGCCTTCTATACCTGTTGCCGAAGGTTCGCATTCTAAGACCACAGTTCCTATCTCAGAACTTGCTTCTTCCAAAAAGGTTGATCATGAATGTCTCCTCCCTTCAGGGGAGACTTCTCTCAGCCATAGAGATTGTGGTCTTTCCTCATGACATGACAAAATAATTAACTTTGTACAGAAAGTACAAAGAAGTTTGTGGTGTGAGAAGAAAGGCGAGGAGCATGAGAACAGCGTTCATTTTCAAAAGTACCTTACATTCATTATATACAAGGGGGGACACCCCCCCAAACTGGAATTCTAACCCATCTCTATCAGTGTACCAATGATCCCACTGTCTGACACATGTGACCTTGGAAAATGCCCTTCTATTTGAGAATGAACTGGACCCAGTTACTTCCTTTTATACAACAGAAGGCAGCAAAAGGGCTGGGATGTCATTTCCAAAATAGGATATAACAGACTTTGACCCCCCCTCCCCCCCCCACCCTGCCTCTCTCACTATCGCTCTTGCTCTTATCTCTCGCTTGTGCTGCTAAAGCTAGCTTCCGTGTTGTGACTGCCCTGTGGAGGGGTTGCATGGCAACAAGCCAAAGGTGGCGTCAGCCAGCGAGAAGGGAACCCTGCCTGAACCCTGTCAGTGGGCTAGGAAGCACATCCCTCCCCAGCCGAGCCTTGAGATAAGTCCAGGCCCAGCCACCACACTGGCTACAGGTTTAAGAGAGACCCTGAGCCAGAAAAACCAGTTAAGCTCTGCATGTGTTCCTGGCACACAGAAACTAGGAGGTAATAAATGTTGTGCTGAGCCACTCGTTTTTGAGATAACTTGTTCTGCAAAAATAGATAACAGAAACAGAGATAAATAAAGTGATACAGACAAATGGCTTAGAATAATGCCTAAAGCACATCAGTAAACATTAGCTATTATCATCATTATCATTACTTGTCAGACATACTACTAGACTGAAAGCTCAGTGAGGGGAGGGACTATGCCTCCCTATTTGTCCCCTGGTTCCCAAGCTCTGGTCTAATGAAGGCTAGGCACAGAGTTCTTTAGTCGACAGGAAACATTTGTTAACTGTGAGAAAGAATAGGAAGGAATGAACTGGGCTCTTACGTCTCGGGCCACAGAGTCGGGAGAGCATTCTGCGTGCCCAGGTTCTCCATCCAACTGGAAGAGAGACGGAGTGAAGTGATAAGGGGCCATCCCCCAACAGGCTGGAGTACAATGTCCCTTTGTGGTGTCACAGTCTTCCTGAGCCCAAGCGTCCTATTTCCCAGAACATGGTTATCAACAAAGCTAGCCCTTGTGTCCAAAGGCACAGAGAAAACAATGACACCATCATCACCAACCTGCTCTCCTGGCCAGTGTGTGGACAGGGAGGGCGGGGGAGAGGCTGTGTTTGGCCTGGCTGGATAACGTTGTTTTCCTTGACTGGAGAAATGTATGCCAAGGGGCTGAAAGTAGGAGGTAGTTCTCACCCAAGGGATCCCTATTCCCCAGAGCTCTATCTTCCCTCTACACATCACCTGCTTCCGCTTTAAGACCCAGGTCGAATGTCTCCTCCTCCAGGATGCCCTCCCCACCTCCCCTGCTCCTGTGGTGCCCTGGGCCTATTTCATTCGAGTGTTGGAGGGCTCCAGGTCTCCCTGCCCTGCCCAGGGACTGCGACTTACCCGTATTTTTGGACCATGAGACACATCTAGGTTTTAGAGGAGGAAAATAGGGGAAAAAATCGAAGCAAACAATGTAGTAAAATATTTAATAACATAAATAACATAATATTTCATCAGTGTGAATGTAAACAGAACTCAAGAGCAGCGTTAACAACCATTATTCCTCCCAAATTTGGGGTGGGGGAGTGTGTCTTACAGTCTGAAAAATACGGTACTTGCTTTTGGATCCTTTGTCTCAGGAGTAGGTACCGAAGCTGAGTGCAGCACAGTGCCGCTGCATTCTGCACCCGGGAGCGGCAGGAATAAATCTCTAGAAGGCATGAGACCCCTTGCCCAAGAATTCGAGAGAAGATAAGGGTTCTGTGGGGTTGGTCCTTGTGGGGAAGCTGCCTGACTCCCCAGGCTGAGGAAGTCAGGACTGCGGGGTACGCCACCCCCCCCCCCCACTCCAGATCTGAGGAACTTGAGCTGCTGCCGACCAAATGGCCTCCCGCCTCTGGGCACTGACCAGGACCCTCCCTCAGTCTAAGCCAGTGTTGCTCCAAGTGTGGGTCCCGGACTGGCCGCATCAGTGTCACTTAGGACCTTGTTGGAAACTCAGATTTTCAGACCTCATCCCAAACCTACCGGATGAGAAGCTGTGGGGGCTAGGCCCAGCCATCTGTGTCCTAAGTCCCCCATGCGATTCTGATGCATGGCCAAGTTTGAAAGCCACCGTTTTAAGTACACTGAACCACATGTGAAAAAGACCTTGGAAATACAGTCCAGATTGATTGAAAATTAAGATTAAATGAGAACCCAAGCCGATGCCCTTTGCTATAAAATGCCCAGGATCAATGAAACTCTCCACTATTCTCCACGAAACAGTTCAACGGGCAATTAAATGAAATCAGCACATTTATTTTAAATGTGCAAAATGAATTTTCGTATCCGAAAAGTAACACCAGATGTTTTTACCTCTTTTTCCTAATTGATTTTCCAGCCTACAGCAATTCATCTTTATACTTTCCAGTTGGATCCTAATGCAGCAAGAAGAGTGTGTTCCGGCAGGATTATTAAATGCCATGCATTTTAAAACAAGCACAACTCAGGCCGCTAAGCATCATCTGAGTGGTTGTCTACCAACACCCCCCCCCCATGTCCCCAAAAAGACAGCTATAGGTACCAGGCACCTTGGAGCAGGCAGGAAACCCAGAAGGGGCCCTTTCAGGGGGCTGGGGCTGCTGGCTCTTATTTGGTGCAAAGCTAAGTCCTGGGCATTGAGCCCAAGTCTGAGCTCTTCTCCAGAGTCCTGCACTCCCTGGTACGGGAGGATTTGCTAGCTGTAAAATCTGCAAGTCAACATTCTGTTTTTCAATGGGAAGTTTTGTTTTTAAAATGAAGAAAAAAGCAGAGGCTAGGAGGTAGAAGGTGAGTGGGGCCCCCTCCCTGCTCTGTGCCTGGAGAAGCCCAGACAATTCCCCTCCACTCTGTTGGCCAAACAGGCCAGGCTGCAGAGGAGGCCTTGTCCCACCCGCCCACTGCCACCACCACCCCCACCCCACTCTGCCGTGTTTTAAGTGGGTGAAAGGTCACCAGCAATCAGGTTTGCCTCGCTCAACAGTTCTGGATGTCTAAGGGGAGACAGGGAAACAGAAGCCTCAAGCTATAACACAAACTTCAAAAAGGATCATGTCTGTCTCTGCCCAGGGTGTGGGGAGAGGGGAGGAGAGGGAGCCACTATGTGCTAGAAACCCGGGAAGTGCTGATTCCTAAAACAAAAACCACACTTCTTAGGGAGCCAGGAGAGGTTGGCACTATCACACTACCTTTTCCAGAAGCTGCTGAGAGCTGGCAGGTCTGAGCCATCACGCCTGTACAGGATTTCCACGTAGTCTCCAAGTATAAACCTGCCTGCCCATTTCTGAGACCCCTGCAGCCTGCTGAGTGTCTGAGATTCGAGCTCATGAGGGTTAACTCTCAAACTGTGGCCGCTCCAACTTTAAGTAACAGCTGCCCCAAACCTCCAGTGTGCTGTCCATAACATGGCCATTCTCGGCTCTTCAAATAAAGTACTCTAGGTTCTTTGTAGACACACCTTCAGATGAAAGATTAGTGATAGAAGTCAGCTCCGGAGTTGGGCCGAACCCAGGAGCTCCAGCCCCCGGTTAACAACCTACAGTTCCATGGCAACCCCTTGAGCAGCTGAAGGAAACCCAGTAACCAGCCTTCTAGACAGACAGCCTGGCCCCACAGCAGTGATTAGTGGGAAAATGTCATCTACACTGAAAATGCACAAATGACAACTCCAAGTTTCACGGAAGAGGGAGCAAGGCCCCTCACGAGACCTGCTGTTTTTAAGATATACAGACAGTACACAAGAGGTCAGAAGTTTTGACACTGGGTGCCCGGGTAACCCACTCGGCCTCCCTCTGGGACTGGGACCAGAGCAACCTGGTCTCCTGTGGCCACCCAACCCCAGCACACCCCCGAAGGAATTTCCTCCTCACTCACTTTGCATACCCATCTGGGGAAAGCACACTAGCAGGGAAATGAAGTCGGTGGGAAGACCTCATGCCTTGCAGAATTCTTCTCTCGCCCCCAATTCACTAGGGTATTTTTAACACACCATTAAACCACAGGAGTCAGTTTATAAATGTCATCATCATAATTTTTTAATATTTTACATAAAAAACTGTATACACAGCTTATAGAACTTTTATGTAAACATCATAAGCTCACCACTTTGTCATTTGTCAGTTTATTTAAAAAATAAAAAACAACCAAGACAACAATTTAGTAGAAGTACCACTGGGTGGGGAAAGGAGAGAAAGGAGGCTAGGGGTTAAGTTCATTCTCTGTACACAGGTGCAGAGAAAATTTCACATAGTTTTAAAGACTGCCTTGTGAAAAAAAGGGGGGGAGGTTTAAAGAGGCCCCAAAACTTGTTACTGCCCTTTATTAAAATAGTGCGCATACCTGCACAAATAAAATCGCAAAGCAGTGTTGCCACTTTAAAAAAAATTAGTGGTTTTTTCTCCTCTTGTATTTTAAAAGTCATCATTTTCCTTTAAAACATCAGAAGTAGATGAGGTTACAGCGTACAAGTGTGGTCAGAATGCTACTGTCTTATGCAAATGACAAGTGCATTAAGTGTCAAACAATGAAACAATTGTGCAAAGAATTCTTTCAAATAAAAAAAAAACAAGTTTTAGCCTTTAAATAAATCAAATAACATCATTTTCTCGGTCTGAACAATTTTCACTTGTAGGACAGGCACAAAGTTCGATTATGGCAAAAATGACCCGCAGCACATTCTCCCTCCTCCTTCCCACAGCTGGTGAGGGGTTCGCTGGAGGCCGGCGTGCAGGAGACATGAATCTGGAAGCTGTGTCCTCTCAGCCCCAAGTCAGTGGCAACTGCCTTCCCCAGGGGTTGGAAAGACGACCAAGTCCTGTTCATGCTTGGATGGGCACCTGACCCAGGCTGGGCTAGGGCTGTTCCATGCCCTGTCACTCCACCCACCACCACCATTAAATAACACCATCCTACCTCCGAAAATAAAATTAAATCTATATTTATATAACACCCCACCCTCCCCAGCCCCACCTCCCCCCGCCCCTCCCGCAGTTCCCGTGGTCTATGTTACAGACAAGAGACAGCAGGAGCTCGCCAGTTATGAGTGGACATTTCATGGGGCGCGGCAGCACCTCGCGCCAAACTCCTCTCCGGGGACCAGAGGCGGGGGTGAGGGGGGATAAGACGGGGTGGAATGGGGTAGTCGGAACCTACACACAGCCACACACTCTGAAGAGGCTTGGCTCTTCAGAAAAGGGTGCTCAGGGGACCCTTGGCACTCAGTGGGGCGCCTGGGCCTGTGCAACACAGCCGGACGCACACAGACACTGGAAAGGGGGCGCCCGGTGCCTCCCGCGCCGATTCTCAGCGCCAGAACAACAGCCGCCGGGCCACGGCTGCCGGGCGGGAAGGCAGACTCAGGCAGTCCGGTGCGGTCCTTGGGAAGACCGGCCCGGGAGGCGGGGCCACGCCGGCAGGGCAGGAGGGTGGGCGCGGTCCTCATAGCACCTTGCAGCAGTTGATGCAGCCGTTCTGGGAGCCGTAGCGCTTCTGCAACGCCGCACGTGTGGCTGTCTCGAAGACCTCGCGCACGCCCTCCTTGGTCTTGGCCGAGCACTCGAGGTAGTCGTAGGCTTGGATGCGCATGGCCATGGCGCGGCCGTCATCAGTGCGCACGGGTTCCTGCTTCATGCGGGCCAGCTCTGTGCGGACGTGCTCGTCACTGCGCAGGTCTTTCTTGTTGGCCACCAGGATGATGGGCACGTTGGGGCAGAAGTGCTTCACTTCGGGCACCCACTTCTCGGGGATGTTCTCTAGTGAATCAGGACTGTCCACTGAGAAGCACATGAGAATCACGTCGGTGTCCGGGTAGGAGAGCGGCCGCAGGCGGTCGTAGTCCTCCTGACCCGCCGTATCCCACAGCGCCAGCTCCACCTGCTTGCCGTCCACCTCGATATCGGCCACATAGTTCTCGAAGACAGTGGGCACGTATACCTCGGGGAACTCGTCCTTACTGAACACAATCAGCAGGCACGTCTTGCCGCACGCGCCATCGCCCACCACCACCAGCTTCTTGCGGATGGCCGCCATAAGAGCTCCGGGCCCGGGCAGCAGGAGGAGGTCCGCGAACGCCTCGCTGCCGTCCCGCTCGCCGCTCACTGCTCACCTCGGGCTGCGCGCTGGGGGTAAGGGTCGCTAGCTGCACCCAGACCCCGCGGTGGCGCGTCCTCTCTGTGCGCTCCGGGTGCCGCGGCGGGGGCGGTGGGGGCGCGGGGGCATAGGGCGCACGGTGTGTCTCTGCTCTGCTCCCGGGCGGTGGCCGCTCCTCTCGCTCCGGACCCGGGTCGGCGCCTTTATGCACAAACCGTAGTTCAAGCAGCGGACCAGGCCTAGCGTCCTACAGGGCCTCCCCAGGCCTTGCCAGGCAGAACAGAAAGCTCAGGACTCCGGCCAGACTGCGGTGGCAGACGAAGGCTGCGGCCCTAGCGCCCGCTATTTAAAGAGTTCGGCCACTTTCTTAATATAGCCGCCCAATGGGAAGCGAGCCGACTGAGCTCATCGCTGCAGATCTCGGCTCTGATTGGTCGTTCCCTGCAGCCCAGGGGCGGAGCCGAACGAACTTGATTGACGGCCCAGGCCGCCGGGCTGGGAGAGGCGGTGACTAAGGAGTCTGCGCTCGGGCTGGCGCTGCAGGGCTCTGGGGGCGCCAGGGTTCCCTTCTTAACCGCAGCTTTTTTGCGCGGTGCTGGTGCCCTGGAACTGGCTGCCTGGAGTCGGCGGGGCCTGGGAGAGCGGTGCTTAGAAAGGTGCACTTTGTGGGGTGTAGACGACTTCCTCCCACTCAAAATGCCCCTCTTCGTTGCAAACTTCCAGCGGGTGGTCAGCCCCGGGGGGGACCGGGCGGCTTCTTTAACTCGGTTTTGTTTTTAAATGAACACACACACATTTGTTTCCTAGCAAAGTTTTTGGTTTTTTGTTTTTGTTTTTTCCTTTTAAAAGCGGCCCCTCCGTGATCTACTCGGCCACCCTACCCCCCTCACCCGGTTATTCCCTGGGGCAGCCCAGGTTTGGACCCACTGATATCCGAGCCACTGTGAGCTGGCTGAACTAGGGCAAAGCCTCTTGGCTCCTCCAAGTTCTACCACCTACAGCCCTCCCCTCCCCCAGCCCGGGACTCTAGATGAAAATTAGGGAAAAGAGGAACAGTGAAGAGGGGAAGATGAAGCTGGTTGCAGAACTTTATGTCCACTTGGAGGAAGTTACAAAGCAGAGGAGGGAAGAAAAAAAGACAGCCTGGGTCCTGGTTTGCATGATTACTTCGGAACCTGGTCGTCTGAAGTAGATCGTACAATAAAATTAACCGCTCCACATGCCCCCCGCCGCACCCCCCCACCCCGGCTCACCATTAGGCAATAAGAGGCTGGGGGAAGAAACTTGAAGGTGAGGACACAGCAAATTAGTCCTGGTGGTGCCTTTGGTGCAGGGTCCCCAGTCTCCTGTCACACACCCACAATTAATCCATCCACCGCACAGATCCTGCAGGAGATGACACCCACATCAGATCTGGAAGAACTAAATTGAGGGATTTCAAAGGACGGAACAGGTAGGAAGTGGGGAGCGGCAGCAGCATGAACAAAAGCAGAGGTGTGAAGGGGAGAGCAAACTCCAGGAACAGGGACTAGCTTAGTGTGGCCGCACTTGATGGAGAAAGTTGAAACTCAGATTGGGGCCCGTGGCCGAGGCCTAGAGCACCAACTGAGCAAGGTGATCTACGACAATTTAGAGGCAGGGCAATGCCTATCGGGTTTTCAGCAAAGGAGAGACCCACCACTTCAGGCTGTTGCTTCACATTTCTGCCTCCCTCTCTAACACTGAAGCTGTTGGAAAGCCAGGGTTCTTTCTTATCTCGCATCTTGAAGGTCTAGCACAATGCCTGACACTGCCAGAATCTGTAAATGACTAGAGAATTCTCCTAAATGTGAATTCCAACAGAAACTCAGTTGGAACTTTCTGGGGGTCTCCTACCTCAAATTCCAGACTCCGCTTCAACAGGCATCCAAACAAGCCCATGCAACCAGCGGCAACTGAGCCCTGATGTTTCCATCTGTGTCTCACAAATTGAGATCTAGGTCTCTATACACAGACAGAAAATCAGGTCAGACGAGACATTATGCCTCTCACCCCCATCTCTACAGGCCCATCCTGTAGAGAACAGCACATTCAAAGCACCACACTGCTTCCTTCACAATGGATTAGCCTCGCTCAATGCCCAGCTTTTTTGTTNTTCTTTCTTATCTCGCATCTTGAAGGTCTAGCACAATGCCTGACGCTGCCAGAATCTGTAAGTGACTAGAGAATTCTCCTAAATGTGAATTCCAACAGAAACTCAGTTGGAACTTTCTGGGGGTCTCCTACCTCAAATTCCAGACTCCGCTTCAACAGGCATCCAAACAAGCCCATGCAACCAGCGGCAACTGAGCCCTGATGTTTCCATCTGGGTCTCACAAATTGAGATCTAGGTCTCTATACACAGACAGAAAATCAGGTCAGACGAGACATTATGCCTCTCACCCCCATCTCTACAGGCCCACCCTGTAGAGAACAGCACATTCAAAGCACCACACTGCTTCCTTCACAATGGATTAGCCTCGCTCAATGCCCAGCTTTTTTGTTCTGTTGTGCTTTTGTTTTTCAGCTCTAAGGGACTGAACTGTCAACGAGTAAATAATTTTTCCACAGTGGGATCCCATGGGAGAAAGTAAGTTATTTTGATCATCGGTTTAGCATTATCAAACAGAAACAGTTTGTCCACCCGGCACTAGCAGAGCCAAATGCCGAGAACTGCAGTGAAGAAAGATTGGTTATTTTATTACGAACGGCACCACCCAGGAGAATGGGGAGCTAATGCTTTAAAAAAAAAAAAAAAGGCCTGATCCCCGATGGCATGTAGGTTACAGATTGATTATGTAGGACAAGATCATAAGACACTGTGGGTTAGGGGGTTTGACATCATGCCGGGAGCTGATTGGTTAGAGGTGGGGTAGGGATAATAAATCATTTCTTCAGGTCTTGAGGACAGTTCTGAAATCCGTTAAATCATCCATCCCTCTGTCTGGTTTCATGGAAAAATAACCAGGAAGCCTTTCCGCCTTAAGGCTCTGGAGCTGAAACATAACTTAGGTCAAGATGCTATCTTTAGCCTGCCAGAAGTCCAGAACTGCGACCATTAGGTTCAGCTACTGTTTTCTGCTGCCTTGTGGGTTGCTGGTTATCCAGGGGGAAGGGCTAGGTCTCTGAAGGGCACGTATAGAGAGACTGCACTATGATTTCTAGAACCAGGATTTAAAGCTAAATGTAATCAGTCATAAAGACCCTTGATTTCATTATGGCTCCAATCTGGAAATGTTTTCTTGTCTTCCTCCTCCTCCTCCTTTTTTTCCTTTTCCTTTCTTTCTTTCTTTTTTTTTTGTTGGCCTATTAGAAAACTCTTATCTGGATTTCTCTTTTTTTATTCAAAACCTTTTATAGCTGTGTTATTAACACTGCTTTCCTTGGTCTTAGCATAGGTTGGAAATCTTGGGCATGTTCTTAAGCTTCAAATATTTTAAGAAATCAAACAATTAAAAGTGTGTGCCATGTATTTTTTTAAACTGAAATACAAAGAATCAGGAAGAATGATTTAATTCACTTGTTTTCTGATTCTCAGACATATCATATGAGGTGTTCCAGGCTTGAGTTTCCGTATCAAAATAGTTTCTAAAAATATTCAGTAAATATGCCAAAGTAAACAAACGGAAAAATCTGTGTTCTGCAGCAACTTCTTTTCATGGTATTCTCTCTCTCTCTCTCTCTCTCTCTCTCTCTCTATCTTTCTTGTGTGTACAGGATGCTTTTGTCCCACGCAGGCTCTGAGGAGACTGGCTACTTCAAAGACTGCACCACTCACAGGCCGAACTTTTCCAAACTAGGTGATGTGTCAGCCCCCTCCCTTCGTGGTACACTCCTAGGGAAAAGCAAGGATAAAACTGATCGTCTAAGAGAACAAATCATTTTAATAATTAACAGCACAGATTCGTTGTATGACAGATACCCACACCAGTGAGAGAAGGTTATCCTTCAGACAAAAGGAGGGTGTTAATCTGTCTCCAGTCTCCATCGTAATGTATTTGGTCTTTATTTTGCCCTCTGCCTCCTACAGATCCGTAAATCTCCCCTCCACTCCTCCTGGAGGAAAACCGGAGACTGGAATGTTCATTACATTTTAGCGCCACCTTGTGGCGCTCATTACATAGTTTTTTTTCCTTAAAAAAGAATACATACATATGATTATTGAAAAACCTTATCTATAAACCCCTCCCCTTTTCCCCTGAAATTCCCTGGGTTTACAGAAACGAGTATTAAGGACACATGGACAAAAACTGGGTGGGAAGTGGAAATGGGAGGAAGGTGGGGAAGGATGGTGGCCGTGGGCTGGGATGGGAGTAAAAGATGGAAAACTGTACTTGAACAACAATGAAAATAAAATAAAAATAAATAAATAAATACATAAAAGTTGTTCACTGTAAAAAAATACCCTTATCTAACCAAAAAGCATGCATTTCAATGACTATTTTTATTTTGAGGTATTTCATAGAATGTAAAACCCTGAAGGATGTTTTCTAAAATTCTTTAGAAATTCTTCACATATCTGCTTATACACATTTAACTTCACAAGCACTTAAAAAAATAAATTTCTAGTTGAATAGTAACTTATACAAGAGAGTAGAAGAAATAAATAAAGGCTATAGATAGTTTAGATAAACATGGACTTTATTGTTCTTTAATTATATAATGCTCATAAATGGAAACCAACTTTCACCATGAAAATCTGCTTTCTTCCGTTGTAAGAGCTTCATTGCTGGATATTCTGGCAAAACCAGAAGTAATAATAATTCATTTACAAATAAGGGTCTACTGAGAGCCCTTCCTTCCAACCAATTGTTGTTTTTTTTCGAATTTAAGGAAGGAGCAACTTAAAGACTCTAGAAAAGTTTTCAACTTCCAACTCAATACAACGAATTTTTAAAAGGGACAGGCTCTTCTAGGACCAGCCATATCATTTCTCCTGGGAAAGCCGGCGTGGTCCCACCTGGTGTGTTTGGGGCCTGTCCAGCCATGAGTCACATAATCCAGCAGTTCAGCTGCTTTCCAGAGTCTCCGGCTGTGAGCAACGGCAAGTGAAACATACTCTGCCTGCCCCGAGATGGTGACACAGGGTAACCCAGGCCTGAGAGATGCCTGCCTGGGCGCCCAGGAGAAGCACCGTAGCCAGACTGTGAACTTTCAGAATGTGGGCACTGAACCCCGATCAGAGGGGAGTAGGCAGTGGGCACCCGGACAGCTCCCGACGGCTCTCAAACCGCACTGTCCCCTCCGGTAACCAGCCACAGGAGGCTGCTGAGCATTTGAAATGCTGCTGATGCCACTGAAGAACTAAGTTTCTTATGCGATCTAATTTGAGTTAATTTAGAATTGGATTTAAGAACTAATGTGCTGGGTGAGGGAAACAGGCTCATGTCAGTTCACAGAGTATGAACTCCCAGGTATGAGATGAATGAGTTCTGAGAATCTAATGCAGGGCATGGGGATCGCCGTTAATAACAGTGTATTATATACTTGAAAGTTGCTAAGAAAATACATCTTAAATGTTCTCATCACAAAAAGGAATCTTATGTGGTGTGATGAAGATGTTAGCTATGGTGGTAATCATTTTGTGATACATAGGTGTATCAAATCAACATGGTGTACACCCTAAACTCATACACTGTCACGTATCAACTGTGTGCCGATACAGCCTGAAAAAAAATAATTAAGTCAATACTGATAAGGATTGCTAATACTGATAAGGATCATTAAGTGAATACTGATAAGGATGCCCCAAATGATAAGGATTCAGTTATGGGGCAACTTTTATACATGTTTGAAACAACTTGGGTGTATGAATCTGTTTTTTCCTACTGGAAAGTTTATGAAATCTAAACACAGATTGATGGGCCCGAAGTGTTTACTTTGATAAAATTAGAGTGTTCAAAGCAGGCCTGCAAAAGTAAGTAAATAAATAAATAAATTTGCATAGAAAATGAGTATTTTCTATGCAAACTTAGTGTCCAAACTGAGATATGCTGTAACTATAAAATAAAAGCAAGAATCTGAAAACTTCAATGGAAACACATGTTAAAAAGTAGATGAATAATTTATTTATTAATTATAGGTTGACCTGATAATATTTTGGGTATAGTGGATATGTATTTAAATAAATGAGATTTAATAGGTTGGATATATTTGGGTTGATAATTCAAGTTAATCTGATGTTGTTAGAGGTTTTGATGTGACCACTAGAACACTCTAAGTGATACATGCAGTTCGTGTTACATTTGTATTGGGCAGTATTCCTCTACAATGTCTGCAAGTCCTCCTGGGAGTCATCTTTATGTAAAGGCCCCTGGAACTGTTACCATGAAACAGCCAGTCAGTTGGGGCGCCAGGGAGTCTCCTTCATTGGTCAGTTGACCACAGGGGGAGGTTCTTACACTGACCAAGTGAAAAGCTAGCAAGATCATTGGATAGAACAAAATCCCTTCTCTGCCCCTCCAGCATCACGCTGGGGGTGGGCCCAGAGGAAGGCAGGCACGTGTGCCATAGAAGTGAAAATGGTGCTTGTAGAGGTTCTGGACCAGAGGCCTGTCAGTTGGGCCTGAGAAAAGAAGGGGTTGATTGGGAGATAGACCCACCTGAAGTGCATGAAAGTTGGGGGAGCTGGTTGGTCATTTTGAGAAAACACCTGGCCCATTTCCCACCCATGGTAGTACAATCCCAGGAGAACAAAGAAGCCGGCTCGGCGTGACCCACACCCACATGGTGCACTCACATGTTCTCGTTAACAACCACGCTGTTGAGGGCACGTGGCCCATGGCCTCCAGGAGGAAACTTTTCCCTTTCTCTTACCCACCTGGGATGCACTCACTGGTGGGTTTACTTTCCTCTCCAAAAATAGAGAGTCGAAATCTAAAACCCGTCCACTTTTGATAGAAAAGTGGGGCTTGTCAATTCTTCTCTGGAACTCTCCTATCAACCCCAGCCTTCGCAGTTCAATTCAATAAACAGGGATTTTCAGAGTGAGGAAGGGGAGGTAAAGGCATGAAAGATAAGGTAGGGTCATTATCAAGGAGTCAGTTCATTAGCTGTGGGGGCAACTTTGCCCACCAAGTCCCCCCGTCTGCCACCAATGAAAGTGAAACAACAAGACATGATCTGCTTGGGGAGGAGAGGTGGCTTGATCCCTCAAGGGGGAAGGGCCAAGAGCCCCTTCCTCAGTGGGCTTTTACTGGGTTTGTTTGTACAAGAATGTAGGTAAGGATCAAACAATAGATAGCATTCAAAGAACTATGAGAGCTTATTCTCAGGGTCGGATAGCTAAAGAGCCATAAAACTTTGAGGAACAAACTTCTTGCTTTAAATAATAACCCTTATTATTTAAATGAGAGTATTCTAAACAAAGCAGGTTTCACAGGATTTTACATGTTCTTTCTTAGGCCTGATCACCGTGGAACCCGCCCTTTCCAGCACAGGGCTGCACTGTCTTCCTTTCATAGGTTTTTAGGCTGAAGTGGATTAGAGCCAGGAAGCGCTTCTCCCAGACGGAAATGGGGACTCGGGCTATGTTAGAATATCCAGGGGTTGAGGGTCCATCACTCCCTCTTTGTTGCAGCCCCCGCCCACCCCAGTCCTTCCATGATGGCCTCCCAAGTGATCCTGTCTGGCTTAGGTTGCCCCTCCTCTGAGGAGTTGTACCTGTCATAGACCAACCAACCAAGCACTGGGGACAGGGGAGTAAGCAGAAGCAGTGTTTGCTACCAGGGACAATCTCTGTCTCCTTAGTGGCTCGCATTCCAGAGGTGGCTCACTCAGCCTTAGCCTTGGGGGGCAGTTACAACTCCTGAAACCAGGCAGAGCCATTCCCGACAATTAGCTCCATAACCGTCTAACCTCTGCGCTGCCCACCTGAAACTAATATAATATTGAACGTCAACCGTAAAAGTGAAAACTTTCCTAAAATTTAAAAACAATAAAATAAAACAAGATAAGCAAGGCTTAGGACACTTGAACTTGCCAAGTTCTTGGCAGAACTTGGCTGCTTCTAAGCAGCCTAGAAGGACACGCACACGCCCTGTGGGACATGTTCTCACTAAGATGCANGAAACCAGGCAGAGCCGTTCCCAACAATTAGCTCCATAACCGTCTAACCTCTGCGCTGCCCACCTGAAACTAATATAATATTGAACGTCAACCGTAAAAGTGAAAACTTTCCTAAAATTTAAAAACAATAAAATAAAACAAGATAAGCAAGGCTTAGGACCAGCCTAGAAGGACACGCACACGCCCTGTGGGACATGTTCTCACTAAGATGCAAGCGAAGGGTGCGGAGCTGGCTTCACACAGGAGGTCCCGCTCGAGCAGGGCCTTGGGTAACAAGTAGGATCTCCCCAGAAGAAAGGGTTGCCCATGGGCGCCACCTGGAACATTTACCATGTGGTTCTCATAGGGAGCTATCGGAGGGGGAAGGAGAAGTAGCAACCAGCAGAAGCAGAACAATGTTCCTCCTTGCACGAGAGCTTCGCCCTGGGACAGCAGTGCGGTGAGGTTGTCTGGCCTGGGCAGTGGGCGGCCCAGAGGGAGGAGGAGGAGGAGGAGGAAGGGCGCAAGAACTTGCTGTTACATAAGCAAGTTCTTGTTACAACATTCACCCCAGCAACGGCTTGCTGCTTCTGCGGCAAATGCAGAAATTGCGCGTACATTTGTCAATTTAGCCAAAACTACAGGCAAGTGGTGTGTCGCTGCAGGAAACAGGAGAGAGAGCGCCTCGTGCCGGGAGGCTGGGGACCTGCATTTTAGGTTTTCCAGTTCCTAACTGTACAGCCTTGGGCAAATCTTCCTTCCTAGGTCTCCGTTTCCCCACCTGTAAAACAAGTGGGAGAACTTTGTGGTTAGAAAGTGAAATACCCACGGGGCCTCACAGGTAACTTACCTCTAAGACATTAGGCGGCAGTGGGAACTGCGGGGAAGCAGAGAACGTGCCCCGGCTCAGCCAGAAAAGTCCAGCACTTCCAAACCAAGTGCTGTGCCGGGCAGAGAAGACAGGGGCAGAGCAGGCTGCCTGTGGCCAGCAGAACCGGCTCGGGGGGTCCTTGACTAGGTGGATTTCATTTTTAATATATCAAGGGGGCTCACCTGCAGGAAATGAGTTGATTTTTTTATAAAGTGGAAAAAATACGTTTGTAGAGCAAATATCCTTTTTTATTTAATTTTATTATTCAGGGTCTTCTTTTCCTTGGGTTGGTTGCACTGAGGTCCAAAAGATGAAATATTCCAAAGGCTGGAACCTAGGGAACTGCAGTCTTAAGTAAGAATAAGTTACTCTCGCAGCTGAGAGGGGGTTTGTCGTTCACGGGGTGAAGGATGCTGCCTCCTTAGGTCAGCCCAGAGGGCAAACACACCAGGTCTTTTTCTCTTCCCTTTTTCAGTCTTGAAAGCAAAGCAAATGATCTAATCAAAGTATTTATTCAAAGATGAGTCACCTCTTCTGTTCTCTCATGATGTCAGAATTTTGCAATAGGGGAGGAGTTGAGCTTGCAATGGGTTTCCACACTCCAATGTGTTACCACCAAAGATGTGTGTGTGGCTATTTATAGGGCAAGGAGGAGTCTGTATTAGGAGCCACCTTCAGAACCAGGGAATCTGGGGAGCAGGAAACTTTCGTGGGGAGGCTGTGGTGGATACACTTCACCCCACCATCCCAGGCCTCCGCTTCTGCTCCTGCTGCACAGGTCCGTGGAACACGGCTGGGCTAAAGAAACTCTTCTCCTCAAGGCTCCTCAATCAGAAGGGAGAACACGAAAAATCTCTATAGAAGAACTCTGGAATGTGAGCTGTACCACCTCTGCACAGTTTGGTCGCCATAAGAAGTTGCTGCATGTATACCTTGGAAACCTCAGCGGAGGTTTCTGCCTAGAAAGTTTACTCATTCGTTGGTTCCACTACCGTGGTAGCTGGCTCCTGTGCACCAGGGCTTCAGTAGAGCCCAGCTGCCATGCTTTAAGGAACACAGGGACTTAGTATGCCTGGCCTAAAAAAGCTATTAAACTGCCTACATCTAAGTGAGGTAGGGACAAGACTTGAACTTGGCAGATAGGAGGGACATGACGACAACCGCTCTTGTCATTCAGTCATTCATGAGGCAAACATGCCTTGTGCCAGCAGTAGGTTACAGGGAGAAATTACAAGGAGTCCCAGTCCTCAGAGGAGCTCCAGTACATACATATAAATGGCAATACAGTACTAACAGTCATAACAATTCAGCTGTTTCCATCCAGTGTGGTAAGTGCAATGATGGATAGGCGGAGGGGAGGGGCCTGAGGAGGTCAGAGAAGGTTTCAACTGAGTGGCGTATGGCTACTCTGGTGACTCTCATCAAACCGCATGCCTCCCTCCACATATTCATCTCCTGTGGGGACCCCTCCCGTGATGAGTCCAAGCCAAGAGTCACTAGTAAGGATGATGCAAGCTGCCACTTGCGAAGTACTTGCACAATGGAGCTTGCTCTCTTGGAATGCTGCTTCCTGGAACCTGGCTGCCGTGCTCTAAGGAAACACAATCAGCCATGTGAGGAGGGCAATGGTGAGGTCACCCCTGAGACCTGCCAGCGGCACAGCCCTGGCAAAGCATGGTTGGGTCATGGAGTCCTCCCAAAATCCTTTGCTCCATCCGTAATCATTTCTTGAGCCCACGCTGGGAAAACGGCACCCCCTACAGGCAACTTCATTCCTTTCCCTCTAAAACTCTCTGGACTTAAAGCTCTATTGTCATGAAATGAAACTGAGCATGCCGTGGACTTCTTGGTGTTGTTCGACTCCACCCCAAGTGCAAAAGGGTTGGCAGCAAGGCTGGGTGGAAGAAACTGGACCTCTATATGTTTTAACCGTGTAAGGATTGAAACACAAGAAAAATATAGAGACTAATATCTGCCACCCAGCTTTGCCAATCTTTGCATTTCCCATATTTATTTTAAATCATTTTGGTAGGGATGAAACTCCTGTGTACTCCTCCCCAATCCTAGTCCTCATCTTCCCTCCCTTCAATATGCTGTTCATTACCCCATGTGCATATGTATACATTTACTATGTATGAGTGTGTCGTAAAGAGTATGTGGTGGTGTCCTGCATGCCTCACATTTTTACACTAATCACATCCTTTCCATAACCTCTACAGCTTGCTGTTTTTACTCAGCAATGTTTTTTATTTTTAGCTGTGCTAATGGAGCTCTTATTCCCTCGTTTTACCTGTACAGCGTTCCACTTTGTGAATGCTTATCCACTCTCCTACTGGGGGCATTTGGGTTATTCCCATGTTTTTTCGGATATAAACGGTGCTGCACTGATCAATGCTGCGACTGGCTGGACCAGCGTACACACGCAGGAGACCTTGTGAGAGACGTGCCTGTGTCACAGGAGGAAACTTTAAATGTGACCAATCCTGGGGTGCATTTCAAGTTTAGAAACTGCAGCCAAGGGCATAGGAGATGTGTCCCTATCTTTCCCCTTGGGAGTCCCGTGTCCTAGGTGAGTGAGTGCAGCCACCTTTCCAAGAATTCAGTTCCCAACAACACCCTTACACCCAGATTCAGCTGAAGTCACACGTATAGACCCTGCCACGAATTGCTTCTCTGGTCTATTTTCTCTTTTGGATTCATGGAAATAGCAGCATTTTGGAGTGTTCCAGTGATTCATGCTGAGCGTGACAGTGAGAGAATCAGGACTGAGGGCATGGCTGTGTAGAGAAATGGGATTATTCTGTGCAAATCAGGAGGAATGATGCTCCACTGAGCGGTTCCTGGGTCATAACCCACCTGGCCAGCAAAGATATATTATTCTCCCAATCCTGTGGGTTCCTTTGTTCTTCTCTCCTGGGCTTCCTTACCCAGTTAGTTTCAGCTGGAGGATCAGCTGGGTGGAAAGGCACAAGAGGGTCCTACTCACGTGTCTAGAACTTGGTGCCAGCACTCAGCTAGGTCACCTTGAGTCCCCTCCACTTGGTCTGTCACCCTCCAAGAGGCTAATACACCTTCCTTCTATGGTGGTGTTGGGGAAGCTTTCTAAGAGGGAGGAAGCAGATGCTATTAAAAAACCCTTGCAGGCAAGGCCTGGAACTCACATAGCATCCCTTTCCGCCCAGTTCCATTGGCCAAAGCAAGTCACAAACGAAGCCCCAATTTAAGGGCAGGTCAAGTTGGCACTCCCTATTTTCAGAAGGAGCAGCAAAGTCATGGGACATTGCAAAGAAGCATGGGACAGATTGCTTCGGTCATCTTTGAAAACAACCTCCACAATGGAGCACTTTGGTCAGAGATGGAAATTCAACACTCTGGGGGGGGAGGGAGTATAAGGAGACTAAATGGTAATGGAAAAAATACACCCCCCCAAAAAAACAAGAAAAAAAATAAAGTGATAAGTTACATACCCCCCAAAAAAGAAATTTAACATTCATCATTGAGATTTTAACTAGAGTCTTCTGCGTAACTTCCAAAATTGGTGAAGATGATATCATTGTCCTGGCAAGAAAGAGGCTCATGGAGGGATAGAGTTTTTAAATTATTGATGATTGCTGGCTCTTCCCTTCACCTGAAAGTCCAATGAGGCATCTACCTTTGACTTTTGTCAATTAGTTCGTTAAATGAGTACGTTTCAAACACCTGTGTGAATAGTGCGTCGTGACAGCTGCTGAAGATACAGCCGTGAACGAAAGAGGTACGGCTCCTCCTGGAGGAGGAGCTTGCAGTCTCTGGAAAGGAAAGAGGCATGAAACAATTAATTACACGGTTAAAGATTTAATGACAACGGTATAAGGGCCGCAGGAGAAGAAAGGCAATCGGAGAGAACGTGCAAGTGCGGGCCCTGACTGGGTGTCAACGTCAAGGAAAACGTCCTTGAAGAAGACGTGTGAGTTAATTTTTGAAGAAGAAATAGGCATTGCACAGGCGAACACAGTGGGGGAGGTGGTTTAGAAATATCTCGAGCAGAAGAAACGGCAGCTACCAAGTTCCTAGAAAGGGAAGAAGCCTGCTGTCTGAGGAACCGAGAAATCAGAAAACAGAAGGAAGGGGGGTGTTGACCAAGTGAGGCGGGAGCCAGACTGTGCAGACCGTGTGAAAGGCTTGGGTCTGACCTGCACTGGCGTCCTCATAAGATGAGCCAGAGATGCCAGGAGAGCACTGACGAAGGGGAAGAGCCACGTGACAACACAGCCAGAGGCCACCAGCTACAAGCCAAGGAGAAAGTTCTCACCCGAAACCAGATGTGCCAACAACTTGACCTTGAACCTCCAGCCTCCAGGGCTGTGAGAAGATGAGTTTCTGTTGCTCGGGCCACCCATTCTGTCGCATTTTGTTATGGAAGGCCTAGCTGACTAATACAGCACGTGAAACACCGGGATTTATGCTCTTCAAAGATTATGTAGGGGTGGGCCCCAGGAACAAAAATTGTCCCTTGGAGATATGGTAGGAGCCTATCACAAACACTGTGTCGGGTGGCCTGCGTCAGACGGGGGCAGCAAAGACGTGGAGAACAGGGGCCAGACGGAGCTGTGGGAGGCGAGGGCCATTCGGAGACAGCTGCGGGGATGGAGGCCTGACTGGAAGAGAGGGTTGAGGATACTGGCAGGTGAGAGGCTGAGGCAGCGGGTACCAATTTTCTACAGGAGTTTGGCTGTAAAGAGAAGAAGGGAGACAGGCAATAGACATAGAGGGGAGTGGAGCTGCCATTCAGATTTTTCCTTTTCTTTCGTCTGAGAAAGTTTGCCTTTTGTTTTCTTCTAAGGGAAAAGAAGGACGCGTTTTCAAATGCTGTTGGATGCCATACGAAGGAAGGTACGCTTGAGGGAAGACAGAGTGTCAGGTACTGTCAGAGGAAGCCCGGTCGGAAGCCCAGGTGCTTCAGGAGAGAATGGATGGAACTAACAGGCGAAATTCATGTATAAATGAGGAAGTGAAAGAATGAAAGGAACTTTCATCATGCTCTGAGCTGGTGGTTGTTGAGAGGTGGTTGTTTAGAGGTTCCCATGTAACCAAGGAGACCTAGCCATAGAGACAGCTGGGCTTTTCCTCTTTCGTCAGCAGGTCATTCGGATCCTCCGCGCGGCCATGAGTGGGGGGAGGGGCACAGGGGCAGCTGTGGTGGGCACCAGGGGGCCCCTGGGCTTCCTGCTGGCTCTGCCCTCTGGTCTCTGCGCTACACCCCTCCCATCTCACTCCGGATGGTTGCCGGTCGTTCTGACAGCACCCAGTTGCTGGTGGGTAGCCCCTGCTGCATGGTCTTTCCGTCCCCGTGCTCGGAGGCTCTGCCTGTCCTAGGGCCCAGACGCATGCCAGAGTCTGGTTTTCAGAAAGCATCCAGTTCTCTGCCCCAGAAGGCATGACCTCACTCCAGGACCCCCAGGGTCTACCTTGTGTTTCTTCCACCGGGACTGGCCACAAACTCTGTGTGGCATCTCATCCCACCACTGACACTGCCACCACTCTAGAGTCAAGCAGATCACATAGCCCGAGGGACAGAGGGGCTGTAGCTGCAGCCAGGGCCTGCTGCAGGGCACTTTCCTGTGGTCCGGTAGCTGGGCCAGCACAGCCCCACAGGCCTTTCCTGGCCCTCTGGTGGCCACCGGAAGGGAGTCAACATGTAATTGAGCAAACTCCAGCCAGGTGCTCAAGTCCTTAGACATTTGCTAAACACTTTATTTTTCTTCTTTTTAGAGTTTAAAGTGAAAGAGAGTGTATTAGTGACGCATGCTAAACAGTTTCTTATTCCATCCTTACAACTTCTTTGTGGAGCAAGGCTTACCCTCCTTGTCGCACAGATGAGGAAACTGAGGCACAGAGAGGTGAACAGACTTGTTCAAAACTGCTCCCCAGTGTGAGATAAAACCAACAAAAGAATCCTGGCTGCCTCCGACTAGGCGGTAGAGGGGAGTGGAACATGGTTGGGGGGGGGGGCTGCGAAGGCTCATTTTGTGTGTCAGCTCGACTGGGCCAACAGATGCCCAGACAGCCGGTAAGGGCTAGTTCTGGGTGTGCCTCTGAGGGTGTTTCCAGAAGAGATCTGTGGGCTGAGCAAAGAAGACCCCCTCACCAATGCGGCATCATTCAATCTGCTGAGGGTCTACATGGAACAGAAAGGTGGAGGGAGGGTGAATCTGCCCTCCCTGGAGCTGAGACACAGTCCTCTGGAGCCCTGCCGCATCGGTGCTCCGCCCCCCCACCCCCCCACCACAGCAACCACCCTGGCCCCTCCACCTCCCTGGGCTTGAGCTTCTTTAAGGATCCCTGTGTGAAACATAGCACATAATTACATGAAAAAGGATTTGTTGTTTATCTGAAGTTCAAATTTCATTAGGCATCCTCCCTTTTATTTTAGTTTTTACTATATTTGGCAACCCTAGCTTCTTTCTTTGTGAGACCAGGTGCCACCAAAGTCATGGGCGTATGAGAAGGTATCAGGCCGGCTGCTGTCATCACACAAGACTTCCTGGCCAGGACACACAGAGGAGCAAACCTGGGTGGAAGGGGACACAGCCGTCTAACTCTGGATGGGCCGGGGTGTGAGTCAGCCCGAGGGGAGGCTAAGAGATGTCCTGACACAAAAGGATGCCTCGCTGACACCAGCAGTAAACAGGAAGTTTCCGCCCCCACCCCTGCTCTTGTTGCCACCCTTAAAAAGATCCTAAACCTGGATTCAGAACAGTAGCTGGCATGTGGCAGTTCTAAACTGGATCACCAAGCTCCCAACCTAGAGGTGCCTGCAGTTTTCCAGCCCCCAGGCCAGAGACACCTACCCTGAGTTGCCTCCTAGTGCTGGGGCCCAGACCAGAAAGAGAACCCTACATCTGGTTTGGCAAGAGGAGGAGTGTCCCTGCAACGCAGCAGGATGCCCAGGAACGGGCGAGGTGCTGGGTGGGTAGGTTTTCAGTGGTCACCCAGGCAGGGCAACCCTCCTTGCCCTGCTCCTTCAGTGTTGGGGAGGGGCCAGAGAGGGAACAGTGTAGCATGCCTGCTCATCTCTAGCCCACTTTCCAGTGGACTCTCCTGTGAGATGGGAGTTTCTCTCACTGCAGCAACCACAATAGCCCACAGTCAGCTCTGAGCCTCAGTTTCCCCTTAAGGCAGCCCTGCCTGCACAGCCCACAGCCTCGCAGCGGCCATCCCCGCCCCCACGGTCTGCTGTGGTTTTTCTGAGTCAGCCTTCGAGCTCTGCCGCCTTACCGGTCTGGTTCTTCAGGTTGAGTTTCTCTTTGATTTCTTGGTTGTCGGAGTTCCATGCAGTTTGATTTTTCTGGAGCTTTTGGTGGTTTACTGATTTCAGATTGGTTGTTATCCTCCTTTTGGTTGTGCAAGGAAATGCAGGATTTCTACCTACACCTCCATCTTAGCTGGAATCCCCTGGAGAGACATCTTTAGACTCCAAAGTAGGAACACACTTCAAAGTAGGAGAAGCATGGCTGTGGCCCTCCCCGCTTCCTCCCGTTGTCTTCTGGCTGACCTTGGGTTATCACGGCAGGCAAGCACCACTGAGCCCAGAACCCTCCCCTCCATACCAAACAGCACACCAGAACATGTGACTGACACGGTGTAACGTGAAACAAAACCAGAAGCGGTCGGTCACTCTTTACCAGGGCACAGAGGGTCTCATGCAGATGTGGCACTGAGCTGTCCCTGTGGGGGCTGCACAGTCCTGGGCTGACCTCTTCCCCTCCACCAGACAGGACCCTGCCCCACGGAAGCAGCCCCCCTGGGTAGCATATCTCCCATTCTTCAATATAATATAAAAGGTCATTTCCAGAGCTTTCTGCCAGGGGTGAGGTCTGCCCGCAGAAAACTTCGGAGACGGGAGGAAAGACAGGGGGCACTGAGGACGATGGGGCCTGTCCTCACACCCTGCTCATTTTTCCTTAAGACACGAGAACCCTGTTCTTTCTGGTCTCTGGACTCAGGTCCTACTGCTTCTATATGGCTGTTTTGCCACAAAACGCATTAGTCCTCCTCCTCCAGGAAGCCCACTAGACTGCTCTGCCTCACAGAGGACTTCCTGTTCTGAGTTCCAGCAGCAAGTGGAGGCGGAGACCCAACAAAGTGCATCTGCTTTATGGCATCCAGGCCTGCATCCTGCACCCTCCTATCCTAAAGGCAGGGACCAGAGATGGCGACCAACGTGTCCCAGTTTGCCTGAGACTTTCCAATGTCAGCACTGAAAGTCCAGCACCCCTAGGACCCCTTGGTCCTGAGCAACCAGGATGTTAGGTCACCCGACCTAGCAGGTCACATGGAAATTGTGAAAGTGACACAAATAACATAACAATAAATTCTCATAGGAAACGGGGCCTCTCATCTCCCTTCTAATTCTAAAACCTGAGAATCTGAGGGCAAAAAAAAATGGCCAAATAGCAACTAGTGCCTCATGCCTCCAGCCCTGGGAATGTAGCTCTGCCTGGGCCCAGTGAGGCACAGGCCTGGGCCCCCCACTTGTGGGCCTCCCAGTGGGGTGCCCTCAGCTGGCGAGCGCTCACCACGACCCAGCCCCATGGCGTCAGAGGGGAGGGACCTGGAGCGCTTCCAAACTTGACTCATCTGGGGCAACCAGCCCACCAGCTGACGAGCTGGGACAGCTACGGAGCCCGACAGGTGTGCCACGGGCAGGTTTCTGGCAAAGACACCACAAAAACAGAGAGATTTCTGGTTCAATTCTCAAGAACCTTAATTTTTCACTCAAATCCCAGGCACGTGAGCAGAAGGCTGGCCCTGGCCTGGCACAGGCTCTGCAGTTTCTTAACCAAAAGCATCGAAGATCCGCCTACCGTGTGCTTCCAAGGGCAGGGTTACAGCCAGAAGTTCCAGTGCCAGGCATTCAGAGGGAAGGCCTCGTTTTTGCTCCGTAAACAGCTGGGGTCAGCAAACTAGGTCCCATGGACCCAAGCCAGTCTGCTGCTTGTTTTTGTAAATAAATTTCATTGGGATGCAGCCACACTCACTGGCTAACTTTCGGCTGTTTTCATGCTACAGGAGTCAAATGGCTGCGACAGAGATCGTAGATGTCGCAAAGCCTAAAATACTTAAGTCTCTGACCTTGTAGGAAAAGCTCACCGATCCCTGCTCTTTGGTATGGAAGCTTCTCACTCCTCTTTGGGCCCCTCGCTCTTTCCCTGCACCAGCTCTGAGCCCAGGCCTGGATGGATTCAGAAAGAGAGGGGTCTACCTCCTGTGAAAAGAATAAGCCAGTGCCCCACTCAGGTCCCCACCCCACCACCCCAGAGCCAACCTGAGCGCCCACTAACCATTCCCCTGAAATCACAACTGTTTGCGGTACTCAGAGCCCAGGCCACCATCTATGGTGACTGTACTGTTTGAGACCCCAAAGCCCTGTGAGGTTATTATGACCCCTTTTCATAGGCAAAGAACTGAGGCCCAAGAAATTACACGCAGGAGTAAAAAGTAGGTCCCAGGACTCCTGTCTCTCTCAGCTCTTGGACTTAGGCCTCCAATCTCTTCTTCTCACAACATCTCCCAAAAATCCCTCCAGGGAGTCCTTGCTCAGAACTGAGCCAAAGTCCTTAAGCCAACCCAGGGGCCAGAGAGAAAAGACTGGCAGTTCTCACCCTATAAGAATTTAAAACTCCTTTGGGGGAACAAGAAAACAAATAGCTTCCTAAGCAAATATATTTATAGCAAGAAGTTAATATCTCTAGTGACCAAAAAGCCCAAATGTTCCAAATGCTTCCCAAGGGGCACTGCAGACCCATCCCCCACCAGGGCAGTGACTAGCAGACCCAGGTTCACAGGTGGATGAGCCAGGCAGGACTGGCCCCTTCTCCTGCCCCAAACCACACTGCTGTCGTGGTCCCCGTGCTTTGGCACAGATGAACTAAGTATCTACTACAATGCTCCAGAAAGGAGGAGCCAGGAGATATCGAACTGAGTCATCAAGCAAGGCCTCTTGCTAGAGGTATGACCTCAAAATCACAATCACTGACTTCTTCTTTCTACACCTCAATTTTCCCATGTGAAAAATGGGATGATAAAGCCTACCTCACCAGGCACAAAATGAGACCATGGTGCGGGCAATACCATGAAGTTCTGTGCCCACTAGAGGAGTCATTATTTATATAATTCCTTAGACCGATCACAGCAGACAGTGGCTGGCATTCAGTTCCATGAGTGCAGGAAGGGACGCCTTGCTTTCAGCCAGTTTCCCACGGTCTTAGCTCAACCGATGACAACTGAAGCCGCTGATGCTCACAGGCTCCGCCCCCAAGCCATGTCATGGACTCCCCTGTGGGTTCTTGGACTACTCCACCATGTGGCCGAGGCTATTCCAGCCATTGAAGGACCACAGGCCCTGGTAGGAGGCCGTGACGACACTCCCGGGCTGCTGCGCTCTGTTGTGGAAGGTGGACAGAAGCGTGTCATCTGGCCTTGGCCCTGGCCCAGCACCACCCCGCCGCCCCCACAGTGACCAGCAGGGAGGGCCCTTTGGCAACGGTGCCCATGTTTGTCAGTGTGGTGGCCAGCCATGAGCTCCAGCAGTTCACCAGCGTCGGCAGCAGAATACAAGTGACAGTCACACCCTTGAGTGCTGCCTGGGGCAGTGAGGAGCAGCCAGGGTAAAAGAGGGCCACTGCATACTTGGCAAAGCTCAGAGAGATGGCAGTGACGGTGGCCGGAGGGCTCATCAGCCCAGACGTGTACACGTCCGGAAAGGCTGGCAAGGACCCAAAGGTGTGCAAGATGTAAGCATACCCTCCTCCCAGATTTGGGGACAAGGGTGCCCAGATCAGCTCAGCGAAGCACAGGGCACCCAGAGTGGCCAGGAGGCCACAGACTGCCCAGACCACAATATTGGCCCCAGAGCTGCCCATGTAGACCAAGAGCCCCTGCGGTGATCTGAGATGCCAGAGCAGATCAGAGAGCCAGCGATCAAGGACACACAGCTCCACAGGCCCAGCTCCTTCCTCAGCCTCAGCCTGCTACCACCTGGCTCCTGTCCTGCCACCCCCTTGCCACCGTCCCTCTCCTGACTTCGCTCCATATCAGGACTTCAACGGCCGGGGTGCGCACTGGGCAAAGCAGATACTCTGTCGCCTATCTGCGGATCCTCTGGGCCTCCTGCAGGAGTTAATGATGGTAGTGCCTGAAAGCCTTGGCCACAGGCCAGAGAGCCAGAGCATGGTGTTTAGAAAGGTCCTGGTGTTCACTGACCTGCCAGCCGCTGTCCAGCCCAGACCCCAGGACAGGCATTAGCAGAAGCTGTTTGCCAGTGCAGCCCAGGAAAGGCAGAGGAAAGAGGGGTGCCAGCAGATATCCCTGCCGCCCAGTTCCAGAGCAGACTGTGCGTGGAATGACAACTGCGTGAGTGCTCTACCCCAGCCCGGTGATTGCTGAGCGATGGCACGCACCGAGCCCCCCAATCTCTGCAGTGGCCAAGCACTGAAGCCCCCTCCTCTCAGAGTCCCAACTGACTGCGTGAGCCCCACTCAAAAGAAGAACCGAGATGATCTAACAAGAGGATCCAAGTGGTGCCATGATGGGGGAAGGAGGGGGGGGGGGTAAGAGGACTAAAGGGTAATGGAAAAATAAAGATTCAAGTGTAAGAAATAGTACAGGACAGAGTTTGTCCCCTTGCAGGAAGGGGCAGGTGGGCAAGAGCACGGGGGCCAGAGTTCAAGTCCCAGCTCTGGTCTTTCACCGACCAGGTCTCTGAACACCAGTCTACGCCTCTGGCCATTACAACACCCACCAGATACAGTTGCTCTGAGAACGAACTAACAGCCCATTAAAAAAAAGTTGGAGTAGCGTATGGCACATAATGAGCTTTCCCTAAATGTTAGCCATTACTCTCTGGCAAAGAGTCCCAATAGTTCCCTAGGTTCAGATCTATGCATATACATATATACCTGCAATTGTACTTACAGTATATATTTAATTTAGTAATTGCATTAATCTATGAATAATGTTCCTCTCAAAATATAGTGTACAACTTGTTAATTGATCCTCCCTTATACTTTTAAAACCTTGCATTGTAGAACCTTTACTAGTTTTGTTACAGAATAGTCAGTGGAACTAACTCACTGGCATTTAGGGTTAAAATGCTGTCACCCAAGGTGGGCAGAAAGGTACTGACTGACCCAGCTCAGTCGGCCGCGTGGGCTTTTGGGTCTCATAGACGTGTGTAAGGGGCTTCGCTGTCACTTGCTCCTGGGGTGTCTGTGCTGCCTTCTCCTCTAGCTGCATGAAAGCCTGCTGGCCTAGGTCCTCAGAAAACACAGAGCCCTCTTCTTCAGAAAATTACTGAGAGGGAGCCCTCCAAGAGTCAGAAGCGGGTCCTTCCAGACTCCTACCCCGCAGGAAGAGAGAGAGGAGGGTAGAGAAGCAGATAAGAAACAAGGGTAGATGGGAAACGTAAAGGGAAAGGAGGTCAGAAAGCAGAGCTTCCTGGAGGTTCCGGAAGAAAAGTCAGCTGCTTTGCTGGCAGGAGCCAAGCAGGAATGAAGGCCCTCAGACCACAAGCTTCTCCTTCTCCAGGGACGGCCGCTGGTGGGTGCTGTGAAGGTTAGCCGGCTGCACTGTCGGTCCACGAGACTGCCCTCACCTCTGACACCAGTGGCAAGGGTGGGGGTGCCCAAGACTACCCTTATGTTCAATAATTTGCCAGAGGGATGCACAGAACTCACCCAAACCTTCTATGTCACTTAAAGGACATGGATTAGAACTAGCCGAGAAAGGAAGGACACAGGGCAGAACCCAAGAGGGTCCCAAACACAAGGCTTGCAGTTCTCCTCCCCCTGTGGGGTCAGGAGCTTTCGGGTTCCATCGCCCAGACATGGTTGTCTGCTTATGTGGCTGACCTCAGTGTTCAGCCCCTCAGGAGGTCGAGCTGGGATTTCACGACCCAAAGTTCCCACCCAAAATCACCTCGTTACTATCAGGCAAGCCAGATGCTCCGACCCCCCAAAAAAGACACAGTGATCAAGTACGATGTCCCAGGGTGTTGGAGATGACCTCCCAGGAGCTGAGGGTGGAGACCAGACCTCTCTCTGGTCAGGGTCTCATTCTCTATCACACAGGTGTGGAGGCACCTGCGACCAGAGCAACACCGTGAGAACACAAAGACTGTTTCTCATGACCCATCTTGTCAAGCAGTGTGTCTAAAGAGGAGGACCCCAGATGCCAAGTTCAGGAGCTTGGAAGGAAGAAGGGGACAAATGGAGAGAAAGTGGGCAAGGGCTTGCCTCAAGGTTTTCCTGGGCGGGGAGAAGCGGAGACCCTGAGGCTCTATGAGCTTCAATTGGCAACTCCAGCAACCCTTCCAGAATCTGACACAGCGTGGCCTTCTTCTCCGGGACCAGGCCTGCCTGTGAGGAAGGAGACCCACCAGAGCAGAGCCACCCCAATATGACATCCCTCTGCTGCCACCACAGGTAACAGGAGTAGCTGGTGTGGGCTGCTCGAGGCTCAGCAGGATGNTTTTCCTGGGCGGGGAGAAGCGGAGACCCTGAGGCTCTATGAGCTTCAATTGGCAACTCCAGCAACCCTTCCAGAATCTGACACAGCGTGGCCTTCTTCTCCGGGACCAGGCCTGCCTGTGAGGAAGGAGACCCACCAGAGCAGAGCCACCCCATAGGACATCCCTGTGCTGCCACCACAGGTAACAGGAGTAGCTGGTGTGGGCTGCTCGAGGCTCAGCAGGATGGAGGAATAGCAGGAAGAAACCTGGCATCCAGAACCAGACAGCTGTGTTGTACGTCGCTGGCTTCTCGCAGATCATTACCTCAATTTCCCATTAGTAACTGGGGCTGCTCACTCTCCCACCGGTGGTCATGAGAATAAACGGAAAGTCCTTACCTGCCACCATCCTACGGAGATGAAGCTATGATAACATCGAAACTCACATTTCCTGCTCTTGCCCTGTTGATCATGCGTAATCATCTACAGTCATGGGCCGGAGGTGCCAGCCACCTGGAGCTCTGTTCCTGGCCTCCCCAGGCTCCAGCCGGGGCCGTTCTCTAGTGGTGTTTCTTAGCACTCTCCGGGCCCCACCTCTTGTTGGGTTTCCATCTCCTTTTGGAAGGAGTGGGAGCCACAGAGCCAGCTCAGCAAAAGCAAGTGAAATGGACTCGCTCTACAGAACAATGTGGCCAAGCTCAGGAAAGAATCCCGGTATCTAGAGGTCTGCAGGGCACTGGTCGGGGCAGTGACTTGCTATTGAAATCCCTGCACTCCTACGCCTGGCTCCTCAAACCTCTCCTTGACCAGAGCTGCTCTCTGGGCCCGAAGGAGCCGAGGCTGCCCCTTAAATGGTCGCAGCTCTGAAGCTGGCCTGTTGGACATATGTATGGGGAGAGGCGGGGACAGTGTGCAGGGGTTTCAGCTGGGACCTAACTCCAGGCAAGGTCTCTGGTCCCCAACCTGCTGTTGTAGGAGTTTAAACGCAGCACACCCCCTCCCCAACCAGGTTATTTCATTTTTTAGATCTCACTTGGAAAGACTTCTTCTTTCTTGGCCTGACCACACAGCTCAGATGCATCTCCTCTGACTCATGGTCGGCCACAAGGAGCCCTCTCAGGAATCACTGGGGACTCACACACCCAGGCAACCAGGCCTGGGTGGGGCTTCCAGGTAAGGTGGAACGGAACAGCCCGGGGACCCGCACTGGGCCTTGGACACCCTGGACGACACTGAAACCTGTTGTTTCCCGGAACTATCCTTTCAGGACTGTGTTGGGACACAGATGGCGGGAACGAGATCCAGCCCCCGTTGCGGACAGCTCTGTGGCTCCACCGTCCCATGAGCCAACAGGGGAAAGGGATTGCCAGTTCAGAGGTCTTGAGTGGGCCCTGGCCCTTCCCTGAGCCTCAATGTCCCCACCTGTTCAAGATGGGTACAGCTGGCCATTTTGGCAAAGCAGAGCAAAGAAAAAGCAATGCCTGTCCTCTCCACTGAGCACGGCATCTCCCACCACACAAGAGCTTTACCAGTACAGGCCTGACTCTTGGATGGAGAGTACCCAGAGCCTGAGGTAATAATCCTGGTGCCTGCCCGCCTCAACTCTTCCACCCCCCACCCCCGCCACTAGAGGGCAGAGCACAGGCAAAGGCTGAGAGTGGACGCTGGGGCCTAGACTGTAAGCTGCTGCCCTCTAGTGGGTATGGAGAGAGGGAAGGAGAGAACAGAAGCAGGGAGGGAGAGAGAGAACACAGGAGAGGGAGACAGGACAGAGGAGAACGAGGGAAGGAGAGAGCAGAGGAGAGAGACAGAGAGGCCTCAAAGCAAAGGACTGGCAGAGGGAGATGGCGGCGGGAGAATGTGGGACCCGGAGAGAGCTGAAGGACAGGCTGCCCCTGCGAGCTTCCCCATGTCCTGGCCAGCACTATTTCTCATCGTGCAGTCAGCGTTTCCCCCTGATGGGCGCAGCAGCCACCGAGAGCTCCATCAGGTTGGGTGTGACCAGGGCTCTCACTCAACTCCAGAGCTCCAGCCAAGGTGGGAATTCCCGAACCCACTGGTTGTTGCTGATCTCGTCCACGTGCCTCCTCTTTCGAGGACCCTCTGAGGAGCAGCTGCCCCGTGAATCAGCTCACTGCCCCATCAGTTCCTCTGTATTTTCATGTTTGGGCTAAATCTGTATTTTTGTCCTTGACCTTCCTCCAGGACTTCAGGCCTATACACCCACAGTCCACTGGATGCCCCGCCTTCCATCCCTTAGACACCTCAAACCCAGTGTGTACGAGGCAGAACCCATCACCTTCGCCAAACCCACTCCTAGGAGACCTACCGTGTTCCCTTACTGTGTCAGACACTGTGATGGGCCACCAGGAGTGACCGGCATATCCCTTCCACCGCTGGGGGTGCTGCTGGCAGAGACCCTGGCTGTCAGCACCCCCCTGGGTTTCCTCAGGTGCAGGAAGCCACCCCCATCGACCCCTCCTTCCCTGGGAGCTTCCCCTCCAGCGCCTGGTCCCTGTGGGAACTTGAAGGCCAGGCCCAGGACCCAGGCTGAGCTTTCCAATGAGGCTGCACTGTGGCTCAGTCGGGCCATATTCCCAGTCCTGCTTCCTTCCCTTCCCTCCCACGGGGATCCCAAGGGAACTGCCTAACCAAACTTTGGAACGTGAATCTCTGTCTCAGAGACACTTTTCCAGGGAATGCCATCTGCAACCTCTGGTCACCAGGGCTCAGCCCGAGAGCCATGCCTGACATGGCCTCCTCACCCACAGCCAGGAGGAGCAGGCCAACCCTCCTTTGCTGGGAGTCTCAGACCCATCCACGCCCCTCAGACTTGCCCCCGCCCTCCACAGGCCCCTGGAGAGTTGCCCCCGCCCTTGGTGCCTTCAGCACAGGGACCGACGAACACCCTCCAGAGCGCTGCTCTCCTCTCCGAAGCTTCAGCTGGATTCAAGCCTCAGGTCCTCCCTTGGGGGACCCCGATATATCTGAGCCCAGTGGCCCTCACTTCCTCCCATCCTCCCTGGCCCACCTAGGCAGGCCCCACCATACTCCCAGAACAGCCAGCAAGGGGGCTGTCCCCAGTGTGGGAACATGAATCGGGGTGACACTGACTTTAGAGCCAACGGGTTGCCCGTAGAGACAGGGTGGAATCTCTCCCTGTTTGAGGCTCACACCCGAGAGGCTGCTTCCTGGGCCGTGATGATTAACAGCCATCAGTGGCGCTGGGATCGATGAGTCCCGGGCGGAGGCGGGGCTCCCGCAGCAGGGCCGCCCCACAAAGGCGGGCAGTCAGGGCTGCCGGGCCCCCTCCGTTCCTCACACAGCCCCCAGGGCCTGTGGGACACGCCTGTGTCCAGGGAGAGGTGAGAGTGAGGCCGGTGCCCCTCTCTGCCGAGTGACTTCCTTGTTCTCTGCCCTCATTTAGATTCGTCTTCGTCATACATCACTGGACCCTACAGAGTCTGACTCAGTGGCATTGACCAGGTGACAGATCGATCTGATTATCCCTTGTGTGACACCAAGCCCACAAATGCTACTTACTCTAAGGTTCACAATTTTTCTTTCTTTTTTATCCTTTTTTTAGTTTCTAGCATTTGGAGGATTTTTAAAATTTGTTTTTATTTTGCCCTTTCTGCTGTGTTGTTAAAAGGACAATGTATTTGCTCTTCGCTCTGCAAGTGTTGAGATAGAATTTAGACAGAACTATAAAATTCTGCTCTTTTAAAAGTTAATGAATAAACATCTTCATCTTCATGAATTATAAAGACTTTTGTTTTTAAATGAAAAAGATGTGTTTATACAAGTCCAAACGTTCCTTTCAAACAGACACTTTAAAGTGATTTTCAAAAAATCACTTTGGTGTCTCTTCCTTTATTTAATTTTTAATATTGTTCCTCAATATTTTAGATTTATTCCCAAGAACCCTGATTCCACGTTAAAATTAGGGACCAGAGTGATCTGTTTAAGAAATCCAGTCCAAAAAAAAAAAAAGAAGAAAGAAAGAAGAAACCCAGTCGTATTCTTTCATTCTCACTTAGAAAAGGCAGAAAGGAAGCAAGGGAGGAAGGAAGGAAGGAAGGAAAGCAGGGAGGGAGGGAGGGAGGGAGGAAGAAGGGAGGGAGGAAAGGAGGGAGGAAGGGAGGGAGGGAGGAAGAAGGGAGGGAGGAAAGGAGGGAGGAAAGGAGAAAGAAACAAAGGGCATCCAAACACAAGTCCTTTAAATCAGTCAGCAGCCAGACCAATATTTAGTGTGATCGCATTTGTTTTATACATATACATATGCAAACACATACGTACAATACACATTTACGTTTGGAAATACATGTGTATGCTTGGAAATTTTCTGGAAGGACACAGAAGGAAACGTTGTTGCCTCCAAGGAGCGAGACTGGGGAGTGAGGACGCGTCGCTGTGGCTGCTGGCATTTCCGCTAGCAAGCACAGACCAGGGGCATTGGTTGTTTCCGTGGTTGCGGAAACAGAAACCTCAGTGGCGGACTCTCGCTTTGTGGTTGCAAAAAGACGGGACGTAATTCTTTTTTATGGGAATCGCAGGTCAGGTGGCAGATCCTCCCGCGAGGCGCAGGGATCATGATTTCCTGGGCCGGGGAACCGCTCCTGGGAGCCCAGCCTCCTGCGCGCGCGACAACTCTGTCATCCCCGAATCCCCTGTAGTGAGTCTCGTTCCGCTTCAATTGTCCGGAGTCGCTTCCCTTATCTTCGACCGTACCTTGAACTGACACAGGGGCCGCGGGGAAGAGAGAATTGCAAATCTCAGAGGAGCTCTTCGTATGATATCAGCAATCCCCTCCTTTGTTTAATTCAACCCCCAGGGATGATGAGGTCGATGCCCTGACCCAGATCCTGCCCGTGCGTGGCAATGTTATCCCTCCCTCGCCCTAGTTTCTCCGCCTCTGTAACAAGATACCCGTGTTTGTGTGTTTGTTGGGACTCTTTGGGCCTAAGTGACTGAATGTTAATTCAATCTACTCTAGACAATATGCATATTGTATTCGACACAACCAACTTTCTCCCTCGCAGTCTCCTTCTCTTTGTTCCTGCCTCCCTTTCATGCAAATCTCTGTACATTAGCTGTTCTCCGGCAGGCTGACTGTCCCCCACAAAAGTGTGATTATGACTGTTGGTGGCTCTTGGCTCATTTCAACACAATATGTAAGAGGAATTTTCCTCCCCCAGGTTCGGTTTGGAAAAAAACCCTGGGGAGTAATTCTGACTGGATTAGCTTGGTTCATGGGTTTGTCCCTTGGTTAAATCACTGTGTCCCTGAGAGTGGCTGAGCAGGGTCTCTTACTAGAAAACACTAAAGGATGCTTTTAAAAAACATCAGTGACCACGACAATGGGAACCTGACTGACCCATGCATGCACGGCCTGTCTTTGCGTATGCACCCCTCCGATAATGGTTATACTCGAAAACTGTGACTCTCAAATATAAAAAAGGCCACATTCACTATGGTAGTTCCAAAAACAGCTGCAATGATTCCTTTCTGTGTAGCCACGTTCTCAGACAGTCCTAGCAACATAGTGGTAACTGGCTCTCTGGAAAAAGAGAGAGAGAGAGAGAAGCCCTGGATTTGACCAGTTACCAATTTCTACGGCAAACATCCCACATTGGCCAATCTCAGGCTATGAGCCTTCAACAACTGGCTTGTGAAACTCCTGGAAATGTAACAGTTGGCTCTCCAGTTCTCCTACTGTTGTCCCCTCTCACACTAACCCAGGTTTGGTGCCATGTCATTTTATGTAGCGACAGCGAACTTGAAGCAAGCGGAGACTTAAAAGGGCGTGTGCATTGAAGCTTCCCCTCGCTCGCTCTGCTCGGAACCCTGACTTCAACTGTGTCAGTGAGCCAGGCGAATGAGCCGGATGGATGGTGGGAGACACACAACCAATTACCCTGTTCCCCCCCGGCCAACTGCCGGAAATGTGGGGGAAACTGGGCCAAAACAGGAGAAGGCCACAGAAGCTTGAATGAGCCCAGCCAAGACCAACAGAACTGAACCAGCCCAAATTTTTGACTGACAGAATCACTAACTCTTACATTATTACCATGTTAAGTCATACATGTTAAGGTAATTGGTTCTACAGCAAAAGTTACTTGATACACTTAACACGTTCCCCAAAGGGAAACCACCAAGGATTGTATCAGTCACTAAATTCTGCTGAGTCCAGATTTCTTAGTGACCCTCACTCTTGACTGAAATTTTAAGATAGGGTTCACCATCCTACAATGAGAGATCATCATCACAGTAAGTGAGAAATTCAATCACCTACAGAACACCTGGCAAACAACACTGGCAGATACAACAGGATAACACAAAGTCCCTTTCAGAAAAAAGAAAAAGCAAAGTATCGAGTATACTGGCATTTGTCATTGCTTTTGGCTGCCCAGATTTGAACATCTTTCTAAATATGAGACCCTCTCCTTGAGAAGTAGAACACGTACCTCTCTAAAGGAGCTGGAAATTATTCTCCAGACTCGCTTCCTGCTTGGGTACAGGGGCACATGGCCTTGGTTCTGCCAATCAGATGCACTTGTGTTTTGAATCAGAAAATGGTGATGGGAAGAAGCAGAAACCCATGTGGTCAACGAGTTGTCAGCAGTGGCGGAAGTCCCAGGGACAGTGACTAGTGCCACCTCAGGGGGGTGAGCAAGGCCGGCCCCGGGCTCCCCCCACCGTCTTCACCTCATCGTTCGTACGCTGCCATCTGGAATGTTGTTTCTGCCTTCGTGGTCCTCACGCCTAGTTTGAGCCCCTCCTCCTTTCCAACACACACAGCACCCCAGCCGCCGGGTCTACAGAGCGTGGTGGGCAACAGAAGAGCTCTGGGACCCACTGCCCAAGTCTGAACCCCGGCTTATTAGCTGTGTGATCGTGGGCAAGTTCTTTAACGTCTTTGTGCCATTTCCCCATCCAACAGTTGGGTGATGGCCAGAGGGAAAGAGGGGGTAGGTGGATGTAGGCAAAGCAGGGGGAATGAAAACAGAAAGAGACTTTGCTCGGGGCAATAGGTGCAGATGTTTTATTGGGTTGAACACTTGAAACCTGTACGGTTTTGTGAACCAATATCACCTAATAAATCAATTTTAAAAAATTAGAAAGTGTCATTTCATAAAACACACCGACTGTATCAGCAACGAATTGCCATAGTAACACTGTGGGACATCTCCAACTCAGTCATGTGAAACAGTGATCACTTATTTTGCATGCACGTTGAAAGTTGGCCGGAGTTCAGCAGACCTGCCCTAGGCCTGGCTGCACTTCAGGCTGCAGCAGGCTTAGGGGCTGCTGGGCAGCTCTGATCTGTGTCCCTCATTCTCCTGGGACCAATGGGGTCTGCTGTTCACAAGGCAAAAGCCCATGAAGGCAAGCAGAAACTCACAGTTCATTCTAAGACCTGGTATCTACGTTAACTCTATTTTCTATATTCTTGATGCTCTGACGTTTGGGGGCCTTACGCACTCAGGGAGAGGCTGCCCCTCTTGGGGGCAGCTAATTCCTAGAGACAGGCGACAACTTCCCTGGGAGCAGGCTTCTCCTAGGCACGCCAGCCCCCTCCCCAGCTCTCACACACCAAGCCCAGAGTACCCCAGCTCTAGGCCACCCGGGCCCAGGCAGCTAGAAACGCCCCCAATAGCCCGAAGCCTGCCAGAATTATCCCAGCTAGCTGGCCCTTCACTATTCATCCTGCCCAAAATGCACTAACCATCAAAGTAAAGATAGGTAAATAGTACTGTATTTTAAAATCGAATTTTCAAAAATCAAGTGGTACCAGCGGAGAGCAAGCAACAGACTGGGAGAAGGTGGTTCCAATTCATATAACTGACAACAAATTAGTATCCAGACTATGTAAGATATATAAATCAACATTTATACATGAATAAGAAAAGAAGTAGCCCAAGTAAAACTCTGGCAGTAAGTTATAAATAGGCTATTCACAAAATAAGGGGAGGGGGGAATGAATGGCCAATTAAAGCTTAAAGAGATATTCTACCTTAATAACAATGATAGGAATGAAAATTAAACTTCAATGAACTAGGTTCATTTTAAATGTTTTTAAACTTTCTTGATGGAAACAAAAAAATGGAACAAATGGAAATTCAAACCATGATTAAGGTTAAGGGATTAATTAATATTTCATTAATTTTAATTAATTAGTGAGATATGCTGATTCTAAAGTTCCTGTGGAATACAAAAACATGAGAAAGGCCAGGGAAATTCTAAAATAAAAGGATATGAGGAAAGATTAGCCTATGGGGTGTGAAAGTATAGTATAAAGCTAAAATAATTAGAAGTATAATAGTGACACATGAGTCAACCATGGAACAAAATTAAAAATCCAGAAGCAGATGCACGTGACGATGGGAATGGAGTTAATGATAAGGTGACGTTTCAAATCCATGAAGGAAAGATGGATTCTTCACCAAACGGTGTGGAGACATCTGGGCAGCCATCTGGGCAAACATATTAAGATACACCCATACTTCCTGCCTTTTATCAGGATTATTAACAAATGAATCAAGGATTTAAGTGCAGGAACAACAATCCTAAAAGGAATACAAGAAAGTACAGAAAATTTTGCTTTTATATCACAAAACCCAGAAGCCAGGTGATATATATCTATCAGAGTCCCACCAGGTGACCGAAACCACACAGCAATTGAATTAATAGGAAAACGTTAACAAAGAATCATCAGCTGCGTAAAACTACTGAAAAGGCAGAAGAAGAACAGTATACGTGAGACAGTAAGAAATACGTGTGTTGGTCTCTGTCCCCGTCTCTGCTGATGTTTGACCTTTGGCCCCGGTTCCTGACACAGAGTTCCCAAACCCTTGTAATCCTCCGAGCACCTTTTGTTCCTTTGGTCTTTGACCCCTTCCTGACTCAGAGCTCCTGAAATTCTTGGAATGTCCTGGGTGGTGGGATGGCGAGAGCCTCTAATGCCCTTAGGACTTCCTGGGTGACGAGACTATCATTTGTTTTAATGCAGTGACTCTTGTGGGCTCCTGGATGAGGCCCCAAAAGGCTAACAGGATTAGATGCTCAGAACTTTCAGGCCCAACCCACACCCTCCAGGCAGGGGGATAGAGACTGGAGATTGAGCTAATACCCTATTGTGCCTGCGTGATGAAGCCTCCATCACATTTCCCAAATTATGCGCTTCAGGGAGTTTCTGGGTTGGTGCAGGGGGGCACACCCCAACTCCACGGGGACAGGAACTCCTGCACTGGGGACCCTTCACTATGGGGGTCTTGCACTATGTTTTGGGTTGGCCAAAAAGTCCGTTTAATTTTTTCCGTAAAAGTAAAGACACATTTTTCATTTTCATGATAACTTTATTGATTTGGATACATTGGCTATCTCCTGTGTGGTATAATGTTAATTGTTCTCAATTAATGTCTCTATTTGATCACTCTCAAATTCAAGTGCTCTACCTGACCATGGAACATCATCCCGAGAGAAATCTCCAGCATGAAACTTCGCAAACCACCTTTGACCCATTTGATCAGGCACAGCACCTTCTCCATACACTGCACAAACCTTTACTTTTGCGTTTCAGTTGCATTTTTACCTTTCTTGAAATGATAAGGCATAATATGCTGAAAATGTTGCTTATTTTCTTCCATCTTCAATATTTAAATGGCTACACAAAAATTCACCAATTTGGTAAGTTTTTTTTTTTTAATGCACGCTGGTGTGACAGCTGTCACAATACAATCGTACAGCATTGTTTCTGATGATGTCAAAGACAGCTAAGCACTACTAGAGCCATAGTACAGAAAAAACAAGCGAACTTTATCACCAACCCAGATACATCTTTATCTGGCTATTCATCTGTATCCTTTCCTATAGCCTTTGTTACAAACCAGTAAACATAAGCGTGGCCCTGCATTTTGTATAAGTGTTTCACTGCATTTTGTGAACTATTCTAGCAAATGATCAATCATGAGGGGGGGTCATAGGAACCCCCAATTCATAGCCAGCCTGGGACTTGCGATTCACATCTGAAATGGGGACAGTCTCATGGGAGTGAGCTCTTGAACAGTGGGGTTTTCACGACCTCCAGGCAGTTAGTGTCGGCATTGAGCTAAATTGCAGGACACCCAGTAGGTGCCCCCTGAAAACTAAAGAATCGCTTGGCGTGGAAAACTCTCACATTTGTTGTGAGTAGCAGGAGAATGAACAGGAGTTAAAAAGAGCTTGCGCCCTGGCCAGGTGGCTCAGTTGTTTGGAGTGTCATCCTGATACACCAAGGTTGCAAGTTCAACCCTCAATTAGGGCGCGTATAAGAATCAACCAGTGAATGCATAAATACATGAAACAAATTGATGTTTTTCTCTCTTCCTCAAATCAATTAAAAATTTATTTTAAAAATAAAATGCAAAAAGGGCTTGAGAGTAGAAACAAAACAACTGTAGAAAATAAAAAAGAATACAGCTTTTAAGTATCTCATTTAAAAAATTGATACATGGAGAAGACAGACAGTGGAGATGCCACAAGAACGTAAGTGGAATCTCCAAAGAAGAAAAACAAGACAAGGGAGCTGAACAAATAGTGTGAAAAAACTTTCCTGAGTGGAGGGCAGCTTGAAAAACTGCACAAGGAGAAACTGACATGAAACGGTCACTGCCAAGACTTAGTAGATGTCAAAAACAACCTTTCTTTCTCTTTCTCTTCCTCTTTCTTTCCCCTTTCCCTTCTAATCAATTCAGCCCAAAAGTCACTCGGTGGCACCAGGCAAAATAGGCACGCATGTAAGGAGGGAGGGGCAGGGGCTGCCACCACCCCCCACCCCCCCCGCCAAAGGGGAGTGCGGGAGCCTTAGTCGAGTGAGGGGGATGTCTGGGTGGGAGAGTGTAATGGAATGAATGCTGTCATGCCCCCCCAAATTCTTATTTTGAAATCCTCACCCCAATGTGATGTATATAGAATAGGGGGGCTTTGGGAGGTGATTAGCTTCATGAATTAAATTAGTGTCCTTACTAAAGGGACCTCAGAGAGCACCCCAGCTCTCTCCCCACCGGTGAGAAGTCAGCCTTCTTCAGCCCAGAAGAGGATTCTCATCAGCACCCAACCATGTTGGCACCCGGATCTCAGACTTCCCGTCTCCAGAGCAGTGAGAAATAAATTTCTGTTGTTTATCAGTCATCCAGTCTGTGCTACTTTATTACGGCAGCCAGGACCAACTAAGAAAACGAGTGAAGTGTTCTGGGACATTGGAGCCTAAGTGGGCAAGGAGGGGGCCATGTAGGAAACAGCTGGCTGACATTCACCCCCCAAGTGGGGCAAGGAAAGCGCCTGGCACTGGGTGTTAAATCCTGATGGGTGAGGAGGGCTTCTGTGTGATGAGGCAGCACAGCCCAAGGTATCAGAGCCCCAGGCAACATGAAAACGGCCCAAGGGCAGGAAGGGAGGTGTCCGGCACAAATTGCTGCAGCCTGGCCATGACCTGGGGCTGTGGGGAACAGCCTGAGTAGAGCGGCTGGGCACACTTAACAAAGCTCATAGAGAGCAAGCAGGTCCTCAGGACCCTGTGTGGGTGACAAGAAAGGCAGACAAGGAACCATGGAGAGGTAAGATGTAACAAAGGACACCTGCCCACCCCCCCACACTTGGGAACCACTATGCCCACCTCAGCATAGCACACAGTGCCCAGTATGGTCAGGAGGCCACAGGCTGCCCAGACTGTGAGGCTGGCCCCAGGGCTGTCCACAGGGACCGACACAACCACAGAGACACGATCGGGGGCATGGGGCATGGCTGGTCAGTCTCCCTCCTTCCCCTGTGTCCCACCACTGCCACCCTCTCACTTTCTTACTTTTTTCTCTTTACTTCTCTGCTTCTTAGAATGTCAGCAGAAGCTACCTGTAGTCTATCAGGCATAGATGATCTGAGCCTCCTGCAAAAGTTAATGATTACAGCAGCCCAGGGGTGTTTGAACTAAAGGACAAGCAGGCTACTCTGAGGACCTTGGTTCTGGCCCCCCTAGGTCTGGCACCTGACGGACCCAGACCTGTGTAAATGCTGAACACCTCCCCCACAGTTCCAAAAAGGAGAGGTTTTCACTCAAACTCCTGGTACTTTCCCTCTACGGCAGTTGGTATGGAACTAGCTGAAAAGGGTTCTGCAGTTAAAATGTCCACTCCAAGCAATTATAGAAGAAAAGGTGAGGCCGGGAGCACATCAACAAAGTTATCGGGAGGCACTCCTTCCAGGTCAGACAGCTTGGGACGAGGAGCATGGATAAGAAAGCCTTAGGATTAAGGATGAGAAAGATACAAACACAGCCAAGACAGAGATGTTTTCATCAGCCACACCTCAGTAAGGGCCTCAGCAATTCCACAGCGGGAGGAGAGCGAGTGCAAGACCCGAATGACACTCCAGAACAGAGCAGCAGTGAAGCTCCCTGCGTTGGTGTGCATGCTCTCCGCCCGTGCCGTCTGATACCGCAGCACCAGCTGCATGTGGCTGCTGAGCACTTGAGATGTGGCTGGTGCCACTGAGGACCTGCACTTTTAATTTCACTTCGTTGGCATTAATTAAAATACCCAAATAGGCACACCTATTTGGCTAGTGGCTACCATACCGGACAGTGCAGCTCTAGAGAATTTAGGGTCATTACATAATCGACGCCCGGTATATTGTGTGAGTCATTTTGGTAGTTTTCAACGGTCTCAGATAACATAAAAATTGGTTTTTGTGTACATAAAATTCTTAATTCTTCTTCACTCTAGAAAGTCCAATTTGCAGGGCTCTGGAGGCATACATAGACTAGTTAAGAGAACTCTGGCCCTGGCTGGTGTAGCTCAGTGGATTGAGCATGGGCCTGTGAACCACACGATTGCTGTTCGATTCCCAGTCAGGGCACATGCCTGGGTTGCAGGCCAGTTCCCAGCAGGGGACCCACGAGAGGCAACCATACATTGATATTCTCTCCCTCCTTCCCTTCCCCTGTAAAGATAAATAAATAAAATCTTTTTTTTTTTTAAAAAAAAGAGAACTCCGCTACTAACTGTAGTCCCGCTGGCGGTGTCCAAAGTAGGCAAAGCAAGTGAGAAACCACTTCCAGACGTGCAAGATTGGAGCTCACCATGACCAGTTGCTCTCTGCATGTCTGTTCTTGGTGTCTCACCCAAATTCCCAGACCTCAGCATGTGTGGCTGCCAAATACAGTCTTTTTCTTAAAAAATGTAACCTAATTTTTAATAATAATGAGAGCCTCCTCTACCTCCCACCTCCAACCATATGAGGTGGAAGCACCGTGGACAACAGCTTGCTTCAGGTGTTTTGAGGCCCCTGAAACGTTTGTGCCGGCCGTGCTGGCCTCTTCCTCGCCACTCACCAGCTTCCCCCGCCCGGAGAACTGATGCTTAGGGACATCCCTGGTGCCCAGACTCTGCCGACGCTGACCTCTGGTCAGCCCTGCAGCGGGCCTGAGTTCTCTTGGGAGTTCCACGTACAAGTGTGCCCAACAACAGCAAAGCGCTGCACTCACGGCTCAGAGTGTTCTTACACAGAGACGGAAGTCTTCAAGCCCATGACACACATCTCTCCTCCCTGGGGCCAGAGAACAGCAGCACTGGAAGCATCCCCAGAGGCGACTGCAGGTCCTGCCATAGTTCTCCTTGTGAGGACAGCCCCAGCCCCCAGGGCTGGTCATTCCCGCAACTCAGGATGGGTTGCCCAGGTCCGGCACGTCAGCCTGTGCCTGTTCTTAGCCTCACCCAGCTATTTCAGATACACACCCAAGTGTTCACAGGTGACTCCACCCCTCCAGCCCCCAGAGAGAAAATAGCCATCACAGAAGTCCTGCTACTCCCAAAGTTCTATAGGACGTCTCTGCTGAGCCTGTGGTCCCTGTGGCTCAGGGGTAGGGGGAGGGGGCATGGGTGAGGCCAACCTGGAACACCTCGTGGTTACTGTGCCCTGCTGAAGATTCTGTGGATCTCCTGTTGCTCTCCAGGGCTTGACACCCAGAGGGCATCTGCCGGTGTCAGACTGGCCCAGGGTCCCATTCCAAACTCCCAACACAACTGGCTTATAATTTGTCCCCTCCTATCTCTATGGGAGATTTCCTCACCCAAATACCCTGCCCTGAAAAAACACCTTCATTTTCTGTTCCCCCATTATGCCCAGCTATCTTTCTTGCCTCCCCTCACCCGCCCCATCCTCCCCCAACCCCAGCCCCCAGTGGGCCTCAGAGCCACAGTGCCCAAGGCAGCTCCAAGGTGGTGAAAAGGGAGTCAGTCAGAAGGTGGAGCTCTGGATCAGGAGCACAGGGCAGCAAGCAGGTAGTAGAGGCATCCCTTCCTCCCTGAGGGGCTTAGCAGTTGGGGGAAGAGTGCTGAGGGGTCCTCATGGGGAGGAGCAGTGATGGGAGCCTCCAGAGGCTGCCCTGTACCTCCTGGAGTCACCAGCAGCCTTGGTGACACAGGCAGTGTTGATCCCTTCTGCCGGTGGAGAGGCAGCCTGGCCACCCTTCGGCTGCCTCCCCCGTGGAGAAAAAGGGAAGGTCTGAACTGGAGGGGGTCTGGGCACTCTCCTGAGCCAAGCTTGGTTCCTCCCTGTGGCCCTGTGGCCCTGTGGCCCTGTGGCCCACATCCCAGGAAGCTCCAGCTTCTGGAGCAGTCCTCTAAGGCCTGAAACCATGCTCCACACAAAGGCAGTAAATAGTCACTGAGTGAATGGATGACGCTGAAAGTAAGGCCTGCTTACCCGTAGCTGCTGTTTTCAGGGTGCAGCTTCTATGCCCTTTGTGTCCTGGGACAGCGCCCCATTGCCCTCACTGTCTCAGTCCCTGTCCTTCAGCAAGAACTCTATGGGGCTGCCGCAGTGTCCCTAGTCTCACTAGGCACAGACAGAAGCAAGGCTGGGGAGGACCCCATGACTCTCTACCGGTTTTTACTAGTTTGGGCAGAATCCAGAATCCTGCCCTCACTCTGGTCGGACTGGTTTGGATGACTCCAGTTCACAGGCCTGTACTTCAAAAAACATAAACATCTCTCCCACAGCTCAACCATACTTCCCTGGGGCCTCTGACCGCTCTGTGAGGACAGACGCACAGCTGGGCAGCGCCCCTCTGACCGTGTCTCCTCGGAGGGTTTGGAGAAAAGCCCTAGTAAAGCTTTCTCCCAGAAGCGCTAAGGCACGTGTGAGCAGCCACTTTCCCATGGGGAGTTTAGCCACTCATTCCGCACGTACTTCTCATGTGCTCTCCCCAGGCCGGGCACTGTTCTGGGAGCTGGGGTACAGCGGTGCGCACAAGTCCCTGCATTCACCAAGCTTCCATTCCAGTGCGGGAGGGCGCAACAAACAAGCAAATGATGCTCCGGGAGGTGCTGAGCGCCAAGAGGAACAATCAGCCAGAGTAAGGGGACACAGGACGGCAGGAAAGGATGTTGTGTGTTTGTTCCCCCAGGAAGGGTCTTCAGAGGTCTTCCCAATAAACAGAATTTCAGCAAAGACGTGAGAGAAGTGAGCTGTGTGTGAATCTGCAGGAAAATGGTTCCAGGCAGAGGAATTAAAAACACAGAGACCATGAAGCGAGAGCGTCCGGTGCATCTGAGGAACATCCAAGTGTCCAGAGTGGCTTGAGTGAGGGGGAGAGGAGTAAGTCTGATAGGCAGCAGGGATCCAGATTGCAAAAGTCATGGCAAAGATTCTAGGTTTTATCCAAGGGACATGAGAAGGCATTAAAGGGTTCTGAACAGAGGGGAGGCATGATCTGATTTGAGCTATAAAAGGAACGCTCTGGCTGCTGGGTGCAGAACAGACTAGATCTGGGCATGGGCAGGGGCAGGGAGACAAGGCTTTGCAGTGATCTAGCTGAGAGAGGCTGTGATAGAAATAGGAGGAAATGAATGGACTCTGGATATACCGCAAAAACAGAGCCAACAGGATTTTCTGATGGATTGCATGTGCAGTCCTGGAGAAAGATAAAAATTACAGATGATCCCGGGACGACTCCAAATGCTGATCTGAGCAAATAGAAAGAATGAAGCTACCACACACACACACACACACATACAAAAGAACACGCTTTCAATCCTGGGGTCTTGTATTTCTCTGAAGAGAATGAAAATCTGGAATCGAAAAGGGGACCTACCAAGAACCTGGACACGGCAATCACACCGAGGAGGGCGAGTCCGCACATGTGTGTGCTGATGTGCATTTTAGTACACAAAGGGCCCAATGAGGACATGACACCGACAGTGGGCACATGGGTACAAATGCAGGTGAGCCCATGGCTTACGTGGATGGAGCGTGACACTACAGTGTGCACTGGGATGTGCATGTATCATAAGGTGCAAGCTACGCCCAGACAGAATGTCGTAAAAGTAGCAGCCTGGGAGGGCAGTTGACATCCCTCGTTTTGACCACTGTAGGCACTAAGCCTTTGACTTGAACAGTCCTGTAAGATTCAACCAGCTCTAATACCATCTCCAGCAACACCTTGAGGTTGTATTTTGGACTTTGTGTGAACAACACCAGAAGGATTAGTTGAGAACAAGAAGCACATTACCCTGGAATGAGAACCGCAATCAGTTTACTCTGAATTCTCACAGACAATAAACTATAAACACTGTGCAGAAGGTTCTAATCTCAGCCTTCAGTTTCTTCTCACCTAGAAGCTGGTAAAAATCCACTAGTTAGTGCGGCCAAGACTCTTCCCCTTAGGTTCCCTCAGTCCATGGATTCTTCCACACCCAGCTTTGTGGGAACCACGCTGAGATCGCCCCACATGGTGTAGTTGCTCTGGGATCTTTACTTCTCGCTTCAGTGAGTTACCGTGCATGGTCAAGAATTCATAGAGTTTGCTCACGTCTGTGCTCCGAAGGAAGATTTTCCTCTCTCTAGTATGCTCTATAGAATGCTGGGTGTTGGTTCCACCTGTCAACCTGAGAAGGCAGCGTGGCGGGCAGTTCTCTTTCCCATGCCATGCTGTGTGTTCTCTCCGAGAACATCCTCCTCCGTGAGCTTTGTGAGGGCACAGACATCGGGGAGCCCTCTTGGCATGCACAGCACACAGGGACCTCACACTGCGGGTGAGTGAGAAGGAAAAACTCTTTGTTTCCCCTTCTATACAAACTAAAGGGGGGGGAATGCTGTTTCTCTCTCTCTGCTACTCTCAATACTTTGCTTCTGGTCGCCAAATGTAGTGACCACCCACATGAAGCAATCTTCCAGTTCCCTGTGGGCATCGGCTGGTGTCCCACAGTTCCATTCGGTTCGATGCTGTCTCCCTGGGGTTATTGCAGACCCCATAGGCAAAGGGCTAATCCCACAAGGCTTCTTCCCCACTGTCCTCCCCACACACACCTCAGAGGCCATCACAGGCCCAGATTCTCACCTATGGGCTGTAAGTCAGGTGTGATCATATGCTGGAGAGGCTCGCAGAACTCAGGAACACGTTTACTCACCAGATGATGGGTTTGTTATAAAGACACAACTCCAGTGCACGCCCTCCCCGAAGCACAGCCCAGCTGTCTCCCTGCTTTCCTTTGTTCTTCCCCGCCGGCTCTTACCTCTGCCTGTCTTTCTCCTAGGCTCCGAGGGTCCTTCTTTTGCCTCTGTAACTTGTTTTCTGAGCCCATGCAGCCCCGCTGGCTCACTACCTCTGTGACTTTCCAAATAAACTTTCACTTACAATTGGAAAAAAAATAAATAAGATGCTACAACTCAAAATAGCCAAATGAAATAGATGCGTAGGGCAAGGTAGGGGGGTAGGGGTGTAGAGGGGCACGCTGACCAATCCAGAAGCTCTTTGAGCTCTGTTTAGAGTTTTTATAGAGGCTTCATTAGGTAGGCATGGTTGATTGAATCATTGGTAATTAGTGATTAATTCAACCTCCAACCCCTCTCCAGTGGCAGGGGATGGGGCCAAAAGTTCGAAGTCTCCCATTACCTGGTTGGTTCCTGAGGCAACCAGCCCCTACTCTTGGGGGGATAAGAGCCCTTAGTCTTATCACCATATTTACATAAACTCAAGTATAGTTTCAAAAAGATTTGCTATGTGCCCTGGCTGGTGTAGCTCAGTGGATTGAGCGCAGGCCTGCAAATTAGAGGATCGCGGTTCGATCCCCAGTCAGGGCACATGCCTCGGTTGCAGGCCGGTTCCCTGCAGGCCAACTCCCAGCAGGGGACGCACGAAAGGCAACCATACATTGATGTTTCTCTCCCTCTCTCCTTCCCCTCTAAAGATAAATAAATAAATAAAATATTTAAAAAAAAAAAGATTTGCTATGAACAAAAGATACCTTTATCTCTCACACTAAGGAAATTCCGAGGATTTTGGGAGCTGTGTGCCAGGAATGGCGATGAAGATTAAATAGGTATTTCTTACTATGGTAAGCATTAAGGAACGTCCAAACCTGTAGAGATTTTTTTTGTGGGACTTTACTTGAGCCAGACTAGTGACAATGCCAGGAAGCAAGATCTTCCTGGAAGATCAGGAAGATCTTCTGGAGAATGACAATTTTGCATTTCTTTTATGCATTTAGAATTGGGGAGGAACTACAAGAAAGATTACATGGAGGCGGGCCTCTCAAAGGTGCGTTAGCCTAGGTGCATGAGAACAACGAACAGAGCTGCTTTAAACCTTTCATTGAAGAGGTCGTGTCCGAGGCATGACCACCCACCACGATCCGTCCAGTTAGGAATTCAAGATCATATCGCCCCGTGAGGTCACTTTGAGTTAGATTTACTACAGCACCCCCTTTTCGTCCACATTATAAATCACAGCGCCCCAGTGAGCCCCCTGCACTACTGGGAAATTTTCTATAGTATTTTGTATATATTTTTTTCCGGTGGGAGTGCAGCTGTAGTGCATCTCTTAGTGACAAAACGAGGAAACATAATCTACTTTCAAAATCTCCATTCCTGGCAGCCTATAAAGTACAAGATGCCAGTAGATTATTCTTGACATCATGGACGAATGATGATCTATTTTTGAATTTATGAGAATAATTTGACTCTGTGACTCACCTTCTCACAGCCTCAGAATCACCCCAATGGTATGCAAGTCATCTTCTGGGAAATGTTGAAGTGTGGCAGGTCTCAGACAGTGCAGTCCCCTGGGCCAGAGCTGTCCTTGCCCTAGAGGCATTGGACAGCCACAGATCTCCCTGTCTGTAGGATGTAAACTTTCTTATTTTAAGCTAAGGAAAGCCCTACTTTCCACCATGCGTAACCTGAAGGGCTGGCCAGAATTTTCCCCCTGAGAGACCATAACAAGAAGGGAGGACCCCACCCAGTTGAGGTATGTTCGTATTCAGGGAAATGCCTCTGGCTCTCCCTCTAATGTGGAGTTAGCCTCTCCTTCAGGGGTCGATAAAATGTTTATGATGAGTGCAGCCCTGGCCTCACGCTGCACAAGCATTTGGAGAACACAGCAAACCTGCAACCACCACAGCTTAAGCAAGCTAGCACAGCTGTTCCCAGAACCCAAAACGTCCCGCAGTCCAGATCACCATTGTTTATTGCTTGTCACAGGAGAACAATAGATAGTCAAAGGCTTCACTAACAGTAGGGTCTTTATTTTGCAAAGGCTTTAGGGCAAGGGAGCAGAATTGGAGCTGCACAAACCCTGCTGCTCTTTCGAATGCTACCAGAATGACAGAAGGAAATTGTGGGAAGGACTTTGAGGTTAAAAAGAACAGCTTTGGAGAAATGCTCTTCTTGAGACTGGACATTTCACTTGGAGAGCAAGGGACTCTTCTGTGTTATACAAAGTCAACAGACTAAGAACATCTAAGAAAATCCTCCTCATTGTTTCAACAACGGGAAATTGATACAAATGAAGCCACCACAACATACAATGCTTAAGAAACTGGGTTCGGTCCTGGAAGGGGTAGGGAGTCTCTGGAAGGGGTAGGGGGTCTCTGGCAGCTGTGTGCCAGCAGGTCAGGGTTCCTATGTACTTGACCTCTGAGAGAGGGTTCTAACAGACCGAGCTGCTACCATGGGGCAAGCCAGGAAGCAGGGTGGATGTCACCAGAATTTGCCACCTTCCAGGACACTCTTAGCCGACAGAATAAGATGAAACCCATGGGAACACCTAGCCCCTTGACTGGGTGTTTCGGGCGTTGGCAAAGAATGCTGAAGAGACTGTCTACTGAGTGACGAGAATCTAGGCTCTCCAGCAAGAGTTGAAGTTAGTGCCAGGATCTTTCCCTCGCCTACCGTGGTTTGCGCAGGCTACAGAATGTGACTTAAAATTATATCCCATGCTCAAACTGTAGCTCTAAAGGCAAGGCACATTGGTCCTAGATGAGTGAGAAAGCTGTCAAAGATTTCATTCTCAGTAGCTCAAAGCAAAAAGCAAGTGTGCCAGGTCGCTCTAAGGTAACCTTGAGTATTAAAAAGAAAAAGCGGCCTTTCCATTAGGCAAACAGACTTCAAAGGGTGGGGGGAAGGAGCACATCACACAAAAGACAGAATAAATATTGAAATTTTGACGAATCAACAGGTAAGTGACGGATATAAATAGGATGTAAATGTTATAAACCCTGGCAAAGTGAAAAGCAATATAAGCAAAACATGAGGAAGCATAGGGAAGAAGCAGAAGGAAGTAAAAATCTGCTTGCTAATCTCTTACACTTTTTTTTAAAGATTTCATTCATTTATTTTTAGAGAGATGGGAAGAGAGGGAGAAAGCGAGGGAGAGAAATATCGATGTGCAAGACATATATTGGTCAGTTGCCTCTCACATACTCTCAACTGGCGACCTGGCCCACAACCCAGCCATGTGCCCTGACTGGGAATCGAACCAGTGACATTTTGGCTCGCAGGCCAGCACTCAGTCCACTGAGCCACACCATCCAGGGCTCTCATACTTTTTAAACTTTTTCACAAGAAAAGAATAACTCAATATTGACTAATATTGAAGCATCTAGTTTGTTAAAGCTACTCTGTCTTATTAATGACATTTATAATTTTGTTTAACCTTTGAGAGACCTTTAATGAGTCAGTCTCTTGCAATGAAGAAACACGCATCTAAGCAGTTGCTTCAGGCATTTCTTTTGTTAAATTCAAGCAAAGCCAAATTCAGCACATTTTAAAAATAGCACATAAGGATTGAGCCTATTCCTGTTGCAGCCGCTCTGCCTATGTAGGTCCCTACCTGTGTCTTTCCCTCTACCTGTGTGTCTACACAGGTGACAATGGTGTTGACTGAATGTGGGTATTAGTATTTTGGTGATATTAAAACTGGAAGGATTTGAACTTCTGTATTTCTCGCTATAAAATAGGAAAAGAGTTTATGAGAAGTCTCACCCTGGCTGGTGTGGCTCAGTGGATTGGGCACTGGCCTGTGAACCTAAAGGTCACTGGTTCAATTCCCAGTCAGGGCACATGCCTGGTTTGCAGGCCAGGTTCCTGGCTGGAGGCTTCTGAGAGGCAACAGACAGATGTTTCTCTCCCTCTCTGTCTCCCTCACTTCTCCTGTCTCTAAAAATATATATAAAGACTGGTTTTAAATAAAACACAAATTCCATTTCAAAAGAAGTGCCATGAGTAGTCTCTGTGGAAGGGGACCTTTGCATACGGAACATTAAGACGACATTCTGCTCTACGATACAATGTATCTAAACTGGTGGTTCCCAATGGCTCCATTTTATAAACCACCAAGGAGCTTTCTAAAACTATCAATATCTAGGCCTCAGTTTACACGATGAAGTCAGAATCTCTGGAGTTGATATATTGTAAATGTTCCCCAGGTGATTCTGATATGCAACTCTGGCTGAGAACAACTGGTCTCGACAGGCCCTGAAGCCACATTCCTGAGGTGCAATTCCTGATGCCTGCAGGTCAGGGCATTCATTCCATCCTATGCCTCCTCCAGCCCACAGGACCTGTTACTGTCCCGAAGAGGAGGAGGAGGATGGCTACTGTGGGTAGGCTACTAGTGGCCGTGGCCACAGTCTGGGTTCCTTGTTGTCACAAGAGGTCTGGCAGCAGGAACTGGGGCAGCATGCTTTCTTGTTTACACCCAGAAGGAGAGAGACGGGCTTTTTACCCAAGACACTCTGAGTTGCACCTTGTGTCTCACTGGCTCGAAATGGACGACATACCCATTACAGAGCCAGTTCTCATCAAGCCGAATGAAATTACTATGACTGGTTTAATGCCTCTTAAACTTTTTCATGTCAAGGAACTGCCCAGGAATCTTGTTAAAATGCAGATTCTGAATCAGTAGGTCTGGAGTAGGGCCAAGATCCTCTGTGTCAAACAAGCTCTCAGGTGGTTAGAATAGCCGTCACGTGTCATTCACAATGTCCATCTTCACTATCTAATATTTACGGTAGCTGAGAAATGCATTCTTACCTTGCAGGTAAAACTACAAGAGAAGCCAATTATAATCAGAAGGTCCTTAATGAGCAAGGCCAGATTGCAAAGCATATGCGAAGGCTCAGAGGCAAGAAACTGCTCGCTTGCCTAGGAAATCAGGAGCCAGAGACAGCTGGAGTCAGATAAGCAAAGGGCTGGGCTCTTTCACAAAAAAAAAGAAATTCTCACCTGAGGTCTTTTTGTTGTTGTTGTTGTTGCTTTTAGAGAGAAAGAAAGGGAGAGAGTAAGAAACATTAATTGGCCATCTTCTTGTATGCACCCTGATTGGGGATCGACCTGCAACCTGTGTATATGCCCTGACTGGGAATTGAACTTGCCAGCACTGAAGTACTTCCCATATACTGTCTCATTTAGTGCCTCCAATATCCCCACGAACAGGACAGTTTAATGAGCATGTGACCTGTGCAGTCACCCAAGGCCTCAAGCTCTACAAGGGCTCCGTAATTGGTTTAATGCTCGGTTGTCACCATCTAGGAAGGCTTAATCGTTTTTGGAAAAGAGGCCCCTCATTTTCATTCTACTCTGGACTCTACGAGTCATATAGCTTGTTCTATTTATAAAATATTAACTATATTTGAGAAAAGGCCATTTTACTACCACACGTCTTAGCAGTATGTATTATAAATATCCAAACGAGGGACATGGTATGCAATATTTCCCAAACAAATTTGACTCTAAAAGCCTTTTTTCATGGAAGATCTCTTAGAGATTTTGTGCTCTGCAGAACACAGATCAAAGCCCATCCCTTTAGCCCTGGCCAGTATGGCTCAGTTGGTTGCAGCATCATCCATCCCATAGACCAAAAGTTGGTAGGTTCGATTCCCAGTCAAGGCATATACACAGGTTGCAGGTCGATCCCCAATCAGGGTGCATACAAGAAGATGGCCAATTAATGTTTCTTATTCTCTCCCTTCCTTTCTCTCTAAAAGCAACAACAATGACAACAAAAAGACCTCAGGTGAGAATTTCTTTTTTTTTTTTTTGAAAGAGCCCAGCCCTTTGCTTATCTGACTCCAGCTCTCTGGCTCCTGATTTCCTAGGCAAGTGAGCAGTTTCTTGCCTCTGAGCCTTCGCATATGCTTTGCAATCTGGCCTTGCTCATCAGAAGTACCTTCAGAAGTACCTTCTGATTATAATTGGCTTCTCTCGTAGTTTTACCTGCAAGGTAAGAATGCATTCCTTAACTACCGTAAATATTAGATAGTTAAGGTGGACATTTATTTAGTGCTTGCATACTATAAGCACTAAATAAATAATAACTGTTGCACACATGGCTTTTAGTTAGGACTCTGAGTTGTAACAGAAACTCAATTCATCTAGCTTAAGCAAAAAAGCAGACTATACTATGTGGATCCAAGAATATGTTACAGAATCCAAGGGTAGAGGCAGCCAGCAGCATACAGGAAGGAAGGGGAAGAGAAACATGGTCAGGATTCTCCTTTTCTCTCTCTATTCACTTTTCTCTATGGGTTCCCCATGCACCTGGTGGGTTAAGTTGGCCTAGAGATCCCTGGCTCAAGAGACTTCCCGGAGGGAGATTGGGGTATCTGAGTACCAACTTCGAATTCTGAGGGAGGGTCTCTGATGGCTCCACATAGTTTCACCTGGAGTAAACAACTGCGTCCAAACTCTTCTGCCATGATCAGTCCAGTGGAGGAAAAAGAAGCAGGCAAAATATGCATGTCCCAGTGTCTCCCACTGATGACAGGACATTTTCTTAAAGATTTTAGTTATTCATTTTTAGAGAGGGGGAAAGGGAGGGAGAAATAGAGGGAGAGAAACATCCGTCAGTTGCCTCTCACATACCCCCAGTGGGGACCTGGCCGATAACCCAGGCAGGTGCTCTGATGAGGAATTGAACCAGCAACCTTCTGGTTTGCAGAACAAGGCCCAATCCACTGAGCTGTGCCAGTCAGGGCGATCATGGGACATTTCTTAAAGTAACATCTATTAGCACTGAACAGAACATACTTGGGAAATGTAGATTGTGGGTCACAGGAAGCAGTGAAATGACTGAAGGAAAGACATGAGTGCCAGGAATCAGATTTTCATTTTATTATTTATTTTTTAGATGTTATTTATTTATTTTTAGAAAGAGGAGTAGGGAGAAAAGAGAGAAACATCAGTGTGTGGTTGTCTCTAGCACACCCCGTACCGGGGACCTGGCCTGCAACCCAGGCACGTGCCCCGACTGGGGATCCAACCAGCAACCCTTGAGTTCCCAAGCCAGCACTCAATCCACTGAGCCACACCAGCCAGCACCAGATTTTCAATTTAGATGGCAGTGATCAGAATGACTGGAGAGAGTGAGACTGAACAGAGGAAGGCTAGTTAAGCGCCTGCTACGGAATTCCAGACCTGAGAAGCAAGGGGAAGGACTACCTCCAGAAACACTTAGGAAGTAAATATATGCAAGGCTTGGCAAATTGCCTATAGGGGGAAAAGATTCTGGGGAAGAGACAAGAATGATTCTTCCTTGGGGGAACTGAATAGGTGGTGGCACTACCAACTGCTGAAATGTGCAAGAGTTGGGGGTGGGGTTGGTTTTTAACATTTGGTGCCAGGAAGGACATGAAAATATCTAGAAGCCTGGAAATATAGGCAATAGGTAAAAGGTGTTTGACAGATTTCAATGTCATAGTTTTTATTTAAGATTTTATTTATCTTTAGAGGGGAAGGAGAGATGGAGAGAAGTATCACTGTATGGTTGCCTCTGGTGAGTACCCTGCTGGGAACTGGCCTGCAACCCAGGCATGTGCCCTGACTGGGAATTGAACAGTGATCGTGTGGTTCGCAGGCCGTGCTCAATCCACTGAGCTATGCCAGCCAGGGCCGTAGTTTTTTAATTATTGCAAACTGAAGAGCTCATGCATTCACCACTTGATGATTAGACCGTAATATGGCCCATGCACTGGGAAGCACATAAACGGTCCTTGTAGGCCAGTGTGGAGCTTACACTCCCCTAGGAAAATTAGCAAAGTAATTACGTTTTCCAAGTATAGAATGTGATGAGAGCCAGGACTTGTGAAGACAAGGAAAACAAACCCGGTAAGGTGCCAGCGCCCTACCACATTGCAGCTGTGTGTCAGGGAGAGGACACATGTCGGGTCTCCATCCTGGACACACGCCTTTACCAAAGACAAGGAGCCAGTCTCCAACCGCGGAGGAGAGTATGCTTGGCAACAGCGGACTGCAGGTGATGAAAATTAGCCAGGGGTGACAATCACTGACCCAGCTGGAGACAGAACAGTTTCCTTTGTTTATTCCAGTCAAACACTGTAGGCCAGCAATCTGCTGAGCTGGCTCCACTTGCCCAGGAGGCGAGTAGATTAACAGTCCATTTAAAAGATCCACTTTTCCACCCAAAATGCGTCTCCATAGTCTTGCCGCAGGCAAAGGGTAAGGGGCTCAGAGGAACTCAGAGGCTTAGAGCCTGCTACCGTCCGGCTACGGTGGGTGCCAGCACCCCGGAAGCAGCGTACGAGCGGTAAGGACATCGCAGTAGGGGGACAACGAGCTACAGGGGAGGAAACGGAGGGCAAGCGAATTCTGAACTCGAGGCCCCACGCGGGAAGACAGCCGAACGCAGCGTTCGGAAGCACCACGCCGACGCCGCCTAGCCCGACGCTTACTCCAGCCAGGGGCCTCGGGGTAGCCCAGAACCAGCTGTGAGCCCGCAAGGTGAGGGCGGGGAGCGCACGCCGGAGGGACGGACAAAACGTGCGAGCGCAGAGAGCGTGCGCACGCGCAGAGTTCCCGCTGGCCGGCGCTGAGAGCGCGGGAGAATCGTCGGGAGCCCCAGAGCGGAGCCGCACTTCGGTGAGTGCTTCCCTCCTCCCTTTTCTCCCGGAGTGCCTTGCGTGCGCCCGGTGGGCGGGGGGAGGGGAGGGGAGGCGGTGGCGGCAGCCATGTTGTTGTGAGTCTCTGTGTCTCACCCTCGGTACTTCGGTGGTTCGGAGGAGGAGGAGGGGGAGGAGAAGGAGGTGGGGTGGGGGGGAGGGAGGTAGGTGGAGAAAGAAGATATTGCCGCCACCGAAGGCGGAGGAGGGGAGGACGTCTGAGAGCGACGCCGCCGTGTGCCCAACGGTCGGTATCCCCGGCTGAGGCAGCGCGGCCGCAGCAGCCCTGTAAGTCAGTTGCGCTTGTTCCCTCTCCCCGTGCTCTGGCGCCCGTGGGGCTGCTCCCCGGGCTTTGTGTGGCCGCCTGGGCCGGAAAAGCCCGCCGGTGGGAGGGCGGACGGGGCCTGTAGGGTGCTCGGGATGGCTGCGGCCTGGGGCCCGCTCGCACAATGCAGGGGGAGGGGTGCCGGAAGGGGGTGTGCGCCTGGCAGAGGGGTCTCTAGGCTCTCCCGCTTCCTTTCCTCCCCCACGCCAAAGCCTCGCGGCGCACCCCCCCACCCCCCGCCCCGGCTGTGTGGTTCCGGCGCGCTTCGGGTTAGAGACCGAGCTGTCCGTCCGCCTAGCCGTTCGGAAAGGGGGGTGGGGAGGGCTGGTGGATCCAGAGAAGCGTGTGTGTTGGAAGTGGGCGAAGAGGAAGGAGTGGGTTTATGAAAACAAGCGTGGGAACTCTCGAGGGCCTGAGTGTGTCCAGGAAAAGCTTGGGGTAGGCAGGTGTCGGGCGTGAGAGAAACAGCGATTCGGGTTCAACTTGTTAGGTGCACTTAGTAAGGAATGTTGTGTTTTCTAGAAACAGATTTGGATACTGAAAAACAAGTGAATTAAGATCAAAGGAGAGATTAGAGGCTTCGAACATTATAGCAGTAGTTTTCCATCTGATTTGGGCCAAATTCAGTGAAAACAAATTGTTTAAGGTTTTATGCGCAAACACGAAAGTTAGTGCTACTTCTGAGAACATAGCGAAGAACAATCCACTTTTCGTAATTTTTCAGTATAACGCATAAACATTTTTTGGTGGGGGGGGCAGTATTGCGGACATAATGGGTTTACTAAGACAATTACGTGAATTAAAATCCGGACCTGGTACTTTGTGAGCTTTTTAACTGAAGACTGGTGGCAGACATTTTCAGTAAAGGTTTTTAGGGAAAACTTTATTAGAAAAGTGTTTTTAAACGCTTAAGAGAAATGTAATACCTGAAAGGTATTGTATAGCAAAAGCTTTAATACAGGGAGTTAACGTAAGGATTTGAAAAGCTTGTCTACTGCTTAAAAAGCATGTTTACTGCTGAAATTTGTGATTAATAGATGACTACACCATGTGACCCTGGAGTGTTCGAGGATTTAAGGAATTCTATTCTGGCTAGGAATCCTGTTAAAGATAAATATTTTTAATTGGTTAAGCTTCTGTTCAGTTATTTAATATCGCACTTTAAAAAATTATGTTTTGTCTGCACAGCCGTCATAAATAGTTCTTGGCATTTCCTTTTGCAAGAATGTCTCTGAAAGTCCAATTTTTGGTAAAATTAAGTTATTCAGAAATTTTAGGTGTCCTTGAGGGCGCTTTTTGTACCAGAAAGGACTTACTTAGATTTAAAAAAATAAAGCTATATATCTCAATACTGGTTTTTAAGCATTTAAGTTTTTTTTTAAGTTCAGTTGTCTTGCATAGGTTTAGCTACTTCATCTTCGAGTTAGATTTGTTGTTAACAAACCTAAACATCTTCAAACAGTATCAACTTTAATTTTAATACATAGTTTTTTAAACTTAATTTGAGTATGAGGTTCTCTTACATGTTCCAGTATATAGTAAGATTTCAACTTTTTTTTTTAAAGGAAGTCTAAATTACTGCTATATTTAAATTGGACTTACAAAGTTGTCACCTTAATAGGCCCATTTTTCTTAGGCATTACAAGTATATAAACCAAATACAGTACTGCAGTCTTAACACATATACTAATATTAGGATTTTGTTTCTCTTATACCTTTCAGTACTTGTTTATAAATCTTTCTGATGGTGAGAGATAATTTGTCTTCCTGTGTGGGTACTTATCCTAGCTGGCAGGAGTAATTATAATTACAATCACAGATTTGGGCCAGGTATGAATGTAAAACCAATATTCTTAGTGACCAGACTGTTTCCCTTTTATAGACATCAACAGAATCTTTATAATTTTAAGTAGAGGTTGGTTTCTGTGTCCTCAGCTCCAGTTCTACATGCTTCTTTATTCAGTGACCTTCAAACTTGCTGGTTTTCTGAGATAGGAAAGTATTGTATAATTTTCTTAAGACTTTAAATTCTTGAATGTTTGTATCTCATGACTGTGGCTTACGTTCACAGTTTGAGGCCATTTTACTGACAGATAGATTGAAATTGTATTATAACTGGGTAAATTGGTTTGTGACATACAAGATTTCTTCCTGTTTTTAAGAAGGCATAAAAATAGTCTTACTTGCTCTTATTGTCCCACCTCCACACTCTTTCCTTTGATGAATTTGTAAGAGGAACTGATCATTACGGCTCAGCCCCTTTCTTCTCTTTCTCTTTGGGAGTCTGCCCCCTGCAGAAAGCATTTTGTTCTGCTGCTTCAGGAGGCCACTAGGGACAGATGCTGCCCCTTCTGGAGGGGGACTGTGGTTGTCCCATGCCACCTGTGGGTTAGGGTAATTACGGGGCGCAGCGTTAGGGAACTCAGATGGCCTGGGTCTAAATTACACTTTCCAGCGCAGCTTCTTCAGTAATAAAATAAAACCTCTTTGGATTGCCATCAGTCCAACTCCTGTGACTCCTGAATTCTGATGTGGTTGGGAAGGGCTTCTTCAAAACTTCTTAGATGCTAAGTGATTTTTATGTTTAACAGTATAGTTAGAAGACATTTTTCATTTAAAACTTACTACTTTTATAGTGGAAAAGGTGAATTTAGAGAGAAATATTTTTAAAACAGCATCTTTTTTTTTTTAAGAAAATGATCGATTGATTTTTTTAAGAGAGAGAAACATTGATTTGTTCCACTTACTTATGCATTCAGTGGTTGATTCTTACATGTGCCATACCTGGAGATAAAACCCACAACCTTGGCATATTGGGATGACACTCAGACCAACTGAGTACCTGGCAGGACACTTTTTTTTCTTTGGCCCTTGCCTGGCTTCTTTTTATATTTTTCTAAAGTGCTTTAGGGAATTAAAAAGGATTGAATATTCAAGCATGTTGGCAAATGGATACTTCCTTTAGTATATTTCACTTCCGTAAATTTAGCCATTGCAATCCCATCCATTTTCAGTTCGCATATCACAGATTTTTCACTTAAATTCTGGTTCTCTTACTGTTCTCATGGAGAGAAAAGGTTTTAGAGTACTGGAAAACATCCCAATGTGGACACCTGTGCATGTCCCAGGATTTGCTATAGCTGCCAAGTAGAAAAAAGGGGACAAAGAGTCAAAGGACAAGGGAGAAGAGGCAGTTGGAGTGTTAGATACTTTGCAAGAGGGACGGGTGTGGCAGGGTGGAGGAGACAATTATTATCACCTGTGTAAAGTAAAATGTGTATCAGTGTGTATTTGGTCTATCAAATCCCCCCCAAATCTGCTTCCTGGGAGGGATTTGGTGAAATAGACTATAAACTGACACTACACAATGGCTAGATCAACACTGCCTAGGACAGTAAAACCGGCAGGTGACTACCAAAGTACATAGAAAATGAGAGGGAGGGGCTCCTGTGTGTGTGTGTGTGTGTGTGCGCGCGCGCCAGAAGAAAACACCGATAAGTATGTGGAGAAGCTAGTTTCACAGTAGATCTCTGTGATTTCTATTGTGAACATTTTATGTCAGAAGTAGAGAGTTCTAGCTCTCAAAAGTGTGAGATCTGATTTTTAAGTACTGTTTCTGACAGACTTTTTAGTGATCAGTGGGTTGTAATCGTTACTGGCTTAAGATGTAGTGCTGGTTTTATTTATTCAGACATTGAAGAAGGTAAATGAGTGGTAGGGGCGAGCTGACCCTAGGTAGAAGTAGAGGTCTTTGCTAGGCAGTCAAATGAGGCAAATTGTGGGTAGAGAAAAATATGGAAAGTATGTATGATCTTGTTAAATACTGACAAAGAATTATATCAGCACTGTTAGTGTTAATGGTAAAATCTAAATCTTTAAACCAATTTAACATACACCCAGCTGGTGTGGCTCAGTGGATTGAGTGCCAGCCTGCGAACCAAGGGGTCACTGGTTCAACTCCAAGTCAGGGTACAAGCCTGGGTTGTGGGCCAGGTCCCCAGTGAGTGGAGTGCAAGAGGCAACCACATATTGATGTTTTTCCCTTTCTTTCTCCCTTCCCCTCTCTCTAAGAATAAATTAAAATCTTTTAAAAAAACCAACATAAACAAATTTAAGATTTGAAGTTTAGAGAGGATGACAACTCTTAAGTTTTACCTACAGATTACTTCCTCAAGCCACCTTACAGTTGAAGTGTAATTGGTTGCTTCTTATTCAAAGGGAAGCAGTAGATGCCTTCATTTAATCCCTAAAATATGTGGCTGCTACACTAGCAATAAGTAGTACTCAAGGATCTTGCCAAAGATAAAATTGTTTGCTAATATTTATCATAAGTCTGGTTTGTTACTGTGAATAAGTCCATTCGTTACTGTGAATATCCTAAATTGTATCCTTTCATACAGCTGGACTACCAGAAATTCGGGATATGTTTGAGCTTTGCATTGGTGTGCTACACTGTGTTACTGCTAAATGACCCCCCTTTTTTTTTTCAGGGAGTTTATAGTGAAGAGAGGAAGAGGATTGAACTTGTGATTATAGTGCAGAACACCAAAGTGCTGTTGATTTACATAGGTAGACACTGCAGGGGTCAAGAAAAGCTTTTCACAAAGGTCAGGTTGAGTCTAAAAAGACTTAAGAGCAGTTAATTCAGATGAGTGGGTGAAATGGCATCTGGCCAGAAGGATTAGTATGTGCAGTGAACGTGGTAGGAAGATGGCAGAGCTTAGAGTGGAGGTGAGGAGGAGAACTGAAAATGTACGACTGGAGAGAGACGTAGGGGTCCACCAGATTTAAGGGCTTTGTCTAGTGTGGACAGTTCTGAAAAACTCTGGGAACCCGAGATTACAACTTGAGGAGATTTAGACTATATTGTCTTGGAATCTTTACAGAATTGTTTTGTCCTTGTTCTCTCTGGATTGTGTTAGGATTTAGGTACATGACTTTCCTTAAGGGACTCTTTAAAAAATGAGATTATGAAACCTTCCGTCTGGTAAGAGAATGTTGTTGAAAATATTTTCTGTTACAACTCTGTGTTCTCTGTAATAACCCTTTAGGAGAAATTTCTCTCTAAAGCTTGGTACTAGAAATGAGGCAGCCTCCGAAAGATTGACATGATTCCTTTCTGTGGGTGATATGAATTGTGTGTAATTTACTATGTATCTTTTATTTTTGTATCTTCATAAGTTGAGCTTAGAGTTTACTTACTACTTTGGTTATTCAGTATTTGCTTCATTATTTTCAAAGATTAGATTTTGTTTTGTTGTGTATATTTTCAGTGAGAACTTAGTGTACCTTTAAAATTTCTATTTAAGTGAATATAGAGTAAATTTCACTTAAATTATACTCAGTATTTCTCCTGCTGACTCTTTTTGGGGTGTGCATCTTTAATACTCCTTGAAACTAACATAGACTTAGTTTCTCTTTTCAGATACTGCAGTTCGGATGTTTGGGGGGGAGTTGTTTTCTAAACAATTTAGAATTTTTTTAGCTTTTATATCTTCAGGAAATTGGTTTGGTCATCTCACTTTAAGTTGTTGGGAAACAAATGATCACCTGCTTGAGGAATATTCTTTTTTTTTTAAAGATTTTATTTATTATTTATCTTCAGAGGGGAAGGGAAGGAGAGAGGGAGAGAAATATCAATATATGGTTGCCTCTGCCAAGGACGCACAATGTATCTTGTGTCCCCGGCCAGGAACTGGCCTGCGACCCAAGCATTTGCCCTGACTGGGAATCAAACTGTGATCCTCTGGTTCGCAGGCCCATGCTGAATCCACTGAGCTACACCAGCGAGGAGGAATATTCTTGAATGTTTGAGGAACTTTTAAAAAATCACCGTTCATAGTTATCACCTAAAAGATTCCTCTTGGTTCAAAGATATGTACAGGACGCATATTTTTATTGGACTATTCATAATAGTGATAATAAACTAAACATTTTAAAACTTAATTGTCATAAGTTATGGCTTTTCTTAGGTAAAAGTTGAAATGTGAGTATAACTCACACATTTATTTTTCTTTATTTTCTTGGAAATGATTCAAAATACTGCTTCTTCAAAATATCTTTGTGTTAATGTATTTACAGAAGAGAGTTATGATAGTACTGTGCTAAAGGTAAGCAGTTAAAGTTGTAGGGCTTGTCAGAGCCTTTACTGTCCTAGTGACACAGAGAATGAGTTCCAGAATGACGGAGTGCTCAGCTCGCAAAAGAACAAGTGGGTGCTGGGGGTCAGCATATCGTAAATGTATTGGACAAGGAGCCTCTTACTTCTTAGAATACTGTGAGGTGGTAATTGAGGAGCATACTTCGGAACATTATAAAGGAAAAAGAGCCTTTTAAAACTGATTTAACATCTGCTGCTTAATAGTTTTTAACTTTTTTCCCCAGGTTGTTTCAGACCATGCATTCAAATGACTTCCTTTAGTTCTCTTACAACCTAACTAACACTGAAGTTATTTCTCTTTGGTGCTATATTGATGCTAGTTGATAATTATAACAATTAAAAGTTACCAGATAGAGCCCTAACTGTTGTCGCTCATTCGATTGGGCGTTGCCCCACAAACTGAAAGGTTGCAGATTGAATTCCCTAGTCTGGGCTGCTGGGGTTGCAGGCGTGGTCCCTGTCAGGGTATATAGAAAAGTTTGATGTCTCTCCTTCTCATTCTCTCTCCCTTTCCCTCTCTCTAAAAATGAATGAAAAGGACCCATGGACAAAGACGGGGCGGGGGTGGTTAGTAGAGCAGGGGAATGATGGAGGGGGAATGGGGATAACTAAGCAATAATGAAAAAGATAAAATCTTTTTGAAAATTACCATGTAGCCAGTTTGACACAAGTCTTCAAATTGTTGGGCATTCAATTTAGTGCTTTTATGAACTGAAAATTACAAAAGATTGCTTGTACTGTATTCTGTGATAAAATTTCTAAATGGTAATGCATTTAAACTGTACTTACATAGGATCCTTTTTAAGAAAACTTAATTTTGCTAACTTCAAGCCTTACAACATAGAGAAAGACAACAGTACCTCCTCTCCTACCAAAGTTAGGTGTTTAACTTTTTATACTTTTTAAAAACAAAAATGGATTATAATGATACACCTAAGGCAACTTGGTATTATTATTTACTGTCATGGACATTTTTTATTAGTAGTACAACTTTAATAACTTGCAGTATTCAGTGTGTAGCTTTTTATTTTACTAAATCTTTTTTTGTTGTTGAACTTAGGTTCAGTTTTTGTTTTTTAACCACTATAAGCAGTCCTGCAGGAAAAAAAAATTATACAGGTCGTTCCATCATGTTGGTGCTATTGTTTATTTAAGGTAACTTCCCAGGAGAGAAATTACTGGGCCAAAGGATTTTTTATTGATTTTTAAACAGAAAAATATGTTCACTCATTATGGTTTAGATGGTGGATAATTAATACTCTGGAAAGCACAAATGTTTCGATTTCATACATTATCTCATTTAGTCTTCACAATACCATATGAGGAAGTAACAGTGGCTATTCTTGGGTGCAAATGGAGAGACTGGACCAGAGAGTTCAAGTGGTCTGAGTTCATTCAGCTAGAGTCTATGTTTTTGATTCTGGTTTTCGTTACTATGAGATGAATGATGTAAAACTTTTTACTTAGAAAACCAGGAGGGTGTTTGAGGATACTGTTCCTGAGCTATAGGTGCTGTAGCGATATATAAGGTTCTCAACTCAGTCTGCACAGGAAGCATCACCTGGAGAGCTGAAAAAATACTAATAAAAATTTGCCAATTTCCCTGCCCAGACCAATTCAGATAAGTTTCGGGTAGGTGGGATCTGAGTATTTGTAGTTTTTTAAATGTTCTACCTAGATTCCGATGTACTGTTAGGGTTTGAGAACCAGTGACCTTAAAATTGGTGTGCTCATATCCCTAAGGGGCCCATTTTGTTTTCTGGGGATCAATTAATAGGTCCTCATTATCTGTAATAAGAAAGACATACCTTTGATCCATCCCAAATCTTACTGTATGTTCTACTACAGCTAGTTAAACCTTCAAGGCACCAAACTTAGAGTTAACTTCCTTTAGTAATTAACCTTTTTTATTCACATTCCTGTTAGGAATGATGCAGCATGGAGCCAGAGCAGAGTGGTTTCCACTGGGATTTTCTGAATTCAGATCAGTGACAGTCTCGAGTGGCAGGAGTAATGAATGGCAAAATTTTTTAACCCAAGTTCACTTCTTTCCTAACCTGTTGTTGACAATACTTAATAAAGAACAATTCTACGAAATACACTCAAAGCTAGAAATATGTGAATTGCGTTTTATCATAGCATACTGTCAGATATAATGCCGAGTTTTAAATGTATGATTCCATTGACTCCCTTTTTTTTTATTTTTACATTTTGACAAGTATCTCAAAGAGTATTACGGACCTAACCTAGAGGAAATAGAAAACTTAAGTGCTAATGACATGAGTGCAATTCCTTTAAATTAGGTGGTAAGAGCATGTTTAGATCTACAAACTAGATTTTACTTTTTAAAACCCAAAAGAAGATGTGGCTAGAGATTTTTACTATTGTAGTTATTGGGTATACATGTAGATTCCTTTGTAGTGCCTTAAAAACCCTCAAAAGTTTACAAATAAGACTAATAAGATTCCCTATTAAGTGATGACCTAGGTTATGTCATAATATATAGCTTCTGTGTATAGGTGTATTTATGAAATATTTGCATTCTATCATATAGAAGGCCATTGATTTCCAAACTGACTATAATAAGGACTATATAAACGCATTTAGTGATTTTTATCACATATATTTCATTATTCCTATCCACTGCTCTCCCCTCCACTCTTGGCAACCATTGGCTTGTTCTCTGTATCTTTGGGGCTGTTTTACTTTGTTTTATTTACTCATTTATTTTGGTATTTTAGATTCCACATGAAAGTGAGATTATACAGTATTTGTCTTTCTCTGACTTACTTAGCATAATGCTGTCTTGGTCTAATGCTGCAAATGGCAGGTTTCCATTTTTTTCAGTGACAGTTCCATACAATATAATATTAGCTTTAGCTGTATAACAGATTTCGGAGGAGATGGGCATGTTTAGGGTGGTACAGCCATAGGCTGTACAGCAGATTTTGCTCTTTTTATTGCTGAGTAGTATTCTATTTTGTGTTTGTGTGTGCATACGTACGGCTTCTTTATCCATTCATGTAATACATGTATTTTAAATATTTTCAGAAATACAAGTAATGAAATATTTGGGAAGTATTCAAGAAGTAAAAGAAAACTGCAATGTAAAATTAAAAGCATATGTGTTCTTTTTTCATATGTGACTATTATTAAGTGTCATTTTTAATTGTTTTCCAGGTATGCATAAATATTTATAAGCATATTTATATCCAGTTTTGTATCCATATTTGTATCCAGTTTTTACAAAAGTGGGATGATAGAAACAGACTGTTTTTGGCCTTGCTGTTTTACTTAGTTTCCTGGAATTTTTCCCCATATATGCATAAATACATTCTTGTGCTTTTTAATGGGTGTGTAGTTGATAAACTATTAATTTCCCTCCCTATTACAGCATTCTTAGTATCCTCCTTTTTGGTCTCCTTCCTCAACTATTAACATTTTATTAAACAGTGGTGTAACCAGAAGTTTGCAAAATTGTACTACCATGTTTTTTTTTTTCTATCCTAATTCTGATTTAGAGAAATTTTAAAGTCTAATGGTCATGTCACAGATGATATTAATATATTGAGAAATACCAACTAAATGCCATGGAAATTAAAAAGAATGCTTGGGGGTTGTTTTCAGTGAAGAAAGTGGCATTTGAGCTAAACTTGGAAGGATTTGTAGAATTGGCACATGAGGAGGTAAATGGCAAGAGCTCTCCAGGGACTGCAGTAGGGTGCGTAAAAGGCCAGCTGGGGAGTGAGCTTTTAGAGTTGTGTTATTAACAGATCTGCAGGGTAATGGTTTGTGCTTGGTGGTAGTATCGAATTTTCTGCCATTTCAGGAGCTTTGGTGGTTGGGGGAGGACAACTGGCTACAGTAGCCTTGTTTGTGAAATAGAAACACAATATCACTTTCCTGGATTAGCTAGCGAGCATTAGCTAACATGCCTAGTGTCATCTCTAAAATAAAATTGGTCCAAAGATGTTTGAGCTCACTTGAAAAATTCATATATTATTTGTCAAAAATAATGAGGAAGTAATAAGTGACATTAAATTTATACAAATGCTAGAACTCTGAGTCAGTTAACCTTGTGGCGATTAATCCATTTACAAGCTATAATTTGTACTAGTTTTGTTCTCTTACTAAAAAATAAAAAATACAATGCTCTTGCTATTATATCAGACTTCCTTAATATCATCTAATATCCATTTTGTATTTAGATTTCCCTAGTTTACTCAAATAATGTTTTTTTAATAGTTGATTTGTCAGAACCAGGATTCAACTAGGTTTATAGTTTTTTGTTTATTGTTTTTTAATTTTAAGATTTTATTTATTTATTTTTTAGAGAGGGAGAGAAACATCAATTGGCCTTCACTTGCACACCCCCTGTCGGGGACCTGGCCCACACCCAGGCATGTTCCCTGACCAAGAATTGAACCAGGGACCTTTCAGTTCACAAGCCCAGCCCACTGAGCCAGACCAGCAGGGATACACAGTATATTTGGTATTTAAGCCTCTATATTAGTTCTCCTCCTCTCCCTTTAAATTTCAAGTCACAGATATGTTGGTGAAACCAGGTGATCACTCCCCCTTTTTCCCGTATTCTTGATTGAGTAATTACTTTCCTGTGTCATGTATTGATTTTATTCTATCTTTGTCCTATTTCTGATAAACCAGTACTATCTTGATATAGCAGCTTCATTAGAAAGATTGAAGTTTAATGGATTGGTTGTTTGGGGGTTTTTTTGTTTGTTTTGTTTTTGTTTTGAGGCAGTAGTTCTTCATAGGTGGTGGTGCTGTTTCATGTTACATTACATTATTAGGCATACAGTCTGCTTTCTCCACTTTTACGATAATGGCATAGTGAACAACAAAACGTTGATTTAGAAATACCATTTTGGGAGGCTCATTTCATGATATACCTTGTATATCACTTGTATCCTTGTATTTCATGTATCCTTGTATATCATGATATACCTTGTATACAACATTTCACTTGTATCCTTGACTCTTTAGACCCACTTCATGTCAACTTTATTGCTATCTTAACCCTTTGACCTGCTTCTCTAGGGTAATATCTAAAAGTATCAAAAACTGGCATTGACTGAGGTTGTTTAGTATATAGAAGCAATATTTTGTTTTTCAAAATAAAGGAACTTTCCTAAACAGTATTTTCTCAAAATAAATTGAGAGAATGACTTGTAATAGAGGAGATGTTGTAAGGACTCAAATATATGGGGACTCTCCTTTAAGAGAATTTTAAGGAAAAATATCTTGGCCTTACATTCGCATATATGTAAGTACTTATATATGTATATTTATCCTGTTTTCCTTTCCTGAGAGTGTATCTGTGATACTATCGTCAAAGAGCTAAAGCATTCTTACACAGAAATATTTGGTAAAATTTTATTTAATGTCTAAATTCTGGTGCCAGAATAATCTAATTTCTAATCTGGGACAATTTGACTTAGGATCTGAATATTTCTGGTTTTCTGGGAGTCTGTATATTGATAATACATTTCTGCCAAATTTCATTCAAAACATACAACTTAATTTTTTCCAGTGTAGTTGAGTCAATAATACTGTTCTTTTTGCTAGTAAAATTTACAAGCATACATAATTCCCCCATGAAGTACGTGGACAAACAAGTAGCAAATATTTAAAAATGTTGACGTGGATCTCGACTCAACCACTAGCTAAGTGGATTATCCAATACCACTAGAAAAGTGTATGATTCAATTCATGCCCCCAGAAAAATAACAGATTACTAGATATTGGTGATTAGTAAAAACTTCTAATGTTAAATCTTTGAAGGCTGATTGTCTTAAAGTAAAACTAATTATAGCATAAAATGTTACTGGTATCAAATGGTGGTAGAAAGTACTTCGGTACTATTTAGTGTAGCTCTGAATGAGTCTTCCCCCTTATTTGTTATGACAGGCACATGATGGGAAACGGGATCAGAGGCTATATGAGGAAGATTAATACTCTTAATGATAGAAATGTACTTAATGCATATTGGTTCTTTGTACAAACCATGTATGAACCTGTGGGATTGTACATTAGTGTATATGAAAAGGAACAGAACCAAATTATTTGATGTGCTAAATCTAGGTCCCGTCTCCCCCCCCCCGCCCCCCTCCCCTGTATAATTAGCGATCTGCTTATAGAAAAATTAGCTTCTGGCATACCTTGGAGATAATTTAGTTTGGTTCCAGAGCACCACAATAAAGCAAGTGTCACAATTAGCCAAATAGTAAGATTTTTTGTTTTTGTTAATGAGGGCTCTTGCTTTCAAATTGTTAAAAATCTGTGAAGTGCAATAAAATGGTGGATGACTATAATGTTGGATTATATATATACAGAGAAAGAGCAAGCGCGAGAGAGAGAAAGAGAATGTGTGTATGTGTGTACCCTCACCAGAGGACATTTTTCCTGTTTTCAGAGAGGAAGGGAGAGAAAAAAACGTCGATGTGAGTGAAAAGTGTTGATTGGTTGCCTTCCCGCATCAGGGATCTTATGCACCCTGACCAGGGATTGAACCCAGCCTGCTACCTAGGTATGTGTCCTGACTGAAATAGAATCTACAGCCTTTCGGTCACAGGATAATGCTCCAACCAACTGAGCAACACTGGTCAGGGCAGGTTTTAGAATTTAATAAGACACTGTTAGTTCTTTTGCTAGAAAAACAGAATCATAACCTCAGAAACTAACTTTACTTCAGCCCTGACCCATGTGGCTCAGCTGGTTAGGAATCATCCTGCAAATCGAAAGCTTGCTGGTTCAATGCTCAGTCCAGGTGCATGCAAGAAGCAACCAATCCATGTTTCTCTTTCACGTCGATGTTTTTCTCCCTCTCTACTCCTTTCTCTAAAAAAATAATAAAATAAACGAATAAAATAATTTTTAAAATATTTGGGGAAAATTAAAAGAATTTTGTGATATTTGAAAAATATACGAAAATCAAGTTTCACTGTTGATAAATAATGTTTTATTAGGAACATCCATGCTTATTCATTTTTTTAAAATTTATTGCTGTTTGTCCACAAAGCCTAAAATAATTACTGTGTGGCTCTTTACAGAAAAAGTTTGTTGACTCCTGCATTGGGCAAGCAAAAGAACTGATCCATAGTGGTAAGAGACCTCTCACATATATTCACAGGCTCTTTAGCTTACGATCTCATTTATCTGGACCACAGATGAAAACCTGGAATAAGCAAAAACAATAGCTTTAGTAAAGTTTCAGTGCTTCACTCTTGAGGAAGTTTCTTAAGTCTACTACTGTATGCACTTTTTTTCTTAATAAAAATCTCCCTCTCATTCATCACACAGGTTTATTATAGAAAGGTAATAAAATTCAGATAACTAGATGGAAAATTGATGTACTCTGATCATGTAAGGACTGTTACGGGTTTTGTTTTATTTCATTATTTTTTAAAAAGATATTGATTATGTTGTTACAGTTGTCCCAGTGTATTCCCCTTTGCCCTCCTCCACCACCTGGTATCCCCTTTCCTCTAACCATCACCCGCTGTCGTCATCCCCGTCATCATGTGTGTTGTGTCCCCCCATCCCCCTTCCCCCCAGTTCATGTCCATGGATCAGACATATAAGTTCTTTGGCTTCTCCATTTCCTGTACTGTTCTTAACGTCCTCCTGTCTATTTTGTACCTACCAATTATGTTTCTTAATCCCCTCATCTTTTCCCCCATTTTTCCCCTTCCTCCTTCCCAGCTGATGACTCTCCAAAAGATCTCCATACCTATGATTCTGTTCCAGTGCTAGTTGTTTGCCTAATTTGGTTTTTTTTTTTTTTTTTACTTCTTTTTTTTAAAGATTTTATTTGTTTATCTTTAGAGGGGAAGGGAAGGAGAGAGGGAGAGAAACGTCAATGTATGGTTGCGTCTTGTGAGTCCCCTGCTGGGAACTGGCCTGCAACCCAGGCATGTACCCTGACTGGGAATTGAACCACGATCGTGTGGTTCGCAGGCCCGCACTCAATCCACTGATGGTTTGTTTTTTTTTTTAATTTAGTTGTTGACAGTTGTGAATTTCTTGTCATTTTAATGTTGATAGTTTTGATCTTTTTCTTAAATAAGTCCCTTTACCATTTCATATAATAATGACTTGGTGATGATGTACTCCTTTAGCTCTACCTTTTCTGGGAAGCACTTTATCTGCCCTTCCATTCTGATTGCTTTGCTGGATAGAGTAATCTTGGCTGTAGGTCCTTGGCTTTCATTACTTTGAATACTTCTTGCCTGTAAAGTTTCTTTTGAGAAGACAGCTGATAACCTTATGAGAACTCCTTTGTAGGTAACTCTCCGCTTTTTTCTTGCTGCTTTTAAGATTCTTTATGTTTAACCTTTGGCATTTTAATTATGATGTGTCTTGGTGTGGTCCTCTTTAGATCCATCTTCTTTGGGATGCTTTGTGATTCCTGGATTTGTATGTCTATTTCCTTCACCAAATTAGGGAAGTTTGCTTTCACTTTTCAAATAAGTTTTTAATTTCTTGCTGTTCCTCTTCTGGCCCCCCTATGATTCGGATATTGGTACGTTTGGAGGTGTCCCAGAGGGTCCTTACACTATCCTAGTTGTTTTGAATTATTTTTTCTTCTTGCTGTTCTGGTTGAATGCTTATTTCTTCCTTATGTTCCAAATTGTTGATTTGAATCCCAGCTTCCTCTCCTCTACTCATGGTTCCCTGTAGATTTTTATTTCACTTAGTGTAACCTTCATTTCTTTCTTTCTGTTGTTGTCTAACTCAAGTGAGTTCTTTGAGCATCCTTATCACCAGTGTTTTGAACTCTGCGTCTGATAGGTTGGTCATCTCCATTTCATTTAGTTCTTTTTCTGGGGTTTTCTTTTCTTTCTTTTGGGCCACATTTCTCTGCCTCCTCAATTTGGCAGCCTCACTATGTGTTTCTGTGTATTAGGTAAGCTGCTCTTGTAGAAAATGCACCTGTAAATTGTGTGAGGTGAAGCCTTAGGTAATCATCAGGGCGGGGCAACCCATTTCATGGCTTCGAGGCACAGTGTGGGGGGGAAGGTTTGGAGAGTGGGTAATGCAGCTCTCTGGCTTCTGAAGTTTGCCGGCCACTCGCCCCATTTCCAGTCACTTCATACACTTTCCATATGTGACTGGCACCGTTCCAGCTTTTGCCCTGGTGGTGAATTCCAGAGGGGGTGAGTTTGCATACGTTCTGAGTCTGTGCTGGCCTTTTAAGTGGGTCTCCTGAAAATCTGGCAGTTTCTTCTGCCACCCCAGCCCCACTAGTTTTCACAGTCAGAAGTTATGGGGGTTTATCTGGACTGGGGTTGGGATCCTTCGCTGTCAGGGTACCACTCCTGATTTTTATCTGCCATTCCTGCCACCACTGCCACCTCTGTTTGCCACACTGTGTTTCTGTGCCTCTCTGAGTCTCTAGGACTCTGGCCCTCCTGTCTGGATAAATGTGGCTTCTTTACATCCTCAGCTGTCAGACTTCATACAAACAGCTCAACTTTTCTGACAGTTCCGGGTGTTACTTCTTTGAGATCTAGTTGTAATTCTTTCTGTGTTTGTACCAGGAGGCAAGGCATGTATGCCTGTGCCTCCATCTTGATTGGAAGTCTCTTTCATTGTTTCTTAACATTACTATACAAGCATTTTCTTAATTATATACTCAAGTGTTTTTAATAACTACATGATACTCCATTTTATAGTACTGTATTACTTATTGTGGGACAGTTACGCAGTTTAAAATTTCAGGATTGCAAGCAGCATTACTACAAACATCTTTGTACATAAAAGTTTTTTATATTTAGGTTTTATTCTTAGAATTGATTCCCAAAGTTGGGGAGACTGGTTCAAGAGATAATATGCATTTATATATATGATGCCAAATTGTTTTCCTAAGAAAGAATTGTAACTTTAGAATGTGTTTTTTGTGTTTGTTGGAGGTAGGTTCTTCCTGGAATGTGTCTAATCTTACAAGTCTACCATAGTTGGATATCTGTGACTACAGATTACTGCAAATTAAAAGTAACCTAATAAGAAATGTTAGAAGTGGTACCTTTACTTTCAGGTCCATTGATATTTAACCTGCAGCAAGGCAGGAAGCTGACATACTAACAAAAGCTGACTCAAGAGAGGTAAACACTGAGCACCTGAAGAGCCTCAGAAGGTATCCATTTTTTAAAAATATTTTATTTATTTATTTTCAGAGAGAGGGGAAGAGGAGAGAGGGAGAGAAATATCAATGTGTGGTTGCCTCTCATGTGTCCCCCACTGGGAACTGGCCTGCAACCCAGGCATGTGCCCTGACTGGGAATCAAACCGCGATCCTGTGCTTCGCAGGCCGTACTCAATTCACTGAGCTATGCCAGCCAGGGCTAGAAAGTATCCATTTTTTCTAGAGTAGTCCATAGTGATGCTCTTAATACATACATAGTATTTGGTGAGCACTTTTTATTAATAGCTCACAAAGCCCTTTGAATATATTATCTCATTTGATCTTTACAACAGATAAGTAAATTAAGATTTACGGGTTTAACAAACTTGCAGAAATCAAACCATGAACTTATAATAACAATAATAATACAGTTTTGAGCCATTTCCACCCTAATTACCTTAATAAAGACGGTCTGTTCTCAGAATACAGATAAATAAGATGTTACATGAAAGATTTTTTTAATGATTGATTGGTATGATCTTTATATGAGCACAGACTTCAGGGGTTAATATCATTTAGTATATGTTTATAAATTAAATTATGAAGTCAGAATTGTGTGAATGCATTATCAAGAAAATAGGATTTAAATTTGTAAATTTTATGTCTTAAATTGTTAAGAAATTAGCTGTATAAATATTAGGTGATTGCTGATAACATGTTTGCAGTATCCTGAAGCTTTGTATAATTTGCCATTAGATTTAGGAAGCAGTTAATGCTTCGAAGAAGTTGAGGCTGTAATGAGAGATGGAGAAAATATAGGAGCTATAAATAGAAGGTTTAAGAGAAATTGAGATCACAAATGTAAATCTTAAAAAAAGTACAAAGGGCATAGAGTCAAGAGAAATATGAAATCATATGAAGTACTTACAGAATAATGAATGTATGCTTTGTCCAAATTTAGGAAATTTTAAAGAACAATTAAGAAATCAAGGGTGGTTAAAGCAAACTGTACTAAGACATTAGTGTGTCATTAAAATGGAGAGCTTAGATTGTGTGACTGCGAAGTTGTGGGACACATTTGGACCAAGATTTCTTTACTTATCTTGATAGTTGGTGGTTATACATAGGTGTCCATATATGTATAGAATTTTATATGTATATGTGTATGCATGTGTGCATTGTGTCATAAAAGAGTATTTTGACACAGTACACAAAATTTTTCTCTTTTATGACATGTGTCATAAAAGAGTATTTTGATCTGAAACTGGGTTTTGCTTTAAAATCCAGTGGCATGATGGTATGGCTAGAAATAGTTATAGTGAATATTGAATGTGCATGTAACTTCAATCATCTACAAATGTTATAAAATCCATAATATGGTATTGAATTTTTTGCTTTAAATGGGTGTGTGTATTTTGAAGAAATTAAGAGGAAAAAAATAGTCCTTTGTACTTACACACATACTTCCATTTTTGGTGTTCTTCACTCCTTCCTGGTGATACACATTTACATCTGTTACCATTTCCCTTTAGCCTGAAGAGTTTTTTAAAAAGCGTTTTTTCAGGTGGTAGTCTGTTGTAATGAACTTTCTTTTTATTTAAAATGTCTTTGTTTTAGCTTTTAATTATTTTTAATTTTCACCTTCGGATATATTCGTTGCTTTTAGAGAGAAAGGAAGAAAGAGGCAGGGGCAGACGCACACATCAAGTGCTGGCCTCCTGGATGCACCCGGACCAGGGACCCATGAACTTGCAACCTAACCAGAAATCGAATCCACAGCTTTGTGGTGCGGGTCAGTGCTCCAACCGAGCCATCCAGCGAAGGCAGCCTTTATTCTTGCAGCACATAAAATTCTGGTTTAGCATTTTTTTTCTTTCAGCACTTTATATTCTGATCCCCACTGTTTCTAGCACAAACTAAGTGGTCATTTGTATCATTTTCCCCCTTTATGTAATTTTCCCCCCTCTAGCTGCTGTCAGGATCTTTTTATCTTTGGTTTTCAGCATTTTTATTCTGATGTGTGTGGGTATGAGTTATTTTTTTTCTATTTATCTTGCCTGGGGTTCATTGAGTATCTTGAATCTATAATTTTTGCTTTCATGAAATTTGGGGAAATTTGTGGCCTTTTCTTCAAATAATTTTTCCATCTCATTCTCTCCTCCTCTTTTCTTGAGATTGGACATCTCCATTGATCTGTCTTCTATTCATTGACCCTTTATCTCCAAGGTGATGTTAAGTGCATCCAGTGAAATTTTTATTTATTTATTTATTTATTTATTTATTTATCTATCTATCTATCTTTAGAGGGGAAGGGAAGGAGAGAGGAAGAGAAACATCAATGTATGGTTGCTTCTCGTGCATCCCCTGCTGGGAACTGGTCTGCAACCCAGGCATGTGCTCTGACTGGGAATCGAACCGCGATCGTCTGGTTCGCAGGCCCACGCTCAGTCCACTGAGCTACACCAGCCAGGGCAGTGAAATTTTTTTAAAGATAGCTTTCTTTTTTAGGATTTCCTTTTGGTTCTTTTTATAGTTTTGCTTTGCTGAAGTTTTGTATTTTTTTAACATGATTTTTTCTTTCATTCATCTTTGCACACAGTCATAGCAGTTGCTTTAATATCTTTGCTAATTCTAACCTGGATTATCTTGGGGTTAGTCTTTATTTAGTTTTCCTGTTTATACATATGTCTAATAATTTTGTTGTTTTTTTATGTTTAATAATTTTGGGTTGTGTTCCAGGTACATGTTGACATTGAAGATGTTCTAGATTCTATGTTCTTATGGAGAATATTGGCTGTCTTTGTTTTCGTTTTCATGGACTTAAGCTCTCTGACTTGAAGGTGGTCAGCAGCAAACATTTTGCTTAGTTCTTTTAGCCTTAATTGTGCTGCTTGCAGTCTGTCCCGTCTGTGTAGTTCAGGGATTGTCTAAAAGTCCAAGCGGAATTTGGTTGCCTCCTTTTTAAGCCTTCTCAGTTTCCAGCTGTTCTCCTTGTCCCAAACTCTGTCCTTTGGATCTTCAAGCTTTAAGACTGTGTTTATAGGAATTTAAGTTGTTTTATTTATTTTAAATTACATTTTTATTTTTCTTTATTTTGTCCAGAGTTTATTGTTACTTGTAGGGGGGTTTGGTCTGGTAGGAGCTACTCCTCCAATTACCAGGAAATACCAGATTCATTTATACTCCTTGATTTGGTTTGCAACTTGCTCTCAATCCACTGAGCTACACCAGCCAGGGCCTAAACTCTTTGAGAACAGTGATCATATCTTAACTTTTACTTTTCTTTACAAAATCTTACACATTAAAGATGCCTGGTTAAAGCTTACTGAATTAATGGAAGAATGAATGAAACATTTATTTTGTAAAAACTGTTAATATACCAGCTTTTCTAACAAGATAAAAGAATAGTTTATTTGCTGCCAGAAAACTTTGATGTAGTATCTGTTTAGATCTTTTGCCCATTTTTTAATTGGGTTGTCTGTTCTCTTCTTATTTTTTAAGAACATTTTTAATATATTCTGGATACAAGTCCTGTATTGCATATGTGATTTATGAATATTTTTCTCCTGGTCTGTGATGTTTTTTGTAGCACATGTTTACATAAGTCAGATTTGTAGATACCAGTTTTTCTTTTATAGACTCTGCTTTTGATGTGATCTAAAAACAAGTTCACACAGCTTTTCTCTGTTTTTTTTTCCCTAGAGTTTTGTGATGTTATATGTTATATGTTATGTTATATGTTACATTTAGGTATATATATAATCTTTTGTGAGTTAATTTTTATATTAAGGTGTGAGGTGTATGTTTTTACATATAGGTGGGGCAAAGTTGTGAATATACAAAACAGTTTATTCTTGTGTTATTAATTATTATATTACTTTCCATACAAACTACTGTAAACCTACTTTTGCCCCATCCTATATGGACATCCAATTGTTGAAGTACCATATGGTAAAAAGATTGAAGGGCTTTCCTTACTGTCTAACTTGAATGCTTTTGTATTTGGTACTGTTGTGTCTAATTCAGTTTTCACAACAATCCACGTAGCAGTTTCTGCAGTCAGGTTCCCGTGAGGAGACTGAGGAAAAACAGTCTAGGTTACTTGTCCAGAATCTAGAAGTACTAGCTGCTAGAACTGTAATTTGAAACTGTTATACTTCCCTTGTAAGCCACATTTAGGAGTTTGAGCTTTATTTTTAAGTCGAAGATTAAAAATGAAGTCACAGGATCAGACTAGAGTTCAGGAAGATGACTACATTTTTGGAGATTAGGTTGCAGGATGGGAAGACAGGAGAGGATTGCAGTATTCTAGATAAGAGATGATGATGGTCTGAACCACCAGACAGCTGGAAAATGGATAGATTTAAGTAAAGGAAGAGGTCCATGTTAGTGATTGGGTGTTGGTGTACAAAAGAATTAAGTTAGAGGTGGGGAAGAAAGAAGAATAAAGTTGGAACTTCCTGTGGTATCTTCAGGGATTGGAGGAGGAAGAAGGTAGTTGGGAATTTTGAAGAGGGGAGAGATTTGGTTTATAAATCCAAATTTGGGGGTGAAGGGCCCTAAAGTACTTAGAGTGAATGAGATCGCTCAGGACAAAGGTTAGAGAGGAAAGTTTCTTGGATAGGATACCGATGGAACACTGGCCTTTATTTGAGAGTTGAGGTGACAAATAGGACTCTGTGAAGAAGGCTGGGGAGAAGCAACTAGACCGATAAAGTACAAAAGGAGAATCAGATGGGAAAGGGCGACAGAGAGCAGCGCCACAGGAGGGAGGCGTGCTTTATAATGTCAGAGTGCTGGGGGGGTTTAGAGAGAACGAGCTTACCGGGGAGAGTAACAGAATTACATTGCAAGGCCCAAAACTTTGGGGGCTGTGAATTTGTTTCAGACCTAAGTGGGTTTTTTTCAGCAGTGTTAAACACTAGCAGGCAAAGGGCCTGTAATTCAAGAACATATTGTCACATGAACTATAAAAAGCAATTAAAACTGTTGGTTAGACATGGAAAAATGGGAATATATGCTTTAGTTTTTGTTTGAGAAGGGAAAGGAATATTCTTCAGAAAACCTATTATAATTGCAGCTGATTATATTTTGCTTTGAGGTAGAACTGAAGCATCATTTAAATAATTTCAGTGAAAAGTGTTATTGGTATAAGATCTACAAATAATGAAATGCTGAGAAATTCTGGCAGAAAATTTCGTAGTAGGAACTGCAACATTAAAAAAAAACAAGATAACTGCATTTTAGTACTTGACTTTGTTCTTTCCATCTATTCTTTTAATTTTTTAGTTTAACGTATTTTAATAACAAATTTACAGGAACAGCACAGGAGACAGACAATATTAAAAATACATACTTGCATGTAGGTACGTACAACTCAGAGAAGTATAGTGGGTAGATGGAATCTACTACGTGATAAAAGTATTAGAAACACCATTTTGTAGTTGCCATCCGTAAGACACTTACTTGTTTGTTTGTTTTTCATCCAAATTTGGCATTGTCCAGAAAAATTTAACAGGTTTATTTATGTTGTCATGAAGTTGGATTGCTGAATCTTGTTCACTGAAACATATTTTTTGTTTTTCCCCCTTTTTTAAAAAATACATTTTATTGATTATACTATTACAGTTGTTCTATTCCCCCACTTCATTCCCCTCCACCCGCACATTCCCTCCCCCACCATTTTCCCATCCTTAGTTTATAACCACGTGTCTCAAGTTCTTTGGATTTTATATTTCCCCTACTATTCTCCCCCCCCCCATCTATTTTCTACCTACTGTCTATGCTATTTTCTGTACCTTCTCCCCCCTTCTCCTCTTCCCACTCCCCTGTTGCTAACCCTCCATGTGTTCTTCATTTCTATGGTTCCACTCCTGATCTATATGTCCTCTTGGTTTGCTTTTGTTTTAGGTGTTGTTAATAACTGTGTGTTTGCTGTCCTTTCACTGTTCATATTTTTCATTTTCTTTTTCTTATATAAGTCCCTTTAGCATTTCATATAATAAGGGCTTGGTGATGATGAACTCCTTGAACTTGCCCTTATCTGAGAAGCACTTTATCTGTCCATCCATTCTTTATCTGTCCATCCATCCATCCAAACTTTCATTCTAAATGAAAGTTTTGCTGGATAAAGCAATCTTGGCTGTAGGTCTTTGGATTTCATGACTTGGAATACTTCTTTCCAGCCCCTTCTTGCCTGTAAGGTCTCTTTTGAGAAATCCGCTGACAGTCTGATGGGTACTCCTTTGTAGGTGACTGTCCCCTTATCTCTTGCTGCTTCTAGGATTCTCTCCTTCATTTTAATCTTGGCTAATGTAATTATGATGTGCCTTGGTGTGTTCCTTCTTGGGTCCAACTTCTTTGGCACTCTCTGAGCTTCCTGGATTTCCTGGAAGTCTATTTCCTTTGCCAGACTGGGGAAGTTCTCCTTTATTATTTGTTCAAATACGTTTTCCACTCGTGGCTGTTTCTTTCCCCCTTCTGGTACCCCTATACTTCGGATGTTGGAATGTTTAAAGATGTCCCGGAGGTTCCCAAGCCTCTCCTCATTGTTTTGAATTCTCATTTCTTCATTCCTTTCTGGTTGGATGTTTCTTTCTTCCTTCTTGTCCATTCCATTGATTTGAGTCCCAGTTTCCTTTCCATCACTATTGATTTCCTGTGCATTTCCCTTGATTTCAATTAGTTTAGCCTTCATATGTTCCTGTAATTTGTGACTATAATCAACCAGTTCTGTGAGCATCCTGATGATCAGTGTTTTGAACTGTGCATTTGAGAGGCTGGCTGTTTCTTGATCGCTTAGAATTATCGGCTCTGGGGCTTTGAGTTCTTCTTGAGCCATCTTTTGGACTGTTTGTGCCTGTTACGTTCGTATCAGGATCGGAGCCCTAGGTGTTCACCAGAGCAGGGCAACTCAGTCACTGGGTTGTGATGTTGCATGATGGGGGCGGGGTCAGAGAGGAGCAGTGGTGGTCCCGTCTGCTGCTTCTCGCTGCTGCTGCCGCAGCTGCCACCATCACCGGGGCCCACGCGTTTCGTCCCACTGCACGCAAATGTGCCACCGCGGTCAGCCCTCCACCACTGGGGTCGCCTGCTGGGGCCTGCACGGTCTGTCTCACTGTGCGCGAATGTGCGACCACAGTCAGTCTGGGTCCGCGCTGCCTGCGTGCCTGGATCTGGGGATCTTTCCTGCCCGACCCTGCTCCGCTGCTGGCTCTCCGCCCCTCTTACCCGTCCCGGTTGAAGGGTTTGTTGTTGTCGGACTTCCGTATAGTTCAGTTTTCTGTTCTTTGGCTGTGTCTTTGTTTCCTAAACCTTTGTTGTATTCAAACTTGGTTGTGGGAGAAGGCACAGTGTTTCCACCTGTGCCTCCATCTTGGCGGAAGTCCCCTCACTGAAACATTTTGACCTGCATTAACGTTTTATGTCTCTGTGTTTGTATTTTAAAAATTTAAACACAAGTGAAAATGGAAAAACTGCCCAATTTCTGTTTCCTGTTTCTTCAACCTGCCATGATGTACTTAGGTACCTTTTTACCCCATAGGGAAAAAATAAACCTAATGTTCAGAACTACCAAGAACAGGAAGAAGAGAACATTAATTTTTTTAAAGAATGGAATGTTTCCTATTGTGTAGTAGATTCTCAGGCATGTTCTCCACATACGTGATGTACTAGCTGGATATCTTTTGGCATAATTGTTACACGTTTGACAAGGATAGTGCACAGGTTGTTGTCTTCAGAAGTGCTAACCAGATAGGCCTCACTTGTCTCCTGCAAAGCACCAGTTGCTACTCTCTGGAGGTGCAGATCTGTCTGAAGTCCAGAGCAGTTTCGGGACTCTGGAAGGGAAGTTTGCAAATCAGAAGTTCCGACTTCCGATAATGTCCAATTTCACAAAGTGCCATAGTACCAGGCCTGTATGGTGAGGTTTCTTCGCCCCTCCGATAGAGGACACACTTGAAGGCAGCTTTGGTAGCCAGTTGCTTCCTCGGTCGATTTGTAATTTGCAGTCTCCTTTGTATGAACCATGGTATAACGACCTCTTTACTTCCTCCCTCCCTCCCCTCTTCTTCACCTGGAGCACAGTGAGCACTGGCAGCTGCAGGCACAATCTATTATTTTGCTCAAGAAACTACTAGGGTTTCTTTTGGCATGCAGAGTAACCCAAGAACCCTTCCCCAGGTTTTCCTACAAATTTCAATGCAGATTGCTGTCATGTGCTCTATTTAGGAAAACCTGTCTCCATAGAGAAATCTATTCTTGCCCATTTAGCAAGATGCTGATACTTAGCTCATGCTAACATCAGCAGTAGTTTTAATATATAAAAATAGTTGACAGTCTATTATTTACATTTTTCTTTCTACTAATTTTTGTTTTTATTCAACAGGTTTGATCTGTGGATGAAATGAATCATGATTTTCAAGCTCTTGCATTAGAATCTCGGGGAATGGGAGAGGTAAATATTTATGAATGCTAAAAATATGTACCTCACTTTGATTGTTTGAGCCACTGAGACTTTTTAAGCCATAAATCTTGAAAATAGTGGTTAATGATGCATGTTTTTTAAATCTCAGATTATACAATTATGTAGTGTGATTCTCAATTATTTTTGTGAGATTTTTCTAGTTGATGGACCTGGTTAAATGGTGTGTTGTATTTTGGTAATGAATCATAAATACTTTGCTCAGAAAAGAGCCTTCTTGAATCTTGTCCTTCTGTTTTATATATGTATGCTGTTTGCTTTAGCCATACTGTTTACTATTCTCTCTTCCAAAAATTCCTCCTTGTTGGTTTGTTTGCTTAAAAAACTTCTAAGCCTCTACAAGACTACTGAAAAAGATGCTTATCTATTGTCCCATTGCTATCTGCAGTGGAATCATACTTCCTCATCTGACTTCTTATAAATCTTTGTATATACTTTGTTATATTACTGGTTAAAGTTTATTGTTTTGTATTAGTTTCTTTAGTAGCTTGATAGATTCAAATGACTAGCACACAGTGGGCACTCTAAATGCTTTTTATCAGTCCTTTTAATCTACGACTCATGGGGGCATCCTATTTAACTTTATCATTAAGTAATGTAAGACATCAAAAATACTTAGTTTTCCATATACCTAGTGAATGTTTAGAAAATTTTAATTGATGATGAAAACCCTTGTGGTCACATCTGTATTTTGTCATGTTCTATAGTACTAACATAGTGTGGACTTTGATAATAGAAAACAATGATGAACAGACCTAAGATGTGTAATTAATTGCTTGCTCCCGGAGATTATTTTACCTTGGTAGATTAGAGACCTTCCTGAGACTCACTCCATCCAACGCTGTGCTCTTCAGATGCAGAAAAAGAGTCTAGTCACTCCTCTGGACCACAAGAGGGCACCCTGCAGCTAGCTAACCCTCCCCTTCTCCAGAGCAGCGTTTTCCAAAGAGTTTGTCATTTTCAGAGGACTGATTTAAGGGTGAGTTAAGGTGCTTAAGCATAAGTATTGCCAAAGTAAGCTTGTTAGTTCAGTGCATAATGTAAAACTCTGGGCCCTACGAAAATTTGAGAGAGGGAACAATTTTTTAGTTATAACTACAGGTTCACTGTAATGCAGTGGAGGCTGCTTAGGCATTATTTACCCTGTGGGTGAATAAAAAGAAGCAGTCAAGAAGGGCTCTTGGTTGTTGCCCTTTTGCTTATTTTCTTTGGTCTTTAGAAAACAGAATAACATACCTTAAAAACAGATTTGAATAATATTTCAGCTTAGTCTGTGAAAACTTGAACTTAATGATTTTTTTAAAAAGCAGGTAAAGTTCACACCCTTACTGTAATTCTGTTTAGGCACCTTCACCCCCAGCATTTTACTTCCCAAGTCTCTGTTGTGTAGATATTTACAAATTGGCTTTTTTCTTCTTCCTTTTCTAAGTAGTATTTGTAAATCCAAAGACATCTCTGCAGTTCAAAAAAAAAAGTCATCATCAGAATAGTAGTAGAAGGAATTCAGTTAGTTCTTTGGGCATGGAGGTATATTTGAGGTTTTTGGAAAAGACAAACTGGGGGTAAATAATATGTAATACTATGTTAAATGACCTAAATTTAAATTTAGACTTTTTCAATGGGAATGTCAAACTCAGAGTTAAAGTGACTAGGTTTAGCATGTCTGCTTTTTGGCAGATAGCAGCAGGTCAGTGCTTCTGTGACCATCATGTAGTAAAAGTGTATTTTTAAATAAGCTGTTATTCACTAATTAAGTTTTTTTCTTAACAGTTTACCAACTAATTATGTTACCTCTAAGAGATAGCTAAGGAACCTGCTCAGGTTTCTGCATCTGGGTTCTCTCTCCCACAAGCCTTTCTATCTTTCCTCATCTCACAGGCAGCAGGGAACCTTCTGGGATTTCCTTCTCTGCCTGTCTCTCTCTCACCAGTCTTCTCCTCCTTTCCTGACAGGTGAGGTTTTTTGTTTTGTTTTATCCCAGAATTCATTCATTTTAATAAATTAAAGCAGCCTTGAATTTCTGGTTTTTTGCGTATTCTGAAATTGCTTATTTTTTTTTATGTAACATCCTTTTTTAATAGATTGGCCTATTCTTGAACTTTTCTTTAAAAAATAAAGTTGTTCTTATGTCTTAAGTTGCTATAAATCTGTAATGTACAAAGCACTGCATTACATATGGACCTATTTTCGTATGTACTGGTTTTCGTAGATCATGCCCATCATCATCAGGACAGTCTCTTCTAGTTCATTCAGAAGTAGAAGCAGACTTGTATTCATCCATTCATAAACTCATTCTTTCCATTTTTTTCCGTGACACATTTTAATCAAAAAACCTACCCATGTACTTTATGTCATGTTTAAAAAGAGCAAAGTTAAGCTACATAGTGTTTTTAGACTATACTGCAGAGGCACATAGCTGTTACTTTCATATAGGTACACACACTTTATATATATGCACTAAGTTCCTGTTTATTTTTTAAATAAGGGGAAAGAGGCCTCTACTTGAAATTCTTTAGGGAATCCAGAATTTAAATCACTGAGTTAATGTGTTTTATTATGGGAGCATTTTTGTAGCTTAGTATTGTAAATAATGATGCTCCTTTGTTTTCTGAAACAATGTATTTTTAAGATTTTAATGATTTATTTTTAGAGGGGCAGAGGAAAAGAAACATGTATGAGAGAAACATCAGTCGGTTGCCTCTCATACACCCCCAACTGGGGACCTGGCCCGCAACCCAGATACGTGCCCTGACTGGGAATTAAACTTGTGACCTTCGGTTCACAGGCCGGTGCTCAGTCCACTGAGCCACACCAGCCAGGGTGATACATATCTTTTTAAAATGGCATACTTATTAACAACACCTCCCTACTGCCCTGGCCTGTATGACTCAGTCCATTAGAGCATTGGCCATAAACTGAAAGGTCACAGGCACATGCCTTGGTTGGGGTTCATTCTGCAGTCAGGGTGTGTGCAGAGGCAACCAATTAATGTTTCCCTCTCCCTCCCTTCACCTCTCTCTAAAGTCAGTAAGCATGTACTCAATTGAGGATTTTTTTTTTAAATCACCTGTCTCAAAACTGTCCTAGATTGGATGTTTTATGAACACCTTCATTTAAAACACCATAATGTGGACATAAACATTTAAATCCTTATAATCATGTTAATTTGGTTGGTCTGTTCATTTTATATAACAAATTGTAGTAGAAAAACCTGATTTTAAGTGTACCTCATAGTATAGACTCTAGCAGGAATGTATTTATTTTGAAACAGTGTACTAGGGTTTGGACTGATTCTTTGGAGATGAAGAGGGCAAGCTTCTTGAAGAAAAGAACTGATGAAATGGTGGATCACAGGGGCGTGAATTTGTGTGCTACCCCGTCATTCCTGAGTTGGAAGCACAGGGGAGTGGGTTGACAAAAATTAATGCGTTGCCTGACTTTGGTTTAGAGTTTTTGTGAATTATGGAACTAGTACGAAGTAGTATGGGATAATATATTTTATAGATCTTCAAGATCTCTTACTCCTTGTTTGCTGTAATGTAGTTCCCCATTTCTACTACAGTAAAACAGTCTCCAGGGGCAAATATCTATTTTTACTGCAGTTCAACCAGTGTACCACTTAATCTTTTTAAACTGTTTTATCCTGAATTGTTGCCTTTCTCTATACTTAGTCCTTTTAACTTATTCTTGGTCATCAGATAGTAGTTTCTCTAAAAGTATTTGAAATCAGGGTCTAAACTGTCATAGAAAGCTATTTCTAGAATGTTGGTAATGCCTTTGCTAGAAGTATTAATTTTATTAACTACTAAATTATTTTCCTGTGTGTGATAACTGAGAAATGTTTGCAAAACCAAGAGCTGTTCATAGCAGTGTTTGGCAATGAGCGGGCACCCCGGGTTGGTACTCAACGTAGATTTTTCCCGTAGTTGTGCAGTTTGTGTTTTAAAGCAGTGTTTCACGACTGAGGTACTCCTCGGAACCTTATCCCAAAGGACTTTGATGGTCTCCTTAAAGAGATCTTACAGTACCTAACACCTCAGAAGATTAATTTGTTTTAGCCACTTCTATGTCTGTGGCTAAAATGCTTCTGTGAAATTGTTACTACTTTATTTTTGATTCTTTATATTCTTACTGATACTGCAACATTTTTCTTGATGAACTGTGGGATAAAAGCATTTCTTTATTGTCTATTTGCCATTTTCCTCTTCTTCCTGAAATAGTTTATTTATACAGTATTTTTACGGGATTAACTTGGGTTTTACTATGAATAAATGTTCAATCATTAAAATAATATTTAAGTACAGTGTTTTAGTATTACTGGCTTTGTTTTTTGTTTCTATATTTGCATGAAACTTTTATTGTGAAAGTTTTGAAAATTGAAGGAACAGAGATGTTTTACTGGGATCATTGTTAGAGGAGATTATTGTTTAAAAATGTCTAAACTTTAAATACATATTATTTATAACCCAGGAAGATCTGAACATGGAAAAATTTTTTTAAAAAGCAGAAGTTAGTTACCTTTAAAAATGAACATTTAAAAAGATCTGTAGATTAGAAACATGCCCAAATTGAACTTTTCCCACTTTCTTCAAAGCAACTTCTCCTATTTTGTTGTTTTTTGGTTAATAGTGCCCACTATTCACCTTATTACTGAAATTTTTGAAGTTTTATCCTTTTTATCACACCCCTTCCCCCAATTGCATTCATATTTTATAGACTCTTCTAAGTGTTTCTCATCCATTTTATTTTCTTGGTTCTATTTGAACTCTCAAATATCAGTTCTTGTCATCTTTGCCCTGTTTTATCTCCTGTACTGATGCTCTTGCCTCTGGTATATGCATTATTCTTAAAACTTACATCTTGAGTTGTTTTCTGGAACACATTGTCACTCTTGCCAACCTCTCTTGATTTTCTTTGGCTTCAGTGTAATGTGCAATTTCTTTAGCATGTCTTCAACGTGACCTAGATAGTGCCACCAGCATCAACTTTGACCTTCCTGCATCTATTCCTCTATCTTACACCCTGTTCCACACACACTATTCATTTTCTCAAGCTGTGCATTTGTTTATGATTTACTTTGTCTTCCTCACCTTCCACTCGCTCTTTGAACCCCCAGCACACGCAATCTTTCCTCTCAGACCAGATTCAGTTTTTACTGTTTATTATAGTTAATTTATATGTTTCTGCATTCTCTGAAGATAAAGTCTCCATGCCCATAAGGAGGGAAACACAGATAATTTAGTGTATAGTAATAGAAGTATATACAGGTTTAGTTAAGGACACTGAAAGACTGGGCTGGGAAGAATGGGAGTCTGATAGATGCTTATTTACAATGTCAAATGCATGTCTCAGAAAACCGTCTGTTCTTTTCAGATAAACATATCCCCAGGGTACCTCCTGATTGTCAGGGAAGGTAGAAAGGAAAGACCTGGATGCATATTAGAAGTATCGTTAGGAATTGGCCAAATGTACATTTTGAGTAGTCAGTGAATGGTTGTATCAACACAACTTTTATGTTGGTATGTGTATGTGCAATATGGAATAGAGCACAGAGCTTTGACATTGTTATCTCAAGAGTATTTGAGGATCTTTTCTTTATGTCTTTTCTACTATCTATAGCTACCTGACTTGGAATTGATAGGTTATTAGTATTCAGGGCCTAGGAAGAGTAGTGAAGTTTACTTCCATTGATCAGGTGAAATAAGAATGAAAATATATTTTCCATCGGGAAGCTGTGGGATAGGAGGTGATCCAAGAACAGTATTTGGAAGTAAAGGAAAATTTGTATCATTATATAAATATTTTCATTGTATTTGTATTGAGTTAGAAATTTAGTAAGCCTTTTGAAAATTTTATAAAGAGAATCAATGGCATTCAACCAATATGTATTTTGAAAAATGTTGAATATCAGGAAAAATTTGACATTGATTTGATTTAATGTTTAGATCTAGAATTATTAGAGCCAGTAAGTAGGAAATAAGAGACAAATTAGGTAATAGGTCACTCCGAATTTTTATTAGCATTGAAACTAATTTGAACATAATCGGTGGTAAGTTTGCTTTCCTCTGTATATTCTTTGTAACTAGAATAAAATTTAAATGTAATATTTTTCTCCTCCCAAATAGCTTTTGCCTACCAAAAAGTTTTGGGAACCTGATGATTCAACAAAAGATGGACAAAAAGGCATATTTCTTGGGGATGATGAATGGAGAGAGACTGCTTGGGGAACTTCTCGTAAGTTTTTGGTGTATGCGTGAGAATTGTGAATGTATTAAATATTAAAACCCTTGCCTACTCCCAGACAGTAGTTGGAAAAAATTTGACTAGAAGTACTTGTCACAATAAGATTTTACTAAGTTTTTATTTGAAGTGAAAACTGATTATAAAATTCTGAATTTCCATTAAAATAGAGAACACATTAACCATAGAAATTTTAAATTTAAATTGTGTTGCAGGACACTGATTTACCTAGTTTTAGCTCAGTCTAGGCTCATTAGGCATGAGTCACACCCAGAAAGGACAGAAACCTCCTCACTAACGTAGAATTCCCAGGAAGGGAGCAGACTTTGAATATTTGATATCGGTGAGTATTGGGAAGAGACTTAGGGAAAAGAAACTTTTAAGAGAAAAGGAACTGGTATGTAAAAAATATAATTCACAGCAGTGATAATATTTATTGATAAGTTAAAGAGCAAATTTATATTCTTAAAATAACACTGATTATATTTTTAAATGTTTCTGATCAGGGAAATTTGAGAGTTGAACACATGAAACTATCAACATGTATTTTACCGATAACTTTTCTCTTTTTATAACTGAGTTTTTAAGGCAGCTTGCTAAAGCTATAGAAAACAACCAACATAACATAAAAACAAATTTATGGTTGATAATTATCAAATCAACCATAAATTGTGAGTATAAATGACCAGCTGGTTCCTTATTCTCTCAATCATTAAGATACATTAAAAGATTTGAATGTCCTTTGTACTTTTAAAGGAAACAAATAATTGCCCAAAAGTTAGGAAATGCTAGAAAATATTAGCCATTAATGCTCTATTTTTTATTGTTCTTATTCTTTTTTAATCCTTACCCAAGGACATTCTTACTGATTTGAGAGGGAAAGAAACATTGCTGCAAGAAAGAAACATGAATTACTGTATTTTGCTGTACATAATGCATTCCCATGCATAATGCGCACTCATGTTTTTGGCCCAGACTTTTAGGGAAAATATGTTTTATTTTTTTCAATTCAGTTTTTTATTTGTATTTAGATACTTATCTTTATGTATTCTAAAGGAATCTTAGCATTTATTTTTGAACATATTATGGTATAAGAAATTTTATGCAACATAATTACAAAACACAAGAACAGATAGATACAAGGTATTTCAGGTACTACCCAAGTATAATGCACATCCTTATTTTTCTCTCAAAAATTTGGGCAAAAAAAAGTACACATTATACACAACAAAATATGGTGGTTGTCTCTGGTACAAGCCCCAGTTGGGATGAGCTCACAACCTATGCATGTGTCTTGAGTAGGAATCAAACCGTGGCCTTTCTTTCAGTTTACAGGACAACACTCCAGCCAGCAGAGCCACACTGACCTGGGGCTCTTTGGTGGTGGTGGTTTGCATTTTAGTTTCAGGTGTTGCAGCATTGTGGCTAGACAGCCATGTACTTTACAAAGTAGTGCCTCCAATATTTCAGGAACCCAACTGGCACTGTACATAATTATTACAGTATTATCGACTGCATTCCCTATGCTGTAGTCTAATCCCTGGACCATTTGTGATTGCCAGTTTGTAGTTCTTTGTCCCTTCACCTTTTTTCAGCCAGCTCCTCAGTTTTTCCTCCCTATTAACCATCAGTGTGTTCTCAGGCAATAAATACTCTTTACATTTAAAACTGAGCAAGATTAAAGCTTTGGTAACCAATAATTTAGACTAAAATTTCCTTAAAATGGGATTTTCTTTGAGTTCAACCAATATGTTTATGTATTCTGAAACAGAAATAAATGAGATATGATCTTTGCCCTCAAGGGATTTTTTCTGGATTTTATTTATCATGTATTAGATTAAACTTTTTATTTAGAATTTTCAGTTACTTGGACCAAGATACATTTTCCTACAAAAGGCAGGCACTTTGCTTGTAAATAAAGTCACATACTTGAAAACTTGGTAGATAGACATGTTTTGATTTTTGTTTTGGGGGTTGAATGATTGATTACTTCACTTACTAGAATCAACTATTTTTTAAATCATTCTATAAAGCAGAACATCTTGAGCACAACATACATTCCCTGTGATTTCTTTTAATGTCCAATTTATAATTTTACTTAGTTCCTTATACTCTCCCTCCCTCAACTTAGCTTTTTTTTGTTGTATGGATAAAAGTTAGAAGTGAATATTGGCTTTTACTAGGAGACATGAGAAATTAATTACTTTATTTACTGAACACTGATTGCCAAGCATGTACAAATATGAGTAACACGTTCCTGTTTTAAAGGAATTGTTGTTCTAAGAAAGATTTTTTTCCATTACTACAGGAAACTAACTAATCATACATATATTTTCTTCTCAGCCAAACTGAACTACTTGTGATTGTTAATTTCATTTTTTTCTGTCACCTCCAGGTCTTTGAACATGCTTGTTTCTTAGCTGAAATGCTCTTTCCACTCTCAGCTTCACCAGTTTTGTTTTGTTTTGTTGTTGTTGTTGTTGTTTTTTCCCACTTAACTCTTAACCTTTTGTTTGGATTTCACTCTTAAAACTGGGAGGGATTGATACCCTTTTATTCTGTTCTTTTTTAAAAAATAATCTTCGTCCGAGAACATGCTTATTGGTTTTAGAGAGAAATACGGATCAGTTGCTTCTCGTATGCTCCCTAACTGGTCAGACCGGCAATCTAGGCGTGTGTCCTGACTGAGAATCCAACTCATGACCTTAAGGTTTATGGGAGCTCCAGCCAACTGAGCCACACCAGGGCTGTTTTATTCTTAAAATATACTGGACTGTTTTTATTGAAGCACTTTTATTCTATTATGACTCCCTCCTATTAAATCTATAATCTTTTGAGGGCAGGGACTGTCTTGATATTCTTGCATATTAGAGACAGTAAATCAATATTTGAACTGGGTGAAGAAGTAGGTGAATGAGCAAATAAAAAATAATGACTAATCTCTCATGCATAAAGGTACTGAAATAGGAATGTTTTACTATGGTTTAATGAAATTAGCAATCATTTTAAAGCTATTATAGTTAATAAAATTATAATAGTATCTGTATGATATAGTTCAGACCTTTGAGGACTAGACCTAATATTGGGTATTGAACATGTTCACAGAAAAGTCAGCGGTAGCAGACAGCCTATTGGTTTCTTTAAAAAAACCTTTTTATTGGCAAATCTGTATGACTGTTGCCTCAAATATTTTACTATATTTGTATTCCATTTACTCTCAGATCTTAAATACTGCCTTTTCTTCTGTCACAGAAATACATAGAAAAGGTACTTGTACCAGATGAATAATTTTTTTGTTAAACAAAAATAAATGGAGGACTTTTAAGCTACAACAGATGGGAGATTTTAAAATATTCTTTAGGTGATACTCAATTTTTACACCAAGAATAGAAAATTCTGTGTTATAACTAGTTTTTTTCAAACTTAATGTTGGTGTTTGTAGCAGGAGGGCGTGTGTTCTGCATCTGGCAGGACACAGCTGTGAGCTCGAGAAGCGCCTCTGCCAGTTGAGGAGGAGGTGGTTCATTCTAGAATTGATCTCTGGAGGTTTTTGAAATGTCATGAATCACCAAAAGAACTTATTTTTCAGTTACAGTTGACATACACTATAATACTAATTTCAGGTATACAACACAGTGATTTGACATTTATATAACTTACAAAGTGATCACTCCAATGAACCTATTACCCACCCGACACCATATGTACTTACTACATTACTATTGACTACATTCCCCATGCTGTATTTTACATCGCCATTACTGTTTTTATAACTGGCAATTTGTGTATCTTAGGCTTTGTACCCTTTCCACTCATTCCCCCCCGCCACTCTCCATCTGGCAACCATCAATTTGAAGAACCTTAATTTTTTTTTCGTCTTCTCATGAGGACATGTTTATTGATCTTTAGAAAGAGAGGAAGGGACCACTCGACCAGAGCAGAAGAACCTTTGTTTTTTAAGAGGATATTTTTGGGTAACTGAGCTTTCAAATTAATGTTTCTTGACCTTTTTTGGTTGACTTTTTTTTTTTTTTAACAGGCTTTTACCTGTTCTTTACCAAATGGCTCTTTATGTATGGCTTATCAAGACATGTGCCCAGGCCAGTGAATCTCAACAGAATAAAGAGCTTTTTATAAAGATTATAGTAATGTTAAAAATAAAACAGTATACTTATTTTCTTACTTTAGTGTATTAATTTGTGTAAGTGATATTTGGTTAAAAGTACAAATACATAATTACATTCTTTCTTCCAAACAGACCATTCAATGTCCCAGCCTATTATGGTACAGAGAAGATCTGGACAGGGTTTTCATGGAAACAGTGAAGTAAATGCAATACTGTCTCCGCGGTCAGAAAGTGGCGGCCTTGGCGTGAGCATGGTAGAATATGTGCTGAGTTCTTCTCCTGCTGATAAATTGGATTCTCGGTTTAGGAAGGGAACTTTTGTAAGTATTTTGAATACAGAAATATTTAGTAATTGCTCAGTGGTTATTTGGTGATCTTTAAATCAGCTTATTTTTCCAGCCCTTCTTGAGCTAAAGGAAATTGTGTGGCTGATAGTGCTCTTATCATCTTCTCTTGGCCACTTCTTGAAATATGTGGAACAGTAGAAACACTGGAAATATGCGTATTCTTAACTGTGTTACAGAAATTGAACTATACTAATTACGGTACATAATTTGCAAGATTAAAATTGTTTATTTGTGATGGGGCTTAATCCGAAGTAACTAAACAAAACCATACCTGCATTAAATAGCATTTTCATCTCATTTGTGGTGTTACTGCTTTTCCCGCACCGCTATAGTTAAGGTTGCCTTAGCCCTTCTGTTATAAAGCATTGGTTTGTAGTCACATTTGGGCTTTTGATAAATTAGTCGACTACAAAATTAAAGTAAGGTTCAATGCTTTTATGGTTTACATGCACCGTAGTGTAGTTTTAGGTCACCTTATGGTGCCCTTTTTTGTGTGTTATATTACATATTCAGAGTCAAACAGATTCTTTTTCCTCAGGGCACTAGAGATGCTGAAACAGATGGACCTGAGAAAGGAGATCAAAAAGGCAAGGCTTCCCCATTTGAGGAGGACCAAAGCAGAGATCTTAAACAAGGAGATGATGGTGATTCTAAAATAAATGGCAGGGGTTTGCCAAATGGAATGGATGCCGATTGCAAAGATTTTAAGTAAGATATTTTAACTTTCTCAAGAAGAAAAGCATATTTCTTTAGGAATTGTTGCTGTTAGTTGATATGACTGATGTAGACATTTTTTCAGTTTTGGTTTATTTCCCTTGGTGTACCTTGTGTTAATTTGGAGAAAGATTAATTTTTACATGAAATATTAGTTAATGACTATGAGCCATTGTTTTTAAAAAATAATTCTTCAAAACATTCTCTCAAATAATGCATTCCATTGAAGGAGTAATGTTAGAAGCTGCTGTTACCTTCCTCCTAATATGGTAGCCTCAATTTTAACTTTTTCTTCCCTGCTAAAATCTAGTGAACTTTAGAGTGGTTTTTCCTGGAAGACTTTTGGGGGTTGCTTTTGAGCACCTTTCTGTGGGGTTTCCTCTTTTTATCCCTGTATTGTATCTTCTAACCCCCATTTAACTCTTAATCTTAGGAATGAGGAAACAATTAGCTTTTAGGATTTGTGGCCTTTGTATGAGTTTGTACGGATACTTAACATTCTTGAAATTGGGAGGTGGGGAACATATTAGAGACTTCAAATAGTTAGATTTAACCTCAGAATTCTGTAAGTTGTAGCTTTTTAGTTGTCTCTTTATGGTATTTTCTTCTGGCCTTTGGTCTTAGATTAAGCAGTGCACCTCTGTCTAAATATTATAGAGTTGTTTCTTCATACTGATTTCCTATACTTTATAGTTCAATAGTCAGATGCTTTGGGACCTGTACCTCAAAATGAGCCATTTCTTTGGGATTTTGTGAACCATGGACTCTGTTAACTCAATATAGGTACCTATGGGTGATACGCTTTTATATTCATTGCCTTTAATTACCAAAAGCAGAGTAACGATGGCTCTTAAAAAGTGTCATTTATATTTGTTCTGAGTGCAAAAAAAGCATCCAAAACCAGTAAACCTCTTTTGACAAGAAATATAATAATGCTAGTCAATTTGCTTTAGAACGTTATCTTGATTTTGCCCTCCTGCTGTTACCTAATCTAAGTCTTGGTCAAGGGTGTGCTTTTAAAACTGAGTTGATTATAGACCCTTCGTAGTATCCATTTATAATTGAAGTGTTAATCCACCATTAACTATAGCAAGAAAAGAGCACCACTGGTAGCACAGTGACTTCCGTGTTGGGTCCTGTACTTTTTGCTACATTAGAGTTGTTTTGTACAGAAGGCTGTACTTTTCCATATGAATATGAACTTTATTAGCATTTTAATTTTATTCTGTTAAGCTTGGAGTATATATTTAAGTTGTTTATGAATTATTTTTGATACACTATTGTATTTGACAGTGCAAAAACATTTTAAACCAGTAGCTGTGGCCGCGTGGTCACTATGCTGCATACTGTTAATGTGTATGTTAACTGATCAATCATCAGTATATGCATTACAGGAAAAGGAGTGAAATAACTATAGCAGGCTGTCTTTTTTTTGTATAATTGGCTGATTTTAAAGAACATTTTTTCCATTTTATTTTCCTCCATGTATTCTGAGTGATAAACAAACCTTAGGAATATTCACATGGAAAATTAGGTATGGTTAAAGGGGAAAGGAGTTTGAAATTTGTTTGAATGGATGTACAGTGGTTGATTTTTTAAATAAAATATGTAAATTCACCTAAATATCTTTGAAGTAACTCTTATAATTCCATAATTGCATTGTCAAATGTTCTGTGTGAGAAAATTTATCCCAGTGTATAGTACCTGAAGGCAGGGGCAGAGCTACATAGGTGGTAACAAGCGGCATTGAAGGCCAGAGAAAACAGCTATTGCCATTTATTTAATGAACTTATATGTGAACATACTGTGAACTCATGATTCCTCAAAATAAAACTTATTTCTTGTAAGGGAAGGGTCTTATATAAAATATTTCTGTAGAAGAAAACAGACTATAAACGAGGATTATGTCTAGAAATAAGTAAAAATAAAGTTTAGACCATGAGAGATTTTTTTTAAAGAGTCATTGCTTAATATTTAGTCCAGTGGTAATTCTTTTTTTTTGAAAAATTATAAGGCTAGTCAGAAAAATATTTTAATAAATATTATAATTTACATTTCTTATTTGATTAAACTAGAAGAGTTGGGTGTTATAAAGATGACAATATCATACAGGGTTTTCACACATAGGTTGTTTTCATTGTTGTTGTCCCTGTTATTTGTAACCACGATGCCATCTCTTTGGTCTCTTCAGTAAGGAAACCGAAGCCTGGATGATGAAATGATTTGCTCAAAATCATCCTCAGAGTTAGGAGTCAGCCTTTGGTCTTATTAGTTCAACTCCCTTTTTTCTATTGTATTCTACGTCCTACGCCCTTAAGTCATGAAGGCCATAGGGTCCTCTGCGGCCAATTTGTTTCTGAAATGTTATTAGCAGGATATGATGGCAAAATTATGTGCTGCTGGTGGGCAGGGCAGGAGTTCGGTGGGCCAGACACAGGAGTGTTTGTCACTCTTTGCTGTTTGTACCTGCTGTTCATTTCGTCTGTGGTTTGAGAAAAACAGTTTTTAGGTAGTGTGCGCTCATAAGGTGTGGTATTGGCTAATTTTCTTATCTATAAAATTAAGTTACATCTTTATGCTATTCAAATTGGGAATAATATTCATTAATAATTTTTAAAAAAGAAACCACGCCAATTCTTGAGAAGAATTTAGATGAGGCAGAAAAAAAATACCACGAAGTAAAATGGTTATGCCTAATTTGCTCCCTCTTCTACAGCCATTTGTTTTTTCTGATTTTCCTAATTTCTCCTTTCAACTTCCGACTTACTGTTTTATTTAGACTACCTTTCTGTTCTCTTTCTACAGTCGTACTCCAGGAAGTCGTCAAGCCTCTCCAACTGAAGTAGTTGAACGCCTGGGCCCCAGTGCTAATCCCCCAGAAGGCCTGGGGCCTCTTCCTAATCCTACAGTTAATAAACCACTTGTTGAAGAATTTTCAAATCCTGAAACTCAGAATCTGGATGCCATGGAACAAGTTGGTCTGGATTCCTTGCAGTTTGACTATCCTGGTAATCAGGTACCAATGGACTCTTCTGGAGCTACTGTAGGCCTTTTTGACTACAATTCCCAGCAGCAGGTAAAGCATGCCCCACCTTTCAAGAAGCTCCTCTTACCTGTAGTGGTGTAGCCTGGAGTTCTGTGAGGCATCGATAGGAGTAATTTTGAACACCTAGTGTTTCATTGAGTAAAAATGTTCTTGTAGATAAGAAGGTGATTTAAATAAGTTTTAAAATATTCTATTTCTAGTTTTCTAAATATTTCTAAAATTGAATATTTTTGCAATGCTTTGGCACTACTATTTGTATTAAATATTTTCCCTAATAGCTCTTTCAGAGGACTAACGCACTGACAGTTCAGCAGTTAACCGCAGCCCAGCAGCAGCAGTACGCGTTAGCCGCAGCTCAGCAGCCGCACATCGGTGAGTCTTTGTGAGTTAGCATTCCGATTACCCCGAGAGAAAATTCTGTTAAAGTGTTTAGGTATTTTATTTTTCTTTTACGGAATGGTGGTGTTTCATTACTTTTTGAAACATCTCATCGAGATCAAAGATTAATAGATTATATGACAGGAGTAAAGATTTAGTAAGGAAGAACTGTTTCTGATTATTACTGTGTCCTTGGTTAAATAAAAATCTGACTCAGTGAAAGCTGTCAGCACACAAGTTTTTTTTTTCACGATGTGAAGTTGAGTCAAACACTTGGAAATTAAAATGTAATTTTTTGTGTCCATTATCAAATCAGAATATTTGTTTTTGAAATGGTTTAAAAGTAGAAGTCCCAAGAAAATGTTTAAAAATATTTTTTGTTCACTAAGGTTTTTTTTAGTCTTTAATGTGAGTTATTACAATGACACATTTGTAAACTGCTAGAGGTCAAGTATGTGTTGTCTGTGTTGGGGTTTTTAAGTTGCAAAGAGAACAAAGGTTCTGCAGCTATACCTTACATAATTGTAGTACTGTACCAAAACCAGGGATGTGACATTGATAAATGTGCTTGTATAGTTTTACATCATTTTATCACATGTGTAGGTTCATGTAACCATTTTTATGCCCATCCGATTTTGGCTAACCTTGATTTATTTCCTAGTTTGAAAAGCGTGATGCTCTGACATCAGATCTCTGGAAGGGGGATATGTCATGTTGGTTCTTTTCCCTTAACTGTATTGTTCTCCACTAGGCTTCCTAGGACCCGAATTTTATTTTTGGTTTAATCAAAGATAACCACACATTTCTAGGTGACTTCTAATAGCAGCATGTATGCTGGGTCTGCTACTTTTCTCTTTCCTCTCAGCCTCCTTTATCCCTATACTTAGCCCTTCCCTCTCTTTCTTAGAAATGTACTGATTTTTGTCTGTTTGTGGGCCAGCACACTTTCTGTTTCTGGAGGCTTCATGGTATGTTTTAGTATGTGGCAGGCTAGTACGGTCATTACTGCTCTTACTCTTTGGAATTTTGAATTTTTTGTTCTTATGAGCTTAAAATTCACTTATTTCCAGAAGGTTAAAAATTCTATTTTATCTTTTTAAGATTTTATTTATTTTCGGGGGCTGGGGAGAAGGTAGAAAAACATCCATGTGCGAGAGAAACGTAGGTTGCTTTTCCCATGTGGACATGACCCACAACCTAGGCAGGTGCCCTGTCTGGGAATTGAATCAGAGATCCTTTGGTTTGCAGGATGACGCCCAGCCCACTGAGCCACACAATTCAGGGCTCAGGTTGAAATCGTAAATGAACTTAGGGCAAAATTAACATCTTTGTGACATTAAATAGTCTTATCTGGAACATGTGTACATTTACATTTGTCCAAGTCTGCTTTTGTATTATTTATGAGAGCTTGAAAATTTTTCTCATGTAGATTTGCATATTGATAAGTTCTTAGATATTTTATCTTTTGCTATCATTTTAAATGACCTTCTGTTTTTTATTGTATCTTCAAATAGGTATCTATGAAACCTGAATTTGCGTATATTTAATTTTATGAATGATATTTTCTAATTGAATTATTCTTGGGTAAAACTTCATTTTGCCTCTCTTGACTGACAGCTGTTCAAAAGTTTGATGTTTTATTTTGGTGAAAGCGTGAGTAGATTGTCCTATTCTAGACAGTCTAAATTGGTACAACTTTTCTGATGATAATCTGGAATTGTGAATCAAGAATTTACGTATATTTTCCCATTTAAGTGAATTTTCATAAGGATGTGATGATAATGCAGAGACCTGTATACTAAAAGAATCATAGCAGCATCTTTTTTGGCAAAAGACTGTGAACCACCCAAATATATATACCTCTCCTGAACTGGTTAAATCATGTTCTTTCTAAGCAGTAGAATGCATATTCTGCAGCCATTAAAAAGAATGAACTAGAATAGTATCTTTGACGTAGGGAACTGTGATGGACACAGGAAACTTCACTAGATAGATTTGGTCAGTTGCCACGTGAAAAAAATTACAGTTAAAATGCTGCGATAGCCTAGAATATAAAATGTGTGTATATGCTTTTAAGGTTTTAGGAGGATATATATTTTTACATACATGCATATGTAAACACAGGTGCAAACATGTATATATGCATGCAAACATACAAGTGTGTATCTGTATATTTATGTGTATACACACAAGCATATTATTTGGTGTCTGATACATTGTAAATATTTCTAAGTGAGTCTGTGAGGTTAAAATACATATTTCTCCATTTTTTTGGCAGAAGTTTCAATATATATCCATTAGGTCAAACTAATTCCTTGTTTTTCACATATTTGAAACCTTACTTCATATCTGCTTTATAATGTAAATATGGAGAGAGCTGTATTAAAATCATTTCTAAAATTTAAAAAAAATTAGGAGTTTATACCAACTGTCAGTGAAAGTTACATAGGGATTTTGGCTTTCTACTTTAACTATATGCACTCCAATCGTATTGCGTTTTTTCAAGCAGTCTATTTTAATAATAAAATATAGACTATTCAAAAAATGTTACGGCTTTTAGGTTTTGCAGTGGTATGAGTAGAACATTAAAATACCAGTACATCATTTGCCATTCTTGCAATAAAGATAATTCATGAGAGGGAAACCAGAGGAAAATCTTGAAACCTTTGACCTAGGGCATAGTTTAAGTATGTAACTAGCCAATGGTATTTTAAATAATAAAAGGATTTTTATTGAACCCTCTGTTTAAGTCTTACTTCCTTCATTAAAAGCAGATTTTTGAAATGTCCATGTTGTCTCTGGGCATGAAATTAGTGTTGTGGGTTGTGGCCAGTATTTTATAAAATTAAATAGATTCCAGACATTAATAGAGAGAAAAATTAAATAGAAAATGGGGTGCATTGGAACTTTAAAAGGATAAATACTTTTTTAAGATTATTGTGGTGTATGTGTGTATATGGACACTAGGTGAATATGAATATTAGGGTCACTGTCAAAATATTTGAAAGCCACTATAATACAGTTAGAATTAAGTTTCCGAATCTTCAAGGTACATGCTTGTTTTGAATGCTTTTCAAAAAGTTACTTTACATTTATCTACTTTTATACCTGTAGCCTCTTCTCTTAAGTATCTTTTAAACTTGAACCTTTTATAGTTCCTTAACTTTAAAGACGTTCTTTTTCATTATTTCTTTACCTTCTACCTCTGAGTTATTTTTCAGAAGAGGCAACTTTGGCAGCACATTTTCAAAGTAATATTTTAGTAGCTTATGGTAAAGGTGTACAGAGTGATTACTAAATACCAGTAGTTTCTTCTCTGTAATAAGTACTGCAAATGAATATTTTACAAGTCTTTCTTAGCCTTTACTGAGTCCTTGCTGGCTATATATTCTCAGAACTGGGCCTCAATTTACTCTTCTGCTTAAAGATTAGTAGTTTTCCTATTGCTTTCAGGGTAAAATCCAGGAAGTTTTTATTGATCCTTGTTCTTTTTACAGCTTCAGTTTTATTTTATACACTACAACCACACTCCATCCTACCTATCCCTTCCAAAGCTTGTTAGATGCCCCTCTTCTCGATGCTCATACCATTTAATACTGTATTCTAATTGCCAGTTTCTTGTATGTTTTTCTCACTAGATGGATTTGTCAGGGCAGATTATATCTGTCTTCCTTGCCATTAATCCCTAGCTCATAGTATGGCTTAATAAGTATGGGATGAAAAACTGCTATTGAACAATACTAGTTCTAGTTCTAAACGTTTATTATGTGCCTATTATGTGCTGGTACTATACAGTCATTTTATACTCAGTATCCTATAAAGTATACCTGTTTTATAAAAGAAGAATCTTATAGTCAGGTTGTTACATGACCAAGATCACTTACGAATTTAAACCATTATATACATTGTCCTCCACCTCAAATTCAGAGTAGAAATGTTTTTACCTAATGAAGAAAATCATACTTTACATTTCATTCATTATTTCTCCCCTCTTTAAATATAGCTGGTGTGTTCTCAGCAGGCCTTGCTCCAGCTGCATTTGTGCCAAATCCATATATTATTAGTGCTGCTCCTCCAGGGACGGACCCGTATACTGCAGCAGGACTGGCTGCAGCGGCAACATTAGCAGGTAACCTGTTGTTCACTCTTGTTTCTTATTATGGGTTTAGTTTTAATCTTGGTATATGCTTTATTTTGGTCTATTTGGGCAGTTTGAAGTTCCTAGGAGCAAATGAAACATTTACACAGAATAAGCTGAAGTTTCCAGAGAATTAGTTTATTTTTCAGTGTAATGCTACAGGAGAAATGTAAGTCTGATAACTTTTCTCCTATACATACAATAATTGGTTTACACTTTAGTTTTATAGTTTCAGAAATCTTACATTGCCAAACAAATCTTCATTCTTGTGTCCAATCCATTATCCACAGAGATGATGCAAAGTACAGTTATTTCTCAAAAAGTAAACTGAGGGGCCCTGGCTGGTGTGGCTCAGGTGGTTGGAGCATCGTCCCGTAAACCGAAAGGTCACAGGTTTGATTCCCGGTCAGGGCACATGCCTGGATTGCAGGTTTGGTCCCAGGTTAAGGCACCTATGGGAGGCATGTGATCGATGTTTCTCTCTTAAATCAATGTTTGTCTCCCTCTCCCTTCCCCTCTCTCCCTTCCCCTCTCTCTGAAATCAATAAATATGTCTTCTGGTGAGGATTAAAAAACAAAAACAAAAAACTGGGGTGTTATAAATACCCAGGTCAGGGAGAGTGTAAAGTAAAATGCTTCTACAATCTTGAGAGTGTGAATATGTAGAAGTAAAGTTTATTTAGCAATGTTAAAATGTGCAAGTGAGCTGAGGGACAAAAGATGGGGTGGAGTTAGAAAGAACTTACTGAAAACTGTCAAACTGAAACCACCACTCAAAAACTGAAATACACACCAAAACTATACAGTGTGATGTGTCAATTGTATTGCAGTAAAGCTGGGAACAATTTTTTTCTAAACTGAAGCTGTATTTATTGGAAAGTTGTGTAGAGGTCAGGCACAGTCTTACTAAGCACAGCAATTTGCTGATATTCTGTAGGGTTTTGAGTGGAGGTGGTTTATTCTGAGTTAGTTGCAAAGACAGGAATGAGTTCGTGGTAGGCATGGTTTGTACGGGTCACCAAGGCAGGAATAGGGTGTCAGCCACAAAAGTGTGTGCGCTGGAGTGAGGCCGCCGATTGGCTGGCTTTCTTAATTCCAGGCTGTCGCTGACTTTCTTCTGTACTTGCAGAGGTAAGTTCACTGAAATGGGTTGTCACAGACCAGTTAGACGATTTTAAGACTACTTCTGATAGTTGTTTATTATCATAACTATAGAATAATCTTTGTCCTAGGAGTTTGGGGACTTTGTTTTTAATACTCGGGTTTAAGAAGTGAAAAGTGTTAATTTCATATTCTTGTTTAATACCCATTTGCAGGCTGAAACTAATCTGTTACATTTGGTAGTTTTTGATACATATCTGCATGTGATTCCATAAGCATGTAAGCTTTTTTGGTGCCATTTAACTGGATGTTAGCGTGTAAAGTGCTGGTATATCATTCATACAGGAAATTATTAACCTATTCAACTGAAGGAAGCAACTTTAAGAGGTCCTTAGTTTTGAGATGAGCATGCTAGTGATTCTGGACTTCAGCCTTCTAAGACCAGTGCTTTGTAGCAGAAATACAATGTAAGCCAGATAATGTAATTAAAAATTTTCTTTTAGCCATGTTATAGAAATAAAAAAATTTTCAATTTCAATGATGTTTGATTAAGCCCAACATCTTAAAATATTGTCATTTCAATGTATAATCCATATTTTAAAATTACTAATGGATATTTTTACTTTTTTACTCAGCACATCTCAGTGCAGGCTATCTGACTTTATTAAGTAGCCACAAGCTATTAATAGTTATTAATGCCTTCTGGCTACCATATGTCTGATTCGTGTTTTGTTTGACATTGTAGCCTTCCTTCATAAATTCTGTTTACTGCTCTAACAGTCCTTGTTGTAGATTGTGGTTAAACTACCTTTAGAAATATATTTTATTTTTAAACCTTTGAAAGCATTTCATTTTTGTGATTCACTGAATTTATACTGGGCTTTATTTTCTTCCAAAACAAAAATGAAACCAAGAATTTGACTTTTAAAAACCTACAAACTAGGTATACTAAATTCCCTATCAGTGGGATTTTAGGACATGTTTGCTGTGTCAGTCAGGAATCATGACATCTTGTTTATTAGTTTAGTGGTGGGCTTATTATACATGATGCTGGTTACTCTCTAGGAATCAAACATTGTCGTGAATTAAATAAAATAGAGCAAGAACAATTTTGTTTTTCCTAGTTTGCTTTCTTATGTCTGTGTGTCTCTGTGCTCATATTAACTACTTATTTCCTGTCTTGACTCACTAGTTCATTTGCCTAACCACATAAACCTTGATGTTTAATCTGTTTTCATGTGATTTTCAGTTGCCTTCTGAGAATTGTTACTAAGTCTATTTCAAATATGAAAAATATTTTTAAATTCGGTGTTTGCAATTCCGGTATAGTTGTGGCTAGCTTGGTACCAGAATGTTCCCTGGTTTTATGTTATAGGTTGCAAATCAAAAGATAAGAGTGTTTAGTTTTCTTTTTGTAAATACTTTCAATAATCAGGAACTATTAAGTGAGTTGAGTAAGGAGAATCTTAGTGTTCTGTGGTATCTAATGTCTTCTGAATATATAATGTGCTTGCCAGGATCAAACCCATAAGCTGGCATTCAGTAAATGTTGGATGGTTAACAGCCCTGTCAATTCATTTTTCCTCTTAAGTTTAGCTTCACATCTCCATGTTAAGGTCACTGCCTCAGTATTTACTCTCTTTCAGTAATCAGTGCCTTAATGAGATTTTCTCCTTAATAAAATAGGAAAAACAAATGGGTATAGCGGGTGTGAGTGTATAGACGATTTTAAGGACATCTGCTCTGAGTCTTATGCACTGTCCTTTTTTTTTTTTTTTTTGCGTGGGGTGTGGGGTTTAGGTCCAGCAGTGGTTCCACCTCAGTATTACGGTGTTCCATGGGGGGTGTATCCAGCCAACCTATTTCAGCAACAAGCTGCAGCTGCGGCAAACAACACAGCAAATCAGCAACCTGCATCTCAAGCTCAGCCTGGACAGCAACAGGTATAGGCCTGCCTTCATTCAGTTAACATCTGAAGCATCTTTGAAATTGTGTGAGATCCTTGTGGTCAAGATCTGTGTGTTTTCTTTCTTTTTATTTTCTTTAGTATGTGATATATAGCAGAAACAGGGTGGGCAAAAGTAGGTTTACTGTGACATTATGACATTCTTTTAAGTTAATGAAGCTATTGCAATAATCATAACCCGTACATCTTTTTCCAGCTACAAACAACTGTGAACCTACTTTTGCAGACTCTTGTGTAAGTTGGTGCACAAGTCTTGATTATATGATTGTTTTCTATTTTGTATTAATGATGAATTTAAATATTAGGTTGTATTCCATTTCTACATTTCTTTTGAAATCTGTTAGCAATCTTTAAATTTTCTTTTCCATTCCTAAAATGTGCTAATAATGTTCCTGTCAAAGGAATTGTTACTTCATTTTTTTATTTTTAGTTTTCTTCTGGATATTTAAATTACTATTTTAAATATTAACAATATATTTCTGACCAGAAAAAGATTATTACTGGGTACTTTATAGGTTAGATTTAATTTTTTTAGACAAAACGTTTATCACAAACATTTTTTAAAATTTTAACCACTTCCTAGAACTATTTTGGTAAATGTAAAGGGTATTGATAAATACCAGATTTTTGTCTGTCAGATTCAGTATATTTATACCAAAGAAGCAAGTTAATGACAAGTATAGTGTTACTTAGTTAGCAGTTAAATTTTAGAATAAATTTTATTCTAAATTTCCTGTAATATACAGGGTCCAACACAAATAATATCACACTCAGGCACACCATATGATATTTTAGGTGACATATTCAAATTAAAACTGTACATTATTACACAATATTACCACCCCACCAACCACACTCAAGCAAGTCCTACTTCTGCCGGACCCTGCAGTTGAATACTACGTTGATGTTCTGTTAAAGCTGGTTTTCAGCTCAGTCCTTGTAGATACAACATCCTTGAATAAATTATCTTTTAATCTATTAATTGTTTGTTGTCTTTAGACAAACATAAAGATATCACACTACCTGAATAATACACCTACATGTAATGCTTATTTACAAGCATCACATGTGATGGTCTTACAATGAATTCCTCTTACTCTGAATTACTTAAATATTTATCTTTGTGAAATTAATGTATATTATACTTGTGTATAACTACTGCAACAACGATGTATCACTAAGTAGTTAAACTTGACCAGCCTTAAAAGTTTTCACCTTGTGGTGGTATAATCTTTTCTTTTATTCACCCCAAGGTTTTACTCCTTAAAGCATCTTTCACTCACCTTTGTTAAAGCTTCTGAATTCTGAAAACTTGGTTCAGTTTGAAGCTTTCACTCTACTGTAGTCTCATAACAGACTAACTGAATAATGATGTGTTATTTCCTTAAGCTTCCCGTGTTTTCATTTTCAACCTTAATAATAAAACCTAAGTGAAATTTTTGTCTTCATCTAAGATTTTGTCATATACTCCCCCACCCCTATTAAAATCTTTCTTCTTCTTCTTTTTTTTGTAAGTTAAAAAGCATAAATACTGGAAATGATTTTTCTGAAAGACCCAAAACTTCCATGTTGCTTAATAGATTGTTCTAGTTGTCAAGAGTCAGGGATTGTATTTTGATGTTATTTTGTATTATTTCATGCTAAATCAACATTTCATTGCATGTTAAATATGTTCAAAGACTATTCAAAGGCTGTTAGTGATATATACAGAGTTGTCAGATAAATTTGTTATTTTATAATTTTGTTTTTAAGGAAATCATTTGTCCTTTATAGGTTCTTCGTGCTGGAGCAGGTCAGCGCCCTCTTACTCCCAATCAGGGCCAACAAGGGCAACAAGCAGAATCACTTGCAGCAGCAAATCCAACTTTGGCTTTTGGTCAGGGCCTTGCTACTGGCATGCCAGGTATACAGTTGGTTAATTGTAGAAATTTGAATAGATGTAAAATATTAAATGGAGACTGTCACACTGCAGAGTGAAAAAACTCAAGAAAAATCTTCTTCAAATCTTGCCTACCTTGCAGTAAAATTATTTAGAATTCAGATACCAAGAGTTGAAATTAATACTGTTTATGAGACTTAATGACAAGGATGGAAAATATGTATTAAAATTTTCAGCACAGCCACTTTTTCCCTCTTTATGGCATAAACTATAGCCTCTTCTCAACTGAACATAGCCCAGAATTTTTAATGCAGTTCTTCAAAAAATAAAACCAACTGGTTACAGTTGGCATGTAAGATAAAAACATATGCCATTTCTACTTTATGAAAATGGTTTTGTTCAACAGTGAACTCATGTTGGCGACTCTAAAAGAAAGCCACCTTTTAAACTGTATTTGTCTAAAAAGAATTGACTATATCTTTAGAGTGATGATAAAATTAAAAACAGGTACAACTTTAGGAAAAAAACATTTAACCTTCTGAGCCACAGCATTTGTCCCTTAACAAGTATAAATACAAAATTTATAAAATTTATTTGCTCTGGCTGGTGTAGCTCAGTTGATTGAGTGCGGGCTGTGAACCAAAGGGTTGCCAGTTCGATTGCCAGTTGGGGCACATGCCTGAGTTGCAGGCTGGGTCCCTGGTGGGGGACATGTAGGAGGCAACCACACATTGATGTTTCTCTAACTCTTTCCCTGTCTAAAAATAGATAAAATCTTTAAAAAAATTATTCTCAGTAAAGGAGCCTTCTTTTTTTAAATATATTTTATTGGTTATGCCATTACAGTTGTCCCGTTCCCCTCCTTCATTCCCCTCCACCCTGCACACCCCTCCCCCACCATTCCCCCCTTTAGTTTATTTCCATGTGTCATAAGTTCTTTAGATTCTATATTTCCCATACTATTCTCCCTCCTGTCAATTTTCTGCCTACCGTCTATGCTACTTATTCTCTGTACCTTCTCCCCCTTCTCCCACTCCCCTGTTGCTAACCCTCCATGTGATCTCCATTTCTATGGTTCCGCTCTTTTTTAATATTTATATTTAGAGAGAGAGGAAGGGAAGGAGAGAAACATCAATGTGTGGTTGCCTCTTGTGTGCCCCCAAGTGGGGACTTGGCCTATAACCCAGGCATGTGCCCTGACTGGGAATCAAACCAGCGACACCTTGGTTCCCAGCCCATGCTCAGTTCACTTATGGTTCTGCTCTTGATCTAGCTGTCCTCTTAGTTTGCTTTTGTTTTAGGTGTAGTTGTTAATAACTGTGAGTTTGCTGTCCTTTCACTGTTCATATTTTTTTATCTTCTTTTTCTTAGATAAGTCTTTTTAACATTTCATATAATAAGGGCTTACTGATGATGAACTCCTTGAATTTGACCTTATCTGAGAAGCACTGTTTCTGCCCTTCCATTCTAAATGAAAGCTTTGCTGGATAGAGCAATCTTGGATGGAGGTCCTTGCCTTTCATGACTGGGAATACTTTCCAGCCCCTTCTTGCCTGTAAGGTCTCTTTGGAGAAATCCGCTGACAGTCTGATGGGAACTCCTTTTTAGGTGACTGTCCCCTGATCTCTTGCTGTTTGTAGGATTCTCTTCTTCATTTTAATCTTGGCTAATGTAATTATGATGTGCCTTAGTGTGTTCCTTCTTGGGTCCAACTTCTTTGGGACTCTCTGAGCTTCCTGGACTTCCTGGAAGTCTATTTCCTTTGCCAGATTGGGGAAGTTCTCCTTCATTATTTGTTCAAATAAGTTTTCCATTTCTTGCTCTTCTCTTCCCCGTCTGGTACCCCTATACTTCGGATGTTGGAATGTTTAAAGATGTCCTGGAGGTTCCTAAGCCTCTCCTTATTTTTTAAGATTTTTGTTTCTTCATTCTTTTCTGTTTGGTCATTTTTTTCTTCCTTCTGGTCCACTCCCTTGATTTGAGTCCCAGTTTCCTTTCCATCACTATTGGTTTCCTGTGCATTTCCCTTCATTTCAATTAGTTTAGCCTTCATTTGTTCCTCTAATTTGTGACTAAAATCAACCAGTTCTGTGAGCATCCTGAGAAACAGTGTCTTGAATTGTGCTTCTGATAGGTTGGCTATCTCTTGTTTGCTTAGAACTGTTGGCTTTGGGGCTTTGAGCTGTTCTTCTGGAGCCATAATGTTTTGATCTGTTTGCACCTGTTAGGTATGAGGGGCGACCCAGTTGCTGGGTTGTGACACTGTACCTGGGGGCGGGTTCAGAGAGGGACGATGGTGTTCATTCTGCTCTCTCTTGGATTTTGGTCACCTCTGCTGCTTCCTGCAAGCAAACTGACCAAACTGGGCCCCCCTGGTACCGGCTTCTGGGTGTGTGGGCCTGTATATCCTCCAGGACCCTGTGGGTCTCTCCAACAAACTCTTTGTGAGCCTGGAAGCTTCTCCCGGCTCCTCGACCCCAAAAGTTTTTCCAGTTGGTGGTTTTAGGCTTTAATTCCCGTTGCTGGGGCCCTAGCCTGCACAGTCTATCTCACTGCTCACTCCTTCACCTGGTTTATTCGAGTGTGAATGTATGACTTCGGTCAGCCAGCCGCCTTGCACCCCCCCCCCCCCCCCCCCCCCCCTGCNCCCAACTGGGTCTGCCCATTGCCACCCCACGCCTGGGATCTGCCATCCGCTGCCCAGGCGCCTGGGTCAGTCTGGGCACTTTTTCCAGTGCAACCCCGCTCCACCAGCCACTTACTCCGCCCCTCTTACCGGTCTGGCTGAATGGTTCGTTGTTACCGGATTTCCGTATGGTTCAATTTTCTATGTTTTGGTTGCATTTTTGTTACTAAAACTTTGTTGTCTTTAAATGTGGTTGTGCGAGGAGGCACAGTGTTTCCACCTATGCCTCCATCTTGGCCGGAAGTCCAAAGGAGCCTTCTAGAGTTAGTGTTTGTGTGCCCAAGTGACTTGTTGACTGTTATATGGTTCCCTCACTCTAAAACTTTAGTATCTTTACTTCTGCCCAGGACTATGAGGAAATCTCACTTTGTTATTCAAATTGTAATACAGCTATAAAGCTTAATAGCTAGTAACAGAGCTATCTCGGGAAAGTTAAGGGTATTTTTTGGTCTCAGTTAGCTTTTGTACTTTCATCCTCTTTAGCTCTCATCTACTAGATTTCTGACCCCTGCACGATGCTGATTATAGACATTTAACCCTTCTGTGTGATTCTGTGTGCCAGCTGCTGTTCTTCGACCTTTTTCCCTCTGCCGTCTCCTCCGCTGCAACCACTGTGCTAGTTAGTCTGCCTCTTCAGGCTAAAAGCTTTCTCCCTCTCTGTTGTAGTCCCCTCTTGTCAAAATTTACATTCTACTCCCACACTTCTTTTAAGCCTTGCCTCCATGATTCTTGTACACTGTATTAACTCAGTGACGATCACAAAGTATGACCTCTTTTCTGTCCTTGTTTTTTTCAATTCTTTGTAGTATTTTACCAAAATGACTATGTCCAACTCTCTGCAACTCACCTTTGCTGTCACTTGTGTGATATTTTACTCCTGCTTTTCCCACCTGTCTCATTGCTTTTTACCAGTGAATCTTCAGGTAAATATATATTTTTAAGATTTTATTTATTTATTTATTTATCTTTGGAGGGGAAGGAGAGAGGGAGAGAAACATCAATGTATGGTTGCCTTTCATGTGTCCCCTGCTGGGAGTTGTCCTGCAGGGAACTGGCCTGCAACCCAGGCATGTGCCCTGACTGGGAATTGAACCTCGATCCTCTGGTTCGCAGGCCTGTGCTCAATCCACTGAGCTACGCCAGCCAGGGCTTAGGTAAATATTAAAATTAATATGTTTTAGTGAGGTTTTTAGATATAAAAATGATTTAAAAATCTTTTGTTAACCAACAACATCATGTTTAAAAATGAAAGATTCTAAAGGTGTAGTTACTTACAGTAGTAGCATATACCTAAGAATAAATAATAAAAAGTGTGCACAATTTCTATGGGAACCAGCTTTGTTTAGACATTAAGGGACACCTAAATAAACTGATACCATTGGATAACTCAGTATTTTGAACATGTCAGTTCTTTCCATATTAACTTGTGTTTTCAATGCATTCCCAATCAAAGCTTCTAACAGCTAGTATTTTGATAGCCCATACTAAAATTTAATAAAAACACAAAGCATCAAAATAGCTAAAAGACTCTTAAAGAAAAAATAAGTAGAACTTGCTCTGTTCTGATTTACTTTAGAATAAGATTAACTCTAAAACTGCAGTTAAATTATTACATAGAGGCCCTGGCTGGTGTAGCTCAGTGGATTGAGCATGGGCCTGTAAACCAGAGGATCGAGGTTCGATTCCCAGTCAGGGCACATTCCTGGGTTGCAGGCCAGTTCCCAGCAGGGGATGCATAAGAGCCAACCATACATTGATACTTCTCTCCCTTTCTTCTTCTCTTTCCCTCCAAAGATAAAATTTGTAAAAAAAAATTATTACATAGAGACACAGACCAATGCAACAGAATAGAGCCCCCCAAAGGGAAATCTCAAAAGAAATGTACAGATACCATTATAATTAACAACAAAGAAAACAGTACAGAGGAGAATGGGGGGGTGACTAGTTTTATCAATAAGATGAAACACAGCTAGTTGGCTCAATGCAGAGGTTAGAGGCCTAACCACCTTCCCAGTCAGAAACTCATGTATAACTGAGGTGGGCCCCCCAGCACACACAGATGCCCACCTACTTACTGTCTGGTTGGTTGGTTGGTTGATTGGTAAAAAGAAAGAAATTGAACCCCTGCTCTACATGTGTTCAATAATCAGTTCCATTCGGATTTTAGACCTATATGTCTAACGTGAAAAGTGGACTCTTCAAGATATTAAAAGATATATAGAAAATTTTGTTATGGGCAATAATAAATTTAACCCTATTACCTCAGAGGTCCCTATAAAGGGGATTGAAGTTAAGGCTAGGAATAGAACAAAATGCTTTGCAGGCCAGGGTCAGGGGAGTGGATGAAAGATGCTGAGGGAATGAACCAAAGAACATTTATGTATGACCCATGGGCTAGACAGTGATAGAGGATTGATTTCGGGAGGACAGAGGGTGAGACTGAGTGGAAGTGGGGAAGAGGAGGGAGAGTGGAAAGGACTGTGATAGGATAAACAGTAAATTTAAGAAAAAAGGAACTGAGAGAGTTGGGTGCCTCCTACAGAAAGAGTTAGACATTGGCCCTGACTGGTTTGGGCCAGTGGGTTGGGCGCTGTCCCACAGAATGAAAGGTCTTGAGGTTTAATTCCTCCAGGTCAGGGGATGTGCCTGGGGTGTGGGAGAAGCAACCAGTGGATATTTCTATCCCTCTTGTTTCCATCCTTTCCCTTCTTTCTAAAAATGAATTAAAATTTTTTTAAAGATTTATAAATTGATAAGCAAAGTTAGCCCAGTAGGAAAATGGTGAGTTTAATAGGCCTTTCCTGAGAAAATCAAAATGCTTAAGTGCATTTGAACAGATGCTCAGTCTCCTTATTAAAGGGATAGAAAATCAAACCACAGTTCTGCATGTGTTCCAGGTTGGCCATTTTTGTTTTTGTTTTTTTTTTAATAAAAGTGTAAGAGCTATAAATCTTCATTGGAATTGTTTAAACATTTTAAAAACAAAAGCCTCCACATGTAGACAAGAAAGTAAATAAAGTTATTTGGCAGTACCGTGTACATCCAAGAATCAAAACAAGTTCTGGGTTAGCATTCCATAATCCAGTAAAATCTTTTGACTCATCAGTGTTCAGGGTAAGTGTATTTAATACTACTAATAACAGAACCTTATTCCTGAACATTATAAAATGAATTAAAGATTGTAAACTCCCGAGCCATATGCCCCATGTGTACTAGTTTTAAAATGTATTTATATTGTCCCGTGTTTGTCCAAAATGTCCATCGTCCCAAATTAACCAGGTTACACCTATGTAACCTCCCCTAGGGTTTTTCTATTACAGCATCATTTTTTTCAAAATTAACCTAATTCTAAATTCTCTCTCTATAACCTACTTCATTTTTTCTTACTTTTTATAAATTACATTAAATACCAAAGCAGTTTTACCTTGAAAAATAAATACGGAGATATTAACACACATTTAGGCAGTGATTTCTGAGAGTTGCATTTATTTACCAAGAAAAAAGAGTTCACATTTATTTAACATTTAGCTAGAGCGTTGTCGTAGTGGTTTTACTTAATTGAGAGTGGTGGTTTCAGTATTCACATAGTGTGTATCAGAGTTAAACAGGAATCATAGTTCACATGGGACAAGTCTTATTTCCTCATTTCTTGGGAGAAAGACCAAAGTATATCTCATTTTAGTACTACAAAATGGTATTAATTATCTGTTTTTGCTAATATATTCAATACACATTTAAGAGCATAACATAAGAGACCTCAGTTTTAATTTAAAATGTAATTTTTTTTGTTAAAATAATTTAAAGATGTGTACAGTAAAGCCCTGGCTGGGTAGCTGAGTTGGTTAGAGCATCATCCTGATTTACAAAGGTGCAGGGTTGATCCCTCATCAGGGCATTTACAGGGAGCAACCAGTGAATGCACAGACAGGTCAAACAACAGATCGATGTTTCCATCTCTCTGTGCTGTTTAAGGCAGGTGCCAATCACGTTTTGAAAGATGATAAACTTACCAACTACAGTGTTCTCCCAAATTACGGGGAGCAAAGAAAAGGTCATGACAGTTTTTGTTTAAGATATGTTTAAATAGCATTCTTCATTTTGATCATCTAAAAATAGTTTGGCAATTAAATCACTTATGGTCTTAATACATATCGCTTACAAAGGACAAGCTACAGATCCAGAATTAATGATCTACTTATAATATTTTTACAAGATTCTTTAGGTGGTGCCTAGTGATGTTGATAATAAGATTTTTGTATTAGGTGTGAAATGATTTAGAACATAAACTACACTAAGTAATGAACTCTAGGCCACACAAAAATGTCATCAACTTTTTTATACATCATCACTCCCAAATAGTTCTCATTAAAATCCAAACTGATCCCCTTTGCATCATTTTTATTCTTTGGCAAGAGAGTCAAAATAGCCATGGGTTAGGAAACACCTTTTCACTCATGATCTTCATTTTTTTGCAAAATGTGTTTTTTAAGAGGAATTGGCAATATGCCTGTTTTATAGTTATAATTTAAATAATTATAATACACAAAATATTAAGGCTTTTTTGAGTAATCCACTCCTAAAGCTTTGAGTTGTTGTTAGTCATTTATCAGAGATTGTAGCCTTTGAAGTAGAGTCAGATGGTATGCTTCAGGCAGCTGGCTGAGCTTTGGCCATATTTGCAAAGATTTCCTTACCAGTTTCATCAACAACTTGATTCACGGTATCTTGGCTTTCATCATCATCAGAGTTATCAAAGATGTTATCAAGTATGTCACTGGTTATTTCTTCAGTCATTTCCATTCTCATGTTTTCCTTCCAGAAGTTCTGCATTGTTTGTAATGTCTTCTGTGGAGTCATCTTGTCCACTACTTGCATTGCCTTTACTGTGGTAGACACTGTGCTAGTCATCTTTGTGTAGGAATTCATCGCGTACATTTGTGTAGCAACTTCTGAACCAACAGCAAATGTTTTTGTTTCTGCCCTGGCTGGTGTAGATCAGTGGATTAAGCACGGACCTGTGAACCCCAGGGTCACCAGTTCAATTCCCAGTCAGGGCACATGCCTGGATTGCAGGCCAGGTCCCCGGTATAGGGCGTGTGAGAGGCAACAACACATTGATATTTCTCTCCTACTCTTCCCCTCGCTCTAAAAATTAATAAATAAAGCCTTTTAAAAATTCTTGGTTTTTGTTTCCATAGTTGTACAAGCTGTTTGTCTAGAACTCTGCAAGCTTACTACCAATTTTAGCCAATTTTCTTACCTTCTAATTCCAGCTATTTGTCTTGTTTTTCTAAGGCTGCCTCGTATCTGCTTACAGCTCTCTGTGTACCTCATTCGTAACTCTTGATTCTGTTCCTTTATTACATAATTCACAGTTTTCTTCTTGAAGAAGGACACATTGGTCAGTGATATGCCCAAGTGGCCCATTCCAGTGCATGAATAGGAAAGGTCAGGCCCTTGGGGTGTTTGGGTTGGGGAAGTAAAATGGTGGAGCAGTGGAAACTCTTAATACCAAGGCAGTAAGAATGTAAATTTGCACAACCACTTTGGAAGTAGCTTGGCGTTATTTACCAAAGTTAAAAAATATATGCATGCTCTATGACTCAGGATGTCAACTACTATAGATACATGTGTTAGAGAAATAAGTACACATAACACTCCAGGATACCCGTACAAAAATGTAGCAGTACTGTTGACAGCGGGTAGCAGTGTAAACGTTGAATGAATAGATGCATTTTGGTGTCTATCCAGTGAAGTGCTTTATTATACAATAAAGGAAATGGAAACTAGGAAGATCTTTGTGTGTTCCACCACTTGGATGAACCACACAAAAATGTTTATATAACGTAAACCAAGTGATAATTATGGATATTAAAATAGTATATTGCTGTGCGCGAAAGAGAAGGTTGTGGTAGAGCCTGGGACATTGGAATGGTGGGTTACTGGGCAATTTCTGTCTCTTGACTTGAATGGTGATTACACATTTTGCGCTATAGTCAGTACTGAACTTTCTGACTTATATTTCACAATAACGAATTTCTAAACAAAAGTATTGTATTCTGCTGATAAAGTACATTTTCTGCTTAAGAAAACAATTACCCCCTTTTTTCTAGCTCCCCTCTGTTTTTTTTAATAGCGTAACTCCTCAAAAGCATTGTCTGTACTTGTTTCTGATTCTTCCATTCTCTTCTTTGCTAAACTTGACAGTTTGGCTTCTGTCTCTTACAAAATGACTTCCAGGTTGCTAAATAACTTCATTGCTCAGTTTTCAGCTCTTAATGGCTTTTAGCAGCATTTGACATTGTTGATCACTCAGTCTTCCTTGAAATTCTTTTTTATTTGACCACACTGTTTAATTTTTTTTCTTATTGGCTGTTCTTTCCAAGTCTCTTCCCTGGTTCCTCCTATCTCCAACCTCTCAGTGCAAAGTACCTTCAATACATAGACTCCTTTTTTATTTTCTTGGTGATTTCATCCTGTCTTACAGTTTTAAATGCTACCTTTATGTTGACACATCCAGATTTATAACTCCAGCCTAGACCTCTCTCCTACACTTGAGAGTTGTATTTCCTATTTGACATCTCTGTTCGGCTGTCTAATAATCTCAAGTTCATCACTCCGTAAGGAGTTCATGCCTTGAGGAAAGGCCTTGGATGCTCTGCATTCCCTCCTAGATTTTGCCCTATGCATCTCTTCATTTGGCTGGTTCTCCTAATTTGTGTTTATTATAATGATTATAACTGTAATTGTAAAACAGTCAATTACTGTATTTAATTACAAACAACGTTTGCTTATGAAAGTCTTAGTGGTTTTAGTTTTAAACTTGAAAGTATCAGAGGTTGGCAGTACCTTTTCTCAAGTGGTTGTCAGTCTGTTGAGCCTGAGTTCTTGTTACTATATAGGCGGCCTTTCTCTGAGTTCTGGGAGAAAACTAAGCCCTGTTGACTTGAAGATTCCACTATATGTAGTGAACTTCTCTCCTGTGCATCTGCAGTGGTACCAGTTATGTATCATCCTTGGGGAAATTGGCAAAATAGTCATTTTCTGTTCCGTGGTTCAAATGAGGAATCCCCACTGAGAAAGGCTGCTAAGAGGTAAACATCACTCTCCTCTAGCTCAGAATAATGCACATTATCACCAGCCTCGTGTTCAGGCTTATGAAAAAATTTATGCCCACCCTGGCTGGTATGGTTCAGTGGATTGCATGCCGGCTTCCTGACGAGGGCTTCTGGTGTGATGCCCAGTCGGCACATGTCTAGGTTTCAGGCCAGGTCACTGGTTGGGGGCCTGCGGGAAGCAGCCGGTCACATTTCTCTCCTCCTTTTTCCTCCCTTCTTCTCTCTCTAATAAATAAATCTGTAAAAAAAATACCAAAAATAATGCTGCTTGCATGGTTTTTATTTAAATTCTAACTTGAGAACCTTTACGAATAGATTGTTACATTACCATTTTAAGGTATCTGTTTATGTCATGATTTAAGTTTTTAAAGGGATGCTTACAAAGGAAAATCTAATAGGAATACAAAGGAATACTGGTAATGAGGCACTTGGTTTAGAACCTAACTAAAATTGTGTCATGAACATTCCTGTATAGTGTTCTGCCTCACGTCTCTGTCTTTACCCATCCTCCTTTCAAAACTGACTGAATAGGGATATTTTTATCAGCCCTAAGTAGCCTGTGATTTCTTTGTTAAGGAAAACACCTTATCATTTTGCAGTCCGTATGTGGAAGGCATCTTTAAATAAAATTGACTTATGCTCCAATGTTTTTATATATTTAGTAATACCTTCTCAAATGTGTTTGCTTTTCATATGGTGACTAAGGGTTTTATATTAATAGTATACAATGCTGTGTTTTCTGGTTGGTAAAAACACAAATGCAGAGATAAATAAACATGCATGTTTTCTACAATAAGTGTTTCCATTAGTGAACATTTATTTTTATATTATCTAGGCTATCCAGTACTAGCTCCAACTGCCTATTACGATCAGACTGGTGCCTTAGTGGTTGGCCCTGGAGCAAGAACTGGCCTCGGAGCTCCAGTTCGATTAATGGCTCCAACACCCGTTTTAATTAGTTCAGCAGCAGCACAAGCTGGTAAGTATAACTGTTGTTTTCAGGGATATTATCTTTTTGGTGCTGTTTGAGATGTTTTAAAAACAGTTATTTTCCTGGGTAGTTTTAAGAAGTGTCTGAAATTTGTTTTGGCAGCAGCGGCAGCAGCGGCTGGAGGAACTGCAAATAGTCTTTCGGGCAGCACAAATGGTCTATTTCGGCCAATTGGCACTCAGCCACCGCAGCAGCAGCAGCAGCAGCAGCAGCCGAGCACTAATCTCCAGTCTAATTCGTTTTACGGGAGCACTTCTTTGACTAATAGCTCCCAGAGCAGCTCTTTATTTTCTCATGGACCTGGCCAACCTGGAAGTACATCTCTTGGCTTTGGAAGCAGTAGCTCTTTGGGTGCTGCTATAGGCTCAGCCCTCAGTGGATTTGGTTCATCAGGTAAGTTTCTTTCTAAGATGAGTGTACTCTTAAGTGGATGTGAGGTTATGTACATTTTTAATATTAAAGTAAGCAATAATAAATAGTTCGTAGTGTAGAAAGGACAGGATTAAAATGCTGGTTTATTGGGTTTTATAGAAGAAAAACTACTTCCTGCAAACATCTATTAATGTTTAACTCATTTCAAGCAGCCCATCCTTTATTCAGCCCATCAATTATAATACATTTTTCCCCTGACTATAAGAATTATATTATTGTCATTGTTGTTTTAATAAGGTTTGTTTGGAGCAGTATATTTTATGCTAATTAATAGCTCTTCCTTATTCTGTACATAATGTTTGAGGAAGTAAATACTTTTGCCAGCTTAAGTTTCTGGTGTTTTAAAATAATAACTGTCTGTGTGTACTTACCAAATGATTTGTTCTCATGAAATGTCTCACTTCAAAATGTTCTAAACAGAAGCCCCTAAGAAACTGCCAGTATGCTTATCTTTTTTTAGATTAAATAATTTAGCCTTTATCATTAACAGTTTACTTTAAAACGATGCTTTTCCCGTATCCTACTTTTATATATAATACTTGACAAATCCAAATGTTGAATAGCTTTATAAAATAAATAGTTCACCCCCACAAACGGTTGTTGTCACTAAGGAAGAACTACATGAAATGAGAAGGTAGATGCCTGCTATCATGCTCTCCGGTCTCCAGGACGTCCAGGGAGCAGCAGGGGAAGGGGCTTACGCTCCTTCTGTGGTGCAGTTGGCAGTTTTTTCTTCACGAGGGGCAGGGCTGTGTATGTGGACCTCCAGGGGTTTTCTGTTCTTTCTCACGTTCTAAAACCTCTGGGAATGCTTCTCACCTATTTTTCCACCACATTAAGTGATAGTCTTTCCTGGTGTGTGGAAAATGTCAAAACTAACATATGTCAGTCATTATTAATATGCTTACCAGTTTTCAAAGGAAATGTATTCTAAATTTTTGATATAAGAGAAGTGGTCTTGAACAGCTATAAACTTTCAGATACAAAATGCTTTTTTCTGTTACAATTCAGTAGGGAAAGAAATTCAGTAGGGAATTATCATACTTGCTAACAAAACTACCTAAAGAGTGAGCACAATCTCTTAGGTAAAATCAAGTGAACATGAAGACCGTTCACTGTTGTAATTTTTCTACTTTTTTTTTCCATTCCTTTTGAAGTTTAGTATTTTTATCTCTAGGTCAGGCACTCTCATAAGAGGGTTTTTTTTTCTTGTTTTTTCTTTTTCTTTTTTTGCTTCTAACAATTGACAAGCATTTTCCCCAAATAATCCTAAATATGCTGAAGAAAATCAAAGAATATCTTTGACTTAAAAAAAAAAACACTTTGCAGCAATAACTAGTTCCTAAACTGTAGATTATAGACTCTAAATAATCCAGGGAAAATAGAGAAGAGCTTTGATAAACCTCATGTACCCTTTTCTACTAAAATATGTTATTGATGGTCTGGTATAGATTTGTAGGTCCCCTTACCCAATTCTTCCAAATTCCCATTTGTCTCTTAGTTTTGAAGAGCTTTTCTCCTGCATTCAGGAATTGGTTGGCATGAACATTCTGTTCCCTACAAATGTCCCCTATAGATGCCTCTTTCCCAAAACTTACCTTTGTCATGCCTCTTGTTATAAGCATTGCTTATTCAATTCTGATTTTCAGTCTGGGGTACCTCTGTTTCATCTTGCTTCAGAGGATATTAGTGATTGCCACCCCAAATGCCAGTAAATGGTCTTATTACTCCTCCCTCCTCTTGGGCATTTGGTGAGAATTCATTCAAGTGTTGTCGTGTGTACTCTTAGAACAAACCTGCCATTGCCGTTTCACATTCTCCATGCCTATATGAAAACTAAAGTGTATTGCGGTTACATGCATTTTTACACACAGTAACGTGTGCACAGCCATTCTCTTTCCTGTATGATGAAATTATTAATACTCAACAGTGCTAAATACCCTCATTTATAAGAATAGTTGGCTAGGAAGCTTAACCGTTGCAATACAGTGATTAAATCATCCTTTTCATACCTATTATTTAGAAAGTGCTATTAAATTCAAAGTTTGTAATTTAACATTTCATACACAATTGATAAATGACCAGTGACACCTGTGTCTGTCTAGCTTAAGATATTTTAGATAGTCTTTGTTTTATGTTTCATAGTCATATTGTTGCAGATAATGTAGGCATATAGTAAAACTTACAGAGCCTGTTTGTTTATGTTTAAAGCTATTTCTGAATTACTTTTAAATGTTTGGTTTAGCTTTTCCTTTTTGGAGGAAAATAATCACATGTGTCAAAGCCATGGTTTATTTGGTTATTTGTCAGGAGAATGATAGTACTACTGCTCTCATTAGAGAGCTCGTGTCTTTGTCAGTTAAATTGTTTCTGAGATAAATAGGACTTTAAAATGTAGCCATGTCTTACAAAAATCACTTTGACAGTGTCCTTTTAAATTAGCATAGTTAATGTAGTATACATTGACAATTTTGCCAAGACCAATTCATAAACAACTATTTGCTACATTAGTTGTTATGCTTGTTTTTTTGCTATTAAAATGCATATAGTTCGCTAATATTTCCTTATTATAATCCTACCTTAAGACGTGAAATTTTCAATAAAACACATTATCAGTCTTTCAGAAATGCACTGGCAAATATAAACGGTTGAATACTCTTTTAATATTTTGCCTAATATAGCAGTGGGAGCCTGGTGTTTTTCCTTTGTAGAATTTTGAATTTGGCAAGAACCAGTGTAATTTAAAGTTTCTTACCTGTATTGTAAGCCTAACTTGGTCTTCCCATCATGTGCTCTGCTTAATTTTTCTCTTTAATCTATACCCTTATGACCTACTTACAGTTGACTTGAGGTTAGAAAACCAAGTTTGAACAGAAACTTTAAAATTCTCTTGAAACAAATTACCATATTGGTCCGAATATAGAGTGTGTCCTTAAAAAACTTGACAGGTTAAAAAAAGTAATATGAGTTTCCCTTAGATTAAAAAGGCATTTGGTTTTAAAAGGATGGTGCTTAGAAATTAGAAAGCATATTTAAAAATGTAAGTAGTAAGTGAGACAAGAATTAGGTGTTTTGGACAGCCCCTTCAAACACTTGGTAAAGAATTTGATTATCCAGATGTCTTTGTTACAGCCAAGTCGGGGTTTGTTTCTGAGCATTGGTGTGCATAGCTGCATGGGAATGTGATGCTCTTTGTCTACGATTTTGTGGAGGAAAAAGGGACTAGAAGGCTGATAGTCAAATTCGGAATTAAGTAAAAAGAATTCGTATGTAAGACAATAAGGGATATAGTATAAAATAATTACCATATTTTGCCATGTTTAATGCATACTTTTTTGCCCAAATTTTTTAGGGAAAAATAAGCATGCACATTATACATGAATGCTGCTAATCCTGAATCTGTATAAATGTTTTAAATTCTTGTATTTATGCTTACGCGCTAGAAGTATAACTCTAGAAAGCAATAATGATATCTGTATGCAAACTAATACCCTGGAATACAGTCATCAGTTTGTTTCTAAATATAAATAAATACGTAATTGAAATAGAACAAAAGATTTTTTCCCCTGAAAGTTGCAGCCAAAAATCTGGGTGCACATCACACACAGGTGTGCAGTACGTGCATCACAGTGTGCATTGTTTGTGGGGACAGAGGCGGGTCAGTCTTCATCTGAGGGAGGGGCTAACCGGGCCAGTAACAAAATTTTAGGAATGGAAGGTTCTGAGGGGTAAGTGGAAGTGTATTTTTGGTGTGCTGACAATAATGAGTATTTTCTAAAAGAAAATTTGGTTTTTTCATATGTATTTTGTAACTCAGTTTTTTGAAGGATAAGGAGAATGTGTAGTGTAAAAGTACTGAGGAATAAGCTGCCACCTGTATTTCACAACGGACTAATATTCGGGCCAATATGGACTTAAAGTACTATGGTTTGAACACAGCACAGAAGCCAAATTAAATGTGAATGGTGAGGGAAAGATATTAATATTCTATTTGTGAATATAATCTTTTCTTGGCATTGAGTCAAAGTCTAAGAACTGGCTCCAGAGATTAGAACCCTACCAAAATGTAACCTTAACGAGATTTCCTCTCTAGCATATCATAAAGCAGACAACTTAAAATTCCGGGGTCTAGAAATCATACCAGGGTATTAAAGCACAGTAATCATGTGTCAGTGGTAAATATGTGTGAAATAATGGACATAATGACTGTTATGTTAAGTATTTGGTTACTTTATTGGGGTGCATTTATACCCTTTTATGATTAACAAGTTAGTATATATATAGTTATCACAGTAATTATCTTCTCCATAATGTTTCTAAAAATAATTATTGTGATCACTTCTGTTATTGCCCAGCAAGAGTTGGGGATAGGTTTTATTCAGTTAACACTGTGTGTAATTAGGGTTTTTTTTATTTCTTCTTCAGTTGGCAGTTCTGCAAATAGTAGTGCCACAAGGAGAGAGTCTCTATCTACTAGCTCTGACTTGTACAAAAGATCTAGTAGCAGCCTAGCACCCGTAGGGCAGCCATTTTACGGTAGTCTGGGATTTTCCTCCTCTCCAAGTCCAATAGGCATGCCTCTGCCAAGCCAAACGCCAGGACATTCTCTTACGCCACCGCCATCACTTTCATCACATGGATCCTCATCCAGTTTGCATTTAGGTAAAAAAAAAAACCAAAACCCTTTTTATTTGTATGTATACATGTAAGTGTGTTTGTGTGTGTGTTTATAATATATGTAAAATATTTACTGTTGGATAAAACATGCCAAATTGCTTTTGCTTTTAGATACTAGCCTCTTGAAAAAGTTCTTTTGTCATGAAAGTTTGACGTGAGGGTCTAATGTACAGTAAGGTAAAGACCCCTATTGTATCTTGTTTCATTTATGAAATACAGTGGTGTGTTTTTTCTTGTCTTTGCTTTTGATTTGTGTGTGTTTTAGATCATCTGAAAAGTCAACTATTTCTACATGATAGTGAAAGAGAATTTTCACTATCAAAAGATTTGCACACCAAAATAAAAAACATTAGTCACATAGTTCTCACTTTAAATAGTTTACTTAGTAAAATGGTTTTTGCTTTGGCCTTTGAGTGCCTGGCCATTTTACCAAAGGATTATATCAGGGTTTAAGAAATTAGAATGTTTGTGAGTTAAAGAATCTTAAGGATGTGGCCCACATATTTCTTTTACTTTTAAATATGTTGTTAGCTTAAGCAAAAAAATGGTTTAGGCTTGTTGTATCCTTGATGTTGGAGCATTTAGAACTTTTGTTTATATCTGTGTATTAAAATTGCCCCTACCCTAAGATTACTGAATTAGTGGTTTACATTTTTCCCTCTCTGGGAAGTATTTGTTCATGGAGTTAACAGTTTATTTCGAAGGGTTTTTGGATATCAGGGGCTTTGTATGAATCCTTGTCTTCTCTAAAAATTATTTCATTAAAATTAGATTGTGGATTTTTGTAATCCTAGTTACCTCAACTGAAAGTGGGAGATTCTATTGCTGATTTTTAAGGTCTTGGAAAGATTTAAATCAGCTTTCGATTTAAAAAGTAATGTTATTATCACTGTAAGCAGATATGTTTGGACCCCCCCCACACACACACACACAAGCATATAGCTATTTTTTCCTGAAGCTCATTAACACAGTAAGTGTCCATGTAACAAAAGTATCTTTTGTAGTAATCATCATTTAGAATTATGTCATTGCAAAGTGGGCCAGATTCCTTTTTAAACACTGGTCCTTTACCCCAAATTCTGGGGTTTTGCGCTTTTGGAGATAGTGAAAATAAATAAATACACACACACACAAACTGTGAATTTATTCAGGTGGTGTCCTCTGATCTTCTTTGCAGCACTATTTGTATAAATGTACAGTTTTTAGTCTGACACCTTCCTTTATTTATCATAGTCACAGGGGCCACTCAGTTCCTGATTTCTGTTATTTATTTATGTTCAGACCTACTTCCACAACCTTTATATAAGACATGCCTTTGAAAATTTGAAATAGACACACACATTTGGAACGTAAAAAATCCTAAGTGTAGACTTTTCATAATAATTTTGTTTTATCCATGAAGGTTATATTTGTCATGTCCTGTCATTTTTTTCATAGGTAAGTTTCAGGTCAGATTCCTGTCGACTGTTACTGCATATGTTGTGCTTTAGAGCCTATATAAATAACATTGATTGTTCTACATAGACTGTAGACATAGACCGCTTAGAAATTGGGTTATAAATGATGTTTTAGATGTCTCTGTCATTAAACATCAGTCTAGATTTTTGTCTTCAGACTGGTAAGGACTCTAGCCACTGTATATGCCTGAGAAAGAAACTCTAGTCAGTTACGAGAAACAGTCCTAAGTTGGGCCGGCAGTTCTACGTTACCCTGATACTCGGTACCCGTGGTTCAGCTCCTTAGTTTAGCTTCAGTTTGACATCTTGATACTTTGATGCACCTGTATTAAAATTATCTGTAGATTATTTTCTTTTATAATCTCCAGTTATTTTTTTTAGTTGTAGTATGGCAGGCAATATTGTTAAGGAATAAACTCTGCCAAGTTGAACATAATTTAATAAATTGGATAAATTTGCTGTTGGTGGAAATAATTCTTTGCTTTCCTGTGATTAAATCATGATGTAAGACTTACATGCTCACTGATCTAAAACATACTTTAAATTGTATGTCCTTGAGGTGGATTTCTTTATAAATCAAGTTATCAAGGCCAATGATTTATAAAATACCTATGGAAATGAATTTGCATATTCAAATAATTTTACTGAGTTCATACATTAAGAGTATATCATGAGATGAACATAAGTTCTCTGTGTCACCAGAATTGGTTGGAATTAGTTCCAAATTACTTTGTTGTGAGATTTTAAGGTAAATAATCATTATACTTAATAATAGGCCTTGATGTCTGCATTCATAAAGTGTTGGATTAAAACATATTAGTTAACTTTTTTTATCATCTCCCCTTTGTGCTAGTTACTTAATTCACAGAAAAACCTTACGGCAACGTTAGGTGCTTTTGGCGTTCCAAAAAGATATTTCACATTAAAAATAATAATTATTTGATTAACATCGGAAGTTTTAGTAGTCTGACTAGTAACCACTTTTTATTTTAATTAAAGTACAAGCATTTCACTTGATACGTGTGTGTTTTGTTTTTTAATCCTCGCCCAAGGATACGTTTACCGATTCAGAGAGATGGGAGGGGAGAGGGAGAAGAACATGTGTTGGTTGCCTCCTGTGGGCATCCCAGCCAGGGATTGAACCTGCAGCCTTTGGGTGCACGGGACAACGCTCCGACTACCTCAGCCACCCAGCCAGGGCGTGATAGATTTGGATCGTTCATTTTTAGTAAACTAAAACTTGTTAGGATTTTCCATCTTGTTACTTTTTTGAGTATATTGAAATCAGGAACATGAAAAAATGTTATTCTTCCATTTTCTGGTATAAAATTTGTAAGAGATTCCTTTCTAATAAACAACATTATTATTCATACGATTTTAACCATTTTTAAAAGATTTTTACTTAATTTTAGAGAGGGGGGATAGGAGGAAAAAGAGAGGTAGAGAAACATCCATTTATCAATGGTTGCTGCTCGCACAAGCCCCAACCAGGGGCCCAAACCAGCAGTGACTTTTCAGTCCACCCACCGGAACTTAATCCACTGAACCTCACCAACCAGGGCTTTTCAGACCCCTTTAAATTAATAATTTCTCATTACTCACATGTATTACATGTCATTACTACTTAAATGTCTTTTTTTAGTTGTATCATTTCAATCAGAGTCCAGATGAGGTTTACACATTGCATTAGTTTGACGTGTCTTTCAATAGGGAACCATTTCTCCTTTGTTGTTGTTTTTTTTTTCCTTTCTGTGTATTTGTTGATGAAACTTTGTCCTGTTGATTTTCCCATATTCTTGACTTTGCTTTTTGCTTCCCCATGGTAGTGTTTAATACGTTCCTCTATATTAACATGCTTCTCTGTATTTTCTATAAAATGGAATTAAAGCTAGAGGCTTGGTCTGATTGTTGCTTGGTTTGTTACTATAGGCTAGAGGTAGGTGGTCCTGTGTTCCTTCTGTCATGCCGTATCAAGAGACACTTGTTTGGCATCTTGGCTGTGAGGTTGTCAGTCTGATCATTGCCTAAGTATTTCTCAGCAGTTATAAAATGGTGATATTCTTAATTCTGTCATTCCTTCTGCATTTGTTAGCTGGAACTTTTCTATAAAAAGGAACTTTTCCTCATCAACTGTGGGATTACCTTGAAATACAGAGTTCACATATGAATCAGGATAATGTTGATTTTTTTCTAACTTTGAGAATGAGTTGGTGTCCTAGCAGCTCCTAAAGGTGACACATGCTTTTCTATAAACATCCCTGGACCTGTAAATTGATGGGTGTTACTACAGTTGATATGTTTCAGTTCACTGCAGTCTGAGACGTCAGTTTTACACTTTTTCTTGTTACTAAAATTTTACCATTTTTGGCCATTTGGAGCTCCTTCAGATTGGCTCTCATGTTTACTTAAGCTCTTTAAAAGCAGCATTTAAATTACTGGAAGGTCAAAGAAACAAGCGTAGAAATAACAAAGAAAGAGAACTTTAAGGTTAATGATTTTTATCCTGAAATATAAGAGCAGTGTCAAGTTCTGAATATCAGGTACAGTGTTAACTAGTGAGTGAGTTTTCTCGTGTTTTGATGTGTAGAGATGACGAGACATCTACCTGCAGTTGTTTCTTTAAGCATTCTCTCTGATAGAAGTCAGTATCTTATTATTTTAAGGTACTTCACTCCCTGTGATAAAACATTAAATATTTCCAATTATGTTAGTGATTTCTTATTTACTGTGATCTTTGTGCTCATAGTAGTTAGATTGATATAGAACTTTGGGGATATAAAGCAGTATTCTGTATTTTTATCTAATTTAGGGCATGACAAACTAACAGATTTTTCCCTTGTACCTTTTAAATTTTTGAACTGGCTTATTTATTTCTTAAGGGCACTAAAAAGTGTAACTCAAGCTTTGTATTTAGTGAAATTTATTATTGAAAGATGGCTGTCAAATCTGAAGATTCATTAACATCATGTATTTAGTAATCAAATAGTACTTTAGCTTGATGTGGATTAGAAAATTGTATAACCTATTTTTTCTCCTAATCACAACAAATTTTATATTAAGTGTAGTCAGGATTAACTTTTAGGATTATTATTTTCTGTTAAGTAGTAGTTGCATGTGTTAAAATTGCTGACCTTTGGCAGATAGAGCCAGCTGCTTCTACATTTTGTAAGAACAAAATGTTTAAGAATTAAAATAAAAATAAAAAAGAAAGGATGAAAACAAATATGGTTGAGTTGGTTGTAAGGCTGTGTTCAGCTTTTCTGAGTTTTATATATAGTCCTTAAAGCAAAAAACTGGGTTTTTAAAGCTTTCATTAGAAGTACTGTTTTCAGTTAAGTAGTAGTAAGTTTCCTGTAACTGAATAGCATTTGGTAGTTTTGTAAAGTGCCTTCATGTTCATTATTTCATTTCATCTTGTTTGTTAACATAGACCAGCTGAGTGGTATGCCCATTGAAGATGAGGAAATTATAAGTCATAATGAGCCCAAGAGGCAGTAAATGACAGGCAGAACTGAGGCCACAACACAGCTCCGACTCCTGTTGCTCTCACCTTTTCTGTTACGCTGTTCTATAATGAACCGAACAACTTCACGAAGTGTATAAATAACAACATTTTTATCAGCCTCCTAGAAACTGTTTATCTCACAGTGGAGTGGGTTATGTTTTTTTAAGTTGTACATAAGATCATTAGACTTCTAGATACCGTTCTCATTTTGGTTACTATTGAGATTTATAGAAAAGTTCTTGTCTAGAATTTAAAGTTTGAATATGTTATTGACGTCATGAAATGAGAATGTTTAATCTGGCAGGTGACCCAGGGACTGGCTATAGGACAGCATTTCCAGCCCTCAGCAAAATACCCTTTACAGGTTCTCATCGTGGTATGAATTTAAGCACAGTTTAAACCCTGTGGTGTGTCTAAAAGTAATTTGTTGATGAGTGACACATGTTGTGAAGAAAGTCTAAGATTATTACTTGAATAAAGGGATTTATTATTTATGTTTTGTTTCTGTGTACAGATTTATTGATCTTAGTTCCAATTTAGGGTCACAATGATTCATTTTCATTACATTTCTTTACATTTTACTCAGTATCCTTTAGTAACATCTGTGATTTTGTTGTTGTTCTAATGACAGTTTTCACCAGATAATTCACTTAAGATAATCACTAGGAAATATTTGAGCCACCAGTGATTCACCTAGAATTTACATTATTGCACTATGTTTATACACTATATACATTAAGTAAATGTAGAATTAAACAGTAGCTCTTAAAATATAAGCAGATGTGCTTTATGAGATACCTGCAGCCTTAGCCAAATAACCTTTAAAAATGAAAGCAGCATGTGTTTCATGGGGTGATGTTAAAATTGCTTTGTAGCTTGTATGTTAATATTCTCAACACAATGTGAGAATGTCCCCAGGAATAAGTCCAGTGGAGAATGGGCAAGGTCTTTCTGCTATAAAACACTGACAACTTAAAGGAGACAAAAATGGAAGAATGTAACCATGTTTGTGGGTTGAAAGACTAAGTATTAAAAGGTACCAACTTTCTTCTAGTTGATGTATAGATTTAGCACAATCTTCAGAATTTTTAAGGCATTTTAAAGAAACTGACCACCTGATTTAAATAATGTAAATGGGAAAATAGCTAAGAATAGGACAATCTTAGGTTTCAGTTACAGTTGATATTCAATATTGTATTAGTTTCAGGTGTACAAGATAGCAGTCAGACAGTCATAATTTACAAAGTAATATCCCTCACCCCCAGTAATTCTAGTAAGACAGTCTTGAAGAACATAGAGAAATTAATAACTTTTCCAGATATCAAAACTTACTGTAAAGCAAGTTGGACTGGAGTAATTGAACATTCAGATGGGAGAAATGAACTTTTGACTTCTCATTTATAATACATACATGTGGGGGCAACTTTGTCAGCAAACCCTCCCCTGCCCCTGTCCCCCCCTCCCCCGCACCAATGAAAGTGAAACTACCATGGGGAGGAAAGGTGGCTGATCCCTCAAAGGGGAAGGGCCAAGAGCTCCTTCCTCAGTGGGCTTTTATTGGGTTTATTTGTATGAGAATATAGGTAAGGATCAAACAATAGATAGCATTCAAAGAACTATGAGGGCTTATTCTTTGTCAGGGTCAGATAGCTAAAGAGCCATACAACTTTGAGGAACAAACTTCTTGCTTAGACCCTTATCATTTAAATTGAGAGCATTCTAAACAAAGCAGGTTTCACAGGATTTTACATGTTCTTTCTCAGGCCTGATCACCTGTGGAACCCGCCCTTTCCAGCACAGGGCTGCACTGCCTTCCCACCATAGGTTTTTAGGCTGAAGTGGATTAGAGCCAGGAAGCCCTTCTCCCAGACGGAAATGGGGACTCGGGCTATGTCAGAATACCTGGGGGTCGAGGGTCCATCACTCCCTCTTTGTTGCAGCCCCCCCAGTCCTTCCATAATGGCCTCCCAAATGATTATGTCTGGCTTAGGTTGACCCGCTCTGAGGGGTCGTACCTGTCATAGACTAACCAAGCATTGGGAACAGGGGACAAGCTTTGTCTCCTTAGTGGCTTGCATTCCGGAGGTCGCTCACTCAGCCTTAGCCATGAGGGGCAGTTACAACTCCTGAAACCAGGCAGAGTGGTTCCCAGCACATACACACAAACACAGTTTTCATTCACAAAGATATTAACTAACTTGCTTTTATAGTCATAAAGTTAGTAAGGAGCAAGCATTTTGAGGCCCAGTCTGTCTGGCTTATTCAGTGATACCAACCCTGCGTCACACAGAATGTTTTATTTTGTAAACAGTTATCTGGATATATAAAGAACCTTTTCCTGCTACCTGCATTTAGAATTTTTTTGCGAACATTTAATAAAATTGTGGTAAAATAGATTTAGCCTATTAAGTGTCAGTGGAAAAAGTGAGTTTGGGGGGAAAAAAGAATAAGAAGCAGTGAAAACCCAGACTTTTTTTCACAGCTGTAAGAATATTTTAAATCTCAACAAGTGTTTGTATAAATGAATTTGAGTGGTTTTTTTCTTTTGTTTTTTGATGATTCAGTTATGATGATGAAGAGATCTACGTTCTTGTCTAAAAAATTGTTTGATACCCTTCATAGATTTCTGCATCAAAGCATTATCTGACTGTCACCAGTCAGCATGTTCTTGATCACTATGTTAAGGTCACTCTCTATTTAGAGTACTGTACTTTGAAAAGTTTATTGACAGCCACTTGTGGAGTTTCTGTTTTTGCAGCACGTGCATGATTTGTTCTGGGATTTGGGGATGGGTTGTTTTTCTGGGTAAATGCTGCTGTCACGTTACCTTCCCAACTCAGCCCTTTTCCCACTATCATAGGAAACCCATCAAGAGAAAAAAATGAATGTGCCTGTAATGTTTGTCCAGGATCAGAATTATTCTCCCCAATTTTCATAATTTATTAGACAAGTCTTAGGATTGCAGAAATCCTTAGTGATCATGATTTTAGAGGAAAATCCTAGCCCTGCAATTTCCCTTCACCCCAATCAGGAAGGGCTACTGGCTGCAAAATCTCAACAGGAAAGTTCAAAAGGAAATGCAGCTATTAGCCTGATCTGTTCACTGACCCCGAAGATATTGACCAAAGGAAGGAATTCAGGACCGACCTGAGAGGATGGTTTGATAGGTGTATGGAAGTACTTCTGCTCACTTGTGCATGTTAGACGGCCCATGGAGTTCAGCCCCCCGCTTGTTCTATTTGGGGTTAGATCTTAGAGTTGTCCTCATGTTCACCAATTGCAGAGATAATTACTTTTCACTAAAGATAAAAGATTCAGGCAATTTTTTAAACCATACAAAAACTAGTCTCTTCTGATGAATAGTAGAAAATGATATGGTCATAGAAATACTAGTCTGAAGACTATATCGTTCATATGTTAACAATTCAGTCTATTTAACTGCTCTTTGATGAATGAGGGAAGAGTAGTAAATATCTTTTGTACAGATGGTCTCCCCCTTTCTTTTATATGTTTAAGAAGTTTAGGCACTAGAAGCTAAAAGGTAAGATTATTTAACAAGCAATAGAAGTAGAAACTTTGTTGTAGTTTGCATCTAATGTTGTTTGCTTACATACTGTCATAAAATGTACAAATTCAAGGTAGCACATTGGACATATTTATGTTTTTTGCTTTTTATATTAGTCTTCCATTAAAGTCATTTGGAAGATCATAATTTTAACTAAAATTGCTTTGGTTTTTAAACTCACTGAAGCCTCATTCTTTCCCCGATCAAATTTTTGTGTCTCTATATAACACATATGTAGTTAATAATAATTAGAACTGTTTAATGTGGTTTGTTACCCATGGAAGCTCAAGCATATCCCAGATTTTTTAAAAGGCTTTATTTATTTGTTTTTATAGAGGGGGAAGAGAAAGAGAGGAAGAGAAATACCAGTGTGTGGTTGCCTCTTGCATGCCCTGTACTGGGGACCTGGCCCCACAACCCAGGCATGTGCCCTGACTGGTAATCAAACTGGCAACCCTCTGGTTCGCAGTCTGTGCTCAGTCCACTGAACTGCACCAGCCAGGGCCATATCTCAGATTTTAAACATAGCATATGTCATTAAAAATGTTCTTTGTGATAGAGTATAAGCTTTAAGCAAATTATTCAGACATAATAGTAAAAAGAAAAAGCCTTTAGCCTAATTGTTAGCTCTGCATCCTTGAATAAAGTATTTTAGTTTCTCTAAGTCTGTTTGGGCATGAGTGAAATGGAGATCTTTTTGTCACATAGGGCATTAAGGGAATAGACATATTTATGAGTTTTCCAGTGCTGCTTTAACAAAGTATTAAAACTAGGTTGTTTAAAACAACAGATTTATTGTCTCACAGTTCTGAGGGCTAGAAGTCTTACCAAGGTGTTGATCAGGACCCTTTTCCCCTTGAAGGTTGTAGAGGACAATTCCCCTTGCCTCTTCCCGGCTTCTGGTGGTTGGTGGCAACACTTGGCAGTCGTTGGCTTGTAGATAACGTCACTCCAGTCTCTGCCTCCACTAGTACGTGAGGTTCTTCCTGTGTGTCTCTGTCCTGATTTTCCTCCTCTTACGAGGACACCAGTCTTTAGGTCAGAGCCCAGCCTAATCCAGTATGACCTCACTTTAGCTTGATTGCATCTGCAAAAACCCTGTTTCCAAATAAAGCCAAATTCACAAAATGTTCACCAACAAGAGTTAAGATTTACCCATATCTTTTGTGGAGACAGTGGAAACACAGTTCAGCTCAGTACCATTTCCCTCTGGTCCCCCAAAGTTTATATTTTGGCCCATATGCAAAATACATTTATTCCCTCATCTAAGCATCCCCAAGAGTCAACCTATTCTAGTATCAACCCAAAGTCCCAAATCTCATCTAAATCAGGTGAGACTCTGGATGTGGTTTGGCCTGGATCCAAATTTCTGTACCTGTGGGTCCATGAAACCTAGAAAATAAGTCATCTGCTTCCAAAATTCAGTAGTAGGACAGGCACAGGAAAGACGTTCCCATTCCAAAAGGGAGACAGTGGAAGCAATAAAGGGGTTACTAGTCCTGAGCAAGTCTGAAAACCCAGCAGGGCAAATTCCATTTAGTTTCAGGGCTTGAGAATAATCACCTGTGGCTAGATGTTCTGGCCTCTGTAGGTTTGACTCTGCCCTCAGAGTCATTCTTTATTTTGTCTCATCTCTGTTCCTTTCAGTTCAGGATGGCAGTGCTGCTGCTGATAAGAAATCCTTAAAAATACCCTTGGTCTTTCACTCATGTCAGGGGGATTTCTGGTCAAACGCATGGGCTCTGCTCCCTCAGCACTCTGTCTGAATAATCTAAGACTTGTTCACATCTTCAGGTGTTGGGTTCTACCCCCCCGCCCACCCCCATAAACAATTCTTTCTTCAAACTCTTGAATCTTAATTTATCATAAGTAACTAGGAGGAAGAAACCGGGCCACACTTTTAATACTTTTTCCAAAATCTTGGGAATCTCAGCTGAATATCTAAGTTCATCCTGTACAAGTTCTGCTAATAAACCCAGCATAACACATTTCAGGAAACTTTCTGCCACTTTATAACAAGGATCGTCTTTCCTCCCATTTCCTTTAACATGTTCTCATTTTCTTCTGAGATTTTACTTGTAGAATTTTTAGCATTCATTCCTGTTTCTGCCAACATCGTTGATGATTATGTACTTATTCTCCACAATGATAGAAACTTACTGTATTGTGTTCCTCAAACCTGTCTGAGGCCTCACCAGAATTGCTTGGTGAGCCCTGACCAGAATTTCTACCAAACATCTCTTCAAGGCAGCCTGGGCCTTTTCTGTTACATGCCTCAGGATGCTTCTAAGCTCTACTCGTCACCCAATTCCAGAGACATTTCTACATTTTTAGATGTTTGTTATAGTAGCACCCCATTCTTAGTATCAAAATCTCTATTAGTTTCCTAGGACTGCTGTGGCAATTTCCATAGCTGCGTGGCTTCAGACAAAGACTCTCAAGGGGATGTACTTCAGCACAGCACAGCATTTTATGCAGAGTTCACTCTCCCAGTGCCCAGTAGAGAATGGTCAGTAAGTGGTAGCTAATACCATTAGTTTTTAGAAACTAATTGTGTGCAGGAAGACAACAAGACCGTATTAGTAAGTAGACACTTAGGTTGAATTAGGTTCACAGATTAGGTTGTTTGCTTTTGTTTTTGTTTTAAGACTATATTCATTTTTAGAGAGAGGAGGAGGGAGGGAAATACTGATTGGCCACTCCCCACAACCAGGCATGTGCCCTGACCAGAAATCGAACCAGTGGCCTTTAGGCTCACGGACCCGCACTCAACCCACCGAGCCACACCAGCCAGGGCTGCTTTTTGTTTTTCAACAAAATCATGCATGCCATGGATCCTCGGGGTCTGTGTGTAGTATCAGTTTTGAATATTAATTAAATGGGCTTTGTAAAGTAGGTAAAGAAAGTGATTATGTTGAGTACATAAAACCTGTTTTAAAAAGAGATGCCAAAGACTCGGGACAGAGGTGTGTCCAGTATTGTCCTTTGAAAAGTTTTATCTTTTTGTCTTACAGTCCTGGTTGTCTAGCTACAAGTCACATCATATCACTTTGGACCTTAATGACTTCATCTATGAAATTATAGTGCAGATCTGCATGTCCCATACACTCATCTCAGATAGTAATTAAGAAATGGTAAATGACAGGAATGTTAGTGATGAATTGAAGGGATTGTTAATTCTTTTTAACACATTCAGTACAGGGCACATCTTTTAGAATACCAGTAACAGTGCTATGAATATAGACTACCTGTTTGTGTGTTTTTAACAAATTTTAGAGTGATTTCAGATTTATGGGAAAGTTGTAACAATAATACAAGAAAATTTCAGCATGTTCTCCACCAAATGTTATTTTCTCACAATTACTTTATCACTTTTTCTCTCTTTCCCGCTGCATCTCCCTCTCCCCTTATATTTATGAAAGGAAGTTGCAGACATACTATCCCTTATAAATACATCAGTGTATTTTCCTAAAAATAAGGATGTTTTTACAAATATAACGACAAGTATCAAAGGGGGCTGAGGAAATTGACAATAATATAGTACTATCAAGTGACCTCAGTATTTTTGAAGATTACAGATCATTTGTTTTGCAGAATGTCCCTCAATCTCAAATAGATTTTGGACGACATGCTTTCATTGTTTAGAAAACCAAAGTTAAAGTGTCTACTGTATATTACAAATTGGGTTTTAAATGTTTGTCATTTTGTAATGACAGGAAGATATCCTGCCCTGAGCAACTTTTTTTTTTAGTTTTATAAGTGAAAGTTTAGTCTTCTGGAAGTGAAATTTTGAGATTTTTTTGAAACCCACGGCAGTTTAACGGTATTTTCTGAGGCATGTATTTTGAATCTGGTATTGAAAATCTCCAGTGCGTCAAGGATCAGGAGAAAACAAGGCTTTACGTTTGAGGGAATGGTAAGCAGCAATGCGGAGATGGTCAGAAGAGGGGCCAGGGTAGACAGTAACGGTGCCACGTGCTCAGAGTGCTGTGTAAGAAACACGTTTGGGGTGATGACGCGGAAACTAGGCCGAAGGAGACGGAGGGAGGGCGCTGCAGGTCTTAGTGTGGGTGCATCGAGTGGCCCTTCGGGGGGGAAATGTAATTATAGCAAATACTGGAATGATCATTACAGCCCCTTTTCCTGCTGAAAGGTTAGAGGATTGGTAGAGACTGGGATGGGCTAGTGATCAGTTATTGTTGTGACCAGTGAGTGGAACTACATAAATAGAAATAAGAATAGCAGGCCAGAAGGGATAATAGCAAATTGAGACAAGTGTTAAGACACTGAATTCTTTCACTTTTTAGATATTTCATATATCAGTTATGTAGAACTGGAATAAATGTGAGAACTTGATGTTTGTGGTTTTGGTGTATAAAAGGACTGTTAAATTATACACTTTTAGGGAAAGATATAGAACTAGCCCTTAAGCAGTTGATGTATAAAATACTCTTGAGTATTTGTTGTGTACCTGTCTGTCAGACATGTGTTAGGGACGAGGTTTCTAGCATGTAGGTGAATGTAATTTTATGGCACTTAACATTGTAGAGGGCTGGGGATCAAATAAAATGTATATATATAAATATATGTAAAGGGGGTGTGTGTGTGTGTGTGTGTGTGTGTGTGTGTGTAAAGGATGATGGGAAATTGAATGAAGAAGAATAAAGCTAGGGCAGTGAGGACTGCAAGTAAAAGAGGGATATTCTAACCAAGTTCACTCCGGGATTATAACAGTTTTACTGCTCCTTGTCCTTTTAACTCTTTTTGGCCTTTAATGCCTCTGCATAAATTTGCACCGACAATGTGTCCTTGGTACCCTCTTTAACCCGGTGGCCTGGACAGTGTGTGTGCACAGCACTGCTCTAGATAGACATGGAGCGCAGCAGCATACAGCTGGCAGTAGGCTCTGTTCGTCTGACCTGCTACCTCTGCGTTTTGCGATTTTCTATACATTTTCTTTTTTAAAAGGACACTGTCAAGTACTTTTAAATCGTCATTTGTAATAAGAACAATTCCTGCTTATATTTCTTTTTGTTTCTATTGACTGGCCTTATTCTTTGGAATGGGATGTAGGTTAAAGAGGATTTTCAGTCATTGTCTGAAATGATTGGTATTCAAGCTCTAGGAACAATAAATGCTATTTATTACTATAATTTCTTATCTGTAAGTAGTATCTTATGGAGACTATTTTTAAATAAATAAAATATTTTAAAATAGTGTGTCATTTGAACTTCCTGTGTAGTATTGTGGGGGCAGTTAACTTCAAAAGCTAATCAGTATGTTAAGTAAGAAATTATTTTTTAGTATACAAGTATATATGACTTAATGCACTTTTAAATATATTTCAAAAAGTACAGATTAGCCTTCAGTGTTCCATTAACACTGGGAGTAAATTTTAGTCAAACTCCGTTTCAGTGGCTTAAAACCTGAGTTGGCTAGTCATTTGTAACGTGCTTGTTAATGGGACTACAGTTTTGGTGGCGGTTTCAGTATCCTGGCATCGGTACTAGTATGTGTGGCGTTAGTTGTTGTGACCATGTTTTAGACCGAACTCCCAAGGATAAATACAGGTTTTGTGTATGATTTCAGATGTTACAAGTACGCTGTAGACTAAGCTGCCGAGAACAAATAGACCTTTCTCATGTGTTCTAGTCTCTCCCCCCCCATATCACATAGCCGCACACATTAAGTGAATGTGAGATACCCCTTCAGTTTTAATTTCCTGTTATAATATATAAGAATTGGGGGGGGGTGGATATTTCTTCACTGATCAGATTTTCAGTTTAAGTACCTTTGATTTGAGAAGTGACTGTCAAAACCATTTGCTGACCACGAATGCTTTGTTGTAGGAGGACTGACCAATGGTAGTGGTCGCTATGTCTCTGCGGCGCCTGGAGCAGAAGCGAAGTACCGCAGTGCTTCGGGCACTTCTAGTCTGTTTAGCTCCAGCAGCCAGCTCTTCCCTCCTTCCCGGCTTCGGTACAGTAGGTCTGATATCATGCCTTCCGGCCGGAGCAGACTATTGGAAGACTTCCGAAATAACCGCTTCCCAAACCTTCAACTTAGAGACTTGATTGGACACATAGTTGAGTTTTCTCAAGACCAACATGGTTCTAGGTAAGTAATAGTGCTTTCTGATACTTTCCACTGGGTTTTTTGTTTTGAAAATTGCTACCTTGTAAAAACCTAAATTTCCTTGACTAGAATCATTTGATCTGCATGAAAGTTTGAAGCTTTTAAAAAATAAATTCCTAGTATGGATTATATATTGTCTTTTATATTAGGATAAATGATAAAAATACAGGTTTAAATTTATTAACATTTTCCAGTGTTCTATAATGAGAATTTTAAACAATATTTATTTATTTTTAGAGGGGAGCGGGAGAAAAATATTGATGTGTGAGAGAAACACTGATCCATTGCCTCTCACATGCCCCCAGCCCCAGGGACCTAGCCTACAACACAGGCATGTGCCCTAACTGGGACTCGAACCAGCAACCTTTGTGTCTGCAGGCCCATGCTCAATCTCATTTCACTGAGCCACACCAGGCAGAGCTGATGATAACTTTTTATAATTAAAATATATAGCAGTGCCTTTTTATGCCTTTTTATTGGATTATTTTTTATTACATTAACTCTGAATACATTTAACATTTTTAAGTATTCTGAATTGAGTTTGTGGACTTAAGCATCCCTGATGTATACATTGTCTTTAAAAAAAAGTTAAAAATCAGTTCAGTGCTTTTGTGTTCTTTTATAGATTTGTATTCAGTGTGCCTTAACATTTGTTACAGAAATATTTGGCACCTTTATACATTAAATACATGTACTGTAAAGCTTGAACTTGTGTTTTCAAGATACAGCATGGGAAGGAAAAGAGTAGAATTCTAATATTTATCAAATTTGAGATGCTTTCTCTTTTTTGCATTTTTAAGGTAAACCTGAGCTTTTTTTAAAAAGTTATTGATAGATAGCTGCATACAAATTTTATCTCCCTATGGTTGAAAGTTCTTTAAGAGTAGCAAATGAACCTTGTGTCACTCAAAAGGGCTAGCTTAAAATGCATAAAGGAAAGGAAAAGGAAAGAAAGGAGGGAGGGAGGGAGGGAGGGGGAGAGAGAGAGAGAAGGCTAGCTTACAAGGAATTCAGTTGTGTTGATGAACTTTATTTCTAAGGGTTTTTTAAAATTATGTTGTAAAAAGATATAGTAATATTATATGTATATTATGAAAAAATACATGACTAACCAGTAAAAATGTTTGTAATTTTTCTTTTTCATTGATTATAATGCAGTTGGAACTAAGAAGAAAGATTAAATATCTTTATAGCCATATTTTTTGCCATTGTAAATAGTAGTTTTTAAGTTAATATATTACAAAAGAAATGTTTCATAACTTTGGTTCTTTTCTTTTTATGTTAGCTGTCCACAGTAAAGAATGTGTTAAAGCTCTTTCTGGAAATAATTGTGTTTGTGTGGGTTGGAGGTGTTCTGCACTCGGGTCAGGGAGATTTCGCAGAAGCTTGTTTTCGGTGTACTGGCATAACGTTGAAAATTCTTCCCACATAGGTTCATACAGCAGAAACTGGAGAGAGCTACTCCAGCTGAGCGACAGATGGTCTTTAATGAGATTCTGCAAGCAGCGTACCAGTTAATGACGGACGTTTTTGGCAACTATGTTATACAAAAGTTTTTTGAGGTGAGCACCAATATGTGCGTGTATTCCCTGTCTATCCAAGTATATGCTTTTAATGCTTAGAAAAACTCTGGAAGTTGGGTAAGAGTCACTGTTACATAAAAATTTATGAGCTTTGGTGGAAATCTTTGCAAATCATATTAAATACAAGTATTATATTCCCAATATTTAAAGAACAACCAAAACTCAAATAGACAACCCAGTTAAAAAGTGGACAAAGGACTTGAATAGATGTTTTTCCGTAGAAGATCTATAAATGGCCAATAAGCACATGAAAAGAAGCCCAACATCCATGGTTATTAGGGAAATGCAAGTCAAAACCACAGTGAGATTTCACTTTACATCTATTAGGATGACTGCAATACAAATAAAATGTAAAATAAATGTCAGAGATGTGAAGAAGTTGGAACCCTGGTGCTTTGCTGGTGGGGAACGTAAAATGTGTCGGCTGCTATATATAGAAAGAGTTTGGCAGTTCCTCAAAAACTGAACACAAAGTTACTGTGCAGCACGGCAGGTTCACCCCTGGGTATGGACAGGGCAGGGCAGAGTCAGTTCACTGTTGTGAGTATAGAAACACAGTTTATTCTTACACTGTTATTATGGTATTCCATGTGAACAACTATACGCCTACTTTTGTCCCACCCTATATATATACAAAAGAATTAAAAACAGACTGAAATGCAAAAATGTTCATTTTCAGCATTATACAGGGTAGCCAAAAGGTAGAAACAACCCAGATGTCCAACAGATAAATGAATAAACAACATATGGTATATATACACAATAGAATATTATTTGGCCATAAAAAGGAATGGTGTTCTGATATATACTACAACGTAATACATGAAGCATACGTAAAATAAGCCAGATGCATAAGGACATTGTAGGGTTCCGTCTGTGTGAAATAATCTGGAACACGCAAACTCACAGAGACGCAGAGCGCGGTGTGCTAGGGGCAGGGGTGGGGCGGCACAGCATTACTGCTCAATGCACAGCGTTTCTGTTGGAGCAGAAAAAACATTAGCAACAGACTGTGGTTGGTGGTTGTACGACAGTGTGAATATAATTAATGCCACGGAATTACACACTTCAAAATGGTTAAAGTGACGTTATGTATAGGGTCTAACACAAATAATGCCCCTCTTTTGTTACATAAAAGTTTTATTACAAAATCGTGAGCATGTAATTCTGTAACATAACAGTCACACTTAAGCATACCATATGACATTTTAGGGGAAATGTTCAAATTACTGTCTGTCTCGTGCTAGACATTCATGTACCCTACCAACCACACTCTGTGGTGTTATTTCTGCCAGACCCTACAGTTTATCACAAGGAGTTTTTTATTAAAGTATTCACGTGCAATATTAGTTTCAGATGTACCACACAACAGTGATTCAACATTTACGCACCTTATGAATCACAAAATGCTATTAAAAACATGGGCCTACATTAACAGGGTAGGTTGATATTAATCCTGATTAATATCTGAAAATAGCATTGAGAGTAAGTCTTAGGTGAAGCAGTGCATAACGATGTAGTCTTTATTTGGATTTTGTAGGTGTCTTTTTTTTTTTTTTTTGCAATTGNTTAAAAACATGGGCCTACATTAACAGGGTAGGTTGATATTAATCCTGATTAATATCTGAAAATAGCATTGAGAGTAAGTCTTAGGTGAAGCAGTGCATAACGATGTAGTCTTTATTTGGATTTTGTAGGTGTCTTTTTTTTTTTTTTTGCAATTGACCTAATAATCTATAATTAAACATCTGTGTTATATAATTTATGCCAAAATGTGGTTGAGAATTATCTGAATGTATGGCTCAGATTCATTACAATAAAGATGGGAGTGGTTTGTTTGAAATGAAAAGTGAAGACATATGTTAGTAACAAGGAAATTTTTGATGATGTGACTGGACCCCAAAGGTAGGAACACGTGATCATTTTAAGCATTTGTGGATTTGCTTTAATTAGCTTTTACCTAAATGCCTCCTTCCTGCATAGTTCCCAAATGTGATATTTTAAAATTTGATTCAATAGACTGCAAACGGGGGGTTATTCAAGTTTAACGAAGTTAATATGGTCACTTTTTAGTAATATTATTTTCTCCTCTGTCAGTTTGGGAGTTTGGATCAAAAATTAGCCCTGGCTACTCGTATTCGTGGTCACGTTCTACCCTTAGCCTTGCAGATGTATGGCTGCCGTGTTATTCAGAAAGCATTAGAGTCTATTGCATCTGACCAGCAGGTAATTGTAAGTTAAGACAAAATTTTTGTACTACTTTATTCTTTTTTATCTCACAATAACCTTGGGGTGAAATATTAAATGTTTCCACAGTTAGACAAAAAAGGTTTTTTAAATCTCTCTCAAACAGTAAATTATTAATTAAAAGTTATAGAACAGATCTTTGTTCAGTCTTCACTCTTCATTTTTTCATCTCTAAGTGAAGATATTTGAGTATTTACGACTTGGCAAGGAAAGGGCTAAATTACGGGTTTTAAAACAAATAAATATGCTTTTTTGATTTCCCATCATGTTGGAAATACATTTTACTGTTTTCAGTGTTTATTGGGATTATACTTACATTTCTTTCATAAGAATGAAATTTTAAAAAGCAATTATATATTTCTATATATAAAGTTTATAAAAATCTCAACAGGAAAAATAACCTAAGAATTTTTTTAATAAGACAGTTCTTTAAGAGAGAGAAAAGAAAATACATATAAATTAAATGGGAAATATACTCTGTCCTTGGAAACGCTAAATATTTTAAGGGATTAATGCAATGTGAATTATATACTTGTAGGAATTTTTTTAACTGATGAAAATAAAGTTTTAAATTTTTTAAATTGATAATATTAAGGAGAGAAGGGTGAAAATAAATGCTGATGTGCTAAATTTTTAAACTGAAGCATCACTAATTATGTGGTTCTCAGTTGAGATAAACAGATTATTAAAATGATATTCATAACCCCAGATACTGTTTTGTACATGTCTGGGTTAAGTAATACAATGAAACATAATAAGGATAAGAAAGTAAGTCTTTTATTAAAAGATATTCTTGCCCTGGCTAATGTGGCTCAGTGGATTGAGCTCTGGCCAACAAACTTGAAGGTCACTGGTTCGAATCCCGGACCGGGCACATGCCTGGGTTGCAGGCCAGATGTTCCCTGTTGGGAGCATGTGAGAGGCAACCAGTAGACATTTCTCTCTCTCTCTTCCTCCCTCCCAACCCACCTCTCTAAAAAATAAATAAATTTTTAAAAAATACATTCTTAATTAGTAAGTTTAGAAAGAGATCAGCTTTGACTCTCAACCCACATACACACAATGAAGTATATTTCAGAGTTAAAAGCAATAAAAACAGCCCTGGCTGGTGTGGCTCAGTGGGTTGAGTGCTGGCCTGTGAATCAAAACGTTGCTGGTTTGAATCCCAGTCAGGGCACATGCCTGGGTTGCAAGCCAGGTCCCCAGTTAGGGGCATGCAGGAGGCAGCCGAGAGGTACCCGGTCACTCTCACATTGATGTTTCTCTAATTCTCTTTCTTTGTCCCTTCACCCTCTAAAATAAGTAAAATCTTTTTAAAAAGCAATAGGAATATATGGCTGGGGTTGTGTGTGTATGCATTAGTCACAGTATTGAAAATCTGTGAGAAAACAACATTTCTCTGGAGGAAATCCTGAGTAATTGGAGTTATATCACAATAGGGAAAAATGAACAAATTTGATTAAGTAGTCAAGCTTAGACCTTTTCTGCTGTCTCAAACTGGCATAGATAATTTAACTACCTATTACATTTCTTTAATATTTGAAAATACAAAACACTTAGGAGTGTTAGATGAAGCAGTTCATGAATAATGGTATTATGTTGTCTGTCTGGATTCTTGAATACATTTTATTCTGTAATTTCATGTATAAGCACACATCTGCTCTGTCTCAGCAGGGCTCCTGTGTAATTATACAAGAATGTAGGTGAGTTCTTTGGGTGAGAGAGATTTGAAATGTGAACACTATCACACTGTTGTGTACTCCATTTCTTCACAGTACTTTCCGCTATTGTGCTGATAAGGCACATCGATTGTTGTGTGGCTACCTATGTTTATCCCAAAGGGATAAGATGTGTATTTAACAAAGCACCAGCTTTAAAAAGTATGCAGTTAGTAAATAAATTTGCTATGAAAATATGTTTAACCTTATTAGTAATCAGTTGAAAGGCATCGTTTTGTCCCTTAAATTAGCAAAAATCTAAAATCTCCCAAGATTTGCCCTGGCAGGTCCACACCTGCTCAGTTGGTTGCAGCATTGTCCATAACCTAAAGGTCACAGGTTCAATTCCTGGTCAGGGCACATAGGTAGGTTGCTTGTGCTCACAGGAAGGAACCCAGTTGATGCTTTTCTGTCACATCCCTGTTTCTCTCCCTTCCTCTCTCTAAAAGCAATGGGGAAAAAATGTCTTGGGTGAGGATTAAAAAAAAAACAAGATTATAAAAAATCTCCCAAGAATCTGTTTCTGAAAAAGGTATTAAATATAATATATAAAAGTCATGTTGAAGCAAATTGTAGGAAGAATAAAAAAGTCCAAGAATAATTTCTTTCTATAATTGAGATAATATGGGAAAATCACATACCCCATAAGAGCTCAGTTTCTTACCCTTTTCCATGCATTGGGACTCATGCAGTCATTTAAAAGAATCATTTGGATCCTGCATGGTGTGGCTCAGTGACTTGAGTGCTGACCTGCTAACCAAAAAGTCTCTGGTTCCATTTCCAGTCCCAGGGCAATGCCTGGGTTGTGGGCCAGGACCCTAGTTGGGGGTGTGTGAGAAGCAATACACTAATTGATGTATCTCTCTCTCTTTGCTGTTTCTCTCCCTTTCCCTCTCTCTAGAAGTAATTAAATAAAATCTTGAAAATTAAAAAAAGTATTATTTGGGGGGAGGGTGATGCCAAGTACAGAAAAAGTTCTGAATCAGTTATGTTGTCAGCTGAGAATAATGAGGGTAGGGAAGATGTACACAGTGAGGATAGTAGTTTGAATATCCAATCCCTCACTAAAGTGCAGTTCAGCAAGTACCATTTACGTTATAATCTAGGAATATGTTTTAGTAATTTTCACCTTCATTGGCTTTTTTCTGATTATACTCTGGAGGCAGGATTTTAAACATCAGTGCGTAAAAAAAAAATCACAAATAGAAATTTGAATATATTTTTGTTCTCACTGCAGTATTTTTAATTCTGTTACATTGTTTGATTAGGCAGTTATTTAACTGTCATCTTCTCTTCTGCAGAGTGAAATGGTGAAGGAGCTAGATGGCCATGTACTCAAATGTGTGAAAGATCAGAATGGGAATCATGTCGTACAAAAGTGTATTGAATGTGTTCAGCCGCAGTCCCTACAGTTCGTCATTGATGCGTTTAAAGGACAAGTAAGATTTGGGGGGCTTCCATCTAGTTCTCAGGGATTTATTACTGTTTTAGATTTTGAGTGTTAACACCTTTTTCAAACAAAAAGAGACAAAATAGTGAATGTGTGTTCATTTCTGCCTCTTTTTAGAGTAAGTCTACAGCTTTATTTTTTTGAAGCTGAGAAGTAGAAATATGAATTTAATTATATTACTTTAAGAAGTAAGATAACCTTTGTTAGAATTATGAACCCAACATTTTCCAAATTCCTTGGGAGAGGAGGGAGGAAGACTTAAAACTGTACAATAAAAGACATGCTAAATATTAATTAGTCACTGATATGTAGTAATTAATACTTCCTAATTACAGTATGCACTTGTCTCCACCCCACAGTACATTTCTTCTCATTATTACATGCCCTCCATCCTAGGTGCCTTTTAATCCAAATACCTGTTAACTCCTAAGTTGAGCACCCTGTAGTAGTGGTCATGTTAAATGTGAATTCCCCACCCTCTGGCTTAAACTAATTCAGCATGTTATCAGAAACCTGTCTGTGTTACACATCTTCCCCGAATGTCAGAGAACGGAAATTTAGTTCTTCCCACTGTTTTAAGGTATTCGTCCTCTCAACTCATCCTTACGGCTGCAGAGTGATCCAGCGCATCCTAGAGCACTGCACCGCGGAGCAGACCCTGCCGGTCTTGGAGGAGCTGCACCAACACACGGAGCAGCTGGTGCAGGTGCGACCTCCCGAACACTGGGAGATGTTTGTGTGTTGTTTTGGAGATGGTTCTGGTGTGTTTTGGAAATGATTTTTAAAAGTTAATACACTGTAGAGACACAGCGAGACAAAACCCTACATCTTTTTAAAGAATAATCATTACTCATAAGGAACAACTTACGGGAAATAATTTTTAAATGTCTGTGTGTAGGATCAGTATGGCAATTATGTTATTCAGCACGTACTGGAGCATGGTCGACCTGAGGACAAGAGCAAAATCGTTTCCGAAATCAGAGGAAAGGTCTTAGCCCTGAGTCAACACAAATTCGCCAGGTATTGCAGCGTTTCCTAATTCTCTGGGTCTGTTCCCTCAACTCTGTGGGGCTTGTATTAGCAAGCAAAGCTATGCATATAGAATGAAACATTGGCATATAATCTTTAGTAGAGTCAAAAAGCATATATAGAACAGTGCTTTTATTCTTAAGGAATCTACATAACAAATTGGTTTGTCCACATGTTCTATTTTTGAAGTCTGTAGTTAGAAAATTATTTGTCCTTAAGACCTGTAAATGCAAATTTAATTTAGTGCCTGTTTGTGAAAGTCTCAGGCCTTATTAGTGACCTAGTTTCTGCTTTTAAAAAGTTACAGTTTTTATTACAGTTTAATTATAATTTTAAGAGGCCTATAATTAAACTCGTGGAAGTCCAATATGAGTTCTCCTATGGTATTTGTTTCTGCTTTAAAAGTAACTCGTAGAGATGAGTCCTGACAGGGGCGCAGGCAGCTCAGTTGGGTAGAACGGCGTCCCAGTGCATCAAGGTTGCGGGTCCCCTCCCCAGTCCCCACATGGAAGAATCAGCCAGTGAACGCATCGAGACGTGCAACAGCAAGTCTCTGTTTCTCTCTCCCTCCCTCTCAAAATCAATAAATAAAATTTTTTCACAAAAAGTAATTGGAGGGAATTATAAGAAACCCATCTTGATTCTTTTGTCTTCTATTGTGTTGAGCAAGTTCTTTCAAAAGCCAAAGAAATTTTGCTGTAAAGAAAAAGTCACAGTATAATTTTTTGTGTTTGTACTTTAACTTTCAGCAATGTAGTAGAAAAGTGTGTCACTCATGCCTCCCGTGCTGAGAGGGCTTTACTGATTGATGAAGTTTGCTGCCAGAATGATGGTCCTCACAGTGCCTTATACACCATGATGAAGGACCAGTACGCCAATTACGTGATCCAGAAAATGATTGACATGGCTGAACCTGCTCAGAGGAAGATAATCATGCACAAGGTAAATACATTTTATAGCACTTAAAGCAGTTGACTCAGTTTGTGTGACTTTAGGCTACATATCTCATTTCCTTTGGCTTTAATTTTTTCATATGTGTTGTGCTAGGGAACAAATCTAAAATGAATGGGTAACTTTGGCAGAGGTAGGTATGGTGTACCCTTTTATTCAGTTCTCAAGGTAATCTCAATAAAACCACATTCATTTCTCATGTATTTATCTACCTTTAACATTTTTCCCTTCTCCATCTTATGCAGCTTGATTTCTCATATTACTTGGGTCAAACATTGATTTTAATAATGGGCTGGTTATAGTGTCCTGTGGTGCTGGCGGCCCCTCTGCTATCTGCCTGTTAATAGTTCACGGATCCTGGTTTGCTTAGTCTCTGAACAACTGTGAGAGTAGAAGTTTGGGCCCACGGCATGGGACAGAGCTGCTTTCGTAAACAGCTTTCTTTGGGTTTGAATTTGAAATTTCCAATTACTATTCTAAATTACTTGGGTTTGGGGCACTTTTTTAAGAAATTAGAAACTAAGATAACTTAGATTCCTAAGCAGATTATGTGTTTTTCAGATTCGACCTCACATTACTACTTTGCGCAAGTACACCTACGGGAAGCATATACTGGCCAAGTTGGAAAAATATTATTTGAAAAACAGCCCAGACCTGGGGCCCATTGGAGGACCGCCAAACGGAATGCTGTAAAGGGGGAAGGGAACGGACAGAATGTGACCGTGTGAAAAGAACGTTTATTTGTGAATTATCAAAACACAACTCAACTATGAACCTTCAAAAAAATTTTTTTAAGCAAAACTATTTATTGACTTTACTCATCCATTTGTAAATTTTTTAAGGTTCTTGTGTATATTTGGGGGGTGGGAGTGGTGAATTATAAATTATATTTCGCCCTGAGTGAAGACCTATCAGATTGGATTGCTGGCAAAGCACAGAATGCCTGTATATGATGTACCTGTATGAGAAAAAAAGCTGTCACATATTTTGTAAATTTTTACCTTGTAAAGTCACAAAAATAGTTTTTAAAGGAAAAAGTACAGTATTCTTTTAATAAACTGGCTTGCAGTCTGGTAGGTCTACAGACCCCGTAGCACACCAGGTTTGTAGAGATGTATATAGGGATAGAGTCTTTTTTGTCCTTTGTGTGGGGCTTTTTATAACAGATTAAAAATCAACTACATAAATATTATTAATTATTTTAAAAAGAAAGTTAAGTTGTATTTTGGTAATTCACAAACTATCATGCAAATAAAACTGAGCAAGTAAGACAAGAATTAAATGATTTGCAGTGAGAGAACGTCCATCATTTGCAGTGGATGAGATTTTAATACAAATACTGCCCTGAAACGTCTCTGGCGTGTACAGAAGCATTGTACACACTTACAGATGTCGTTGTCGTGCGAGGTAGGAGAACAATCATGGTGACACTTGACCCGGCGAAGTGTGCTGACGGAGAGTTAACGCCACTTTAACTTTTCTGTTCAGTGTGAGGTGAGCAAGTGGAGATTTGTATATTGTTTTGCTTATAGAATTACATGGACATGATGAGGAAGTGTTGAGCTTTATTTTGCTTTTTCATAGTAGATTCATAAAGTAGGAACCAGATAGAGGTGAAAAAGGGGCCACTGAACCGTGAATTTGATAGCTCAGCATTTAAGCATGATTACATATTCAGATAGCTTTTTTTGCTTCCTATAAATATATGCATTGTGTGTGTAGTAATAGATGGTAAGTTTACACTTTGAAAGCAAATCTCGTTTCAGTGTTTATTATAAAAACCTTGCTAATTTAGTAGTGATGCTTTCCTTGGTTGTACAGGTGTACATTTGTAAACCTTCTTGCTGTAAATGGAGTTTGTTTTATCTCTTTGGGATACCTTTGCATTTTAGTGTACATTTACGTCCCTGCCCTCTCTGACCTGGCCTATATGTTGTATAATGTAAATTTATTTCTCCCAATCAAGAGTGATTTTTTAAAAGTTTTTTATCTTTATATGGTTTCAGAAGTATGACCCACCTTTCTTTTTATTGTGAGAAATATTTTGTTTTATAACATAATTGACTCTGTTAATACAGACATGTTAGGATTTGGATCACTTTCAAGAAGTCAGGGTATTATGCATAATAGAAAGTATTGGACTGAGATATTTGGTTACCATGGAGCCAATGCTTTTTCCATCTTATTAAATGTGATGTGACTTTTTTCTTTGTACAGAAGAGTACTGTATTTTTGGATAGCCTACTCCCAAGTAAGAGCAAATCTGTATGATAACATTTTTTTCTCTGGACATAAGACATAACAGTAACATGATGTACATTTACAAGCGGCCTTATGTACATTTCCCAACAATCTTTTTAAGGCAAAATTGTGACCATATATGTATAATTAAAATTGTTTTTAATCCTTTGCCTATGAAAATATTTTGGAAAAAACTTGCTTTGTATATTCAGTTAATGAAAGATAAAGAAAGTGCTTTGTATTTTGTTGAAGTCAGTATTTTGTATAAAACATTTATGTTGACCCACTTACGTTTAGTGCTGAAAACTGATGACCCATGTTTTCTCTTCAGATTGAACATGTAGGGGATTTGTCAGGAATCTGCAGAAGAGAAGCGATCTTCTGAGCACAATATTAAATATATAGATTTTATCACTTAGCTGCTCATATCACGACCCTAAAAATAATGGCATAAAGTTTGGGGTGCCAGGCATACTTTTTCCTATTTGATGTTGAGTTACTCTCCTTTTTTAACCCAACATTCCAGGATGAGGCCATTAAATCCAGCCACTTGTCACTGTCACTCCTCACAGTCACACTGGTTCCTCAACACATCCCAGTCTCAGAAGCAATGCCTTCCCCCACTTGAAGGCTCTCTCCCCGCCGCCTCTGCCTTTTTTTTTTTTTTTTTTTTTTTTTTTTTTTTTTTGCCAACCTCAGAGTGTCTTTGCCCTGTGTCAAACTTTCGTTCCCAGCATCAATCCGCTCCTGGCTTCAGGATCAAAGCTGTCCTTGTGTAAGGTTGGTGGGGACTTCCTTGGATTTACACAGTTGAATTCCTGGTTTTCCTTTAATCCTCAGCTTCTGTTGGCACCAGCAGGAATCTGCAAATTTGCTAGAGGAGAGGGGAGCACATTGGGAAACCGAGTCCGGGGTCCTGATGTTGACAGCCCGGTCATCCCAATACTGTAGGGCCTATTCTAGATAAAGACATGTTACTGTAGACCTTTCGTGGCCTGCCACTCTCAGTGCCCATCTCTGATTTCCCCTTTTAACCAGTTGGCGTGGGGTTTCGGTCACAACCTGGAAATGCATTTCAGAAGAAAGGGACTAGACTGGGCAGGACCGGTGAGGCGCTGCTCCTGAGCGTCTCCTTTCGACGTGGATCGTTTCTGGACCAGTGTGTCTAAGTCCTGGCTCTTATTGGTTCATATGAAATAATGTTACCTTCACTTCTTTGTATATTATGTATAAATTAGACAATGAAAACTGTGTGAATAACATTGTATGAAATAAACCTGGTCTTGTGTTTTTCTCTAGATAAATACCCCTTTGTACCTCAGTTATAATTCAGGTTGCCCATTCAAGTTTACTCTGACTTAAGGAAAACAAAACTATCTCACATGGACACTAGCCTGGGGCCATTGATTACTCTATTAATCCTACCTTTTGATTAAGGGTTTCTGTTTAATCCTTAAATTATATAGGGTGATTACATATTTCTGTGTAATAGAAGCTAGGGCTGTTTCCTTATCAATAACATGATTTCAAGGGGTTTTTTGAGTGTTGAATCAAATCCCTTATCTTTACCAGTAGGTATTTGCTTCCGTGCACCTGCATGCACTTCAGGAGACTGTTGTTTAAAGAAAAGCAGTTCTGAGTTGAGGCATGGGTTTAGTTTGACCTCCTTATTTACAAAGCTTGTGGATTTGGGTGTGTTCGAGATCTAAGTTAAGGGCCTGCCTTCCACCTTACCGTGGGGTCGTGAGATTTTTAAATCCTCAGTGATGTTAAGAATTTCAAGAATTGAGAATGTGTAAAGGTACCTACAATCTAATTCACAAGTAAGGCTAACATTGTTTCCTGTCCCTTCTGTAACCATGTAAAATAAAAGTCACAGATAATTTGATAGCATCCAAAATGGAGATTATATGAAAACTAAATAGAAAAGGAATTCTTACCATACACACTGTTCACCTTCAATTTTAATTTAATTTTGGTTGGTTTTTATTGTGAGCTGAAGTCAACTCGTCTGGAATTGTTGACTTACCCATTTTCTGGTGAAAAAGGCTCTCAAAGAGAAGTCTGTGACATCCTCCCACTCTCCCTTTGCAACCTGAGGACAAGTGACCTGGGTGGTCTGTTTGTCCCCACGACTGGCTTCTCAGGAAGGTGAAGGCAGAGCAGGTAGGGGAATGCAGGGAACCACGAAGGAGCAGCATTCACGGCCTGCGGTGCCGACCTAACCGAAAGGACTGGACTTCGCAGCAGCTCAGGGTTCCCATGCCCACGACTCGCAGTGAATTCGTCTAGGAAGGCCAGGGAGAGGGGTTCTGGGGCACACCAGGCTCGCTTCTGAAGGGCTGCCCGGGGCCTCGAGCCCTGCCCCAGCAAAGGAGGAGGTTGGGCCCTGAGGAATGTGGGCCGTGTGGTCCTGGGCAAAGTGCACCCTCCGGGCCTCAACGTTACGTGCCCATGAACGAGGAATAATACCCTCGCTGCCCCCGCAACATCGGGGCTGAGGGCCGCTTGACACTGGGCACCGAACAACCGTACGTGGTTGTACACGAGCGCAGTTGTTGAACGCCGTCACCTCCAAGTTCTCTGAACAACTCACTTTGATGTTCCAGGCATACAAACCTTTGGATTTTTTACCAGGGTACTCAACCAAGTGGAGTTACCCTGTACTTCAACCAAATGAAGTTGAAGAAACTGCCTCGATTAACATTAGTTCAAATTTTCTTGGACATCAGTGTGGTGGGTGGAATTAGGCTGCCCAGGTTCCAAGCTCATTAGCTTTTACATTGTCAGTTGTGTCTTTGAAGCCGTGGTTTCCTCACGGTGTAGGTAAGGGGGGTTGCTAAGGTTTTAGTAACCCTCCTAAAACCAAGGATTAAGTGAGGAGGTATGTGAGGTGGGGTGGGAAGAGACAGTGAGTACTCAGGGACTCCTGTAGTATGTTAACTAAAATTTTAATTTGCTTACAAAGCCTTAAAACGTTAAAGTTGCAGATAAAGCATTGAATCACTAGGGAAGCTATTGAAGATACGATTAACTTGACAGCATGTTAAAACTTTTCTTGGTACTAAACAAGTGATGGGTGCGTGGCCTTGAGGTGTGTGGCCGCCAGGAGATGGCGAGGAAACGGAAGGCAGCATGGTGCAGGTGCGCACACGCCACTAGGAGGCTGGTGAGACTCAGGAGCTGCTGAGACCTTGGGACAGACAGGCTCTGGGTCAGGACCGGCTGCTTTCTGCCACTCAGACCCAGCCCTTGCCTCATTTCTCCTGAGCATTGGAGAGCCTTTTTTCCTGTGGTTACACTTTGGTGAGAGGAGAGGTCCCCCAACAGATGGATGTTTTTGCTAAGTGCTCATTTAAAGAGCCCCCGTGGATTGTTGGTAGGTGTCTGCTTCGGGAGTTGAGCCATAGTGATAGCCACGTGGGCAGAAGCCTCTGACGCGCCGTGTGAGCGAGGTTCACGTGAAGGGAGCTGCCGTTAGCGTTCCTCCGATCTCTGCCAGTTTGGCTTAGAGCAGGGAACAGTGTTGAGAGAAGGCTGTCTGCTGGCCGCCTGCTCCGTGTCCTCTGCCTGGACGGCCAAGAGAAGGCCCAAAGCAGTGGGTCCTTGGAGATCAGAAACCCAGAGGTTCTCAGACCTTCACAACAACCACAGATGCCCCAGTCAGTCTCTGAAGAAGAGGAAACGGTGCCCCGTGACTCCTGGGCGTGGCCGTCTCCGACTTCTGGCAAGTAAAGGGCTGCTGGAGAAGGTCGGGAGACGTTGGGCACCCTTGGTGCCCGTGCGGTGGGTGGACTGGGAGGCTTTCCCCCAGTTTGGGACAGGCCTTGACTGTGTACCCAGAACCGAGGTCGTGACCAGAGAAGAGCGTATGGAAATGATGGTAACGAGTGGAACAGGAGAGTTAAAGAAATATTTTCATTGAGGCATAACTGACATTTAACATTATACTTCGGCTGTGAAAGATTATTTGCCATATGTACACGAGTGGGCCAGATTACGTTTGCAATGAATCATACTATAAGAATAAACTTTGGCCTATCCCTGTATTGCAAAGTGACCACTACAGTATGTTTAGTTACCTGTGATCACACAGTTAACAAAAACTTCATGATAAGTACTTTAAGGATAAACTCTCAGCTTTTGAATTATTACACTACAGCCTTGTTAAGCACAGTCACCAAGCTGTGCACTACGTCCCCATTTTTAGGGCAGCGAAACTAGCCTGCACGATACTGTAAGGGTACATCCGTGACACAGGTGTGTCAAGACCCATGGAACTACAACACAAAGCGTGAACCTGAGTGTAAGTTCCAAACCTCAGGCAATGATGTCTCCATAAGGTTCATCAGTTGTAACAGATGTACCGTCCCAATGCAACATACTAATAATAGAGGAAAATGGGCGGCAGGGGAAGGGGAGCGAATACCTGGCAGCTCTCTGCATTTTCTCCTCAATTTTTCTGTAAACCCACAGTGCTCTTTAAAAAAAAAACTATTAATTGGGGGAAAGAGATTGGGGAGAAAAGGAGAGAGAGAAAGAAAGCCGCTCTCCACACTGGGCCAGGTTCACCATGGGCTCTCGGCAAACAAGCCAGTGCACTTCAGGGCTGTGCAGTCTGAGCCTCAGACCCCGGCAGGGCCCGAGGCGTGGTAGATAAGCTGGAAATGTGTACACTTGACAAATGGTGGCTTCGGCCGGTCCTTCCCACAAAGGGATGTGGGTCCAGCGTTACTAGCACCTGTGGTTCTGCTGGAAAATTAGAAACCTGGATTCTTTGGGTAACTCCTGTATGGAAACCCTTTTTTAAACACTGTGAGGGTGATGTCCACAGGCCAAGTGCAGCCTTGGGGCTGTGGGTTGGCAACTCTGCCTAGCATACCCAGTTGCAGTCATGGGATGCAGAGTCAGCTTCCAGCTGTGGAGTCAATTTGCAGGCGTACCCTGGGGCTGGAGGCGAGGCCCGCCGGTGTGTGCATGCATGTGGGCATGTGTGCATGCCCACGTGTGCCACACACAGGTGCCTGCTGGCTGCTGTAAGTTCAGAAATCCCTTCATAGCCCACTCGAGTCACCCCTGGGAGGCTTGAGAATGCCTGACTTTTAGGATTATTCCTACCCACCTAGTCAGATGCCAAGTAAAGTGCTAAACGTTGTTCATTATTTCGTTGAATCTCCACAGTCTGAGTTCAGAATGCCTAAGGAACTTGCCCCAGCTTACGTGGGAGAGGGCTGTAGAGCTGAGGTTCAAGCCCAAGTCTGCCTCCCAGTCCCAGAGTCACATCTCCAACCTCACTGACGTGCAGGCAGCCCTTACCTGTGTGCTGGGCGCTGTGTCAGCCCCTCACAGTGCTCATTCAGTCTTCATGACAACTATCTGGATGGGTGCGAGGGTTTCTCCCATTCATAGGGGGACGCATTAAAGCTCAGAGAGGCAGTTACTTGTTCAAGGTCACACAGCAAAAGTAGCACTAGGAATTTGTGAGAAAAAATTGCATACAGTTGTTAGCTGAGAGGGTGAACCTGCCCTAGGAGCAGCGGGTCAGCGCCCCCTTCCACCAGGGGGCTGAGTCCTCAGACACCAGGAAAGGAGGGGGGGGGCAAGCAGCCCCACCCTAGGAAGTGTCTCAGGGTGAATCACCTGATTACACCTGGGAGGGAGTGGCAGGCACCGGAGAGCTTCCTGTCCAAGCCTCCCACAAAGGCTGCTCGGGGCGATGGCCCAGAACTGAGTCACCAGCCACAGTGGGGAGTTCACCCAAAGACTTTCGCGCCCGAGCTGCCCCAGCCCCTGCAGCCATGGCACCATCCTTTTGGCCTCTATGAACACACACCAGATGGAAAGATAATCCACTGATTTTCAAAATCTCACACTTCCTCCCTCATCCATCCCCCTGCCTTACTGCATTCTACCCCTTACGTAGTTTTCAATCTCGCCCCTCCCCTGTCTCCCGTCTTCACTGCCACCCCCTCAAAGCCAGCTTGGTCCTTGCTGGCTTTTCCCAAGTGCCCCCACCCCCCACCCCCCACTGCAGTCTTCCTGTCCGCAGTGACGGGATCTTTCCAACAGGCGGGACTGATGAGTCCCTTCTCTGCTCTGGAAGGTCAGTCACCCCCTCGCCCAGACCCGCCCATCAGTGGCACCCAAAGCTACACTGGCTGTCCCCCTGTGACCCAGCTCTAGCCAGAGGGCCTGCGTTCTGATCTGTCCAGGCCACTCAGACTCCCTCCCGTTCCTGAAATTCTGAAGCTTTTTCTTTTTTGCTTCCTTGCCTCTCTCTTCTTTGCTGGGTGTCCCACCTGGAATGGCCTGACTCTATCTGCCTGTGGTTGCCCAAATGATGGTTCCCAAATTAGCCATGTCCCAGTTGCTGGAACTTGTAGATGTTACCTTCCATGGCAATTTAAAGTAAAATAAAATAGGAAAATAATCAGGGGACAGGGGTCTTTGCAGAGTTGCAGATGTAATTTAGTTCAGCGTTTTAGATGGGAAGATTCTCCTGATTAGCCAGGTGGATCCTAAATGCAACCACCCGTATTTATAAAAGGGAGGCTGAGGGACGTCATGTCACACAGAACAGAAGGCGACGTGAAGATGGAGCAGAAAGAGATTAGAAGGTGTTTGCACTGAAGGTAGGCGTGATGCCGCCACAAGCCCAGGAGTGCCGGCAGCACCAGAAGGTGGAGGAGGTCGGGACCAGATCCCCCCTTAGGTCCTCTGGAGGGGGTGGAGGCCAGCCGATGCCTCGATTCTGGCCCAATGAAACTGATGTGGGATTTCTGGCTTCCAGAACAGTAAGAGAATTAATTTGTGTAATTTTTGCTATGTAAGAAACATCCAAACCTGTAGAGAATTTTTATAAGTTTATCTGAACCAAACTGGCAATGGCCAGGAAGTAAAATCTCAAGGAATTGAGAAAAGGCTTGGGAAATGGACGTTTGGCAGCTTACCTTGTACATCAGAATCAAAGGAGGAGGCGTGAGGCGGCTACATCCATGGGTGGTAGGTTAGGGGGTGGGAGAAAGCAAAGTGGGGAAATCTCTGGGATCGGCTGAAAAGTGAAACAAGGAAGCACAGGCTTCTTTTACACGGGCTGGCACAGGACGGTTAATCATTGCCATTTACAGCAGGTGCAGATGGTATTCGGGGGAGCAGGGTAGCCATGAAGAAGTCACGGTCCCCTGCTCTGGGGCAGGGGGTGGGCCCCGAGGGGTCTGGAAAGGGAGAGAACTTTGCGGCCTGTTATCTTCCGTGCCAAAAAAGAATAGAGCTACCAGCCGAGGACGCGACTACCAGTCGTGACTTGCCTGTAGTTAGTACAGTCATTGCAATGCTCAGTCCATCCTCTGTGGCTACTTGGGTTCTCCGAGTTTGGAAGGCCACCCTACGGGGGCGCGGAGCTGGTCAATTTTAACAGGTGGCCCCTTTTCTTTTTTCTTCTTTTTATTTTTTTGTTTATTAATGAGGGAGGAGGGGGGAGGGAAATAGGGCTCGTTGTTCCATTTATTGATGCAGTCATCGGTTGATTCTTGTAAATGCCCTGCAGTGATCGTGCCCCCGTAACCTCGGTGTATCAGGGCAGTGCTCCAACCAACTGAGCTACACTGCCAGGGCATGTGGCCCCTTTTAGTCCGCATGTTAAACCACTACATCTGTAGTAAGTAATTTGTCACAGCAGCCACAGGAAACTAACACACTGCCCAAATCATCTTCCTTCATGCAAGGACAGGTTCTAACAATGGCTTCTCCCCACCTCGGGCCCTACCCTCATCCCTGAAACCTTTTGGAACCTTTGCATTGCAAATCGACTGTTGCCTCCAGCTGCTGGCACACAGACTGGTGTGGCAGGCACTTCTCTGTTTTATAATGATGGTTTGTATCTGCTCCTCTCCAAAGAGAGTGGCCTCCTCCAATGTGAGAATCTTATGCTTCCACTCGCTATCTCCAGCATCCAGCTGCAGACTGGTCCCAGCACATCCTCCGGCAGCTGTCCCCCTGCTGCCTCGCCCCCTTCCAGGAGCACCGTTCAGGTTCAGTGCCACCAGAGGTGAATTCCTGGAGCACCGTTCCAAGGATCACAATGACCCCGGAAGGCACTGGGAGTGTTGCTGATGGAGTCCAGCATCCCGGTGGCTCTGGACACATTTGCTTATCAAAGGAATGAACTACACCCTCCACCCTCCTTAAAAAAAAAGAAAAATCTATCCTAAGGTGATGACATGGGCAGCATCTGTCTCCCTGGGGGACCACTTTCGGGAGGTAAATCCTCCGATTTGGGTGTGTAAATGCCAGTGTTGACAAGGGATGTATTTATTCTTTCTCTTCTGACATTCTAGCAATATCAGAGGCAACCAAGAAGGGGGGGAAGTCTTCACGAGATGTGGACGGACGCAGGGGTGGGAGGCAGGGAGGGTATGCGGACGGGAACTGAGAAGCAGGATGTGGAGTTCAGCACACTCACAGTAACTGCACAGCCTGTGATTTCAGAGCTACCTCACCATGTAAGGGGAAATGGCGTCCATCTGTAAGAACAAACACACTGGTTTCCTAAAAGAAACAGCAGCTTCCCATGGCCCTTACTTAGCGCTTCGTGTCTCACAGTGGGTACAAGCACAGCCCCACTGCAGGCATGGGAGAGAGAGCCCATGGCGGGGGGTCAGGGCCAAGCTGCCTGCACACCAGAGCACGGAGGAGCAAGAGGAGAACCGAGGGCCTGCGTGGGCTGCAGACTCTGAAAACACCTCCTCTCTCAGGGGAGGTCCTTCTTGTGTACACTTCTTTTGGGGACAGAGGTCATTAGGTACCTTGAGTCAAATCCAGATGTAACACCCAGGCGTAGGAAACTGACTAGGTCACCTCCCACAGGTGTTTATTGATGGATGGCACGTGCCCTCCTCCCCAGGCAAATCTGTTGGTCACGTGCGAAAGACCGAGTTCACAGTGTACTGCTGGGGCTAGATTCACTGGCAAGGGGCAGAAATCCAGGACAACAGTGTCCAAAGTGAGGCGGAGTCTACTTGTCCCCCATGCACGTGTCTGGGTGGGCGGAGCTGGTGTGGTGCTTCGTGGACCAGGGACCCGCTCTCCTTCTAACCCGTTCCTCCGCCATGCCTGCCTGGCCCCTATTCCCAAGTTCACGTCATGGTCCCAAGATGACTTCTGCAGCTGCAGCCAACGGTGTCTGCATTCCAGCCAGGAGGAAAGAGAAGAGGAAAGGAGAGGGGCCAGGGCTCCTTCCTTTGACATTTCCTTGAAGGGACACACACCCATCACTTCTGCTCTCGTCCCATTGACAAAACCCTGATCACGTGGCTGCATGGGACTGGAAGAGATGCTTGGAAAGGTAGTCTTTGTTTCAAGCGGCCACAAGCCCAGCTGAAATTTAGGAGTTCTTTTATTGAAAAGAGGGAGGAAAACAGGTGCGGGGAGCAAACCAGCCATGCCTGCCCAAAGCAATCAGCAACAAAAGGCTTCAGGGCCATGTTTCATAAAGGGATGGCCATTCAAAATCAAGTGGCAATGAGATGTCACTTTACTTGCGTCCGGCTGGCAAAATACGAAAGGCCCAATAAGTGCCAAGTCATCCAGAGCGGGTAGGAAAATGGGAACTCTCGCTGCTTTTGCCAGGAGCGAAAACTGCTGTAAGCCTTTTGGAGAGCGATGTGTTTAGAGAAATTGCTTAGAGCAATGCCTGAGACAGATGAAGAAAGACATTTATTTGTACCTGAAACTCAGGAGCTCCAGCCACCTCTGGAGAAGTCTCATGTGCACTCAAGCAGAAAGGTGCAGGGTTGGCTTCAGCATGGCGTGTAATACTGAAAAACTGGGACCAGCCAAATGTCTAGGGATTAATGCGTCACGGTATATGCCTGTAGCGAGTTATAATACAGCAATTAAGATAAACGGCCAGAGCCATGTGAGTAGCATGGATACATCTCGAAAAATAAATTGAGAAACTCAATTGAATCTGTAACGATTCATTTCATAAAAAACAAAAACAAAAAAGCAATTTAGCCCTGGCTGGTGGGGCTCAGTGGACTGAGCGCTGGCCTGCAAACCAAAGGGTCACCGGTTCAATTCCCAGCCTGGGCACATGCCTGGGTTGTGGGCCAGGTCCCCAGTATTGGGTGCACGAGAGGCAACCACACATTGATGTTTCTCTCTCTTCCTCCTTCATTTCCCTTCTCTCTAAAAATAAATAAATAAAATTGAAAAATAAAGAACCATTTTAAAGAGACATCATGTTAAGATTTGATAAACTGGGTAGTTTATTTTGCACAGTTGTTCATTATTTCATTTTTTTTTAATAATTAAGGTTTTTTTTGAGTGCGGGCCTGTGAACCAGAGGATCGCGGTTCGATTCCCAGTCAGGGCACATGCCTGGGTTGCAGGCTGGTTCCCTGCAGGCCAACTCCCAGCAGGGGACACACCAAAGGCAACCATACATTGATGTTTCTCTCCCTCTCTCCTTTCCCCTCTAAAGATAAATAAATAAATAAATAAAATCTTAAAAAAAATAATTAAGGTTTTTTTACATTTTTACAAAAGTGTGCATAACGCAGGATGTACCGTTTGAACCATTTAAGCACACAGTTCAGTAACATGAAGGACACCCACGCATGGTACCACAGCCACCTGTGCCGCCGCCATTCACACCCAGAGCTTTGCCCGCCTTCCCAACATGAAACTCCACGTCCACTGAGCGCCTGTTCCCCTCTCCTGCCAGCCCCTAGCAACCGCCTTCCTATTTCCTGCCTCTGAGTTTGACTGCTCTCAGCGTCTCATATAAGTGGAATCAGGCGGTCTTTGTCCTTTTGTGATTGGCTTTTTCCACTTAGCTTAAGGTCTCTAAGGTCCATCGGGGCTGCAGCCTGTGACAGGATTTCTTGCCTTCAGGTCTCAGGGACGTCCCATCGCAGTGTGCACTGCATTGGGTCCGTCCACTCGCTGTCGGCGGTCACTGGGATTGTTTCCACGTGCCAGCTGTTGTGCACGGTGCTGCTTCGAGCGTGGTGCCTAAAATATCTGTTCAAGTCCCTGCCTTTCTTGCTTTGGGGTAAACACCCAGGCGTGGACTTGCTAGATTACATGATAATTCCAGTTTTGATTTTTCGAAGAACATTATTCTTTATGGTATGTGTGAAGTGGTTCACAGTAAAACCATGAACTGTCTTTTAAAATGCTTTAGGATGGGAAGAAGTTGGATGAAAAAAGGTGTGTTTTCGATGACCTTGAGCAGGATGTCCTTACAGGCATGTTACACTTTTTAAGAAGTCAAAATATTTAGTGGACATGGCCTTGGCTCCTCCACATCCAAGCTCCTAGAAGGTTAATCTACATCCACATGGGTACTCAAGATTGCTTATGGGTGATGACTTTGTGAAGGCACGGTGCCCAGTTCAGGCCAGCGAGATGGGAAAAGAAGTGTGTGTGTGTGTGTGTGTGTGTGTGTGTAAGGGGGTCTTGGGAACTATTTTCTTACTCCTAAGGAAGACACTAGGAGAAGGTGGACTTGTTTCTGGACATCGCTCTGTCAGCTGTCATGGCTGAGAATAGTGCTCTCTGGCCACCGTCCTGAGAAGGAAGGTGACACCGGGGTGGCAGAGCTGAGGGCAAGAGGGTCTTTGGTTCCAGTGTTGTGGAGGTTTCGGTTGTGCTGCGGGTGATGCAGGTCCAGGTATGGGCACCAATTATCTCACTTTTGAAGCTGTTTAAAGGGAAGCTGTTACTGGAGGTTGAAATCATTTTCAGTTTCTGAAACAACTTTCTATTAAAAAAGTTAAACAAGTTATATACTCTCAATATAAACACTTAAGAACACATAGTAAACTTACACGCTGTCCCTCACCATCCCCATCCCATTCTTCTCCTTTAGACCTTTTTTTAGTACATACAGTCAGTCTATGTACATCACACGTTTTAAAGAATAATTTGGCTATATTATATATACATTACTCTTTAACTTGCTCCTTTTTACCTAAAAATAGGATTTGAAAAATGTTCCATGTCAGGACTTAAATATCTACTTCATTTAAAAAACCGTGGAGCATCCCACAGTGTGGGAACACTAGGTTGACTTCACCTTTCCTTTATGGATGGACGTTTAAACATGCCTCTTTGGACACTGGTGAAAATACTTCTGGAGAGGAAGTTTACCAAAGCAGAACCCCTGAGCTAAAGGGTAAATGCACTTTAAATTTTGATAGGTGAAACCTCGCCCAGAGCATGTCTATGAGGTTTAGGTGCCTAATGCATCAAAGGGGTAACCTACACTCAGCCACCGCCCCCTCCCCCCACCGACAGGACACAACTGCTGGCCTCTTCCTCCATGTTCCCCTCCAGGTGCCACCCCAGTGGCAATCTTAGGACTTACTCCCAGAATGAAGCCCTGTGGATCCATGGGAAGAACGAGAGAAATGAGGTGGCGCTGGCCCCGCCTTCCTCTTTCCTTCAAGGAAAAGGAAGCAACATTCAAGGCAGTTAATATTTCACCGGGGATAATACTGAAGATATTTAATTATCCACGTTAGGAATACAAATCAGGATGGAGGACCTGCCTTAGTGTCCTGATGGGAGGCTGGAAGCTTCCCACTCAGCCAGACACTAACCCTTTAGTTAGATTTACAAGGGCCAACGTGGTCCCAGGAAAGAGCTGATGGCTGCAGACAGGGCTGGTCCTGCCAGTGAGTGTGATCTGTGTCACCAGGGCATGCCAGGGGGCTCTAGAGACCCGAGGGGCGGGACCCTGAGAAAGCTGCTTCTAGCAGGAAGAGATTTTCTCGCAGAATTTGGCTTGAGAGGAGAAGGAAACAGCCCAGGGGTCAGCTGGGTCAAGGCAAGGCCTGACCCTCTACTTCCCTTCTCTATACAGTGTCACCCTTGGGGCCCACCTCTTCCTAATCTGCCCAAAGAAACACGCACTGATTGGGGCACATACAGGGTATTCTGCTGGAAAGAAACACCAATCTGCTAACCTTTTACAGTCTGAAAACACTCCATCAAACCCTCCCTGACTCCAGTTTTCTTTATTCTGTGCAGTCGAGAAAGATGGTTTCAAACTGACCTATTTGTCCTCCATATTGGGTTTAAAAGACCAGAGAGCTGACTTCAGACAGTGCAGCCAGCCATCGGAGACGCACTCATGGCCTTCTGTGGACAGAACAGTGTAACCCAGCAGGAACCCCGACCCGCAGGACACCCTGAGCTCCAGAGGGGCCCTGCCTGCTGCAGCCCTGACGTTGGATGATTCGAGAAACGGAGACAGGCAGCGCCTCCCCTCAGGCCCTAAGAACCTCGGTGAGGATCTACTATCCACCTCGGACACAGAGGGTGAACTGAGACTCAGAAAGGGAGAGCTGCCTAAGGTCAAACAGGTATTCTGGAGCAGGGCTGTGGCTCGAGATGGGGATGCAACGCAGGAGGGTGCTGGATGGGTGGGGCCCCGGCCAAGAGTCCCGTGCACAGCCCAGCACCCAGGAACATTTAACCCATTTAAAGTGAAACACTGGCCCTGGCTGGTGTAGTTCAGTGGATTGAGCAAAGGCCTGAGAACCAGAGGATCACAGTTCAATTCCCAGTCAGGGCACATGCCTGGGTTGCAGGCCAGTTCCTGGCAGGGGACACATGGTACATTGTGTGTTTCCGGCAGAGGCAACCATACACTGATATTTCTCTCCCTCTCTCCTTCCCTTCCCCTCTAAAAATAAATAAATAAAATTAAAAAAAAACACACAAAACAAATGGAAGGAAGTTTAAAAAAATAATAAAATAAAGTGAAACACTGGAGACCATCTGCAAGGCCACCAGAGGGCTGCTTCTCCCCTGCCTGGGGAGGTGGGGTGGGGGCGGCGCCACCTTTGGTGTCCAGATCCGTAGGTCATTTGGCACCATCTCTTCTACCTGTGAGGTTGCAGGCAGGCCAGGCAGTTCTTCCCCTCCTTTCAAGGCCATTTGCACTATGCCCATAGGCCTTCCATAGCCTTCTGCACTGAGGTGCCTGACTGGCGAGGGAAACACGCACGGCCCCAGGGCTGCTCCAGGAATCATGAAAGAGGAGGAAACTCCAAGGAGTGCTTCCCAGATCTGCAGGCCAGAGGAGACCACCTAGAAACGAAGCTGTTTATTTTAACCTTTAGCTCAAAGGATGAAGTGAGAGGGCATTGTCTCCCATTGAAAGATGCCGAAAATTCATTAAAAAAAAAAAAAAAAACCTCCTGAGAATGAGCAGATGTTTAAAGTAAGGCCCGGAGTTTCCAGCACGCTGTAAAGTGCGGGCAGAACCCGAGTGCATCGGGAAACCCGTGCTGGGGAAGGGCGGGCGCAGGAGCCTTATCAGCAGTTGGAGGACAGGCGGGGAGGCATCCATCCGTTTAATGCCCAGTCATTTCAGGGTGCCGCAGAGTCGCCCAAAATCTTCCCGCTGGGAACCTGCAGGTCCAATGCACCTGGAAGAAGCTCCGGGTCCACGCCCAGAGGGCGCTGCAGACTGGCGGCCACAGTCCAGGATCAACTACCTCCCTTCCAGCCCCTCTCCCGGACAGCTACTCCATGCACTGGGCCAGGACGGAAGTGGGTGCACCCGGGCCCCCACTATCCAGGAGCGGCGGACCTGAAACGTCGGGAACCGCGACCCGCAGGGCCCGCGGCTCAGGAGACCAGCGAGACTTTAACCGGGAGGTGAGGGAGGGGGCGGGGCGGGGCCCGGGCTCCGGGGTGGGGCGATCGGAGAGGCAGGGCTGGGTGGCTCAGGGGGCGGGGTCCTGGGGGGTGGGGACTGGGACTGGGGCTGGCCCGGGGACCTGGCGAGCTGGGGGTTGGGGGCTAGTTTTTGCAACGGCTAAGGGCCTGTAGGTTTATTATAAGGCGGAGCTCGGCGGGAGAGGTGCGGGCGGGAGCGGAGCTGAGTCGGAAGGAATCCAGCATTAGAGAGTGGACTACGGCCGGCGGACCCCTCAGCCCTATCCCAGGACAGCCATACGCGGGGCATCGTCCAAAGGAGTCGAGCACAGCGCACCCGGAGGTGCTGGCTCCAAGCTCCGAGCGCCAAGCAGTCCACGCAGAGCCGACCCGCGCAGCCCGCCGCGCCCCGCCGCCGGTCCGGACAGCATGAGGCGCGCGGCGCTCTGCTTCTGGCTCTGCGCTCTGGCGCTGCGCCTGCAGCCGGTCCTCCCGGTGAGTGCGGCCGGGGCCCGGCTGGGAGGCGGCGGGAAGCCCGAGCTTGCTGACCCGCAGATGCAGACGGCAGCACGTGGAGGGGGAGGGGGACCTCAGACTTAACCTTCTTCCCGCGCTAGCCCCGCGAAGGTGAACCCCGAAACCCGGGATCTAGCCCCCAATTGCCTCCGCCGTCTATGGGCGCCGGGTGGGTCCCGCCGCTCCGGGCTGGGGACTGGGGCGCCCGCAGAATGGAGCCTGCGCCAGGGCCCAGCGTTCAATTATGTAAAACGGCTCCACAGGCGTCCGAGCCCGCCAGCCTGCGGCGGCACCTGGGATCGCCGGCTCGCACCCCGTCAACCCGGGCGTTGCGGCGGCCGGGCCCCCCTCCAGTGACCCGGGAGGATGCGGTGACCACAACCACAGCGTCCCTTTCGCAGACCCTAATTCAAACCACACCCGCCGAGACCGGGCGCCCGGCCCCTTTGGCGGAGGCAAGTTTGGGCGCAGCGGAGCCCGCGCGAGGGCAGGCGGGCGCATTTGCCGAGGAGCGGGGCCGGGCCAGCGCGGGGACGCGGGTCGGCGGGCGGAGGTGGGGTCCCCGGGCTTTCCGTTGACTGTCCGAAGGGAGCCGGGCCGAGCTGGCAGCGCCAGGTTCCGGGAAGTTGGCCCCGGAACACCAGAGAGCCGCAGGGATTCAACTTCTGGGCTGAAGTTGTGGTGCCCTCGAAGAGGCGCGTGCCCGCGCTGGGGACGGCCGGGTGGGCGCGCGGCTTCCACGCGTGTGGACCCGGACTGGCCCTTCCCCTCCCCCGGCCCGGCTTTGTGCTGGAGCCGCGCGTTGGGAAGGCGGGTTCCTTGGCCCGCCTAGTGGAGCTGGGGAAAAGAGGGACAAACGTGGAGATCGAGACTGAAGGAGGCTTTTAGGTAGGACTCCAGCATCCACCATTGACCAGGGGTTTGTCCCCTCTAAAGAGGAACCTGGCCGACAAAGAGTATCCCGAGGGTCCCCAGAAAGTGAAGTCCCGCCCTGGCTGCCGGCCGCTAGCCCGCCTTCCCCAATGGGGGCGCTTTGTTCTCGGCCCCTGTAACCCATTCCTGGGAACCGCCCCGCAGCGCTGGCCCTAACGTGGGCTGGGACCCGGGCCGCCGCCAGGTGTCAGCGCTGGCCACCGGGTGCCCACGGCCGCCCCCCCAGCCCCGGGGCTCGAGTCCCGAGGTCCTCTCCGCGGTGCGAGTCGGCCATCCCCTGGGATGGAGAGGGACTCTTCCCCTTCCGGAAGTGGCCACGTCTGGACGGCTCGACTTCCCGGGCTCGGGCACAGGGAGGCACGTGGGCAGGGAAGGAGCGCCGGCCGGGGGTGGGTCCTCCGTTCGTAGTGTGGAATCTGGACTAGCGTCTCAGCCACCCCGAGTTGTGTAAGCTCGTCCCTCTAGAATAATAGTAGCCCCCAGTTATTGAGAGCTTTGGGTATTTTACAGGGTCTAGCCCAGGTAAGGTGTTTTCCAGGAGGATTTGTGAAGTTCCCCCCGCCCCCGTGCTTCTCAGGTGACTTATGCTTGGAAGCATTTGGAAGTCCAGGAGAGGGTCCCTGATGCCACTCGCATTGCTAATGGTTGGACTCTATAGGGCTTGTCCTATTTGGGGAGCCATGGGGACAGATGGGGTTTCTGAGCAGGGTCTTCAGTGCAGTTCTGGATTTCAGATCTAAGAATTTGGCGTCTGTATTCTCCTTTGCTCTTTGGGGTTGTGGTTTCTGTGGGACTCAGCTTGGGCCTTGGGCCCATAGTTAATATCCTAGAGAAGAGAGTGGAGGTGCTTGGCTTCCTTCCCTCACCCACCTGGCCTTACCTGACTGCTCCACTCTCTCCAGGCCCAAGTTGGGGCCTCAGTAGGGATGCTGAGGTGGGGTTCTCCACCTGTTTTTTATCAGCCTGTCTTCACCAGAATTGGGAGGAGTGGTGGTTTCTTTTCTTTTCCTTTTTAATTAAAAAAATTTTAAAGCCTTACCTGAAGATATGTTTAATTGATTTTTAGAGAGAGAGGAAGGGAGAGAGAAACATTGATGTGAGAGAGAAACATCAATTGGCTACCTTCCACACATGCCCCCACCAGGGATCACCCCAAAGCTTTTTGGTGTACCGGACTACACTCCAACCAGCAGAGCCACCCCGCCAGGGCTGGAGCGGTGGTTGCTTTGACTGGCTTGGGTGAGGCTGGCAGGCCTGTGAGCTCAGATCCCGAGCAACGGTTACCAGGAGCAGGCAGATGGGATTTGCAATTCTCTGTGGACCGCGTTTCTCAGTGTTCTTTTGTGTTGGGAAGGGGAAGATGCTGCAGTGTGGGGTATTTTTCTTCTCACCTGGAAACTTTGACACATGATGGAGACATGGCCCAGGAGCCAAGTGAGTCTCAAGGGGATAAGGAAGGAGGGAGGGGGGCTCCTTAGAGCTGAGGTGGTGGGAGGGCTTCCTGGCAGGGGGGAGGTTGTGGTTGAGCTAGCCTGAAAGTACTAAGCTTTGGGGTAGGCTCTGGCTTGGAGCTTAGGTGTTCTTTCTTTCTTTCCTTTTTTCTTTCTTCTTCTTTTTTCAAAAAATAAAGTTTAGTTTCTTTTCTCTTTCCCAGCCCTGCCTTCCCCCTGTCCAGATTTGATTTAAAAATGGAGATACGAAGTGTCATAAAATGCCTCCACAGATCTCCCCGTGGGAGATTCCTCGGGTCACACAGATCTGTGTCTCTGAGGGTTCACCTTGGTCCCAGGGGGAAGCAGGTCAGAGCCCCACTGGGGACTGGTGAGGTACAGTGTGGTCCCTGGGCACCTGACCTTGAATGGGCAAGGGAAGGCTGCTAGGGCCGCAGGCTGTTCAACACCACTCCCGAGAGAAAAGAACAGGTTTGTCTCAAAAGGTCTGTGTGTGTGTGTGTGTGTGTGTGTGTGTGTGTGTGTGTGTTTCCTGTGGTCTTTTGTTTGCCTCACAAGGAGAATGGCTTGTTCTGGAATAGTTATTTGCTGTTTTTCTCTCTTCTCCTTCTTGAAAGGCATAAAATTCCTTTTTGCCTTAATTATGGGGGCTAGTAGAGACATTTCCCCACTGCCCGGCCGAGTGGGTGGGGGGTGGGGGAGGCGCTCACTGCCTCAGCCCGGGCTCAGAGCCTTCCAGAGTTGATGTCACTCCTGGCTTCAGCTCCACAGGCAGGGTGGAGCTGGTTTAAGTCTCTACCTGTGGCTCATGGTGGGTTCCAATAAAACCTCATTAACCCAGATTGGTGGGGAGGGGAAGGGATGGGAAAGGAGAGTGGCCTGGAAAGAATTAGTGAGAAGCTCGGATTGTGGAGTGTTTTATAGAGCAATCTTTTCTGTTGCAGCAGAATCTGGGATTCTGGAAGCCCTTGGGAGTGAAGTATCCAGATTTTTTCAGGGAGCTAAGAATCCACATCACCCTCCTAGGGGAGGTCTCTCCGAGAGATTTATTTCCCTTCCTTTATTAAGAGAGGAGCACTAACAGGAACTGGCTATGGGTGCCGGCGTCCTCGCCGTTGTCAGCATGTCCGGTGACCATATGCCTCTGGGTTTATTAATCTCCCAGGCGTACTTTGCCCCTGGGCCCGGTGCCCCCAGGTTGCTCCATTTTGAACTCTGATTTGTTTAGGGTTTTTTTTCCCCTTCCATCCCTGTCAGGTAGCAGCCAAAAGTGACACAGGTGTGCCTAAGTATAGTTAGCAGCTTTTCGGTTTGGTTTGAAATGGCAATTTTTTCCATTCTTTTTTTTAAGATTTTGTTTATTTATTTGTTTGTTTACTTACTTATTTATTTATTTAAGAGAGAGGGGAAAGGAGGGAGAAAGAGAAGGAGAGAAACATCGATGTGCAAGAGGCTGCACTGATCAGTTGCCTCTTGAACGCCCCTTACTGGGGACCTGTCCCGCCTCCGAGGCATGTGCCTGACTGGGAATTGAACTGACAACTTTCTGGTTCACAGGCCGGTGCTCAGTCCACTGAGCCACACCAGCCAGGGTTCACTTTCCTCCATTCTGAGAAACAAATCAGATGTGGTGGAATGGTGTCTAAGACAGGAGGGTCCAGCCCTGAGTGAGGGTCTTGCCTCTGATCACTGTTCCTGATCTGTGACGTGTGGATCTGGTTTCTTCACGGGCTTCAGCTGGGACCTCAGTGGTGTCCCTGCTGGGACCTAGAGTGACAGACAGGCTGTCAAGGGTGTTTCTTGTGGGCTCCCCGGTGAACAGACATGAATGGCCTCTGGGTGGGAGCACCTGATGACCCCATGTCCCTCCACCTGGCTTCAGTTGTAACTTGCCGATGACAGGTAAGCTGGACCCAGGAAGACTAACTCTCGGTACGTTCTGATTGGCAAAGGCCTCGTGCTTAGTTTGGGTCCTGTACCTGTGCACCCTACTGTTTGGCAGGCCAGACACAGCTTGAGGTCAAGCACCGCCCCAGAACCGAGTCTCAGCTTGGCCACTGATTTAGCACGTAATCTCTGGTGAGTCAGTTCACTTCCAAATCTTGATGTCCTGTGCAAAGCGGATAACATACCTGTTTTCGCTGTCCTCATTCTGTCACTTGCGTGTGCATGTCGTAACGAACGTTCGGACGTGCCAGAGGAGAGCTAGTTGTCGATGTAATTAGAGCCACTCTTAATTGAGTGCCTGCCATTGGTTGAGGGCTCAGTGCTTTTCCTACCTTTTTTAGTCTTTACCCCAAACCTCTATGGTTGGCAGCATCACCTTGTGGAGGCAGCCTGTCGAGCTGAGCTGCTCCAAGGGGCAGAGCCAGGGTGTGCGTGGCATGATAGCACTGATGGACTGTCGCGTCTTCCCCACGCAGCCCAGCCTGTGGGGCTGGCTGAAGCCTGCACAGCCCTGTGGGTGTCTGCTGTTCCACCCTGAAGAACCATGTGTGTGCGTGCTTGCGTGCGTGTGTGTGTGTGTGTGTGTGTGTGTGTATGCGTTGAACGGAGGGGTCGATGGGGTGACCTGAGCTGGCCTGAAAAGTCCTTTTAGGCAAACCCAGGATTTAAGCAACATCCTGGACTTTGGCCAGGTGTGTCTGATGGTCACTTAGGGATAAGCAAGCTCCCATCCCAGGGAGATTAGGTCAGGAAGCAGTGGGACCCATGAGAGCAGGTAGGGGAGTGTGCACCCGAGGCCCAGTGAGGGGGCGTGTTTGGATGGCACCCTCAGTCTTGCTGGTATGCTGTCTTTCAGCTTGGGCATGAGGGGGCGGACATTTGCAGCGTTAGTTGATTCTTTTTTAAGCCTGGGAGCCAGGTGCCATGCACAGAGCTGGGTTACCAGGACCCAGGACTCCTGGCTCCCAGGCTGGGTCCCCCTCCTCAATGCTCCTCCTGGCCCCTCCAATTCCAGGTCCTGCTGCCGGAGCAGCTACGTGAGGAACTGGTCCATAAATGATTTCTAGTCCCAGAACCTTGGTAGTTTTACGGAACGAACTACTTCCTGATTTTCTCCTCCTTTTCAACAACCAATTTTGGGGTCTCTGGTTGAGAGTCCCCCTCCCTCCCAGGGCCTGCCAAAATATGACTAGAGAGAAAGAATGGGATTGGGATTAAGGGAGTCTGGAAGGAGGGCTTTTGGCTCCAGGACCCCGTACTGTGGACCGGGCTCAGCATGGTGTCACTTCCCTTTCAGTTGTTTCAGCAGCAGCTGGGCTTTGGGTGGGAGTGAGCATTCTGGACCACTCCGAGCAGCCACGAGTGCCCAGGCAGCGCCGAGGGTATGTGGCCTGTGTCCCTCCCTCGATGCAGGAGGCTTGTTTGGGGCACAGGCTGCAGAGCTTGAGGCTACAGAGGCAAGACGTAGTGCTCGGGGTCACTTGGGCAACTGCACCTGCCAGCTCTGGGTGACTGGGGAACCCTCCCCATAGCACAGGAAGAGCTAGCTGTACCTGTGTGATGTGACCTCCTCGGCCTGTCCTCTGGAAGCTTGCACTTGGTGGGGAGTTGGCACTGAAAGTTCCGCCGTAGGCCCAGGCCCCAGGCAAAGGCACTGAATCAGCTTCCCTGGGCTTGGTCCTGGTGCTGGGGGCTCCAGAGCTGGGGTGGCATGGTGTGGCCTAAGCTTCCTCTGGAAAGTGTCCCACTGCCTGTGCAGGTTTGGGGACCAGAAGTGTTAGGGGGCAGGCCTGTGGGGGAAGAACAGTGCAGCAGGCAGTCTCCCAGCTGGGGGGCCGCTGGGCTGGGGAGGGAGGCTGCTGGCAGGACCTTCTCACGGACCCAGTCATCTGCCCAGTCATGCTTCCTGCTGACTCAGGAGGCTTCCCCGTGTGTCCCCCTGCCCCTGGAGCCCCTGGAGCCCCTGGAGGGTCTCTTCCCTCCTGGTGTTTATGGCTGGCCGCGTGGGCTGTCTAATTACACGTGGGGGCTGCTCTTCCTCCGGCCTTCAGCCCTGGGAAAAATGCTTCCTGGTGAGTCACCTGGGGGTTGCAGCCCCAAGAGAGTTTCTTATGTGTGTGTGTGTGTGCATGTGTGAGTACATGCAGGGGTTGGGGGTGGGAGGCCCAGCCCATAGCACAGGCTGCAGCGATAGCTGCCCTTGGGCTTCCCTGCTGGTAAGCTGCCCTTGGAGTTTTAGGGAAACCTGGTCGCCACCTGTCTGCAACTTCCTCCTCAGGAAGCGGTCTTCCTTTTTCCCTCCCTTTCTGACCGTCTTTTCCCTTTTTAACTGCAACTCTGACACCGCTCTGTCCCTGGCTTTAGAAGTCTGCAGAAGATACTCCTAACTGAGAAGAGCAGCCAGAACACCCGGCCTTCCAAGTCCCAGTGTGCCCCCTGTGTGGCTGGGGCAGGTCCTGGCCCCTCTGGGCCTCAGTTCCCCATCTGCTCAGGGGGCCTCCCTTCCCTTCTTCAACTCTGACAGCCGTGTGGTTGCAGGGAGACCTTGTTCTGGGAAGGGAGAAGGTGTTCCCGGGGGGTGTGGGGTGCAGTCATTGTTCCTGGGCGGGGGGCACCAGCTACTGGAGGGGTGGTCTGTAGGGGTGAAGTGAGGGCAAGCTGCTCGGAGGAAGTGAACTCAGAGCTCAGTGGTGGACAGAGACCCCCAGGCGAGGGAAGGCTGGGGTGGGGGCGGGTGATATTTTCTGCACACACCCAGGCATCCTGGCCACCTGCCCCAGGTCTGCTCATTAGCAGGAATGGAAGCCACGTTGGGCAGGTTGGGGCAGTGGGGAAAGTGGATGTGTTCATTGCTCCACTCATCAGCTGAGTCATGGTGCCAGGTCCCCCCCCCACCCCACCCCGAGACCTACCCAAGCAGCCTTGACCGGGAGCCCACACTGTGCGGGCCACGGGTGGGGGGGGTGGGGCACACGCAGTGAGGCAGACTGGGGCTTGGAGGCCCCATGTCCAGCCTGGCCCGCTTCAGTGCTGAGTGGTTTGGTGCATGGGCCTCTTTCGGTCTCGGTGAGCCCATCTGTGACATGGGGGGAGCAGCCTGAGAGGCGAAAGGGGAGTCATACATTTGGGCATTCAGCAAGTCTCCAGGCATCACAGGACTGGTGGGAGCCTGGGCAGGGCGGGTCTCTCTCTGCCCCTGCTGCCCTGACGTAGTTCTGCCTCAGGGTCATGAGCCCTGCCTGGCTGGACCAGATCTGAAAGCCCTGTGCAGATGTGGAGGGGTCCTCACCTGGTCACCAGGGGTGCATGTAAGAGGGGGTGGCCATTACGGGGACCAGACAGGAGGGCCAGTCTGAGTAGACAGACCTGAGGGGTGGTGATGGCTGAAGGTCATTCATATTCAGCCTGAGAAAAGGGGTGCACCCCAGAGTCCCAGAGCAGTTTCAGATCAGGTGCTCAGGCTGTGAGGCAGTGTTTTCTGGCCACAGGAAGTCTTGTGGGATCAGGGGCAGGGGGCTATATTCCTTGATGGAGACAGCAGAGGCAGCAGAGGTGCCAGTCCCATGGCGCGGTCCCCTGCCCACAGGGGCAGCAGTCCCCTGAGCTGGGACGGCTCTTGGGTGCCATTAATCTCCAGGGGTGTTGCGGACCACAGTGGCGTTAAATCACCGTCTTTCCTACTTGGGGCTACCAGCACTTGCTGTGCCCCCGTTGGCCTTTGCTCCGCACTTTCTGGGCCTTCAGCAGGGGGATGGGACGTGGGGACATGGGAGGAGACTTCTGGAGGGCTGAGGTGAGCTCATTCATCCCCCGCCCCTAGCATCCCTGGCCCCTGGCGCGAGCTGGGCCCCAGGAGGCCTCCAGAGGGCATGAGGACTTGGACTGCTGTTTCCATGCCACCTCGACGGCCTCGGATGCGCAGGACTGCCTGGCCTGCTTGGGGAATTGGCTGTGACGGCCCCATGGCAGGGAGGGGCGCAGGGCCAGCACTGGCTCTTCTCGCTGGAGCTCCTTGGCACCCCTGCAGCCCAGGACAGTATTTGAGGCCTTGGTGTCCCATCTCCAGGGAGTGTCCCAGGCGGACATGTGGTCCCGTTGGGGCTTGCAGGGCCCCGGGCTGCGGGGTGTTTAAGGAGCCTCTGACATCACTCCAGCTTCTCCCAGGGAGGACCACTGGGGTGCGGCACTGCTGTCCTGACCACATCTCCAGGATGGGCGTGTGGAGGGGCCCGTGCAACAAGACCCACCATGCTGGGGGCCAGGCCAGGAGGCAGGGCCCACTCGGGCTGAGCAAAGACCCCACCCCCACCTCCCCTGCCCATCGTTCCCAGGCACTCCAGCGGGGCTCGGCTGGGGGTGTGAGCCTGGGTGCACTGTCCCTGGGACAGGCCTGTTGTTACAAAATCTTGGGAAGGTCCCGCCAGGATGCCAGTGCCGAGGTCTCCGTGGTAGTCTGAAGCACCGGTGGAGGCATCCTGGGCTCTGGGAATTAACTGTTCGAGGAGCAGAGAGCCCCCAACCTATGGCCTTTCCCCTCTGCCCCCTGTGGAACAGGATCATTCTGCTAGACCCCCATCTGGGGTTTGCCTGCTGTTGGGGGACGCACTGGGGTCCTGAAGCCTTGGGCTGGGCAGGCAGGACGGGACCCAGAAGGGGCTGGCCGGCCTGCCTTGGTTAGTCCCACCTGGGGCTGGAGTGGAGTGGGTGCCGTGTGGAAGGCTGAGGAGCACACAGGTCTCGGGGTGTGGCCCACGCAGATCACTGCCCGCTCTGTCTCTTCCTCCGTGTGCCAACCGGCATGGTTCTTTGCCTCTAAGCTCATTTTCCTCATCTGTGAACGGGATCTTTCATGTCTTTCCTCAGAGGGCTTTTGAAAAGACCCAGTGAGATAATGTAGTGGTATGACTTGGGGCCCTTCCTTCCTGGGCTCAGAGCAGCAAGTCTTCTGGAGCTTTGGGGCTGACGCCGCCTGGAGAGCCCTCAGGGGAGGGCCCTGGCAGCCCCTCGGGGGCAGGGGTAGAGAGAGGATCCCTCAGACTGCAGTCAATGGCTGGCCAGTCTTACCCCCGAGTGCTGACGTCACAGGGTCAGCAAACCCGGCTTTTGCCCCTTCTCAGAAATCCGAGCTTCCCTCTGCAGGCAGACTTTGCTCGCCTCCGCCTGACCTCTGGCAGGGGCTGGCTCCTGACCCAGGCAGGTGTGGGCTGGGCTGGGCTGGGCCGGGCCAGCCGGCCGTGGGAGGAGGAGGCCTGCCGAACCCAGACACCAGGGCACCTGGGTGGGGGCTCAAGTGAGCCCAGCCAGGCCTCTGGCTGTGGGGGACAGTGGCTCATGCCTGGGACTGCAGACTGAGGGTTGCCCCACCCCAAAGGCCCTCCTTTCCCCTGCACTCCTGAAAACTCTACCTCTGTCACTCAGGCCAGAAAGTACTAGCTCCCCTCTGCTGTGGGATCCCCCCAAGGACACTCTGCCCTTCCGGTGTCTTTCTGGGCTTGCAGCAGCCCCAGTGTGTTGGCTGGCCTGAGCTCTGCTTGGTCCCAGAGGCCGCCCCCAGACTAGCCCACTGCTCCACGTGTGCGAGAGGCAAGGCCATGCACTCCCTGCTTCGAGGCTGGAGCAAAGGGCATCTGTCCTTTTTGCGAATGGGGTTGGCTGGCCACCACACTCTGACACAGGGGACAAAATGTGTTCTTGGCGTCTTCCAGGGTCCCTTTTGCCATCCTTTCCCCTCTTCCATAGCTCCAACTCACCCCTAGCACCCCAGGACCGAAGGAGCCCCGCCCCCTAGAGAGTAGGTGTCTGCCCTGCTGTGGTCTGCGCCCCGCGCCCCTGAGCCTTCCCAGGGACACAGACAGTGAAGACAGGTGATGGAGCGTGCCACTCTCGCTCTGCGTGCGCACAGCTGGGGCCCCAGCTGCTGCAGGTGGGTTGAAAGCAGCACGATTCTGCCCCTGGTGAAACTTAAGAACACTTTGGCCAGAGCAGGGGGAGGAGGTCTCTACAAGCCCATGGGCCAGAGGTGACAGGCCCCCCAGCCTGGTGGAGTCTGGGGGTTAATCAGCCAGAAAGCGATCCTGACGCCTTCATGGGGGGCTGTCTCAGGGGTCCTGTGCTGGGCTGCTGGCCTCAGCAGTCCTGTTAGGACAGCCAGGGCTGGGGAGGGACGAGGCTCTGGAGGCCTTAGCGATATCTCTGGCCCTGTGGGCTGCCAGTTACCGTCCCCAGAGTCACCTTGATTTGGGACATCGCCAGCCATCTGCCTGGGCCATAATCCCCTTCAGGAAGCTGTGAGCAGTGCCATCAGGCATCACCCCCACCCCCACCCCGCCAGGTGGCAGTCTGCTGTAGCTGCTGCATGTGGCTGCCTTGAGTCCCCTGCCACCCACCTGGAACCAGGAGCCCCCTGGGCGACCTGAGGCAGGTTTTCCCAGTGCTCGGTCTGGTCACTTTCCCCTGCCACTGCTGTCTGGCTCCCAGGGCAGCACTGGCCGGGCAGCCTTGCTCACACTGAGCGGGATCCTTTCTAACCCGGCCGGGTGCTGGCAGGTGGGGAAAGCAGAGGAACTGGTCTTCCAGCTCCTGGCCCTACACCCAGCCCTCAGCTGGGCCTGTTGGGAGACAAGTTCCTGCATGTGGGCTGCGGGCAGCACCGCTCTGCAGAGGGTGGGTCGGGGCTGCTGGTGGTAGCTCTGACCTGGTTTGGGCATCAGGGCTGGCGCTGGGGGCCAAGATCCCCTCTTGACACACCCCTGGCCTCTTGGGCTACCCCAAGTGCGTAGCATGGGGCAGGGGAAAGGCCTCTGTGACCCTGACTTTGGGTTTCCCATCTGCAAAGCCCGACATTCAGGGCCATGAACAATGTAAGTACAGGGGCTGCCCTGCACTCCCGCCCTGCCCTGGAATCCCCCAGAGCTTCCAGGTCTGTCCCCAGGTGCCAGTGCGGGGACTTCAGAGGAAGGTTGTGTGTGTCTTTGGGGGGCAGGTGCCCAGGAGGTCCCAGTGGAAGTGCTGATGGGGATGTTGGGGCCCTTGTGGTGCCCTTGCGGCAGCACATTCTCAGGAAGAAGGTCCCCAGGCCCCTCCTACCCTGGGCTGGTCCGGCGCCCTCCTCTGCAGGTCCCAGCTTGACTCCATTCTCGGTGTTCTCGGTGAAGAGACTCTGAGCTGATAAATCGCTGTGCCTGTCAAGCCGGAAATGCTGATGCTGCCCTGAGGCACGGTGGGGCCCTCCCTCCTGGGAGTGCGGGCAGGGGATAGATTTCAGGGTCTGGAGGCCAAAGCCAGACGTCTGTGCCTCCTCGGTGGCCTACGCCTGCCTCCCTGGCAGCTCCTAAACTGGGCAAGAAGGCTTGGGAGAGGAAGTGGTCAATTGACCCACTACTAGCTCGGTATCTTGGGCAGGAGAGGGCCCTCGTCCTTCTGGGCCCTGGGCTGTGAGCCTGTTGCATCATGACTGCCACCAGCTCACCACCCACACTGCTGTGGCCTTTGCTGCCAGATCCCAGCCTAGCCCATCAGAGCCCAGGAGAGTTCACGGTTCTCCAGCTAAGGTGGGAAACAAGTCCAGAGAGAGGGGCAGAGAGCTGCCTGGTCAGGTGACCCAGCAAGGGGTCTCACCCTGGGGCAGCCACCCAGTTAGGGCTCTTTTCGCTGCTGATGTCCCTGGCTCTGGTCCCTTCCCAGAGACCCTTGCTTCCCTCCCCAGCTCCACCTGCCCCTCCGATAGCTCCTGTTGTTTTTAGGCTTGCTACTGCTTCGGACCAGGGGGCTGGTGGACAGCTGCCTGGACCACCTGAGCGGGCGGAGGAGGAATAGGAGGAGGAAGACAGGGTGGTGGTTTTCAGCCCCTGCCAGGCATCAGGACTGAGGCTTTTTATGTTCATTTCCTGCTTCTTGAGCTTCTTGCGCCTCTGAGGTTTAGGAGTCCCCCAGCTTCACGGTGAGGCCAGTTATGGCTGACAGATCCCTAAACCCTCTTTTCCCTGTGTGCTGCCACGCTGCTGAATCCCCAGTGCTGCCCCAGTTAGTGACTTGGGCCTAGTGGGGTCTTACCCTCCAGGCTACCCAGGGGCTTCAAGGCCCTGCCCTAGCGTCTCTAGTAGGGTGGTGGCTCTCTGCGCCCCAGTCTCCCTGGCTCCCCTTTCCGGAAGCTTGCTGGAGGGGGCACATGGCTGAGGGTCCTGGGAGCTCACCAGGGCAGACCACCCTTACTTGCTTTTCTCCCCAAAGCCCCTGGATGGTCATCCCCCAAGTCCTGAATTTGAAGACCGGTTAAATATTGAGCGGCATTGTAGTTTTATCATGTGTTGTTGGAAAACAACTTGCTCCTGTGACCCTGGTGATACCTTTCAAGGATCTGTGTTTTGTCCATCCCTCAAGTCAAGCAGCAGGGGACACGTTAGTGACTCAGGGTGTGGGCTGGAAACCACAGGTCTTGGGGCTGGGTGGCTGCTGTTAATACAGTGGCAGGGGGGATGGGTAGGGGGGGTGGTTGGCCTGGAGTTAGAAGCTTCTTACTTGAGCCTGTCTGAGCTCCCCACTTGGTCTGCCGCCTTGTGACCTAGGAGCTTCGATGCCCAAGGAGCTTTGGAGGGAAACACGGTCCCAGATCCCCTCAGCTGGCCGGGGCAAGGGCTCTACTCAGGTGACGGTTCCCCAGGAGGGTGGCCCTCCTTGTGGCCAGTGTGGGCTGCTCTTGAAGCTTCTCTGCCAGCCTTTAACCACAGACTCTCAACTTGCTCCCGGGAATGGCTGGCAGCTGAGTGATGAAGACCCAGCCCCCAGTGGCCTTGACCCCATGCTGTGGGCCTGGCCCACCTTCTCCACCTCAGGAATATGGGCTGGCACCTTCGTCCCCTCTGGCTGGGGCACAGATCAGAAATTCTTACTTAGCGATGCTCTCTGGAGCCTCTTGTGTTGAGAAGTTCTAGGTGAACTTTAAAACAGAAGGGGCAGCCAGGGAAGGTGGTCCCTTGGGGCTGGGGAGAGGGAGGGAGATGGCAGGTGAGGCGAGCAGGTGCTCCCTGGGGGGCTGCAGACACTCACTGCCACTGCCCAGTGGCCTCGGGCGAGTCCCCCACACTGTCTGTCCGCTAGTTCCTTATCTATGGGAGGTGTTGGCCTCGGCCTTGCCTGTAGGAACGAGGGGGGAGCAGGTGGGAGGTGTCCAGGTGTCCGGTGTCCAAGAAGGCCTCCCTCCTTTCATGTTCTTTCCTCCTCCCAGAAGCCTTTGGTGTGGCCAAGGGACCAGTGTGGCTGAGACAGAGGTGGGCTGGCTCTCGCGCTCCCTGCCCCCCAGCCTCATGGGTCTGCCCCTGACCCCAGAGCCCCACTGGAGCCAAACCTGACCTTGTCCTTTCAGGCGGGTGGGCTTCCCCTTTGCTGAGGATGGGGAGGGAGCGGAATGGTCCTTGCTTGGAGCAAACTGAACATGTGGAGAGTTTAGCCCTTAATTTACCACAAGGGTTTGGATTTGGTGTATGAAAAGCTGATTTTCCTGGGATGTGGAGAGGGTAAAGGGTTTTATTAGAGACCGGGCTGGCTTGCCTTTCCCATCCCTGGCAGGTTCCAAGTCCGGCCAGCCTGTGTCTGAGCAGCCCCGAGGCATGGCCAGTGGTCTCTTGGAAGGACCAGGGTCAGAGGCAGGGCTGAGCAGAGCCCCACGTGAGGCCTTGCGCCAGCTGGCCACAGCTCCTCGGCCCAGCAGGACGGCTGAGCAAACCCCAAAGTGTCACCCCAAACTGCAACCGGCTGGCCCTGGCGAACCGCGTTCAAACTCAGCAGTTTCTGCTCATGTCCTCCCCAGGCAGCGGGCTGAGGTCATCATGGGAGGGTCAGGTGCAGCGAATTCAGCCCATCCCCTCCTTGGTGGGGACCCAGCCCTGGAGGGAGAGGCTGCCCTGAGGCCTGGGAGCTGGTTTCAGGGGAGAAAGTGTTTGCTTAAGAGCTTGCTGTGTAAACAAGATCCACCGAGGGATAAGCTGAGCCCAGCTGAGGAGACAAATTGTTTTCAGGGACAGGGCAGATCCAAAAATCTTATCGAGTCGTGAGAGAGGCCCCGCTCTTGGGAAATTGCTAACCTGTTGGGGCTTCTCTGTGTGGGTGAGAAGCTGGGTCTCCCTGTCACCGTCCGGTGCCGCGGCGGCGGGGCCTCCACGGGTGCCGTGGAATAGGGCCTGGCCCGTTGGCTTCAGTGCTGTCTATGGTGTCATGGAGGCTGCCCTGGTTGGGGCCCTGCCCCTGCTCCGTGTCCGGCTCTCTCTCCGAGGGGAGAGTCAGTGTGTGGGGATCAGGGCTCACCCCCAGGGCCTGCCTGGGGGACAGGGCGGGTGAGCAGTGGCACTGGGCAAGCAGGAAGCACGGTTGGGTGCTGCCTGCCCTGGCCCCAGACGGGTCAGTGTGCTGGGCCAGGGGCGCCTGCTCTGCCTCTGTCTTGTGAGTGGTGGTCTTTGTTCCTGAAGGGGGCAGACTGGGGGGGCTGGGGCTTTGGGGAGGTAGGGCAGGCATCTGAAGCATCGCTGAGGACTGTGAGTAGAGGTAGGGTGTGGCCCAGGGTGCAGGTGGAGGTCAAGGACCATGGGCCTTGTAGATGGGCCACGGCCACTCGGACGGATCTTCCTGGGGCCAGAGCCCTTTTCCAGGGAGGTGCAGTTCGGGTTTTGCACTTTCAAAGAAAGCTCTGTGCTATTTCTAACCTTGCCATTTCTACACATGTCCGAAGCTTCCCTTGATGGGAAGCCCCAATCTGGTCTAGTTCACAGGGCCACAGGGCTTGTCTGTCCTGCCCTGCACTGCCCAACTCAGGAGTGAGGCCCTGTGGCCTGTGGCCAGGACCTGGCAAGGCCTCCTGGGCTGAGGAGGCCTGTTCCCTGGAGCCCAGCCTCGGGTGGGGCCTGCCTTCTGACAAGTCTGCACAGAGCCTCCGGGGGACCAGCTTCTTCCTGCCCCCTCTTCTCTAGAAACTTCACCCACCTCCACCTCACCTCTTCCCAGACAGACCCAGAGGCCCCCTCCCCATGCTGAGTGGCTCTTGCTCCCCAAGATCAGCAGCCACCACTGTTACTGGGGTGCTTCTGCGGGCTAGGCTCTGTGAGGTCCTTCAGAGCAGAGACTGACTGAAATGTTGTGCCAACCCTGGAATGTAGGTAGGATCATCACCCCATTTTACAGATCGGGAGACTGAGGCCATAAGAGAGTTAGTAATGTCCCCAGGGCTGCTTAGTTGGTAAGTGACAGAGGTTAGGGGTTCTTTAGCCAATCTGGCTACTGATATTGGGGCCCTCTCAAAATGGGCTGAATTACAGGGTTGTTTGGGTCAAAGTCTTGTCGATGAACAGGACACTCATGGCTACCCGTCCTGCCACCTGCCGTCCCAGAGCAAGTGTTTCTGCATGCGCCCACCCCTCCGTGTGTGGTGCATCCCGCCTCCTTCTGGGCCAGGCAGGCAGTATCCCGGGCGGCTGTCTGCACACAGGGCCTGTCCCAGGTCCACAGCCCATCTGTTGGCACCTCTTTGGTGCAGGGCCCCTTCCAGGTCAGCTTCGACCTCTTCTTTCCTGTGGCTGCAACAGCAGACCAGCCGGGGGGCGTGTTGGGGCGAGACCTGACTCGGCACAGAGGACTCCACCAGGCCCACTCCCGCCCCTCCTCATGCAAGGAAGGCCCTTGGTGTGCACACCCCGGGGCCCAGCGCGCCTGGAGACTGCCTTTCTGAAGCCAGGGCACTGAGGCTTTTGACAGCCCTGACCGTAGACCTTAATGCTCCTGAGTCACTGGGCCAGTGGGTTCCATGAGAGCAACGGCCTGTAGGCCTGGAACTCTCAGCAAACAGAGCTGCTTGGGGCGAGGCATTTCTGCACCCCCAGCACCTGAACGGGGCTGTGTTGTCGTAGCATGGGCGGGGGTGGGGGGGACCAAAGGGCTGCCCAGAGCTGAGGGTCCTGAGCAACCCACAAAGGCTTCTTTCCTGTTCTGGGGGCGGACAGGGGCCTCAGAGTGGCAGCGCCCTGGCAAGCCTCCACTCATACCCTTCTCTGACCCTTTTCCAGCAACTCCTGGCAACGAATGTGCCACCGGAAGATCAGGATGGCTCCGGGGACGACTCTGACAGCTTCTCTGGCTCGGGCGCAGGTGAGCTGGTCTGAGGGCCTCACCTCCAGGTGGCAGCGGGCCGAGGGCTGGGACTGCGGCTAGGCGGCCCCTGGATGGGCCCGAAGGGTGGTGCCGGGGAAAAGCTAGAACAGGCATGGGCGTGGATTGGCTGCCGCAGGTCCCAGGAGGCCCCGAGGCCACCTGCTGTGGACACACTTGGGCTCCCACCCTCCTCTTCACTCCCTGGGAAACCTTTGGAAGCCTGTTTGACTTCTCCAAGCCTGTTTCCTCCTCTATAAAATGGGAATAATATCTTGACTTCATGAGTTTGTTGGGAACTAGCTGTGAGGCAGCATAGAGTCTGGGGGGCCGCCTATCGTTATAAATGGCCTCTTATCATCCCTGTTTCCCCGTTCCCCGGGGAAATGAAGTCCCTGAGCTAGAGGCGGTCAGGGAGGCCTCCCAGAGGAGGTGCTTTTGAACTGGACCTCAGGAGAAGGCTGTGGCTATCCGTGGGGAAAGTGGCTGAGGCGGAACTGGGTGCTGGGACCTGGGTCTGAGTTCTGAAGGAGACTGGGCCCTCCTGGGGAGAGAGCAGGCATGACAGGGAGGGGCTTAGGTAGGTATGTGCACTGGTGACAAGGTATTTGGGCCCCTGCGGATACCCCTAGCAGGGAGCGGGTTTCAGCCATTGCAGGAAAGATTTTCTCCCGGACGGCCTTCATGACGGCCTTGGCTCCAGAGAAGAAGGCAGCTCTCCTTGTTCGTTTTCCACAGTCAAGTTTAGCTCCAAGTAGCTTTACCCTGAGGGCAGAGCCTGTCACAGGAGGAGTTTGCTCTTCTAGCCTGGGAACGGGGGGGATCACGGGTCCTTCCTGAGTCGTCCTCGCAGCCCGAGCACGGCTGGTCTAGAAGGTCTGAGGTCGCCTCCGTCCCAACAAATGCCGCTCCTGACCCTACAGGTGCTCTGCAAGACATCATCTTGTCGCAGCGGAACCCCTCCACCTGGAAGGACCTGGCACTGTTGACGGTCACACCCACAGCTCCAGAGCCCACGGACATCGGTCCCATCACTGCCTCCACCTCCATCCTGCCAGCCATTGAGGGGGACAAGGAGGGAGACACAGTGTTTCTGGCCAAGGTGGAGCCTGACTTTACCTCCCAGGAGAAGACTGCCCTCCCACCTAGTGAGACCACACCACACCCAACCACCTACCGGGTGTCAACAACAAGAGCTGCCACTGCCCAGGCACCCGTCACCTCCCATCTCCACCGAGACATGCAGCCTGACCACCCTAAGACTTTAGCTCCCAGAGGAGCTGGCCAGCTTGACCCTCACATGCCCAGCGTGGAGGACGGGGGTCCTTCTGCCCATGAGAGGGCTGCTGAGGAGAAAACTGCCACCCACTTCTCAGTGGGGGAGGGCTCTGGGGAGCAGGTACGTGTCTGCTAGCTATAGTCCTCTGCATGTTCTGGGATGGTGGGTGACCAGTGGGCTTGGTGGCCCCTGTTGACAGGTTGAGTGCCGTGCCTCGGGGCGGGGGACGGGGGGAAGGTCAGCCAGCACTCCCGGCACCCTATGCCCTGTGAGCACATCCAGTTCCCCACCATGGAGACAGGGTCGTGAGGACCCGCCTTCCCTTGGCCAGGGCTGAACAGGCGAAAGCAATGAGACCAGAGCAAGAGGGTCCTTCAAGATCCCCAAGAATGGGCTCGCCACACTTTGGCAGGGCTCCCGCCGCAAGTGTCAAGTGTCACCGTTTTATATTTGCCTTCTAGGGCCATGGCAATTTTACCCCGGGACACTAGAGTGAGCCTATTGATTTTCATGTGAACACGTGTGCTTTAGATCGCATATCTGCCGCAGTCCAGCCAGGGCCCCATGTGATGTGCTGAGGGGGGCCCAGCTTTGGGGTCTGGAGGTCCGGCTTTGGGAGGGACTGAGCTGGTGGCGGCTCTGACCCTGGAGGCCTGATCTGCTTCTGGGTTTGGAAACAGACCCCGGTGCTGCTGCCACGGCGGCCCACCCCACACTGATCCTGTCCCTGTCCTCCTGTAGGACTTCACCTTCGACGTGTCCGGGGAGATCACGGCTGGGCCTGTTCTGGAAGTTGGCCCGCGGAATGAGCTGGAGCCGGAGCCGGATCGCGGGGCCTCCCAAGGCCTCCTGGACAGGAAGGAGGTGCTGGGAGGTGAGTTTCCTCCCAGGTGGGCGGGGAGGTGGGCACACTGCTGCTCTTGGGGCGGAGGGCTGTCGCCAGCTCTGGTGTGGGGCTGACCACAGGCAGGGCCCCCTTGGGGGCTGGTGGCCCAGGAGCCGCCAGACCGAGCCAGCCTTTGTCTGCCCGCCCAGGGGTCATCGCCGGAGGCCTGGTGGGGCTCATCTTTGCCGTGTGCCTGGTGGGCTTCATGCTGTACCGGATGAAGAAGAAGGACGAGGGCAGCTACTCCTTGGAGGAGCCGAAACAAGCCAATGGTGGGGCCTACCAGAAACCCAGCAAGCAGGAGGAGTTCTACGCCTGACGGGAGCGGTCCTCCCCCGCCCCCCGCCACTCGCTAGGCCTCCACTTGCCTCTTCCATGAAGGACTGCAGGCCCCGAGTCCCCCAGCACCGTGCCACCTCCCCAACACTCCCAGCCCCTCCAGGCCACTTCCTGCAGAGTCCTGGGGCAGGCTGGGAGGCTCGCCTCTGCTTCTCTGACTTCTTCCTGGAGACCGGGGCACGAGGGCTTTCCTCATCTGACCTTTCTGCCGCATCCAGCACCTGGCATTGTGCCATATTGACTCAGTTTCTCCACCCTAGAACAACTGCTTTGGACCTGGCCAGCTCGCTGTGGCTGGGAGATGCTGGGGCTGAGAGCTGACACATTGGTGGCACTTCCTGGTAGAGACCAACAGCCTCCACGGCGTGGACGGCGGAGTGGTGGGGAGAGGTGTTCGGGGCTCCACCGGAGTCCACTCTGTTTTGTGGGGAGGTCTAATTTAGATATCAACTTGTTTTTGCACATGTTTCCTCTAGTTTCTTTGTTCATAGCCCAGTAGACTTCGTTACTTTTGAGGTAAGTTAAGTTGATTTGGTTAATGTCCCGTCTTGCTTCCCTAATCTACGGTCAGGATGCAGCATCAGGGTTAAGAAGACTTTTTTTTTAAACTAGGAGAACCAAATCTGGAAGCCAACATAGTGTACGTGTTGTCTCCTGAGTTTGTCACTCACGTGTGCAACAGGGTATGGAGTGTCTGGGTGGCCCCGGCGGCGGGCCAGCAGGCCTCGGCTGCCATGGGTAGTCACTTCTTTTGAGCTGGCGTGCCTGTGTCCATGAACCCGGGGCCGGAGCCTGGGCTGCTGCAACGTTGAGGAGCCCACGTGAGAGTTGAGTTCTGGAACCTCAGGCTGGGGACAGAGATGACTGTGGGCTAAGAGGTGGCAGTGGCCCAGAGAATCTCCCACAGACCAAGTTCTTCCTTTGACACCATCTCTGGAGACACTTTCTCCTGGCAGGTGGCGAGAGGGGTCCAGGCACACCTGGCACTGAGCTGCTCCCCGAAGGACCAGGCCCACCTTCGATTAGCTCCTGTGGCCCTGCCCAGGCCCGGAATCAGGAATGTTCCAAAGAGCGATAGTCTTTTGCTTTTGGCAAAACTCTACTTAATCCAATGGGTTTTTCCCTGTACAGTAGCTTCTTCCAATGTAATAAACTTTAATATAAAGTAGTCACATGAACTCTGCTGCCTTTGCCTCTGCCGGCCCGGTGGATGTGACCCGCCTTCTCTCTGAACACAGCAACGTCGGGACGCGAGCGCTGGCCTTCCTCATTCCTGCGGGGAGGGACTCTAGGGCCAGAGTCTCTCTGGTTGGTTGGTTTTTTGCCTCTGCTCATGGTCTTCGGCAGGTCAGCAGGTTCAGCCAGGGTCGTGCAAGTCCTGATGCCAATGTCTCTGTTGCCAAGCTCAAAGCGCTGTCTCTCGAATGGTTAGCGAAGCTGTGAGGCCCCAGCACAGCCTGGCCTGAGGCCTCAGGCCCACGAAGGCCGGAGCCAAGGCTGGCCCCTCAGACACCTTTGTAGGAGCAGAGGCCCCCAGCCCAAGGCCTTCTGGGAACTCCTGTCCTTATTTAATTTGACAACACTCCAGCTTTTCTGTTGGCCACTCCGAGAAGGGGAGGACATCTCTGACTCAGAGAGACACACTGCCAATGAAGGGAACCTGTGCCCCGTGTTCACTGCTGGGACTTTCTGCCCGGAACATATGACTGGACGTGATTCGGGGGTGGGAAAGGGGTCTGTGACCGTGCTCATCTCTGCTGGTCCCTGGGACAGTGCTGAGCCTATGGCCAGGCCCATTCGTGTCACTCGAATAAACGGTACTTGTCACTCTGGGCTGCAGTGGTGGTTGTATGTCTTTGTGGCCTGGTGATGTCCTTCCCTGTCATATGGGGGGGGGCTGGCTCTGGGCTGTGCGGAGCACCTGTCCCTCCCTTCCCTGTAAGGGAAGCCGTGGCCACCTCTGCTCTCCCGCCCCCTCCCTGTGTCAGCCCTCACCATCTTCCCTCCTCCCAGGCCCTCTGCCTTATTCCGTCCTTCTGGGTCATTCCCTTCCTCAAGCACTCCAGGCCCCCTCCTTACTCGAGTGTGCCGGTCCTATTTGCTCATCGTCCTGGGACTCCAGAAAACTCACTAGCAAACTGAATGCCAAAGGTCAAGACAAATTGCCGGCACATTAGGGAAAAGCTGCAGTGGGAATTGGGGCATGGGGGTTGGGGGTGAGGAGAAAAAGCTCAGCACACTGCAGGGGCCCCAGTGTTCCTAGGACACCTGGTGGCCCTCCCCTGACTCAGTCTCTTGCAGGCTGTGGCCTCCACCCAGCCCCTCAGCTGTCCCTTCAGGGCAGGTCTCTCCACCAGGGGCCTTTGGCACCTGACCTGAAGTCTAGCCCTGTGTGCAGGCCAGGCCCCAGGTGTGTCCAGGTGCACTGTGGGTGGGGCACAGGCAGGGCCTATAGGCTCCGGGCAGCTGGAGGCTGGAGCATGATCTTCAGGTTATTCCACAAACACTGGACACACCAAGTGCTTGTTTTCCGCTGGTCCCTGGGCCAGATTGTGAGGGCCTGATTGGAAGAGGCTATCTGGGTTTACTGAATGCTCTTACTGAACTTAAGTGCAGGCCAGGTACTGCCAGACAGGGCACCTGGGCCATTTTGCTCACCACTGAAAAGACAGCACTGTGGTTAACGATCCCCACTTTACAGACAGGCCGAGGTGCAGAGAGGAAGGGACTTGCCCAAGATCGTGTGCCGGGGAGCCGTGACCTGGGGTTTGGACAAGGGCAGCCCGGCCCCTGTGGCCACATTGGGCCCCGTACACACTGAGGGTGGCACTAGACTGGGGAGGACGTCCACTCCACCAGCAAGTCTTCCCGACCCCAGCCTTCTGGACCACCTGCTTCTGTCATATCCCAGTCGGTTAAGCTGCACCCCAGTCCCACCCTGTTCTCTCTGCTGGATCCTCCCTCCCTGCTTCCGGCTCCTCCTGGGTCACACCCAGGCCCTTCCCCAGGGCGCCGCCCAGGCGAGTGGGGCTGTAACACAGGCTTCCCTGAGTATCTGAGACTAACAGTAAAGAAGCTAAAATGTGAAGCAGTTTAAACACTGTCTTCAAGTCCTGATCTCAAGAAATTTCTCTGCCTATCTCTCCTCAGGCCTCATCTGCTGCCCCACTTCCCATGACCTTGACCCCTCCTTCTCTTCCCCTCTTTTCTGCTTTCCCAGGATTTTCTCTGCCCCACACCCAGAATGGAGCAACTGAGTGCAATTTCATTTTTTCCCTCTGGATCGTGTCCATGCGGCTTGGGTGTGTGTGTTCCACATTGTGTAGGGATGAGGGACTCGCTGAATTTTCCACTAAGGACTCATTTAACTTATTTTCTAAATGCCCTCTTAATTTGAGGCCAGCTTCTGCCTGAAATTGCACTGTCTGCCCTGCTTGCTCAGGATAGCACTGGGTTTCACACCTAAAACAAAGATGCACAGCCCGCCCCTGGGGGTGGGGGGAAGGTCTTTGTTCCTGGGTGGACAGGCAGGTGAGGTCAGTGTGGGCTGGTGGGGCGCAGGGGCACCTCACTCGACTCGGCATCCGGGTCACAGTGGTGCTTCTATGGGCGGGGTCTTGAAGGACAGATCCAAATTGGCCTCTCCTACAAGGGCGAGAAGGCATTCCGGGCAGGAGGCACAGCTCTGGCAAAAACCAACATCAGAAGCTTTGTGGCGGATGTGAACAGAAAGCAGGTGTGGGGAGAGATGGGCTGAGACACAGGGAGAAAGCCGCAGGTCAGGTCATTCCGCCTGGAACCTCTCTGAGAGCCTCTGCAGAGTCAGCAGCCACCAGGCGCCACGGGACAGAGGAGGAATCACTGAGGGTGGGGGACAGCATGGTCGGGGAGAGCGTGGCCAGGGGTGAGGAGGAGCGCCGGGTTTGAGAACCAGTTAAGAGATAAAGGAGGCTTGCCCCACCTCACAGGGTGGCACCCTGCCCTCCCACAGGTACCCTGGGGGGAGCCTGAGGGAAAAGGTGCCTGGGATGTGGCTGTCCTCCGAGCTGGAAGTCAGGAGTGCGGCTGGAGGGACAGTCATCCCAGAGCTGGGCGTGGGGCTGTCTCATGGCCCATCCCAGGATGGCAAGTGGAGCAGCATCAGGGAGAGAAGTCTTTGCAAAGGGTCTGGGGACCGCTCCTCCGATAGGAGTTCTGGGGCCGTTTTCCCACCAGCGAGGTGCCCCATCCGCCTCTCTCTGCTCCAGGGTTCTGGAGTGCACACGTGGGGAGGGCCCTGGGCTGGGAGCCTGCCAGCTGTGCCTGGCCGAGGACACAGCCCTGGCCTGGCTCTCTCCCTCCCCTTCCCCAGCACCCGGTGCCTATCCTTGGGCCACACCAGCTCACACCTGTTCAGGGTGTACCTATGGGTGTGAGGGTGACAGAGCCCGAAGTCAGGGCCCTGGCAGTGCTATATCCTGGGCCTGCTCAGCTTCCGGGATGAACTCAGAGCTTCTCGAGGGAGAGGCCCAGAGCCCTCTGTGCCGTTGTAACCCCAGGGTCACCCCTCGGCAGCTCTTGTCCCGTCACTGCAGGTGTCTGTTCCCACACTGGCCTCCTGCTACCTATCCGGGATGCTTTTCGAGGGCGGATGCTTTACTGCAAACCAGCAAGAAGCAGGGGCTCACCGCAGACACGGCAGTCTCTGCCTTTTGGGTGCTCCCTGTGGCTGCCTGGCACTCTGGAAGTCAGGCCATCTTTAGAGGCTTATTAATGGTGCCAGATACCCCACCCCCCGAAAGATCGATATTGGAGAAAGACAGTCGTTGGAGGGTGTGCGGTGCAACTGGCACTGTCCCGTGTGGCTGAATAGCATGCCCATCGACACGAGCACGGTGGACACTATCGCTCAGCATCTGCCCGCCCAACGATCCAGGCAGAAAGAGAGCGTGTGTCCGCTGGAAGGTGTGCGTGTGAGCGTGTGCCCAGCAGCTGCCTTCGGCAGAGCCCGCGTGTGGGAACAACCCAGATATCCACCAGGAGGAGAATGGATAAATATGTTGTGGTGCATTCACACGATGGAATACTACTCAGCAAGTAAAAAGGACAAACCATTGTCGCACGTACAACACAGGGAGAATCACAGGCAATATATTAAGTGCAAGAAGCCAGACGCAAAAGAGCTCATAGGGCGTACTTCCATGTATATAAAGTTCAGGAGCAGGCAAAACAACGGATGGCCATAGAAGCCAGGGGTACCTCAGCTGGGGGTGTGACACTGTCTAGGCAGTGACTCAAAGGAACCTTCTCTGAAAGGTTCTCTGGAATGTTCTCTGGCTTGATGCTGGCGGTGATTACAAGAGCATATGTATATGTAAATAAATCATTAAGTTACCCACTGGAGATGAGTGCACTCTGTGTATGTTATTTTGTAATGAGAAAGTTAAAGGGGTGGGGGAAGCTTATAAAAGGACTTCTGAGATTCTAATTAGTTCCTTTAAACTCCACTGTAGCTTTTGAGCAGGGAGGAGGGTGGCCCACATGGCCTGCGTTTTCTGCAGCATCCCAGAGGATCCTAATTTATGGGCAGAGAGGCCCAGGGCAAGAACCTTTTGTACTGAGTAGAGCCAGCCGCTGCTTCCCAGGCCTGCGGGGCCCTAGGAGCAGGCAGGCCCCTCCTCCCCCGGCCAGGAGGGTGGGCACCGCCCAGCGGGCAGCCCTGCCCACCCCTCCTCCAGCTGCCGCCAGACCCCGCTCTTCCTCTGGCTCCTGGAGCCTGCCCGACTCGGTGGTGTTTCCAGCACTTCAGGCGGGGAGCTAAGCTGCTCCTCTACTCCAGGAAAATATTTGTTCAGGGACTTGGCACCCGCAGAAGAGGAAATAAAAGCCACCTTGGAGCCGATGGGGCGGTGCAGTCTCGTAGCTCTGTCTGCCCCTCCAGATCGCTTCCGAGGCCCAAGGCCTGCTGCCTGGGGCCAGGCCCAGCAATCCCACCCCGCACACAACGCAGGCCGGCGTTGGGGTGAGCCTGGGGTGCCAGTTGTTCGTTCCTCCAATTCAGGAGGCGTCTGTTGGCTCAGTGGGCAAATGCATATGGAGTCTGCTGTGTGCCAGGCCCTGGGTGACCTTGGTGACCTAGGCCCCGTCTGTACCTTCAAGGCTGTTGTCAGGTAGTGAGGGGGCTGACTAGTGGAAAGGCCTTTAATGGCGTCTAGGAGAATCTGCCCAGGTGTGGGGAGCCTGGCTTCCGGCCTAAGGATGAATGAGACAAAGTTAAGGGGCGATCGGGGCAGAGTATTCCAGGTAAATGGAACCACGTGGCACACCAGCAAAGGCCCAGAGGCTGGGAGAGCACGGGGCTTTGGGGTGGGGAAGGTGGGTGGGGTCAGCTGTGGGGGACCCAGGGGTCAGGAGGGGAACCAGCAGCTGGCTGGCCGCACAAGCCCTCTCAGCAGGAGCTCAGGAAAGCGGACTTTACCACCAGGGGTGGAGAAAGTTTTCGTTTTGCACCATTTAAACACATTGATTTTGATACTTTTGATATAGAAAAGTGTAAAGAAGAAAACAAAATCGGCTTCAATCCCACCACCCAGATAGCCCCTGATGCCATTTTAAAAATTAAAACACTGTGCACATGATGAGAAATCCAAATCGGACAGAAAAGCATCGGTGAAGAGCGAAAGCCTCTCCCCACCTGTCTCTCTCGCCAAAGGCGATTCCAGTTAGAGGCCGCCGTTGTGGGGTTCCAGGCGCTTTCCCAAGCCTGTGCTCGGGAGCAGAGGTCCGTGGTGTGCCCAGAGGTCTGAGCTGGACAACCGGACGCTGCTGCGCGCAGCTCCCGGGCCGGCTCCGCGTCAGCGCGAGTACCCGGGCCTACCCCACTCTTCATAAGGTCTGCGGAGCGTCTAGTGGTGCGTAAGGACGCAGGGGCCGCCTCGGCGCTCCCCGCTGGGCGGCGCGCTGGTCGCCCGTCTCGTTTCCAGGCTTTGCTGTTGTGCACGTGGGGGAGTGCCGCAGCGTCTGGTTCAGACGCAGAGAGCTCTTAGGGGTCTGCACCTTTCTAGCAGCTAGTTCTCATCGAAGCGGGCGTTCTCGGCCAGCACCCTCTGGACGTGTCACCAGTTCGCCACCGCTGTCACTGCACTCACGCTGCGCGTGGACGTCCCAGGGACCACCCGGACCCTATCACCAGGTGTATCACTGCACGGTTCCATTTGCTTTTTTCCACGGTGGTGGCGGAGGGAGATGACGTCACATGGTTATTTGGAAATTTATTTCGTAGGGGAGCTGTTTTGCACAGTTCGGGGTCCATTTTTCCAATGGGCCTGTTCCTCATGGATTGGCGTGGCTGCCCAGCATGGTAATGGCTTTGAGGGTGTGGTTTTGGCCTCTGAAATGTCGCCCTGGCTGTGGAGTGAGGGGGCCAGCAGGGGCCCCCGGGGGAGGAGCATGGCTTGGGGCGAGCAGCGGCCTTGGGGAAGAGTGCTGGGAAAACTTTCAGGAAGGAAGACCGACCGGACCCGGCGGCAGATTGATTTTTTGCTCATCAGTCCAGGGTTCACGCGGGTCAGTGAAAACCCCCTGCTGACTGCCCTCCCCCAAAGTTGTGACACAGGGTTTGTGTTCATAAGGCGCATAGTTGGGCCTGAGCCCCATTGGGCCACCTGCCTGGAAGCTTGTGCCCCACCCCCTTTCCTGACAGTGGGGGGCATGAGAGAGGTGGGGTGACAAGGAGGAGGGAGGTGACAAGGATGGTTCCCAGGTTCCCACTTCAAATATTATGGTCCCATAAACGCTGGAAATGTCTCAGAAATTCCAGTATTTCAGCACATAGTTGCCGACTGACCCACATGAGTCCGCGTTAGGCCGAAGCGATCCAGAGGCCACCTGAAAGAGAACTAGGGACGCTCGGGGGCTGAGCTCGCAGGCTGGGAGGTGGGCGAGGTGTGGGCTGAGGGCTCCGCCACCAAAGGCTGGGGGCCTGAGGGAGCCCTGGCCTCCCGGCCCGCTCCCTTCTCTGTGCAGAGCGAGGGCCGGGGACACGGCCGGCACTCCAGAACTATCCACGGAGTTCCGAACTTTGTGAACATTCCCATTTACGCTAAAGCCAAAATGAGTGGAAAAGGGGGCAGACTTTGAATGAGATTTTTAAAAGTTCTGTCTCCTAGTACTTGTCTGAGAGTAGGGTAATTACGAGTAATAGCTACCATGGACTACATACATAGAACGTGCCAGGCCCTGCTCACAGCTGCCCTCCGATTTTAGGGACACAGACCAGCACAGTGGCAGGAGCTCTGGCGTTAGGCTTGCCATGTGACTACAGACTCCCCAGAACCTCAGTGTTCTCATCTGTGAAATGGGGCTGACAGCTCTAATGTCACAGGGCTGAGGGAAGACTTCCAAAGATAAGGCCAGTAAACTGCACCCCAAAACCTGTATGTTGCAGTGGGCACTTTGCAAGCTCTCTGTAAATAGTGCTGTTACCCTCCTGTTCACAAAACCCCTGAGAGTACCCCATTTTACAGATGGGGAAATAGGGGTCCTAAGTTGCTACTTTGTACAACCACCGAGTGGCCACGCAGACATACAAACCCAGGTCTTTGTCACTTGGAAGTCCATGGCACTGTCCTGGACCATGGCTGTTTCCTGCCTCACCTGTTCGGGTCACAAAGGACCACCTGGACAGAATGTGGGGGAGGCTCTCTGAGGCCCAGGCTGCCCCAGCGGGCCCTGAGGCTATTCCCAGGCATGGGAACCAGTGGTTTCCCTGAAATGCTTGGATGCTGGTGCCAAAGTCAATAATGATAACCTGCCCTGCAGGAAACCATGGTCACAAGGAAACAAACAACTGGGAGAGGGCGGAGCTCGATTCCCCCCCAGTCCAAGCAGCTCTGTGCCCCTCTGTGCTAGAGGGCAGTCTGGGGGTGACACCAGTGTGGTGCAGATCTGGGATCTGGGGGTGTCCCTCCCCCAGTAGGGAGGTGAGCATGGGCCTTGCCCTGGTTCCTGTCCCGCAGCTCTCCTAGAAAGTGGGCCAAGAAGGTGGCGCCGGCCTCTGCCAGGAAATGCCCCAGAGGGACAGGGCCCTGAGGTGGCTCTGCTCCTGCAGCCCTGGGCCCCGAGTTCGCTACTCCACGATCTCACCCTCAGCACCCTCCCTGTGGCCTCTTCTGGGTCGGGAGCTGGGACCCAGAGGCCCCAGGACACAGACCCTGCCTCTGCAAAGCTCAGAGTTTTATGGTGAGGACAGACAGATTATTAAATAACAAAGACAACCAGGGCAGTACTAGGGACACGGACAAAGGGCACTAATCCAGGCAGAGGACTTAGAGGGAAGGCCTGGGGGAAGAAACATCTGAATAGAATATTTTCAAAGGGACTGGCCAGTTGGGACAGGAGAGGGGTGTTTGGGTAAGTGCCTGTGCACTGAGGGACCCACAGGTGCCACCCAGTGTTCAGTGCTTGTGTGGAGGACAGGAAAGCAGTGAGAGATGAGGCTGGAGGGACACCTGGGGCCAGGAAATCAGGGCTTTGTAGGTCAAGGTCAAGGGTGAGGGAACTAGGTGGTGCGGAGCTGGAGTCACTCTCCTGGTTGTGAGAGCCAATTGTGCACTGAGTCTGGGGACCTCACGCGGGTAGTTTGGAACTGGCCATGATGGGAATATTTACACCATGGGAACTGGCAAGCACTACATATCAGAGCCGGTTTTTTTGTTGTTTGTTTATTTGTACTGTTGTTTTTTAAGGGGCAGCCTTTGGTGGATTTTTTAAAAATTGTTATTCAGTTACAGTTGTCCTGTCTTCTTCCCCATTGCACTCCCCTGCCCATCCCCCGATCTCACAGCCAATCCCCCGCCCCCAACCTTTGGTGGATTTTGAAGAAGGGCATGGAATAACTGGCTTCGTTTCTCAGAAGGATGGGCGGGAGGGAATGGGGTTGGGGCCTGGAGCTGGGTCTTGGGTGACCTGAGAGGCTGCCCCAGAAGGACTGGTAGTGGGAAAGGACAGGCCCCTCAGTCACCTGACCACTGTGCTGGCTCAGCCTGGGGGTGGGGTAGAGGATTAGGTAGCTCCTGCAGCCTTCCTCAGCCGGAGTCTGAGAATCCGCAATAAAACTCTTAATGAAAAACACCTGGGCTCTGCCCCAGCCCGGCAGCGAGCTGGGGAAGGGGGGAGATCAGAGGGCTAGGAGTGAAGGAGGAGAAGAAAGGACCTTGTACTCTGTTGGTTCATTTGCTGCTTCATCCTCCAAGTGTCTCACTCTGCGCCCTGGGCCTGGGTGAGGAGCATGAGCCCTGAAGGGAAAGGGGCGAAAGAGGACACAGCGATGGAACCACCCGCCACGGGCCCTTTGTGATCACAGAGCCAAGACACTGATTGTGTGGGGTCTTAATCTGTTAAAGCTCTGGTCACACACAGGTCCCAGAGTGTCAGAGCCACAACCAGGCTAGGTCCTGGGCCCCCATGTCCCAAAGTCCTGTGTGTGTGGAGAGGTGGAGGGGGTGGATTCGTGAGCAAGCTGGAAGGATGAAAAGGCTGAGTCTCCTCCTCCTGCAACCCCCATCCCCAGGACGCATGGGGGAGGGACTGTCTGGGACCCAGAGGGGAGGCTTGGCCGATCCCAGACTCTACCAGGGCTTGGCCGGGCCCGCCTGGCCTTCCAATTGGAACTGACCCATAGGCTTTAGTGCCTGGAGACTTGGAGTGGCCATGGCGGTGGCTGGGCTCCAGGCCCTCCCCCCATCCTTCTCCTGAGGGACGCACAGACAGGGCGAGGCTTGCGTAGGTGGGAGGGCACTCCCAACCAGGCAGCGTTTCTCTTTGGCTCCCCGAGGTGGTTCAGGGCTGGTGCCGAGGCAGCCACAGGACTCCCAGGCCCTGTACTGACGGGTCAAGGCCTTGAGCTCCCGGTTGCACATGCCAGTGGTCACCGTCCGGGTGGGTCAGACATTGGAAAAAAAGGCTTTCCCAGCTCTGCAGAAGTGCCGCTTTGTGAGCTGAGTCCCCCTGTGGTGCACCTCACAAGCCCTCCTTCCCAGCCAAACTCTGGTCAGGGACAGGTGACCCCAGGTGCAGCCTTGGGGCGTCAGAGACACAGAGCAACAACACGCCCCCTCTAGGCAGATCCAGGGTTGTGGGTGCAGGGCATGGTAAGTAGACATGGCCTTGACTGCAGTTAGATGGAGGACTACTTCCTTCAAACAGGTGCTACAGCCCTCATGCAGTGACTAGTGCACACGGAGGTCCCAATCGCCTGGCACGCCCTCCAGCAGCCCGAGGAGAGGGCTCCATTTGCACACAAACCTCCCTCCGCCCTTCCCCCATCCACCAGCCCTCTTAATAAACAGCCCTGAAAAGGGTAGCGGGTCTTGGAGGGAGGGGTGGAGTGAGCCCTGTGAAGGCAGAAATCCTCACACACTTCAAGGGCTGTGGGAGGCACAGCTACTCGGAGCCCCACCCTAACCCCCACCTCCTGCTGACAGTCCTGTGGGGGTGGGGGAGCTGGCTACTTCCGGGAGGGGAAGCCCCACGCTCCTTCTGGGCGCCATGTGGGGAGGCCCAGGCATCTGGAGATAAAAGGCTCAGGGACGGAGGCCCCAGCCACAGCCAGGGAGGTCCTCTGGGAATTCCCGCCAGTGCCAAGTGGTCCCATCCGGCCCCCACCCCACCCCGCCGCCAGGCATAGGGGGTCACCCGTGTAACCACAGATGCCCCAGAGTAGAGGGATGGGCCTCGCCAGCTGGGCCAGCAGAGGTGGCCACATTCATCTCAGCCCTTGAAAGCTGACACCCTTCCCAGCACCTCGGCCCTCCTCTGACCATCGCCCCTTTAGGGTGAGTCCTCTGGGGCAGGAGGGGACGGAGGGGACGAGCACTGAGCTAGAGCCAGCGGGCCCAGGGACTCCACCTAGAGCTTGGGTGCATTCCTTCCCTCCTGGGCCTCAGGCCACCTCATCAGTCACTCAGGGTCAGAAAGTTATATAACTTGCAAGTGAGAGGCAGAGCCTCGGCCGGAACTGGAGCTGTCTGGCTTCAAGGCTCCCCCCTCCCAGCACCAGTGGGCCCCTGTGCCGCCGCTGGGCGGCCAGGACTAAGGCAGCAGGCCGCTCGAGGGACCCTGTGGGACATGGTTGGCATCTTGACACTTCTCCACATACGTGGATTTCTGGAAGTCACAAAACTGTGAGGATTCTTGGGGTTCTTGATACGTCACCCTTGAAACCGAGGATCAGAGGAGGAAGGTGATTTGCCTGTCAGAGGGGAACTGAGACTGCCCAAGTCTCCTTCCTCCCTGCCCCGCACTCTTCCTGCTGCTCTGACTGGCTGTCTGGAAGGCCTTGGGCTAGGCTGCAGGCAGTGACATGGGCCACGGGGACCTCCTTTCCATGGAAGGAGAATGCTCCCCCCGGAGAAAAAGAGCCCCCTCCCTCTGTGACTGTAGCTATCACATGAGGCTACCTCTCCTTTGTGCCATTACTGACTCACAGAACAGCAGTTAGTTCCTCGAAGGGAAAGCTGCAGTGGCCAGTGACCTCCGGGTTGCCGAGAGCTCCCTGGAGGTCAGTTACCAAGACCAGGCCCTGGGTTTGTGCAGCCTGGAAGAAGCCAGGCTGTCACCTGCTCAGCCCGGGGCAGGGCTGAACCCACAGTGGGAATTCCAGTGGCTCTTTGGGGGCCAGCAGGGTGGGGAGTGGAGAGAGGGTGGCCAGCAGAGGGGCTGGAGCTGAGGAACCGGTCTTCCGCGGAGTTGCCCCTGAGCACCCACAGGATGCCCACCCTGGGCTCCCCTCTGGACTAGGTGCTCTGAACTGAGGGGTCCCCCATCCCCAGCCCTGCTGGGAAGACACATCCGATTTCCTGCACTTGGCACTGAGCTGGACTCCAAGCCCTGCAGGAGTGAGGGGAGGAGGGAGATGCCTGCTGAGGGCTGTGGGCACCAGGGAGGGGCTCTCAGGTTGGCCTAGAAGGATTTCCCCATGGGAAAAGTCTCTCTCTCTCTTTCTATATATATATATATACATACATGTATATGTGTATATATATATATGTATGTGTATATATATGCGTGTGTATATGTGTGTGTATAGACACACACACATTTATAAAGGAAACTAGGAAGCCGAGGTCCTGCAGGGGAAGTGAGTTGATGGCAGGGTGGGCTAGCCCCTGGCCTCTCTGGGCGGTGCCAGCGTGTATGCAGGCCCTCTAGGAGTGATTTCCCTGTAGCAGCTGACGCAGTGGCCACAGCAGGCAACCCCAGGGACATGATGGGCTCAGGGTACTGTGATGACCTGGGCTCCAGTGAGTCCTGACTCCCAGCACACCCTGCCTGCTTGAGCGTGACTTCCTGTGACGATTGGTTGGTTCTGCCCCTAGGCAGGGGGCTCAGACTGCACAGTTAACGTGTCCCCTGCCCACCCGGCACCTCCTTGTGGGTGGGGGCAGCTTCCCTTGAGCCTTCTGGACGCCCCCTTTGCCCTGTTTGGGAAGGCCTCCCCTCTCACTGCTGCCTCTCCCCACAGCTCCCCGTGTCCCATGGGCGGCCACCTGGAAGAGGGATCCTCAGGGTTTGGGGCCACATAACAGGCACCAGCCTTGTGGGGAGCAAGAGCCCCAGGAAGGATCTTGTGGCTTCTCCTCCCTCTCCCTCCTCATCCCATGCACTCTTCTGGCCTCTGCTTTTCCTAATTCCTTTCCCAGCAGTGGATTCTAAGACTGTCAGCAGTCTCAGGGTGGGCTTCCAGGAAGAGGTGGTCACTGAACTGGGTCCTGGAGTGCAAGAGGACCTGTCTGTGATTCTGGGAACTTCCAGGAGTATCTAGGAGCCTTCCAGGGGAGGGCTAAGGCTGTGAGTAGAAGCAGCTTGGCCCTTCGCTCCATGCCGTCACGCTGACCCCCAGGTTTTCTCGGGGCGTGGAGGAGTAGGGTCATGGTTTGAGCAGCAGGAAGAAGGCAGGACAAAATTGAGGAGCTCTCTTGTCTGTGGGACAAAGGATTCCATCTGTCTGGTGGGATCTCAGGTCTGGCCACTGCCTGGGAACCCAGAGGGAGAAGAAACAGGGACGGGCACAGAGAGGAGGGGGCAGGGCCATTGCTCTGCCCTGCACACAGGAGCCCTCCTGGCTTTCACAGCAGAGCCTTGGGCTCTCTGTTGCCAGGCACCCCTCTTTCTTTTCCCTGGAGCCCCTGGTGAGTTTAGGGTCAGAGGTGCCTACCCTCAAAAGGGCCTTTTTCCCATGCTGTGCTGCGGCGGGAATCCAGCCATGGGCACCCAGTGCCGCTACCTGCCACCTTTGCCAGGTGCACAGACTGGAGGGACAGCTGGATGCCACAGACTTGTGACAGTTCCAACACCATGCTCCTCCCCCACCCTGCCAATGAGACCGATAACTTCCTGAAAAGGGGTTAAATGGGGGGCTTGTGACATGGAATATGTGATGTGACCTGAGGACTTCCTGTTCAAATCACCCCTGGGGCTCCTGACCTTGGAAAGTGCCCTGGGCACAGCCGGAGGGAGCTCTGGGGGGCCCACTTTCTAAGTAAAGATGCTTTCCGGTTGTGTCCACCTTGGAGCACCAGAACCCAGGCTCCCCTATTCTTGTGGCCTCATGTGCGTTGCTGCCTCCGAGGCTGTTTGGTGGCCTTGGAGGCTCAGGATGTCAACAGGGGAATCCCAAGCAAAAGGGGATCTTCCCAGGAGAAGGTGATTTCAGTGCCACGTCCTCACGGCATGCAGGAAAATGGATCCTGAACAGAGCCCAGGGAGCCCAGGCCCTAAAGGTCCCCCCGCCTCTGAAACTGCCCAGGACCCCTACTCAGGGCTTGTTGGGGGCCTCAGGGGGTTCCCTGAGAATGTTTGGGCAAGCCCACACTCTATAGGGGCGGCTGTGTCCCCTTCCTAATGCAACCCGAAGTCCGCCCAGCAGCTCCTCCTACGCTGGGTGACTGTCTGGTCTGCCCAGCCAGTCGGTCAGACCTGGGTTGCCTAAAGCACAAGTTATTTGCCCGCTGGGCCGCCTGGGAAGCACTTGGCTGAATCAGGCCTTGACTAGACATTAATGAATGCCAGACCTGTGGACCGGGGCTAGAGGAGGGGGCGGCGGGCTTGCAGGCAGGCTGGCTTTTCGGGAGAAGATGTGGTAATTCACCGTGGGCAAACGGGGAGTGGCATGTGCCCACACCCACCCCCTCCAAGGCAGTGAGTATAAGATAAGCCTTTAACTGCTCCGTGGCCCAGGGGTGGGAGGAGCCGAGAAGCCCGCATGGCCGTCCCAGAGCTGGGTACAGCATGGCTGTGGGCAGAACTGTGAAGGGTCACAACCGGAGTGTTTGATTTCCTGGGAGAAGGCGAATAGAACGGTGACTCCATGAACTATTCAGTCAAGTGCTGCTTTTGCAAGGACAATGTAATCATTGGAAGGCAGTCCAGTGAGGCAGGAGATGAAGACCTGGAGACATCTGAAGGGGTCCTTCCTCCCCCGCCACCCATGTGGCTATGCCGAAACACCAGGACCATTCTGGACAAAGGCCTGGATCTGACCTCCTGCCTCCTGCAAGCCACAAGAGACGGGTGGTTGAAAGGACGGGTTAAAGCCAATGTCCCCCAGATGGAGGTACCTCGTCATGTTCAGCCTCCCTGGCTGATGGGCCAAAGCATCCACTGTCAATGTGATTGGCTGGCTGCTCTGGCTTTAGGAAATGCATGGTCCCTCTGGGGATGGGGTCCTTCTGGACCTTTCCTAGGGGCCCCAGCACGCCCCCAAGCCTTCTCTTTGTCAAGTTCATGAAACTGAGAGCCTTCTCTGTGCATCTGCAAGGGAAGAAAAAGGCCAGCTGCTCTTTATGCATTGCTCATTCTCTAGGGCACCCCAGGCCATTTCTGACGTTATGGCTCATCTGGGAGAAGTGGGTGGTTAGAAAATCAAGGGTTTGTGTACATCAGTGCATTTTGCCACCTGGATATCCTTCCTACAGGCACCACCTAAACTCAGTATTTCCATTCCAAACACCTGCTTTTGCCGGTGGGCATCATCTCTCAGCACCCCCACTCTCCCAGTTCCCCGAGCCAGGGATGCACCGCATCCAGAGATTCCTCCCTTGTGCTCCTCATTTCGCTTGTTTTTCTTCTAAATGTTCCTCGGTTCCAGCTCTTCCCTCTGTCGTGCCAACATCCTGGTTCACGGCTTCATCTTTCTTCATGAAGGTTGCAGCAACGGTCTCCTAACTGGTACCTCTCTCCAGTTTCACGCTGTTTGCATCAATCAGCCAGGCGGCACTCATGTTCAGATAAGTTGTGAGGAGTTTGTGAAGACGTGGGCCAGGGGTAGGAAGACCCCTAGACCTAGACAGGTAAGTGTGGCCCTGCCCCGTGCTGGGGCTTTCCCCAAGGGGTGCGGCCAGCTGTGGGCACCTGCAGGGAGGGAGCAGGAGACAATGCCTTGACCCTCGCTCTTCTCTCTCCCCTGCACCTCCTGCTAGGTCTCCCAGCGGCTGAGTCCCTCTGGCTCTCCATGCAGGTTGGTTTTCTCAGCACAAGGAAGAGGGGAGAAGGGTAGAGGGTGCATCTGGTGGCCAACTGGTATCACTCAGGTGCCAACCGGTTCCCCACATGGTCCCCAGGGAGATGCTTCGGAAGCCCATGTCCAAACAAGTTTCCACCTAAAAATTTCAAGGAATGTCCAAACAATTATAGAAATTAACAAGGGCCACTGCCTGCCCACCCTGCGCCTGATCCCTCTCACAGGGCTTGGCAAGGTCACTGAAGCTCAGAGAGGTGGAGCCCTGGGCCTCACCGCCAAGTCCTGGTGACACTGGACTTTCTGAGCCTGGGGCTGGCCTTGCTGTGACAACACAGACCCTGTTTCCTCTGTCCAGGTCGTCCTTTACAGCTCCTCTGACAGCCTTCCATGCACACCTCAGGCCAGGTGGTCTAGCACACTGCCCCTGACTGCCCCTCTCAACTCTGCAGCCTCAAAGGCAGCCCAGAGTGGCGGCCACAGAGCACAGGTGCCCTGTCCTGCAGCTTTGCACATCCTCCGGCAAGTTCCTCCCCGTCTCTGCACCTGGCTGTTCCCTCCTCGGCTCCAGCGGCGGTCATGACATCACCTGCTCCCTGTCTTGCTGTGACGCTCATGTGACAGATGAGTAAGCACACGTGGCCTGCTGAGAGCAGGGCCTGGGATGCAGAAGGGGCCGTGTGGGAGTCAGAGCTCACCCTCCCAGCCACCAGGACAGGCCCGAATCCTGGGAGGTCTCCCCTGTCCTCCCTTGTCACTCACCTGTCTTCCCCACGAGGCCACGCTCCTGAGGGTGGCAAGCATGTTCTGTTCTCTTCACACCCGGGAGGGGTCGGGGCAGGGGTACCACGTGCTCCTGCGAGGATGAGACCCCACCCTTCTCAGTCCAGGCCGGTGGGGTGGTCCTCTAAGGAACAAACGGGATGTGGTGCCCCAAGGACGTGGCCCAGAACTTGGGGCATTTAAACTCGGGCAGGGGACTCTGGGACAAAACAAGATTCAACTTGTCGGCCACGAGAAGCCCACCCTTTGTTTGCTGCTGGACAGTCTTTGGGGTCACAATGTCCCGAGGTTGTGAGGAGGGGCTGGGCAACCCCAGTAGACCCGCTGAGCCCAGGCCTTCCTTAGGGCCCGACTGGAGCGAGGTTGGGGGCAGCTCTCCAAGGGGCACCCAGTGAGGCTGACAGACCCCCTCAGAGGAGCTAAGACTCCTCAGCAGACCAGCAGCAACAGGCCTTTCAGGAATATTGAGAAATGGGAGCGGGGGTCGGTAGAGAGCCAAACCCCTCCCTCCTTCAGGGGAAGTTATCGTCCACCCTGCGCACCGCCTCCCGTCCACCCATCTCCAGACTCTGGGGCAGTGGAGCCGGAACCGAATCGGGTGCAGAGTGTATTTAGGACAAAGGACGTTAGTGCTCCATTCCACAAACAAGTAGAGGCCCAGCCTTGGCCGAGGGCGTGGGGACACAGCTCAGTCTGGATGTGAGTTCACTGCACCACCCCTCCCGGGACTGGGCTGCTCCTGAGGGTGGGCTGGTGAGTGGGGGTGGCGCCTCCTCCTGGAACATGCAAAAGCCAGCAGAGGGAGCACAGAGGAGCAAGCCCTCTGGGTCTCGGGTAGGGTCCCCACGGGCGAGATCCTGCTCTTCCAGTCCAGTCTGGGGTGTGCTGCTGTGTGGCTGAAACATGGGGCCGGCTCCGGTGGCACTGTGGGAGAAAAGTCTCCAGTAAGGCTGGCCCCACTGAGCCCCGAGGCGGACGTCCATGCCCGGGGCACGCAGGAGCCCCGGGATGAAGCTCCGTGTGCTGGGAGGCCCGGGTTGGGGGTGCGCAGAATGTGGTGGTGATCACATTCACATCCAGCTGGGCTGTTCCCTGTCCATTTCCCATAGGGCCATTTCCCCAGCCTCTGGGAGTCTGCCTGGCCCTCCCCTGCTGAGTCGCCCCCGAGCTGGCAGGCAGGTGTGGCAGCCATTGTGCAAGGGGTGAGCTCATGCCCGCCCCAGCCTGCACCGGCCTGTCCGCTGCAGTTAATCATTGTTCAAATGTCCTGCCAGGTGAGCAGGCTGGGGAGGAGAACGTGACAGGCAGGGCCCTGAGGCCGGGTCTCAGCACAGCGCCCCAGCCGGGCCAGGGCCTTAGCTGTTCTCCAGGTCCCGACAGTGGGGCTGAGCCCACTTCCCCTAATTCTCTAGTGGGAGCTCAGCAAACATTTCTGATTGCACCAAAGAACATTTCATTGTGGATTTCCTCTGTTAGGGTGAACCCGAAGCAGTTCAGCGGCACCGCTGGAGAACCAGCTCCAGTGCCCCGATGCGTTGGTTCAAAGAGCAGGTCTTCCACTTATCCGCCTCCTAATCTCTCTGTGCCTCAGTTTCCTGGGCTACAAAAAGGTGTTGTTGTTGAGAAGGATGACGGTATTTCCCTCCAAGGACCATGGTGAGGATTAGGGTATATGCAGAGTGCTTACTATGCCAATGGCACAGAAACCCGGGTGCCCAGAACCGAGATTAAACCGCTCACTGCTGGGTGCAGCTAATCCCCTAGAGGAAGATTGCTGCCACCAGGCCACCACTGATTGTGCACCTTACATAATCACCCCCTCACATGGTCCCTAGGGAGCTAGATGCGCCTGACTGCCCCCATTTCCCAGAAGACACCAGGCTCAGGGGAGTGAAACAACTGTCCAAGCTCATGTGGTGTAGGGGACAAAGCTGGGATGCAAGCCCGGGTCTGTCTGCACCAGAATCCTGGGTTTTCTCCACTACCCAGCTCAGCCAGGCTCTCAGATCAAAGATGCAAATCTGGACTTGTCAGGCAATTAAAATTTGCCCGCACTCACTGACATCCTCTGAGAGTGGGGGAGGGGTGGGGTGGGGCCAGGGGCTTCTGGGCTGAGCTCTGCTGTGAGACAGAGGCCAGCAGCTGGTCCTTGTGCCCAGAGAACCCCGAGGGAGGAGCAGACAGGAAAGGCTGTTCTCGTGCCTCTGTGGGCTGCGATCTGGGGGCCTCAGGACCCCTAGGCAGGCTGGGCCTAGGAGAAGCTGGTGGGGAAGGTCCTTGAAGGCGCGTGCTGGAGTTTTTGTATGTTTATCTGTCACAGTTTGGGGAGGGGGAGCTGTAGAGATTGCCAGAGGCCCGGGACCCCTTTTCCCTCCCAAACCTCACTTGGTGCGGTGACTGGCTGAGATGGAGGCAAAGACAGCCACAGCAGGACTGTGCCCCAGATGTCGCTGAGTAACCTGGCGGAGAAACTCCTGCCTCCAGGGAGGGTCTCTGTGCTCTGCAGAGCCTTCCATCTCCTTTGGGGGTGCACCTGTGGGAGAGTTCTGGAAGGCTTATAGCTTGCCCCTGGGCTGGTGGGAGCATTTTGGGGACCCCATGGGAGTCAGCACACCTTGGGATGAGCAGCTGGGAAGAACCCATGTCATCCCTGTCGGACATGTAACCTGAGACTGTGTGAAATAAAGGGCCATGAGGCCAGCTAAGGCAGCCCAGGGACCTTTGTCAGTGCACGCGTGTGTGGGTGTGCTTGTGGAGGGCTCCTGTGGGGAGGACTCACCAGGGCAGTAGTACTCCTCCTCAGAGAGGTGAAGTTAGTGGAGTTCATCACACAGAAAGCTCTGTCTGGGTCCCCCCGTGGGGTGCTGGCATTCTTCCCCTGCGATGCCCACCTCCCCCCACCCAAAGCACAGTGCTCCCCCCTTCACCTCTTCCCAGCCAAACAGGCCCTCAGGATGTGCTCTGGTAAGGAGGTGCTCTTCCCCTCAGTGGTTGATGGCTGAAAATCAGGGTTCTTTCTCGGCCCCTCCTTGCTGCCCCCTGGGCGTCCCCCTGCCCCTAAGTGCATGGCCAAGGCCTCTGATAAGGAGCCCAGCTCCGGCAGGATGTGTGGCACTGAGCAGCCAGGGCCCCTGGCTTTCTCGGACACAGAGGCCGCCTGTTCTGGCCTGGCTGCAGCTGGAGGCTGAGGGGAGGAAGCCGGAGACCAGTCTTGGCCACTATGACAAGTGCCAGCCCAGAGGCCAGCCCATACCATGTGGCTCTCCCGCAGGGTCACAGAGGCTGGTGTCAGGAGACATGGGTGAGACCCTGACAGGTGGGATGAGGCACATGGTGACACATGGTGCTGGGGCTAAGGAGGGACGAGGACAACATTGGGGCGACCCTGGAGGAAACAAAAAAGGTCTAAGCTCTCTAATGTCCCCTCCCCACATACCACCAGCATCCTCCTCGGGGTCTCAGGCAGCCTGGCTACTTAAAGGATGGTTGGGTTGTTAGGTAAACACTGGTGTCGCCCAGGATGAGGCGGTGGCCATGAGTCCTCAGGTGACGCCCTTGCTCCAGGGAGGTCAGTGGCAATGAAAGCAAATTTCAGATCCGATGCTACCACCGTGGCTTACTCTTACTAACAAGTAGGCACAAGAACCATCCCTTGGTTCCCTCCTCTGAGCTTTGGGGGCATCCCCTCCTTTGACCCTAGGTGTGCCGATGAGCACTGATGTGGAAGTTTATTGCCCCCAAGATAAGCCTCTGTTCTGCCAGCAGGGCCAGCCCACATTCTGGCTGGGCCAGGAGACAGAGCCTTCTCTCAGAGCTGGAGGGTGGCTGGGGCCCAGAAGGGGTCCCAGAACCCAAAGGGAGCACGCCGAGAGCACCCGTCCCTGGGTGTCAGGTGGCCAGATTTGCTGGATGACTCTGCCTGGCTCCCAGAATGTGTCTATGTATGCGTTCATCACAATCTGTGCTCTAGGGGTGACGAATTAACAAAAGAATTCACGCTCCAGGAGTGGCTTCCAAGGGCTTCCAACGTAGTTATCTAAATCTACTCCCCAAAGTTCGTTGGTTAGCGTAAGAGGCATTCCAGAGAATTGGTCACTGGTGAAGTAAGTCGTGTTTTAAAGATGTGTTTAGCTGGGAAGGTGGTGTGGGCAGGCACCTAGGTCTCTGCTTGAGCAAGACCGAAGAACCCCATGTGGAGAACTGGTTTGTAAACACCTGCCGGCGCCCCACTGCTTTAAGTCCTGCCTTTGCCAGGTGCTGTCAGGAGACTCTGTTCCAAACGCTCTTCTGTCCAAAGCCCCAGTGTCACTGTCCGTAAAATGCAGACTTCCGTGTCAGGTGTGCTGACGGTTTGACAGACTGTGAGCATCCATGTCCACCTCTTAAGGTGCTTCCCACTTATTTGAGGGGAGAAAGGTAAGACCTCATTAACAGGCTCCCTTGCAGCTAGAGGTCTGCGGGTAAATTCCATTTAGCCAAGTAAATGCATTCTAGAAAGCAGAAGCGAGGCGGGGCCCTGGTGCTGCCGCTTCTGGCAAGGTGGTGAGATACGTTGTTGTCTGGCAGCAGTGCCCTGGTGCCCTGGCAGCGATTCCTGGCATCCCGAGGAAGGCATGGTCAGCTTTCCTCTGGCTCTGCATGCAAGCAGCGTCAGGCTGAGACACCCAGGCTCTCATTGAACCCCGAGGGAGAACCCCAGGGAGAGCCCCAGGGACACGAACATACTGACTGCAGGTGTCCAGGTGGGCACAGGCGGGCTCCCAACTCATGAACTTGCTCCCAGGGCTCCCAGGCCAGCCCAGGCCACACTCAGCCTGACAGAGAGTCCACTGTTGCCCTCCCAGGGCTGCGACACCCTCCCAGTCCCCTGGTCTATCTTCCCTGGGCAGATGTCCCCCCACTGGGCACTTTGACAGCCCTTCAGTCCAGGCCAAGGCTGGCTTCCCTTCTGCCCCGCTGACCTCCCTGGGTCACTACTGGGTCTGAGGACAAACTCTTCTGATCTCTCACACTGGGAACAAAGTCACACTTCACAGGCTGTCTATGCCAGTCTGTGGGGACATTTTCTACCCCCAGAAGAAGGCCAGGGTGACCCAGCACCTCGACCTGGCAGTAATGCCACCATAAGCCACCCCAGAGAAGCCCTGCAAGGCGTCCTTGGAGAGTCCTGTAATGTTCCTGCAGGACCCTTATGACGACCGTACTCAGACCGAGCATTTTCATGTCCCCAAAGCAGGCGGTCCCTTCCCTGGGAATGGCCTGATTCCATCTGTGTGTCTCAGCATTTCTGGTCCTTCAGTGTAACTTCTCCAGCGGAATGGGAGCTCTTAGCACCGCGCTCCTCCCAGCTTCACTTGTGCTTTCCCCCTCTCTCTGTTACAGCTTCAGCTGGTGTCCCCAATGAGACGGACGTCCTCAGCCCCCACCACACTCTGGGTGCACAGAAGGCCGCATGAGCATGACCACTTGCCGCCCGGTGCCACCCTATGCCACCCTGTGCCACCTCGTGCCACGCCATTGTAGGACTTCAGTGCATTGCAGGCTCACCCGCCCTGGGTCACAGTGTGTTCGAGAATGAGCCACACCCGCTGGCACCCTTGTCAACTGCTCCTTCTACTTCTTGCCTTCCAAAGCGGCAAAACGCCTGAGGCACCAGCACGGGGCGGCTGTCCCTCAGACCCCACTGGACTGAGCCCACACCAAGGTCCTTTCTCCTTCCAATCTGTCTGTTTTGTCAGCTGGGCCTTAAGGTAAATAAGCTGCTAATGTCTGGGCTTTCATAAAGCTCTTTATTTCAAAATGATGAAGTGAAACAAAGCTATTTTCCGTTTTGTCTATAACCCCTCTCTACACAGCGTCAAAACCTAGCGGGGCAGGGGATGGGCCGGGGACCGGATGTATCACATCCTCCACGGTCTGCAGGGTCTGATGTGTGTATTTCTTTCTTAGGTGTGAGCGGAAGGAAAGGAGGGCAGGGACCCACTGTGCTACCCCTCCCGTGTCAAATGCAGAACCCGAACGTCCCCTGAGAGGCCTGCTTGTCTGCTGTGTGGCTGCCCTGTGGCCCCGGGCGGGAGAAGGCTGGAGGCATTGGGGAGGGGATTCGGGCTCAGGGTCTCCCCTTCCAGGCCTGCCTACGTCATGGAGGGGGACTTCCTATTCTCCTCCATGTGGTGTGTATGGGGAGGAGTCCTGGCTGACAGAGACGTGTCCACACGCAAGGCCTTCCCCAGACCCTGAGTCTGTCCCGAAGAGAGGCCTCCACGCTGCCAGGCAGGTGTGGAGACAGGATCCCACTCCTGGCTGCGCTCTGGCTGCCCTGGGTGTGGCGGCTGTGCTGGGTGCAGCTGGAGGTCAGCCGAGGCTTGATCAACTCAGCTTTCTGTGTTTGGTGATACTGTTCTGCAACTTAACAAATGCACTGGGATATCCGCAAGCTCAGAGATTCTTCCCTCAGCCTCTTCCAGTCTGCTGGTATGGCTGTCAAAGGCGTTCCTCATTTCTGCCAGTGCTTCTAATCTCTGGTGTTTCGTTTGGTTCATTAGCAGAGTTTGCCTCTCTCTGCTCACATCATCCATCCATTGTTGCCTGCTGTCTACTTGGTCCGCCAGAGCCCTTGGCATCTCCATCCCAGTTGCTTTAAATCTTCGGGCCCATAACTGTGGCATCCCAGCTATATCAGAGCTTGGTTCTAACACTTGCTCTTTCTCTTCAAACTGTTGTTTTTGCCTTTCAGTAGGCCTTGCAACTTTTTTTTGGTCGGCAGACCTGATGCACAGGTGAAAGGGACTGCGGTTACTAGGCCTTTGTCGATAAGATGGTCAGATGTGGGAAAGGGATGTGTCCTCACCCTGTGATTAGGTCTTAGTCTTCACTGAGTCCATGTCTGTGGGCCTTGAACTTCACACACGCTTCTCGGTGTTTTCCCCCTTTTGGGTGGGACAGGATGGCCAGCCTCCCAGGTCAGTTAGGCTCTGGTTAACTAGTTTCTCCGGAAGACAGGCCTAGTTAGGAAGAACAGAGGGCTATAGGCATTTAAAAATGGTTCCTCCCCGTGTCCCCCACACGCCAGAAGCACAAAGGGGCTTTCCTCTGCTATTTACACAGGGGAACCTGGTGAGTTCTTAGAGGGAAAACTCACAGGACGTGGGAACCCCTGGGGACAGGGTCCCGCCTTAGTTTTTCTCTCTCAGCCTTGTTCTCATGGAGCTTCCAGCAGTCCGTCAATGACCATTCAGGTTTCCCAGCCCAGCCCTGGTTCCCACGGAGGTTTGTGCTGGTGGGTTTCTTCTCTGGCAAGCCGAGATTCTCTGCATTCACTTGCTGCTCTCTCTAATGGGGGGGGGGCAGTGGTTTGCTCGTGACCCCCTCTCTCAGAGCAATCTGAGTTGTTGATTTTTCAGTTTGTCTGGCTTTTCCTCGCTCAGATGAAGTGGTGACCTGTAGCACCTTACATACCGGGCCAGAAACAGGAAGTGTCCCTGCAAGTTTACAGGCACAAATTTTTATGTATGCATTTTTTTTCTGGGAAAATTGTCTGTAGATTTTATCAGATGCTCCAAGGAACTCTGAGCTCTTTGTCACTGAGCCCAGGTGGTGGATTGAAGGAGGACCTGGGCTCAGAGCCAGGAGACGTGGCTTAGCGTTCTCACCTGGTTCCGAATTTCTGCGTGAGCTGGACAAGCCACTTTGTTCCTGGCCCCTCTCCGATGGGACAAGAACCCCTGTCTTCCATGGTGAGTTTATAACACATTCACAGTCATGTTCACACCTTTATTGACACATTTCCCAGCAGAAGGCAGAATCTAACTGTCCTCCTTAATGTGGGCCAGCTTTCGATGAGATGCTTTTCATTAAGAGAGGCAGGAATGGTGATGTGTGACCCCCGAGTCTAGGTTAGAAAAAGGGATACAGCGTCCACCTGGCTTTGACTCACCCGGGAGCCCTATGGCCAGGTGTCAGTCTGGCCACCCAGACACTGGGGTGCTGGAGAGAGAGACAGCAGGTGTGACTGCAGGGAGGCAGAGACAGGTGTGTGCGGGGCCCAGCTGTTCCCGCCCCCAGCCGTTGGGCCATCCCAGCCAGGAGTCGGGCATGGGAGTGAGCATCTTCAAGTGACTGTTGCTCTGAGCCTTTGAGCTACGCCATTCACAAGCAAAATAAATGTGGCTGCTGTTTTCAGGCACTAAGTTTTGGGGCAGTTAGTTGTGCAGCACCGGGTAATAGCCCGACAGACACCCTGCCTGCCTTCCAGGGAGGTGTAAGCCTCACCTAGCAGGACCCCTCCCACATGGTAGGCACTCAATAAAATGGAATACGTGTGACCTGAAAAGTGGGCCCTGGTGAGCGACGGTTGGTCACATGACAGGGTGACCCAGCTACTCCCCGACAGGTGTTCCGTTGAGCTAAGTCACTCTGGGTTATCTGGAGGTGCAAAGGATTTGTCACCCCACCCAGCCAACTGGCTGGTTCTTTGGAGAGGGGGGTGTGTCCTCATACAGAAACCAGCTCCGTGGGGAAAGCACTGAGAGAAAGGGTGTTCTGTTTCCTGTTGGCTGGCGGCCACTGCAGCTCCCTGGGAATGGGTGGGGTGGGCAAGCAGGCCATGGGGGCAGTGGCTGCGGCTGGGCTGGGTGGCGGTGGTCCCTGCCACATGCACAGTCTGCCCTCCTGTATCTTCACCCTGTGCCCTCACCCCAACACTGGGGGAGGCCCTCTCTACCTCCAAGGATGCTCCCCGTTATCCTTACACAATTATCGAGTCTATTTTTTGCTCCTTCTCTCTTGCAACCGGGCAGCCCTCCAGGGAAGGAACAGCGTTTCATTCATTTTGTACCGGCAGACCTTCACGCACACACCAGCGCGAGTTAGCTATCCGACAGATGTGTGGGGAAGGCTTCTGAGCATGTCACCAAGGAGCCCAGGGCCACGCAGAAGGTGGCCATGAGTCGAAGTGGCCCGCCCGAGCTCGCTGGGCTAGCGGCTGAAGGGCCAGCGAGGGAGCCTCTCCTGCCGGCCACACAGGGGCAGGAGGTGCAGAGAGGCAGCACTCCCCACTCAGGCCCTGCTTGGGGGGGTCTGTCCTGCTTTGCAGTCCAGGACCAACCTTTAGGCAGTCACCTGCCCAGCACCGTCAGTCCATCCTGTGGTATGGGGGTCTCGTGCCTGGGCTCCCCGATAACTCCCTGTCCACTCCCAGGACCGCTGCTGCCTGCCAGGCCAGCCTCCTCCACCCCCTGCCCTGTTGCAGCTGGTGGTGACATTCTCCATCTTCCTGCCTGACGGGCTGTCGAAGCCACAGTCTGATGATATCAGCTCTGACTGCTGTTTTCCCAGAAGGGGGTTTGCTCAGACCCAGAACTCCGAATCCACGTGAAGATGCTACCAAATAAAAGGTTGAGCCGCCAGAGGCTCTTAGACCATAAAGGAAGGAACCCAGGCCGCCCTCCCCCTGCCGCCTGCATTCCCTATGAGACACAGAGCTTTACAGCAGGGAGGCCTGTGCGCCAGTGCCTGGGGGCCGGCACTCCATCCCCCCCAGCCGCCTGCCCTGGGCCTGGGTGTCTGCCTGAGCAGATGCAATTTAACTTGCTGCAGGAGAACTAGCTGTAAAACAGAAACTATCAGCATAAAAGCCGCCTGTCAGACCCAGGGTTGGGCTGTTGGAGAAGCCCCGGCAGCGGGGTCGGGCCCCGCTGTGGAGGTCTTATCTCTCATACCCACACGTCTCCTTCTTCCACCCGCAACCCCACAGTGAGAAGATGTCTTGGCCCCTCATATCATGGAGCTACCTTGATGGAAAGGCAGGTAAGGCTTGTGCTGTGTGTCATGGCTGTGCCTCAGTGTCCATGCCTCAGTGTCCGCAGCCACGTGTCCATGCCCACGCTAAAAGGGCCCTGAAGTCATGTGCTCCTGAGACAGGGGCCACGTCTTTGTGGAAACGGGGCGGGATCTGAAGCTGGTGCAGCCGAGTACAGGTTGGTGGACTGACCCCGGTGTTCACTCCTTGGCTCCTTGGCGGGAATGGAAATGAGAGAACCAGGAGGACGGTGTTCCTGGCTGCCTGTGGCTCACGGCCGTCCCAGGGCCCTTCTTCACAGGGCTGTGCCCCGAAGCGGTGAGCGCCCGGTCCCAAGGGTGTGGACATGATGGTGGGAGTTGGGGGCATCTCAGGGGGGTAGCTCTGAGGGGCTCTCTGGCCAACTTGCACCTGGAATGTCTACAGCGCTTCCAAGAAGAGGGGGTTTGGGTGTGGGGGGAGCATTAGAGGCTGGGAAGGATTTTTCTTGGTCAGATAATGCTGGTCACAGCCGCAGGGCTCTTGTGCCCACCTTCCTCTGAAGGGCTGGGAACAAGTCTTCTGGGGTAGACCCCTTCCGTTGGAACACATGACTCGTGCTGAGACCCAGAAGGCCAGGCAAGACAAGCTGGGTGGGCTGCTGGTGCCCAGTGTGCCCAGGTGTCCCCGTGTTGAGCCCTTGGTTATTTTTTTTTCTTTCCACATTGCCCACACCCCCCTTTCTGGGGCCTGCTAAACACCCATTTCCCTGGCACAGACCGATACCAAGGCAGTACATGCAGCACTGAGCTCAGATGAAGGGGACAGAGATGGTAAGCGGAGCCCCACAGCACGTCTGTGCCACCAGGTGGTCTGTCATAGTGACGTGAGTGGACCACTTGTCTCTGTGACCCATATCTGTGGGGCCCGAAGTCTGACTGCCTCCCTCTGGGCACATTTAGGGACCAGGTAAAGCGGAACAGCTGACAGCACAAGCCAGTGGTCGAGGGACCAAGTGTCAGCATCCTGCCAGAGGGACAGGAACAAAGGGTCTGAAGAGAGCCTGAGTGACCAGCTAGGGACCAGCCATGAGGGGCCCCTAGAACCAGGGGTGGGTGGAGAAACGGAGAGGAGGCACCGTGGCAGAGCCCCCCCACCCGGGCCTCGGCACAGGCGGCGGACACTACGCTGAGAGAGAGGGGCTGTGCGGGTCGGCCTCAGGCTGCGAGTGCCTGATGACGGACAGCACGGTGTGCAGTGACGGTGCGACCGTTCAGAGCAGAGGCGGGGGCTCCATGCGGGGTGTGGGTGTGCCTGTGCATGGGCACACCCTCCCCCTCACTCGTGTACCCCGTCGGAATGGGATGTGCTGGAGAAGCTCTGGACAGAGCAGGCAGCTACCATTATGCACTTACTGTATCCCCTGGAGCCCCAAAGGAAGAGGGTGTGTCTCCACAGAGGGGCTTCCATGTATCTGGGCCAGACACCGAGAGGATAGAGGTGTCTGAGTAAGCACTAGACGCTGGCTGTGTCACCCCAGCCTGTGGTGTGAGTCATGAGGCTGAACAATGCCCTGGGACAAACAGAAGACACACCGGGCTCACACATCTCTTTCTTCTCCGTTTGGCATGACTCACAACCCCCATTTTCCAGACAGGAGCACAGAGTTTGGGGGCCTCTCTCCCTGAGACTGTGGTATTCTCCTGCTGCCTGGAGGGGAGCCCTTTGAACCCAACTGCCCCGCAGTGTAGCTAGAGGTCTGGGAAGTTGAAGTGGGGTCTGCAAGTACAGAGATGCTACAGGCGAGGGGCAGGGATCAGGTACCCAGCCCCGTGTACTTACTTGCTTACCACAATGTCTTCCAGCCTGGAGCTGCTGTGTGTATTCCTGCAAGTGACCAGTGAGCTGCTCTGCCATTCCAGAGATGGGGGTGATTGCTTGGAACTCGTGGTCTGAAGCTCCATCTGCCTCCCCTCAAAGAGCCGGGTCAGCAAGTGGAAGTGATGAGGTATGCTTTGCTGGAGTTAACACTGTCTGTGTGTGTGTGTGTGTGTGAGTGAGTCCTACTGAGCGTGGCCAGAGAGGGTGGTGAAAGGGAAAAGTGTCACATCCAGAGTCCTCTGTGCTTCAGGAGTGCATGGGCCAAGCTCAGACCCTTCTATGGACAGGACAGCTTCCCTGGCCTGGCTCAGTGTAGACAGGGAGATGAGTGGGGAAGAGAGAGGCACGGGTCCAGCCCCAACACTCATAAAACCTCTTCATCTGAGTGTTTATGGGCTCAGGTCCCTGCGGCAAGCCTTTCAAGTCACATGGCAGACTCCTGTGTGTCCATAAGAGCCTTGCTGTCTGTAATGTGCTGCCCCAGCAGAGTTCCCGCCCAGGCCCCTCGGGGCCCCTCCCACATCAGAGCCCCCGGGAGATGGGGAAGCAGGGGACTGCAGAGTCCATCCCTGGGGTGGGGGAGAGGCTCGGCTTCTCCTGGGCAGGGGTTCTCCAGCCTCCCCGGGAGTTTCCACCTTCTCTGATTAGCTTCAGCCCAACTCCCTTGTGGAGGGTAGGCAGCCCCAGTGACAGACATCCCAGGGCCCCCAAGCTGTGTCCCAGCTTGTCCTCATTCCAGGGAAAGCGGGAGAGTGTGTGTACCATGATGGATCCTGAGCGAGAAAAACAGAGAAGCAGAGAAACCAAGGCGCATGCGCAGGATGAAGCTCCCCCAGCCACTTCTGATACACATCCCTGCTTCCTAGGCTTCTAGGACGTCCCACCCCACACCCCACCTCACATGGTGACCACTTCCCAAACTGCTGGCCAGGCCCTCGGTTCCTGCTGCAGGCCTGCCTCCCATTGCAGGGTGTTGTCCTGCACCCTGGTGTGTGAGGTTCTGGTCTCCTCCATTCCCGGACCCCTTTGCTGCCCAAGCCAGGCATTGGGTTCTGACCCTGCCCATCAGGCTCCTCCATGCTCACAGCTCACCTCGTGCTCAGGGATTAGTCAGTGACCTCCCTCCCATTACCAATCCCATGGTGTAATGACTCCCTGACGTTCATTTCTCAGGCTGGACCCTTATGGCTGCACCCACGTATGGTGGGACTTGGTCACAGAGTCAGGTAGGAGTGGACCAGCTTCTGAGACATGAGCTGCAGAGCAGTAGGGAACATGGGGTGGGGTGTGGAGAGGTTGCATGCCTTAGGTAAGTCTTCTTGGAGCCTCACTGAGAGAAAGGTCAAGGTGAACAAAGCCAAGAGCAGTCTGCTAGGTCCCTGCTCAGCAGCTAGGAAGAAGAGCCCTGCAGCCCTGCTGCACACCCCCCACACCCATTCCAAAGCTTTCTGGGAAGAGTCTGGCACTTTGAGGAGGGGGGACCGAGGACTTGCATTCAGCCCCGGCTTCCTTCTCTGAGCTCCAGGTCCTGCTTACATGAAAAGGCCCCTGTGAGTATCCTATGGGAACCCCCATGTGAAGAGACTTTGGTCCTATATGATAGTGACCAATCTGCAATATTTGTGAAAATACACTCTCTTCACACCCCGAATGGTGGGTGTTGTCCTGCAAACTTGAAGTTCACCGGTTCCATTCCTGGTCAAAGCACATGCCGGGGCTGCAGGCCAGGTCCCTAGTTGGGGCTGTGGAAGAGGCCACCAATGGATGTATCTCTCCCATGTCAATGTTTCTCTCCCTCTTCCTCCCTCTCTTGCCCAATCTCTAAAAATAAATAAAATATACATTTTTAAAAATCCTCTTCACAACACAATTAAAACTTACGAAATGTTTAGGACAAGTCCTAAGAAGAATGTGAGAAACTTACATGAAGAGAACCCTACAACATAAAGACAAACACACAAAAAAGACCCAAATAAAGGGGGATATATACTGGGAAGTCTCAATGTTAAGAAGATATCCACTGTGGAAATTATTTATAAATTCAGTACAATCCCGATGACCATCTTGCTGGGATTTCTCATTAAAAATGACCAGGTAATTATTAATAGTCACATAAAAATGCACAAGCAAAGACTATTTGGAAAAAGAAGAACAGTGAAGGGGAACTTCTATCCTGCCAGATATCAGAACGTATTTTAAAGCTATAGGAAAAGAATGGGGAAAAAGTGCTGCTGGCATAAACAAACATTGGCACAAATACAAGTAAATAATAAGAAGACATTAAATTCCCCAACAACATAGGAATAAACCAACAGACCAATGGAACAGGACAGCGGGCGTAGAAGCGGATCCTTGAATACTTGGAACTTTAGCGTACAATGAAGTCAGTATTTCAGATACGAGGAAAAACATGCGATTAAAAATGGGAGAAATGACAGCAAAACCGAAAATCAAGTTTGACCCCTACTTTGCACTATTCATAATACTGTAGATTATGTAGAAACTGTAGATTACTTAAAAAGCAAAACATTTTAAAAAAATACCAAATAATTAGAAAACATAGGAGATTACTTTTATGGTTCTGTGATAGGGAAAGCTTGGGAAATAAATATTTTTTCATCGATATGGACAAATTATTCTCAAATGTCTGTGGCAATGGAAAGACAGTAGCTAAAATAAATTGATAAAAGGAGAACGAAGTGGAAATCTGCCCACCCAGTTTCCCAAACATCATGTAGTGACAGTAAGGCTGTGTGGTGTTGACAGAGCAAGAGACACATGGACGGATGGGACAGCACAGAGGCCCCAGCAGGGGCCCTACACAGGTGTGCCCAGTGGAGGTGCAAGGGCAAGCAGCTCAGGGGAGGAAGGAGAGCCTTGGAGATGAACAGCGACGGAACATCTGGACCTTCATAGGCAAAAGACAACGACCTTTGACCTGGACCTCATGCCTTGTGCAGAAGTTCACTAAACACAGAATATGAACTTCAATGTGGAACATAAAACTGTACAAAGAAAATGGGGCAAAGGTTATGACAGGACAGTTCATAAGAGAAATCCAAATGGGCCAGACACCTCTGAAGAGATTAGCATCTTGCATTCTGTTGGAGAGAGTTTAAACTGGTAGAGTCTCTTTGGAGACCAACTGGAGAATCTACTGAACTTTAAAACGCATTTACCTTATGACCCAAAACTCTGCTTCTCGGCGTGTCCCTGGGGAGTCTCCTGGGCCCAAGGCAGCAGGCAGAGTCCTGATGGTAGCTGCTCTTATCACGGTGAAAAACCAGGCATGACCCGGCGGCCTGTCACCAGAGGAACGGTCACCTGGAATCCGGTGCCTCGGTTCCGAGGAACACTGCGCGTGCAGCGCGTTGGAAGCAGTGGAAGCAAATAGCTAAGTAGCACACGGAGAAGGGTAGACACCAACCATGTAAACACACACACGCCATTCCTGTAGGTAATTTTCCTCTTCCATTCCCGACCACAGACCTCAAGTGATTGTGCAACACAACCTAGTCATCCCGAAAAGTTTCCCTAGTAATGCATATTCTCTTTCTAAAGTGATTCTTTTGTGTCTTCTCTCTCCTTACATCTCCCACATGCCCTCTCCTTTTCAGATTCTGCTGATAACTTTGCTTAACCTTCAACCAAAAAAATATTTTTTTAAATAGAGTCACTGCATGATCCAGGAATCCTGCTTCTGGGTATACGTCCAAAAGAATTGAAAATTTAAACAAAGAATTAAAAATAAGATCTCAAAGGCATATATGAACAAGATGTTCAAAGCTGCACTATTCACAATAGCTGCACTATTCAGCAATAAAGTTGAAACAACCCCATTATCCACCAAAGGATGAATGGAGTAAATAAAATGTAGTGTTTCCATATAATGAGATATTATTCAGCCTTAAAAAGGAATGAAATTTTGACACGTGATACAATCTGGATCAACTTTAAAAACACTCTGCTAAATGAAATGAGCCAGGCACAAAAGGACAAATATTGTGGGATTCCACTCACGCGAGGTGCTTTAAATAGATGATTTCACAGAGACAGACAGCAGAACAGAGGCCACCAGGGGCTGGGAGAGGCGGCCTGGGGAGCTGCTGTTGAGTCGGTACAGGGTTTCTGACTGGGATGGTTAGAAGGGTGCAGAAACAGTGACGGCTGCACAATACCGTAAATGTGCTTAACACCACTGGATTGTAAATGTTCAACAGGCCTAACACGGCAAATGTCATGTTTTGTGTATTTTGCCCCTCACACACACACCAAAGAGCAAGAGGATTTTATCGCTGTCTTTCTGGCTGACAATAGGACCCACCTCTTCTACTAGGGCAGGTTAAAAATAAATGAGCAAACCCTGCCTGTGTGCAAACACACCCTCTTCCCAGTCAGCACCAAAACGGAGGTGACAAATAAGACATCTGGCCCTAGGAGCCTGCCACTGGGCTGGATGCCGGGGGCCCTGGGCCCGCAGTGCGCATCTGCTGATCTGGGCTGCAGCGGGGTGGCCCATTTCCGGGCGCCGAGCAGCACTCTGAGCCGCAGAAGATCCAAGGCCCCTGCGCCCCTCAGCACACCCAGGACCCGGGGAGTCCCCATGTGGGCATAGATGACACAATCTTTGCCAGCAAAGAGGAAGGGGCAGGGTGGTCTGTGGGGGAATTTGTCAACTGATGGCTTGTTCCAGCCAAGCCGCCAGCCACCAAAAGTCCGGGTCGTAAGCCTGCCCCATGTGGCTGAGGCTCCCATCAGGGTGTCTGCCTGGATGCCCTGCAAACCAACTCGGGAACACGATAGGGCTTTGGCCGAGGAGGAGATTTTACACATCCCTCCAGGCTTTCACAGCCCAGGTCTTCTGTCCGCTACCACGCACTTTAGGGAATGCACGAACGGGAAACTGAATCTCACGGGGGGCCCTAATTTGATGGGGTTCATGTACCCCTTCAAAGATGGTTACACGGTGATGGACTTTTAAATGAACCACATTTTCCCACTGATTTTCATTCTTAAATCAGGAATGTGTTCTTCTGGAGAAAAATAATTGGCTATTTAGACATGATCCCCCCCAGCTTTATTGGGGTATAATTAACAAATGCAATTGTATATATTTAAAGTGTACAACGTGATGATTTGGTATAAATACACATTGTGAGATGATTACCACAATCAAGTTAATTAACACATCTGTCACCTCAGAGTCACTTTTTTCTTTTTTGGTGGTGAGAACGCTGAAGACTTACTTTCTTAGCAAATTTTCAAGTAGACAATACAGTATTGTAAACTATGTTAGGTCCCAGAATTTATTCAATTTATAACTGAAAGTTTATTCTCCTGACCATATTTCTCCCACTGATCTGTTCTCTCATTCAATGACCTTTTTTTTTTTTAAGATTCCACACGTGCTCTACCCCACAGCATGTGTTCTTCTCTGTATGGCTTGTTACACTCAGCATAATGCCCTTCGGGTTCGCCTTTAGTACTTTATTAGACAAACAGCTCAGAAAGGCTTCGTCTCCTTAAGATTCGCATGGCTATTTATTCGCCCACCACACGTTTACAGAACACCGGCAAAGCAGCTGTCGCTGACAGCATCGTGGTGCGCAGAGCTGGTGTGGTCCCCATCGTCACAGAGGTCTTGTGGGAGAGTCAGATGTCCGGCGAATAATCCCGCAAATGTACGTACACAATAAAGAAACAGGTAGGCCAGAAATCGGAGCATTTAACACGGGGATGTGGTGCAGAGGAGACTGAACTGAGGAACTAAGGTGTGAGCTGAGGTCCCAAACATTATCCGTTGTTCATTCTTTCACTCTACAAGCACCGTATTTCACCGTGTATAATGTGCATCCGTGTTTTTGTGTGCATTCTGCATGGGATTATCATACCCATTATTATACCTATCATATGTAATCATCACACCCATGTATAGTACACATCCTTATTTTCCCTAAACATTTTGTAAGAAAAATGCGCGTTATACAGGACACCGTACGGTAGTTATTGAGTGTTGACTGTGCTCCCGGCTAGACTGTGGAGACGCAGTCTGAAGGAGCCCGCTAAAGCCCCTGGCCTTAGGGAGCTTCCCTCTAGTCTCAAGTAATGAGTGAAGGCGGGGCCAGGAGAAGGGGAATCAGTGGCCCTTCCCCTCCAGGGGCCTGAGGCAGAAAGGAACACGGTGCCCTCAAGGGACAGCCACATACTATTTCGCTGGCACCCAGAGAGGAAGCCACGAGTGAATCTGGACCAGTAGAGGCCCAGACCAGAGCCTTGTGACTTAGGATGGCAATAATGCCATCCCCCCACACACTTGTGTGTGAACGGTTCCATTCCCAAACGCAGCCCTTTGGTGAAGGCGGAGTGCTGGGCTTGGCAAAGCGCTGGATGGTTCCCACTTTGTCTGGTGGACTGGGTTTTCCTTCCCCACGTGTGTGTAACTAACGCGGCCTGAGTAAGCCAGCCGCCACAAGATGGGCTCATAGAACACGTGCATTCCCCAGAAATTTTTTCGTCCTTGCCCGAGGACATTTTTTCATTGTTTTTGGAGAGAGAGGACAGGAGAGAGAAAAACATTGGGAGAGAAGCATCAGGAATTGAACCCACAACCTTTTGGTTACGGGTCGACTTTCCAACCAACGGAGCCACACCAGCCAGGGCTCCCCAGAATTTTTTTTCTGTGTTGCTCCTTTGAGAGAAGGTCATTTACTTGATTTAACAATGCCACGTACTAACCTGTGACCATGGGAAATGCATATAAACCACTCTGATCCTCCGCTTCTTTGCTGTCCTGTGGGGGACCATGATACCTCCGTGGTGGGGTTATTGTGATGGCTCATTGAATGAAATGTGAACATGGACGTGAAATTGCCCAGCAGAGTAGCCTGAACTCAGTAGATGTGCAACACATATGTTATTTCTGCTCACTTACCCCTTATTCAATTTGGAGTTTTGTTAAGTGAATTTATGTTAAGCAAGGGATGTCTGTTCTCAAATTACATTAACTGCTAGTTTCCGGGGCAAGAGGTTATTAGCAAGACTTCCTCTTGCAATGGTTCAGGACCAGCCAGGAGAGATGGTGGGGAGGGTCCTTTGTGAGCTACTGGAGTGAGACTTCATTCTGGAACAAAGGAGCAGTGATGATAAAACCCCAAGCCTTTGTCTTCCCTCTTTCGTGGGGACCAAAGTCACGGGCATGTATGTATGCAAGAGCACACCACGTGACCACGTCAGAGCTTAAAAGCCAGTGCCTCTGAACGCTGGCCTCACAACAAAATAATTGCATGCAGACATTCCTTTTGATCACACTCTCGTACCGATTTACAGCTCTGCTTCCCTGCAACCCCAAAGAAAGCCCTAATCATGGAGCACATACTGAAAATTAGAATCCTGGCTATGGAGGAGTGTCGCCTGCTCAGTGTGCGTTTGTGCAGGGGCGGAGAGCAGCGCTTTCTAGGGTGCTCCCTTCCTTTCCCAAATCAAGTTCTCCATGTGGCTCCTGGGGTATTTGCCTCTGAACGGCTGGGCTGAGCACTGGAGGCAGAAGACAGGTTTTTTTTTTTTTTTTGCGGTTTGCTTGAGGCCAGGCAGTTTTTCCACTCTGTTCTTTTATTATGATCATGATTACTTCATTACCTAGCCCTGATGGGCTTTCTTCGGGTCCCAGTCTGTTTCTAATAAGAAGCAGACGAAAAACAAAGTTTCGGTTCTGTTTGAAATCTTCAGCTTTTTCTTTCTTTCTTTTTTTTTGTTGAAATAATAAGTTCAAGAATTTTATTTGTCTTCTGAGGTTCTGAAGTGCTCCGACCCAAGTCCTCTGGGGCACAGGGAAGTAGTCCTTGGAATCCCACCACTGCACGCCGATTCCTGGGCCCTGCCCCCACCTGCTAAGTCTGCAGCTCCAAGGGGAGGCCCGGGAAGCTGTGCTTTGACCAAACATTCCGGGTGATTCTGGTGAATATTAAAGTCTGAGAACAGGGTCAAGGAGGAAAAAAACCACCGGCAATATTTCTTTTTAATTGCCATATAATTCAAACACCATAAAATTCATCGTTTTAAAGCATGCAATTCAGTGGTTTTCACAAAGGGCAGTCACGAGCTTGTGCACCCGACCCCACGACGCAGTCTCAGACCTTCTCTGACCCCCTGAAAGGAGGCCCTGGGCCTGCTCACAGTTGCACCCCCCCTCAGCCTCTGGCTGCCCCTGAACTGTTTTCTGTTCCTATGTCTATTCTGGACATTTGATACGAATGATATTATATAATTTATGGCCTTTTGTGCCTGTCTTATTTCACGTAGCATAATGTTTTTTAAGGTTTATCTCCATTATAGTATGTATTAGTGCTTCATTTTTGTTGCTGAATAATATTCCCTTATAAGAATATGTCTCGTTTTGTTTGTCCATTAATCAGTTGGTATCCATCAGTCTATACCGTGTGCCATTTATGTGCCGCACAGTTGGATGGGCTGCCCAGGCTTCGGCAGTGAGTTCTCCAAGCATTCGGGGAATCAAGAAGAGGGGATAGGGAGGAGGGCATCGGGCACAAAGCAGAATAAATGAGTGAGTGAATGAATGGGAGGCCACATGCGCGGGAAAAGAAAGTTAAGGTGGAGAGGCAGCATGGTGCCTGGCTGGATGGTGGGTGGTGCTGCCCAAGTTCAGGGTCAGGAATAACGGTCGCTCAGCCAGGTGCGGGGACTCTAACTGCAAGTTGGGTCTGGGCCCTGCAGTCCCAGAGATGAATCAGACATGATCCACCCCATGAAACCTGTAGACTATAGAGAAGGCAGCACATGGCCCTAGAGTATGGCTTCATACAGTGTACCTGTAGGGGCAGAGGGGAGCGAGGGTGGGGAGGGGTGGCCCCTCCCAGCTCAGGGGCTGGGAGAGATGAAGGAAGAGGCAGCGCTGGGACTGGGCTTGGCGGCTTGGGTAGGATTCAAAACTGGTGAGCAAGTTCTGGGAAAAGTCAGGAAGAGCAGTGTCTGAGCCAGGCTCAGGAACAGTGTTCCAGGACACCTGCTCAATCTAGGTCAGTCGCGTTCGACCCTGGCTGCTCGTCGGAGTCACCTAGGGCTTTCAAAGCAACCCAGAGCCGGGGCTCCATCCCGGGAGATTCTGTTTTAATCAGATTGCTTTAGGGCGAGCCCAGGCAGGAGTAGTTATTAAAAGCCCCCAGTGAGTCTAATGAGCAGCCAGAGTTAAGAACCATGGCCTTGGAGGACTCAAGCGGAGACCGAGTGACACTAGCCTGGCGTGTCAGGTGGGGGGGTGGTGGATGGTAGACAGGTTGACCCCATCATATATTGTTCAAACCGGGACACATTTTTGCACGAGAGGAGTTCTATGACTAATTATGCCAGGGCAGCAGGTACGTACTAGACTGTCCCAGACAAATAGACCTTAAAATGCAGGCTGTGGGATTTGAACTTCACCTCATCAGGAGTGGGAGCCAGTGCAGGTTTGGGAGCAGAACCCTGACACCTAATAAAAGTGCTGCTTCGAGGAGATTAAGGAAGCAGCACGCTCGGCTAGATTGGCAGGGAGAGAGGCTGGAGGCCGGAAGGCAGAGGAATCTGGGGAGGGCTGAGCTGGGAAAGCGAGGAGGCAGCTAGAGTGTGAGACGTCTGCACAGTTCCCTCTGCGCTTTCGCTAACCAGGAGAACCCCAGGAAGCCTCCTGGGAGAGACTCGAGGGGACAGCCTCTGCAGGGGCCCCAGGGCCCCGCCCCTGCCGCCCTGGGAGTTCCCCCCGCTCGGGGAGGCCCTGTCCTCTGCGCCCTCTGCCAGTTTCCACACCCATGGAAGGTGCTGCTCCGCGTGTCTTTTCTCTCCCTTTGCCTCCTGCCTCAAACAGCTTGTCAGGTGCGATATACACTGGCCCCCTCAGCCTAGGCCAAAAACTGCATATATTTGGCTTTGAACATGAGGATTTGGGCCGGCCTCTGTGCTCGGGCACTCTTCTTCCCAGAAGCTAGGTGAGCAGGCGGTGCTAGGTCTTTGCCACCCGTGTCCCCTGATCCCCAAAGCAGAAAGTGCTGGCCCAAGAAATGGAGTGGGGGAAGGAAGATGCAGACCTCCCCCTCCCCCAGCACTGGCTGTGCTTCCTGGTAGCATGCAGAGGGGCTCCCTAATGCCAAACACGTGGTCTGCAGCTGGGGTGGGACAGTGGGGAGAGGAGAGGAAGCTGGAGAGCAGAAGAACCAGCCCCCAGCACCCCCGGCCACCTTCCAATCTGGGAAAAATATTTTTTAAATCATCTCCAATAATCTCAGAACATCAATACGTAAATGCATGCCAACTGCCCATCCTTTGCATTCACAGTGGCGAAGGAGGGCACTGACCATGGGGACTGTCCCAGCCCAGCTCCTGCTGTGCCCCCGGGTTGACGAGATGTCTCCCTGGCCCAGGCAGTGTGGGACAGTACAGCCATCGCTGGCCTGGAAAGAAAATCCCCCCTCCCTGGAGCTGAGGGGTGATCACGGCTGCACCTGAAGCCCAGAAAGTAGTGGTGGAGGGTCGGTCAGCTGTGGTTACGTGGCCCAGGGGTGGGGGCAGAGGGCAGTCTGTTCCTCCCCGAGAGAGGGACTCCTGAGGACAGCTTGGGGTAAGATCTTCAGTGCTGGAGGCCGGAGCTCCCTCAAGAAGGAAATGCATGCCATCAATGTCCTCATTCGGAGAATGGGTGTACAGCAGTCTGGTAGGTCAAAACATCTTTTTTTTCTTTTTAATGCAAGATGCTGTCAGTGATGTTTTTTTATCTAGGCAACTGATAAGAACTGATTTCCCTGTTTAGGGAAGCGTCCCTTGAGTGGCCCCTTTGGGTCACGCACAGGTTAGGCTATTGCACCTCGATTTCCCAGGGGAAGGACGCAGCAGGTGCTGGGGGCCTGACAAAGGCAGGCTCCCCTGGGTGCCTGTGTGGAGGGGCTCGTTAGGGAAGAAAGGGATGAGGACAAGGCCCTTCACGTTGAAGGTGGAATTCCCGTGATGAAGTTTGGGATGAGGTGCCCCAGCCGGAGAGCCCACAGCCCCCAAGGGGGTGGCACCAGGAAGGAGGGTCAGAGCTGGTGACCTGGCTTAACCTCAAGGTCCTGATGTGCCCGCCCCACAGTGGGACTGAGGACAGAAGCTTTCCTGGAGTCAGCTGCCTCTGCCACAGTCACACTCAGCTTGGGAATGTGGCTGAACTTGGAAATGAGAGATGTAAGAGTGGTAACCTTGGAGCCTGACTCTGGGCAAGGGGCAGGCTGTGAGGCATGATCCCAGCAGGCTTTGCAAAACCATCTCCGTAGAGATAGCACAGTGATGGGCCAGAGCAGGGGGATTCGGGGCCTCAGGGAGTTCCAGCTTCTCTCCAGCTGCCATTTGCAACCCGAATCACTGCCCGGGGCCCAGGTGATCCTTGTGTTCTGTAGGGGGGTGGGGTATGTAAAGGTGGGTGTGGGATGAGGCCTCCTGTTCATTTGAACACGTGGAGTGTAGCAATTACCGAATAAATAGGGGACACCGAATTTGTGTCCCAAACTGGAAAAGTATGTTACTTAGGGAAAATTCCAGAAAGTTAGTTCTACAATGAAAAATCACCAGTCATTGCCTCTGGTTGGTAAGGTATCAGGTGATATATATATTTTTTCATTTATCTGTATTTTACATTTTGTACAGTGATAATAAGAAATTATTAGCCTCTTATTTGGCAGTCCGAAGAAAAGGCTTTATCATGTTTATATTTATCTGTTCCAGAAGGTGGGGAAAAACACATTATGTTTTGGAAAGTTTTTTCTTAATCCTAAGTGGTTACAGTAGAAAAGTTAAGTGTCCACTGGTGTGTGTGTTCAGCTGTCTGGGAAAAACCAAGGAGCAGAATCAGCACAGCGGGGTTCGGGGTGCAGTGATGGGGGAGACGGAGCCTCAAGGGGACGAGCGGGAGGAGCAGGGAAGGGCAGCCCCCGACGGGGCCCGCCCCGGGGCAGAGGGGGTCCAGGGCCCCAGTGCGCAGGAATTCCAAGGGACAACAGGCCAGGCAGGCCATGTGAGGAAGGCCTTTCCAGCACATCCCTGAATGGGATGTCTTGGGAGATGCTGTAATGAAATGACCTCAAACTTCAGTCAGCGAGGATGTTTGGTCTGCGGGTTATGATGTCATCTTGTCGGTGACAGGAGAGTCTCTGAGGATGAGCAGTGGGGAGAGAAAGGTGGGACAGCCCTTCCAGCCAAGAGGCTCCAAAGAGAGAAGACAGGGCACATGTGAGGCCACCAGGCATGGCCAGTTTGGGAGGGTGGGGCTCCAGTTGGTGCAGAATGAGGCATCAGCGGAGGTCTGGCTGGTGTACACGTGGAGAGGGGCGGGCGGGGCCCAGCTCCGAAGTAGAGGAGCCTGGGGGAAGGAGAAGGGGGACACTCAAGCACTAGACGGTGTTGTGCATCTGTGCAAATCACAAAAAGAGCCGGTGGGTGGGAGGGCCAGAGTGACAGGCAAGCTTAGTCAGCCACGAGCTGGGTGCCCTCTAGGAGGGAGGCACAGGCCTTGGCACAGGGCCACCCCAACCGGGTGGATGCCACCCTGCGTGAGGGCACATGGATGAGTGAACTGCGAGCTGGGTTTTCACCCCACACTGGCTCCTTTGGCCAGCTGCGCTTGTTCCATAAACAGCTTGTGCGTGTGTGCACGGAGGCCCTGGGCGGCCTCGGTACAGTTATGGGTGGTTGTTTGTCCACAGATGACCAGTGCGCACTGGGAGGGGCAGCAGCAGCATGTGGCACCCTGGTGAGGAGACCAGAGGACAGTGCCTCACGTGGTACAGGGCCCGTTTGAATGGGCCAAGGTCCCGGGAAGAGTTCTAAGGTCAATGGTGAGCTGGAGTGTGAGGCAGGGAAACTGAGGCAGAATCCTCTTTGTAATACCAAGGCAACATTGCAGGCAAATGGGACAGAGCACAGCTCTGGCCATGAGACTCATTCCAGACTCCTCTGGAATGTTCTGCCTGCAGAAGTCCTGACTGGTTTGGGGGGAGTGGATCACAGCAAGGGCAAGCAGAGGGGGCTCGTGAGAGTCCCAGTAAGCTCCACTGGGAGGCTGAGTGGGGCAGGGCCTGACCAGGTAGCAGACCTATGAGTCACTTTGGCTATTCTTTATTCTTGAGCATGACCTTGAATCCTCTGGAGGGCTTGCTGGGCTCCACCTTTGGCTGTCTGATTCAGCAGGTCTGGGGTGGGGATAGCAGATTAGCATTTTGAATCTCTACCAAGTTCCCAGGTGGTGCGGACGCTGGTGGACCGGCAGCCACCCTTCGCAAACCGCTGCTCCGTGAGCTGTGCCTGCCTCCTGAAGTGCAGGCGTTCTCCCGGGCCTGGTCAATGCCTGGCTGCTCCTCTTTGTCAGCCCTGGGGCCTTGGGAGGCCTCCTTACCCAATCGCCCCTCCAGGCCTCTGTGATTCTGTGGTACAGTTTCCTCTTCCTGGCAGGATTTACACCCTTCCTTCTATTCTCCACTGTCTGCAAAACAAATGATCTCTCTGGGGAAGACCTGGCCACTTCCCCTTTGGGCAGTGGGAAGGGGAGGGGAATCTTTTGGCCTCCAGCCGCTCCTGGAGCCTCAGTGGCCGAGGGCAGCCACTGGAGTCGGGGGTCTTGGTTTCTAGGCCCCTCGGGGCAGGTGTGAGGAGCTCAGTTACTGGCAGGGTGGCGATGGTTCCCTGATGTCCTGATGGAGCCTGATATCAGCCCCTTTCGGCGAAAGAGCCAAGTTCTAAATATGCCACAGCCTGTGAACTGGAGCCATCTCCTGGCCCTCTCAGGGTCTCGGTTTCCCCAACTGTGAAGTGAGGTCACCCCAAATGCTCCCCAGGGTCCTTCCAGGTCTAGAGTTCTTGACTCTAAGGAGTAAGATGGATCAAAGGACAGAGGAGACCCGGGTTTGCTGGAAAGGGGCAGGGCGAGGCTGATGTCAGCTGTGGTGAGCTGGGCCCGGGAAGGCAGCTGAGTCACTGGGCATGACGAGGGCGGATGGGAGCCAGGGGAGGCTGCGATGGGGAGACATGTGGTCAAACCACTGGTGAGAAGGCTGGGCCTGGCAGTGGGGCCGGGCTTTGGGGCCAGTGAGGCTGCCCTGCAGTGCCAATTAGCCTCTGGCTGAGGGGGCAGGACCAGCGAGCCGCCCTTGACTCTGGCTGGATGGTCAAGGCCCTCTGCTCTGGAGGACTGCAGCAGTTTGTTGGGGGTGGCCTCGCTGCAGGGATGACTGCCGGGGTCCTGATCTGGTGCCGGCACCATGTGGCCAGCCTACGGGAGGCCTCTGTGTGACCTGGGGAAAGGCCATGGGGAAAGGCCCCACTGGCAAGGAGCCTGCCCGAGCCCTTCAGCTCTGGGCCCCAGCCCTGGAGCCGCGTCACACTGGTGTGTTCCGGCCTCTCTGCTGACCGTCACTGCCTCACAGACAGGGACCAGGGTACCCTGTCCCCCAACCATGGTGGCCCCCTTGCACAGCTTAGCTCAGCTCAGTTAGGGGACACAGTGGGGACCCACACGAGGCAACTCTCCAGCCTAGCCCCCAGATTATCTGAAGGAGGGGCAGAGGCCAAGGGTCTGACTGGCTCTACTCACCCCAGCCCTGTCCTTCTCTGCCCTCCGTGGCTTGTGCTGAGACCCTGGGTGCTTCAAGTGCTGGTTGCCACACTGAGACAGGTGGGCCACCCCCAGGTGAAAGGACTGTAGCCTCTCGGGCCCACCCAGGCTCCAGCAGCTTCAAGACCGAGCGGCCCTGTGCCAAGGCCTGTGCCTCCCTCCTAGAGGGCACCCAGCTCGTGGCTGACCAAGCTTGCCTGTTGTTCTGGCCCTCCCACCCACCGGCTCTGTGCTATTGATGGCCCCTCCCCTCTCTTTTCTAGTGTTGGTTCTTCACGGGTGAGTTAGGAGCGCTTATTCTTGAGTGGCCAGGTCACCTGTGGAGGGTAGGTGCTCCGTCAACGGTTTTGTGGTTGTCCCTCCACAGGGACCCTGTCATCAGGGGAGCAAAGGCGCCTGCTTCCCTGGATTCATGGGGGCTGGGCTGAGCTGGTCTCAGAGCCCTGGGGAGAGGTTTGGTGGGCTTCAGGCATCCCTGACCCTTGGGGAAGGAAAGGGGTATATTCGGAGGAAACCAAAGGTGGGGGCATTTCTAGCCCGGTTTGGGCCATGGTTGGGGGAGGCAGTGCCTCCTTAGTGGGGGCTTCTGGTCAGGTGAGAGCTGGCTTGGGAGGTTATCTGAGGGCACAGGAAATATCTGGAATCTCTGGGAATGGGAACTCAGGTCAGAGGTCACCTCAAATTAAAATTTAAAAAGCCCTCTGTGTGAAGGAAATCAAAGGAGGTGAGGACATTTGCTCTTCCGGAGTCTCCTGAGCCCAGATGTTAGCGGTTAAAATTCTTGTGGGGCCAGACAATGGGCACCAGGAGCAGCTCTGGGGGCCGGTGCGGTGGGAGCATGCATGGATGCAGCAGGATTCCTGGGGCCCCTCCGGACTGAACCTAGGGTTTACAGAGCAAAGCAGGGTGCCGTGGAGGACAGGGTGCTCTGGGGTGCCAGGCCTCGCTGGCCCTTTGCTCTGTGCAGGCTGCTCCCTGGAATGAAACAGGATCCAGGACCCTGCTGGCCTGAGGCAGAGGAGCTCATTAGCTGCGGGCCTGGGACCTGCAGATTTATGGTCATCTGGGGGAAGGTCTTTGATCTGGGCCCAGGGTGAGGGGCAGAGGATTCTTGGGCCTTAATTGGCATCAGCCGGGCTGATGCTGACCAGGACCCCGTCCTGACCAACCACAGCTCCAGCGTCTGTGACTGAGGCAGACTGGGGAGCAGGGGCCTAAGGGGAGGGCAGGGGGTGTGTGCAGTTTATTCATGCTCTTGAATGCGGAGAATTAACAGCCGCAAGGGGTCCTCCTCTCAGCAGCCACTCCCTGGCCTTGACCCACCCCTGACCTTGACCTCTTCCCCTTCCCACTCTGACCTCACTGGTGTAAGGGTCACATCCTTCCTCTAGGGGTCACCATGGGCCTGGCCCTGGGTCAGGCACTGGGAGGATGTAAATCTGGCAGAAAAGCAGGATTTGAACCCAGATGCTAGTAACAGATGAAGTACCAACCTGGGCTGTGAAGTCTTAGCCCAGGGGCATCCAACTGCATGAGGGCTTTTTTATGTTTTGTTCTTTCATTTCCTGGATGAAGAGGAGAAAGGAGGGGGCGGGTGTGCACGTGTGTAAGTGTGTGATACTCACAGACAGCAGAGGGAGGAAGGGAAGGGAAGAGAGGGTGGAATGAGACACATTGAGCCGGGGAGGGGCAGGGAGAAGTAAAAAGAGGAAAGATGGAGAAAGCGAGCATGAAAGAGAACAGCGGAGCTCTAGAGAGGCTCCGGTGGCCGGGCTTGCATCCAGCTGTGTCTACATGTAGCTGAAAAAGCCAGGACCTTCTGGTTCTGTGGCCCAACACATGCTCTTTGGGCTGCAGCTGGGTGGAGCCGGGCCTCTCCGGAAGTGTGAGTGAACAGCAGGATGCACAGAGGCAGCCATGAAGCCATGGCACAGTGGGCCATGCCCATCCCACCCTGGGCTTTCGTGGGAGGGGACAGTAGGAAGGGGAAAATGTAGGAACTAGGACAGAGTTCCTGCTCTCAAGCGTTGGTCCCAGGTCCAGGAGCTGAAGCGCCAAGGTGAAAGTTGCCACAAGACGCCATCAGAGACGAGGAAGGCAGAGGAGGAGGCGGGGCATAGAGTTGCCAGCCACAGAAGACAGAAGGGTGGCCAGACCTAGAGCACAGCAGGGCCCCCTTGTCCTTGGTGGCCTGGAGAAGGCTCGGGAGCAGGCTGAGGAGAGGGATGCCGCTGCGTCCTGGGCAGGCGACTCCTGCCTGCCAGCGCCTTCCCCATGCAGGGTCGGGAGAGACAGGTTATTTCATTAAAGGATTACTTTTTCCTATTCAGGAAAGATGGATGAGATTTTTTCAGGTAGAGCAAGGGGGGTGGTGAGGATATCAGGCGAGGGATGAAGGTGGTACTTCAGGTAGAAAAGCAGTTCAAGGGTACGGAGACCTGAGCCCCTTTATCTGCAGGGTCATCGTAAGGCCAGTTGTCCCCTGATGCCCCAGTGTGGTGTTTCTTCCAGTCCACCCTTGTCTTCCCCTGTCACTCATTGTCTTACATCTGTTAAGTACCAACACTTCTTTTTTTTTTTAAAGATTTTATTTATTTATTTTCAGAGAGGGGAAGGGAGGAAGAAAAAGGAGAGAAACATCAATGTGTGGTTACCTCTCATGTGCCCCCTTCTGGGGACCTGGCCTGCAACCCAGGCATGTGCCCTGACTGAGAATCGAACCAGTGACCCCCTTGGTTTGCAGGCCAGCACTCAATCCACCAGCCAGGGTAGTACTGGGCACTTCTTAAGTGCTCTCTAATTAGAGTATGACCTAGTAAGGTGTGGGTTGCAACTCAGATCCTGTTTTACAAACCAGATCTTTTCCTACCCAGCTCTGTCGAGGTATCGTTTGCATACAGTAAAATGCACCCATTTTAAGCATATAGTTGGATAAGTTCCACCAAATGAAAATAGCCATAGATGTACTAGCAAATAAGATACTGACTTATTTGATTTGATTGCCCCACAAAATCCCCTCCTGCCCTGTTGCAGCCAATCTGCACTCCTGCTTCCCACCTTCGGCATCCGCTCAACTGCCTCCTGCAGCTAGTTTGGCCTTTTCTGGAGTTCATGCACACGAATTCACATCGTATGTGGCCTTTGTGTTTGTCCTCTCTCGTTTTGCTTCTAAATTTTAGCCCAGTGCTCTTGAGATGCCCCCACATCACTGGGTGTACGATTAGTGTGTTCCTTTCCGTTACTGAGCATTGTCCCTGGCACAGGGGCGCCCTAGTACGTCCAGTTGCCCAGCGGATGAATGTTTGTCTTTCCCAGTTTTGGGAGGTGACGGATAAAGCAGCAGAAGTTGGGGCATGTGTCTCCCACTGAGGAGCCCTCTTCATACTCACCCTGCCCGAGACGGGTGGCGTGAGAGAGGACAGAGCCTGGCCCCAGAGCATGTAGGGGACAGCGACAACTCCATGCGACCTCAGGGGAGGGCAGGGCCTGGGGACCCGAGGGTTGGCACGTCCCAAGGACTTCCCAGGCATCTTTAGTAATAACAGCCAACGTGTGTTAATAGCCTACTATGTGCGCTCCCCTCCAGTCCTCACTGAAACCGTGCAGGGAGGGGTACAGCCCCGCCTGACAGCTTGAGGCAGCTCATTCATAAAGGCCAGGTGACTCGAGATCACAAAGCTAGAGGTGGCCAGTTATGGTTCAGACTGCCACAGCTTCTGCCACCCCACGCTTCTTCCTGGAGGAAGTGGATTCACCCTGGGAGTTCAGGAGGTCAAAGGCACCGAGGCCAGGTATGCTGGGGAGGCGGGCAGGGGCCCTCTGAGGTTGGCAAGGACCCTTCAGGAGTCCGGAGTAACGGGGTGGTGGGAAGGCTGTCTGCGTCCACAGCTCATGGGGAGAGGTGGGAAGCTCTATCTGCTGGCTGCCCTGGGGTGCCCGAGGTGAGCTCTGAATTATGGGGGAGGGGGTGCATTTGGGTGGAGTGCAAAGCACTGGAAAGCTGACCCCGTGGGTCTCTCCACTCCACTGCCCGGAGGGTTAGGAGCAGGCCACTCTGTGGGTCCCAAGGCCTCTGCTCTCTGGCAGCCGCCTGGGAGGCCCCGGGAGCTCTTGGCTCATTTCCTCCCAGGCTGTTCCGAGGAGGCGCAGGGGTGGGAAGGGGGCTGCATTTCAGGAGCCTGAGTGATGCCTTGGCTCTGCTGCTGCCTGACTATGTGACGGCTCCCCTCCTCTTTCTGGGACTCAGGTTCCCCATCTGTAAAACAGAGCAGTTTCGGAGACCAGAGGACATCTGATTCTAGATGGAGTAATTGGTGACTCAAGGGGCAGAGAGCAGAAGCCAAAGGGAATGCAGGGTGCTATCTCCTCTAGGGACACCCAGGGCCTCTCCTGGGGGAGCCTCGCCAGGGAAGGGGATTTTGGTGGCACCCTCTCAGCAAACCCCTTTGCTTTCTGGCCCCAGCTCCTTAGTGAAGGTCTGGCCCCTCCAGAGAGCAGGGGTGGAGGGGAGGGGAGCAAAGTGGCAGCAGAGCGGAGCTGTGCCAGAGCGGAAACCAGGTCAGCTTCTCTCAGTTCCCGACTATTATCCCAATGAAACAGGAAGAGCACACACCTGGGACCCTTTGCGCAGCATCAGAGGGCCCAGAGGAGGAAAGAATGAGTTCATTCCGCTGCCCCGCCTCTCTGGAGGGTCGGCTCTGTGTGGCCCAGGCCAAGACCTCGGGCCCCCGCAGCCTGGCCCCAGGCTCCACATGCGAGGAATGCCGGAGTGGGTGTCTTCTTAGCCCAGCCTGCCCTGCCTTGGCCCATGGGCTGCTGTCTCTGGGGAGAGGCTGCCCAAAGCACCCGTCCTGGTCCAGAGTGGGCTGAGGCGGCCTGTGGGAGAAGTGACATGAGGGCAGAGCTGGGTCCCTTCACTCCTGCCTCCTCCAGGACCTGCCTCACAGCTGGGGACAGGCAAGGCACTTCCTTTCATAGGCTGGGTTACAGTTAGAAATAGGCTACCGGTCCCAGAGCCTCCTTAGGAAGTCCTCAAACGCTTCTGCATCCCAGAGGGTAACCTTCCCTTCCCACCCCCTCCTTTCCCGCCAAGCCACCCCCTCTCTCTGGGCCCTGACTCACTGCTGTTTTTCCAAAGCCCCAGGAACAGTGGTGCCACAAGGACAGATAGACTTTGGGGAAGCAGCACACAGCAAAACTTCCTGAACGCTCTGTGCAGGGTCTGGCCCAGTGACGCCCTTCCGTTGTTATCTTGGGCTGCCCCTGCTGGAGGAGGCCACAGGTACCCCCGAAACTCCAGCCCCAGCCCCTTCTTGGGGACCAGCTCTGCCCCAACATCTCACAGACGTGTCATCAGATGCCAAGTGCTCTGTGACGCATGGAAAACCTTTTCCCCCCAGGCTGTGCCGCAGCCTCCATCAGCTGCTCCATCGTGACTGTCCTTAGGCGCCATTCCCTCGGTTGGGACTTGGGAGAGGCTCCTGGGCCCGAGGACACAGGTGGTAGGGTGGGGGCAGCAGGTGAGATGGGAGATGTGAGGCCCAAGTCCGTGGTCAATAGTTCCTGGGGGTGAGGGGTGAACAGTGGAATGAAAAGGGGTGGGCAGGGCTGCAGGCTCACGGAGCAACTAGGGTGGTCCTGGAGCCATGGTCGCAGGATAGGCAAGTGAATCTGGACAAGACCTGAGAGTGGGGAGCAGGAGCCAATCCCCCTTCACCCTGCTCCAACCTCGGCCAGGTCCCAGAGTCCATGGGAGCCCAGCTCTCTTCAGCCCTGCTTCTCGGGCTGCTGCCTTGGGCTTGAGAATAACTCCCTCTGCGCAGTTGTCCCGCTCTGCCCTCCAATAGTATCTGCCATGTCGGTGGTCTTCCTGCATCTTTTGCACACATTTTCTGTCTGGAGAATTTGCCACATTGCGAGTCCCTCCCAATCCAGGGAGAAGCCATAAATCCCTCTTCTCTGCTCTTTCCTCTCCCGTGCCTGGATATTGCCTCCTCCATGCAGCCTGCCCTGATCTTCTCCCACCTCTGTGGCTGATCTTCCTTCAGCCACAGCCTGAGTTTCTCTGGCAGCAGGACCTCAGACTGCTCACTGTGTGCTCTGGGGTCCCCTGGGGCTGGGGACATTTCTGAGCTGAGGGCCACCTCTGCTTCCTTTCTGCCTCCCTCACAGCGACTCTGCAGCCCTACCTGAGTTGCCCCAGGTGTGGCCCCACAGGGCCCCTCTAATGCCAGAGGAGACAAAGAAGGGAGGAGCTGGAATACTCCAGAGGGGAGGATCCAGACTCCAGGGGAAGGCTTCCAGACCTGGCTCGGATCTCGCCTAGACAGGCATTCCCAATGTCCTGTGGTCAGTGCTGGGATATGGAAAGTACAGGATGAAGCAGGAGCCCTGAGAGGGTGTGACTAAGCCCCTGGGAGTGTGGGCGCAGAACACAGGGGAAATGTCCTGGACTGAGCTGAGCCTTCAAGAATGAGGAGCTTTAGGGTGTGGCTCAGTAGATTGAGTGCCGGCCTGTGAACCCAAGGATCATGGTTCGATTCCTGGTTGCAGGCCAGGTCCCCAGGTGGAGGCATGAGAGAGGCAACCTCGTATCAATGTTTCTCTCCTTTTCTTTCTCCCACCCTTCCCTTCTGTCTAAAACAAAAATAAAATCTTGAAAAAAAGAATGAGTAGCACTCAGTCAGGTGGAGGACAGGTGGAGGAGCAGTGGGTGGTGCTCCAGGCAGGGCTTCTGCTAGCCCCTGTGGTATCTTTGTGCGAATTAGACAAAGGTGGCCCCTCTGGGCAGAGGCAGCCCCATGTCCGTGAACTTGGAGAGCAGAGCGTGGCTGGGATCTGAGCCCCAGTGTGGCCTCTTGGTCATTTTTCTGCCTATCATAGTGCGAAGGGGGCTGCCTGTGCCAAAGTTCACAGTGATAACTGCCCCCAAAGATGTCCCCGGAACCTATAGGTGTGACTAAATTTAAGGCCTTTCTGATGGGTGATGCCCTGGGTTACCCAGGTTGGCCCTAAATACAATCACAAGGCCCTATAGGAGGAGGACAGGGCTGTCAGAGTCGGAGAGGGAAGGTGTGACCGTGGGAGCAAAGGTCAGCGAGAGTGACCAGAAGATGCTATGCTGCTGGCTTTGAAGCAGGAGAGACAGGGTACGGGCACTAAAGACTCAGGCAGCATTCTGAAGCTGGAGAAGCAAGGGGATGAGTTGTATCCCAGGGCCTCCAGAGGGAGCACAGCCCTACTGGCATTTTGAGTGGAGTCCCTCAGCACCCACTTTTGGACTCTGGACTGTGGACCTGGTGGTGGTGGACCTGTGGTTGGAGTGGTTGGAGCTGCTCTGTTGGGGTAGTTTGTTACAATGGCCAGAGGAGCGAATACGTGAGCCCTGGTGTTTTCCGGGAGTGGCTGTGGGACATTGCACCTGGAGCCCAAGGTGATGTGGGAAGGGGGACAGATGAGGCTGGACTGGTAGGCCAAGGCTACAAAGGGTCTCCTAAGTCATAGAAAAGAATTTACCTTCATCTGAAGGCAGCCCAGGCAGAGCTATGCACTCATGAGTGACATTTCAGAGGGACCCTTGTCGTGGGAGATGGACTGGTGGGAAGTGACTAGAGGTAGCGTCAAGAGGGCCCGCTGCAGGTGTGGGGGACAATGACATGACTTGGGCCCAGCTAGTGGCAGCTCAGAGAGCCATCGGCTGCTCCCACTAATGCCTGGAGACCTAAGACACAGCACAGGGCAAATTCCTCTTCGCCCAGCCTCGTCCTTTCCCTCCCCGCCTCACCCAACTCTGGGTCAAAGGCTCCGAAGGGGCCCGAAATAAGGAAATGACTTTGGAGAAATAGTAAATACCAGAGAATGTCCCTGAGGGCACAGTTGGGAAAGGGTAATTGGCATCCTGTGTGTGTGCACATGCACACCCACGCAGGGGCACCCATCACACACAGGCACACACATGCACACCAGGAGGGGTTCTAGCACGCCCATGACCTTTCTCCTTGGCAGCCTTCGTTCTTACCCACCTCATTCACAGGTGTCCCAGGTGTGGCCTCGTGGGGCCTTCTGATGCCAGGTCTCCAAAGTACTACCTTTTGGGGTGGCCATACCGAGGAGCTGAGGGGTACGTGTCAGAGAGCTGAACCCTGGGTAGAGATGTACAAGGGGGGTAGTGAATTCATTTTTAAGTCACACCTGTGATCACTGCTAGGGTGAAGCTCTGGTCGCTTCACTTGAGAGCTCGAGAGGAATCGCATTAATCACACCGCGCAGCACCTGTGGAGGGCACGCCCTGCCCTCCCCACCCAGCCTCGAGGGTGGGGCTCCAGCCACCTGCAGCCTCTGCAGTGCCGGCTGCCTCTTGGCCTCTGTGATGGCCGGCTCTTTCCCTGGGCTCCTTTCCCTGTCCTGGGCTGCCCGGCTGACCCAGGCTGATCCTCTGGGTGGCGCACCCGGAAGCATCTCTCCCCTCTGCGCTCAGTCTGTGTCTCTCATACCAGCTGTGGCATCAGGCAGGCTCTTCCCCTGGTGGCAGTGACCCAAAAAGCCAACCCAAACGGGCAAAAGCGAAAACGCCACGTGTTGGCCTATGAGCCTGAGCGACCCAAGGCTGGACTTGCTGCAGGCGACGCTCCACCCAGGACTCCAACGCCGGAGCGGGCTGGGTGTTCTGCTCTCATCTCAGGCGGATTCTGTTCCGTGGTCCCGAGGCTGCTGCACGTGGTCCTGGGACTAAGAGCCTCCTGTGAATCTTATAGTTGAATTATTTATATATATATTTCAGAGTTGTATTATTGCATTGCTAAACTGTGTTTATATTTAAAATATTTTAATCATATTAAAATTTAATATATAGACATGACATTTATATATAATTTGGTATATTAAGTTACATCACATTCAAAAGATAAAGGGGGAAAGAGAAAAGCACTTTAGATCCAAGTGCTGTCTCCTTCCTGCTTCTCCTCCGCCCCCGGGGTCTCCTGGCCACAGCAGAAGGATGCTCTGGCAGGAGGCGGGTCGGAAAGCTCCGTCGATCCTGGTGGTGTGTTACCAGGAACTGAACGTTGGCTGGAGGGTCACTGAAATGTAAAGGGCACCTGCCTGTGGCCCAGTAATTCCACAGGATATGAATTTATACTGCAAATATATGCCACATTCAAAATCACATCAGCACAAGGCTACTCATTGGAACACTATTTGTAGTAGCGAACAATTAGAAAAAGCTTATGTAACTATTGGTATATGATTAGTTAAAGAAATTATAGTTCTTTCATATGATGGAATACTACCATACTTTGCAGTTATTAGCCAAGATTGGGGTATCTCTACAGCAATAGATTCAAAGAAAACATAAACACAGAACAAGATGCAAAAGATTGTGTAACCATTGGTGTAAAAGTGGAGTGTGTGTGTGCGTGCACTGTGCATGTGGGACTCACGTATTAAATCCAGAACACCAGCGAGGCACCAAGCATGGGCAAGGACGGGCTCCTCTGGGTGGGCTCAGAGGGCGGCGCTGGCACCTTGGACATTCTGTACCATTCGTATCGGCCTATTCCAAAATAATAATAACTCACGCCTTCAAGCACTTCGAAAGTGATGAAAACATGGATAAGTGAAGTGCTTAGAATACCACAGTCACTCTTGGATTTTATCTGGAGCGAGCACTTCTCTGTGTTCCCGCTGCATCGCACACACCCTCCTGCGCTAGCGTCGCGCCACTGTGTGGCTGTTGCCGATGTAGGTGCCTGTCTGTCCAGCTGGACCGGACATGACCAGGGCCAGGACAAGGGTTTTCCTGTTATGTCCCTGTAACGAGCAGAGACGGCGGCACACAGTAGACTTGTTGAGTGAATGCCTGACTGACTGAATTCATAACAAATGTATTACAGGGAAAAATGAAGCCGTAGTAGTTTCTGCTCTCTAGAACCTTATGATCTAGTGGTGGGACAAGAGTCATGCATGACCCATTTCAGGCCACCTATGGCCATGACCCTACAATCCTGGAGATCTGGGGGAAAGAGAAGGAGAGATTCCCCGGAGTGGAGAGGTGATTCCAGCGCAGGGGTGGTGTTCAGGCTGGCAAGTAGCAGGAGGCGGGACAGAGCTGGGCAGCACACGGAGCCTGCAGCAGAGGCGTGGTCATGCTGGCTGTCATGGCAGAATGGATTGTGGGGGACATGAGGAGGAACGGGAGTCTCTGGCAGTCGTGTGGGTGAGACGGGCACAGTGACGAAGACGGGGAGTCACGTTGGGCTCGGGTGTGTTGAGCTGAGTGTACAGGACTGGGTGATGGAGCTCCTGGGGCTAGAAAGAGAAGGCGGAGACCCTGGATGACTCCTCGTCTTGGGAAACGGAGTATGTACTGGCGCCAGTTATCAAGATGGGAAGACCAGATTGGGGTGGGGACAGAAATCAAAAGTTTTGTTTTGCCTATGTTAATTTTGAAATGCCTGGTAGATGCCCAGATGGAGATGACAAGTAGATAGGAACCCGCAGCCCAGTGGAGAGGCATCAGCACACATTTGATTTGAAAAGCCTGATGACATCATCTAGGTAGACGATGTCTACACAACAGTAGAAAGCCTGTGACCAGGCCCTGACACATGACTACAGGTAGAGGCTGATTGAAACCAAGAGAGGAGCTTGAGGTGGGGTGGGGAGGTGGGGAAGAGAGAAAGACAAGAAGGGGGTTTCACTGAAGTTGAGAGAACATTCAGCAAGGAGACTCAGCCAACCATTTGAGTGCTGCTGGAAGACCCAATAAGTGGGCTGCGAAGGGACCACTGGCTTTGGCGACGTGTGGGTTGCTGGAGGCCTGGACAGGAGCAGTGTTAGTGGTGGTGATGGAGGTCCCACTGGGGTGCATGGTCAGGGACCGGCAGTGAGGAGGCAGACAGCATGCGCAGCGTGTGGGAGCTTCTCAAAGAGATGGCGCTGTGATGGAGAGCAAGCATTTGGGGCATAGCTGCTGGAGGTTGAGGGGCATCAAGAGGGACATGTTTTGGTTTTTGTGTTTAAAGAGACAGGAACTCCTATAGCTTTTGTGTATGCTAATGGGAAAGATCCCATAGAGAGGGAAAATGATAATAAAGAAGAGAAGATAATAAAATAATTTCTTTTTAAAAAATCATCACCCAAAGCTTATTGATTTTAGAGAGAAGGGAATGGAGAGAGAGAAAAGCATCTCTGTGAGAGAGAAACATCGATTGGTTGCCTCTTGTATATGCCCTGACTTGGGATTGAACCTGCAACCTGGGCGTGTGCCCTGACCGGGAATCGAACTGGCAGCATTTCAGTTTATGGGACAATGCTCCAACCAACTGTGCCACACCAGCCAGGGCAATACAATCATTCCTTGAGCAAAGATATTGAGAAGGTAAGAGGGATGAGATCCAGAGCTCAAGGCAGAGTTGGCTTTAGACAGGAATTGGGGAGGTGGGCAGGGAGACGGACACAGGTGCAAGTAGACTTAACAGTTTTGTTGGTGGGAAAAGAAAGGCATTCCTTCCGATATTTTTTACTTTCTCAAGGTAATATGAGACAAAATAATTCGCTGGGGGACAAGAGGCATTAGAGGACAGAGAAGACAGTAGAGCAAAAGTGCCAGGGGTGTGAAGCAGGCAGCAGTGTTCGGGGTGCCCGGTCAAGGACTCTGTTAGTTGAGCCCGGTCAGTTGGCCTAGCAGGTGTTTCTCTCCAGCCACACTCAGCCACAGGGGCGCAGGCACAGTGGGCGTAGGTCAGGTGCATGGTCACTGGTCACCCCAAGGCTTGGGTCTGACCAAGGGAATGAAGTGTTCCCAGTGTCCCAGCTGCCCTTGGCCTCACCAACAGAGAAGCCTGTTCCACCATTGAAGCGCCTGGCGGATTCTGTACTCGGGAAGCTTCAGCCCATCCAGTGGCGGGGAAGGGCCCTCCGGGCAGACGTGGGACAGAGGGCTGACATCATCGTCTGGGATGCTCATTCTTGCTCACCCAGCCCTGCTCACACCGCCCCGTTCGCATGACATGGAGCGCCGATCCCCCTGTGGTGACCCTGGGGACACAGAGATAACAGAGCTGGGGCTGGGTCCTGCTCTGGCCAACAGGCGGCCCCGGGACCCAGCCCAGCCACAAGGCGCTTCCCAGCATTTTATTGGGGTGCGTTGGTCTGTCTCCCTGCTTCATCGTCAGGCACCCACTTGCCTCCAGAGAAAGGGCTCCTTCAGCCCTTGCGTTAGTCATCCACCCCTGCATAAACAACTGGTTCTCACCCCTCCCTGGGCCAGAGCCTAGCACAGGACGATGCTTCACAAATTCTTATTGAACTAATGAATGCATGGACACATCGAAACATTGATCTGTGAAAGGGAAGAAAACCCTTGACCCCCACCTGGCCAGACTGGCAGCCCCTCCCTCACCTCTTTCTGGCAGTGCAGACGGGTGATCAGGACCAAACTGTGCAGAGCCAGAAGGTCTCCAGGTTCAAAGAAGGTGCCCCTGGGAGGGGAGGGCAGAGGGTTCTTAGAGGCTGAGGGAAGAAAGCAGGCCTTTCCCTTCCTTGGGTCTAGTACAAAAGGGCCTGGTGTCCGTTCAGTTCTGCACACCGTGGTGGGTACCAACTGGACCACTGTTTCTCGTGACCTCCTGGTCGTGACCTCCTGATCGTGACCCCTTGGTGGCATGTATCTGCTGAAGAAATACACGAATTCAGGTCCCCAGGCAGCTCAAGTCTTCCCTTCCCACCCCTCCTCCTGACCTTGCCCCCTCCCACCAGGGGTCTCAGTCAAGGACTTGACGTTGAGTTCAAGGTGGTGGTGTGGGACAGACTCACAGGAGGCTCCCTGGATGGGAAGATGGGAAGAGACTGCAGGCCTGTCTCAGGCGGCTGCTGTGAGCAAGGAGCTCTCCAGGAAATAAAGAGGCATTGATTTGGGAGCCCTCTCGCAGGTAACTGAAACGGACTGATTCCCCTCAGACCAACCCTGAGGTGCTCCGGGCTGGGAGCCGGCAGACAGTGAAAGGCGCTGCCTGGGGCCTGGCCTGACTCCAGCGGAGCGGCATGGGAACTTGGCCTTTAGCCCCTGCTCGGCCCTGCGTGGGGGGAGCTGGGTGTGGGGCCAAACACCAGGGCTGCCTCTGATGGACACTCCGGGGCACACCAGGGCTCGGTGCCCCGATGACAGGCACTTCTCTGGTGTCGTGCATCCCTCTCTCTGAGGGCCACCGAGACTCTGTCTTCGGTGTGTGGTGGTGAGCGCTCATGGTGTCCTCTCGTCCCCATGAGCGGACATGACCCCTCATGGGGACACCACCTGGCCCAGTCTTATCCTGAGGGCTAATGGTTGGAGTGGGCAGACTGAGACCTGCTGTGGATGGTCGGAGAGCCCTGAACCAACAGTCCCGTCCTGTCCTCCCTCCATCTCTGCGGGAGAGGCAGTCTGCTGTTTTGACACATGGGTGACTATGAAGGGGGGCGGACAGGGGGTCACGGGGAAGGTGCTCATGTCCAGAGGCCACGAGAGGAGCTGTTGCTCTGTGAGTGGCAGCTCTGGGGGGCAGCTGGAGTGACAAATGGGCCTTCCCTTCTGGAAAGTCTTGGTCTGGCCTGGCTGCTCCTGAGCCCAAGGCCGGCAGGAAACCTGCCTGACCTGCCCCAGGTTCCCAGCACCCCGTGTGAGGGCAGGGTGCGTTCCCCAGTTCCCACACAAAGCTCTCTCGGGTTGGGTTCCCGACAAACAAGGTCTTGCCCTATGGGACGCACTCACTTTTTCCTTCTCTTCTTCCTGGTTCAGCAGAAAATGACAGATGATGGTTTGGGGCTTAGAGCCCGGCTCCAGATCTTCCTGAGGAGGCAAAGACACAGATGCTTTCTCAGCCTGACCTCCTCATCTCTGAACCCAGGATGGTGGTGGTCAGAGTTACCTGAAACCCGCTGGTATATGGGAGACAGTCCTTAATTGGTAGTTCCCAGCCCCATCCTGTGCCCAGAATCCTGAGCCCTGAAAGCATCTGTGCCCAGAGCCTGGCCCGGCCCCTGTCCCCCTAGCCAGTGGCTTGGGCGCCCTCGTTGCAGCCTGCTGGGCCAAAGTCCCACCTCCCAGCCTCATCTGGCTCTGGACCCCGCTGACCGGGGCCTCCCTGCCTCCCGCCCTTCCCCAGGACCTGGTTTGGCTGGATTCCCAGCACTCTCAGGCTTGGTACTGGGACCACGGGGACAGAGGCTGGGGGACACGGAGGACATTTCCTCAAGCTCTGGCTGACTCAGGAACTTCAAAAGCAAAATCACCGCCAGCTTTTGTCTGCGTGAAAAAAGCTAGTGTGGGGCGGATTTAAGTTTTGTCTGCTGCCGGACAGGGTCAAGGGCATGCAGGATTTCCAGTGAATGGATCTGTTCCAGAGGTGACCAGGCCTTCCCACTCACATGCCCTGGCAGCTTTGCTGGTCACAGCATGGCTGCAAATTGCATGTTGTTGGAACAGTCTGAATGATGAAGTCACTGCTGCCCTAATCCTATTTATTTCAACGACAGCTTTGGAGGAGCAGTTAATCTTGCTTCCAGCTGGGTCCCTGGTGGCTGGTTCCCCAGTGAGTCTACAGGGAAGGGCCGTTGTTAGGGCCTCAGTTTACCACTTGTTGATTGTCCCCTTCAAATGAAAAGTTCTTCCTGGAAAGCCTGCCATGTGGCCGGCCGTGTTTTTTCAAAGAAGGTTTATCCTACATCACATGCTCTTCTTGACCCTCTCCCGTAGGGTAGTGGTCTGCGCCCCCTCTCCTTGAACTGGGTGGGGCTTTGTGACTGCCTGGATGAGCAGAAGTCACTGCACCAGCAGCTCTGTGTGAATTCCAAAGTCAGGTCGGAAACATGCCACTCACTTCCACCCTATTTTGGGGGGACTCTTGTTCTTGGAGTCCAGCCACCACGCTGAGAGGAAGCCCAGGCCACACGAACAGGCCATCATAGGTGTTCTCATCATAGGTGGCCCGTAGCTCCCCGAGGTCCTGGCTGACCACCAGGACCATCCAGCAGCTGGGGGAGCCACGAGGCTCTGCCGGTGACTCTGGCCCCAGCCAGCATCTTACTGCAGCTACGTGAAGGACCCCTGGGGAGGTCTGCCTGGCTGAGCCCAGCCAGCCCCCAGAGCTGCGAGAGATAATGATACATCGATGGCAGTTGTTATCGGCCACCAAGACCTGCAGTGGTTGGTTGCATGGCAGTAGATCCCCAGAACAGCCCAGGATGACGGCCACGGACAGTCTTTGCCTCGCAGGTCTCTCTGCTATTGGAAAGCGGGAGTGCACTCCTTCCTCTCCGACTCTCTTCCCCGAGTTCTTCTGAGACTATAAAACCTGGGTGATTCAGTCTCTCGGGGCAGGATTGGGGAGTGGGAATTCCAGTTTCCAGAAGCTGAAAGACTCCTTCCTACCCACTTTCCCAAGGAAGTTTTCTGGAACACTCCTGCCGAGAGGGGGCAGGAGTGACTCAGATGTCAGCTAGGCCCCGTGTCTTAGTCTGCCCAGGCTGACACAGCAACACACCGGTGGCTGAGAGGCCTGCACACAACAGACGTTTCTTTCTCACAGTTCCGGGGGCTGGGAAGTCCACGGTCACGGTGCCACAGATCTGCTGTCTGGCGAGGGCCCACCTCCTTGCTACCCTCTCACAGGTATAAGAGACAGTGAGGCCTCTGGGGTCTCGTTCATGGCCACTACTCCCGATGATGAGGGCAGAGCCTTTGTGACCTAAGCACTTCCCCCAGGATCCCCTTCCTAATGCCCCATCTTGGTGGGGAGTGGGGCACAGACATTCAGAGCATAGCACCAAGTTCAAATCCCAATTCTGCCGCCTCCTGGCACTCGGTCCTCGAGTCAGTCACTTCTCCGTGCTTCAGGAGCCTGAGCTACAAAATGGGAAATCTCACACCTTCCTCATTAGTTGGTATGACAATTCGAGATCCCTCGTAACCAGACTTATTCTTTAAAAAAAAAAAGATTTATTTAAAGGGTTTTATTTCTTTTTTTTCTCTAAAAGGGCAAGGGAGGGAGAAAGAGAGGGAAAGAAACATCAATGTGAGGTTGCCTCTCATGTGCCCCTTGTTGGGAACCTGGCCTACAACCAGGATGTTCCCTGACTGGGAATTGAACCGGCGACCCTTTGGTTTGCAGGCTGGCACTCAACCACTGAGACACACCAGCCAGACCAAAAAAAAAGGGCTTGAGACAGGTTACGGAGACGATCCATGTGAATCGCCTGCATTAGCAGTAACAACTGGTATTTGCTGGGGGCTCACTGAGTGTCAGGCACTTGTGGACTTACTTGACGCCAAACAACTCTGTGAGTGTAACCAGTGCTATGCCGGCATTTTCCAGGTGGGAAAACCAAGGCACAGAGAGATTAAGGAACTGTCCTAAGGCTACACAGTTAGTAGGTAGCACAGCCAGAATTTGACCCTGGAGCCCACTGTCCTGCACTGCCTCCCTGTAACTGGCCAGCCCTGGGTCAGGGGGGCCGAAGGCATCCGTTCCCAGCCCACACCCTCCGTGAAGGACAAGTCCGGAGAGATCCAGGGCTCGAACCAATGTGCTATCAATGGCTGAGGTGTGCTAATGGGGGAGACTCAGAAAAGGTGAAAGTCACACTCGGCAGCCCTGGGCTGCATGGGGAGGGGCATCTGACCCGGAGGGAAAGCAACAGCTGAGAAAAGAGGACGTTCTGCAACATCAGGACCGTACTGCCTGTCTGGAATTCTCGGGGTTCTGGGGGGTACAAATCATCCCGGAGAGAGGCAGCCGTGGGGAAGTGGAGCTGGTGGAGGGCGCAAGGCCCCCTGACATCGAGACTTGCCCTCTTACTTAGGCCCTGGGACCCTTGGTGACTCACTGGCCCTCCTGTCTAAAGTGCTGGCAAAGTGCGCAGCCTCCCAGATGAGTGCTTGTGCGCTGGGGACGCCAGAGACGAATGGAGCCGCCACTCAGTGTTCTAGTTAGCAGAGCATGGATCCGTTTACGCTTCCTCTAATAAATCTGAACCGCTTTGGAGGGAAACTCACTGAAAATGAATAAGGTGCTTCCTGAACTACTTAAACAGAGTCTTGAACGTCACTAAACTTTCTTCGTGACTCAGGGTGAACCCACACTTAGCTGCCAAGCGACACGGGCTCAGAGGGCACTGCCTTGTCTAGGTGTGGCTCCGTGCCCCAAGCCAGTGCCTGCAGCAGGCTGCTGGGCTCTCCTAGTCCTTACAGAATCTGTCCCTTGCGGAGGCCATCAGCTGTCACCTCTCTGAGCTGTCAGAATGTCGGCCAGAGCAGTTTAACGACACTGATTTGTTGCTCCTAATCTGCTGCGGATTTGCGGACCAGATGCCTGCCTTTGTTAGAAATGTTCATAAAGGCGAGGGCGGGGGTTCCGGAGTCCATAGGCCTGAGGGTTCAACTCTGGGTAAAGTGCATGGGGTGTGCGACATCCGTCTTGGCTGCTCCGAGACAACTTTCATGATCCCTTTGAGGGTTTCGACAGCCCCAGGGCCGGGAAGCATCGCTGCAGCTGGGGACCCGCTTTTATTTAAATTATTTATCAGCGATCCTCTTTTCTCAGTTATTTATTTTTATTTTTTACGTAGAACTGTTTCCTTTTCTTCCTGCAATTGGTGTTAATTGTCATTCGCAGCAACTCCATGGCCACCACTGCTCCCACAGGCCCACCGCTCGGCCCCCGGCACTCAGTGGGACTGCCAGGGCTCGCTCTGGCTGAGGAGGGAAGGTCCACGTGAGGGAACTGCTGGGGGACACACAGGAAGGCCAAGAGCAGGGGCTGGCTAGGACCCTGTGTCACCAGTGCATTTGTGCTGGGGCAGCTGGGAGGGCAGGCTGCAGGGAGACCTCCAGTGACACATGTTGCAGGGACAGCTAATCCTGAGCAAATGCCCAGGTTCCAAAACAGGCTGACAGGCATGAGGTGCAGGCCACGCCCACCCGGGGCCCCTGAGAGACATGAGCAGGTTGGGGGGCACGCTGGGAGCCCCTCGGGATCACTGGCTGATGGAGACCTTGTGGGCAACGTGGGCACTGTCCACAGCCCCCCTTCAGGGGAGTTGGGGTGAGGAGAACACCAGGAGACGAAGAGCAGCGTGGAGCAGGTGGGAGACAGGAGGGCAGAGATCCAGTACGAGGACTGTATGGGGGTGGGCAGGAGGGAGCTGCCCTGTTGGGGAGGCTGCCCCAGCTTCCCCAGCACCCCAGGGTTTGGCTGTGGTGCCCACCACTCAGCTTGTTTTACTTTTAAGTATATTTTATTGATTATGCTATTACAGCTGACCCAATTTTTCCTCCTCTTTATACCCCTCTGCCCTGCATCCCCCCACCCTCCAGCATTCACCCCTCCCCCAACCCTTAGTTCAGTCCATGGGTTGCACATATAAGTTCTTTGGCTTCTCCATTTCCTATACTATTGTTAACCTCCCCCTGTCTACTTTGTACCTACCAATTATGCTTCTTATTCCCTGTACCTTTTCCCCCATTCTCTCCCCTCTCCCTCCCCACTGATAACCCTCCATGTGATCTCCATTTCTGTGATTCTGTTCCTGTTCTAGTTGTTTGCTTAGTTTTTGTTTTTTAGGTTCCATTGTTGATAGTTATGAATTTGTTGTCATTTTACTGTTCATGGTTTTGATGTTCTTCTTTTTCTTAGATAAGTCCCTTTAACTTTTCGTATAATAATGGCTTGGTGATGATGAACTCTTTTAACTTGACCTTATCTGGGAGGCACTTTATCTGTCATTCCATGGTAAATGATAGCTTTGTCCAGCTTGTTTTAATAGGCACTTATCAAGGTGAAATGTAAACCGGAAGCCTCTCATTCCGTCACCTCAAAATTGCTTTCAAGCAACGCTACTGAGAACAGACACGCTCCCTGGCACACCTCATCCGTGAACACCGCAGCCAGAGAAAGTTTTCTTCTTTCCAAATTCACAAGTGATGGGAGCCCTCTTCCAAGGAGGGCAGTGAGGCCATCCCCCTCGCTCCTCCTCCATCAAAGCAGTGGGTTTGAGGGCAGAGGTGACCCAGGAAATACGGTCCTCAAAGGTCCCACGGGAGGCCCTGGGAGGGTTTCAGGAGGTGCCTGACACAGTCCTGACTGTGTTGGAACTCAGGTTGTCAGTCAGGGCCCCTGAGGCCTGGGCTTGCCCATCATGCCAGGCGCCCACCCACAGTGCTCTGAGATCCTATGGGGCGACACACTCCAAGTGTGGAGTTGGGGTCCCAGTGGGGCCTCTGGGAAGGCAGGGCCGGCAGGGGATTCTGACCTTCGCTCCAGAGACCACATTGCGCCCACACCCCCATCACCTTCTATTAAATCCTCTGGGCAGACAGTTGCATCTCTGCTTTGCTCACACGTGGCCCTCTAGCCCCCCAGTGGTACGGCCTCCACAAGGTGCAAGGGCCTCTGGTCATCCTGCATGTCCGTCTCTGGGTCCCATCCAGGGAGGACTGCCTTCCCAGGGATTATGCCTCTCTTCCCTACCCTTGGCCCCCTGCTTTCTCAAGACAGCCCCTTGCCAGGGGAGGTACCCTGGACTGGCGGGACACACGGAGAGGTCTGCGGCGCTTACGGAGCCCGGAGCAGAGCCCGGTGCCCCACCGTGCGGCTGGAGCAGGAACTGCGGGCCAGCGGGTGCGCCCTCGCCTCTCTGCTGGCTCCGCAGTGCCCGGCTGCACCGACCTCTCCCTGTGTTGACCTCTCCACTCCGCAGACCTCATCTTCGCAGAGCACCACCTGGTGCCAGGAATCGGGCTTCCTCCCAGCTGCGCATGGCAGAATGGGCCGCAGAGGGAGCGATGCCAAATAGGGACAAGGACAGGCGTGTTGGGGGGAGGGTACCGCAGAAACCTGGGAGGACCCATCCCCATCGGACAAGAGCCTCCCTGGAGAGAGATCAAGAATGGGGCCAGAGATCGGAGGGGCGAGGCCCCCGGAATCCAGGACAGGGAGGAGTCAGGGAGGTCAATCAGTGCCTTGTGGAGATCGGTGTTTCTCAAAAAAAAGGGGGGTGTAGAACCCCTGCTTCTAGCAACGTGTGTAGAACACATGCTTTGCCGTGCCTGGCTGTGCCTGCAGTCCACACTGCCTGAAAGCTGGGGGCTTGGGCTTGGTCGTTCTCAGGGGCCAGTGGCAGTTTGGGGGTTGGGGAGCCAGCCTGGGGCGGGGGATTTCACCAGGCCCCCTCTTCCACTACATACACTTTCATCTGTACCTTGGTGTCCCCATCTGGGGACAGGAGGACTCTGCCGAAGACCAAACAGTCTTACTTTATAAACTTACTACACTTCAAAGAGGTTCTCAGTGTGAAGACTTTGCTTGGATCGCAGTAGCTCATTCGTTGCTCACGTGTTTAAATCAAATGGTCTACAAACTGGTTTTCAAACAAACAAAGAGACGACACGCAAGGAAATCCAAATGTCCCAGGATAACCATGACTTGCCTTTTTTGAGTTTGCTCGAGTCCGTGATTAAACACGTGAATTTAAGTTTTAAGAAATGGCGATGTTAGGCAACCTACAATGCAAAATCCCCGTGAGCTTGAAGCAGAAGCAGGAGACTCCCACGCCACGCTCACTGAGCTGGGCTGCCTCAGGGTGTGTCCCACGGAGGGGACCCATCCTCTCTGCCTTGCAGAGAGGTGTTTGGGGAAATACCAGCAAAGCCCCGGAAGTGCAGGGGGGAGGGGTCAGGTGACCTTTGACAGATCACGCATGCGCCTCCAATGGAGGGGAAGGCCAGGAGTCGAGGAAAGGGTCACAGGGATGTTCCCCCGGGCCAGGGACTAGGTTAACAGACAAGGGGCCTCTGTTTTAGTCTCAGGGCTCCCTGAGAAGGTCGTGGGGACTCTCAAGAGGCCCGGACCACCTTGAGAACTGCTGAATTAAGAATATGGTCACCTGAGCCATGGGCCAGGTTATAAATCTGGAACCTAAACTTTTTAAAAAATGGTTGCCTTAGGAGCTCAGGGTCCCCTTTCTCCGCTCATTCAACTGACCCGCAGCGCTGCACGCAGATGGCCAGGGGTGTGCTCCTGGGACGCCCCTCAGGTTGAGACTGTGACGGGGCTCCTCATCGCTGTGTTCAGCAATTCTTCAAGTGCAGGCAGACGGACTATGTGCAGATTCCATTTTGTTCTCACTTACAAGCCATTTTCCAACGCAGGGGCATAAACAGAGTGATGAGACATTAGAGCGAGTCAGACCCTGAGAATTCTAGTCCACCCCCCTCATTTTAAAAATGGAAAAAGCGTAGCCATGATAACCCAAATTCAACCCAATTCGAAGATCATGGAGCACCTATCATGTGGCCCAGTAGAATCAACCAGAGTTGGATACCAGGGAGCGAGGACAGCCTCCTGGGAATCTCAGCTGAGGCTGCCCTGGGACCAGCCCCTGGGGACGAGGACTGTGGTGGACACACCCCAAAGTCCCCTGCCCTAAAGTGCCCCCTTTGGCAGCTCTTCCATCCGTCTGCAATCCCCATCACTAGAGGGGTAAGGCATTGCAGGCCACTGTGTGGCACGTGAAAAGAGTGACACATTGAATCCTGGTGAAGTGGAGGGTGCAAGGAGTCCGCAGGGCCCCTGGAGGAGGGGCGCAGAATGCAGAGCACCTGGGCAGAGCCCTCTGAGCGGTGCTTTCGGGTATCAAGGGTTGGCTCAGGGACAGGTCTGTGTCTTGGGACAATCCAGAAAATCTTCCCAGCGTTCTTGTTTTAGAGGAAAAAGTGGCTGTCCCCACTTCTGCTCCAGGGTCCAGGCGTGGCTCGAACCAAAGGCAGGGCTCTCTGACAGTGTCAGGCCCCGGTGCTTTGCGTGTATTATCTTGAAATTTCCAGGCTCCAAGAAGCAGCCCAGCAGAAGATGGCTGAGCAACACTGTGAGAAGTGCTCAGACTGAGATGGTAGTGGAGCGTCCCTGGAAGGCTCACCCTTCTGCCGGGGACAGGCCTGCAGGCCAGGACCTCACCGAAAAGGGAGGGCCCATTTGGGGCCATTTCCTCCCTGCTCCTGCAGCCAGAACGCCGCTGCAGGAGCATGAACCCTGCCCGTCCCAGTGCCAGGCTCGCTCTCTGGACAGCAGAGGAAAGGGAACCCGCCCGTCAAAGGGTTTGGGTTCTAGATCTGTACCCAGGCCCGTGGGTAGTTCCTGGGACCCTGTTCTCAAGCCAGCAGTTCACAGAGTCGTCTGGGGACCCTGGGGGGTTCCCAAGACCCTTTCAGGGGGTCATTGAGGTCCAAGTGTCTTCATCTCAGGGCTAAGATGGCGCATGCCCCTTCCACTCACTGTCTCACGAGTGTCCAGTGCTTTTCCGAGGCTGTGTGGCGCGGCGAGGGGCCAGATGTGGAAGCCAATGTAAGAATCCAGCTCTGTTCTACTCAGCCAGGCACAAAAAAGATTTGCCAACGTGTAAAACAATGCCGCCCTTTTTACTGCTTTTGGTTTTTGTTTTTAAAAGTCTAGTTATTTTTCATTAAAATGTTGTATTATTATGGGTTTCTGATTGTTATTTTAAATGGATTAATCCATATCCTTAAAACTCTCAGCTTTAGCTTCTAATATGAAACAATGGGTAGCACCCACACAAACATATCAGGATCCTAGGTAATTTCCAGGGTATCACCGGGTGTGGACTGTAACGGGACAAACCTTCGGTCTGCCAGAGGGGCTCTCTCGCCCGCAGCCGGCTGCTGCTCCGACCCGAGTTTCTCAGAGCACGCAAAGTGGTGTAACAGGCCAGTGGGAAGGAGACAATGACAAATGCAGGGAGGAGACCAGCCCCAGGGGAGTTATTACCGCTATGAAGCCCCAGCTGACATTGCGCTGCAGTGACACACGAGGGCGCCATTACCAACTGGCAGATTCCCTGTAAAGATGGATAGGTACAGGGATTACCCACACAAATAACAGTTTTCTCCACATTTAAAGAAATGTAGTCAAACAATCAATGGCAAGGGTAGAACAAAGACTTTTCCTACCACTACACTGTACACCTGAAACTAATATAATATCGAATGTAAACCGTAATGGAAAAAAGAAGATTTTTGCAGATATCCGAGTGCCAAACAGTTTGCCTCAAACGTTCCTTGTCTCCGGATGCTACTAAGGGATGCGCTCCAACAAAATGTGGGGAGACACAAGAGAAGAGGGAGGCAGGGGAGAGCTCACCCAGGAGAGAGGGGCGCCAGGGGAATCTTCCAGATGCGAGCAGGGCTTCAGGAAGGACTCCCAGGAATCCCGGGAATCCTGGGAAGATCAAACTTGTAGGATGCAACAGGCTTCGGAGCATCTCATACTTGACAAAAAACTTTGAAGTTTAATCAGTGATAAGTACTTTGAAACCTAAACAAAGCAAATCAACCAGCCAACCGACCAAACAAACCCAAAAAAGATTAATTTCAGGGAAAGCACTCAAAGAAAAGCAAGAAAGAAAAACTTGCCCCAGCACACTGTATCACTCAGTTGTGAATATCATTGAACAGTAATAATAATAATAATAATAATGTAAATGCAAAATAATGGTCTAACTGCAATTATAATGGAACTATATTGGAAGGGATAGGAAAAATGTTTATGCATAGTGGAAAGGTGTGAAAGCCTCGTCTTCTGTAGTGGAAATTCAGTGAATGACATTCAAAATCAGAAAATCAAATAGTAGTGATATAAGTGTAATACTTAGAGCTACGGAGGAAAACACTGAAAGAACCAGCTGGAAGTGTGGGGAGGAGGTGAGGGTGTGAGCTGGGACCAGGGACCAGGGTCTCTACACTCTAAACATGTGTCTCTCTCCATAACTCAGTCTGAAGTTAGACACACATCCCGCTCTGTCGGGCATTCAGTGTTCTTTACGATCTGGCCAAAAGCTGCTTTTCTAAGCTTATTTTCCACTGCCCTCAGCCTTACTCACATCCTTACGCTGTTCCAGCCTTCATTGTATCTCCTACCCAGACGCCAGCACCTCTGTGTACAATGCATTTCCCGGTCCATCTCCTGCCAGATTCCTTACCAGAGACGGCTTAAACCCAGCCTCATCCAGGAAACTTTCTAAGATGCCATCGGTTCGCCCCGCCCCCCAACACAGGAATCAACTTTTTGGACTTCCTTATCCACAAGTCGGGTTGTCCTGCCCATCACAGCCTGTGAGTCAGTGCACGGGGCTGCCTCCCGCCAGGCTGTGGATCCTGAGAGACCATCTGTCTTCTAGGGCCCAGCGCATCTGTCTGGCCCCCACTGGACTTGTTCAATCTCAGCACTTGGCATTGGGGGCAGACGTACGTCTATGTGGGGTGATCCAGGAGCCACAGAAGCCCCAACCTCTGGGCTGGGTGAGCAGCTGACTGTGACTTCCTCCTGCCCCTCCTTCCCTTGAACTGCCCAACAAGCTCCCCGCACGTCCCCCCATCTACTGACCACCCCCAGTGCTCCCCCTCAGCTCTGGCCCTACACCTCCAGACTCGCCCTTGTTAGGAAGCAGGCTGGTAGAGCATGAGGCAGATTTCCTAGGAAAAGGCAGGTGGACAGCGTTAGTACGTATTCTCCCAGCGTGTCCTTTTCCCAATACCAGCAAGTAGCCAGACCCATGGCATGTTCTTCCCTGAGAGGATTTTGCAAAGCAGGCCTGATGCGTCTCGAATAATAGCCCAAGCTCACGGACGAGATTGTGTCCATGTCCTGCAGGGGAGCTCTTGAGGGCAGTACCCACCCAGCCTGAGGAAAATCACAGTGAGGCTCGTGGGAACGAAAGGCTGGCCTCAAGGTACAACGGGCCTCCTGGCCCCGAGGTCCTGCGGCTTCGGCTCTGCCAGGGTTCCTGCGCCGGGAAGATCACACAGAGCACAGAGCCACCTGACCCGGAGGGTCCGTGGTGGACTGCCTACGTCAGTGGGTGTGTGTCCCAGTGGTGCACAGAGGGGGCACGTGACTGAGGACAGCAGGGAGTTCCTGAGTTCCCACGCAGACCCTGTGGGGGTGTGAGAGTACTTGGGGTAGATTAAAGTTGATTTGGAAGGATTAAAGATATGAGTCAGTGGAGCCATACATACCCACCACACAGACCTCGAGGCCTCCCTGTGGGGAAGGCTTGAACTCCAGGGATGGCTGGGCCCAAGATGATGGCTGGGCCAGACCAGAGACTGGAGCCCAGGAGTCCCGAGACCATGGGCAAGGGGAAAGGACTTACCACAAATGTTTTAAGCTAGTTAAGGTTCATTTGTTGAGTCTGGGGCAGGGTCCTTGACTTCATGGCCACCTGATACCTGACCAAGACAGAAAGGTGGGCAGGCGGGCTGTTGGGCAGGAAGCCGCCATGTCCGCTCACAGCTGTTGGCCTGCGCTCCACCGTGAGACTTTCTGGAGTTGGTTGTATGTTGCCATTTAGCCTGGAAGGAAGGGAGGAAGGCAAGAGGCCCAACCTGGTCTTTGTGCTTATAAAAGTAACACAGGAGGGAGGAGCGCGGCCGTCCTCAGGCTGGGAGCAGCTGTGTGCGTGCGCCTTTCTGGGCCACTAGTAGAGAGGGCCCTGGGACGCTGTCTGGGGCACCGAGGAGCCTCTGGGGAAGGGCTCAAACCTGAGACAGAGCCCGTGCTCGAGAAGACAACCCAGACACGACGAGCTTGAGTCAGCACGAGTCCCCCTGTCCCTGAAGAGAAGGGACGACCGATGGTCAGCAGAGTATTCCCTTGCCCAGCACCCCCTGTCCCCAACAGTGAAGTCAATCCCACAGTTGAGTTAAAACAGGACGCGAGGCCCTGGCTGGTGTGGTTTAGTTGTTGGGGTGTCGTCCGTAACTGAGAGGCCCTGGGTTCCATTTCCCATCAGGGCACGTGCCCACTGAGGCGCACGCAGCAGGCTGCCAACCCGTGTTTCTCTCACACATGGGTGTTCCCCCCCCTCTGGTCCCCTCTCTCTAAAATCAACATGCATGTCCTTGGGCAAGGGTTAAAAAAGTAACAGAGAAGGAAATAGCATGTGGGGATCACTAAAGCTGAGTAACTGAGGCCCAGGATTTGACATCACGTGGTAAAGGGTAGCACTTTTCCTTGGATAATGTGGCTTTGAGGATCCCAGAGAAGACAGGGCCACGGTGGCAGCTCATGGAGAGCCTGCTCATTGTCACCTGGTGCCCTGGAGGGATGGCAGGGGACCTGGCAAAGGCCGCTCAGCCCGTTGGGATTTGACAGCATGTCCCAGGAGTGGCCGCCTGGCCTCGGCTAGCACGTGCAGTACCTTCGGAAGAATTCGAGGTGGGCGCCTCGTCTGGGCAGAGCAGTGATGGGAAGGCTCCCTTCCTTTGCTCTGGAGCGTGGCTGCACCAGGGGGCTCAGGCTGAACCCAGCCTCGAGACCAGGCGCCCTTGAACAATGACCCTGGACATCAGGGAAACACCGTGGGAGAGCCAGATGTGCAGAGCAGAGAGAATGGGGGCTGGTGAAACACCCCGATTAGAGCAAAACGTCTCTGAAATCCAGAAAAGTCTGAAGAAGAACATTGAAATCACCCAGCAGTTCCATATTCGATGTTCGAGTGTCAGAAAGTGGATGCAGAGCTACATCGGGTCCAGAGGGTCCTTTAATGCCCTTCCTTCGGGCACTGATGTTCGGTTCGGCGGGCTAAACCAGGGTGTTTGCTGGGGGCTGGACCCAGCCATTCGCACGCCAGGCGGGGGCCCAGCCGTGGGGACAGACAAGTCGTGCTGTGAACTCTTTCCGCCTCCTTGTCAGCCCAGACTCAGGAATTCCATTTCTCATCTTAAGATTCTACTTGTTGGAGCCCTGGGCTTCCCAACTCCTGGCACTCCCCAGCTTCTGGAAAACGATTCACCGATTCCCTGAATTCAGGAAAAACAATCACAGTGTGTGGACCGGCCCACAGAGACCCTGCCCTCTGGCTGCGTGGACAGCGGCGCCCCTTCCTTGGCGCTGCCCCTCCTGCGCAGTGCCAGACCTCCCAGCAGAGGGGGGTGTTTTGGCACAGAGGGCCCATGGGCGGAGCAGATGGGTGCTCCCGACACACCGGTGTAACCCTGCACCCTGCTTCAGCACACGTAACATCACGTGCCTGCTAACGTCAGCCCCTGCAAGCCCATGCCTGTGTGCGGGGCTCCCCGCTAAGGCCACACCCTGGTCGCTTCATACTTTTACAGTGGCACCGGGGGAAAGTCGCTTCTGACATCAGAGGTGACACCTTCAATTAGCCTTTAGGGTAGATCTTTCTTCTCCCTTCCTTTCCCCCTTCCCTTTCTCCTTTCCTCCTTATCTTCCTCCCTTGCTTATCCAAAAGAATGAGTCCCACATATGTACTACAACCACTCGTCTTGGGGAAAACAGTAACATTATTAACTTATAAAGGGTTACACGTGGATGTGTCTGGACTGCGTCCCCACGGCTGCTGGCAACGTGTGTGGGGGTGAAGGGGTGCAGAAGGAAGGGAAGAGAAAGTTTCTAGAAGCAGGTAGAACAGATGACAACACTGTACCTTGTTTGTTCCCAAGGAAATAGGGGATATATTATGCCAGACATCCTGTGATATTTTTTAAGTATTTTGGGGGGATATAAAAATTCAAAATCTATAAATACACACAAGCTGACGGGTAATTGCCTAGCATTGTTTTGAACTAAAAGAACGGTTTCTAAAAAATAAAAATATTATGCAAGGTGCACCACCCACAAGCATAAATCGATAGCTGATATGTACGTTAGAGGTTTAACCTCTCCCCAAACTGGTGCTGTGGCGTGTGTAGGGGGAACAGCTGGCACCCCCGAGGGCTGCTGAGCAGAGGGAAGAGGCCCCACAGAGGGCCCGCAGTGGACACCAGAGCACAGCAGCCTCCGTACTGTTTAGAAGAACCAGCCAGGGGCCCACGTTAAGAACAGCAAAAACTAAGGAAAATGCTTTCTTCCGTGGAAAAAGCACATAAATCATTTGAGTCAGCAAGGCCTTGTAAGAAAAAAAAAAACAGTAACGGTGTTTGGAAATCTTGATCTTAATTTAAGAATTAAACCTTATATTGAAAGTTCCTCCTGCTCAAAGGCTAGCATGTCCTAGGGGAAGCGGTGGAGAACGCAGAGGAGTCCAAACACCCACCAGAGGGGTCCTCCCTGTACCAGGACAGGGCATGGGTCTTCGGTCCCATGGATGCCCCCAGCTGCAGCAGGAATTTCTTTCACCAGAGTAGATTCAACAAAGACTTACTGGGAAACAATGTAAACAAAGCCAGGTTATCTGATCCCAAAGCTTGTGTTTCTGTGTGTCTTTTTTTCATGGTGCCGCAAGTACCCAATCAGGCAGATCTTTAGCTGTTTAATAACTGTGATTAAATTGTTGTACTGTAATCAAAGGATATAATTTAAAAAGAAAATCATGGGGTTTACATTCCCAGGGCTCTGCTGAAGGGAAAGTGTAGAAAAAGAACTTTGTATTCTGGTCAGGGAAGAGGGACTCCGGGAGACAGGCAGCAAGTGGGGACAAGGCATCTGTGATGAAAGGGGTGAACCAAAGCTGAGCCGTCGGCTGAGAAGACGGGGGTCGGTACCCTTAAAAGCCAGGGAGGGTTGATGGGCTGGAGAAATGGCCTAGAGAATGTCTTTCCTCGGGCCAAGCCTGAAGTTCCCTTTATGGCCCATAGGGGGCGCAAACAGATTCCCATGAGGACCTTTCTCCGTCTGTAAATTCCAAGGCTGCCCAAAGGGAAGAGCACAGGCAAAGCTCCAGTGGGTGGATTCAGCCACAATGGAGTCATTGTTCTCCCAAGAATCCTGCCTGCTCACCTTGGAGACGTGTTTCAGGGGAAGAGAGGGGAGACTCCTTGAATGCGGGAAATTAAAGTTGGTGCCGTAGGCCGTGGGAGCCATTGTGGGTCCGGAGGGAAGTAATAGTAAAATGAATCTGAGACGCTGAGGATGCGTGAGAAGTGGACAGAAATCTGTGAGCCACGGTGGATTATTTTCTGCCCCTCTGCCTGGCCCTGTGCCGAGGCTCCCCAGATGATGGCATTGAGGGGTTCCCTTGCTAGAGGGAGGAACGGCAGGAGATCAGAGGTCGGGAGAGAATGAGATGGGGTGTTTACATGTCCCCCCACCCCACCCCACCCCACCCCCACCCCCACCCCCACCCCCGCACCCCTCTGCCCATTCCCCTCCCTGTCTTGCTGAACTCTGGCGCTGGCTGGCTGCGTTTCTCTGCCCACGGGAAGCTCCAGCTCCACCAGATCCTGGAGGGGACAGTCCTCCACCCCCCCGCCCCCCCACCCCCGGCCAATCCTCTCACCAACCTCCCACTGTGTACTGTCCTTGGGTGTTCTTACCTTACTGTTGCCAGAAAAAATTACAAGATGCTCGACTAGATTTGCCTGTTAGATCAATAATAAACAACTTTTGGTATAAGTAGGTGTCAAATATTATAGCTAAAAATTGGGTTTTGTTTAGATAAAAATCAAATTTATCTGGTCACCCTGTATCTTTATGGGCTCAATCTGGTGACCCCATTTTTATCCTCCCAATCCCGTTCACATGCCATAATGGTTCTTTCATGAAACCGTTCCAGGGAAACCCTTCGGTGGGATCCTCCATTTCCTGCCATTTCTGGCCCCCACCAAGGTGGAGCCTCTGCCAGGCCCTGAGCCCCGGTTCTCGGGTCTGCCATCATGCACCCCCTTTTCCCGCTGCTTGTCGAAGTGCAGGATGCAAGAAGTCCCTGAGGGAGCCCCAATATGTGACTCAGGAGACCCCAGTGACCTGCACAGGCCGGGCCCACACTGGCCTGTGCCTGAGAACAACAGCCAGCCAGCTGGCCTCCGGCACAGGACTGGGCCACCCAGAGGAGACCCCACAGTGCCTGAAGCATTGTGGCAGGAGGAGATGCAGGCGGTGGGGGGCTGCCAGGTGCCTCCACTCACTGGCTGGGTGGCCCTGACCATGCTGAGCCTCAGTTTCCCCGTCCATAACTTGAAGATAGACTCACCCCTCAAGGTGGTCAGGAGGAATAGAGACACTACATGTCAAAATGTTGGCACATAGAAAGCATTCCCCAAACAGTAATCATTGGAACTGTCCCTGGCCGGACACATCCGCCTCCCCTTGTGAGACCTGGAGAAGAGGGTGTCCGTCAGCAGCACCTGCCCGGGGCCTGCAGAGGGTCGTGCTCAGGAATGTCGACCGGGTGTGAGTCAAGCTGCATTAACCGCCTGGCAAAGGTTAGACGGTTGGTGCGCACAGCAAGTGCGGGCCAGGCTTCTGAGAAGGGAGAGCTTATACGGAGGGGCCAGGTTTGGCCCTTTCAAGGCCCTGAAGCCTCGTGTAGAAGAGTTGTAAGGTCATTTTGATGATTTTTGTCAGCTACGGATGCCTCTCATCATCTTTTTGTGTGCAGGTGACCTAGCTCTGCTGATGCACCAAGTGCAAGATTCACGTACGACTGTGATTACAGGGAGGGAGGCCGGGGGCAGGGTGTTTCTGGGGCCGCAGCTTCGTCCCAGGCTCTCAGGCGCGGCGGGCAGTCAGGCCCACCCACAGCCCTCTGGCTCAGACTGTTTCAGCAGAGGCAGGATTTCTCCCCCCAAGCCCCTACCCCCACCCGGGGCCACAGCCTGGCAGCATCAGTCTAATCTCGCTGGTTTCTCCTTGGCCACAGCCACTGACCAGCTCTGGGAGGCCCTGGGACAGGAGCCCAGGGTTCTGAGGTGGAGCTGAAGGGGTCCATTTAGGAAGTCCAGAGGCACAGCTCACACACCCTATTCCAGGTGACAGTGGGGCTCTGAGGGCCGACTCCTGGTTTGATGTGGGGCTGGGTGTGGGCTCTGTCACAGACCACCCAGCACAGGCCTCCTCTGGGCTTTTCAAAATAAACACATTAGCAACAGCCGGCCACACAAAGGCAGAGCCCTCCTGGACCCAGACCTCCAGAGCTCCACAGGTGGCCACCTCCCTGAAATCACATGCTTGGAGCCAGGCCAGCCCAGGCCAGAGGTAAACCTGTGGACACCAGGGAGGATCAGAGCCAGCTGGCCCACCCCAGGGCCCACCCCTCTGCGGTGGTATACAAACCACAGACCCACCCCTCCGTGTCCCAGATGCCATTCTGTAGAGGCCCGTGGAAGCTGAGGCCCAGCTGCCTGGCGGACACCCCAGAGGGGTGATGTAAGGGCGTGTGTCGGGTAACCTGCCTGGAATGGATGAGAGGAGTTTGCATCGCTTTCTGCTTGGGGTGGGGGTGGGGGGGTAGCTTGTTAGGAAGATTAGATCTACCCTGTACAAAATTTACCAACTTGTTTTCTCTGCAAGTCCGAGTTGGGCTACAGATGTCCTATGGAGCCTGTGGCAAGTGGAGAAAACCTTTGATAAAGTCAAGCGTTAGAGTCTGTAGGCCACCGAGGGCACCGGGAGTGACTCGAGGACAAGGTTGTGGCTGACCTCCAGGGCAGCAGACTGTGCATCTGTTACCAAGTGGACATGAGCCATGACGGAGAAATCGTCTGGGTTCTTCTCCCGCGGTTGTTTCAGCGACTAGCTGTCTCTCCACGGCAGCGAGTCAGGGCCAGAGGGCCTGGGCTGTGACTTCCAGCGGCTGCAGCTCTGAGGGTGCCGGCACCTGGGTGTGGCTATAGACCCACTGCGGACCCGGAGAGCATCCTGCTGACCACTGCGGAGACCCTGGGCCTGTGTGGGTGTCTGGCAGGATCTCTGAGAGAGATGCGTCATCCTCTTTCAAAGAATGGAAAGACTCTTACACAGAACTCTGGGCTGTTCTTGGGAAGGACCTTGGAGATCATGTGGTATCTGCCCCCGCCCCCCACCAGTTCGCAAGCTCTCTCACTCAACAGTGGCTTCCCCTCCCAACCTTCCCCATTCTCACTCTTACATCCCATGTGCCACCCCTCTCTGCCCTGATCTGCCCAGGAAGGCTGACGAACAGAATTGGGTCACCTGTGTGCCTTGCTTTCTGGCTCCCAGTCGGCTTTGGTCAAGGAGCTGGGCAGGAGGAGAGGAAAAGCTGGGTGTGCATCCCCATTCCTGCACACACATGGCCCTTCCTCGCAGGTAACACAATTCTCTCCCCTGGTCCCTTCACTTTCTCTGATGCTGCTTCCAGGGCGCTTTGACATCCTTCAGCTTCCTTAACTCTGCCTGCACTGCAGGCCCTGGTCCAGTCCTTTCATAATTCTCCATTAAACCGTTATGAGCTGTTCCTGGGAAGACGGCCTCAGAGAGCTCCTCACCCCTCCCCGAACACACGGGACACCCCAAGGCCTCCACAATGGTCCTGGAGAAGCTCCAGGCTGAAGATCGGGTCTCGGGTGCTGGGTGACGTCAACGCCTGTGGCAGTTCTCAGATTCCCCTCACCCCGCCACCCAAGGGCTTTTGTAGAAGTCTGAGGATCTGAGAAGATTTGGGACTTGCAGTGTCGGTTTGGGCCTTTCTGCACAGGGGGGTCACCTTCGTTCTAGTTCTAAGACCCTCCTGGTCACTGGATGCTGTCGTAGAAACCCTCACAACGGTCTAGGAGACAGACCCGCCGCATCTTAGCCCAGGGCCCTGGGGGGATTCGCACCACCTTTATAGTCACCAGCCCCACTGCTGCCTCCCCAGTGTGACTAGCCCAGCACTGGGGTCAAATTTGGGTCGCGGGTGGCTGAGGCCAGGGTGAACCCAACCCCAGAACAACCGAGGGAACCTTACACCCTGGGCACCTGTCAATTGGAAGCTGAGACTTTGCTCACTTTCCACCCTACAAAATTGTTGTAGGCCCAGCTCAGTTCTCCAATGTCAGCTCCCCTGTGAGGTCTCCTTCCATCAACAGCGTTAGTTAGGGATTGTGCTCCCGGGTGTTTGGGGGTGTACCGCACGGGGTCAGGCATTTGCCTGCCAGTCCTCACCTCTCCCCCCAGCACCATCCCCAGCGAGACCGGGAGCTCCTCAAGGGTAGAGCTCATCTGGTTTGTTCCTCGATATTAGTCATATGAAACAATGAGGTCATGAATGACTAGTTTCCGAGTAAAACTTATGCTAATGCTTAGGACCAAGCAAGACAGCATTTTCTAGATGGCCACTGAATAGATATGACCAAATAGGCCTCAGATATAATTTCCCCAGGATCAAGAATAAGAAATTTACCCCATCGGGGCCACTCGCCTCCCCTGAAGACCAGTGGGAAGCAGAGACAATCCTAGGATTTTTGATGGTTGGGAAAGCGACTCACTTCACAGGCATCTCCTTTGCTGAGATTATTTAAATGAGTGGAAGGAACACTTCGCTTCAAGACAGGAGACTTCAGCTAAAGCCCAGGCTCTACCCTTGTAGCTGGGTAACCTCAGCAATGACCTCAGCTCTCTGCCCCTCCATCTTCTCATGGCAAGAACTGAATACCCTCATGGATTCAGAAACCTCTGGCCCTGGCTGGTGTGGCTCAGTGAATTGAGAGCCGGCCTGCAATCTGAAAGTTCACTGGTTGGATTCCCAGTCAGGGCACATGCCTGGGTTTCGGGCCAGGTCCCCAGTTGGGGGGCACGTGACAGATAATCAATCAATGTATGTCTCACGCATTGATGTTTCTCTCCCTCTCTTTCTCTTTCCGTCCCCCTCTCTCTAAAAACAAAACAAACAAACAAAAAATACAAACCCTGGAGTTGGAGAGCGCGCCCGTGAGGAATCCTGGCAGGACGGGAGTCCAGTTGGGTGAGTCCTAGTGTCAAGCGCTGCAGAAGCTGCAAGACCAGCAGGGAGCGGTGGCCCTGCAGGGATAAGTTTGGCGAAAAGTAGGTGGACTCTGTGGTCTGGTTTTGGATTTGCTGAGTGGCGTGCATAAGTGGCCCTGGATTTGGAGAGAGAAGGTTGGAGGAGGGTGCCTGAGCTGTTCAGTTTGAGAAACCACATAAGGAGCTCCGGGGAGCAGAGAGAGAGAAGGAAGAAGCAGCTGTTCTAGGGTGAAGACCTCTGGGGAAAGAATAGATGTCTAGTGGGTTTTCTGGGTGAGTGCAAATAGCATTGTTTCTCCACAAAGTCCTCAGTGCCTTGGGGTGGATGTGAAGGGCTACTGTGATCACTGAGCAGGTCACTAGGCAAATGTGGTGAAGGGCACAACGATCCCAAAGGGCCCAGTTACACCGGGCTCCACAGGGCTGGGCTGATCGGGAAAGGAGCAGATAACCGAGGGCATAGCAGCCCTCCCTCCGTGTATTCGAAGCCTGGCCACTGGGCCCATGCTCTCCCTGAAGCGTAGCTGTGGTTTCCCTGGAGACACCTAGATTTTCATGCACCAGGAGACCCCGTGCAAGTTCACTAGGAATTAACTGTGAGGTGCAGAATTGAGACCTAAGTGTGTAGCTGGTACAAATTGCCCCGGAAACATGATAAGCCAATTTCAGAAAAAATAGAGCTGATCCAAGAGTAATTAACCATTGGTAGCTCTCAGAGGAGGGAGGATGAAGACATGTCATTCTCTGAAGGTCCCTAAAACATGAGTTCATAACAGGTTAATCAGTCAGATGATTGCTGACTTGAGCTGTAAGAAAATGGTTAATAATACAGATTTCATTTCCATAGGCGCTTAGGTAAGTGCCTTGACACGGAAATACGAATTCACAATATTTGTTTTCCTGGGCCTGGTCTTGCCTCACCTCCGATGGAGAAGTGACCCAGTGTGGACCCACAGGGAAGAGGCCGCCCTGCAGCGCCGTGGCTTCCTACCCCCCCAGGGCACGCAGGGGCCAGACGGCACCATCTCTCAGATGGGCTTTTTGGTTTTGTTTTTTTTTAAAGATTTTATTTTATTTATTTTTAGAGAGGGGGAAGGAAGAGAGAAAGAGAGGGAGAGAGAAACGCCGGTCGATTGCCTCTGGCACAGGTCCTGGCCGGAGACCAGACCGCTCACTCAGCCTTAGCCATGGGAGGCAGCTACAACTCCTGAAACCAGGCAGGGCGGTTCCCAACGTTAAATGTCTTTCACGCGGCAGGCACTGTGCTAGGTAATTTGGACGTGTTCTATGTATTGTTTGAGAAGACGGTCTATTGTCTACAGTTTGGTGCAAAGCTCTGTGCATCAAGAACTATGAGGGCTTTAATATTTTGTTCTACTTGTGCTCCAACAACTTAGCTTGCTACGGTTTCATGGATGCTGACGGAATACATGAGACTCCTGGATCAAAGACAAAGGACTTTATTACTCACAGCACAGCAGGCGGCAGGATCTTCATCCTCGGGCCGATTCTTCCTGCCCCTCAAGTCCCACAGGGTGAGATGGAGGGGCCCAGGTGGATGCTGGGCATGCGGAGGGTTTGTTTCAGGGCTGAAGAAACTCAACCTTAGGAAGCCCCCCAATCTTTCGTAATGGGCCGCAAGCAAACCTGCTTAAACTTTCCCTGGAGAGATGTTTGTTTCTATTGTATTGGACAGCACACAAATTTTCCTCTGCTCCAGAGGGACACTGTCTCTCTATTCCAAGGCTGTTTACTACACAAACCTCCTAGAGCAGATATTGGGGGGGGGGGGAGGAAAGCTGCACTTTCAAGATGTGCCAACGCCTGAGAGATCAATGAGAAATTGTCTTCCGGCCCTGACTGGTGTGGCTCAGTGGTTTGGGCATCATCCCACAAAGGGAAAGGTCTCTAGCTCGATTCCTGGTCAGGGCACATGCCTGGGTTGTAGGTTTGGCCCAGACAGCACACGTACGAGAGGCAACTGATTGATATTTCTCTCTGCTCTGATGTGTCACTTCCTCTCCTTCTCCTTCCTTTTCTCTCTCTCTAAACATAAATGAACAAAATCTTTAAAAAAAATAAAGGGGGAGACAGACAACAGACAAGTGCATAGACGTGCTGATTTCTGCATGTGATAAGCAGCATAAATAAAGAGGCTGATAGTAGAGAGACCGGGGTCAGGGTGGAGGAAGCTACTTCAAGGGCACGGTGAGGCTCAGTTTCTCTGAGCTGAGATCTGCAGGAGGGGAAGAGGTGGTCATGGGAAGGGTCAGGAGGAGGAGAGGGAGGTGGAGCAGGCAGCAGCCACAGCAGGCCATGAGCTCAGAGAGAGAAGGAAACTTGGTCCTACTGAGGGTAGGAGGCAGGCAAGGTGGCCTCTACTGGGAAGGGATGGGGCCGAGAGTGTCCAAGAGCAGGAGCAGATAAACAGGGAGGGAGGAGTGTGGCAGAGGCTGGCCAGCAGGGTCTGCCTGTTGTGACTCAAGACGAGAACAAATGCACAGGCTACAGGAATCCTGCGGAGAAAAGAGGGACGGCAGGGCCACTCTCTCTAGGGCAGAGCACCTCTGAGTGTCTCGACCACTGTCTCAAGAGGAGAGCGCCCTGGCCCTTGACTAGACGAGCTTTTATTGTTTTTCTCGGGTCTTACATCAAAGAAGGATTTATTACCCATTACGTAGAATATTATTGTCTATATTTTAGGTACAATCAAGGAAATGAAAATAATATATGCAGAAGGGAAAGGCAGTGAGCTGATTAGCTCTGTCCTGGGCAAAATTCACACAGGCTTTGGAAATTACCTTGAAGGTAGATAATACATATCTACTGTTTCAGATTAGGGTGAGGGAGTTTTAGCAAGAGCAAGCCATAACAGTCTGTACGCATTTTCGAGGCCTGATTCCCACAGGAAAACCCAGTTTGAGGGCCTGGCTCCTGCCCACCACTTCGCTTCTGTAGGTTTTCTTTCTTTTTTTTTTTTAATTTTTATTTATTTATCTTTAGAGGGGAAGGGAAGGAGAGAAGGAGAGAAGTATCAATGTATGGTTGCCTCTTGTGAGTCCCCTACTGGGAACCGGCCTGCAACTCAGGCATGTGCCCTGATTGGGAATCGAACTTCGATCCTGTGGTTCGCAGGCCCATGCTCAATCCACTACACCAGAGCTACACCAGAGCTGAGTCACATTTGCCAGACCAAAACGAACCGGTTCTCTACAGAAGAGAAATACAGATCACAGAGGGCTTAGAGGTCCTGGGTAGGGATTCAGATTTGAGTAAGAAATGTAACATGATCTGATTTTGTTTTTAATTTACCATTTTGTAGAAGAAACTTTGAATAGGGTAAACAACCCACTCCAGATTGCTTTTTAGAGCTAATGAGTCCCACGTCCTGGGAGACTTCCTCAGGCCTGAGCAAACTGGGACAACGGGTCACCCTAAGCCTATCGTAAGTATGAATCTCGGTCTACATTTGGGTCATCAAAAAACATAATTTTACTTCCGGTAGCTCAGCCTAATTCTGCCTTAAGTCCCTTCCTTCATGACGGGTCGTTACTGAGACCCCACGCCCTTTCAGGACCACAGGGGAATCACTAAGCACTGAGAGAACTGGGCAAGGACCTCCAGTTGTCATGGTTACAGCGAGAGCCGTGATGGTTAAGAGGAGGGTGGTTCCTTCAATGACTCTCTGCCCCAGTCGTGGGTAGAGTCCCCCTTCCTCGGCACCCCAGGCTGCCACACTGTTCATCTGCTGACCTTCCCCCCGAGAACTCTGGCTGGCCCCTCACTGCTCCCAGGAACCACAGAATCCTCTCTCGTCCCCCAACCTGGAAAACCTCATCTCTGGCTCTGCTGCAGGGTCCAGGCACACTCTCGCCGCACACCGTCCAGGGGCATCTACAAAAATCCATCTCTTCTGTAAACAGAGACATCACTGGGCTGTTTACAGCCTTTCTGTGATTTCAGGACCATCAGATTACAAGATCCATCTACCTGCTTGAAGTGTCAAACGGAGGGCGGGGGAGGGAAGCAAAGAAGGAAAAAGTAGGGAACTGATAGATATTTGTTTTCTGCCCCAAGCAAAAGCTAAGCGACAGATTAGAAAGCTAGGGAATGTTCCAGGTGATAGAAAACGGTGGCTTGGAGTAGAGTCGGGGCATTGGGTGCGGAGAGAAGGGGACACATATTTTGGAGGTAGGACCAACAGGACATACTAAGGAAGGTGGGAGAGGAGGGAACAGGGACCCAAGGGTCATGCCTTGAGTAATCCTTTTGGCTTAAGCTCTCGGCATAAATAACTCCTGTGTGATTCGGAGACCAGGGGCGTGTGTCGGCATGCCGGACCGTGTGCGGAGCAGGCACTGTGTGTCTGCCTTGAGTAGGAACGCTCTGGCGGAGGGTGTGAAGTGGGAACGTTCATCTGAGGGACAGGTCTGTGACGGGAACAGAGGGTGGCACTTACAGGAATGGAAGGGAGCCGCCAACGCAGGGTTTTGTGTTAGAAGCTCTCAGAGGCCTGGGTTAGATATTTGTCTTTCGGAATCTGGTGCCCGACACACGTGATGAAAGACAGTGAAGAATACAAGTTGTACTTTTCTCAGAAAAATGCACAAGAATGTGCTTAGACATCTTAAAAGAATTCAGGAAGTAAATAAGATTTTAGTTATAATTTACACTAGAAAAAAAACCAATCCATACATTTTGAAAGACAGCTTGGCTGGGGAAAAACTCCTTTTGTCCGTAGATTTTACTGGGACTTACAGTTGATTCTTGACAGGGTCCTGAGCCAGGAAATGCTGGTTTTCTGGAAAGAAAGAAAAAAGAAAAAAGTCTATTAAAAAATTCCCATCCCCCACCTCCCCAAAGAAACTCCAACAGAACAAAAACCCAAAACTGTACCATGTGCTCTTTGGTCCACTAAGTGTGTGGCAGTGGAGGCGGGAGTCTGTCCACTGCTTTGAACACATGGGACAGAAGGGTGGGCTGGGAGGTCAGGATGAGACAGGGACGTAGGGGATCAAGCGGCCTAGAGTTTGGGGGGAGACTGGGGGAGGTGGGACAGGGGAAGAGGAGAGAGGGCTGGAAGAATTTGGAACCGCAATGCAAACGACAGCACGCTATTAACTACTACCATATGTTGACGGTGAATTTGCAACACATGCTTGATTTTTTTTAAAAGCAAAACCCTATTTTTGTGGAGTGTGAATTTTAAAGAGCTGGCATAGCAGAAGGCTTAAATGTCCACCCCATGCAGGGATTTATTGTCTCCAGGCCCCCTGTGAGGAGGGGCTCTCTTTACATGATTTAGTTATCCCCAAATGTCAGGGCAGAGTCTGGTTTGCCCTGTAACCAGAAAGAGATCTCTTGGGGGGTGGGTGTTAAAGACCTCTGGACCTGTGTCCTGGGACCAAAAAGTGAGCAGGCCACACTTCACCGCAAAGCAAAAGGCACTGTGTGCTGGGGCCTGTGGCACTTCTTGGTGACTGGGCTTCATCCTGGCTCTCCCAGGTGCCCCCAGGCCCCAGCCCTGTCTTCCCCAGTCCCTGGCCTGGGCCATCCACCCCACAGGATCTGCCATCTTGGATACTGTCTGCTCAGGAGCACACTCTGGCCTCAGCCCTGCCCACCCCACCTTGCCATCACTTTTGATGTAAGGTTGCCCTGTGCCTGCAGCTCTCACAGGGGAAGGCTGGGATGCATACTATCCACGGAGCTGGGATTTAAAGCCAAGCACAGGACATACAATGTCAACAATATGCAAGGATACAGAGTAAAAATAAAAGTCTTTCCTCCCTATTCCTTGACCACCCAGTTCCCCTCTTCAAAGAGGGGAACTTCCATCAAGAGGGGAACTTCCCCTCCTGTTCCTTCTACTTCATACCAATATCTTGTATGTCCTCTAAGATGTATATCATGCATCCACTATCATAACCACATACATATTTCTATTTTTTATAATGATAGCATGTTTGATATACTGTCTGTATCTTGATTTTTCCACTTAATATATCTTGGAATAAATTTATTTCAGTACATGTAGAGCTGCCTTTCTTTTTCTAAAAAATTTTTTTCAATTTTTTTTAGAGAAAAGGGAAGGGAGGGAGAAAGAGAGGGAGAGAAACATAGTGATGTGAGAAAGAAACATCACCTAGTTGCCTCTCACATGTGCCCTGACCAGGACTGGGCTGTAACCCAGGGATGTGCCCTGACTGGGAATCGAACCAGCAACCTTTCGCTTATTTTAGGAGGATGCCCGACCATCTGAGCCATACCAACCAGGGCATGCCTTTCCTCTTTAATGGCTGTGTGGTATTCCATTCATAGCTATGACGGCTGATTTTATGTGTCAACCTGGCTGGGCCACACAGTGCCCCGAGAGTTGGCTGAGTGTTATTCTTGATATTTCTGGGGTGAGATTTACATTTAAATTGGTGGTATTGAGGAAGCAGATTACCTTTATAATGTGAGTGGGCCTCATCTAATCAGTTGAAGGCCTAATTACAACAAAAGCTGACCACCTGTGAGCAAGAGGATTACAAACAGACGGCTTTTGAACTTGAACTGCAACTCTTTTTTGAGTCTGCAGCTTGCTGGCTACATCATCAGATGTTTGATTCACCAAACCGCCGCAATTTTATGAGTCAAGTCCTTAAAATCTATCTGTCTATCTGTCTGTCTCTCCATCCATCCTACGGTTCTGTTTCTCTGGAGAACATGACTAATATGATAATACAATTTATTCCACCAGGCCTCTATTAATGAATACTTAGGTTTTCTATTCTTCTGTTATTAAAAATGATGCTACAAGGAACATTCTTGTATATTGCTATTATGCACATGCCAAGCCCCTTGTTTTAACCACTATGGTATTTTGCTTCAGTATAAAGGAATTGAGGAAACCCTCACCCCAAGCAATGGCCAGGCTAGCTTGGGTGACGTCTTTCTACATTTGTACTTTGAATGCATTAGCTGATGCAGCAGTACAAAGCGTGTCATATGAAGCACCCCTATACACCCGGGGCAACAGCGGAAATTCTCATACCCTGCTGGTGGGGGTATAATATATTGCACCTCTTTGGCAAAATGGTTTGACAATTTCTTGAAAGGTAAGAATACAGTGATGTTATGACCCAGCCATTGCATCATCAGGACTCTTCCCTGGAGAACCAGAAGCACGTACATGCATAAGGCCTGGGCACAAAGCCATTTCCAGCGGCTTTCTTTGTAATTGCTCAAAACTAGAAACAACCGAATGCTCACCAAGGGCTAAATAAACGTGTTGTGGGGTATCCATGCAATGAACTATTACTTGGCAATAAAAAGGAATGACCTCCTTTCCATGTACCACCAAGGATGCGTCCCAAAATAATATGCAGAGTGAATGAAACCGGGTAAAACATGTAAATATTTCATGTACCCCAAATTCTAGAAAATAACAAACTAAACCGTAGTGACAGAAAGTCAGGGGTTGCCTGGGCGCCGAGTGAGGGAGCTAGGACATTCCTGGGGCGACAAATATGCTCTCTGTCCTGACTGTGGTGACTGTTCCACAGGTGTCTACACGACACGGGGAAAGTCGCATTCATGCTGCCTGTCACTGCCAGAACCAATCAGTAGAGAAAAGGATAGGACCTTCACGGGCGCTCTATTCAGGTGGGCGGCGGTGTGAGAAGACGGCAGGTCACGCACCCTCAAAAACTGTCTTTGCATCTCGTTTCAAGCTGACCTTTCTATATGGAGAAGAAAGAGTAGGTAAGGGGTTTGGGGAAAATTTAATCAGGTAAGAGTCGCAGTCCAGTGATTTTCCTGGTACTTCTTTATCTGTTGATCGGCATTTCTCTGTCTGCATCGCTGGCATTCCTCATAGCTCAGATGCCGGCTCCAGGCCTGCCGACCCCTGGGGCACAGAGTCTGAATTGCTTGTGGACGTTTTAGAGTCATGTGGTCGTGCATGCCAGCCCCTGGAATAACAGCTTTCCACCTGCGTAGATCACGTAAGCCTATCGACTATAGCAAAGGCTAAAGTTTTTAACTCTGGACTTCCCCTATCATACGTATGTCAACACTCATCAAACTGCGTGCCATTCTTGTACTTCAATCACATAGCCACGAAGCTATACAAATCTTATTTTGAGTGTCAAAAGTTGAATGTAAGGTGTTTTTTTTCCCTTATATTCCTTCTAGAACAAGCTTAATCTCCCCCATGTAAATGAATGTCTCGGGAGGACTAGAAGGTATCACACACTCAAAAAGACAAAAAGGAAAAGCACATTAATATCTTTCCAAAGCATCACCCCGGTGAGTTATAATTTGTATTGTCATTATGCCCCGTACCCAACCTCCCCCGAAGCCCCTGCCACTGCTCTTCGGCCTCATCCCTTATCACATCCAAAATGTCAGGCTACACACCCCCTGAACTGTCAGTTCCCCAGGTACACCAGCCGTGGTCACTGTGACCTGTGGAGTGGGCATAGCCGAGGCCAGCTGCAAAATCTCCAGAGCAGGAGCTCGCTGCCACCCCAAGGGCAGAAGCCTTGCGAGGGTGTCTGAGGGGCTGGTGCCCGTGCCTGCCCTGAGCGGAGCCATGCTGGCTTGGCTGTAAACTGTGGGAGGGGAAAGATGAGTCAGTGCCACAGTGCAGCCCGAGACAGGCCAGCTGGGAGGCTGGGGCAGCCCCCGCACTTGGCAGCCCCGAGAGGCCCAGATGGGCCCTCAGCAGCTGCCCGAGATCTAGGGCTGGAGGAGTAATCAGCAGCTCCTGTGGTGAAGCAGCCAGCCCGCTCCTGTGTCAGCACAGGCCGGGAACAAGAAAATGGATGCACACCGAGTGACGGGGGAAGCGCTGTGTGCTGCAGGCAGGGCCCAAAAGGGTTCTACAGGAGCTGGTCCAACCCTCCTTCGAGGCTGCATACCGAGAGGGCCGGCGGCCTTCTCAGTCTCACGTTCACTGTAATTTGCAAGCCCTGCACCCCACAGCCTGGGATTGTCTGAAAGCGGGAGACTCTGGTACACTTTGCTTGTGTCCCATGTAATTTTCACTGTCTGTTGTTAGTGCAAGGAAACCCCTCGCTCCCCATCCCAGCCCCCCAAACCCCGGAAGAAGGGTCTGCTGGTCTCCTGTTTCTCTTGGGCTTCAGAGGACAATATTCTCCATTTTATGAGCTGTAGGAAAAAGGTCAACACAGCCTGCCCATCCCCTGCTCACCCAGAAGGGACAAACACGAAAGGAATCTGCGTTGTTTTGTGATTTTTAAAATTATGGCCCAGGTGTTTGGCAAGTTTGTATACACAGGATGAAGAGAGAGATGCTTAAAAGCTCGGTTCCTGAAAATAAAAAGGCAAAGGACTCAGCCCTTTGGTTTCACTTTTCCGAGATCCCTTTCCAGCCCTGATTCCATGACTCTTCTCATTTGCAGGATTGCTTCAGCTCAGACACAGCTTCCTGTGTTCTCTGGACACCCACATGCTCAGTTAACTTGGCTAATTGTCTTCATTTCAGATGTGCAAGAAGAGCTGAATTAAACGGTGAGAGTGTGGAATGTTCCATTCTCAGGAAGAGGTAGTTACAAGAATCTGCCGTTAAAAGCAGTACTATTGGGTAGTTCTGGCCAGGTAGATCAGTTGGTCGGGGTGTTGTCCCCACACGCCAAGGTTGCAGGTTTGATCCCCAGTCAGGGCACATACCAGAATCAGCCAACGAATGCATCAGTAATTGGAACGACAAATTTCAATCTTCCCCACTCCTCTCTTCCTCCCTCCCCCTTTCTCTCGCTAAAGATCAACTTTTAAGCAAAGTAACATCAGGTAAATGAAGTATACAAAGAATCCCAAGATCAAGTACTCATGAGTCAGTAAAAACCCAGCAAAAGCAAAAGAGTTCAAGAGCCTCATTTGCTTCGGCCAGAATGGGGCTCTCTACCTAGGCAGGAAATGTTTGACGCACATTGTCAAGGTCATGAGGGTAGGCACTGGACAACTAGGGAACTGGGAACTCGAGAACTGGTGGGCCAGAGGGTGAGTGACAGCTGAGGCATCTGAGAGATGAGGGCCCCACCCAGATGACGCAGCGCCACCCTGCTGCGCACCCTCTGGGTTTTTCCACACCGACTTCCCAGAAGATGAGAGCATCAGAGATGGGCAAGCCCTCGGAGACTCTTTGCCAAATTCCTCTACTGTTCATTTAGAAAACTGGGGCTCTGATCATGAAATAGCAAAGACCAGGCAGAAAAAGAATCGAGATCTCCCATCTGCAAGAGTGGGGAATGTGAAGACTGAGAGGATAAGAAAGGAAGACTAAAAGCCCAATGGAGAAGGAGAGGCAAACAGATCCTCTGTGCTCGGAGCTGAGCTACCAAAGCCCACCCCCCTCGTCGTACATGTGGGGAACTGAGGTCACTCTGCGACTTAAAAGTGGACCTGGAACTGAAGCCAGACCTCTGCCTCCTGGGACAGTGCTGGGTCCCCACTGCCCACCGGCCCCCTGCCCTCCTGGGGATCTGGGGACGAGAAAGGCTGCCCCTCTCACCCTCAGGCCTTTGGGGTTTGGTGGACTCGACAAAGAACACTCGATTCATTCTTCTTGATAATTCTTTGAGAAACCAGAGGGCTGGGGGACTGTGCCAGGAGAACAATTCCAAATTCAGTCTCGGCCCTAAAAAAAATTGAACCAACTTTGTCCTGGTTCACAGGCAACATCCCCACGTTGGCCATCCAATTCCAGGGCACCAGGGAAGGGCTGAGCACCCCCTGCAGGCCACCCCTTTCCTGCCCGCCCCTGTTTTTATCCCCAGAGGAACATGGGGCTCTGGACGGGTGCCCCGTGGATGGCGGGCCAGAGACGCCTTCCCCTTGTTCCTCTCCTGCATCTTACAAAGGGCAAAGGGGAAACACAGACATACTCAGCCTGAGGCCCCCAACAGGCTGCTGACTGAAACTCCAGTCCTCCCATCCTCAGTCATTGTTTTCACTCCTGGTTTTTTCCCCTCCCGGTTTTCACTTTTTTTCAACGGATCGCAGCCGTGTAGCCGACATAGAGACAACGCCACGGGAGAGTTCCGACGGCGCGTGAGTGGCCAGATGGAAGGTAGGCAGGCTTTTGAATGCCCAATAAGGTAGAATTTAGCTCCTCAAATGATTACGTTAAGGGAGAAGTATTCAAGTATGGTTTTGATGATTCATGCTTCAAAACAACCACACGGAGCAACAGTGTGGGCCTCCGGGAGAAATGTGAGCCTCGGCCCAATCTGAGGCTGCATGAACAGCGGCTATGACCGTGACTAATCCAAACCAGTTCTGGGTTTTGCAGGGTCTGTCACTTCTCCCTGTGGCTCACAAAACCCCTGCTTAAAACTGAACCCTGTTAGGGAATAGGAAAAGCACCCTGGTAGCAGGGACAGAAAGCCGCCACAGGTCGAGTCACACTGCTGCTCAGAGACGCCTGGTGTCACGAAAGGTCACATTTCTAAACAACTGATGTAAACGCCAGATGCCAAAGCTGGGCAGAATCAGGTTTGCAGAGCTCTGAAATAGATGCTCTTGCCGGATGAAAGAATCCATTTATCTGTGATTCAGGGTCAATGACCCTGTTTCTGGTCTGCCCATCCATCAGCAAATATTTATCAGGCTGGGCTTGGTGCTAGGTGGGTTTGGTATATTAAAAGATTTATAAACACGTCCTGGCCGACCAGCAGCTGTCTGGCCGAGGCAGTAAGACAAATTCACACACAGATGCTGCAGAAAACCAGCCAGGGTGAGCAGGGAGGGTGGCCTTTGTGGGGTCAAGGCTGGGTGCTCAGAGGAGGGGCAGGTCCCAGTGCGCAGGGCGGGGCAGGGAAGCCGGCTGCCAGTGCCCACATCCTTCATCTCCCTTTGTCCTGCTGGCAGTCACTGGCGGGGCCTTTGGCCAGCGACAGAGGGTGGAGCCGCAGAAGGGCACCAGCCGGATGGGGGCGGCCCACTGACATGCCATGTTCTCCTTCCATGCAGGTCTCCTTGTGCTTGTCCCCAGCATCAGCCTGTCATTGGCTGCTGGCCTCTCACCCACTCCCCCAGCCCCTTGGCCAGTGCCCGACCGCAGGGTTACCCAGGCAGCCCTCCACTGTGCTGGTGCAGGCCACTTGCCAGTCCCCAGTTTTCTAGCCTTCCCAAATACCTCCCCGAATGCCTTTCCAGAGCGGAAGTTTTGCCTAAAAATTGTACCATTATGTTACAGAGCAGATACACACGTACTGGGCCAAGGAGGGTTACGATACACTATTACCAAAAGGACCTCCTACCAGGTTCATCATGTCTGCCACCTTATAGGAAAGACATTGCTCAATGCCAGAGATTTGTGAAAAGGAAAGGAAAGGTTTATTTAAAGCTATACAGACTTAAAATAGTGACCTAATGTCTTCATTAAAGTATCAGAGTCCTTTTGGATACCCACCTACGCCCACAGTGCTTCCTTCTCTCCCTGCCCTAATTCAGGGTGCCGTGTCTCAGGAAGAGAAGCAAACGTTCATGACTCAGGGTCCTGACACCGTCAGCTGTGATGCCACCCAGGCAGGATCTCCAATTAATCCAAAGCCATGTGGCATCTTCTCATGGCCTACTGGCAAGAATTCTTTCACCCTTCTCCCAGGCAAAATCCCTCCTGCTTCCCAGGCCATGTGGCAAGAGGGAGCACCCCAAAGCCACGTGGTCCTCATTCTCACCAAAGCTGCGTGGTGATTCTCTACACTGCCACAGCCACGTGGTCTCTCCCAGTGGCTACTGTGTCTGGGTTTAAATTCCCTCACCAATCTTCCTCTGTACCCCCATTTCCGACCCCCCCACAATCAGCTACACTTGCCAGCACTCTGGTATCCTTCCAGCTTTACTGGGCTGCCATTGTGAGTCTGGGCAGTGTGGCCCCATGGTGTGGAGCCAATCTTGTCCAAACTGTCAGAAAGGTGCTGTCACCTGGGGGAACCTGCCCCCAGTTACATATTTTAGGGGAAGTCCCTTTCTATCCCCCTGGCTCAGAGCAGGATCACAGCTATTTAACATATCTATGCAACCAGTTAAAGGTTATAGATATGTTAAATGACCATGACAGAGGTTAGCTGCAAAGTTGTTGCTGTACAAAACAGCTCTCAATGACCTTGCTCCATTTGTCCCTTCCCCCAACTCACACCTGTGAGGGGAAAGGGTGAGGATATCCTAATATTTGCTGGACACCTTGAGTTCTGAATCCCATTCCAAATCCCTATTTGGGGCCTCCCTCTTGGCTGCACCCTGTATCAATTTGAGCTGAATTCTGCTGGAGTTAAGTGGCACCCTCCCAGCCTCCTCTTCTGAAACACCTCTAGGGAGGCGGGGGTACTGAAGTTGCTATTACCTGGGTGCGAACTGCATGTTCAGGTTGGCCGTGTCAGTAGAAACAGGGTCTCCAGAAAGACAGACGGTCACCCCGGTGGGCCTGCCTTGCCTGGATCACACTGGGAAGTGTACCTTCCCAGAGAAAGAGAGGAAACCAGGAGGCAGGGAGGCTGGAATCTTCTCCTCCGAGGACAGGCGGGAGGAAATTGGTTTTAATTTTGAACCTGGTGAATGTATTTCCTGATTTAGGAAATTACATTTGAAACTATTTTGAGACAAAGAAATGTTGTTCCAATCACAATTATGTTGTAATGACCGGAACCATATGACCAAACCAGGCCCTTCGCAGACAAGAGAAGCGTGGGAGCCCGCGGAGGCAGGACAGTGGGACCAGTTCACGTCACACCCCATCACCAGACTCCAGGGAGATGGACACGGGGAGGTAAGGTTGGTGGAGGGACCGGCAGGACTCTATCAGAGAGCTGCTATGAAAATGAGTTTCCCATTTTGGCCCTCCAGAGGTGTGCTGGGGTCTGGCTGGGCTCAGGTTCCCTCAGTGGTCTGTCCTGTCCAGTCTAGTCCACTCCAACAGGTGGACTCTTTGCCATGAAGACCCGGAGGCGAATGATGTGCGTGTGAATGGGTGGGCTCAGCCCACCTTCTCCAGGGGCTTCCATGGGGCCACCTCCCACCTCCCATGGTGGCGCCGCCTCTCACAGCTCAGAGGAGTTTGACTCCACTCGCGTGACACAAGTTTGCAACGCTGAGCTTTTATCACTTTGCCTCTGCCTCAGGTGGACTCAGGTGCAGCCAGATCACACCGGTTACTTGTCCTTCTAAAGGAAAGTGTGGAGTCAGATGCTGACAAATCATTGATGAAATAAGCTTTCAGACTTTTGTGTTTTTATATTTTCAGGTAGGTGATGCGTTCACATTGTCCAACCCCCAGAACACTATAAAAGTACTCGGTGAAAAGTCTTTCTCCCGTACGTCCAGTATCCTACGCTCCACCCCCTCCCAGCTTACTAGTTATTAGTTTTGTCTTTTTTGCAGAATATACCTATGCAAATACACATAAAAACAAGTGTATATTTCCCCCCTTATTTTTGGTTTACAAAATGGTATGATATGTTGTTCCATGCATGTGTCCTAATATCTTGGAGATCTTTCCAGCAAAAGGACACAGCACTGTTCATTGAACCAGTGCCCACGGGCGGCCATCTAACCAGCTCGGGTGGTCTCTGAGTGTTGCTGTCACTAATGTTATCCAAATGATGAATAGCATTGTTTGTACGTCACTTCACAGCAGCACAAGGGCATCCACGCTGTATAAGTTCCCAGAAGTTGGACTGCTGAGCCGAAAAGCGTGAGTTCATTTGAAATTCGAGGCATTTAATCACATCGCCTTCCGCCAGGGTTGACGGTCCTACTAGAAGCAGACGAGGGGGCTGTCTTCCCACAGCCTCGTCGAGAGTGTGTATTCCCATTGTTTCGGGCTTTTGCCAAGCTGTTAAGTCAAAAATGGAATTTCAGTTTAATTTTGGGGGGAGGGGCTTTTGATTTTGATATAATTTAAAACTGACAAAATTGGTAACAACACACAATAACTTCCTGTATATTCTTGGTTGAGCTTAATTTGCATTTTTTTCTCATTGAGAGCGAAGTTGTGAGTAAAGCCTAAGAACCAATGGGTGACGTCATCCACAAAATTAGATGCAAGGTGTTCCTGTGGATGCCAAAAATGCAGGCAGGTGGGACAAATCCCTGAGAGCAGCGAGACCCATGTGGGACGGGTTACTGGGGGGGGTAGGGCCGAGGGACTGCTAAGGTGCTGCTGGCTCCAGAGCCCACACTCACCAGCAGGTAGGCACAGGAAACTCGGCAGGCCAACCTGAGTTCAGCCCCCAAACTGGGAGGGTGCTTTGCAGGCTCCAATTGTAGGAAAGTGTCTGACAAGGCTGGATGGCGCTGGTACAACCTGGGCCCTAGTAACTCTTGGAGACAAGGGGGTGTCTCCTGGGCACCCCCTTGGAGACAAAGCCCCGTGTTAAAGGGAATGGCTAGGACAGTATCCAGATCAAACGGAGCAGGGGCGCAAGGGGCAGAGAAGCCTGAGTTCTGATGAAGGGCAGAAACAGAGCCAGCAGAAGGCACGGGGCCATGTTTTTCAACACTTGGTGATAATGTGGGAGAGGAAGCCTNAGGGCCGAGGGACTGCTAAGGTGCTGCTGGCTCCAGAGCCCACACTCACCAGCAAGTAGGCACAGGAAACTCGGCAGGCCAACCTGAGTTCAGCCCCCAAACTGGGAGGGTGCTTTGCAGGCTCCAGTTGTAGGAAAGTGTCTGACAAGGCTGGATGGCGCTGGTACAACCTGGGCCCTAGTAACTCTTGGAGTTGACCAACCCAGCACCCCCTTGGAGACAAAGCCCCGTGCTAAAGGGAATGGCTAGGACAGTATCCAGATCAAACGGAGCAGGGGCGCAAGGGGCAGAGAAGCCTGAGTTCTGATGAAGGGCAGAAACAGAGCCAGCAGAAGGCACGGGGCCATGTTTTTCAACACTTGGTGATAATGTGGGAGAGGAAGCCTGAAGACATACCAGCAAAAGTACAAAAAACGCATCTGCAAGGACAGTCATTGTGGCTCTATTTGTAACAGCAAAAGCTGGCAATAAATCCCAAAAAACCATCAATAAGAGGCTGGTTGAATCAACCACGGCACATCCACACAGTGGACTCCTGAGCAGCTACAAAAAAACCCAGCGATATCTCAGTTTACTAGCGTGTGGTCTCTGAATATACCACTAACTGGAAAAAAGAAAGTGGGAAGAGTTGACTATGCACCTATTTGTTCAATAAATGGGGCTGTTGGACACTTTAGTACATATGTGCTTAGGTTAAAACTCTTAATTAAAATATATATACCTATGAAGGGGAGAGGGGGTGGTATATTGGAACAGGAATAAACGCTGGATAACTATGAATATATTTTGTTTTGTAGATTAGACTTAGAAACATGTCAGTTGTACTCAATTATTTTTAAAAATCAAAATAAAAAAGCAGTTCTTAAAAGTTGAAAAAGCTATATGACCCAACGATTCCACCTCTGGGAATTCATCCAAAGAAACCCGAAAGAACACTAATTCAAAAGAACATATGCACCCCAGCGTTCACTGCAGTGTTGTTTACGGTAGACAAGATTTGGAAGCAGCCCAAGTGTCCATCAGTAGAGGAGTGGATAAAAGAGCCATGGTGCGTTTACACAATGGAATACTACTCAGCCATAAGAAAGAAGAAAATTTTACCCTTTGCAACAGCATGAATGGACCTGGAGAACATCATGCTAAGTGAAATAAGCCAGTCAGAGAAAGACAGATATCATTTGATCTCACGAACATGTGGAGTCTAATGAACAAACTGAACTAACAAGCAACATGGGGACAGACTCATAGACAGAGAGCAGGATGACAGCTCTGGGGGGTGGGAATTGGCGGGTGGAGGGATTGAGCGAAAAGGAAAGAGGACTCTTGGACACAGTTTACAGTGTGGTGATTGCTGGTGGGGGCAGAGGGCACTGGGTGGAGGCGGAAGAGCGTAGAAGGGGGATAAATAGCAGTGGAAAAATACAATAAAAAGGATTTAAATAAAATAAATAAAAATTAAAAATACTACTAAAAGAAAGTTGAAGAAGTCAATAAATGTAGCTGTACTTTCAGCTGATGACATACTATGCAGAGAGGAATTGCTTCGCGTCACTTTAAAACAGTGACTGGACTGTGGGGAGAGGCCCCAGGCAGCCCTGCAGGTTGCCTGATGGCTCTCCTCTGCTATCGAATCCACAGGCTGCTGCCCAAATGTGTGGTGTTACGAGCTAAAATGTGTATTACCCAAATTCAAATGTTGAAATCCAACCCCCCAGCATCTCAGCACGTGAATTTATTTAGGAACTGGGTTATTGCAGAGGTAATCATTTGAGTTAAGAAGAGATCATTAGGATGGGTCTTCATCCAAAAGGCCCTGCCTCCTCTTCCCAAGGGGAGATCTGGACACAGGCATGCGCACAGGGAGAATGCCATGCGAAGATGAAGGCAGAGATTGAGGTGGGGCTTCTACAAGCCGAGAAATGCTAAAGATTGTCAGGAAAGCACCAGAAGCTAGGCAAGAGGCATGGAACAGACTGTCACAGCTCTCAGAAGGAACCCACCCTTCTGAGGGTCATGGTTACCAAACTAAAGAAGTTTGTTCCCCTGGACGGATCAAAGCCCAATCCAACTCAACACAGGCATTTTGCTGAAATGGCGCCACAACCGAGTTCCGGATGAGCTAAGGCTCAGAGACTGGGCTCCCCGATGGCTTGAGGGGGATGGGTCATGTAGGGAAAATTCACTAACCATGGCAGACTGAGGGCTGTGGTCTCTAAGGATGGGTCAGTGCGAGGGTAGAGGGCAGTTGATTGCGTCAGCCATGGGGCTGCTCTCTGGTTTGGCAAGGACATGGTCTGCAGGGCCGGTTAGCTTTCGTGGGCACGGGGCTGAAACACCACTGTAGTCCAGATGTTATCTTCAGTTTGACCAAAACCCTGTTTCTGTGGTCAACGGGATTGAGGCTTTGTTCTTAAGGCAGGTTGCTGTTAACCAGTATCTGATGTCCTAAGGGCTCACTGATGAAGGAAGAGGGTGGGCGGGCAGAAAACAGAAATGGCGTTCGCGTGGGTGATGCCACCTTGATCTCAGACTTCTGAGACCAGAAGTGTAAGACACATATCTGTTGGGTAAGCCACCCAGTTTGGGAGCCCTGGTTTATGATTTCTCTATTTAATTATTTGTGCAGACCACTTCCTCAACGACTTTATAGTGGATCAAGTTGTCCCAGAGGGCTACTGCCACCCTTCCTGCTCGCCAAAACCCATCGACATGAGGAAGCACACACCCTCCCTTCAAGGGGAGTCCCTCACCTTAGGAAACACGTTTGCTGACGCATTTTAGACTCTGCTGTCGCTGCAGCCTTTCGTTCTTCCCCACTTCCTCCTTTATGGCTTCTGTCTAACCTCAGCTGCTCTTAGCAGCCCGGATTTGTACTGTGAAGGTCATGGCTATTCACTCCCACTTTTGCTGAACATCAAGTTCACTGACTTGTCATTCTTCTTTATGTTTTTGTAAGATTCAAAGCAGAAGAAACAGGAAGGTACTAAATCTATGTTAGCATGTTCATACCAGAAGTCTTTAGGGTTAAAATTTAATTCTATACAGCCCCAGTAGTGATTTCAGCCAAGTGTATGGAAAGTAGTCTTCCCATGGTGATAATTACAGGGTGCTTTTCATCTTCAAGGTACTTGGACAACACTTACTAATTACTCCTTCCAATACCTTGGAACAATTAAAAACAAAAACCACATGTTTATTTTGTCTAAAGGAGATAATTACCAATATCAGCAGATAAGAAATACCTTAAGGAGCTGGAGATGAGTAATTCAATTATGAAATATTTAGTAGAAATATTTCAAGGCATGATTGCCTTCTGCTTTCATCAGAGCAAAGAGATTAAAGCTTCATTGGGAAGCACATCTTCATGTCCATTTTACAGGTGAAAAAACAGATCCTGACAAGAGGCAAACATGGATTAGCCAGCAATCTAAACTGTTAATGTGAGAGTTGTATAAACCTTCAGTATTAAGAATTTTGAAAATCCTAAATACATTTTCCTTTTCCGTTAAAAAAAATCTGCTGAGGGCGGACCTTAGGATTTCCAAATCTCTATTTCAAATATCATAACCATTGTCCACGGCGGTGGTTTAGAAAGTTTAGGTTTAGACTTTTTGGTCTCAGAACCCTTTACACTTTCAAAAACTAGAGGGGACACCAAAGAGCTTTTATTATATGGGTTATAGCTATGAATAGTTATCATATTAGAAAATAAAATTAATTTTAAAATAGTTATAAGTTGATTTCATAGCAATAATAGATCTATTATCTGTTAACATGGCATACTCTTAGAAAAATAACTACATTTTCTAAAATTTACAAGAGTAATAAAATGGTATTATTTTATATTTACATGAAATCATATATGGAAATCTCTTTAATGTTTGGCTGAATTCTCACACCTGCTTTTGCATTCAGTCTGTTGTGCTACGTTCTTTGGTTGAAATAAACCAGGAAAACTTAGCACCCAGACATGTAGTTGGAAAAAGGAGGGGTCTTTGACTGGCACTTTAAGATATTTGAAGGCTTCCTTCTTTGGATCTACCTGAAAACTTAGTAAGTGGTTGTTCCTCAAAAGTCAGTTACAATGTAGACTAGGAAACCATACCAATGAACTTTTCATACTGTTACACAAAAAGTTATTGGTCTGTCTTATATTTTGACTGGCTCTTTTACTACCCATAATTTTGTGACATTAGGCATTGTTTATCTGGGAAACGTTGGTTCACTGTGTCAGGCAGATGTTCAAATGTTGACATTACACAACATCAAAAAAAATCACAGTTTATTTCACTTCCATTCTCATCAGAAAAATCTGTTACCATCGAGCTCACAGTGGTGGATATAATTTTTCTTTAAAAGCCCACTTTTATCACTGGCAACAAATATTCCAGTTAGAACAGGCTTAATTTCATTTGTTTTCAAGAAATTGAATACCAAATAGCACGCCTGTATTGTATTATTTGCTGGTCAGTCATTCTTGCAAGTAAAAATGGTGCTATGTGAAAAAAGCGGAGAGTTAAGTTCTCAGATCTTGAAAGCCCTGACTCGGTTGTGGTACCTATCATTTCTGCTCATATTTAATTGGTAATGACTATTCCTATAGCCATCTGATGTAAGGGATCCTGGGAAATGTAGTCCCTGACAAGAAAGGCACCATTTCTGCCATATACAACACCCCCCTCAACACACACACACACACACACTCTCTCTCTCTCTCTCTCTCTCTTTTATGCTACTCCATACTATTCCCTCTGCCTCAACTCACCCTTTCTCTTCTTGTTTTTTTCTCCCTACTATCGGCTTAGGCGTCACTTCCTCTGGGAACCCTAACCTGATAGGCCCTGTATTCTTGTTCTGTGCTCCGAACACACTTTATTACCTGTGATAGCAGCTGCTATCTCTACCATAACGGCTGGTTAACATCCCTCCCTTCTAGGCTATGAAAACTACAAGGGATGCTGCAGGTCTGTCTCGTTCATGCTTGTATCCCATTACATGGTGTAGAGTAAACCCTCAAGAAAAACTTGCTGAACTAATGTGAATAAGACTAAGCCTTTAGTGGAAGAGAAAAGTAGGTTAAACTATGCTACTTGAAGAACTCACCCTAATTTCTTTTCCTGTGGAAGTTTCTAAGTTATTTTCTTCTAGAAATACTGCCCACTTCCCAACAAAAAAAAGCTCTTTGCTAATAGCACCTTATTTCCCCCCAAAATGGTGAGTACATTTGATGAAAACTATCCAGATAAAACTCCATAATATTGCTCCCTTTAATCCACAGCTGTGTACACTTTCCTGTAATTGACCCTTAGCCACAGTCCCCCATCCCGTTCCTGGAACAGACCATCTTAGCCCAGGAAAACCTTAAGAGCTGATCTGATGCCACGTTAAACATACCTGACTTAGAATATGGATTGATTTTGGCTTTTAGAGAAACCAGATAACTTTCCCCATCTTATCAGTCTCGTTATTTTTTATTGTATTGTACTAATTTTTGTCGGCCACATTTTATATCAAGACGGAATTACAGTGCTGCACATTAGCATAACCTGGAGAACTTAAAAAAAATCCCCATGCCCAGGTCTGATTCCATAACAACTAAACCAGAACGTCTGGGGGAGTAGCCCCAGGTGTCAGTGCTTTTCTAAATATCCTCCTGTAACCCCACCACGCGGCAGTTTGGAAGCCACTCGTGTGGTAGGTTTTAATCTCAGTTCCGACACTTGCTGCCCTTGTAAGCTTGGCCATGTAATTTAACTTCTCTATGGAATTAATACAAAAGCACTGTTTTGCCCTGGCTGATGTGGCTCAGCAGACTGAGCACCAGCTTGGGTCCCGGGCCAGGTCCCTCAGTTGGGGGCGTGCAAAAGGCAACCGATCAACCTCTCTCTCCCACATTGATGTTTCTCCCCCTCCCTTTCTAAAAATAAATAAGTAAAATCTTTTTTAAAAAAGTACCTGCCTTATAGGGTTGTTGTTATCAGGATGTAATGATTCAAAGTCAACAGTGGTCCATGCATTGAACATAGTGAGGGCCACGTGCTTTTTTTTCTTGGGGGGAGGGGATGTTATTATAGTGTACTCGTTGATAAGTGGAAAAGCGCCCACATTCATTATGAATTAAATTACTACCACCCCATCCTTTAGCGTAGTTTGCTTTAATGATGGCCTCCCAGGTATTTTGAAATATTATCCAAACTGGGAAAACTGTCCACGGGTAATTCTTTCACTGTTGTGGGAAAAAAAGTCTCTGCTTTTCCAGAATTCACATTTTAGTAGGTGAGGAAGATAATCAACAAATCAATCTATAATTTCAGGCAGTGTTCATGGAAGCTGTACCAATGCAATCTTTACTCTGAATTCATTGTGGTCTCTCCAGGTAAGAATACATTTGGCAGAGGAGGCGGCCTTTCTATTCCCTAAGAAAAAGTACTTCCAAAGTGTTATAGTGTGGATAAAAAAGGGTTCTAGGAAGAGTAACCCCCGTGTGTCATAAATTTCTTACTGGGAAGGTGTTGGTGGGTAATTCCCACCCAGGCATATACCTTTTTAAAAAAAAAATTTAGAGAGAAATCCATTTGTTGTTCCACTTATTTATGCATTTATTGGTTGCTTCATGTATGTGCCCTGACCCAGGATGGAACTCACAGCTTTGGTTTGTCCGAATGCACAGCCACAGTCAGCATGGAACTTAAGTAAAAGGTTTCTTTGCATTAAGCAAGCCTTGTCCATTGTTTTCATGCATCTCGGTTAACCCACCTTTGAAATCAGTGTAACTACCCTCGAGAGAACAGTCTCTACTATCCTGTAATCCAATCTCAGCCTTGCTTTCTCCCACCTTTATATAATCTTTACATTCCTTCCTTAATTTAAAAATCATAAAAGAAACTGCAAAACTCCGGATCATTTGAGATCCTGCTTTCCAGCGGTGTCATCAGTTTGGCTCAAATAAAATATTATAAAAATTCCTTACGTGTTTGGACATTTCTTAATTCAATAGTACACTTTTTAAAAGGAAAAAGTCTTAAATCTCTTACCAATACAAAATCAACACGTGTCAAAGATTTTATTTACTCATTAATTGAGACCACTAAGATGTAGCACAAGTTTACAGGACAATTACCCACTTATTTGTCCTATAAAAATCACTCTGATGACCTGTAAACATCCAGCACCCAAATCCTAAGCAGTTCTCTTTGCCTTTCCGGTTTTACCCTCGATCCTCTTGCCTCTTAGTTGCTTTCGGCAGAGTTGAACAGTCCTGAGGAACAAAGGAAACCTGATCTTTTACCCCTCCAGGAAGCCAATTTCCGCCCTAGCAGAGAGAGCCCAGGAACAGACATTAGCCCCGCCCCCAGCCAGCCCAATAATGAGCTGTGCGCAAAAGTCACGTGAGCAGCCGCCCCCGAAGCACTTCTTGGCAAAGGTGTCGCTCAGAAAAGTCCTTCGGCCCTTTCTGCCAGCTTTGCGTCCTGTCTCTCTCCTTTTTTTCTATTAAATGCCTGTTTTGTGGTTGCGGAGATAGTGACCTACCAAGCTACACCCAACTCCAACCACCCTAGGCCTCCGCAGCAGTCCTCACCCTCACGAGCTGAGGCGAGTTGAACTTCTGATTGGGCCTGACGTCTTGTCAATCTCCAAGTTTTTCCAATCAGAAGTAGAGTCCTCCCAGCTTCCAGCTCTCCATTGGCTTGTGTTCAGGGAAGGAGGAGAAAGAAGGGTAAAGCGAGGTCGCGCGAGAGCGGCGCTCGGTTCTCAGTGCGCAGGTGCGAAGTCTCTGGCTGGGACCCGGGCCGGGGGCGGGCTTGAAGACGCGTCTTTTGGTTTTGGACACTCTGACAGAGCTAGCTGGGTTCACCGCTTGGGCTCAAAGCCTTTGTCAGGGTCCCGGCCAAGAACAAGGCCCGCGAGATTCCCAATGGTGTCCATGACTTTCAAACGGAGCCGCAGCGACCGGTTCTACAGCACCCGGTGCTGCGGCTGCTGCCATGTCCGCACTGGGACGATCATCCTGGGGACCTGGTACATGGTAAGGACGGGTGGGGCGGGAGGGTAGGGCCCGGGGGGAATGCGCATGAGCGGGTGATGGGGCGTCCCAGTCTGAAAGGAAGGGAGTGTTTCATGTGTGCGTGTGTGTGTGTGTGTGTGTGTGTGGCGGGCGGGGGGGTTGGGACTGAAAACGGGGTATTGGGTGGGGCGAGAAGGTGTGGGGGAGCTTCTTTCCAGGGTGCTCCAGTTTGAGGGAGGGGACTGTGTCCAGGAATCAGAGTGCGGGTGGGACTAGGGAGATTGTTTCTTGGCTAGAGTTAGAGGAAAACTGGGGGTTGGGAAAGGCAGAGGCGTTGTGGGCGGACGGGGGGCGGGGGAAAATGAGAGCGTTGGGTTTTGGTGGGAAGTTCTGGAAATTACCAGATTTCAGCTCTTTTTTACTTCCGTGATCTGAAGCACCACCCCCTCCCCCAACCCTTTTTTGCTCCCTGGATTTGTTTCCCCCCAACGAAACAATTAGAAACGGACCTAAATAAATGCTAAATGCAGCCCATTCGATGTTCTGTTTAGCCTGAAGGGAAGGGAAAAGGTCCAGTTTGCAACGCAGTCTGGTTCCTTGACCTTATTTGTTAGAATGTTTGTAATTTCGGCAGGAAGGCTTCTCTCAGCGGCAGTACCATTTGTCGGGATTTACACTCCATCTGCTTCGGTGTAGCGCTACCCCGACTCTTTTCCTATCAGACCCAATCCGTTTCTTTAAGAATCCTTTTTTGAGAGCCTGTTCTATCTATTCTGACTGCATAGACTAGCATTCCCTGGGTTTCAAGGCCTATGTGATTCTATGTCATAATCAAGTTGGCAACGTTATTGATGCATGGTTCGCTAGTAATATTTTTCGTTATTTCTTACTATCATCTCCAGTATGCGTACTTTTTGAAGCTAGTAACTTGTGACTTTTAAATACGTGGTTTTGTTTAGGCAGCTTTAGGCTGTGATGGCTTTTCAGAGGCTTTTGACAAACTTCTCTCATGATCTACGTGGCCACTTTCCCTAATGACTTTGTGATTTATTTTTTGGTGTGGGAGGTTGTGGCATTAGTGACACTGCACAGTTTCTGAGGACTTCAGTTTAAAAGGGAGAGAGCTTTATCACAGACATTCTTTTTGCCTTTCTCTGTTCCCATTACTTCCCTACCCAGTGCCTTGAAATCATTACTGTTTGGACAAACACCAGATGAGAATCATCTTCAGTTAGGCAGATAGTGATGCCTGCCCCCTCCCTCCGCCCAGGGGACTGTCTGATCTTGTTATTTCTTCCTGCCCTGTTTTTACAGCCTTGCTGCATTGGCGAATATTAGAAAAAAACAACAAAAGTTGAATGCGCAGACTTATTTGCTTGTTTCTAAGTTTAATATTTCCTGTACCTTTATATCCAGAATTACCATCTTATTGGTGTAGTTAATATCGAATTTCCCTGAAAAAACTTTATTCTGTATTTTAACTGATTTGTAATACTGGACATTGATCAGTAAATGACAATAGCAGCCATTGGATTTCTTTCTTTTATTTCGAATCAGTTTTTCTATGGGTATGAGACTTAATTCCTTTGTTTGCTCTTACGTCTGCCTTTGTTCCCCTAGAAGAATAATTCAAGTCTTCAGAGTACTCAAGCCTCTTATTACCCAACCCTGCCTCCCCCATGCCTAGAAGATGGCCTTCCCTCCTCCTCTAACTGAGAAGAGAGGAGGGGTGTCCAGTAGTCTAGGTCTCTTGCTTGCAAATGGAGACTTTCTCTTCTTTGCTCCATTCGCAGAACAAAGGATTTTTAACTTCTCAAGAGGAAATAGCCATCATCCCAATTTCAACTCTCTGAATGTACTTGGCTGGTTTTCTTTCTAGGGCAGATTTTTTTGATGCTATGGGCTCAGCTCATAAAAATGTAAGGGATCGCAGGGAAAAGTAGGAATTAACAAACAGCAAAACTCAGGGTTCAGGGAGGGAAAACTTGACAGAGTGCATTTATTTTTCCCAAAATAGGGAATGAGGTGTTTAAATCTCTTCCCCTCGGAAGCACTTGATGTAGAAACTTGTCACACCTGCAATTTTTCTCGTGCTTTAGCTATAGCTGCTCTTACTGTGCACGGACTTTTCTGGTTAGTAGAACTTACAAGTTGCTTACATTAGTTAATGTTAAATTAAGAAATTTATTGGTCATGTACAGTGGACAGAGGGCTGTGGCGGGTATTGAAGAAGAGTAAATCTTAGGTCACCAATCTTTTGTATTCTTTTTACCCGCCACATGTTGCTCACAGATGTTTCTTGGCTTGAACATGACGCCTGTCCTCAAGATTTTTATGGTATTACAAAGAACTTTGGAGCACACCTGCAAAATTAAACTTAAGCCACATTAACAAAGGGGAAGGATAAAGTGGTGAGATTCTAATCAGATTAAGGACTGGAAAAGGCCATTGTTTTCTTGGTTGCAATACTGCTGGTGACTTTGGAAAGTGTGGCTTCAGTGTCCTAGTAATACAGGGACTATTTGGGGAGGCGCGTAACATTTAGAAAATGAGACTAGCTAGAGAAAAGTGTAATATGATACACTAAGCAAAGGAGGTGTTCACACAGTGCATTTTGTTGCCAGAAGCTCCTTTACTAAGACGAGAAAAAACTCGGGCATAGCGAGGTGGAGTGTTATCTTCTCTCTCCAACCTCCTTGTCCCGATAATCCCCTGTATTTAAGGTGGGAGGATATTTATGATTCTCTTCAGGTTGCCTCTGTGTTGTTTGGAACCCAGAGTTGCAGCCCCTCCCACCTGCTGAGTCCAGACAGCATATCAGTGACTTAGTATCTGATATCCAGTCGTTGCTTTCTAGCAACTGCTTCTCCTGGCCTGGTGTTAAAGCACCTGTAACACTATATACATATAAAGTATTAAGTGTATGGTACTGAGTAGTGCAGTGGGACGTAGAGAAGCCAGAGTCAGTGATGTGCACTGGGCTCGAGGTGTTAGTCTTGGGCATTTTAGATTTGAATGCGGCGTGCCTGACTTAATACTTGGTTAAGTGATATGTGAAGTTTCAGGATGAGCTCCAGTTTAAATCTTGGCATTTCTAAAACTGTTTTCTCCCCCATTTATTAAAGAACTTGAAGACATGACTATTAAACAACAGTTGCTTGTGTGGTATATTCACCGAGTAATGTCGTGTATTGAATGATTGGAGATGGGCTGAAAATCCCTCCGAGGCGCCCCCTCCATTGTTGACAGTGTGCTACGAGAGGGCGTTTTGAGCATTTGGAATGATTTTAGGTCTTGGAAAGATTTCACGTATGACTGATTTTATTTCATTTGGCAACGTACTTGATTTTGAAATGATCTGTCTTTCCCTGGGAAAGGGTGAACTCTATCGTCTGTGTAACATGAGGCCCATTTTTTTGTGAGTGTCTCCAACATAAACCATCTCAAGTCAGGTAGCAGGGGGAGAAGTGAAGACAGGTTTCCTGAAGCTGCATTCCTTTCCGGCCCTCACCCTGGTCCTTGACATACTTACTAATGGCTTGTTTGTGTTGCAGAGATAGTCCCTCTCCTCGCAGACGCTGCTCCGTGCCTCTGGGCTTTGCAGATGCCGTTTCTTCTCCCCAAAATGTTCTTCCCCCCAACTCTTAAAAAACCTCATGAAGGAAAATTTCAAAAATGTGAAATAGTATAAAAATCTCCCATTACTCATCACCCACCTTCAGCCATGAACATTTTGCCAATTTGGGTTAACTTATTTTCATTGTTAGCTAAATGGTTAACATTTTCAAAATGTTTTCTTGGTGAAACTTTCTTTGCTTCCCAGCCAGAGGGATCTGGTTTTCCTCACTGGTACCTGGAAAGGTTTCCTACATGTACTTTTAAAAAGTGCTTAGTACACATTAGTATAGTTAGCTTTTTCTCATTTTCCCCCCACTCCAGATGTTCTCCCCGAAGGAGGAAGCTGATATGTTCTACTGCGTAAAATGACGGTGGTAGTTAACTTGTTCACAGAACCCTCCAAGTAATCACTAGACCTTTGTTAAATGAATCATTGTTTTGTAATATTCTTACCAAAAAACCCAGTAAGAATAACTCATTTGTAATTGTACGAGAGCAGACAACAAAAACATACCCTATAGTGTACATTTCATTATAATATAAATTTTATAATTAAACATTTTGTGGTAGTTTTTTCTATTTTATTTTTGAATTTATTGGGATGACCTTGGTTAATAAAATTATATAAGTTTCAGAGGGTCAAATTTTATAACACATCATCCGTATATTGTACTGTCTGCTCACCACCCCGAGTCAAGCCTCCTTCCCTCACCATTGGTCCCCATTTTACCCTCTTCTCCCTCGCCCCTCCCCCTTCCCTCTGGAAGTCACCTTGATTTGTCTATATGAGTTTTTTCCTTAATCCCTTCACTAGTTAGGAATTTAAAGATAGTTACTTTTGATCTTTATCTGATGAGGTTTTTTGCCCACATGGGGAGTTGTAGCCTTGGCACCCCATGGATCCCCCCTCTTTGCCTGCGTGACCCTTATTGGGGTGCCCTGAAGCCAGCACATCACTTTAATTATAGTCTCGTGGCAAAGTACGCTGGGGGAATAGTAAAGAATAATAATTAAAAAACATACACCAGTCCACAGAGTGATCTCCTGTGTGGATGTGGCGGTGAAATGAGAAAGCAAAGAGGAGTAACTCTCCAGGCCTAGTGCTTGTGGATCCGGTGTTGTTTCTTTGAAACAAGTGAAAGCTAATACGCTGGCATTTCCAGTTTGTTTACTTATATAAGGCAAAAGGCTTTCAGAAATAATGCAGACCCTGTTGTTTGACCCACCAAGTGTGTAGCACCATTCCCACGTTAAGTGGTGTGTCCGGTGTGTCGTTGCCCATGGTGTTAACACAAGTGCATAGTTGCTGTGTCCTGTAACTTTACGTATTACACTAGATTTAGAAGTAGTTTTAATTACATTTTTGTTGATTTTCTTCATTAAATACAATAAAAGGAAAAGTGAATTGGGAAAAAATATTCTGGAATTGTACATACTTGCTATTTTCAGAGAAGTTTTATACCTAAGACTATAAAATTAGTTTTATGTACTTTCTGAAAAATGCTATATGGAACTTAGAGATACCAACTGAAATCAAAAGTGAACAGCGCAGGGCCTATATTTGAGCACAGGATAGGTGTGTGCTGGTGAATCTTTAAGGTCACAAGGGTGGGTTTTTCAGATTAGTGTTTTAAACTGTGAGTTGGGTCCTAATGAAATGTGGTGGCCTAATGGAGGGTAAGGAACTCAAGATTTGAAAAATTGTGTGAGCTTTTAATGAAGGAACACTGATACTTATTTTACCGTTTCTTGGTCCTTTTGATTAGACCTATGATTTGTTTTATTATTTAGGGGTACGGCTCACACTGAAATTTGAGGTGTCATAAATACTAGAAGATAATAATAGTGGATGATTCTGACTTATCCATGGAAGAGAAGACATTTTTATAAGTCCCACATGTGAGACAAATATTTAAGAAGGGAATTGGACTTCTAAGTATTTTGAGTGTGTTATTTCCTTCATTTAGGAATTGAGTTTGCATGTTTTTCTTGACATGAGATTGTTTCTTTGTTCAGAGCTTTCTAACTGTGACTATATTGTGCTTAACAAAGTTTGCTGAATTGATTCCAAGCTGATTTCCTTAAACAGAATGTATAACCTCAGTAGATGCATCTGATTGTTCAGTAATGAAGTCATCTACTCATATGAACTCATACCCTTAACACCATATACACTGGTCACACCATTGCAATGACAACGGACAATTAAAAAGTCAGCCTTCACCTGGGGGCCATCTTCTGCAAACGTGATTTTCCCTTTTAAGGCCTTTCAGGAGTTGAGGGGTAAGTACCTCGCCTTTGAGTGGTGCAAGGGGGAAAGGCATGTTACCAAACATTTACTTGGAGAGTTAAGTATACATATTTTATATCCTTGAATAATGGGTTTGCTTTTGGAGAGACCCCCGAACGGAGTTGCTTAGGAATGTAGTGCGAAGAGGCAGGCTGTCTTCTGAAGTATCAGATTCGTGTACTGGCTGCATCCTCTCCACTTAGTGAACTCACGTGGATTACTGCGCCGCTGTGAACCTTCGTTTCCCCACCTGCAACGTAAATAAGTCACTTCACTTACGTAAATAAGTGACGTATGTCATTGTACTTGGTATATAGCGTATCTTCAGAAATATTAGTTGATTCTGTACTTGATATTGTGACATTGTTTAGATCACCTAACCTTATCTTCCTTAAAGATAAAAACTTGGATTTGCTCATCTAGAATGTGTAATTCCTTCAACTGGTAAACACCTCCAGGAAAATTTAAGCCCTGATAAAACTTATCATTCAGGGTGGACAGGAAAGAGTTCGTTTAAAATACTACTGATAAGACTCACACATTTCTTGAAAGTATCAAATGTTCAGATTTTCCGAAAAGGGGAAGAGGACAGTTTCTGTGAACTTGAGATAGGGAAGCCTGACTCCAGTTCTAGGGGTTCTCTGTGAAATCATTAACATCACTGTTTTAAGCACTTAAAGGAAAGGAAAGGAAACTGGAGCTGAAAACTAGAGGCATGAATATTTCCTTTTCAAGTGGAGTTGCGGACCCCACTCCACCACCCGGGAAATTCACCAGATTATTATGATGGGCTTTCAGCGAGGTTATTGACAGAGTCTGAAGTTGTTCCTCTGGATCAGATAAAGAATTGTCTTCAAGTGTAGCTTTGTCCTCCCCCTGTTCTCTTGCTGGTGATGCAGAGGGAAATGCTGATTATATCTTCACACGCAGGGTGCTGCGAGATGGGAAGTCTTAGGGTGTCAGTAAGTTGAAAAAATCTCAATAGGCAAGAGTGTGATAAGATGACATTCGATTGCAGATGTATGTGAGGCCTTATGTTTGGACCTCTGAAGGCCACAGTACAGGCACAGGTGGTTGCTTAGTGGAATCGACCGAGGGTGAAAAGGAATGAGGGATTTTAGGGAGTTAACTCCATTCAGGAAGTTTGGGCCAGTGTGATTTCATGCTGTATAAATTGAAACTGGTAGCTGGATGTGGGAGCTGAGACCCCCCATGTAGTCCTCTCCAGGCTTGGCTTAGTTCATTTTAATGGTGTGCCCAGTACACTGGGGCAGTGTATAGGCAGGAGAGCCAAGAGGAGCTAGCGGGGCAGTGTGCTGGGAGGGACAACAGCAGGTTGAGTGCCTGAGTGTTTATTCTGGAAAAGACGTGTTTGGAGGCATGTGTCAGCTGCTGCTGGGTGTTGGAGGGGCACTTATCCCAAAGGGGGAGCAGATTATCTCCCAGGGTAGAATTTAGACCAGTCAGTGCTAGTTCAGTGACACAGGCAGAGCTCGGAAAGTCTTTAAAGCTTTTTAGTCTTTAATAGTCAAGAACGAGTAGTTCTTTATCTCTGGATGGGAGTATTTTGAAGGGGTTTCACAGGCCTGTCTGACACAGAGGTCAGCAAAAGTAGATTTATAGTTGTGAGTGGCGTTCTTTTGCATTAATTAAGCTCTTATAATAATATTAATCTCCATGTCTTTTTCCAAATGAACAACTGTAAACCCACCACTTCTGCCCACCCCTCTGGTTATCTGCCCATCCCTCCTGGATAAGTATATTAGCTGAAATAGCTTCTTCAAAACCAGAAATTCTGAGATTAGTATATAAATATGTGAATACGAACGATTTATAATGATCCCTTATTTTTAGTTTCTATTGTGTTGAATCAGATCAATCCATTATCTTTGATATGTAACAATTAAGTTAATACTTTAACTTTATGAAATATTCATCTAAAACTATAAGAGTGGTATTGCATATTTTATCTCACAGGTAGTCTCCAGTTTTATGTCTTTAATTAAAAAATTTTGCGTATGGACAACATCTCAAGATTGTGCTGAAGACTGGCTGCTTCCTGACTAATAATATAATTGATAAAATAATGTCTTTTGTAGGTGGTAAACCTGTTGATGGCAATTTTGCTGACCGTGGAGGTAACTCACCCAAACTCGATGCCGTCTGTCAACATTCAGTATGAAGTCATTGGCAATTACTATTCAACTGAGAGAATGGCGGGTATGTTTTCAGTTGGCAGTGTCTCCTGCTAATGGCGTATATGCACACACACAGACACAACTTGTTATTTAGAAGAGGATTAATCATGTTTGAGTTACTCTTATTGCTGAGGCAGAGAAGTGTTTTGTGGGTTTTTCAAAGATAATCAGTGAGGGTTATAATTGAGCATTTTAGCCAGAAAGTGTAGCAGGCCACTGGGAGATTGTTGAGGGGTGGGTGTTGTGAACTTGGGCTCCTGTTGGGTGCCGTGGGGTCAGAGGGAGGGAGGAGTTACAGGAAGACACAGGAACATACAAGGAGGAATTGTTGGAATCCTTGGTGGTATCTTTTGCTTAGGGTCACAATTCTAAATTTGTTTCTTTTAGATGAAGAAATACTAAACAGTGGAATTAAAAGAGTAACCCTAGGACATTTATAGAAATTATCTTTTTAAACCTGTTTATTCCCTGATAGCAGTATTTTCATTATTTATTTTCCTCTATAATCTGGGTGTAGAAAAATTGTAGTTAGAATTTTATATTATTATAAATTATGTTAGAAATTTAATATTTGAACAGAAAAGTATGCCTCAGACTTTTCAGTGTGAATAATTCCTGTATGTTGATTTTAAAAAATTTTTCATTTCAGAAGAATATTCCCAGTTCACCTGAATATGTTACGTACATACTATTACAGGATCTTAGTGCTTCTTTTTAGAATTATTGGCTTTTTCGTTACGTTTATGACCTCACCATTTATGAAGTCGCTTTTTAAAAAATTCAGTGGTTGATTTAAATGACCCGTGGCCCACAGGGCTGACTCTGTTTCGGGGTGTCCCATGGCATCGCGTGGGCATCCGTCAGCCACTGAAAACACTAGGACTGTTCACAGCTTTCAAAGTTCCTCTTGGAAAAAATAAGTGTCCTGGTTGTCTTCTCAAAGATGCAGTGTAATCTTTTAATTTTGCCATCAAATGCGATAGAAGCACTACCAGGAACTTTGGAAACATCCCTTCAGACTCTTCTTTTGAGTGTAGTCTGTTTCCACTAAAAAGCCAGGCTAGAATGGTAAATAAAATGTTAGCTTCTAACGGCCGTCCTTGGTATTTACAAAATCGTACTTGAGGCTGTCAGATGTCACTGAACCTACTTGTGCCAGGCTGTTCCCTTGTCACGCGTGTTTCTCGCAAAGTCAGGGAGTAGGAAAAGCCAGGGTTAGCGGGGTTCCTGCAGGTCGTCCCGCAGGCTCCAAGCCACGGCCCGGGCTACGGGGGCGAGGTCGCAAGTGTGTGCGTGTTGCATGAGTGTTGCACCTGCTGTGAAGGGAATCAGATGTATTCGTCACCAGTTTTTATTATTTCTTCAATAGCCCTTTTTGTTGAGACAATGAAAAATGCATAGTTTTTGGTCATGTGATAGTTTGTTCCTTTGGAAGTTGAAATTTGACTTAACTACAGAGCCAGTGTTAAATGGCAGTTAATTTCTGATGGGTGGCCTGATGATCAATTTTAAATAATAGGGTTTGTGGTTAGTTTTTTATCAACTGAACAGGTTTTGTACACAGTGTATCTGGAATACTGCTGCAACATATGCAAGCTGTTTTTCAGGTGCAAATGTTATCCTTATTTTTACTGACCTTGCGCATGGGTAAACACTTATTTTTAGTGGCGTCTTTACTCCCTGAAGGAGGTTCCTGAATGCGTGATGAGTGGAAACTGAGGTTCGTATGTGGGCATCTGGCCTTCATACTTGTTTGCTTTATTGATTCACAAATACCAGAGTATCTCTTGTTTGGGCTTTAAATGCATTTCCCATCTGCCACTTGATTTCTCCCCATTTTGCTGTTTGTTGCTCCAATAGAAGGCCTGGAACTTCACTTTATTTTAATGCTGTAAGAAACCAAAATAAGTGGGTAGTCTTCCATGATAGATTCTTAAAAGCGGATTATTTGAATATCTAGGTTTTCTTCTAGGTTCTTACCAAACTGTCCCCTCTAAGTGCCATTTTGCACACTGCGGCAGGGAGCCCTTTAAACCCTTAACATCTAGGCCCCCTCCCCATCCTCCAGGAAAGGTTAGTGTAGTGCCAGGTACTGGTGACGTTTGTACTGCCGAGTGACAGGATGGTGAGTGACATGCATCCAGGAACATGATATTCAGCAGTGACTCTAGTCATTGGTCGTTAGTGCCTTCACGTTCTTGATATCGATCCAGAGTCTCAGAATCAACATTAGGTTTGTAGTAAGAAACTCACCAAGTTACGTGTGCTTTAGTATTTTTATAAACTACTTGGATGTTTTATGAGAAAATTCGTGGATGTGATTAATGTGGAGAAAGGGAACAATCTGAGAAGGAGTTGAACAGAGAACTTTTTATTCTAAGTAAAATATTTAAGTTGATACTCAGAGTCGGTTTTAGGTACTATTTTTACTGTAACTAACCCTGTTTATTTTTAAAGTGTTCTAAAATAATGTCACTATTCTTATTACCATGTTTGAAACTAGTAAGAGGAAAATAGAATTTTCTTACCATACCATGTGGATATGTTAATATTAAAAGTCCCTTAAAATTGCCGTTGTAAAATGTAAGTAGTGTGAGTTTTGTTTTGAGTAAACAAAAGAATGATAATTTGGCACTCGTTACAGTATTAGCAACGAAGCCAAGGTGAAGGGATACAGAGCAGTGAGTTTGGGTGTTGGGATGGAGAAGAGGGGGTTAATCAGTGGACAGCCTTGAAGTTCAGGTTGTGTGTTCTACCTAAGCCAAGAGGGGGCATCTGTAGCCCTTTCTTTGCTTGATACGTGTGTCTTTGAAGCAAATATACCAAATAAGTCAAATCACCAAGTTCATCTTGCCCTTCAGATGAACCCTGCTCATCTCACAAGATCCAATGTGTGCTATTTATGTTATATAGTTTTTCCTGATTCTCCAGGCAAAGCTGATTTTTTCGGCTTCCATTGTCGCACCTGCCACATTGGATTGTAATGATCTGCCCTCTTAGACCCCCTGCCAGGGATCTGTCTCCCCAGCAGGGTACCTGGTTCACATGCCAACTTAGTAAGTGTCAGTGAGTTGTAGCAGTTCAACAAACAAGAAAACAAAGGTATGAATTTCTTAGGCTTCATTACTTAATGCTGAGGCAGATTTTTTTTAACCCTCTTGGCCTTAGATTTCTTTCATAGCCAATCTTAAAAATTCTTAGATGTTTGTAAGCTAGCTTCAAAATGTTACTTGTCGTGAGGAGTTTTGTTCTTTTTATATGATAGCTTAATTAGATTTTGGCTTTTGTTTTCTTAGATAATGCCTGTGTTCTTTTTGCTGTCTCCGTTCTTATGTTCATAATCAGTTCAATGCTGGTATATGGAGCAATTTCTGTAAGTATTCTGTGTGTTCAACTTTCGGAGTCTGAGCTTTACTGAGCAGTACTCAGTGCTTTCCAGGATGTGATGCGATGTCGCGGTCACTTTTCTCCTTCAGTACCAAGTGGGCTGGCTCATTCCCTTCTTCTGTTACCGGCTGTTCGACTTCGTCCTCAGCTGCCTGGTCGCCATCAGCTCTCTCACTTACTTGCCGAGAATCAAAGAATATCTGGATCAATTGGTAAGTGCGGATGCGAGTTAACCTTTTTTTATTCTAAGTAAGACATTTAAGTTGATATTCTGAGTCAGTTTTAGGTACTATTTTTATTTTAACCAACCCTCTTTATTTTTAAAGTGTTCTGAAATAACATCACTGTTCCTAACCATCATGTTGAAACTGGTATGAAAATAGAGTATCTTCTTGCCATACCATTGGGACAATCCAATAGTAAAAGTCCCTTAAAATGGTCACTGTAAAATTTAAGGAGTAGCTTGATTTTTATTTTGCGTAAACTAAAAGACTGATAATTTGACTTAGTTGGCACTCATTAAAATATTAGCTTTCTGTTTTGTAGGTATTCGTAACAAGTAGTCGAATGCCTCCTAGATCCTTTATTTCGTTTCAGGCTAACTGTTGGTGAATGGTATAGATATAAAAATACCCTCCCCCACCTATGTGCAGCAGTAAGTTAACCGTGAATTTGGGGAGTCAAGACAGGAGCGTGTGACCTATTAATGAACTCTGTCACAGCTCAGTGATAAATGAGGAGCTCAGATTAAGTGCTGTGTGGTGGAGGGGCAGGGGACACTCGGGGCCAGAGGAGGGTCTACAAGGAACTGTGGGGTCCAGATAAATGCAAGTCCGTTTTTAGAATTCTATCTTTTAAGAATGTTCTCCCCACTTTCAGATTTTTAGCCTGGTCCATTTTGCATACCACCAGATTTGTTGTTCATTCAGAAAAAATTTGTCGATGGCTTCTTGTGTGTGTGTGGGGGGGGGCTCTGCTTGGTCCTGGGGATTCGTCGGTAGAATGCACTTTTTTTTCCGTGAGGGAATTGGGAAATTGACTGGAAGTCGACTGAATTAGAATTGGATGGAAGCGTGCAGGACGCTCTGTGAGTGGTGTTACACAGGTGTAAAAACCCAGCTCCTCCTGGGCTGGGGAGCGAGGCTAAATTCCGCGTAGGAACAAAGATAGGGAAGGGACAGGAGAGGTGTTCCAGGTGAGAGAGACGCCTGGGAGTGGGAGGATCGGGCTCCCAGGGGACTTAGCGGTGACCGGTGGCAGGCACACAGCGGGTGGTGAGGCTGCAGAGGGTCCGCCAGGGCCCGGCCGTCTGGTAGCAGCTTCTAAGGGCGGTTTTCGCTGATCGTGGCATCTCGGGCTGGGACATTGCACGTCTTCTGAATAAAATCATAGCATTTCCCCCCGTGAGCTGGTTCCCTTTTTGTGTTTGCCCTTTTTATTTATAGAGGAAGGCTTAAACAACAATTTTGTCCCCAAGGAACACTTGGCTAGGGTTTGGGGTTGGTGTGTGGATATTTCTTTCTTCTCTCTCCTTTTTTTAAAAGTCCTTTGAGATTTCTTTGTACTGTTTTTTTTTATGAAAATGGAAGATTATTGGAGTTGACATGCCCATTAAGAACGTGTAAATTTAAAACAATTAAATGAGCTATGTAGAGGAACATAAAAACGAATTTTCTACTCTCCTTTCACAGGCCTCTTTGGCTTCTCCTTGTTTCACTCAGTTGGTCTCTCAGCCTGGAAGGTGCTTCCTCCGTCGGCCAGCCTGTAAATCCTGAATGAACTGGCCCATGGAACAGATACAAACATCAGCCCTTGCCGACTCAGTGACCCAGGGACAAATTTGGAGTTCTATACAGGAGATAGTATTTTTCCAAAGGCCAGAAAGATGTTTAAAATAGAAGAAACTGAGCTTAATTTAGTCCCTTACGAATATTCTGAGTATTCAAACAAATGTATTTTAAGTGATCAAAAACATGCATTAATGAGGAGGCTTTTAAAAGAACGTTGAATTAAATTGTTTATTGTAAGTTTTTATTAGAATATCAGTTCTGACTTTGTTGCCCTTTTTGTGTTCATATCATGCTCTTCTAGGTCACCTCAAAATGCAAGTGCTATGGCTGAGTTAACATGTGTGTATGTGTTTAATAAACTTCATTTCTTAAAGCAGTTCTAAGTTCACAGCAAAACAGAACACAGTACAGAGAGTTCCCATATATGCCCTGCCCCCACCCCCATGGCCTCCCTCACTGGCCCCATCCCAAACCACAGTGGTACATTGGTCATAGTTGTGAACGTCACTGTCACCTAAAGGTTACAGTTTACATTAGGTTTCATACTTGGTGGACACTCTCTTGATTTGGACACATGAATAATGATGGGTATTCATAGTATTGTACAGAACAGGTTCACTGTCCTAAAAATCCTCTCTGTTCTGTCTCTTTATCCCCTTCATTTTTTTCTTAATAGCCTGATTTTCCGTATAAAGATGACCTCCTGGCATTGGACTCCAGCTGCCTCGTGTCCATTGTTCTTCTGTTCCTTGTCTCCTTCATTATTTTTAAGGTGAGTTTCTGGCTGAACATTTGGGGGCCTGTAGGACTGTGACTCTGCCCATCTAAACCTCCCATTGCTTTATCCCCGTAGAGTTCACAGTAAGTGGCAGTGTTGATTTTGACACAAAGTAGGGAGGGTGTCTGGGGAATGTCCTCCCTCTTGTGTTCAGAGAGTGGTTGGAAACGCTGGAACCCTTACTAAGTAAGGGTCACCGTATTTTTTGAAGTGGTTTATGATCTGGATTGAAAGTCGGCTCAAATCCCCGCGGTTCAGAAACGGACCGTCTTCAGCACACTGGTTTCAGACCTGAAGCCCCAGCTCTGGTGTTCTGTGATATGGTGATGATGGACCTTGTGACATCAGCCCTGGCTGGTGTGGTTGGAGCATCATCCGGTGACCGAAGGGTTGTGGGCTCCATTGCCGGTGGGCACAGACTTGGGTTGTGGGATCCACTCCCCAGGCTGGGCGCATCTGGGAGGCAGCCAGTCGATGCTTCTCTCCAGTGTCGATGTTTCTCTTCCTCCCTCCCTCAGATGAGGATTTAAAAAAACAAACCCTAAAACTTGTGACGTTTAGGTGGGAGCAAGTGGGGATGGTGCCTGGCCTGTGCTAGGCCCAGGTGGATGTCAGTTTCCTTCTCTGTAGAAGAATGTGGGGGGAGCATTAGAAGTGCCCTGCCTTAGAACATGTGGTCTGTTGCATTCTAGTGTTTGTAAATTCTGTTTGAATTCTTTTAGGCTTATCTAATCAACTGTGTTTGGAACTGCTATAAATACATCAACAACAGAAACACACCGGAGATTGCTGTGTACCCTGCCTTCGAAGCACCTCCGCAGGTGACCGACCTCCTACTGGGTTTAAACTTGGCTAGCCATTATTGAGCATTCTCGAGAACCTAGGTCTTGACTTTCACTTTAATGCCATGACCGGTTTAAGGCATGAACAGTCTAAATCCACAAAGATTGAGCATTTTCTGCTTGAAATCCTGGGTATATGGTCAAGAGACAGCCTGCAGTATTGATCTCATTCACGTTGGGTGTTAGGTTGGAGTCATAAGTGGTTTCCAAGAGTATTGCATTCTGGGGGGAGATTAGACAGGAAGCAACAGTGTGACCCATGCCAGGGTTGTGGCTTCTGGAGCTTCTGAGGACAGAGGTACCATTAATTGGTTTTGCTTTCAGAAACCATGTGTGTAACCCTAAAGAGAAGCTGATTGTCTCTGGGGATGTGAATGAATGGGTTCCATGAATCTTTGGGGGATGCTTAACTCTTGGGGCCCTCTGGTTGCTGCTCTACTCTGGCCAGGTTTTTAGCATGTAGAGTGGACGTGGCCCATGCAGGGCTAGCCTGTCACGCTGAGAATCAGGTTAGAATGCTATTCTACATAGACGTTCCCTTTCCCCGGGAGAAATGATACGAGTACTTGATGCTTTGACTGTAGATGGTGGTGAACTCAGGATCCAGCCTCTGATTGGTGACTTCCTTTAGCGTGGGTCAGCGGGACCCTTATACTGGGCTCTCTACTGCCTGGGGTGTAGTTGGCACCACTGGTTACTGTATTAGTCACGTGGGGAGGGCAGGGGAAGCAGAGGCACATGCTTCCTCTCAGGGTGTTTTGGTAGCCCCTCAGGGTCAGTTCAGAAGCAATATATTGCCCTTCCTTTCCTCCCTCCATCCCTCCTTCCTTCCCTTCACTGTCTCTAGCAGTCTTAGACCAGGTGTCGCAGTGGCATGTGAAGCTCCAGGTTACTAGTCAGTCCTCACTCAGGAACTACTTAGCTGACAGTTTCTCCTGCTCTTCTCTCTGGGTTCATATGCCCCCACTTGTAGAAGTCTGACAGCTGAATTATTCCAAGTGGGACTTTAAAGGAGCATTGAGCCTGATAAGAGTTTTTTTCTCTCCTCAGTATGTTTTGCCAACCTACGAAATGGCAGTGAAGATGCCTGAGAAAGAACCGCCGCCTCCTTACATACCTGCCTGAGGACACTCTGCCTTTGTCAATAAACCCTATACCAGCTTTTTGTCTTGTTTATTTTACAGAATGCTGCAATACAGGGCTCTTCAGACTTTTTTGATATAAACTACCTTTTCCTTTGTTTAAGCATTTATTTTCAAACACTAACAAGCTCTTTGGACATCTATTAAAAGTTGGGTTTTTGTTAAGTCTGTTACATTTTAGTAGGTTTTGAAGACAATCCGGGATAAGCAAGAGCAAAGTGCCATTGTTTGCCTTTCACTGGGGGGTGGGAGGGGGTGTTCTCTATACATTTCCTTTTTTAACTTTGCACTTTCTTTATATAATAGCTCGCATTTCGGTTATTGGCTGCCCTGGATACTTTTAGGAGAAATGAGTAAGATATTCAGGGTGAGTGAGTTGGGTATAAGGTCCGAAGTTTTTAGCTATGAAAACAGGAAAAAGACGCAACATTTTAACTTGACTGTGGAAGCTGATAGTTGCATGTTTCCGGTTTGTACGTGTTTTCATCTTTGTGATAAGATGCTTTAATAAATCTCTTAAAATTGACTGTTGTCGTTTTTTAACAAGTCTATTACTCTTTTTTGGTAGGTAAAACCTAACGTTTTCCATTACAATAAACTCAGACTGCTACTGTTTTTGATACTTCGAGACTACCATGCTGTGCTTTTCATTAGAAGGCATTTCTTTAGTTCAGTAACTCAGTGTTGTTTAAAGTTATGGAGAAGATATTACTTGGATCACAGTCCAGAAATGAATGGTTTGATAGAAAAATTATATGGGTGGTCTAGCAAGCTTATGTTTTTATGTTGAGATAGTTGGGTAATGAATTCATGAACAGCTCATGTTAAAATGCACCGTTGGACCTCCAGAGGGGAACCAAAAGAGAAGGCAGAAGCGAACTGCTGGTGACAGACCCCACCACTAAAATTTTCTCCTGAAAATACTCCACTTTGCATCTTGCTAAGAATATAGCAATGAGAATGCTTATCTAGTATGCGGACAAGTGTATTTGATGTGTTTTTAGGAGGGAGAACGGGACTGTTTGGCTGCAGTCTCACTTTCAGGAACGGCTGCCACCATGGCTGCCAAAATTCGAGTGAGCTGTAGGTAGAGGTGTGGCTTCTGGTTGGTGTGGGTGTTTATCTGTCTCAGAGCCGCTGACAGCAGGATGTCTTCAGGAAATGCCGCAGTGGGGCACCTTGTCCCCAGCTTCAAAGCTCCATCGGTTGTGCTAAATGGTCGAAGATACTGTCTGTGTGACTACAGGGAAAGGACGGGCTCTCCCTTTACCCTCCTGACTTTATCTTTGCCCCACGGAGATCCTTGCTTTCAGTGCTCGGGCAGAAGAATTTAAGAAAACGGACTGCCAAGTGGTCAGTGTGTCTGGATTCTGTCACCTAGCATGGATCAACGCCCAAGAAACGAGGACTGGGACCCACGACCATTATCAGACCCCAAGTGCCTTGTTACTCAGGACTGTGGGGTCTTAAAGGCAGATAGGAGCATCATAGTCATTGATGCTAAAGGTTGTCTTCAACAGATCTCCATGAAGGACTTCCCTGCTGGCCACCCTGTGGATGAGACAGACTAGCTCAGGCTCTCCAGTTCACTGGTGCACACAGTGGGAGTGGTGGGTGTCCCGATGGCTGGAAACCTGGCAGTGATGCCATCAAACCTAATGGGCAGAAGTGAGCACTGGGCTACTTTGGGGTCCTGTGACAGAGCTGCCATGAGAACAAAGCCTTTTGCTTAAAACAATCGAGCCCAGATGCAACATGGGACAGGCGAGGCCTTTTCCTCTAGCAGGGTTGTCCAACCTGTGGCCCACAGGCCGCATTCAGTTTTTTTTTTTGCTTGTCTGTGGTGTCGGATACCATGAAAATTATGCACAGACCCTTCTTGGGGGTCAATTTTTGTGTGTTTAATGTGTGGTCCAGAGACGCCAAAAGGTTGGACGCCGGGGGAAATGTCCTGAACGTAGGAAGCAGGCCACCTGATGGTACAGTAACAGAGTATCCCCTTTGGTGTTTTGTAATTTCTGTTGAACTAAGAAAAAAAGAGAAGTATGATAGTATCTGAGAGTATTCCGAGGTTTTGGTAGTGGGAGATGTTTTAGTGACTGGTTCTAGAATATTTCAGAGTCCCGGATGACTTCTGTGGGCCAAGTCTCACTGTTTCTGCACAAAAACTGAAATGGAAGTCTCACGAGAGATCCACCAAGCTTTCTTGTTACTGTTGGTTTAATTCTCTTCTCAACTGAAGATACGCTAAAGCGGCATTTGGGTATTAAGCCAACTGTTAGTCCTTTCCCTTGATCTCATGGGACTCCTTTTAGTGTTGGGGGCAGTGTAGAAGCAAAGGAGTTTGCCCACTACCCACAGCCACGCTTAACAACACTGGATGGTGTTCTCACCTGTGGGGTGGAGGTGATGGGCCCTCAGTACATTGGAAGCAGATGTATCTTCTGGAAAAGGACACTGGCCTTCGACTTAATAGGAAACAGTCACAGTGTTTTCGTCCCAATCATTTCAAGGAAGGGGAGAAATTGTGATTCTAGGGGTCATTTTTCCAGTAGAGGAAAATCTGCTGTTATGTAACAGTTAAATGTCATAGTAAATGTGCCCAAACGGTTTGCCTTGTTAGTGTTTTCCCTTCCGCTGGTGCTAGGGGGAAGCTTTAGTAGGTTACTTAATATATTTGATTTTAAAATTCAGGTAACACATGTTGAAATGTTCAGTCCTTTTTCTTAAAATATATTTTTACTTACTGGTTACTTAATATATTTGATTTTAAAATTCAGGTAACACATGTTGAAATGTTCAGTCCTTTTTCTTAAAATATATTTTTACTTACTGGTTTTAGAGAAGCATTTCTTCCACTAATTTCATTCATTGGTCACTGTAGGGTAACATTGGTTAATTATATAGGTATAAGGTGTACAATTCTGTAATTTGTCAGCCGTATGTTGTATTGTGTGTGCACCACCTCAAGTCATGTCTCTCCATCACCATATCCCCCTGAACACCCTCCTGCCTCCCCCCACTCCCTCTGGTAATCATACTGTTGTCTATGAGGGTTTTTTTTTTTAATCCTTTTACCTTTTCCACTCAAACTGCCCTATCTCCCCACCCCTAGGGGATGTTTATGTTTATGGTTAGAACCTTGTGTATTTTTATTTTTTAAAGACTATTTAGAGAGGGGGAGGGAGGGAGAAAGAGGGAGAGACATCGCGCCTCTGGTGCGCCCCCTACTGGGGACCTGGCCTGCGACCTGACTGGGGATTGAACTGGCAACCCTTTTGGTTGGCAGGCCGGCGCTCAATCCACTGAGCTACACCGGACTGTCGTTAGTATTTTGTTCGTTGGGTTTTGTTTGAGTCCTTAGATAAGTGAAATCATGGTGTTTTTCTTTCTCTGACTGGCTTACTTCCCGCAGCATAATATTCTTCAGGCCCGTCCATGCTTTTGCACAGGGTGCGAGCTCCTTTTTTTGAGCCATGGAGAATTCCAGTGTGCAAATGTGCCACCGCTTCTTTGTTCACGCAACTACTAACGGGCCCTTGGCTGTTCTATCTCGAGCCCTTCCTTCGTTTCACCGTCCTCAGCTTCAATAGGCATACTCTCAAAACAGCCCTAAATCACCTGGACTCCGTGAAATCTTTCCTGCACGAAGTGAAGAACCCACACATTCCAGTCCTTGCCCGAGGCAGACCCGCCTCAGCCTGGTCCCTTTCCCTGAAATTCTGGAGCAGAAGGAGGATGTGGTGGGGAGCCTTTGAAGTCGGTACGGGCTGTCCTGCCTGTCCTTCGGCTAGCAGGGCGCTCCCTGGGGGCCGTGTGTTTGACTTGCTATTCTCGGTGACTACGTCTGCCCACCCCTGTAAGCTCCGTAGTGTTTTGCAGATGTCTGAAGCGGGCATGAAAGCATCGCTATTCATGCTGCCAGAATCTGTGAGGCTTTATTATTATTATTTTTAACCAAGAGCCCACAGCAAAACGTGGGTGCCTTGGCCGGGGAAAGGAATGTAGGTTGAGGAGCGGGATGAAGGCTTGAGGCGGGTGGAGCAGGACGGAGAGGAAAGGAGGAGCCTGGGCCTCATCGCTGAGACCCTGGGGATGGGCCAGAGGGGTCCCTAGGGCTGGGCGCGCGTGTGTGTGTGTGTCTCGGGGCGGGGGTGGGGGTGGGGGTGCGTGCAGGCCAGGCTGGTGTAGGGACGGCTGTGGAGAGTCCCCCAGGCTGGGGCCCAGGGCAGACCCCGCCAGGGGTTGAAACCGAAGCCCACCTTCCTGGCCACAGCACAAGGCGGAAGTCCCGGGGTCCGGGCACCGCAAATAAATATCTGGGCAGCTGGGCCAGCTGCCCAGATATTTATTTGCGACGCTGGAATGCTCTGGGCGGGCTCCTTGTGGCCGGGGGCGGGGATCCACCCTCGTGGCTGCTGGGCGGGGCGGGCCCCAGGCCGCGGGACCTTTAAATCGGCCGCCCTGGCGCTGGCCCTGGCCGGTAACTGACCCAGCCTGCGAGCCACGGCCGGACGCTGGACACCATGCCGCGCCGCCTCCCGGGACTGCTTCTGCTGCTCTGGCCGCTGCTGCTGCTACTGTTGCTGCTGCTGCCGTCCCCCGCAGCCCCCACTGCCCCCAGTCCCCTGGCCCGCCCGGGCTTCCGGAGGCTGGGGACCAATGCCCCCGGGGGCAGCCCCGGGCGCCGCCCGGCTCCTGCAGTCCCCACCGGTGCGCCCTATTCGGGGGCCGGCCAGTCTGGAGGGACCCGTGGTGCAGGTACTGCCCGGGCTGACGGGAGAGGCGCACCAGGAGGGACACCCCGCAGGGAGCACGAAGGGAGGGAGAACCTGGCATGGGTGGGCTGGGGCATCCGGGCATCTGTGTGTTCCCCCCAACCCCAGCCTGAACCGTTTGTGGTGCAGGAGAAAGAACCCCTCCCGGACGAATCCTGTGGGGCAGCTGAGGTTCAGAGAAAGAAGCGAGTCAGAGGGCTAGGATCTGGGTCTCCTGAAGCGCAGACTTGGATAACCATCCCCGTGATCTGGGCAGGGCAGCTGCGGGGGTCTGGCGCCCCGGCCCCTACTTCTGCTTCAGCTGAATGAGAGCTTCCTGAGATTGTGCTTTGAGTTCTCTGGAAATTGCTCCATCTCTATAGCCCCAGCTCAGTGATTGACAGGCTTTGTCCCCTCCTGCCAACCCACAGGCTGCCCCAGTCTCGTCCAGGATCTGGGCTAGAATTTGACTTTCCAGTCTGGGGTTGAGGTGTGCGACCAGGAAGGAAACTTGAGTTGCCCCTGGGGGCCCCCATTTGTAACCATCCTGGTCTCGACTTTTTCAAAAAAAGATTTTATTTATTTTTTAGAGATTGGGGAAGGGACAGAGAAAGAGAGGGAGAGGCTGCCTTTTGCTGGCCGCCCAACTGGGGACCCAGCCTGCAACCCAAGCACGTGCCTTGCCTGGGGATCAAACATGCAACCTTTCGGTTTGCAGGCTGGCACTCAACCCAGAGAGACACCAGCCAGGGCATGAAGCGAATTCTTTTTCTTTCTTTCCTTTTTCTTTTTAAGATTTTATTTATTTATTTTCAGAGAGATGGAAAGAAAGGGAGAGGGAGAGGGAGAGACACATCCTTGCCAGTGCCTCTTACAATGCTCCCAGCCTGGGACCTGGCCTGCAACCCAGTCTTGTGTCCTGACTGGGAATTGAACCAACCACCCTCTGGTTCACAGGCCAGTGCTCAAAATCCACTGAGCCACACCAGCCAGGTCAGCTTCTGTTTTGCCCCTGACCACATGGTCTGCTTCAACTGACTGGGCTCTAGTTCCAACCTGTGTTCCCCTTGGTCCTCAAACACCCCAAATACTCTGGATCTTTGGCTGACAATTCCATTTCCTTTTCGAGCCAGTAGTTGGTTCCTGTGGCAGAAAAAGGTCCGAGAGCAGCGGAGCCGAAGGGACCCAGGGGTCCATCATCTTGTGCAATCCCAAGAGCAAGTACAGGACACTGAGGCGTATCAGACTGAGGGGCCCCAGCCAATCAGTGTCAGAGCCCAGAGCCCAGACATCGGGGCAAGGGGCTTTCCACTGCTCTTACATTAAATCTTTATGTAAGATTTAATCTTCCTCACCAAAACTCCAGCTTCCCTCTTGCTGGAGAGAGGCTGCACCAACCCATTTTTGGGTATCCGGTCTCATGTGGCCAGTGAGGCTGCCTGCCTCAGGCTGCTTCGTGTTGTCTCCCCGCTCCTGCACCTTTCTGGGTAACGCTGAGAAAGAACCCAGGGAGTCTTTCCTGCACAGCCCCAGAGGGCTGAATTTGAAATGGCAAGAGTTTCGAAAGTGAGCCAGGAAGTGCCAGGATTCACAAAGGGTAAATTCAGCTGGTTGCTCCCGGGCAGGAATAGGGATGAAGCCTTTCTTCTAGAAGTTATTCTTCCCTCTGGTCCTGACCCACCTCCCTTGGGAATGGGTTGGGGAGCGGGAAGAAGGATTTCATGGGGGACGGCCATGTTCCCCCTAAGCATCACTTCTCCTTTATTACCTGGAATCCAAACGGATCTTGAATGATGATCCTTTAATTAGTATCACATTCGCTCTTTTCCGAAGTCCTTCCTTTCCTAATTCCTTCAACATTCCTTAGAAATTCCTCAGCTTTGCCATTGAAATTACTAAGCTTCACAACGGGCTTTTATTTTTAGCCTAACTCAGAATTTGAAAATACTGTGAGTATGGAAACATTTCAGGAAATTCAGATTCTCACTTTCTTGGTTTGTTATTTTTTGGGGGGCTGGTGGGTGGTGGGGTGCCTAGTAGGGAAGGAGGTGGGTGCTGTGGGTGACACTTTCTTGGTTCTGAGAATCAGAGGGCTGCTATCAGAAAAGGGGAGTGAGGTCCACAAACACGGATGGGGCAACTAGTCATTTCCAGTGAGCTACGAATCAGGAAGTAACCAGATGCTCATAGATTCCCTGCCATCCCAGACCAGCCCCCTGCATTGGTTTTCTGTGGCTGCTCTCATAAATTACCGTGAAATCAGTGGCTTACAGCCAACAAATTGTGTAAGAGTTCTGTAGATCAGAAGTCTCAATGAAGGTGTCTGCAGGGCTGTGTTCCTTTGGGGAGGGACCAGGGGTGAATTGGTCTTCTTGCCTTTTCCAGATTGTACAGGCTGTGCCCTCATTTCTTGGCTTGTGGCCTTTTCCCTCTATTTTCAAAGCCACCAAAGGCGAGCTGGGTCCTTCTCACATTTGATCACTCTGATCCTCTCTTCTGCCTCGCTCTTTCACTTTTACAGAGAATTTGGGATATTGGACCTGGGATAACCACCCCATCCAGGGTCTTTTCCTTAATCACACCCAAGAAGTCTCTTTTGTCATGTAAAGTGACCTACTTACTGGTTCTGGGAATTGGGATGTGGACATCTTTGTGGGTGGGCACAGTTTGCTGGCTCCTACCCCTGTAACTTCACCTGGAGGATTCCATGTGGAAAACCAAATGGAGAAGGAAGGAATCAGCACATTTACTTAGAAGAACATAACCTTGACATTGGTAAGGACACCATTTGGGTGTTGGTGAAAGTACTGTGGAAGATGGGGCTCCCATCAGCACCCAACTCTCCTTTTACTGCAGTTTTGCAAAAATACCCCCGTCCATCTCTGGGAAGGGTTTCCAGCACGAGCCTGCTCCCTTGCTCCTGACCTGTGGTCACCCAAGGGTGAAGTGAAGTTTTGGAGTTGTTTTTTTCTTTAAAAGGACTTAATTCCTTTTGACTTAACTAAATACATGACATGCAGCCTACTTCAGGGTGGTGGCTGAATGTCAACAAGCAGAATGTTTACTAGGTACATGAGATAATGTTGATTTTTGTGGTGGAAAACGTTGCCTCAGAGAGGCAACCACAGAGGGAAAAGCCCCCTGGGCCGGGAGTCGGGAAACCTGCAGTCCAATCCCTGTTCTACCACTTTCTAGCTCTCATGCCTCCCGGGACTCAGGCTTCTCCCCTGCGAAATGGGTCCAAAGGCAACCTCTGTACCTCTAGCTTCGCAGAGTCATTGTGTTGGCACCCTTCGGGCCCTGAAATGTTAGCGATAGTAGGATATTGTTTAATTCTTAATTGAGTATCTTCAGGCAGCAGAATAAAACCAAATGGATACTTTTCAGTTTTTAAATGAAAACTATAGAGAGATGTAGTTCCCGTCCCACATAGGACTTTATCTTTCAGGAACTGCTTGGCCTAGGAATTTAGTGTGAGTCCACCTTTCCCCACTCCGCTCCCTGGAGTAGAGTGCCTCAGAGTAGCGTTGACTTCCAGCCCCTGTTAGGGAGAGAAAGAGCTTTGACTGGCACTTAATGTTCAGGGATCTTATCTCCATTTAGGACTTGGTGTGTATGATGAGTGTGTGTGTGTTTGTGAATTGGGAGAGGAGGAATGGTTTGAAAAAAGACATTTAATAACTAGCTTCTCTCTTAGCTAGTCCTGACTTTTGGACTTGGTATCGGCAGCTAGAGAGGGAGGGGTATAGAGTGAGATTGGCAGGAAAGGATAAGAGTATAGATGAGCCCTCGCCACGTGGCTCAGTTCATTGGAGCAAGAAAGTTTAGATGAGCCCTAACTGGGTGGCTTGGTTGGTTGGGGCATTATCCCCATTCACCAAAAGGATGCGAGTTCAATCCCTGGTCAGGGCACATACTTAGGTCATGAGTTTGATCCCAGTCAGGGCATGCACAGAAGGCAACTGATCTCATGTTGATATTTTTCCCTCTCTCTCTCTCTCCCCCTTCCACTCTCTCTAAAATAAAAAAAGAATGTCCTCAGGTGAGGATTAAACAAAAAAAAAGTGCAAATGAAAAAAGTGTACTGTGTTACTATAATGCCTTTTTTCAGTGTAGGAAAGATGTAAATTTCTCAAGGGCAGTGAGTATGGTTTCTTTGCTTTTGGAGCTCCAGGGCTTAATACACGGGAGACCCTCAAAAAGTTGTGGTGAATGAAAAAATGAGAGAGATGGCTGAGTTCGGTAGGGCAGTGGGATAGATACCAAGTCTCTGCTTCTCAGAATGAGAGAAACAGCCACAAAGTTGGAAGTGTAATGAACATGGATTAGATTATTTGTCATGCTTCTTCCTACTTTCAGCCTAGCTTGGGCAAGTTGGGCCCTAGAGTTCACTAAACATGCAGACGAGGAGATTATTGACCAGACAGGGCAGATTTAGGGCTGGTCTGGAGCAGTGTTCACCCCCATGGAAGTGGGTGGGGTAGAGTGTACTGCCCAGACAGTTCACCTTTCCCACAGTTGAGGGACACTTTGTCCCACTGCCTCAGATGGCCAAGGTGCCCGAGAAGGGTCTGGAATCCTTTCATTCTGAGAGTCAAAAGGAACTTTGAGAACAAAACTTGAAGCAGAGAGAGGAGGTCCTAAGTGACATTTCAGGGCTCAGCCAGCCCCCAGGTGAGGTATTTGGGGACACCTCACACCTCTGTGTGAATTCTCAGTAGGAAATTCTGAAGGCCTAGGTGCTTTCAAAACCCGATGGGGGATGGGCTTGGGAAAGAGCAGACAGTGGGGCATTTGGAGGTAGGCGATGCTTCCTTGTCAGGCCTCCAATCCCAGAGCCCTCTGGGTATGAGCAACGGTCCCATTTCTGACCATGGTCAGATCACTGCTTAGTCACTTCTGTTCCCCACACCCTTCCTTGCAGGTGTTTGCAAGAGCAGGCCCTTGGACTTGGTGTTTATCATCGACAGTTCTCGCAGTGTACGTCCTTTGGAGTTTACCAAAGTGAAAACCTTTGTCTCCCGGATAATCGACACCCTGGACATTGGGGCGGCGGACACGCGGGTGGCACTGGTGAACTACGCCAGCACCGTGAAGATCGAGTTCCATCTCCAGAACCACTCGGATAAGCAGTCCCTGAAACAGGCTGTGGCGCGAATCACACCCTTGTCTACAGGCACCATGTCGGGCCTGGCCATCCAAAGAGCGATGGAGGAAGCCTTCACCGTGGAGGCAGGAGCTCGGGGGCCCAGCTCCAACATCCCTAAGGTGGCCATCATCGTGACAGACGGGCGGCCGCAGGACCAGGTGAACGAGGTGGCGGCTCGGGCGCGGGCGGCGGGGATTGAGCTCTACGCCGTGGGCGTGGGCCGGGCAGACATGGAGTCGCTCAAGATGATGGCCAGTGAGCCCCTGGACGAGCACGTGTTCTACGTGGAGACGTACGGGGTCATCGAGAAACTTTCCTCCAGATTCCAGGAAACCTTTTGTGGTAAGTCTTTGCTTCCAACTAGAAAAGGATGTTATAGTCCTACGTTATGAATCCAAAGAAAAAGCGAATTCTTTTCTCCCTCCCCCCTCTTTTTTTTGGTGGAGATTTTATGGAAAACTTAAATACAAGCAATGCTTTTTTACAGTGTTTAGGAATATAGAGCTGCCTTATATATAACTTGGTTTGCTCATAAAAATCTCCATGTTTGCATTAGGAGTGGGAAGGTTGGAAATAGCCAGGATAAATGATCCTACTGTTCCCTGATGGGGTTAGAGCAGAAGAAAAACAAAACGTCCAGGGTGCTGCGCTTCTCCCCTCTGCCCAGCGCTGCATTTTCCCCAGATATTTTCTTTAGCTTCACCACCTCTAGAGTTCCCAGAACTCCGCACGTTTTCCTGCGGAGCACAGGGCCCCGCCTCTGTCCACGCAAGGATCAGCCCGCCTGTGTTCCAGGGAGACGGGCAGTCAGGGTGAGCGCCCTGACTACTCTAGGTTTCGGGTTCGGCTCTTTTGCTGATTATTCTTTGTGCAGGGGCAGAATTGGGAATCAGGGAGACTGGGATTCCAGCTCAGTTACAGGGAGAAGGAGCAGGGCTTGTTTTGTTGTTTTAAATCATTCTGTCATGGCCCTTCTAATTTCTTCCTTGAAGATAGAGTTTGAAATTGCAATTTTTAGCGTGAATTAGCCAAATCCTGAATGTGAATCCATTTGAGGCTAGGGTTTATTATTAGTCACTGATCAGAATTAGGAATATGGGACTTTAGTCCTTTATTTTTATTTTTAAACTTAGTTATTTTTCTATCTACTTATAGGTATCTATCATCATGCTTTATTTATTTTTTCTTTTTATCACCCGGAGATAATCTTTTGAAGCTCTCTAATGGCACTCTCCAAGCAGGTTTGGGCAGTTTAGTGACTTTAGTTCAGGTGAATTTTAAAATGTAGATGCCTTTTGCTATATTATCTATTCCACATTTATTTAACATACATTGATTGATCACTGATGATGCAAAGAGGAAGTTAGTCCCTCCCTACCATCAGGCAGCAGTCAGTGGGTGGGGATGAGACAAACAAGTGAACCGATAACCACAACTGTGTGTTTCAAGACTTACAATGAATGGGGAACTCAGCAATCACCCGTTCATCAGGAAATGGAGATGACGTCTGGGTCTGGGCCAAAGTCTGGCCTCATCTCAGCCAGACCTGGCTGCGACCCCCTTGTCCGTCCTGTCCCAGGACACTGGGCTTTCATAGGTTGCCATTGGCTTTGGGGGACATCTCCTTGGCATTCATGGGTTTCCCAGAGGAAAAGGGCTTTCTTTCTCCTAGGAAACCCCCTGTGCTTGTGGATGAGAGCATTTCCATGGAGGCGCTGGTCTGCGGCAAAGTTGGGTCTCACAGCTAGCACCTGGGGTTGGGCCTGACGGCCGTAAAGTAACAAGTGGTGAGCGGCCACCTTTTCCTTCTGGTACAAAAGACCTGCTTGTTCTGGGGGAAAATGCCCTCTCTATGGAAAACAGGACTGAGGAGCAGCTTGTTGTGGTCCACAGGCTGGAAAGCCCATTCCATGAAAAGGCTCTTCTTGGGGAAATATTAGCCTTGTCCCCTGGCCAAAGCCGTGGAGGCGGGGTTACCTGCCACAGGGGTGCCAGCCTCCTCCAACAGGCTTCCTTGGTTTCTCAAAAATGACTAAATTCATTGATTCTTCTTTCAAAACATCTTGCTGGGAAAAAAAATCCAATGAGCTATAAATGGCTGTAGAAGGGAAAAGATGGAGATAAATTCTAGCTAGTATAGTCTTATTTACGTTGTTCATTTTACCTATTTACGCATAGTATGAGTTTCTTTTCCTTGCTGATATTGGAGGCCCTGAAATTGCACATTTGAATTGGCTGCATATTCAGAAAGCAGTTATGTGCACCGACCTTCATCATTTGCAAGATCAGACATACATCGCTTCCCAGGTGTGAGCGAGTTCCAGGCCTAGAGCGGAGCACCTGTGTGTGAATGCTGTTCAGACATAAACTATAGAACCTTGGAGAGCAGCTTGTGGTTGCGGTGGGCCAATTAACTCACGGAACTTCGGAAATACATTATTGTTCTCTCCGTATCTGGCTTTGGGGAAGCAAAGTTTTTTTTTTTCATGGATAGGGGGATACATTGAATAAATATCCAATTACCTGACCTGTGTACGTGTTTGGCTTCAGCTCCAAATTAAAAATTCTCTTTCTGTTTTGAGAAAGTTAACAGTAAGATCTGTGACTTAAGCTTGGTAACAGGACTAGTTTGAGAGTGATATTTGTAAGAGGCCAAGACTGGGAGTGAACTAAAGATGGAACTGGGAAGACACCAGAGAGCGATGCGACACGGGAGACACTACCCGACATGCCGATGTGTCGACACTGACTGTTGGCAACTTCCTTTGCGCAGCGGCGGACCCGTGCCTGCTTGGCACACACGGGTGCCAGCACGTGTGTGTCAGCGACGGGGACGGCAGGCACCACTGTGAGTGCAGCCAAGGGTACTCCCTGAACGCCGACAAGAAGACGTGTTCAGGTGAGGCCTGCTTACCCGGTGGACGCTGATGAGAACGTCTATCTGGGGACCCTCTCTCCTGGTTTGGGATTGGCCTTTTGCTTATCTGCTCATTGCTTCTCGGCTGGTTTACTGTTGTTTACCAACAGTTTTCCTCAGAGAGGAAAATGAGAAGAAAATTGAAGTAATACATCTATCGGCTGGTTATAGTACAAAATTCCGGGTCCTGAGGATTTAGAATTTTTCCTATATTATATTATATTATATTATATTATATTATATTATTTATCTTTAGAGGAGAAGGAGAGAGGGATAGAAACATCAATGTATGGTTGCCTTTCGTGCATCCCCTGCAGGGAACCGGCCTGCAGGGAACCGGCCTGCAACCCAGGCATGTGCCCTGACTGGGAATCGAACCACGATCCTTTGCTTCGCAGGCCCGTGCTCAATCCACTGGGCTACACCAGCCAGGGCTTTTTTTTTTTAGATTTCATTTAATTAAATAAAAAGCTGCCCTTTCCTCTCTGTGGCCGTAGATGCCCATGGAATCTGCAAGAAGGAGAAAATGTAGAAAAGTCCTCACTCGTCTGGTGTAGGAGTTCTCACAAATAGTCGATCAACAATGGGAATCAGGCCCATTTTAAACTAAAGCCCTGGGAAAATGTTTTTGACAGGAAAACTTTGAGGTCATTTCTTTTCAAAGACTTTATTTATTTATTTTTAGACAGAGGGGAAGGGAGAGAGAAAGGCAGGGAGGGAAACATCAATATGTGGTTGCCTCTTGCGCTCCCTGCACTGGGGAACCTGGCCTGCAACCCAGGCATCTGCCCTGACTGGGAATCGAACCGGCGACCCTCTGCTTTGCATTCTGGCACTCAGTTCACTGAGGCACACCAGCCAGGGCAAGACTCCAAGGTCATGGAATTTGGCTTACTTGATTTATGGACCGTGAATTGAGACCCAAAGCGGGGAGACTTACCCGTGCATGGGGTCTGCTAATGAAGAGTGACGACCTCAGACAGGTCCAGCCTCAGCCCCGCGGCCTTCCTCCTGTGCCGAGCTGCTCCTGGCTGTGTGTGTGCGGTCTGGGATTACTTATCTATGTTTCCCTGTGTTCGTGCGTGTCCTACTCATTTTTTAACATTTCTTTTGGCCCTGATCATTTTTGGTAGCCATCGATAAGTGTGCTCTTAACACTCACGGCTGTGGACACATCTGTGTGAATGACAGAAGTGGCTCTTATCACTGCGAGTGCTACGAAGGCTACACGTTGAACTCGGACAGGAAGACGTGTTCAGGTAAGTGGGCGAGCAGGCGTCACGATGGCCACCTCTTCGTCTACCTCGTGTCCAGGTGGTGCTGGAGGGGCAGGGTCGCATCGACGGGAAACTCGGCCTTTGCCTCTCTTGCCAGCCTTGGCTCTTCCCATTCCTACGTCTTGTGAGAAGAGTCAGAAGTGGCTGCACGTGTGTATCACGGCCCACGTGCGTGGGAGTGTTGTTCACATCCTTCTCTGTACCACCCTCGCAGTCCTTTCCAAATGCTAAGGCCAGTGTCATCAGTTAAAATCACGTAACGCCCTACACGGTACTTATTACTCACAAAGGGAAAACAGTAACTTCACGGTGGGGAAACCTGGCGGACGGCACGCCGACCGAGGAATTGAAGTTGACTTCAACAGCAACGATACACATGCAGCTCCTGCCACGGTGTGCTGAGGGCACGGTGGCGCTTCTGTGGGCTCTTGCCTACAAACTCAGAATTACAAGGAAACATCAGACAGCCCCAGACAGAGAGATGCCCTATGAAGTAATTTTCCAGTGTTTTCCAAAAGTGTCAAAGTCACGAAAGACAAAGAAGGCAGGCAATGTCACAGATTACGGGAGACGAAGGAGGCGCGACAGTGCAGTGTGTGACCGTGGGTTGGATCCTGCATCAGAAAAGAGACGTCGGTGGAATAATGGGCAAAACTCGAGTATTAGATTAGTTGATTAGTGGTGAACTAGTCTGTGGTCTGTGATAGTGTTGTATCATTGCTAATTTCCTGGTTTGGATAATTCTACTATGGTTATACAGTATGTTAACATTTGGGGAAAGTGGGTGAATGAAGAACAGGACCTTTTTGTACTACTTCTGCAGCTTTTCCACATGCCTGAAATTATTTCAAAATGAACAGTTCAAACAGTTAAAAATGATTTTAAAACGTGGTGTCAGTACAGAGACTAAGCGTGTTGGATGACAATGTGGTGTTGTCCCGAGTCTGTGGTCTTTGGACTCAGTTTCCCCACTTGTAACAGGAGAGGGTTGAACTGTGTCTTCAACTGTATGTCCTTCTGAGTCTAGTGTAGTTAGCCACACAACCTTTGGTGTCCTTCTTACTCAGCAAAGATACAAGTAAACCCAAAAGGAATACTTTAGAAAGTATTGTGTGAGCTCCTTAGATTATAAAAACTCCACATTGATCAGTCGGAAAAGGAGCTGGGCCCAACAGGAGGGTAAGTATTGCGTGTGTAGGATTTTGTTTAATTCTGCACGCTCCCAGTAAGAGAAGTCAGTACTGATGCCTTTGAAAGGTTTCTAAGGGGCTTTCTTCTTACGTATTTCAAGTTGCAAATAAAGTTTCTTTTTTTTTGTTAAAGATTTTATTTATTTACTTTTAGACAGAGGGGAAGGGAAGGAGAGAGAGGGAGAGAAATATCAATGGGTGGTTGCCTCTCACGCACCCCATACTGGGGACCTGGCCCACAACCCAGGCTTGTTCCCCTTCTGGGAATTGAACTGGTGACTCTTTGGTTCGCAGCCCGTGCTCAGTCCACTGAGCTACATCAGCCAAGGCTAAGATTTCTTTTTAAAAAAAGGTTTTATTTATTTATTTTTACAGAGAGGAGAAGGGAGGGGGAGAGAGGGGGAGAGAAACATCCATTGGTTGAGTTTTGATTGGTTGCTTTTTGCACAGTCTGGGCCTACAACCCAGACATGTGCTCTGACCAGGAACTGGACCTGCAACCTCCTGGTTTTGTGGGACGATGCCCAACCCACTGAGCCACACCAGTCAGGGCTTCAAATAAGACTTCTGTGCATAGGTGGTAAAATACTTTTCCATGGTGAATTTCTTTTTCCCCTGGCCTTTGTCTGGCAGCTCAGGATCAATGCGCTGCTGGTACACATGGCTGTCAGCACGTCTGTGTGAGCGGCAGAGCTGGGTCCCATCACTGTGACTGCTATGAGGGCTACACTCTGAATCTGGATAAAAAAACCTGCTCGGGTAAGGCACACACAACAGATGCTTTCATACTTGGCCCTTTCTAGCGCAGTGAAACCAACGTGCAATTCACCCAGAGAGAGGTTCTTCAAAGCAACTCGAAGAATCAGGCTGCAGGTGTTCTGCTGTGCTGATAGACTAAGGTGTGCGTTGCTTAGAGGGCAGTGAGTTCACTAGAATCTGCAAACATAAATGACTTCAGAAAATTACTGGGAAATAGGGAAGGGTGGGGTGTATGAGAAAAGCTCAGTGAATGGAGGGTCCTTCTCCAGGAAAAATCTATCACTCTGTACCCTGGGGGCTTTTAAAGCAAATAGGAAACTTCAGAGGAAGTCCTTTGGACAGTAACTATTTGGTGTGAGAGCCTGAACTGATCGTTTTCCAATTAAAACTGGGCCTGGAATTTTTCTGTAGCGTTAATCTTAAAGCTGGACCGTGTCAGCAAAGGAGACTTTGTAAAGGACTGAATTGGACTCACACAGGTCCTCCAGGAAGCTGGAAGCCAGTCAGTCATTCGCTGACAGTTGCTAGATGATCAATATTCAGTACATCTGAGGCTTGGCGAGTGAGGCCACGCCAGAGCACGGGTCCTCGTTAGTTTGATTTAAACGCACTGGCAGGACACGGTGGCAACTCTAATGTAAAAACACTCCTAAGAGAAATTCCTAGCTCTCTAGGTGGTGTTTAGTTCTGGCATATGCAGTATATATATATCTATTTACATTTTATGCATAGTTTCCTCTCCCTTGAGGAGATATATTAGGTGGCTTTTTCAAGAGGGATGAAGGAAAATGACTATCACCAATTTCCTCTGTAAAAAATGAGAGCAGTGAAAGCGTGCTGAGTACCTACTCTGTTCCTAGGACCGTGCTAATCACTGTAGGGATATAAAGAGGCAAAAGTGCCGACTCGGAGCGACCAACCGGCTGGGTGTGAAAGAACCAACACCTTAAGTAGGCGGAGACTGAGTAGCCAGGGAGAGGGGCTGAGGGTGACCAAGGGCTGGAGGTGGGGGCGTGTCCCTTGTTTTTGTCTCGTGAGTGACACAGAGAGGGTGGGGCTGGAGGTGGGTCTTAGAGGTTGGTGACAGTTTGATGGAGGAGGAGTGGAGAGGTGGAGCAGGCAGGAAGCCTGGCTGGTGCAGGCTTGTTCCGGGAGGGAGGGCTGAGTCGGGTGGGGTGGAGAGGATTTATGGCTGGGCTTCTCAAAGGGTTACAGGTATTCCACTGGGTGCCTTAAGCTGCCAGGAGCACTGAAGTCCTGGGAAAAGGAAAGGAAAACAAATTTACATTTCAACTAACAGATAGGGAATCGAATGGAACACTTTATTTAAGAAAACCCACAAATTCTCGGAGGCGATTTTCAATCAAGGCAGACTACTGGAGGAACGCTCCCGCTGACGATAGCCAACATTCTCCAGGGCCGGCTGCGTGTGTGCGTGGTTCTGGGCATTTCAGACACATCACACATTTGGAGCTCACAGCGACTTTCCCAGGAAACAGCCGCAGACGGATGAAGTCATGTGCCCCAGTCGCTCAGCGAGGGAGCGGCAGAGTCAGGATTTGAATGTGCACACTTGCTCTGGTGGTTCCCTTTGCTCTTAGACACTAAGCCACACTGCCTTGTGGTACAAAGCGCACGATAGCAAAGGGAGATAAAAGAGAAAGACAAGATGGCGGCAAGGTAGTGTTTCTATACTTGAGAGTAGTAAGGGGTACTATCTAAAGCTGGAGTACATGGGTCAGGTCCTCTCTAATGGCCTGCTTTGCCCTAGCCGGGCAGTAGGAAGGCTTGCAGGTGACATGTGGAGGCCCAGAGTGGAAGCCTGCCCAGATGTCACCTCTAGAGTTGGTTGCCAAACTGGGGAGAAGGGAAGCATAAAGCTTTCTGTTATTAGGCGTTTTGCTGGAACAACTGGAGTTATTATAGTGATGAAGTTGGAAAGATACTCCATAGATGATAGATCACACAGAGCCTCGCCTTTCACGCAAAACAATTTTAGAGGCAATAGTGAGCCATGGAAGGTTTTTGGGCACGAAGTGACACTTAAGAGGAAAGTTAGAGGGGAACAAATGAACAAGTTTGGCCCCTGCCATGACAGAGGGAGAATCTGTGTCTCGCAGGAGGCCTTTTGGCGTTTGCTGAAGAACTGCGGTTTTCACTTGTCCCACGTCACTTGGGCCACGGGGCTAGGGCAGCCCTGCCGTCTGCTCCCCACTCAAATTTGGGCAAACTGTCTCCCTCCATGAAACATATTTACTCGTGAGAGATAATAAATACGTCACTGTCCAATTATACATACCAGCATCATCATTTTTCTGTGTGTGTGTGTAGGTCAGTTTTTTCTGTCCCACTTTGGAAGCTGTCAGGGGCAGGCCCTTGGTCACTGGAGTCCTTCCTGTACAGCATCAGATTTAGCTCCATGGGTAGGTGGGTCCCTAATAATGGTTTTGGTGCTGGAGGACAGCCATGGAGAGCTGGAGATGTTGGAGGCATTGGTGGTCATCAGGAAAGGCTGGAGGTGAGTTCTGGAATCGAATCAAGACCCCTTGCAGCCCCAGGGCTACAGATAGGAAAACAGAGAAGGGCTCCTGCCCAGAGATTGGCCAGAAAAGAAAAGAGAAGAAAAGAAAAGGGGTGCGTGCAATAAAAGGCAGGGCGAAGGGGAGGTGAGATACAAGACAGGAAAATAGGTTTTCTTCTCCCAGAACATGGGACACTTGCTGCTGATGACAGAAGGATTCACTCTCAACGCGTATTGGGGCCAAACTGAAGTTTTTTTCTCCCAGAAGTCTATGTTTCATTTCCTGTTGTAATTTGTGGCTGTTTCCTTCCCTGCGCCTCCCCTGGTCAGCTCGTGACAAGTGTGCCCTGGGCTCTTAACGGTTGCCAGCACATTTGTGTGAGTGACAGCGCAGCCTCCTACCGCTGCAATTGTTACACTGGCTTTACCCTGAATGAAGACAAGAGGACGTGCTTGGGTAAAGAGTGTCCCTTGACTCCTATTTCATTTGGTAGGACAACCTAGCGGTAAGCGTTTCTCTCTCCAAGTCTGAAGCCCCTTCCTGTGGTCGGAATCCTCCAGGGGTCCCCAGTTGGCATCAGTAGGAAACAGTTCTCTTGCTACCGTCAGGGAGTCTTCCCTCCTTGATCTGGTTCCAGCCTTTCTCTCTTTAATTAGAAAGAAAAATCAGCTCTGGGCATTTTTTCTACTCCTGGAAGATGGGGATTCGGCCTGATTTGTAATGGTTTAGGCTCTGACCTCATTTGTGTAGCCATTGATGGATTTATTTGTTCAGCAACTGTTCTTGGAGCTACTGGGACACATCATGTACTGTAATTAGGTCCCGAGGAAGGGACTGGGGACAGAGCAGTGTTTTGTACCTAGCAGTGTCCTGTCTTGCACATCTTTTGTTAAATTTATTCCTGAATCTTTTATTCTTTTTCATGCTCTTGTGAATGGATCCATCTGTCAATTTTCAATTGAGCTACATTGCAGTTGCCCAATTTTCTATGGGGACTTTGAATTAGACCATCCCACTGAGCTTCTGCCCTCACAGTGCTTATAGTCTATCAGTCCAGATACACTAAAAAAGTATCCTAAGTCACTAAGTGACGGATGGAGATGGGATTTGGGCTGGCCATCCTAACAGGTTCAATAGGATTTGGACTGGTAGGTGGACTACATGTTATCAAGTGCGTGTTTGGTTCCCCAGCCTGTGTCATGTCTTTGTAGAATGTAGGGAAAAATGTAGGAGGAAAGGGCCTCCCACTCTGTCCTCAGGCAGGAGTGCCACTCAGTTGGAGGATTGCACACCAGTCTTCAGACCTGGGAAGGTCTGAAATTCTCTTATTTCTATTAGGCAACCTGGGTGTGGGGAGCTCTGATATTGAGTAGGAATAGCTGCCTCATGGAATTATAGGAGGAAGCTGAAGCTAACAGCATTATTGTTCTCCCAGGCTCTTTGCTTAAATGTCAATACATCTGTTAGTTCCAAAGTATTTATGGGCAAGAACTAGAACTCTCAATTTAAACAAGTGTGTATACACACACACACACACACACACACACACACACATATATGTATGTATTAAGATTTTATTTATTTATCTTTAGAGAGGAAGGGGAGGAGAAAAGGAGAGAAATATCAATGTATGGTTGCCTCTCATGGGTCCCCTGCTGGGAACTGGCCTGCAACCCAGGCATGTGCCCTGACTGGGAATCAAATCGTGATTGTGTGGTTCGCAGGCCCAAGCTCAATCCACTGAGCTACACCAGCCAGGGCTATATAGTTTTTTAAAAAAAAATATTTTGTTTATTTATTTATTTAGAGAGAGAAGGAAGGGAGAAAGAGAGGGAGGCATCAGTATGTGAGATACATCGATCAGTTGCTCACATGCTCCCCACTGGGGACCTGGCCCACAAGCCAGGCATATGCCCTACCTGGCAATCAAACTGGCGGCCTTTTGGTTCACAGGCAGGCCCTTAATTCATTGAGCCACACCAGCCAGGGTAAATTATCTAGTTTTAATTCTTGAAGTATTTTGGCCACACAAATACAGGTTTTTCTCATTTTCATTCTTTAATGAGAATACAGTATCATTAATGATGTTATCTCTGCATCCATGGCTTCCCACCATACTGCCCTTTTAAAATTTTACTCTATATCACGGAAAACTGCAGACAATCACAAAAGTATAGAGAAAATATAATGAGCTCACATACAACCATCACCCAACTTCAGCAATGTAAACTGGTCCCCAACGTTTCCTAATTCACTTTCTTCTGTGACAGTAACCTTCTGAAGTATTTCCTCCTCTTTCTGCGTGCTCTGATCTCCTTTTACCCTCTAGAAAATGCATTCCGGTAAGTCTCAAAAAACGGACCCATCGAATCGCAGGTTTCCCGACTTGCTGTGATTTCTAATTAGCCGTAACATGTCACGTACTGTCATTGTCACCAGCCATTGAAGAAGCGCGAAGCCTCGTCTCCACAGACGATGCCTGTGGATGTGAAGCCACGCTCGCGTTCCAGGAGAAGGTCAGCTCCTACCTGCAGAGACTGAACACCAAACATATCCTTTCTGGAGGGTTCTCTGTTGCCGCTGAAAGCCAGCCTTGGCACTACGCAGTGAGCCAAACATTTTAGGATATTCCTCAGGGTAAGGACCCTCCCTATTTGTTAAGTTTTAAGATGAGCACTAGTAATACTGAAGAGCTTTTATTTTTTTAGAGTTCCTTTTCAGTGTTTTAAGAGACTTTCACTTATTTAATATTTACAAGGAAAAGCTACCTATTTCTTTCTCTAGTGTTTTTCCATAGCAGTGGATTACGAGCAGTATGAGAGCTCCTAATTGAGTTCTTATGAACAGATGGAGCTATTATGCTATGATTTCTTAATACGGCTTCTTAGTTCAGAATCTGTACCTGCTCAGAAGAGGCAGCTGATGAGTGGGCTGTGAGCGCAGATGACACAGAGCTGTGTGTGCCGGCCAGCCAATTGGTCACAAGGCAGATTTGAAGTGTAACACAGCACTATTGCTGAAACTTCCAAAATCAGTTCTTTAGCCAAAGTCATAATTCAGGAAAAGTACTTTTCCTTAGCACAGCTCAAGTTAACAACACTGTTCCTAGGAATCTGAGAGGAGTGGAATTCAAATTGTGCAGGGACACCCTAGGGGTACACAGAGACTTTTAAGGGGTCTGGGTGTGTGGAGGGGAGGGGAGGGGGGCAGAAAGTTGTGAAGGGATGTTTCCGAATCCTTCACTTCCTTAAATTGAGCCGCCTAAAATGCTACTTGTAGTTGGCATTCTCTCTTCCCATCCCTCACTTCAGAGTCACCATGCTCCTAACCTTACACAAGAAAGGCACACGTCTCGAGTAGCCTGAACCTCCCCAAGGTGAATTTCTTGGAGAAGTGAGATCTCCGGAGAGTCAGACAAAGGGACAGTTCAATGGCTTTTTCCAACCAGTGCTTCATAAACACTTCTCCCCCAATCCATTCCATCGAGAGACACCTTTTCAATGAAATTTTACCTTTTATTTTGAATGATTTTACATCAAAATTTGTTACCTATTTGTTGTTTGGATCCATTATGTGCTCGTAGTAGCTGTGATTATAATCCAATCCAGATGATTTAAAAAAGTTGGGGCCTCATGGTCAGCGAAAGTCATTGAAAGGTAATTTCAATAGAAATGTGTGTGCTCGTTTGTGTAAGTTTACGTCAGAGAAGTACTATATAGAGTAATCAAGCAAAGGTTTCCAGGGTTCAAAGTAGAATAAAATTCTGTGGAGAAAGTAGAAAGGAAATATAGGTTATTTTATTTTTAATATTTTATTTTAGAAGAATGATACTAGGTATCAATTCAGTGTGGGATACATTTGAAAGATGGATATAAATTTTATTTTAAAGTATTTATTTCTTTTTAGGGAGAGGGGAAGGGAGGGAGAAAGAAAGGGAGAGAAACATAAGAGTGTGAGAGAAACATCGATCAGTTGCATGGTCCCCAAGTGGACACGGGGCCTGCAACCCAGGCATGTGCCCCGGCCTGGAATCAAACCAGTGACCTTGTGCTTTGTGGGATGACGCTCAACCAACTGAGCCAGCTGGTCAGGGCTAAATTTTATTTTTGAGAGTCGATATTTATAATAGCAGAAATTGCATATTTTATAACTAAAACTTATGATGAAAATTTTCACATAATTTAAATATGCATAAGACATCTGCCGCGGTGTGGCCGCAGCAGGGTCCAGGGATTCCTGAAAGGTGGGTAAGGCGTCGGCGGCGGTGGGTAACAGACGACAACACGCCTCAAAGGAGAGTGAAGCTCTGTTCTGTTTATTGCAAGTACAAGCAGGTTTTTATATTTTAATTTTTGGTAGTGATTAACATTTGCAGGTGCATAGCATGATCGGTTAAGCAGAAAAAATCAATACAAAGGTAACCAGGAAAAGTACGAAAGTTCCTATAGTTTCAGTTATGTTAAACAAAAGTTGTTTTGACTAGGAGAACCATTAATCAGACTATTTGAAATAGCCCTATGTACAGAGTTTGAATGTCTTATTGTCTATTAAAGTTCTCAGAAGTTGTCATGGGGCAAAAGGTACGCTAGACCGAGCAGAGGTTAGGAAACTCATTATAAGCCTTTGTGATGTCTAACTTAGCTATCTATCTTTCTGTCTAAAATGTTTCTTTATGTATTATGGACTCTAGTTCCTTGGTAATAATTTCTACATGCTTAGTTTGTAGTACCTAACCAGCTTCTCCTGTTTCTTTGTCTGTCTAATTCTAATTGACATATATTCATATTCAAGGTAAAGGAGGGGCTGTTATTCCAACAACTTTTAGACATTCAGGGGCTATTTCATTAGAGGGGATTTTTCCATCCTTTCAGGCAGTTCCGTGGGGAATACTAATGTTTTCCCCTGTGAACTGTCCCTTCCTCTTGGGTGATTTTCACAGGAACAAGTAAGTACTGTACAATGCCTATATTCAGTAGCAAGAGTAAAATAATTAAAATAAAACAGCCAATTGTTAACCCATTTTGGATGCCACGTTCTCTTCTGTGGAGACGAGTTCCTTGAACTCAAGTCCTCCATGCCCAGACCTTGTCAGACAACATGGTTGGAAGAGGACGTGGCAGGCATCGCTTATTTGTCAAATTATTTTAGGAGACATATGGGCACAAATGTTTGAAGACTACTACTTATATAATGCTCTCTGAAGGAAAGAATTGCTGAGGTTTAGATTACATTACCCTTTTCATGAGAAAGCAATTTCACTTTTTAAAAATTTACAGTTAATTCTTTTATTTCGTATTGAAGTGTTTGAACGTCTGTTTATATTTTCTAATATCTAAAAATAATGGTGTTGGCCTTAACAACTACCCACTTGATGACATTTTGGAGAAGCTGCAGGCAAATGAACACGGACAAATACATCGTTAAATTGCTCAAAATTTTCGCTTGGAAATATGGAGAATTTGGTATAGTTAATACTTTTGCACATTGCAATGTTCCTGCTAATGTTCTGCCATTACCAATGCCTGGGTATTGCTGGGTGAGTAGTTTGAGGACCTTCTAGAGAGTCAGAATGATTCTCCTACAGAAATAAACGTCCAGGTCCTTGTTAAAAGCAAAATTTAGTGTCTCTAAGCTATGACTGTGAAAATAGAGTGAAAGGTTTAATGTTCCTTTATTGACTAATTGAGCCATTTCATTTTTTTTAGTTTCTAAGTTGTCATTCTATTCTCAAACACAAGTCTTCTGTTTCTACAGTACAATTATGTTCATACTATGTATTCATTATGGACATTTTTAAATGTATAGAAGTATAAAGAAGTCAATAAAAGTCACCTGTACAAAACTACTAATACTACACCATTTTTTCAGTGTTATTCCTTTACAAGATAAATGTATATTTTTAATTGTTCTTTTAAAAAATGTATTGAATTTATTGGGGTGAAATTGGTTATATAGATTTCAAGTGCACTATTCTATAACATGTCATCTGTATATTGTAATGTGTTCCCAACTCGAAGTCAGGGCTCCTTCTGTCACCATTTGTTCCCCCTTTACTGTCTTCTGCCTGCACCCCCTTCCCTCTGGTAATCACCATATTATTGTCTATGCCTACGAGTTTTTTTCATTAATCCCTTTACCTGTTTCACCCAGACCCCAACCTCCCCTTCCCTCTGACAGCTGTCAGTCTGTTCTCTGTCTATGGCTCTGCTTCTACTTGGTTTTTGTACATGGGACTCAACGTGTAAGTGAAATCATATGATATCTGTCTTTCTCTGACTGGCTTATTTCACTTAGCATAATGCTCTCCACAAAGGGTAAGACAGCATTAATGCTGTCACAAAGGGTGAGATTTCCTTTTTTTATAGTGGCCAAGTAGCATTCCATTGTGTAAATGCATCACAGCTTTTTTATCCACTCATATACTGATGGGCACTTGGGCTGCTTCCAGATCTTGGCTATTATAAATAACGCTGCAATGAACATAGGGGTGCATATGTTCTTTCAAATTAGTGTTTTGGGTTTCTTTGGATAAATTCCCAGAAGCAGAATCACTGGGTCATAAGGCATTTCCATTTTTAATTTTTTGAGGTATCTCCACACTGCTTTCCACAGTAGCTGCACCAATCTGCATTCCCAGCAACAATTTGCAAGGGTTCTTTTTCCTCCACATCCTCACCAGTACTCGTTTGTTGATTTACTGATGGTAGCCATTCTGACAAGTGGGAGGTGACATCTAATTGTGGTTTTAATTTGCATCTTGTGATAACTAGTGATGTTGAGCATCTTTTCATATGTTTATTGGCCATCTGTTATATACTCTTTGGAGAAGTGTCTATTCAGGTCCTTTGCCCATTACATTTTTTAAAATATTTTATTTATTTATCTTTAGAGGGGAAGGGAAGGAGAGAGGAAGGAAACATCAATGTATGGTTGCTTCTCGTTCATCCCCTGCAGGGAACTGGCTCCTGCGGGAAACTGGCCTGCAACCCAAGCATGTGCCCTGACTGGGAATCGAACCACGATTGTCTGGTTCACAGGCCCGCGCTCAATCCACTGAGCTACACCAGCCAGGGCTACATTTTTTTTTTATTTATTGATTTTAGAGAGAGGAGGTGGGAGTGGGGAAGAGAAAGAGAGAGAGAGAAACATCTATCTGCTGTTTCACTTATTTATGCATTCATTGGTTGCTTCTTATGTGTGCCCTGACTGGGAGTCGAAGAAGCAACCTTCGCGTGTTCGTATGACACTCTAACCAACTGAGCTCCTGGCCAGGGCCTTTGCCCATGTTTTAATTGGATTCTTTGGGGGGTTTTTTGGTGTTGAGTTTTGTAAGTTTTTTATAAATTTTGGATTTTAACTCCTGATCAGATGTATTGTTGGCAGATATGGTCTTCCAGTCAGTGAGTTGTCTTTCATTTTGTTGATGGTTTCCTTTGCTGTGCAAAACCTTTTTGGTTTGATGTCTTCCCATTTGTTTACTTTTTCCTTTTCTCTTGCCTGAAGTGATCTATCAGAAAAAAATATCGCTACAAGAAATGTCTGAGATTTTACTGCCTATGTTTTCTTCTAGGATTTTTATGGTTTCGAGTCTTACATTTAAGTTTAACACATTTGGAGTTTGAGTTTATTCCTGTGTACGGTGTAAGAAGGTGGTCTGGTCTGTTTGGCATGTATCTATCCGATTTCCCCAACACCATTTATTGAATAGACTATCTTTACTGCATTGGATGTTTTTGCCTCCTTTGTCAAATATCAGTTGACCATAAAAGCATGGGTTTATTTCTGAATTCTATTCTGTTCCATACACTGGAAACTTTTGATCTATTTTTTCTTCATAGTATAGTCTAAACCATTCTTATTACTGAGAGTATAGATTTCATATAATATTTACACATGAAAAAGTTCCTTTAAATTGAGATGAATATAATTTAGAACTGTGTCTTGAATACTCTTTGTTGCTCATTTTTACTAGAGTATTACTGAAGCTGTGATCAGGGGATTGTAATACACGCATCTAATGGGGTTAACACAGATCGAGTGAACATTACATGCCACTTTTAATTCATTCTGATGTTTGAAAGAAACACACAACTAAAGACATTACTTGTGAATTAAGAGTATTATAACTTTTTACCAAGGACAAAACCCCTAAATTTATTATATTCTTTTACTTTATGGGTCAATAATAAAAATATCTTTATAAATATTGCTGTAACAAGTAACAAAACCTAATGTTGTCTTTTTAAATGTTAGCGATAAGCCAAACTTTTTTCACTTACATATTTGACACATATAATTTTTTTTCAGCATTAAAGCCTCACTTTGAAAAGAAAACAGTCCTTTAAATTGTGTCCTACCCAATTCTTTATTTTTTGGTTTGCTTTGTCTTTAGTATAATAAAAATATCTTTATATACTATTACTGTCATGCCTTTTTTTTGCAGGGTGGTGATTCATATCAATTTTGTCTGTTAACATATTTCTTTAAACTGGATCATTATGAACATATAACAGTTTCTTTTCAAAGAACATAATGTTGTAACACTTTGTATAATTTAAATATGATGCTCTTAAGGTTAAAAATGTAAGTTCAGGTTAAATAGAAGAGCTTAATCAAGAATGTTGTTGAAGAGGGAAGAGGGAAAGCAAAATTAGCTAAATTTAGATTAAATAATGATGAGGGTATATTAATATATGTGCCTGAAAAGCAAATATAATAAAAAAGAACAGTGAAAACCCAGAAACCATCAGAAACCTAGAATATAAACTTTAAAGGGAATAAATGAAAAATAAATACATCAAGGCAGTAATAGTATATAAAGATATTTTATGAAAGATGTATTGTTATTTCCCCACACTTTTGAAAGGACATGACAGAGCAGTATTATTTTACAAACTTGGCTGGACAAGAATCAGTAACATACTGTATATTACCATATCACAGAGCAACAGCGCTACAGAAGGAATAAATGAGAGCCCATGTTCAAGAACTAGGGAAAGATGTTGAGAATTGATTTTTCAAGAGTGTGACCATTATAAACTAGCTTCAATCAATCCTGTCTTAAATTTGACCAGTTAGTTGGGATCCTTATATAAGACTCATTTGCTTCAGGAGTCCAATATAGGGAGCCTATGAGGAGGTGCCAACATGTCTTGGGAATTAACAGTTTGGTGCGGAAAAATAAATACACATACATTTGAAAACAAATAACATGTATCATCTGAATGGGCTGGGTCTTAAGTCTGGGAAGAATTCCTGAGGGAGACCTGATTGATGCGTTTGGCTAGGCACAATTGGCCAAAAGGGTAAGAACATCAAAGCATATATAAAATCGCCTTGGAAGCAGAAAGGAATGGTGGGGTGCAGAAAGCTTATTGTCTTGCATAGAGTCAGGGCACCACACTAAAGCCATTTTAGGATTGAAGGAAAATCTGATTTTAGCCGGGGTTTACAATTGATAGGAAAGGCACCAGGACCGTTGTCAACTCTTGGGTGCCCTGGGTGAGGCAACAGGCTGAGGAAGGATTTACACATTGTTTGCCTCAGATGGGGAGATACTGTAGATGGAGAAATTGGCTCCTGTTGCATAAAGCACATATTAGATTATGCAAATCAACAATGGTAGCCGTACAATATGGTAAAACAGAAAACCAGAGAAAAATTAAAAATGGTGGAGACAATAACTTCATGAGAGTTTTGGCCCTATCCCTGAAATTGTGGCACGTTATAACTTTTTAAGGAATCAAAAAGCACAAAGAACTGAAAGAAGAAGGTAGAAAAAGAAAAGAATATAGAACAATGGACTCCGGGTGAGAAAATACCAAATACTAAAATTATTAAAAAATGAAACGCTATGATCCAATGGCAATTACATGCTGTAATGGCCCAAAGCTCATACATTATTTTCATAAGGGCCCCTGGGCTCAGTTACAGCTTAAATAACCTGTTAAAAAATCCTAAAAACAAACAGACTGAGCACAAACCCCAATCCTCAGATCTCTCCAGGGAGTTCTCTAATCCCCAAAGGCCCAAGGGAAGAAGGTTTTCAAACTCTGAAAAGGCATGTTTGCAGTTTCATTTGCCCCGAAGGCGCCAACCTACCAAATGCAGTTAATGACTTTTGCCTTTCAACAATGCTGGGGCTTCGGGGCCTTCAAAATTGCAGGGGCGCCTTTCCTCCTAAAAGGATACCGACACCTCCTGCGAGTTTCACAGGTAGGTGTGGCGTTTGCTCGGAGTCTGCAGGGACTCAGCATCTGAGGCTTCGGTGCAGGGCGCTGAGGGTCGGCGACCCAGCCCCGAGCTGAAGCAGAAAAATCCTGAATCAGAGGCCAGGTCCAACTAGAACTCCGGTCCTTGTACAGTTACTGATGCAAAGCCCCTGACGTCCGCGCAGGCGCATAACGTTCTTTGGGCCGAGCTGGGCCGACACCGGAAGTCTCTCCAGGCGCCCCGGATGCGACTGGTTGCCAGGGCGACGGGAGCTTCCAAGAACCGCTGGTTCTGGAGATTGGCGACTTGAGAAGGAGTCCAGTTGTGGACTTTGGCAGTTGGGGTTGTCCTCTCGGGACCTCCAGGATGTTCTTTTACCTGAGCAAGAGAGTGAGTTTTCCCGCGGGGCGCCCTCGCTCCTCGGTTAGCGTAGCCCGCCCGCGGAGGCAGGCGTCCTGGTCGTTGCTTCTCCATCCCTCCTTCGACCTTCCTCCTGGTCCAGCATCGGCCCTCCTCCAGACGGTCCCCGAGCCCCAGACAGTCCTTGGTGGAGCCAGCAGCCCTCTCTTATATACTCTCTCCCATCCCTGCCCCTGGCTGGGTTTTTAACGGGGCTCGCTGGACAGATCAGTGAGTGCTTCCTCCACTTGTTGCTGATCTAGGTGACTTAAATTCTTTGGACCATCACGGGCCGCCGGGGGAAAGAAAAATAATTACAAGAGGGTAGTCTAAGTGTTATGCGTGGAAGGGGAATGTGGACTGATGGAATGGGTTCATATCTTCCACTTAGCTCTTTTAAAAATCTTTCAGGCGACTACCCCGTTGGGTTTCTCCGCCTTCACTTGGTTCTTTTCCAAATGGTAGGGCCCGGCGCAGTTCAGGAACTACGCTCTTTTTCAAAACATCATACACTGCAAGGCTGACCGTTTTTTCATCTTGGGCGGATTTTTCTTAAGCCTTTTTTCTCCTGTAGACTCATTTTCCAACTCCTTCGTAAAAAAATTGTGAGAGTGACTGTGGTTGCTTTTCAGATTGCCATTCCCAATAATGTGAAGCTGAAATGTATATCTTGGAACAAGGACCAAGGATTCATAGCATGTGGTGGTGAAGATGGATTACTGAAAGTTTTAAAATTAGAGACACAGACGGGTAGGTGAATGAATGCAAGCCCGAATGTTTGAACTTGATGGAAAATGTGATTTGCTCATGTTAATGTCAGAATACAAGCCTTGGCTTTTCGATCCCTCTTATGCTTTAGATTTTCCAATCTACACGTCACAAATATTTCTATTTCTGACCTTTTGGGAAGGAACAAGTAGTAGCAGTAAATTACTATATACTGAGTAAACAATGCTCTTTATTTTGCTTTCTTTTGCCAGAATAATATCATTGCAAAGGTGTATGTGTTACTGTCCATGTTTCCATCATGAGAAAAATAGATAGTTAAAAAAATCCTAATATCATCCAGGAATAGGATTGCCTTTCAGAAAGGCAAGAAATGTGAAAATCTTATAATCTGTCACTTTTATTTTTCCATAGTATTTTTTGTTATTGTTTTTTTGTTTTTCTAGATGATGCAAAATTGAGGGGACTTGCAGCTCCTAATAACCTTTCTATGAATCAGAATCTTGAAGGTCATAGTGGTAAGTCATACTTTTACATCATATTTTTGTCTTTAGGGCTTTAGAAACCTATTTAGGCCTTTAGAAATTCTATTTACTGTGGAATTATCATCATTTTCAATAACGGTAATATTTAAAGTAGTCATTTCTACTGAGCTGTAATTCAGTTTAGAGTCATTCAACAACTTTTATTTTTTGTTTTATTTATTTATTTTCTCCCCTTTTTCCCTGGCCTGTGTGTTCTGGGATTGGGGAAAACATCACCACATGTTGGTCATTGACTCACAGCACATACTGTATCTTGTGAAACCAGCCTTTTGGGAGGGATATTGTTGTCCTACTGGCATCATAACTGAGTTTTCAGTAAGCCAGTTCCCCGTTCTATCGGACCAGCTGCTTCTGGGTGATGGGATGTGTGGGAAGACCATTCCTTAACATGGGCATGGCCTTTTGCGAAATGAGCTCTGTGATCAGAAGCATTGCTGAGTGGGGATCGTGATGGTGGATAAGACCTTCTGCGAGCTCATGGACAAGTGGGGCTGGCAGAGGCTTTGTAGGCAGGGAAGGCACATCTAGATCCAAACTATGTGTTATTCCAGCAAAAGGAAATTGTTGCCCCTTCAGTATAATTCACCTGCCATTAGGTCTCAGGCTGACCCTCCTGGGCCACAGTGTTTTACTGGACTTGGCATTGCTCTCTGCTATGATTAGCTTAGGTACTTAGCCAAGGTGGAGGCCAGGGGCATTTTGTGAGTGAACTCCATATTTTTTTTGAGATTTAATTTATTTATTTTTTTTGGAGAGATAGGAAGGGAGGGAGAAAGAGAGGGAGAGAAATTCCCTGACTAGGAATCGAACCTATGACGTTTTGGTTCACAGGCTGGTGCTTAGTCTACACCAGCCGAGTCTGAACTCCATATTTTTAAGCCCGCACACAAACTCCATATCTGCTACTATGGTTATTTTGTGCAGAGTCTTACTGAGAAACTCCTGGGCTGACTGGGGTAAAAAGCAGGTGCACATCCACAAAAATATGCCCTCTTGTCCACTTGGTTATTGAAAACCTCCTCCAGACTGACTGCCCTTGGTGAGGGAGCATTCAAAAAGCAGGCAGTATATTTGTATTCCATGCTCACTCCAAGAGTTCCATCCACATGTCTCTTCCCCAGATCTCCTCCTCATCATTTTCCAGCCTTGTTCTTTCTGAGTCCCAGACCATCTAGTAAAACCATCAGCCCTCAAGTTAGTGCAGATCCTTACCTCAGGCTCTCTCTCAGTTCAGCCAAGGAGGACCACCGAAGATGTGCTTGAACTTCCGTTCGTGGGGAGGATTTCCCTAAACCACTCTTGTACAGACACTGTGTTGACCTGGGTTGTCACGAAGCCGTTCTCCTCTGGCTGGTGCTGATGTATCTGCAGAACCATCTGTAAACTGATCTGATTGCAGTCACCTGGCCAGAAAGAACCCGTTGTGGATCCATCCGCGTAGTCCTGTCCTTCAAGGGCCACCACTGTGGTCTTGTTCTGTGCTCTTTGGTGGTCTCTAATGTTGTTATATCTTCATGGCTTGATTTGTTCATTTTAGATCTACATGGATTCCCCACTGTGAAAGATGAAGGTTTTGTTTACTCTCCCATCTATTTTTGGCAATTATATTGATTTTTTATTCTAGTTACCTTAGCAATTTTAAATATGTGCTTAAAACACTCAGTCCTTATGCCCATAACGTGAGAAAGCTGTTCTGGGGGCTTTCTCTGTAAGATGAGGCCGTCAGTGGACCTCCTGTGCTTCCCTCCACTCCCCACTCCCCGCCCTTCTGCCTCCCAACTTCTGCAGGTGTAATGTCGGAGTTGATGGCATTTCAGTCTGTTCTTACCTGTAGATTGATTTTTCATATATATATATATATATATTTAAAATCATATTTTATTGATTACGCTATTACAGTTGCCCCAAGGTCATAGTGGTAAGTCGTGTAACTTTTAAATCATATTTCATCTTTAGGCATTTAGAAACCATCTGTTGCAGAATTATCATTTTCAATAATGTACCATTTAAAGTGATCATTTCTTTTTTTTCTAAGATTTTACTTGTTTTTAGAAACAGGAGAAGGGAGGGAAAAAGAGAGGGAGAGAAACATCAATGTGTGGTTGCCTCTCATGTGCCCCCTATTGGGGCCCGCAACCCTGGCACGTGCCCTGACTGGGAATCAAACCTGCCACCCTTTGGTTCCAAGGCTGTCACTCAATCCACTGAGTCACACAAGCTGGGGCTAAAGTAATTGTTTCTACTGAGCCATAATACAGTCCAGAGTCATTCAACAACTTTTACATTACATGATTAAACACCATCCTCAATAAATCTGAAAAAAGTAGCTGTTATTTTGCATATTGGAAAATGCCGTATCTGTCTATGGATGGGATATAATCTTTTTGACAGTTTGTCCCATGGTTCCAGATTAACGTAGACTAAAGAGATGTCACAACCGATGCACTGTGTAATCCTAGACTGAATCTTGAAATGAGAAAAATGAGTATCTATAAAGGACACTATTTAGATAGATTTTTATAGATTAATAAAATTTGAATGTGGATTGTGGGTTATGGGATAATATTGTATCAGCGTTAAATTTCTTAAGTTGTAATGTGGTTATGAAAGAGAATGTTCTTTTTTTTAAAATTTATTTATTTATCTTTAGAGAGGAAGGAGAGAGGGAGAGAAACATCGATGTATGGTTGCCTTTTGTGCATCCCCTGCTGGGAGTTGGCCTGCAGGGAACCTGCCTGCAACCCAGGCATGTGCCCTGACTGGGAATCGAACCTCGATTCTCTGGTTCGCAGGCCCGCGCTCAATCCACTGAGCTATACCAGCCAGGGCTATGAAAGAGAATGTTCTTATTCTTAAGAAATACACACTAAAGTATTTAGGGATTGCAAAAACTAAATGAAATAAAACAAATTTGTCCTGTAACCCAGAGGTTTAAGATATGCTCAAGAGTGTGTTACCAATAGAATGGAAAGCAAGGGAGGGGGAGGGTGGAGAGAGAGATTAGAGTACATGACCACAGCAACCCCTAACCCCCTGAAAAAACAACCAGGTACTTAGTATGATGTCCTTTGGGCATTAGGCCCCTGGGAGCCTGGCCAGTTCAGTACATCTTACGTTTGGTTTTGTCATCAGATGTGTGGCAGTTGTTGCAGCTGACCGTGATAGGTACTTCGTTGGTGAGAAATAGGAACAAAAATGAAAAATAATACTATGCATCATTCTAAAAATGAGTGATAATATTAAATGTATCCTATGAATATTTTTGACTATATTAAAGACTGGTAAGTTGGACAAGAACCGTACTAATTTTAACATGCTCTTGGTGTTTGTCATAAAAATATGTGTGAAATTAATTACAGTTTCTAAATCATTTTACATTTTTTTAGGTTCCGTTCAGGTTGTCACATGGAATGAACAATATCAAAAGTTGACTACCAGTGATCAAAATGGGCTGATCATTGTTTGGATGTTTTACAAAGGTATATTAGGAGAGTTTATTTAATAATCTTTTCACAAATTGGAGTCTGGATTGCAGGACCTGAATGGGGAAATCACGTCTTTGCCATAGAGCCCTTCTAACCAGCGGCAGGAGTTCATCCTGACTGCACACGGGTGATGTTTCTGGATTTATTGCTCCGTACTGAACTGTGACCTTGTATTGAGAAAGTGAATTAGGTAACTGTTGGTCATCTCCAAAATTAACTTAGACTCTTACAGAATAATTTCTGCTGGAGGTAGCTCTTGTTTCTCCAGGGTTTCTGATAAGAATTAGTTTCCATGTGGTTAGTGACTAGAGTTGGTTCAGTAGATAACAACATGTTTATTATGAAGTCAAAGGGAATAATTTATTTCCTTTATTAACTCAGTTAGCTTCCTTTTCTTTCACAGATACAGATTTTTATCTCAGCTCTGATGGCTGGCTCACAATTTGTGTCTTTTGCCCACAAGAGAGAGTAAGAGAAGGATTAATTTAGGTGCACCACTGTTGCCAAAAAGACCCTCAAAAAACAAAACCCCTCATAATACATGTTCTGTTGGGGCCTGTAGCCGTCATCTTTACATGAAAAAGGTACCCTAGTTCATGTGTGTTTTGAAAATGTTCAGGGTATACCATTTTAAAATTCTTAGTTAAAAGATATGGCATTTTTAAACTTAAGTACCTGAATTTATCAATTTTTAAGAAGTTTGTGTGTGTGTGTCTGCGTGTGTAGAGAGTAGAGTGAGAATGTACAGGAGGTTAGGATACACTTCGTCTTTCTCCAAGGTACGTTCTCTGGGCCTTGGTCCTGCCTCTGGTGACAACCCGCTCTGACCTGTCGCCTGGCTGCGGCCAGCGTTCCCTGTACTGAGCGCGGTAAAGCCTTTTAAAAACCACAGACAAAACAGAATAGACTTGTGATTTGCCTCATATTTGATTATACCTTGATACAGTTCACATCTTACTCACACCTGTGCACAAGAATATTTTTGTCATTCAGCATTGGTGATGTGACATGTGAGATAAACTGTTTAAAATGTTTTTCAGGTACATTTAGAGTTTTTACTTAATGTGCTTATGTTTCATATGCTTGTAATTCATCACTGGAGAGTTTACACGCACTTGCAAAGTTATTGTGGCTGTTTTGTTTTTGTTTGGTTGTTACCTGAAGTGTGTTCAAGTGGGAAAAGTTAAGCCTTGAGAAAATCCGTTGCTTTGGCCCTTGGAAAACAAATGAAGTTTTATTTTTGTAATTGAAAGGAAGAAACAGAGAAAGAGAGGAAAAAAGATGGGAATTTGCTGCATTTTCTGTGATGATCTTTGAAGCAATTATTAGTCAAGGCCTAAGTTAATTTTTCATTTTGTTTGTGTTGATTTGAAGGTTTTATAGTGTAATGTCTGAGGTGGTAGAAAACTTCACAGTTACTTGTTTCACTTTGTATTTCATGGGAAGTTTTTAAATCTAGGTACCACTTAATAGCTGTGGAAGTTTCACTCATGATTTCTTTCTTCTGTGAAAACAGGGTCTTGGTACGAGGAAATGATCAACAACAGAAATAAGTCGGTGGTCCGCAGCATGAGCTGGACGGCCGACGGACAGAAGATCTGCATTGTGTATGAAGACGGGGCTGTGATAGTCGGCTCCGTGGACGGTAATGTCTCTCTGCGCCCGGGCTGCGGTCGGGCCTTGACTGCTGTTGCTGTCTTTATGGGTTTACACTCATTTTGTGTTAGTCCGCTGACAGAAAAATAAGCATAAAAAGAGAAGACAGTTGGTACGTAATTTGATGAGATTCAAGAATCATTTATTTTTAAGTATGTTCAAGTAAAATCCATTTTAAAACGTTTCTTACAGTGGCACTCAAAAGAAGTAAATTAATTGTTCAGGATTATTTTAAATATGTCTGCCTAATTATATAACTTACTTTTACACTTGTTACTCCGTATTACAGCTATCTAGATTTTAGTTTCAGAAAGGACATAGATATATAATACTTTCTGGTTATTTTTTAAAGTTGATATAATTGACATATGATGTTAGTTTCAGGTATATAACATAGTGATTTGCTATTTTATATATTGTGAGGTGACTATTCAGTCATGTTTTAATAGAGCTGAGCATGAAAACTGTATCTTTCAAATTCCAGTTCACAGATAACACAGAGCTTCTGGAAGTCTCTACCTTTCTTTTAACAAGAAACTGTCTATAGAGAAATAGTTTATCTTTAAGTCATTTTCATTTTTCTGGTTTTAAAGTTTCTATTGTGTGTGGAACTTGGTGTATTCCACAAATGTTTCTGAGAGCCTACAAAATCACAGCTGTACTTATGGCCCAGGTACAACAAAAAAATTAGTGCAGATTTAGATCAGGAGAGATGAGTAACCATTACAGTGCTGGTGCTTGGTGCTAAGACAGGGAAGTACAGCAACATGCAGAAGAAGGATGTTTTGAACCCAGATCTGGAGGGATCAGGGAAGGCATCCTGGAGGAGGTGATGTCTATGATGAGGCATTAGTCACAAGGGAGATTGATATGTAGAATGTCCTAGGTTAAAGAAATAGCATTTGAGGAGGTCCAGAGGGTTTGAACTTAGCCCTACATTTAGAAAATATTTTGAGAATCAGTATAGTATAAATACTAGGGAGAAGAGTTGTATGTGATGAAATTAGAGAGATTAGCAGAGGCCACACCGTGAAGATCATAAGTTACAAAATGAGTTTGGATTTACCTCTAGGAGGACTGGGAACCCATGGAAGGTTTTAAGGATGGGAACAGTGGGATCAGATTTGTTCTCTGGAAACATCTCTGTGACTGAAATAGGAAGAATGGAGAAAGGAAAGAAAAGGAGCGTGTGAGCTGAGCATGAGAAGCTATGTTTTTCAAATTCCACTTATGAAATTATTGTAGTGATTCAGGTGAGAGATGATGGTGGATGGCAGCTGCCTAGGGGAAAGTCGAGGAGGAAGCGACCGGATACACTGCAGAGATACTCAGGAGGTAGAGTAGGTGAGACCTTCTCCTGGATTGGAAGTGTCTGGGGTGGTATCCAGGTGTGTTCAGCTTTGGCAGCTGGATGGTTGGTGGTGCCTTTCACTGAAATAAGGACTGTGGGAGAAAGACTGGTTTTGAACACGTTGATTTTGTCACGCCCTAGGACCCCCAATTAAATATGTCTCGACCGCAGACATGTATGTCTGCATTTCAGAAACATCTCGGCTGAAGGTGTAATTTTTGGAATCACCAGCATATGGAGGGTAATTTAAACCATTGGAATAGATGAAAAACCCAAGGGCCATCTGTGATCTAAGAACCAGCATCATTTAATGGATGGCAGAAGAAGAGAATGTCATAAAGCATACTAAAAAGAAGAAGACTTGGAGGCAAAGGAGTACATGGACTCATAGAAACCAAGAAGGAAGGAAGGAGTGAAGGAGTGGGGGAAAGAAAAGTATCCTTGGATTGAGCAACAGGCCGAGGCCCTTGGTGACCTTAGTGAAGGCAGTTGCAGTGAAGTTGAGGGGCAGAAGCCAGATTGCGCTGGGTTGAGGGTTGAGTTGCAGGTGAGAAAGGGGAGACTGCAGGTGGGAATAACTCCTTCATGAGTTTTGGCTGGGAAAGGGGTTGTAGAAACAGGATGGTAGCTAGAGGGGAATCTAGGTTTGAAGAAGGATTTTTTGTTTGTTTTTATTGGAGATGGTAGTTTTGAAGAGGAACAGATCGGACTATGTTTAAATGCTTACCAGAAAGGGCCTGGAGAAAAGTATTTAAAGAAAAGGAGAGGATGTGAATTGTGAGCAGAGGGAGATCTTTGCAAAGCTAGGAAGGGGTTAGACCCGAGAACAGGTCGGGGTTGGCCTTGGATGGGTGTGCTCGGGCATGTACCTTTTTCTTGGTATTGGGGGGCAAAGCAGAAAGGTGTAAATGTGAATTATGTTCTGGATGTTTGAATGAAGGATTCTTTTTTTGAAAGCTTTTATTTTGTTTCCAAAGTAGAAGATGAATTCATCTACTAATTGGGAGTCAGGTCCTGGGTCAGAGTTTAGAAGGGAAGGGAGAAGGTTGGAAACAGCTGCTATTTCAAATGTTAATTAGGTGATTGAGCACATAGTGGTTGCTCCAGTATTTACTGACTGAATAAACTGAACAAACGTGTGAATGCTGTTTAGCAAAACAAAGATTTTTAAAGCAGTTTGTGGACAATCATAACCTTGAACTTCTAATGAAATAATTGTGTTGCATGTTCTGTTGTAGGGAATCGCATTTGGGGAAAAGACCTGAAGGGTGTACAGTTATGGCATGTAGCATGGTCTGCAGACAGTAAAGTCTTGCTTTTTGGAATGGCAAATGGAGAAATACACATTTATGACAGTCAAGGGAATTTTATAGTAAGTATGCATACATATATTCATTAGTTTTATTTACATATTTTTATGTGATTATTTTATATATCATTCGTATATGTGTACGCATTTCCTTATGATGGTTTGTGTAATCAAGAAAGTCTTCAATTCAGGTTTAAATTGTCTACAAGTCTTTTTTAATTAAAAAATCTTCTGGGTTGCTTCAAGGTAACTTAATGCTTTAGTCCCAGTTTTCTGGTGGCCGGACAGAACCAGGTTTCTGTGTGCTGGGGCTGAGGGGGGATGAGCAGGACGATCGATGTGCGCTTTACTCCTGTGTCTTCTCATCGCTGAAGCCAGAGTTCACATGAGATTCCGTGGGTGTTTTTGTAGCTACTAAACGTTGTTTGTGAAAGAATGGAAGACTTAAACAGTAAGGGACAAAAGTCAGGGCCTGCAAAGAAGGTAAAATAAATAGGCCCAGGAAGCATCATCTCAAGAAAGATTCTGGCTTTGCAAGATTCAGCTGTGATGGGTCCCATTGTACGGGCAGCTCTTAGGGTCAGGGCTTTACCTCAGTGCACTCATTAATGGGAGTGAGAGTCGCCAGCTTGTAAGTGACACTTTGCTGTTTTCACAGTACTTTTATATCCTCCTGTCATTTGACTTTCATAAAAACTCTGGGTTTTTTAACCCTCCTTTTGCGTATTCGGAACACTGACACTCAGGGAAGTGATCTGTCCAGTAAGTGGTGGAGCTTGCATTTGAAGCCAGATTTTTAAATCCTGTTTCCTTTGTTTTTTCTATGCAATACTCTGTTCTTACTGATCTGTTTTAAAACATAGAAGAGTAACCTAGCTGATTCTACTCAGATGAAAATGAAGCTGAATTGCTTGGTGAACGTGACGGGAGCGATCAGCATCGCCGGGATCCAGTGGTACCACGGCGCGGAGGGCTACGTGGAGCCCGACTGCCCCTGCCTCGCCATTTGTTTTGACAACGGGCGGTGCCAAATAATGAGGCACGAGAATGACCAAAGTATGTGATCTTTAAAGCAACTTGAACGTGGAGAATTAACAACAGATTTCAAGATTGTCCTGGAGGTTATAAAGTTCTCCAGGCTGTTTTACCGCGATTGCCTCATTGTTTCTTTCTGCCCAGATCCCGTTTTAATCGACACGAGCATGTCCGTCGTGAGCATCCAGTGGAACCACACGGGCAGCGTGCTAGCTGTGGCAGGCGCCCAGAGGGCCGCCGCCCAGGAGGGCGACGCCAACATCGTGCGGTTCTACACTCCCTTCGGCGAGGTGAGTGCCGCAAAGGTGTCCTCTCCTCTCTTCCCGCTCAAATACGCGGCAGGTGAGGTGCGCAAGAGAGAGTGGAGGAAAAGGCACACGCTTTTCACGTTTTTTATGAGGGACAATTTCAGTAAAACTGGGAGGTGTATGTTTTTCAATGAACCTCATCACAAGTCTTCATAGTTTTATTTTGTGGGATTTATTTTATAGTCTGTACATTTAGAAAACCTGATGTTTCACCTAAGAATATCACTGGATTAGTTATTTAGAATATTTTCTCTTTGATCTGAATATGCATCTGTTGTCACAGCTGGTTTTTGAGTTGCATTTGGTGTAATTCAGTTGTTTCAGATTAATTATTTTTAATGTGATATATTAAACATGCATAGTTATTAAATGTATGTATCTGTTTGTCCTTCCTCCACACTTCTAACAGTTTTAATTTGTTGTGGAATAATCAATAGTTTAAGAAAATCTACCTTAATAATTAATCTTAGGTGATTCAAGGTGAAAACATAAGCATTGTTTTCATAAATGCATATGTTAGCCTTTTCAGTAGTATTATTTCTAAATTTAATTTTTAATGAGAAATTTCTTGAAGTGATGGAAAATATCAAATAAGACAATGAATATATTGTGCATTTTAAAGAATTTAGAAAATGAGAACTTATTAGTTAGTAACTAAGCTTAATACATTTTTACATATTTTATTTTCTAACTTTGGAATATATTCAGTCCCTTTAGGATATCCTGTTGGTTTTTAAAAATTTACCATAGACTTCAAAAGTATGTATTTTTGCTATACAAAGACTTCACCAATTATTTTTAATACTTTAATATTAACATTTTTATATGTTTAGTAATTTTTATAAGAATAAGAGATGATGTCAGCTGATACTTTTGAATATGTATCTTAAAGTTACCCAGTCAACTCTGCTCTAGAGGCTGGGTGCTGCCTGTATATGGTCAGTTAATAGGGTTTTGATAGATGTGGGTGCCAAGGAAAACCAGAAGCATAGTTCTCAAGCATAGTTCCTAAATAAGTAAGAACCTGATGTTTATTTTGATGTTTCTAGCCTTTCTCATAATTGCCATTTTTTATTGGTTATTTTCATTCATTGCCATTGGCTTATTTATCATTAAATTGTTTTAACTGCCTATTCTGTTAGTTCAGCCTTCTCCAAGTAGAAAAACATGGATTCTTAGTCCTATCTTGCATTATCTTGCTTGAAAAGTGTGAGTGGATTTTACCATAGTTGTAATTGAAAGTATCTAGCATAGTTCCTCTGTGTATATTAGTCACTTAATATTTTTTGAAGGCATGAATATATATGGGAGATTTATTTTTGGAATTTTTTTTATTAAGATAGGGAAGATAACTTGGAAGGAAGCTATCAAAAGATTTAAACTTAAGGATAACCACAGGGGAGAATTTGCTTTCTATTCTGAGAGCTTGGGTCTTCCAGGGTTTGACCTGTGGTCTCAACCCCCCCCCTCCCCAATGAGTAGGAAGGAGTAGGAAGGAATAAGCGTGGGCTTGGATACAATTTGGACTGTTTTCTCAGTGAGGTTCCACTTAAAGGAGTTTTTTTAACCCCTGAGTCTCAGTTTACTTATTTTCTGAAATAAAGGTAGTGCCTCATGGTGCTCTTATAAAAATTGAGGGAGATAATGAGCCGATGCCCAGCACAGTGCTGAGTCAGGGCTTCCCAAGGTCAGGTTCCTCTCCTCACTGCCTGGTCTCCTGCTGGCTGCTCTGCAAGGGAGGAGGCTGCCTCATTCTCCTGCCCCCAGAGGGCCCCCCCCCCCAAATGCTAGNCCCCCCCCCCCCCCCCCCCCCCGCAAATGCTAGGAGGGCTGTTGTGAGGGTCCGCCTGTGCCCTGTGGTCTCACGCAGGCAGCAGGGCACCTAGAGGGGACCCTCCCAGGTTAAAGCTTTTGTCCCTATTGGTTTCCCCAGCAGGTGAAGTTTCAAAGTTTCATACATTAAATTTGACTTCAGAGCATATCTGCTTAACAACAAGGGATACCAGTATAATGTATTCAAATTCTTGGGATTATCCTGCTCTGTCAAATAAGCATAGATTTGAAATGTTTTCTTTTTCTGGCCACATTTTAAAATGTCTATATGTTCATTTTTTCACTCACTAATTTAGCCATAACATGTAGTGTGTTAGAAGAAATTAACTTGAATTTACTATACATTTATTTACCTAATAAATACTTATTGAGTGCCTGTTTACTAAGCAGTCTATTAAGGGTTAGAGTTAGGGAAATAAGTGTGAATATGACAAACTTAGTGCTCTCAGCTGGCTCACTGTCTAAATTCTCCAGACCCCTGGAGGGAGAAGAGAAGGCAGGAAACGACATGTAGGCTGTAGACATGTAGGCTGTATCTAGAAGGACGGGTGGAGGTGCTGCAGGAGGGTGGAGAAGAGTAGCGGGGGTTGGGGAGAAGGAAAGGAGGGGTTGAGGTAGAGGGGACACTCTGCGAGCCAGAGGTGGGGAGGCACAGCACTTCCTCCGAGAGAGAGCCCAGTCATTGTGGCCTAATGGTGGGGCATCGCGCAGAGTGGGGTTTCCTCTTGGAAGGGAAAAGGCTCCACGCTATGCTGCAGAACGTGGTGGCCGGGAGCTGTTGTTGGGTTTGAAATGATTAAACATTTAAACAGGCAGGGTAGGGTGTGATCAGATCTGTGGTCCAGAAAGATACGTATGCCAGTGGAGTGGATATTGAATTTGGGGGTACAGGGAGAGGACGAGGAAAGAGATGAAAGGCGAGAATTGCGGTTGGGAGGCCCTTACCATAGTTCATTCAAGAGAGGAGGCCGTTGGGGTGGAGGATGGATGGGGTGGGAGCCACAGGACTTGGGCCTGCTTGGCTGTGGGCGGTGAAGGGGAGGCAAGACTTAAGGAGGGAATATACCGTTACAGGAATTCCTTGAGTCTAAAAAGCACAGTTCCTTACAATGCTAAACTTGGGATGCCTCTTATAGTCAGAGTTGCCTTATTTTAACTAGCAATGTGGGTTTTCTTTCCTTAGTTTACATAAAAATAAGGGTGCATGTTTAAATCTCTGGCATCTTAGATCTGATGAAATTTGGTAATGAATTCTTTGGCTATCGTTTGTAAATTTCTCCTATCGTATGCATAGTTTTCATTATAAAAATTCAAGGAAATGATTTTGAAGTGAGTAACAAGCTTTCACAGGATAGTTTTTGTACCAGTTTTGATCCCTGCTAGGTGGTAATTTGTATTTTATTTAGCTGTGACACTTCAGGTTAAATATAGTTATTTTTTCAGTCTCTAGGCACTTTGAAGGTTTCTGGAAAGCAGATCTCTGCACTGTCTTGGGAAGGAGGCGGGCTGAAAATTGCACTAGCTGTTGATTATTTTATATACTTTGCAAATATTCGACCTGATTATAAGGTGAGTATTATGAGCAGTTATTTTAAAAAGCTGTTTTTTTACTTAATAACTTTGTTATAGTTCACAGTATAATTATGTTTCCTGCATCTATCCACGGCCTCTTTTAGAAGCCGGCTGAAAGGAGGGTTTCGCTGTGAAAGCCTCAGAACTAGGGAGCTTTTCCAGGACGCTCTGTTGATTAGTGACATCGCTCCAACAGTCAGGGTCTCGGCTGGGAACAGGTGGCACATTCAGAGGAGCCCTGGAGAGAGATTGATGAAAGGTTTATTACAGGGTGTGGGCAGGGTTCGGGGGACTGGCAAGGGATGCACACTGAGCACTTAGCAACGGTGGGCAAGTGAGGCAGTGCTGTCCTGGAAACCACAGGGAGGTGGCTGTGCAGGAGGGGTCCCCTTGCAGGAGCACAGCCACCGCCCCTGGCTGGGCAGAGGCAGCTCGGAGGAGCAAACGCTTCAGCCCTGTCTGTCTGCACCTGCTGCTGTCTTCTGTTGGCCAAACCAGAAGGCAAGGGGGCCCAGGGAATGCTGTTCATGGACGTCAGCCTCCAGGGCACAAAGCTGGGTAGAGGGGCAGAGAATGGATCACAGGGAAAATGAGAATAAGCAGCATAGTAACCAATGAGCATTTTGTTTTATCTTAAATTTAATGTTTGATGCAAAATAAGTTCTGAAGTACACGATGGAGCTGGTAGACTACTAAGAGTATTTGTTATTAAAAAGCTTATGTATCTAATTTTTAAAAGGCCTTGGAGAAATGGCTGATTCTAGGACTGGTGTGGGGAAAGTGCAAGATGAACCTGGAGCATCTTCCAGTGTCAGAAAGTAGGAAGCGCTCAAAAGACAAAGGATGGGGGCCTGCCACAGAGACAAAGGGGGCCACTGGGAAGAGCCAAAGATGGATTGATTTGAGCAACAAAGGAAATGAAGTAACATTGGCTTGTAATCCAGATTATCAAACAAATGCCTGGGGGTACAAACTAGTATAAGTAAGTAATTATAATAAATAAATGGAGGAGATGAAACAGATCTTCCCTAAGGAAGTATTTGAGTTTACTTAGGCACCACCCCCTTCAGGAGGTGGAGTGTAGTTGCTCCTCTTCCCCAGTTTGGGTGTGGGTTGCATTTAGTGACTCTCTTCCAAAGAGTACAGATGAAAAGGAAAAGAAAAGAAAGTTACTTTACGGCGGAGGAAACTGGCAAACACTGCCCTGTCCGGGTGACCAAGGTGACATCACACGGACGTCACATGCCCTGTGGTGTGACGCAACAGAAGAGCTCTTCACTTCTGCGCTGTCTTCCTAGAAACCGAGAATCCTAATCTGGGCGTGGGAAGAACGTCAGACAAGCGCAAACTGAGGTTTGTTCTGCAGAGTATCTGACCAGTACATCTCCAAACTGTCAGGGCCATCACAAACCAGGAAAGACTGAGATCCCGTCATAGCTGGGGGAAGCCTAAGGGGGCAAAATGACTGAGTCCATCCTCAGTGGGTTCTGGAAGAGACAAGGACAGTAGGGAAAAACTGGTGAAATCCCAATGAGTACGGAGTTCAGTGCCTAGTACTTCATCAGTATTGGTTCTTAGTTGTCACAAATGTACCGTGGTGATGGAAGATGTTAACAATAGGGGACAAGGGAGAGGAATATAAGGTACTGCATACTATCTTTATAACTTTGTTGAAATCTAAAACTATTTTAAAGTAAAAAAAATTTTTAAAGTAATCCTGGTATAAAAAGTAAACATGGCTTAGCTTTGAATAGTAGACACAGTCATAATGGCGTCAGCTCTGAATATCAAGTTGTTCAAAATCACACACACATATTGGGAGAGTTAGCAGGAAGGGAAAGCTCTAAGCGTCCGAGTTCGGTCATCAGTACCTGTGCGGTATGGGGATAAGTACCCGCTGCAGCTAACAGAGTCGTAATGGCTACCCTGGGGGGAAATCAGGACGGGTCTGTGTTTTGTTTTCATTTTAAGTGGCCCGTGTGGAATTATTTCACTATGAACTCTGTGCACATGCTACTCTGATAAAAAAGTATTAAAAATGTGGATGGGGGTGGGGCAGTGTGGGGAAGGCGAAGCATCTGCTTTTGAACTTGGCTGGGGGAGTGGAGTGGGGCTTGCGGCAGGGTCACTCTTCCTATTGTCCCCTTCATAGTGATTACTGACCACTGAAAAATCTGAAATTTTCACCACTGGAGCTTGAATCTTACCAATTAAAATAAGGAAAGTTAAACCAATTTATTTTTGCAGTATGTAATTTGTTTTATGACTATCTCTATTACTCTTAGATTTTTTGTTATTTTAATGAGAAAAGGTATTAAGCTGAATGTTCAGTCTGTCATCCATTTCTGAAGAATATATTTTGTCAGAACTGATAAACCACATATCTGCAGTATTTCTCGTGTAAAAATATGATAATACAGTTTTTCTTTTCCAATGTTAAATGTTCTTTCCCCTTCTTCTGTTTTTCTTTCCTTTCTTCCCTCCTCTTGCCCCCTCCCTTTCTTCCTTTGATTTTTTCTTAGTGGGGTTATTGCTCAAATACTATAGTTTATGCTTATACCAGACCTGATCGTCCGGAGTACTGTGTTATATTTTGGGATACAAAAAACAATGAGAAATATATTAAATATGTGAAGAGTCTCATTTCTATTACAACCTGTGGAGATTTCTGCATTTTGGCTACGAAAGCTGATGAAAATCATCCTCAGGTAGGTTCCTCGATACCATAACACTCAGATGGGTCAGCCACTTGGCAGAGCCAGGCTGCCGTTACCCACCTTACCAAGCACGGCCTCTCTGCGGGAGGTGCAGTGAAGTACTGGGTCTGCCGGTCACATCAGGCCAGCCCTGCGTTTTGGACAAATCCTATGGCCCGTTGGTTCTACGTCCCTTGTTTTCCCCCAACCAGCTAATCCACTGACATTTTATACTGACTACTTTAGTGCTAAAGCCTTTTGCCTCTGAGATATATTTCAAATAGCACAGTTCTTTTCCAAGTTAAAATTTCATTATCAAAAATGAATATCCAGATGTCTAGTATAAATGCTGAAGAAATATAACAGTGACCACTGTAACACTTTGGACAGTTTTGACGTGGAGAAATGTACTTTTATTTAGAGTTATATTGATTTAAAAATTATTGTCTTGAGCCGCAAAATAAAAAATATAAATAATGCCTTTTAAAGGGGTTATACTAACAGTTTAAATATTTGCAGAAACATGTAAATTTTTCAAAAAAGGACTGCTGCTGTTTTTGGCTGTGTTATAAATTATTTTATCTCATTAAAAAGGATAGGGTTTTTGGTTTAAAGTGGCACATTTGAACAGGCACATTTGGCTGCTTTCTCCTGAAACTCACTAGAACAAAGTATTTTTAAAGAAGTCATAAGCCCGTAGGGACCAGAAAGGGAGAGGAAATGGCAACGTAGTTCTGGAGGTTAGAGAAGCGGTGGGTTGGAGGTGATCACCCTAGCAGACCTAAGAACTCGGAATCCTGACTCATCAGAGGAGAAAGCAAAGAAGCAACCAGCTTCTGTTGCAGAGTCCCCAGGGGACACAGCTCTCGATGGCTCCAGGTGGGGGAAAGAAACAGACAGAACATGACTTTGGAAGTACCAGAGATTGTACAGGAAGGAGAAAACTTAAAAAAAAAAACCCACGCATATAAAGAAGTAGTTTCTAGATCTTTTGCCCCCATTGAGGCCATAGGCAGCTGCCCTTCATCTCACGGGGAGACCGGGGCTCACCATTCAGAGAGGGTAGAGTTTCTGCACTGAAGGGCGTCAAGTACAGGTAAGGGGTGGGGGAACCTGCTGACAAGCAGGCAGTTAAATCATGAGGGTACCACGCTGTTTCCCATTGTCATCTTTTCCCACTGGGTCCCCAGAACACAGAATGTTGGAAGAGTCCTCTAAGGAGAATCGGACCAGTTCCAGAGAAAAGACCTCCAAAAGTAGCCCCATTGGGAGTCCCCAAGGAAATGTCCTTGCCCATTCACCTTACTGAGGACCAGAGTCGATGAGGCTAACCCATAAACAAACAGATTCCAAACAGCTTTTTAGTGTCACCTCCTTCACTGTAAGCAGACAGACAAGGGTCATCAGAGATTTAAGAGAATCATCTGATTTAACATGAAAATAAAACACAAGGAGGAAGGAACTGGGAGGAAGCAGAAACTATTTGGAAAGAACAACAGAATCATTTTAGGAATCTTCAGAGAATTAAGAGAAATTACATCGGTGAAGCAAGGAAAGTGTGCTATAGGAAAGGAAGTGTTTGGAAATTGCAGATATGATAATAGCAATGGAAAACTTGAAAGAAGTGTTAGAAGAGAAAATGAAGGAAAAGTGGAGCAAAAAGATAAGGAAATAGAGAATAGAAGTGAAAATGTAAGAAAAGTAGACTGCTGGTCCCAGAAGGTTAGCATTTGAATAATAGTTCTAAAAAGAGTGAACAGGCATAATGGAGGCTGATAATTCTGAGAAAAATTCAAGAAAATTTCCCTGAAGAAAAATATTTCCATATCAAGTCACATCATTGTGAGATTTCAGAACACTGGGGATAAGAAGAAGACCCTGCAAACTTTCTAAGAGGAAAAACATGTTCTGTAGGACCAGGTAACTTACTGGCATTCAACTTGTCAACAGTAATACTTTGGAGAATTGCTTTCAAAATTCTGAGGGAAAATGATCTCCATCTTGAATTCCATGTCTTAAGTGAAGTATTACTTAAAATGAAGGTAAAATGAAGACATTTTTAGATATACAAGCTTACCGAAAATTTACCCTATGGACTTCCTGGTCTTAGAAAGTTACTTCAGGATGCGGTCTACCAAAATGAGGACTAAAGCAAGAAAAGGGAAGAAACAGGATAACCCAAGAACAGCGGTGAAGAGTGGTCCTGGGGGACAGTCGTGCAGTGTGCCCGGGAGCCATCCCGTGACAGCGGGTCACACAGTTCTGGAGGAAGTTCCAGATGAAATCAGTAGAATTTGTAATGTAGTCGAACCCTTGAGAGGAGATGTGTGTAACTGGGAGGTAATTGGGGACTTGAGTTAGTAATAATTAGAGAAAACTAAGCAGAGAGAAAAAAAATAAAGACAGAGCAAAATGGAAAGGAGAAAGGAGAATAGATCATGATATACTCATCGGTGAGTAGTATTTACATAGTCAGAATGATGTACTAACTGGGTTTTTTAGTTAAAAAAACTTCTGTGAAGTATAGTAAACTCATTCAACCCTAAATTCTGACCTAACACATTTTTAAGTGGTAAAGGGAGGATGGAAGTGTGCTCCTGCGGGGTGGGAGCCATGCTGAGGCGGGTGTCTTTGATGGTGGGGAGTCTGTGGACAGTGTCCTAATCGAAACGAAGCAAGCAGACTGTCATAAATGTGTTAGTACTTAGGTGTGTGGAGGTGGACATCCAAGGGATGAGTTTAAGAAGCTAAAAGTTTATCATTACTCTAGGGAGAAAGAACTGGAAAGTTAGGGGGGGAGACTTGTATTTTTGGTAAGAAGGCTCATGGAACTATTTGAGTCTGTGAGCATGTACCTGGTAAGTAAATTAAAAAATACAAGTTACTTGTGGTATTTTGTGGCAGGAAGAGAGCTGGTTAATTTGAAGTCATTCTCTTAATCAGGATAACATCTCAGTAAAATAGTATTCTCACTATTCTTCCTAGTACAAGACACAGAAGAGGTGCCTAGGAGTAAAAGTTAAAAACGAAACAGTCGCTGTAGAGTGTGTCGTATGCTTGATGGTTTTCCTAGTATGAGTTGTTGATCAGTATTTGCTATGTGGTAACTAATGGGCATTTTAAGTCATTTTCACTGGGTTGGATTATGTTTTTTCTAAATTAACTGAAATTTTCTGAATTTCTCATATTATTTATGTATTGCTTCAAAGGAGGAGAGCGAGATGGAAACATTTGGTGCAACGGTAACAAATTAAATTAGCTCTTATAGCTGATCATAGGATAAAAATGAATATTGAGATGATAGCTGATCCATAATCTTAGAAATATAAATTCTGAAAATTAGCCAGTGTATTTGTGTTTCTTAAGTGGCCTGTTAATAACCACAGTGTTCCATTATTGAGAAATCAGTCTTGGTTTAATTTTAATTTATATTTCTTTATTTTAAATGCTATAGATTATACTTATCTGTTATGCTTCGACTTAATTTTGTCCATTATTTCTCAGTTAGTGATACTTGAAAAAGAGACAAGCATGGTATGTTAGGCATTATTTCCTTTACTGTACGTAAGCAGGAGTTCTGACACCTTTTGTTTTCTTTGTTCACAGTATGTGCTAGTTCTTTGTAATTCTATTGGTACACCTTTGGATCCCAAATACATTGATATTGGTAAGGAACTGTTAATATTTATTCCCTCTCTAATCAAGTTTTATTTGTAAAGCTAAGTCAAAAACCTAACAGTATTTTAAACTTAGAATGGTGTTCTCCAAAATAAGGATGAGCATACTCCTGGTCTGCCAGGTCCAGTTTATGCCTTTTATCACGGTACAATTAATAATGCTCTGTTTCACTGAATTACCCAGTAATATCCTGGTTAGTACAATCCATTGTAAGGTTATTTCATCTAAAATCCTTAATGATCTCACAACTGCTACACTGCCATCATTTACTTTAAAGGGGAATTATAATTGTGTAGGAATTGGTATGCAACGTAATGATTAGTATGTAATAAACTCAGGATTATAGAAAGAATTTTGCCCTTAAACCACTTTTATTATTAATAAACTGCTTGTAAATACCTCTCTTCCATAAAGAACACTTAGCTGCTCATAAAAGTGAGTTTTCTTTTTCCAGAATTTTCCAATGAAACGTGTCTATTAATAGGGACAACTTAAAAAAATTCCTGCCTTTTTGTTTTCAGATATTTGTTACTTCAGATGTACCATTCCCTGTAACCAATAGCTATGAAAGTAATCATTAAGAAATTTCAAATCTTATTCTAAGTATTGTGTTAAAAATCATTGCAAAATATTTTCTTGCTCTTTCACTACAACTTCCAGAAGTTGGAAGTTGGTTTTCTTTTAGAGTATATGGTAGTTATGGGATATGGTATTAGAAAAATTATTAGATTTCAGCAACTTGAAAACCATGGAATTACTGGTGTGTTCTGAATCGGAGAACCAGTTTTTTTCCTTCAGATTTCACGTTTAGCCTTAACAGTCAAATGTTCGTGTCTGCCTTTTAAGTGTTTTATTTTGCTGAGCCCTGTGGGTAATACAAGCAAATCTGAGATACTTATACTGACCTCAGAGATTTTATACTTTATGTTTAGGGTCTTGGGAACTCACTTTTATATCTTGAAACTTTTCAACTCCGTGTCTTATGTTTGTTGCTACATAGGTGTATTTATATGTTTATATATGTGTGTATATGTATGTGAGTGTTCCGTGTTAAAAGGCTCAGCTTAAAGTTACTGTGCACTTGTCACATGAACAGCTTCTGTTTATGACAAACAAAAGTCTAAGGAATGAACTCTGCCAATCTTCAGGTTATATGCTTTTTCTTTTAATATCAAGTTTTAACATAGAATTATAATGATGATAGGATTAGTTTCAAAGTAATTTTGATTGCAGATATTCTATTTTTAAATAAAGCCAGATGTAAATTCTTCACCTTCATAATGGCAAATGCTTGAGGGTGTGATCATTTGTAGTTTGGGGTCTAGAAACTTTTTTTGCAGTCTCTGTGGCTGAGATTTCAACAAACGGTCCTTTCACTGGTTTACTGCCAAAGTAAACTCAGCCAAGGCTCCACATTTTTTTCAAACTGTAAAGTTCCCTTTTTAAGTTTCTATGCCAAATTTTCATGAGGACTGGAGGCTAAAGGAGAAAAAGTATGTAATTGCTATTATTGTAGAAAGTGTGATTTCTGCTTTGTCACTTAGTCTTCCTCCTGACAGTTTCTGTAGACACTCGAGAAGAGAGCTGTGTGCATTATTATAGAATCCGTCTGTGGGCTTCTCTCAGTAGACGTAGTAGTCAGGCACCCTTTTGGGGATTCTTTGAGCCCTGAAACACCTTTGGTGTGTTTCTATTCAAAGTACTCACTCTGCACTGTGATTGTTCATTTTCTTGTCTTTCTTCCGTATATGATTTTGAGCTTCTCGAAGGTCTACATCCGTTCCTTTCTGTACCCCCATTGCCTAGGACTGTACTTGCACCATGACAACTGTATATTGACTGTATGAAAAGATTTAAAACAGAATCCATTTATGTAGTACACCATCAATGAGTATATATTGTTTCAGGTACTGTACTGGATACAGGGAGGGATAAGAAATTAATAATGACATCTCCTGTAGGATGTCTAAATGAATGATGACAGTGGGGTTAATCCATTGAACAATGACTGTTCCTCCCTGCTGTGTGTTAGGTGAGGTGCTGGGTGCTGCATGAGTGGGTATCAGCGCATGAGGATGTCAGGGACGTTTTTCCTATTTAGAGAAGGTTTCATGTAAGCTGGGTTTTGAAAGGCATTCCTTCAGGTGACATTTTAATGAGAGAAAACAGCATTTGTTGAGGAATGAAGGCATGAAAAGTGCCTGAAAACTATCGGGTGCCTGTGCCACAGCTGTGTTAGTGGGAGCAAGGAGGAGCGTTCTAATGGGGCCCCGGAGCACTTGCACCGAGCCTCTGAATGTGGTCCAGGAGGGGCCATTTGGTGAGAGCGTTTAAGTGCGACTTCAGTTTGCCAGCCCCTCGAAGGGCTGAGAAATGAAACGAAGGAAAGTGGCGGAACATTGCAGATTAGGCATTTAATTCGGTCCTCAGCACTTAAATATTATCATACAAGCAGGTTTTACTTCTATGTGAATTCATGGATTTTAAAAAGCATTTTAAATCCTTGCTGGGCTAGCCATTACTACCACCTATCATCACAAAGTTTAATTAATGAAAGCATAACTACTTTCTTAGAGATTTTTTTCTAATAGTCGTGGATCCTGAGTTTCCCTTTCCAGATGTTGAATAGCTGAGCAGGACATGGAGTGTTTTTATCTTGGTTGCGTTTTCTTCCTGAAATATCCTGTTAAAATTTGTTCTTCTAACTGTTTTCTAAAGGTTAGGTCTAGGAAACTAAGAACCAATCTACTGGGTGGGGTGGATCTTTGAGTAGAAATCTTGCGTAATGGTGGATGTAGGGTTAGCCACCTGTGCAGATTTGCTGAGATTAACTGCCATATTGATTCAGAAGGACAGATGTTTCAGGTGTGTTCGTATTTTGTTTTCTCTGTGGACTAGAGGATCTGTACGTGGTTTTATTATGCAGGCCTGTGTGGGTGATACAAGTAAAAACCGTGATAGCAACCACACCTAACGCTCAATAACCCATAGCTGTAGTGGCTGCGGACAGGGATCTGGAGCCGTTACCAGTGTCTGTGCCCCGGCCTCTCCCGCTGTCTGGCTGTGCAGCTTCAGCAGGTTGTTCGGCCGTTTCATCCTTCAGTTTCTACATCTGCTAAATGGGAACGATGATGATCATAATGTCTACTTGAGAGGGCAGTTGTGAGTTCGTACATGTGATACACTGATTGTGTATTAATATAAGTGTATGTTATACATTATAACTATGTAATTATAATTAATACAATTATATTAAAATATATCCCTGGCACAATTTTGGAAACTTTAATAAATATTGGCTTTTGAAATTATTAAGCATTTATTCTGTGCCAGGCATTGTACTATGCTTTTTACTTATTATTTATTTTAATCTTTAAAGCAGCTTTATAAGGTTGGTATTTTATTATTATCTTTAACTTACAGTAAGTAAACTAAGGTTCAGAGAGAATATGTAATTTACCTAAGGCCATGGAGTTAGCAAGTGCCTGTGACTTTAATACAAGAAATCTGACTTTTACTGCGAACCATTAACATTTTAACTTTGAATTAATCAAGCTAATGATAAACTCTTGTAATTATTTAGAATTTATGAAAATAAAGGGGCATAAGTGTAATTTGTAATTGCAGGTAAACATTGGTAAGAGAAATGCTTTTATATGCTCAGGAAAAATGATTATTTTATTAGAAAGCAGTTATGGTTTGTGAACTTTGCATCCCATTAAGGGCATAATAGTCAGTAGCATCAAAGTATCCGGGACAGAATTTACTAAGACTTTTGCGAAGCTCCCAGGATTCAGTGAAGACGGTGTCAGCGACAGCGGAGCAGAGCCTGGGCCTGGCCTGCTGACTCTGCACGCGGTGCCGCCACAGGCTTTGCGGCACCCTTCTCCCAGGCCGTTTTACGGCAAGTTCCCCACAGGAAGGGCTTCTGTCTCCCTCTAGAGTCTGGTGCTAGCACACATTTTTAATAGAAAAGCCCGACACTTGTAAGGAAAACAAAATTTAAATACGATTCACCATACCGAGTTATTTAGCATTTAAATATTCTTGAATTTGAATCCCCAGGTTGTTAATCTGTTCCGTTAACATTATACCATCAGGCTAGTTTCTAACTCTTTGCTCAGTTTCTAAGTCTCTCATTGCCTTAAATGTCTTTTACTTGGCCTTCGGCAAGAACTCCATAAATGGTAGCTGCAATTAACACCATTTGTTTATTCTGGCCTGATAAATGGTGACTTTTCATAATATTTGTGAGTAGAAGAGTAATTTTTGTACCATTTTACCATGAATTCATAAATTAGGTACTAAAATGATCTTTTATGAAGGAGTTTTTGTTTTCATATATTTTCTGTGAACTTATGTTTATTTTTATGTTATTTATTTTGTTTGTGGCTTTGACAAGTTATTTTCCTTCTTTAGCGCTCCATTTCTTTACCTGTAGGATGGATTTGATGAGACTGTCTGTTTCACTAAAGGGTACATAGTAGTAGGAGTTCAAATAAATGTTCTCTAAGAAGCAGAACATATGAAAAAAGTTATATGTTTAGGAAAATATATTCCTAAATTAGGAAAGACCTCTGGAGAATTTTCTTTTCTAAATTAATGAGGAAATACAAGACATATGAGAGCAGAGGGAAGGATAAATGTTGGAACCAAGCAGTAATGGTGGTGGGGATGGAAGGAAAGAATGGGATTTTATTTATCCATTCATTAGTTAATGGACATTTGGGCTGTTTTTACATTTTGGTTGTTATGAATGGTGCTGTTAGGAACATTTGCGTGTGAGTTTTTGTGTGGACATGCTCAATACGTTTTTATTTCTCATGGGTGTACCTAAGCGTGGAGTTACTGGGGCCTGTGGTGACTCTGTGTCTGGCGCTTTGAGGCGCTGCTGGGTTGTCTTCGGAGCGCAGCACTGGGCATTCCTACCGTCCTCCTCATCCCTGCCAGTCCTCAGGTCTGACCGCTGGACCCAGCAGGTGCAGTGGCCGTGGAGTGGCATCACACTGTGCCATTTGCCTGGTGGCTCATGCTGTTGAGCGTCTTTCATGTGCTTAGTGGTCATTTTTATATATTTAACTTTTTTTATTTAATTGTTTTTGTTGTTCAATTACAGTTGTCCCAGTTTTTCCCCTGTTGCTCTCCCCTACCCTATCTCCCTCCCTCCCTAATTTCTTATATCTTCATTGGAGAAGTTTCTATTCAGGTTCTTTGCTTATTTTCTTTTCTTTTTTTTAAACATATTTATTCATTTATTTTTAGGGAGAAGGGAAGGGAGGGAGAAAGAGAGGGAGAGAAACATTGATGTAAAAAATGGGAGGGAGAGAGAGGGAGAGAGAAATATGGACCAATTGCCTCTCCTACAGGCCCTGACCGGGACCGAACCCGCAACCCAAGCATGTTCCCTGACCCGGAGTTGAACTGGAGACCTTCTGCTTTGTGCGACTTTGTCCAACCAACTGAGCCACAACAGTCAGGGCTGCCCATTTTTCAATCAGACTATTTGTCTCTGAGTTATAAGAGTTCTTCACATATTCTAGATACAATTCCTTACCATGTGTATGATTTACCTATATATTCTCCCTTTTGTGGGTTGTCTTTTCAGGTTTTCGGTGGTGTCCTTTGAAGCATGAATGTGTTTGATTTGGATGAAGTCCATTTTATCTACTTTTTCTTTTGTTGCTTGTGCTTTTGGTGTCAGATTTAAGAAACCATCACCCAAGCCAAAGTCACAAAGACCTACTACTGCGTGTTTTCCCTAAGAGCTCTATGGTTAGGTCTTTGATCCATTTTGAATTAATATTTTTGTATGGTTTTACAAGCTTTTGACTCCTATCTGCTTTCCCAGACAGTGTGTAGGGTATGTTGTCTGTAAGGTGAGGAGTTGAACTCAGTGATCACTGAAGTCCTTTGCAGCACGGTCTGTGATTCTGTGGAACTGTAACCCGATTGTCTCCATGTTCTTTTTAATAGTACCATTGTTTGTTACAATGACCAAAACCCACGTGATTGCAGCTTCAAAAGAAGCATTTTATACCTGGCAATATCGCGTGGCAAAGAAGCTCACGGCCTTGGAAATTAATCAGATGATGCGGTCTCGCAAAGAAGGAAGAGAAAGGTATATCTTATGATGCATATTTTTTAGAAGCTCAACCATATCAAATTCATTCTAGTCTTTATTTTTCAAAGCCTGTAGAGAATCTGTATGAGTTTATTTGAGCCAGATTGATGACACTCTGGGGAGTAAGGTCTCAGATGCTCCCCTCAACCATACCACATTTCAACCAGACATAGTTATAATTGTCATGCTCGAGAACCGTAAATTGTTTCGGTTAATAGAAATAATGTTTTCCAGTTTATTTGAATATCTTTCAAATGTAAACGTTAAATTTATCAAAATAAAAGAGATGTAAACATGGTGTAATAAAAGAAGGCCTTTAGAGATAAAGACTGAAAATCTATGTTTTTATTATTATTATTTTTAAAGATTTTATTTATTTTTTAGAGAGAGGGGAAGGTAGGTAGAAAGAGAGGGAGAGAGACATCAGTGTGTGGTTGACTCTCACGCACCCCCTTACTGGGAACCTGGCCTGCAACCCTGGCATGTGCCCTGACTGGGAATTGAACTGGTGAACCTTTGGTTTGCAGGCTAGCACTCAGTCCACTGGCCCTCACCAGCCAGGGTAGCAACAATTTTTTAAATCTTTTTAATGTATCAGGCTGTGCATGTATATGTTTCATCAACACAATTTTATTTATGTCTCTCAAAACCCTCGAAAGGAGGAGCTGTCATCCTTTTATACAGATGGAAAAATTGAGGTTCAGAGAAGTTAAGCAACCTGCCCAGGGCCTTGTAGCTGCTCCATGATGTATCTGTTCTATTTATCTCTGTTCATTTGAATATTTTTTCATTGTGCGTCATAGAGCACCTGGCAGTGTGTGGCAATGTGCTGCACACTGGACAAACAGTCCCTGTCTCCAGGAGACTCGCCACTGTTGGGGGAGACGAGTGAACCAGCAGTGATACGTGGATCATTATTAAAATAAAGGTGTCAGAGAGGTGAGAGTCCCAACAGAGTGCATCTTCCTAGCACAGTAAACGGAGAAGGATTCTTTACTTCAGAACAAAAATTCCAAAAACATTTAAGTTTTACTTTCCTTAAGCACATTGATAGAAGGGAAGTTATGGAGAAATGACAGGGAGACTTGGTATATTAGATGTTACTCCTGACTGATGTTCTTTTGTGAATAAGGAAAATATCTCTTGCAGCTTAACAAAATTCATTGGAAATACGTGACTCAGTGTTCGGATGTATTTTGGCACAGCTTTCAGGAACACATCACTTGTATAACTAGTGAGCACCTGGTAGATAATACCTGCCTTTGTGAGACTGAGCTTTGTCAAGCACTCTTTAAATTGATAAGGACAGTTATATTAACAGCATTCGTTGGTGCCATCCAGTCGGTTAGCTGTTTTAGAGGTTCTGAAATAGTGTGACCTTTACACTGTCTTTGAAGTTCTGATTTTTTTTTCCAGAATTTATCATGTTGATGATACTCCTTCTGGATCAGTGGATGGGGTGCTTGATTACAGTAAAGCCATTCAAGTAGGTGATTTTATTACTGCCGTCAAATATTAGTATCTGTAGATTTGAACATACTATAATTTTATTTTGAGATCTAAAAAAGAATTTGTTTCCAGTGATAGCATATTATTCTAGTAATTAAAAAAGATTTTATGTATTTATTTTTAGAAAGAGGGGAATGGAAGGAGAAAGGCAGAGAGAAGCATTGATGTGTTGTTGCCTCTTATGCGCCCCCCATCCAGGGACTTGGCTCTCAACCCAGGCATGAGCTATGACTGGGAATTGAACTGGCGACCCTTTGGTTCGCAGGCTGGCACTCAATCCACTGGGTCATACCAGCTAGTGTATTCTAGTAATTTAAAAAACCTTTTTCTCCTGAAAACCTTTTTCTAGATCTATTTTTTCTTCATTTGATTTTTAAAAACATTTAATTTTGAAATAATCATAGGCTCACAGGAAGTTGCAAGAATAGCACATAGAACCTCTTTACCCAGCTTCCTTCAGTGGTGATGTTTTATACAACTGTAGCATAAGGTCAAAATCAGGAAATTGACGTTGATACTATTACTTTTAAACTGTAACCTGATTCGTTATTGTTTGCGCTGGTTTTTACACGTATGTGCATGTCCATAGTTGTATGTGATTTATCGTCATGAAGGAACTTGTCTTATGCTCCTGCTTCATTTTCACACCCACTCTCCCCTGCATCCCTGTTCCCGGGAACCCCTAGTTTGTTTTGGTCTCCAAACCCTGAGAGTGTTTTACGAATGGAACGAGACGGCATGTAACCTGTGCAGATGGGCTTCTTGTCACTGAGCATACGCTCTTGGAGCCATCCAGGCCGTGGCAGTGCCAGGCCCTCTCGCTTCCATGTTTTGGCCTGGTTGGGCCTTCTGCCGGCTGTTCGTCTTTTATGAGTAAGCTCAGATTTTTGCCTCCCTGACTGTGTCTGTGTAAGTGAGATGCTCCTTCCTCTATGCTCTCATGATGCCTGGGTGGGCCTCTTTTTTTTTCTTCATACTGTACTGTAGTTAGGGATTTGGTTCTCTGCCTTCTCCCGAGGGCTTTTGACTACTCCCTGAGGGTAAAGACTTCATCCGAGCGTCTCCAGGGCTTAGGTCAGGTCCAGCACACAGTCGGTGCTCAGTTGGTAAATGTTTGTCAGTAGGTGTGTTGTTGAACTGCATTCTACCTTGAAGCAGACTTATCATTCAGTAAATATTTGTTAAAGAATAACAGTTGATTTATTTTAGGGCACAAGGGATCCAATTTGTGCCATAACTGCATCTGATAAGACGTTGATTGTGGTAAGTTGTGAAAAATTTATTTTATGAATAATAATTGTTTAGATCGTAAAAACAAAGTAAAGCAATATATTTTGAATTTAAATATTGTCTTATGGGGCACTTTGTGTGTTACTGAATCCAACATAAGAAATGAAAAATTCTTAAAGATTGCCTCACAAAATGTCACTTTTGCAGAAAGAGCTGTTCATAGAAGCAGTAGAATGGGGCCTGTTGGGTGAGCTGGGCACCGGGTCGCAGGAGCCCCCGAGGGGTTGGCAGAAGTGGGGCGGGCTGGACGGTGGCTGTAGGTCTAAGGGGCTCCTCCTCCGCGCACCGGCTCTGTTGCACTGGAGAAGGTGCTTTGGCTCAGCGGCTTTGAAAAGGCTCAGCATGAAGAGGCGGTGGGATTGCTGGCCGGGAAAGTGAAGAAGCACATGGCAACTTTTTGCTGAACTTTTCAAAGAACATCAATATATGGTATCTTTTCTTGAGTTCTGACATTAGAAAATATTAATTTTAAAGGTAGTGTTTAAAATAGTAATGCTGGTAGAGGCATTGAATTTGAATTATGTTACCAAAGCCTTAACAGTGTCTGTTTCCAGTTCTAGTTATGTTCTTTAGCCATTAGTTTAAGGACATTGAGGACATTGTCCTTAAACCTTTTGAGGACATTGTATTCATATTTTTTTGAGGACATTGTATTCATATTTCCTCACCCAATGGTCTTGGTGTGTCTTTTAAGTGTGTATTTGGTCTTAGGTCTGTGGAGTCTCTTGTTTTGTTTTTTTTTATTATTATTTATTTATTTTTTAAAGATTTTATTTATTGACTTATTTATCTTTAGAAGGGAAGGAGAGGGAGAGAAACATCAATGTATGCTTGCCTTTCATGCGTCCCCTGCTGGGAGTTGGCCTGCAGGGTACTGGCCTGCAACCCAGGCATGTGCCCTGACTGGGAATCGAACCGCGATCCTCTGGTTCGCAGGCCCGCACTCAATCCACTGAGCTACACCAGCCAGGGCCTTGTTTTTTGATATTTGCTAGATGGTAGGAGTTTGTGTGTGTGTGTTTCTGATGTTTGCAGAAAAAGCAACTCAGAGCAATCACAAAAACTGACCTAATTCCTAAATAACAGAGCCTGCCTATAAGAAACGCACTCTCGTGGTCAGCACCGGCCAGACGTGTGAGTGGACAAGATCGCCTTTGCATTGGAAACTGCTTCCCTGTGGCCGTGTGAACAGTTTTTACAATGATTACCTTTTAAACTTTTTAAGCCACAGGACCCCATTTTCAAAAATAAAATCTCATCTTATCAATATATTAAATTTTTTCAAGCCCACACGTCCCTTTTCTACATGAAGCCATATCCTCCCCCTTCAGCAGCCCCGGGCCTCCCCAGCCTTTCCGACAGCCCCCCGAGAATGAGCTCAGGGCAGCACTGCTGTGTCAGCGGGGAGGCCCCCGCTGTCCCTTTGCGCGGTTCAAGGCACAGGAGGTTTGACACCTCAGTTCTCTCCTTAGGGCTTGCACGGAGTTGCATGGAAGCTTGCACTCTGTTTACTTGTAAACACATTTAAACTCCCGCTGATTGTATCACTGCTGTCTGATCATCTCCCTTCGCTGCACACGCGTGTTGGAAAGACGGCTGCTCCTGGGTAGACTCGTTGCAGGGGGACTTCGGTAGCAGCTGTTTCGTGGGCGGTCTTTGATTTTTCGTGTATGTGAAATTCCAGCTTTTAATGTGCCCCAGTTGTCACCCTAGACAACAACCGTAAATAATACCAAGTATTTCTTCCTTGGGATATAAGAATGTATGTATTATTGAAGAACCAGGTTGTTGACTTCTTTTGAATACTATATGAAAAAAAATTGGATCCCTTTTTACCATTTTTAAAAGGTTTTCATTAACTTAGGAGGTAAATATGTACTCAATGTGGTTCAATAGCACAAGGGAATTCACTATGATACCAACACTTTGGTTGTGAAACAAATGTATGCACATGTAGTGAGACCTGTAGTTGTAATGTAATGTTATTATGGGAAATTTGCTTTAGTAATCATAAACAATTTCCACAGGGTCGTGAATCTGGCACCATCCAGAGATACAGCCTTCCTAATGTTGGTTTGATTAAAAAATATTCCCTTAAGTGCCGAGCTAACCAGCTATCGCTGAATTGCAACTCTAGGTAAGCCTGAAAACTCCCTCAAGCAGATGTCTGATTTAGAAGTTATCAGTTTGGATTGTTGGATTTATATAATAAATGCAAGGTATGTGTTTGCTTAAACTTGTCTGTAGTTTAATGTGGTTTTATTCTTTATTTTTATTTAAATATTTATATTTCTTATGTGGTATTTGGTTTAGATATCTTTCTCTAGCTGGGCAAAATCTAGACATTTTAGTGTAATATTTTAAATTATTTATATACCAGTTGCTTTAATCCTTTCCTCACAAGGAAGCAAAGTGGAGGGTAGTCTATGTCTTCTATCAAATTTATAAAAGTTTGTTTCAAATCAGTTACTATTTAAAGCCATTTCTACTGTATTTCCAGGTTCTGATGAGCCGATTTTGAAGAAGACTGATTATAGGTGGTTACACCCATGACTGCAGACACTAATTTACAACTTTTCCCTTCCCCGATTCCACTGTTTGCAGTCGCCTTGCTATCACCGACAGCTCAGGGGTGCTAACTTTCTTTGACTTGGATGTGCGGGTAACCGACAGTACGGGACAGCAAGTCACTGGTGAGCTGTTAAAACTGGAGCGAAAAGATGTCTGGGATATGAAGTGGGCCAAAGATAATCCTGACTTGTTTGCAATGATGGAGAAGACAAGAATGTATGTTTTCAGAAACTTGGATCCCGAGGTAAAAACAAGAAATGAGCATTAATGGTGCTTACATAATGAGCCAAATATTAAGACCTGGATATTTCCCATTTGTTTCTGCAAGAGGTTTATTGATGTTGGCTGCATGAATTTCTGAAAGTAAATAGAAACATTTCTGTAGAGTTTTAAAATGTTTGGTCTTAAGAGGGTATAATACTTATCTTTTAAATATTCTCTACTTCCTCTGAAAGGCACTTCCTAAGCATTTTATCTGTTGTTCTTGGAATGATGATTATTAGCTATGTAGTCTTTATTTTTTCTGTCAAAGTTAAAAAAAATTGGTGGTCTTATTTACCATAATTGCTTAAAATAACCTAATAAAAATGTGGATTTGAAATTCCTTGTCCCTTCATTCCCTTTGGCCTGGGTGTCCACCTTGTCTCATTTATTGCACATGCGCTATCAGCCACTAACCCGTGTTCCTTCCCACTCTGACTTACGAATGTGCAGATGTAGGCTGTGGTTTATCTGCGCTCTCTGGGGTACCAGGGAGCCCCTTTCTCACTCACTTTAAAGTCATGTCTTGATTTTCTGTTTGTGGTTCACACAGATAACTTTTAGGCTCTGAATTTCCCTGTCAGATTTAGGCTCTGAATTTGGTCTGCTGTGCTTAGGAAAGTCAGCATAACTTGAGCGGTAGCCATCATGAAAAGATAACTCTTTTAAACAGTTAATGGAGTTTCAGTTTGGAATTTTCTGTACTCCACTAAGATAAATAATAAGCAGTGAGTTACTAAATCCTTAGGTCATGAATTGTTGGTGGTTTGGACCTATAGTTTTCCACGTGGGAAGGAATTGCATGCTTGGGCCCTGAGCTGCTGTCGATCGTCTGTAGTAATTTATTTAGTGATGAAATATTGGCTTCTCTAATATTCTAAATTATTTTTACATTTCCCCACCTGAGCCCCACAGGGTCTTTGGGTTGGTAAGTGACCTGCAGGAAATTGCTCTCAAAGGTTTTGTTAAAGCTGGTAGGAGTCTTCAGGATCTTTGTGTGTGATTTTTAGACCCTGAATGATGATGAATGATGATTTGAAGCAAAGGCATTCGTTTGACCTGTAAGTGTGGCCTCTTCCAAGGGCCCAAGGGAAATTGCACCCTTGCCACAAAGCAAGTGTGGGAATTTCACAGGGGACTACAGGATAACCTTGAAGATGGAGGTAGAATACTGTGTGAACATTACAGCCCGTTTTCCCATCCTTGGAGATTATGACTAATTACAGCTTGTGCTGCCCTGGAATTGTTTCCTGGAGAAGTGAGAGTGTTGTGCCTGCCTGTTTGGAATGTGTGTAGCGCTCACGGAGAAGGCATTGCCAGGTGAAATCTTTGCCTGTGGAAAGTGTTTCTTAAGTGGTTTTAACAGAACAGCCTCCTTCTTTTTGAATTTGAGTTTGCTGTCTGGCTTGGCAAGTACTTCGGTTTCTATTAGATTTATGGCTAGGTGAATTTTTATAACCTTGCCACTGACTGGGTGACTTCATGACCCACGCTGTACGGCTCTTTTCCCTTGTGAGGACCGTGGCTGGCTGTGGTCCCCTTGTGGGTGCTTCCTCTGCCGTTCATCCCCCAGACGACCTCTGGGAGCACACGCCCTTCCCCACAGAGCTCAGTGCAGCAACTCACTTGATCTTAGCCAAAAGGCCGAAAAGCGATCAGTGCAGCAACTCAGACACGTGTCCTGGGCTCTTACTCTGGTGAGAGCTGCTGTTTGGCAGTGAATGCTGAGCACAGTTTTATCCATTTGAGTATTGTCGTGAGTTCTAAATTTATACTTTCCTTTAAGTTGTAAACTCTTCTTCAGATTACATGTGAGAAAGGGTGCCATTGGTGTGCAGAGTTCTAATTCACTGATAAGGCACATTTTCTTTGAGAATTAGGAAATGAGAATTTTATTTTGTATCTTAAGTACATAGATTTTATTGATTATGCTATTACAATTGTCTCAGTTTTTCCTCCCCTTTTCTCTCCCTTAGCCCTGTACTGCCCCTTCCACCTGCATCCCCCCACCCCTCTTAGTTCGTGTCCATGGGTCACACATGTAAGTTCTTTGGCTTCTCCATTTCTTATGCTCTTCTTAACCTCCCCCTGTCTATTTTGTTCCTACCAATTATGCCTCTTATTCCCTGTGCTTTTTCCTGGATTCTCCCTCCTCCCCCTCCACACTGATGACCTCCATGTGATCTCCATTTCTGTGTTTCTGTTCCTGTTCTAGTTGTTTGCTAAATTTGTTTCTGTTTTTGTTTTTTAGGTTCAGTTGTTGATAGTTGTGAATTTGTTGTCATTTTACTGTTCATATTTTTTATCATCTTTTTTTTTCTTAGATAAATCCCTTTAGCATTTCATATAATAAGGGCTTGGTGATGATGAACTCCTTGAACTTGACCTTATCTGGGAAGCACTTTACTTGCCCTTCCATTCCAAACGATAGCTTTGCTGGATAGAGTAATCTTGGATGTAGGTCCTTGCCTTTCACGACTTTGAAGACTTTTTTCCAGCCCCTTCTTGCTTGAAAGCTTTCTTTTGAGAAATCAGCTGATAGTCTTATGGGGAACTCCTTTGTCGGTAACTATCTCCTTTTCTCTTGCTGCTTTTAAGATTCTTTCCTTCTCTTTAGTTTTGGATAATTTAATTATGACATGTCTTCGTGTATTCTTCCTTGGGTCCAGTTTTTTGGGACTCTGCGCTTCCTGGGCATCTATTTTTTTCACAAGATTGGGGAAGTTTTCCTGCACTATTTTTTCAAATAAGTTTTCAATTTCTTGCTCATTCTTGTCTCCTTCTGGCACCCCTATGATTCAAATATTGGAATGTTTAAAGTTGTCCTGGAGGTTCCTATGCCTCTCCTCATTTTTTAAAATTCTTGTTTCTTCATACTATTCTGGCTAAATGTTTATTTCTTCTTCTGCTCCAAATTGTGATTTGAGTCCTGGTTTCCTTCCCATCACTGTTGATTCCCTGTGTATTTTTCTTTATTTCACTTTGCACAGTCTTTACTTTTCCCCCTATTTTGTGACCATACTCAATCACTTCTGTGGACATCGTGATTACCAGTGTTTTGAACTTTGCATCTGAAAGGTTGGCTATCTCTTCATTGCTTAGTTCTTTTTCTAGAGTTTTGATCTGTTCTTTCATTTGGGCCAAATTTCTTGGTCTGGGTACACCTGTTATGTTGTAAGAGGCGGAGCCTTAGGTATTGGCCAGCATGGGTCAATCTATGTCACTGCCTTTGGGGAGAGGGGTCCCAGAGGCAACAATGCTGCTGGCTAGGATCTTAGCTGGCTTTTAGTCACTTCCCCTGCTACCCACAAGTAAATTAGGCCCTCTTGGTGCTGATTATGGGGAGGGGGGCTATGTACGTTCTAGGACCCTGTGGGTCTCTCCAACAAACTCTCTTGTGAGGCTAGAAATTTCTCCCTCTGCAGCAACCTCCACAGGTTCTTATAGCCAGAGGTTTTGACAGTTTACTTTCCCTGCACTGGAACCCTGAGTTGTGTGGTCTGTCTTATTCCCTGGTTGTTCCTCCTGGTTTATTTGCACATGAATGTGGGCTACCTGGTCCGACAGCAGCTACCTTGTACCTGGTTCCCTTGCTACACGTCCCTCCCCCCGCCCCCCCCCCCGGCTGCCCATCTCCACCCCTCCTTCCATCTGGGTGAATGTTTCTTTAACTCCTTAGATGTTGAACTTCCATACAGTTCGGTTTTTTGGCAGTTCTGGTTGTTTTTTGTTTTTAAATTTGTTGTCCTTATTTTGGTTGTGTGAGGAAGCAAAATGTATCTACCTATGCATCCATCCAGGAAATGAGAACTTTAATCCTGACATTTCCTGTGTGATCATTTTCGTCTCCAGGGACCCCTCAAGGTACAGCCCTTTTATTTGTTCTCTTGGATCCCCCCTCTTGTTGGTGTTCCTAGTCATATGCATCTTTCTTTCGTAGCACATGTTTTTCATCCACAGGCTATCATTTTTGTGCATTGGCTTCTTTTCTAAACAAGGAATTTCCGAACTTTTGAACACATACCTTTTTATTTAACATAGCACCTTTATGTAAAATCTCTCTTTTTTTGAGAAAATAAAGGGATTTCATAATTTTTCTCATATAATTTGACTATTTCAGTCAATAATTCCTACTTTTCAAAATAAAATATGTACTTTAAAATCCAATTAACACATATAGTAGTGTACTTACAAGGGCCTCATTCTTAAACCTAGACATGCTAAACTCAAACTGAGTATGATTCAGGTTTTACTCAAACTAAATGTGATGTTTATTTTCATTGTTTTGGTGTCTTCTTATAAAAATGTCTGTAGTTTCTATCATATATGCAGGACTTTCAGAGTGATATATGTGATAATGTAATTGCACTTGGACTTGTTTACTTTCTATTTCATCATGACATACATATACACACGTATTTTTAAAAATTACCTTTTGGCACTGTTTCCATAGCCAGACAGTCTCATCCTATTCTGTTTACAGTGTTCTCGGAGGTATTAGGTATATTGGGAGTTTATTTCTTCTGGTCTGTATATTCATGCCTAGTGTTTCTGCTAGGGATTTGGGGCGGTTACTTCACAATGTTCATTTACTATAGCTTATTTCTCCACGCCTTATAATACTGGGATAAGAGACAGACACATAATAGACTCAAGTGTTTACATATTGGCAAACTAAATTTTCTCATGTAAAAATCTATCAGAATGCTATCTGGCTAATGTTTACAGAGGACAGATTTTTCATATATATATGTCCTTAAATACAAATATAGTTTTTGTGAATTTTATTAAGAGTTAAATTTAATGTTAAATCCCATGAATAAAAATTATCAAGCTTTATAAAGCATTTTTGGATTGGTTAGAAAATTTACACTGATATTAGATGTTCCTAGGGAATGAATATTGATGATATAAGGTATGGTAATAGTAATGCGGCCATGTGAGAGAACGCCCTTTAGAGACATGAACCGAAATCTTTAGGGATAAAATGTCATGAATTTTATGAATCTACTTTAAAATACTGAAATTGGCTGAAGGTTATTAACCAAAATGTTAATAATTATTTAGATGATGGGTATATGGGTGTTTATGACATCCTTTCTACTATTTTATTGGTTTGAAAATTTGATAATGAAACTTATGATATGTTAAGGAATGAAAATTTTATATAATTAAGTATAACATTTGTTTTTGTCTTTAAAGGAACCCATTCAGACTTCTGGATATATTTGTAACTTTGAGGATCTAGAAATTAAATCTGTTTTATTGGATGAGATACTAAAGGTAATTCTTTTTTTTTATGAGTTTTTTTCCAAAGGTAATTCTTAAAAAACAATTATATTTCTGCTGCTGGCTTGACTGGGATTAATTTCTGCCCCGAGCAGCGTGGTGTCCCCGTTACGAGCATCGGGTGAGGAGTTGGACGTATCTGGCGTCCAGCCCTGCGTTGTTAGTTGTGTGTCCTTTACGGAGGCTCCTTCGTCTCTTTGCGTTTCCCTTCCCTGTTCACAAGCCTTAGTTTCCAGCCTCTCTGAAACATGGGCGATGACAGCGCTTATCACTATACAATTTAAAATGCGCGAACAGCACTGAGCGCAGTGCTGAGAGCTCAGAAAATGGTAGCTGGTTGTTGTCATTGTTTTTACATTAACAACAAAGAGTTTCTGAAGAAATATTTGACAGTTTGATAGTTCTAGGACACTTGAACTAAAGTGTCCTTTTTTCCAAAGTTCACTATCTTTTCTTTTTTGCTGGTATTTAAAATAATCGATTTCTGGTTCCTGATATCTTTTTGAGCTATTACTTTGGCCTTTATTAACCATCTTTTGAGAATCTTTTTTCTCCAAGACTATAATGAGTACAGTTTTAGCTTCATTTTATCTGAAACATTCACTTTTTATATGTACCTCATATATTTTTTGGAATTAGGATAAAAGATTTTCAATTTCCAGAAGTTAGTTGCAGTGTGTAGAGTGTTTTCATATGTTCGTTACAGCCGTTTTATTATGTACTGGTTTTTTTTTCCTGTGTCATGAGTACCTTACAGGAGCTGCAGGGCCCCCATCCAAAGTGTGGTCTGGTTGTTGTGTGATGACCCCACAGACACCGGGAACGTGGGAGAAGGTCACCACGTACTTAATGAGGCTTTTGGGGGAGAAGGGGCAGGCTTCTCAAGCTGGAATGAAAATGGCTTAAGAGAGCAGGGCAGGGAGACTGGCTTGCGGTCGTTAGAGGGGAGTTAGTTGTTCGGTAAATCTTTTGGGAAAAAGGACAACCAAAAGGCCTTATATCTTCATTCATGAGAGAGGAAAGGGGAAATACATATTCTCTGGTGTTATGTGTTGAGTTTAAACAGTATCTGTGGAAACAAGTTCAATTCTATACAGGTCTGATGCCTTGAACAGGCACAGGTCTTTCTCTTTACTCTTCGCAGAGGTGCTGGCCACACAGAGAAGAGCGAGGTGCTCCCCCGGAGGTCACGTAATCCCAGACCGCAGTGATGCCGCAGACTCCATTTTTGATGTTTGCCGACAGCTTTAAATTCATAAAAAACTAAGCAGTGTATTACCACTTTGTTTACTGCATTTTCTCTGTAAATGAATCCTTAATTTTGATTAATCTTTTAGTCGGCTGGATTTAATTTTTTTGTAATTTTTTTAAAGAAAGGTTCATCGTTGCTGATTAGCTTAAGTTCTAGGTGTTTGGAAACACCTGTGGTGTCATTGCTCTGATGAGTGCATTGACTTCTATGAAGGATTTAAAAATACACGTGTGTAAATTGGTCAGGGGGACTTTAAGACTCTTGATACATTGGACACTGTTTTATGTGTGTATATTAGGATAAAGAACACGCACAGCACCATTGCCCCGTTTCCTGGCAGGAGGCGTGAAACTGTGAGAGACACCACGTTCTCGGTGCCAGTTTTGTTCTCTATCTGACTTCCTAAATGCAAAGCCTTAAAGGAAAGAGTATTGTTGTGCCTTCCTCTGGGGCCTTGTTGACCAGGAAGCATTTAGCTGAACTGTGGATTCTGACAAAAATTCAGTTTAAGAAATAACATGACTGTTGTACACCTAAAGTAATGCAATGTTATGTGTCAGTTATGTCTCAGTAAGACAGGAGAAAAAGAAATAACATGAGAAATTTCTTGGGGGGCTAGAGAAGAAGGAATGCAAAAGGAAAAGAAAGGGAATTAACACTGACTAACGTACTTCCCGTGAGATGTTCCGTACACGTTACATGTTGTGTCCGTTTGTTACTGTCACCGTGGTACCTTGGCACAGACCTCGTTTTTAGATGAGGAAGGCTCTTAGTGGGTAGAATGATTTACCTAAAATGTACCTGTTCATTGATGCAGCAAATGCTTATTGACAGTAAGACATGGTTCCTGGCCTCAAGGAGACGAGAAATGCAGCAACCAGACAGGGTTGGGCATGCCGTGGGTCAGTCAGTAGGGGGTCTCTGCAAAGGTCTGAAGCAGGGAGTGTTGCCGGGTCAGTTCTGAGACCGAGTAACGTGAGCAGCACAGCCAGACATTGTGCTGCATATTTGGTGTGTGTTATCTCCTTGAATCCTCGAAACTGAAGGAAGTAAGTTTGATTATCTCCATTTGCTCAGATGAGCAGGCTGAGGCTTGGAGGGAAAAACTGATTTGCCAGCGACACCTGATTTGCAGAAGTCAAAGACGTGGTTTGACTCCGGGCTGGCTGTCTGGCTCCGGAGCTGGTGTAATTGGCCAGATGAGGAAGGGGAGAGGTGACGGGGCAGGGCCGCTCAGGTCATAAGGGACCTCACGTGCTGTGCAGTTTGGATTTCCTTCTGGAGTCAGTAGGGGAGGGAAGCGGGAGAGTGACATCATGGGGTTTCCGTTTTGGGAAGATGGTTTTGGCTTTTTGTGTGGGAAGTAAGGGAGGCAGGGCAGGCTCTAGGAAGAGTTACCATGTAGCCAGGAAGCAGTGGAATTAGGGTTTGAGCCTAAGTCTGCCTGAGTCCCAACCTCACGCTCTTTTCATACTGCTTCCTACTTTGTACCCGGGAGTTCCCCGTAACTTTTCCGTTTCTAGAAGCCGTGCTTTAGTGGCAGGGTGAGCAGGGGTGCCTGCGGCGCAGTCCACCTTTTCAGAGAACTCGGTTTCTGGGAGCCACTGCTGATAACACCCGGGGGCTCTGATTTTCTCATCTGCTTCACTTTTCATTACCTGGAATGTGTAAAATATTGCTGAGTTCATTGTAGCCTCTTGCCTCCTTTCTTTGGACATTAGCTCTTTTCTTCTTCAAGACTCACCTTCAGGGTTTTGTTTTGTTTTTGGTCAGTCTACAGTATTACAAAAGAAAAGTGATGAGCACTAGCTCTTTCGTTTGCCTTCGCCCAGCAGCACGTGGAGCAAGTGCTTCGTCGCCCCAGCGGGGAGGGAGGCGAAGGAGTGGGGGCCAGAGGCCCCGCCCACGTGTGCCCAGCACTGTGGCTGAGAAGGGAGCAGTGCCCGGGGAAAAGACGGCTGAGCTGAGGGAAACAAGTCTAGACTGGGACCCCGTCTGCCACTGCCCCTTCTCCCCCACAGGTAGCCTGATAGCTGCAGGAGGGATGTTTTTGAAATAACTCAGAAGACCCACACCTGGGACTTTCTTCCAAGTTTCGCTTACAATATGATGCAGTTTTTTTGTGAAGCTGTAAAAAAGAAACATAGAGTCCAAAGGCAACTATTTAAGTTCCTTTCTTTTCACCTTTTCTTTTAGAATCCAGAACATCCGAACAAGGATTATATAGTTAATTTTGAGATTCGGTCCCTGCGAGATAGTCGAGCCCTGATCGAGAAGGTTGGAATCGAAGATGCGTCTCAGTTCATAGAGGACAATCCGCACCCCCGACTTTGGTATGTGAAGGTGGAAGCTCCTCCCAGGTGTCTGCCATGTGCTTTTAAAGCCTCGGCTCTGTCCCGGGCCTCTCACGCTGGCCTCCACGGGTTGGACTTCCTGGTCTTGCTCTTCTTTTTGAGATAAATTCACTTTAGATTTGGAAGAGTTCAAAATAAGCATCATATTCCATGAAACTTGTATAAAATGTGTGAAAATAATCATTGCTCGCCATGTTTCACTGGCAGCCATCATTAGAGTAATTGAGTTTAGTTCGAGACTTGTGCATCAGTAATTTGCAATAGACTTTTCTCATTCTTTTCTCTGAAGGCGCCTGTTGGCTGAAGCAGCCCTTCAGAAACTGGATTTGAACACGGCGGAGCAAGCATTTGTGCACTGCAAAGATTACCAAGGCATCAAGTTCGTGAAGCGCCTGGGCAACCTCCAGAGCCAGTCCATGAAGCAGGCGGAGGTCGCCGCCTACTTCGGCAGGTTCGAGGAGGCTGAGAGAATGTATCTTGACATGGACAGAAGGTCAGTGATGCAGGTGCGGGCACCCCAGGGTGCCTCCCGAGTTGGCAGTGTTTTCATGAATAAAGAATGTAAAGTAGACTAACCGCACCGTACTGTTTCTTTTAGAAAATAATTTCAGTTTGGATTATGTCCTAGATATTTCACATGCCCCTGATTAATTTATGGCTTTTAATTTGGGGGCAGTTTTCTTCGTAGTTTTTACACATGTGAACCGCTGGCCACAGGAGACTGTTTTACTTGATAGGAAAAATAATCACGTGAATACAGAGACTGGGGGGCTTTCATCATTCATTACACAGTTCATTACTTGGCTTTAGGCCATTCTTTAGTTTTGTGATGTCAAGGAGCACAAAATAAAAGTCAGACATATTTAGGGATTGAGTTTTATTTTTTATATTTTACTTCAGATTTATGTAAAGTAATGTATAAACTTCATTTCAGCTGTAAACATTATGTCTAATTTTTATTAATATTATTTGTACTTCCAGGAGATCCATAATACAACTTAAGCCCTCTACAAAAAGATAAAACCAAATGTGTTTTTGTATGTTTGGTTTTCAAATAAGCCTGATCATATCTAGGAAACTGATGGAAAGAAGTGGTTATTATTTAATTATTTTGCTAAGGAAATTGGAAGTCTAGGAAAGTAAAAGGCGGGAAGTTTTTCCCTTTTCCCTATTCCATGTTCTCCCCATTGCTTCTTACCTGGTCAGGTTGTTTCTGAACTGTTTGGGGATTTACCTTGTCTCCCTGTTCATTGCTGTGTATTCTCAGTACCCTAGAATTGAACCTAGCACATAGTAGGCATTTGATAAATATGTCAAATGAATAAGTGAGTGAATGGCTCTGGCTGGTGTGTCTCAGTGGATTGAGTGCCAGTCCATAGACCAAAGGGTCACCGGTTCAATTCCCAGTCAGGGCACATGTCTGGGTTGCAGGCCAGGTTCCCAGTAGGGGGTGCGTGAGAGGGTGCGTGAAACCACACATGGATGTTTCTTTCCCTCTTTTCTCCTTCCCTTCCTCTCTCTAAAAATAAAGAAATAAAATCTTTAAAAAAAGACAAGTGAATGAATGACTGCCATTGTTTGCAGAGATCTTGCTATAGGCCTCCGGCTGAAGTTGGGAGACTGGTTTAGGGTCCTCCAGCTCCTGAAGACTGGATCCGGTGATGCTGATGACAGTCTCCTTGAACAGGCCCACAATGCCATTGGAGACTACTTTGCTGACCGACAAAAGTGGTAAGTAACCTGTCTGAACCCCTCAGCCATTCGCCAGCACTTAAAATGCAGCTGCCTGCACACTTACCTGTGAAATAGTGCTTGGGAAATGAAGCCGTCCTCCTGGATCCTGAACTTCAAGTGGCTCTAGGTTTACAGTGGTGGGGGAGGGGCGGCATGAGAGGCTTAGGTTGTTAGACTAGCCAGGGCGCCCGTGTTCCCGAACCCACAGGGCCGGTGCTCGGGGGCAGGCGGCTCCGCTGTGGGAGACCGCGGTGTGCAATTCCAAGCCACTCCGTGACTGATCTTCAAGAAATAAGAAAATAAGAACAGTATTTTATGTGGGCTTATTTTGTCATTGTAGATTATTTTCAGAAATCATTGGCTTTTATTTTTAAGTTTTCATTTTGATCAATATGCTGTTTTATTTATGTCAGTGTTTGGAAGTGCCACTCACTGTGCATTAGATGAAAACAATATTAAGACTACTCAAAGAATAGTAACTAAAAAATTCTTCACAATTTTAGATGTTTTTCTCCCCAATTTGTATGCTTCAGAGGCATTTTGTGACTGAGGATGATGACTGGAGTTTACTAGTGATTCTCATGGAGGAACGTGATTTGGTGAAAGTGCTGTTTATCTGGAGATTCACATCAGCCTGCAGAGCTTTCTCTTTTTCTGCCCTAGGTTGAATGCTGTACAGTATTACGTGCAGGGCCGAAACCAGGAGCGCTTAGCTGAATGCTATTATATGTTAGAAGATTATGAGGGATTGGAGAGTCTTGCTAATTCACTTCCAGAAAACCACAAGTTACTTCCAGTAGGTATTGGACATTTTAGTTCTTGAAGTTGCTAGTTTACTTTATAAGGTTTTTATGGTTTTTAAACATTTACTGATTTTAGAGAGAGAGAGGAAAGGAAGAAGGGAGGGAGGGAAAGAGAGACTGAGAGAAAGAAACATCCACTTGTTGCTCCCCTAATTTATGTGTCCACTAGTTGAGTCTTGTATGTGTCCTGACTGGGGATTGAACCCGCAGCCTTGGCATATTGGGATGATGCGCTAACCAACTGAGCTACTTAGCCAGGGGCAAAGTTTTTTTTTTTTAAATCGTCTTTTTATTTATTTATTTATTTTATTAAAAAATTTTTTTTTAGATTTCATTTATTTATCTTTAGAGGGGAAAGGAAGGAGAGAGAGAGAGAGAGAGAGAGAGAGAGAGAGAGAGAAATATCAATGTGTGGTTGCCTCTGGTGTGTCCCCTGCCAGGAACTGGCCTGCAACCCAGGCATGTGCCCTGACTGGGAATCGAACCGCAATTGTGTGGTTCGCAGGCCCGCGCTCAATCCACTGAGCTATGCCAGCCAGGGCTCGTCTTTTTTTTTTTTAGATTTTATTTATTTATTTTTAGAGGGGAAGAGAAGGAGAGAAGGAGAGAAGTATCAATGTATGGTTGCCTCTCATGAGTCCCCTGCTGGGAACTGGCCTGTAACCCAGGCATGTGCCCTGACTGGGAATCGAACTGTGATACTTAAGATTTTTATGTTATTATCAGGAAATGTTCTCTGTAACAAGGAAAATTTTAAATATCTATAATCTTACAGTTTCTTAGACATGGGATTATGCTTTTAATTGTTAAAACACTACATTAATATTATAGAATACTTGAAAAAGGAGGGGAAAATTAATCATATTCTTGCTACTTTAACATGGTTGCAGTTTTATATACTTTTGCTAGTTTTTAAAAATAGTTTAGTTTTATTGTATTTTTCCATTATTATTTTTTTCCCCTTATACCCTTTCTGACCTCCAACAACTGGTCTTGCCAGTTTTATAAAAGTGCTTTTAAAAGTTAGCTGAACACATGGCATATGTACAAATAAAGCGACACGTTGTCAGAGATCTGCTTCAGAATAATCTGTGCTGGGTCTGGCAGTGTGTGTGCGTGTGGGTCTGGAATTTAGTATAACGGGAGTTTTAAAAGATAGCTTGACTTTTATTTGTTTATATATTAAAAAGGAAAAACTAAAAGCAGAGGTCTCTGGAACTTTATTCCTTTTAAGCTTCTTTTAATCAATTATTGAATGACATTAATGAGGCATTTTATTTGTTTTATTATCTAAAATGTAAGTCACTGAGTTGTATAATAACCTACAGAGTAAACAGCTCTTAGCTGCAGGGTCTGCACATATATCAGTTGTGAGTTCTGCCATGAAAATCTTGTCTGGTAACTCACAGGTGAGTATAGAATTCTGGTAACTCAGTTTTCTCTACCATGAATGAGAGCAGTTATCCCTATCGTAACGGCACTTCACACTCCCTTATTCTCAATCCCGTGTGTTTTCCAGAGTGGGACAGAAATGGAAGTCACTCACAGCCCTGGGTAGGGGGCAGTGCAGCCCGCGTGACTGTTGCCTGTGTCTGATGGCGCAGCAAAAAGAACTGCTGGAGAGGACCCAACGTAGTCGTATTACTGAGCAAACACTAAGTGATCGTAGCTATAATAATTATTAATTAACATGGTTAAACATGTTAAATAGTACTGCACATTTTAAATCGAGTGTTGGAGCAGTTTGTAATAACATGGTAAACTATACATAATATTCAAGTGAGAAATGCAGGTGCAAAGCTATGTACAGGGTTGGGCAAAAGTTGGCCCGCAGTTGTTCACGTGGGAAATAAGACAGTAATTAGTAAGTGCTAGTTCAAGAATAAACTGTGTTTTGCGTACTCCCAACTGTAAATGTCCTTTGCCCGCCCCGTACAGTATCACAGCCCGTGCTCCATCCCCCACCCACACACACGCGTCCAGAAGAAGACCTTAGGAAAGTACGTCAGACTGTAGAGAGGTCTCCTTGGGTAATAAGATTAACTTCATTTTTGTGTTTTCCGATTTTAATTTTACCAATAGAATGTATTATTTTATAATCAGAAAAATATGGCTGCTACTTTGAAAAAGATAGTTGGATTCCTTTTGAGTCCAACTATGGTAGAGTGGAGGGCTGTAGGTGTATAGAAAGATAGCTGGATACAAAATGTACCTTTATGATATCCCCCAAAATATTTTAAAAGTAGAGGTGGAGAGAGAAAAACTCTGGCCAATTAGATATTCAGAAGGACAAGAAAACAAACTCTGGAGATGGAAAGTACAGCCACTCGGGTGTGACAGGCTTTTGCTGTGTCTCTCTCTCCTTGCTGCCTTCCTCGGGGGAGGTCTGTTTTGGGTCCAGCATCCTGACCTGGTGACTGGCCAGCTGGCCCCGGGCATCCTCTGTGGATGTATCAGCGAGCTCTGTGAATGGGTTCCCTAAGCCTCACATGAGCAATCACTTTTGACTACACCATCTCTTGCCTTAAAGGTTTTCTTACCCACCACTGCAGGGTTTATTTTAGAGCTTAATGTTGCCCTAAAGCGGCTCCTAAACCAAGAAAGAAGAGTGCAGGAGCTGCAGGCCCCGTGAGCTCTCAGCCCCCAGGGGAGTCGGTGAAGCAGGGGTCTTACCCAAGGTGGTGCCTCTGCACCGGTTGTGGTTTGTGGCCCCTGCCCCCGTGTCTGTTCTGATGCAAAACTACTGTAACAACATGTCCCCTTGGAGTTTAGAATGTAAGTGACGTCCTTGGTGTGTGAAATCTGATAGTACTGTTTTACCCTTACAGGAAATAGCACAGATGTTTGTGAGGGTTGGAATGTGTGAACAAGCAGTGACTGCGTTTTTGAAATGCAATCAGCCAAAGGCAGCGGTAGATACCTGCGTGCATCTCAACCAAGTAAGGAGCCGAAAATGGAAGTTAGCATAGCCATCCTTTGAAGGCTGTTGCTGACATGAGGGTTGGAGAGCTGGAGGTGAATTTTGTGCTGGGAGACAGGTAGTCTCTTACTTAGTAGGGGGCTGAGAAAATGTTGGCATTCCTTCCTGTTTTGAAGTGCCACTGTTAGGGGTGACCCAGTCATATCCAACTCAGTGTGGGAACACGGACCAACCTCGTGCTTTTAGTCTGGCCAGTTTTCCTGCATTTCATCAGGATTGGGTCTAAAGAAGGACTAGGTAATGGTCATGGCAAGAGGAAAGAATTGAGTTACTTTATCAATATTTACTTTGGCAAGTCTATATTCTTTTCCTTTTATTTTTATTTGTTTTTGATTTTATTTATTTACTTAAAGAGAAAGGGTAAGAGAGAGAGAAAGAGAGGGAGAGAAACCTCAGTGTGTGAGAGAGACGTAGATTGGTTGCCTCTCACATGCCCCCAACCGGGGACTGGCCTGCAACCCAGGCATGTGCTTAACCCACTGAACCGTACAAGTCAGGGCAGTAGATTGTTTTCCCTTTAAAGAAAATGTATACTTGATATTTTTTTTAAAATATTTTATTTATTTATCTTTAGAGGGGAAGGGAAGGAGAGAGGAAGGAAACATCAGTGTATGGTTGCTTCTCGTGCATATCCCCTGCAGGGAACTGGCTCCTGCTAGAAACTGGCCTGCAACCCAGGCATGTGCCCTGACTGGGAATCGAACTGAGATCGTCTGGTTCGCAGGCCTGTGCTCAATCCACTGAGCTACACCAGCCAGGGCCACTTGATATTTTTTAAGGGCTGGAATTTAACTAAAATTAAAGTGCAGAATTTTTGTTGAAATTGTTGACAATCAGTGCATTCCTCTGGAGTATTTTATAAAGCTTCATTTGCTTTATAAAAGTAACTTGTAAATATTAAATCTGATAGGACATTTTCTTAACTGAAATTGCGTATTTTGTTTTACTAGACACATACCTTTTTCTCTCTCATAGTTTGTGCAGAATTAGAATTTTAAGATTAATGTGGTTATAAATTTGGAGGCTTTTTCAAATGTACTTCTTAAGCAAATCAAAGTCTTAGATACTTTAATAATTTTGATGCCCGTTCAAGTGGTAAAACTTATAATTGCTCTGATTTTAAGTGATTTTTGAAAACATATACCAGTTTATAATTTTCATGTAATATTATTATAAACTTAAAGCTTTATTGTGTGAATTTTATGACATATGTGATTGAATGGTATCTTTTTTCTCCTAGTGGAACAAAGCTGTTGAATTGGCTAAAAATCATAGTATGAAAGAAATTGGACCCCTGTTAGCGAGGTATGCGGCTCATTTATTAGAAAAGAATAAAATTCTTGATGCCATAGAACTCTACCGGAAAGCCAATTACTTTTATGATGCTGCTAAACTGATGTTTAAGGTATGTGACGGTAGCGGTGAGTGTTTGGTTGGTTCTCGTTACCAGTGTTTTCTCAGGTAGCAAAGAACACATTTTCCATTTGTTTGGAAACAACTATTTGTTGTAGAAAAACACCTCTGGTTTTATTACTATTATAACTGTGTGTTATCTTAGCATTATTGCCTTTAATAACAGGGCTATTTATTAACATTAGCGCCTTATTGGTACCTTAACAATTATGTGTTTACTTAATACCCACGTTGAAGAATTATATCATTTTTAGGGACTGTAAACTATCCCTACCTGGGACTCCCATTGATAATGGACTTTTGGGTCCTTTCAGATGCGTAAGTCCCGAAGGCAGTCCCTTTCCATCACAGGCTGCTGGCGGGAAGCTGACTCGTGCAGTGTTAATGTGTGTACGCTTACATTCCATTCTTTCCCCGCTTGCCTCAATGGAAAAATGAAATCTTCCCCTGGAATCACTTAAATGAGTAAAAATAAAAATTCCTGAAGGATATACCATGTTAAAACTATTTTATCTCTGTGTACTTGGAACATTATTTAACAAATCTCTTTGTTAGGAAAATACAATCCATTCCATGAAAGCTTTCTTTATTCTGACTTATTTGACAGCATTTCTTATTTTCTAAGTACGTTATAAGTTCTAATTCCAAGGGTTAAATACCAAGAGAGAACTAAGCGCTTATCAGTGCTAATTAAGGAAAGAAAATGGGTTTTAAAGTATTTAGCATAAATGAGGGATGTTTAAATTCCACCACACTGACTTTCCTCCTGTTTTTAGAGAGTTGAATTTAGAGATGATTGTGTCTGTGTGAATGAGGATTAAACAGTATCTTCCCCCAATTCTTTTCTGGTTAAAGATTGCAGATGAAGAGGCAAAGAAAAGAACCAAGCCGCTGCGTGTTAAGAAGCTCTACGTGCTCTCAGCTTTGCTTATAGAGCAGTGCCATGAGCAGACGAGAAATGCCCAGCGAGGGAAAGCTAAAGGGAAGAGCTCGGAGGTGAGGCAGGACGGCAGAGACCAGCTCATCCGCGGTGGTCAGGGGAAAAACACCTGAGCTTCTCTTTTTGGACAGGCCATTTAATTTGCTAATTTGCAATCATTTTTCTTAAATCATGTGAGGAAAGGAATGAATGATTTGGAATTAGTGCTCATATTTTAGAAGTTTCTACTTGAAATATTGAAAATTTAGTAATCTCTTCTAATCTGACTTCTAAAAAACTTTCCCTAGATTATGAATCTCTTATTATAAAAGTTTAATTAATTTTATTTTAACATGTGATCAGTCCTTTCACAGTGTAAGTAAATGTATGGCAAATTCCCACAATGCACACTTTAAATATCTTACATTTATTTGTCAACTGTACCTCAATAAAGCAGAAGAGAATTTGACCATACGAGTTTAACAAAATATGCATTATAATGAAGAAGTTAAGTCTGTGGTGACAGCTTTGCAGTGACGTGTCTGCTAATCTGAACATTTTCAGCACAGTGGTTTCAGCAGTTGCCTTCCTTGGCAGGACCATTGCTGTGGTTGTGCTGATGCGGACGTTGTTTCCTTCGCCCGCAGGCCACGTCGGCTTTGGCTGGTCTGCTGGAAGAAGAGGTTCTGTCCACAACCAGCCGGTTCACAGACAATGCGTGGAGGGGGGCCGAGGCCTACCACTTCTTCATACTCGCTCAGAGGCAGCTGTACGAGGGCTACGTGGACACCGCCCTGAAGACAGGTGGGCCTGTTACCTCCTGCATGGAGTCCAGATTATATACATTGAACGGCAAGGGCCAGCCTCTGCAGTTTGCCCTTAATTAATGTCAGTAACACGTTTTTCCTGTGGATTTTCATATGTTTGAGATTTGCGCTCATTTGTTTTGTGCATTCCACTTTGCAAGTTCTTTTCATTTCATTTTTAACATTAAATTTTGCATATTCTTTCATATGAAGTTCATATACTGTTTTCTAGTTTGACAAAAAAATGAGATTATGAATGAAATTGTGTTAACTATGTATAATTTGAGAAAAACTTACAATTTTATGATTTAACTTTCTATCTGGAAATGTCTTCCCAAGATTTATATTTTATAGGTCCATATATATATATATATATATATATATATATGGATATAGATTTTAATACATTTCTATTTATATATTTGTTTTCACTTATATTTATATATTTTCTATTATATATTTATAATGTATAAGATATATTTTTATATGTAGGTTTATATATATATTTTAAATATATACTCTTTATTATATTTTTTCCATTACCATTTAGTCCTCTTATTCACCTCTCCCCCCAGCAGTCCCCACACTGTTGTCCATGTCCTTGAGTCCTTTTCCTTTTTGCTTAATCCTTCCACCCCTTACCTACCCCCACTAGCTGCCATCCTGCTCTCCATCTGTGAATCTGTCTGTTTTGCTTGTTAGCTCAATTCGTTAGATTCCATGTATGAGTAAAATCATGTGGTACTTTTCTTTCTCTGACTGGCTTATTTCCCTTAGCATAATGTTCTCCAGGTCCATCCATACTGTTGCAAAGGGTAAAATTTTCTTCTTTTTTTATGGCTGAGTAGAATTCCACCGTGTAAATGTCCCATAGTTGTTTTATCCTCTCATCTACCGATGGACACTTGAGCTGCTTCCATATCTTGGTGATTGTAAATAACGCTGCAATGAACACAGGGGTGCTTATGCCTGTTCAAATTTGTGTTTTCGGTTCCTTTGGATAGATCCCCAGAAGTGGGATCACTGGGTCAAAAGGCAGATCCATTTTTAATATTTTGGGGTATCTCCACACTGCTTTCCACAGTGGCTGCACCAGTCTGCATCCCCACCAGTAGTGCAAAAGGGCTCCCCTTTCTCCACAGCCTCGCCAGCACTTGGTGTTTCTTGATTTCTTGATTTATTAGCCATTCTGACAGGTGTGAGATGGCACCTCATTGAGGCTTCAGTTTGCATTTCTTTGATGAGTAGTGACATTGAGCATCTTTTCATATGTCTGTTGGCCATCTGTATATCCTCTTTGGAGAGGTGTCTCTTCAGGTCCTCTGCCCATTTTTTAATTGGATGCATTTTTTTTTTGGTATTGAGTTTTGTAAGTCCTTTATAAATTTTGGATATTAACCCCTCATCAGATATATTGGTGAATATGTACTCCCATTCTATGGGTTGGATTTTCATATTGCTGACAATTTCCTTTGTTGTGCAAAAACTTTTTGGGGTGATGAAATCCCATTTGTTTAATTTTTCTTTTGTTTCCTTTGCCTGGGTAGATATATCTGATATTTTTTATTACAAAGAATGCAATGTACAGATCATAGAAAAATAAGAAGTTTGAGATAAGGGAAAAGGACACTTATAGCATTCACTATTCTATTCATTCAGTGATAAACACTGATACCTTTTATAGATCTCTGCTTCTAAGGTTCTGTAGTTCTCTGTGTTCACGGAATATTTCTTTTGCAGTGTATTCCTATTTTTTGTTAGCAATGGGACTGTAAAGTTTTTTCCTAATTGCTTATCAGTTATATATAGGAATCATTTTTGTTTTGATGTCTACTTTATAACTGACCTTTGTTTAATTCAGACTGATTAATATGTGGTATGAATTATACACTGTTTAAAATAGTTGTGTTTTATATAACTTATGCACAATTTCTAAATTTATTGTAAGAAAAACCAGACCTTTAACTTGAGATCCTGCACCTAGTGAGTGAAGATATCCATATACTTTAATAGTTTTGTCTTTCAGTGATAAAATGATCTGAAAAAATATATGCCCTGTGAAATTAGAGGCTATTCTTTATTATACTGAATGAGTTTATTTTTTGTGAATTTTTTCCTGTGAACTCTGTTGTAGGTTCCCACATACTGGTTTGAGACCAGTATGGAGGAACCTAATTGTAAAATACAGGAATACATTGTTTTAAATTATTTTATGAAATTTCTAATATTATACTATAACAAGATATTGTTAAGATTTGAAAGTGTAAGAGGGAAAAAACATACAATTTTGTTACCAATCTGATATTAATTCTATGGTGCATTTTTAAAAAGATTTTTTACCCAGGCATGTGCCCTGACTGGGAATCGAACTGTGATCCTCTGGTTTGCAGGCCTGTGCTCAAACCTCTGAGCTACATCAGCCAGGGCTCTACGGTGCATTTTTAATCAATAGATTATATCTCCAGTATAGAAAAATTGAATGTAAGATATGATAGTTGTCAAAATAAATGGCCTGAACTGACAACTTAGACTAGAGGCTCATTTTGACTTTTTTCCCCTCAAAGTTGTGTTGTTTTCAGTAAGACAAACAGAAAAGCAATAATCTGTTCAAAGAAATACAGAGAGAAAACAGTTTACTTTTTCTGGAATGCCACAAACAGTTTTAACGTATATATATGGAACAAAAGATGTGTGTTTAGACCCCAGCATTTTCCAGAACCCGGAGACCACGTGGCCTCCTCCCTCCTGCTGCGCTCTGACCTCCCACCCGTTTTCTCTAGCTTTGCTGACCTTCACGTCGGTTAGACTAAAACTGCCCAACACCGGGTCTTTCCCGTGCACAATCATGATTACTGTGCGAAATCCAGATTGTTCTTTCTTTCCTAGCTCTTCACCTGAGAGACTACGAAGACATCATCCCCGCCGTGGAGATCTACTCTCTGTTAGCGCTCTGCGCATGTGCCAGCAGAGCTTTTGGCACCTGTTCGAAAGCGTTCATCAAACTTGAGTCTCTAGACAGCCTCAGTTCGGAACAGAAACAGCAATATGAAGATCTTGCTCTAGAAATCTTCACCAAACATACTCCGAAAGATAACAGAAAATCGGAGTTGGACAGCCTTCTTGAAGGGTAGGACTAATTGTAATTAATAAATGTCATTCTACCTTCTTAGAGGCTTGGATTTGTATATGTATAGCAGTGTGAAATAATAATTGAAGCACTGAATTTTTAAGTAGTTTACCTTAACATTATATCTCATTTTATTTAGTCTCATAAGTACATTAATTATTTTCTTATTGTAAGAAAAGTTTGTTTACCTTGAAATGTTTTTTATTCCTCAGTTTTCTAAATGTAATAAATAAGGTTTTAAGTAATTAGATATTTTAAAGTATAATTATTTGTTTAATTATTTATTTCTCCCCTTCTTTTTGCAGAGGGGAAGGGAAACTTCCAACCTGCGTGGCCACAGGAAGCCCCATCACCGAGTACCAGTTCTGGATGTGCGGCGTGTGCAAGCACTGCGTGCTGGCTCAGGAGATCAGCAACTACAACTTCTGCCCCCTGTGCCACAGTGCGGTGGGCTGAAGAATGCGAATTGCGTGAACCTGTACAGTATATGTAGCGTACATGCACAGCTGTGACTGTGTTATATAATATTTTATATAATTTTGTGTCACACTATGATGATGAAATAAGATGCTGATTTTCATATAAAATGTATGGAAGTCAACCTTATTTCTTGTCTGTCTGTCTGTCTGGTGGTTGGTTACATAGTAGTATGGAAACACTCTGAATGATGCATTTTTTCTCACAGTATCAAGGTTCCTAATTCACTAAAAAATCTTGCTGGGGGGTAGGAGCAGCATGGGAGTGGGGCAGAGCTGTATCAGAAGAAGGTTAAACAATTAGCTTCAAGTCCAGAATTAGCTGCTGACGTCTCGAGCCTTTCCTGACATACCCGCTGGGAGCTCCCCTTGGAGCCTTCTCATTTGCCACTGACTCCACGATGCCTGAGGGCCAGGGTTTTTCCTCTAACTGTTTCAGATGGAGGCTGAGTTGCCCTCCCTGCTTCTTGTTCAGTGTGATCTGGAAACCAGAATCTCTGAAATAGCCTCTCATGCACTGTAGACTGAATAGTCACGTATGCCGGGCATATCCTTTCTGCTGTTGTGAAAGCTCGTTGTCTGGGACTTATGTCTGTGGAAGTTTTAGTGATCTGTCACATCTTGGGGACATTGTGTGTCTTGAAAATGGTACTAGAGAACGGCCTACAGTATGAGTTGACCCATCTGGTTTTACATGTGAAGGAAATCTGAGAATAACACCAGTAGACTCTCCCATAGTGAAACGGGCAAAGGGAAGCAAATACTTGGAGAGATGTTGGAAAGAGCAGTATATTGAAGGTGGTATATGAAACAGTTGTCTTCTTGAAATAAATGTGAAACTGATTCCCTTTAAGTAATTCTGAGTTGTTCTTTATCATAAAACTTGGTCTGAATCATGTTATGTTTCAAAAGCGTGGCAGGCCAAAGTACTGAGCAGGCAGAACCTACTGGTAACGCTGTACGAGTAAGCACTGTGCCCAACAAGCAACAGAGCGCTGTTGGCCCACCTGCTGTTGTCGTGCACAGAGGCCGACTTTATGGCACGTTGTTTTCCTAAAGTACACTCGGTAATTACATTTGTATATTCCAGGGGATGAGATCTTAGGTTTTATACGGCATTAAGCAAAATAATATGAAAGCAATGTGTAGCGAAGTAAAAAAAAAAGACTTGTATTTATCTTGTTTCCTTTATTAAAACTTATAGATAATATGGTATTTGTTTTGTTGATTTCAATATTTTAGTGGGGTTGGGTAGGAGGGTGTTGGACGGTGGACTGGGTAAGGAGAGGAAGGGTCAGGCAGTACAGTGGACGTATAATAGCACTTTTGCTACCAAACAGGAAAAACCACCACCACCACCTGCCTGTCTTTACTGGTCACATGCCAGATGACCTCGGGTAGAGTGGATTACTCCTTAGAGGTCACACAGAGTTCTCATTTAGAAATGGGTGGGAACTGTGTTGCTCGACTTTTAAGAGAAAATCAAGAGTATTTAATTCGATGATATAGCTTCAAGATATTGCCACCGAGTTTCTAAAAGGCAAATAGCAGTATTATGGCTGCCCCCTTGTGAATGCTTATTTTCTGAATTCATTTTTTAAAGAAAGGAATACCCACTATATTGGTTAAAACTGACAAGTGTGGGTGAGGGTGTGGAGCAGTTACAACCCTCGTATGTTGCTAGTGGAAATGCAAAATAGTACACCAACTTCAGAAATGTTGAGATTTAGAAGTGCTGTATACTGGAAATATATATAACTATATGTATATATATGTGCATGTATATGTATGTGTAGCTTTAAAAATTATTTTTATTTTACTTTAGTTTTTACTGCTCCAGTTAACCAAATGGAAGTTTTATCGAGGCCCCAGGTCCCTGGGGCTCAGGCAGGAGTCTGCCCTGTGGGGGAAGGAGGGACCGTATTTGACTTTCTTTCTGGGGTCTCTGGTGTTGGTGTGGCCCCACTGCTTCCTGTGGCAGTGGAGAGCCCGAGGTTGCAGGCGAGCATAACGCTTCCAGTACATCATTGTGTTTCAGTTGTATTTTCGGGTGAGCTGGCCGAGAGAAGGCTTGATGATGCCATTCTGCAGGCAAAGTACTGAGTGCAGGTGTACTCAGTGGAAGAGGGGCATGTGAGTTGGACAGGGACAGCCACTGAACCTGACCCTGGCACTTCAGTCACAGACACAGCCCTCCAATGTCATAAACACCAGAGCTTTTCAAGTGTGATGGGGACACCACGTGTGTTCTGTGAGCAGAGGGACACACCAGCCTGGCCTGCCCTACAGACCCTCCACCTGCATTTCCCGCTAGTATCAGATACGTGATTTGAATATATTTTCTCTCATTCTCTGGGTTGTCTTTTTATTCTGTCCATAGTCTTTTTGTCACACAAAAGTTGTTAATTTCTATGAAGTCCAGTTTGTCTATTTTTTCTCTTGTTGCCCGTGCCTTTGGTGTCATATCCAAGGAACCATCGTCAAATAGTGTCCTGGGGCTTTTTTTGCCTTGTGTTTTCTAAGAATTTTGTATTTTTGGCTGCTATGTTTAAGTCTTTAATCCATGTAGAGTAAATTTTTAAATATGGTGTTAGGTTAGGGTCCAGCTTCGTTCTTTTACATGTAGATATCCAGTTTTCCCAGAACCGTTTATTGAGAAGACTGCCTTTATGCCAGTACTGGACTGTTTTGATTACTGTAGGTTTGTAATGAGTTTTGAAATCAGGAAGCATGAGTCCCTCAACTTTGTTCTTTTTCAAGGTTGTTTTGTCCACTTGGGATCCTTTAAAATTCCATATGAATTTCAGGATGGATTTTTCTATTTCTGTAAAAACATTATTGGGGTTTTGAGGGATTCCATTGAATCTTGGAGTGCTTTAAGTAGTATTGACATCTTTAAAATACTGAGTTTTATAATCCATGAACATGGGCTACCTTTGTATTTATGTCTCTACTTTCAGCCATGTTTCATTGTATGCCTTTCATCTCCTTGGTTAATTCCTAAGTATTTTATTCTTTTTGATGTTATTGTAAATGGAATTTTAATTAAAAAAAAACTCTTCTCTGGACTGCTCATTTTACATACTTTTCAAGTGCATTAAACATATTGTGCTTAAATTACTACCTGGGTTTCTTTTTGGCATAAACAGCCAAGGGATGTAAAGTAACATCCATAGACCGTGGACTGTTGACACACTACCATGTAATTAATGTTCACACTATTCCAAAGGTTCAAAAAGTTGAGAAGTTTGCAATCTAGGGTCTTGGAGCTAATAAAGTTTGAATTTGAACTCGGCACCATGGGACAACTGCTAATGGCATTCCGACACAAAATGTCTCAGGAAAACCAGAGCCTACTCAGAACAGGGGTGTTATGCTAAGGGTGGGCACGGGAACTGGATAGGTGCTACGATCACCCATTCACAAAACAAACCGAGGCTTCTTCCGCTTCCGGCATGCCCCCCCACCCCCACACGCAAAGGGCCAGCTCCTTGCAACATCAGAGCACGGATTCGGAAAACAGTTTGGTACATTACTTCTCCGGGAAATGAGGCTGTGGGATGAGCAGTACCAACAGAACTGCACTTCCCAAGTCTCTCCAAGATTTCTGGGCAGTTTGAACTCTCCGCCAGCAACCCAGTACAGATCAGGACAGACGACGGGTCCTCGGAAGGCACAAACTGCCCCCTGCTGGTGCAGAGGTTCAATTCCGCCGTGCGGAAGTGACTCTGAAATCAACTCCCATTCCACACTGAGAGCTAGGCCTCCAACAACAATGGCAGGGCAGCAGGGGCGAGAAAGCCGCACCACCTTGGCACGCGCCCAGGCTCATTTCCAGAAGGGCGAATACTCGGAGGCCGAGATGCTGTACTCCGCTTACATTCGCCAGTGCGCCTGTGCAGCAGCTGGCGGAGCGCCTCTGGGGAGGTAACTATCGCGAGAAGTGCGGGCAGCCGTGCGTTCTTGAGGTTGGTGGGCCGGGGTCCTGCCGGGTCTTTGCTCTTCAACGTGAGCACGGGGGCTGCAGAACTGAAGGGCAGGTGCTTGTTTTCTCAGAAAGGCCGTGAGGGGGAGGGTCCTGGAGGGCGGGCCCTGCTCGTATATCCGAGACACCCCGGAGGGTGTCATTTCACTCTGGTGTCCTGCACTCACTTTACTCTCGATCAAGGGATTCAGGCTCCGTAGGGCTTTCCACCCAGTCTTTTAACAGTGGGATGGATAGCCGAGAACTGGTGTAGGGGGCTGGGGGGCACGTGGCTGGGCAGTGCTGCGATAGCGCACGGTACTGCGACCCCAGCCACATTTTCACAGCAAGGGTGTTTTGTTTTTCACGTATTATGAATACATTTTAAATATATGAGACATAGTGTAATGAATGAACCTCTAGGTAACCGTGATTCAGCTTCAGCATTATCATTTTACCCACACCTCAAATTATTTATCTATGGATGTTTCACATGTATTTCTGAGTATGAAGGATTCTTAAAAAGACATAACCACAGTATCATCACATAACTTGTCAATATTAAATATCTGGAACTTTACTGACTGATCAATAAAGTCTCCCCCCCCCCCCCACGCACATGTATTGACTTAAGAGAGAGACAGGGAGGGGGATAGGGAGAGAGTGAGAAAAATCAATTTGTTGTTCCACTTATTTATGCATTCACTTGGTTGATTCTTGTCCGTGTCGTGACGGGAGATTGACCCACAACCGTGGCTATCAGGACCATGCTCTAACCAACTGAGCTACCCGGCCAAGGCAGTCAAGTTTCTTTTGTTTTGTTGTTTGGTTGGTTTGTTTTAATCAGGTGGTTCAAGTCAGGATGCACATCAGGTCTCTTATTAATCTATAGGCTCACCTTTTTTCCCCTTTGTGAATCCTGAGGAAGAAAACACCTCCTAAGAAAGGCTCCTGGTGGATAAGTGGACTCAAATAAACAGAGAAACTAACAACCCCCCTCCCCTAAAACCGTAGCACTGAACTGCCTGCCTGCACTCTGTGCCATCTAACCCTCCTTCCTGGCATCCTATTTCAATCAATAGGACTCAGGCTTTCCCCATCAATTGGAGATGCTCTGCTCTGACCAACCTGAGTGGCTCTAGTCTTGACCAATGGGGTCAGTGCCTTTTGGGCCAAACCACTAGATTTTGGAGTCCTCCTTTGCATGAGGACAGACCAGTCAGGGAACAGGGCTAGGGACTTCATCCATATTAGCCTTCTCCCCCTGGCTTTGTGAGTGTCCTTGGACCATTGTGTTTCGCTGGCTGAGCTGAAACACTGAAGAGGTCTCTCCAGAGCAGACCAGCAGCAGGGAAAAGCAGACCATCCTCGCCCTGGGGCTGCCTTTCAGCTGTGGTGTTCTCGCTGTGCTATACCACAACTGCACCGTTTCTTACGGAAGAAAGTTTCCTTCTGCACCGCATCCCAAATTGGGGGCTCCATTGGCGTTGAATTGGCGCCAATGACCACTGGTTGACACCTTGTAGTTTGTTGAGGAAACCATGTCATGTGTCCTGGGAGGTACCCATATGTTGGACTTGCGGGACCCAGCCCCCTGATGTTATTTAACACAGTCCTCTGTCTCCTACATTGCTTGCAAGTTGGTAGTTACATTGTGGGGTTTGAGTCAATTCAGTGTCGGTATGGCAAGAATACTTTGTAGGTGGTGTGCACATCTACCAGAAAGCAGGTCGTGTCTGGCTGCCTTTCTTTTTGTGATGTTAGCAACCTCACGTACTAATACTGGCTTGCCCAAGCTGATTTGATTAATGCCTGAATGTATAGCATTCATTAGTCCAAATTTTGCCGTAGTTGTTCTGGATGACGTGGAGGGGACCAGGACAAGGAAACAGAGAACAGAGGGGTTGAATGAACAGCTTTTTTGACAGTTTGAGTTGTCTGCCTCATCACCCTCTTCTTCCCGCAAGGATTTTTTTTTCTTGAGAAGACGCCAGCTTGTCTTTTGTCTGTGCCTTCAGATTTGCCTCTTCGTTAACTCCATATGTATTAAGCCAGGAAAATTGCTTTCTCTTTCAGTAATACACCAGAATAATAGTTAATCGAAGTTTCTGAATAGGTAAGAAGATGGTACCACCTCCCCTTACCAAAATAGTAAGTAAACATAGAAAACACAGTTTTTTATTCTTGTGTCAAGCTCCAAGAATAAACTTGCCTTGTAGGTTTCAAATGGTATCCGTCAGCAACAAGTGTACTGATGCCATCCAGTCTTGTTCCTCCTCCTCTGTGCACATCTGAGCCTAAGAGTGCACTGTGTGTTGGTAGGAAATGTCATTTCTGCCCCTGCCCAGTTTAGTGGGAGGGAGCCCAGTGTGCTTGGGTTCCAGTGCTGACTCTGCCGCATAGCTTGTCCCTTCCCTCAGCCTCGGTGTCTCATCTGTGAAGTGAGCCTTTGGTTTCCTTGGAGTTCTGAAATTCTTCTAGGAACCCCTGGATTGAAACCGAACTCTCTGACTTTTTCCTTTATGTGTATCTTTTAGAGTTTAAATTTATTTTGAAAATCTTGGGTCACTGAGTTGTTTTGAAATAGTATTTGCAAACTTTGAATGCCTCTCACTCTGAATGGTTTAATAACATTTTCTCTTATTATCCAAAAGTACAGCTTTAGCTAGAACCCAATTTCCAAATGTTTTTTCTTTGCTGAAGTTTGCAAGTGCTAAAAATCGACATTGGGATTAGGTAATCTGGTTAAATGGCATTACTGTAAATACTATTATTCCGAAAATCTCAGTATTACAGAAAAACACCTGGGCCCATGTCTTTAAAACAGGAAACAACTTGCACATGAAAAGGAGGCTTTTAGAATTTGTTGTAATGAGATTGAATTCTAAATCAGACATTCTAAGGTTCTCTGAATATAAGAAATTTATAATGGAGCTTTACAGCTTTAAAACTTGAATGACTAAAACTTTCCCGGGCTCCTTCATGTCCGCTCAACTCTTTGCAGAGTAGCAGGTAACCCAGGGCCATAGCAGATGGGTGAGGGGAGTGAGCCGTCTTGTCCTCTCCCTTGTCACAGTGGTGCTGGTAGCATCCAGAAGTCTCAGTCACAGCCCGTGGAAACAGGCATTTTCTAAAACTGCAGTGGTTCCTCTCCATCATTAGCAAACTTGGACTTGAAGGAGACCCCTAGGCTGTGAGTACTGCTCAGGGCAGCAGTACTTACAGTCCCTGTCTGACAGGTCAAGGATGAAGATTAAGGGAAGTAACTTTTAATAACACTGACAGCAGTCACATATTTTCTGAGGACTGTGGCGTGTAGCAAAGGAATGACAGACAAGTGTACGCTGCATGTACCCTGTTTGGTTTGCATTTGAGAATCCCTTTGGAAAAAAAGAAAGAAACAGAATCCTCTCCGACTGGGAGCAGAGCCCCTGAATGTTGTCTGTGCAGAGGATTTGTGCGGTAGGGGCTGGGTGGCCGGGCGGGGTAGGAGGCTGTAGAACCCCATGGGCTGGTGGCTGTCAGAGTGTCCTGGAGCCCTGAGACGCAGAGCTGATTCTGCACACGGGAGCCAAAGGGGACCGGAGCCTTGCTCTCCCAGTCGGAAGCCAGCCTGGCCTTGGCAGGACCTCAGCCCAAACTGGAAGGAGCATGGAGCTCTCCCCAGAAAACACTCTCTGGGGATCTGCATGTTGACTTTTTCCTTAGGATTAACTTTGATTTCTTTATTGGTGGAAAGTGATTTCAAAACTCGTTGTTGTGGGATCCCTTAAACTTTTGAGAATAAAATTGATGATTCCCTTTCTGACACGTTCGTAGCAGACTGGAAGTTGGGGCTGGCTTCCGCTTCTTGCTCAGCCAGCTTCTGATCAGTCGTCTTTGCCCGGCTGGCATGCGCTTAGAAAAGGAGCAGTGATTCTGAGACTGTATTCAGCCCAACCGGTTGGCAAGGAGCAGGCGCTCTGAGCACACAGTGAAGTGAATGTGCTTTCCCGATTGACGTTGTATGGTGTACCCAAGTAGACAACGGGATTAAACAAAAAGTGATCCACTGCTTTAATGGCTCTGCCGTATGTTCCTTCGCTTGGTTTCTCAGTGTGGTTGCTGCTCTAGGCTATAAGGTTGGGCAACATCCTTAAGAGAACGAAAGTGGAAGCGGGAGGAATTTCGTAACGCGGTGTGCTTAATGTGGACTGTTTTGTTCAAAGCGAATGCAGCCCTGAGGACTTGGCTACGGCGTATAACAACCGGGGACAGATCAAGTACTTCAGGGTCGACTTTGACGAAGCCGTGGACGACTACACATCCGCCATAGAAGTGCAGCCCAGTTTTGAGGTGCCCTATTACAACAGAGGGCTGATTCTGTACAGGCTGGGTAAGAATGTTTTCCCCGTTTGTCTTTGATTATCACACCCGCTGAATTTGGAGCTCTCGAATGTCCTAAAGCTAATGCGGTGCTCATAAAGGCTTCAAAGTGATGTGAAATTTAGGTTTAGAGCCTGGGAACAAAGGAGGTGTTCCTGAGTCTCGTTGAGGCTTTGGAAGGGCACGGGTACCGCAGCGCAGTGCGGGGAGCGTGGGGGCAGGAATTGGACGGGGTCCGCAGGGAGGGAGGGCGGCCTACTCCCCTGTGCCTGTGTGTGCCCAGCCCCCAAACCAGGCTGATGCTGGTGCTCGCCTGTGAAACTTTCCCGAGGTAAAGTCTCTGAAGGCCCACGAGGCGATGTGAAGGGAAGGGTTTTAGATCCTTGGCATCCAGGGAGCATAGGTACTGTTCTATATTTAAAGTGTTAAAAATAATTATTTCCTGTTTCCTAATTTTACTGTAATTATCTAAAGTAGGTGATGTAATTTTGTTGAAATGCCATGATGATTTATGCAACTTACCTGCTAAATCTCAATAGGTAAGCCCTTAGCTCATTTTAAATATATTGTTCTGTAAGGGCAGACGAAATTTACTTTGATACAGGCACCCTGTATCATTATTAAGAAAAAAAATTCCTTCAGTGGGAGCGGTTGAAAGCTCATGAATATAAAAGCACAAGTGTGTGTATCCAAACTTTGCTATGAATTATGTAAGGAAGTACTGAGCTTCTTTTTTCTTTTCCATTTTTTTGGATTCTGGTGCAGGGTACTTTGATGATGCGTTGGAAGACTTCAAGAAAGTATTAGACTTAAATCCCGGATTTCAAGATGCTATTTTGAGCTTAAAACAGACTATGCTAGACAAGGAAGAAAAACGAAGAAGAAATTATTGAAAACTTTAACTTTGAAATATTAATCCGTGGTCCTTATATGTGGCATCTCACTGTCTCTAATTTAAAGTAGGTATTGAGCTATTTTGATTTATATTTAAGATAAAGAGGTTCATACATTAGCACTGAAGGTTAACTAATTGATTGAAGGTAATTTTAGATTTAGTATTTATATTAAATAGATGTGCTTTTGATAAAGTGTAAATAAGTAATGTACAATTGTATATTATTACAGTAAAATAAAGAAATGTGTGGTGTTTTAATAAAACAATTTTTTGCTATGATTTTATTCCCAATTTTTAAAAAAGAATATTTATTTTTAGAGCGTGAGGGCAAGGGAGGGAGAAAAGGAGGGAGAGAAACACCCGCTTCCCCTGGGACACACCCTGACCAGGGACTGAACTCACACTGGCGAGTTCAAACTGGCGAGCTTTGGCCTCACAGGACGACCCCTCCTCACCCGAGTCACATCAGTTAGGGCTCCAGTTTTTTACTTGAAAAATTTTACATCTGTAGAAAAGTAGAAGTAGAATATAGTAAGTACCTATGAACGCTTCACTTAGATTCACCAGTTGTTAATGTTGTGTCACGTTTGCTTTTTCTCTGAAACAATATATAAAACATTGCCGAGCCCCGTGAAAATAGGTTGCAGATACCCTGGTGCTTTACCGCTAACTGTTTTAGCCTGCATCTTCTAAGGAGAGAGACATTCCTCCTTCTAGCCACAATACCATTATAATACCTAATAAAATTAACAGCCCTGCAATAGAATCCCTACCCAGCCCATATTCTGACTTTCCCAATTGTTTCCAAAATGCGTTGTGTCAATGTTAATTCCTGGATCTGGAGTCAATCAAATTACATTGCATTTTGCTGTGTCTGTTTGAGTTCTTTTAATCTAGAACAGGCTCCAGCCCATTGTCTCCCCGGGCATTTGCTTTGAGAGCATAGCTATTTGACATAGCTAGGGAAGGAAGATGGAACGTGTGGGGTCAGAAATAAAAGAACGTCCTACCTGAGAGCGATTTGAAAGAGTTCAACTGACAGCGATTTTCTGTATAAATCACTGATGAAGGTAGGTTAGGATTTAAATATAGACTTATTTTCTGTCTGCAGAATTATTGTCAATGTTTATTAATGATAAAACCTACTGTCATTATCAGCATTTACTGGACACTTACTGTGAGGCAAGCGCTGTTCAGACTCCTCATACCATGAATTGGGAGTGGAGTGGGGGTGGATAGAGAGGCAAGGAACTGATGAAAAGCACTGAGTAAACGCACAGTTTAAAAAATCAGTGTTACTTGGATGCTGCCAACAAATGATTAGATTATGATGAAGTGTGTAGAACTGGGAAGAAGTTGGAGGGAGAACAGGCCGAAACCAGTGTCTCATGTACACTTTTTTTTGTTTTTATCATTGCGGTTTGGCTTTCAGGGATGTAGACCCTGCACCTTGGGGTCTCCCGAACCGTTTATTATCGCAGTGGAAGAACCGCCCCGGCGTGGAGATTACCGAGTCGGGAGAAAGGCGCTGAGTAGCTTCTGGGGCTTTCTCAGATGCGCTCGCCATCAGCCATCAGCCTGAACAGTTTAGTTTTTTTTTTTTCATTTTCTGAGTTTAGGTGATCTCATGAAGCAGAAGTAATCTCCCAGTTAGTAGTTAAATAAATAATATCTGGCAAAATACATGGAGAATTTGGGCTACAGGTGAGTGAATATTAAAAGGAAATGCAGTTTGAAGGAAACGAAAAGTCTCCATATTTCTGGAATTATTCACATTTTCCAAAATGGCTTTCCATTGGTTGGAAATGTCTTTAAAAGAATGTATAAATGTATTGAAGTTGCATTTAAATGTACAAAAATCCCTCTTAAGAAAAGTTTTATTTAAAAAGCAAGGTCCCTAGACCTTGGGAGAGCTTCAAGCCATTCTACCCAGAAGATGAAATACCTAAATAATGCTGCAATAACTTTATTTTCTCTTGGCTCATATTCTCTTTTCTTTGCTCTTGACTGGGATCAGGTATAATATGGAAAAAAAAACCTTGTTAAGAAATTTCTTTTGGCTTGTTGGATTTATTATTCAGTGTTTCTCCATCCTTTATCAGAAAAAAACTTCAGTGAAGTTCACAATCAGCACCCAGACACGAATTTGTTATTTTTGTCTCAAGTGACTGGAAATGGCGAAGGAATAAAGTATTTTCAGCGTTTATCTTCCTCAAAACTCTAGGCATTACACATTCAGACTCTAAATTTTGGAGTGACTAAGATACGTGCCCTAAAGATGCTCTTCTGTGTTTGCCAGTGTTCAGAGTGTCCATGTCCCCCTTTTCTACTAGACAAGTAGCCAAAGTGTACTGCTTTCCAGTTTTTCTCCTAGCAAACACGAGGCAGAAAATTCTGGTTTGTTATAAGGTTTGAATTTCATGAAGTGAGAGACTAACTGGATTTAAGTTGCTTTTGAGCTTAGAAAATTTCTCTTAACTCTTAAGCCTGCAGCTGGCTTTTGCCCCTGAGATCTGGAGCTGAATGAAGCCAATTGATTGACTTTGTGAGAGTCAACTATTGTCCAGCTGTTGAGACAGCAAACTGCGTTTCTAAGTCGGTTTTTAGTCAGTTGTCTAATTGCCTTTTTCTGTGTCTTTCCTGGTTTTTCTGTCATTCGCTGGCCTTCCCGCACTACCCATGGTCTTGGCCCCCGGCCAGTTCGCAGGTCTCGTCTTTCTCAGTGAGCAGAATATGTTTCAACTCTGCCACCCGGGGTGAATCGATTCAGCATTTACACTGATACTCATCCCAACATCAAATTTAACTCTAAGTTTCAAATAATTAAACCCATCTAAGCGTCAAATTTAACTCTAAGTTTCAAGTAATTAAGCCCATCTCTTGCTTAATAATTTAATTTGTCCCTGAAAATACTTATGCTAAATGAAAAGCCATTAAGTAAAAAAATATTTCCAATAATTTTTAGTTGGAAAGATGGTGAATTTCATTTAGCCCAAGGTACCCAAATACTTTTCTACAGACCTAAAAAATTGATCAATTGGTCAATGAAAACAGTTGTATGTAAGTAATAACTATTTGAAATTTTAATACTTATAGCAGTCACGTAAATTATAATGGCATGACAGGCGGTGAAAGACAAATATCATATGATCTCACCATTAACAGGAATCTAAACAAACCAAACAAGCAAGCAAAATACAACCAATGACACTCAAATATGGAACAGGCTGTCAGGGCCCAGAGGGGAGAGGGGAGAGAATCATAGGGGAAAAGGGGATGGACTCACATGAACAAGTCTAAAAGACACATGGACAATAACTAAGGGTGGGGGGTGGAAAGGGGAGGGAGGCGGGGAGCATGGGGTGGGGGGTGGGCAGGGTTGGGATTATAAGACAGAAACCTGTACTTGAACAAGAATTAAATAAAAATTATATTTAAAAAAAAAAAAAAAGAATTCAAATAGGAAAGGCATGTTATAAAAGACCAGTTGGTGAGTACTGAACCCAGATAAACATAAATAATTGTTAATTGTTGTATTATCCTTTAATCAAAAACACCCAATAAATAAGTTTTCTTTCCTCCAAAAAAAAAAAATTATAATGGCATGAATGTTTACTCATCTTTTCTCTCATTACCATTAAAAAAGCTTTACCAAGGTATCATTCACATACATACAGTCACCCGTGTAAAGTGTGTAATACAATGGTTTTAAATAAATACAGTTTCCACACCATTTTTAAAACTAAATATCCAAGTTTTGGGATCTTGTAGTCTCCTTGCATGCAAAGTGTATTTAATGAAGTTATTTTGGGCAAGTTAAAGGCTGGATGTGAGAGTGGCTCAGAAAACACACACACACACACACACACACACGGGAGGGCCCCCTTTGGTCTCACCTCAGTAAGCTCATGGCTCCAGTTGGGCTCAGGTGCTGTGTTCTGGTTAGAAACTGGGGTTCAGTGCATGGGAGTGCCCACCTCTTTGTGAAGCTGTGATGCTGTGATAGTTGTTCTTGTGGTGTCTGTTTAGTGTGTTTGAACGAACAGGTTGTCGTTTATGAAATGAATTATTGACTAACTCATGTGAAGAACTAATCGAGCAGTTGACTGTGAGCTAAGTGTGTAGTTTTTAATAGCTTTTAGATGATAAAGTCATGTTTCAGGTGTTCTATATTTCTAAAAAACGTGGCAGTTAAATAATGGGAAACAGATTCCAGTTTAAAGTGGCATTAAGTCAGAGAGAGAGCAGATTTGTTAAATACCACATCTAATGTTAGGGGTCATCAGAAGACCATTTCATTCGTTACAAAAAGGGAAAGAAAGATGAGACATACAATTTAATATTTTTTGGAAAAATAAAGCAGTTGGTAAGATTTTTTAAAATATAGCTTACTCTTTTTAAAATCAGAAGAGGATAAAGTACACATCAATGTAGCAAAAGACAAATGATTAAAAAAGAAACCTGCAAGGAAGTCCCAAAAGACAAATCATGACCTATGAAAATGTATTTCACAGAGTGAAATAACAGCACAGAAGTGGAATCCCAGTTTTCGATCTGTCTGTGTCTAATTATGCATGCAACAGCAGAGAAGAAGGTCTTGTTTTTCACAGAGGAGGAAGCCAAGGCCAAGAAATTCAGTAATGTGCCCAAAGTTATGTCCCAAGTCCAAATAAAGATTAGAAACTGAGTTAGTATCAACTGATTTTTTTTTTGCTATCATCTATTCAAAGCAGATATGCATTTTTTCCTTTTTGGTCCTAATACAAAGTTTAAATTGTCCATAAAATGTTTTAGTGTCCATCAAGATGAGTATCAAAATAATATTACAATACATTTAATTTTTACAACGGAACGTAATTGCAATCCCGTAATTGTTTACTGGTGATTTTCCTTCCTGATTGAAAGCAGACAGGAAGGATGGTGAAAAGTAGATTAATGTGAACAGCAAATTGCGTTTGGCAAATCGAAAGCCACAGCTGCCAATGTGTGAATTTGCATCTTACGTTGAGAAAGGTACCCAACATTTCTAAAGGAGGCCAAGGGAGGAATGCGCTTCCTTTCAGTATTCTAAGAGCACAGCCTAGCAGAGCCACCCAGGGAGGGATTCATTCTCTGGGCTGCCGCTTTCTCTGATTTTCCTGTTTATGCCTGATTAGGGCCCAGGATCTGGCAACGACAGGTCACTGGCAGAGTTTTGCCCAGATGAGAAGCAAATGAGCTTTGTTTGGTAGAAAAACTAACCCTGAGGATTATGGTTTTATCGCCCTGGAGGACTTTGGCCAGTTTTGCTTCTAACCTGGTAACGTCATTCCCCATTTTTTCTTCATTGCCCATCAACACGCAGCTCTCAGACGCCCTTGCCTTCCTGGTGCTTCTCTCCTTCGTGAGTTAAGTCAGCATTCATCATGTGTTCATTCTGTTTTCTTACAAGTCGTGCCTAACTTAAAAAAAAATGTGTCTTTGGACACTTCCACGGAGAAAACAACTTCAATAGAGTTTGTTATTAATGCAGTCAGTTATTTCTTGCAGGAATAAAGAAGCAGGGGACTGAGAAGTTTCTACTGCCTGTTGATTTAAAATATTCCATAACTGATTCAGATTCTAGGGAGGTCCAATTGAGCTCTGACTGGGGAAAAGTATAGGGAAGGCCTCATCCTTAAATTAAAACACGTGTACGGACTTAAAAGTCGGCAGGAACTGCCGAGGAATATGCTTACTGTAAAAAGCGAAAGTTCCCTGGTCTCACTCTTGGGTGGGGGTAACTGCTGTTAAGATACACCTATCCTTCTAGACCTTTCCCTCTGTACAAATACCCGCACACATGTATGCAGATATGTGCATAGAATTGTGGTCTACGTATCATTAGTAACTTAAATCATTTGTTATCTTGGGCACGCTTCTATGTAAGAACATAGAAATCTACTTCATTCTGCTTAGTCTCATGATTTTTAAAACCACGTTAGAAATGCTTGCCAAATTTTTGTTATAAAATTATTAAAGCATACAGTGATGAAAATTAAAACAGGGCAGGAGGCGTGAATGAAGAATGAGACCCCCTCCACCTCCACATTCCGCTCCAGAGCTAACCACTTTTAACTAGAGCAAATGAACCCAAAGGGTTAAATGGCTCATTTCCCTGTTCCCACCGGCACATCTTTAAAAAATTAGTTTTCATTCCTTTCACCACCTTTGTGGCTCTATGCCCCCTAGGCGGTTTTGACCAGTTTGTACCCAGAATACCTCTGAATAAGATCCACATTTATCTGCGCCTATTTCCACCTCATTAGAGTGCTCTTTTTAAGATCACAGAGTGGCTATAACACAAGCTTAAAGTGTCCCTCACTGAGCTCTCGGGCCCCCTCTTTGCTGTTGGTGTCACCCATCTCCCTCCGCTTCTCGGACCAGACCCCTTCCGTCCGGGCCCCCAGCCGTGGATGCGTGGGTCTGGACCTCAGCACAGATCCGGAGTCCAGCAACTTTCACCTCCCCCTCTGCACCCCAGGCCCCCATGTCACCCCCTCTTTTTTTGCAGGTCTCCCAACTAGTCCCCGGCCTGGGTCCTCACCCCCAGGGGTGTTTCAACACAGCCATCAGAGTAGGGTTGGAAAGAGGCTGGGGGCTCTCTCAGCACTGGGAGTGAGGAGCAGACTTCTCACAAAGGCCTGTGTGGAGAACTTGGTGCTGGCTGTGCCCGCCCTGCACCCCTCCTCTGTGGCCGGGCCCACCCTGCCTTCAGGCCCCTGCCTGTCTGTCACCTTAAGGTGGACCTCCTGTGATCACCTTCTTTAAAACTGCAAATCCTGAACACACCTGTCGCCTCACTTTCTTTTTCTCTCTTTGCCCATATCGTGTGCCTGCGTCTGCCCGTCCCCTTCTCCCTAGAAGGCACGTTCTGTCAGGGCAGGATTTTTGTCTGTTTCGTTCTCTGCTGTGTCGTCAGTGCCTAGAACAGTGAATGGCCTCAAATATGTCGAGTGAATCAATGAATTAGTTGTCAAACATGCTGTTTGACTTGCTATTCAAATTTTGTGGGTTTGTCACCGGCTGTTAAGTGTGGTATGGGTAAATGTTAGATCCCTCGCTTTTCAGTTGATCTTGAGAGTGTGGCCTGTTTTATAGTTCAGTTTCCATTTTATTTAAGTCAGTCCCTGATTTACTGTTCTGTTTTAATTTAAAGAAACAAAGTCAAGGTCAGAGTCAGCAGGGACTATATGTTTTAATGTGGCTTTGTAACACACACCTGTTAGGAGTGGAATCGTGTCCCCAAAAGGCATGTTGTTGAAGTCTTAACCATAAGTACTTCAAGAGGTGACCCTGTTTAGGGATGGGTAAGATATGCTCATACCGGAGTAGGGTGGGCCCTCAATTCAGTATGTCTGGTGTCCTTTCAAGACATCACATAACATGACTGGTGTCCTTTCGTGACATCATGTGAGGACTGGTGTCCTTTAAGAAGGAAATCTGGACACAGGCGGGGGGATGACGCTGTGTGAAGACGGAAGCAGAGGTTGGAGTGATGCCGCCACGAGCCAAGGGACACTGGGGCCCCCAGAAGCTGGAAGATGTGAGGAAGGATCCGGCCCCAGAGGCTTAGGAGGGAGGCTGGCCCTGCTGCCACCTTGACTTCAGATGTCCAGTCTCCAGAACTGCGGGAGAGCACGTTTCTGTTCTGCCCAACGACCCACTCTGCGGTTCTTTGTTATGGCGGCCGGGGGAAACTAAGGCAGTAGCCACGACATAGTAGTTCCATTTCCAAATGAGAGGCCTTCCGCCCGCATGCGTTTGTATTCCTGCACCCACTAATGCAGCTCTGCGGAAAAGGAGGGGGACGCTTTGTTAGGCTAGGTCTAAAGATTTCCAAGGGAGGGCTCTTACTGCCTTATTTGGTCATGACCTTGGACCAGGAGGGGGCTCATGACTAAGCACCCTCTGAAGCGTGCTGGTTTGCTCTGGCCGCCTGCTGAGAACTTCATCACCACGCCGTGTGCCTTCAAGACACTCAAGTCCTGGAAGACTGAAGCTCCTCTGGCTGGAGATGGGAAAGGAAAAGTGGGAGTCCCTTCAGGCTGCCAAACAACAAGCCATTGTAACAAGCCAGGTGAGATGCCATCCAAGTTGGCTGAACAGGCAGTATTGGGAGCTGTCAGTGGGGCTCACAAAATAAGAGTCGTTTCCATTTTGAAGACCAGCTGCCAGTAGACTTATTGGAATTGGAGCAGCTTCTTGAATGGGGAGGGGGGTGGAGGGCAAAGGGAGTGAGGCGCCTGCATGGGGAGCCCTGAGCTTCCATCCGTCACGGATGTCAGCACGAGATGGTGGTGACAATGGCCAGTGTCTACTGCTCTACCCTTGTTATTCTCACTCCCGCCTCCCACCCTCTATTCTATAAGCCTATTTTTCTGAGTCCAACAACCACCATTAACCCTTTGCTGACAGTGGCAGTCCAAACTCGTTTTTCTTCTTTGCCAATTTTCTGTTATGGTCCAGATGGAGCCCCTTTGCCACTGAATGTGGGCCACAGGCCAGCAGCACTGGCATCACCTGGGAGCTTGTTATGAATGCAGACTCTCAGCCCAATGCCAGATCCACTGAAAGAATTAGCATTTCCACAGGCTCCCCTGGTGGTCCATCTGCACACCAAGGTGTGGGAAGCACTGGTCTGAGGCTCTGGTTCCCACAGTGTGGTCCCTGGATCAGCAGCACCAGCATCACCTGGGAACTAGTTAGAATGCAGCGTCTGGGCCTACCCAGACCCACTGAACTTGACTCCCTCGGGGTGGGGCTCGGGCTTCTGTGTTTAAGGGGCCTCCAGGAGACTCCAATGCATGTTTGAACTTGAGAACCACTTGTCTGGGTCATTTGGCCAAGTATCTAGTTATGCTCTTCATTTCCTTTGTCCCCCACTTCAAACTGGGGACCCCAAGGTCAGGACCGTGTCTGTGTATGTCCCTGGCACTGAGCCCAGGTCTAAGCAAGCATGGGGTGGCTGATGTGCAGAGTAACAAGTCAGTGTTTCCTCCCGGTCTGTTCCATTCTATTCAAGTGTACGGGCAGGGAGATGGGGAAAGAATGGGGCAGAGGCAGGGTCATGTCCATTGTTTTGTGGGAGCAGCAGTATGTTTCCCCTCTTAAAGGGGAGACTAAATCATTCTCCTGTAACTTCGTGTAGTAGGTGATACTGAGTTACCACACTGGGGCCTGACTTGATGGAGACTTCCGTTTCCAATAGTTCTATGTGGGTTTTCCTTCCTGGGGGAAAAAAATTCATTGCTATGGAGCAAATAAGCAATGCCGGCGAACTGTTCCTTTTTCTGGATCAGTAAGTCCTTCATCTGGGCAAGTGGCGGTGGCTAGCTCTGCCGGCTAACGGTGCCAGCGAGAAGGATTTCCAGACATGACGAATGGATAGCCTCCTCAGGCTTCCTCCTCGGGGCTCTCATAAAACACCCTCCATTCCATCATCATCAATTAACACCCCAGCCAGCGGTCCCGGCTGGGCTGGGAGCGGAATGTTCTTGCCTTAAGTGCTCTTCCTCCTCTGGCCGGCTGCTGGCTTTCCGATTTCTAGACGTAATTCCTTTTGAATTGCTTGTGGGCATACAATTTTCCTCAGTGTCATGTAACATTTGAGCTGGCTGGCACTGGAAACATCATCGATTCCTTTCGTTTTAATTGATTCATTGCTGTTTGTTTAAAAGAACTCTATTTTTAGAGAAGTGTCAGGTTTACAACAAAAGTGAGAGGAAGTCCAGAGATTGGGCATGCGTCCTCTAGCCACACACGTGCACAGCCTCCTTCAGTGTCAGCATCACTCACCTGAATGGTACCTTTTTTTTTTAAAACTAAGGGCAGACTGCTGTCGAGATACTGCAGTCACCCAAAGTCCATAGTTTCCATTAGGGTAAGCTCTCAGTGTTGCACATTCTATGGGTTTGGACGAATGTATGATGGCATATATCCATCGCTAGAACACCAGACAGAGTAACTTCGCTGCCCTAAAAATCCTGTGGCTATTCCTCACCCCCACCCCATACTCCTTTACTGTCAGGTTTGCAGGTTGGACCAAGACACTGAACTCTCCGTTGAAGAATCCCAGTGACTTCCAGGTGGTGAAGCACCTCAGTTCATCCTTATTTCCGTGAGTCCCAACACCAAATCTTGACCTGCTTCAAGATCCAGTTTTTCACCCAGGACCACCCTCCAGAATGGGAGCCCCACAGGCCCAGGCTGTGACGAGTCATGCGGAGGCCCAGAAACCTAACGCAGAGAAGCCCTGTAGATAGACCCCAAATCACGCCCCTGAGCAGCGAGGACGTGCCACGCGGCACAGGTGAGTCGGGGGCTGCAGGGGAGGCAGCCAGCAGGAAGAGCTTCAGGAGAGAAGAGGAGACGGGGCATGGAGACCCAACGGTGAATACCGGTTAGAATTGGACTTGAGAGTGTGGGAAGAGAATGGTACATTCATGTAAAACNTGGCGGTGGCTAGCTCTGCTGGCTAACAGTGCCAGCGAGAAGGATTTCCAGACATGACGAATGGATAGCCTCCTCAGGCTTCCTCCTCGGGGCTCTCATAAAACACCCTCCATTCCATCATCATCAATTAACACCCCAGCCAGCGGTCCCGGCTGGGCTGGGAGCGGAATGTTCTTGCCTTAAGTGCTCTTCCTCCTCTGGCTGGCTGCTGGCTTTCCGATTTCTAGACGTAATTCCTTTTGAATTGCTTGTGGGCATACAATTTTCCTCAGTGTCATGTAACATTTGAGCTGGCTGGCACTGGAAACATCATCGATTCCTTTCGTTTTAATTGATTCATTGCTGTTTATTTAAAAGAACTCTATTTTTAGAGAAGTGTCAGGTTTACAACAAAAGTGAGAGGAAGTCCAGAGATTGGGCATGCGTCCTCTAGCCACACACGTGCACAGCCTCCTTCAGTGTCAGCGTCACTCACCTGAATGGTACCTTTTTTTTTTTAAAACTAAGGGCAGACTGCTGTCGAGATACTGCAGTCACCCAAAGTCCATAGTTTCCATTAGGGTGAGCTCTCAGTGTTGCACATTCTATGGGTTTGGACGAATGTATGATGGCATATATCCATCGCTAGAACACCAGACAGAGTAATTTCGCTGCCCTAAAAATCCTGTGGCTATTCCTCACCCCCACCCCATACTCCTTTACTGTCAGGTTTGCACGTTGGACCAAGACACTGAACTCTCCATTGAAGAATCCCAGTGACTTCCAGGTGGTGAAACACCTCAGTTCATCCTTATTTCCGTGAGTCCCGACACCAAATCTTGACCTGCTTCGAGATCCAGTTTTTCACCCAGGACCACCCTCCAGAATGGGAGCCCCACAGGCCCAGGCTGTGACGAGTCATGCTGAGGCCCAGAAACCTAACGCAGAGAAGCCCTGTAGATAGACCCCAAATCACGCCCCTGAGCAGCGGGGACGTGCCACGCGGCACAGGTGAGTCGGGGGCTGCAGGGGAGGCAGCCAGCAGGAAGAGCTTCAGGAGAGAAGAGGGGACGGGGCATGGAGACCCAACGGTGAATACCGGTTAGAATTGGACTTGAGAGTGTGGGAAGAGAATGGTACATTCATATAGAACCCCAGATACAGAGGGAGGCAAGCTATGGGGAGTAGGGTTGGGGGGTGACTTACTTCCAGTAAGTTAGAGGCCTGCCGTTGTCGGCCTCCTGATACTCCTCCAAAATGCCCTTTGTTTCTGTTTCACCAAAAGGGCTGAGTTCTGACTTAACTGAGCCTCAAATTAGACTGGAGTCAAAGTGCGTGGAGAGTCCCAGATCTGTTTTTTCCTTGCACCCGAGCTTCTGCTGGGGTGTCCAACTCGTCCCAGTTTGCCCAGGACTTTCCTGGTTGAGACTGGCATTCTGACCTCAGTTGGGATTAACCTAGCTCCTCCCTCTCTTTGCCCCTCCCCGGGGTGGGGGGACAGTGTTCTTGCCCGAAGCCACTCTGGCCGCCCACCCCCCAGGGCCTGAGACAGGCCTGCTTTGCTCAGTTGATGGGCCCAGGCTTCAGGACAGGTGGCCAGCTTCCCGGTTCTGAGGTGGACATGGGGTGGAGCCCACAGCCCCAGGCTGGCTGTGTGGCCAGCCCCTGTCATACCGCATTTGACTGTGGGGCACTGATCACCCCCAGGAGAGTGCTGTCTGCCTCCTCTTACTTTAGCCCAGACAGAGAGGTTGACACACAGGAAGACAAGTGACTCAGCCATCGGGAAAGCCAATTCCTGCTGTTTTGGCCTCGGGTCAAATTCAGGTGCAAGGATCAAAAACTTACTCAGAGTCAGCTCAAGTCCAAGTGGACTTCAGCTGAAGGGTATAGGATTCATGGCAACCAAGAACAAGCTTGAAGAACAGGCTTGGAAGGGGAAGGTGGCAGCATCTGCCCAGCCAGCCCTCGCTGGCCCAGACTCCCTTGTGTCTCGAGGGGCCCGGTTCATGGTGCTGGGTTTGAACCGACCACTAATGCAGACAGGCAGATCTAGAGGGGGTGCTGGGCTTCTTGGGAGGAGAACTGGGGTGCAGGATATTGCTTAGAGGGAATGGAACACTTTTCCAGCCACAGAGCCTTTGAATTAGGACAGCTCACCCACAAACTTGCCACCGCCACGCCAGGCCACGTTGCAGGTAGGGCGGAGCTTGCTGCTGTGGCGGGGTCAGGCTGGGGTCAGGAGGAAACAAAGGAGAGAAGCACAGACTAGGAAAGCAGGAGACCCCCAGGAGAGGAAGGGGAGCGAGGACGAGGACATTGCCCAGGCACGCAGCTTAGTTCTTAACCTGCTGCGCAGGGAAGTCACCCCCAGGCCGGGGGCTGGAGACAGGTAAGGGGCAGAGAGGTACTGGGTGTCACGGACAAAGGTGTGGGGAGAGGGGAAATACGATTTTCTCCTCTGCTTCACAGTCCAGCTGCAGCAGCCGTGGTTCATGGCCACCATCCACATGACAGGCTCCTACGCCTTCCGTTCCCCAAACTTACAGACCTCTTCCCTTTCCAAGAAGGCACAGGATTCCTTGCTGAAGTCTTTCTCGTGCTCCTCAGAGCTATTCTTCCTACTCTGAGCACTTACACCAACCAGTTATATCCACTACCTAGGGCCTTTGGCTTTTTAGAACACTGGGAATTTTAGTCAGTGAATACATGCAGATCCTATGTTCTAGGGGCCCTTTAAGGGTCTCCTTCATGCACATAAACTGTGCTCTTCTTTTTCTTCGAAGCCCTTGTTCCTAAAAATCCTCACTATGCACTGGGGGCCTGAGGTCTCAGTGGGGAGAGGCCAGCATCTTAAAGCCTTTATGGCTCAGCAGGGGCCGGGGCTACAGCCCCACCCCCCGTCCTGGCCTGTGGCACTAACTGACCCGTGATGCTGAGCTGGTTAACAAGATGGACCACCCACTTCCAGAGTGAGAAACATTGCCCCTTGGAGACCACTGCCTGGGCCAGGAAGGAGAGTGTGGGCCGAGGTGAGGGCTCTGCCCATTACGGCAGGACCTGGGAAGGCATCCATCTCTAACTGGGCCTGAGGGACACTCTCTGACCACTTCCCCCAGAGGCTGCTTCAGGACCTGCCAGGAAGGGCCCCGTGACCACAGACCTACAGCAAGGGCATGGGAGCCCACGTGGAGGAAGAAAGAGCTGAGCCAAAGATCATCTCCGGCGTCAGAGAGTGTTCGGCGAGCCCCCCGGAGCGGAGGTAGATACCGAACCCCACAGCTGAAGACAGCCCCTTGTGCATCCCCAGAGAGCACGCTCGTGTGAGGAGCAGGCAGCTGGGCTGCCCCTGGGTACTGTGCAGGACACGACCTGCCCCTGCTCCCATGGGCCAGGCACGCTTGGGACACAACGGGACACACTGCCCAGGACCGTGCAAAGAACTCATAGAGGACTCAGGTTCTGGGGTCATCTTCCCCTCCGCTCAAGGGTTCTGGGAGGTGGTCACTCTCCTTGCCCCTCTGTTTCTTCCTTGCTAATAGGAAACAAGAGAGCATGGCTGAAACCGTTCATCTCTTTGAACAGAAGGAGGTCGAAGGCAACAAGCTTGAGGGGCCTTTGCCTGGGGGCTCTGGGGACTCTCTCTTGTGTGAGGAAGGGGGCAAAGTCCCCGAAACAGAAGGCCACTGACAGCACAGAGGGCTCGGTGTGTGCTGGGTTGAACGCAGTCATCGTACTTGACATCAGCTGCCACTCGTGGAATGACTCGTACCTTCTTCGGTAGTATTAGCACAGCGGCCACCACTGTGACGTGGCCCATGGCCAGGACCTTTGGCTGCTATTCTCTGAGGAGGAAAAACATCAGGGTTCTCAGCGTTGCCAGGGTTCTCAAGTGACATGCTTTCTAAAGTTCCCCCTCATGTTATGACCTTCTGGCTAGCAGGCTTGCAACCCCCATGGACACTGAACCCGGGCCAGACAGTCAAGCACACTTCCCCGGCCAGAGTTCAAGGTGGGTGTGGGGTTGGGGAGTCACTGAGACAGGACGACTAAGATTTCTGGGCCCCTGTGGAATTTCTTCTAGAACTTCCTTCTTTTAGAAGGATAACCAGACTTGTTGGACTTCTCATAAAATGCCTTAAAATTAGCATAGCCAGACACCAGACAAGCTTGGTGGGTGAGAGCCAGGGTGTTGCGGCCAAAGAGCCTTTTGAGCTCACCCAGGTCTGCATGCCGGGCCTCTTCAAGCAAGAGTGCCACAGGCTGAGAGAACAGAAGGGCCCCCGAGATGTGGCCGTGACAAGCACAGTGCCATTTTGAGAGCTGCGCAGGAAGGTCAGTTCACGGTTAGGTCTGCACTTGAGGAAGGTTGGGTTCGTGTGGAGCAATGGAAGGGAGAGGTGGGGATGTTTATGGGCCGGACTTCTGAGTGTCACTACTCTCCAGTGTGGCAGGGGCTGGCTGTTACCACCTCCTCCCTCCTCCCCAGAAGACCACTGGCCTGAGCAACCCCCATTAGGGTCCAAGTGTAGGCAGACTCCGGTCAGGTGGTGTGGATACACCTGAGAAGAGAAGTGGAGAAGAGTGGAGGTAGTCTCGTGGGAAGTCTGTGAAGTAGGTGAGTTGTCCGCACGTTGAAAGTGTCCAGTGACCTTAGTGAGGCTTAGGTTCTCCTTCTGCAGGAAAGGTAGTGAGGCTCAAAGAAGAGAAATGCCCGGTCCAGTCACTGGCTATGTGGAGGATCACCCAGAGCTCCAACTGACACTTAATCTGAGTTGTCAGTTACCCTCTGTTGAACTTGACTTCTGGACATTGAGGCCAAGTCCCCAAGCAGTCTGTGTGAGGCAGGTCTCTTCCATAACACTCAGGAAGGACTTAGAGCCTGTGGCTCCCCAGGCCTTGGTGCTGTGTCCCCAAACAGTCTGTATAACAAGAGTCTAGGTTTCTGTTTGGCCCTTTCTGGTGCTCTGAGAGCTCACCTCTTTGGGTCCAGAAGTCACAGGCTTCCCCACTAGCCTCTTGACCAAGAGGACCCTCTCACCCTGGGAGACGGGGTGACAATCTGCCTCCAACGGGTTCTTACTCCCTTCTCTGCAGCTGCCAGGAGGAATGTGGGGACGAATGAAGGGTGAGGCGCGCGGGAGAAACCTTGTGTCCATCGGCATTTCCCTGCAGTCCGCCCTCATTACCCACGAGGAAGCCTGCACAGGGCTGGAGGCACCGCCAGGAAGTCAGGGATGATCCTGACTGAGAAACTGCCCGGAAGGGATGGAAAGCTCCTTCGATAGACTCAGGGGACTAAGATCCACTGGGAGGTTGGGGCCCCACTTTAGGGGTCTTGCCCTGGCACAGGAGCGGTCCTTGTGGAATCCTGGGCTATCACCCCTGGTAGAATGAGGGTTCTGGTTCTGCCCTCTCAGCTTGCAGCCGAGGGCACTCACCCATTTACAGTGAAGTTCCCCTGGGGGCTGTTGTCAAATTCTGGTGGCACTGACACCCAGCACTTGTCCAGGAGTAATTCTGCTGTGGCATCTGCAAAGTCCATCCGTTCCACCATGAAGGGTGTTGACTCTGATGGCGGCAACTCTGATGGTGGTCGTTCCTGTGTGGTCGGGTTCAGTGAAAGATTCATCTCAGGAAGTGGTGACCTGGAGAATTTTCTTCTTCTGCTCTCCAACTCCCAGAATATACCCAGAATACTCTTAAAAAAAAGAGTTTATTAATGCATTTTTAGAGAGGGGGAGGGAGGGAGAAAGAGGAAGAGAAATCTCAATGTGCAAGAAATATGTCCATCAGTTGCTTCTTGCACACCCCTGGGTGAGGACCTGGCCTGCAACCCAGGCATGTGCCCTGACTGGGAATCCAACTGGCAACCTCTTGGTTCACAGGCCGGCCCACTGATCCACTGGGCCACACCGGCCAGGGCCACCTGGGATACTTTTACCTGTAGCACCTCTTGCCTGCCTCTCCTGTGTCTGCCTGCCTCTCCTGTATCTGCCTGCCTCTCCTAGACCCGGCCGGGGGAGAGTGTCAGGCCTAGGGCAACCAGGTGGAAATACTCAAGGACGACTCCACTTCAGCCCTCAAATTACCCCCCGCCCCCCGACCTCTGATCTGGGTCTGCAGCACCATCGAGCCACCTCCTGGGGGCAGAAGAGCTCTCTTTCTTGGCCTGTCCCCCGTGCCTGCCCACTTGGGTTAGTGTTTCTTTAACCAAAATAGTAGCAGAATAGCATTAGCCTGGGACAAGAGTGGAGACAAGGGCAAGGTGAAAAGGAAGACCCAAGGGAACTCTGCTCCATAGACAAGGGGACGTGAAGACCAGAGAGGGGAGGGGATTCCACCAAGTTCTCAATTTTCGAATGGCAAAGATGAGCAAGTTGGGCTTTGAGCTCAGTGCAGACAGCCTACTGCGGACCTTCGTTCTACTGGCCATTCTGCATTGGTTGGTGGGCTGTCTTCTTGATAGACGATGATCTAGTCATGTGGTAATTTGTTTTTAGCAAATTATACCAATTGGTCTTCTAAAGAAGAGGGTCTCTCAATGTAACTCCAATTTATAGCATACCTCCAATATGAGGAGGAATCTGATGAGGAAACAAGACACAATGTAGCTTAATAAGAAAAGGCAAGCGAACCGTAGAAATGGAAGCCTTCTCATGTCTGAGGCTTCTCCATAAACTGCTCTTCGGTGTTCCCTTCCCTAACCGCATGGGACTTCCTGTGGATGGGCCACGGTAACAGGGGGATAAGCTTGGGGACACAGCTGGCCTTCATTCAGAGAGTGGCCCTATAGCCTGCAGTCAGGATCTCTTGTGACTGTGGGCCAGCCATTCACCGTAAGGGTTTCCTTCTCCTAGAGGACTTTATTTTCATATACAATACAGTCATTTTCAGACCAAAGAACCCAAGGCTTTAGAGCGTATTGAGGCCATGAGACAGAGGAAGAATACCACCTAAGCTATTCTGAGACCTGGAAGGAACAGGCGGCCCTTCCCCCATACTCACCTTCATGGAGGGACCACAGCTGGTGATGGCAATAGGCAGAGGCATGGTTCCTGCTAGATTCTCTTGGCTTGCAAGGGTGGTCCTTCAGTGTGGCTTGCTCGTGTTCCTGGGAGGGCGAATGGCCATCCTGGTGGAGACAGTCTCAGTGCCATTGGGGAACCACCCTAGAACACAACCCCAGTGCTCACAACTGTCTTGCTCCCCAACCACACTTGGACCGAGGCCTGTACCCCATGTTCACTGGAAGTGTGGGGCTGGGCCCGGACTGAGCACCTCTGCTGCTGTGAGACAGGACTGCCTCGGCTCTTCCCACAGGGGAGCTCGGGCACAGCAATTGGGGCCGCACACAGGCAGGTTTGGCAACTCATGCCTTTTGGGTCTAAGGCCTTCAGAAGTTGCCTGCTTTCCTGGGGGCCTAGGATCTGCAAGCCACTCCTTTCTGTCCTAGGGGGTAGAATAGCATGCTGTCCTCTAGGTCATTGGTCGTGAACCCCGCTCTCAGCTTGTCTTAGGGGCACAGGAAGGTCCCTCCATGAGGGCATCCAGCGGGAGCTTGCCCCCGCCTGAACCTCACTGCTGGCCCTACGACTGGGGGTGCAGCCAGCCAGAGCTCTGACAGCCACTGCTCAGGGTCCTGGGCTTTAGAGGCCATAGACACGTGGCTCGTCACAGGCATCTGTCACCAAGCTGTGTTCTTTCAATGGCAGGTACACACGAAGGGGTAGCCCTTCCACCTCTGCCCAGACCATCCTAAGGGCTGAGGGCCTGGTTGGGGCACGAGCTTTGACACTACTTCTGTGGTCAAGTTCAGCAGCAGGGAGTCTCCTGGCGGTAGAGCCTGAGTATAGCCCACCTGCCTCTAGGTTCCTTCACCTTGGCTACTCTATTTTCTTCCCTGTCACCCCACCAAAGTTGCTCCCAGGGAAGGACCTAGCTCATGGCAGATTGGGACTAAGGGACTACCAAGGGACTGTGTTCCAGGTGCGTATCAAATTCCGCTTACATTCATAAAGAGTGGACGGATGAATGACGTGGTTCCGGTGCCCGGAGACCCAGCATTCTGCCTGGGGGTCCTCGCGCCTCCTAGGCCCCGTCCGGGTGTGCTCTCCTCCACGGGAAACTGGAATAGAACACGGGAGAGCTCTGGGCGGTCTCTTCCCCAGGTCCTGCCAACCCAAACACCTTTATGTCCCCACGGGGGGGAAAGCAACTTATCATCCTGCTAGAAGGACACGGAAGCTCTCAAGTCCTGAAGAAGAGTTGGGAAGAGTTGAGTCGAGAGGCTGAGCCAAGTCCCACATGTCTTGGTGGGACCGAGGCACAAGTGAGCGGACAGGCAGGGGGGCGTGTGGGGGGCTGGAGCAGCAGGGAAGAACAGAGCAGGTCGACTTGCGCTGAAGAGAGAGGCTCAGGATTGAGAGGTCTGTGGTCTCATCTTGTCTGTTTTGTACAAAGTCTCCTGGCAGCTCCATAAATCCTCAAATCTGCGAACCCTGGGGTCCAAGTCCTGCTGGTGCTTCCGTCGGTCCTTCCACCCACTTGCACTGCAGCCAGGCCCAAGGCTTTGCCATCGCTCCGAGGCTCCTCCCCTGATTGCTCTCACCTGGAACATCCTCAGTCTGCCTTAAGCCTCACCTGAGCCCAAAGCTCCTGGGCCTTTGACCTCCCTCCAGTCAAGGAGCAGTGAGGGAGGATGAGCTGGGAGGGGGAACAGGCACTACCCACTGGCATGCAGGCTGTGGTGGGCACCTGCCCCTCAGTTCACCTCTCTCCTCCCTCTGGCCAGGCCAGGCCAGGCCACTCTTGCTGGGTTGCTCAGGGTGATGGAGAACTCAGCTGGTGTGGGGACAGGAGGTTGCTCTGGGGATGTGGGGTTGTGAGAACCCAAAGGGCCGGCCCTCTCACCAGCAAGTTCTAGGCAGGATTTGATTTTCCGAAAGCTCTCGCTTGGTCTCCCTCAGGAGACCCTGGTGAGGCAGCCTCTCTGTCCATGATGCCGTGACGGGTCAGTTAGAAGTGGTGGAGCCCTCCCTTCTACCCTGTGCGAAACTTCACCAGCTGAGGGGCAGCGAGATCGTGGCTTGGGTGCCCTGTGGCTGGAGCCACAGCCAGAAGACCAGGAACAGCAAGGAGAGCCTGTGAGAAGGACAGGTGGGTTAGGGACAAGCAGGGAGGGAGCGGGCAGCTGGACTGCCCACCTGGAGGGCATGTTGACTTGGGTAGGTTGCTGGAGGGCTGGGGTGGGTGGAGGGCTTTAACGGTTGTGCCCCATCCAGGTGCTGCAGAGTGAGCTCCAGGTGAGCTAGGTGAGCTGAGCAGGGGCGACTGTGCAGGTGGCCACCCCCCAGGGGTGTGGTGCTGACTAAGTGAGGAGGCACAGAACCCCATCCAGAAGTATGACCCGGCCTTTCTGGGGAAACCTGAGGTTGTAGGAAATGGAGTTGGTGGAGTTAACCCCTGTGCTAGTGCTGAGCCTATGGGAACCTGGGCTCTGGTTCTGGCTCTGACTTACTGACACTGTGGCCAGACCTGTGGCTTCTGTGTGGAACTTTGTCACCTCCTGGCTGTCTGGGTGGCAGCTGGATGGGCCCCGGGTGTCTGGGAGACGTGTGGACTGGCTGCATCTCACTGTTCTGTATGAGCGTTGACTGTTAGGGGTAGTGGCTACTGTACCTCGTTTTCCTTCCTATTCTGTGGATGCTGGGTTGGATGCTTTGACCACTACTATAGCCATGGATCGGCTGGAGGGACTGGGGACACGCGGTTGGCCCTATCACGTGTGAGGTCCAGAGACACCGAGTTCTCAGACAGTGCGAGAAGTGACGGCCTGGATCTGCCTGTGCTGCGTCTCTGGGTATGGCTCCTGCAGGAACTGGGCGAAGGGACCCGAGTGGCCTCATCCCATTTGGTCGGCACCAGCTCATGCCGCTACTGAACACTGGAAGTGTCACTGCTGCTGGGGGGAACTGAATTTTCGATTTTATTTTGGTGAATTTAAATTTCCCAAACTCAATTCAGTGATGGGAAACATTTAGAGGATGTTCGGAACCACACGTTCCCGTTTGAGGTATGTGATGATCCCATTTCCAGCTGCAAAGTTTATAAAGTATGAGTGCAGATCAAGTGGTGTTGATGAAAACTTCGTGTCCGAATCCAGAAGAGCTGAAAGTGTTAAGTATGTACCAGCTCTGGAAGACTTAGTGCCAGGAAAAGAATATTGAATAATTTTTTATATTGACTGGGTGTTAAATGATAATGGATTGGGATATGTTATGCCAAGTGAAACACAGTTAACCTTAGTTGTGGCAGCTCCTGCCACTTCCTGGCTCCTGGCACTGGGAGATTGTCCTAGGCCTCCGGCCTCTGTTTTCCCTTATCTGAGTCACTGAGTTGAGAAACCCTTGGGCTGGTCACAGGCTGTGGCCAGCTCTGAGGCTGGCGGGCTGATGATGAGATTTGGCAGGAGGGTGTCTCCTGTCCCACCAGGAGGCAGAGTTGGAGCCCTCAGCCAGACAGGAATGCCCCTTCCCCCACAGAAGGGTTCAGCAAGGGCTCCCCAGGCACTGGAACTCAGATTTCCTTGACACCTGCTGCTTAAGGAAGCCCTTCTTTCTCTTCTGAGTGCTCCTGGTGCTGGCTGTGGCCGCCCCATCCCCTGCCCCCTGCCCCCTGCCCCTGGGCTTCAGGACTCTGCCTTGGATGAGCATGTGAGGAGAGAGCAGAGAGGGCCTGCTCTGCTCCTCTCTAGGCTTTCCAGCCCTCTCCGGGCAGCTGGAGAGGTGGGGAGGAGGGCAGTAGTACTGAGATTTTAGGAGAAATAATAATTGGGGTCCCCGCCCAGAAGGCTGGGCAAGATCAACATGGTCTTGACCTTGAGGTAGTCGGTGGGTGGCCTGTGGTAGCTTGGGCAGGGGTACCTGATCAGGGCTGTGTGAGGTCCATGGCTGCTAGGCTCTGTGCAAGGGCAGAGGAAGCAGATGCCTTCCCTGCATTGTGGTAACTGAACTCCACGTGGAGTTGCCCTACCCACGGCCACAGGGCGGAGCCTAAAAGAAGAGCCCACCACTTGTGAGCACCTGTGTGGGGTGCTTTGTGCACTGTATTGTCACATCTTCTTGGTAACCCTGTGAGGTCAGTTCTTTGAAAAACCCATTTTAGATAAGGAGAAACAGGCCCATGGAGTTGCGTTCATTGCCCAAGAACACAGAGCTGGTGAAGGGCAGAGGCGGGATTAGAACCCAGCTCTGACACCAAGGGCCAGGGCCTTGAAGGTAATTGGCTCACCATGGCCCAGAAAGCATGTGAGCTGGGAAATGGTCTGCTGTAACCCTGTGGTTCCTCCAACTTCAGGGATGGGAGTGTCTGTCCAGGCAGGGGGGCTGAGGGCTTGTTGGGGTCCTGGTGCAGAGCCCTGCCAGGCGTCCAGGTCTCTACTAAGCTCCTTCTACTCCCCAATGCTGGGCCTGTGAGGGCAGGGGGGCCACCTGGGGGCCTCATAGTGTATGTTGCCCCAAGACAGAGCTCTGTTACAGGGTCAGCCCAGCTGTTCACCACTGGTGTGGGTGATCTGGACACGAGGGCTCCGAAGCCTGCCTCTGGGGCGTGGTTTGTTCTTCCACGTAGCTGTTCAGGTGGTCAGACGGCCCCGTGAAGGGGGAGGAGGCCTTGCTGTTCCTCCCAGGGCCTGGAGTCTCAGCTTGGAGGGCAGAGGATGTGCGCGTTCATATCCACGGGCTCAGCTGGCCACTTCCTTCTCCACCCAGGGCCTGAGCGCGCCATTTCCTAGATGACCACTGAGTGGCGCCCTTGCTCCACCAGAGGGCTGCCCTTCCGCAGTCTGAGGCTCCTTGAAGGTTTAGTGTGTGTTGACCCGTGGTAGGGCCTGAGACCCTGCCACTGCCCTGGTGCCTGTCCTCATGGTCCCATTCAACAGGCTGGGGCAGGGAGGATGGCCCACTGTCTACATGCCATAGACCAAGGGCCTGGGAGGAGTGCCTTGCTCAAGGCCACTGGGCTTCGCTCTCCTCTGGGTACTCCCACCCAGAAGAGGTGTCTGTTATGGGTTGGAACATGTCCTCCCTTCCCCCCAAGTTCGTGTGTTCAAGTCCTAACCCCCAGTAGCACATAACCTTATTTTGAGATGTGGCTGTTGCAGTGTAATGGGTTAGATGAAGTTATACAGAGCTAAATGGGCCCTAATTCTTATAAGAGCGGAGGGAAGGGGGATTTGGACACAGACAAGCGTGTAGAGATAGTGCCAGCTGAGAATGAAGGCAAGCACAGGGTGATGTTTCTACATGCCAGTGACTTTGGCGACAACCAGCACGCCCAGATCCACCCCACAGCCTCAGGAGGAAGTGACCCTGCTGGCCCCTTGACCCTGGACTTTCGGACTCCAGAACTGGGAGACAGTAACTTCTGTTGTTGAGCCGCACAGTGTGTGGTGCTTTGTTACGGTTGCCCTGGAGTGTGAACACAGTGCCCAAGCCTGAGAGGCTGTACCAGAGCCTCAGTTCTTCTGTCTAGGGCTCCGTGATTGGCTGGATTGCCTCCCCTGTTCCTGTTCTGCCCTGCTTTCTCTCTTCTCCGTTCTTCTCAGCCTCACAATGTGCCCCTTTCTCCAAGGTGGCCCACCCTGGATCAATCCCCCACAGAATCCACTCACTCAGGAAGTTGGATTTGACTAGAAAGCATCAGGAAAGCAATCTGATGAAACTGATTCTCACTAAGGGGTGAGTGACTAACACTGAAATAGTGTGATTCCAGGGAAAGGCCTGACTTAGCTCTCCCAGGAGCACTTACTTGTTTGAGATGAGTGTGTTAATTCCTGAAGAGGACTGTTTGTGGAATGAAGGGTATGTTTGTCATGGGAGTTCTCTCCCCCAAGTGACTCATTAAACACAGTGTGTGTTCTTGTGGCGAGGGGCTGAGTCCTAAAGACAGTGTCTGAGCTGGGACCTGGAAGCCCGGGACTGGTTCTGGCTTCTTCATGGGTGGAGACCTCCTCTGCAGGCCCACCCCTCATCCCGGCCACCTTTTCCTTCTCTGTAGGCCCACCTGTCACCCTGGCCAGCAAAGGCAATAGGTCTTCTTCCTGCCTCCCTCCTGCAGGGGAAGGACCAAGACCAGAGCTCTGCCCCGCCCTCACGTCTCCTCTCCCCCTCCTCGCAGCTCCCCTTGACCTCATAAATGTGTGATTCTGGGGTAGGGCTGTTTCAGCGACTCCAACCAGGCAAGTTTCCCCTGGGGATGGGTGGTGCTGGCAGCTGGACCTAGTGGGCCTCCTGGGACAGCGCTGGGCCTCCAGGGCTGGCTGGACAGTGCCCAGAGAGTGTGGGCACCAGGTGGGCCTGGCTGCCCGGATTTAATGAGTGGTGACCTCTGGTCTTCAGCTGTGCAGGGCCGGGGAAGTAGGGGGCCTGAGGGGTTCTGGAGGGAGGCACAGAAGGCGGAGCTGCCTTTTGAACCTGGTGGAGGAGCTTTTTTCCTTAGGAGCCTTAAGGAAGGGGGTAGAGGCCCTGGTTCCTGGGCCAAGGGCTGGGAAGGTGAGCAGAGTCCCTGGTGGGTAGGGGCGGAGCTGGCTGGCTGCCCTCTCCCATGCTAATATCCCTCAGGGTTGGCAGGTCCCTCCCTGCTGTCCTGGTGTGGCTGGCCTGGAACAAGCCACACTGGGGGTGGGGAGGAACTCATGGTGTGAGAAGTGGTCCTTCTTCCACAAGAGCATCTTCCTCTGTGGGGATGCTGGGCGCTGCTGGACTGTACACGTTAAACCGGTCCTGGCTCCGAACTGATGGCTGGCTGGGGCAGAACAGACTGAGCACAGTAGAAACTGGAGCAGGCGAGGACAAAGGGCATTGTTGCCCACTGAGGAGTTCACGGGAAGCTTCCTGGAGGAGGTGGCGATTGAGCAGGGCCTTGAGGGATGGATGGGCTTGTGCTGGAGGAAAGGGCAGGGAGGCTGTCCTGGCTGAGGAAGCACTTCAGACAGAGGTACCCATGGAGAAGGAAGTGTGGATGTGAGGGCAGCCGGCTGCTCCCACAGGCCCTTTAGCTCCGTGATCCTACTGTCCTGTCCAGACCCACCTCCCACCTGGTTTGCTACACGTCCCTGGTTTCCCTCAGCCCTCCCTCTGCACCGGAAAGCATTCCTGCCTTGCTTCCCTGGAGTCGTTTAAAAAACCTCCCTCCGCCATCACTCAGCAAACATTGACTGGACTCCCAGCTTGCTGGGCATGGGGGATCTATGTCCCCAGCCTGCAAGCAGGTCATAGTCGGGGGACAGGTGGACACTCATACCAGCCCCCACATAATGTGGCCAGCATTGGTTTATATCGGGTGCAAACGTGGCCTCTGAGAAGCTGGGGTCCTCGCCTGAGCCTTGGCCCCCTGTCTCAGCATCTTGGAAGCCTTCGGCCCTTCCTGTCACAACTGGGCAGTGGTAGGGGCGCCTGTGCCCCCGGAGTGATCAGCAGGTCCCCCTTGCTGGGGAGTGTTCTTGTTTCCTGCAGTGCTGAGTCACGTGGGCGCTAGCAGGGGCCTGTCAGTGAGCAGGACTCCTAGCTCAGAGTGGAAAACTGAGGAGGATCCAGCCGCTGGTCTCCAGAGCAACACCATCAGAAACAGGGTTGCAGCTCCACCTCCCTGCAGCCTGGGAACCGAAGGGCGTGTGGAAATGCAATTCATCGATTGATGGACTTGGTTTCCACCCTTCCCAGGCTTTAATTTCCAGAAATAGAATGTCAGTGTTATGGCCGAAATTCTCTTAAGTTTTAGGAGACCCATCATAACACAGAATTGTTCATGTATAGTTTGTGTGGTGGATGACGAGACCGGTTCTGAGAGGCAGGACGGCCATGGGACGGTGGCTGCCCTGGAACAGGGTGACTGCAGCGTGGTGGCGGCTGGCTCCTCACGGGCTCTAGGCCCCAAAGCCTGCCTTTCACCGTGCCCCACCCTCATCCAGGAAAAACCGAGGGGGCTGTGGTGCTTCTAAAGCATCACCCATGTCTCTGAGATGTGTGGGGTGCCTTCGGGCGAGGCCAGGGCCTGCTGTTCTGGAGGGCGGCTTCTGCCGATGCTTGCATACCCCCTCTCACATGGCACCCTGTGACCCTGTCTCTGGAACAGCCTCTTCCTGCGACAGGAAGAGCCCCAGGAACTCAACTCTTCAGAAATGGAAGAAGAGTCCTTCTGGTCATATGAGTCTGCCTTGGCCTCTGGCAAAGGTGCTCTGGACGTGGCTGCTTGACACCCTTGGGCTCCTTCCAGGACCATGCCCCACTTCACCTACTCACGCGCCTGCCCTTTGGTGCCCAAGGCCTGGCACGTGCGGCTGGCTGGGTGGGTAGCTGGTTCCCCCCTTCCCTGCTCATCATGAGCTCTCTGGGAGCACCACTGAAAAATAAATCCAGGAGCACCGAACCTTGAGCCCCTCATCTGAGGCAGGCTGGTGAGAGGAGAAAGAAGACAGGGACAGACTTGGATGCAAGTCACCGGCTCTTTCTCTAGTCCCATGTGACCCACACTTGGAGACTGGGGTGTCTCTGCTCTGATCGGCCAACCGCAAGTTCGGTGCTTGCACGCAGAGTGGGCGTGGAGGGTCTCTCCCTTTCCAGATGCAGCAGCAGCTCTGTGTCTGCCTGCACACAGGCATGGCTTTCCTTTTCAAGAAGGATGAAAGGGCTGTTCTCGCAGTGAAACGTGCTTCATTTGTCCCGTGAGTAACCATGAGCCCCACTCTGAAAACCACTTCATTTCTCGGCCAGGGCCTGCTGTGCTGAGCGTGGCCGTGGATGGCCAGCCAGGCACACTCTCCTCTTGTAAGGGCCGAAATACCCTGCACGATTAGACAGCCCGAGAAGCTCGCGCGTCATTTCTGAAGACAGCAGTCCATGTTTGGGCCGTTTTGATTTACCGTTCATTTGGGGAGCCAGGCTAGTCCTCAAAAAGTGTGGAATGTGCATGACTTTATAATTGCAATCAAACCTTGCCCGGACAGGGGTTTTCTGGTTCTCCGGACATTGGGTAGGGATAGTTTGGGGTCTAGAGACATTCACGCTGTAAAACATTTCCCCACATGTTTTTTTTCTTCATCGGATTCTCCCAGACTGTTGTCGGGGGGCAGGGGCACATTGCCTCCCTATCTGGGTTTTCTTCCACATTGTCTTTTAAGACTTCCCGGGGTCTGTAGGAGGGGAATGGGGGCTAGGTGTCCGCCGAGGACCGGACGCCTGGTTTGACCACTCGGCAGCCCTGCTGAGCCTGGCTTGCTCGCGCTGTTTTTCGGTGATTTTCTGTAGTTGGAGTGAACAGGAGACAGACAGCAGGAAGGTGGGGGCACATCTGTGTCCTATAAAAGCTGATCCCAGCCCCTCGTGCAGCGGGGTCTGCCTTGACTTCCCTCTTGCAGTTGAAATGGATGAAACGGGTTCTTGAGTCATCCTCCTGATGGGGCCCGGGGTGTCGGAATCTGTCCGGGGGCCAAGAGGTGAACCGAGGCAGGATGCACGCTTGGCCCCCTTGATTATGGAAACCGGGTGCTATGCAAATCGAGGCGATGTCCGTCTTGGGCTGCACGGTTTCAGGGTGGATTGTTTGGGGAGTAAAGTGAGACGGAAGAGCCAGTGCGTTTAAGAGTTGATGCTAGGAGAGGAGACACGAAGAAAAGGATTCATTTTCATTTTGACCTTACAAGGTAATTTGGAAAAAAAAAATTCTCCTTTGAAATGTTGCCAGCGGCGAATGAGTGAAAGCCGGAGAGTTCCGAAGTCACAGTGCCACTCTGGTTTCAAATAAGGTGCTTAGCGGTTCTTTCCTACCATTCAGCACAAACACACATCTCTGCAATTTCTCCAAGGTTTGATTTAGTTCTTCGTTGCCAGGGGAAGAAAAGTACTGAGGACAGGCTCAGCCTGGTTTCCCTGTCCCTGACAAGTTCTCGTGGAACCAGAGCACAGGGACTGGATGTTCCAAGCCACCTTCAGAGGGGCTGTGTGTCTCCTTGGTGGCGGGGACGAGCCTTGCTGGGGGCTTTGGGAGGGGGTCTGGGAAGAACTGTGTGCAAACTGGATGCGCATATAATTGATATTTAAGTCTCCCTCTGGAAACTTAAACTTTGATAGTTTACATCTTCACTTAATAGCATATTAAATCATTTTATAACCCGTAACAATTGTTTAATCTTTTCATTGTTGAAAAATGAGGTAATTGATCTAAGCCATGTCAGAATGCGCCAGGAAAAACTTATTTAAACGTACCACCCTTTGCCCTAGCATGGAGGGGATTTGAGGGACCCATATGTGCTTTAGGGGGACCTGCTTCTCCCATAATGGGGTCCTACCCTGAATGGAGGCAGAGACAAGGAGGCCTATGCAGTGGAGGCCGGGGGAGGCCAGTGGGGGAAAGACTGGAGCCTGGGATTTGGCTCTCAGGCTATGCTATTGCCGCCACCTAGGATTTGGCTCCTAATTGGGCATTGTTGAAAACAGGCTTTTCTGGCCGACAGAATGTCCTAGGATCTCTCACTGCGCTCACTTCAGCAAGGTTGTTTGTGTACCATCACAATTAGTGCTCATGGCAGAAAGCAAGGGAGAGAGAGAGGGGGAAAGAGAGAGAGAAAGAGAGAGAGAGAGAGAGAGAGAGTTAGTTCTGTTATTCCGAAAACAAGTATGCCTCTCCTTGGGAATGACACCAAAGAATACCTTCTAAATGAAGTATGTTTCCCTTCAGAGATTACAGCATCAGTTGATCAAAGTCCCCTGGAAATAGCTTTTGGCAACTCTGAGTTTCTCTAACTCTTCTTTGACGTGAGCAGGGCAGCTCTGCACCGGCAGCAGCAGCCATCATGCTTCAAAGGCCGAGGAGCCAGGGGCGGGGACAGACGGGTGTCCCGTGTGCCTCCCGACTGCCTAAACCCTGTGGACTCATGTTGACTTGGGGTCGGTTTGGTTGGAAATGGTTTTGTTTCTCTGGAAAATTGATTGGGGCGCACAGGCTGGCTCTCTCTGTCCAAGTAATGCAATACAGGCTTCTTCTGAACTTAAACAAGGCTTTGGCAATCCTGGTGAAATGCATTGTCGTCGGCTCCGTGTCCTGACATCCTCTCTAGACTCCAGGAATGTTTGGACCTCGGCCCCCGGGGGGAGGGGGGTGTAAGTTTAACGAATGTCCCGACAATCTGAACGTGTACCTGGCAACAGGGAAGAGTCCCTGTCCCGTTAATTATCGCTAAGCTCATCTGTCTCCTTCCCAGCCCTATATACAGTCCTACACATTTGTATACATTTTATATGGTCTATTTCCATTATAAATTGCCCATAAATTAAATACAGATTTTCTTGGGAACATCTTTGAAAAAAAGAAAAGGAAAAGATCCGAGTGATACATGTTTCTGGTATTGGAGGTGACGTGGGCGCAGAGGGGGCGGTTGGCCCCTGTGCACGGACTCCCCAACATGGGGGTCACGCGTCTGGGTTAAGGCAACCTGAGTTGTGTGTGAACGGATACGCAGCGTGCCTTCTCTCCATCGTTCGTGTTGTGAGCTGCTCATCATGATTTAGAAGAAGGTGGAGAATGATTGATTGGCAGAGACAGGCTGGAGCGGGTCCAGAGGAGGACAGGAGGACAGTGAGGGAGGCGAGCTCCTTCTCCTCTTCTCCAAGGAAAAGCCTGGGTTGGTTGCGTCCTGGAGGAGGGAGCTCTCCGCACGCTGTGGCCGTGCCTTGGGGCATTGTCTTCACTGGGAGGTAGGCTGTGGACATAATCTGTTGCTAATAATAAAGTACTTGTGTGATGTTAAAAAAGAAATTAGTGCAGCTTCCAGGTTCATCTCTAAACTATCCTTCTCATTCCCTTGCCTCCCCAGTTCGTTACTGAGTGGAGAGCTAAGGGTGGAGTGTACTTACACTCCGTACAGTCAGGCCCGTCTTGAAGCCTGTGCCATCTGTGCCCCAGTCTTTGTTGCCTCAGGGCCTTTGCACCACCTACCACTTGCTCTGCACGGCTTGCTTGCTCCTTCCCCTCTTTGAGGTCTCTACTCAATGAAGCCTTCCTTGACCTCTCTAGTTGAAAACATAGCCCTCTCTTCCATGCTTTATTTATTTTTCCACTTAATTCCATTTGATTTGCTGTGCATTTTACTTATTATTATTATAAGCAATAATAAATGTAGGATCTATAGGGTAGGGGTTTTTATCCCTTTAATGCTGTGTTCTGCTCTAGTGCCTGGCACCTAATAGGTGCTCAATAAAATGTACTGAATGACTGCATGAATGAATGCCCATGAGTATGCATTGGGAGGTCCTCAGGTACATGTTATGGAGGAAAAAACGTTGGAAAAACTGCTTCGAGAGACTAGACTTGAGCTAGTTACAAAAAGGCAAATTCTAGTCTAATTAAACACATATAAATTTCAACCAAAGAACCGGCTGACTTCTACAGGTGTGACTGTCCACAAATCCAGCATTTAAGCTGAGTGAGGATGGCTGCTTGTCAGGGGGCCTGTGGACGGGACTCCGGGCTTGGTGGGGGGACACTTTTGTCATTCTACGTAGACTTTCTCTAGTTCTCTGTGATTCCCTTGAAGGCCACATAATGGTCTATCCTGGGCTTTCCTCAAATTCAGTATCCCCAGAATTCTGGGTGCCTTGGGGGGTTCAGATGACTCCTGGGCTTGTCTGAGAGCACATGGCTGTGGCTGGGCCAGGCGCAGATGGCGCAGGTCTCATCAGAACCGGGGTGGCCTGCACCCCTGCAGCAGGTGGTCTGGCCCTGGCGGTATCCTGGCTGCCTTTCTCAAGGGCCTGCTGGACCTTTACTCCAGGGCTTGATGTGCTGTGAGTCCATTTGTCCCCAGACAAGGTACCTGTTTCTTTTTTTCTCTGTTCAAGCAACCACGGTGTGTGGTCCTCCTACGGTCTGCTCTGGTTGTTAGGGCTCCATCCCCCAGGTGCCAGGCTCAAAACTGCCTCCCTCTCTCTCCCCGTGTCCCACGGGCCCAAGCCCGGACCCTTTCCGTGAGGCTTGCTGGTGGGTGCGGTGCCTGAGGCCAGGCCTCATACCTACACAGGAAGGACCAGAACCCCTGTCTGTCGACATCTTTCTTTAGAAAGGGCAGTGCATCAGGACTTCAATGGGGCTCCCGAGGAGATGGGAGGCACTTGGGACCTCCCAGCACTGGGATGCAGAGTATGGCAAGTGCCATCCTGAGGGACCAGCTGCCTCACGTGGTCACAGGGCCTGGGCTCCATTACAGAGCAGCTGTGTGACTCAGACAAGCCATGTGACCTCTCTTCGGGCAATTTCTGCCCCTGTAGAATAGGGACTAGATTCTATTCATAAGCTGATTCTTCGGTGTTAGATGCAGGCCTTTTCATCGTCTAACTCTGTGTGCTGTTTGGTTTTACCACTCTGAACAGGCGTCATGCATTTTACTGATACAATGGATATCTGGAAACAATGTATGAAGGCTGTGTGAGCATGTCAGTCATTGTTCTATCCTGTGGGCAGTGAGGGTGAAAATGGATGGGAGAGGTCTGAGCTCCTACCCATGTCCTCATTCTGAGACTGCGACACCCTCCCCCTCTCAGAAAGGCCTGCAGGGAAGCGAGGCAGCCCCTCTGTGATGGAGCCTGGAGGAATGTGGGGGGGCTCTTCTGTTCCAGCCTCGGGCCTGTGGGGCTCAGGGGAACCCCACAGGTTCCAGGCCTTTACGGCCTGGGGTGGTGGATGAAGTCTTCCTCACTAGGGCTTCATAAATTATTCCGTGGGGTCCATTAAAGCTGGGTGGGGAGCAAGAGAGTGATTTTTATGGGTGATTTACACATGGCCCTTGTCCGAGGATCCGCACCTTGCCAGCTGGACAGCAGCTTCTGGCTGCATCCTCGGTAAAGCCCTCACCCGGAGCGGCCCCAGTGGTGTGAAATCACACCCCAGTGACCTGGGGCCCCGGGACCCCCCAGGGAGGTCGGCTCCAGAAAAGCTGGGAAGGAGGTAAAGTCACGCAGCCCCATCTTCTTCTCCGTTTTCAGGAGGACGTGAAGTTCAGTCTCATGGCCGGCGTGACTTGTCCCACTCGAGTAGGAGTCCTGTCAGGGAGAATCATGAAGTTGGAACCAGTGCAATGTTTGGAGATCGTGTGACCCAGCTTTGGACTGTACTGTGAAGAAACAGGCTCTGTGTGACCCGCCCTTTCTGGGGGTCACGCAGCAGGTCGGTGGTGGGGCTGAGACCAGACCCCTTCTTCCCATCTTATGTCACCTCTTTGGGACGAGAATGGGAGGATCCAGGGGTGGGAGAGATGGGTGTCTCTTCGTGCCCAGCAGGGTAGTCTTCTGGAGACCCCAAGCTTGTGGGACGAGGTCCTCCTGCCTGTGTAGGGCACCTGAGCCATCGGTCACCTTCCCAGCCTGTGACTTTCCTTCCCGCCCCCACCCCCACCCCAAACCCTGAGCCTGGTGCTGCTGAGACGTCGGTCCCTGGCCTGATGCTGCCTGATGCCCCGCGGTTGCATTTTAGGTGCAACACCTGAAGTATTTTAGGCGTTTGTTGATTGCTTCCTAAATGCAAACCCTCCTCCAGACCCCACATTTTCCTTGGGGCCGGGAGCCTCTGCCCTTCTCCTGTTGCGGGGTCAGACATGCCAGGGAGCCAGGCCTTGCCTGGGTTTAGAGGAGACCTGCTGGGGTTGAGCAGATCATAGCAGAGTGGGTGCTTGGTATCTGGGGGTGACCTGATGGCGAACTGTAAGTCTGCTAAACCTAAACAACACATGGAACCAGCATGAACTTGATCCATGTCACCCGGGCATACGAAAAGTCACATTGTTTTCCTACATCCAGTTCGGCTCAGCACCCAGCCTCCTGGTGGCTGGGAGGTCTGGTCTCTGTCACTTGTGCCCTCCTCGTCTTCTCTGTTTCTTCACTTTTGTGGCGATGAATTGAGAACGGGCTGCAGAAAAGCAGGCTGCGGTCCCCTTCTTGCCATTTCTTGTCTTAGGCCTGCGTGACCCACATGGGGATGGGAAGTCCTCAGGCAGCAAATTCCCTGTGTGTTACACTCAGGCTGGGGGTCCCAATGTCACCCAGCAGACTGTGAGTCTCACGGCACTCGGCAGGCAAATCCTGCAGCCTCCAGCTCAGGTGGGTTCTGGCCCCCTTCCCAAGGCTCCCAGTCCCTGACCTCTGTTTGAAACTCCCCGATCTGGGGAACGTGCTGGCTCCCAGCCCCATGGCCGCTTGATTGGGGCGTTTGTCTGTCTGTTATCATCTCTGCCCATCCCGCCGACTCTCAGAGGCATTAGCCATCAGCCACAATATAGCCAGAAGATTTAATTGCGAGTTACCTCATTTTGTTCGCATTTTCGTGGCCAAAGCCCATCGCAGACAAAACACCAATAAAAGCCCGGGCCCGAAGAAAAGCAGGGCCGTAGAGCAGGGGAAGCAGGGTTGTTCTCATGGCCCAAAACTTGTGTCATTTTTTTCCCCTTATTTGGCAAAGGAGAAAATGAAATGAGTTTAAAAACAATGTACAGTCCACATTTGATGGCTGTAGAATGTGTATGGCCTTCAGTCGCTTCCAGCAAATTATTCACGATCCATTTGAGCATAAGCTAGACGCTGACACCATGTCTCCTCCTCGGGGTGACTCAGCCCCCGCCGGAGCCTGTCCGAGGCCTTCTGGCGGGGGGCCTTGAAGGATTCCATACCTGAGCCAGGTAACTCCCCTCAGGATCAACTCTGTGCTCAAGGTCCATGGCTCTGGAAAGTGAGGCGTTTGCAGGGCCTTGTCGTGAGCCCCCAAACTGGGCTTGATGATGTGGGGGCCTGGGGACAGTCCAGCTCAGGTGCCTGTCCCCCGTGACCCCGGCCAAGCCTGGATTGTGTGCGGTTTCCACTCACGGAAAAAAGCTGATTTCCATTTCCTGTGGTTCACAATTAGTGAGTAATTACCCTTCACCTCTCACTTTCAATATTCCTCTGTAGCACCTTTTGCCCTGAAGTAGCCCTCAAGCTTGGATGACTTGGATGCAGTGAGCTCTGGCTGGACAGTCAGATCCCATTCTGTGGCCTTTGCCAATTCCCTTCCCTCCTTTGGGCCCTGGTTTTATTTTCTCTATTAAAAAGCAAGGGGAGTCCAAAAATTTTTTTTGAAGATCTACGGGGAGTCTTTATTCAATCAAAATGCCTGTGCACGGACTAGATTAGAATCACTCTTCTGAGAGGGCAGGGAGAATGGCCCTGGCCCCACCTTGCCCCTAGAGTCCACTCCCCTGGTCCCCCTTAAGGGACTCGATGCCCCTGCAAGGGCTCCATCAGGTGGAGTTTGGAGACCACTCGGGTGGGTTATCTGTGAGGACACGGTGACATTGACATTCTGAATTGTACCCCACCCCTAGCTCGACGAGACAAAATAAACCAAAGTTGCTCTCAGAACTGCCACAGGCCCAAGAACTAAGGCAGAGAAGAGGGGTCGGTATCTCCACGGGGGCTTCCTCTTCCTCCTCTCTGTTGACCGCCGGGCTGTCTCCGCTCCCTGGGCCTTCTCTGGTCGGCCACAGGGGGTTATTCCAACCCTCCAGGCCCCCCTTTTCCCGATCACCCTGGGCAGGGGGTGTGGCAGAGCACCCTGTGACCTGGGAGACCCCCGTCCTTGACACCCTCAGGACGGACACTTTGGGAGTGTTACCATGGCTCCCACCTCCTCCACAGAGACCTGCCCCTAAACCACTCCATCGCAAGAGCAGCTGAGAGACAAGGGCAGGTCGGGGGGGCCGGCAGCTGGGGATCCGGGAGGGCTGAGTTGTTTTCCTCCAAGCCTCCTTGGGCAGGGACCATCGGTTCACTTCCTAGCAGACGGTTAATAAATATTTGCAGAGTAAACAAAGGTGTGGTGGGGAAAACAGGAGGGCAAATTTCAACACAGGGAAGAGCACCTCTCGATTACAACCACTCAGGCACGGTCCTGGGCACTGGCGGCGTTGGTGCAGTGGTCACGGGTCCTGCTTCAGAGGCTCAAGGGCCAGACCCAGAACAGGGCTTCAACTAGAATGGCCCCCCGTGTCCCTTCTGACCTTACCACCCTCTCGTCCTAGAACTCAGGGAAGAGAGGTGGCCCACTTTGGCTCTGGCAAGTTCCTGGACAAAGTGACTTTCTCTGTCTGGCGAAAGCTGCCCACCTGCTGCCCAATGAGCCTGGTGAGGACTGGCCTGGGGAAATCTCGGCTTGTTAGTGGTGTGGAGACTGTGCAGATGGAGCTGTGTGTGTCCTGGGGGGCTTAGCCTGGAATGCTTCACTGCAGGTGCCAATCACAGGTAGCGCCCGCCCCCCCCCCCCCCCATTGGGTGGCCTACTTCCCTCACTGGGTCAGTGCAGTAGGCTCATGTTGCAAGTGAGTTTCCAGCTCCTGGTTGGGGAGGGAGGCCTGGCATTTTAGCTTGGATTTTCCTGGCTGAGCTGTTAGACATACCTGGCCTAGGAGGTATTCTTTTGGAACTTCATAAAAAAGCAACTGGCTTCTTACTATGTGGTGTTTGGGCTTATCCATCAGTGCCCCGGACTTTGAATGGAGTTGAACTCTAATTCTCTGGAGGCCTCACAGACAGTTGGATGTGGGAGGGACCGCACAGCCACTTCCTTCCTTACCCACTAGAGAAATTCCTAGTGTGGTCTTTGGCAGGTGGTCATCCTCTGCGAGGCTCTGTCTTAGTCACCAGCTTTTGAGATGGCTCACTATGCTCTGAGCTGCGAAGTTGCATGGGGAACATCTTGTACCCTGAGAAGGCGTATATATGTGGTAGGTTCGATACCTGTTCCAATGACCTGTGGCGGCCCCTGGGTCCTGGCTCTGCCTTCTGGGGTCGTAAAGCCTGGCCCCTTGGGCTCCAGAAAGCCCTTCAGGATCAGCAGACATCAAGGGCCCTGCCCAGAGCTCTGCCACACCTGGGGCTGCATGATGCTGCCAATAAGGATTCCTTCCCCCTTTTCTCAGGGAGGACCACCACGTGAGGAGGGCCTGCCCTCTTGGAACTGCTGTTGTGACAGGATTGGGTCACAAGGGCAAGGGGAAGCATGCTAGTCCCTGGAATCTTGGGTTCCAGTTGGCCCTGGCCCTGGTCCTGGGAGGAGCTGAGCTGACATGCTCTCACCTACAGGGACAACCTTTCCAGTTTGGGCTAAGCGTTATCTAAGCGTTATCTCCAAAGCGTTATCTAATCAAATGGCTGGGAAGCTGTGCTCAGAGCAACAGGGGGCAAAACTTGGCATTTATTCAGTCCCTACTGTGTGCTAGACTGTTGTGTGGTGTCCCATTTAATGCTCTCCTAACTCTGTGGGCTAGTGGTGTCTTGTTTTCCCAGTAAGGATGCTAACTTAAAGAGGTTGGTGTTGACCCTTGGCCACGGTGGCATTTGGGTTGATCTCAGGACCACCTGTCTCCAAAGCCTGTGTTCTCTGTCACTGTGACAGCCTGGCTTAATGGTCCAGCTCTACGTGCTTTGGATAGTTCTGTTTTCTCTCTGATCCTCGGTTTCCCATTTGGAGAGTGAGGCGTTGGATTACACCCCCTTCCAGAGCCATCATCTGTGAACCTCATCCTGGAGTTTTCCTGAATGTGAGTGTAGCTGGGAGGTGTTTTGGGAAGCAGTGGGTCCTTTCTGACTAGACAGCAGTATGTTCTAGAAATTTCTGGTCTGGGGACTAGCCAGTTGCTGGGTTTGACTCTTTTGTTTATTATAGTTGGTGTGTTTCCCTATCATAAAATGAACCTTAGCATGCCTGTTGGCACAATGCCCCTTTCTCTAAGCCAGGGATGGGGCCTTGTCCCTGGGTCTGGCCTGGCAGGCTGACCCTTTGTACCCACAGTGGGTCTCCCAGCTGGCAGTGTTGGCTAGGGTCTGGGAGCTCTGGGAGTCCCCACCAGCCAGGCCAAGCCCAAGAGAGAGTCAGTGCGCTGATTTTCAGCCTGTGAGTGGCAGTGTGCAAAGGCTGAGTGCCTGGGATGCAGGCACTCCTGTCTGGTGAAGAAGACGTGTTCAGGTAGGGTGTGGCTCAGAAACCAGGACCCAGCGCCCCCAAGTGACTTTCTGCAAAGGATGCTCTAATGAAGACCCTTCGGTGGGAAAATGCATCTTGGTGCTAGACCCTTTGCTGGTTTCAAGATAATGCTTAGAAAAAAGCCACCGGTGGAGAGAGGAGCCCACAGGAGCCATTGGGCCCAAGCCCTTCCTTTGACTTCCCAGAGCTCTTTCCTGATCTCCAACAGCCGACTGCAGACAGAACTCACTGCAGCCCTCAAGTGACATTTCTGTTGTCTGAGGGCTTTGGTGTTTCACGGGCACAGGTGTGTGCTCTGGACACACACCTGTGGCACAGGTGCACAGCGCAGGGTGTCAGGAACACAGACCCTGTCCTGCAGGCAGCGCTGTTGTGGGGAACAGATGCACTTGCTTGGTTGGACTTTGCACTTGGGTTGGGAGTGGAAGGATATCAGTGCCGGCATAACTAAAATGACTTTGTGTGATGATGGGCTTCCCAGGAGTGTGTGTGTATGTGTGTGTATGTGTCCATGCACAGGTTCAGCACGTCACTAACTGCAGGCAGAGACTGCGTGTGCAGGGACTGTTGCCTGTGTGTGCATGTGAGCTGGTGTGTGGGGAAGTGACACCCATGGGGGGGGGCTAGGCTGTGTGTTGTGTTGGCCATGTTGTCATCCATGTCCATATTCAAATATACATGTGCTTACTATTCCTGGGCCATCCCAAGACTTGGCTCCACATGACATTTGTCACCACATCTTGTCCCGTGTGATCCTCTGCAGAGCCTTCTGGCTCAGTGGGGGATGATAAACGGCAGGAGCAACTCCCTGGGGGGCTGGGCAGGCTCCTGTCTTGGGGCCTCTCCCCTGGCCACTGGCCAGCCCTGGGCAGAGGGGAAGGGACTCTGTCTGAAAGGCTCTTGCCTGTTTGCCGTTCACTATGCCTGAAAGGATACCGGCCTGATGAGCGAAGTTGCAACAAATCAAGACCATGTGGTCGGTTCCCCCTTGAGATGTTCCCAGTTAAAGAAATTGGGGGGTGGGGAACGTTTTTGGCAATTGGCCCCGAAGCTTCTCTTATATCCTCTTTCTCTTTGCTCTTCAGCCCCCAAATCTGACAAAGTCATGTGGTTTATTTTTAAAGCAAAAACAGCCTTGAACTTCCATGTCTCTGGGGCCAAGAACATCTCTTCCCATCAGTCAGGTGTATCCTGGGAACAGATCGCAGCTGGAGAATTTGGTGTCATGAAGATTGAGGTCAGGGAAGGTGGAAGGGAGGGTGCCTTTCGTGTTTATAGTGGGCCAGGGGATACAGGAAGTCCCGGCATTCGTGTGCTACGGCAGTGGGAAGGGCAAACTGAGGCCCAAAAGAAGGAGGAGGAGCTCACTCGGTGCCACCAAGGGAAGTAGTCCCAGGGTTGGCTTCTACCTTCCAGTCTTCTGCTTCCAATGCAGGCTTCTCACTGTTGAGCAGTGTGAGATTCAAAGGTTGGGCTGGAGTTTGGTTTGAAGAAGAAAAGTCTTAGAAGTGGGAGGAAAGCCATTAGCTCATGGAAAGGAGTAAAGGAATTCTAGGATGATGGGAGGGGGAGAAAGTCTAAATGAGCACAAGAATTTGCTAGAGTCATAGGGAATGGCTGAGGTGGGGCGTGTGTCAGGAAGTATTTGGCTTGAGTCTGGGGCAAAAGATCCCATTTTAACTCCACGAAATGGCTCTTTCTCAGGAGAGGAGGCTGCAGTGGGTTGGGATGCTGTCCTGTGGTAGTTAACATCATGGGGAGCCTGGGAACTTGGTGCTCATGCTGGGTGGGTGTTGCATTGCTAAAGAGATCGTGTCTTTGCTCCACTGTTCAGGAATGCACTTAAACTTGACAGTGGATTAGAATGAACTGGCGTGTGAGCTTGTAATTATTCCTGGCTCTTTCTAAAGTGCACCCAGCTCTCTAGAAAGGTAGTGGGGAGCAAGGGGAGCGCTGTGCATCCCGGGGCTTGGTTTTGAGTTTTGCAGCTTTCTCCCCCAGTGGCCGTGGGCACAGGTCCCTGCTTCCCTAGACCTCCATTTTCTCATCAGTTGGTGATGATGGCCCTCCTCGCCCATGACAGACCCCATTGTTTTGTCTGCGCAGCTCTCCTTCCCCAATCCTTTTTTTAAAAATATAGTTTATTGATTATACCATTACAGTTGTTCTATTCCCCCCTTCATTCCCCTCCACCCACACACTCCCTCCCCCACCATTCCCCCCTTTAGTTTATGACCACGTGTCTCAAGTTCTTTAGATTCAATATTTCCCCTACTATTCTTGCCCTCCCCCTATCTATTTTCTACCTACTATCTATGCTATTTTCGGTGCCTTCTCCCCCCTTCTCCTCCTCCCACCCCCCTGTTTCTAACCCTCCATGTGTTCTTCATTTCTATGGTTCCACTCCTGATCTAGCTGTCCTCTTGGTTTGCTTTTGTTTTAGGTGTGGTTGTTAATAGCTGTGTGTTTGCTGTCCTTTCACTGTTGATATTTTTCATCATCTCTTTCTTATATAAGTCCCTTTAGCATTTCATATAATAAGGGCTTGGTGATGATGAACTCCTTGAACTTGACCTTGTCTGAGAAGCACTTTATCTGTCCTTCCATTCTAAATGAAAGTTTTGCTGGATAAAGCAATCTTGGCTGTAGGTCTTTGGATTTCATGACTTGGTATACTTCTTTCCAGCCCCTTCTTGTCTGTAAGGTCTCTTTTGAGAAATCCACTGACAGTCTGATGGGTACTCCTTTGTAGGTAACTGTCCCCTTATCCCTTGCTGCTTCTAGGATTCTCTCCTTCATTTTAGTCTTGGCTAATGTAATTATGATGTGCCTTGGTGTGTTCCTTCTTGGGTCCAACTTCTTTGGGACTCTCTGAGCTTCCTGGATTTCCTGGAAGTCTATTTCCTTTGCCAGACTGGGGAAGTTCTCCTTTATTATTTGTTCAAATAAGTGTTCCACTCGTGGCTGTTTCTTTCCCCCTTCTGGTACCCCTATAATCCGGATGTTGGAACGTTTAAAGATGTCCTGGAGGTTCCCAAGCCTCTCCTCATTTTTTTGAATTCTTGTTTCTTTACTATTTTCTAGTTGGATGTTTTGTTCTTCCTTCTGGTCCACTCCCTTGATTTGAGTCCCATTTTCCTTTCCATGGCTATTGGTTTCCTGGACATCTCCCTTCATTTCAATTAGTTTAGCCTTCATATGCTCCTCTAATTTGTGACTAAGTTCCTCTAATTTGTGACTGTACTCTACCAATTCTGTGAGCATCCTGATAAATAGTGTTTTAAATTGGGCTTCTGAGAGGCTGGCAATCTGTTGGTCGCCTAGAGTTATTGGCTCTGGGACTTTGAGTTCTTGCACCATCTTTTGGGCTGTTTGTGCCTGTTAAGTAGCAGGAATGGAGCCCTAGGTTTTCACCAGAGCAGGGCAACTCAGTCGCTGGGTTGTGACGTTGTATGTGGGGGTGGGGTCAAAGAGGGACAATGGCTTCCCTCCGGCGCCCGCCTCTGCGACCCCCACCAGCACCGCAGCCACAACTGTCACCAGGGCCACGCGCCCTGCTCCACTGCACGCGAGTGTGCCACTGCTGTCAGCCCTCCACCACTGGGTTCGCCCCCTGGGGCCTGCGTGGTCCGTCTCACTGCGCGCGAATGTGTGACCTTGGTCAGTCTGTCCCGCACCCCGACTAGGTCCGGGCTGCCTGCACTCCTAGGTCTGTCCTTCCCGACCCTGCTCCGCTGCTGGCTCTGCCTCTCTTACCGTCCCCGTTGAACGGTTTGTAGCTGTCGGACTTCCGTATAATTCGGTTTTCTGGTCTCTGGGTGTGTCTTAGTTCTCCAAAACTTTTGTTGTAGCCAAACTTGGTTGTGGGAGAAGGCACAGTGTTTCCACCTATGCCTCCATCTTGGCGGAAGTCCCTTCCCCAGTCCTTTTGATAGTGGTTCTCTCTTCTTCATGGAGGACCTCTCCTCCATGTTAACTGAGTGGTCCTAGTGGAGGCTGCCAACTATATTCACTCTCTTTCCACCTTTGTCCGTGAACATAATGAAGTCAGCTGGTTTGTCCTGACCTTTTGGCTGCAGTCGTTTGACAAGAGTATGTCATAAAAGAAAATGACCAGAGCTCTTCCTGAACACACATGAGACATCCACTGGGGAAGCCCTGCCCAGAGATGACTGAGGGAGCCTTGGGTGGGGGCTGAGTCCCTGCAGGTTTTGTGCAGGTGGAAGCTAAGAGCCACCATCCTGTTGTTATGTGGCCAGGTGTCTGCCGCAGACTGGGAAAGTCTGAGATGAGATTGAGCTGTGATAGGGTTATAGCCATTTTGGATTTTTTGCTTTCTAGGGTTAGAAATACTATCCCAAACCAATGTAAGTTAGAAGCGAACTTATCAGTGCACTCCTCTGAAAAGAGCAGAGGCCTGGCTGGTTTCAGGTGTGTCTCCAGGCAGGACCCCACCCAACTGATATCATCGGGGTCCAGTCTCTTTCTCGTCTCTTTTCCCCCATCTCTCCCAACTCTGCTTCCTTTGGGCTGACTCCATTTGGAAGCGGGATCCCTCCCTCAGGATACTAAATGGCTGCCTTAGCTCCCAACTCTATATTCACTCAGATGCAAGTCCAGCAGGAAATGGCAGCAATTTCTTTTGAGAAACTCCAGCCAAAATCTCACTGCTTCTCACCGCTTCACACTGGGTCTTGTATCTTTCCCCAAACTGATCCCTGTGGCCAGGGGATGATCTGCTTGGCTTAAGCTTAAAGCTGCGACTATAGGCTCAAGTCCTGATTTGAAGTGAAGCCCACCGAAACTCAGGATCTAAGAGCTGGTGAGAGGATGCAATTATCAGTAGAAGGATGAAAAGATGCCAGGTGGCAAAATGCACAGATGTCTCCACTGTAGACCATTAGCACCCAGAGAGTTGCCTGGAGCATCTTTGGGCAGTTCTCACACCCTCTGCTTATCATCATGGACACTGAGTGTGAGGTGTAAGACATCCCTTGCGAGGTGATTGAAAACTTGGTTTCCATGTGAAAAATAGTGACTGCTAAGGAATGCCAGAAGCTACTGCTTGTGATAGACTTGTAGAGAAAGTGAAGTGGGTTAAGAAAATGAGTGTTCTTCGAAGTTTTGGACAACTCAGAAGATGGAATACTGAATCCAGCAGAGGCTTGCATCAACGGTGTGAATGAAGTCACCATGTGTTTTATATGAAAAGAATAGGCACTACCAAAAAGCATCGCAACAGCTTCTCTAACTGGCTCAAAATAATTCACTAAGTGGGAGAAAACAAATGAGAGTGGGAGAAATGACCCCGATGACCTGTGGCTTAGGAGAAAGCCAGGACCCAGTACAAATGTTTTCATATGTCCCTGACTCTGGGGGTTCACAAACACTGAAGGATGCATTTCTCATGCATGGAAGCCCAGGGTCCACCCTTCTTTCTGCCGTGCCCACTGAAGAACCGTCCCTGCCTTCACACAGGGAGGTCAGCGCCGCTGGCTTGTGCTAGATTCTGTTGTCTTTACCCATCCAACACTCAGTTCCCCTACTTGGGGTCTCCCCTAAGCCACCCTGTGTCGGTTAGGTCTCTTGTAGATGTTGATGACACCCAGGGACTTTGGTTGGTGGAGATGATTGTTCACCAGAACAATCTGAAGATTTGATGAATGAGCAGGGGTAGGCAGTGGTAGTGAGTGGGTGGCTTGAACGGATGAGCGGCCAAGGAGCCAGGATTTGCACAGAGTGAAGAAGTATCTTTCTGGAAGAGCCTTAGGTCGAGGACAATGTCAACTCCACCTCTTGATCTTGAGGTTAAGCGGCTTCCTCTGAAGGGCAAAGCAGGGGAAGTACTGTCCTTGGGGGTTGAGAGCCATATTCCCTGTGACTTTTCCCAGTTGACCACAGCCTTGGAACTAGACACACTTGTTGGATGGCAAGTCTAGCCAAGTATGGTCAGCCCTTTGACCATCTGCCGTGGATACACTGTTCCCAGCACCTGCCTGAAGTCCCTGCACAATGTTCCTCGCATGTTTGATGTCCCTGAAAGAAGAGGGAACACATAAGCGTGATTTTAAAATAAACAGCAGAAAACAAAGTAGTTTGGTTCTTGGCTCTACCCCCTGCTGGTGAAGTCATTGCTGTGAGCTGACTCTTACCACAGCGCATTTGGAGGCCTTTGAGGTTTGGCAGCAATTGGGTTTTGTCGGTAGAAGGCCAGGCCTGTTCACAGACGACAGTCTCCATTTCAGCCATAGTCCTGATGAACTGGGGCAAGACCTCAAGCAGGCACAGCCCTGCCATGGGCTGTCCCCCTTGCTGATCCATCTGCCACTTTTCTTCCTATCTGTTCTCTTTTTCGGGTGGAGCAGAGCGGCTTCACTATCAACCAGAGAAGTTACTTCAATGGGTTTGCCATCCAACACAAGCCAAATCTATGCTGAGTGGTTGGTGGCTCTTCAGGATAATTTAAACAAATGCACAAAGGCAGAGCACTCAGTTCCAATGTGAACACAAACCTTTCAAATATCTATCACCTTTAAAAAGCAGGAGCCTTGGAAAGGGATGATCTTGCAGATGGCTTCTGTCATGCCTCAGCGAGGGCTTGGGAGTCAAGGGGAAGGAGTTAGCGAGGGGGAAAAGAATGGAGGCAAGAGGCACAGTGTCATCAGGAGACACTTAACCAGTGTTTTCTTCTCCCCGGAGTATAGGTCTGTGCTCGCAGAGGGAAGGTTGCATTGTCTGTGGGCTGTTTAGGAGGATATGGATCTAAAACACATAACCGTTGAATCAGAAAAATCCTCTATAGTTTCCTTCCTAATATGTAAGTTTTACTTAAAACTAAAAAGTTTCTGCCTTGTGAAAATCAGGTGAAGATTTGAAGCCAGAGGACAAACCAGGACAGATATTCACAACATTTCTGGTAGGGTTAATAAGCCCCATATACACAAAGGCCTTATACAGCGAAGGGAGGAAGAAGAATGACCCACTTAGACAAATGGACAAATAAATAGCCAGTTTACAAAAAGAAGAACTAAAGTGACCAGAACATTGATAAGATGTTCCACCTTGCTGATGATGAAAAATGTTCATTAAAAATTTAGATATTATATTCTGCTTATTGGTGAAGGTAAACAGATTGGCTAAAAATTAATGGTATTAGTTAAGACCTTGAGAAATTCTTAATTCAGAAGAGTATGAATTAGTACAACCTGTTTGTAAGGCAGTTCAACAACAAGTGTTAGGGTATAAATGTTCATATCCCATGACCCAGCGACCCTGTTTTGTCCAGGTGGGGAAAGCTATATTAGAGAGCACTTGAATATTCAGTAATTCCTGATTAATAGAAAACTGGAAAAACCCCTAAATGTCCATTTTTAAGGGCCTTGTAAACTGAGTGTGGTTCATCCTACAAAGGAAAACTACTAAGTCACAAAAAATGATAAAATATCTTTAAATCAGTTAGAAAGAAAATAGTCATGATATGTTTTTGAGTAAAAAAACAAACCCAATCAGACCACCTCAGTGACATAACCACTCTCCTAAGTAGATCTTGCGCCAGTGAGGGCACATCCATTGGCTCACAAAACCACCGTGGGATGCTGTGGGCCAGGAGAGCAGTGGATTGTGGGCATCTCTAAAGAACGTTTTCAGAGGCCCAGGGGTGGAGGCGTGCTGGGCGTTGTCAGACTTCAGTGTCCCTGCAGGAGATGGAGTTCTGAGTGAGGGGAGTGGGGTGAGAAAACTCTGGCCCTTGACTTGGTTCATCCATTGTGGGGGCAAATACCAACTGTGTCTCCTCTATTTTAGTCCCATGACTCTCCAACTGCAACTGCTTTAAAGGACCATCGGGTCTATTTGCTGAAAACCCTCTCCCCAAGTCTCTGGAGCCAACCTACCCAGGCTGAGAAGCCAGCTGGGCCTGCTACTGATCACAGGGCCTTGGGTGAGGTATTTCACCGTCTTGTGCCTCAGCTGCTCCACCTGTCCAACAACAGAGAGTAAGAGTCCCTGTCTTGTAAAGACTGAAGGAGTTGTTAACACATGTAACTTAGAACAATACCTGCCACAGCTTAAGTGCTATGTAAACATTTTCTATCACTATTGTTTGCTGTCTGCTCAGATCTTTTACTTAACTGTTTATTTTAGACACTGAATTTTAAAGGAGGGATTACATTCTTTTTCTTTAAAGTAAAAACTGACTATGTGAAATCTCTAATTTAAAAAAACTTTAAACCCTAACTTTAAAAAGAATGAAACTTAGGTGGTCCTTGAGCGCTCTCTTTTCTGTCTTGCATTCTCGTTCAGCTCTCGCTCACCTTTTTACTCAGCATCTTCGCAGCCTTTGCTGTAGTTTCTCGCTGCCTCTTATTGATTTATCTTTAAATTCTATTTTTCAATTACACTTTATAGTCAATATTATCTTGTATTAGTTTCAGGTGTAGAGCATAGTGGCTAGACAGTCATATGCTTTACAAAGTGACCCCCTGGTATTTCCAGGACCCACCGGGCACCATACGAGTATATAGTTATTATAATATTATTAAGTGCGTTACATCCCCAGGACTCTTTTTTTAAAAAAAGATTTTTATTTATTTATTTTTAGAGGGGGAGAGAAGGACAGAAATATCAATGTATGGTTGCCTCTTATGGGTCCCCTCTGGGAACTGGCCTGCAACCCAGGCGTGTGCCCTGACTGGGAATCAAACCTCGATCATGTGGTTTGCAGGCCCGCGCTCAATCCACTGAGCTACACCAGCCAGGGTGGTCCCAGGACTCGTTATGGCTGCCAATTCACAGTTCTTAATCTCTTCATGTTTTTCACTCAGTCCCCCAAACTCCCTCCTACCCAGCAATCATCAATTTGTTCTCTGTATCTGTGAGTCCGTGTCTACTTTGTTCATTTACTTTGCTCTTTACATTCCATGTATAAGTAAAGTCTGTCTTCACGTTGTCTCCAAAGCCTCGCATCTGATTCATTAGCTAATCCGATGGGCTGTGTCTCTGGTATGTATTCGGAACCCAAGTAACGCTTTTCTCTGCCACCTGTGCTGTACTCTAGTCCAGTCATTGACCCCTCTTTCTAGACTATTGAGAAAACTCTCGCCTCCCTCTTTTGACTCTTGCCATCCTGTGCTTCATTCTTCCTACAACAGCAAAGAGACCCTTTGCCGCTGTGCGAGATCATGGCACTCTCTCTCTCAAAATCCCCCTGTGGCTTGCAGCATGGATTCAGTAAGACCCCTGCGTGACTCAGGCCCTGGGGCCTGGCCTCTCTGTCCTCATTCACTCTTCCTCTTGCTCACTCGGCGCTTCTCCTGTTACACTTCTCATGCTGACTCTACGGTCATTGGGTGTCGCAGTCTGTAAGGGTCAGTCTGGGTAGGGTGCTCGATGGCGGTGTTCAGATCTTCTGCGCATGTGCTGATGTTCTGTGTGAGAGTTCCAGCAGGGACGACATCGCCAGCTCTGGTTATGGACTCGTTTGTTTTCCCCCTTTTTTGAATCCAGTTTTGGTTTACGTTTTTTGAAGCTTTGTTATCAACTGCAGCTACGTTTAGGCTTGTTATGTGGAACTGAAGTGTTTATCATCATAAACTGCCCCTCCTTATCTCTGCTAATACTCCATGTCTTGAATTCTATTTTTTTTTCTGATGTGACTGTAGCCACTCCAGCATTTTTATGGTATGTGTTGGCGTGGTTTGCCCATTTCTTTCCTTTTACTTTCAACCTATTTGTGTCTTGGTGTTTCAAGTCTGTCTTGTACACAGCACATAATTGAGACCGACTTTTAAAAATCAGTACTGACTATCTTCACCTTTTAATTGTAGCATTCAATGTAATTATTGACACAGCTGGATTTAGGCATGCCATTCTGCCATTTGTTTTGTATTGGTCGCATCTTGAAGTTCTACTTCCCCCCTTTCTTTCCTACTTTCGGAAATATTCTTGAAAAATATTCTTTCCTGGATATTTTTTTAGTATTCCATTTTGATTTCTCTATTGAACTTTTAGCTACAGATTATGCATTGTTATTTTAGTGGTTGCTCTAGGGAACACGTTATACATCGTCAGCATATTACTTTATGGTTAGAATGAATAATATACTTGTTCTTTTTTAAAAAATTTAAATTGTTCTTAAAGATTTTGTTTATTTATTTTTAGATAGAAGGGAAGCAAGAGAAAGAGAGGGAGAGAAATACCAATGTGTGGTTGCCTCACACAAGTCTCCTACCAGGGACCTGGTCTGCAAGCCTGGCCTGGGCCTTAATGGGAATTGAGCCAGTGATCCCTTTGTTCACAGGCCAGCACTCAATCCACTTAGCCACAATAGTCAGGGCTAATGCACTTGTTTTTATAAAGGGGAGGCCCCTGTGTAGTATGCTTCTATGTACTTAGCCCCCTCTCCAAACAGACATAAGTAATACCTACCCATGGTCTAAACAATAATACCTACCTTTTTGGACCACACAGGATACTCTTGCTTCCTGATACAACTGAGTGCGATTGGACTCCTGGTTTTGGGTGGTGGTGGGGAGTATCATTTGGTACACCAGCCAGTGATGCTCTGGCAAGTGCCCTGGCCTACGCGATACACGAAGTCTGCCAGGCCACAAACCAGTGGGGCCACTGAAGGACGAGGGAAATTACATGTTAGGTCTACGTGAAACATGTGTAGGCAATAGAGGCTGAGAAATGCTGCTGTACAGTGAATCAGACTAAATCTAGATACTCTTTTAAGAATTTTTTAAAGTGTACTTTTGGCGTCAATTATTAACTACTGACTTTATTGCCTGGTAATGCTTTGAAAAATTTCTCTGTTGTGACATACTCCCCCTGTAACAAGGAGTTCAAAACCCCAAAATGCATGCTTCCCACACAATTCAGTACTGAAATTTTTCTTTCAAGAAAGACAATGATTAATGTGTATATTGCAAAAGGTGTCTGTTGAGACCATGGCTATAATAATACCGCCAACCACGTGGAAACCAGAAGACACAAGTGTGTCTGTGGGAGGGGCATCAGCATCTCAAAGGACTGTGGTGAGGTCTGTACCCAAGGACAATTAGGATTAATAACCACATAAGATGTGTTCACATATCATTTTATTACTTGTTTAGACCACAGGACTATTCTACTACGTTAATTTCTTGAGTTTTAATTTCAAATTTTCTGGGCTTGGATAGAAAGTGAAGTGAGGTCTGTGGTCAAGTTGGTTGCATGAACAGAAGAATAACTTCTCAAACAGTTGTACAAAGCCAGCATTATATTAGTGTCCTAAGGTGCTGGAAGTAGAATATCCATTAAGTTAATTTTAACACTCTTTCAATTTTTCACCCAAGGTTTGGAATCAAAGCACAGCTTTTGGAAGTTAATTCCATCAGAGATGAAACAACTAAAGCATGCAAGTGTAACTTGTTCAGAAGTTGAACACTGAAGTTGGTTTTTTTTTTTTTTGTACTGATAACAAAAATACAAATTGTGGTGGAACACAGTGTTTGTAGACCAGGAATGTACTTGCAGTTGGTTGGATATGCACATAATTAATAATCATGTTTTTTGTCAGTTGAATTGGAAGCTATAGTTCCAAAAGTTAAATGATTTCGTATATAATTAGAAAAACTGAACTCCCAAAAGTCTGTAGCAAAACTGATTTTTGAGCACAAAGTACTAATTCAGTGTGCTGGTATGTGTACTTTCTCTTTTTGCTGCTTACCATTAGCTGGATATTAGGACTCTTTGAACTTTTAAAGAATTGTTTTGTGAATCAACTTAAGGGTACTAAAAATGTTGCTGAGCTTTTGTGTAAACAGTTCCTCTACGTTCTGGTTCATTTTGTTCAAAACCAGCTGGAAATATTTAATCGAAATTAAATGAATGGCTCACCCTCTGACATTGTTTTTGAATCTTTCAGTGAATTGCCATGATTGAGAACAAAGGCTGCGTGCGAGGGAGATTTGTCTTGAAAAGTGAGGGGGAGCCGAGAAAAGTGAAATGATAGAGCTTAAATGATGTGCGGCACTTGATATTTAAATTCTGCAAGAGTGTCTGGGGTATTTTGGCTTATGAGAAAAGTCTCATGATAATGCTTTGACAGTAATACAGTGAATTTATATTCTGCCCGGCAATGGAACAAAACCGAGCAGGCCTATGACTTTGCCACACCTAAAACTTGCGAACCATTCAGAAGAGTCATGAATGGAGACAAACTTATTTGACATGCTTTGTGAAGAAAACAAGTCTGGGCAAAAAGGAAAGCATCTGTGAAAATATTTGAAGTCAAATATTTACTCATTTCAATATGAAAAATAATTGAAATTGACAATACCCTCCACTTAGCCCAGTTTCTCCAAGTTTACCAGATATCTGGGCAGCAGGAGGCAAGATGTTTTCTCAATGAGAGAATTGTGGTGTACAAAGAAGGGTCCGTTGAAAAAGTCAACAATTTCAAATTTATTAACCATATCTTACAACTCTGAAGACAAGTGCACATAATTTTATAGGAAAGTCTAAAATAATGAGGCGATATTGAAAAAAATGACATTCTATAAAAAATTCAGGGATACCATATTAAAGAATTGACATGTCTAAGAAATTGATTAAAATATGTGAATATGTACCAGAAATAAATTATTTTGTTCACATTATTTTTAATGTTTAGATTATCATCATAAAGAAGGTATGTTTGGTTTGATTTATGTGTATATGTTATAGTTGCAGAAAGAATTAGTCTTTGAGTAGAGCAGTTTTATGGTCTATTAATAACATGAAATTAATTTGTTAGTCAACACACAAACATTTTTTAAAAAATTGTATAATGTTTATTACTTTTAACTTCTTGGATTCACTCTCAAGTATGTCCCGATTTGATAGCACATTGCTCTTTAAGACCCAATATACAATTTAAAAAACAATTTTTCTTTAAAGATTCTATTTATTTATTTTTTTAGAGAGAGGGAGAGGGAAGGAGAAAGAGAGAGAGAGAAACATCAATATGTAGTTGCCTCTTACATGCCCCCTACTGGGGACCTGGTCTGCAACCCAGGCATTTGCCCTGACTGGAAATCAAACCAGTGACCTTTTGGTTCACAGGCCTGTGCTCGATCCACTGAGCCACGCCGGCCAGGGCTCAATATATGATTTATCCTTTTTCTCTGGAGGCAGTTATTGTGGAAGCACATGTCAAGTAGGAGCTCCCCAGATTGTCTCTGCATGATGATGGCCAGGGCCATCTTCCTGGCCAAACCACATAGAGAAATCTGATGAGCAGCAGTACATTAAGATAGCAACAAGTTTTAAGATGCTACAGATATAAAATAGTACCTATAAGAATCTAAGGAAAAGCTAGGCAAAAAGGGGACACTGTGTCAACTATTGGACAATTTCCTTTCCTAAATAATCTGAATGTTCCACATGACTCTTCTCTCAGTTCTCAACACAAGCAGAGGATATGATAGCAATGTTTAGTTCAGGAAAAATGGAGGTAATGGGAAAGGTGATGGATGAATAGCTCTTGATCACCTGGCCTAACCCATTATCAGCTTCATAGAATCTGCAGTGTGAATGCTTGCCTTTTGGTCAGCCCATTAAGAAATATTTCGGTTAACTTGGGGGCTCTTTTAATAAAAATTGTGTAGAAGGGATGTTGGTTATATTTTCTGGCAAGGTCCCAGAGTGGGCTCAGACCTGGTTCCTACCCTCTGAACCTTCTACTCCAGTGGCGGGGCAAGCTATATAAATAAACACCCCCAGGGTAGAATGTGTTAATTGTAGAAAGAGCTGTACGAAGAGTGAGCCATGGGAGCCTCCAGAAAGAGTGGCAGCTCTCCTAAGTGGTGACCAAGTTGTGTCCCAAGAGGGGCGTGACTGGCACTGGTGGTCTATACCTTGGTTGCTGTTTAAGGTGCCAGGCTGGTCAGCATGAGAGTCTCTGAATAGTTTCATATCCAAGGGTCACTGGCAAGGTCTGAAAAAGGAACATCTTGTACTGAATTAAGCCACGATGTCAACTAGCAGGTTGTGCCCAAGCAGCCATGGTGCTGAGCTCAGAGGAAAGAACTTCAGCCAGGGCTGGACAAAGCCTATGAACTGATGACCCAAAGACTGGAATGTTTGTAAGAGTCTATTTTTGTTTCTGATAAAACTGGAAATGAAGCCACTTGGGGAGCCAACCTCGTGGAGATTAACGATGAAGGAGTGCGCTGAGGCTCACAGGGGAAGTATGTGGGGCTCTGAGATGACCAGTATATTTCCCTGCAAAGCCAAAGCTTGGAGATGAAGAATAGAAAATAAAAATCCAGACCAGACCAAGGTAGAATCTGCAGAGCCAAGGCCACTTTCCATCCATCTGTCTGTGTCTGCCCAGCAATCCCAGGCTTCACCAAGCTCCCCATTGGTGTCTGGTCCTGCTCTTGGCTAGGAGGGTAGGCAGGAGAAGGTATAGTCCCCGTTCTTTGGTCCAGAGAAAACCCGCCAACGGAATCCAACTGAGGAAAGCAACTGTCCTATTTTAGAGGTGATTTAAAGCTCAGGGTCCTGGGATTTCCTCTGTTGTTAACTCTCCAGCCAGTTAAAAAGCTCGAAACCTCTTTAGAAGCCTTTTCTCACTTGGTCAACCCAAGATCAATTGATGGAAAGATTTGTGTGCTGCGCCCTGGGCTCAGTCTGTGCTGTTGGCGGTGTGGGGTGGGGAGTGAGAGGGGGCACCCCTCCCAACTAGAGACTCTTGAGTCCATTACTTCAATGAGAATTAGAGCCCTGACCTGGAGGCAGAAACTCAGATGCCATTTAATCAGCAGAAGACTTACCATTTTTCCTCCACCATGACATGGACCAGAACATCCAAGGACCTTGCTGGAGTCTCTCAGCTGATTAGAGGCAGCTCTGACCTCAGGCCTGTCCTCCTCCTTCCCCAGTATCAGCAAATGGCTAGGCTAGCTCCCTCCATCACCAGAGTCCAGAGATCTGGGTGATGGGGAAATGTCCCTTCTCCCTCAGGCCCTTCCCTGACCAGCTCCCTCCTCTCCTCCCTGGCCTTGTGATTCCTTGGTCCTACACCCAGTGCCTGCCAAATAACCCTTGAGTCTGGACCTCTCATAGGCTTTCAGTAAAGAGGCCTGGCCTTCACTGGGGAAACCTGGCCTCCTCCTGCTGCGAAGGCCTGAAAGGAGTGGGCTGGACTCTGGATGTCCCTGGCTGATGGCCACTGTGCTGTGTATGTCATGCCGTGTATGCTCCCTCCCCCGAGTCTGTCTGAGAATCAGGACATGAGGAGACTTGGTTCACAGCGGGGACCCTCTGGTATGAGTTATAGCGTCTGGGGAAGCCAGTCAGTGATTCAGCAGGGCTGGAAACCGTGGGGACCCCTTTGTAAGTGGCTCCCTGAATAGGCCATTGCTGACGGCAAGGGTGGGGTTTGGGAGTCAGATGTGTTTAGTGTGCGGGATTTTTAGAAAGTGATCGTCAGAAATAAAAACATTTCTCTAGGAAAGTGCTGGCCTTGGTGAAGAAGGCTGAAGAAGCTGCTGGAAATTCCAGGACCATGGACAAGCCAGTTGTGGGCCCAAGTGAAAAAAAATTAGGAGATAAATCAAGCCAAATGAACAGGTGATAAAGAACATGAAGATTTGAGAAAGCTGAGCCCTTCCTTATTCTGAGACCAAAATTAGCCTGAGATAACTACATCAATTCACTTTTGTTTCTGCTTTTCTAAAGTTTATAATACAATACTTTTAAATATATAATATTACAATAGCTTAGTATCTTTGCCCACCTTCCTAGTTGTATTGCTAATTTTTTAGTAGAAAAATCATCAAGAGAGTGGGGAGTTTATCCATCTTTCTCTCCATTGAGCCCAAGCAGCAGGAGGATTTGGGGCATCTTCCTGCCCACGTTGTCATCGTGGTTTCCTGTGGTTCCCATAACTTCCTGATTCTGAAGGCTAGACAGGGTGGTCTCCCCTGATCTTCTTCCTGTAACCCTTCTGACTGTTTCAGACATCTGCCTGTACCGCATGTGTGAAACAGCTTCCTGCTCGGTGTACTGAGGGTGATTTCTGTTTTCCTGATTGACTCCTGACATGTTCAGCACTTGACCTTACAAGAGCTTCCAGAAAACATAGCTTCAAAGATGGGAGCACGGGTTGGTTATCTCTGCAGGTTTGGTTTGGAGCTGGTGATGGCTTCCTAGTCGGTAGAGAGCAAATACCGATGATCGCAAAGAAGGTTTTAAACAATCACCCAACGTTGCCTGGAATTAAAGTCCTTCTAGAGGGTCAGGCTTTGGCGGTTTAAATGGCTGCTGCTACAGAGTGTTAGGGGGGAAATGCTGAGTGTGAGGCCTGCTAGGGTGTGTGTGCAGGGGGCTGGCTATTTCTGATTGCACTGGAAACAAAGAAGTGAATAATCTCACAGTTTTATCAGCTCTTGTCATGATTAGAGAATCAGAGTGCTCCTGTAACTGCCCTAAACTAATTGCTTTTCAATGGCCTTGTAGCTTAATGTCTCATGAAGTTCGATCGTAAAGTTGCAGATAATAGCACAGTCTAATTCACAGCTGCCCTGGGTTTCTTGTGGGAAAGTAAGAATGTTGTTCAAGAGAGAGTGAGATCTGAGAATCAGTATGGGGACATTTGGGTAGATTCAGCTGAATGAGAGTGGACCCGCTGCCTAAATCTCTCTGCGCCCACCTGGCCATTAGAAGCCGCCTTCTCCACCTCCATCTGAGGGTGCGTCTGTCCACTTGATCAGAGACTATGTGGTGCTGAATCTCCTTAAGCCTTATTGTCACCATCTCATGCTCCTTTCCTTGCTTCCAGATCCACAAGGAAGGCTGATTTCAGCATGTCTAAGAGGGGAGAGTGATGTGCGACCCAGGAGGAGGAAGCAGAGACCCCAGAAGAATTACGAGGAAACAGACTCGGGAGGGGGCTCTGCAACATTGGGCTGGGCCGAGCTGATCGAGAGATGTACTTACCAGAGAGTCTTCATTTAAGACATTAGCTGGCTTGAGGGATTCCAGCAGTTTGCTTTTTTTGCATTTGGACTTAAATCTGGACTCAATGGTGGCCTGCACTACATGAAACTGAGAGGTGAGAACTTCCTTGGTTTAATACATACAGAGAAATTGAAAGGCTTACAGGGATTGGGATGTTGGGGTGGGTTTGTCATGGGTAGCCCACACACACATCTCCCTGCAGGAGGGGCCACTTGGATGTCACGCTTCCTACAAAATCATTGAGAAATACGTTGGTGTTGAAAGTGCCAGTATACAGATTGATAGGACATACACATGGTCACAAAAATATGAAAAGGTTCTCACACTCACGAAAAGCAAGAATAATACAAATTACACTGAGCTATAACTTTTCACTTGCATTTGGCAGTGATCAACATGTTATATTATAAACTGTGTTTTTGAGACTTGCCCAAAACTCACAGCTGGTGAGTGGTGGTGGAGCTGGGGCTTGACCCTAAGTCCTCTGACTTCAAATCCCCTTTTCGCTCATTGGCATGGCCTGCGGGAGAGAGGCCTGGCATAGTTGACTGAGTGTGTGGCATGTAGCCTGGTCAAATTCCCACACCTTGTTCTGGAGCTTTCTGGAGGAAGCCATGAGGAATAATAACATTACAAGGAAGAGAAAACAAACCCTCTGTGGCCTGAAGACTGTTCTGGTCATCTTTTGTCTTCTAGAGGGAGCCATTGTCATCTGATGGCCAGTACCAGACCCTCGACCTGTGGCCAGAGGCTTGACTAGATCAGTGTCTGCCAGGAGGAGGAGGCAGGGACTAGTTTGGGGAACTTATGGGCCTTAAAGTCGAGGGTCTGGTCATTAGGACTTCACACTCCAGTGTCCTGCCTCTGATTCTGGAGTCCTAAGCCTGAGGAAGGTCAAGGTCAAGTGTGGAAGATGGAGGGAGGTAGAGAGAAACCAGAGGAATTGGTGCCTTGGTCCTTGGGCTGAGGTCATGACCCAGGTTCAGCTTGGGCACCTGAGGACATGTGAAAAATGAGGGAGAAAATGTTGGGGGAGAGGGAGAAAGAGAGAGAGAGAGAGAGTGAGAGAGAGAGAGAGGAAGAGGGGAGGGGAGGGAGAGAGAGGGATTCGTGTCTGTGCGGACAAAGCAAGGGGGTTCCCCTTTGAAATCGCCCTCCTTCTGGGTTAGGACAGAGACAGAGCAGACATTCTTCCTATTTCCTCTGGGACAGAATGGGGCATACAATTATTTCACCATGTGCACACGATTTCTACTTACATAATGCCTAAAAGCAGATAAAGACATAGCCAAGAGAACAGCAACCCATGGACATGATGCTCATAAAAGTCCTCAGCCAGTCTCAGGGCTTGGCTGCCAACCTGCTGTGGGACGATAGGGGTGGAGAGAGCCAGGAGTGAGGAGCCCTCCAAGAGCCCCGAGGAGGAGGAGGCGGGGGCTGGAAACAGCAAGGAAGGCCAGCCCTCGACTGCCAAGAACAGCAGGTTGCAATGCTTCATGTCCACGCTCATGCCAGTGTGCTTAGGAACTGTTGTTATTTTTATGAGAAAACGCAGAGAGGCTGATCTGTCTATTTATGTCTGTCTGGAATCATGTAATTACTGAAGGAAGCTCTGGTGCCAGGACCCGGCCGAGGGCTCTTCCTCTCCCATGATGTCTTTGGGAGATTGGGCTCGATGCCCTTGCTCTGCTTGACCAAGGAGCCTGCCAAGGGTTTTGGGTACCAATGGGAGGGAGAGGCAGACAAAGGGTAGGAGACCTGGGAAAACTGAGATAATTGGGTCAAATATTTTATCCATTTTAGAGTTTTGGTGGCGAGTGGTAATTTTAGGATATGTTCATGAAGTCTATGACTGTTGTGAATTGGGGTTTTTTTTATATGGATTTGGATTGTTCAGAGCACAATCCATCATCCAGCCCTCTGTTCGTCCACCTGTCTGTCCTTCCATCTGTCTGTCCACCCATCTATCCATTCGTTCATACATGCATCCTTTGAGAAAGCATGCCATACCAGTCCTTCTGCTGGGCTCTAGAGATACGGAGATAAACAGGACACCGTCTTTTCACTTGAAAAACTTAAGGCTTGGGGACAGACAGAAAGCAACCACCAAGCACAGTGAAGTGTCACAGGTGCTATAATATGCTCTGTGCAGGTCCAGGGGGCTAAGGAAAGGGCTGGGAAGTAGGAAAAAGCTTCAGAGAGCAGGCGGCCCCTGAGCTGGGCCCTGAAAGCTGAGGGCATTTGCCCCGTGGGCCCAGAAAGCATCCACAACCTCACCGTGACTCCAGAGGATGTCCTGGGGGAGCCTCACACTCTCTGAGAACAGCTTGAATTCTGACATAAACCTGTGCTTTGCCGGGTTGGGGAGGGTGGTTCCCAGCTGGGTATTAGGCACTCTCAGTGACGTGACCTCCTGTGACTGTTTTCATCCCGTCTCCTGCCGCTCCCCGGTGCCTCTGCTGAACTGGGCACGTCACGCTGTTCCCTGAGCATGCCCCGCATGTTCCCGCCTTCCCGCCTGTGACCAGGTTGGTCTGTCTCCTTTAGAGACCTCAGATGTTGTCTTCCTGGGGGCTCAGTGAACGTGCTGAGTTCGTGAAGGTATGAGCTGAGTTTGTGAAGGTAGAAGCAAGGGACTGAGTAGTGAGGAGACCCCTCTGAGTACAGCTGTTTATCGAGGAGCTGTGTGCCTTAAAGCTCGGGGTGTGGGGGGCAAGTGCAGGCTGAGGCAGGTATCATCAGCTGTAGGACGGTGGGCCTGAAAGGGTCATGTGGCTTTCTGCCTTCCACAGTCTCGGGGTTTCTGAACCTGAAATGCTGCTAGTTCCCTGAGTTTCCGAGGAATTGCTTTTTCACAGTGTCACTCCTGAGCTGAGGGAAGTAGGAACTAATGGTTCCGAGGGGCTTGCTGAATGGATTGAGCTAAGTCTTCAGCAGCACGGGACTGTGCCGAAGCGGGGGACAGACATTGGCTACAGAGGGCAGTTTGCTCCCCAGCTGGGCTGCAACAGTCAGCCCCGGGCTGAGCCCCGTGCGGCTCACCACAGCCTGATCTGCGGCTGGCAGGGCCGGGCGCTGTCCAAAGCTGCAGATGCCCAGTAACCAAAGCTGCCGTGGATGTTCCTGAACACACTGGATGTGCCGCATTGGCACCTCCAGGGGCGCAGCGTAGAGCCATAGGCGCCAGAGAGCAAGGGTGATATAGTGCTTGGAGTAAGCAGGGCCTCTGTTCCCCTGTGTGCAGCGATGAGGTTGACTAGATGCTCTCTGTGCGTCTTTCCAGCTCTGCTGTGACATGCTCGTAGGCTTCCAGGGAGCAGACGGTTTGCGAGTTGTGCCCCGGCCCAGTTCAGGGAGATGGGAAGACAGGCAGGGGTTAGGAGGGCGTGGCCCTTACCATTCTGTCCAGAAGTTCACATCTAGCAGCTGGTTGGCCCACAGGCTCAGGGCACCCCGCAGGCTCTGCACTCCTCTGGGGTCCCCTCTGTGTCCCTTGGACAGGTGTTTGTTTATGTCCCCTGTGTGTCCTGTTCTGTGCCAGTTGTGCCAAGAGGACCAAGGTGCTGCACTGAGAAGAGGCAGACCAGTGACTCACCCAGGGGCCCAGGACTGAAGACAGCTGGGCTTTGGGCATTGATGGGGATCCCATGGGTGAAGCAGTCTGAGAAAGCTTCCTGGAGGAGGTGGGACCAGCTCAGGGCCTTGAGGTGCAGGATTTGCAGGTTAGGGACAGAGGGGCCCGGGGAGAAAGAGGGCCCAGCCATTTGCCTCTGGCCATCATGGGAAAGAAAGGGCTGGGCCCTGCTTTGCACGTTTGTTCCTTTGTGGACCAGTGGCGGCTGGAGGTCCATCTGGAAATGCGCCCTAATCGACTGTTTCTTACACTCTCGAAATGGGAGACTCTCTGGGTAGTAAAACAGGCAACGCCCACACTGGGGTCCTGACTCCTCAAGGCTCCCCACCAGCACGTGTTGCCTAGAAAGTCAACAGTAGAATATTATGATTATTACTTTTACAGTGGCCACTGGGCTGGAGGTAGCCCCTCCTCCAGGCTTTGCACCAGGCTGAACTCTTCTGATTTGCTTCCTGAGTACTAGAGCCTTTTCCCCACACTTTCCGTTTGAGAGCTCATTCTTACCGGGGGTCAGGTATTTACTGAGGTCAAGAAGGAGGAGAGGTCCTTGAGATTGGGATTTTGATGTGTTAATTGGCCACCCACTCTCTCACTGTCCATGCTATTGGGGTTTGGGCACTCAGTCTTTCAGAGCCTCGGTTTCTTCATCTGTTAAATGGGAATTCTTTCTGGAAGGCTCGTTGTCAGACTTAAATGATGGCACATGGTTGACCGAAGTGGTAACTCACTGTTACTGTCATTCTCATTTTGTGGAGCAGGTTCTTGGCCTTGTTAAGGGGAAATTGTTCTTAGAAGTCAAGCCACTTCCTTCCACGGGGTGGGCGGTGGGGGTCTGGGCTTTCTTTCCCAATGGCAGGTGCGTGTGGAGAAGAGAACAGGACAATTCCTGCCTGCTGGCCTGTGCCCAGGGCTTATTTCACGAAGGAGCAGGGGGCTGTGAGGGCGTCCCCGGGCCTTCACGAGGCCCTGGCTGGAGGCCATGTTGGAAAGCCTACATTGTGTCTGCAAGCACCCACTTCCCTAATCACTCTCAGATCATGGGGATTGTTATGCCGCATGTATCTTTTTTTCCTTCAGAGAGAGAAGGAACACCAGACGCGCCAGAGCGCTGTCACGGGCGGGCGAGATTTATTGCCCGCTCCGTGTTTTGGGGTTTCCTGTCTCCCCTCATCCAGCCCTTGAGAGGAGCATGGAGCAGTGGAGCTGCCCACAGTTGGTGGGTTTGGAAGGGGCCCGGAGGCAACCCTCTTGGCTCTGGTGCAGGTGCAGCCCGGAGTGTTTGGACCATCTTTTCCCCAAGCTCTATTTACGTATCCACCGAGCTCAGCTGGTCTGGCACTTGGGACCAGGCATTGTGTCCTTGGTGACTCACTCATACCAAACTCCCCTGGAAATTCTGGGTCAAGTGGGTTCCAGGGACATTTGCAGTGTTATTCCAGTGGTAAAACATTTGCTGTTTGTCTCACGGTTTGCTCCCATCCCTGGCTGTTGGTGGAAAGTGCTTTCTGCTGGCTTCCTCCCCTCTGCGGCTCTCAAGAACCCACAGACCGGGCGTTCCTTGGGCCCACGGGGCCTCTTTCGTCTCTGTGTCCCAGCCCCTGAGAGGCATCCCAGTGGCCTGGTGGACAGGCACAGCCAGCCAAGCACCCTCGCTGGGACCCTGGAGGAAGGACAACGTAGAAAAGGGTCTCAGGCAGAGGGGGAAGCAGGGAGGCAGGCAGAGGGAGTGCCTGGGGTTGGGGAGGATAGAGGATGCGAGATACCCAGGGTGGGCCAGGGCCTGGCCGCCTGCCCCTGGGGTGCACCCATCTTTTTCTGGGCAACATCTCCCTTGCGTTCCCACCACTTGGAGGGAGAGGGTGGCTGGAGCCAGCCCTGGGCATCCTGACTCGCCCCCTGCTGGGAGTCTGCTAGGCTGACCCTTTCTTCTTCCTTCCTCCTCTGACCCAGCAGCCAGGGGGGCTGCTCACTAGCCCCCCAAGGCACCTGGCATACACAGCTCTCCATGTGCGCCGGTCTTGGGCACAGCTCCTCAACCCCTCCTGATTAATTGGTCTGGGTTGGTCTCAAATGTTGCCATGTCTCAGGTGTAACTGAGTGTTGGGGCGTGGCGAAGCTGTATAGTTTTCGGGAACTGGATGTTGGGACAGCTGGCAGCCTGAAGGCCCAGGTTTGAGCTGGAATGGGGGACCCAGCCGAGCTGAATGCACCAAGATTTACACAGGGTAGTAGGGGTCTGGCTTGGATGCCAGAGATGCAAGGAATGTCCGTGATCACGAGATCCCATGGGCTGGCTGGTTTGCCTGTTCCCGAGCTCACCTGTGAAGTGGTTTCACTGAAACCGTGAGGGAGCCTCATATTCTTTCTTTCCTGGGAGTCCGTGAGCCAAGCAGGACAGACACAACTATGTCCATTTTATGGAGGAAAACACAGAGGCCCAGGCCAGCTCAATGGCTTCTGCAAGCCACACAGAAACTTGGAGTTCAAGCAGGGACTTGAATGGAGCCTCATGATTTCGAGGGCCACCCTCCATCCTCTTCGCGTGGCTGCCCTGTCCCTTTGCCGCCACTTATCTGAGCGGCTGACCATTCCTTCTTTGGCGTTTTGCTCAATTGTCTCTGCTCTTGGAGGCACCAGCAGACACATGCGTCCTGGTTCAGTTGACTGTCCTGACCCACTGTGTACCTCTGCTCTCCTTTCAGCCTCTGCTCTGCCCACAAATAACCCGTTGTTTTCCTTATGTGCCAGGTGTCTGCCATCGCCGGAGCCTGGACCCAGGGGCAGGGGGCACGGCCCCTGCAGCCCGCAGCCCAGCTTTCCCTGATGTAGCCGGAAGCATAACTCTTATTTCCTGGCTCCAGGGTCTGCCCCTGTGAAGGCAACATCATGTTTTCCTCTTTGAGAGTCATCTGAACTGGAGCTGCATTTCAGTTTATTGACTTGGCGTGGACGTAAAACCACGGGTTGGGAAAATATAGCCTTCCCAGCTCAGGGACCATTTCTTTGGGAAAGTGGAGAAGGAAAAACTGGTCTTTTAATGGTCACTGTCCTGCCATTGAGGAAGATATTGCCAGGCCTGAGAGCTAACCCAGACTTTCCTTGGAGCGATTCGTGGCTTACAAAGTTGCAAGTTTCCTTCAGTTGGTTGTAACGCTCCTTGGAATTCACAGTCTGAGAGGTCCCCCTCTCCCCAAGGGCGCAGTTCTCTCTCAGGACCCCACATGTGATCTCCACAGTGTCCAGGGGCGTGGCACCAACGAGGGCCAGGGACGGGGCCACAGGTCCCCTCCTGAGTTTTCTGTGGGATGGTTTAGGGGCCATCACTGTGTGAGCTCAAGGATCTTGGAGTTTTGAACTTGGCTGCCAATTCAGCTGGTTGTCCCCAAATTAGTTTTGTTTTTGTGGCAGCGGGCAGAGCTCATTCACTGAGTTAGAAAGAAGCTTGATGTTGGGGAACAATGACCAAATGATGGGGAACATCTGTTTGTTTTTAACCTAGCTCTCCGTGAGTGCGTATGAATTCATTCACTCCAGCTCATCCTTTTCTCTTTTCTTCCTTCGTCTGCCTGAGTCATCTGTCTACCCATCTATTCATCCACACATTTCTCCTTCCTTCTTTCCATCCATCCACTCACCCACCCATTCATCCATATCTTCATTTTAAGAGCTGTTCCCAACAAGCTGGCACAGATACACACTAGTTCATAGACTATGCACACTCAACAATATCTACGATTTAAACAACTTTGAAAGATGTGTGCTGCGGTTTTTTGCTTTTCCATTCTCACTTTTCTGGAGTGCCACTTTGAACCCAGACATGAGCTGCCCCGTGGTCCTCTGGTTAAGAGGGTCGCCTGGTCTTTGAGCAGAGCCTTACACATGGGTCTTTGCTGACATGGTCATTTACAGTTTGGTTTACAGGTGCCCTTGCGCTTCCTTCTGAATTATGAGCATGGCTTTGGCCTTGGCCTTGGCCTCACTCTCCAGTCTGATGACCATCCTTCCCAGTCCATATTGCAAGCTTCAGTCCTAATGCCAAGGTGATGGCACAAGAACAGAGCAGGATTTTCTTTGCTTCCATACCTTTACATGTGCTGTTTCCACTGCCTGAAATTTCTGACTTTGCAAGTTTCTTATAAAGGTAGGAGAGACACAAGCACCTAACCTACACATGATGGAGAATGGTAGCTACTCTACAGTAAATACGGAAGCTTATGTGGCCACCTGACCTGTTTCGACCTTGATCCACGGTCTCCTTGTAGCATTTTCACTTTGGCCCTTCCTCCCTCTGGTGAGTGACCTTGCGAGAAACTAAGGCAGCTCAAAGGTTATGAAAACATTCAGGCCCTAAAAGACTTGTTTTTCATTTTTGCACAAGGCATACTTACTAGGAAAAGTTGCGGAAAATTCGATGCTCAGTTTACAGCCCTAAGAACATGAAAAAGCTCCTTTGCCAGGATTCAGAAAAAAAAGATGGATGTTGTTTCTGGGAGATGGAATGTCACAGAGCGGCTCAGGAGGGAGACGGTGAGTCAGACGTGCTGAGAGCTGAGCCAGGCTGGCCCCTCCGGCCCCTGCTGTGAGTCAGCGCTGCCCACGAGGCTGGGTGGGCAGCTGGCCTGGTGGGCCATGGAGCCAGGTGTGGTCCTCCTCTCTCGGAAAGGCAGCTGCGGCACCCCATCACCCTCTCTGGGATGGCGGGGAATGCGTTCCACTGTGGGTGTGTCAACCACGGCCACCGGGCAGTCGCTGATGTGGTGGCTCCCCCTCTCCCCTTTTTTCTGTGAAGTTCATCTACTTCTGGATGAAACCTCCCGCTTCCCTGCCCAAACTGACCGTGCACACCTGCAGCCAACCCAGAAGTCCTTCCCCGCTGTCCATCTCCAGATCTGGTGGTGGTGGCGGTGTTTGGTCTGTAGGGCCGGGGTTGAAGAGCTTGTTCTGTTAGAGGGGCTTTGAGTCTGGACAGTGAGCGTTCCTGGAGTGGCAAGGCTGTCACTCCCACTGCCCCAGAGGGGTCCAGGCTGCAGAAAATCAGGATGCAAGGAGCCAGATATTTCAGTCACGAGGGGAGGAAGCCTTCATGGCTGACCAGAACTTCTGGGCAGCCTTGACAGGAAGTGCGCCCTGGGGGTGGGTGAGGCAAGTGGGTGGAGCCGGGCATGCAGGGACTTTTTAGGAATTCTGGTTCCAGCCCATACTCCTCCCCTGACTTGAATAAAGGTTGACCTCTCTGATCCCCCTATTCTTCATCTGCAAAATGGGGGAGACAGTTCCTATCTAACAGGGGTTGGAGAGGATTACACTGAGATCATTTACCAACAAGCACATTGGGAGCCGCACCTTTAAAGAGTACATGTGGGATGCTCCTGCTATTATTCTATAAGGAACAAAAGGATCAGAGAGGTTAAGTGACTTGGCTGAGGTCACACAGCTAGTATAGTTATAGACAGGACCAAAATTCCATTTTCTTTTCCTTTTGTTCTCTTTTGTCTTGCTTTCTTTCATTTTTGGGCGTTTTAATTAGTTGGACTTTTGAAGCTCAGGGTGCAGAGCCCTTGCCGGTTAGGCAGGGACTTTGGCCTCTGAGTGGCAACCTCTGGACAGTGTGCAGGGGCTGGAGCGGCCTCCGAGTGGCCTGCCGAGGGTGGCGGGCTCTGTGGCTCTTGGAGGAGCTGTGCCCCAGGAGTGGGTTCTGGCTGAGTGCCCACTTCTACCTTCCCACTCTTGCCCTGGCTCCTCTGTGGCAGAGTATGTCTCACCCGCCCCTGCTCCCTGCTGTCGCTGTGTTTACCACATTGTTCATCTGGCCCCTTTTTCTGCCCGTGAGCACCCGGCGTCCCGGGCAGGTCCTCGTCCTGTCTTCCTACCCCTGCGGGTGGGCACCTGGCACAGCACCGAAGGAAGTGCTGGAGCTGCTGGCTGAGCCTCGGGGAGGGGCTGCGGCCCACCCCAGAGTCTGGTTAGGAGGGACGGCAGCTCAAGATGTGGGTGTCTGGGGTTGGAGCCTTGTGAGACACAAGACATCTACCACTGCGCATGTCTGATGCGTTTTCTGGGGAGGCTGCGCAGATGGGAGTGACTTCACTCCTGCCAGCTGGGCTCAGCGGTGTGGGTCAGGAGAGGCTGGGTCACCAGCCCCTGCTCTTCTGTAAAAATGTCCCTTAGGATCTGAGCTTCCGGCCAGCTCCTGGGCCATGGATGGTCCCAGGACCCAGTGGGCAGAGCAGGGGTATCTTGGAATCTGGTGGATCCTTTTCCTCAAGGCCTTCAGTGGAAGAGAGGGAGCTGAGTGGGGTGGTCTTCAGCCCCACCCCCATCCTGGTTTGTAATGGGACCTGAAGTTCCTTGTGATCAAGGCTTCAGATCTAGGAAACCACAGGTCAGAAAGAGCCGGGACCAGTATGAGACTACAAACGGCGAGTTAGCGCAAGGCCATGGAGTGCTGCTCTGGTTTCTGGAGGGGGCCCTGCTGGTCCCAGAAACAGCGTTCAGGTACAGGGAGCAAGAGGCCAAAGGCAGCTCTGCTTTTACCCCTGAGAGACTGGAAGACCCTGAGTCCTGGTTCCTCGCTTGTAACACTCATGCTGACCCGGACTCGGGTAAGGGATGTGCACCGGGTTGGCTCTCCATGAATCACAGTTGGAACTCAGACGGTGTAACAGGCCATCTCTGCCCTTGGAAAGAGTTTGGTCCCTTTGGGCAGATTTAAAGTGGACAGTGATTTCTGTGGTACAAGGTATTATTGCGTGGTGACCTGCCAGAGAAGTAGATGGGTGGCATTTTGGGTTCCAGAGATGGGGGAAGCCTTCACAGAGCAGATGGCATGGGGGTGACAGGTTTATAATGGCAGACAGGGGTCCCAGGATTCAGGAGGAGCATCTGTGTGGACAGCAGCGGGGTTGAGAGGTGCACTTTTAGTCCCCCGGTCCCACGCTGCCATTTATAAAGTAGCTGCAGCCTTTGGAGTGCCTTCTAGAACAGGGTAACGAGCTCGGCATTATCTCGGACTCTGACGATGAGTCTGTGATGCACTCAGTATCACCTCTGTTGTGCAGACCAGCTTCACTGGCCCAGCATTCCGTGACTGCTAATCTGCAAAACTTGGATTCTAACCCAGGTCGATTTGATTCCAAGTCCTATCTTCTTAATCACGCTGTCTGACATCCCTCCTAGTTTTAAAGTGCTTCCTATTTTATTTTAGTATTTTGATTGTGTACACTATTACAGATGTTCCAATTTCCTTCCACTTTGTCCCCTACCCCCCGCCCCCCTTCCCTCCGTCACCACACTGTTCCCTGTATCGGTGAGTCACGCACGTATGTTCTTTGGCCAATCCCTTCACCTCTTTTCACCCAGTACCCCCTCTCGCCTCTCCACTGACAACTGTCAGTCTGTTCCATATGTCTGTGACTCTCTTTCCATTTTGTTTGTCAGTTTATTTTGTTGGATGTATCCAAGGTCCTTTGAGACCCACTTCTTGCTGGTTTCCTAAGATGCTCTCCTTCACTACAAACACACTCGGGCCCCAGAGAGCATCTGTGGCCCTTCCTCCCATTTTTTGCACGTCCCTGGGGCGAAGCACATCCATGTGAGGAAGAACAAAGGTCACAGGGACGCATGTCCCTGCAGCGGACCTTAGGTGGATGTTCAGCTGCTGCAGGGTGGCCGGGCCCTGTGCCCCCCCTCTGCCAGCCACCTTGCCTTCAGTGAGGCTGCGGGTCCATTCAGGTCTCCAGGGATCATCGTACATGGATGGGCGCAAGCTGCCACTCATGCCAGTGGTGTCCTGGCCCCGTCCCGGTCCAAGGCTGGGAACACAGCTGGTGCTCAGTAGGTAAGTGCTAGGGGAGTGAACCACCAGTGGGGTAACTCGACTGCCCACGGCGCTGCCTGGAGCAGTGTGACTGGACTGGGAATGGACACATCTTGCTGTGTCTGGCTCTCTGCATAGTGGGTATCGTGTTTTGTTAGCCTTGTATTTCCTGGAATAGCTAGGGGCCCCCTGAGATGATCCTTTTTCATTAATTAAGTTTAATTAACTAATCATCCAACTTATCCAACAGATATCTATTGATGCCCCCCCATGCACCAGCACTGTTCTTTGGTGTAATAGACAGAGTGTGGACAAAACGACAGCCCCGCCCTCATGCGGTTTACGGTAAGTGGCACAAGGACTCATTTTGATGCTCTGTGGGTCCATACTTGTCTGCTGGCTGAGTCGTCCTTCTGCTCTGTGTTAATTTAGGAAACGTTCGGAGCTTTGTTATATCCATACCCTGTCAACCATCAGGTTACCGCTCCATTTTAGGGAGAACATTTATTCAACTGCTAAGTCATCAAAACTCTGCAGGGAAACTCGTCTCATTCAAAAGTACTCCTGTAATGTCTGTGACTCACAGGGTTGGTTTCGAGTGAGGCAGGGGTTCCTGCTGAAGTGTACAAGGCAGTTAGACGTGGCACCGACTGGTGTACAAGTCAGGGCCGCAACATCAATACCGCAGGCAAGGCCAGAGCAGGGAAAAGCCTTTAGCATGGTCCTATGTCTTCTGTTAACAGGTCTGGCATCAAGGCTAATGATGTTTTAGCTTCCGAGAAACCTTCTACTTTATTGAGGGTTCTTCCTGGGAAGGGGGAATGTATGAAATCCAAACGTATCTTCAGGATTCTTGGATACTCATACCTTCAGAAAAGGTAGGCGTTCTTAAAATTGGCCAAAGAGCCCTGGCCTGGGGGCTCAGTTGGTTGAAACGCTGTACCATATACCAAAAAAAAAAAAAGGTTGCGGGTCTGATGTCTGGTTAGGGCACATACCTAGGCTGAGGGTTCAATCCCTGCTTGGGGTGCATACGGGAGGCCACTGATCGATGTTTCTCACATTGATGTTTCTCTCTCAAATTACTAAACATATCCTTGGGTGAGAATTAAAAAAAAATCAGCAGGAGATGGCTGGGACACAGAAATCCAGATTCAGGAATCTGCTGCCCGTTGTTCTCCCCTGCTTTCCACAATGGGTTGTGCTCAGTCCTCAGTCATGGAGGACCGAGGTGTGACCATGTGACTGGCTTCTGCTCCTCCTGTGTGGCTCGGGTTGACTTCCTTCTGCTGTAAAGTTATTGTATTTCTAGTTTCATTGGTCTCTCCTCCAGCCCCAGGCAGCTAAGAGGAGGAAGGAAAGGCCTCCAAGTATTTCATTTTAGAGGTGCGAACTGCTTTGGGCCATGGTAGCCGTGAAGGGTCCAAACAGCTCGATGCTTCCCACTTTTTGATTTGAGCCGTGAAATGTTTCATGAGGCTCTATGTTTAACACGGGGGATCCTTTTAACAAAGAACCAAAGGAGCCCCTCCTCCCCTTTCATTTTACTAGTTTGGTTTGCCTGTGAATTGCACAGGCCCACCCAGGTGCTGGGGGAGCTCGCTCAGGTGGGGTCTTCGCTCCCACCCCCAGCTGTTGGCTCTGAGCAGATCTGGCCTTCTCGCTCTCTCTTCGAGTAGGGCTCCAACATCTTGCAGCTGATGTGTTTGGAGTAGAAATGTTTACAGGCCCAGAGGAACGGTTGCAACATTGCCAATGCTTTTTATTAAGACCAAAAAATGAAGCTGAACTATAATGGGGTGGAGAGGAGAGTGCGGAAGCCTTTTATCGCTACAGTCTCCAGGGCTCAGGTCTTCCTGTTCTGCTTTCTAGATGACTGGAATCAGGAGCTTAGTTTCTGATAAGAGAAATTGCTGATGGTACATCTTGATGGTTATTGAGCATCAGGGCCATCAGACAGGTAGGGAAGAAATTCTTCAGGAGTTTTGAGGCGAAGATGATCATTACTGATCTGGAGACGAAGAAGACTTTTCGGAGGAAGCTTTGGATGAATTTGGAGGATGATTGTGAGCTCAGCAACCAGCAAAGTGGGTGGAAGACAGCTCCTGTCTGCAGGCTGGTCACTAGTGGGACTGTGGGAGAGAGTAGAAGGTGTTGAGCAACTGGGACACAGGCTGGAAGGGGGGTTGAGCTGAGATTGTGGGAAGATGTACAACTGACATTTGTAATGGTCACAGACAGCCTTTGCAATTATGTGTGGGCATCTAAATGTTGAAAGGATGATTTATTGGCTCTCTCTGGATGCTGTTGCCATGTGACTTAGCTTTTGTTGGGACCTGGAATATGAAGTCACAGGGCACATGCCATCCTCAGCACCAGGTGGTCTCTGCTGAGACCCTGAGATTGGGCCCAAACGGTCAGTTGAGTCCATTGAAAAATTTCTACAATTACTTCTGAGTGGTGTTCTTCATTGTGTGACTTTGGACAAGCTCCCAAAAGGGTAAGGTAGCCAAATAGAGCTATTCTCATGGGTGGTGTATTCAGAGTTCTGTAACGATGACATGGACATCTTTGTGGTTTCCTGTGATGTGCAGGTACGGTATGTCACACAGTGGTGGCTGTCGGCCCTCCCTGCCTGGGGAGTCTGCAGGCAGGGTCTCAGCCTGGGCTCACATGTTCTTTTCCAGACTTGCCACTTCTTAGGGTGCAGGTCTGCCCACACAACTGGCTGGAGTCATTCATAGGCTCTATGTACTCTCCTCTGGGCCTTACTTTTCCTTCATATTAGTATTTGGGCAAATGCAGAAAGTAGAAGAGAGCCTTATAGGACAGAGAGATGGGCAGGCAGATGTGCTGGCCGGCTGGAGGCTTGCAGGAGACCCTCTCAGCTGCAGCTGCCTGAAGGGCCCCTAAAGCCCAGGTGGAGGCTCTGGAGAGTCACCACCTTCCCTGCTGCTTCCCTGATGGGAAAGCTGACCCTGCTCCTGGTTTCCGCACCTCAGTGGGCCTCTTAGTGTGGAACTAAGTCATCGGGCTGCCAGCCCCTTCATTCCCAGGCCATAAAAGCTCGGCAGCTATGTCATTTGCATCCTCACATCAATAGCAGTCGTATCATTGAGCAACAATCCCGAGGTGTAAGGTTTCCCTGCTGGATTCCAGGCTACATGGAGTGGGGCGGAGCCATGGGTGTCTGGGTAGGACGTCCAAAGAGGAGCTGATCACAACCTGGGTTTGTTTGGTTTGGTGGGACTCTGAGATGTGTTGTGATTAAATAAAAAAGTGTTCGAGGCCCTGTACGCCTCCGGAAAGTGCCTGGGTGGGATTTTTATGTTCTCAAGCGCACAGTAGCGTGGGGAAGGGCAGCTATTCCTGCCATGATATGACCATTGGCACAGTGGAAAGGTCACTAGAGCAGGGGTCTAAACTCCTGAGGTTGTGTCCCACTGTCACTCGGTGACAGTGACCTTGGATGAGTCTCTTTTCATCAACAGGTTTCAGTTTTCACATCAGTAGAAGTAGAGGAGCTTTGTGGTCCCCTCCAGCTTTGGGAGGCAGCGTTTTCTGATATACTTGAGGATAGCAGGCGACATCTTCAATGCACCCCTCCCTACCAGAGGCCCTCAGAGGTGGCGATCGAACAGCCTGGTGTCAAATACTCTGTCACTGGCCAGAACACAGTGAGAAAATGTGTCCCTACTGCTGGTTCTGGGACATATTCATGGCTTACCAAGTTTGTGTAAAGCATTCCGAGCAACTTCTTTTGGAGATGGAAGTGAGACGATTCTGACTTTCTGTATAATAAATGAAGCATAGCAGAGTGAGCTCCATTTAACAACCAACCATGTAACAATTATACTCTGGTCCTCTAAGAGCAAGGGCGGAAGGCAGGGCATAGGAAGGAAAGGCGAGGGTCGTAAAGACGAGAGCGGCTCAGCAAGAGAGAGGGAGGGAGACACGGAGTTCAGGCCACGGATCCCTTCTGAGGACACAGAGGATGTTTTCCACAGGGCAGTGGCAGAGGTGGGAGCGTGCGCACGTTCTGGGCAGAGGCAGGCTTTCTTACAGGACATCGACCCGAGAACTACAGTTTTCTCTTGGACCAGGGCCACCCTCTGTTGGCACACAAATTGTGATGGAGCAGGGCCACAAGTTCTGCTGAGGTCCATCAGACTTCATGGGGCAGCCGTGACAAGCGCTCGTCACCACTGGACAAGTAATCACATGTTCTGGGCTGCAAGAGGCTGGGGAGGGGGCTGCTCTGGCCCCTCTTCTGCTCAGTTTGAAGTTTTCTCTTCATCCCGATTTTTGTTCAATGAACCACTAGCTATGCTCTTAAACACCCAAGCTAAACCCCGATGATGTCTTGAACTGCTTCCTCTCCCTGGCTCCCATGTCCAGAACGAAGGTCTAGTTCATCAATTCTGTCACCACAAATTCTCTTTCCTGTCTGTTTCTGCTGCCACCAACCGAGCTCAGATTCCACCAGGGCCACCCCAAAGCTCTCTCCGCCTCTGGCTTCCTTCCCCTCTATTCACCCTTTACCAGATCTGCCATCTTTGGCTTTGGCTTTGCTTCTCCACAATCAATACCTCTTTGTCGGCATGCTCCGGGCGAAGGCCAGCTTCTGGGGCCCATGGCCCCCTGCTCCTCCTCTGCCTCCTCTCAAGGGACCAGCTGTTCTGGCAGTGGGCTCATCACGCCTCGTCAGTGCTGCTTGCTGTCCTGCTTCCTTGCTCTGGCCCCTAAAGAATGACCTTTGCTGGGGACAGCTTCCTGCCACCCTCGCTGCCTCCCTTCTGCAGACCCCTCCGGCGTGTTTGGCCCTGACGTCCAGGCTCTCCCACCCCCCCTCCCACTCATTCACTCACTGACCGGCCTACTTGCTGCACAGGGGCTCCTTGGGGGCCGGACTGAGTGCCACTCTAGGTACGGGGTCAGACTCAAGCTGGACCCTCAGCTTAGGGGCAATGAGTCAGTGAGAGAATGAGATCTTATAAGCCCCGAGGTATTTCCCAGAGTCTGCTGGCACCCTGGGCAATGAGCCCGGCCAGAAGGTCCAGGCCTCTATCCTGACCCTCCGGCCATATTCGGGTTAGGAAGACCCAGGTCTGGTTGCTGACTGGATGAGGGTGGGCTCAGATCAGGGGATAGCAGACGACTGAGTGTCTGCTTCAGAGGAGCTGTGCCCCCCAGCAAAGTCCCACTTACCTTGGCAGGATGATTTTTTTGAGCTGAGAGTAATGGCCTGAAGAATCAGCAGGTCATTCATTCAGCCAGAAACAAACCAATATTAACCCGAATGGAAATAGAACCCTTACCTCTCACAGGAACACTTACCCATCGATGGCAAAGGCAGAGAAGTTTTAGTCCATTTATAGGATGAGGCCACTGCGGCTGAGTGGTGGGAGGGGTCTTGCCCGGGGAATCATAGGTGAATAAGAAGCCTGGCTCTGTCCCTCCCAAGACGTCCTGGAGAAATGATTCTGGTGAGTGTGGCACCCTGACGAGCACCCTGGGATTGGGAAGGGTCCATAGGGAGATGGTCATCCCTCTGCTCTCAGAGGAGGCATGAGTGTGTGCGGGAGGAGGGGGAGGGGGTTGCCCTGGGGGTGTTCTGGGGTTTGAGCAGCACCTCGCAGCCCGAAGTGGAGGCGTTTCATCTGCAGGCATCACCTCTGCCTCAGAGCATCCAGGCGCATTTACTGAGCACCTGCTGGGTGCCAGGTGTGACAGTTAGGAATAGGGCCTGGCTGTTACATGAAAAGAAAAGTGGACCATTAGTTTAAAGAAATAGGGCTTATTTTTCTCAGTGAAACAAGAAGCCCAGAGGAAGAGCCCAGGGCTCTGTAGTGGTCAAATTATGAGTGTTCCAGCACCTTCCATGCTCAGATATGCCCTTCCCTGCGAAACTTATTCTCACATGATAGGCAGAATTAATCACGACCTTTTCTGGGCTTTCATGGCACTTTTGAAAATTATACCTTCATTGCAACTATTTATCTTGTATCACAGTTGAGCTTACTGGCTGGAATGTCTTCCCTCCAGGCTCCCTGAGGTCAAGGCCCTGTCTGTTTCATCTCCCTCTCCTTGGGGCCTAGCCTGGGGCCTGGCACAGAGGAGGCACTCAGTGGAAGATGTGGCCCGTGACAGAATCTCATGTTCCCGCCAGCCATCTGTTAGCTTTTCATGCACCTAGAGTCCTGGGGCTTCGGGGCAGCTGGGAGCTACTCTGAGCACATCACACTGGCCTGGGACTTGCTGTCAGGCCACTGCCCCCTGCAGGGCCATTAGTAGATGCCCTCGGGGGCAGGTGGAGGCCCGTGTGCCCAGCTCTAGAGGCTTCGGGGTGCCATCGCTGAGCCACTCCGCATGGACCCAGCCGCTGCAGCCCACATGCACTGTTCCCCGCTGCCCTCTCTGTGAACCTGGCACAGCGTTTTAGTGTGTCCTATAGAATAATATTGAGAGAACGAACAAATCAGTGGCAGAACCTTCTGAGATTTGCCTAATTGCATCTCAAATTGTTCCCATATTGGAAATTACATGGCTAAGATGCCTTTTGGGGAACTGAATATTAGGAGCCCAGGAAGGTCAGCCAACAATGAGTTGCCGGTTTTTTTTCCCCTCCATGAACTCTTACCGAAACATTTTCCTGCAGTGAGACATGTATAGGTTGACTCAAAACAGATTTCACAATCGCTTTATCCAATTTTGGACGACTTAATTCGGCAATTCACATAACCCTCTTTAATCAGCCTCACGTCCAGAGGTGGTGGTGGACTCAGGCACTGTGACGTGGCCGTCACTCAGGGCAGCGCCGCTACGTGCGCAGGCTGTGGTCAGTCCCTGCATGGCTCTGGGAGCTGGGACCGTGTGGGGGGCACTCAGGGGCCCTGGGTACCTGCAAGGGTCCCAGCGAGGCAGGAGACCTGTGATCCTCATTCCCGGGCACGCAGATGCCTCCTGCCTTAGGCGGCAGTGTGGTGTCCAGGATGATGGAAGCCAAAGTGATTTGCGTGTTCAGATTGCTGCGGTTTTGACTCTGGTGTGAAGGATGTGGAGGTCTTAGGATTTTTGAGTCTGATAGTCAGTAAAACTGTATTGGCTGCATGCCTAACTCAGAGTCTGTAGGGGAAAAGTAATTTCCGTTCTTTCTCTCTTTATGGCTCTGGGGGAGCCATTTCCCTGGAGTGAGGTGGGGAAGTAAGTCCAGCTGGTAGCATCCACATGGTCCCCTCTCAGGGGCTGAGGAAGAGGCAAAGGCTCTCACTGGGAGACTGGATTTGTCTGGGCTTTGAACAATGGTGAGCCCTTAGTTGTTGATTCTCATTCATCTGGTCCGAGGGCCTGGGGGAAGATCATCTCCATTATACAGATGGGGCAAAGGAGGCCTGAAGCACCCACGTGATTTGTCCAAGGCATTCAGGGAGTTAGTAGCAGAGCCTGGTTAGAACCAGTCCAGAAGTTGTTTTTTTGTTGTTGTTGTTGTCATTGTTGAGGAACCTGCCTCATTCACTTAGATAACAAACTTTGGAGCATTGAGGCCATGCTCACTCAGGAACATGAAGCATAAATACAGGGCGTGTGGAGTCGCCGGCACATCGTCTGCAAGTTGCTGCCGAGTTCGGACAGCGCATTGTTCGGTGTTTTCTCAGTTACTCTGAGTGTGGTCATGTATTCCAGGTGCTTTGCACACACCGTTTTATTTAGAGGGCAGCAGAGTCAGTGCTGAGAGGTTTCAGGGAAATCAGTGTCACTCAGATGGCAGCACATGTGTGTGTGCATCTTCACATGTGTGCATGTATGTGCTTGCATGTGCCTGCATGGGCTTGGAGGGCAATGGTCAGGGAAGTCTTCCCGGGAGGCCTGTGGCCAGAGCTGTGTGGCACCCTGACCATGGCGCTGATTTAGACGGCGGAGGGAGAACATTCTGGACATGGCTGTGGGTGGGGAGGCAGGAAGGTGGGAGGGCAGCAGGAGGGCGGAGGAGGCGGCCATCTGGTCGGCACCAGGGGGCTGTCAGGAGACAGAGCAGCAAGCGGCTGCTGTCCGCACGAGCCCTCTCCAGGCTCTTGGCTCTGCGTGCAAGCACCAGAGCCAGGCCTTCCGGCAAATCCTCTTCCTCTCAATGCTGCCTCCCTCCAGAGATAGCAACCTGATCCCAAATGTCTGCCAAAGAGAGGAAATCTGAGGAGAGCAAACGTGGGCAGACGTGGACATCAGTCTTGGACACCAGGAGTGACAGAGAGCTGCGGGGCAGGAGGAGGGGACCTGCTATTTGTCGCAACAGTTGCAGAGAGAAGGCTCATGACGACATTCAGGAGACATGTCGTGGGCAGAGAGATGGGGAGGAGATGAGCAGTGTGTGCACGTGTGTTCCCAGCGGTGGGAATTCAGGATGTGTGTGTCCAGCCGAAGTTCACGAGGCTCCCAGTGACCCCCAGACTGAGCACGTGGGTTTCCGCTGCCATTGCCAAGTGCGTGGTGCTGTGTTCTTGCTACACTCGGGGAGGCGTATGATAGAGGAAGGGACCGTCCACTGCACGGAAGCCTGAAGCCTGGATGGTGAGCCCGAATCTGCTGACACAGAGAATTTGGAAGTGACACCCTTGATTTCCATGACTCTCATTTCCCATATTAGAACCCCGCGCTGTGCACCTTGTCTATCAGATGGTGTTGGAGGTCCTCCTGGGTCATCCCCAGGCCTTTGCTCCGTGGCTCTGAAGGAGGAGGAAGAGCTGAGAATAATTTGCACTCTCACACACATCTTTCTTTAGTCAGTGTGCGTCAAGTGCCACCACGTGCCAGGCATTGGGGGCCCAACAGTGAGCAAGCCAGACACAAGCCTCCCCTTTGGGTGCATGCTGTGTGGTGAGGAGGACAGCCCGAGTGAACGACACCAGAGTGTAGTGGTGTGCGGGACAGTGGGACCATGCGAGGGGGCACCTGACCCAGTGCAGGAGGCCACAAGAGGACAGTGTGTCTGCAGTGAGCCAGGAAGAGAGGTAGGGCAAAGTGTGTGTGGCAGTGGAAACAGCAGGAGCCGAAGTGCCCGGCCACGGTGGGTTCACGGTGGGTTCGAGAGACTGAAAGAAGTTCAGGCAGCTGGGGCCCTGGGTGCCAGGGAGAGAGTGCCGTTAGGGACTATGTGTCTGAGTCCCTGAAATTCCAGTTCTGAAGCCCTAGCTCTCAGCGGAATGGTATTCAGAGATGGGGCCTTTGGGAGGTCGATAGGGTTCCACAGGGTCATATGGGTGAGGCCTTCATGGTGGGAGGGGCCAGGAGGTGTGCTCACGGGTGGCTTTGTCCCTGCTCAGCAGTAAGAGGCCAGAGCTTCTGCCCACAGAGGCCCCAGAGAGCCCTCTGTGCCTGGTGAAGGGGCTGTTGGCCAGGGACCATCACCCCAATCCCTCCTATTTGACTGGGTTCTCTGAAGGCCTCAGCCTGGGCTCACCTGCCTTCGAATGGCCACTCCCAACTTTGGGTCAGGAAAAAAGGCCACAGGAGGCTGATCTGGGCTTTCAAAAGGAGCAGCCCACCACCCACACCTTTTATTTCTCCTAGGACTTGAGATCAGCTTCCCAACCTGTGCATACAAATCACACTGAGACCAATGATCTGAATTTACTGGCCCCGTCTGGTTATAAGGTCTTGACTCCCTTGAAAAGTTCCTGCCCAATGTTTCTGCATCTCTAGCGTGTCTGGCCTGAGCTCATGAGCGTGTCTGGCTGCTACTTTGTGCCTCTGCTTCTTCTAGGGATGGCTGCCTGTTTTGCTGAGCTTCTCTGTCACCACGGCATCCTGGCATGCTGCTGGGGCATGGCTTCTGACTGCTGTCATCTTCTGTGGGTCACCCTAGGATCCCTGCTGCCCTGCTCCTCCCATTGGGAGCTGTGGTCCAGCCGGCCACAGCACGTGTATGAGGGGTCCTCACAGTGTGGGCATGGAGTACTGGTCTCTGCCCTTTTCAGATGCCACTTGTCTTACAGATTTAACGACTCTAGACAGGAATCCATGCCACTGGACAGAGGAGAGACTGCCGGGGCAGAACCAGGTGCATTCAGAGCCCTCCTTTGCTAAGATGCAGAAGCCTTACATCCAGGCCTACACTGTTGAGTCCCTCCTCAGGATGAATTCTCTCCCGGAGGGCAGTGCTGTTCTTTATACAGTTAGGTTTCTGGGAATTGTGCCCCGGGCATGTCTGGATCCCCACGTAGGCTTGACTTGGGATCCATGTTATTCACCACTGTGGTCTGGGTGGAGCTGAGCTCAGGGGTCCTGGGGCATCGAGAAACTGGCCCCGCCCACCATCTGTCTAGGGGAGGCTTTGTGTAATGAGGGAAACATTGGTTCCTCTGTAAATCTCTCCCTGCTTGGATCACGTTGCTGGAAATGACCCGAGGAATGGGACTCTACACTCCTGGTTTCTTCCCTCTGAAAATATGGGTTTTGCATTTTTTCATGTCCAATCATCTTCTGGCCCACCCCTAGGATTTTTCACCTGGACACACAAGATGCAAGAAAATCAAATATTCCAAAGTTTGGGTTGGAATGCCCTCGGGAAGCCGCAGGATTCCAAGGACACGTCATGGATTTTTGTCCTAAGTAGATTATAGCCTGAGAGCCCTCCAAGTTGTCTCTGGAACTTGAGCTATAAACATCTCTGAATAAGGCGTGTACAGTTCGGCATCTGTGGGGAGCCCAAGGCTGGAGTAATGATTGGCAGAAAGCTCTGGGCTGGTGGGAATTTCGGAACCTGGCTCCCCTGGTCATACCGGGGGCCCTGATTGTGCAGGTGGGTCAATGGGCAGATGGTTTGGCACCGACAGGTGCATGGTCATGCCTCAGAGTGAGTCACCTGCAGCAGCTGGCACCATGTCCCCAAACTCCTTCCATGGGCTGCAGGCACCCTCACTTGGCTCCCTTTCATTGGCAAAGTTGATGCGCATGGAGTGCTTCCTTCGGAGGGAAAGGCTGTTATCTTGCTAGGAGACGGCCAAGAGTTTTCTCTCGGTTTCCAGCCCACGAGGGAGGCATCACTTCCACGCTGTTGAAATCATGTTGGGCTGTGGCTACTAATTCGACTGTACATGCCTGGGACTCCCTGTTCTGTGACAGACACCAAGCAAAATGATGGGGAAACAGAGGTGGTCTGGACCTAACTCCTGCCCTCAAGGTCATCTTGGTCAGGACACAAGGTGGTGGCGGCGCAGAAAAATCATTTGGCAGCATGGTGGGCGGAGTCTCTTCACTTTCCTTGGACTGTCAGTCTTTTGAGGTTCCAATGGAAGTAGTGGATGCACTTATGACAATGCACAAAGTGCGCTGTGTGCTCTGTACCAGTGCAGGGGGGCCCGAAAGTCACATGGCTAAGAGGAGGGGAGGGAGGAAGACTCTGAACGGTCCGATCTGGATGACCAGTGCAAAGGGGTGCCTTAACACAGAAGACACACAGACTTCCCTTCCCACTGAGTGACCAGGAGAGGGAATATAGTGACGGACAGTCCAGTGTCATGGGGCAGAGATAAAGGTAGGAGACCTTGGGAGTCATGGCAGGGGAGACAGGCAAAGGACACCTCTCTCTCCATCCTAGTTGTGCTGGCTTGGGCAGAGGTGGCTGTGGCCCCTCTGGAAGCTTAGCCTGGGGGAGCCATGGTTTTATTTCTGATATGTAGGTTGGCCTTGACCACAGCCAAGTGTCAGGCTCATGTCAGGAAACAAACTTGCCCGCCATATCCTGCTGTGGCCGCACTTTCACCTGGAGGACAGTGTTAGGTTCTGTACATGGGACTTACAGGCTGCTGCATAGAATTACCGGGGGACTTCTCTAACTCACCATGCCCAGGCCACCTGAGATCCGATGATTGGCATTGCCTGGGGGTGGGGTCATAGGTATTAAAAGTTCTAGAGCTGATTCTGAGGCATGCTTAAGAACCACCAATGTAGATCATCCTTCTGCTTTTTTAACTGGAGAAATGGGGTCTTAAGAGGGACAGGGTCTCAGCCCAGGTCCTCAGCAGGGAGCAGGGCTTGGCCGAGCATCCCTGGATCCCGACCCAACACTGCCCTCACTCCTCAAGTGCCTCATCCTGGGCTTAGGCCGAGGCCTCTGGCTCCACCAACCAGGCTAAACCTCAGACATGTTTTCAGATAGAATCTTCCAGTCTGCTTTCTTCTTCCCTAGAAGGCTCAGGGGTACGTGTCCCCCATCCCAGAAGGCTGCACAAAGAAAGTAGTACACAGAAGTCTTCACAAAGGGCACACCCGGAAGCAGGGGCTGGGCAGTTTTTCCCCTCAGTCTTTGGAGCACATTTGGGTCCCATGACAGCTCATGGCCCTCAAATTTGTCCCTGACAATGTTACGGGAGTCAGTCTTTTCTGATTTGGACCCTGGCAGCCTGGGTGTCCCAGAGGCACCCTTCGTTCCCTGCCCATGGTTGAGTTTGGCCACCATAGTGGGGCTACTTCTGCCCAGGAAGGCTCCCTTGGTGCTGGGAGGAGAGGGCTGCTGGAGGCAGGGACCTTGGCCCTCTGCTGAGCTGTTTGGTCCAAGCAACACCCAGGGCCACCTCGACAAGACCTCTGTAGGGGATTTTCAAGGCTGACCCAGCCAGTACACATGCTCGGGCCATCCCATGGTTCCCTGGGGTCAGCCTGCAGGCTCTAAAATGGGAGGACCGCTCAGTGTGGGACAGTCAGTGACACAGATGGATTCGGCGTCTTCAACTTTCCATCCCTATATGGGAAGAAGTTAGTTATGGAATTGTGTAAAAGGCACAATTATGTAGAAAAGCTGATGAGGCCACTCTCAGTAGGAGAAGAGGCGTCTGGAGGTGGGGGAGGAAACAGCTCCGAAGGAAGGGGGTCCTGGAGAGCAGGAGTGGGCGTTTCCGGTACCGGGACCCGTGGGTGCTTTTCCTGTGGGGGCGCGAGGGGAGTGGATTTGTGCGAAGAAGAGCCCCACCTGCAGAGCTCCCTGCTCTGTGGGGTTTGGCCCGCCGTGGCTGGTGTCTGGTTACAGACCGCTGGAGCAGTCCAGATGCAGAGCGGCAGGCTGGGTAGGTGAGGCAGGAAGGCTTTCAGAACTGAGCTCAGGGGAATGACAGATGGACTGAGGATCCAGTCCAATAATTATATCAGCCCTGATAGAGTGAAGTGACCAGACTGGTTTAGTGCAGCCAGCCAGACACGTGGGTCAGCATGAGACAGGGCGGGACAGGGACCTGCAGGGACACAGAGAGGGTAAGGAGCCCAAAGATGGCAGAGGGGGAGCAGAATGAAAGCAGGCAGTCAGGCCTGGGCAGACACAGAGAAGGTACCCCTGCCCAGCTTGGCCTTGGCTTTGACTTTCGCTTGTGCCCTAGGGCGGGGGTGGGGGGGTGGGGGGGGGTTGGTGTTTAGTGCCAGAACCACCTGGGGATTGCAGCCTGCCCTTGTAGATTTAACAGTTACAGTTTTCATGAGAGGGCCAAGGCATGTGGTCATTTATAATCCTTCTGAGACAAGATTTTGAATGGGACTCACTGCAAGGCTGGAGCGGATCGTGAGCCACATCATCCATGTGGTCATGCAGAGCAAAGCTGGCTGCCCGCGTCCATACCTCCATGCAGTGTGTATCTGATGCTCAGAACACCGTGACTTGAGGACAAGTATGAAAGTGCATGCGCGCGCCTGTGTGTGTGTGTGTGTGTGTGTGTGAGAGAGAGAGAGAAAGAGTCACTCACATTGCATTCTAAGTGAATGATCCCTCCTAGAATTGCATGGTGTAGAACCCGCACAGCTGAACATATCAACTCTGACTTGGCTAAAAAACAGAATTTTGAAAAACAATGGAAGAGTAAACTATTGAGCTTAGACTGGCTCAGCTCTGTGATGTGGAAGAGCCCATCACGTACTTTACCTGGGCAAATGGAAAAGGAATTTGGGAGGCTCCTGCAAACAATTCTCCAACTAGTATGGAAACCCCTATCTTCCCCCATCCTCTTTTTTTTTTTTAATACCTCAAGGTTGTGGGATTTGTAAATCCTTTTACATTAGCATTTTATATGTAACAGTTGAGAATTTTCTTTTTTCTTTTTATTTTTTTAAATATAATTTTTATTTAATTCTTGTTCAAGTACAGGTTTCTGTCTTATATTCCCAACCCTGCCCGCCCCCCACCCCATGCTCCCCGCCTCCCTCCCCTTTCCACCCCCCACCCTTAGTTATTGTCCATGTGTCCTTTATACTTGTTCATGTGAGTCCATTCCCTTTTCCCCTATGATTCTCTTTTTTTTTGGTACAATGCAAACCTGTCTTGCTTTCTCAAGTGAGAGATAAAACTTCAGTGAGGGTTGAAAGCACTGTTAACCCAGGTGTGAAGAGAGGGCATAGAAAATCTGAGCTCTCCTCAGAACTGAGATACAGGAGAAAGTTGGGAGCTGGTTCAAATACGTCTGCTTTTGTGGATTTGTGATTTGCTGAAGGTTTCTGGGAACGTAACGTTATTTACAAAGTTCTGCTATGTGTAATGTGTATAGACATGTGTGTGCCTAAAAAAACTCACTTGATCTCAAATTGTAAAGAGAAGGCTTTCATTTTCTGTCCACTAATGTCATGTGCTGACTTTACCAAAGAATCCCATTTGAAAAGGCAGCTTCCCTGTCACCTTCAGACGTCGCCACAACAAACTGTTGATATGCATCAAGGTTTCGGTTGGAAGCTTAGCACAGAGACAGATGGCAGGAGCCCTGCTGAGAAGCAGGTGTGGACCGTCCCACTTCCAAACACCTTTACGCACATGATGGCCGACGGCGTTGGGCAATACTGGCATCTGAATGGTGCTTAAGTAAGTGTTCCAATCCACGAACACAGATGTCTTAACACTTATTCCCTATCATTTTAAATCCTTTACTCCATCCAGGGCTTGCTAGATCGCTGCAATGCTTTGAGTATCTTCCAGAGTTCTGACACAGTTGGTTCTCACAGTGTCTCAGCGTTTCTTCGGAGGGACAGGTGTCTGGAGCCAGCTGCTCGGTCATTTTGCTGATGTCATTTGCAACTTTATGATGCTGTTCTGAACCCAGCTAGAAAGAATGTCTCCCTTCCTCTTCTCCCCCAGTAGTCTCTCCGTGTATTTTTCTAAGGGCTCCCAGTTTGCTTTAGAAATAGGTTATATTCCCATGATCCACTGTAGAATGTCAGTGACTTTCGAGTTGAATCTCATTTATTTTTTAAGAGCCTTTCACTGGAACTTGTTCACAGGAGACGTCTGGAGACACTGGTCAGTTACAAGAATTCTCATCTTCATCCCAGGCCTCAGTCTTCCCCTGACACCTGGCGGCACCTGACTTTGTGCCCATAATGGCCTAGGCAAGGTTGCTTGCAATGACCATGGGGCCTGGGGGAGGAGCCCATTGAACTTGCCTCAGAGACGAAGGCAGGACTGAGGCTGCAGGGGAGCGTCACAATGCTTTCCCTGTCTCTCTCTCGACCCTCTTGTTTCTCTCCATGGAGTTGTCCCTCCCAGAGAAAGTCTGACTCAGAAGGCAGCTGAGTCTTGGGCGCTGGCTGTACCCGAGGCTCTCCACTACCACAGCGATCCCAGCGGTACTTCTGCTGGCTTGGTGTCTGTGCCAGCCAGTGTGTTTAATGAATAAAAAGCATAATGACTTTAATTAGGTTTTAGTGTAAATAATGAACACAATTACGGAGCAGGCCCTTTGTCACCCTCATGGAATTTATGGTTGTTTGAAAAGTCAACACCCACTTCTAGCAGCTTGCATCCTTCTTGGTTAACCCAGCAACCCATTAATCAACAGGGTTGGTTCTGATGTCAGGTGGAAAGTCTGAGCTGGTCTTTGCAGGCTTGGAGTGACAACTCACCCTTCCTCGCCCTTAGGACCATCTGGAGCCCCCATCTCAGCCTGGATGCCCAGGCCTGAGGGACTTGCTTTGAGAAAACACTGTAAGGCTGTTGATGTTGAAGGAGGTAGTCCCAGCCCTAGAGGAAAGGATGGATAGTTCTGGACACCTAGAGTCCAGTTCTGCTATGTGCTGCGTAGCACATAGTTGGGGTACTGTGCTGGGCACAGAGGCCCAAAGCCTAGGGCAGCTCACAGTAGGTCAGCCAGACCCATCCCAGCAAAGCTGCGGAGGATGCAAGCTAGAAGCTGGAACCTGAGTAAAGTCTGGTGTGGGCCAGCAGCCTGGGGCCTTCCGCAGGTCAAAGGAGAATCCACGGCCATTTGGACAATGAGTGTGAGGTGGGCCTTGGGGTGAGCCATGTCAGCTCCTGAGCATGAGGGGAGGAACTAAAGTAGCCCTTTGGGTTAAGTTCTCTTTCCTCGCAGTGTAGCTCTCATTTCTCTGTTGTCAACATCTTGTCTGCAGTAGCCTGTCATCTCAGACTTCAAGGCAACTCTGTCCCCCCTGACCTCCCATCCCCTGGACCAGCCCCCAGTGGGCTCAGAGATGCTGGGGAAGGGCCCAGTGCCTCTCTCCTTTGACCCACCACAAAGCAGGTTTTCCTCTCCAGCTCTGACGGAAGCTTCCTGAGGGCAGCGCCTGTGTCTTGGCCTGGGTGTCTCCATGGTGACCGAGTCCCCTCTTTCCTGAACATAGACTCATTGTCCCACGAGAGCACTAACTTCTTCCCTGAGCCCAAAGCAATGCGCTGTGTCCAACTCCCAGGCCCTGTCTCTTCCAGGGGAGTGAGAAGGGCCTCCCTCTGCCTGTGGACATGGCCTGGTTTCCAGTTCCCAACATGTGCTCTGTCCTTAGGAGGAAAGGACAGGTTCTAATGAGCTCCTTGCTCCCTGGCGCCCGCCGCCTCCGGACGGGCCTCATGTGTGGGGCTGGCTAGGCCTGGGCTTCCCAGCACACCCTGTTCTCCATGCAGTGGTGCTTTGGAGGGGCTGTGGGTGCCCAGTGGAGGGACAGGCGGCACCCCGGTGTGCTCAGGGGGTGGCAGCCGCCCGCTGCCCTGGGCCCCACTGTGGTGCTGCAGCCTGGCGGTCATCGTGATCTCCTAGTTATTTATTGTCATAACATTAATCACACTGAACTCACTTGGCATTAATGAGGATGTAATGTGTACTTGGATGGGAATTTTTATTGTAGTGCAGCATTAACTAACTGGCCTATTATTTAAAGTGTTACCAGACCTGGTATGTACAAATGGTTTACTTTGCCGTCTCCAAGTGTTGAAACTTTGTATGGTTTGTGTCAAGAAAGTATGAATATGAAGCACAAAGGAGGCAGGGCTGGACTAACGTGGTGCCGTCGCTGGCTGGCAGGGAGACAGAACAGACTCAGGAAAGGGCACCCACTGGACAGCCTGGGCGGCCCGCCTGGCCCGGGCCTGTGCCGGCCTAACGTCTGTCTCTGAGCCAGAGGCTGGACGTGAGAAACTTAGGGTGTTTTTTAGGGACTTTCTGAGTCACCACCTTGGGGCGAGGGGAGACAGAATCGCAGGGTTTCAAAGTGGTGACAACGCTGTAGCCCAGGCTGAAGACCAAGGTTCCCAAGCTCTTCTCTCCGTGATTGGCCGAGGGCAGCTGCAGCCCCTGTTCTCCTGCACCTGCCCATCTGCAGGTGCCCACCCTTCTCTCCCATCAGCCCACCCCGTCCACTGTCACCGAGCTTCACCCCTTGCTATTGTTGTGCTCCCTGACCTTTGCACAGGCCGTCCTCGCGTGGGGTTCATGTCTACTAATTTTTTTGAAATGATTCAGGTAACACATCCTTTCTGAGGACTCCTAGGTTCCCCCACGGCAAAGGTGTATGTAAAGTTCTTTTCCTGTAAACCCCTGTTTTGGATCAAAGCCCTGCTGCCCCCCACCCCCCACCCCCCAATAGCCAGTGCCCACGGAGACACAGGAGGAAACAAATGGGGGCTGGGACAATCACTAGAAGAGGAAGAAATCAGTCTGTGGAGGGTCCTGAAGAAGAGGTGGGAAATAGAAGGACCAGGAGGCTGGAGTGAGGGGCACACCAGGATGGGGAAGAAGCCCAATGGGACCCCCATGTTGTATGTGTCCCCAGCTCTGCCCCAGGGTTCCACATTCTAACCTTATGGCACAGTCTTTGCGTTTTTCCTTTTGGTTTTGACTGCCTCTGGATGGGGCTTTATTTATTTTTTTCATTGCTTCTTGCTGCCCCATTTGAACAAGATGCAGCTTGTGGTTCTGACCCCCTATTCTCAGCTGGCAGGCATTCCCGGGGGGCTAGCTAAGCCTGGCATGTTTGAAGAGGGGGGTGGGGCTGCGGTGTGCCTCTTGCTCGGATTGACAGGAAGTCTAGCCCAAAGGCAAAAGGACTGTTAAGAGTGGTCTGGAGAAGACAGAAAAGGGTCAGCCTCACAGAGATGCTTCCAGAAGCTAGGCTGAAGTTCGAAGCTTCACCAAAATTAGAAGTCTGCCAGAACACGGCTCCAGTCTTTGTGGAGTCTGCTCAGGAAACCGCGGTTAAGGGCTAGGCGTGTTAGCTGGGGGGAGTAGTATTAGTGCCTGTGCCAAATATCCTGATCTCAGTCACGTGCCATAGTGCAGGCTTATTGCTCATCACACTAAGTCCAACATGATGTTCCCGGTGTGTCTCCAGGTGGCACCAGACATGTTCACTTTGGGACGTTGAGTGCGGTTTTTGCCTTCCCCTGGGGCTGTGGATGCTTGCCGGGCTGCCTGTATCTGGCTCACAGATGCGGGAAGAGGGCAGACTGCGCGTGGAAGGTTTCAACGGGCCAGACCTAGAGGTGGAGCAGAGCCCTTGGCCCGAGTTCCACAGGCCAGCATGCAAGCACATGGCCTCACCCGACTGCAGAGGAGTCGGCGTGGCCCAGAGGAAAGGGAAGTGGGGCTGCAGGTAGTCACGATTGTAACTAGTTGTGATGACCAGGTAGCGAGCCCCTGCCATGTGCCAGGCACTGTGCTGGCCTCTGTGCTTATGTTGTTTGAACCCTGGTGGACACTTGAAATTGGGGCCTACCCAGACCTACTAGGGACTGGGCATAGAACAGAATGACCTTACCTTTTCATGGGATAGAGGAGCCTCACCATACACAGCCTTGTCTGTTTCTCATTAGTTCAGGGCCTAGGCAAGGTCAATGTGAAGTTGGTGGGCTTTAGGACCATGGGAGCCTGTGGACTTGATAGGAGTTGGATGGGGGAGTTGGGGATCAGTCATTCTGGCTTTGTTGGCCTTGAGATATTGTTGCCAGGCCAGCTGCTCTCCAGGACGCTCCCTCCAGGTTTACTGGTTCAACTGGGACAGGCTGGGTTGGGGGTTTCACCTTAAGAAGACACCAGCTGGACCCCAAGCTCCCAGGTTATCACTGTGTGACAGTCTCTGAAGTCTTTCCCTCACTCTTGCTCCTCCCTCTGCATCTGAGGTTTCTTTTTCTCACGGTTTCTCCTGACATCCTTTTATTTCCCTCCTAATTGACATTGTGGACAAGGTCTGCTGGTTCATTAAAAGAGTTTATCCAAGCTGACACTCTGTTTATAATTTATAATTTACATTCCAACCTTAGCGAGGTCCTTCCATTTGTTGACTGTGGCCAGCGTGCTCTCTCTGCGTGCTTGGCACTGGATTGGACAGAGTGAGGAAAGCAAAGGTCAGGCCTTCCAATGCTGGGATGTTGATGAGGCCTGGGGTTTTAAAGTGACAGATGTGTGGACGCCCCATGAGGCTGTTTACTCCCCACAATTAGCAGCATCCTTACAGTGTTCACAGAAATCCCCACACTGAGGGGCTTGGGGCACGCAGGATCAGAAAGCTGGGTGGTTGCCCCAGACCACGACCCACAGCCCCCTGGTATGAACAGCCCCTTTCCCATCTGTGAGCTCACCTTTGGTTAAGATGCTCTATTGGGGCGTCCAACCTGTGGCCTGCGGGCCACACGTGGCTCAGGATGACTATGAATGTGGCCCAACACAAAACTGTAAATGTACTTAAAGCATTGTGAGCTTTTTTTGTGATTGTGTGTTGCAATGTATTTAATGTGTGGTCCGAGACAACTCTTCCTCTTCCACTCTGCCCCAGAGATGCCAAAAGGTCAGACACCCCTGTCGATGGGGTGGGGGGCCAGAGGGCATGCACAGTATTCTCTGGTGAGGTCTGTGCAAATTTGAGTGAGTCAGTTTTCCAACTTTGACCTCAGGTTCTTCCACCACAAGATAAGGAGATTGGAAAAGAAGTCCATGAATCTTAATTATAAGTATCTCGCAAATCTTTGCAACTCTCCCCTCACACTGGGAGGCAGTGTGGAGCAGTGGAAAGAGGACATTCTCTGAGCCTCAGGTTTCTCATTTTAAAAATGGGCGTAAGATCCATTACCTTGTAGGAATTTGGGGGATCGAAGGGAACAATTTACGTGAAGTCTTTAACATGGTACCTGGCTCCTGGTCTGACAGAGGACATGTCTTCTGTGCTGTGGACCCAGAACTAGGTCTGGCCTGTGCTCCCTGGGAAAGCCCGGGCCACCCTCGGCCTGGACAGAGAAGCCACATGTAGGCCGTCATTGATACGGCACGTGGGGCAGTGGCCCGCACTCTGGGAACTGGGAAGAGGAGACACCTTGTCTCCGGAGTGAGCACCTGACTTGGCCCTTTGGAGCACAGAAGAAAAACCATATGGGCCATGGAGAGGGCAGCTCTCCTTGTAGAAGGACATGTGAATGTGTTTGTCATTAGGCCTTCCACGCCAATAATCCCCATCTTCTCCTCTTTCCTTTGTTGTGCTTTTCTCTGGTGGCCCGGAGCCAGATAAAACACACTGTCTCATAGGCTTCAACAGCCAATTCTGCCTCCCCGGGCTGGAGTGGGGCTGTGGGCAGTGGCCTCTGCTGCCGGCGCTGAGTCCCCTCCCGAGGGCTCAGGCAGCCCAGGTGCTCTGTAAAGTCAAGTTCAAGCTTCTGGCTGGCCGGCTGTGACCTCCACTTAGCACTTTCCTTGACAGACACACCACAGCCCAGGGACACTCCACAGTGCCAGTGGTCAGACTTAGGCAAGGAGAGTGAACTGGGTGAGGACAGGGATGCCACCAGTCATCAGAGGACCAGGCAGGCCGTTGGCTTTCTGAGGACAAGGGAGGTGGATCCATCCTACGTGGCTTGGCACTGATGATTCCCCTGGGAGGCCCATCTTCCTTCTCCCATGTCTTCCCTGTGGTCCTCCTACCCAGAATAGTTGATCCCTGGCCCTGGACATTGTGGCTCAGTGGTGGGCATCATCCTGCAAGATGAAAGGTTGTGGGTTCGATTCCTGGTCAGAGCACATGCCTGCGTTGTAGGTTTGGTCCCTGGTCAAGTTTGTACAAGAGCAATGTTTCTCTTGCATGTCTATGTTTTTCTCTCCCTCTTTCTCTCTCCCTTCTCCTCTCTCTCTCTCTAAAAAAATGCTACGTCAAGATAGTTGATCCCCTACCTACTCCTAAGGACCTGATCCCTCCTGCATCTGAGTCTTCACATTCACCATCTCTGGTTCCCAGAAGGCACACTCACTTGTCCTTCAAGCACACCAACCCAGTGCCTGGCCCTTGCTAGTCATTTCATTAACAAAGACGCCAGTCTGCTGTCCTTCCTTCTCCACTTACCCAAGGCCCGCCCCTCCCGACATTTGAGGTTCAGTTCGGCTGTGCCTGACCATGTTTCTCCTGACCACCTGGTCCAGGTGATCTTTGGGCCTCCTCTGATGCCCAGGTATCTTACCTGCCCCCTCGCCTCCTTGAAAAGACACCTGAGACCATTATTTATCACTTTATGTACAAATAACTGGCTTAATGAGGAGTCTCCCCTCATTCAGTTTTACCCGTAATGGTTTTTCTTTTACTTTTTCCAATCAACATTTTCAATGAAACTCTCTGGAATCTCCTTTTCACACAAGGTAGTGACAAGATCTAGCCCAAATGCCATAACTTTTCTGTTACATTTAGTTATGAGAACAATCTTATTTTATAATTTAAGATTTATTCCTGGTAATTAATAATGAAAGGAACCCTCCAGTCTCAGGTTTGATTCACAGCAGTGAATTTTCTACCCAGCAGTGTCTAGAGACACTGTCCGGCTTCAGCTGCTTTGAAAGAGAATATGCGTGTGTGTGTGTTCACAGGTGGCATTTAGTCCCTCAGATGTCCGGGGATGCAGGGGAGAGAGCCTAGTGAGAGCAAGCGTCTCCCTTACCTGGGCGAGGTGTGGTCTCCTTCAGTTGGCTGTCTCTTCTAGCTCATGAGCCATGAGTTCTGAGAGAAAGGGTGGTAGCCCCAATGTGCCCTGCTGGCACGGGCTCATTCCTATGATTTGGCCAGCTCTTCTGGCTCTCTCCCCAGTGATCACATTCAGGCCTCACCCCCCACATTGACCGTGTGCCTTTCTGCCTTCCACATTGGGTGGTCCTAGAATTCATCTACTCTCGGCAACCAACCCTGGGGCAGCGGGCAGCTTCTGTGCCTCTTGGAACTTGAAAAGCCAGGCAGAGAGTTCTGGTCCCTGTTTTCCTGCTGGTGTCTTCCCACCAATTCTCTCCAGTTTTCTTTATTCTTGCCTAGGTAACAAAGGGGGGAGGTCAATAAGTGCAATGCCAAAGCCAGACTTTGACAAGTGGATAGGATACATGTCTCTCGTTCTTGCAGACGCCTCTGTGTTAGGTCTCAGGGTCGCTCTAACAAAGCACGACACATCAGGTGTCTTAGAACAATAGAAACCTACTGTCTCACTATTCTTAGAAGTCCAAAACTGGGGCTTTGGCAACATGTTTTCTCTGGAGGTCTTAAGAAAGAATCTGTTTCTCGCCTCATTTTTACCTTCTGGTAGTTCCTCAGCTTGTGGTAGTATAACTCCAACCTCAAGGTGGTGTTCTCTGTGTGTGTGTGTGTGTGTGTGTGCATGTTGTTTTTATAAGGCTACCAACCATATTGGATTAGGGACCACCAACTCTGTCTGCTATGACCTCATCTTAACTGTACCTGCAATGACCCTATTTCCAAATAAAGTCACCTTCTGAGGTCCCCAGCATTCGGACTTCAACATACGAGTTTGGGGAGCTCACAATGCAGCCCATAATAACTTCTAATCTTTACAAGTGACTCTTGGAGTCTTTCCCTCTTCTCGTTTTGGGGTAAGGGCATTTCTCCCTGGACATTGCACCCTAAATATCCAGGCTACCTCTATCTGTCTCTCTGATTCTCTTTTATGTTGACCAAAGCTTGTAGTTTGTGGTTTAGGGCTGGTTTGGTAACTTGAAGCAAATAGTGAGGAGAGATGGTGACTCTCCAAATGTAGGCTGTGGGGTGGGCAGCAGCTTGGACCACCACTTTGGATCTGAGCTATAATTCTGAGCCAATTGGCAAAGTCCCACCCTCCATCTGTTAATGCATATTTCTTAACAAAATTATGACTCCTTGAAGGTAAAAATAGTCCCTAATGGGATACAGAGGTGAGAGACTCGATCGCTGCCCCAGGGGTGCCCACAGTCTTGTTGGGACAAAGAGACATACAAAAAAGTGATCACAGCACAGCGCTAAGAGAGACACACTATGGAGTCTGAAGAAAGCACCCATATGGCTGAAATAAAAAATGCCCAGTTCCACCGCCAATTCTAGCCTTAAGGACACTGGTGTCATCATCCCCCGGCACTCACACCTGCAAGCACGTGTTGCTCCTCGCGCTCAGGGACTAGAGGGAAAAAGCAGCTGGGGCTCAGGAAGCAAATAGCCCTGCAGGGTTGATGCTGTCATGGGAGTGTTGGGGTGCCCCAGGGGGCTGGCGAGTGCTTGTGGCCCAGAGGGAGAACGGAAGGGTGTAGTCAGAGCCACGGGGGCTCCCTGACAGCGTGGCTTGGAGGGGGTACCCTGTGCAACCTCTTTCACCCAATCTGACGCTGTAGCAGGCTGAGCTTTGAACAGAGGGCGTGAGAAGTGGGGCTTGAGACTGAGGTCCTGGTGGGGCGGTCTCTACCCATTTTCCCCACGGGGTGGCCATGTGGAAAAGGCACACACTGTCCTGCTTTGTCCCTGAGTAGCAGTGTGGATGATGAAGGTAACCCGGAATGCCCTACGTTTCATGCCCACAGGAGAAGAGAACTCTAAGTTATGGGAAAGTCACGAAAAGTGGCTGGTGCCACATCCCTGTCACAGCTCAGGGCAGCGGCCGGAAGTCACGAGGCTCCGCTGTCTCAAGCCTGTGCTCCATAGAAGAGTCCTGGGTCTGTTCAGGTGTTATATATCTCTTTAACATGAGGTGATTTTGTCAGATCTTCTTTCAGAAATTGAGACATAAGTGTGTGATCTCCTAAATTCCCCCATGATTTAGTGCTACCTGCCATCCACTTTGTTCTTTGGAATAATCTTTAATGATCCTCAGAAGCCTCTAGGACATTAGGGCCAGCTCACAGCAGCTTCTATCTGAACGGCCTTGCTGTAGAGACCGTCGCTCAGCAGACTCACCCCGGCTCAGGGCACCGGACACATGTGTGCAGAGAAGGCACGTACCTTCCACCTGTCCTACCCATCAGGAGCTTCAGAATTTGTTAACCATAGCCCAGAACACGTGGCTTCTGGACAAGATAGATGATTGAGCAGGAGGAAATACAAGAAGCAAATGCAGGAATTAATGTCAGCCTGTTTGCAAGCTGGAAAACTGAAGTTGTTTGAGCCTGGACTGTGTTCCTCCTCCACCCCTGAAACTCCTACGTTGGAGCCCTACCCTCCGACATGACGGTCGTCAGAGAAGGGGCCTGTGGGAGGAAATGGGGTCACGAGGGCAGACTCTTGTCTGACGGGATGGTTCCCATGTCTCTCCTTGAGTTCTCCTTGTGCTCACAGGTACAGGAAAAGCCACATGAGGGTGTGGTGAGAAGGTGACTGTCTGCAAGCCAGCGAGAGAGTTCTCACCGGAATCCAACCACGCTAGCACCCTCTGCTCCAGCATCGAGCCTCCAGACTGTGAGAAAATACATTTCTGTACCATGTGAAGTGCCAGTTTGTGGTACTTCGTGATGCAGGCCCTACTGATTAAGACAGAAGTTCAGTGTTCTCCAAGGTTACCAGGCTAGGAAGGGCTCGAGCTTGGAATACAAACCCATTCTAAGTCCAGTGCATTGCATTGCGTGGCGTTTTTCTGATATGCGTGTTTATTTAACTTGCCTTCTGAAATGCTGTATTTTGCTATGTATAACGGGCACTTGTTTGCTCAAATTTTGGGGGGAAAAAGAAGGATGTGCATTATACATGGGTAGTACCTGAAATGCCTCATGTCTGTTCTTGTGTTTTGTAGTTATTTGTTATACAACATTTCTTGTACAATAATATGTTCAAAGAGAAATGCTAAAATTCCTTTATAATACAAAGAAACAAAGTATCTGAATATAAATAAATAAAGAATTGCATTTAAAAATTGAAACGTGATATATTTTTTTCCTGAAAGTTCGGGCCAAAAACTAATGCGTGGGTGTGCATTACACATGGCAAAATACAGTGATTTATTGAGCACTTACTATGTGTCGGGCCTTCCATTCTCTTCTACAATTTCCTCTTGTCTGTTTTTCTGGTTCTCGTCCTTTTTCTTTCTATCTTCCTTTTCTACCAACAACACCATTATGATACTTGTAACTGTTCTAAATTAAATTCCCATGAAAGTCCCTTAACAGCACCTAGAAGAAAGAGGCATCACACATTTTGACCACCTAGTGTTTACTGCACGTTCCTGGCAGAGGGTCCACGGGAAGAAGGCACACCCCTTCTTTGTAATGCAGCTTACACATTCCAGGAGGGCTGGGGGGCTTGGGAGTGTGGATATAAATTCCACTTTTCCAACCTCTTCAGGGCAACGTTGACATGATCACATTCCTGGTAACATTAACTCTCCTTTACCGAGAAGAGGCAGAGCCCTCCACGGATTTTTCGTGATTCCCATGAGAATTTGTGAGGCAGGGATGGCCACCCCCCAGTGCCACAGGTGTCCCACCATCACCCGTGGGCTCCTTGTGTGCCCGTGGGGTCCGCAGCGTGTTTTGAATCCTGCAGAGATAATCCTAGGGGCCGATAAGTTTGTTCTGATAGGATTGATGGTTTAGCTGAATTGTTCTGGCTTGACTGGAACCAGTGAGAATTTACAAGGAGCTGGTTGATTTGGAAGGATTAAGGAATTAGATGTGATTAAATGAAGGTTCTGAAACCAGAAGCCCCTGATGACGTTGTCTGAAAAAGAGGAGCCGGTGACCAGCTTCTGTTCATTTTTCAAGCAGACATGAAGATAAGCCTTTTATTGGTCTTTAATTTAATGCCAGTGTGGCCTCCCACACTGATCTGGGCTTACCCTCGCCTGGGCTCAGGGTGAGGGGGGCTTCTGATTTGAAAGGCAGTTCTGAGAGGTGCTGAGGGATTTGGTACGACTGTGGGGGTACAGCACCAGGCCTTTCTTCAGAGGCGGTTCTGGCTGTTATGCCCTGGCCCCTTGAGGTGTTATATGCACTCTGGGTCTGAGTGAAGTGAGACTGTGTGTGTGTGTGTGTGTGTGTGTGTGATCATATACGACTGTACGCATAGACCTGCGGGGATGTCCTTCTAGTCTAGAGTGAAATTGCCTTTCTCCGAGGGTGAAAGTGATATCTGATCGCAAAGGGGTGATCACGAGGCTGTTTTTCCCGGCAGAACTTCTCTCCCAAGCCTTTTTGGCATCTGTCTGCCCCACCGAGCCTCGTGTATGACCCCAGAGCCTGCTTGTTTTGCCTCGTTTGGGCCTCCCCGGGTCTCCGGGAATTGCTCAGGATCCATGTTCTCCGTCAGCTCTGGAGCGGGGCCAAGTGCATGCCTTCCTTTCTGCTGTCTTCATTAATACTGGGCTCGCGTCCCGGCATTCCTGAGAAATTGATAGAGACAGAACATCAATTGAAGTTTAGCTCTACAATGGGGAAACTCACGGTGACAGGCGGATTTTTTTTTTTTTTCCCAGAGAAGTCGATGGCTGTGTCCCGGAGCAGCCCAGGGCTGAGGCTCTCTGGCCTTCATGAGGTCACAGAGTGGGACACAGGACAAACCCAATGAGCCACTAATCTGCTAATTGCAGCCTGGCTGAGTGATATTACCTTTGCGTTTGGCTTTCTTGGGCTTGAGGAATGGCTGTGTGTGGAGAAGAGAACAAACCAAGGCATCTTCTCTCAGGATGGGGGAGAGAAATTCTGTGATTAAGATCCCCCCCAGGCCCAGATGGGGAACCGGACTGGCTGATGAGGGCTGCCCTGGAACACCCTCTGAGGGAGACTGCAGGGTTAGGGCCAGAGAGCGTAGTGTGGGTGGGCTGAAACAGATTTCCATATTGGTTTCCCACAATGTGGGAGAAAGATACGTAGCTGCTTTTTCTTCTTCAGGCCTCTCTGGGTCCCCTTGAGTGTGAGGGGCACATGAACTGAGTGGGACTGGCCAGATCCAGGGGGACCCAGGGGGACCGTGTGTGTCTTTGCCCAGTGGGCAGGGGAGACGGGTGGAAGGTCCTTGACACAGAGTGTCGCCTGCTCCTCCTCTGTGCCCCCACCTTGGCCAATAACACCGCCCGCCACTTGGGTGCCCACCTCGGAGACAGTGGGTTTGTCCGCAGCTCCCCCACCTTGGCCCTTCTCCGCCATGAGATGGAAGCCCCATTCTCTTTCATTTCTCTAGAATCCGTGCTCATCCCCTCTTTCCCGCTGGAGCCGCCCTCGTCCAGGCCACTGCCATTGTCCGCATGTGGACCACGGTGGTCGCCTCCTGCTGGTTTCTGCTTCTTGTGTTGCCTCTTAATAATCGACCTCTGGTCCTCCTGAAGTGCAGGTCAGACTGTGGCACCATCCCGTTTAAAGCCTCCAGAGGTTTCCCACGGCTTCAGGATCAAGGCGGCCCGACCCAGCCTTCTCTCTGGCTTTCTCACTCATTGAGTCCCCCACCCCCCGGCCCACACTGTCCCTTCCAGCCACTCTGAACCTCTTGTGAACCCCCAAATGTGCCAAACTCTGTGTTGCCTCCAGGCCTCTGGGGTGCTCGCCCTCTGCCTCGCCCCCATTTTCCCTCTTCTTCTGGATAACTCTACTCTGTTCCTTGGTCTCAGCTTTGATGGCATCTCCCTCGGGACATCTTCTCTGACTCCCTCAACCCAAGCCCCCCCTTCTGTGTGCTTTTGTAACACTCCCTGCATTGTACTGTGATCGGTGTGCAATGAACGCCTACTGTGCAGCAGGAGACTTTTTTTTCCTTCATAGATGGTACAGAATTTTTCTTGAGAAAGAAATTGGATTCGTTTAGGAACGTATTTTGACAAGCTGACCTGGCTTAGTAGGAGACCAACGAGGTCACTAAACTGCTGTGTGTTGGGATGAGATGAAAATACGGGTGTCGATCAGAACAGATGGGGGGAAGGCGGTGGGGAGAGGATGGCTGATTGGCGTGGTACACCAGACCAAAGAACTTTCAAGACCAGAACGACTCACGCTCGAAGAAAGTTGTAGGCATTTTTGATATGTAAACCTCCTTCACCCCCTGTTGCCAAGTGTCCAGTAAAACATAGCACACACATTTTACTCAGGACTGGGTGGGGATGTGTAGCATAAACCCAGCCAGGGAGATGGGTTCATGTCTGGGTCTCCTCCATGGTGGAAATAGACAGCCAAACACACACGGGAGAAAGAATCAGAATTCAGAGGAGTCGGACCTCACAGTGGATGGGTGAACATAAGGGTGTGCGCTTTCCTGGGAACACGCAGGAACTTCAAAAAAAGCCACTGGATCTTCGAAAATGTGTCGGTCAACTTGACCTTGACTTACAAAGCCAACACCTTGGTTCCAATTCCTTGTCTATTTCCTCCCTGGGGTAAACATAGGTGTTTATGACTCTATCCTGACAATGAACGAAACAAAAACAACAACAAAAAAAGCTTTGGAATGAATAAACTAAGTAAAAAGGATGAAAAACAAGAAGTAGTAAGTCTAATTTGTGAAAGCTGCTTAAGCTTTTAGAACTAACTCGAACGAACCCGAGTTCCCCCACCAGAGGGCCCATGCAGGAGACAGTGGGGAACAGGAGGCGCACAGGTCCCCTGCTGGCCCGGTCCCCACTTTGTGTGGGGTTGCAGTGAGTCCTCTCCCTCAGTCCATCCCCCCTGCAGGGGTAACCGAGCCTAAAGGGCAGCAGGATGCCGGCACAGGGAGGAAGGCCTGGGGACCAGGAGGGAAGGCTGGTGCAGGAGTCAGGGCTTGTCGAGCGGGTCTGGGTGATGGTCTTTCCAGGCTTCCAGGGCAAGACGAGGTGGCTGGAATCCCATGCTGACTCATTTCTTGTCTTGCTCTCTGCTCTTGAGGTGTCGGATGTACCTCTGGGAAGCAGGACATGAATGTGTGAAGAGGAGCCACACAGGCTAGGGTGTCATGAGAGTGGAACTTTTGGAGCCTGGATGAGGGGTGATTTTTCTGATCCTTGTGTTCCTGCCGGATCTGTTTGGTTGTGGCCCCTACCGGAACCAGATGGTGGAGCTTAGGGCCAAGCCTCCACAGACCTTCCTGACTTCTACTTTCCCTGGAGAATTAGTCTTGTTTTTAGATGTGCTGTTCTTGTTTCTTTTCTAAGTTATTCGTTTTGTCTATATGTTATGCCTTCTTTCAAAAAATAAAGTTATCCCCCAATATTAGATTTTATGATTACTTAGATATCAGAGACAGAGAGCAATGTGATTTTGCCTTTCTATGTGCGAAATGGATGGGTTTCTCCCCTCGCCTTCCCTCCAGATTCAATCAGTGCTTTGTGGTGATCTCAGCTACTCACCTTTTACCGTACTGGAGAGGCTGTTTTCCCCCTTGTTTTTACAAAGGGCCTGCCAGTAGAACGACCTGATGGAACCCGAATGTTCCTTTCCTGCCAAGCATCAACCTCATCCTCGATACTTTAATCAGAGCCCTCTTCTTTCTTCCTTGGAGCTCTTCCTTCGGTGTTGCTCCTCACCCTGACTCCCCACCCCCACCCCACAAGGCCAGTGGGGGAGTCGTTCTTTGGAAAGCAGAACAGGGAGCAGTGAAGGGTGTTCGCCTTTTCCTCTCCAGGAAGGGCCACAGGGAAACCTTTGCTAAGAACAAGCTTTTTGGAAGGACACTCAGCATGCTTTGGCCTGGGCCTTTCAGTGAGGCTGCACCCTCTGGGGGAGCTGGGGTGCCACTCAGCGGCAGGACCAGCAGTCTCAGCCTTGGGGGGTCCAATGCCACTTTTCCCTATACCCCATCAAGGGCTGCCTTCATTCCTTGGGTCCAGGTGTGCATTTCTCTTGTTTAGGATCACGTCTGGTGCTGGGGAAGACTTCCTGCATCCCCCCCACTCCCTCTATCTCCCTCCTTCCAGTGCATTTCTAGTGTTCAGCAGGGCGCCATGAGTGCTAGCATCACTCTTGAGGCTCTGACACATTTCTAGATCCTTCCACACTTCTCACAGTCCCTAGCTGCCTTGCCTTTGCTCATCCTATTCCCTTAGCCGGGAATGTCCTTGTCCCACTCCCGTTTCTCCTGGCTGACTCCCCTTTGCCCTTTAAGACTTGGCTCCGTTGTCAGCTTTTAGGAAGTCTTCCTCGGGCCCAGTTGTTAGATACCTCTCCCGAGTTCCCATCACATCCTGTGCCTGCATCCATTCTAGCTCTGATGGCATTCTCTTGAAATGGAACTGTCACTTGCTCGTCTTCTGTATGGGGACCATGTGCCCCCTGAGTCTAGGGGCGTCTGATTCATTGCTGAATTCCAGTGCTCAGTACAATACTGGGCAGAGTGGGTACTCAGCCAATATTCGTGTGTGTGTGTGTGTGTGTGTGTGGGCGGTGGAGGAAGACATTTCTTGACTTGGGGGTTGGGAGGGCAGTTGAAGGATGGGGTGTGATCTCCAGGTTGTGTTCTAATGCATTGCCTGCAGACCCTCCCTATGTCAATCAGAGGCTTGGCTGCCCTGGCCCCTCGGGCCAACCCCAGGGCGTGGAGTCGTCGCACCCTGGCACACTTGCAGCCATCTGCACCTGGTTGGGAAGTGCTGCCGTCCTCTGTTCTAGCTTGTCTAGTCCACCCATAGCCGTCCCAAATGCCCTGTGCCTTTCGTCCTCCTCATCTTTCCTCAAGTCTTTCCCCTGCTTGGAACACCTGTTTCTGCTCTTCTCTCTGCGTGGCCACCTTATCTACCTTTTCCTACGATCTTGGCTGAGCCTCCATTTCTACATGTTCGTAGCCCTCCTGCTCACAAGTCTCCTTCGGCTCTGAATTTTGGGGGTCCGGACTCTGGCCTTCCACACTGTCTCTTAGCATTCCCAATTTGTTATTGACAAGGGCCCCCTTGGGGGTCCTGTCTCCCCAGGAGAATGGTAAGTGAATTGTGGGCCCGAGACCCAAGCGTGTCTCCCTGACCCCTCAGCCTGGTCCCCGGTGAATGTAAGTGTGTTTGGAGTCTTTCCTTCTCTGGCCTGGTGACCACGGGAGGCTGCTCAGGGGAAGTGCGGCCCCAGCTGCACAGAGGACAGGGATGGGGCTCCCAGAAGTGGAGTAGGGAGGTGCTGGTAGGCGGTGATTTCAGGAACCTTCCATCCCATTCCATCTCCTCCACCTGGAATACCACCATTATTGGCTCCATTCTCTCAGAGAGTGTCTGTGAGATGGGGAGAAAAAGCCCAGAACAGAAGTTCATGCTACAGCCTCGGGGCTTGTCCACGGAGAGGAGAAACGGCTGTGCGAGGAGGTACCAGGACAGAAGCCAAATGTCAAGGAGAGGCCACGGAGAGACCCTCCCCTGACTCCTCCCCTTCTGTGTGAGCTGGTTGGCAGAGGAAGCTCAGAGAGGCCCAGGCCTCCCTCCGCCTCTGCTGATGAAACTGGGGCCACCCTTTGCAATCTGGACAGGCCACTGCCGATGAAGTGCTTATTTGAGAGGTCCCCTGGAGCCATCCTTATGGGATCAAGATGCAGAAAGTAGTTTAATGAGAACACCAGCCTGCAGGTGCACCTGTGCTAGTTCCGAAGACAAAGGCACTAACCTGCCAGCTCAGAGAGGAAGGAGCTGTTACACCTCTTTGGGGAAACATCAGCCCTGCCGGGCAGACAGAAGCACCTTGCTGGCGCCGGAGGCAGATGGCAAAGGCATCCTAAGGACTGCGTCCGATCCGTCTGGCCCGTTAGCCTGCCCCCTTACAGGCTCGGCCTCATCCCCAGGACCAGGAGTGGCACCTCAGTCACCCAGGGCAGCAGAGAACTGGGGAGTGGGGGCTGGTGAGGGGACTCTGTCCCATCCAAAGTGGGAAGGACAGGATAGATTTCCAAATAAGGAACTCAGGTGGTGGGCAGAGTCTATCAAAGCACCATTTAGAGATTTTGATGGTGACCCACATATGTAATAATATATCTGAAATCATGTTCCATTGCATCGTGAGTGTCGATGTGAATACTTATATGTGCACACATATGCAACTAAGACAAAAGTGTCAGGAAACGCTTGTTGCTATTCTATAGGATGCACTCGAAACACTATCTTCTTTCATTAAAAAATGCTTTCTTTGGTGCTGACCCACTATATTTATTTCACGAGCCTGCCAATGAGTTTCTCCACAGTTTGAGAAATGCAGGTCAGTCACGTGGAGAAGTTGGAACAGAGGGCAGCCAAGCTGATGGGCCCAGGAGGGATGGCGCAGCCTTGCTTTCTGTACCTGCTCAGTGGGAAAACCATCAGACCCCCCTCGTAGGTGTGCTGTAGAATATAAATGGGATAATCAGTGCAAAGGGCTTTGCACGGGGCTTGACATACATCAGCATTCAAGAACCATTAGTGATGACGGTGATGGTGACAATGGTACTGATTTCTGTGTTCTTAGATGCTAAACAGAACCTGCTGTCCATCCCTTGTGGCTCTCGCCTCCTTTCTGATGGCCACCACTGGAGTGAGGCTGCCAGCCCCTTCCATACCTGTTTGAAAGCTGCAGCTCCTCCGAGCAGTGAGATGCGCCTTGGAGAGGGGCAGGTGAGGAAGCAGAGCTTTGCACGAGGTCAAGATCAAGGTTGAGACCTAGAGGAGAACAGCCTGTGCTGTGTTTTGCAGTGTGGAAAGATACACACATGGATGAAGATGAGACAGCACCACAGAGGAGCGAAAAGGCTTCAGTTAGAAATGACAGCCCCAAACCAGTCCTAGACTTGGAGGAGGACACCTGGAAAACAGCAGGGGACCAGAAGTCAGAGCAGGAGGCAGCCACCAGATTGCTTCATGTCTTCAGTGAGTCTTTCTTCATGCTCATTCTCGGCTTTTTGGTGCATTTCTCTTCTTCAGCTCTGATGTTCTGCAGTGGGGGTGGGGGTGGTGAATGGCAAGGCAGCCATGTGCTGCCGGGAGCCTGGCTCTGGGCTGCTGGGCCCAAGGTAGACAGACCCAGGCCCCTCGGCCTGGAAAGGGGCCTCTCAGGCCTGCAAGGGAGAGGCTAGTCACCTGGCTGGGGCTGAGCATCCACTCTGCACACAGCTGAGAAAGAAAACTCCTCTCTGGGGGCCTTTGGCTTGCACACTCCAACCGTGCTGTGTACTTGGCATGTTCTCAGGATGACCGACTCCTTTGCCCTTTCACCCTTTCCTGTTCCACATCGAGCAGATGCTTCTGGCTTCCCTCTTCTCCTGAGAGTGAGCCTGAGGTGCTGGTGTCCAAGTGGAGCAATGCCAGCTGACTCTGGAAGGAGCGGGCAGAGCAGAGAGAGGTCTGGGCCCTGGGAGGACTCGGCCTTCCGAGGGCAGCTGTTCAGGTGGTCTGCTCCAGACAGCCATGGATCCCTGTGGGTTGGACCTGGCCCATTAAGCACTGGGAGTGGGTCCAGAGGGTACTGAGCTCAGCGCTGGTACAAATGGAGCCAGTTTTTCTGAGAGGACAGTCAGGGCGTGGCTGGCTGTCCCGGTCCTCCTGCTCTCTGTGGTTGGACACCCTCCCTTCCTCTGTGATGCCTGTCCCTTGGGGCATCATGGTGACAGCTCCTCAGGCCTGGGAGACCTGGCTGGTGCCCCCGCTGCTGGCTGGACGATGCTCCGTGCCGCACCATGTTCAGGGCCAGATGGCCAGCTGAGGGCTTGCCTGTGCCACGAATAACACTGTGCTGATGTGGAAGCCCAGAGGATTTTTCTTTTGTTAGGTTTAAGCCTCTCCCTGAGAGCTCCCTCTTTCCACCCTGAAAATAGCCTCCGAGGACAGCTGCTATATTTGAGCCGCGTGCTCACCGCTCTAGCACGGTGCCCTGCCTCTGCGGCCGGGTGTCTGAGCGGCGCTGGACTGGGCGAAGCCGGGCCTGGGTCCTTTCTTCCGCTCCCTCTCTCGGTCTCTCTGTCCCTCTCTCCAAAGATCCTTCCTGTTTCTGGCCTGGAAGCGCAAAGGGACAGCTTCTTTTTTGTCCTGCCATGCTGTGTATGTTGGGGGAAGCAGAAGCAAGGCCTGGCCCAAGCCTTGTCCTCTGGGCCACCCTGGGCCTCCCTGGGCCACCGGAGTCCTGGGAGGGCCAGCTGTGCCTTGAGAAAGCCTTAGGGAAGGGACCTCCTATTGCCTAGGGGCTCAGGAGAGACTTCCTGGGGGAAGCCCACCTGATGATTGTGCTTGAGGTGGGAGTGTCGCCTGGTGGGTGTGTCTGGGCTGTGCCTGTCCCAGCTGGGGAATGGTGGGAATGTTCCAGATGGAGAGTTTGAGCCATAGTTAAAGTTTCTCTCAGTCTTTGCCTCTGGGGACTAAGGGAGCCTCAGGGCGGGCTCTTCCTGCACCGTTCAAGGCCAGTGGCTGGGGGACGAGGAGTCGGGGTGTTGATCCTCTGGGTTTGTCTTTTCCATCTGCTGTGAGTCTGGCTGGGGGCTGGGATGGCTCAGTGTCCACTGGAGGGCAGTGTCGCACCATCTTGGGCCGTTGCATCCCCTCCACGGAGCAGCTGAGCTCGCATCTCCTGGAAAGCAGGGTAGCTCTAGAGGGAGATAGAGATCCGACCAGGTGCCGCCTGCCTTCGGGATTGTCACCTGTGCATCCAGCAGTGAGCGAACACTCCCTCCCTCTCTCACCCCCACCTTATTCACGTGGATACACACAGACCCACATGTCCACGGTCATTGACATGCTTAATGCACATACCCTACACCCATGTTACACATGTTCATAGCCACACACGTACCCTCACACGTACACTCACACACACTTGATCAGTCATGCGGACTCACACCCATCCCCACACACCCTGCTTGGTGACACGCGCACACGCACATTCCCCTGTGCCAGTGTCAGCCATGTGCCTCCCATGTGCCGGCAGCCTGGAGCAGCTGTTTGTGTGGTGGGGCTGATGTAATGTCAAGAAACTTCGTGTTATATTTAAAATGACACCTGTAAAAATAATCTTCAATTTGTAATTTAAATACTGTAATACTCAATTACGTGGACTGACAGGAAGTGTCCCAGTGGCTCCGGAGAACTGCATTCTTGGGCCCTGCACCGGGGACGAGGTGGGGACGAGGTGGGGACGCGGTGGATGCCAGCCCGGACCTCCTTCCTGAGCTGCCTGCCCGCCAGCTCTCTGAGCCCGCAGGGCCCTTTCCGAAGCTGCGCAGCTCCGGCCCATAGCACAAAGCCTGTAGTTCACAGCCCTGCCAGCAGGGACAGCACTTTAGCCCCCGGCCCCACCGCTGCAGGCCACGGAAGCACTGCCTTTGGACATCAGCTCCTGGCTCTCACTGGGCCTGTCCCAACCCGAGCACATTGCTTTTCTCCCAGGCCTGCTCCTTTTTCCCTTTTCTTCTCTACTGGACTCCCCGGACTTTCCGGAGCCCGAGCACTGCTCTTTCACACACTGTCTGGACTCACAAGGTTTTCTCTATCGGGAATCCCTCCCTTGAATCCTTCCTCAGGGGTCAAGGCAGGCCCCGCCCACCCCGGACACGTGTGCACGCAGTCAGCCCTGCCCATGTGAGTGGCTGCTGCCACTCTGGGCCACGCACTCTGGTCCATGCACACGAGTGGCCGGGGCAAGGTTACAGCGCCCTGCCCTGCACACTGGAGTCGCCACCCTCCTGCCTTATTCGGTTTCCATGGGTGCCGCAGCTCGGCACATGGCTGCAGCTCCGAGTGGTTGCAGGACCCCTGAGGAGCTTTCCCAGCCGTCTGAGCCTCTGTGTGTAGATGTGTCTGGCCATCCTGAGAGTGTGACCACGTTTCCCTTCTGAGTCGCCTGGAGGCAGCAGCGGGCGACCCCCTCTGCATAGTAACGGTTACAGCAACTCCCAGCTGCTGACTCTGGGCCAGGGTCTCCTAAAGGCTCCACAGGCGGTTTTTCTAATCTGCAGGGCAAACTTCAAGGGAGACAGTAACATTCTCATTCTAAGAATGTGGCAAGTGGCAGAGAGAAACAGCCACTCTCCCAATTCACAGTTAGAAGATGTTGGAGCTGCCACGGTGCCCCAGGCTCTTCTCTCTATAAAATGCAAGTACCCTGGGGCAGGCTGGCATGCTGATCAGGGCTGGGATGCACAGCATCTCAGAGTCTAGGAAGTGCTTTCACATTCTGGTCCCTAGGAAGCCACTGTTACCCCTGTTACCCCCAAGGAACTGGCAGGGTGGGGCTGCTATTCCCATTACACAGATAAGGAATCAAAGCACAGAAGTCAGAGGTTCCCTCCTGTAGGATTTAACATTTGGGAAGTAACTGGATACCTCCTGGGTCACTGAACATCAGATTCTGTCCAGGAACTTTAGTGGTGGCTGGAGGTCAACACCCTCATTGGCTGTGGGTGCCTTGGGGTTCCTTCCCGCCCACCTCCCTGTCCCTTTCTTTTCATAGCACACTCAGCGGGAGAAATGTTTTTGGACGTTGTCTTTTGGAATTCTGCATTTTTTCCTTATTCACACCAGACCCGGCATCTCTAGGACTTGGTTTTTCTTGGAAGGGCTGCCTGTGAGAATGGACTCTTGTTTGGATTTTTCTGTCCCTGGAGGAGTAGGTGGGGGGTTGGGAGCCAGCAGGTCAAGGGCTCCCCTCCTCTCCTCCTGCGGCCTCCGTGGCTCCGCAGTCAAGGCCCAGAAAGAAGAGCTGCTGCCTTCCCTGGAGGGAGGCAGGAGGAGGCGGCCTGCCTGCTTAGGACTCTGGGCATTGTGCTGGCATTTGGTCCTTTCTTACCTAGAACACTGATTCTGGAAGCTTCTTGTCCAGGCTACTTTGGTCAGGTAGTACCATTCTGGTGCATTCCTTGAAATCCAAATATGTATGCACTGTCCCCCGTCAGAGACCAGGGTAGCAGGGGAGGGGCCTGTGTGGCTGCTCACCTATGAAGGGTGACTGACAAGGCCCAGAGGTGGCTTCAGTCCCTGGGAAGCTGGGCACGTGGGAAATAGTGAAGGGGTGTTTGTTCCATATGTTGTTTCTTGAGGGAGGAAATGCATCCTATTTATGGTCACATCCCCAGCCTGAGGTCTGATGCATAGAAGGCATTTTATAAACAATTATTAACTTAACAGATTCCTTTAAAAATTGAGGTATAATCACATGCTACAAAATATAGGGAACATAAGTATGCAGTTTAATGAGTTTTAACAAATGTCTACGCCCATGTAGCCAATACCCTCATCAAGATAATCACTTTAATTCCCTCAGAGAGTTTCCCATGCCCCTTTCCTGTTTAACCTCCTCCCCTTTGGAGCCCCCCCCCCCATTCTGCATACCATCCTCATAGATTCCTTTTGCCTGTTCCTGGGGCTTCCTAGAAAGATTGGGTCAAACAACATGAACTCCTTTTTTCCCTGGCTCCTTCAGCTGAGCATAATGTTTCTGAGATTTATTCATTTTGTCCTGTGTATGCGTGGGCCCTTCTATTATATTGTTGCATACTATTCCATCCTCTGAATTGACCTCAACTTGTGTATCTGTTTTTCTTTTGACGGACTGTTGGGTTGTCTCCCGTTTGGAGCTTTTGTAAGTAACACTGTTGCGAGTATTCACCTGTAAGTCTTTCGGTGACATATGTTCTCATTTCATTTGAGTGATCACGTAGGAGCGCAATAGGTGGATCATAAGGTAGGCGTATGTTTACCTTTGTAAGAAATTGCTGGCCAGTCTTCCAAGGCAGTTGTACCATTTTCCACCAGCAAAGTATGAGAGAGCAGGCTGTCCTTTATCCTTAGAACCATCTGGTTTTAAGTGTCTGGGTGGTTTTAGCCATTCCAGTGCATGTGCATTTGTGAGTCACTCAAGTTTGAATTTGTGTGTCCTCCACTAATGATGTGGAGCATCTTTTTATATGTTTATTGGTCATGAAGATTTCTTTTGTGTAAAGCATCTATTTTTTCCCCATATTAGGCTGTCTTTCACAAATAGATTTATGGGAATCTAAAAATATAATCTGGGTTCTAGTTCTTTGTTAGATATATGTCACTGTGACTATTTTTTCCAAGATTTTTCATTTTTTGTGTAGCTCAATGAGCAGAATCCAATTTCTTATTTTTTTCGATGGTTTGTGCTGCTTCTGCTCTGTCTAGGAAACTTTTGCCTATTCCTTGGTTCTAAATGTATTCTCCTGTGTTTTCTGTTTTTCTTTATGGCTTTAAGGTGGCATTTAGGGTTGTAAACAAATCTTGGCTTAATTTGGGTGTATGGCTGGAGGTGTGGACCCAAGGTCACGGTGGAGGAAGCCTGCAGACGAGAACCTTTCTGATGCAGGAAGCAGGCTGGTCGCCAGCACCTTCATGGGGGACAGCCAGGAGCACAGCTGCCCTTCACCACCTCTGCGGGTGGAAAATAGTTTCTACCTGTGGGATGGCTTCCATTGTTGGGAACTGCCCTGCCTGGTTTCAGAAGCTGTAACTCCCCACCCCCGACCCCATGGCTAAGGCTGAGTGAGTGACCTTCAGACCATAAGCCACTAAGGAGACAAAGCTTATCTTCCTGGCAGGAGCTCTGCTTCTGCTCCTTTTTGTTTCATCCTGCCTGGACCCCAATGCTTGACAGTTAGCCAATGACAAGTAAGATTCCCCAAGTGGGGAACAACCTGAGACAGACATGATCATGGGGAGGCCCCAAGGAAGGAGTTGGGGGGCTATAGCAAAAGGCGGTGATGGACCCCTCTGCTTTGACATAGCCTAAGTCTTCGTTCTGCCTTCAAGAAGTTCCTAATCTCTTGGCTGTCTTACTTTCCCTGCTTGACTTAAGCCTGAAACAATGCCTTAAGCCTGAAACAATGCCAGTGGTGAATGCTGCCTGCTGGAAGGGACAGGTTCCCTAGGGCAATCAGGAATAAGAAAGAACATGTAAAATCCTGTGAAACCTGCTTTGTTTAGAATGCTCTCAATTAAATGATAAGGGTCCAAGCAGGAAGTGAGTTTGTTCCTCAAAGTTTTATAGCTCTTTAGCTCTCTGACCCTGACTCAAAATAGGCCCTCAGAGTTCTTTGTTATCTATTGTTTGATCCTTACTGCCTGACAATGATCAATGAGCTTTACCTGTATTCCTGTACAAAATGAACCCAATAAAAGCCCATTGAGGAAAAGGCTCTTGGCCCTTCTCCTTTGAGAGATTGGCCTCCTTTCCTCCCCAAGCAGATCATGTCTTGGTAGACTAACTCTCACCCATGGCAGCCAGGGGGAGCCCTGCAGGCAGAACCTCCCCCCCGCCCCCGACACATGCCATAAGCAATAATTCCATAATTAGTCATTATTCTGGGGTTATGGATGGCAACTCGCAGTAATTACAGGAGGGAGAGAGCTTCTCCTGTGGGTAGAGGGCATCTCCTTGGAGGAGGTTTTTGAGGTAGGCTGTGGCAAATGCAGGGGCTTTTTGTGGGAAGTGACTTCAAGTATGATCAGCAGTGCTGTGCCTTGGTCCCTGGTTATGGGAGAGTGCTCAGTGGGACACACACACATGCACGTGTGTGTGTGTATACACATGTATCTGCACCCACATTTAATCTATGGGGGGGATGCCCCCAAACCCAGAATTTATTTATGACAAATTGTGTATTTGTCCTTAAATGTCTAAACCTCGGTCACTTTCAAAGTGCTCTCCATCTGATGGGACACAGCTATCAAGATGTTTTTTCCAGTGCGCACAACAGTTTTTGAACATGTCAATTTTGATGCCTTTTAGTGCTTCTGCCATTTTTTATTTCACCCCTTTTACATTGACAAAACATTTTCCCTTTGAGGACTGTTTTCATCCGGGGAAATAAAAAAAAAGCCACGGGGCAAAATTGGGTGAACAGGGAGGGTGGGGCCCAGGGGTCATGCTGTGTTTGTCAAAAACTGCTGGACACTCAGCATGGCAAGGGGAAGTGTGTTTGTAAATCACCCATCAGAAAAAGGGCAAATGCATGAAAGAGTCTTCAAACAAACTGAATACGGCCTCTCACAACAATGCCAGCTGGTGCACTGATACAGATGGGTTCCTAGAATATTCACCTAGTGGGAGAAGCCTGTTCTACCGGGGGCCCGCGCTCCAGAATATAATTCTGTGGGGTCCCTGCTTATACCTAAATCTATCTCTACTGTTTATCTAAATCAAAATCTATATCTATCTCTGAATCTATATCTGTGTCCAAGTCTCTCTCTGTTTCTCTCTCTATCTCTATCTCTAACTCTGTTTCTAACCTGTACATGTGTCTCCAGAAACCTATACACATGTCTCTAGAAATCTCTGGGTTTAGGGCAACCTAACAGAAGCAGACTTTCAAGGATCCTGACGGCACAATCCAAGCCCTTTGGGGGGCTGGGCACAGGATAGTTCTTCCACCCTGATGGCGAATTCATTGACTCTCTTTCTTTCTAAACTGTAGACCAAGAGATCAGCACTGAGCAGGCTGTCAGATGTCACCGTGGCCAATCCTGTCATCATATAGACACAGACAACAGACCCACAGAGGGCAAGGGTCTTGTCCCCAAGTTGTTAAGCCTCTCTCTTTTCTCCTTCTAATAACTCATGAGCTATTTGAGAACAGGAGAATGACCTTGGCATCCCAGTACTTAATGAATCAATGACCACCCTCTGCATGCTGCAAGACCACCGGGCTGCTGAAATTCTGCGTCAGTAGGGAAGCCCTGAGGCCAGCACATCATTCTGAGCCCAGCCAACAGGTCTGCCAAACAAGATTCTCAGGTTAAGTTGCTTCTGTTCTTCTGGTGGCTTCAATGCTTTCTGTATTCCTTTTTTCTTTCTAAGAACCCATTCGGCTTTGCCCCATCTAGGATCCATGCTTTGTGACTGATGTATATGCCGTGCAGCTCTTTTTGAGCCTCCACTTGTTCAGTCCTAATAGAACACAGGGACTCCTGTTGGCAATGGAAACCCCACCAAAACATAGTAAATGGAAGCTGGTTTGTCCATGGAGGGCACAGATGTTTTGCAGGCAGGGCGGTTGGTGTTAAGGGGTCAGTTGACTCTGAAGAGGCTGATGGAGGGGGGCCTAGGGTCAGGAGAGACAGAGGACAGTGTTTGCTGGCTTGAGCTCTTGGCTCAGGCCAAGGGCAAGGAGTCCTTTGGCTTCCCTTGTGGGTTTCCGTGGACACACCCCTGAGCCCCTAGTGCTGGAGTGTCCCCAGGGAGCCCTGAGCGTGACTCTGTGGCTCCATCACTGGCAGTAAGTGCTCTTTAATCCGCTGGCACAGAGGCTATGAGATTCCCCCAGCTCAGCGTGCCCTGTGGGGAAAGGACCCATTAGAGCATGCTGTTCTCCTTCTTGGAGCCCGAGGGTCCCTTGAAATTAGATTCCCTTTGTTTATTTTCTCATAGCCTTAGTGATGTGTTCCTGCTGACTTAGGAGGAAGCTATGTATCCTGTGGAGGAGACAGTGAATAGCTGTTTTTTTAATCCAAATTTGGGGAAGTCTTCATGACCTCTGAGCTCTCCTAGGGGCTTGGGCAGATCTCAGTTGCTGTCTACTGCTGGAGCTACTAGGGAGGGTTCAGGGCAGGAGGGTGAGCCCTAGTGCACTGTCTGAGGCAGCCGGGGCCTGGGGGCTGAGAACCCAACCTAGGTATCCACCGTGGCTCCCAGCCTGCCCTCTGGAAGCCAGTTTGCATGGTCTATGGGCAGCTCCACATGTTGACACTCAGTGCAGGCTCTGTTGGCATGTGCCTCCCGCAGTGCTCTCCGTCAGCTCCTTTCAAACCTCACTCATGGGGGCCTAGTCTATGTTACCTCTTCTAGAAAAATTTCCCTGACCCTTACACCCATTTAATTCAATTCTGCAATCCAGCTGTGACCTAATTATATGCCAGACTTCCAGCCTCTCCCTACTTTGGCCTCCAGCAATATCAGTTCCTTTGCCCCGTTGATCTCTTACTTTCCTTTGCTGTGTGAGTATTGTTCCTCCAGTGGAGTGGGGCCTGTGGGCACAGAGACCATGCCTTAGTCATCCCCCATTGCCCTGGGCAATTGGCCCCTCACAGGTAGGCCGATCACTCTATCCTACGTGCCTCCAGCATCATCTGTGCAGCTGGTCCTCTCAGCACCACATACGCCAGGATATTGGTGTACAGGTTTCTTTCCTTCTAATAACTTAAAAGCCGTGTAAAGGTAGAGGCTACATTTTCAATCACCTTGGCATCCCTGTATTTAATGAGCTGACAGATCAAACGATGTCCCATAGGCCTGGGGGTCTCCAGGCTGCTGAAGTTCTGTTTCAATAGCAGAATTCTCAGACCAGCACGTTGTTCTGAGCCCAGACAGTTGTGCCAACAAATGGATGCCACTGGATGGAACAGTAGTTGGTCCAGAACTTGCTCTCCTGCCTGTTAGGGTCTGGCTAAGCTCTGCTCTTTTGGGGAAGCAGGAACGAGCTCTCCCAGGTCAGGCAGAAACAAATGTTCTTGACAAAACAGTCTCATGAGTCTACCAAGGTGTTCATGTCCCACCTCACTGCCTAGGCTATCAGAAACACTGAAATAGAAGACAGGTATGAAGGTGTCTGTTCTGGCATATAACACATAGTAGGTGCTTAGTGAATGCTGCTTCCCTTAGCCTTCATCCTGAGGAAGTCAAATGAGAACTTATGATCATTGCACCTTGTTGGCTCTGGTTTGGAGCTGAGGCCAGCAGTCTCTAGCTTAAAAACAGACCTAATCATAGAGTTTGGTGGTGGAGGGTCTGGAGTCTGTCATTTTTCCTTTGTAGCTCTCCACCCTGTCTCACCTGAGCCTGGGGCATGTATGGTCAGGGTGAGACTTACCTCCCTAATGGGTTGTGAGTCCCTGAAGGCGGAGACCTTGGCCCATTGGTCCTGGGCCCCAGGCACAGTGACTGTCCCAGAATAGTGTCTCTGATGAGCTTGGTATGAAGGTCTCACAACGGAGGTATTTAGGGAGCCATCTAGAGTTCCCTACAGGCCTCTTTCCAAGTTTCCCTCAGTCAGGAGCTCTCAACGTAGCACAGATGAGAGAGTGGTGTCTTGGGGGCGGGGAGGCAGGGGTGTGTGGGGATGAAGGCGCCATCACGGTACCTCTGCAGGGCAATGGCGCCTTCAGGTCAGCCTGAGGACCATTCTGGTTGGCTTCTGCACACAGAATGGGGGCCTGGAGGGCCTGGTCCACGTGGCTGATGAGGAGCTGCCTGCCTTCTACAGACCCGTTGACCTCTGGCCAGCACGGGCTGCTCCCCAGTCCTTGGCAGAGCCCAGCTTGTTCTGGGCTTTCCAGAATGTGCTTCCCATCAGCCTTCCTGCAGCTTGCCCGCGCGTTTGAAGTGGGGAGCGAGGTAAGCTGATACCCGCTGTAGCTCAGGGCCCAGTCGAGCCAAGCAGCCCAGCCCTGATTGCACAGGCCTGCTTTGTGACCGGCCACATGGCTGTCAGGCAGGGGGACCAGAGCAGCTTACAATTCTCAGGAGGGAGAGCTCAGGTCTAGGGCCTGGGCCCTGACGGGCGATTGTTATTTCAATGTGTGCGCACTCAAATGACATCATGCTATGGAGTGCATGAATTTTTTTTTTGTCAGTCTTTTAACACAAGTTTATGTTTTTCAGACCTTCAAGCTGCAGGTCATTTTTTACATTTGCTATTGAGAGCAGATGTGACTGATCCCTATCGGGTTCTACTGAAAAACAGTGGGGTTGCGGAAGGTCAAATGCAGAATGCCTTTCAATCTCCATTATTATTTCCTCCACTCAGTGGCCTCAGCAGGAAGCCCATGCTTGGTAATGGTGGCCTTCCAAAGAGTCTCAGCCTCCTTGCCCCGGCCCCGACCACGGGCACTCCCCACTGTGTGGCACGCTTAGGCTCAGCTATCAGCCGGGGTGGAGAGCTGGGATGAGAGGCAGGAGACTTAGTACTCTCTGGGTCTCAGTTTCCATATCTGTACAAAGGGAGGGTGGATGGGGAGGTGCTGATAGATATTGTGAGATACTCATGACACCACTCTTATTTGGTTTTTTGACTCTTAGATTTGGAGAGGCCCAGACTGGGGACCGTGTCCTTGGCATTGCTATCCCTGGCTCTTGGGATTTGGGAGAGTTTTGGGAGATGTCTCTAGTGGAGGCGAATGTCCACCCTTTCTCTGCTTGGCAGGTGGAGCTGGCAAAAGGGGAACATTCGGTGGCTCCTGGAAGAGAATCATGAAGGACGCTCTCTTTGTTGACACCCATCACTGGGATCACGGGGTGACTCTTGAGGGCAGCTCTGTTTTCACAGGCCTCTTTTATCCAAAAATTTCCATCTCAGACTTGGGCAAATACACTATTTCCAAAATCAAATTCTCTTCTTGGAAGTGTTGGGGTGAGGGTGAGTTGCTTAGGGACAGACCCAGGTAAAGACCCCTGTTTGTTGTCCACAGTTGTGGTGGGCACCGGGCTCCTGGGAGAAGCTGAGCCCAGGATCCTGATGCAGAGACGGTGGGAGAGGCCCCAAGTCTCAGAAGAGGGCCCCTGAGGAAACTGCAAGTGCTGAACGGAGGCCATTTGCTTCTCAGACGACAGTCAGGCCTATTCCAAGCTGGTGTGGCAGAGGGAGTACTAGCTGTTCCCTTCCTTGAGCTGCTGCCATGGCGAAGTTATGGGGACATTTGTGACAATTTGGGGAAGACCTTTTGATTCAGACAGGATGTATGGTTCTGAATGACCTTTAGGGGGATTAGCTTTCTGACCATCAGGACTTCCGTGCTGCCATGGGAATCCATTAGTGCATTTATTCATCCACTCCTGGATTGATTGTTCCATCCATCTGCCTACTGCCCACCTGTCCATCCATTCTTCCATCTATCTGTCCATTTATTTAGTGAGCATTTATGTAGCATCTTCTGTGTTATCCTCTCATCAGAGATGTAGAGATGGATAAGGCAGTGTTTGCCCTTGAGCTCAGAGGGTCAGCTAAGGAATGCAATTGGAAGTGATGCAGGCAGTAAGGCCTATGGGAATGGAATAAAGCTCCATGCTTAACTCCAAAGGGGAAGTGTTTGGAATGCCACAGGTATGGAGGGAGAGAGACAGTGGGGAAAAGAGTGAGATGCAAGGGAGGCCCTTGGAAGACAATGCTAACAGGTTGCTGCTAGGTTCAAGGAAATTGTTGACTTTGGGCACCCCAGGCCTCTTGTGCCTCATGTCCAGTGGCATCCAAAGTTCAAGATATGGGCCATCCTTGTGTTGTGTCCCCCTGAAAGGGTGGGATGTTCAGGTGTGTGTGCAAAGCAGGTAGAAAGGTTTAGAGTCCCAGGCAGCATTTCAGAATTTGGGCATTATGGAATATTCTCTATTACTTGGTTCTCTTACTTTTTAAAAAATATGTATACATATTCTTTTTTTATTGTTGTTCAAGTACAGTTGTCTTCATTTTTCTACCACCACTCCCTCTACCCTTAGTCCTACCTCCTTTTGGTTTTGTCCATGGGTCTTCGTTTTTTAAAAAGATTTAACATGCTTATTTTTAGAGAGGGAGAGGGAGGGGGAAAGAGAGGGAGAGAAACATCAATGTATGGTTGCCTATCAAGCAGCCCCCACCGGATACAGCTCACAACCCAGGCATGTGCCCTACACTGGGAATTGAACCAGCGACCCTTTGGTTCACAGTCCTATGCTCAATCCATTGAGATACACCAGCCAGGGCTGTCCATGGGCCTTTTACACATGTTCCTTGATCACCTTTTCCCTTTTTTCCCTTGCTATTTCCCCCTCTCCTCTGATTACTGTTAGTTTGTTCTTTATTTCAATGTCTTTCATTATATTTTGCTTGCTTGTTTGTTTTGTTGATTAGATTCCACTTATAGGTGAGATCATATGGTATTTGTCTTCCACCAACTGGCTTTTTCACTTAGCATAATGCTCTCCAGTTCCATCCATGCTGTCACAAAGGGTAGGAGCTCCTTCATTTTTTCTGCTGCATAGAATTCCATTGTGTAAATGTACCATAGTTTTTTGACCCATTCATTTACTGATGGGCACTTAGGTTGTTTCCAACCCAGCTATTGCATATTGTGCTGCTATGAACATTGGGGTCCATGGCTTCTTTTGAATTGGTGTTTCAGGATTCTTAGGGTATAATCCCAGCAGTGGAATTCTTTGACTTGGGAACCTCCTTTTGTCTACAGTGCATGTACTTGGGAAACTGGTGCCTAGTGGCTACTCAGAAAGACTTGCTGACCAGCTGGGGCCAGTTGTGTTATCCTCGTGCCAGGAGGTCAGTGAGGAGGGATGAACAGAAGTCCCAGAACTCAATGGAGCTTTGTCAGCAGCAGCAGGAATGGCAGTGTGCCCGCCTTTTCTCTGGCTCTGTAGTGTCTGCATACGCTGAGAGCTACCTCACAGCTGAAGCTGGAGCTGTCCGTCTTCCTTCCTGCTCTTGCCAAGGAAAACTCTTCTTCTAGCTGTTTCTATAGACATCTCAATGGCAGTGATTCCATGACTCAGGTGCCACAGCTGCCTAGCCATCCCTGACCTATCTTCCTCCCCCACCCCCTGCCTGATGGGGACAGCGTGGGGACCAGATGAATTCATGGGAAGCTCTCTGAGATGTTATGAGGTCTGGCCTGTGTGCTGAGCCTGGCGTGCAGCATGGAAGTAACAAAGAGTTAAATATTTTGGCAGAAAGAAGGCTCTTCATTTTCCAAGGGGAGAACCTTTTTCAGACACCTCAGGTTGGCCTTACTTTAAAGAGGAGGCGGCAGTTTTTAGCACGGGGCTCCAAGCAGAGGGAAGCTAACGGGAGTCCCTTGTCAGGACTCAGGGGAAATTTGGCAGGCAGCATTAATAAAGGCATCTTCCTCCTCTTTCTTTCTTCGATGTAAAATGCCAGGTTACCGTTGGCTAAAATGTTGTAGCATCAGAGCCAGTTAATCCTCTGAGTCCCTATTTTTTATGGGCACTGCGGGAGCTGCCCTGGGTTTCTGTTTCCAGCGGCGGGATATCAGGATTTGTATCCTACGGGATATCCAAAGAATAGTTCTCCTTCCCTTTGATGTTTTTTGGACATCTTGAGGCACTTAGGGGTGCGTTCTCAGGGAAGGTTGGAGGACGGGGTTGCAGGGCCCTCATTATGTTATTAAAATAGGTCCAGAGAAGGAAGACTGAATTTCTTGGGCAGAAAGCTGCATGGCTACGTGGAAGTCTGGTTCCGAAGTCACTCTCAGCCCCAACTTCTTGAACCAAGAGCTGTATTTTATTGCCCTTTGGGCAGAAGCGAGATGCCTTGCTGCCGGTATAACTGTGTCACAGTGGAGGTTGGCGTGGATTGTTTTTCCTGACATTTGGAAAGTCACACCTTAACAAAGTACAATCTAGATTCAAGGAGCATCAAAAAAATTGTCCATAACTTTGCAATTTGTTCAGCAAATCTGCTGCTCCTTTGGGATGATTGTACAACCCCCTTAAGTAGCATTTCTTCTCCTCATCCTTGCTCACCAACCCAACCAGCGTAGCCCAGCCACGGTGATTTTCCTACGGGGCTGCTTTCATCACGCAGCTCAGCTCAAAAGCCTTCGATGGCTCCCACTGCATCCAAAAGAAAGCTCAATCAGCTAAATCAGTCAGACCCTGTCGATCAGTCCTGCAGAGCCCCTCCAACCCCGTCTACCAGGCAAGGAGCCTCCTGTAACTCCAGCAGCCTTCTTACTGTCCCTCTAGTATGCTGGGACCTCCTCATTTCTCCTTCCTGGATAGCGGCAAGGTCCTCGGAGTCCCCATGGGACCCAGGGTAGGGAAGAGGTTGGCTCCAATGCATGGCCCAGCCCAGGGGCTCAGGAAGCAGGTTAACATAGAGCTGACCCAGTAACCTCAACCAGCTCATCTAATAGCCTTGCCTGTGTCCCCCAAGAAAACCATCAAAGAACACCAGAGTTTCATGAGGGACTTTGACTATTTGCAAAGGTGGGGGGCTAGGAGGAGGATTTGGAGAGATCAGGGAGAAAGAAATCAATGGCAAGGAGGGCACGTGGCCAGTGCAGCCCCCAGGGTTTGTGGCTGGGCTGAGGCTCTGGAGGGCAGATGGTGGGAAAAAGGCTGGAGTTGGAGCGGTTTTGTGGACAGTGGGGGCGTGGGCAGGTGCAGGCCAGTGTTGGTGACTGTACCCTGTCCTTTACCATCTTGTCCTGATAGTCCAGGTGGCCCTCCCCAGAGTGTCCCACCCTGCTGTAAGGTCTTGTTCAAATCCTTCCTATTCCCTGAAACCTTCCCAGGTTCTTCACACAGGAATCTGCCTGGGGTCACGCTGTCCTCGCCAAACCTTTCCCTATGTAAGCATGGTGCTTGCTCATGCCTCACGTCCTCACAGCTTGCCGGCACTCAGGGGCCGTTGCCCTGTGCCATGTATATCTGCCTTTATTGTCCTCCCACCTAACAGTGTTGATGGTGAAGGTACTGTGTCCCAGGTACTAAATGCCTCACCTGGCTTCTCTTGTTTATTTTTCATAAGAAATACCCGACGTAGAAGCCTTGGCTGGCGTGGCTCAGTGGATTGAGCACTAGCCTTTGAGTCAAAGGGTTGCTGATTTGATTCCCAGTCAGGGCACATGCCTGGGTTGTGGGATAGAAATACCTGACGTAGAGAAGATTTTCAGGCCTATTTCCTAAAGGAGAACGCTGAGGCTCCAAGGCTGACTGATGTGCCTGGGGTCATACGCTCTAGCATGAAAAGGTGTCAGGTTCTAAACCCAGCCAGCCTCCGAGATTTGCACCCCTACTCACTAGGCTATCTTGTCTCACACCTGGCTAGAGGCACTTCAGAAACGGAAGTCGTTTTGCTGTCACTGCAGTTAGTGTGGTGATTTCAGCATTGAGGCAGATGACATGCTTCTGCTTACTGCTACAACAGTTACAACTGCCACAGCCAAGGCCATGGCCACGGCCCAGCATGGCCACGGCCAAGGCACAGGCTCTGGAGCCACATCCTCGGTTTACATCCCGGCTCTGTCCCTGACTAGCTCTGCACCACTGGGCAGGCGACTTAATCTTCCTGTGCCTCCGTTTCCTCCCTGTGAAAGGTGGTGACAACGGCATGCCTCCTCACAGGGTTGTTGTGAAGGTCAGGCGAGTTGTACATTAAGCACTTTACACAATGGCTGGCATGCAGCAGGAACTCCCCGTGGCAGCCACTAGGACTGTCCTCCTTTCTCTGCCACAGCACCTGTCTGAGCAGGCTCGCCTGAGTGCATCCTGGGGGACAAGGGTCCAGGGTGGTGAGGCCGAGGCCTGGGCCTGAGGAGCTTGTTTGGGGACCTGGAAACACAGGGACGTGAGGACAGCCGCTCTTTCAGAAAATGCCACTGAGAAGTAAGTGTGTGCTCTGGGCAGCAGCCTGGAGCTTGCCCACGATGGGGAACAGGAAGCCAAGCAGTTTTCTAGATACTCCTCGGGGTCTGATGGGGGGAGTGGCTTCTAGGACAGGAAAGGGAGGAGAGGCAGTGCTGGGGAGGAGCTGGGGAGATGTGCGGAGGCTCTGGTACAAATAGACTGAGGGCAGGAGTGGACAGGCCACTGAACACAGAGGGCAGGTGATGGGAGGTGGGACTGCCTCTGGGCAGCGGAGTCAGAGGGAAGACTGACAGGTGTCTCCTGAAGAATTTGGGGCTGTGGCCTTCCACACATGGATGTAAAGCGGGCCAGGCTCAGATGTGGGCAAAAGGCATCCAGACTCAGCGGCACAGTGGGGTTGTGCAAGGACCACAGTCTCCCAATGCCCTAGATTCCCGAGGGAGAGATGAACTCACCCACACTGAACCCTCACAGCCCTTTGAATCTCTCCTGGTGCCGGGGCAGGACCGAGGGCTTTGACGTCAGACAGACCTGGGTTCTAAATCATCGCTCTTCCACCCCAGTCCTGTGGTCCTGGGGTCTTAGGCAAGCTCTTACCTTTCTTTGATGCTCAGTTTCTTCTTCTGTAGAATGGGGATGACAACCCATACTTCACAGGTTTTTATGGGGATTAAATTACATGGCATTTGTAAAGGGTATTGGACAGAGGAGATGACAAATAGAGGTACTTTTGTTCTCCGGTTAAGAATGCTGGGTCTCCAACTGGGGTCCAACTGGCAGTGTCAGCCTCACACAGGAATGTGTCAGACGTGCAAATACTCGGGCTTCATCCCAGGCTTACCAAACCCAAAACTCCAGGTGGGGCCCAGTGCTTTGCGCTTTGAACAACCCACCGGGTGATTCCAGGCTGAGAACCACGGATATGATACGGGCCCAGGGAGAAATGCGAGAACATACGGGCCCAGGAAGATGCTCGGCCCCCGGGGCTGGGACGCAGTCGGTGCCCCGTACCTGAGAGCTTGCTCCCCTTCATCCCTCCTACCTGGGTGAGAGTTTTCCCCGAAGAGGTTAATGCTACTGCAGACCTCCGAGGGGTGAAAGGGCCTTGTTCCCCTGGAGGGTAGACACATTATGACGGCTTCATTTGATTAAAAGGGGATGTTGATCATTAGTTATGACCCAAATTTCTTCTCTCCCCAGCAATCACTCAAAGTGTTCCCAGATGCTTGGGTTGGGGATGGGGGTGGTGGAGGGGGGAGCCTTTGGTTACCTGTGAACAGAACATCCCTTTATAACGAGGACGCTCATGCTCACGGAGACTTTCAGAGAAGTCTAGCAGCCTCCACCCCTCGGGCCTGCCCTGCGTTTGATGGAGTGAATGATTGAAGGGAAACATATGCATTCCAGATTGGACCCGGAGAGCTGGGCTCGGAGAGGCAGCCTGCTTCCAGCGGCAGCCAAGGGGAGGTGGGGGAGCTCTGCAAGTATTTGTGGTTCCCGCGGGGCTAATTATTGACTTTTAGAGGCAAGTAGCCGCCCCAATTTCGGTTAGCACAGTTGTTCGTTACTGCATAATTAAGAGGAAGGGGGAACAGCCTTGGTGGGGAGCGAGGCAACGGGAAGGCCAAATGCAAATAGCTGGGATGCCTTTGTCTAAGGAACACCGGGCAGCAGTCGCCAAGGTCAAATGTTCAGCTCTGGGACACAAAGGGCCCAGGCGCTGAGGCCATGGGCCAACGCGGGTGGGGAGCCGGCTCCTGTTCCAAGGGCAGGGCAAGGAGATGCAGGAAGCAGCCCTGCCTTAGGGCTTCCAGTGGTCTTAAAGGATTACTGCTCCATTTGTCCTAAAATGGGTTTCCTTTTGGAAAAGAATGAGCTTTGCTCCTGAGCTTGGGCTGCAGACGGGAACCTTCCCTCCATAGCGGGAAAGGATGGGCCTCCTGAGGCCTCTGACGATGTGATGGTGTTGGAAGGACATTCGCACATGCTGGGAGATGGACAGAGCTCCACTGGGTTTGCACAGCCCTGACCAGGACCCCGAAGGTGGTCAGGGCAGCGGGGTACCAAAGGTTAAGAGCTCTGTGGGACCCAGCTGCGAGGTGGGAGATGGGGCAGAGGAGCTCTTGCTGAAGGCTCTCATGACAACAGCTCTTTCTTGCTAGGAGCTAATGTGTCCTGAGCCTCTGTGCTGCCTGCTTAAGCCAAGGCAGCGCCTGACCCGCTGAACTGCAGGCCAAGGGGCTGAGAGCCTCGCATACCCTCAGTGGAGGGAGCCCTGGGGGCAGGGTGAGCAGGAAGTGAGGGACCCAACACCCAGGGCAAGGGAAACACTAACTTCATGAACAGAGCTCTTTTACAGTGTGGGGCTCAGAGGGTTCCAGAAATCTTTGGCTTGAAGAAAGCTTGGAAACAGAACAGGGGAACATGACGCCCTGTCCTGGGAGTCAGGGGCCCTGCATTCTAACTTGGCCCAGCCCTTAACTAGCTCTGTGACCTTGAAAAAGTTCTCGCCCTTTTTGGGCCTTACAGCCTCACCTGGAGAACCAAGGAGGGGATGGATGTTCTGAAGAACTTGTTGGAAAGGTTGTGACATGCAGCTGAACGGTCAGGGCTGGGACCACACAGGCCATTGCAAATGGCTTCTAGGAACAAGACTCCAGGGGGAGGGTGGGGAGAGATCTTCAAAAAGAAGTACATTCACCATCGAACCAAGCCTCTGGACCAGTTTTGCTGCATGCAGAGGCATGTCCTCATCTCCTGAATCTGCTCCAGGAGAAAGGTGGGCGTTCGGGGTGTCGGAGGGAGGAAAGGAGTCGCAGGCCCCTGTTGCTGCCCTGGCAGGCCACCACACCCTCGACAGTTGGAAACCACGCTGATTCATTACCTCATCGTTCTGGAGGGTGGGAGTCGGAAATGGGTCTCCCTGGGCTAACAGTGAAGAATCAGCCGGGTTGTAGCCTTCGGGAGGCTCTGGGGAAGAATCTGTGTCCTTGCCTTTTCCAGTTTCTCTAGGCTGCTCCGATTTCCTGGGCCCATGGCTCCGCCCTCCTCCGTGGCCAGCAGCAGTGGGAGGAGTTTTTCTTACTCAGTGTCGCTTTGACACTGACTGTTCTGCTTCCCTTTGCCACATGAAAGGACTGTGGTGGTCACACTGGGCCCACCTGGGTCATCCGGGCTGCTCCCCCCATTTTAAGGTCTGTTGATTGAAGTCACCGTAATCCCATCTGCCGCCTCGATTCCTCTTTGCCCCGCAATGCCATGCAGGGACAGGGTCCAGGAATTAGGACACGAGTGTCTTTGGGAAGCCATTGCTCTGCCCAGTACAGATGCTAATTTGCCAAGAGCAACACCAAACCCAGACTGCCACCCAGGTCCAGGGGCTTTCCCCAGGACCCCTCTTTCCCACAGGAAGGGCTGTCACTGTGCTGTTGGACACCCCAGGCCTCTGTGGGTGCTCAGTGCTGTTGACACCTGGAGAGGAAACGTCCACAGGTTGAAGGGGGCTTTCATTCAGATGTCACCTTTTCTTGGGTGGGGTCAGGTGGGAGAATGGAGGTAGGGAGGTCCAAATGGCAGGCGAATTAAGTCCATTCATTCCACAAAGAGAGACTCATAACAGACCCATTGAAATCTGTTAACTCTTTCCCTGCTGTGTGAGGCTTACCTCCCTTTAAAATGTCGACAACTCAAAAACAAGGGTTCTTTTCCTCCGCAAAATTTATTGTCCGAGAGATGCCATAAAAGGTTTCCTGGACTCTGGGACCCTCTTGCCTCTCAAGCCTCTTTTCTAGTTTTTTTTTTTTTTTTCATTAGAATTTCACTTTCAGGTTTTGTTTGTTTATTTTTTTCTTCTGTGTGGCTAATTTCCCTCGCAGTGCTCCATTGGACAATAGAAGCTTCAGTAAGTTTGTACAGTAATTTGGCTTTCTCTTCACCTAATTAAAGTATCAGACATTCCTAATGGGGTGGTAGCCAGGGGGAATGTCACCCATTAGTCGCTGCTGGGGAGGACCCTGTCACTCAGTTTCCACGCTGAGGGCTGGGGGACTTCTAGCTCAAAAAGCTGGGCTCCTTTCCCACTGGCTTTAGATGGTACTTTTGGGGAAACTGTCCAATGTCCCCCAGGGACCTCTTGGATCCCAGTCCAAGCCCATTTTTACACAGCTGGGTAAATCTGAGAGCTTCTTTAAAAAAAAAATGCCCTAGGTTGTATTGCAGTTGGGGTAGACTATTTCTTTCTTTCTTTTTTTTTTTTTTAAAGATTTTATTTATTTATTTATCTTTAGAGGGGAAGGAGAGAGGGAGAGGGACATCAATGTATGGTTGCCTTTTGTGCGACCCCTACTGGTAGTTAGCCTGCAAGGAACCGGCCTGCAACCCAGGCATGTGCCCTGACTGGGAATCGAACCGTGATCCTCTGGTTCGCAGGCCTGCCGCACTCAATCCACTGAGCTACGCCAGCCGGGCTTAGACTATTTCTTTTTAGGAGAAGAAATGACATGGTCTGAGTGTGGGGGCCAGTGGGGCCTGGTTTTGAGGGACTTTGACCTCTGAATTTTAATCTTCCGGTTTGCTGGTGTGGGCTGCGTCCATGGCATGGTTCTTGGGCCAGGGACGTCCCGGTGCTCTTGTCATCCCTGGCTCTCTCCCTGGTATCCCAGGGACAAAACGTAAATGAAGGATCTTTGGTCTAAGAATTCTGCAGTTTCGCTCTCACTAAAACTCAGTTGGGGTCTCTTTTTAAGTCAGAAGTTCATTTCTACAGGACAGCTATCCCAGCCAATAGAAATACAGTGTGAGACATGTAGGTAGTTTAAAATTTTTCTAGCAGCCCCATTGAAAAGTAAAAAGAACAGGTGAAGTTAATTTTAATAATATATTTTATTTAACCCAATATATCCAAAATAGTCATGTCGACATGTAATCCGTACAAAAACATTAACGAGATATTTTACATTCCTTTTTTTGTATTCAGTCTTCAAAATCCAGGGTGTATTTTATACTTAGAGAGCACATTTTAATTCAGATGCTAAATTTTCCTTGGCAATACTTGATCTGGATTTAGAGTTCATAAAATTGAGTGTTGAAAAGGTGGATTCTCATACCCCAAATTGTTCCCAGCACACTTAAAAGTTTTCCGATAACTGATTCAAGTATCAGTTTTTAATTCTGAATTCATTAAAATGAACTAAAATTGGAAGTCCAGCCCCTCAGTGGCAGTAGCCATGACTCAAGGGCTCCCTGGTGCGTGTGGCTGGTGCCTGGACTGGACAGCTCACATCTGGGGTGTCCTCAACAAGCCCCAACGTGAACGTGTGATTTGGGGCTGGGAGGCTGTGGCAGGGGACAGTGAGCCCTCCCCACCCCACTTGGTGTGGCTACCACAGCAATTCTGAGCTTGGGCCTTGCTAGGGAGGCCTGAGTCCTGCTCCTGAGGCGTTCATTCTCTTTTGCACAATCATTAATTCACACATTCGATAAAATTAATTGAGCCTGGATATTGCCGTGTGTTAAACAGAAGTGACTTAGCTTACTGAAGTGTAGGAGGGGCAGAGGATACGGAGGCAAACAAATAAGCAGGATCATTTCATATAGTGAGGAGTGCAATGAAGAAAATGGGTGGGCAGATGGAGCGGGAACGTCCAGAGGATGGTCAGGGAGGCCTCTCTAAGGATGGGTCCCCACAGCAGACTGAGGCTATGTGCAGGTCTGAGGGCATGAGCATGCCAACCAGAGGGAGGAGTCGGTGCATTTTGGGTTTTGGAAAAGCAGGAGGCCTAGTGTCTGGGGCCCGTGAGCCCCTTACAGGATGCTAATGTCTTCAGCCACCCATGAGCCAGCCATCCCTCATCCTCTAGCTCCGAGAAGCAGCATGGAGGGGCACCTGCACACTCAGGCTCTAGATTTGAATTGCCTAAGTTCAAATCCCAGTCCATCCACTAGCTATGAACCTGTGGGCTGTTACTTCACATTTCTGTGGCTCTGTTTTCACATCTGTAAAATGGGGATACTAACCCTGCCTATAGGGTTGCTGTGAAGATTAAATATGCTATTACAGGTAAACATCTGGCAGATTTCAAGTGCATGGAAAAATTGGCTGTCGTTATAGTTCATTCATCAAAAGTGTTCTGCATTCTGGCTGAGCCCCATAGACCAATCACAGTTCTAGAATGAAGATGGATACATAAGAGAGTTAGTGGAGGTCAAGTTTTGTTATCTGTGTTGACCACCGGCTCTGGCAGCACCCTCTCCCCAGTGACAGCTGCCACAGTGTAAGCTGAGAAGGTACCGCAGGAGGGCACAGAAAGGGTGCCCAGAATCCAGGTAGGAAGGTGCTGCCTGAGTTCACTCTTCAGGTGGTCCAGGAGCAGATGCGGGTGTGATGGAGGGCTGGGTGGGGAGGGGGCGAGAGGATCAGCTCTTCTTAGCCTGAAGTCCCAGTCTTGTCCCGAAGGCCCAGGGTAGGCCCCTGAGTCCATCTAGTTTCTCCCAGTCACTTGTTTGTTGACAGGTTATCATAGCAACAGGGGAGGCACAGAAAAAGTTAATTATTAGTACAGAACAAAATGGAACGATTTGGAATTTAGTTTACAATTAATTAAAACTCTGTCTCTAGTGATTCTCCCAGATCCTGGCTGTTTTCTTCAGCCTCGGGGTATCTCTGTCTCCTGTCTCAGAGAATAAGATGACTTAAAAGCAAACTCAGTCCAAGATTTAGGGAAACAGTGATCTCTCTTTCCCACACAGAATGCATCTTGAGGGAAGACCAGTCTCCTGGGAACCAGGGGCAATTCCGCTGCTGCTTAGGCAGAGCCGGCCGGGGTAGGGCTGTGAGGAATACAGATTGTCATCATCACTTTGTTTTGAAAACCCCATCAAGGCTCTTCTGTGTTCGTCACTGCCAGCTGAGCGTTCAGAATGTCCCAGAGATTAGGAAGAAGCCTGGTGAAGAGTTTTTTCCAAGATGCTAATTACCAGTGCATGTGACACTTAGAACTTTGGTCAGGCGCACAGCCAGGCATGAGACTTGGAAGGGAAGGCCTCATCCAGCCCTGGTGCTAGCTCTGGGTCTGTGGCTTGGGAGGAAGACCAATGGGGCCCACAAAGACTCAAAAACAGAAATGTGGATCTGAGAATTAGAGGCAGAGACCTCACCTCATACGCACCGGGATGTAGCTGGGTCATTTGCTCACTTATTTGTTTGTTAAACAGATGTCTAATGAATGCCTACGACCTGCTAGGCACTGCTTAGGCCTTGAGGATAGAGCCCTGAGCAAGAGAGGCAGAGCTTCCTGTCCTCCATAGGTGCTGTGTTTAAGTTGGTGGAATGGCAGGATACACAAGCAACACACAGTCTATCAACCATTGATATGAGCTCCAATGGAAAATAAAATGAGGCAATGACTGGAGAGTGTTGGGTGTATGTACCCATTCAACTGTAGACTGGATGGCTGGAGACAGCCTTACTGAGAAGTTGGCCTTTGGGTAAAGACCCAAAGGAAGAGAGTGTGTGGATCACAGATATCTCCGAGGAAATAGCATCCAGAAGAAGAGAGCAGCAGGTGCATAGACCCCCAGGTAGGACATGCCTGGTGTGTTCAAGGAACAGCAAAAATGCAGATGTAGCTAGAGGGGTAATGGGGCACGGTTGGGTGGGAGACAGGTTGTCTCAGGCCATGTAAGGGTTTTAGCACTGTGTGAATGAAGAGAACTTCTTCCGAGCAGAGGGGTGACATGGTCTGCCTTGGATTTGTAAAGGTTGAATTCAGTGGGAACGGAGAACCCAATCTGTAACTGTGGTCCTTCAGGTAGGAGAGGATGGTGGCCCACACTGGGGCTGTTCGCAGTGGGTGTGGTGGGAAGCATCCCGTCCACACATTATTTGAAGATTGAGCTGATACCATCAGGAGTTGATGTTGGGTGACTCCAGGACTTTGGGCTTGTGTATTAGTTAGGGTTCTACTGAGAAACAGAACCAATAAGATGTGAGGAAATGGATTCATAGGAGGTGGTGTGGGTGGGCAAGTCTAAAATCTGCAGAGTAGGCCATCCGGCCAAAGACCCTGGGGAGAGATAAAGCTGCCGTTCAAGTCTGGAGGCCATCTGCGGGCAGAATTCCCTCTTGTTTGGGATTGGTCAGTCCTTTCTTTCAGTCAAGACTTCCACTGACTGAATAAGGCCCACCCACATTAGGTGGGGCAATCTGCTTTATTGTAATTTCAACGTTAATCTCACTCAAAGAATGCCCATAAAGAAATATTCAAAATAATGGTAGACTGTTTATATGGGTGCCATGGTCTAGTCCAGGTGACACATAAAAGTAACCCTCACAGCTTGGTGGGTAGAAGAGCCATTTAGCGAGAAGGAGAAGGCTTTGGGGGAGCCAATCCTATCGCAGGGTAGGCAAGGAGTTGGCTAGGGGCACTTTAAATTGAGATGCCTATTACTGTATTTTGCCACATATAATGTGCGCTTTTTTACCCAAATTTTTGAAGGAAAAATGAGGATGCGCATTATACATGAGTATAATGACTACTGACCATGGGTATAATAATGGGTGTGATAATCTTGTGTTTAATTTGCACAAAAACATGAGTGCACATTATACATGGCGAAATAGGGTAGCCTTCCAGATGTCTAAGTAGGCAGCTGAGTATCTGGGTCTGGGTTTCAGCAAAGAGGACCGGAAGGGCATAGATAATTGCAAGCCATTAACTGTCAGAGATGGCATTTAAAGCTATGCAGAAGAAAGCATAGCCTTCTGGTGACATGCCACCTTCTTACGGGGAGGTCAGTGCCCAGGTCCACCTTCCTGGCCAGAGGAGGCCATGCTGCTTCAGCCTCTGGGCTCCCTGAGAGTTTTGGGCTCTGCCAGAGATAGTGGCTGAAGGGGGTGAGTTACTCCTGCAGTCACTGGTGGGGTTGGAGGGACCTCTAAGAATCTGTGTGCTCAGTTTGAAATTCTCAGGCCTGAGTTCTGAGTGGTGGCTGGTGGTTCTCAGTGTCCTTTATTCACTCACTCAGCGCCCTCCTACTGAGTACAGGCTCAGCTTCATGTTTGCCATGTTCCAGGGAAACACACACAAGGCATTGTTTAGTGGGGCAGACACGAGATGTGAGTGAAATGAGGTGGGCAAGGGGAAAATGCATGCTAAGTGGGGGAATGCAAAGGGCCGTGTTCCCGAGGGAGCTCAGCTTGCTCAGCTGCCCTTTGGCTCAGAACCCAGCTCTTTCCTTGCAGCTGCCGTCTACCTCGACCTGCTCCTCATCACTGACCCCCTTTCCAAGTGTTTGTCCACTTTCTGGCTAGCAGCTCCATGCCAGGCACCTGGGCCGTCCTGCCTGCCTTGCCTCTTGGCTCTCGGACCACATACCCCTAATTGGCTGGCCTGGATTGATAAGTGTTAGGCCTGGGCTCATTCAAGTGAGCTCACAGCAGATCTCCTTCTCCCCAGAGAGCTTGTTTCCTTCCTTTTGCACAGAAATTACTCATCGGCAACCAACCCCAGAGTCAGTGATAGTGAAAAGCTTGAGGGTATCCCTGGCCTGAAATAACAACTTTTGGAGGCAACTGGAAAATTGTTTTATGCCTTGTTTCAAGGTTTTTATGAACTGAACTGTGAGCAGAGCTTGGAGTGGAGGCTACAGCCTGGGTGGCAGAGACTTTGAGACCATCTGACCTTGTCTCAGGTGCTGTTCCTCCCTAGTAATTTTGCCTTTATTTCTTCAGGCCAAAGCCGTGAGCTAACTCTCCAAACCTGGTCAGCCTGGGAACTTTGTCACTGCATTCAAATGCCCTCTCCTATGGCTGCGCCCAGGACCATATGGCTCGGGCATTTTCACCCCTGAGTGCCTGTGTCCTCCCTCCTGGCCTGGTAATCTTGCTAACATTTCAAGGGTAATTTCATCCATCTGCCCCTGATGCCTGTATCCCATGCGTGCCTGATGGAGCTCAGTTGCCAAGATTTCCCCTGGAACTGGTTCCTAGCAGACCCCAAAGGGGTCCCAAACCAGAGGGCCCTCTAAACTTTCTGGTCGAGGTGCTTTCTACCTGCCTGCTCAGGCAGTGGCCTCATAGAGACGTCAAGGCAGGCTCTCATTGTTGGGGACACTACAGCCCAGAAGAGGTTCCCAGTCGGAGAGAGCAGGGCTCAGGCTTACACAGGAGCCTGTGAGTCACAATGGACCAGATCAGGCAGGACACTGAGGGGACACTGGGAGAGCTTGCTGGGGCTGCTGCCACCTTACTTAAGCTTCATTCTTGATGTGATGTCCCTTCTTCTGGCCCTGCCTGCTCCTCTCCAGCATGTTGTCCCTTGTGCTGGTACCCTGGGGCAAGGGATGTGCAAAGAGGTAGAAATGGGGAGATGGCAGCGAAGATGGGGAAGGACGAGACCCAGTGCTGTGGGTCCAGTCCAGACTCTGGAGTTGGCCTATTGCCAGAGAAGCTGCTGTCAGCTCTTGCAGGGGGTGGGTACCTGCTGTGCATGGCGAACATTTCCCTGCTCTGCTCTTACAGGAGGGAGACCGCTGTCCTGTTCCTAGGTCTGTCTGCTTTCAGCTCTTTTAAAAGAGCTGAAAAGTCCTAAGGCATTTTTAAAAGTTTTAAAAACCAATGGGATTCAGTGTAAAGAAGCTCTTCCAAATGTGGTGAGAGGCGGTCTGACTTGCTGAATGGATGTTTACATCTTGCGGTGTGAGCAACAAATTTGATCTCAAGTGCCCAAACCACTTCCTTGGCTGGTGGGCACCTAACTCTGCTGCCAACCAGGGCACTGCATATACTCCTTTGACCCGATCTTGTACTTGACCTCAGAATCTCTCTCCTTCCCCCTCAGGCTCTCCCAGCAGCCTGAACTTGACCACATATCCTTCCCAGGAAGTCTGGCTCAGCCCACTGGATCAGAATGGGATACAGAAGGCACATGTGTGTGACCTGGCCAAGGGTGTGGGGTAGAGATGGCATCTGGAGCTTGAGCTCCACCTCCATGGTGCCCTGTCCCAGGCATGGCACACAGTGGGTTCAGAATATGAGTCGAGTAGGTGGACAACTGGGACATAGGAAGTCTCCTTCTGTCCACCTGGTTCTTGGGGGACACTCTGCTGTAAAGCAGGTAATGCTCACTTGTCCCAAGATGCCTCAGGACGCTTGGCAGTAAACACAAAGGAGACAGAGAGCAGCAGCAGAAAGAGACACGGTTGGAGCCACAGACAGTCCAGGGCCACTTGAATGACCAGGTGGGAAAATCTGAGAATGGTGCCTGAAACAGAGGAAGGGCTTGTTAAGCAAATAAGACCTGCAGTAAGACAGGACTGGGTCTAAGTGTGACCTCCACTTCTTACCTGCTGTGGACCTGGTGGACTGCTTAACCCCTCTGCGTCTCACGTTTGCCATCTACACTATGGGACTAATAATCCTGATCCTTCTTCTCCCCAAAGCTGGATGCAGAGTTCAACGTGAGCTCATGAACATTTGTGAACTCCTAAGCGCTTGTTCGGGGATAATAGGGATATTCTCCTCTTGCTAACTGTCGACGTGAATGAATGGTTGGCCTCCTGAGCTGAGACCTCACTTCTAAGTTTTCTGGGTACCGGCTTTTTGTTTTTTATTTTTGTACTCTCATCCAAAGACGCGCTTATTTATTTTGGAGAGGGGGGAAAGGGAGGAAAAAATGGGAGAGAAACATTGATGTAAGAGAAATGTTGGCCCGTTGCCTTTCATACGTACCCTGATTGGGGACCAAACTTCAGCCTAGGCATGTGCCCTGACCTGGAGTGGAACCTTCACCCTTTTAGTTTATGGGATGATGTCTGATCTACTGAGCCACACAGACTGGGGCTTCTGGGTGCCAGTCTTTGCCTCCTCCATTGCCTCCTTTCTTCTTGTCCTTGACCTTTTCTCTTCTGCATTTCTGCCAAGAGCTAAAATTCTAATTATTTACTAACACGTCCCCAGGACCTTCCAGAGTGCCACGGTGGGAGCAGGGCTTTTGTCATGGGGCACAGTGGGAAGGAGGAGGTGGATCGAATATCGGTCTCTCCTGCACAGAGAGAGATGTCACGGCTGCCGGTGGGCGGTGATGCTGGTGTTTTGACACGTGTCAGGTGGTTTTGATTCCGGAAGGTGCACATCATGGCAGTGGCACATGTTTGCATAAATCAGAACCAGCCTGAGTCTGAGCTCCTTCTCACAGCAAACAATGGGGCTTCTCTTCTGCCTCTTCCCGAGTTTCCTGTCTGCCTGCTCACCGGGGCTGAGCCTCTGAGCTGGAGCAAAGCCACCCTCCTTGTCCTTCTCTGGGACATGAGTCTTCTCAGAGGGCATCCTAGGGTGGGAGAGGTGTTGTGTAGGTGCCTGGCAGAACCAGTTCCCTTCTGTGGGTGCTAAGCACAAACATAATTATTTCTGACACCTCAGAGCAGAAGCCATTCAGAAAGCTGGGAATTCTATGTATCTTCTTTCCTCCTCCTCCTCCTCCTCCAGGACAGCTGCTTAAACAGCTCCTACCAACCAACATTTGCAGAGATTTGCAAGGGCATTGGAGACGCCGACAGGCTCAAAAACAAGCAGCCGAGGGGTCCGTGTCGGATCTGTGCCTGTCGAGCTTACAGGGCCACTGAGCGCCAAGTGGAATGAATGCTTGGGTCGTTTTTCCTAAATATGGGACTCCAGACTCAATCCACTCCTGAATTTTTTAGCTTCAGAGTTATTTCTGGAAACCACTACCATCATAGACAGTGGCAGCCCTTATCAGGTTAACCCACTTCTCACACTAACATTAATCGAACTCCTGCTCCTTGTCCTGTCCCAGGACCACAGTGTGACGGAGTCTAGGTCCCAACGTTCAGAAATTCTTCCTCTGGCAAGAGACAGTCTACAAGTTCATTTTGACATAGGTGATTTTTTAGGAGGAAGATGGGCCCAGGAATGCGGCAGGACAGAGGAAACACACTTCTCTGGGGGGTGGGGGGCAGGGTGGCCTTGGAAGCATCCCTGGAGGAGGCAGGCAAAGACCTCATGTGTGTAAGATGAAATGGCGCTAGCAGAAGGCAGTGGCCGGCTGTCCTGGTTTGCTTGGGAATGAGGGGTTCCTGGGGACATGAGGCTTCCATACTGTCGATGAAAGGATAATATTGACCAGGTGTTTCATCATCAAAAGGGATTTATCTGAGCAAAAGGAAGAGGTGCAACCCAGTGTGTGCAGACATGGCAAGCCACGTGCACGCTCTGTCTGGGGTGCCAGCATGGGGGGTATTTATAGAAGGGGAGAGGAAGTTAGGGGAAAGGGGACGTTAGAACCATAGAGCCTTATTATAAACATGGAGTTCTTCCTGTAGGGTTTTGGGTGCTCTCACGGTGATATAGGCAAATTGCTGTGAGTCCCAGCTCCCCCAATAGACCCTCCTGACTGAGTGTTTTCTTAGAGCTCTAGTTAGTCTTTATCAGCACTAAGACAGAGACGGTCCTGAGCACACTGGGATGGATGGCCAACCTAGGTAGTGAAAGGACCAAGACTTTCGGTCTGGAAAAAGCTGGGCTTGAATCCCAGCTCTGCTACTTAAAAGCTGTGTGACCCTGGGTCAATTGTTTAATGACTCTGGACCCTAATTTCCTTACCTGAAATATTACTACATATAATTACACACACATGTGCACATATATGTGTATATACACATGTGTGTATATGTATGTATGCCTAGCAGAGTGGTGTCAGCAACAGGGGGTCATTTAGATGGAGAAGCAGCATTTTCAGATGCCAGGCAGCACAGGTGTGGAGCCGAGTGTGAAGAACGGTGTGGGAAGAGTGAGAGGTTGACTGGAGATAGAAGCAGGAGCCAGATCATAAAGGGTCTGAATAGCATCCTGAGGAATTTAGATGCTCCCTGCCTTAGGTCACCGGTTAATCACTGAATCAATGTTAGAAGAAGAGTAAAGCAATCCGACTCTTGCCTTAGAGTGGTTATCCTGGGAGCAGAGGGGAGAACAGAGTAGAAATTGAATCTGGACAAGGCCAAGAGGGTAAGAATGATGAAGTGAAGTGATCGGGACCAGGAATATAACATATTCTGAGAAAAACAGCTGGGTTGAGAACTGCAGAGGAGGCCATCAGCCAGCCACAAATCAGGCCGGAAATCCCAGAGGTTAAAAGTGACAGGCACATCATCTTCTGAGGGTGCTGCTTGTGGCTTGTGGCTACATGCTGGGCGGGGCTGGAAGGCCATATGCTTTCTAAACAGATTCAATACCTAGGAAACTGTGTGCCTGAGTATGACCTCATGAGCTCCTTGGGATATGCTTCGGGTCCTCTGGCCAGTCGGCAGGTTCTTCCTGTCTTTGTTCCTTCTTCGCGGGCTCCATCCTGCACGGGAGGCTTCTTGCCAGTGCTTTGAGGGCTCATCGTCTCCATGGTGATGGAAAATGGTGTCCCAAACACATGACCTCACCCTGTGGTTATGCAAAAGAGTGTGATGGAGCAGGGAGTTTTGGGGGTTTGATGAGTCTGGTTGGGATAAGAAACCCTGTGGATCCGATGCCTGTGAGTGGGTCTCCAGGCCCTCGGAGAGGATGCACTGGCCCGCATCAAGTAACCGGGGCCGGACTGCTGAGGGTGGTCTCAGTCTCCTCAACAACTGGGAACTGGGACAGACTTTCTGTAGACAATAGCAATCGAAAGAAGTTATAAAAGAGAGTTGATTGAATTGGCTGATCTTATATAAATAAGTTTTGTGTTTTTTTGGTACATAAACAATTCAATATGTGAAAAGGCAAAGGACAAACTGGGGTAATTATTTACGATAAATGTAGCCTACAGAGATACCCTTAAGACATAAGAAGATATCTCCTTATTCATGAGAGAGAAAGAGTTGCGACCCAGTTCCTGCAGATATGCCAAGCTACGTGCACACTCTTCCTTATTCTTAATGTGTTGGAAAATTTTAAAAATTCTAGTCATCAAGAAAAAAAAACAACCTCAGTAGAAAATGTAACAAAGGATTGAACCAGAATATTTATAGAGAAAAAAGTTTCATTCATGCACCCATCCTTTCACTAGTTTATTGAGCACTCACTACGTGGCAAGCCCTATTCTAGTATTGGAGACATAGCAGTCAGCAAAACAGACACATATCCCTGCTCTCATGGAGTTCAATGCTCCCTGCTAATGTTCTCTATCTTCTTCTAGTTGTTTTTATATTACCTTAATTTCAGATAAACTTTTTACTCATCTGGAATTCTTTTCTCTTAAACTGAATTGAGAATTTATTCTCCCCCTCAAAAGTGAAACAATCTACCCCAGCCATCAATTAATCAATCCTTCTCCTCCTTACTGGTTAATGATGCCCCTTCATCAAATAATAAATGAATAAATGATCATGTTTGGGACCATATACTCCATCCGAGTGAGTTATCTGGCAGTTCTGATGGTAGTTCTGTACTATTTTTATTGCTGTGGCCTTATGCTGCGTCAGATACTGCGGGCTACACTCAGTGGGGGGATGGACACGAAGACAGGGCAGTTGCTTTCCCCACGAGATGGCACTCACAGTTTCATTTAACTTCTTACCTTAATGTGAAGCTTTAGTCATTTTTGAACAGTCACAGAAGAAGATGTATGTTGCACAATTTCCAAAGCTGATCTCAAGGATTATCCTCATGTTTCACATCCTATCATGTTTCTCAAGCTGGCATAGTTTCCTCTCTCAGAAGGTAGATCTTTACACGTGGACGGAGCTGGCAGGGACTCTGGTCCCCTGTCCCCTCACTCGGCCGTGGTGAGGGAGTGCCGCCTTGTGCAAGCGCGTCCTGGGACCCCCACTTTCCCCTCCTGCTGGGCAAAGCTCTTCTTTTTTTGAAAAAGGTGTTTGGAAAGGAATTTGAAAAATATTCCGTTTCCCCCAGAAACCTGATATTCCTTCAATTCTGCTTTTATGTCTTGCTAAATGTTAAAAAATGTTTTTAAAAGACCTTATGTGTTTTCTCATTAAGATTATTTTAGGTTTATTATTATTCTTATTTCATTGCTCATTTAAATTGTGAGCAATGTTTTTGCAGAATCATGTTTTTGCATTGTATTTTGTATTAACTATTAACTATTTCTTATATATAGTTAACCTGTAGATTTGTGTATTTTTAACTTGGAATTGCTCACTTTACTAAATTGCTATTTGTTTTGCTAGTTTTTCTCTTGGGATTTATTTATTTATTTTTTGGTAGAATATAATATCTTCTGCAAATGGTGATCATTTGATCTGGATTTAAAAAAATACTGCATTTCTGTTTTGTGCTATTGTCTAGAAATAGAAAATGTACAATCCTGATAGTGGTTAAGAAGTCAAACTTGCCTTTTTTCTAATTTTAGCAAAACTGCCCCTATTAGTTCACCATGAACAGGGTGTCAATTACTGGTGTAAATTCACACATATTAGGTTGCTAAGTGTTTTTTTATTCATAAAACAGTATTACATTAAAAATATGTCCTTAGAATCTCTTATGGCTTTTTTCCCCTGTGGTGTATTGATGTGGACTAAAGTATACTTCCAAAACTTAAATCATCATTACATTCCAGGGATAAACACAGTATTAGTCATCTTAAATTATTCTTTTTTAAAAATATTTAATTTATTTATTTTTAGAGGGAAAGGGAAGGAGAGAAGGAGAGAAGTACTAATGTATGGTTGCCTCTCATGAGTCCCCTGCTGGGAACTGGCCTGCAACCCAGGCATGTGCCCTGACTGGGAATTGAACTTCGATCCTTTGGTTCGCAGGCCNTAGACCTTATGTGTTTTCTCATTAAGATTATTTTAGGTTTATTATTATTCTTATTTCATTGCTCATTTAAATCGTGAGCAATGTTTTTGCAGAATCATGTTTTTGCATTGTATTTTGTATTAACTATTAACTATTTCTTATATATAGTTAACCTGTAGATTTGTGTATTTTTAACTTGGAATTGCTCACTTTACTAAATTGCTATTTGTTTTGCTAGTTTTTCTCTTGGGATTTATTTATTTATTTTTTGGTAGAATATAATATCTTCTGCAAATGGTGATCATTTGATCTGGATTTTAAAAATACTGCATTTCTGTTTTGTGCTATTGTCTAGAAATAGAAAATGTACAATCCTGATAGTGGTTAAGAAGTCAAACTTGCCTTTTTACTAATTTTAGCAAAACTGCCCCTATTAGTTCACCATGAACAGGGTGTCAATTACTGGTGTAAATTCACACATATTAGGTTGCTAAGTGTTTTTTTTATTCATAAAACAGTATTACATTAAAAATATGTCCTTAAAATCTCTTATGGCTTTTTCCCCTGTGGTGTATTGATGTGGACTAAAGTATACTTCCAAAACTTAAAACATCGTTACATTCCAGGGATAAACACAGCATTAGTCATCTTAAATTATTCTTTTTTTAAATATTTAATTTATTTATTTTTAGAGGGGAACGGAAGGAGAGAAGGAGAGAAGTACCAATGTATGGTTGCCTCTCATGAGTCCCCTGCTGGGAACTGTCCTGCAACCCAGGCATGTGCCCTGACTGGGAATAGAACCGCGATTGTGTGGTTCGCAGGCCCGTGCTCAATCCACTGAGCTACGCCAGCCAGGGCTTAAAATTATTCTTTTAATAGCCCGTGGCTCTGATTTTTTTAAATTTGAGATTTTTGCATCTATACTCATAAGATTGTGTGTGTGCAGATGTATATATGTGTTTATACATGTATAGCATTACATATGTTATGTGAAATTATGTATGTAGTTGTATATTACATTTGCCACGCTTTTCATAAAATTATGTTAGCCTTATGAAAAGAATTGGGACATTTTTAATTTCTTTCTCTGCTCTAGAACAACTCACCCATAAAATTGAGCTCCAGAGCCTTTTATCGAATAATTCTTCTACATTTTTGTTCAATTTATTTCATAGTTAATGATCTATTTAGAGAATATATTTCTTGAACCAATCTTGCTAACTGTTATCTTTCTAGAAAATTGTCTATTTCATCAAGACACCCACAGTGATAACCATAACTCTTCCTTCTGAGCATTCTGGCCATGGGTGGGGGGGCCCGATTTTCCTTGGTGCATCTGAGGTAGGTCAGACATTTCAAAAGATGGTAACTGATGACTGAAGGAGAACAGCAGGAGAAGATGACACGAAGAATTCCAGAAGCACATTCTCCAAGTTCATGGTTTCTGGTCCCTACCATCTACCTTCTAGTCCTGAAGGGCTGGCAGTTTCTCAGACACCTTGTCTGAAGTTCACAGTTTGTAGTTCTGGGCAGACTCTGACCAGAAGATTCCATTTTAATCCTGGAATTACCTACTAGACATCTTGACATTCTTGTGGCCAAGGCCATGTGCCAGAGGCTCTCTGAGCCTCTCTCCTCGGCCCTCCTTCCTTCATCTCTGGGCTTCAGCGTGAGGGCACCCCTCTGCCTGGAGGTGAGAACAGCCCCATTCACCCAGAGAGGTTTGCCCCGGCGCAGACCCAATCCTGCCTCCAGATACTTAGCTACATACTGAACACAGTAACGGGGGTGCTTCTTTCACAGCAAAGGAGAATGGTGTTGTATTTATAATCAACCATTGTTTGTTCCTAAGAAGGCAAATCTTAATTGAGGATTTTGATAATATTCCAGTTCATTGTAAAGTTTATATACAACAGAGGCAAGGGTTCCAGATTATTAGGGCAAGCCAGTAGTGTTTGGGAAAAAAAAGTTCTAGTTTATGGCCAACTACCCCTCAATGGATCTTCATTATTCAAACACCAGTTCATACTTCCTCAGCCTGGAGAGACGGGAGAGGAAGGTGTTCTCGAGCCAGACAGATACTGGTTGAAATGGAGATTTTGCTCAGAAACTGGCAGAGGGGGAGGAGACCTAGGGGTCTGGGGATTTGACCCTCATATGGAAGGCCCCAGTTGCTGGGAACCCCCAGAACAAGAAGGCTAAGTTCAGGCAGCGAATTGGAATTGCTGTGGTATCAGAGAAGCCTCATTAGGAGGATCCCTCATTCAGGGATCCTGGAAGATGGAGGGGGATTTCAAACCATCTGGTCATCAGGGTCAGACTCCAAGCCACTGCCGAGAAGAGCTGGCCATGGCCAGTGAGCTTAACCTCAGAAAGAGAGCTTGGATTTCTCATTCACACAAGGAGTTCCTTGTAGGGAGGACTGTGCCTTCAGTTTCTACCCCTTCTCCTCTAGATGGACATTTGTCAGTGTTCAATACCAGGGGCAAAGTCTCCAACCAGCCTGGACCTGGGCAACCAATTGAACTCAGAAACCTGAAATAAAATCTGCCCCCGGGGCTGCCCAGGGACAGCAAGCAGTCTCTGGTGTGAGCCCTCTTCTCCATGCCCACCTGTCCTTCAGTGGCTAGGTCAAGGTCCGGCCTGTTCAGGAAGCTGCCCTGATCAGCCAGTCCAAAGGGATCTCCTCTTTCCTTAAACTCCCCAGGCATTGGCTTTGTGCAGATCTCTGGCTGTCATACACTCCATAAATACACTTAGTAAGTGTTGAGATGGCGATGAAAAACCGAATCAAGGTTTACCCCTTCTGAGGTGGCCTGGCTTTCAGGAAGAGGCTTTGGGGCTCAGGGGCAGGTCTAGACCACAGTGACACTCCCCCTGAGATTACCTTCATTCACACTCCCTCACATGGCTCCACCTTTTGCTCAGCTGATTTCAGGTACCTGCCCAGGAAGCCCTATTCTGCCTTCTGAGTGGCTTCTCTGGGCCCACCTAGCATTTCTGTCTCTGGACAAAGCCAGGTAGCTAAGGCCTGTGTGTCTGCCACTCACACTCAGCACGAAGTGGGATGGGCGGTGTACAAGAAGAATTGTCTTTTGTGTATGCTCAATGCAGGCAGGTCAGTGCAGCCCCAAACCCAGCAGGTCTGTGTTTCTAGGGCTCAGTGTTTTATGACCGAAACAGCCCAGATGGAAGCTCGGCCTACTACCTCCTGTATGACTTTGGTCCATCCCTTCCTCTCACTGCGCCTCTGTGTACCCATCTGTAAAGCAGGGGTGTTAGACCCAACAGTTGGAAGTTCTTTCTTCTCCAAATGTGACTCACATTTGGACTGACTGGGTGGAGAGACAAAATATGAGGTGTGTTTATTTGCTAAGACTACAATAATAAAGTACCACAGACTGGGTGGATTAAACAACACAAATTTATTTACTCACAATACTGGGGACTAGAAGTCCAAGATCAAGGTGCTGGTAGGTTTTGGTTTCATTCTGAGGACTTTCTCTTCAGCTTGCAGATGACCACCTGCTTGCTCTGTTCTCACATGGTCTTGTTTTCCTCTCTGTGCACACGTATCTGTGTCTAAATCTCCTCTTCTAAGTCAGATTAGATTAGGAGGCCCATCCATATGACCTTATTTTAACTTAATTACTTCTTTAAAAATACAGCCACGTTGCCAGGGCTTCAACATAGAAAGCTGGGGGGCACAGTTCAGCCCATAAGACTAGGAAAGGAAGAGCTAGTGTCAAGTAGTGAAGACTGGTTTGAAGAAATGTTTTTTTAACCACTTCAAAAATTAGAAGCGAGAGGAACTTGAAGCAGACTTTGACATGCTATGTGGGAGTCCTCAGGGGCCTTCTTTCATGAATGGGTGGGTTGGTCTCGACAGGGCATACTGATATTCTCTGTGTGGAAAGGGAAGCTGGGACAATAGAAGGTGAGCTCAGGGGAGTCAGTCTGCCCTTGAGTCTGGGGCTGAGGCTGTGTCTGGGGCCAGAAGGATAAGAAGTGAAATGAGGCCAGACCATGGAGGCCTAAAGCTGCAGGTGAAGGAGCATGGCCTCCTCTGGTAAGAGGTGAAGAGGTACGTGAGTGACTGAAAGTGCCTTTGCCAGTTTTCTTTCTGGTGGAGGGAGGTGCCTTTAAAGGTAGCGTCTGCGTGAGTGCCCTGCTTTGGGCCTTGTCTCTTCTAGTGGAATTTCTAAAAGTCTGGTGGGCTCTAGGGCAATGATGATGGCCAAGGACCTCCATGGCACTCCTGATGTCCCCCTCGGCTTGTGCTCTTTTCTCTGTGCCTGTCTGTGAAATGTGGCCTTGGAAGTAAGTTTATCCAGAGCAATTGTCCGCATGGGAGCCAGGACCCTGCAGGTAGCCCCGTCCCAGCATGTCACCATAGAGGGGAGAAACTACTGTTCAGAGGCCTCAACATGTGGTTCTTCATTTCGCTTATGCAGATGTGAAGGAACTAAGACAAGACCCCAGCCTCCTGTCCCCTAGGCATGGCTGCTACGTTGTTGTAACAGGGGTCCTGGTGTAACAGCAGAGGGGGGTCTAGCTAAGGCAGGACGTGTGGGCCATAGCAGGACCCTGCAGCGGGCTGAATGCACCATGCACTCCTCGGCCCAGATGGTGCAAGGCTCTTGCACTGTTCAACAGGAGCCCTGAGCGGCAAACTCAGAGCCCTACTTGCAGAGCTCCTGCATCCCCCCAGCCCCCTGCTCCTCCACAGTAAATGCAGGTAGAGCTACTTAGTCCCAGCGGTCCAGGCGGCTGGCGAGGGGCACGCCTCTCAGGACAGGTAGAACTGCCTTAGGGCTAGGGACTTCTTAAGGACCCCTGCCTGTCCTCAGGCCTTGCTCATCCCACTCAACGTTTAAGCGAGGCTCACCTCACCACCACCGGGGTCATGTGGCTGTCATTTGCACAGGAGGAGGACAGGTGTGTGGGGTGGTGGTGTGGGCTTGGCCTGGCAGTTTGCTTTTCCTGGAAGACTGTAACCACCTTGGCCTCTCCCTGTGGCCTCGAACCTGAGAACAGATGTGTGCTGTCCTTGCGAGGCTGCGAGGCTGAGTTGGCCCATGACGGGCAGTGACCTGGGCATTGCCTTTAGTGGAACTTGGTTCCACCATCATGGGCACGGGCTCATTCACATGTAAGTCGTCGAGCCGGTGGGACTCTATTTAGGCCATTGAGGGAAGAGGCGTAATTCAACCCAGGCAGGTGCTCAGCTCCAGGAACCAGGGCCAGCTCGGCCATTGCTGATGTGATTGTGTGTGTGCATGAGAGGGAGTGAGAGAGCGAGAGAGGCCGGTCGGTTCACACACTGACGGGAGAGGGGGAGGCGTTTCTGGGTATCAGCCTCCCAGGACTTTTTAGGGCTGGCTTCTCCGGAGGGGATTGACAAGCCCTGGGCCAACGGCTAATGCAGGCCAGAGCTCAGGATACCTCTCCCTGGATCTCACATTTGTCTTTGGTAACAGAGATGAAGGTCAGAGACCCAAGTGCTAATTTTATGGGTTTTGCTTCAGTGACACACACTTTCCCTCATGGGGAATGGGGGCTATAGGTGGGCTTGGACACGGGTACACAGTTTGTCGAAGGCACCTGACAGCTGGGGCCCATGCTGTCGGAGGCAGGTGCAGGGCAGGGGCACTCGGAGCTGGCTAGTGAGAGGGCACATCTCGGGCTGGCCAGCCCAGTGGGAGCCTCCATTGGCGGGAAAGGGGTTTTAATAATATGGCCAAAGTGTGCGTGTCCTCGGGCTGAGAACTGAGTCAAAGGAAGGAAAGATCTGAAGTGCCATTTGACAGTTATTAGTTCTTTTGTTATTTTTTGTTATCTGTTCATCTACTTAGTAATATCATAGCTGATTAATGGATTATAAATAGTTTTACTTTTATTGGTACAAGAAATTGAGACCAGCCAGAGGACTGATAGAATTCTTGCATCTTACAATGTCAGTGGTGAGAGGTCTTCCGGAGGTTGTCTGGTCCCATTTCCCTCATTTGATGCATCAGAAATTGGGGCTTAGAAAGGAGAGATGACTAACTCAGCATCACCCTGGGAGGTTCTAGGTGTGACTGAGGCCCCTCACCTCTGCCCACACTGCAGTGTGGGAGAACCTCGGGTGCAACCAGTGTAGACCTGAGGTTGTCTCCTTAGCAAGCTATGATTCCACTGAATGTGCATGGAGCCTTGCAGCTGGTAATGTGCCAATAGGCATGCATTATGTCCTCAGAGCTTCCCCACCACCCTGTGCTGTAAGGGTTAGCCGTGTTTTATGGATGTGGAAATTTACGTAGCTAGAGGTCAGTCCTAAGGGGATCCTGAACTTCCCTGTTTCTTCTAGATTGATCATCTTTCCATCAGTTTCCTCTCTTTCCCCTCCATCCCTACTACCAAGATCTTTCTAGACACTCCCCTCTAGTTCTGTGCTCTCCACACCCCTTGATCCCCAGCTGCCAATTTTAGCTCAGCACCCTTGAACCTCAGTCAGCTCCTAGAGTGAGTATGCAACAAGGAACAAAAATATCCAGGGGCAGATCTGGTTTCTCACTTCTCCTGCTCCCCAACCAGACAGAGAGGTAATGAACTTGGACAAATCAGACCATTATGCAGATTATCCTTTCATTTTTTTGCCAGCTTCTCTTAGGTATCAAAGCTTAAGCCTTTCCCCGACCTCACTGGCCCTCCTGTTGCCCCATTTCTTTTCTGACAGTCTTTAAAATACTTAAAAGGGACACCCACCTCTTCTGCCTTGGAGCCCTTAATTCTTAATGCTCTGCTGCCCTGTTCTTGCTCCCACAACCCAAGCTCCAGGGTTGCCAACGTCCACTTGTTTGCCTGACTCAATGAATTTCTCAGTTCCCACCTTCCCTCTCCAGTCAGCGCCTTCTGCCACCATCTTCCTTTTAGAAACTCCTGCATTGGTTTGTCAGGTCATTTGTAACCAGTGGGCTGTGCTATGGTTACCAATAAGCCCAGCAGCTTAAAACAACAGAGGTTGATGGCTCACTCCTGATAAGCTCTGGTTCTGCTCACTTCTGTCGCTCCTGGACCCGCAGAGCAGAGAACACCATCAGCTCTCAACATGTGACTGAAAGTGGCACATAGCTGTCACTTACAACTGGATGTCTGGAAAAGGTCAGGTTTCCACCAGTCACCAAGGGGAGCAGGAACACCAGTGAGTCCTGATTCTGGGAGGGAGGCAGGTCTAGCTGATGCACAGCCCTTGTGACCCTTTTCTGCCCTGCCACCTGCCTCTCCCTACTGCTCTGACTGCCCCTTCTTCACCTCCTTTCCCAGCCACTTGGCCTTCTTTCAGCTCTTAAGTTTTAAATGCAGCATTCTCCAATTTGCACCACTGTACCCCCAGCTTTTTTTTTCTCTGTCATCTACTCCAATCTCTTTTCTGTATCTGTCTATACAAACATCTCCCAAGTATGTGGCCCCACCCCAGCCTCTTTCTTGACCTCTTGTCTGAGCTTCGGACGTGTGCAAAACCACGCTCCTTACCTGGCCACCCATTGTTACTCTCTTCTGCCTGTTTTCCTACTTCTGAGACGCTGGAGGCCCACACTGGTCTCTCTGCTGTAGCTGCCTTCCCATTGGCCTTCTTCCATCAGGAGCAGACCCCTTGACTTTCCCCTCTCTACCCACAGCTGTCCTCATGGGGTTCCTGACAACCCGAGTCCTAAGTCCTCTGCTCTGCTGAATTCACCTGCAGTGAATGGGGCGCCACTGCATTTCCAGCACTACTATCAGACCTTTGTTTCAGTTCCATGTTCTACATGCATTGGGAGCCACAGGACGATTGTGGAGAGGGCCTCTCTTAGCCCCTGGTCTCCTGCAGCAAGCCCTGATCAATCCGACCCAGGCCTCTGGGTCCCTCAGTAACTCCCTGTAGATCGGAATCCTTCTTCGCTTTCAAAGCAGAGCCCTAACCTGCCTCTGGAATCTCATAGCTGTCATGGCCCTTACAATGATGACCTTTGGGCCCTAACATTTTGCAAGAAGGGAAACTGAGATACGGTGAGCGCCCATGACTCTGCCATTATCTCAATGACTCATCTGAGTGTCTTGCCCCATCCTCATCTCTCTGAGGATGGTTTCCAAGTTCTGATTTGCCTGTGGCACAGAGACATTCTGTAGGAAAAGGGAAAACAGGGCTCCTGAGCCATGGCAGCAAGCTCCATGCCTGCAGACTGAGTGTGGCCACTTGTCACTGCTGGTTTAGGTCAGCCACCATTGCATCCTGCCAACCGAAAGTCTTGGATGGCAATAAATAGAGCCCATTTAGCTCTAACAGGCTGAGTCCAAGGAGAGGGTGAGGCATGGGAGGAAGAGCGGATCCAAGAAGCCCTTGGCATGTCTGGGACTGGTAATGCGCTCTTTGCGAGGGCCTGATTTTGTTACGCCTGAGCAGCTGGGCAGCATTGCCTCAGATGCCTCCTGCAGCCTGATGCCCTGGCAGCCCTGGTGTCAGCCGGCCTGCTGCCTAATTGGCCATGCGGAGCCTGGCCAGATGGCTGCTGGGCCCTGGCTGCATGGGAGGTGAGAACTCCATGTCCCGGGCCTGGCTGGCCCCTGCCTCATGGGCTCCAGCTTTTGATTGGGAGATCCCAGCGGCTTGGATCTGTAATCTGGGGTTTCTGGACAGGGGCTGAAATGAGGAAAGGCCCTCTGATTACTGGTGCATTTTGCAGTTCAGTTCTTCACAGTGGTCAGCCTTTCTGCCTGCGGGGCGGGGGCAGGGCGGAGGTGGGACAGCTTCCTCCCAGACCAGAAAGAGCAGCCCGCTGTGCTGTGAGGGGGCCAGGTCCTGGGTCTGCTGGCTGAATGGAAGAGACTGAAGGCAGGCAAACGCTTCAAGGAGCAGAAGACATGTCTCCAGGGGAAGTGCCAGGGGCTCTAAGGGAGGGGCCCATGTTCAGTCGGACTTACAAGGGTTTCCTGTCTCTCTGGCTTTAGGGAGCACCCGTTCTCTCTGATTGGAACATTTTTATCCTTCCCAGCTTTCTCCTTACCCATCTCCCCCTGGCTCACTCTGGGCCAGGCACAGGCAACCCTGCTGCTCCTTGCAGATGCCACACCTGTTCTGTCTCGGCCTTTGTTCTGGCCATTCCCTTTGTCTGGAATACTGTTCCCTTCCTGTCCTCTTAGCTATCTCCTTACTTCAGGGTTTACTCAATGCTTACCTTTTCAATGAGGAGGCCACTTTGTTTTATTCTGCAACCTGACCCCTCGTACCTTGACACTTTTTCTCTTTTCTCCCCATAATACTTATGATCTTATACCATGCTATATACATTATACTAATATTTGTGAGACTTGTTTTAAAATATCTTTCTCCTTTTTTCTCTGCTAGAATGTATGCTCCCTGAGGACAAGGATCTTTGTTCTGTTCACTACCAGAGAAGTTTCTGGTACACAGTAGGTACTCAAAAAATAAATGAATCTGTCTGAAGAGGATCGGCGGAGTACCAGACCCCACCTTCCTGGAGAACCCCCTGGGTCCTGTCTGGAAATAGGCTTTCGGATACATGAGGATCCACTGCTTTTCAGCTCGACTCTTGAAGCCTGAAGCCCACCGCCAGGGCAGTGGTGGTAGAGAACGCTGCCCTAGAGGCCTGGCTGGAATAGCCGTGTGGCATAGGCCTATGCCATTGACTGGCCGAGTCAGCGGCTCGAATGACCACGTCTGCCGTAATCAGCATCAGGATCTATTGTGAGCTGAGCCACCGGTGGTTGGTCCACAGTGAGAGTCAATGAACTAACGTGTGCACTAGCTCTCTTAGGTAGAGGGGAGGGGCTGGGGTGACAGCTCCGTGCTGGGAGGCGATATGGCCGCCACGAACTCCAGCTGCGCTGTGTGTAGCCTGAAGTGTCCATGGGAATGAATGGCATCTGCTTAGGGACTTAAAGAAACTTAAAAATGTCCTGCTCCTCTCTGGGGCATACCTGATAAGTAGGTTGCTCTGGCTCAATGGGAATGGGAGAGCCATGGAGCTTGGTGGGTGTCAGAGGGCATGTCCCCAGATTGCTTGCTTGTGGCCAGTAGCCACTTACGATTCATCCCTTTCTGCTGTGACCTGACTCTTTGACCTTCCTTTCCCCTGAATCCTGCCATGCTTAGAGTCTTCCTTTCTCAGACCCCTGTTATCTGCAGTCCTGGGTTCTGCACAGGCCCAGAGTGTGTATAATTGGCTGAAGCTGTGAGCATGGGAGGGTGCTCAGGGTAGCTGATGGCTCCACACTCAGTCCCAGTTATCTTGGAAGAGGAGGGCCTGCAGCCAGAGGTTGATCTAATCCTCACAATAGGGAGGGACTTCACAGGGACTAAAGAGCCATTTCCTGCTGTCACTTCGATACCAGCAGCCTCCAAGCAATGTAAAGGAGGAGCTGAGCAGCGGACCCCTGGGAGAGTGGCTGGTCCTGGCCGGGGCTGTGGCCAGGGTGGTCTGCGTGGAGCAGGCAGCTCTGTGGTGCGACCTTCCTGGCACTTCCCTCTGCAGAGGCTGCACACTTGGGGCATTGTTCATTGTCATGGTCAACGTTGTGGGGGTAGTAGGCTTGAGTCTGGGGAGAGATGGTTGCCACGTATGAGCTGTGGTTACTTTATAATTGTTTCCAGAGCTTGGAAGGACTGGTGGACCCAGGACAGAGATAACAGTCCTCCCTCTCCACATGGGAATGTCCCAGGACAACGGGGTGGACTTATGCACTCAAGAGCCTCCTTCTTCCAGAAAGCAAGAGAGTGTCCATGGGAGGCCAGACTCAAGAGGAAAGCAGTGCTTAGGGGGAAAGTAGAATGAATTAAGATACTTTCAGGTGCAAGTGATGAAAAACATCCAACCTCAAATAGCTTAAGCAAAGTAGGGATTTATTATTGGCTTAGGGCCCTGGGATGGAGGTCTGGCTTAGGTGGTACCATCAGGGCTCTGTTCACACAAGTCCTTGGCTCTGCTCACCCTGCTATTGGCTTAGTTCTCTACACAGCTCTCCGCTCCGGCTGGAGAAGATGCTTCTGCCAGCTCTAAACTCTCATGCTCCCCTCTGGGCACCAGCACTGGGTCAGAACAGATTCTCTTGTCCCAGCTTATGAAGAGAAGATGTAAGACTGGTCCTGTGTTGTCATGTGCCATCACTGGGCCAATCCCCTTTGATAGGGGGCTAGGCCAGGTGAGCGTGGTGGGGAGGACACTGAACTAATGGAGCTTCGTGAGCACATGGAGCACAGTACCCGTAGGGCAGCCACAGGAATAGTCCATTTCCTCCCTTACCCCACCCCGCCCTCCCTGGGAACTCATGTCTCTTTCATTTACCACTCCCCAGGGCCAAGGGTTACTCACTTTGGGTTAAAATGAGAAGGTAAAAATGTACAAGAATACATGCATTTTTTTTTGCACTTTAGATTAATTGTGCAAGTAAGGAAACTGCAGAGAAATTGCTCCAATCCCTTTACTGCTGGCTGCCTCCTGCCCCCGCTTTTTGGAAAGAGGTATGAATGGCATTTATCTCGTGCCTGTCCCACCAACATGTGACCTTCCAGCTGCATGGGCCTGAGGATGGCATCTAACCTGGACTCAGAGCCCTTCCATGGCCAAGCAGTAACTGTTCTCAGGGCTTGGCTTTCCAGGAAGCTAAGAGGAAGTGATGGAGGAAGGTGGAGTCCAAGAAGCACCCTCTTGTTTACAAGGTCACAGGTGTCATGCTTGGTGACCAGTTTGGGGGTCCAGGACACTGAGCCCTGATACCTGCCATGGCAGGAGGTCTGTGCCTGTTGGAGGTCACCATGCATTGACCCACCCTGGCCTGCCCGCAGAAAAAGCTGCAGACCGAAGTGGCTTTGGAAAGTTTGTTTATGAGGTGAATATTTGGAAATAACCTGTAGGGCAATTTTCACCTGGGAATTTTTCTGGCACAGGGGACCAAGCGTGTGCCCATGCCGACCTCTGTGGCATAGAGCAAGAGCCGTGTTTCTCTCTGTTTTTCTTGGAACTCAGGGCAGGGCTCAGAGAGTCAAGCCCTCCATGACAAGGCAGTGCCCCACTTACTGGAAACTTCTGTGTGTGGGCACTGTGCTAAGTGCTTCCTGGACATTGCCTGGAATGAATACATGTAACAACTCGATGTGGAGAACATCAGGATCCCCAGGTTGCGGAGGAAGGACTAACTGAGGCTCAGAGAGTCTTGCAGAGATCACACAACTGGTGGGAGGGGCAGGGGTTCTGTCCCTGTGCCTGGGGTCTCAGTGTCATCTCTGCCAGAGGAAAAGGTAGCCCGAGGGCAGCTTTTATTTATCACAACAAAGAAACACGGGTTGTCACTGGAAAGAGTTCCCAATGGCCAAAGCTGGAACACGTTGAGCAAGAAAACATAACAGTATTGGATCATAGACCGAAGTATAAAATAAATATCCATGTGTTTATGCTGATATAGATAAATGATTGGGCACAAAAATAACTGGTGATGAACAGACAAATGTCCTGATGCAGAATGTTGAATTGTTTGTATGGACATTGTGCCCTTGATGAGTGGAATACAACCCCACTCCCCTTAGTGTGGGCTGTGCCCAGTGACTCCTTTCCAAAAAGTATGGGAGGGAGAGGGGACAGAGTGACTTCACAGTGGAGACACCTGTAGACACAGCCTCAGCCAGGTGACCAGGGCAGCATCAACAATGGCAAGTCTTGTCTAGACCATGTCCCTCTCCGATGACACTTTGCCCCTGTGATCTTCTTCTCAGTGGCCCTTAACCCCCATCTCGTCATGAGAAAAACATTTGACAAATCACAATAGAGAGCACTTTGCCAAATATCTGGCCAGTATTCCTCAAAACTGTCACAAAAATCTGAGAAACCGCTGCAGCGAGAAGTTGCCTAAGGAGACACAGTGACTAAATGTGGTGTGGTGTTCTGGATGGGATCCTGGCACAGAAAAAAGTAACTGGGTAAAAACTGAGGACATCTGAAGAGGGTATGGACTTTAGTTAATTGTGATCTATCAATATTGGTTCATTACTTGCAACGAATGTCCCACACTAATGACAGATGTTAACAATAGGCAAGACTGTGTGTGGAATTTATGGGAACTCAGTGCAATCTCCACAGTTTATCTGTAAATCAAAAACTGTTCTGAAAAAATAATCAAAAAACCCAACACAGGTCAAGAAAGACGGCAGATGAAAGGAAAAAGCAATGTATTTTTCAGAGCATGTTGTTCTTGCTTTTTGAACAGGGGCCTGCGTTTTCATGTCCAGTGGCTTTGTTCTCTGCTTATCTGTGGCCTCAGTGGAAAGGTCAGATGACATCTTCATAGGCAAAGATGGCCTATGACCGATGCTAAGGAGAAGGGGCATAGCTCAGTGGTTGCCAGAAGGAATCGCGTAGTCCCAGGGTGGGCGGTGAGTCGAGGTTAGGAAAGCTTCCAGAAGGAGGGGAAGAGAGGTTGCCACTAAGCCTTGGTGGATGGGCAGAACTCAGCAGTTGAGATCCTCAGTTGAGATGTCTCTTCGTCCCCTGCTGCTCATCTGATTCCCTGATGTGCCAGGTTCTCACCCTGCCTGGTGTCCCCCACTCCAAGCCTTGCACTTGGATCGAGCCAGACCTCGGACCTTTGTCGGGAAGCCTCCCTTGGTGCCAGGATCACAGGGCTGTCTGGGTCCCCTGCGTGCTCTGTTTCCCACCATCACCTGTGTAGTTCAGGCTCATGTAGAGGTGAGACTGAGAGCTCCCTCCTTGCAAGGAGGCAGAGCAGGATGAAGTCATCCTGTTTCCCTGTTTCCTGTCTCCCAGGGCTGTGAGTCCCGGCTGCGAGCATGATGGATGCTCATAAGCTTTGTCAACCAGGATTCACTCGTGCTCCTGGGAGCTTTGTGTAGGTGGAGCTTGGGGTCAAGTTACTGAAGTATTTGACTGCTGGAGAGTTTGGCTTTGGGGCTTCCCTCTCCCCTTGGGCTTACCTGGGCTTACCTCCCTTCCTCCATCCCTTCTTTGGCCCCACTTCCCCCTCTTCCATCAGCTGTCTGATACTTGCTGACTATTCCTGCCACACAGGAGACCTCATAGCTGCTCAGCTGTCTCTCCTGTCCTTATGCCAGGGTGTGATCTGGACTCATAGAAGGGTTCCTTCCTATTGCTCTCAGGCCCTGGATCTTCCTGAACCTTTCCGAGGCCCGATGGACTGAGTTTCCTAAGTCAGGACTTAGTGCAGGTAGGATTTAGGCTCTGCTGCAGAGGTTTTCAGTATCCCTTGAATTTTTCTTCTCTGCCTTCATCCATGCCAGACATTAGGAATAGAGTGGTGAAAAGAGAGTTCCTACCCTCGAGGTGTTTGAATATAAGTAGGGCCGAAGGGCAAGTAAATGGATAATTTTGAGACAATGCCATAAGTATTATCTCAGGTGCTGGAGAAGCACAGAGGACTAGCTTTTTTTTTTTTAATATTTTTTTATTTATTTACCTTTAGAGGGGAAGGGAAAGAGAGAGGGAGAGAACTATCAATGTGTGGTTGCTTCTCCTGCATCCCCTGCTGGGAACTGGGCCCCGCGGGGAACTGGCCTGCAACCCAGGCATGTGCCCTGACTGGGAATCGAACTGCGATCGTCTGGTTCACAGGCCCACGCTCAATCCACTGAGTTACACCAGCCAGGAGAGGACTAGCTTTTAACCAATCTTGGCATCTTTGGAAATGCCTCCAGGCAGCTGTTACAGCTGAGCCCTGTAGTGAAACTCCTCTGACTCAGGTGACCACCCAAACCCAGGCACCAGCCCAGACCCAGGCTCTCTCCTCCAGAGTGAGCAGGAGAGAGAATCAGAGAGAGTGAAGGCCCAGGCCTGCAGGAAACAGGAAAGGGAGGTGGGTGAAGAGCTAAGTGCAGTGACTGGGGTCCAGGTCACAATCTGATGAGTAGCCCCGCTCTCTGGGCACTGAGCCTGTGTATGTTGCTGGCCAGGTGCCCACTCTTTCTTCCTTTGCCTCAAGATGAGGCTGGGCTCACATGGGGGCCTGAGTGACCCCACCTAGAACCAGAGGGTTGCAGAGCCCTGAGACGTCAGCCTGGTCTTTGTCATCAGCTCCTTGGCAGGGTCATGGTCGCAGAACTGCTTATCTGGCCTCCGAAGGGACCGGATGCAGAGTGATGTGGACCTGCCAGCCCAGCCTGTCTCCACTTCCCTCCCTGGATCTGAGCAAGTGATAATAAACACAGCAGACTTTCAGTCCGGCCCCTGGGGCCCTTGGTCTTGACCTGCCAAGGCCGTTCCTGGCCACTCTCTGCTGCTCTCCTTAGCCAGACTGCTGTGTTTGTGCCGAAAGAGGTTGAGCTCATTGAAGGTCGGGTGTGGATACGCTGACCTCAGCTCTTGGCTAGAAGGGTTTTGGGGAGCATCACAACCCCAACTCTCCCCCAGAAGGATTCCCCACAGGGATGCTTCCCGGAATCACGCACCAGAAACAGGGGGTGTGGTTATAAATGACACCCCCTAGGATCATCTCCTCCTCAGGTGTGTGCGAGTCTGTTAGAGGGACAAAGAGAGGGACGGGCCATGTTGTGCTGCAGCAGACACATGACGGCAAACTGAAACCCCCGCCTTCCAGCCCCTGCGTGGATGCTTCTAGTTACAGGACTTGCCACCACACATGACGTCTGTTTTTGTTGATTCTTAGAGGGGAGACCTGCCTCCCTGAAGGTTCACCATCGGTTCTTGTGAGAGGGAGAAACAGAAGCTTTGGAGTCAGACAAACCTAGATTTTAATCTCCCTCCTGCCATTTGCTACGTACCCATCCTTGTCAACACTCCCCTCTTCTAAGCACAACTTTCTCCATCTGCAAGAGGGGGGCAGTCACGCCTCCCTCTCAGAGCTGGTACCGGGACTGCAGACAAAATGAGCGTCAAGAGCTTATTGGAGGGCCTGGCTCGTGGCTCAGTAGCTATTTCTCTCCTCAGCTGTCTTCAGCTCCAGGAAACCTTTTCCAGTGTGTGAAGGTGGCTTTCATATTCCCTCCATTTTTCTCTAATAAATGGAAGTATCAATCTATTTTTACCAAACACACAGACCAAGCAGAGCAGGTGAGTATTCATCTGCCTGGGTTGCCAGAACCAAGTGCCATGAACTGGGAGGTTTACACAACAGAAACTTACTTTTGCAGTGTTCCAGAGGCTGGAAGTCTGAGGTCAAGGTGTTGGTAGCTTTTGTTTCTCCTGAGAACACTCGCCTTGGCTTGTAGTGGTCGTCTCTCCCTGGGTCTTCATACGGTCTTTCTCTGTGTGTTTCTGTGTCCTAATCACCTATTCCTGGAAGGATTCCAGTATATGGACTAGCGTTCATTCTAAAGACTTCATTTTAGCTTAATTACCTCTTTAAAAGCTGTATCTCCAAACACAGTCACATCCTAAGCTACTCGTGTATAGAACTTCGACACAGGAATGTTGCAGTGGAGCACCATTCAGCCCATAATAAGATGTCACAGGACCTAGATGTTTAAGGTAGTTGAGTTGAAGTGACAAGCTGGGCTTGATCCAATTCTGCCTGTTCTTTGTTGAGTGGCCTGGAGGCCCTGTCTCAAGGCCCCGCAGGTGGGAGCTGCCTGCCCTGGGCCTGGGCCCCTGGCAGAGCTCAGCCATGAGTGGGCAGCTCCGCTCTCCTGAATGGGTGGCTAAGGAGGGCGTTTCCACTGCTGACACCTTGGCATGTTTCTTTCTTTCCTTCTTTTTTTTTATTTTTAAGATTTCATTTATTTATTTTCAGAGAGAGGGGAAGGGAAGGAGAAAGAGAGGGAGAGAAATGTTGATGTGGGAACACCTTGACATGTTTTATTGGGCTAATTCCTGCTTGTCAGCAGCCGAGTTTCTTAATCAGCTGCTCATTCATTTCTCTAAAGGCTCCTGACACTTCTGACTGGCTCCAGAGTGCTTGGTGTGGCACCGACACTGTGCACACTGGAGTCCAAGTGCACTCACATCTGGGGCCGGGCCAGGCTTCCCGACGCCTGCCATCATTCTTAGCCTCGAGATGGTGGGAGCAGGCGTTTCAAAACCAGACGGAGGTTTTGCAAACATATTTTGGCTTTCCTGTCTACCTATTTTTATTTTCTTCATATTTGGAAAGAGAAAATTCCCAGACAGGGGCCTGGGAATCAGGCTATTCTCAGGTCCGCCGCTGCCAGTTTCCCACTTGTGACCTTGTCAGGGGAGCCGGCGCTGTGGCATTCTGCAGTGGGGTTCCCCCACCCAGGAGTCAATGGGCACTCCACCTGCAGAAGGGGTTGGTGGTGGTAGCTCTGGCTCCAGCCACTGCGCCTGGGTTCTGGCACTTGTAGCCTCTTCCAGGTGTGTAGAGGTGAATGGTTGCTGAGGCAGCTGCCCGGGTGGAGGAATGTCTAGACCAGGGTCATACTGCATTATTTCAACTGGGACTACACTCCCCATGGGCCTGTCCAACCGACCAGGCCCTGCAGACTAGCAGGCAAGTAGTTGCTAGCTCCATCCGGACTCTGCATCGGGAAAGTGGGTAGCGTCCAGCCTGTCAGCAACCCCTGTCCTATTTTTCCACCTCACGGAGTGTCTGCTGGCATGGGCCACCAGAACACAGACATGACTTCTTCCCTCTCAGCCACATACCACAGGGAACATGGACCCTGAGGAAGGTTCTCTGCCCCTCCTATGTCTTTCCTGGATATGAAGCCTGTCCCTTCAGCTTGTCTTTGGTGGCGCCTCGGTGATGTCATCTGTGGGTACAGGCAGAAGGTCGTTTATCTTTTTCACTACGAAGCGACAGCTTTGGCAGTGGCGTCTGTTTGAGTGAAGGCGGACCCCCAGCTGGGGGAGCCCTATAACCCCCATCCATCAGCGAGAGTGTTTGGTTGCAAGTGAGAACGAAACAGCCCCAGACATTTGTTTGGTTTTTACAAACATTTGTTTAAACATTTTTCCCCCCTCCTGCTGTGCCTTTTCTAAGGATGGGCAATGATGTGAACTTGTCTTATTTCCTCTAGCCCTTTGCAATGATGGTGTGTTTGAGAGGAAGTGTTGGTTTATTTCATAAATCATAAATTTTTTTTTTCTGGAAAAAAATTCACCAATATGCCCACCTACCCCTGCCCCTCCCAAATTCAGCGCACTGAGCCCCTGTCTTGGTGGGGGGATCACAGGCCAGTAGCCAGCCCTGTTTCTGAGAGAGGAGGAGGGTTGGCGATAGGGACTGTCCGACCCACCCAGGACTCTTTCGCCTGTGGCCAGTGGTACGGTGACAGGCCAGGGCCCAGTGAATGATCTCAGATGGGTACGGCCTGAAGAATCCAGCGGTGGTGAGAACATGCCTTCAGTATACCAGGGGCCGACTGTGACCGCCTCCGTGTGGCTCCAGTGGGTAGAGTGGCATCATGGGTGGACGTTATGGCGTGGCCAAGTTCAGATCTTTGTAAGGACTGACCTCCTGGTGCAGAGCTGTTCAGTGTGGGTAGGGAGCCGGGCAGTCAGTGGCTGGGTGACCACTTCACTAGGATGTGTCCATGTGGCCGAGTCCTGGCCACATCTCTTCCCCTCTGAGCTTCCTCCTGAGGTTTCATGTGGAGCCTGGAGCCCAGCAGCTGAGGCTCCTTCCTCCTTCCTCCCCTCCCTCCATTCCTCCCTCTTCCTCCCTTGTGATCTCTCGTTCCCTCTTTGTTACCCCCACTGGGGTCTGCACACTCTGAGACAGCTGTGGAGAGGCACAACTATGAGACAGAACTGCCTTGTACTCAGTGTCCCAGCTGCCATCCCCACCAGCTGGACCAGCTCGCCCTGGCACTGTGGCCGTGGGCTGAGACCTTCTCCTTGGCTCCTGGCTCTTGCCCTCACTCTGGCACCACAGCTAATGCAACAAACCCGCGTTCCCCGCCTTCCATGTGGCCTCAGTGACATGGAGTTTCAGCACAGATTGGGGCAGGCTGGAGGCTGTGGTGGAGACAGGACACTTGGAGCAGGAGGAGCTCGCTTGGTGGGTTGGTCCAGTTCTCTCTAGGAAGCAGCTTGTCCCCTCAGCCTAGAGAGAGCTGAGGCCAGAGGAAATCTCCCTCTTCTACCCACACACAACTTCAGTTCAGCTTGATATTTCCTTCCTACGTGTCAAGAATTACCTGGGGAGCCAAGCGTTTCTTTTCAGTTATCGGCCCTTTTGGGTCCCACCCCGTCACTTTTTCCTCTATCCCACGTCTCTGTCTCTTGTCCCTTGTTTCTGTCACTCTTGTCCCTTGTCTCTGTCACCCTTGTCCCTTGCTTCGCCCCCTACGGCAGAGCTGGGTCTATCAGCCAAATGCTGGTTGTTTAACACTTTGATTGCCACCCTCTGGCAGGGTCATGGACTCTCTGTGATTGGGCAATGAGCCTGGATTAACGGGATCGGTTCTCGCCACCAGTTCTTGCTGCAGGACCCCGCACCCTGTGGGACAGAAGAGCCCAGGGGGGTTGGGGAGAGCCCGTGAGCCCCAGGCAGAGTTGGATCACACGCGCCTCCTGTGGAACCGAGAAGACTCCGTGAGAAGGGAGGAGCCCAAGCCCCAGAGTCTATGTGGCCTCATTTCTGTGAGAACTGGTCAGTCACTGCCCTGGGAAGTCTGGCTTTGAAGTTTCTGGAAGAACTTAGATAACCTTGACAAGATTGGGGTGGTACAGGAACCAGGGTTGGCCCAGGGACAGCAGGGTCCCAGTTCCTTAGGCCCCTTTCCACCTTGTGGAGCTCAGTCCTTAGAATGACTGTCCCAGACCAGAGAGGGGCAAAGCGTGTGGGGCGAGGCTGTGTGGCTGGGTCGGAAGCACCAGCAGAGGAGGATTAAAATATCCACGTGGGCCAGCTCGTTGTGTGGTCCTGTGCCATGCGGTGGCCCTGATGAGTAGCTTAGCATTTCTTTTCACCATTTCGAGGGACATTGTATGACTTTCATATTGTCACAGATTAAAAAATGGAGCCTTGGGGGCACATTTCATAGTTTGTATCACTGACTTCATGTGCACTTGATCCTTCTCTTTCTAATATTTGTGTTTCTATATAGTATTAAGGGGCGGTCTGGGGGCATCCTGCATTCGGTTGCCGCATCGGCGGATGTTAACACAGACACTCAGGTGGCCGTTAGCTGATGGGGTTGAGAGTGACTTTCCCCGATGGGTTCAGGGCTGATCTTGACCCTGGAACCCACAGAGCTAGGGAGGCTGTGACACAGAAGACATGGCATCAGAAGAAAGTAGGTGATGGAGTGGGAAGGGGAGGAGGTGGAGCTGTAGGCAATGGGAGCTTCGAACCAGGAGAGCTTGCTTCTGAGATGGGAAGAGAGCAGTCATGGAAACTGGGGGTGCTGCTGATGGGTGTTTGTGAGACAAGCCAATCAGGGAAAGCGTGGGGTCCTTGAGGGTGAGGCCCGCTGCGGGGAGATTGGGGAGAGGAATGCTGGGCCATGGCTCGAGGTGCCCAGACATGGATACGGACATACAGAAGCAGAGGAGGGCGTGATGACTGCAGTCACCTTCTGCGGAGAATCGGTCCTGCGCCAGGAGCTTTGCGTGAACATCTCTAGTCGACATCACTGCCCCGTCGGGGGTGAGATAGTTCCTAATTTTAGATTGAAGGAACAGGCAGTGTTACTCGCTGGTAAGCAACAGCTGGGGTCTGAGTCTGGTTTATTTGATTTTCAAGTTCTTGGTCATTCACGCAGCCTTTGGCAGACTCAGACTGTATGATCTCTATGGAGGGCTTCTCAGAGGCCAGTGGACCTGAGTCTCACTTTAGAGATAAGGCATCCGAGGCCCAGAAAAGGGGAAGGGAATTTCCTTAAGCCATCATGCCAGAGAGAAAGGGGGGAGTTAGAACCTAGTTCTGTAGACTTGTTGTCTAGAGCAGCGATCTTCCGCTCTGTGCCGGGAGGATGTTTAAAACGTGCGACACCTTACTATTTAGTCAGGGGCACTGACCTCTCTTTCCCTTAGGTTGTCAAATTAAAAAGGGACAACAGCCAACACAGCAACAACCCCCTCGTGTGAACGAATCAAAATTAGACCTATTTTTTGTCGGATCTGCAAAAATCCCCCCCCCATATTTTGGTGTTCTGCGGAATTTTAGTAATCAGTTTATGTGTGACATGAGATGAAAAGGTTGGGGGAAAGAAGAAGAAAAAGAAAAGGTTGAAGATCATTGGTCTGGAGGAATGTCAGGGTCCCCGCCTTGGAACAGTGCTCCAGATCGCCACACCTGTAGTGTGCTGCTTTTGAGGGTTATTGTCTTTGGCAGTTCTACACCGACATGGATGAATTCTACATGAATTTTGGAATTATTTTAGAATATATTTATACATTATTCATAACATATTTACATAGCCAAGGGAAACCTAGGGAAATAGCTTCTGCTTTTTTGGCTGTGACCCTGCATTTTATGTTGTGTCTTGTTATACACATGTGTGTGTGTGTGTGTGTGTGTGTGTGTGTATACATGTATATATATATAATATAACTGAAACACATGTTTTCTAATATAATACTTATCCTTATTGTGTGTGAGACACTTTGATATTTTCTATTTTCATCTACTGTGTTCTATTTTGTTAAAAATATGCGGGTTGTGAACCGTTTAAATTGATTTTATGACAAATTAATGGTTCACGACCCACAGTTGGAGACACTATGACCTAAGCCGTGTCTTAATCAGACATGGTTTAAGAAAAAAGTCGTTACAGAGGCAATGTAAAGTTGCCAATTCTCTTTGGTCGTAAATGTTAAAATAGTAAGCTTTGAGTTTCATAGCATCAGAAAAAGCATTGCATCCATGTAAAAAATCAAACGGTCCAGGCTTGGATGCTCTCCAGACCACAGCTGATCTGTGATGCTCCCGGCAATGAGTGAGGCTGAGTTTTATTCTCTGCCTAGGTTTCTGAGCTAACCGGAAGACCTACAGAGGCAGACCAGAGTGGTTGCTACAGCCACTAGACAATAAGCCCCGGGCTGACCTCTCCCTAACCCAGGGACACTGTCTCTGCTCTAAGGCTCCAGGGGTTTTCCAAGGTGTGTACGTTGGACACTCATTCCATATGCTGGTGTGTCACTAGAGTATGATGTTTAATAGGTTCCTAGAATCATGACTGTAAGCATCTGACCTTCCAATAGTCCTCCAAACGCTTGTGCCAACTCACTTGCTGTTGCCAGCTCCCTTAGGTCTGCATTACTCTAGTCTTACTCCCTCTTCTGTTTTGGTCCTTTTCATCTGACAAGGGCATGGAACGGCCGCTCTCGCTGACTCCTGAAATGGCTCTTTTCATTAGTACATTGGTCTTGCAGCTCACAGCAACCAAGTTTTCTGTCCTTTGGGGATCCACATTCCTTCCATCCCTCCATCCAACCATTCAGAAGTGCCTGGAGTTAGGAAAGTCCTCTGTGATGTGTGAGTATTTAAGCGAGGACCTGATTGATGAGAAGGAGACAGTCATGTGTAGATCTAGCTGAACGACATCTCAAAAACAAGCAAACAAACAAATAACAACAACAAAAACAAATGGCAAGGGCAAAGCCCTGGGATAGGAACAAGCCTGGCTTGTTTGAAGGATGGAAGAGGGCCAAACTGGCTGGAGTAATTGGCTGGCCACGAGGAGAAGGTACACGATGAGGCTGGAGGAGTGGGTGGCAATCGAAATATTAAACAACCAGCATGGCATCGATGTTGCTCAATCAGAACAGACACGGCTGAGTAAAGGCCAGGTTATGCAGGACCTTGTGGGTAGTAATAAGGAATTCAGAATTTACTGTGTTGCGGTGGGAAATCACTGGAAGGCTTTAGAAAAGGGAGCAACACAATCAGATTTAAGATTTAAAAAGACCACGCTCTAAAATGAGATACAACTCCACCCCTATGAGACTGGCCAAAGTCCGAACTAATGGCAGCATTAAATACTGACAGGAAGGGGAGCCACAAAAACTCTCATTCGTTGCTGGTGGGAAAAATGCAGAATGGTGGGAAAAACAGTTGGCAGTTTCTTTAAAAACTGAAAATACTTTTACCATATGTTCTAGCAATCATGTTCCCTAGGTATTTACCCAAACAAAAATGTGCACATGGAGGTTTATAGAAGTTTTATTCATAATGGCCAAAACTTGGAAGCAATCCACATGCCCTTTAGTAGGTGAGTGGATGCATGAACTGTGGTCCATCCAGACAATGGGATATTATTCAGTGCTAAGGAGAAATGACTATCAAACCATGACAACACAGGGAGAAAACTTACCACAAATGCATATTAGATGCATATTACTAAGTGAAAAAAGATCATTTAAGAAAGCTACATACTATATGATTCTAATTATATGACATTTTAGAAATGGCACCACCATGGAGACAGTAAAAAGATCAGTGGTTGGGAGAAGGCGAGATGAGAAGGCAAAGCACAGAGGGCTTTTAGGGCCGTGAAGGTACTCTGTGTAATACTGTGATGGTGGGTACACGTCACTGTACATTTGTCAAAACCAAGAGTGAACTCTAATGTAAACGGTGGACTTCAGGTGATAATTATGTGTCAGTGTAGGTTCATCAGTTGTAAAAAAATATTCCACTCTGGATGCTCATGGTGGAGGAGGCTGTGTGTGTGCGTGGTGATAGGAGACATACGGGGACTCTGTCCTTTTTGCTCAATGGCGCTGTGAACCTAAAATCTCTCTAAAATGTGAAGCCTATTAGAGAAACTAAAAAGACCACTTTGTGAATGGTGGATTGTATGGGGTGAAGTGGGGAGGCTAGAAAACCGGTTAGAAAGACCTTAGAGTGGACTAGGTAAGAGATGTTAGCGGCTTAGATTAGTGCTTTCATAATAGGGTAATAAGTGGTCTAATTTGGGGTATACTGAGAAGTAATGATGCTAGAAATTGCTGATGAGTTAGATGTGTAGTATGAGAGAAAAATAGGAATCGAGGGGGATTTTAAGATTACTGGTTCCAACAATTGCACGAATGATTCTGTCATTGACTAAGATGAGGACTTGGAGAACAGCAGATTTGATGAATGTGTGTGTGTGTGTGTGAGAGAGAGAGAGAGAGGGAGAGAGGAGAGAGAGATAGAGATGTAGATATCAGCAGATCTTTTGAGGCCATGTTAGGTTTGACATGCTATAACCATATGGAGGTCTGGGATGATCAAAATAATGATGAACCATGACAGTATCTGAGATCGCCTGGTGGTTGGGAAGAGATGAAGACTGCAGACAGCTCCAGGTTGGGTACAGTCGGTGAAAGTGCGGTGCATAGAAGATGAGACAAGAATAATGTCACAAGAATCTAGAAAACAATGTATTTCAATTTCTTTCTACTCTAAGTTTGAGTATGATGATGCCAGAAAACTTACTGATAGTCCTAGAAAAACGCAAGTCATTGATAACCTTGACAGGAGCCATTTTGTTGGGTGTTAGTGATGTAAACCTAACTGGGGTGAGTGGAAGGAACACCAAGAAATCAGGGCATAATTGCAGGTTTAAGGTCCCAAGAAGCTGAGAGGAGATGGACTCAGAGAAAACAGAATGGCTTGCTATGCGTGGAGGAAAAATACATATTTCCTCCATGTCCCTGTGTAAGAGACTGAGAGGGGCCATTAGCTGAGAGTAAGGAGATTTTAAACCTTTGAGGGGAGTAGAGAAGATATGAAATAGTTCTCTTGGGGACTTGAAAAATGAATTGACGAGGCCATCAAGTAGGATGATTGGCAGTGGGATCTGCACTTACACACTTAGAGCAAATCCAACCAGTATGATTATGACATGATTTTCCCCATTGTGTTGGGTGGGTCGGTACTCAGAGTGAACAGGTAGCTGGGTTTATCAAGGTTCGGGTCTTTCCAGGCTAGTGTGATATGTAGAGTAAGGGAGCAGAGGAGATCAGCATGCACGAGAAGGTGGATATAGCACTGATCTGAATACGGAGGAGAGTGAGAATGTGTGTTTGAGGGAGGGTGATAGTGGTAAGAAACGGGAAGGAACAATGGATTGAGCTTCTCAATGAGATCAGAGTTCCTGGAACAGGTGCTCTGGACTAAAAGAAAATGTGGCCAAAGAGTGCGGCTACTTGACCTTCCAGAGGTGATGCAGTTGCTGGTTGAAAGAACTGCGTGCAAAGATGTAAAGTACTACCACGGGAGTTGGTGGCTGAGGCGGGAGGGGGGGGAAAGGTCATTGAATCTGTTGGGACCAAGAAATGGAGAGACCAGATTGTTGGGATGGATCATCTAGGTGGATGTTGAAGTTGCCAAGAATGACAAGTGTGGGAGGGGAGAGGAAGACAGTAAGCCAAGTGCTGAAGTCATCAGTGAGTGAGGGGGAATGACAGGGAAATCTGCGAGTGACAACAACAAGGCAGAGTGGTGGGTGAAGTCTGATGACTTGCGTTACGAAGAAGCAAGAGATTTGGAGGAGGAAGAAGAAATGATTTGGAAGTAGCAGTGGGAGGCAAAGGATGCCCACCTGTGTTCCAGACCCTTTAGGCCCATAGGAGGGAACACAGGAGAGGATACTAGGGAAAGTGGTGTTTCTGGCATAGTAAGGATGAGATGAGAGAATGTCCCCAAAGGAGGTGATAGGTGAGTAGACTCTGGAAGGAGGGGACATAGTCGTTAACTAGTCATACAAGACTGGAAAGGGCTTTCTATATGGAAGCAGTCCCATGTGCAAATTGCTCAGAAACAAGAAAAAGCATGACATAATTGAGAAAGCATGACATGCTCTTTAGGACAGGAGTCTGGGTGGTTGTAGAGAGTGCACGTGGCAAGGCTAATATAGATCTTAGGGGGCTGTGTGGAGGGCTGGGACATGGGAGCTGTTGGGGGGTTTTACACAGGGGAGCAGTGTTTGGGAAGATCACTTGGGTGAAGATGGGTTAGGAGGCTGTTGCAGGTCTTGAAGGAAAATTGGGAGCTCATCCCTCTAGAGGGAAATGTTTGGACTCTCTGGGCCTGTCTCAGCTCATTTTAGAGTAAATTCCAAGGATGAGTATTCCCACATGTGTTTAGAGGATGAATTAACTCTAATTGCCTGCCAAGAAGTGGACTTTAACTCTTTGCTTTCAGGAAGAAGGATGGGTGTCCACTTTTAGAGAAAGAGAAAATAGAAGAGAATGTGAGTATAATAGTGGATTCTCCTTCCCAGTTTTTCTCCTGGATGGGACTCAGAGCCATCAGAAAATAAGCACAAAAGAACCATGGATTTGAGGAGGGAAGAGAAGGTAGCAGGAGGGTGGCATCTCTCTGGGCATAGATGTGAGCGTGACTTAGGTGTGCCATTCTGGGCTTTCCCCCTGTATTTCAATATTAATCCAAGCGGAACTGTGGCCTGCAGTTTTCCCTCAATGGACTGACACCACCCCTCTGGTCCCTGCACACCCTTGTCAGTGATACGGTTTTTGGGTTATTTGTTCCAGAAGTAATTTTTCAGGTCTTTTCCTCCACGTAGGTCTATATGTGAACCCATCTTGGTTAGTAAGTTTCCAGAAGCAGTCTGTGAGAGTTTCTTTTCTCCAAAGCCAATCGCAAACAGCTTTCCTGAATATTTGACAATATTGAATAGGAAATTCAAAACCAAGTGTCACCTCAGAAGTCCTTTATGACCCTCCATGTCCTGCCCACCATTCTCCAGGCTCAGTTGCTACAGGCTTCTTCCTCCTTCTGCTTGGTTGAAGACTCCCTGCACTATGCCTTGAGTCCCAGCATCGAGGGTTGCCCCCTTGCCCTAGGTTGGCTAGAGTGGGGGAAGCATGGAGAAGACACAGGGGAGCTTGGAGAGTGGGACGAGACACCTGAGGGCCTTGGAGGCGAGGCCACGGAGTTTGAATCTTAAAGGTGACGGGAGTCATAAATATTTGAGGAACGTGACATTATCAGAGCCTGGCACCTCCTCTGCCACAACCTCTGGGGCAGAAACACTGACCTTGGAGTGGGACCCTGGGCGGCCTGCCATGGTGCCTTCTCTTCTGGCTTTGGGCAAGAGCTGTCTGTCAGCTGGAAAAATAGACCATGTCTCCCTTGGGCTGAGGTCATTATTAGTGATAATATGGCCCCTGGGGCTGAAGCTACACATGATCCAACCACAGGCTCCACTCTGGCCAAGGGCTGCAGTGTCTTCCTCAGGCCTCCACTTTTTTTCCGGAAGAAGAGCTACTTACTAACCGCAGAAAACGATTTGCCTCATTGTCTTTGCTTCTAGCTCCTTGGGCACAGGCATCAGGTGACAGCCACCATGCTTCCACCACACAGAGTCCGGGTCTGTAGATTAAAGGGTGGACCTGCACCTTGGCATGGAGGCCACTCCGCCAGTGGCATTCCCTGGCACGAGTGGCTCTTCTGCTCCTGAAGATCGTCTGAGAGGCAAGACCTAGCCAACCCCGGAGCTGCTTTCTGGTGGCCAAGATATATGAACCCTCCCCATAGCCTCCTTACCCTCCCCAGCACCCATGCCTCACCAGGCCCCAGGTCACTCTCCACAGCATACTAACAGATCATACCTAATACCTACCTCACGGTCATGTGCGCACACACCACATCACCCACACCACCCTCGTGTATACTCATCACACTTCCTAAGTATCTTGCAGAGCACGCAGACCTCGCCCAAAGTCTCAGATGCTCTCGCACCCACGTCCTTCCGCATACCCTGCACACCACACGCAGCTTTCCCGTGACCCATGAAGTCTCGCACCTCGCAGTTTCTCCAATTCCACCAGACATGCACCTTGCCTCTGGGTCCCTGCACAGCCACACACGTTGCTCCCTCAGGGCTCCACACAGCGAGGTACCTCGTCATCGAGCTGCTGACAGGTGGTCCGCACCAGTAGCCACCACCCCCAGCCGCGCTATGCTCCGTCTTCAGCTAGAGTGGGACAGCTCAGGCCCCCCGTTGGCAACCTGGCCAAAATTGTCAGGAGGTGGGTGATGTGTCTGAAAAAGAAAAAGACATGATTTGGAAAATATTTCCAGGATTTGAAAACAAACGTATAAAATTTGATCTGTTTGTGATCTGTTTGTAGCATTCGTGTTGCTAAATACTGCTCAATGGAGAAAACATTTGGCAAGAATTATAAGTTCTATTTAGAGGTTTGGTGGGGGGAAGACTCAGTAGAGAGTGACTGGTGTGGCCAGGAGAGATAAAAGAGGATGTGCATGAAAGATGTTAGTGGAAATCGGAAACCAGGGCTCCAAGCAGATCCATCAGTGAGTGCTCTTACAGTTAAAGGAAGGACTTTTTCAGGCCGACCTGCTCTGTCTGTCCTGGTGCTTTCTCCACACTCACCTGTAGGTGGCGTCTTCCAGCTGACTGCTAGGTGGCCAGGCAATTATTGCTGGCATTTTCATGAGAAAGACATCAGGGAGAGGAGCCATGGGGCACCTGAGGCCCTCCTCTGCCTCTCCCAACACTGCTGGTTCTAAAAGGCCAACTCCAGGCCACCTGTCAGGATGCTTTCCTCGACTCCTCCGGTCCCATGGAGCCTTCTCAGGGCTGCATTTAGCACCGACAGCCTGCATCCTGGAACTCTCAATTCATCCAACACCATTACGTACCTGGACCTGAGCTGGGGCTGGAGGAAAGACCAGCTGCCAAGATGTACATGCTTCTTGTTGCTGTGGAGACAGAGATATTCAACAGCACTGCAAAATACACAGTGAGGTGCTGCAGGGGAGAAGGGAGGGTGTCTGTATTGTGTTTGTGTAGTAACTCTCAGGGAACAGGACTGTTACAGAAGAGACCAGTGTCACCCTTTATACTTGCAGGGGTGTCCAACCTGTGGCCAGCGGGCCCCATGCAGCCCAGGATGGCTCTGAGTGTGGCCCAACACAAAATTATAAATTTACATAAAACATCGTGAGATTTTTTTTTGTGATTACATGTTACAATGTATTTAAGGTATGGCCCAAGACAACTGTTCTTCCAGTGTGGCCCAGAGATGTCAAAGGGTTGAACACCCCTGCTTTATAGCAAAGAAAAGTGGGGAAGAGAACAAAATGGAAGTATGCCTTAGTGAAGAAAGTGCCATTTCGTTCAGCATTTTCGAATTCATAGATCTTGGCCCCTAGAGGAAGTGTGACTCAGCCCCTGATTCTGTGGCAGCTTCCAGAGCAGACTCCCAGCCCTTCTTCAGGGCAAATGCCCCTGTACAGTTGCACTAAACAAACTCCAGTCGCTTGGTGCCAGGTTGCCAGGTGCTGTGCTAAGCTGAAGCAAAGTAGCAAGACTTATTGCATCTTCCAGATGCAGCAAATATGCTGCTCCCCACTGGACCCTGAACTTGACTGTTCAGGGTGCAGAACACCAGACAGAAAGGTTCCTAGAACTTTTCCCCAAAGAACAGAGGAGTGGTCTTCGACAGTCTGTGCTGTGGTTGAGAAGCTGTTCAAGGATGGTTGGTGATCCCTCCCCTTCTTCCACAGCCAGGAAGGCTTACTGTGAGAAAGAACGAGTTCCTGATGAGGTCGGATGGGTGAAAAGCAGGGTCGCTCTGTCTAAATCGTGTCTTAAATGGTGTAATTCTTCTACTTTGACAGTCATCCCTCACCCCACTGATTTTGGAGTGTATGTGTATTAGGGAAATGATTGCTAAGCTTCAGATCTTAGAATCAGAGACTTTTGGGAATGGAAGTATTTTTAGAAGTCACAAATCCTACCCTTTTATTTTAGAGAGCGACTTGAGGGGAGGAGAAGGAACTTGTGCAAGGTCACGCAAGATGGGACCCAGGCCTCTTGCCTCGTGGGACAGGGCTGGCCGGCTTTGCCTAATTACCCTGCTCCGTCCCAATCTGGAGTCAGAGTCTCTGGCCAGGGCCCTAACAGCATTCGGGAACCAAGTCGTAAATCCCCGAGCCCAGCAGCCACTCTGCTCCGACATGGGTTTTCCTGCCAAATGCTGCTGCTCTGAGATGCCATCTCCGGAGGGAGAAATTCTTGAAAGAGACACCCCTTTCTTCCCTTTCCCAAATTAGGAGTTCATTAGTACCGAAATGTGCATGGAGGTGGGGAGTGCGTACCGAAATGTGCATGGAGGTGGGGAGTGCGTTGCCTGGCTCTCCAGTGAGCTCCCAAAGCAGAGAAATGCCGCCTTTGGAACTCGCCTCATGTGCCTGCATCTCTGTTTGGAGAAGGGAGACTCTGCGTCTGGGCCAGGCACCCTCAGGGACGGATCTGTTGACTTGCTGTCACCTTCTTTTGAGATACCATCATCTTGTAACTCTAAGCAATAAAACGAGTAGTAACTGTGGGCCCTTTGAAGCAGGGCTGTGTGCCCTGGCCAGTTTGTTTACCCTGAAAGGCCTCCAGTGGGACCCGGTGGCTGCCCCCCCCCCCCCCCCCCCCCCGCCNCTGTGTGCCCTGGCCAGTTTGTTTACCCTGAAAGGCCTCCAGTGGGACCCGGTGGCTGCCCCCCCGCCCCCCATCCATCTGCCCATTCTCTCAGCTCCCATTCTTAGCTGCAAGCTCACAGGGGCACCCTCTTCCTCTCCCCTGTTCCCTCTTTCTGTTTTCCACTCAGAGCTCCACATTTCAGGAATNGTCACCTTCTTTTGAGATACCATCATCTTGTAACTCTAAGCAATAAAACGAGTAGTAACTGTGGGCCCTTTGAAGCAGGGCTGTGTGCCCTGGCCAGTTTGTTTACCCTGAAAGGCCTCCAGTGGGACCCGGTGGCTGCCCCCCCCCCCCCCATCCATCTGCCCATTCTCTCAGCTCCCATTCTTAGCTGCAAGCTCGCAGGGGCACCCTCTTCCTCTCCCCTGTTCCCTCTTTCTGTTTTCTACTCAGAGCTCCACATTTCAGGAATAATTGTTTTCACCCCAAAGCTTGCTGTTGGGCCCGATGACACTTTCCTTCTTCAGAGGTGTTTGAAGAAGGGCTGGTTCTGTCAGTTGGAATGTAAACTTCCCCCCAAAGGCTGTCCCCCATCCCCCCACCCCATCCTCCAGGCTGGTGAACTCTGAGTGTTGACGGAACCGGGGGTCTGGAGCCGAGGGCAGCACCTCTGGGAGGGCAGCCCCCCGGGAGGGCGGCCATGCCTCCCTCTCGGGGCTCAAAAGGCATTTGTATTACTCAGAATTTAAATGAAGGTCTCAAAAGACAAAACTAATTAAGATTTACTAAGGCTGCCATTGTCTGATAATTCAATACCACGTCATTATTAGAACCACATTTATTGAGGTTTAATCACTACGAAGCCGATTGCTCTGGCACAGCTGTGAAACCACACGAAATGTGTTCTTAATAATTAATCAGCACAGTATCTTGTCGTTGCAGCATTCATTTCGGGCTTGGGTGTGTTTTTAAAGGGATGCTGTATATGCGCTTTTGAAACTTCATCGACTTTTGTTTTTAATAACTCTTCGGACCCTTTAAGCAAGGGGAAGGGAGAGATCGGATTCCTCCCCAAATTCCATCTCTGTGCGTCTCCTGATGAACAAGTCCCGGAATGTGGTTGGAGCCTTGCTGGGATCCAGGGCTGAGCTGCTGACATTTTGTTTTTCAAAGGCAGGAAACCCCCTGTATGTTCTGTATTCATCTTCCTTGTGTGGAATCTCCAGGCGCCAAGAAGGAGGTGGGCCGGCCGTGGGACTAGCGGATCCCACTGTCCTTCAGGCTCGTAGCCGGAGATCTCACGTCCAGACGCTGGGCAGAGACTTCTCGAATGGCCCCTCTCTCTGACCACGCAGTGCGAAGGCCAGGTTCTTACATGAAGCTGTGGCTCGCCATGAGGCTTACTGAGTGAAACCTGCGTTCTGACTGTTTTCAGCACTCTGGCTGGCCAAGGTCAAGGAAGAGCTAGGTTTTATCTTCCCTGGCACCCCCGTCTTCTACTGGCTACCTTACAGATGGGTGGTGAGGACCAGATGAAGTCACCTACATGAAGTCAACTTTCCATTCTGTTCAGCGTCTCGCCTAAGCCCACAGCTGGGAGATTATTATCATCTCACTATTAAGATTGTTGTGTTGATGCTTAAAAGTGCAGGCTCTGGACGGAGCTGGCCTGAGTTCCAACCTGAGCTCCAGTGCAGGCCAGCTGTTTGATCTTAAGTAAGTTGTTTATCTGCTGCGGGTCTCCGGTTTCTGTCCTCCAAGATGGGGTTGCTGTATGTGCCTACCTCATAGGGTGCGTGTGGAGATCAGTGAGGTTACCCATGCTGGGAACGTCGGAGCCCTCGGTGAGCATCAGTCACGTTGTTGTCAATGGATGAGCCTTTTCTTCTCCTTCCCCTCTGCCCTGGAGTTCCCTGGATGGAGTGTCTGCTGAGTGTGAGTCCCTGAGCAACCTTGCTGTGGACAGAGGGGCCCCAAGGGCAGTGAGCCCCCTTTTACTGCGTCATCCTCACTTCTACCTGTTCTTGTCTAAGACAGTGGCTTTCATCCAGGGACTACTTTGCCCCCCTAGGGAACATTTGGTAATGTCTGGAGACATTTTCGGTTTTCACAACTGTTGGGGAGGGTGTTGTGGGCACCTAATGTTCGCAGCCAGAGAGGCGGCCAAGCCTCCTCTGACACACAGAGCAGCCCTGTAGCAGAGAACTGCTGGGCCCCAAATGTAGTGCTGATACTGAGGCCCTTTTTCAAGGGGCTCAGGCTTGTCCCTGCCAAGAGGTTCTGTACCTACACTCACATGGCGACATTTTCAAGGGGATTGCAGAGGGTTAAATAACTTGAGGACATTTCGACCCTGGCACCAGAGAACAGGCAGAAAGCGTAGTTCTGTGTCCGTTAATCCCAAAGCCTTCTGTGAGCTCTGCAGGACCCATTGAGAGGAACGAGGACCCTCTCTTCCACTTGCAGCTCTGCACTCTCTGCCTGTGTGGGATTTTCTGGCCAGATGTCAGGTCCTTACTGTGCTTTGCTGTGCCCAGTGTCCTCGTGAGGCTGCCTGGGACATCAGAGCTGTTCAGTGGCTTTGCACACCAGCTCCCTGAATTCCTGATCTCCCTCCCCCACCCCTGCCACGAGTGTTTTATAGGCATCCTAGTTCTTGGTTTGGGCTCTGACCTTGATAAATGGCTCCATTTTCACAGGGTGCACTCAGGGAGAACACTGGCCACATACGGTTGGGAGCACCATTCTTCATATTTGTAGCCCTGTGGGGTCTGGTGGCCTCCCGGAGACCTGCACCCCAGAGTTTACTTCTCCCCCGGGGGTTCCTGTCCCCTGCCTCATTCGCATTAACAGGAAAAGAAAGTTATTTCCTGCAGCAGAGGATCAACTCAGGGTGCAATTCAAGGTCTCAGAGTGGGCAGGCCGTCCTGCTACCCTAGAGAGGTTTGCAGATGGTCAAACAAGAAGGGAGCCGTTAGCTGCCTGGGCAGGGCCTGTGCCTAGTGAGTCCTTGCGGGGAGAACTCTGAAGTATAGGCTCGGGGCCCTGACTCACCACCCTGAGACTCTCACTGAGGCAGCCCCACAGGTGAAGGAGCTCAGCTGGGCGCTGGATGGGCTGCACCATGTGCAGCTGCTGCACAAGCAGGGAAGGCTCCAAGTGGTGTGTTCCCGGGGAACTGTGGTAGCCACGAGCTCACGGTGGAACTCAACGCCGAGGTTAACCGCCCCCGCCCATCCCTTGTGGCCTGGGTTTAGGTGAGAAAGGGAGGTTTTCATTCCCATACTCAATAAATAAGTCCCTAGAGCCTACCCTCTTTCCACTAGGCAGAGAGCCTCAGACAGTCCTGTTCCAAGCGTAAGGCCCTTTATGATGTAATGTTTTGTTCTTTTTGAGAGACACAGGTGAGGTAGCTGGTTAAATACTTTCTTTAGTTAGGGAGATAGGCTCAGAGAGGGCAAGTGCTGTACCCAAGGCTACACAGCTAGCGAGGAGCAGGGCCCAGGCTCAAAGCCAAGGCTGTCCATCCCACCTGCAGTGGGTCCGGGAGGAGACCAGGAAGGCTCCAACCAGGGCAGCTCTGGCCAGTAGCACTCATTCCCGGGGGGTGCATTTTGTGGGATTCCCCTTGGCCTTTGTCTCGCTGTGCGCCTCCCCAACAGTGAATGAGCCTGGTCGATGGACTGCGTCCATTCCCACCCTGTGTCCTGGTTCCCCCTTCCATGTTTCCAGTGCTGAGATATTAGACTCCCTGCCCCCAATGGCCTTGAGCTCCTCTCCAGGACCTGTGAGGGCCTCTCTTTGGGATGGCAGACCTGAAGGCTAAGATGCATCTCTCTAGGCTCCAGGGAAGGGCAAGGGGAGGCTGCCTCTGGAGGTGTAGACGGCGTTTGAATGTGTGGCCACTGACTGTGGGGAACTGACCAAGGGCAGGAACCAAGGGGGGCCAGCCCACGGCTGGAGGCTTGGCTTTCCTTACACTGCCACGTTCTGGGGCAGAGCTCCAGGGAGTCTGACAATCCCAGCTGACATCTGGCTCCCCAGGTTGTTCTGAGGGGTTGCATGTCAAGGCAGAAGGAAAGAACTTACTCATTCAACAGTTTGTTGGCGTGCTTCATGGAATCATGTTAAATATGAACACTATGGTAAGTGGGCCTTCTTTTCTGTTTAAACCTCGGACTTTGAAAATGTTAGGGGTGGACTCAGCAGCTGCAGGCCTGGGACAGCTCCTCAAGGGAAGCTGGGTCCTTTGCAGACCCGGGGCCTACCCTCCTGTGCAGTCTTCCTCTGTGCCCTGCACCTCCGAACTTTCACCCTTCCTTGAACTCACCTCACTCCCTCACAACTCCGCTCTCCCAGTGTTAGTTGTGCTTCTGCCAAGAACACCTATTGCTGACCTACTCCCACTCACGCCTCAAAAACTCATTCGGGTGGAACTTCCTTTAAAACACTGATGAGTACCCCTTTCCCCACCCTGCCCCTGGCATAAGTAATTGTTCTCATTTTTCCCAGCGCCCATTGCACTTGGTACAAATTCAACTGATGCTGATACAGGAGCTCGGAAATTTGCTAGATACACACTTCTTTTTGAAAAACTCTTCATTTGTCACATTTTAATCATTTAATAGTCTGGCTGTTCCTGCTAAACCAGTGGTTTCTGATTTTTTTTTGAGGCCCACATAGCCCTTGGCGAGCCTGCTGAGAGCTGGAGACGCGTTGCTGAGAAAAGCACACAGGTATGCCACTCCGCACACCATTTCAGGGCACGCAGAGACTCCTGGGGCGCACAGGACCAGGACGGGGTACGCTGCTTTACATTGCCAGTTGTTGGGAGCCCCGTCTGGTTTATCATCATGCCCCCAGTACCTGGAAGAATAGTTTCCATGCAACGGAGGCTCGGGGGATGTGTGTGGAGGGAAGGAAGGGTCATTCCAGGTGACTTGGCTCTCCTGCGGCAGCGAGCTCTGAGGTCGGAGGACGCTACTGTCCAGGGTGTTAGGGGTCTTATAAACTACCCTGAGAAAAATCAGAGGGGCGAGGAAGAATGCACGTGGAGGAGCGAGGCCGCAGTGGGTTCCTTGGGGGGATACACTGTGAAATCTGCTTGTAAAAACAACCCGCGAGGGGGATTCAGACGTATTGTTGGAGTCAAAAGAATAGGAAAGCTTTTGGAACCTAACTGAAACCGTATGTAGCCGCATATTGTTTTTCCCAGAAAAGGATCCTAATTAGGTCAATCCCATGTTGTCCTTATGGTATTGGATGCACAGCACAGCGGGCCCTCAGCAGCATGCAAACAGCCTGCATTTCTGAGAAAGGACGGAGGGGGAGTGGGGAGACCACCTCGCCAAAGACCCCCCATATTAAAACAAAATTGATTTGTCACACGCACTGCGATCCATGAGCAACACTCAGTGCTGACTTGCTTGTCACTGAACCCTCAAATGCAGTGGCCTTAACTCCGACAGTGAGGTGGCAGAGTCCACTTCAAGGAGGGCAGGTGTCCTGCTTGATCTTCTCCTGTCATGTGCCCTAAGGTCCAGGGGGCAGTTTCCCCAGTTGCTGCGTGGAGCTCTCTCCTCAGCGCACATCCCGGCATTGAGGGCTGCCCACGGCAGTTGTCCTGGAAGCCTCGTTTGGGCTCGGGATCTAGGTAAGCAGTGCTAGTCTGCAGAGGGAACAATTATGTTCCCCCAAACACACAGAAGCATCAGAATTCACAGCATGCACTTTACAAGGGCAATAAAGTTTTATATGCAGCTCAGTGAAATACCTAATACAGCCAATTATCCACCAAAATAAACTGATGGGAGAGAGAATGGCTATATTTGGCTCCGACTTAATTATTTTGCATTTGAACTTCTCAATTCCATGCAATAAAATTTCATTCTGCCCTTATTTCCTGGTTAGGTTACTTAATCTCAACTCCGGTAACGGAGCCCTTGAGTGGAGTACACTGTCCAATGTCAGGGCTAAGAAAATGTGAAAGGTTTGACATCAATTACAACATTACACACAACATAAAATTTAACAACTTGAATCAGGCTTTCATTGCTCTTTAAAGAGACCGTATGGCTTTTTAAGATCTAAAAATTAATCAGTTTCTAAGAGTCATACGTTTTGGAAAGTCCCAGATCTTACTCTCAGCTTGAGAGGGAAGACAAAACCTCTCTATCCCTGTCTTTACCCATCTCTCTCAGTTGAAAAATGTCTCCTTTGCCATTTAAAAATGCAATTTAAGTTTTGCAGTTGGTGTTTTTCTAGGGAAACAAAAGAAAAAGTGAAGGGTAAAGGAACAAAGTGTTCTCTGAAGGGGGCAATCCTGGGGGACCCCCATGAGAACACATGGACTGGCACTTGGCCGTGAATGAGGGCGCCATGGGCAGTGGCCACTGTGGCCTTGCCAGGACAGCTCTCAAGGCCCCTCCTCTGTGGCCTGTGTCAGAATTGGCATGGCGACCCTCATGCCATTGTTCCTTGACACTGGATCATCTCGTAAAACACCACATGTAATTCAGCAGTTTCGGGCCATTACAGGCCAACATGTAGCAAGAACAGGGCTACATGACCTCTCTCCTTTGATACGTGTGGTCTCTGCGGGTCCGTGCTGGGGTCAAAGGCAGGAGGACGCTGGGCAGACAGGTGGGAGAGTTGCAGCAGCGCGTCGGACTGCCACTGGGGCTGACTTTTCAGGCAGGCAGCAGACAGCCAGGAGATTCGTCTGCTTTCTTTCTGCATCTCACGGTGGAAGAGGCGCAAAGATGGATCAGAAGCTGATCGAATTCAGGGCCCCTATTCTGTTTGCATTCGCAACCCCAGCCTCACTCAGCCATGGGCAGACTGAAAAAGTGAATGAGTGAGTGAACACATGAGTTACTGTGTCCACAGCACTAAGGTGACTGTTGGAGGGTCACCTTATTGCTCTGACAATGACACCCCTTTCTGATCTTGTCATGGAAAGGCATGATTCTAGAAATTTCTGTTAACCATGGGCCAACCCGTAAGGCTTCTTGGGAGAAGAGGGTGCACGAGACTGTGTGTTTCTGGGGTTGGGGTGGTGTGGGCAGGTGGTAGGTTGAGAGGAGGAGGCTTAAGGGACCACGGCAGGGTCCATCCTGAAGTGTCTTATTCCTGCCCCCTCCCTATGCTTTCTGCCCACTTTGGGAGAAACAGGCATTTTCTCTGTGTGATGTCCTCCCTTGCTGGGTACCTCCCCCACCGCATGTCATTTTCCTCCTCTGTCAGCGCTGCCCAAAGTGTCCCATTTGCATTCTGCTGGGACATGCTCGTGGGTTAGACGGGCGGTGTTCCGGAAACACCGGTAATTACTCTGACCTTCCAATACTCTGTTCTCTTACGAAGACCTGACTGCAAAAGCTGGCTCATTGGATAATGGTACCCTGTTATCACATGCAGATAAACCTTGGGCAGCGTCCCGCCTTGATCACCTGGGGTTCAGCCCTCAGCAAAGGTCAGTGTTGGGGTTTCTTCTTTCCTCCTCTAACCTCAGCCTTTCTAAGAAAAACAAAAACAAAAACAAAAAAACCCCCAGCAGCATAATGCTCTCATCAAAGATTTAGGGCAGAAAGCAATTTTGAGAGTATGCCCTGGGGTGGGGGGTGGGGAAGTCCACAGGAAGGCCAGTCTTTTTTGCTTCTGGTCTTGTCCTTGGGGCTCTGGGGACCTGAGTGCCCTGTGCTCACACCGGGGTGGGGGCAGTGCCGGTCAGCGCCAGGACCGGTGTGTTTTAGCAACATTCCCAACCTCTCGTGATGCGGTGAAACAGAGGGGCTCAGGCTCAGACCACAGGGAGCCAGGAAATGAAACCCACCCCTAGTAATCGCTCTCTCTCTCTCACACACACACACCCCATAGGATATTTAAATAAACTTCATTTGTAAGAGCCATTTTAGCTTCACAGCAAAACTGAGCAGAATATACTTAAACTGACACATCATTATCACCCAAAGGCGACAGTTTACATTAGGGTTCACTCTTGGTATTTATTCTGTGGGTTTTGACAAAGATATGATAGTATGTATTCACCATTTGAATTTGATTATTATGTAAACTGTGTTTTTACAAAAAGTAATTTTGGCAACAACCCCCAACCCATGGGGAAAAAAATCACAAAAATCAAGAAATCTTGCTATTTAAAATATCTTAGTTAAATAATCTAATATATGAGTTCATTGATATTTCTCTTGGAACTATGTTAAATCAGTGATGGAATAAATAATGAATATAGACAGTAGTGTTATTATCCATTAGAAAACCTTTAATCCACAGCTGGGAAAATGAAAGGCAACAAAACCATTTTTATTGCCACACATCGCAAACCCCCTACATAATTTTATGAGAAAGGTCATTAAACTTGTAGCTACTGCATTATCTTTTTCCTCGGACCATTTCTGAAACAACATTAGTTTTTCACACTTCTTTACATCTCCAACATTAAAAAAGCCTTAATCGATGCTTTTACATAAAAAGCAAAGGGCTAGGTTTCCCATCATAAAACGTTATGTTGTTTACACAAAACTGCAGCTAACCCCATAAAACTCTGGTGATTTCCCAGTGGGGTCCTGCGGGGACACTCGGCTACGCTTGACGTCACACTGATGTCTGGTGCTGAGGCAAAGCGGAGTTCCTCTGGCGAGTGGCTCTCAGGCCCTCACTAATCAGGCCTTCCAGTTGGGGCGCGCCAAACAGGCATCTTTTCTCCAGCCAACTGACACCTTGACCCGGCACCTTGGAGCAGCTAAGGAAACAAATGCAAGGTTAAACAATTCTATCCGAGTATCATCAGTACTCACAGGGGCCCCCAGGTCCTCACTGCCACACTCTTGAGACTGGAGTTCCCGCCACCTTGAACTCTCTGGAACCTCTGCTCGAGCATTGAGACCAGCTTCCAGGACAACTTTCCTGCATGGAAAAAAGAAATAAGGAAATATGCACTCACAGGTATCCCACTTTCTTGGAAATCACATGATCTTTTGATAGCTTCCAATAGGTGTCAGTGACTCTTAAAATAGTAATGGAAATGTTTTAATTTTTGCTTCCTAAAGTTGAATAAATCCATCAAACTTTGCATATGCTTGAAAAGCTAAAAGTCATGAACTGTTTTCAATGTTTGGTTTTCTAATGAAAAGCAGGATAAATACTTAAAAGTTAATTGCTTGCTTCCTCTATTAGGATAAAGATATGAAAATATGTTTATAGTTTTAAGTTGAAAAGTAGGATATTTGCTCACATTCATGTGTCATAACAACATTTATCTTGCAACTTCAGGAAATGCAATGCTTTATATAGAATAATTTTACAAATAAGGGTTACTTTCAAAATCTCCCCATTTATTTTTACCCTTGTGGCTATTTTCTTTGTGGATAATTACTTGGGGGATCTTATTAAATCATCTCTATTGTAGTGGGCAGTTGTGGGGACAATCACTGATGGGTGTTCTTAAAGAGAACTTGCGGCAGGAAGGATTTACCTGTACTGTATGATTCTACAATGTTTAAATGTTGAGGACTTTGAGAACTCATCATTGCTTCTTTTGAGCCAGGATTAGAACAGGGCTTTCTGGCTTGAGATACCCCACTCTTGACTATTCTGCTCTACTGGTTCAAGCAGAATGGAGGAGTAAGGGAGGAGACTCAGGCCTTCGTCTTCTTTGAGATAAATTCAAAATCTAGTTGGAGATACAAAAAAAATGCATACATGATGACTAACAATGGAAGATACTAGTTGATGAAACCACATGGTTCACACATACTAATGATAAACAAAGAAGCTAGGGCTTGATTTACTGAGTGACCTGGACTTGATCTTGGCTTTGAAAGATTAATATGGTTTGTCCAGGCAGAAGAAATGAGAAGGCCAGTGAGGACCAGCCAGATAGATCGTTGTGGAGGTAAGTGGAACTTTATGGAAAAATAGGCCAGGGTCAAATTATGGACAGCCTGCACAGGCAACCTAAGGGCCTGGGAGAGGCTTACGTAGATCTTTGCTAATTCCTAGTCTCCACATTCTCATTTAAAAAAATGGTCACATACGAGTATGCATAGACACAGACAACAGCATGGTGGTCACTAGAGGCAAAGGCAGTGGAAGGAAGGTCAGATATGTGGTGACGGAAGGAGACTTGACTTTGGGTGGTGAACACACAGTGCAACGTACAGATGATGTATTATTTAATTGCACCCTTGAAACCTTTGTAATCTTATTAACCTATGTTACACCGATCAATTTAATAAAGATTAAAAAAATTGATCATAGCATTACTGTGCTGAGTTTTAGAGATTCAAAGGTAGGAGGATGAAATTCCATCTGTGCCACAATTTCTGAGCACATACCTGTGTGTGCCTGGTGCTCAAAAAACAGTTGATGAGAAAAAAGGGTGAATGGCTGTGTGTTTCCAAAGACTTCATAAGTGAGTGGGGTAGACCAGTATATCCAAATATTTTACAGCGTTTTCTTAAATATGGAGACATGTGTAAAAACAAGAACACTGAGCACTGAGGGTGATTCACTGGATAGGAATAGAAGAAGAAGAGGCTTAGTGGAGGAAGTGGCACGGTAGTAAGTCAGCATTGCTTTGTCGTACGGATTGTGGGGAGAGTGGAGTGGAAGATGGAGGGAGAATCTGAGGCTGAGGCTGGAGGCTGAACCAGGACACCTGGGTCCTGATGGTGTTTGGAGCTGTGCCGGGGGCTTGGACTTACACTGTCAAGATCACTGTAGCCCAGAGGCTCTCCAACGTTAATGTGTGCCCGCACCACCTAGAGAGCTTCTTGAGACACACATGCTGGGCCTCACCTGAGTTCATGAGTTAGTAGGCACAGAGAGGAGCCAATGTTTTTCATTGATAACAAGGTGTTAGGTGGCACTGATGCTGCTGGTCTGGGGACCACACTTTAGAAGGTAGATTAGAAGAGGTGAGAAAGTGGAGAGAGGGAGGCCAGTCAGGAGACCGTGGTCCACATGAGCAAGATGCTGGTCAACATGCTGAGGAACCGATGCCCAAACAGGCCACGGTGACAAGACTGGAACCCCCACCTTCAGACTCTACTTCCAGGGCCCCTTGATGGGGAATCCTGGCCCAACAAGCACAGATTTTACTTAAAGCTCAATTTTTATTAGGAAATAATGTAATTCAGATTTAGACAACTCTGAAGAGCATAGATAGGGATTTACTTTTTGTATTTTAAAGAATTTTTCCTCTTCCGTCTGATATCCACAGCCCTGGTGTCCTCGAAAGGGAATCTTGTCCTGCCTTCATCAGATGTTCCCTTTAAACAAAAAACTCCCATGGTTCCTCCCAAAACATGGAAAGACAAGAGATTCCTGATCGGGTGACCTCCAGCTTGACTTTCAAACACTAAGTCCCGCAGGGCTGCCATTCCCACAGTTCTGTGAAGGAGATTCTGAGGGTTGTGAGACATGCAGAGTTAATTCCCAAAATGGCGAAAAACAAGATTTCATTATTTGGTTGCTTTTTCACCCCGCTTTGGTAACAAAGTATTTGGTGGAGCTAGTTATTTGGCAGCACATGCTTGGGCTGAAAACTTGCGTTTCTTTTGCCAAGCTTCCTAAAAATAGTCTTTCTTCAGGCCAGAGCCATCTCAACATGAGCCACGTTGATTCGAGGCACGACATGTTTCGTGGATGCAATTGCCTATTAACCTGAAGATTTCAACTGCAACGAGACAAGGAATGTGGAATTCTTCTTCTCGCAAAGTTGGGAGCTTGTTCATATTTTGTGTATGTAACAACGAGTTCTTTCATGACGGGGCACCATGGCAGTGGGTGGTGAAATTCAATACCTGGCAAAAGTACAATGGAATTATATAATACCAAAAAAGTCAATTGTTTTCCCCTTTTCTAATTAACTCCTTTGAGGAGGGAAGTACTGAGGATGAGGTCAGCTGGTGGTTTTCGTTCTTCTGGTAGTTTCCATGCCGTTTTAGGCGCTGTCTGTGTGGTGTGTTTTATAAATGGAAGAAGGAGTCGAATGACTAATGGAACAGACCTTGCAAAGTCACTGCCATGCATGGCTTGGTAGCAGCTTTACTGATTGTGGAATTTGTCTTTCCTGGGAACTTGCCCATCTCTTGGGCTTGGGCCAATAAGCATATCTATGGCTCTGTACTTTTCTCCAGGGACCTTTGCACACTGATATGTGATAGGTGAAAAGCTCACAGGATTCTGTAAGGAAACCCTTTGCCAGCTCTAGGCCTGACTTGTGGATTTTGTTGTAAATTGGTATACATAACAGCTCAGTTGTTGTTCTTATCTTAAAGATGAGGAAGGCGAAGTTCAGAGGCAATAAACATTGTGTTCAAGACAAATCATCCAGGGGGTGGTAGAGATAAGATTCAAATCCAGATCTGTCTTTCTCCAAAGCTTAGCCCAGCACAGTACATTTATTTCCTCTGTCAGTGATGCAGAAAGAGGCTATAAATAGGGTTGCCTGAAAAGGATAATAGCAATTAGCTTAAAAGTTATCTAATCATGTGCTGATTATACCTTATCTCCATAATCTCAACAAATAATCTTTATAATAAACTTTTAAAAGAAATGAGGAGGGAAGATGAGATAGTAGACAGAGACCTGGTATCTCACATGAGACTGACCAGGAGAATACACTTATGATCCAGGAGACAAAAGGACTACTCGAACAAGACATGGGAAAAACAAACCAGAAATGGTGAATACATTGGCCTATGTGAAAATTGCAAACTTCTGCCTGACAAAAAACCAAAACAAAACATGGTCAAAGTAGAGAGACAAGCCGCAGGGTAGAAGATGTTTTCAGCACGTACATCAATGAGGGGTTAGTGTCGGGAACATGTAAAAACCCCTGCAAATCAGTAAGGGAGAAAAAGTAGCTCAGTACACAAAATATTAAATATCTTTAAAATTTTATTTTTTTAATTTTAAAAGTTTAAAATTATAGTTTATATTCAATATTATTTTGTATTAGTTTCAGGTGTACAGCATAGACTGGATTATGATTAGATGATTATATACTTTACAAAGGGTTCCCCCTGAAAGCTCTAGTACCCATTTGACATCATACATAGTTATTGCGCTATTATCAACTATATTTTCTATGCTGTACTTTACATACCATGACTATTTTTTTAAATTGAATTCATTGAGGTTACATCAGTCAACAAAATTACATGGGTGTCAAGTGCATGATTCTATATCACATCACCTGTACCTTGTGTTGTGTGCTCACCGTCCGAAGCCTAGGCTCTTTCTGTCACCGTTTATCCCCATTTACCCTCTTCCACCTGCTCCCCCACTTTCCCGCTGGTAGTCACCATACTGTGTCTGTGTCCATGAGTTTTTAATTTTTTTTCTTAAACCCTTCACCTATGTCACCAAACCCCCTAGTCCCCCTCCCCTCTGAGTGTGTTTCTATTTTGTTAATTTTGTTCATTAGATTCCGCATATAAGTCTTGAAATCATATGGTGTTTGTCTTTCTTTGGCTGGCTTATTTCACTGAGCATAATAGCCTCTAACCTGAAACACTGATTCAAAAGAAGACGTGCACCCCTATGTTCATTGTAGCACCATCTACAATAGCCAAAATTTAGGGGCAACCCGAATGTGCATCTGTAAATGAGTAGATAAAAAAGGGATGGTATCTGGCCCTGGCTGGCGTAGCTCAGTGGATTGAGTGCGGGCCTGTGAACTACACGATCACAGTTCCATTCCCAGTCGGGGCACATGCCTGGGTTGCAGGCCAGTTCCCAGCAGGGGACACACGGGAGACAACCATACATTGAGACTTCTCTCCTTCTCTCCTTCCCTTCCTCTCTAAAGATAAATAAATAAAAAATCTTTTTTAAAAAAAGGGATGATATATTTTTATAATGGAATACTATTCAGCCATAAAAAGAAGAAAATCTTATTGTTTGAGTCAGCAAAATGTCAAAGATTTTATTTGTCAAGTCCCAAAGAGGAAAACCAGAAATATCTAGTAGAAACACAAAAGGAACACCAAACTCACTAAGTGAAGAAAAACATTGAATGCCGTTCTTCAGCAATCCATTTGGCACACGTGGAAAAGAAAGGTGTGACTAAACGTCAGCAGTGAAGTTGTGGGAAACGGGGAAGTGAGACCCAGCTGGGAAGGCTGGAACTTGGTGTGAGCCCTCCTAGGTGAGCACACCCTCGAAGAAATTCCCTCTCTGTGTACGAGGAAGCACTCGTAGGGACCTGCATGGCAGCACTGTCTGTCAGAGCAAAACTTGGGAGCAACGTAATTATCCATTTGTGGTATGTTCACACAGCAGAGAAAATAAGCGATATGTGGATGAGCCTTAAAAATATTTGTTGAAGGAAAGAAAGGCAAATGGTGTAGTCGATATCACATCATTGATACACAGTTTAAAATTCACAGTGTTTCATATGACTATGTGTGTATACATATGGAGTAAAAGTATAAAAACCTACATGAGAGGCAGACGCTCAATTTCTAATGGTGGTTACCTCTGCAGAGAAGGGGAGGGCGTGCATGGGGCCTAGAGAGATGACTACAATATCTGTAGTGGTTTACTTTTTACTTTTAAAAACAATTGATCTTTTCCCTTCAGCGAGAATGGCAAGATGGGAAGATGTGTTTAATCTAGGTGGTAGACACACAGGTTGCTGTTGTGTTGTTTTCCACACGTTTACAAGTGCTTAAAATAATTGGTAATTGAAACATTCATAAGAAAAATAAAATAAGGAAAAGATTGTAAAGAAATGTAATTCCTATTGCCAAATAGAAATGATTTCATGACTCAGAACATCATGGAAAGCTGGTCTTAATTCCTTTTATTTCAGTAAAAAGCAGTTTAGCCAGAGATAAAGGAAAACTTAGGGACCACGAACGTTGGTTACACACTAGCGATGCCTCCTGTGCAGTGTTTAGGGTTTCCTTGGAAAATAACTTGAAACAGAGGCTGATTTTTCATCTGTCTGGAGCAGTTTAGGGTGAAGCTTCTTGTTTTGAGATTCTTCTGATCAAAATTACGAAGCTGTCCTGGGGTGAATTAAGCAGGTTTGGCATTTCCCAGGAATCGGAACTGGGGCTGGTGCGTGGCACCATGAGATCCGTCACCTGTGGGACCACGGGCTGCAGGCCTGAGGTGTTGGTGGAATAGCCCTGCATTTCACAGGTGAGGTCCGAGCGAGTGGTGTGTGTGTGTGTGTTTATTTTGGGGGAGGTCACCCTGCTTGTTAGTAGTAGAACCAGAGCAGAAAACCGTGTGCCTAGCGCTCCAACCAGGTATTTTTTTGCCATACTCCTTTGTATCTGAAACATCCTGACTTCAGGTTTTTCTCACTCTTTCTACCAGAAATGAAGGTGGCGCAGGGCTGGGTGATTCTTAGGCTAAGAGGAACAAATTCTCCCGGAATTAGGGCATCTGTGGATCCATTCATGGCAAGGTATGCTCCCTGGTTTGCTTGAGGGAAGTCATAGGAAGTATTTTGTGCAGGGGAACACTTTTTAGTAATTTCTTTGCAAAAAAAGCCAGGTGTACTGACTGAGCGGGAAAGGTTGTTTTCCCCTTTGAAATCTGTAAACATGAAAATATTGCCTCTACAGATGGATGTGCGAAGCACAGAAGTTCTTCATTTTTCCTTGCTAAATAGGCAATCGCACAGGTAGGGGGGTGGGGATCTTTGTCAACAGATCGACTCAAGCTTCGTGCCAACTGTTTCAGAATTTCCTAGACTACATTCACCATACGGTGAGTTTGTAAAAAGCCAGGATGTGGAAATATGTTGATAAGCCTGAAACCTCAAATTAAGGAGGGACAGACCCTGCACATCAAGAAGTAGCTTGTTCCATTTGTGTCCTCTCCGGAGTCACCAGGGATGACTCTGTACCTTCAAGGTGACCATGCAAGTTGAAGCATAGGTCCTGGGACATAATGCTTCCCATGTGCTAAAGAATGAGGAATTTTTATAGCATTTTAACAGGCGTCTGAAGTCACAGAGACCTTGGGTAGCTTTGCCACTAACTAGCTGCCACTAACTAGCAGCTGTAAGACTTCGGGCAGCTCGTTGGCTTTTTTAAATCTCAGTTTCATCATCTGAAAATGGGGGATGAGAATAGAAACTTCCTCAGATAGTATTCAGAGCATTAAACGAGATCCTGTATATAAAGCCAGCTCATACTAAGTGCTCAGATATAGTGGTTGTGGCTATCAGCAAATTTCTTGGTGCATCTGGCATGTTTGTGGCAAACACCTATATACCTTGATTACCCTGGTTGCCCTGAACAAGAAAGCCATTAGACCCGTTGCAGAGATTCATGGACAATTTTCCTTCCCCACAGGGATCTCTCTTAGCTCCATTTTTTGCTGGCACATAACTTCCTACCGTCCTAAGGTAGGAGAGTACTTTGGGCTGAATTGTGTCCCCTGCAATGCCCCCCGATTCATGTTTGTTACAGTATTTGAAAGCCCAAACTCCCCATGTGATGGTATTTGGAGATGGGGCCTTTGGGGGGTAACTAGGTTTTGACGAGGTCATGAGGCTGGGGTCCATATGGTGGGGATGGTGTTCCTTACAGGAAGATACAGTGGAGCATTTGCTTCCTCTCTTCCCCTCTGCATTGTGAGGAAACAGTGGGCAGGCGGCTGCCTGTGAACTGGGAAGAGAGCTCTCTTCCTAAAAAAAGCAAGTTGGCCTCTACCTTGATCTTGGACTTGTAGCCTCCGGAACTGTGAGAAATGAATTCCAGTCTGTGGTATTTTCTTGTGGCAGCCAGGGTGTCTAGCACAGGTGGGAGGGGTCCTGTGATCCAGAGGGTTAGGGGACCAGAGCCTACTTGAGGCCCCTCTGCGCACCGCATGGTACATGTACTGCAGAGAAAAGGGCTCTTGTGACGGAGCAAATGCAACTTCGTTTTAGGGGGTGTTCCTAACACTAACTGAACCAGAGGAATCCTTTCGACCTACCGGCTGCTGCTGCTCCCCAGACCCTGAGTTCTTGTCGCCCGAGGCCCTCGGCTGTGCTATTTCTCTGCTCTGGTCATTTGGAGCCTGGCCTGGGGCTGCTGACAGTTGGGAAGCCCCTGCCTCACGGGTACCGTGGTGGGTTGGGCCTCTGCTCAGCACTCCAAGAGTTCTCCTGCCCCTTTGCTCCTCAGACCAGCAGAATCCTGCAGGCTGTGCTCTCCAGATGTTTGCTAATACCCTCAGAGTGGGCCGATGCATGCGAAGCATCCTGGTGTCACTCCGAAGGGAGATTCAAGGAGACCAGATGTCTACAGGGCAGGAGCAGCAGCATCTGGCAGGACCAAAGGCCAGCTAGAGGGTTGGCTCACACATGGTGGCCCCTGCATCCCGTGCTCCAGGCAGCGGATGTTCCATGCACATCCCTGATTTAAGGGGGCTCAGCTTGAGCCACGTAGCTGCCGGCCCATAGCACACCGGGGCAACTCAGAACCCTGTCTCTGTCCCTTAACGTCACATGGGCTCTAAGGGGCATTTTCTTTTCTGCCAGAGTATAATTGCTCGGTGCTAAGAAACACTTCGATGAGCAGGGCTCAAACTTTAATTTGCATACAAGTCACCCCGGGGAATCTTGCAGCTTGGTATCCAGAAAGTCTGAGATGTGACTTGAGGTCTGCATTTCCAGTAAATTCTCTGAGATGCCAGTCCAAGGGACACACCTTGCATAGCATGAGCCAGGTTCAGAGACAGGCTTCTCCTCATAGGCCTTGCACATCGGGTCCAAGTTATTTCCCAGCTATAAGCCAGTGAACAGATATTTTGTCCCTTGTTAGAAATGCACAACATCCTGTAGGTGGTGGGTTGGGCAGGGCTCTTCTACCCATTAAAAAAAATGAAGACTTTCAGATCCTGAGAAACGGACTTATCCAACGTCTATCCATGAAGGTGGACTCCATCCAGGGCTCCATTTACTGCAACACAACAGCACGTTCAAGGTTGCAGAAAAAGTCCTAGGCACTGATCTCTGGACTGCCATTGCCCTATTTACCTTCTTCCCCCTTCGATTAAAGTCACGTGCACACAGTTCACTACCTCATGTAGCTCCTTGAGGATAAGATTATGGCACACCCCCTGGGACTGACAGTATGTTCGTTGAAGAGATGATCAGGTATCTGCGGGTGCTTGTTAGTGGAGGATAATGTGTTCTCTTATTGTGTTTGCAATGGCTCCTCATTGCTCACATAAATAACTCTTAATCCTCTGGGGGTCATAAACTTCAACGAGAATCTGATAGTATCGGCGCCACCTCTTCCCAAAGGATGCTCTTTGTATATAAATTCTGGAGTTTCACGGTGAATTCAGTGCTAGGGAAATAAAGCCTACTATATGTAGGCCCAATGGACGCCAGTTAACAATCTCTAGATAACAGGGTTAAAAATAACCTCTGCCACCTGGCACCCCTTGTAGGATTTAGGTAACATGCTTTCTTCTATGATGGGCTGGCTGAAGCTTCTTCAGTAGCGAGTGGTAGAAATCCATTTGAGTTTAAACAATGTTGTTTGTTTTAATGTGTGAAGGGGCAGGTTATTGAGGTAGTGCATGGGATTGACGGAAGAGCTGGGAAGGAGTATAGTAAAGATTTGGGTGCAGCTCCAAAAATCTTAGTGTGTAGACTCAAGGACTTGACTGGTGTAAGGATCATTTTATGTCCTTATTTATTTACATTACAGGGACACAGCTGGGGGCTGCTTCGAATTCATGTTTCATAGTTGTGTGACCAGAGAGCAAAGGGCTTCTTTTTTTCTACGAGTTTTAATAATAATACAAATACGAAGTCCCAGGGAAAGTTTCTAATTGGCTTGCCTTGGCTCAGTGCCCATCCATGGATCAATTACTGTGGCCAAGAAGGTGAAGACAGGGAAGTACCATGGAATGCCCGGGGAAATCAGGTGGTGGACCTTAGCTCTGATTCCTGTTCTCTATCACCGCTTTTCTGGAATTCTGTGTCCTGGCCAGGTTGGGTTGTTCCTATCCTTCCTTATGTTGTTTATTGCCACCTCTTAGTCTCCTGGGGTTTGCTCCCCATTCTGCTTGTCCATTTTGGGCTTAGCCTCTGTCCTTGTTTCTTAAGGTGGCCATAACAAAGTGCCGCCAGCTGGGCGCATTGAAAGAGAAATTCATCTTCCCACATTTCTGGAGTCTAGACTTCTGACATCAGAGGTGTCAGCAGGCTCGATTCCTCTAAGGGCTCTGAGGGAGAGAGGGTCCGTGCCTCTCACCCAGCTGCTGCTGGTGGCAGCTGGCAATCCTTGGTGTTCCTTGGCTTGTAGAGTCATCGCTCCGATCTTTGCCTCCATTTTCACATGGCATTTGTCTGTGCCTCTGTCTTCACAGAGCCATCATCTCTCTGGGTGTCTCTCTTCTTCTTATAAGGAAATCAGTGGTGTGGGGTGAAGGGCTCATCCTATTCTAGCATGACTTTAGCTAATGACAAGATTGTATTTCCAACTAAGATGACATTCTCATCACATTCCTGGGGGTTAGGACTTAAACATATCCTTGAAGGGACACAAATCAACCCATGACAGCTTCCCATCCCAGATTAAGTCCAGTTTCTACAGGGGGACTTTCGGCGACTCTCCTCCATCTGGTCTGTTTCTCCCCTGAGCTCCAGCGGTCTTGACTCTGAGCAGCAGCTCTGTGCTGTGGAGACCTGAGCTCTCCATGCACATCTTGGGTTGTCATGAGATTGGAACCTCCCTGAGGACCAGAATCCAGATCTTGTTAATATTTCCTGTGGTGCCCAGAGCAGCATGTGGCTGGGTCATGAGGTGCCCAGCTAGTTCGTTCAATGTTATTCTGTGTGAGTCGGGGTGTTTAGAGGTGAGAGTAACCTTTGAATAGCTTGAGTAAAGCAGATCAGACTGAATAAAGAACATTGTCCTCTTAAGCATGGGTGGGCTTCATGTAATCTCTTGGTGGCCTGAATAGAACAGAAATCTGAGCAAGGGAAAATGCACGCTTTCTGCCAGTCTTCAAGCTGAGACATCCGTCTTCCCCGGCCTTTGGACTTGGACTTGGACTGGAACTTAAAACCATCTGCTCTCTAGATTCTGGGGCATCTCAGTCCCCATCTCACAGGAACCAATTCCTTATAGTAAGTCTCTTTACACATGTTCATATATATTTATTTATACGTAAAATACTATTGGTTCTGTTTCTCTGGAGAACCTCAACTGAGACTAATACACAGGGCCTAACACAATGTGGGTGCTCAGTAAATGGCGAGAACAAATGCAGGATCGAGTGAATGATAGTGAGTGTCTGCGGTGCCTCCCGGACTCTCCCCATGGGCCCATACAGGAAGCCTTGAAGGGAAACTGGGGAGAAGCGACATCTACCTTCATGCAGCCGTTCTCAACCTCTGCTTCACTTGGGGAGGCCCTCTAACTCAGACCAGTGACTTTTAAATTTCTAGGGGGCAGGGTGGGGCCAGGCAGCAATGGGTCCCTCTTATAGCTTTTCAGTGGGTTCGCTGCACACTGAGGTGGAGAAGTCCCACTCAGGCAGTGGGAGAGCTCCAGGTGAATGCTATGCACCCTAAGTGAGTGTCCCCCATGCTGGCTCAGCTTTTGGACTGACCTTTGGGCCAGCAAGACATTCTGATGGCACAAACCATCAGGAATTAATTTGTTCTGGATCGACTAGGCAGGCTATTTTCTAGGAGTCAGGACACCCAGTGCTCGAAACTTGCGTTGAGTTAATGTCTTGCCCACACTCGAGCTCAGATTCTTGGAGAAGGGCCTCCAAGGAGGAGTATTTTCATGTAAAGGGATGGGCAGGCTCTGTGTGAACTGTCAGCGCCAGGGAAGGAGAAGGACGAGGAGTGCTCTGTATGTAGCTGGTGACAATGAGATGTCACAAGGAGTTGCTCAGGAAAGAAAAGCAGTAAGCCCCGATAACACTGTGTTGGGTACAGGAGGAGCCCTGAGTCCCCAGGGTGCTTTGGAGAATCCCATTTCAGGCCTGTGCCGGGGCAAGTGGACAGCCGTGGTGACATCGGCTCTCAGCAGGAGATGGAAGCCTCGGTGCCTTGGCTGGGGTGGGAGCTGGCCAGCGTGCTCTGGCCTCCCGGCCACTCCATAAACCATCCCTGACAGGGTGGCATCTCCAGCAGGCTGGCGGCGCAGGAGGAAGCGCGCACGGCCATATTTCAGCCTGGACGCCGGGATCTGAGGGGCAGCCTGTGCGTGTCTGGGGCTGGAGTTTCGCCGAAGCTGATTTGTGGCCATGTGAATTTACGGCCTCAGAGGACAACAGGATCGGTCAACGAGACCCATATGTGTTCAGTCCCCAAGCTGGGTCTCAGAGAACACAGGGGGATACTGGGAGGGTAGAGGGGAGAGAGGTTGTTGTGTTCCCAGCAATAGATGGTGATACAGTTTCAGTCAAATAACAATACTTTTAGAGACATTTTGAGGATTCTCATTGTCCTCCTCTTTCTCATCTACTGTGGTCTGCACAGTCTTGAGTTGAAGGGACTTGTAGAACTCACTTAAAACCACAGACTTACTCCTCACGAGGAGACTGACATCTCAAAGTCCCCTCCTTGGCCTGGCAGCCCCAAGAACACTCACTCCATAATAAGAGCAACTCTGTGCTTTTAAGGAAGCAGGACTCAGTTTCCCCTGTGAGTGCAGAGCTGGCTATCTCTGCTTTCTAGACAAGCGTAGGGAGACCCCGCAAGTCCTGACCCCATGCAGGGCCCGATTTGTGCCCCAGAGGGGTGGTGGCTGCCCCAGCAGGACTTCCTGCCTCCCAACAGGTCTGACCTGTATGAATGCTGGGCGATGAGCTGGTCCTCACTGAGCCCACACAGCTCTGTAGTTCTAGAGGGTTATGAATTACCCTTCTGTTCCCCAACATTGTAGAGACAGAGTCTGCAATGTTTTCCCTCAGGGACAGGTGACACGGACTTGTTCGGACAAAGGCAGGGCCTGACATCAACTCCCTTCCTTAGAGTGGCTGTGTAAAGTCTCAAAGGAGAGCGAGGAAGGCATAGCAGGGGACAAAAGGGGGAATGGGCACAAAGGGCTCTGTTGGTGGCGCACAGGTGCCAACCTGGCTTTCTCACTTCCCATCCAAGAAACAGGAGCACGAATGGTCCTGGGCATCCAATACGCTGCCTTTGTTAACTCCTGTCAGGTGGCATTCTTACACGAATGTGGCCTCCCAGCCTGTCATGGTGTGTGTGTGTGTGTGGGTGTGTGTGTGTACACACACATAAACATAAAGAGAAATGTGGTGGTAGCAGGGTAACACAAAGGAAGGGACATGGTGAGGGAGAAAACCTTCTTAAACTGGGGTCAGAGGACTGTTAATAGACTGAATGTCTGATTCCCTCCAATTCTTAAGTTGAAACCCTTCTCTCCCATTGGGTTGGAACTAGGAGGTGGGGACTTTGGGAGGTAATCAGGATCGGATGAGGGCACGAGGGTGGTCCCTGTCATGAGCAGTGTGCATATGAGAGCCACCGAGGAGCTTGCTGCTCTCCGCTTCCCACCAGAAGAGACTACAGGGAGAAGTCCCCCATCTCCAACATGGGAGAGGGTCCTCACCGAACACATTTAAGCTTGCACTCTGGTCCCAGAATTCCAGCCTTCGGAGCTGCGTGAGAGAGGGTCGTTGTCTGCACAAGTCGCCCAGTTTGTGGTGCTTGGTGGTGGCAGCAGCAGCCATGAGATGAGGGCTGTTTTAAACGACAGCTCCACCACGTCCTGGTGGTGTGGCTTTGGGTGGGTCACTAACCCTCTCTGAGTGTGAATCTGTCCTGCTAGAAAAGTGAAGAATAATTTCTGTTCTGCTCACTTTTCTCCCAGAGTTTTTAGGAAGACCAAAGGGGAGAATATATGTGGAATATTGCTCCATAGACTATAAATTTTATGAAAAATTCAGGGGAAAAATTTGTGTTTATTTTTAAAACCAAACCAAACCGAACACCAGCATGGGGTTGCTTTGTTTTTGGGGGGGAGGTCACTGAGATTGATAATGTTTCCCTCTCCAGGGTTCCAAGATACTGTCAGCTTCCGCTTTTAGTTTTGAGTTTCTATCTGCCATCAGGGCTCTAGACAAAGACACCAGGCCCCTTGGTTTGGGGTCCCTGGTTTCTGCTCTGCCCCTGCTGCTACCCTAAGGCCTGGGAGAATGAGCCAGGGAAAGGAGAGCAAGGGACTCGAGTCAGGAATGCTCACGTTGGGGACGATTCCGAGCTCTGGATCGTGAAGTGAGGATGGTTGGCAAATTTCTTAAGACAATACTTGTGGCAGGAAAAAAATCTCTCAGGGAGAGAATTGTCTTTTGTTCAGCAAATACCTTGCTGGCATTTTTGAATATGAAGGTGAGCTTGCCCCAGGGGCATGGCTTAGATGAGCGAGGTGGTTTTCAACCACCTTACTGGGGGGTTTTGGAAAAACACGCGTGACTGTGCCTCAGCTCCAAAGCCTCTGACATCATGGTCTGGGGTTAGGGTCTGGGCATCAGTATTTGCAAAATACTCCCCAGCACATTCTCATGGGTAGCCAGGGTTGAGCTTCTCCTGCTTCAGGGGCAGGGTGGAGTCCATCTGGAAGGTGGTGGGTGGGGGGTGTCTGTACAGAGATGAACAGTGGGGGGATTCCAGTGTCCAGAGAAGCCAGTTCTTCCCAGAAACAACGGAATCACTGGCATTTAATTCTGGTTGTTTTCTGCAATGTATCCTCAAATCCTCAGTGAAAGGCTAGGTGCCCAATCGTGTCCATAGTACTCTATGGGGGGAGAGGCCAGAAGCAATGCCGGCCCCAGGAGTGGACAGTGAGAGTCCAATACCAGCAGAAGACAAAAACGAGAGCCGGGATGGGGGATTCAGCAAGTTGGAAACTGGAGAAAGAAGAAATAGAGACAAACATAATCCACTAAGAGTCCTCTGGGATGCTGGGAAGGATGCTTAGTTTCCTACTGTTTGTGGATAGGGATTCAAGGTAATCATATCTAAATCTCAGCAGATGGTACCTCAGCTGCTGGGGAACATGAAGACTTACAAACAGCTGACACTTGAGCCAGAGGATAATAAATAACTTACCACCTTCCACTCTTCCCACCTTGCACACTCCATGTGTGGAAGATTTTATAGCTATCACAGTTCATTCACATTCATCTCCCCAACAGCTTTCCAACAGGCCCGAGAGATGAAGAGGGAAGGGATTCATCACATTTGAGTGTTGTAGTTTCTGTGCAGCAGATCACAATAGCCGTGGGTCCTGGAGCCTCACTGGCCCTGGACCATCATTCCTGGCTCTGACTTTGTGCTCAGCCCAGCCCTCCAGGCTGACTTTGGTCTTCCAGCCCCTTTAGTACCAGAGCAAGCAACACCTTCTGCCTTTACACTCTTGTTTTAAATTTTTTTTTAAATAACATGAGCTCTAAATCCAATGTTTACCTTAATCTCCTTCCTCTCCCACTTTTTTCTCTTTCTTCTCTCTCCTTTCCTCCTAATTTATTCATGTCCATTTCCCCATCTTCTCATTTGTAGCCAGTCACCATTGCTATAATGTTCATAGGTCACACTCTCATTCAATAGATTTCTCCCCTAAATTACTGTGTTCATGTGTGAATTCCATATCAAAGTGTTTTCAAACCTTTTTTTTTTTTTTTTGTCATTTGCCCTTCTCTGTTTCTTATCCGATTCCAGGATGAGTCAGATGTCCTTACCAGCAAGTAGTGAAGACACACTGGGTTTCTAACTGGGAAACAGTCACCCTGACCATATGAGAGGGACTTCCTGACTGTACTCATGGAGGCCCACACACTGTTGACGTAACACTCATTCTGGGCAGATAGAGAGGACTCAACATGTTAACTGGTTTCAGCTGACCTTTTCTCTAGATTTAGAAGAGAGGCACAGTGACCTGCTTCTCCCACATGGAAGCAAATAGCCTAGTGTATTTTATGCCCAGGTGTTTGCCATATAGCTTGATACAAAACCATGTCCTGGAAAACTATAAGCCAATCTAATTTATAGAAATAAACTGAGTGAGAATCATTATTTTTTATTGGTACCACTTAATGTGAAGAAAATGCACATTTTCCAAAAATATGGAAAAAACATTCCATTTGCCTTATTGGGTCCAAATGTTAGGTTTAAATTATTTTACTATGCAAACTTTCTTTCATATCTTGGCAGTAGTGATTTCCATTTTTATTCCTTTGGTATCCATAATCTTATGAGAATCAAAAACACATGCCTTGAGATCACTGGATAGCTCCTCCTCCAACATTTTAAAAATGCACAAGGAAGGTTATTGCTCTGGTAGCAAAATAACAGGAACCCTATGGGAGAAAATTATGAGGACATCTAGGCTGATGGGAAAGAGGTTCAAAGGTGCACTCTGGTTTTCATGCTTTTGATTTGCAAGTCATTAAGCTGGAAGAGGCCCTGCCTCCTGCTGACTGCCACTAGGAATGCAATTTTTTCTTCTCTAATAGACGGTGCTTATTCATCGGCTCCAGGGTTGCAGTATGGGAGGAGAATGGGGGATCTGGACCTTCCAGTGCTTCTTGAGATGGGGTGCTCGTTGATTGGCAGTGGGGGCTAAGAGTGGACGGGCTTTTGGCCTCCCTTTGCCTGCAGGAGGAGGTGCATGGGGCAGGCGCAGAGAAGCATCATGCAAGCGTCAGTCCCAGGAATTTCAGGCTGACAGAGAGAAGTCAGTGAAGAGGTGAATGTTTTATGTTCTCTCCTGAAAAAAAAAGAGTGTTCGAGAAAACAAATTTGAGGCTAGTCAGATGCTAAAACATGAAAAAAGGAAGGTTGAGAATAATGTGAAAGAAGAAGGGGATCTGCAAATGAACGGCTCAGTGTCTTTTAGGGGCAGTAGGTCAAGGGCTCTGGCTGGCCTTGCCCCGAGATCGAAGTTCAGGCATTGCATCCACAGATGATGATGCCTATTTGAGTGCTCAGTCAGCCCGGCTTCTAATGTGTGCAGAAATCCTGTGCCATTTTCTGCCTCCTACTTTGTGTTTGCACACTTGCCTTCTGTGGGACACAGGCCTCTCTCAGCATACACAGCTTGACATCCCAAGACCCTTCCATCCTTCAGTTGGTGGTCGGTGAATGAGTGTTTTTGTCCACAGTTCATTCTTAGTTGTGTTTCTGCAGCTCACATGTTATCTTTAATCTTTGACAATGATGGTACCTTGGAATGTCCTATCTCCACTTGGGAAACTCATCTTTTTTTCAGAATTGACACAGGCATCTTATTCTCAGTGAAACACTACCTGGTTACTTGAAGCGAAGCTTTTTCTTCTCTTTTGAGGCCCCCTGTAACCAGAGAGCACATAACAATTATTGCCCTTGTTCCTCTGTATTGTACTTTTCTCTATATATCTGCGATTCTTCTGCAAGTAAACATCATGAGGACAGAAACTGCCTAATTACCTTGACTTTTCCTACAGTTTATTACTCAGCACATAATAAGAGCCGAGTAAAGATTTTTGAATGAATGAATTAATGGCATTTATTCATCTAGGCCCTGATATATTGCAAGGATGAATGAAAAATGTACTTCACTCACAAATAAGCAATGTAATTAAAGTAACAAAACTATACAATTTTTTGCATTATTTTATCAATTAATCTTTGCACTAGAAAAGTAAGAGTAAGAGTGTACATCGTGTGGTTAATAGCCACATGGAAGAATAAAGATTCCCTTATACTTGGAACCCCTGACTCATGTTCCACACTTACCTTGACTTTCTGACATTGAACGTGGATGTTAAACAGATATGCTGAATGACTGCTGCATTACCATCAGTTCATCAATCTCTGGAAATCAATGTTGACTATTCACCAAACAAGACTTTAAAAATGCACTGGTGGGTAGTATCTCATTTGTTTGGTGGGGAAGGTTTTTGATGGACATGATTCAGGAAGCAGGTGTAAGCGCACCTGTGTAGACGGGAGGGATCTAAGAGTCCCTCAGGAACTCACTTCACTTCATCAGGACCTGTCTTTTTGCAGGAAGGCTCACATCACAGCTCCGGGGAACTCAGCCTCCTTGGTCCCCAGGCTTTCCTCGTCAAGGGAGACTTTCACTCATTCCTGGGTGGCTCCTTCCGCAGGTCCAAGTCATGCTCACACCATCTTCACTGGCGATATCAATGAGGCTTAAATAGTGGGTCTGAGATTGGTAGGCACGGATGGAATGCGTTAATAATTGACCAGATGGAAGTGTGGGTCGTGCAGAGTGCTGGGAGCTCAGGGAATTCAGTGGTAGTCTTGGCCCTACCTAGTTCTCCATCATTGGTCTCAGCAAACTACTTAACTTCTCTGAGTCTCACTTTTCTTTTCGCAACATGGGAATAAAATGAGCATTTCTGCTTGTCCTCCAGAACTGTTATGAGTTCAAATGAAATGATGACTGTAAATGTGTAATAGCTAACATACCATGTCTGTTTTTCTTCTCATTGTATCTTCAGGGCCTTACTGAGGACTTGGGACACAGAAGGACCTCAGATCCTCGGAACAGTTGATGGCCCTTTGAAAGACAGAAGAGTATTATGGTATATATGACTCCAGTACCAACTGACCTACTTTGAAACCCAGTTCCTCCTCTTCCTAGCCGTGTAGACATTGAGTAAGTTAATTAAACTGTCTGTGACCCAGTAACCCTTTCTGGGGACAATAATAGCCTCTCCCTCATAGGACGGTTGTGAGGTATAAAACAGGCCATACCTTTAAAGCTTTGGGAACAGTTCCTGAGACATACAACCTTATAACAAACAAGAGCTACTAGTACCCTACCTCCTAGGGGCCACCATTTACCCATAGACTCAAAATAATATTCATGGGCGAGGTACTTTAGGAAGCTCTTATTGAAACTATTCAGATTTCTTTGCCAGTACATTGGCTTATATGTGACTTTGTCAATGAAGTCCAAGACACATGCTGCCGGTCCCTTTTGCACAGTCTTACACAACTCTCTCTTTCTCCTGAGAAATCGAGGGATATATTTTTAGGCTTATGCTTGCTGTTTCTTTGATCCTCCTAAGGCTACATTCTTTTTCATGAACTCCTTATTTTAGAATAATTTTAGATGTACAGAGAAGTTGCCAAGATAGCATAGAGAGTTCTCACGTACCCTGTCTCTACCGCCCCCAACCCCACCACGTTAACATCTTATTTAACTGTGGTTGGTACATTTGTCAAAATGAAAAAATGAACAATTTACATTACTGTTGACTCAAGTACACACAATTTGGATTTCCCTGGTTTTCCCTCTTACATCCTTTTTCTCTCCCAGGATCCCACATCACACCCAGTTGTCCTGTCTCTTTATTCCACTGGTGTCAGCTTTTCAGTCTCCCTGTTTTCCATGACCTTGAAAACAGTTGTGAGGAGTATTGTCAAGTATTTTGTAGGCTGTTCCTCAGTTAGGGGTTGTCAGATGTTTTTCTCAGAATTAAGGTGGGACTAGGGGTTTGGGGAAGAACACCATGTAAGTAAAGTGCTGAGCCTACACTTTGCTGAGAAAACTCCATCTTTGCTGCCTTTTGCTTCTCCTCCATTGCTCTTCCTCTTTTTCTCTAATTATCCCCTCCCCCCGCACCTCCAACAAACGAACTCACAATAGGAAGAAACCAAAAGGTAATATATGAATTGGGCTCTAAAGGGGAATTAGAATTTGAATGTGAATAAAACATTTCACTTGCCCAAGCCTCCATTATTTCTGACATTCCAGAGCCCATCATGAGAGTATAACTCTTCTTACTCTGCCCACACCCTCAATTTTTGGGAACTTTGGAGAGGCTCCATACTGACCCATGGCCTAAATTGAGTCTTATCTTCATGGCAAGGTACAGGTGCTAACACTTCAGTGCGCCTTCCTGTGGGTCTCCTGCTCCTCAGAATGCCCTGCCTCCACCTCTGCCCACTCAAGCAGTGCCCTTGCTTTGTCACCCAACTCACAGGCCCCCTCTGTCTCTCCTTAGCCAGGCTGGAGTTCAAGGTGGCAACGAGGGCAGATGAATGACATAAATGAAGACACATGCAATGAGGGATTCCGGAAAGTGGCCGAGCACCCAGCTGACCGTGAGACCTTGGGGTAGGTGCCTCTACACTGCACTTCCACCCTCTATAGCCAGCAGAATTATGTTGATTCTTACTGTTCTCAATTCACTTTTTGCTCAGGTACCACAAGCCTACTGCTGTCTGCACCACCCCCAGTGGAGGCTATAAAATCATAAAGGAAGATAAGAAGGAGAGGACTTGACTTTGCACACTAAATCTTCATAACACAAAAACTTTCAGTTGGGATTTTCATGTTTAAAATTTAGTACAGCAAGAGGATTTGGTTTCCAGTCTCAGATCCGCTTCTACTGAAATCTGCATTTCCACAGCCCACCAGACTGTGATTTAATGGGGGTCAGCACATCAGGACCACGGCCACTGTTTCCCATATATGCATAACCTTTATTCAATGATTGGCTTCTTTTAGTACAATTAAAAATTCTGCAAAATTATATTTTGCATGCATATTATTGATTATAGGGTGAATGGCACTCTAAAAACTATCTTCATATGTATTTGCTGTTTAATTAAAAAATAAGTGATCTTACATACTGTGGAGTGATCTGTGGGCAATTTAAGGGATATTCAAGAATAATTTTGGCTACACTGGCTTGCCACCATAGGCTTGAACTTGGGAGCCTACAACTGATTAAGGTGCAGCCACATTGCCACCCAAAATTCACTGGCTCTTCCTCTGACTGTACCACTCAGGACCCCTTGCACTGCCCCATATATTTCCATGTGATTCCATACATGTCACACATGAACTCATGAATGGTGCTTTCATGGTCTGTCTGTGAATGGAGAACTTGCTGCAGAAGGGGCGGGTGTGGAGGAAGGGGAGAGAGAAGAGAGCGGAGGGGGGATTATACCTGCAGCCACGAAACGGCAATGGGCGTTGATGCCAGAGGTGCTGATTCTTGCAGTGTCCCCCACTCCCCACCCCCACTGCGCATCTCTCACTGTGCATCTGCCACCTCCTGTCTCTTAGGGTGCATCTGCCGCTGGACCCTCCCAGATCCCAAATGCCCCTAAACCCAAGTTTGTGCCAACAGCAACTTTGGCTTCAGCCTGTGACTTCTCTCTTCCTAGGGTTTACACCTGACTCCAGCTGGTAAGGCGAAACCTTTGAAAGAGATGATGCCAAGTGCATTGCATGAAAATTGGTAAGTACTTTCACCTTAATACAAAATGTTTCTGGAGGAAGACAATGTGATCAAGATAATTTAAGACTGTTAGTTAAACCTCTAAATAAAATCACCCCAGTTAATGGTTACTAATCTACTAAAATCACATTTCTTGATTTTGAAGGTAGCTAAAAGAAGGAGGGGAACCCACAAAGGCAGTTGGTCATTAATTTCAAAGTGAATATGTGATTTTTCACACAGTGTAGGATGAAACACTCAGCAATTTGTAGGTTTCTTGGGGTTAGAATTCGTCAGACCACATGGTTTCTTGAGTTGTGAAGTCTTTTTGACTGGGGGCTTACAAAGGATGTCTTCAGCAGCAAACTTTTGTTGAGGGGGAAAGCGTTGTTTTCAACATAAGACAGAAAGTGAAACCGATATTCTTCATGCTTTTCTTTGAGTTACAGCCTGGTCTGGCATTGATTTAAAGCAAATATCGCTGCTGCCCTGCCTCCGCCGCGGCAGGACAAATCAGGCGGGGCCCGGGAATAATTCATACACTGCAAGCATTCAAAGCTGCTTGATGTGGATTCAGTCAGAACATCCTGGAGAACATCCCCAAATTATGTGCTCTGCGTTCAAAGAAACCGCAATGGCTCTGCTTCTCTCCCCCACCCCCACCTCACCAAAGGCAGCGGGCTATCAGGGGACCCGGAGTGTGGGCGTGGGTGGGGGGCAGCGTCCGAGATTGCAGTCCTCCTTGGCTGGCTGTGAGATCCTGGGTAAGTTGCTAGTTTCTAAGTCTCACTTTCGTTATTTGTAAAACACAGCAAATTATTTCCACCTTTCAGAATTGTTATAAATAACACCAGTGGTTTTTATTGGGAGAGCCTCTAGTACCTTGGGTGAACTATGGAAGGTATTTAATAGGCATCCTTTGATTTCCGTGCTATAAATTCTGCTTTTTCATTGTTTATGTAGTTGGGCTATAAAGAAGCAGAAGAATCTTCTAGAACTTATCGTGGAAAATGAACCCTTGTCCTTTTCAATGGATTATTCCCACTGATTATGACAGAATGGCACTAAGGAATCTTACAGCACTAGGGGGACAGGTGGCCCTTGGTTCTGCAGCTCAGAACGTGGGGAGGAGTGAATACCGGTGGGAAGCGGAGGGTATGGACTTCAGGAGGGGAGGGTATGGAAGGGACGGGAAAGGGCTCTCCCATACCCATCTCTTGCCATGAAGACTCTCACACTTTTCCTGCTGTGCCTGAGTGGGCAGTTACACACTCCATGTGTGTGCTTGGCTTGTTCAAGCCGAGCGGGCTGCAGCAAAGCACAGGGTGTCACGACTGAGTGTCATAACAAGAGCCTAACACATGGGATGAGTTTAACAGTCACTTGGAATGAGGGATGAGATGTGGGGATGGATTTGGAGAGGTTTGATCTGAGCTTGGGAGGATTAGCACAGCTTGGTTCTGGAAGTGACCCTGTTGGAAGAGAAGGAAGGCCTTGGATCAGCTTTTTGGGGCCACTGTGGCTCTTGGGGTGGTTTGGGGACACCTCAAGCTCCTACAACAGACCATTGCACTCTGCAATCTGTAGGTCTATGAGGGTTAAAATTGTCACATCTTTTCTTGAGTTGCAAAATCATGACTGGGGCCTTTGAAGGATGGATGTCTTCAGCAATAAATATTTGTTGGGATAAAATCTTGCTCTAAACATAGGACAAAAATGAAACCGGTATTCTTCATGTGTTTCTTGGCATTATAGCCTGGTCTAGCAGACCACAAGGCGCACAATGCTTTAGGTCCACTAGAAAGGTTTCGTCCACATAGATGTGTTTTCTCTGATGCTTCACCTTCACCTCTAATGCCTTGTGGGATCTCTGCCTTCTGCCGACCATCGTTTTGAGGCTTCATGCTCCACATCTCCTCCTCTTAGGTCTGGCTCCAGGTGATGGACTCGGTTATCAGGATCCCACTTAATTTAGTGCACCCCCTACTGACGTGGGCCACACTCTGACCTCACCATGGTGCCCAGTCCATCACCCCTGGCACTTTCTCACTACTCCCAGCTCCTCATGGTCTCACTTCCTTTCTGATCAAGGCCTGGTCCTTTGTTTAGCACCATATTCACTCCCTTGCAAAGGTCTTAATTCCCATTTCCTTCTGTATCATAATTGCCCCAAATGACCAACCTGGTTAATGGCATTTGTTTACTTCCACTGAGTCATGTACATGAAACTGTGGACACAGCTGGAGAAAACAAACCATGTCAGATCATATTGTGTTGGCCAGACTCTCTTTCAATTCATGGCCACAAATCTCCTTTCATTTCTTCTCTTACCTCTGAAACTCTCCCAACTAGCGCCACTCGCTGACAAACTTGCCTCATGCCGTACAGGGAACGTGGATGTGTTACTACTCCTACAAAATGTCAAACCCTTCTGCTGGGCTCGGGAGAAACCACTGGATAGCTGGATAAATGGCATGTTATCTTGGGGTATGGATGGATTAAAATACAGTCCCATTCTATCTTTAAGCCAAAATTGAAATAGTTTTAATCTCACCCCCTTTCTAAATGTCATCAGTCAGGGATTAAGTCCCCTCACCCATGTAGATTTTTCTCAGCCACATCCTCCAGTGACATCCACCAAGTTTCTCTTCTTCTCTCCTTGTCTGTCACCTTGAGAGCCACCATAGCTGCCAGCACCGATGGGACCACCACGAGGACACCGATGTCTGCTTCAGGGAGGACCTTGCCACAGTGTGGTCAACTTGCTAATCTCTGGGGCACAAGCACTTTCAGGATGTCTGTGTCTCTGAAGTCTGGAGGTGTAAAGTGTCATCCAGTCTGCCCACTTGTGGGTCACTCCTCATTATTTACTCACAGCTGCCCCTTGGAGTTCTCAGAGCTGTGAGTCCTTTTTTCAAAGAAAAAAGCTAGCATGGGATCAATTAATATTTGGTGTTGTGGTGTGAAAACAGAAAATCAGAGGGAATTTCACCAGACATAATATCCACTCCCTAAATGATGGATGGTCAAAGTCTCCTGGTCCCAGGGAAAATTTAGGTCATTTCTCCGAGTGTCATCAGGATTGTCATGCGTCAGAAGCATAGCCCTTGACGCTCTCAAATGAGGGGTTTGGCTCCTCATCTGTTAAATAAAAGGATTAGACTGGAAGATTTTTAACAATACTTCCAGCTCTGGAATTTGAACTTTAATACACATTTTGAATGATACCAGTGCATAACCTACTACCTTTTAAAAATGTTTGGGGGCCCTAGTAGAGAATCCTAAGGAAGCAAGCTAGAAGTCCTTGAATCTGAGTCTTCAGTGGCCCATCTGTTTCCTGGCACAAAAGCCAACCTACGAAATATCTATAGTCTATATTCATTACAGCATCTATATTCTGATGAGTCACAACTGAGTCTGGAGGTCACATTTTTTGCTGTTTTCCCCATGCATGTCAGTGGGAAACAAGACAGTTCATGGCTGGTGGTGAGGGTTGGGGATGTGGTTTTTCCCTCGAATAATGATAAAGAAAGAAAACCTAGGTGCTGATACTAATTGTAGACATCAAAGATGTGACCTGGGGCATATCTCTCTGAGACTTGGTTTCTTCTTCTGTATAATAGGAATTAAAATAGTTCTCACCTATTTGGTTGTTTTAATGATTGAAAGAGGATTGAATAAAGTTTTTAGCACATGAAAAATACCTAACATGCTATCAACAATAATAATTGGGATATTTATTGTCATTACTATTGAATATCCAGATGAGAGGTTAAAAGAAGGATTTCTTAAAGGCTGATGGTAGATTCTGGTGTCCAGAGGTCTTCCCCTGTACTCCTGATATCTACTTGGCTACTTCTGCTTGCTAAGCTGAGCTCTAGTTATCAGCCTCACACCCTACATCCTCTAGACCCTCAGTCATCTCTTCTCTGTCTCAAAGTCAACCTCCTGGAAGACCTCATTGCCATGATTTCTGGTGTTGGGATAACGGAAAAGCAAAGATGCTGCTGGTTCTGGCTCCCTGGGAGGGGCCTTGCAGAATGTCCCACTGACCTCACACCGCAGCACACCAACTTTTTCTCTTCCCTTCAAGATGCCAGAAGGGGCTTCACTCATTCACTAAATTCCCAGCTTGACTTGGGCTTTAACTTCCACTTCCCAGGTTCTGATTCCCCACATACCATGCGTGGCAGCTCAAAGAGCTGAAAAGCTGATCCAACGTCCCAGCAAATTGTCCAACAACTGTGCTGGCTCTTAAACGTTTGCAGTCTAACGGATCATGTAAATTCTGCAGACCCTGAGCTGCCAATCCCCATGTCCATTGGCATCCTGCCCTTCTATAGTAACCACGTGACCTTGAGCAGAGGGATTTACTTTCCCGATCCTCAATTTCTGATTAGTGAAATGAGGACAATCGTAGTGTCTGGGGGATGTAGGGCTGGCAAGTATACCCTGATAGATTTTTCAGGAAAAAGGGAGTTATATAATGTTGGGTCTAGTATGATCGCACTATAAGAAAAGGAAAATACACCTGTACAGGAAAAAAGCTAGAAAGGATGTCCTCAAAATGTTTGTGAGGTTACCGTGGGGTAATAAAATGGCAAGTGATTTGTGATTATTTTCTTTGAGGATTATTGTTTTTGTAATCAGAAAAAAATGTGGGAGCAAACTGAAAAGCATTTCCTTTCTGAAAAAAAAATATACCTTTTCTTTAAAGTTTTGGGACTTTATCAGGAAGAGATGCGCAGATCTTTGCAAGGCACTCTGGGAAGGGCCGGTGCAGAGCACTAGCTGGGCTGTTGGGGTCCAACTGTCAGCATCATTCCTGTGCCTGCTCTCATACCAGCCCCTGTGAAGATGCTGTCCTCGGCTCTATTAGTTTATGCTTTTAAATAAATAAGGTCATAGAAATAATAACATGATAATGAAGAATTTAACAAGTACTCAATGCATGCAGAAAAGAGCAGCGTTTACATGCATGCAGTCCAGATATGCCTCCTCACACGTCTTCACAGACATGCGTCTAATTCACTTTCTTCCTTGTCGGCTGCTACCAATGTTTGTTCCCCTTTTGCATTTTCTCTACCATTCTCTGTATTTTAGGCAGAGAGGGCATGAGGGTCTCCAGACAACTTTGTCACCTTGACCACAGGGGCCTTCCCTTTGGAGATGCTGAAGGTTTTCACATGTCTGGAAATCATTCTCTGATTGAGGTCATGTTCAGTCCCAGGCAGAAAGACTGTATTTAAGTTATTCCTTGTCTGCTGAGAGTTTCAGTAATGAATGTGAGAGATGAATGAAGACCCAGAGACATGGCTCTAGTCCTCGCTCTGCTCAGGAAGAAGTTAGGGAGTCTGGAAGCTGGGAGGGGCAGAGGCAGTGTCACATGACACTTGATCCATTGCAGGACCTTGCGCCTGGCTGGCAGATGGCGGTAGACAGGAAGGCACTTCTCCGATGCCCTGGCTTTACTCCTGCCTGCACAGCCCCCGTGCAATGGCTTCGAGGCTTCACATTGTGTGTGGTTCCCATCTCTAGAGTAAACTTTACTTGCAATGCTGGTTTCACCATTTCAGAAGGAAATTGAGTGAGGTGGGATTCAGACTATATAGTGTCTTGAAAATATGTTTGACCTGATGTCTTAAATATCTCTGCATGCCTTACAGGACCTGGGATAGAACAGGGTATATAGTAGCTATTCAAGTCTTGTGATTGATTGATTATCCAGTTCATTTTCCAATTTGAAAACAAAAAGCTTAATTTCTCTTTACAAGCAATAGATGCAAATGCACCATGTAGAGCCAATTCTCTGAAGTGCCAGCCCCTGTGTGATGTTCTCTGTACCTGTCAGGATCCATCCAGTTTCAAGTGACAGACACCCAAGAGTATTTATCCTCCTGTGACTAGAAATCCAGAGGTGAGACAGGCCACAGGCACGACTGGATCTAGGACCAAGCCAGCCTCCAGGGCCTCCCATGACTCTCCTTTGCTCCTGGGCCAGCATCATTCTTCCTGCTGTCAAAGGCAGTGGAGCAGAGATTAAGAGCTTAACCCTGGAGCCATACTAAGATGTGACCTTGAGCAAGTGAATTGACCCCTCTGGGCCTCCTCTAGAGTGACCATGATATGCATGAGAACATCTCCTGGGGTGTAAGGCTTGCATCAGCCATTGTGCATACACCTTTAGGGCAGTGCCTGGCCCATAGCATGTGTGTGTGATGCTTGCCATTGATGGTAGTGGCGCTGTACAGATTGGGGAGGACATAGCCTTAGATGGTGGCAGCATTATGTACATCATCCCAGTGCAGAGAGGAGAAGTTTCTTTTTGTCATAATCCATGTGCATCCTCTCTAGGGCAACTCCCATTTACTCTGCTTGGTTCATGTGCCCAGACCATGGACCCACTGCCATCGGTGGTTACTGTGATTGACAGGTCCACCATAATTACAAGGACTTGGGACCAGCAGTTCTCCAAAGAGCCAAGAGGAATTTCCCATTCACTCATCTATTCACTCAATGACTTTTTCTTACTTGTCTCCTGTGGGCCAGGCACAGTTCTAAGCCTTGGGGTTACAGCAGTGGCCGAGAGAGGCGAGTTCTCTTTCTGCATGGAACTTGCATCCTACTCACAGCAAGAGGAACACTGAGTACACAAGTGAACAAAAGCAAAGGTTGGCTGTGATAAGTGCTATGTTTAGTATAAAATAAGGAGTTGTCTGGGAAGGTGGCTCAGAGGTGATCAGAAACGGCATCTTCAAGTAGACCACCTTGGCACAGAGACCTAAAAGCCAAGATGGAGTCAGCCGTGCCTAGCTAGAGCTGGAGAGCTTTCCAGGTGGATGGAGCAGCCAGTGCATCAGCCCCAAGGCAGGAATGAGCTCCGTGTTTTGAGACAGAAAGAGGCAGAGAGGGTGGCCGAGCTCGCTAAGGCAAGGGTAAGGCATGTGCGGCCAGGTTGGATGGGGAGCCACAGCCAGGATGAATTTGCTGCTTTTGAGCAACTGCTGTTCGTCAACCTTTTTGGCTGCTATGAAGGGAGACAGGGAGACAAGCGTGGAAGCAGAGAAGTTGAGAGGCTGCCACAGTGTCCAGGGAGAGATGAGGGTGGCGTGGACGAGCGGGCCAGTGGGGTAGGTCAGGATAGGAAGCAAGGCAGGATGTGGGGAAGGGAATCAAAGAGGACAACTGGGCTGGTTTTGAGCGGGTGGACATTTAAGAAGAGGAAGATTGGAGGAGGGAAAGGGGAAGAAAATCCAGAGTTCTGTATTAGATTTGCTCATTTACTCTTCCTACCAGGTAGCTCGGTGGAGATGTCAATGAAGGCGCATCTGGAGCTCAGGGGAGAGGGCGGGGCTCGGGACAGAGTCACCAGCTGGTGGGCGATGTAACACCTGTGGGCAGGATGAGATCACCACGGGGTGAGTGGAGATGGGGAGGAGAAGCGGTGCCAGGATAGAGCTCCAAAGCAGGAGGGAAGGAATTCTGGCGGAACACAAAGTACTTGCCCGTATTTCTTTCTGAGAAAGGTAAGGCATCTCTGGTGCAAACTTATTCATGAGGGATTTGGCCTAAAAGAGAGGGGAGAGAACTCCATCGGTCCTCCCAGTGGCCGTCCTTCACCTCACTACCTACATGTTCCAGAAGCCGAACAATTCAGAGTCAAACAATCTTGTTCTTAAGTTTCTCAGGCATTAATTTTATAGGTTAATTCATCTTGGCTCCAACTCTTTTGGGGGCATTTTATTTTTGTGAAGCTCACTGTGGCTCTGTACCTTTTAGGAGTTATTGAAAATTTATGAGCTCTAGATTTACATACTGTTCTCCTGGAGGGATCCTTTGGAGGCCCTGGCTCCGTGGGAGAGGGGGTGTCCAGGAGGAGATTACCAGCACTCTGCCCCAGCTCATTTCAATAGCACGCTTGCACCTCTTGCTGTCTCACTCCGCAGTCTGTGTTGGATTATGCTGAGAGTCATTGGAAGAGAGAATTCTGCAGCCCCAGAAGTCTGACAGCCGCAGTGGTAGGCATCCGCTTGTTCAAGGCCATGTCTTGTTGGGTGTTCTGTTTTTCCCCCAGGGCTGAGCCCCTGCTTGGCACCCAGCAGACTCTCAGTAAACTCTCAGGAGCCCTGTGTTGACTTGCAGTTGTAGCCTGAGTCTGCAGGCCGGCAGGGTAGCAGCCCTGACGCGGGGCCTGTGTTCAGCAGGGTGCAGATTCTTGGTCTTTAATTGGACATCAGAGATGATTGCTGTGGCTGCAGAGACTTCCTATGAAGGATGGAAACGATTACATTAAAATGCAATTGGAGGTTCCAGTAATCTCCTTGGAGTAGACAAATAAACTCTGAAATCATTTGCAAATGATGCACCAAATCTGTGTGGCATCTGCTCATCCTAAGGGGAGGATGGGCCTCTTCCAAGAGGCTCTTTATGTGATGACATTGCTGCTTTCACGCGACAAGGAGGAAGCACAGGAGGAGCTTGCCGGCCGACCCTGACTTGGACCTGGACGCCGGGCCTTGTCGGGGTGTTGGAGGACGTGGAGAGCCCGTCCTCTCGTCCAGCAACGGCTCTCACTCCTTGGAAGCTGTGCTGGTGTGAGATGGGGATATGCGTGCTGGCCACCGCTCAGATCCTGGGAGGATGTTTTCTCAGCTTTGCCTTAGTGAAGCTGTGATGGGGGGCTGCCCTCTGACAGGCTTTGATGACAAGCCAAGAAGCTGGGAGAGCCTGTCCCAGACACACTCGCCTGGCATGGCCTCGGCTTGGGTCCCCAAGCCAAGGAGGAGGCGGTGCGCAGTGGTTACATCGTATGTGAGGGCGCATTCCCGAAGGCCTTGCCTAATTCAAATCTTACGTAATCGCAGGCAACTTTTCCTATAAATAACTCTTTGATAAATACAATTATTAAGGTGTATAAAGTAGAGAGAATGCATTCTTAAAGTGTGTAAATTTGAGCTTTTGGAGTCTGGGGCATATTATATGACATTCCTGGGCAGCCATGTCAGCAGCAAAATTTCCATTATCCTTGAATATGTGTCACTGTTTTTACACACACACACACACACACACACACACACACACACGAATTTAAAGGAGAAACAGCCCGAGTGCTGCTTTTACATTCTAGCATTCTCTGTAATCATTGTCATGGTGTTGCCTACCAAAACCAAGCACACCATACAGTCGTGCTGGCCTGGCTTTCCTCATAGGACGTCATTGTGTTTCATTTCCCTTCCAAAGTATTATTGCTGCTATTATTATCACTGAATGAATGCTTGGATAATATTACTGTAAGCTATAAAAAAGATTTGAAGTTATAATAATAGCAAATGTTAAAGAACCCACACAAGTCGTGTGTGCAGATACGGCAATGTGATTTTTCAGGATATTGTTAAAGATGGGATGTTCTCCTTAGCAGCTGAAATGGTTCTAACGTGATCTTAACGAGAAAACAGTTTATAATTCATTCGTCCAGATAGCCTGGAAATGATGCGATCCCAGAAGAGTTTTCAAAGAAAAAAGTTGGACGATTCACATTATTGTGTACAAAGTTAATTTGAATAGTTTTGAGCTGTTTCAAATGGAGAATTCAAATTCTTATACGTCCATGCTGTTATGAAGTAGTATTCTTTTGGTTGTAGGTTACAACCCGTAACTCACTGTCCCGTCGAATTTTGCTGACTGCATTAGTTTCCTACGGCTGTCCTGCAAGTACCATGGCTGAGTGGCTTAGATGACAGAAATGCAGTGTCTCCCAGTTCTTCAGGCCGGAAGTCCCTGATCAGAGTGTCTGTAGGGCTGGCTCCCTCTGAGGTCTGTGGGCAGAATCTGTCCCCTGTGTCTCCCCGAGCTCCTGGTGGTCTAGACACCCTTTGACTTATCGAAGGCGAACTCCCTGCACCAGTGTCTTTTTTCTGCACTTGTCTGTCTCTGCGTCCAAATTTCTCTTTTTGTGAGGACACCAGACATGTTGGATCAGAGCCCACCTCATTCCAGTGTGACCTCATTTTGAATTAATTAATTACATTTCCCACATCCTTATTTTCAAATAAGATGGCAGTCTGAGGAGGTTACAGCTTCAACATATACACTTGGGTGGGGGAGGGCATGACTCAACCCACACCACTTATGAAACAGAAATTCAGAAATAAAACTATTAAGGATTTCAAAATGGCAACTGCAGAGCATTAAACCCCAAGTGTGGGGCCCCCTTTGGAGTGTGGGGCCCTGTGAGATTGCAGAGTGTGTGCCCTGCTCACCCAGAATGTCCCACATGACACCAAGGGTGCCTCTGTCCAGCTCCTCGGAGAGAGGGGACTCTGCTCTCTGAGTCCTGGGTGTGTACGTTACAGGGCTTTATCTCTGAGCCGGAAGCACTAGGGCTCAGGGCAGAAGCCACAGGCACCAGCGACTCTGTGTTCTAAAGACTGACAGCTGCCAACAGCAGTTGGACCCTTGCTGTCCACTGTCCCCTCTCTGGTCAGAGCTGACTGAGAGCCTGGAAAACTGTTCCTTACTTCTGTTGCCAACACCTCAGCTCCCCCCTCCACCCCCCCACCCCCACAAAGCCTCACAGGCAGATGGAGAAAGGGGTGAGAGATCCGGGCCCCGGTCTCTGTCTCTGTGGGAATTCCAGGGGACCCTGGCTCGCTGTTCCCCAGAGACACAGAAGTCCTCAAGGGTTAGTGGTGGGAGAAGTCAGAACCCATAGTGGTATACCTGCAGCACTGGCCTGTTACCCTCTTTCCTACTCCCTCCCACAAGCCAGGCCATGGAAGGTGAGCGAAGGCATTTGCCCCAGAACCAGATGAGTCTGGCCTCCCACCCCCACCCCCACTCCAGAGTGCAGAAGCAGGAGGAGGAAGGAGGAATCCAGCTCCGTTTCCCCCACTCTGATCCATCCAGTGCAAGCCTGGCTTGCCCGGGGCACTGCGGCATAGCCCAGGAGCCACGGAGCAGAGGATGCCGTTGGTGGCTGAGGGACCACAAGTCTGGGAAGGCAGGCTGGACTTAGAGGGACACCAAGGGCTGAACACAGTGTGGGGGGGGACTGTGTAGATTCAGACCTGAGTTGTCCTGGATTCTCATGGGCTGAGAGGAGGAACTTGAAAAACACAAGAAGAATTCTGTGTGGGCAAGTGGAGGAGCTCACTCCTCAGCACGTGGGGTAGGAGTTCGCGTCAGCGGGACAGTGCTGTAGACGCTACAGGACCATGTTTTTATTTTTATGTCCACATTTGTGCATATGGTTAAAACTAGCTTTTAATGAGTGTTCTTAATGAGTCTTTTTGACATTTCCCTTCCTTCCTGTGTGATGATATGCCTGGTGAGCTCTCCCCGACTGAGCTCTTTTTCTGCCTGAGTTTATGGAATATTACAAAAACAGTTGTTGTATCCTGTTTATTTAATCTCTGGCATATCTTTAATATCTGTTCGTATGGTCAGAGGCTTCAGTGGGCTCTCCCTTCCTTTAGCCCTTTTTATTAGAACAGCTTTGTCTTCATCCCACCTACTATATGTCCAACATGATATATAGTATACTTTTTATTATGTAGGTCTAAATGTACTCTACTTTTATCGCTGACCTATGAGTTACTTAGATACTTGTTTCTTAATTCTTAAACCTGTGGATGCTTCCAGTTATCTTTTTAGTACATTTTTAATTTTATTCCATTGTGATCCAAGCAGATCAGAGAATGTGATCTGGGTGACACCAGTACTGTGAAGTGTACTGTGGCTTGTTTCACGGCCAAATATGTGTCAATTTTCATAAATGTTTCTGTGCATGCGCTTGGAAATAATGTGTATTCTCTACCCCTAGGGCTTGCTGCTCTATATTTGTCTATTAGATCAAATTTGTCATGGTATGTCCTTATGGAGAGAGCAATTTGACTTTATGTAACAGAATTACGAATGCATTTCTCATTGTTTTAGCATTTCCAGTTGTAGGAATAAGATGAATTCTAACATATACACTTTTAGAAGTGTGAGCTATAAATTCTGGAGTAGGCAAGGACACAATTAACTTATTATTTTGTCTATGAGAGCAAAAATAACTCCAGTGCTCATCATGAGGATACTTTGGAATAAGCTAGGTTTCAGTTTTAAAACTGGCTAGTATGTAGCCACCAAAAAGAATCAGTAGAATTCCCAGCTGATAAAAGTAGAGAAATAAGGAAACTAGAACACCCCATTAGACCATCCCTGTAATAATTGGTGCAGGCAACATGCAGGTTAATTTTAAAACTAGTGGGTGAAACTTTAAGGAGAAATGGTATATTTGCATAACCTCAAATTATCTCCCTCAAAATATGTATTAGTTAATATCACAAGTCAAGAAATGAGCATCTTTTAGATAAAAATGTTAGGCTATTACAAAAGGAGACTTGAGAAAGTGGGAAGGAATGAAACAAAATTGCAAAGATGTCTATTCATAAACAGGACTGCTCTGTTGTGTTGGTGGATAAAACCCCTTTGTTATTACAACACATCGTTCCTTTCTGTCCCTGGTAATTATCCTTGCTTTGACACTTTCTTTACCTGATAACACGGCCACTCTTTCTTTCTTTTGATTAAGATTTGCATGGTGGATCTTTTACATCCTTTTACTTATAACTTACTTCATATCATTATCTTTGAAGGGAGTTCATAGACAGTATCTAGTTGAGTCATATTTTTTCCCCACTGCTGATCTTTGTCTATTAATTGGTGTATTTAGACCATTTACACTTAATGTAGTTATTTATGTGTTAGAGCTTAAGTGGGACATTTTATATTTTTGCTTTCTGATTATTCCCTCTATATTTTATCTCTCTCTTTTTTAACCTTTGGGTTAAAAATTTTTATAATTTTATTTTGATTATGTATTATATTAGTGTATCTTTTTGGATAACATTTTTAGTGGTTGTTGTAGGCATTAGAATATGCATAACAACACAGTTTATAAATTTGAGTGAAGTATAAATACCTTATTTCTCATTATGGCTCCTTCCTTAAAATTGTCTTAAATATTGCTTCTACATGCCTTGCAAATCGCATAAGACAATTTGTTTAGACAACTCAAGAGGAGAGGAAAATTTATGGTATTTAACCATATTTTTGCTTTTTCCATTGTCCTTTCTTTAAAAAAGAAATCTTGCCAAGATTTCTTTTTTAAAAATCACTTCCTTTTTTTTTTAAAAAGAAATTTTTCTTAGCCATTCTTTTAGGATAGATTTGCTGGCAACAAATTCTAGCTTTTCTTTATCTGAAAATATATTTATTTTCTCTTTGTTCCTGAAAGATACATTTGCTTTCTGTAGAATTTGGATTGAGAGTTCCTTGCTTTCTGCACTTGAAAAATGTTTTTCTACTTCTTTCTGACCTTCATGGTTTCTGATGAGAAACTCACTGTCATCTGAATTGTTTTTCCTGTGTAGTAAAGATGTTACTTTTCTATCATTGCTTTCAGGATATTTTCCTGGGTCTTTAATTTTCAGAAGTTTTACTGTGCTGTTTCCTGGTGTGTATTTCTTTGGGTATACTCTGTTTGGAGTTCCCTCAGAACCCCGAACCTGGAGGTTTACATCTGTCAAATTTGGGAAATTTTCAGCATTGCTTCTTTGAGTATTTTTAACCACACCCTCTTTTTCTTTTCCTTCTGGATCCTGAGAACACAAATTTTAGATCTTTTGTTATTGTTTACATGGCCCTGGATTTCTGTTAATATTTTTTGGACTATTCTTTCTCTCTGTTGTTCAGATTGGGTAATTTCTACTGTTATATGTTTAAGTTCACAATTCTTTCCTCTGTTTCTTACCATTCTGCTCTTGAGTCCATCCATCACATTTCTGTTTTTGTTATTGTATTCTTCAGTTCTAAAATATCTTTTTGGTCCTACTTCTTGGAGAGACTATTTTTTTCATTTGTTACAAGTGTTCTCATAGTTACTCACTGGGGTATTTTTACAATAGCTAGTTCAAAATATTTTTCAGGTAGTTCCAACATCTGTGTCATCTGGGTTTTGGCACCTGCTTATTGTCTCGTCTTACTCAAACTGGGATTTTTCTGGTTCTTGGTATGCTGAGTGATTTTTTTGTTGTTGTATCCTGGACACTTTTGGTACTATGCTCCAAGGCCCTGGGTCTTATTTAAGTCTGTTTTAGCGAACCTTGTCTGATATCACATTAGAAGGGAAATGGGGGTCCTGCCTCATTACTATTGGGGGGGAGTGAAAGTTTTAGCTCTGAACTTGGTTTCTGTTGACACCCTGACGTAGAGAGGGGCAGATGGGCGAAGGGAGCCGAGTCATTCCTGGGGCAGGAGTGGAAACTAAGACTTTCCAACTGGCCTCTGTTGAAGCCTCCCTGGTTGGGATGGGAGGGGGGCCTTGTCCTGCCGTCTCTGTTCACGCTGCACAGGGGGAGTTCCTACTTCCCACTGGCTGGTGGTAAAAGCCCCGACCCTTCACTGGGCTTGAAGGGAAGGGACACTATGTTACCTTCTGTTGGGGGTAGAAGGTCAGGCTTCCCACTTGGCCTTCATTGACTCTGCCTGGGGGGGTTCTTGTGACAGCCAGTCATGGGCGAAAGTCCTGGCTTCCCTCTCCATCTTCTCTCATGCCACACCTTCAGTGGGAGACATGTGGATGGGTGGGTTGGGGCTCCAGGTTATAGTCAGGCAGACATTAAAGTCAGGTTCCCCAGTCAGCCTTTAATGATGGGGGTGAGGGGGGTAGCCATTTTTTTCCATGATGTTTCTCTAGGGTGGAGAGATTATTTTCTCAACTTTTCTGTCTTGCTAAGATGTCCCTTTCCTGTAACTTTCATTAGAGAGAGCTAGCTTTTTTTCCGGTTTGCTTCTTTGTTTTTGCCAGTTCTCATGGATGTTTCTGGGTGGCTGGATTCTCCAGTGCCCAGTCTGGGGTGTATGAAGCAAAAAGGGAACCCAGGGGATCAGCAGCTCATTGTCATGTTGTTCCTTAGGCTCCAGGGTTCCTAGCCAATCTGGATTCTTCTCTCTACTTCTCAGAGTTCTTATGTTTGATTTATATATACTGCCCAGGGTTTTTAGCCGGAGGCATAAGAGAAACATTTTAATAGGGGTGAAAAGTGTTTTAACAAGAATAGGAAAAAGCCTGGCTACCCCCTGCTGGAACTCTCCCTCCCAATTTTTGTCTCTAATCATCTTTGGAGAGAATTCCTCTCTTATGATGTGCAACTAAAGTAGCCTTGGCTGCAGAGGACTAGCCTCTCCTTTTGATCCACTGAGCTTTTCTGAAGTAGAAACTTTCCTTTGGTTATTGGTGCTCTGTGAAGGTCAAGAGTCATGGTCGAATATTTGTCAAAAATGTTTTGTTTTTGATATCTGTGGGCGTAATCATGAGGATACGTTTATCCCCATTTTACCGATAAGACAGCCGAGACTCAGAGAAGGGGAGTGACATGCCCAACATCCTACCAGATGGACTGGGGCCCGGATTCTGCCTCAGGTCCGCTCGGCTTCAGAGTCCACAGGCTTTACAACCTGATGCTCGTGACACAGAAAGGACAGTCGCCAGGTGCCTTTGTTGACACAGTTCAGCGGTTTATAGGAGTGCACGGCCGTGACCCTGTGTGATATTACAGGCTATGGTTATTTTCTGCCTTGCATCTGCCGAGGTTCCACATGTGGCTTTTGTCATGCTGCTCCCGTAGAGCTTGCTTTTCATTTATCTCTCAGGAAGTCTCAATTTTCACACAGGGTTGGGTTTCCAGCAGAAACCTCTTCTGATAGCATTTTCCTGCTCGTCCGATTAGATCCCGTCAAAGTCCAGTGTTTTTCCACAGGTCATCTCGTGTGAGTGAGTCAGAAGCGGCGGCTGCTGAATCATAAATTCACAGTCCACATGGCTCCTGATTCTGTGCCGCGGCCACCACACCGCCTTCCTCACTGGGCATGACAAAGCCCTGACTGCCGGACGGGGAATGTATTTCAGGGGAGCTCACGTTGAGGTGGAAAATAGAGTTGGGGCTTTCTGAGGAGAAGATCTTATTTAAAGGAATGAACATTCTATTGGTCTCACAGGCAATAGGGCCGTCTTTTAGGGAGAGCTTCTCCATGGGGGTGCCAGGGCCTGCTGAGCTGCCGCAAACGGATCACAGGTGTGTCTGAAATACGGATCCCCTCAATTCTTGGGGGCAGCCATGCAGGTCCTCGGGCCCTCCCGGGCTGTGGCTTAGTTACCTCCAGCTGTGAGCAGCAGCATCTATTTACCCCAGGGAGTGATGCAAAAAGTATCACTTTCTGGGCGCACCAAGAAGAGAAAGGGTTGGGAGCACTGTTTCAGCTGATGTCTGCAGGGTCAGGCACAACATCGGGAGGCTGACTGCCTCCAGGTGTTTGTCGCTATGCTCAGCCCCAGTTAAATTAGGACTCCAAGGCTTTCGTGTGCCATCTGACCGAACAGATAAAGACTGGTTTCTAAGAAGGCGTGGGTGGCATTAACATGCCTTTGTTCGTCAAATCATGGTACTCTGGAATGAAGGGAGGGCCTTACCTGAAAAGAGAAAAATAAGCTGATGAAAAGTTACAAAATCCAATGTACTCACTGGCTGTTAAAATTAAGAAATGGAGATACCTTCACGTTGAAAAGGAGAGACCCAGAAATGTTTCTGTGTGTACAAAACGGGCATTTTCAGTGTGTTTCTAAGGACCACTAGGGTGCTTGTAGGATGCCCTTACTCTCTGAGGTTGATTTCAACTGGACAATGGGGTCCATTTAAGAGCCCTTGGCTTTGCAGTCAAGGCTGGAGTCAAGGCTGGCCTGTGGGGGGCATCTCTGCTGCCTTCACTCCTTCGATGTCCTGTTTCCCCTTTTGAGTCCCACAGAAGCCCCCCCGCTGTGCTTGCCATCCTCAGGGCCCTTGAGCTCAGGGGAGCTGCACTGATCTACCCAGGTGCTCTCAGCGGAGGAGGGTTCACAAATGAGAAGTCAGTGGAGAAATAGGTTGGTTGCCTGATGTTTTTTGTTATTATTGGAACTTCCTGTCTCACACCAGGGTTTCAGGAGGGTAGGTAAAGGGATTTCCTGTCATTCTGGGAACACAGGTGAAGTGGAGAGGTTCCCAAGTGGGACAGGAGCAGGAGGACGCAGAGACTTTAGGGATGGCTGACAGTGGATGCCCACCCAGGGCGAGGGGAGCTGAAGGACCCTGCCTGAGGGGCATGGCCACCTCCAGTTGTTTCAGGATTGCTGATGCTGTGGCTGTCGTTGTTATTATTGTAGCAGTACCACTCATTTAAGACTGGTGATGAGCAAAGCCCTGTGTGGAATACTTCCCAGGCATTGCCTTATTTAACTCTTACGGCAACCCTGTAGCTGTTGTCTCATTGTCCAGCTGAGGAGACGGACAGTGGAGACACGTGATCCAGGGACCCACAACTGTTAAATGGTGGACCTTAAAGCCTGAGTCCCATGCTCTTTTCACCTCGCTGTGCTGCCTTCTTGATTAGGCAAAATTTCAAAGGTTGGGGTATTTTGACAGAAAGGGTTCAAATAATAGGAGATTAGAATGTGTAGGGTGGAATGGTTTTTGGAATACTGAAAAAGTGGTGGGAGAGAGCTCTTACCTGGGCTGTGGGTTTGGGAGGTTTCAATGTGTGGGTTGAAGTCAAGAGAATGGGTGAGCTTGTTCAGGAAGGGTATAAAGAGTGGGCCAAAGAGAAGTTTGGAGAATATGAACAGATAAAAAGCCTGGGCAAAAGAGCAGGAATCTCGGGAGGAGTCCCAGGAAAGATTGGTCAGACTGGCAGGAGGAAGGAGAAGGGCTGAAAGTGTGTGGCACCATAGAGATGGGAAGAGCTCCAAGCATCTTGGCTTCCAGGGAGCTCAGGCCTCTTGTTTAGGTGGCCAGACTGGCATCAAGGCTGGAGGGACTTCTAACACTAAAGAGCAAAGACTTCATGTAAGTCATACTGTGGCAGCAGGAGCAAGAAGCAGACCTGGTCCTAGAACCAACATTGTCTGCTCACAGGGGAAGGTAAACTGTCCAGCTTGTTCCCAGTACAGTTTCTGCTGTTTGTTCACTCAGGATACCAGTGCTGAATCTCTGAAAAGCACGCAGATGATGCAATCACCCCTCTATGCAAAGTGTTACATCAGGGTGAGCTGCCGTTATTTAGAGCCTTGAGTACATAGTCGTGTCTGGGAGGGGCTTTTGCTCCTGCCCATAGCCAGCACCTTTGGAGTCAAAGTCAACCTATGGTTCACTTCCATTCCTGTAGTGTTTATATCCTTAAAGCCATGGAGGTTGTGAATTTGGTTAACAGAATTATCTTGATGCGTATCGAATCTACCTGCCACTTTTGACACCTTCAAGACATCCTGAAGCTGTTGTCTAGATAAAATCTCTGTTTATTTTGCACCACGGTCTAGGATAGTATTGTTATGAAAGGTGTGTTGGGAATATTTCTGTTGGATAGTTTGAAAATTTTGCATTGTTTAAAGGCACCCTAGGGTCCCGAGAAAAACGTGAAGTGTCCCTCTGGGCCTTTTCTCAGTCACATGCTGGGGAAGGAGGCAGCCATCCTTACTTAGAAAGCAATGCTCCTACTGGCAAATGCATGGGATTCTGAACACTTACAAAAAGGGGGGACTCTGATAGATTAAGCGAGGCTCAGCAGGCTATCAGTGAGCATTAGACAATGTCCTGCATGGTGGTGGGAACTTGGAGGGAGAGAGGCCAGAGGAAGAGAAGGAAGAGAAAGTCGGAGGCAGAACGGAGAGGCAGACCTTTCATTCCCACAGCCAAGGATTTCAAACTGGAAACAGTGACCCCAAAGTGCACGTCAGAACTGTTGGCCCACAGGAGAGGCGTGGCGGGACCCTTTCTTCTCGTTCCCAGTCACCTCCAACATTACTTGACTCATCTTTCTGGAAATCTTTCTAGTTGTACCTCTGAACCCTGAATGTTTCCCAAGCTCATTGAAATGCACAAGATGAGAATTATTCATCTGTTTGGAGATTACACAAAGCTGAAAATGCTGCCACATGTAGACAGACACAGTTGCACAATCAGACAGATCCATTATGAGACGAGGAAAGATTTGCTACTAACAGCCCAGGGGACCACGTGCTGCAGACAGGTAAGGGCGGATGGGGGGTCTGCAGCAGAGGAGAGACAGGTGCCCTGAGCTGGTGCTTAAGAGGACGTCCATCAGGGCAAAGGACACAGAGTTGGCTGCTGGCCACCAGCTGGTTGTACGGTTCTGCATTTATGACTCAGGGTATGCAAAGTCAAAAGCAACAGAGACAGAGAGAGAGAGAGCGAGCGAGCAGACAGCAGAGTGCCAGCTTGTTCTTGGGCCAGGGCTGGGCCGGGATGCTCAGAGTCAGAATCTTGGGATCTCTCTTCTGTTTCTCGAGGATCAAAGCAGTGAAGATCTGTCTCAGTCAAGTCACTTAACAGACTTCTCTTTACAGAAGAGGATTTGTAAATCTTTCTTCAACGCATGAGCAAACGAATCTGTGTGTTTTCCAGGTGAATAACTGCTAAAAGGTGCCTGTATGGATATTACATAAGAGAGGACCAGCTTTGCCACCGGGAGCTCAGCGGGCCCTCGGAGGCATGGTTAAGGGCGCTGGAAAGGCCTTTTATAGAAAGGAATCTTTCTTCCTGTGTCGGAAATGCCACCATTATGGATCATTCTTTCAGGCCAGTCTCGGCTGTCTCTAGTCACCTGTCCTAACATACAATATCCTGGAGAACAGGTAATGTTGGAGTAGCAATGAGATCTCTTCTATCCTGGGCAGGATGGGAGTCCTGGCTACTTGGGAGGAGAAGGAGAAAGCTTAATGGAAGGGGAGAAGCCTACAGAAAGGAAGAATGGAGGCACTCATATGCTGCCTTGTGGATGTCTTCAGAGGATGAAGAGCCCCGAATTCCAAAAGGAGCTCCAGAGTGACTTCAGGATGTGTGAAAGAAGACACTGTGGTCACTTTGTTCTTGGAGATGCTGCCTCTCTGTTTTAAGGTCCTCATCCCATTTCAGCATTTTGAGGGACGCGGAGTCATGCAGTTGGTGACAGTGTTGTGTCCTGGTTAGAGCAAGGGGTCAGCCAGCCAGTGACGGAGCCTCCTGACTGCCACTCTGAGCTTCTGATTTATTTATAAAGTGAGGACAATGACACCCACTGCCCAGATTTTCGGTGAGGTCAGAATACAAAAAGTCACATAGTAAAAGGTTAGCACAGTCCCTGGAAGAATTAGTACGAGCCCGATACAATGCCGGCGCATCCACGTTGCACAGCAGACCCCTCGTCAGCCGCACAGCTCCCGGGCGGTTGGAGAACACAAGGGACAGTGACCGGAAGTTACTGCCGAGTGGGACAGCTCACTTTATTCCCGAGCAGCTGTGACGGGCGAGAAGTTAGTTTTGAATTCATATTTTCCTCTCTGCACCTTCTCCCTGATCATCGTCAGTTTACCATTTGAATCCTCTCAGGGTACTTGGACTTCACTTACCTTTAGCCGTGATAATCTTCAGATTTTTTTGAGGACAGTGATGGTGTATTCTCGAAGCGTCCACTGTTCCCGGCTAAAAAGCTCTGTTTCCATCCAGCTTTGCTTGTTTGACATGGCTTTCAGCCCCCAACAATCTCGCTCGCCTCCCCTGGACTATCTAGTTTTTTCTTTTTCTTTTTTGAATCAATCTGCAATTTGTCCCATTCACAGGTTGGGTATTTGCAGTTGTGTGCACTTTGCACACTGGATGCAGGGCCTAGTGTGTTGAGACATTGCCTGGGGGGCAGGTAATTAGTGTCACCCACCTTCTGCAGTGACAACTCCCAGCCCAGGGTCATGTCAGTGTGTCCTCAGCTCTGGCGGGACCGTTACAACAGGGCTTCTCTGTCTATACCACAATAAAAAAATTCAAAAAAAGAAAATTTGATGAAAAAAATAAAAAACAATTATTTATCTGAAAAAGTAAAAATAGCTCTGGCTGGTGTGGCTCAGTGGATTAAGTGTTGGCCTGAGAACCAAAGCATTGCCGGTTCGATTCCCGGTCAGGGCACATGCCTGGGTTGTGGGCCAGGTCCCTGGTGGGGAGCATGAGAGGAAACCACTCATTGATGTTTCTCTCCCTCTCTTTCTGCCTCCCTTCCCCTCTATCTAAAGTAAATAAATAAAACCTTTAAAAAAATTAAAAAAATAAAATAATAAAAGTAAAAATAAAAATTCCAGTCCACTGCACACCAAGACTTGTACCACATAATAAAGATGATTACTGAAGACTGGAAATACTGGAAAAACCAATAAAAAAACACATATAATACAAACCATCATATTTTACCATAATTCACAGACACAAAATTATGTTGCAATAAATGTCATTGAAACAAGTACAGCATAGGAGAAAAATGAATGATAAAAACGGGACATGTTTATTACAGATGTGCGTTTAGGTGGTTGATATAAAGAATGGCCTTTATGGTAGTAAATATCGGCCATTCTGTGGCAGTGCAGTGAGTACAGTAAGCTGCAAGGGAACGGAGTGTGCCTGTGCAACACCCATGCAGGCAGTGGAGTGGGCACCCGGGATAAACACTGCCGTGTGACAAACGAGTCCACTTCGTGCTGGCTAATTAATCTAAGTAAGACGAGACTGACAATACTGTTCAGTCTCATAGTGACTGAACAGTAATGTATATCTAAATGGTTTCTATGCTCTGTGAAAACAGTGGCCGTAGTAGGCAAACCAGAGCTAGGTTTAGTGGGAATTTAAAAATTCTTTTAAAACAATATCAGCTGGTTAAGGGTATTTCATTTTTCCACTGTTATTTCCAGTGAAACCAGAGATATCGTCCGAAAAAAATTCATTTTCACTTTCTAATCGATAGACAGTTGCCACTATTTTATCCTGAAAGGTATGAGTAAGTTAAATCCTCTTTAGCTGGTGAAAGCAGGAGATTTTAGATTGTATAATATCTGTAGATGACAAACTAATGTTTAGGTAGCCACGTGACATCACGGTCTTAGGTGCACATGACGGCTGAAGCAAATGTGACTCCCCACAGCAGTCTGACAAGACCCGGTCTCTGTGCCACTCCACCAGGTGTGTCATGCTCCAATGTCACAGCGAGGACCCATTGCTGTACCTGTTTCTCAGTGCTCGCTCTCAGCTTCTGTGTGGACCTTGTCACAGACCAGTAACCACAGCTCAGCGACCGGCCAAGGTCACTCCTGGAGCAGCACTTCCTTACCCCGCCTGCGGGGCGGCCACAGCCACTGTCAGGCTGTTCCAGCTGCTGGAAGATTTGTCCTTGCCTTTTGCCAAAAATCTGTGTGTTGTACTCTCCACCATGGGTTCTAATTCTGCGCTTTGGAACCACAGCGAATAAGGGGTTCCCACCGTGTGCGTCAGCCTGCTGAGAATGTCACAGCAGGTGTGGTGTGTCCCTTACATTTCCTCTTCCCCACATAAACCAGCTTTCCCTCGACCACCCCCAGACCCATGGTATGGATTCTGGAATCTTCACCTAATCACCCTCTGGCTACCCTTGTGCCTCCGAAACACATGCTGGTATTTATACGTACTCAGTGCTCTAACAGACATAGTGTTTTTATCTCAATTGAGTGAGAAGACTTTGATGAATGAGATAAAAGGACTTAGGTTCTAGCGGAAAAACTCTTTATCCACCTCCCCACATCTTTCTCTCTTTCAGTCTCTGTGTCTGTCTGTCTGTCACTCTCTCTCTGTGTCTCCCTTTGTCTTTGTCTGTGTGCTTGAAGATGTTGTTCCTTTTAAAAGGGGACAGACTGATCATACTTGCTCAAATTGTGAGCTGGGGCACAGCGTTGTCAGCAAGCCGGTCACTTGGACGTTCTTGGCGAGTCTTCTTACCATGGCTTCCCCTGCACACGCACTTCCGCCTTCAGACCCCTAGACAAGCCCTGTACTCTTCCTTCCTTCCTTTATTCATCGGCTGCTTATTGATGTGTGTTTGACACTCTCCCAAGCCCTGAGAGTAAAATGGTCAGCCACACACATCTAGTTTCTGCTTTCTTCCTTTCCACTTGAGTAGGTAAGACAGACAAATGGGTCAGAGGACCCAGAGCGGTCTCCAGGTGAAGAGGTGGTATGTGTGTGTGTGTGTGTGTGCACGCAGAGGCGAGTGTCCCCAGGAAATGCAGCAGCTCATGGGAGGGCTCTGAAGCATGACCTTTGTTCAGAAAGCAGTCCTGGATGTCTGCTGGGTGACCTGATTTCTAAGTAGGGAGTGAACGCAAGGAGGCCTGTTCTGTGAAGACAGGGTCCCCATCTATCTCATTCACCCCGGGACCCCCAGCACTTAGAGGATGGCCTGTCACATAGTTGGCTCTCAAGTCCTATGTGCTGACAGAGTGTCTCTGTAGATAAAGCCCTATCGTGATGCATCTGTTGCTGTACTTGAACTCCAGAGTCACGGAGTTCTAACAAAGACAGTGATGGTGAACTGCGTTTCTTCACAATCACTCATCCATTCTCACATATATCAGCACATGCACTGTTATTCTCAAATTGCCTATAGGAAACCAAGGGACCCGAAATCGTAATGGGACAAGCCCAGGGTTACAGAGAGAGTGAAAATCCGTCTGGTTGTAGCATCCAGACCTCCTGACACGCAGACCGCCTATTATCCTGAAATAAAACCTGACGTCAATTTTTTTTTTGCTTTTTATCGCAGACACGACTATTATTATTACAGTAGTTTACCCAACAGTACCATGCATTTGATGGCCATATATTAACAATAAGATTTTTAATACAACTTCTACTGCTTTGACATCAAAGCAAAACAGAAATCACAGGAAAGTTATTTTCTTTCTTTTACTTTAATTTTTTTTAATATAAGCCATTATTAGGGAAGAACAAAAGACCTGGCAAGCCCTGGAGGTGGACCATCTGGGAAGGATCACTTGGCGCTTTCTCCCAGGCAGATTTGGACTAGTTTGGGTCTGTCACTCAGGGTCTGATCTTTCNTTTTTTTTTTTGCTTTTTATCGCAGACACGACTATTATTATTACAGTAGTTTACCCAACAGTACCATGCATTTGATGGCCATCTATTAACAATAAGATTTTTAATACAACCTCTACTGCTTTGACATCAAAGCAAAACAGAAATCACAGGAAAGTTATTTTCTTTCTTTTACTTTAATTTTTTTTAATATAAGCCATTATTAGGGAAGAACAAAAGACCTGGCAAGCCCTGGAGGTGGACCATCTGGGAAGGATCACTTGGCGCTTTCTCCCAGGCAGATTTGGACTAGTTTGGGTCTGTCACTCAGGGTCTGATCTTTCTGCCGAAGAGTGACTCATGCCCATGGCAGAGTTGCATCTGTGATGTTGTTTCCAACAGCAGCACCGGCAGGAGCTTCCCATGGGTTGGTCCTGCCTTGAAAACAGAGCCTGAGACAAGGCCTCGCAGGGCAGCTTATTTAGGAGGTGATTCTGGGAAGCAGGAGTGAGGGCTGGGCAGACCGAGGGGAGAAGAAAAGCCTACATGAAGGCACATCGCCAAGGGCACCTCTGAGGGCAGTGGGAGCTTGGTGGTAAAGAACACTCTCTCGACTGCCCCCAAGGACATGCCTGGAGAAGTAGAACCACGAGTCCCTTTTGCTCACTGGTTGTGGTTTCCCTGGAGACAAATTCACCAATCTTTCAGCTGCACAGGCATGCTTCTTCCTTGAGCTCCTGAGGGATGCAGGGCAAAGAGGAGCTGGGGGCAGAAAGCAAATGAATTGTAGTGGAAGCTGAGGCTGCGGCTGTCAGTGTTTGGCGAGTCAGCAGGAACAGAATGGCCACAATACCCCAAAAGATGTGAGCCAATAGACCAAGGCTGGAGGCAGTTTGAATCGATGTGAAGGCCAGGCTTCTAAGAGGACAGAGCAGGGCTGGGGGTGAGCCACATTAGGGCTGGAGTTCATCCCTTTAAGTGTGAGACTTGTCTCTTTGCCAAAGCTAGGGACCAGGCTTTCTGCCTCTCTGTGTTCCTGCAGCTTGGCCAGCATGGGGCTGGACATGCCAGGTGTCCTCAGAGAGGTCCTGCCACCTGAGATACCTGGCAATGCTGCCTGCTTGCTTGCCACATGATGTGCTGAGAGGCACAGTGCATTTGGTGACAATGGTAGCTTCCTGAGCTGTGGCCATTGTTGCTCTTCAGATTTGCTCGCAGCATTGGGGGAAAAGATCTCTATCTTGGAAAGACCGGAAGTGGCTGTGTGGAAAGAAAATCATGTCTCCTACTATCCATGTTGCCCTTTGATCTTATTATAGCTTCTCACTCCAAACAGCTCCTTGGAGTTCTTGTACTATCATCTTCCAAGGCCCTGTTCCAGAGCTCTCTTGCATCCAGGAAGCTGACTCAGATTAGAACATCCTTTCTCTGGGCTCCTTGCACCTAACAACAGGTGGGTGGGTTCTGAATGGAGGGCGGTTGGGGTCTCTTCTCTGTAGGCGCAGCCTACCAAGAACTGGGCTGGCTGGCCATCATCCGTCTAGACTCTCTGGGAAGACATGTCTAGGAAGCCTGGCGGACATGGGGACTACTTGTGTATCCCTAGGCCACGTAGCTCATCTCTTCTGTCTGAATCATATCACATGAGCCTAATGTTTGTTTTGGAGAAGGTTACAAAATTAATGGTGAAATAAATACAGCAGATGCTACCTATTAGAGAAGAATTGCATGTAGCAGGCCATGAAAGTTTTGTTTGCAAAATAAGGCCTAATTGGTTTGGCTTATGCTAGAATACAATAAATTATAGTGACAGGGTAATTAATAATGAAAGTATGAGTCTCCTGGTTTCACTTCTATTTGTGTTATTTGTTGGGCTTGTTTTTGCCAGTGCCTCCTATTTGAAACCAAGTCTAAAAGTCTTTCCTCCATATTCACCTGCCTCAGATGTGAGCTGGTTTGTGACAAAGTCATTTTTGGGGAAGGCGAAAGGGGGAGGTCCATAGTCTTTCTTCTTTGGCTTCAGTGAAGTCTTGGCTTTGACCGTCTCCCTGTTGGTCTGATGAGTGTTCTGGAAGGTTCTCCTCTCTTGCTGTGCCATCCATCCACCATTCTGTCTAAGTAACAAATACATGAGAATCTACAACATGCCAGGGCCTGCTTTTAGCCTTAGAGAAGGAAAGCGAAGGGCATGGTGTTACTCTTAAGAAGCTTACGGCTCAGTGGGGGAGGCACAGAACAGTGTCCTAATGCTATATCTGTGTGCTTGGTATTATTTAGAAAAGAAGTGTGGAAATCTGTGAACGGACTTACCAAGTTTTGAAGGGCCAACACGAGTTGTGAATAATGGCGTGATTAGATCTAGAAACACCACGGAAGCCGGATTGTGAACTAAGATGGTTCTGTCTGAACTAAGACAGAACCAAGGAAGAAAGTAGAAAGACGCATGAGTGAGGTAGGCTTCACAAGATTGCAGGCTGATTGGGGGCTGGGAGTGGATAACAGAGAGTGAGCAGGAGGGGGCTGGGCTGTCCTGGGCTTTCCTCACCCCACCCCCTCACCCCAGGGAAGAAACATGAAAGATTCATGCCATAAATTTATTTACAAACACATCCAGTATGTTGAGTTCAACAGTGTGATCCATTTTTCAAAGAGATTGGACCTCATAAAAGGCTCCTCTTCATATCTGTTTCACGGACTAACAAAAGCATCCTTATTTTTTAAGCAGTTGGTGTGTTACCATAAAGGTGCAGCAAATGCAGATCCAAAGTAGAGTCATCATCGCAAGTGGCTGCCACTTGGGCCCTCCTCATAGTGGCTCCTACAGACCACAGAGACTGTGAACTTCTGTAGGCTCTGTCCCAATATTTTGCTGTTGGAAGCCCTGGAAAAAAGTGCAGAAACTGAAAGCAGGAGAAAAAGCAAGCGGTATCACACCCAATCTGATTTTCACAACCTTGCTCCCTTTTGGGCCATGACCCTGGGCTTTCTGGCTTGGTGCCCAGGGGGATGGTGGTAACCTTTGCCAGAATAGGGGGCCTGAGAAGAGATGCAAGTTTGTGAATAGAAGAGTGGGGGAAATAACAGAGCTAACATTTATGTAGTACTTCCTGTGTGTGTCACAGGCAGGGGTCCATGCATTTACTCCCATCACAACTCCGTAAGGTAAGTACCCATCCCCCTATTTGACAGATGAAGGACCTGAGGCACAAAGAAGTTAAGCAAGTTGCCCAGAGTTATGTAGTTAGTCAGTGGCAGAGGACTCTGTCTCCTGGGATGCCCTGCCTTAAGGGCGATCCGTTCATTTAGTCTGTGCAGCCACCAAGTGTCCAGTAGGCAGTGGCACACTGGCATTTTCTTCAGAATAATAAACAAAGGCACCATTCCATAGAGCCACTTGAGGTGCTTAAAATTTGAATTTGGTAAATGGTTTCTTCAAAGAACGCAGCCACACAGTTCAGTTATTCACTTCCTACAGCCTGATTTGTGAAGTGTCCCCTTCCTCCCTGGGGTCCGAGGGCCCCCTGCTTCACTTCCCTTCAATGGGACACATGTTTATTGAAGAGCTACTGCATGCCTGGTGCTCTGCCTTGTGCCGTATTGTGAGAAACCAGCCAGGCACAGTCTTTTCTCCCAGAGTTTGCAGCGAGGGGTCGGGTCAAGAACTGGGTTTGGAAGGGAGCCCGCACAGGCCGTTTCTTCCTGGGTTACAGAATTAGCTACTGAATCTTCCCTGTATTAGCTTTAGTTCTCACTGTGTGATAAAGGACTTTAGTTCCTGGGGGCAGGATGACAGTGGGGAGAGATTAGGAGAGAGGGAGCGGGGAGGGGACAGGCAGAGGGTCTTCCAAAGACCTCTGACATTTCACTGAGCTCCTCCTGGTGGCCAGTTCCTCCAATGGGAAGCCCTGCTTCCTGGGCTGGCCCTGCTTCCCGGTCACCTTCCCGCTTGTGAGCCTGCCTCTGTCTGAGTGCTTCTGGTCACTGGTGGATGTCAGAATGTGCACAGCTCCATGGCTCTTCCCGACCTTCTCTTCCTCGGTTCAGTCCCAGATCTCCAGCCAAACATCTGGCCCCACCAGACTAGACCTGCAGTGTGCAAAGCCAGAGGAGAAGCAAAGAGGCCAGAAATCATGAAATGCTTCCTGACAGCACGCGTCTCCAGGGGAATGTGGCTCTTCGCAGGGGACTCTGCCAGGAGATAGATGAAACGCTGCAGAGAGGACTGGACAGAACAATCTAACTGTCAGGAGGATAAATAAGGTGACCTCTTGGATGCGTGCCATCCCTTACTTCTAAGATTTCCTGCCCTCTCTGGCTCTTCAGAGTTTGTTAAAGATGAGCAGCTGCCTCTGAGTAGAACCGATAGCTTATTCCAACCTTGGTTGGCTGTACTGGGCAGGCCTGCGTTTTCTCAGGCAGTGGGCTGCAGTCAGTCCTCTGGTCTCCACGTGTGGCTTGGGGGAAACCCCTGCAGTCTTACCCCACAGAGCGCAGAGCTTCTCCCCATTTTCCTTCAAGCTTTTCCTTTTAAAGACACATAGAAGGTCTCTCTCTGTATGTCCTCCTCACAGGCTTCTTCGCAACCGAAGCCTTGCTTCTCATCTAGGCTGGTGTGGTCTGTAGCTGCCTTTTGATCTTCCTACTCAGATCCTGAAGTGCCTCCATGATAAAATTTCATGACCCCTGTTTTGGTCTCCCCGACAAGCCCACATTTGAGGCTGCGATGCACACAGCTTCCAACCAATAGGAGCATCGGCGTCGACACATGACCTCTCCAGGTTATGCTGTCTAATGTAGCAGACTTCCTCTGTAGGGACCATCCAAGAGAAATACTTCTCACGTGAAATTATTTCTGGAGACGCTCCAGATCAATGAGTCCCTTCTCTACTCTGCAGGGGTCGAAGGGCTGTGGGTTTGCCAAAGTTACTAACATTGATCTGTCTATCATAGTAGAAATTCACTGTGTTGGACAGTAAGGGAGGTCTTCTCTCCAGGCCTGATCCTGGGTGGCGTTGCTTCCTTCTGCTGTGTCAGTCCTGTGGGAGCTTTGGGGTGCATGCCTTTTGGGATGCTCACTACTCTCCTAGGCTTTTAAATCACAGGATGCCAGGCAGCCATTAATAGCCATGGGACTGTCCTGGTCCTCAGTGCCTCTGGGCTCATGGTCTTTCTGGCTGAAGTTCTGAGTCCTTGGAGAGCTGGGTTGTTACAGGGAGGACAAGCTCCACAGTCTTGAGGCCTGATTAATAGGGGGTCAGTTTCTGTAAGAGGTAGTTGCGATCGTGGCCTTTTGTTAATTCATGACCCCATCACTGAAAGTTAAACTGTTCGCCCAGGAGAAAGAGAGAGTACCAATAGGTTTTGAGCACTTATAGCTACTTGTGTATAACACGCATTTTCTTATTTAACTCTTCAAACAACCATACAAGGTTGAGATCCTTTTTATCAATGTTTTACAAATGAGGAAACTGAGGTACAGACAGGCAGCGTTACTTGTTCAAGATCATGTAGCCGAGAATGTGATCACGTAGCCACATACACGATGAAGGCAGAATTTGAACCCATACCTTCTATTTTTCTACCTATAGCACATGTTCAGGTATTCATTACACCTAGTTGAAAGCTCATGCAAGTTGGGCTTTATTGTCATTGGTTACAGTTATCAGCACCTCACAGAGCATCACATAGCAGGGATTTAGAAAATACTAAATGACTGAACTAAATGAAGATTGAAAAGAGATGCCAAATGTAAGATCTTTTAAAAACCCATGCAAAAAGCCTATTACAATGTGAGGCCATAAATAAACAGCACCTTGGTTAATCATTATTTCAGAGTTGACGTTGCTATAGTTAAAGAAAAAGGAATGTGGAATGACGAAGCCTTCATAACAGTATCTCTTTTGGCTGTGAAGTAAGCACGTTCATGGTAAGCCATGTAGCTTGGCGCAGACGGGATAGTGGCACTGAAGCTCTTCCTGAAGAAGGAGGCCACCCTCAGCAAGAGAACAGGGGAGCAGGGAGCCGAGTTTGGGAACTTGGTGACCAGAGACACAGATGTGGAAGGACGGAGGAAAGCACCGGTGTGTGTGGAACACTCGCCACTTGACTACCTGACGTTCTCAGTGAGACTGGTGCTGGCTGGGAGGGTGGTAGCCAGGTCTGGATTAGAATTTCGGCATCAGCTCTGATTAGCTGGTGAAAAAACCCTCTCTGGATATTGGCCCCCCTCTGTCCATATGAATTTTGGATTAAATCAGTGCCTCTCATATATTCTCAAGGCATGTATATCAGGGCTTTCTAGAGAAATAGAACCAATAGGATATATAGGAGATTTATCGTGAGAAATTGGCTTGTGGGATTACGGAGGCTGAGAGGTCTCACCGTCTGCAAGCTGGAGAGTCAGGTGGGATGTGAGCCCCAGTGCAAAGGCCTGGGAGCCACAGGAGCTTTTGCCAGGTCAAGGGCAGGGCAAGACCCAGGCCCAGCCTGGCAGTCAGGCAGGAAGGAAACAACCCTTACTTCCTCTTCCTTTTGCTCTATCTGGGTCTTCAGTGGAGTGGACGGTGCCCACCCACATTGAGGAAGGCAATCTACTTGAGCCAAATGCTAGTTTCACCCAGACATGTACTCACAGACACACCTAGAAATAATGTTTAAATCTGGGTGCCCCATGGCCCAGTCAAGATGACACATGGTTTGAGCATCACAGCATGAAACACCCAGGGAATGGAAATATCAACATGCATACAGAATACCTCGGACATTCATTACATTGTCTTTATGTCATAAAAGTGTGGCAAGAAAATAAATAGGAGTCTTTCGGGAAAATGCAACAGATACATTTTATTTTTAATTTGCTTCTTTGAACATCATTTTTAAAAGATTTTTTTTAATGCTTGAAAAGGCTGCACACAAGCCCTCAGCAATGCTTTGTAACGATGACCTCTTCAAATTCTTAGCAGTCACCATTTAATATAAATGATGGTCACACAAATTCTCAGGGACGTAATGCTTGCTCAGTGTTAGGGCCAATGGCATGAGAGTTGACATCAATTTATCATTCTGCAGTGGTCTGAGACTCCCTTACCTGAAATGCAGGTGATTCAGTCTCTCTACTCATCAAGGGTATGTTCTATTCTCTAAGTCTAAAAGGTTTACTTTTTCTGTTTTCAATGGCATGTGCAATGTTGAAATTTGTTATGATAACATAATTGGATTTCAAATCCAACTGAACTTTTCACATAAATTATTTCAAAATGAGGATTTTCACAGATGCTAGTCTACTCATCTTAGTCTTTTTTTCTTTCTTAAAAGACTTTATCTATTTATTTCCAGAGAGAGGGGCAGGGAGGGAGAAAGAAAGGGAGAGAAACATCAACATGTAGTTGCTTTTCCTGTGTCCCCTACTGGGGACCTGGTCTGCAACCCAGGCATGTGCCCTGACTGGGAATTGAACCAGCGACCCCCTGGTTTGCAGGCTGGCATTCAATCCCCTGAGTCATACCAGCTAGGGCAGTCTTAGTCTTTCATATTCAAAGAGTGTGTTGAACATTATTGGTAAACCATTTTTAATTCACTTTTCTGAAGCTGAATGTTTGCTTTGAACCCATAAACCTTATAACAGGTGTATTTTTGTGGGGACCTTGCAATTTTATATTAAATTTATTCAAGTGCCAGTTAATTGATTAACTTTCTGAAGCTAATAATGATCCTTGACACCAATCTGAAAAACAAAATTTATTTCTCTTCACATCCCACCCCCCACCAATTTTTTCAGTTCTTCCTTTATTAGCTCATGACTGCTTTAAAATTCTTTCTTGAGCTAGCCAAGATAATTTTATTTAAAACAATATAGAGAGGTATCCTGATTCAATTTCTTCATAGAAACGGCAGTGAGCAGGTTTTATTAGGATCACCATTCTGATAACATGACTTACTATGAAATGCAGATGTTCCTGCAGGGAGATTCTCTGTGAATGAAGCATCATTTGAGTCCCTGACGTTAAGAGCGACATAAGGCCACGTCCCATTGTCCTGTTGCTGCAGAAGCCACTTCGGAAGACAAGTCAACAATGTGTTTCTTGAATGTCACCCATATCACACGCATGCAAAGTGTTGACTCTATCACTCGAGATGTTTATTTTACCTCCAGCTATCAGTTTATTTTGTTACTTTTTTTTTGAACAAAAGGAATTTCCCAACCATTTCTTCCTTGGGGATACTAACTAATGTTATTAATCAAGTGTAGTTACTAACATCTGTGTGTGGATCCATGAACCTACAGTGAAAACATTGAAATTCAATGAGCTCCTAGATTAGTGTCCGGGTCACTTGATATGTTGTCGATTACCTACTAACAGTATTGTTCGAAAGCAGAACCTTTCCTATTTCTTTGCTCTTTTCACCCCAAACAGAGTGCTGATAACCTTCTTTGAGCTCAGTAAGACGGCCGGTGCAGAACTTGTGGGAGGCGTCGTGCCCATAACTGTTAGCTGACCCTGTAACGGAATTCTTAGGCTGAACTGATGCTGCTGTGAGCAAACCCAGGAAAGAATGTTCAGCCTTATTTTGAACCTAAATTCCCCCTGACCTTTGGAAAGAGCACAGAGACGGGGGGGGCCGCTCCTCCTGCGCCCTCCCCGCTGAGCCGAGAATTCTTCAGGGGCAGGAAATGGTGCCTATCGTTTTAAAAATTATAAAACTTGAAGAGTTCGAACCATAATGGGGACCTTGAAAGTCCACATGATTACCTGTTGCTCGTGGCGGTTTTCCAGAGGTAAATGGGTGAGAAGTGCATTGGAGGCGGTACCAGGAATTTCATATAACCAGCGCCTCCGGCCTGCAGGGCTGGAGACCTGCGAGGGGAGGGCCGCACCTTCGGGGTCCTTCCCTGCCTCCTTCTAATCACGCGTGGACCTTTACCTGTTCATTGGTTGTCAACCATGCATGTGAGGGGAAAGCGTGAAGCATTCTTCACGAAACCTTTCGGCCTCAATTCCTGGCAGGAGTTTTTACAATAGCCGACACTCAAGTGAATACGGAGTTTTAAGAAATAGATTTTGGGAACGTGTCTTGCCCCATGTTGGTCAGGCAACTGTCTGAATTTTCGAATCAGTACAGCAGGGGATCTTTCATTCCCCCATGGGATGTGCATGCCACCTTTTGATACCAGAGAGGAGACCCGGAGAGGAGGGAGCCGTGGCGATGTGGGGTGAAACCGAGACAGACATCTGTTTGGAAGACTCAGACTCCTTTCTCATTTCCCCAAAGCACCTCATCAAGGTTAAATAAGAGAACGTTTGGCTCCCACTTTTATACATTGAACTCTGAAAACCGTCCCGAACTATGTAATCACGTTTTCTTGATAACTCTGGGCCAAGTGTGGGTCAGGTGTCTCTGCTTTTTCTGGCCTGGTTGACTGCAATAATCAAGTTCAACACTTAATTGTCAGGTTTCCCCTTGCCTTTGTGTGGTTTAGACAGAGTTTCAGAAAGCTTGTAAAGGCCCGGCCATAAATAAAACAAGATTGCGCACAGGGGCTTGGAAATGCAACATGTACAAAAGCCCCAGATGCGGAGCAGAGGGAATTCAGAGTGAAATATTTAATTACTTCATCATTGAAAACTAATTACCAATTGGGGAGTGTTTTCATTTGTGGAACATAGATTGATTAGCAGGATCACCAAACTTCTAGTTTCCTTACTACTGATTACATCTTTCAGAGAAGAAAAATGGGTTAGCCTTAACAAGCTCGACGCAAACTGGAGACAAGCAGGGTTACTCAGAGTGATTGCACAGGGTTAGTGTTATTCAATAGGCAAGGGGGTATTGAGTTCAGATTTTTTCCCTGATAGACTATTAGAGATAAATTTTACATCTGGGAGTTACTCTTTAGGCAGGGTTGCGTTTTTTTTCATTCCGGAAGTTAATTTGTTTGTAACACAAAATGTTTCAATCAATGTTATACATGTTCAGTGACCTGGAGCCCTGAGGTGAAGGGTTGTCCCAGATACTGGGCATAGATTCATTGTTTAAAGACCAAGTTTGGGAAATCAGGGCCTCTATGGCAACTCTTTCACCCCAAAACACAAAACCCAAGGCTCATGACGGAACCCCGTGGTCTACAGGATGCAGATCCTATAGGGGCAGAGCTTTTCAGGGGGGTGTTTTGGAGGCTGGAGGGGCATGGTTTTATTTGGCTTCCTCGTTCCCAGGCTCGTGTCTCCTTCTCCTTCTCCAAGTCACACTGCTGTCCAGGTGGCCAGTCAGCTTATTCTCTCTCGCCCTTTCTGTTGTTTAGTTCCCAGAAGGAATCTGCTGTTAGTCATTTGCTCTTGAGAATGGATTGAAGTCAGCATGTCCCCTGACCTGAAGATAGAAAATAGTTTCAGGACCCATCAGCAGGTGGGCTGTGGCCCCTGAGATGATGCTGTGCCGATAGACACATTCTTCCCGTTGGAGTGGTGGTTCTCACTGTGGGCGACATTAAGGGGTGTCGTGCCATGGGAGGAAGAATGCTGGGAAACAAGCAGGAGACCTGAGTCTCAGTTTTGGGTCTGCTACCTCCTATGAGTATCGGGTCTATTAATTGATCGTTTGTGTTTATTCCTCACATATGAGGATCAGATGGAATAAGGAATGTGAAAGCAAGGGCGTGGAAAGGCTTACCGTACTGTTCAGATTAAAATGATTGCTTCCATTGCATCGGCCACTAAGAACGGTCGTTTGGATGCTTCAAGTGGTGCCTTAGCACAGGGCTTATCCTGGCCTGCCCAGTTTCACTCTGCACTGGAATTGGTGTTTCTATTTTGAGATGGAACAAACGTATAAACTCTTGTTTGTGAGCCAGCATGGCCTTCTTCCAGGCGAGTGCATTCTCCTCTGGGCTCGAGGCTGTTGCAAAACTTTCCAGAGCAGACAGCGTCCTCTGATTGGGGTGCTTGGTCTGGGGGCAAGGACAAAGGTGATTTTGGAACCACTTGCCTCTGACCTCTCGTGCCCGCTGGGTCACTGGGTGTCCCGGGTGGACTGGGGACGGCCCAGGAGAGGAATGAACTGTGTGTGCTGTACGCATGAGTAGAATCCTCGTTGTCTTTAGGAAGGAGTTTAAACTTGCGGGTTTCACACATTACTGAGATTATGACTATTTGGGACTGACTTGAAAATTAATGGGAGTTCCATTAAGGGGCTCCAGAGGGACAGCTGTGGAGGAGGAGACAGGGCCAGAGGTCTGGGCGTGTTCCCTGAATGCGTCTGTCCCTGACTGTGACCTTGGCTAGGGGAAGATTCCCCCTGATGTTCCAGGCTAATGCTAACATAAAAATGTTTAGAGGAGACAAAACCACAAGGCAAATGATAAAAAAATTTCTAAACTTTAGAAATTAAGGGGCAGAATCAAGGAAGTAGAAGGAGGAAAGACTTTACATTTAGAATGATAAGTGAGATGTCGGCACAGTTAAAATAGCATTGTTAATTATTATACAAAGAGAGATAAAAGAGGCTTAACAGTTAAAGAGAAGAACTTCGAAGTTAAAAAATGTTGGCAAGATATAAAAGAAGTAAACAAATATTAAGAGATTTAGACAAACAACATGGAAAGGAAAACTAAAGGTCTGAGGGACAAAAAAAAAAAAGACAAAAAAAGAATGGAAAATTAAAAAGTAAAAGTTTAGCCAGATGGTAAAACACATAAGCGACACCCAAGCTCGAATGACTGAAAATAGAGTTACTCAGAAATAAGTGAAAAAGAGGCAGGGTATAAACTTTTAAAAAGTGTCAAAGGCTTCCAGTGGAAGAGACAAAAGGGACAAAGTCACATTTTTCAAAGCCTGATACGGAGGCCAAGCGCTGCCTTTTTCACGGTGAAGGCCTCCCGGATTCCAGCAGCATCCTGGGCATTTACTTCCCGGTTATTACTGAGCCTCGTAAAGCAGGTTCTCCAGTAAAATTTCTTTGGGAACTTTGGGATTAAGGAGCAATAGCCCATCCCCCCCATTTTTGGTGTAGATATTTTTAACTTTCTTAGGCTTCTGTAAAAACACATCAAAATGAGTTCCATAGATGATTGCCCCCCCCAACCTCAGTTTCTAGAAATCTGGGGTCTGCCGGAAGGTGGGAGGGTAGAGAGACACAGTGTCCTGGGTCCCCAACTCTGGAGAGGCAAGGACAGCTTAGTGATGCTGTCAGTTCTTGAGGACTTGTTTCTGGCCAGGAAGCAGAGCTAGACAATTCACAGGGGATGATCTCATTTAGTCTTTCTTTACAACATTAGGAGACGGGGTCTGTGGCCACCCCAGCGTTGCAGGTACGGAGGTTTAGCCAGCTCTGCTAAACCATTTATCTGGGGTCCCCCCGCTTGCAGCCGAGGCCCGTGAACCCCAGCGCCGTGCTAACCCTGCTTCTCCTGCCTCCTGTCCACAGAGCGAGATACCTGCCTGCCTTTGAAAGCTGCAGTTTGTGTTGCTGTTCCTCCCTCCTCATTGGCTCTCAGGGGACGGTAACATGTGCACATGTCAAAGGCAGTCAGGACACATCAACTGGTGGTGACGAGTTGACAAGGTGCCCGGTGCCCATGGCCTGTGCTGGCTGGGGAGGGCTTGCAGGGACTGTGAACTCCGGGAGGACAAAGGCATGCTTTCCTTGCTTCTCTCTGGATCGCCTTGAGCTTGGCCCCTCACAGCCCCAGCCTTTCAATACATAAGAAGGGGATTTGATTTTTGCATTTTCTAATGAGGTTTAAGGAACATATCACCGACATTGTAGGTGGCCCAAAGCTGGTGTCCACCACGGTTCCTCCTTTTCTGCCTTGTTGCGCTGCTCCTCGGGAGCACAGGGAGGACGTCTGTGTTGGGACTTCTGTATCCTTTGAATGAATTCTTTATAGGGGCCACATGCACAGAGCAGAGAGGGGCAGGGGACACCCTGTGTGGCATGGGGGCTATTTCCTCTGCCATGGACTTCTCACCAGGGGAATCTCTCCTTTGGTTAAGGTCCTGTTACTAGGAAACTGCAAATAACCAGCAAACATGTGATTGGGAAACACATTAACTTACTCAGGCTTCTGACGCTTGACTATGAGGTAGCTCCTGACACAGACAAGAGGACCTTGATTCTTGGGAAACAAGGGGAGACGATGGAGGTGGACCAGGGCGAGGAGAGACTCAGTGGTGGAGGAGGCATGGGTGTGTCCATGCCTGCCTACGGTGGGCTGTATTTTCTTTACCCGTGTAAACAAAACGCAGAGGTAATCTGGTTCAGGCGTGGAAGGGTGCTGTAGAAAGTGAGTGGAAATTCTGCCTGCAGAAGGGAGAAGGTAGGCTTGTCCCAGATTCTGGTATCATAGGGAGGCACATGAATCAGTAGGAGAGGCTGGGTCAAAAATGAGAAGACAGAGCAGGAGTTGACCAGGAGCAGGCTGCGTGCCTGTGCCAGGTGTGGTGGGAGATGCCAGCACGAACCGGACCCTCCCCACCCTTAGGAAGCTTCCCAGGCAGCTGGGGGTGGGCGGGGGGAGATATGTTACATGGTAAACATGGAGCATGGGTTAAAAGTATGTGTTTTGGCCCTGGCTGGCGTAGCTCAGTGGATTGAGCGCGGGCCTGCGAACCAGACGATCGCGGTTCGATTCCCAGTCAGGGCACACGCCTGGGTTGCAAACCGGTTCCTTGCAGGCTAACTACCAGCAGGGGATGCACAAAAGGCAACCATACATTGATGTTTCTCTCCCTCTCTCCTTCCCCTCTAAAAATAAATAAATAAATAAAATCTTTAAAAAAAAAAAAAGCATGTGTTTTGACATCCCCAGGAACAGGACAAATAGATCTCATATGCTTCCTGATAGGATGCACGGAGAAGGACACATCATCACTTCTGAGGATGCTGGCCAAAAGTGCACAACCTGAATCTAATAACATCAGCAAAGCCCAAACTTGGTTGTCTTGGAAAATGGGAGGCCACGCAAGGTGTGATCCTGGATGGGGTCTGGAAAATTAAGGAAAGTAAACCCACAGCCACCACGAAGCTGTTGCTCCAAAAGGCACCCCGAGATAATTAGCCAGATGTGCTCTGTAGATTAGATAACAAAACCGTATCAATGCTAATGTCTCATTTTAACAACTTCGTTGTGATTGAGTGAGAGGATGTCCTTGCTTAAAGGAGATGCGTGGAGATTTTTAGGCATAGAGGGTCCGCGTGTCTACAACTTACTCTCAGAAGGTTTAGAAAAAGGTAAGTATGTGTACGTATGTGTGGGAGAGAGTATGTTTGCAGAGAGAGGGAGAGAATGGTAAAGCGAATGTGCTGAAGTGTTACCATTTGGGGAATCTAGGTGAAAAACATGTAGGAATTCTTTGTGAGATTTTTGAAGCCTTTCTGTAAGGCTGAAATTGTTTCAAAACACAAAGTTTAAAAACGCACGCATATGTGAAGATGTGTGCCTATCCCAGCTGGTATGAGGAGCAATGTAGCAAAGCAGTTAGGGAAACAGGCTCCGGAGCCAGAATTCCTGGGTCCACACCCTGGCCATACCCCTGGTGAGCTGCATTGTCTTTCACTGACACAATCGGAGCCTCCATACTCTGGGCCGTCACCGGTGCTGACACTGGCTGATTGTGAGGGTTAATGAACAAGTCAAAACCTGTGATACGCTCAGGAGAGCACAAGCATGTGTGGCAAGTGTGAAATAAATGCCAGTTCTTACTGTGTAGCATAGAGCCATGTAGAATCACTAGGTTTTACTTAGTTACAAGGCACATAGGATATATACATCTGTGGACCTGCTGACTGCAGGAACACTGGGGAGTTTTTAAATAATTTGCATATTAAATTGTTATACCAATCCCATAATCAAGTGTCATAGCAAGAAATATTGCGCCATTGTGCCGACCTGTAAACCGAGGCCAAGAGGAAGCAGGAAACTGACCTAAAGCCCCCCACCTGCCACGTGTCTTGACAACTGATCCTAGAGGATGTTTTTCCCACAGGTCCTGCCATGTCATGGTTGTCCCTCTGCCCTCTTTGACACTCTGGGAGTGAGGAATTTCCTGGGACAAGGCACATCCGTTATCCGTGTGGTTGTCCATTTCAAGTGCCATCCTGTGTATGGGTGGGGGGGTGTGTGGTGTCTCCCAGCAATTACTGAGCAGGTTGCTTGAACCAGATGCCAAGAAAGAGGTGGCCAGTCGCTAATCCAGAGGCTGAAAAGCCACCCCCTAGGTGCTTTCTAAGGGGCCTGGGAATACAGGTCACATCCTCTGCCCTTGTCACCATCTGTGAATGTNGCATACTCTGGGCCGTCACTGGTGCTGACACTGGCTGATTGTGAGGGTTAATGAACAAGTCAAAACCTGTGATACGCTCAGGAGAGCACAAGCATGTGTGGCAAGTGTGACATAAATGCCAGTTCTTACTGTGTAGCATAGAGCCATGTAGAATCACTAGGTGTTACTTAGTTATAAGGCACGTAGGATATATACATCTGTGGACCTGCTGACTGCAGGAACACTGGGGAGTTTTTTAATAATTTGCATATTAAATTGTTATACCAATCCCATAATCAAGTGTCATAGCAAGAAATATTGCACCATTGTGCCAACCTGTAAACCGAGGCCAAGAGGAAGCAGGAAACTGACCTAAAGCCCCCCACCTGCCACGTGTCTTGACAACTGATCCTAGAGGATGTTTTTCCCGCAGGTCCTGCCATGTCATGGTTGTCCCTCTGCCCTCTTTGACACTCTGGGAGTGAGGAATTTCCTGGGACAAGGCACATCCGTTATCCGTGTGGTTGTCCATTTCAAGTGCCATCCTGTGTATGGGTGGGGGGGTGTGTGGTGTCTCCCAGCAATTACTGAGCAGGTTGCTTGAACCAGATGCCAAGAAAGAGGTGGCCAGTCGCTAATCCAGAGGCTGAAAAGCCACCCCCTAGGTGCTTTCTAAGGGGCCTGGGAATACAGGTCACATCCTCTGCCCTTGTCACCATCTGTGAATGTACCAGTTGCAGCAGAACCTGGGCATTCTGGGAGCTATAGATTCTATTTGGAAGGGGCCTTAAGAATTCCTTGGAATGCTACCGTGACCTCTCTTCTGATAAAAACACAACAAAGTAAAGACAAAAAAAGCAACAGGCGTTTTCTGCGAAACAGCCCTCATCTACACTTCAGAGAGCCTGGACACCGGATTCCTTCCTCTGGATCCTCAGTGAGGCCTTGGCCTGACAGATGTTATTACTATAAACCGACCTCTGGCAGCCTGGGTGGAAAGGGAAGCACCTCTCAATTTGTCAGGGATAATAATAACTTCCCTGTATTTGCTCACTGCTCCATAATTTGCTCAGCTTCGTATTCGATGTTTTTATCGACTCTCCCGACAGGACTTCGGGGTGGGTGGAGTAACGGGTGCAATTCCCATTGGGTCGACGATAAACCCTGGGGGCTGGTGGAGGCTAAAAAAACAACCTACCAGCCAGGACTCCTGGGTCCAGATTCCAGCTGCTCAGTCCACTGTCTGTCTAATCCTTACCTTCTTATTTTAGAGCGTTCTTTTATTTTATTTTCGACACTGCTGCTTATTAATTATCCACACGTTTACTTACCACCACGTATGCATTCCGGGCAGCCCTGTCCTGCCACCCTTCCAAGCCTTGCTGGGTTTTCTCACTAGCTGTAAGTCTGCAAGTGCTCAGGGATGTGGAATCCCTCAACTAGTTGCTTGAAAAGAAGGAGAATTGTGAGAACAAATCTGTTGCCAATATGACCACAAAACGCATGATAAAGCCCAACAGATATGGTGCTGAATGTGAACTCTGGTTTACATTTTGGGGGGAAAAAGCCTTCTCCATTACACACGTAGCTAAGAGTTGAAAGCGTGCGCACTCATTTATTCAGTGAAGATGAGCATCACGCTAGTGCTAAGGTTGTCCGTTCTGCCTCCTCAGCCAGGTGAGGGGCTGCAGGTTGGGAGCCAGTCTCAGCATGGAGCTTAAAGACTTGGATTCTAGGCCTCTCTTCACTGTGACTTTTTATGATCTGTGAATAATACCTGCATTTTCTACCTTATTATGACAAGAAAATGAAATTATCTAAAGGTCTTTTTTTTTAAATATAATTTTTATTTCATTCTTGTTCAAGTACAGGTTTCTGTTCTAAAGGTCTTTTGTGGATTGCAGAACATTCCTCAAACGTAAGATGGTATTATGGCGATGATAATGCCCAAGACAATGGGAAGTGTTTCTGAGAGTTGCTATTTCTATCATGCTTCCTATGTTTTGAGTAGGTGAGAAGAATTAATTCAATGAATGGGACAGTAAGTAACCTATGTATAAATATGAGAATGCATGAACTGAAAGGAATTTTAAGCTACCCTTTTATGGTATTTTTATTGAATCAAGAACTTTATTCCCAGATACGTTACCAGGAGTTAAAAGGACATGTCTGTATGTTCTTAAAGCTAATCTCTAGAAACCCTTCCACTCCTAGGCGTCCTTTAAAACTCAGCTCAGCTGTCACCACTTCCAGGAAGCCTTCTTAGACTTACCAGTTCTCTGGGTAAGTCTAAGGAGGGGCTGGATAAAATGGCCCTTGTCTGCTGCCAGAGCACATGGGCTGATTTCTCCTGCGTCCACCACATCGTACTCACCTGTACTCTCGCACCCTAGACCCTGCCTGACTCATCTTTGCATCCTGAGTGTCCAGTGAGGTTCCTGGCCTACCTTTGGACATGCTTCCTGAATGAATGGCCAAACATTTACCCATTCAAACCAGGCTTGGCTTGTAAACACAGTGAGGATTGAGGTCAGGGAAATGTGGTTCATTTTTGCTATAAAGTGCTTACATATTGCACACAAAACCACAGTGCTTCACGATTTTTTTAACCTCTTATGCGATTATCCCCACAAAAACCCTGGGGGCTAGAGAGGGCTGTAATGGCCTTGGGAGTTTCGAGCAGTTTAATATTTTCTTTACATCCAACTTGGACTATTTTCATTACGAAAGAGATGACTGATTACACGTACGGCAGGAAGAATCGGAAGATGGCCCTTTCCCCAGAAAGCCCACAGAAACCGTGCCTGGCCTTCAGGGGCTCCCCCATATATGGCACATAAGGGGTCCGTACGATACGGACAAATCTGTGCATTTTTTAAAAGATTAAACGTGATATAGTACTGGAACGGAACATGGGAGATTGGGGCCCTGGGTATTATACTTTCCCTTGCTACAGGGGATGGAAAGAATATTGTTTCTCCTTAAAATGATTTATTTAAATGGGTAGGCTAGAATTCTACTTAAAACTCAGTGTCTGAATGCACCTGCTTAAGTCAGCTTCTTGTTCTCCCAGGTATTTAGGCATTGAATTTTCCCCATTAGGGAAGTGATTGACACCGTGCTCCTTACAATAACACACGATTATAACTCTGCAAATGGCAGTTACATTCAATGGAAACCAGATGTTGCACGGAATTTGACTCTCTCGGTTTCTTGGTGAAGTAGATGAATTTGTAAAGTAGAAAACCACAATCATTACTCAGATGGACTGTACATGAATTAATGACATAATATCTAAATCATATATGGTTGAAAATAATGATTAACTTAAACTATCAAGATAAGCTAATGAAAAACAGACTCTTAAAAAATTAGAGATATGTTTTCTTCAATATATACTTTATCAGTATGCTAATAACAAAACCAGACTTGTTTTTATGTCTCTTCAGCCCCAAGTAAAAAAAATATATATTTAAAAGGAAACTCTTTGCAATGGTTAATGGTAAGGAGAAAAGTGAACAACTACGATACTTTTTCTTGGCTGGTGAATTTTGAGAGTGTCTGAAATTAATCTTTAAGAAATATATTGTTGTTAAGGACAGTTAGCAATGTTGTATGCTAAATTATACAGAGTAGTACATTTTTAAGGACATATTTGACATGCACGGTATCAACTTTATATGCCTGTGCAAAGTATAAACTCTCCAATGCAACTTTCTTTTTCTGTCCCCATCTCCCTCCAGAGACTATATGCAAATGAATGTGTACCTGCATGTGTGTGCCCACGAATGCACACACACACCAGTGATGCCTCCGGCCAGGAAGACAAATCAGCATTCTATTGAAACCTGCATGGCCCCTTGAAATTCTCAGCCTTCAGTGAGCAACCTTCTAAGTGGTTAAGTTTGCAAACCTTGGCCCATCATTTCCACTGTCATGAATTCTCAATGACATCATCACTGTAAAATTAGGAACTCTCTTTCTTTTCCTGCAGATGTGAGAGTTTGACATTGCATTCCATGGTCCCGTGCCACATTTCATCAGCGTTTTTCCTTTGCTTTCTCCAAAGCCCGTGGCCGCATGTGGCGTGTAGATTGCCAGTGCTGTTTGGGATCTCATATCAAATGCTGCTACCTAATCCCAGGCGGCCTTCCACAAGCCCACACCTGCAGCTCATTGAATCCTCCTGGAGTACAAAGGGCTGATTTACAGCACGAAGGATCCAGGCCCTGGTTGCAGCTGGGGCTCCAGCAGGAAAAGGAAGTTGTTCATCTTCTTGTGTGCATTTCATTAACAATAGTGTACCAGATATGTAGCTTATAGAATAATTTCAAATCACTGACACAGAGCATTATGGCCTTTGGCACTGCTAGGAAAAATACTTCGGGATGGGCAAATTACACCTGAGCGTGAGGTTTCCATGAAACCCTCTGGAACTGTGCACACTGATTTATACCAGGTGGGTTGACCTTGCGATATTTTCTGATTCCTGGGGCATTTTCCCATTCCTCATTGTTTTCTCTTTGTCTTTGAAGCAGTTCTGGGGTAGAATTGGGATATCCCAAGCCCGCCATTCTTTCCAACCAAGAGTTTAGATGAACCTGCCTGAGCATGGTGTTTCCAGGCCAAGCACCTGAGGGTACTGTCTGTGTTGAGGGTGAGCTGGGAATGCCACAGCCAAATGTGACAAGTGCGGTGTGCTTTTCTCCTTTGAGTTCCAACAGTCACAGACATGAGGGAGTCCCACTGTGACTCCAGATCGAAGAGCTGGCTGGTTGGGAGTAGAGGTGATAAAAGACCGGGTTGGGGGGGGGTGGCTCATACCTGCTTTTATCTCCACAGGGGGCTGCACACCTGTCTCACTACTGACTTAGTTTTACCCAAGAGGAGACGTCATGGCGGAGATGCCTTGAGGGTGATGATGATGAGGGCAGATGAAGAAGGAGACAAGGAAGTGACAGGCAGGAGGAAGAAGCCCATCCCCTGGCTGAGGTTCCCATAGCCTGCAGGCAGCCTCCCGGCCTGTTCCCTTGGGGGCCAGCATGGTCTTTGCGTGGAATATCTCACCTACTTACCAAGAAGGTTCCAGGGGCTCTGCCTTTCTAGATCTTTCCTGAGATCTATCCTGCAGGTCCCAGCTAAAGGATTTTTTTTTTTATGGAAATAGAAAGCCTTGGAACCTCAAAACAAAAAAAGCTTCGAGAGCTACGGCTCTCTCTGGGTTTGGGGCCAAGCCCCTCTTAGGAGAGACAGCAGCGATGTTCAGGATTAACATGCCGAGGCTTCTGATTAGTTTATTGTGGACACTGTAACTTCGAGTGTTTTATGAAGAAAGACAAAATCAATAAAACTCGTCATCCTCGAGGGAAAGGAAGCAGGGGAGGAAAAGCAAATTTCTTTTCACTTTGTAATGGTAAACAAACTCGGCTCAGAGCAGCATCTGATGTGGCCGCACGGAGCCTGGTTTCCAGTTTCTCTTGATGTGTCAAATGTATCCCTTATGTGAATCGTGGTTTAAAAATACTTTTACTCAGTGGGTTCGGGAAATCAATAAGCTTTTATGATTCTTTCCTTGCTTCACATAATTTCTGATTTCAAAAGAGACTCTGGGTATTCCTTAAAGATGTGTATATATTATGCATTTTAAAAACTAGCAATTCTTGCAAGGGGTCCACAAGCATTGTGGTTTGGGGTGAGGTTTTCCTGTCCCCCCAAGCCAGTCTGCCTGCCTTTCCTTTCTTTTCCTTTTCCTTTCCTTTCCTTTCCTTTCCTTCTTTCTTTAACATAATGCTAATGATTACAGGGCTTACACATAAATTGAAGCCGGATTTATAAAATGCAACATAAAAATCCTTGGGAAGGAAGATAAATATAACAAGCTATGAAACTGCGTTAGCCTCTTCCAGCGTTGGAATGACTACAAAAGAGGGAATTAATGACCAGGATGTGTGATGTTGCCCAGGTTAGGAGCTTTGGCTCCCAGGCAAGCTGCCTTAAGACAAGCTGTCCTGCATTCCTTGATTTCTCTGAAACACAAATCTAATTGCAGATTGGAACATATCCATTCGCTTAGTCTGTAAAAATAATTTTCCCTGAATATTTACCCAAAGCGCATTATTGCTTATACAGTTGTGAAAAGCATTTAGCACTTTATAATCCCGTATTTGCTCCTATGTGGGCCTGGGAGTGTGCTCCCCTTACAAAATTCACAAATGCCTAGAAGGCTAACAATTTTTACAAAGTGTTCCTCGTGGAAAACATCTGGAAGCTTTCCAGAATGGCATTCCAGATGTTATAGTTTTAGCAGTCACCAAAGTGCACGGCGCACCGAGCGTGTGCGTGTGTGTGTTTTTCCTGGGTCTACACACTACATCACTTATCCGTGCCCAGCTCTCTCCGCTCTACCTCTGGAACGTTTTAAGTTTGAATTATTTAATATTTCACTTCTGGACAACTCCACTCTCAGGGCAATTACCCATCTGTAAGGAAGGGGGTATGGCGCAGACTACTGTAACCAAATATGCACTGGGAGAAGGGATTTTTAATTGGTATTTTAAAATTGATTTTTCTCTCTGCTGGGTTAGAAAGAAGAATAAACACTGGGGGAGAGAGCCCTGCATGCATCGCCTGTATTGGGAGGGCTGCTCTCCCCCAAAATTATGCTTTGCAGAGAAGCAGCATCCTTACCCCCCAGCCTCCCGTCCAGCAGCTGCAGGGTCGGGAGATGAGCCGACAGGAGACGGTTCTCCTTTCAAACTACAAAGTGCTCCTTGGCTCCCAAGCAAGCCACCTTAAGACAGGCTGTCCTGCATTCTCTGATTTCTCTGGAACACAAATCTTGCCTGGGGAAAAATTTAGGAGAGAACCAGATCCAAGTCGCTGCTCCTGGATTTTTCTCTTCTCCCTGTCCTCTCTCCCTCTGGCCTTCTGGATGGGGGTCTTTGCTCAAACCACCAGCCCCCACGCAGCTATAACAGCCCATTGAAGTTCAGACGAGAGCCTGGCCTCTGTTCTCAGATCCAGCTCCTTGTGAGTACTGCTTCATGACAGGTCTCCGTCAGGACCAGGGTAGAGGAAGGCGACGGGAGGAGGGGGAGAAGGGAAGATCTGGCCACGGCTAGAAAGGAAATGATCCACAGTTCAGGGAGTCCGGGCTTTTCCAGCCATGAGCCATGACTTTCATCCCATGTGGAGACCAGTGAACGGGGTTCCAACCAGACTCATGAAACCTCCTCCAAACTCAACTGTTGGTTGAGTGTCACTTTGAACCAATCTTGTTCTGTATGGCAAGTTACTTTGGGGGCAGTAGGGAGAACATACTGGCAAAGGAAACAGTCTGAGCCAAGGGCGGACGGTGGTGACGATGTGGTGTGTGTGGGGAGCCGTGGTTGGCCGACACTGGCTGACGCAGCAGAGGGGTGGGGAGTAGGGGGAGAGCCAAGCAGAGGCGTTCAGGTTGCTCTTGTGCGCTTGGGAGAAAGGGCAATGTGAGAAATTGGGTCTCTGAGGAAACGTCTTCTAAGGCAAGGGGGCTGGAAGGGTGGGGGGCGGTCAATCTGCTCCTTTGCATCTAACTCCATTCAGCCTCCAACCACCGAGCACTCGCTCTGAGCAGGACGGAGGGTCTGCAGGTGACAAGGTGGCCCTGAGCCTAGAGAAGCAGAGCGCAGTGCCTTCCACGATCCCCGGGGGCCTCCTCACTCCTTTGGGCTGTGGGGGAGACTGAGCAGCAGTGCTGTCACTGTCCTGAGGCTGCGGTCACCTTTGCACGGTGGGCTTGGCCATCAGGAGGCTGACATAAAAGTGGCCAAGGCCATCTTATTTCTTCATCCCCACTGCGGGGACAGGGGTTAGTTAGCTCTAGTCATTTGTCCCAGGGAAGCCGTAAAGGGCCATGCATGGCCTCGGGGAAGTCTGAATCAGGTCCCCTTCAGATGAAGAGGTCCTGTTGCCTGAGAAAGGCCTGAGCTACTCCTGCCTGACCTCCCATCCACTCCTGGGCTCCTGTTCTCGCCATTGACCCACACAGAAGTTGCTTCTCTGTGCTGTCCTGGCCCTGTGTCCCGGGCATCGTAGTCAAAGGGTCTTCCTGACTTTGTGTCCAGTCACCTTAGAGAGGTCATGGTGATCTTCCCTCTCCCTTCCCCAGGGCTGCCACCATCCAGAACCTGGTTAGAGCTGGGTCAGCCCTGACACCTGGAAGGCCTGTCTCACTGCTATCAGATCATGACAGTGGGGTCTTGCCTTGAGGGGTGTGCATGCTCCTTCTGAGGGTACCAAGGAAGTGCAGACACATTAACACTTAAAGTCTGCTCCCTCTCTGCCTCCACAGCCTTGTCCCCCAGAGTTCTCAGGGAGTGGTTACTGGTGACTGGCTCCAGGAAGCCAGGGGGCAGTGTGACGCAATGGGAAGAGCCCAGCACCAAGACTGGCTCTATTCTGGATTCCTGGTCAACTGCATTTTCATTTGTGATGTGTCTCAGTGTTCCCATCTGTAAGATGGGAACAGTAATTCTTGCCTCTTAGAGTTCTATAAAAGCTTAGGGCTATGTTTGATGTATATTATTTGTTTAAAAATATTTGTTCCTTCTGCCTCAGGGACATGAGGAGTCATCATCTGTAATGAAATAGATGTCATTTATGTCCTACAGAAGTGGTGACCCTTGGAAACATCGCACATTTGTGCTTCCTCATTCTCTCTGGGTTTCTACCCCTCTGCTCTCCTGGCTCACTGGCACTTCTCCGACCCTCGTGGGTCTCCTCTCAGGCCATGTCCCCCCCGGCTTTGGATTTTTATGGCGTTCCTTTGCTGTCCATATTTGCCTCCATGCTCAGGGCCGATCCCACTCTGCCGTGGTGTGAATAGGCTAGCAAAGGCTCCCAGCCCAGTCTCCATTTATGCTCTGTTCTCTTGGACGCCATATACTTTTAGCTTAATAATGTCACAAACATTGGACGTTTAGCTTGTCTCTTTCTCTCTCACTCTCTTTCTCTGCCACTGTCTCGATCGGTCTCTGTCTTTCTCACACACACAAATGCGAAATCCAACCAGTCAACAGGTGAATTTAATTTATTTCATGTGACTTTTTCAAAACCAAGCCAGTTCTCAAAGACTCTCTCCCAGTCTGTTTAAATAAACCTCCCTAATTCTACACCTTTCCAATCTACCCACACCTCTCAGTGAGATACGTGATTTTTTTAAAAAAACCACATTGAACCACGTCACTAACTCAAAAAACCTTCACTATATCCCCATTGCTTCCATGTTAATTAGCTTGGCATCTCAGGTACTTAGTATTTAGGTCTTAATCTCTCCCACTTTGTTTTCCACTGTTCCTCCCTCTCTCTCTTCTTCCTCTTTCTGTGCTTTGTAGCAACACCGTGTGCTTCAAATCCTTTGCCTATGCTGTTCCTTCAGCTCCCAGTGGCTCGTCATCACCCATCCTTTAACACCCAGCCTGACTTCCCCACTTTCGCTTAGGCAGAATGAGAGCTGTAGCATCTGTGCATTCTTCTGTTGTAGCACTTAACCTATACCCTGCGGTATTGGTTTTCACCTGCTGCTTCCATGTGCACCACCATGCTTGAAATATCTTAGGGCAAGGAATATCCATTCGAATAAATGAGCAGAATCTCTGCGACAGGCGGCTGAATGGCCATGAACGCTGTGGTCACTGAGGTCAGGGTGTTGTGCGTGGGTCCATGCCCAGGGCTCAGAGGAGGTAATCACAGGGAAACTCTGAACTCCTCAGTGAAGAGCTTAGGTCCATACATGGGCGCTACCTGAAGGGTAAAAGTTCTCCTCATCCTCTTGGATAAGGTCCAGTTGGAACTTTCCTCATACAAAATCCTGTTCTCTTGGTGATTAGAAAGCTCTTCCCATTATAGGTGGTGAGTTGACAATAAATACCAACTGGAAATGCTGAATTGTATACAGCATGTTGGTGTTACTTTGATATTGATAGTATCTTGAAGTAAGGTTTAAGTAAGGACGATTCCACGTCTTTTGTGTGTATCGCATTCCATTTAGGCAATTCCAAGAATTTTGATGACCAAATTAAATCCTCTTCCTGTCCCCTTTTTCTGAGTTAAAAGGGCTACAGTGCTCATATGACAGCCAAATGAGTCTGTGATTGTAGATTCAGGCCTGGATAATACACAAGCAGCGCCAGAGACCTCAACCAGTGGCTCGACGAAACCCCTCTAGGTGCTAGGTGAGGGGTCGGGGGTCTGGTGGAACGTTACTTTGAATGTGGTTCACCTGGTCATGCCAGGGGCCCTGCACTGTGTACTGAACAGCAGGAGCACATGCATGGAGTCTGGAGCATTGGTATCCAGCACAGGCCAGTGGGAAGTCGACTCCTCCAACGTGTCAACACTCAAGAGCACCTAACCAAGACAGCAATTCTGGAATTGACTGGGGATGATAATCTGCCACATGTGGAATATCACAACACCTCTTTATATCGGACTCTCATTCACTGTGATCTGAGGCCACATACATACTGGGTGGCAGTTTCAGGCATTTGATAAAGTCTAGGTATCTGATACTAAATTATTCACCTCCAAATCTAAGGATGAGTAAGCACTTCCAATTATACTGCAAGATGGGTCAAAGTCCTCAAACATGGAATTTATAAACTTATGGGAAATAACTCTGATGTGTCTAGTAGGTCACTTTACCTTGTTCTGTCCTCTGGGGGTGGACATACAGATTTAGATGTAGATGTCGATGTATATATAGGTGTAGATATAGATGTAGATATAAAAGCTAATATACATACATATATATATATATATACACACACACATGCTGATATTCAACAGATAACTTTGTAAAGCTGAATAGTAATTCTCAAAATTGAATCAATAGCCTCAGAACATTTCTCTTACTTCTTTCTCCTCCAAGCTATTACTGTTCCGTGTGGCTTGTCTGTGAACCCCCTGTGTATTATGTGACACTCTCCTTGAGCTCTTTGTCAGTTCCCAGAGCCTCACCTTTCAGGTATATACCTAGCACCTTTTAAGTGTAGGTCATGGAACTGAAGGTCCACTGAGTGTACTGCAAAGTTGTAGAGAGCTATAGGCTCACCTCCCAGGGTGGCAAATGTGGTGCACACCTAGGGGTCAGCGGGGATGTTTGTGCTAACCTTCAGTTTGGAAATTCGAGCTTGTGGAAGTCCAACTACCTCTTCAATTTGGCTGTGAACTCCAAAGGACTTTTTTTTTTTTAAACTCACGTTCTATTTTGCTTTCTAGTCTTCTGCTTCCTGGTATGAAAACTTTGCTTTGCAATTTTAATAGACTATAGAGTGATCCTGATGCCAGCATCTGTAGGCCACACCTTTGCACGTGAAGCGATTCAACTCGCCTCAGGTCTTGCTGCCAAACGTGTGTCCAAAGGTGTTCAGCAGAGCCAGACCACTTTAGTTCGATACAGTGGTTTTTTTTTCTACCTATAAAACTCAGCTGGGGTTAATGGCCCTCTTTTATTTTGTTATATTTATAAGACAAAGAAGTGTATGAACAACACCAAAAGAGCATTATGGACAAATCCATGTCATAAAAGTTCAGAGGGTGGAGAAACCATTGTGTTCTCAGAGTGCATGAAAAGTATCTGAGATGGTTTTCTGAAAGATGCTGAAACTGAACTTTGAGAGACACACAGAACCCATCTAGAAGGAGAAAAATGGTTGGCTCAGCTCTTGGGCAAACAGGATGAGCTGGAGCTTGGGAGGTGGACGTGGGGCAGCAAGAGCAGGGTGCAGTTGAGGGCCCAGGGGACACGAACGCAGCTGGACTGGAGAGCCCTGGGTACCAGGCCATCACTGGGACTTGGAGGGAAACAGTCCTCGTGCCCTCACTACTGGTAAATCCATAAAGCCTGTTGTCTTTTTGAATTAGTGCCTCCTGCCTTTGTGGACACAACAGGAATTTATAAAATGACTCCTCAGGGAGAGTGCTTTCCTGCTTAGTTGATCCACGGTGCCTGGTGCTCTGCAAGAAACCCAGTAATACCCATTGACTGACGGGCTTTGTCCTCGTCCCCAAGGCCTTCTGTTAGGGCTTCTGAAAAGACCGCCTTTCTTCTCTGTCTGACCTCAGCACTCCCTCACCTCTACCTTCCACTCCCAGTCTTTCCGAAGCTGCGATTTCCTGTCTCGCCTTCCTCCAGTTTGTTCCTGTGAGCCTTGATTAGAGGTAAGCTCACAGAGCAGGACCCTCGGGCAGCTGTCTTTCTTCCCTCTCTTCCCTGAGCTGGGGCATCTGGTTCTCATTCTCAGCCTGATGCATCGGTCTCCACTTTCACCTTGCTCTGTTTACATGTGGATTACCCTGCCTGTTTGAAACTCAGAGCTCCTAATTGGTCTTGCCCCCTGTAATAAAAACAGTATCCAAAGGGAATCTGAAGAGAGCTGGACAGGTTGAGAAGAGTTTGGACATGAATCAGGCCTTAACCAGAGCAAAATTTCTGTAGCTAGGGAGATTGGAGCCTGTTAAACCCTTTGAAGGAGTCATTCCTAACCTTGATCTGTGGACCATCTTGGTGGAGTCTGTTGGCTTGGCGTGGTGTTCAAACTTGTGTGCGTTCTTCGAGGAATGGAGTTGAAGCTTTTACAAGATTGTCAAAGAGATCTGGGACCCGCAAGAGGTAAAACCTACCATCACATATCTTCCTGTTGCGATCCCATGGTTACTAGGAGGAAGCCAAGCTTAGAAAGGTTACATACTTGTCAAAATCATTAAGTAGTGTGAACTGGAGGCAAACCAAGATGGGCTACATGCTGGCTATGAACCCCTCCAGTATTGGAGGTGGTCTTCACATTTCCTAAAAACACTGTTCATCTGTTAGACTGCTCAGGTGTGCAAAGGAGGCTGGGTGTAACCCCTGTATTCTCTGTCCACATGTGGGGGAGTGTGGATCACTCAGAATGGCTGTTCTCATCCTTGGTTGTATTAGAAGTTTCAGGGTACCTTGTACACATCCTCATGCCAGGTTCACACCCCCAGCCCATCCTCTCATTAGATCCTTGGGTGTGGGGCTGGGACTCAGGACCTGGCCATTTGTATAGCTCCTCCGGTGTTCCAATGTATAGTCAAGTTTGAAAACCATTCGGGGAACACCGGCAGGGCCTCATGGCAATGCTGACCTGGACAGGTGAGGGCTCAAGGTGAAATCAAACTGCAGAGGTTTTCGGTACATGTTAGTCGAATTGCTCTTCTGTGAGAATGGAGGGTTGGTCTCCCCCGAATTGTACTGATGAGCTCTAGAGTTTGATTCTGACACAGGCAGCAGCACCAAGCAAAGAGCTGGTATTATACAAAATTTATCTTGTTGCCGAAGAGTCATGTTCAGGAGGGAGAGACTCCGCGTGGTGGGATGTGATTGATTTCACCGGTGTTTCATTTGGATCCACTCATCTGTGCCTAAGAGTTTACCTCTGAGTGCTACGTTGGCTTTATCCCTCACATTGCAACACGTTCCCCCTGTTTTTTCTTGTCTTTATAATGGTCGGTTTGGTTTCCTCATTGAACCAAAAGTTACTTCAAAGACATTTTTTAAAACTTCCTCTAGCTTCTCCTCCCTAACTCCAACAATTTGGGAATGATATTGTCATTCCATTTTTACTGAATTGTGGTTAGGCAATGTGGCTATAGAATTGATGGATTCTGAACTTATTAAAGCTTTATTTATTACCTAATATTAAATCAAAATTTAAAATATTCCATAGAAATGTATTCTCAGTGGAATGCCAAGTTGAATCTATTTCTCTCTCATCTACCTCTTATATAATCTTATTGATTATATGGTTCAAATCTCCTGTGACATTGTTTTTGACTTTTCTTAGATAATAACACCTTATTAAATTTTCTCAGTGTAGTTTTATTTGTAAAATTTTTAATAGTTTGAACAAATATTACCTAAATATTGAATTATCAGCATATATATATTGTTTGACATGATTATTATCAATATAAAGATGATTGCTTTGCACACTTAATATTTTTGCCCTTTTCTGATATTATTTCTATTCCTGCTCTTATTTTATTTAAATTTGCCTGACACATGTAAGCAAATCCTTTTGCTTTTAACTTCTTTTTGAGATTTTATTTATTTATTTTTAAAGAGAGGGGAAGGGAGGGGGGAAAAGAGGGAGATAAATATTGATGTGTAAGAGAAGCATTGATCAGTTGCCTTTTGCATGCGTCCCAACAGGGCACCCCACCTGGAACCCAGGTTTGTGCCCAGACTGGCAATCAAACCAGAGACATCTCACTTTGCAGGACAACACCCAACTGAGCCACGCCCACCAGGGCTGCCTTTAACTTTTCTATATCATTTACTTCAAGTTGCACTTATAAGTGATATATCTCTGTTGTGTTTTCTAACTTAAGCTGAGATGGTTTTTTGTTTCTTTTTACTAAAGGAGTTTCACCTATTTATGTTTGCTGATATAACTTGATTTGTTTCCATTAATATCTAAGCTTTCTCTTATTAGTTTTTAAAAGTTATACTTACACTGTTTAGTTTGATATTTTGTTGTGTGGCCATATTAACTTGTTGACTGATGGTGCTAGTACTTAGAAAATAGGTATCATTGTGATGAATTCCATAAGGGATTACCTTGAAGGTTTTCAATAGCAATCTTCTTTTTCTTTTTAAGATTTTATTTATTTATTTTAGAGAGATGGGGAAGGGAGGGAGAAAGAGAGGGCAACATCAATGTGTGGTGGCCTCTAGCACACCCCATACTGGGAATATGGCCTGCAACCCAGGCATGTGCCCTGACTGGGAATCAAACCGGCAATGCTTTGGTTTGCAGGCCTGCGCTCAATCCACTGAGCTACACCAGCCAGGGCCTCCAATAGCAATCTTAAAATATATTCAATTATGGATGTTAATCCAAAATAATACATTTCTCACCTTCATGTAGAGGTGAGGTGTTGGTATTTTTGTATTGCCCTCACTTGCAAAGGAAATAAGTTTAAAACTTGTTAAAATACCACTTTCAAGAAAGTATAGTTTTGCTAGTGAGTTGTATTTAACTGTTAAATAAAAACTAATTGTAATGATGCATGAATTACTCCAGAACACTGAAAAATATAAAACATACCCAATTTATTTTATGAATTTAGCATAACTGACACTATTGTTTTCTCCTTTATATAAGTTTTATGAGGATCACATGAGATAATGACTATACTGCTCTCAGCATAGTATCTGGCACATGTTCAGTACTTCTGTTGTTACTTATATCAGTAGAGGCTCAAAAAGTATTCACTAAGCACTCATTCCAATAAAGCTCTTTAAATATGAGGACAAGAAAGATACAAATTTTAGTCTATGTAGTTTATTCAAATTTTCCCTTATCCTTTCAAATTTGTTGATAAAACCACCATAACACATAGTTTTCCTTATAGTGACTTTTGCATGTATGTCTTCTTCCTTTGAAGCACCTAGAAATTGTGTTAAAATGCAGATTCCCAGGCCTCATTCATTTTTTTTTTTTCTGAGCCAGAAGAGAGAAGCCTGGTGATAGTTTTCTTAAACACCCCAGGTGATTATTGGTGTTAAGGAAATTTGAGAAACACTGTAGATCAAGCCTAAAACCTATTGTTGCTTTATTTAGTAAATTTGATGTGTTTTTTTAAAACACTGATAGTGTAGATTCATAGGTCCCTCACAAGTCAAAGCAAACAACAACATTAAAGTGAACTAAAAATGCTCTTTTTAAGCAATGTTTTAAAGAATTCACACATCACCGATATTGAACAAGTCTGCCAGCAGAGAAACATTCTCAGTGAAATCAGGAACGAGACAAAAATGACCATGGTCACTGTGATGGTTTGTCTCTCACCGTCTAGCTACACACTCAGGGCCTGACGTCCCAGGTCCCAGGTTAGTTCCTCCCCTAACCTGCTCTTTAGTAGCTGATGCATTGCTTCTCTGCCCCTCTGCCTTCTCAACTGTAGAGTGGGGAGGAGGATAGCACTTTCCCCATAGGATGTGAGGGTAAGGTGCAATGATGCATATGACAGGCTGTGCAGAGTGCCCGGCCCATTAGGTAGCACTTGCAAAAGTCAGCTTTCTCAAGTTCTCAGTTGTGCACAGAGGAGGAAACAACTCAGTGAGAGTGTGCACTTGCCCCAGGGTACCTGAGTTAGTGGATGTGAACTCTGGCTTGAGGCGTCAGCCTCGTGCTTCTCTCATTGCTGCTTAAACCTGGACTTGGGAGAGTTGAAACAGGAGAAACGAATGACAGAAAAATAGATTTGATGTCCCATACAAGCCAACCCCCCCACAGCCCTGTGTCTCAGAGTCACTTAGGGAAGAACCTCCCAGAACTTTCCACTCACTGGGGACAGCAGCAGATGGGATGCACGGGCCCCATCCTGGCCTTCCCTATTCTCCTATCCTCCAGAAAGAAGCAGCGGGCTGGTACACGACATGCACACTTACCTCTGCATGGTGGCCTTCCCCTAAGTGGGTGGTGCTCCAGGTTGGCTCTCTCAGCAGGGATGGTTTGAACCTTTCATCACCAAAACCATAGTTCAAGCCTGAAGAATGTGGTGAAATTAATTCTGTGGGTCTTCACTCAGAGCATTGATTATCTACCCTTCACATAGATGAATCATGTGATTTTTCTCACTTTGGTGGCTGACTCTCTCCCCGTGCCCAGGGATGCAGGAAATGTGTTGATGTTGAAGTGTGAACATCTTGGAAGGGGCCTGATGTGTGGTGAGCCAGGGCAGCCAGGCAGCTTTAGGAAATACCTGTCAGGTGTCTGGGTGGGTGAACATAGGTGTGAACAGCTGTATGAAACCCTTGCTTGGTTTCCTTAGCATGCTTGATTTTTTTTATTCCCATTCACTTGGAAGAGAAGTCCCACATGGTCTCTGATGGTAAGAGGAGGTAAAAAATACTGTTCCTCTGAACCCAGACACGTGAGGTTGAAAGCTGAACCAGGACTGGGCACCAGGAGTTCTGGGTTCCAGGCTGATTTGCCTCTGGAGGGTGTGTGGCTTTGGACACATTAGCTCCAGCTTCAGTGTTAGTCAATACACCTACTCTGCCGATCCCACTGGTGGCTGTAGGTGTCCTTAGCCATTCACATGGAAGCTCCATTGAGGGCACAATTCAATTCTTACTCATCCCTCTCGTGACAAAGAAAAACAGTGCAGTGCACTTGTGGTTGAAGGAGTGAATGGACATGCGAAAGAGCACTACATGCCCGAGTAACCCATTTGAAATGGTCTTTTTGTGTCTCTGTATCTTCGCCTGTCCTCTGACTCGGACGAGGGCAGGAAGGGTGTGTTCTTCACGGTCGTCCACTGATGCCTGCGGTGGGTCTGGTGAGCAGCAGTTCTTGCTGTAAAATCAGTGAGCACGGGACAGAGGTGATAGGTTACAGAGACACCCCAAAGCCCAGCTCCTTTCTTGTTTTAAGTTTGTTTATTCTGTCGTTCCGGTTTGGTGTTAAATGTATCTCAGTTCACTTTATCTGTATATGTCATCTCTCCCATAAACTGTGAGGTCCCCAGGGAGGGGACCCTACCTCTTCCCTCTTGGCAATTTTCCTGGCCTCTGAAGAGGTGCCTTCAGCTCGTGGGTGGAGCCTTTGGTACCTGTCTGGCTGACTGCTGGGACAAGGAGTACTTTTTAAAAATAATGGTATATTTATTTCTTCTTATAAAAAATAATAAAAGTCATGTTAGAAAATTTGAAAACTACAAAATATTATAAAGAAAAAAATTGAACACCTTTCCCAACTAAGGGCTATTTTACAATAAAGAACTTTAATTTTACTTGAACTTACCAAGATAAAAAAATTAAAGAAATTGCTTAATTCCTGACACGAATGTAAGAGACAGGAATTCCTAAATAATTCCTTGCTCCTGCTCCCTCTTTTTCTAAGCAGATAAATATGGAGAAGTTAATATTCATATGTTTTAACACAACTTGGATGAGTGTGGCTTTAAATATATAGTCATTAAAACTTGGTCAAAGTCAGAAGACACCACTGAAATCTCCACAAACAAGCACACAGGACAATCGTTCTTTAGGGATGTAAATAAAACCATGTGCGTTTTTATGGTTATTATTCTTTAATACAGATGAATAGGGAAAAGCTAATCTACACTAACAATAGTCCCTAAAGGTAACCAAGCACGTTAAAGAGGAGCAGACACATCACGGGGAAAATGGGGACGAACAGCATGTCCAAGCGCATGCATGCCGGCAGAGGGCTAGCCCATGCTCGCCTTTCTTCTGAGTTACCTGAACAATGGAGTTTTAATTTATACTAACATACGCATGTATTAGACACTTAATTTGTACATGCCACGTGGTATCCTAAACTCTATGCCTTTTAACTCATTTTATCCTCACAACGCCATTATTTTGCAGATGAGGAATTCAGGAGTTGAGGGTAGGTTGATTAGGATCCCACAGTGGTTTGGGGTGAGAGAAGACTGTTACTGCATCTTTCATAGATCTGTAAGGGACATCAGAGAAGCCACCTAGTCCAACCATCTTGTTTCAGTATGAGGAAACTGAAGCCAGAGCACTTAAATAATGCTCACAGTTTCTGAGGCAGGTATTCACACGGCTGAGCTAATCTTCAAGTCTTATTCTTACTCCCGAGCTCCCTCCGCAGTGCTGACCTTGGTTACAGTTGCTTCATTTATTCCAGGACTAACCATCCTTAGCTATCAAATCTTTGTACTTGGGCCCCCTGGGGATGGTGCCTTCCCCGCTCATCAGCTGCATCACCTTGGTGTGTGGGGGACCTCCTGCAGGGCCAATGATCTGTCTGCAGTTCTGGGACCGCCCACAGTATTGTGTGTTAGGAGATCAACTGGCTGGACAAGACCAGAGGTCTAGATGACCGCTGGCCCCAGAGACGCTGGACAGTGATGTGTGCGGAGGCACAGGCCACGCTCCTCCTTCCAACGCCGCCCTCGTCACCTAGAGTTAGAACCGGAGGTGAGAAGGTGCTAGGGGCAACACAGCTCCCGTGTTTTCTTAGGCAAATCACTAGTGCCAATCAGCACGTTGGGCACAGATCACGTGCTAAGGCTTGAATCCTTTGTGTCCTCATTTTCACCACCAGCTTCCTGTTGTTATTTTTTTTTTAAGCCACAGTTTCATCAGGTTCCCCAGGTTTCACCCTTTCAACATCTGAATGTCATTCCTTTGGCTAACTGATTTTCCCCCCCACTTCTTCACTTGGTGATGACAGGAGAAACTGTTCGTTTTAAAAAAAGTTGATTTAATGGTCCGCTTGCAAGAAGCCACATAGCAACCAATCTGTTCTTAAGATTTGGAATTTGGTGGATTCATCTTCTCAGATGACTTATTGAAATTGTCTTTAGAATGTGTCTAAAATGTGTGTTGTGTGCTTTGCTGATGGCACCAGACCCCGAATTTCCATCCAGGTATTTATTTAATCGTCTCTTCTAATTCTCTCGACTGACACTCATCTTGAAGTTGACTCTCGCCACTTGGTTGGAGCAGCCCTCCGCCCTTGCCCCAAGCATGTAACTCCTCTCGGATAAATGTGAGCCCAACCCTGAAATTCCCAGGTTGGCCCTAAATCAATGCCAGACTGTACGGTATGTTAGTAATGGCTCCGACTTCAGGGAGAAGAATTTTCATGAGTGGTTTCAGAGATGCAGGTGAAAGAAGCAGAAAGCCCACGCTTAGGCTCCAGGGATCATGACTTAAGACAGGTAGAAGCGACCTGGTGGAAAGATGAGAAAGTTGTTGTCGGAACGCAAAATGAATACTAGAGGGAGGTGTTTGGGAGCCTGACCCTCTCCAAAGTTGAGCTTCACTCTTGAATGACGTTTGAACTTGGTCCTAAGACAAGGATAGAAAGATTCCGGCTCTTTCAGAGGGAAGGATGGTCTACTGATGTCGGCTGTGTCTTGGAAGCCTGATCATGAATGGACAGGCTGCTCCTTAGAAAGGAGTGCTCCTTGATCTGCAAAACTGAGCAGAAGCGCCATCTCCTTCAGGGTGTGGAGGCTGCCTCATGAAGGCATGGGCCGTGGGCCAGGCTTTGCTTTCCTTGCTGTCAGAATCGATGGAACACCATCAAGTATTTTACGGCAAACTCGGGGAAATCACCTCTCCTCTGTGGGTCAGTCTCCTCCTTGGCGAAGCCAGTGGTGTCAAATGAGATGCTTTCAGCCACGTTGTTCTCTTAACGCAATGAGTTGTTCTGTATGAAGGTTTTAGAATCATCAAACTGAAAGCACCTTACAAGTCGTCTGGTCTAACTTCCTAGCTCAGTTAGTGTTTGCTCCGTACCAAACCCTAGTGACTTAAAACAAAGTAATGTGTTATTTCTCATCATTCTGCAGGGTGGCCAGGTTCTCTCTTGCTTTTCTCCTGTGCTCATTTGTGATTTCTTTTAGCTGGAGGGTTGGCTGGCCTGGAAGGTCCAAGACGGCCTCATCCACATGTCTGGAAGTTGGTGCTGGCTGTTGGCTGGGGGCCCTAGTTCTCCACGTGGTCTTTCATGCTCTAGTAGTTTAGACCAGCTTCCGTACAGGGCCGTCTCAGGGCCGTGCCCCAAGAAGGGAAGGCTGCAAGGCCGCTCAAGGACTAGTCTCAGAAGTCACACAAGATCACCTTCAGTGCTTTGACTATGATGAAAACACAGGTATGCTGATCCCCTAATTGAGTGCTGTGATCACTCTATAATGCATTGCCCTCTGATAGCCATTTTCAAATTCATTCATCAACCACAATTAGCATTACTGGGCATGCCAGGTGGACTGTGCTGGGCATTTTGGTAGATTCAGAGATGAATGAGAAAGCATCCCTTTTTTATAGGTTAATTAATCCATAACCTATACCTAGTGTGACATGCCCAAGGGGTTCAATGACCACATTTTAAATAGGAATGTAACTGGCTTCTGCAGTTTATGTAAGTCTGTGTGTCATAAGTAGAAATAAAAGCTCCTACTTATCTCGATTTCAGTAGTCATTACCATATATTTTTATCAGGACAGTTGAGATTCTTTTCCACTTCCCACAATCTCCCCCTTAGTGAGTTTAATATATGAAGAAAGACAATATCCAAATTATCATAAATCTGTCGGCATTCCATTTCAGAACAGAGGCAAATGGAGCTTCCATGTATCTGCAGTGTTGTGTGTATCTGGATTACCGTTTTATCCTTTAATGGGGTGGACCTCAGGGTCAGGTTTTATTATATGCGTGTTAAAAATGTAGAGCTGGAGTTTCAGAGAGGGGAGTAGAGAGGTGGCCTGAGTCAGGGTGCGACATTAACCTTCTGACCCCAGAGACTGATGGATCTCAGGCAGCGCAGCACTCCCGAGGGGAGGCTGTTTGGGCACAGGGAGGAAGGCCAGAGGCCCTGGTGTTTCATTTTAAGCTTTGAAAGGTTAAACTTAGGCTTGCCTTTGCCCTCTAACCTGCCAGGGCCACCCCAATGCAAAGACCACCTTTGGAGTTCTCTACTTCCCCTTCCTGGACTTTAATTCTGCTCCTCTCCCTCCTGTGGGTCCCTGATGCCCACCTGTCTTCAGCTGCTCCATTCCATGCCTGACTTTCCGAAAAGAATCAGCCACCAGTTATTTACACTTCAGTGTGAACGTCAGTTGGGGGGAAAGGCTGATTCTTTACTGGGGAAAGAAAAGCTTCACTCACGAGGAAAGGGATTCTGGTCCACAGCGAGGAGATTATGAGAACATTCCTGAGGACGCTCAGATCATGCCTGCTCCCTTCTGCTCTTAATACTTATTCAGAGAGTCTGAGATGGTTGAGTGGTAGAGTTTTAGGATTGAAACAGACATTGATAATCTTTACTTTGTTAGTGAAAAAAACTGAGATGCAGAGAGAAATGGTGGCTTGCCATGTTACACACCTGAATCGCACCAGAATCACTAGATTTTTAAATCAGCAAATTTGAGCCAGGTATTATTTCCTCTTCCAGAAAAATTGATCTACACAGAACTGGAAAGTTTTCAGTTGCACACATCCTCATAGATTTTTTTGGTAACATGGTGAAAAGTGCAAGGATTTTTGGTCCAGAAAAGGGAATAAGTAATGGAGAGGAAGCTATGGGACTAGTCTCCAAGTTGCTATTGTTGTCGCTGCTTCTGCTACTTCAGTATGACACTTGGAAGTGGCATGAGAAAAATAGCATTTGACAGATTGAATCTTAAGCTCTCGCATTCAGACACGTTCACTCTGTGGTCTTGGCAGCTCACACAACTGCCTTACTCATCCGTTAAACAAAGAATAATAATCTCTAAGCAAATCCATAGACTGTCTAGCTTTGGAGCTGGGATGACAAGGTTCTCAGGCAGCAAATGGAATGAGCACGGACTTGGAGTAACAAGGAGGTAATGGTTGGAATAACTGGGTAATGCTTGGAGTAATGGTTATTTGCTGTTTGGGGGACAGCAAAGAGGCCAGTTTGGCTAGAAGGAATAGTTTATGTTGGCAACTTTTAGTAACATAAAGATAATAGTTAGTTTTTTAACATGATAAAATATGCCTATCAGGAACAAGGAAAAAAGATCACTCATGTCACAAAAATTGAATGTTGCTCAAGAAGTATCAGACAATGCCATTCGCTCTTTGGGGTCTCTTGCTTTTGGACCACTTTAAAACTCAGGAAATTACAAGAGTTCTGGTCCTTTTCTGAAAGAAGTAGCTCTTTAATAGTAACAGTTTTCACATCATTGATAAGTAAGTAGAAGAAATAATTTTAGGCAGGAGCTTTCTAGACGGTCCTCAAGTCACACTGAGACACCTCTCTGTCTTCCCAATGGGCTCTCTTCAAGGGCACTTTATGACAGCTCTTTACTATAGTTCTTCCTGACTTGATAGATAGAACAGCCTTGTGGGAGAAGAACTACTCGTATCTTTATAAATACAGATACAGTGATACCTACTGCGTTTGCGTCATAGGGTTGTTATCAGGATGAAATGAAAAAAAAAAGTAGGTGAATGTTTCATTACTGAAGTAAAGTTGCAGTGATGAGGGGTGGGTCTTCTGTGGACTCCCTGAACCTGTGGGTCCTCAGTCTCCAGACAGCCTGGGCGATGGCGCCTCTGCCCAGTCCTACAAAAGCACAATCTTTCCTGGGGCACTCAAGTCCCTGACCACCAAACCCCACGACGCAGAGTAGGAGGCTCTCTGAGTGACAGCCAGCACAGACTTGTGTTCACAGAGTAGGTACGGTTGAAAGGCTTGGGGCTTTGGAATTTTTAAAGAGGGAACCAACACCAACATCCCTGAAATAAATTGATTTGGTTGAAACTCTTCCAAAGAAATTACCTTAATTCTGAGACTAAATATGCCGTGTTCCAGCCCAAATGGACTTTTCTTGGCCAATTCTTTGAGAAGTAAACATTCAAGTTTAACAGGGAAAGGGCAGTAGAACTTGCAGTTTTAGCTCACTGATGTCACCCATTGCTTTTTGAGCCAAAGAACAAGAAAATCCAACACTTCCTTCAAGTATGAAGGCATCGTATGGGAACGATACAAATATGTTTGTGGTTTCTATATATTTTCCTTTAAAGAAAAATACAGGCATTGAAGAGGATACATTTTTCAGCATTTGGACAGACCTATGTGCTTCCCTTGGAGAGGGCGCCCCCCCCCCCCGGGGAATTTTGGCTGTCTGGCCTAAAAGGCGGTCTTTTTATTCCTCGATTGAAAAATATGATAAGAAAATATGCACAAAAGTTCTAAACTCTGAAAGAACTTCATGTCAAATCAAACAACGAAAGTCAGATTCAGGATAAGACCTTAGTCTTAGGGAGTAGGAGAGCTCACGCACTGGAAAGGAAAGGGTTCATCTTCTTGGGGAGGAAGTGACAGAACAGACCCGGGACCTCTGTCTAACTTACCCAGATCACGGGGCTTTCGTCATCAAGGACAGACCAGAAGTCTGGGCTTCCTGGCACCAGGATTCTTCCACCTTATTTTGTAACAAGTCACTCTTTGACAGTAGAGGCACTGTCTTAAGGCCGTTCTCAAGACCAGTGTTCTTACTTTGCCTGGCAGTAATGATTCTAAGTAATAAGACAATATGACAGCAGCACCTCATTTCATGCAATGAGGCAGGTTATAGCCACCTTCCAATGGCAGCTGACTGGTACCCCAGGGCCTCCTCCTGGGCAGGTGAAGCAAATCATTGCTTTCAAACATACTAGCAGAGCTTGCTATCTGGATCTATTTCTCGGCACTGGAGAGTATAGAACACTTGGGTGAATCCAGTTGGATTCTGTCAACCTTAAGCAGCACTGAGGTAGGCAGATAGTCAAGAACCAGGAAGCCAGTCCCAGCCCAGAGGTGGCTCGTGATCCAAAGAGGAGGCAAGTACAGCGGCTTCTTTATCTTTATATCCACAGTCTTGAGCTCCCAGTAAGTATCTGAACAAGGTTTGGTGATCAAATACGAGTGGTTAAATGTTAAATGGGTGGTAGCATTGCCCTGAGTGTGGAGCAGAGAGGGTGATCAATCTTTCTGGGGTGTGGAAAACAACAAGGTCAAGGCAAGCTTCAAAGCTGATATCCGATCTCAGCTTTAAAGGAAAACACATTGCAGAACAAACGATCATCTTCTTGTCTATTTACGTTTCAGGTTTTACAGATATAATCCTTTAAAGACACCACTGGCATGAACAGAAACCACCCAAACTTCCCCGATATGCAAAGTGACCCCTGGGCCGCAAGCAGGGCTCAGGAGTGCCCACCTTACTCCCATCAGAGCCACTGAAGCTACCTCTGGGGGGAGCTTCATCCTCAGGCAAGTTGAGCAGACAGAGCTTCAGACGCTCCCGTGGCCTCACCTGACTTCCTGCGTTGCCCTCACTTGGGTCCTGGGTAAGGCTGTTGTACTTGGCCTCTCTCCACCCCCAGGGTACGCAATTACTCAGAAACTCCCAGCTGCTCCCAAGGCCCACACTGAGTTTCCAAACAAAACCTGCGAAAACAGATCTCCAGTGGCAGCTTTGGCCACTTTTGGCAACTGCCTGGGCCCACGGTCCACCAGCAGGCTCGCGAGTCCCAGACACCCCGCTCCAGGTGCAGAGGAAGCCTGGACCAACACTGTCTTTGAGACACATCCAGGAAAGATCTGCCCGGGAACCCAGGGATTCAATGTGTTTCTTTTGGCTCCATCCAGACCAAACAGAGCTGAGTATCTGTGCTGTGGCCTGTCCTTTACTGCAGACACAGGCTCATTCCTCTGCAACTGTGCAGTGACAGAAAAGCTCTCCTCCCACCTGCCTGGCCTCATGTGGGTTCTGGACGTCCGCTCCTTCCTGTAGGGAAGCTGGTGTTAATGTGGCCCCTCCTCCTCACGCCTTCACCCTACCAACTGCCCTGTCTGTTCTGTACACCGACCTGATTGGTCTTCTCTTCCTGCCCTCGTGTCATCCCTCATCCAGGTCCCCACTTCTTACCTGCATTATTTCAATGGTCTCCTACTATTTTTCCTTCCTACGTTGTCCCTGTCCTTCAGAGACAGGCTGTTGGCCAGACTTACCTTTCCAGAGTGTATACCTTTGGTGATGGAATTTCTCTGCTCAAAGCCTGTTCAGGGACAGCTTACCTGCCCCCTGATGCCCTGGCACCTTATCTGGCATTAAAACTGTCTGATCAAGGCCCCGTGGTCAAGGGGTCACCTAAAACTTGTGCTCCTCACCTGTAGGGGACAGATGTGTCCCCACCTGGCCTGGGACAACATTTCTCATATACCTCCCAGCCCCATGTACCCAATTGCACCCTGCATCTCCTTCTGCAAATGACATAAAGCAAAAGTGATGTGTGTTACTTCAGGGCAAAGATTAAGAGGAAATTGGACCCCTCCTAACTCCCTCGTTTTGTTGGTTGGGAACAGAGTGTTCTGTGTCTTGGGGGTGAGAAAGCTTAGAGTTGTCTCACCCCCCCCCACAAGCCCCCTTCCTCCTTTCGTGTATGACACCATGGAGAAGCACAGAGCCACCAGCTGGGTGACAGTGGACCTGCCCCTTCGCCTCTGTGCCTCAGGTTCCTCATTGTGCAGTGGGCAATTATAACCTACCTATTAGAGTTGTTGGAGGGTGAATGGGGTCATGCTTGTAAGGGTCTTAGAACAAAAATGGGTCATAATAAGCATGACCTGAGGCCTCGCATCCCAGGACTCTGTTCCTTCTCTCTCTTCTTTCTCTACATTTGTTCTCTGGCCCTTTCAGACACTGAGGAATTGGGGCCTGGATGGTGGATGGGGCTCCTTTGCCCATCACTGACCACTGATCCTTAGCCTGAGCACTGTGTTCTGGAGAGAGAGCCGTGGTCCATGCACTGCATGAACCATTAGCCCAGGAGAGGAAGTAGTGGCGCCTGTGCCAGGCATTATCCGTCCCCAAAAGAAGTGGATTCACTAGAGATCGTAATTTAGAGGAATGAATACTTAATTGTAGAATTCCAAGTATCCTAAGTAAATGTTCAAAATTCAGAGGAATTGTACAACATTAGAGCTTAAAACCCATAGAAAATTATTTGCCATATACCCTCGTGGAGCCTGGGGAGAAAGCAATGCTGAGAGACAAGGGATCTGCCCAGGTCATGGGCTGCCTTCCATGGAGCAAATACAAGCCATAGCCCAGTGCTGCCCTTTGGTATCACAAGTGCTAACCTCGGAGGAACCCTGTAAAGCTTTCCACAGCTCACTCTCCCATCCAAGAAACTCCAACGGCTCCCCGTTTCCTTGAAGATCAGGGTCAAGTCTCTTATAGGTATTAAAATTCTCACAGTTTTGTCCCCTTTTGCCACTCAGAATCCCCCTGTAGCTGGCACTCTCCTATATTGTTGGTAATGATGTAAGTTGGCATAATTTTTTAGACAGGCGCTTGGCAAATGCATCTCAAGTACCATAATCATGGAAATATGTCCCAGGAATTTTATTTTTAGACCCCTTACAAAGGAAATACTATTCCTTGCTAGAGAAAACCCTGTGTGCATAAAGATGTTCCCTTGTCGAATTATCTGTAATAACACAAAACTAGAAAGCACCTAAGTCTTTAAAATGAAAGGGGTTTTTGAATAAATTATGAGATATTTACTAGATGAACTATTGTAAGATCATTATAAGTTACAGAGATAAAAGTGATAAAATAACATGGTGTATATTTATAGGCAATAATGTTCAATGAAAAGACAGGGTGTAAAAATATGTGTTGAATATGATTGCGACATCTGAACAATCCATGTAGGGAAAAAAGACATGAGAAATTCAAATAACCAACACATGGGATGTTTTACATTATCTGTAGTTTATGCAGCAGCCTTACATTTTTCATACTTAAAATTTAATTTTTCGTAATGATAAATGGTATCATTATAGAATGTTTAATGGCTCCTCATCACCCACTCACGCAGGGGAAAGGAAGGCACCTCATCTCACCACTGAGGGTCCCAGGATTGTCCCCCCAGTTCCTACTTCCCACCCCTGAATCCCAGAACTTGGGTTTGGTGTGTTCCCTGTGTTCTCAGGCGTGAGGCTGCTTCTTGCTTTTGTGTTCTAGGCACGAGAGATGCTGCGGGTCAGTGAAGAAAACACAGACCTTGGAGAGAGACAGATCTCAGTGGCCCACTTTTGCCCATTTTTAGCCCGATGACTCTGGGCCAGCTACCTATCTCCTCTGTGCCTGTCTCCTCACCTGTAGAGTGCGAGTTAATAATATTTATCTCTAGGCGCTGGAGGAATTAAATGGGACAAACACAGAATATGCCCGGCACAGCCTGGGTATCTTTCATCCAGTTTGTTCCCCGCCAGGGTTGTCCCACTTTTAACATTATCCTTACCTGGAATTCTTTTCATTCTTTCCTGTATGAAGTCAGGCACTGTGAGGTCTGGCGTGTGCTTGGAAGCAGTGATGCTCAGTGTCTGGCTGGCAGGCCTGTGCGCAGCCAGATAGCTGTAGAAATAGAGTAAATGTTAACATGATCTTGTTACGAATGGGGAGCAAACAGTGTGGGGCCTGGCCTGGGGTCTGAGTGAAAAGAGCTTAAAAAGCTCCTGGGGGACACGGGGAGTGTGAGAAATGGGAAAAAGATAAATAAAAAGTTGGGCAAAATTAGCGAAAATCAGTGACACATCCATGGGGGTTCATGACACTATTTTACCTGTGTGGACCTTTGAATATTTCCATAATAACCAGTGTTGAAAATTCCCACATTAACGCCCTTTAAGATGTCGTTTTAGTCCTATCTTTTTGGCATGTTATCCTGTGCACTCCACCCACCAGGATCTCACTTTTAATGACAAACTGGAATGACGAATAATATTTTTATGTATATGTGTGTATGTGTATAAATACATATAATATGCACACATATATCTATATACACAAATATATACATGTTTATATCTATCTAGACATGCATATGCAATCTCCAAGGATAGTACAGCCTTCCTAAGGGCATTTCTTCTTGCCCCATACAACATGTGTTGAGAACATGGGGATGCCCAATCAGGATTTTGTCAATGACTTGGAAGAGGTTTTCCAACTTGCCTGATGCTAAGGTAGGTGTTGAAGACAGATTCCTATGCCTCTTCTTGGACATTCTGATTTACTCGGTCTGGGGTGGGACACAGCCTGCCGATCTGCCAGGCCGCCTTCCTTCCATAGAGTCTGAGAGCAGTTTGATATTATTATGTCCCCTGTTAAGATATGCATGCATTTGGAAGGAGAAAGTCAATTCAAACATTTACTGAGGCTTGCTCTCAACCAACACTCTCAGCTTTTACCCTTTCATTGCTGGCCCAGAACAGAGAATGGGAGCCTGGGGTAGGGCTAGGAAGGAGACCAAGGTGAAGGTAGGGATGGTTTCTGTAAGACAAGGTCAAAGAGCAAAAAAGATAACGTCACCACGTTTTAATTAACCCTGAATCTCTCTATTTACCCATGTCTTTGGGCTCTAAAAATCCTTTCCACAATATCCTTTCATAAAGGTGTGGGTTTATTTCTGGGTTCTATATTTTATTTCACTGATCTGTGTGTCTGTTTCTATGCCATTACCATGCTGTTTTGATGACTATGGCCTTATTATATAATTTGATATTAGGAAGTGTGATTCAAAACTCAACACCAAAAAAACAAAGAACCCAATTAAAAAAAGAGTGAAGGGATTGAATAGACACTTCTCCAAAGAGGACATACATACGGTCAATAGACAAATAACAAGATGCTCAATGGTAATCATCAGGGAAATGCAAATTAAAGCCACAGTGAGATATCACCTCACACCTGTCAGCATGGTTATCATCAATAAATCAACAAACAGCAAGTGCTGGTGAGAATGTGGAGAAAGGGAAACCCTTTTGCACTGTTGAGGGGAATGCAGACTGGTGCAGCCCGTGCAGAAAGCAGTACGAAGATACTTAATTCAAATGAACATAAGCACCCCTATGTTGATTGCCACATTACTTATAATCGCCAAGATATGGAAGCAGCCCAAGTGTCCATCAGTAGATGAGTGGATAAAACAACTGTGGAACATTTACACAACGGAATACTACTCAGCCATAAAAGATATAATGCTAAGTGAAATAAGCCAGCCAGAGAAAGAAAAATACCATATGATTTCATTCATAGGTGGAATCTAATGAACAAAGTAAACTAATAAGCAAAATAGAGACTGACTCATAGATGGAGAGCAGGATGACAGCTAAGGGGAAAATGGTAAAGCGTGGAGGGATTGAGTGAAAAGGAAAAACGACTCGTGGACAACAGTGTGGTCTTGGTGGGAAGGTAGAGAGGAGGGTATAAAGGAGCTGAGTGGTAATGAAAAAAACAATAACAATGAAAACTAATCGCCCCCAAATATCCTTTTGATAATTTAAATATATTTCAAGACAATTCAGCAATGCAAAACAAGTATTCACAAAAAGATCATGAGTCTAAGAAACACATACTCTGTGAGGGTCTTAATTATCCTTGGAAATCATAACAGGTATAATGGGTTCCATGCATCGGGTGCCTGAGTGTCAGGTACCCTGCCAAGTGCTTTACCTGCCTTGCTTCTAACACAGATGGAGAAATCCAGGCCACACAGCTTAGTAAGTGGGAGAGCAGCTATTTGAACCCAAACCATTGTGGCGTAAAGACCATCTTTCCATTAAGCCTCACTGCTTTTGCGTGTACCCTGTACACTGGTACAGCCAGGGTCAGGAACAGGGCAGATTGTTGGCAAATACTGGCGAAATGACTGAGTGAATACTCCACGGTGTTAGGTTCCTATTCTCAGCCCCACATTGGAGGATAGTAGGTTGGAAGTGGGTTATAGAAAAAAGTCTAGAAGAAGAAAATTTTAAAAAGAGAATAAATGAAAGGTAGAAAAGTAAAACAAAACCAGATCTACAGGAAGAGTGAAATGATTGGGGTAATTAAACAGGAAGAGGAAAGAGCTGAGAGCAGCCCCCTAAAGGGTCCTCTTGCTTTATGAAACGAGGAGGAGCGGAGTGAGAAGGGGATAACCTATGTGGCTGGAGGACAAAGTGAAGGCGGGGAATCACTGCAGTGGCCTGGGATTGACCAGGCTGTGGGGAGGGGCTTTGTGGAACAGTGGGCCATGGGGATTTGGGTGGCAACCAGTGCTGACTGCTGAGAAATGTACAGGAAAGGACTGCGGGACTCACCAACAGCTGGGGTCGCGATGCCTCATTCCTGTGCCTGCCCTGTGTGTATATCATCCAGTGTTCTACCAGCCACTTCCTCCCAACATCGGTCTTGTCCATCACAACAACTGGAAATACCATTATCTGAGTGTAATTGCATTTCTGCAGAGAGACCTCAGTCTCAGTGGACAATCTGACATCATAGGCCATGATGGATCATCTCAGACCATATGCCCTAAAAGACACACATACCATACTAAAGCCAAAGATTATGTCACAAGCACTCTGGTCTCTCCATTGAAGCTCCTGTCGTCAATAGGTTGGGCTCCAAATGGAAGCATGGACGGCAGGAGGAAACCAGTACATGCAGCCTGCGATCTGGGAGCAGTGGAGTTATTTCGCAGGTCAGCGGTGGCGGGTAGCGAGCTTAGTTTCCACCTCCTTGACCCTGTCCATACTGTGGGGTTGGATCTCTTACTCAGCCTTCCCGTTTATTTCTGCTCTCGCCCCCTTCTATTTCTTTTGAAATCAAGCAGAATTAAATCCCGCAGTTTAACTAGTCTGAGTAAGTAGTTAAATAAGGAAGATTGTTTTTATTAAATCTGTCACACAAGAACAAAGCGGGGCAGAAGGATTTCCACCTGGGGATGAGCATGGTCCCTTTGCTCACCAAAGACTCCAAGCCTTACTGGGGTCATCAGTGAACGTCCTGATGTCCCCAGTGCCTGGATTACATATTCGAATCTCTTTTTGTTCATTGACACAGGTCTCATAAACAGATTCCCAGTTGACTTCTGACTATGTGGAGTGACCAATTTTCTTTCCTCAGAAGATAGCCCCGGGGTGGCAAGTTGCAACCAGCCACTCACTCAAGGACAGGGGAAATATTGCTGGTTCACGCGCTAAGCCTCTTTGGGTTAAAACCATCCTGGAAACCTCCTTCACTGTCAGGTCCTTCAGCGGTGACTGTCTTCATCTCCCCTTGGTCCCCGTGTCTCCTACCGCATGGGAGGACAAGAGCACTTGTTCCAGACCTACCGCATGTCCCGCCAAGGCACACCCACCTACGCCTTTCCCTTCAGGCACAGCAGAGGGCCTTGAACCGCAGGGGAAAGGCAGAGGTGTTTGTGAAACCCAACCTTTGTTTCAGAGAGCACTAGAGCGCCCCAGGAACCCCTTTTAAGTAATTAAGATGGCAATAAATGGCCCAGCTGCCTACTTCCTCAAACAGGGAATGATCTCAGTGGTATTGCGGCTTAAGTTTGAAGCCAGATGTGGCTACACCTTTTTGTGCGTGTGACCAGCTCACAGCAGCTTCTAGAGGAACCGGAAACTTCCTACTGCAGAAGTGCAGGTGATCACGCACGGCAGCCACAGGGAGACGGTCGTCACCCATCCATATTTCACCATCCGATGCCGGTTCCAGGTAGACGGAGAGAGAGTAATCATTCCCAGGTATGTGGAGACTGCTGCCGGTTCAGCGACCGTCTCCATCAGGCTGGGAGATAATGGGAAGTGCCCTCTCTGTGCTGAGAATCACTTCCTCCGGTTGGCTGACTTTTTTCTTTTTTGAATTATACAACGTTGTAGCTGTACTGCGTTTGCAAAGGAAGAGGCTCATTGTTCGGCAATTCCTGTTAATGCTTTCTCCTCGGGATAATTTTTCCATGCAGATTTATCATCATGAAGTGAAATTTTAAAATTATAAAGACCTATGTGGAGTTTGAAATCTCTCCTTTAATTGTTTCACAAGAGCATATGGATTAGCAAACAGTGTGGGGTAGAGGATACTAACGGAGATGTTTACGGAAAAAAGTACACATGAAATATGGCTTGGCCAGGTTTAATACGCACAGAATACACTTTAATACTTTCATATGGTCTGAATAATATCCCCATATTGATTTTTTCCTCGTTTCTACCAACTCTGCAGCAAATGTACGACAATGGCTCATTGATTTATTGTGCGTGTAGCAATGGGTTTATAACGGCATGAATCATGCCGATTGCTCAATTCACCACATGCCTTAATAAAAGTTTCACTTTAATAAAACTGAGCTAAGGCAAATATGCCCAGAGGCTGGCCTGACATTCCTTACACATTACCCTGCCTCAGGAAATTATTGCCATATATTTTACAGCAGCTACAGTAGGTTAGGGGATCGGGATTAAAATGTACTAACTACTGTGATATTTAACAGAACTCCTGTGTTCCCAGTTAACCCTCACTGGCACAAAATGAACAGGGCAATTAGGAGAGAGTGCAGAATATGGAAGAGGGCTGGGTGAGACTCAGGCCATGGGGCATCAGTGCTGTCCCTTGGTGCACCACAAGTGTCCCTCAGCATGCTACATAGAGGTGACGGAATACCTGTTCTTTTTGCCTCTACAGTTGCTAGGAGCCTCCAAGGAGAAAGAAGAGGCCCAGTGCCTTACAAACTACAGGTGTGATGCAAGGGTCAGTGGGGGTGATGCCCAGAATACACGGCAGGGACAGAGTGTGCGAGGTGTGCACACACATACACCCTTGGCAGTGTGAACTCTGTTCTCTGCAGGATAGGTCATCAGGGTTGTTAGTAACAAGCCATTTGCACAAATAACAGACCTTACTCTATTGATAGGTGTTTAGGAGTTAAAAAAAGGAAAAAGGTTAGTCTAATAATGCTACAATATTCTTTTATAAACTAAGGATTGTATTTTGTCTTTCCTAGTAGGAGTTGAAAATGCCCCCATCACACCTGCATCCAGTTGAAAACAAAACAAAACAAAACAAACAAAAAACCCCCAAACTAAGCTGGGTGTGAGAACTCGGGCCAAAAGGAATTGTGGGTACTGCTCAAGTGCCTTATCACCTGCTCATTGTTGCTCCTGAAGAAACTGTGAATAGATAATACATGTACTACTAAATGCTGATTCGTGCGATGTACGTTAGCCCAGAAGATGGGGAAGCGCACTGGTGCCAATGACTCCCGCCCTGATTACAGAATCCGTGGTGGAGTAAGGCAGTGGTGTGAGCCTGTGGACAGAGTGAGACAGCTCTGCGCTTGACCCTTGCTTCTGCTGTTAACTCCTGGTATGATCTCGGACCAGGCACAGAATCCCTCTTGGCCTTTATTTCCCCATCTGTACAATGGGGGTTCCACTTGTTGGAATGACAAATGTCAAGAGCCTGGGCTCAGAGTAGACACTTAAAAATGCAGTTCCCTGCACCTGTTCTCAGCTGCTTCACGGGGGCTCGTCTCCACCTTCCCAACCCCACCCACACCTACGAGTTGGAGTTGTCCTTTCCATTCCCACAGCCGCTCCACCTTGCACATGCAGGCAGCAGCCTGGTAGGAAGGGTGTGTTCTCTGCAGGACCTTCCTCTCCCCCCCCAGCGCACCTTCAGCATTCAGCACCCATCAAACCAGCTTGTATTCGTCCCAGCCCTTGTCTTTCTCCCCTAATGTTTAACAGTCTGTCTAGCCCATAGAAGGCAGTCACTAAGTATTAAATCAATGATGGATGCATATATTAATTAATGATATGTACAGCCAGTCACATCTTGAAGTGTACATACTGTCACAAAAATGAACTTGATTGTGAGTTTTGAAAATGAGTGATGACTCAAGAGTTGCTGGATGCACCAAAACTCAATTTACAATTCAAAGTTGTTGCTTTGAAGGTAGACTAACAGCAAAACTGTGTGACTGATATTTAGCAGCTACTTCCTGTGTGCTGGATAGGTGCTGTGTTGATCACTATGCTTATTTCATGTCGTTAGTCCTCAGAACTTTACAACCTGCCATTATTACTCCCATATTACAGCTTGATCCACTGAGGCTTAGAGAGAGCAAATGACTTGCCCAAGGTTGCATAGTTAACGATGGCCAAGCTAGGATTTGAACCTGTGTCTCTGATTCTAGAATCCGTCCGTGTCCCGACTCCTTATTGTGCTGAGCAAAGACAACTGAGCACTGATAGCTGTCACAGTGCCTCCATCCACCAAGGGGTTAACGTTTGCATACGGGGCTGAGTTTCATGGTGAACTAAACTCACTGTTACCTAGTTCTCTGTATGAGTTCCTCCCACCCCCACTCCCCGTGCCCCCCAACCTCCGGCCCCAGTGCATGTTCTGAGGCTTTACTGCTTCTTTCTTACTCTTACCCACAAAGGGACTCCAACAGGGGCAGCTGAAATAAAACCCACGATCATCAACCAGGAACTAAGCTGTCAAAAGAAATGAAAAATCCAGGGGCAACTGCAGTCTTACCATTCATTAATGGGTTTATCGGGAACTCTCTTGACATTGAGCTCTAACTATGGCATTTAAGAAAATCCCGAATTCGAAAATAAATAAGTTGGCTGACATACAGACATTTTACATATGAACTTAATAAAAGAGATTTTTCTTTTTGAAATCTTTGGTAATCTCTGAAATATATCAACTGCAACCCAGGAACATTGTATCCCAAGTCGTGATTCATGAAATGAAACGGAAATGTATTATGTAATTCAATTTGGAGAGTCCAGCACAGAGCTCATTAGGGCTGTTGCTGGTGATGTGGACTGTAGTTCGGAGGCCTTGTGGTTTGGGCAAACTTCTCCCAGTCCTTACCTCCCCTTCCTCCGAGAACATTATAACCAAATATCGTCACCCTTTAAAAATAGAATTCGTGAGCATTTTGCCCACAAATGAAGATCAGTCAAGGGAAATCTTAGGAAAAACTGTGGATTGCTTCCCCTCTCCTCCCACTTTACCATTAACTCGTCTCGTGATGAGTCAGGCTCAGAACTGACTCACGGCCTTTCTGTGTTGTCTCGAATCCAGACCAGGCCTAGCCCATCTATTCCACAGGTAGACTCCAGGGTGTCATCTGAGGTAACTGGAGCCCAGAGCAACAGAGGGACTTCCCCAAGATCGTATGGTTCTTGAACATCAGAGGTGGAACTAACTCTGAAATCTCTGGATTTTTTTTCTTTTTTAGTTCATTGCATAGCCTAAATTTACAATCAAAGCATAGTTGACATGTGGTTATTTCTATCAAAACAAAGGAGAAAATGAGTAAGAAGACACTGTACTAGAAAATAATTTTCTTCATCTTACCTGATTTTTCTCTCACCTATTAAATTAATGAGATTAGGTAAAGCTCACCATTTTAGCCATTTCGAAGTATACAATTCAGTAGATTTTAGTTCATTCACATATGGTGCAGCATCACGATTTCTAATTCCAGAGTGTTTTTATTACCCTAAAGAACACTGCCCATTAAGCACTCGCCCCTCATTCTCCTCTACCCTGAGCCGCTGGTAGCCACGAATCAGCTTTCTGTCTCTATGGATTTGCCGATTCTAGATATTTCATATAATAAAACATAGACTATGGGGTCTTTGGTGAATGGCTTGTCTTAGCCAAATGTATTTAAGGTTCATCCATATCGTAGCATGTATCAGAACTCATCTCCCTTTTCATGGCTGAATAGTATTCCATTGTATGCATATACATTTTATTTATCCCTTTATCAGTTGATGGACAATTTGGGTTGTTTTCAATATTTTTTTGCTATCAATACATAATGCTAGTAGGAACACTCTTGTGCAAGTTTTTTTTGAGTTTTTGTTTGTTTTCGGTTCTCTTAAGTTTACCTAGGAATAAAATTTCTGAGTCCTCTGGTGAATCTGTTTAACTTATTGAAGAACTACCAAACTCTCTTTCAGAGCAGTTATGCTATTTTACATTCTTTTTAAAAAGATTTTATTTATTTTATTTTTTAGAGAGGGGAAGGGAGAGAGAAAGAAAGGGAGAGAAACATTGGTGTGTGGTTGCCTCTCATACTAGCAACCTGGCCTGTGACCTAGGCATGTGCCCTAGACTAGGAATCGAACTGGCGACCCTTTGATTTGCAGGCCGGCACTCAACCACTGAGCCACACCGGTCAGGGCTACTTTATGTTCTTATTGGCAATGTATGAGTGTTTCAATTTCTCTGCATTCTCACCAACATTTGCTACTTTCTGTTTTCAATACCTATTTAAGTCATTTTCCTATTTAAAAAAAATTGGGTCATTTGTCTTTTTTGTGGTTGAGTTGTAAGAGTACTTTATATAATCTGGATATTAGAACCCTACCAGATGTATTATTTGCAGATATTTTCTCTCATTCTGTAGAATGTCTTTTCACTTTCCTAATATTATCCTTTGCACAAAAGTTTTAAATTTTGGTTAGTTCAATTTATTTTTTCCATTTGTTCCTTGTGATTTGGATGTCGTATTTATGAAACTATTGCCTAATCCAAGACCGTGAAGATTTATAACTATATTTCCTTCTAAGAGATTAATAGCTTTAGCTCTTATTTGTATGCCTTTCATCCACTTTGAATAAATGTTTATCTGTGGTGTGAGATAGCAGTCCAAGTTCATTCTTTTATGTGCAACTATTCAGTTGTCCCAGCACTATTTGTTGAAAAGGCTATAGTTTCCCCAAGGAATGGTTTCAGTCTAAATTACTTGACCGTACGTATATGAGTTTACTCTGGACTCTCAATTTTATTCTATTGATCTACATTTATTCTTATGTCAGTACTGTATTTTTAACTACTAGAACTTCATAGTGAATTTTGATATTGGGAAATGCAAGTCACCCAACTTTGTTTTTCTTTTTCAAGGTTGTTTTGGCTATTTAGTGTCTCTTGCAATTTTGTGTGAATTTCAGGATCAATTTGCCTATTCTGCGTAAAAGTAATAAGCTCTCTTCATTTTGTTTATATGGGGAAGTCTTAATTTCTTCTCTATTTAAGTGGTTTTATTAAGATACAGTTCACATACCATACAACTTAGCTATTTAAGTGTACAAGTCACTCATTTAAGTGTACAAGTCACTCATTTTAACTACATTTTTATACATGTGTTGCCATCACCACTGTCAATTTGAGAACATTTTCATCACCTTGAAAAACATCCCATACCATTTAACTTTCGCTCTTTCTGGTTTCTTTTAAATCAAAACATTTATTTTGGCTTATAATTATTGTCCTATCCTGTGGGAAACTTAAGCCACGATTTCATCTCTAAAAGATATTATACTTTATCTGAGGAGGAAAAAAGTAATACATATGCACAAGCCTGGTTCTGCCACTTATAAGCTTTAAGGTTGTGGCAGACTGTACTTCCCGGAGATGGACACCACTATGTCTTGGGGAGGGGCTGGATAGCACGGTGTTTGGGTAGCTTGGTCTGGTAGTGTACGTCTGGTGATTTGCAGGAGCGAAACTGGAAGCCAGTGCAGGGTTTGCCCAGTGACTTCCTAGCATATAGTAAATATTCACACCTATTTATGGAAACAAGGATTGACTGAATCCACTCATTGTGGGTGTCCACTTAAGAACCTATTAAGAACCCATCTAGAATGGCGGCCTTAGAAAAATGTGGGGAGGAGAGATTACTAGAGACCTGAAAAGGAAAGAAGTATCTGAACCTGATGAAAGGCAAAGATGGAGAACACGCTATAGCGCTCAGCTGGGAAACAGAAGAATGGAGGGAAGGACAATGGAGAAACATGTTGCCCTTGAATAAAGGCAAGTGCATGGCTTTGGGGTCAGCCTTTTTTTTTTTTCAAATGACCATTACATGGTACACAGTTTAAATCTTAAAAACATGTTGAAACATTTCAAAGTTGAAAATAAGAGAAGTAAAAGGAGGGCCGTTGTTCTCTCCTGACGGAAACGTGCAACACTTAGTGTGCACCTCTAATCTTCAGTCCCTGTAGAGGCAGCAAGACCCAGCAGGAGTTACAACGTAGGACAGACATTATCATGGAAGAGGGAGAAGAGCGCTTTTTGCTCAGGTTCTCCGTGTGAAACTTGTTGATTCATTGATTCAATTATTTCCTCGTCCAATAAATATTTCTTGAATACCTGCTGTGTGCCAGACAGAGACTGTGTAAGATACTACAGATACAGTAATGAGTCAAAGTTTTTCTCCTTAAGGAGAGACGGGTAGCTAAACGCACTACCTTAACGTAGCACAGTAAGTACTTCCCTGGGGTTCAGTGCAGGACACACAGGAGCACAGAGGAGAGGCCAGTAGCTAATCCCAGAGATCAGAGACCCATTACTTCTCAATGAAGAGCTAGCAGGTGATTAAAAGTGTGTGAGGCAAGGTGAGGCTTGGGGTGGGTGGGGCTGGAGAGCTTTCTGGATAAATAGCATGGACAGTGATCTAGGTATGTGAATGTTTCAGGAAGTTATTGGCAGTTGAATATGGGAGGGAGCACGAGGATTTGATTCTGCAAGTAAGCGGAGAATGGATCAAATAGAACCTATTTGAGTAAGCGGAGATTGGATCACGTAGAACCTATTTGTTCTGATGAAGATATTTGAACTTTATTGAGGTGGAGGAGTGAGCCAGTTAAGAGCCTCATCTTTAAATTGAGTGCATGTGTGTTGAGAAAGAGAGAGAAAGTTGAGAGGTTGGGGAAGAGATTCAGAGAAGCTGTTTCTCCCATTCTAAAGCCACAGTTTGGTAATTCCTTGGGCATACAGACTCATTAAGCACATCAAGTTTAAACTGCAAGGGTGACCCTGTCTGCCATCTGGCGGGGACAGGTAATGGGAGAGTGTTCACACATGTGCTTCAGGAGCTGGTGGAGGAAATGGAATCAAGGTCTCCTTCAAAAGGAGAGGGAAGAGATGGGGCATGTTCCTTGACATAGAGAGCAGTTCTTAGAAGGGAAGGTGAAGTTGCTCATCCAGGTCCAACCCCCTGGCTTCACATGAAAAAACCCAGTTTTTGGAAATTGGCAATTCCCACGACAAGTTCTTTTGGAGAGGAGGTGTGATGTTCCCCGTGGAGGTAAGTGAAATCTGTGACGCTAAGGGTCTCTCTCTCGAGTAGTCAGTGGCAGAGATAGAGAGGGCCAAAGGAAGGTAGGCTGGGCAGTCATGCTCTACTGTGGAGCAAGGAAAGGAGACTCTTACAGCGATTTCCCCTAAATGCTTAGACAGGGAGAAGACTAGGTTTATCTCGTAAGGACTGTCATCAATTCCCTAGAGGGAGGGGGCAGTTCCATCGAGTGGAGGAGAGGATCCATTGCCCTTGGAGGCAGTGGTCTTTGGGTGACCGACTATGTAGCCGAGTGAAGCCCATTGTCCGGAGGTGTTGTAAAATAAAATGTCTGAGGGCATTATCTACAGTCCTTACCTATCTTTTAGATAGAGCAGGGAAATAGTAGCCATAGCAACAATATAACAGATCTAATGGCCCAAGTCTAGGTCATGCGCTGTTGTTTTTGCTGTGTACGTCTCTGCTCTGGTCAGCAAGTGACTGAGATTCCAGCTTCTACAAATAGCCTCAGCTTACCTTCCCCTCTCATGGAGTTTTTACTGACCGTCTTTGCCCACTGTTCCTCTCCCTTCCCTGCACTCAGCACTGATGGCCTGAAATCTTGGTCCCTGGGACCTGCTGCCTACAGCTGGCTTCCAGTCTACCCAGCTCGCCAAGCAAGTCCAAACAACTGGTGAGTGCGCTGTATCTTATCCATCCATGTCTGCCTCAGATTTCAGCGTGGGGCTGAGAGTAAATATTCCATTTTTGATCCATTGCTTGGCAAACAAAAATACTTTTAATAATAAATTTCTAAAAATCCACTCAAAAAGAAAATAGTGGCAATGACATTTTTGAGTGAACCAAAATGAAACCTCCCTGGCCAGGAACTATGAACTTATCTCCCAAACACACAGAAATAGAGACACACCAGATTTAGGTTTCCTGCTCACATTTTTCTAGCAGAAGTTGTCATTTTTACTATGAGCTCTATGTAGACTAAATCAACACTAAATTATACAACAGTAAATATTTCAGAAAATTGATACCCTCTGTTTCTCTTCATAACACAAATGTACCTGCTTGACAGAGCATATAAATTTTTTTCAATAAATTGCTATTTTTAAATGGTACAATGAAAAACAAAGAAAAAAAAAACCTGTGGTGTGGAATAATGGAAAGAAGATTGGATTTGGCTTTTAAGTCTCGAGTATGGAAAATAATATACTATTTCTAGTAAACTTCCCTGAGCCTCAGGGTCCTCACTTACAGTATCAACACAGTAATGAAATATGCCCACACTGCCTCTCAGGGGTTTCAGACCCCAGTTATACAGTGCATACAACTCTGATTTATAAATTCTCAAGTGCTTCACTGTATTAGTTAATATTATTACAGAGATGGAGCAAAGCTCTCCATATCTTCTGTGGAAATAGGATTTGGCATTCACCACGATCATTGTGTAATTTCAGATAAGCAGACCTACTTAGGATCACAGTAGACATGCTGGAATCTTGAGAAATGAATGATCTAATTTCATTTTTGTTTTTGTAAAATCATCAGACAAATTATTTTGTGGTGTTTTTTTTCTTTCTCTTAACATCTGGTTTCTTTGATTCGATCAGAACTAGACATACCAAAAGAGTATAAAAAATATTTTTGGGTTGTATTTGCAGACACTAGTCATTTGGACCTTTTCATGCATTTTCTGTGTTCTTATCTCAGCCCAGCCTAGACACTTGAGTCTCTAAATATTCCTCGTGTACAAGATGATGTAGTTATCAGGTAAACCTATTTATATTCAACGTAATTAAATCGTTTATTTGTTGAGACTGTACCAGCCCAAACTCCTGTACAATAGAAAGTTGGTGGCCAAAGTTGAGTCATTTCCTGTCATGATGCACTAGGAACAAAACTTCCCTGAGGAGGTGGCTTCTCCTGCGGGTGCCAAGTGAGACGTCATGAGTCCTGCTGTCATTGGTGTGACTAGAACTTGTGACCTCTCAAGACTGGTTTCTGACCCACACGATCAGGTCTCTCCCTCACTTCTTTGTAAGTGTGAACACTCTGAAGCTCGGGCATGATCAACCCAGCTGTTGAAGCAGGTGTGGAGGTGGTGACCAGAAGAGTTGCCCTGGAGATCCCTTCCTTCCCTGCAAGGCAAGGCCACCATGACCTCCTTAAGGTTACGCGTGAGCATGGGTCAGCCAGGGATTTGTCTTACTCTGTGGTTCAACCACATTGACTCAGCTAGACTTTTAAGAAGAGTGAGCAGAAGTCTACCCCATGCTCTAGCCAGTGTACCCAATGATCTGAATGAGTAACATATAGAGTTAGTGTCCACAGATCAAATTGCTGCTCAACCCACCAAAAATAGTCTCAGCCTACAAAAACCAAGTAGTCAGCCGGTGCTCTGCAGTCAAACACTAGATGTTGCATGAATGAATAAGAAGATAGCAGCCCACTGGTTTTCCCCTACACTGAACTTTACTCATGTATTCATTCATTAAAAATGTTGACTCAGTGCTTGCAGATCAGGCAATAGTATCGAGGTCCGAAGAACACAGTCGTGAAGGCACAAGGAATGGTTCCTGCACTCTGGGAACTCGAAGTCTGGCAGGGTGGGGAGACTTGAATCAGAAGCACACACGTTCAGATATAAAACCATCATGGTGATAAGTGCTCAGGAGGAAAGGTACCAAGTGCTGTGATGGTAGAAAAGGTGCCAATCCAGTCTACGTGTCGGGAAGGCTTCCCTAAGGAAGTGACATTTGAGCTCACTAAGATCTGAAGAGTGAGGACAGGTCAGCAGGAAGCGGTTGCTTTAGCCAAAACTGTTGCAGGAAGGACGCGAGATGCTCTGAAGGGTTGAAGAATTGTATGGTGTGGCATTAGAATGAGAAGTACAGGATACGCACTGCTGCTTGGATGGTAGGTGGAAACCAGGTCATTAAAGACTTTGTGGCCAGGATGAGAATTCTTAGACTGAGAATGAGGAGAAACGCTTGGTGTGAAGGGCAGTTTGGAGACGTAAGAGTGAATGTGAGAGAGCTGCTAGGAGACGAGAGCAGTGTGAGATGAAACAAGAGGGTGAGCAAAAGAGACTAAATATGAAGTGGACAGAATGAAGAACTTGGTGAGAAATGACCAAACATGGAATGTAGGCTGGATATTTATATGACGGTGCGATGCATCAGCAATGACTCCCAGGTTTTTACCTTGTATACTTGGATAGGTGAGGGTGCCATTTCCTGGGATAAGGAATCCAGGTGTAAGGAAGGATTACAGGTTCATTTTGCCCATGTTGATAGTCAGGTGCCCTTATGCCATTGCTAGATACACATACAGTGCGAATCTGAGTACATGAGTGACTAAAACTCAGAGGGGAGGTCACAGCTGAACACATAAACTTGATTGTCATTGCTACCTAGGTGGCATGAACACTGCTGACACCAGGGATGTGAATGAAATTCAGTGACGTGAAGGGGGACGTTCCTGCTGAGAGCATCACTCTATCCCTACTACCAAGCTCTTCATTCCCAGCCACATACCGAGAGCTGCCTCCCAGGCCACTGAGGATGTTTTTCATTCAGTCCTGGCAGGCTTATTTTTAAATTAAACAGGAGTGAGTGTGTGCACATGTATATGTGGTATATATGGGTAAAAGTTTATTCTGTGAATCCAGGGTTGGAAAGTTACCATGGACTGAGTTTGGATTTCATTTTCTGGCCCTGTAGTCTGCCAAGGTTTTCAAAATGGAGGCTTTTTGAAAGTGGCTTTTCCTGGGGCATAACTTGTTTCCTTTACTCTTAGCTTTTCATGCAGCTCACACCTTTTTCTCCAAGGTTCCCTCCTGCTTGAGACTTTAAATAGTATGATTTTATTTCTAATTTTCTCATAATTGTGCCACCCACAATTACTGGATAGTTGTACTTTTTCTGCTTCCAGCAAGGTTCACTGGGAGTTGAACACCTACTTTTTTATGTTCCCACCTGCCTTGGCATATGATTCTGATTCTTAAATATGAACAGGTGCCCAAACCTTCTGTCCCTTAGGGAAGGAGTTATCAGAGATCTCCATCTTTCCAACGGGATTGTCATTGAAATCACTGGCTTTTATTTCCTTTGTTTGGTTTGTACTTATGAGAACATGCTTTTCAAAAGGATTTTCTCATGATATTCCTCGCATGGTTTTCCTGGCTTTTCTATGTGTCTGGAGGACAAAGTAGAGTTTTGAAGGGGCCAGAATGTAGATTTTGGGAAGGCGAGGGTTCTTGCTTGTGGCTGATAGTTATGCTTACCCTAGACTGAGATTTTTAGGGACTGTTTTTATCACCTATCATCATTCAGTTCTAGTGTGGGAAAAAATATATTTTGCTTTGAATTTAATACCAACCAATACAGGGCGAGTGCCTTGAATAATCTGCTGGGGTCTTGCCCCGTGGATACCAAAATAAGAAAGGCATAATCCAGGCCTTCAGGATGCATATTTGTACAGTAGAGGTGACAGAAAGAAAACGGCCAACTCTAAGGTAACATGATGACAAAGGTAAAGAAGCAACTAATGTGAACTGGATAAATTATCCCACTAGGGGTTTTAAGAGCTATGTGTTTTAAGGAACTGAGCAAGGTTAGTTTGCATGAAACAGACATGTCAACAGTTCGTTTCACAGGAAAAGCGGGTGGCCTTCACAGACCAATTTTGAAAATGGAGTACATAGCCAAAAGTAAAATGTGGACCCAAATATTCAGAAGTTCCTTCATCAGTTAGATTTGCAACAAAAATTGATATTAATGGAATAAGTAATTCCATTGGAAGGTGGATGCACAGGATATACCACTATCAGCACACTAGCAAAATTTGTATAGCATTGAAATTTAAGAGTTGCGATGTCTAATGTCCAAAAGAAAAAGTATATGAGGCTTCCACAGTCACCAGAAAGACAAACATACATGCCGTTCACTTTAGTGGATCTCAGACTTGTCTTAAATCATCAACCTTCTCCTCATGTTGATGTCTTGATTAGCTATCACCATTAAAAAATACCCACACATGAAGTAGAAGAATTCTGGCTGATCAACGTGACCCTGGTATTTGTAAGAATATATTTAGTATAATGTGCACTTATTATGCTTTTAGATAACAGGATGAAAGAATGCAGTATAGTTTCCCCCTCTTGTTAAGGCACTGCCATGGAAGCAGAAACGGAGTGCTGGAAGGAGAATTCAGGTTTACAGGATGAAGGCAGGGAAGTAGGGTCGGGTGGCTGTGTGTCTGAAATGGAGAAGTCTCAAGAAGGAACGCCAGAAATGTCACGCATGCTCTATCCTTGCTCAGTGAAACAGCAACACTTTAGATTGTCTAAAGTAACAGGGACAATGCACATCGTCACAGTCGTGTTCAGTTTCGAAACAGTGTGGATGCGGACTACCAGTAGGATCAAGAGTATATTGAGGATTGTGTTGATACCTGTCTTTATAATCAAGAAATACCAGGGTGGGTGGCGGTGAGGTCAATGAACTTCTTTTACAAAGCTATTTCTGTGTATTACGTGTGACAGACTTGGTGACTATCTGTTTACGTTATTTGTTGAAGAGACCATGCATTTAAGTTTAAATGAAATCAGCAAAGAAGAAAATAGATGTATGGACATGTGATTTGGAGATTAACACTAGTCTCAAAATGTAAATAAAATGTGGCACGTGAAGAAAAAAATCATACTTTAAGTGCTGGAGGGACGTGGAGGAGGGAGGTAACGAATGGAAATTCTGTATTGTTTCAGAGGACAAAACCAAGGCTTAGAATTTACAGGGAGATGAAACTTGGCACGCTGGAAGGGAGGACCTTCCGTCCAGAACTTGAGATATCCAATATGGAAATGAGCTGCTTCAGGATAACGAACTCACAAGGACAGCCTGTTCAAGCAGCTCTCGGATTACTGCCTCTCGGGATGTCACAGAAGGAATTGATTTGTGCGCGTGACTGGGCTGGATCAGTGGCGTCCCATTTGTTTTTAAGGAGTGGAAATTTTTTCAGCTCACCTTTTACATAAAAGCACCACATTTAAAATATACATATACAATAAATAGAGGGCCCTCTTGGTGAGCCCCCACCCTCTGGGTCTCCTCAGCTCTCAAAGGACCGGCCCTTGGGACCTCCTTAGAATTCCAAGGGCCTGAACAATCCCGGTCTTCACTGCACAATATCTAAGGATTTATGATTCCTTTTGCTTCCAGGATTCCATGATTATTCTGTATAGGAGTCGTTCTTGTGTGAAATGGTTCATCACTAGGTTTCTTTTCTTTTTCTCTTAATTCTTTAATTTTTCTCTTAATGGATTCCTAAAACACGTGGAGTGTCACAAATTAGGCTGAGAAACTTTCAGCTTGGAGTTTAGTGTAGATCCGTCTAAACACACGTTTTGACCAGTCAGGATATAGAAATAATGAGGTGTTTTTTTTTCACCCCCAAAGGAAGACTTTCTGAGATCTAGGAATATAGGCTTTAGATTCAAACTACTCGAAATCAGATCGTATGACAATGAGGAAGTGCAGCATTAAGTAACCAGCCCCCGATAACTTTGATCAGCTTGTATCTAGTGTGTTAGGGAATTACGTGTGTTCTTTCAACTCTGTCTGGCCATACAGGCCCTTTTGAAGCTCACCTGTAGGCAGTTAATCTTACTGGGTTCATTGATTTATAACAGGGAGAAAAACGCTCTTGTGGATCCAAATAACTTCAACTTGAAAAAGTTTCAGTCAAGTGATTTTGTCCATAAGCCACTAAGAAAATTAAAGAGATGTCAAACAGAGAACAGATGTCTCGTAGGGTCGTTGCTGGGCAGGTGCAAAAACGCGTGACCCAGTCGATCGCTTGGGAGACCCAACATGTTTACTAACCTAAAAAAGATGGCGACAACAAGCAGATAATGATTTCTTAATCAGCGCAGAGAAAAGATGGCAGTTCTGATTTGAAAAAAAAAAATGAGACTTTTTTTTTTATCCGCCTCTCTGGTGTGTATGTGCTCTTAGCAGGCCAAACGGCAGTTAATTTAGAGAAGAGAGAGGCATCCATGTGTGTGTTCGCTGCCCCTTAGTTCTGAGCAAGGAGCTGAAGGCATTCTGTTTGCGCTTCACCTGCAGAGTATATGGATAAAATGTGGTGGGTGTTTTCTCCTTGCAATATTGTGAGTAGTCTGTTAGAAGCATCGTACTAATCATAATAAAGCAACATGGGTGCATCTGGGGTCACAGATGGTCTGGCCTATCGTGTGAGCAACTGCATTTTACCCCAGAGCCAATGGGACTCATGGAAGTTTTAAGCACAGACAATATAAAAATGGACTGAGCAATGTGCAGACCACTCAGGGATGTTTGGATTGAGTAGTTTACAGGCCGCACGAGGATGCCATAGGCAAGGCGGAGTCTGGATGTGAAGAGAGAGCTGAGAGAGACAAATCTGTAGGGATATTTGAAACAATCTAGGTAGAGAAGATGAGTGTCTGAATTAAGGAAGTAATAGGAGGGATGGATGCTGGGACGAGCTGTGCCAAGGTATTGATTGAGGTGTAAAATTGACAGGGCACTGTGACTGAGGGATAATGAGGACTGAGAAGAAAGGTTTAGGATTGCCCCCCAGGTTTTTGGCTTGGATTATTAGATAAAAGTTATGCAATTAAACAATAAGGGCAATTCAGGGGAAAGTTCAGGAGTGGATGTAGTTCAACGTAGCACATGTTGAGTTGGAAGCACTTGGGGGGCCACTTAAGCCATGACATCTAGTACCAGGAGGCCTGAGTAAAGGGACAAATTTGGGAATGAAGGCAGTAAAAGAAAGTCCTGCCTCTGTTTTGAAAAACTCAAGGGGGAACTGTAGAAAGAAGAGGAAAAAAGTATCAAGCACTTAGAAAATAAGAAAATAAGGGCTGGAGAGAGGAAAGAGGGGGTGCAAGAAGGTACTTGGGGTACAATAGAAGAATGAGAGAAAGAGAAAGAAATCTGTGAAGTAGAAGGAACCCTAGGAGAAATGGTGGATTGGGAGGCTAAGGCATCGACTACTCCGGGAAGGAGCAGGAAAGGCTTCCTTCCAACCCACACATCTATCCATTTGCAAGCCCTGCTGATGACGTCCCCGAAGCTCCAGTCTCCACTGGTCTGCGACGCCATCCCTGTCAGCCAAGCCCCTGCCAACATCAACTCTCTACGTGATGGCCTCTTAACTGGTCTCTTGCCTTCACTCTAATCTTAAATCATAGCCAGAGTACTTTATTTAAAACATAAATTATGTCATGTCACTTCTCTGCTTATAAACCTTCCATCACTTCTCCTTATAAATAGAAAAGAAATGCATATTTTTATCATGGCCAAAAAAACCCCGGCAAAATCTGCCCCCTGCTGGTCTCTCCCTCCCTCTCCGTGCCACTCCCGTTCTTGGCTTCTCTTGGTCTCCATTCTGTTCCAAGAGGCAACAAGTTCTTCCCAGCCACGCCCCTCTCTCCCCTGAAATGTTAGTGTGCCTTGTCCATTCTCCCCCGACCACTCTGTCCCTCTCTACTGTGCCTTAAGCGTCAGAAGTGAGGTGCACGGTGTGAACGGTCAGGGAGACACCCAAAGAAAAGGCTCACAAGGGAAGGAAAGAATGGGGATTATCTCTATACCAGAGAACTGCAGCTCTTACCTACACAGACACGTGTGTACACGCCTCTCAAAATCAGTTTTAGAACATATTCCACCGGAAGTACCCACCTTCTCCTTTGCCCCCAAGCCCCTCCCTTACTACCTGCCAACAGATGGGGCCACCTTTTGATTTTTGTTACCAGCCTTTGGCACTTCCCTAACCCTCGCCATATGCCCTCCTGGGGGAAATGATGCTAAATTTGGGGCTTGACTAGACTGCAATCTGCGACGTAGCCTGTGTGGCTGTTAAACCTGTCCTTTTGTCTTTCCCACGGTAAATTACCTCCGCATCTGCTAGCACCGCGACCGGCAGAGAGAAGAGCCGGCCTTTGTCAGCTCGTTCTAGAAAGGGCATTTTCTTTGATGGGAATTCACGGGATTTAGCTATGTTTTCTGCTTCTCCATTTATCCGATATCTTTAAAAATATTATTTTAAAGTAGTTTTTCTATTTTTTCCCCCAGTGGTTGCAAGCAAAAATGTTGAGTTACGACGTCCTGCTAGGTACTATTTGAAAATGGAAGTTGATTTTCTTAGTAAAAACGGTTTTTAAAGAGATTTGCCAGCAAGTACTTATTGACCACCTGTTTTATTCTTAACATTGTGCTGAAGGAGTTAGAAAAAGAATCTAAGCAATGGGTCTTAACCAAGGTGGCTAATGTCCGTCTGAGAAGGAAAAATGTACCCAAGTGAAGGGATTGGAGGTCATGGCAGCGTCGCCGGATATAATGGGAAAGTCACTCGCTTAAGGCACTTTGTCTTCTAGATCTCGGTTTCTGCAGCAGGAGATGGGAGGTTTGATTTCAGTTAGTGGTTATCAGACATTGTATTAAATACACTGAGCCAGACGATGGGGCTGGCCCGCTGAGTGGCTGCCCGGGACATCCATCTATATGAGGTGTTAAAACAGCAGTGGAAACAAGATAAGATGGAGAAAATGGAATTTATCGAGACCCGTCTCAGGAAGAGCGCCATGTGTGATCCGAGAGTAAGCTGTTTGGGATGCTGGGCGAGATTCCCAGGGAGCAAGCTTTAGAAACAGCAGTCGGAGGACAAACCCTACCACAGGGAGGGACTCTCGTTTGCCACGGGGCTGTCCTTCTAAACTGCAAGCTTGGGCTGCATCCAAGATGCTTGGGACAACAGGGGCAAGGCTGGACCTCACCACTAGCAGTCTTGTCTTCCTGCCCCTTCACACAGTATTCAGTCCTTCTACATAAACGAACAAATATTTTAAAAATACAGTCTGCCTGGGACACATGAGGATTAGCGCTGCTCACCTCAGCCTAGTTCTGCAGCAAATATCTCCTTTACAAATGCAGTGTTACGTAGGGCCCCAGAATAAAAAACAGACCAAAGGAAAGCACCTTGGTTAATCTAGATGGACGGGCACAAGGCTTTGTGTGCTCAGCTTCCCTTCAAACCTGGTGAAAAAAGTGTTGTCAGATCCCAGTCCACAGTGAAATACTCTTTAGATATTACCGACCTAGATAATTTCTACCTTTTTTAAAGCATTAATATTCTGTCATGCTGTGATAAGGTACAAACCTTTAGAGAATCAGCTTGTAGTATTTTATTTCTTAAATTCTCAGATGTCATTCATCAATGTTGATATAATTAACAGTCATTTTGAGAAAAATGAAACACATGTTCAATGCACAATTTTCCTTTTTTGACAGTTAAAGCATAAAAGTTTTATTGCCTATTTATTGTATTTTGTACTCTTGAAGTAATTTGACTTTTAAGAGCTGTAAGTTATAAAAATATGGACACTTCACAAGTTTATGAGTCACCCCTGTGTAGGGGCCGTGCTCATCTCTGTACTATTCTAGTTTTAGTGTATGTGTGGCCAAAGCGAGCGCTGCATGTATGATTTTCCCCATATTTCCTCTTTGCCTTATTTTATTTCATTTCATTTTTATTGTTGTTTAAGTCCAGTTGTCTCCTCTGTTTCTTTTTTTAAGCTTATGTCCTGAAAGTTTTCTCAAATTCTTTCTTCCAGCCCTTGTATTAAATAACATATTTTTATGTCCAAGAACTCTTTCTTGTTCTTTGCACTTTTAAAAAATAATGGTAACCTGTTCTTGTTTTACGAATGCCCTCTCTTCTTAAACTTTTCTGAGGCTGTTAGCATTCTTTTGACGTTTGTTTCTCTTTTCTGGACTACCTTCTGTTTGCTTCTCAGGTTTTGTTTGCATTCTATTCCTTCACTTTGGGATATCTGGTTCTCTGTAAGTTTCCCAGAAGCCTTGACTAAAAGTCTTATTTAACAACAAGGAAACAGCACCCTTAGATGACACACTAGATCAGATGGATTTAATTGGCATTTTCAGAGTATTTAACTCCAACGCAGCAGAATATACATTCTTTTCAAGCTCATATAGAGTATTTTCTGGGATAGAACACGTGTCAGGATACAAAACAAGTCTCAATAAATTTCAGTAAATTTGAGAATACTGAAATCAAATCAAGCATCTTCTCTGACCATAATGGCATGAAACTAGAAATCAGTCTTAAGAAAACCACTGTAAAAGGCACAGACATGGAAACTAACAACATGTGACTAAAAATAAATGGGTCAACAATGAGATCAAGGAAGCAATCAGAAGATACCTTGAAACAAATGAAAATGAGAACACAACAATCTAAAATCTATGGGACACAGTAAAGCAGCCTGAAGAGGAAAATTCATACCATTAGCCTATCTTGAGAAACAAGAAAAATCTCAAATAAACATTTTAACTTTACACTTAAAGAAACTAGAAAAAGAACAACAAAGCCCAAAGTGAACAGAGGTAAGGAATAATAAGGATCAGAGCAGAAATAAATGAAAAAAATACAAAAAAATCAATAAAACCAAGGGTTGGTTTTTCAAAAAATAAATAAAATTGATAAACATTTAACAAGACTCATCAAGCAATAAAGAGAGAGGACCCAACAAATAAAGTCAGAAATGAAAGAGACGGAACAACTAACCCCAAAGTAATACAGGGGATTGTAAGAAAATGTTATGAGCATCTGTATGTCAACAAATTAGACAATTTGGATAAAAATAGATAAATTCCTAGAAACATACAATCTTCTAAAACTGAATTAGAAGGGATAAGAAAATCATAATAGATTGAATACAACTAATGAAATTAAAGCAGTCATCAAAAATTCCAAAGAAACATAAGTCCTGGACCAGATGGCTTCACAGGTGAATTTTACTAAATGTTCAAAGAACTAACTCTGATCCTTCTTAAACTATTCCAAAAAATTCAAGTGGAGAGAAGACTCCAAGCTCATTTTCCAGGCCAGTATTATCTAATTCAAAAACCAGATAAGGACACTACAAATATGAACATCATACTAAAATCCCCAGCAAAACATTAAACCAGATCCAGCTATACATTATAAAAACTTATACCATGGTCAAGTGGGCTTTATTCCAAAGATGCATTATTGGCCCAATATCTACATGTCAATAAATGTCATGCACCACATAAACAAACTGAAGGAGAAAAATCACATGAGTTGCAGAAAAAGCATTTAATAAAATCCAGCACCCATGGATGATAAAAAAATTTCAGCAAAGTGGGAATAGAGGGAATGTGCATCAACATAATAAAGGCCATATATGACAAACCCATAGCTAACATCATACTCAATGGACAAAAACTAAAAACATTTTCTTTAGAATCAGGAAAAAGACAAATCTGCTCTCACCACTCTTATTCAACATAGTACTGGAAATCCTAGCCACAGCAATCAGACAAGAGGACAAAATAAAAGGCATCCAAACTGGAAAGGAAGAAGTCAAACTGTCATTATTTGCAGATGAAATGATACTGTACATAGATAATGCTAAGGATTCTAGCAAAAAACTACTAGAATTGATAAATTAATTCAGTACAGTAGCAGGACACAAAATAAATATCTCTCTCTCTCTCTCTATATATATATATAGAGAGAGAGAGACCATATATATATGGTCTCATTAACTCTCTCTCTCTCTCTCTCTATATATATATATATAGAGAGAGAGAGAGTGCCCCTCATATGAGAGATCTATTGCCTCTTTGACTGGGGACTGAACCTGCAACACAGTTATGTGCCTTTACTGGTAATCAAACCTTAAACCTTTTGATGTGTGGGATGATGTTCCAAACAACTAAGCCACGTGGCCAGGGCCAATTGCATTTTAATATACCAATAATGAACTATTGGAAAGGGAAACTAAGAAAACAATCTCATTTATAATTGCATAAAAATACCCAGGAATAAATTTAAACAAGGATAGAAAATCCCCATAATCAGAAAATTATAAGAAACTGAAGAAAGAAATTAGAGAAGATACAAATAAGTGGAAGAATATACTGTGTTCATGAATAGGAAGGACTAACATTATTAAAATGTCCAAACTACCCAAAGCATTCTATAGATTCAATGTAATTCCTATCAAGATACCAATGGTATATTTCACAGAACTAGAAAAATATTCCAAATTTTTTTATAGAACCACAAAAAGCCCTGAATAGCCATGGCAATCTTGAAAAAAAAAAGGACAAAGTTGGAGGAATCACACTACCTGATATCAAACTAGACTGCAAGCCATAGTCATCAAAACAGCATGGTACTGGCATAAACCCAGAAATAAACCTATGCCTTTATGGTCAATTAATAGTCAACAAAGGAGGCAAGGATACAAAATGGAGTAAAGATATGGGAAAACTGGACTGATCTATGCAAAAACATGAAATTAGGCCATCTTCTTACACCATACAAAAGAATAAACTCAAAATGAATGAATGACTTAAATGTAAAACTTAAAACCATAAAAATGCTATAAACAAAGATAAGTAGCAAAGTCTCAGACATTTATCAGCAATGGTTTTTCTGACATGTCTTCTTGGGCAAGGAAAACCAAAGAAAAACAAACAAATGGGACTACATCGGATTAAAAATTTTTGCACAGCAAAGGAAACCATCAACAAAATGAAAAGACAAACCACTGAATGAAAGAACATGTTCACTAATGGTACATCTGATAAGGAATTAATATCCAAAATATATAAAGAACTTATACAACTCAACACCAAATGTCCCCTCCTCAAAAAAAATCCAATTAAAATACGGGCAAGAGACCTGAGTAGACACTTCTGCAAAGAGGGAGGACACAGAGGTAGCAAGTATTACTAATCATCAGGAAAATGAAAATTAAAACCACAATGAGATATCACCTCATACCTGTCAGAATGGCTATCATCAATAAATGAACCAACAACAAGTATTGGCCAGGATATGGGAAAAAGAGAACCCTCACATGCTGTTGGTGGGAGTGCAGGTTGGTACAGCCACTGTGGAAAGCAGTGCAGAGATACCTCAAAAATAAAAAAATGGAACTGCCTTACCCCCCAGCAATTCCACTTCTGGGAATATATCCAAAGAAACCCAAAACTCTGATTTGAGAGTATAAATGCACCCCTCTGTTCATTGCAGCATTATCTACAACAGCCAAGATTTGGAAGCAGCCCACATGCTCATCAGTAAATGACTGGATAAAAAAGCTGTGGTACATTTATCAATGGAATAATGCTTGGTCATAAAAGAAAGGAATCTTGCCTTTTGTGACAGTGTTGATGGACCTGAAAAGTATCATGCTAAGTGAAATAAGGCAGTCAGAGAAAGACAAATACCATATGCTTATACTTATATGTGGCATCCCATGAACAAAATAAACTAATAAATGAAATAGAAATGGACTGGCAGCTGTTAGAGAGGAGGTGGGTTGGGAGGCTAGGTGAAATAGTGAAGGGATTAAGTGCAGAAAAAAAATTCATAGATACAGAAAACAATATGGTGACTATTACCAAAGGGATAGAGAGGGAGAAGAGTGTGAAGAAGGATGAATGCTGATAGAAGGAAATTGACTTTGGGTGGTAAATACAGAGTACAATATACAGATGATGTACTATAGAACTGTACACCTGAAACCTATATAATTTTATTAAACAATGCCACTCCAATAAGCTCAATAAAAATGTAAAAATTCATATTTAAGAATGAAAGACTAGGTTGATTATTATTGCCTGATCTGTGATGGCAACTCAAATTCTGGGGGTGTTAATTATCAGGCTTCCTACTTCTACTTCTGCTAGGCTGAAATGGAGAGAGTCACTCTGAGGTACCAACCCTTGTGTGGGAGCACAAAGTCCTCCCAGGCAGATTGCTGAATTCCTTTAGGAGCATTTCTCAGGTCTTCACCAATGGGGCAGGACATTGGAAAAGGGGTTGTATCAGGCTGATTCAGCAGCATCTACAGGTGGCTCTTCATTCTCCATCTCAACTTTTGCCTCTTCTCCTATTCTCTCTATCCTCACTCATTCTAGATAACAGTCATGAAAATTTAGTCATGTGGTAGCCTTCCTCCTACAGATGCTCTGACCTATGACATCTTACACCCTAGTTTATTAGGACATATGACCCAATTGTCTAGGATTTTTTAATGATTATTACTCCTATTCTCAGTGCTTTTAATGAACTTTTCCTTTTTGTATTTTACTATTGTGGCATGCTAGAGATGGGGAGCTTGGGAAGCCCCATTTAATGTGTAGGCAGAAGGGGTTACATTGCTGGTAGAGAATGTATAAACAATGATAAAAGCAACTGAAAGAACGTCTGGTATGTATTATCATCAAGGTCAGGGATAAAATGCTCTTTCTGCACTATCCCCCCCCTAAGTATCTTTTAAAAAATCTCAGTTCTAAACAATTGCTTTAGTCACTGTGGAGTTTTAATCATAGATATGCGTGTTTCAAATAAACACCTTCCCCCTACTTATTTTCTAAAGAGCATTGGATTCTACAGGGAAGTTAATTTGGAAAGCTCCCAAGTATATAGTTGACCCAACACAAGTGGACTCGGTTACACATGCTTGTTTCAAGAATAAGTTTGTAGAGTTTTTGAATCATTCGAACTTGTACTTGTGTTTCCGATCTCTGTGGCACTAACACTCCTGCATTCACTCAGTAGATTTGAAATAGCATTGACAGTGCAGTGCTGTAATGGTGAAAAACAGAACTTGAATCATTGTATGCGATCATTCTGAGTTTTATGTGTATTTAAATTTAAAACAGTGATATACAGAGCTAATTGTGAGGTATAATACTTTTTATGGTAAGTACAAATTGCAGTTCATGCATGAAATCTTTTTCAAAGTCAGAATAATATCTTTAAGTGGGAATTTCTTGTTCATGAGTTAACTTTTTTTTTAACTACGGGGAAAAAACAAGAAAATAATGTCTATTACTGAAAGTAATTTTGTTATAAAGGGGAAGGGAGTATTAAAAGATGATTTATTCCAGGTGTCAAATACATTTGCATGCCATCAGATGAATAGGTTAAGGGGAAGAAGGAAGTTAATGCTTGTGTTCAGTCTGCCATTTTGAATCAGAAGTGGGTACATGAGGAAACAGAGAAATCAGGAGCTTAAATAACTTAAAAAAAAAAACCACACAAGTCAGTAGTAGAACTTATGTCCCACTCCATTACTTTTAGCCAAATTTGACTTTGCACTTGGTGTCACTCAACCTGTAGAGGATATCCACATCCTCCCAGCTCTGCCAGTCCCTCTGTGCACAACTTCTCAGAATGCTTTAGCCCAGAGTCCTCTCAACTCTCACATGTTTATCTTCATCTAGCATTTTTCATATTATATTTGTATTTGGCTTCCACTTGGATTATAAGGTCTTTAAGAATAGGGACAATATCTTTTGGACTGCTACATCCCACATCACACAGAGCCCACTTAGCATAGGTTCCCAGGGGTGCTTGCCGACGGACATGGTCACGGTAAGACTGCTAAGAAGGGTTCACCCTCAGTGGTGACCTACTTGGAAGGAGGTATTTTTTTAATGGCCAGACTAAAAAGTAAACTCTGAAATCGACATGATTTTTACCTCTTACTCAAAAGTGAAATATGGCCCCGGTCTGGTGTGGCTCAGCTGGTTGGGCATCGCCCTGCAAACCAAAAGGTGGCCGGTTTGATTCCCGGTCAAGACACACGCCTATGTTGTGGTTTCATTCTCTGGTCAGAATGGCTATAAAAGGCTACCGATCAATATTTCTCTCTCACATTGATGTCTAAATCCTCTCTTTATAAAAGCAATGAAAAAGTGTCCTTGGGTGAAGATTTAAAAGAAATACAAATATAAAGCGATGATTTTTTTATGGTAGCTTAATTACACAACAACTCTAAAGGAATTTCCAAAAGTGTGATTACAGATGTGTTCTGTGCAAAGGCCAAAATCATTGGCATAGGCATATAGCCTTCTTCAGATGGAGTACTCTTGAAAGATGATACTCTTTGGATCTGCTGGTTTGGTTGCCTAAATATCCTAAGGTAATGCTATTTTCTTAAAGCCCAGAGTCTCACTCAAGGCATTGGTTCCATCTGAAACCAGAGACTGAGACAAAATTGTGTTTTGCTCCCTTGTATTTTGGAGAAAGTCATTGTTGTAATCAGACACCTTCTGTTCAAATGTTGCTCAACTTCAATTCCAGAGGAAAATAGAAAAGGGTAGAGTACCCATGGCTGACAGGAGAATATTAATTTACATCATTAATATCTGACTATTTTTTAAATCCAGACACACAACTGAACAGATTGAAAATATGGTGGGAGAAGAAAGAGCTGTACAAATTGCATCTCAAAAAAAAAATCTTCCCTTTGGAAAAATAAGGATGCATTTTGATAAAGTCAGTTATCAAGTCTTGATGGGATGGGGAGGATAAGCTGAGGCTTGTTGAACAAACACATATTCTAGATATTCAAGAGTACTAAGTTTAGAATAAATAAAAGGGAGATAGTCTTTCAACAGAAGGAAGTGAATACACTTCTGGAATCTATTAGCTTAAGAGCTGGTACTGGCTAAAATACAAGTAGACTGCAAAGGGGTTCAGTTCATTCGTGGATGACAGGTATAGCATGGGTTATTGAGGGAGGCCAGGGTGATCGGTCACTTCTCTGACCCCTGAGGCTGATGACTGTGGCATCCCAGCCCTCTAGGACTCTCTCTGAGTCATCGTCAGAGACAGTCTCCTGGACTACAAGGACCAAGGGACTGGCCCAGGGGCACAATTCTAATGTTCTCATGTTTCATCTTACTAGGCTAAATATTAACTTTCAGCCTGAGGTGTCTGTCACCAAGTCATCCGTCTTGGTAAATGCTGCTGGGGTCTCAGCATTGTGAGGAGGCCATGAATCTTCCCCGCCGACAGTGAGAATATCCACGCCAAGCTGCCATAGAGATTTCTGCTTCCCACAATGTTTATGACAGTAAATTAGGCTACAGAGTGCACCAAAGATTGTTTACATAACCCCTGATACCTGGTATATTTGTCAGCCCCACTCCAGGGACTGTGACTTTTGTAGAGCCAGAACATGTTTAAAATATAAGGCTATAGATAATATAAAAAATTATCAGCGTGCTTTGCAAAAACTCACACTGATTTACTTGCAACTTTCCCTTAGGTCTCATCTCTTTTCTTTCCTCCTGTTTCTCTTTGGTCTTATCACTATCAAATCCTTTCCCTTGGGCTTCTTTGTTGGTTTCAATTCCATACCCAGAGTAAGTGAGACTTTCCCTTTATGCAGATCATTGGATCTTCTGCTTGTCTCCTTCCATAACCATTTTCTTAGGAAGTTCAGCTATGCAACTTGACTATGTGTGCAGTGGTTTCCAAGTCTGTAGACCCTGCAATAACTCTTAGGCAAACTCTTTGCCTTGTTTCCAGTTGCTTCTCCATAGCTTTATGGTTATACTTCCCTTATGAGTTTAACCTTCAGCAGAAGTCCCTTGTTACAAAACCTGGTTATAAAATGGGGGGACAGATTGCCCCATAAAACAATCTCTGTAGAGTGTCATTCTAATTGGAATAGAAACTTTGGGGAAATATTTATTCATGGCATGTATTTCTCAAAACACAACTTTGGAACTTGTGTGTGTATCCTTCATTAAAGGGATATTTGTCCTTTGACATTATAATATGATTTTTTTAAGTTGAAGTTGTCTGGTTTATGTTTACATCTGGTAGTATACTAGCCCTTAAAGATTTAGGAAGTTCCAATCTTTATACAGCTCTTATTTCTACTGAGGCAAAAATTTTCTCAATGTGTTTCATTTCTTTGACATAATTGAGTGACTACTTTGTTCTCAAACCTGCAGAAGAGTTGCTGATACTGCGATGAGTGATACACAGTTAACATTATTGAAATGAATGCTTGGTCTAGAGGAAAATTTTGATTCCTTGATTCTAACAATTCATCATAACCATTTTTTATGGTTTTGAGCCAGTCAGGGCTAATTGATAGCTTGTGAAATTTTAAATTTGGTGCTTACTACCTGCGATTGTTTTTGATGTAATGAAATAAAATAGAAGAGCATGGGTATAGGTTTTTTTTTTTCCTTCTTCAAATTTTTTATTTAATTATTTTTCAAGTACAGTTTTCTGTCTATTACTCCCATCCCGTCCCACCCCCCATCCTCCCCCCTCCCTCCCATTTCCACCCTTCTCAGTTGTTGTCCATGTATCCTTTATATAGGTTCCTCTAAATCCCTCCCTTATTTCCCCTGAAATTCCCTCCCCTCTCCCCTCCGGTCACTGTCAGCCTGTTCTCTATTTCAGTGTCTTTGGTTATATTTTGCTTGCTTGTTTGCTTTGTTGTTTAGCTTCCTGTTAGAGGTGAGATCATATGGTATTTGTCCTTCAACACCTGGCTTATTTCACTCAGCATAATGCTTTCCAGTTCCATCCATGTTGTTGCAAAAGGTAGGAGCTCCTTCTTTCTTTCTGCAGCATAAAATTCCATTGTGTATATGTACCATAGTTTTTTGATCCATTCATTTACTGACGGGCACCTAGGTTGCTTCCAACTCTTGGCTATTGTAAATTGTGCTGCTATGAACATTGGGGTGCATAGGTTCTTTGGGATTGGTGTTTTAGGGTTCTTAGGATACAATCCCAGCAGTGGAATTGCTGGGTCAAAAGGCAAGTCCAATTTTAGTTTTCTGAGAAAATTCCATACTGTTTTCCATAATGGTTGTACCAGTCTGCAATCCCACCAACAGTGGACCAGAGTCCCCTTTTCCCCACACCCTCTCCAACATTTGTTGTTTATTGCTTTGTTTATGATAGCCATTCTCACCGGTGTAAAGTGGTATCTCATTGTAGTTTTAATTTGCATCTCTCTGATAGCTAGTGATATTGAGCATCTTTTCATGTGTCTCTGGATCCTCTGTATGTCCTCCTTGCAGAAGTGTCTGTTCAAGTCCTTTCCCCATTTTTTAATTGGGTTAGTTGTCTTCTTAGAGTGAAGTCGTGTGAGTTCTTTGTATATTTTGGAGATTAAACCTTTGTCTGAGGTATCATTGGCAAATATGTTTTCCCATACAGTTGGTTGTCTTTTTATTTTAATGCTGTTTTCTTTAGCTGCGCAGAAGCTTTTTATTTTGATGAGATCCCATTTGTTTATTCTTTCCTTTATAGTCCTTGCTCTAGGGGACATATCAGTAAAAATGTTGCTGCGTGAAATATCTGAGATTTTCCTGCCAATGTTCTCCTCTAGGACTTTAATGGTGTCATGGCTTATATTTAAGTCTTTTATCCACCTTGAATTTATTTTGGTGTATGATGTAAGTTGGTGCTCGAGTTTCATTTTTTTGCATGTAGCTGTCCAGTTCTCCCAACACCATTTGTTGAAGAGGCTATCTTTACCCCATTTTATGATACTGCCCCCTTTGTCGAATATTAATTGACTGTAGAGATTTGGGTTTATTTCTGGGTTCTCTATTCTGTTCCATTGGTCTATGTGCCTGTTTTTATGCCAGTACCAGGCTGTTTTGATTACAGTGGCCTTGTAATACAGTTTGATATCAGGTATTGTGATCCCTCCTACTTTGTTCTTCTTTCTTAACATTGCAGCTGCTATTCGGGGTCTTTTATGGTTCCATATAAATTTTTGAAGTGTTTGTTCTATGTCTGTGAAATATGCCATTGGTACTTTAATAGGTATTGCATTGAATCTGTAAATTGCTTTGGGTAGTATGGACATTTTGATGATGTTAATTCTTCCAATCCATGAACACGGTATACGTCTCCATTTGTTTGTGTCTTCCTTGATTTCTGTCTTCAGTGTTGTGTAATTTTCTGCATACAGGTCTTTAACCTCCTTGGTTAGATTTATTCCCAGATATTTTATTTTTCTTTTTGCTATATCGAATGGGATTTTTTTCTTGATTTCTGCTTCTGCTGATTCATTGTTAGTATACAGAAATGCCTTTGATTTCTGGATATTGACTTTGTATCCCGCTGTTTTGCCAAATTCATTTATTAGTTCCAGCAGTTTTTTGGTAGAGTCTATAGGATTTTCCATGTACACTATCATGTCATCTGCAAACAGTGACAGTTTTGTTTCCTCCTTTCCGATTTGGATGCCTTTTATTTCCTTTTCTTGTCTGATTGCTGTGGCTAGAACTTCCAATACTATATTAAATAGAAGTGGTGAAAGTGGACAACCTTGTCTTGTTCCTGATCTTAGTGGAAAAGCTTTCAGTTTTTGCCCATTCAGTATGATGTTGGCTGTAGGTCTTTCATATATGGCCTTTATTATATTGAGGAATGCTCCCTCTATTCCCACTTTGCTGAGTACCTTTATCATAAATGGGTGTTGTACCTTATCAAAAGCTTTTTCCGCGTCTATTGATATGACCATGTGGTTTTTGTCCTTGCTTTTGTTTATGTGGTGTATTACATTTACTGATTTGCGGATATTGAACCATCCTTGCATCCCTGGGATGAATCCCACTTGGTCATGGTGTATGATCTTTTTGATGTATTGTTGGATGCGATTTGCCAATATTTTGTTGAGGATTTTAGCATCTATGTTCATCAGTGATATTGGCCTGTAATTTTCTTTCTTTGTTGTGTCTCTCTCTGGTTTTGGAATTAGGATAATGCTCGCTTCATAAAAAGAGTTTGGGAGTTTCCCATCATTTTGGATTTTTTGGAATAGTCTGTGAAGAATAGGGGTTAGCTCTTCCTTAAACGCTTTGTAGAATTCTCCTGTGAAACCATCTGGTCCGGGGCTTTTGTGTGATGGGAGTTTTTTGATTACTGCTTCAATTTCATTTGCTGTTATTGGTCTGTTCAGGCTTTCTACTTCTTCTTCATTGAGTTTTGGAAGATTATATTTTTCTAGAAATTTGTCCATTTCACCTAGGTTTTCAAATTTCTTGGCATACAGTTCTTCATAGTAATTCCTTACAATCCCTTCTATTTCTGTGGTATCAGTTGTAATCTCTCCTCTTTCATTTCTGATTGTGTTTATTTGTGTCCTCTCTCTTCTTTTCTTAATGAGCCTACTTAAAGGCTTGTCTATTTTGTTTATCTTTTCAAAAAACCAACTCTTGGATTCATTGATCCTTATAATTGTGCTTTTGGTCTCTATGTCATTTAATTCTGCTCTGATCTTGGTTATTTCCTTCCTTGTACTTGCTCTGGGCTGTCTTTGTTGTTGTTCTTCGAGTTCTTGCAGGCGTCGGGTTAGGTTGTTTGTTTGAAATGTTTCTATTTTCTTTAGGTAAGCCTGTATTGCTATGAACTTCCCTCTCAGGACTGCCTTGGCCGTGTCCCATAAGTTTTGGGTTGTTGTGAGTTCATTTTCATTTGTTTCCAGAAACTTTTTGATTTCTTCCCTAATTTCAATCTTGACCCATTCGTTGTTTAATAGCATACCATTCAGTCTCCATGATTTTGGGTGTTTTGGGTTTTTTCCTTTGGGGTTGGTTTCTAATTTCAGTCCCTTGTGGTCAGAGAAAATGCTTGGTATGATTTCAATTTTCTTGAATTTGTTGAGGCTCATTTTGTGTCCTATCATGTGGTCTATCTTTGAAAATGTTCCATGTGCATTTGAAAAGAATGTGTATTTAGCTTCTTTGGGATGAAGCGCTCTATATATATCAGTCAAGTCCATTTCTTCTAGAGTTTCATTTAATGCTGCTATATCTTTGTTGATATTTTGTTTGGAAGATCTGTCCATTTTTGACAGTGGGGTGTTAAAATCCCCTACTATAATTGTGTTGCTGTCAATATCTTTCTTGAAGTCTTCTAGGATTTTTCTTATATATTTGGGTGCTCCTATGTTGGGTGCATATATATTTATGATGTTAATGTCTTCGTGCTGGATTCTTCCCTTGAGCAATATGAAGTGACCTTCTGGGTCTCTCTTTATGGCCCTTTTTTTGAAGTCTATTTTGTCTGATATTAGAATTGCTACCCCGGCTTTTTTTTCTTGTCCATTTGCTTGGAAAATTTGTTTCCAGCCTTTCACTTTTAGTCTGTGATGGTCTTTTGTCCTGAGGTGGGTCTCCTGTAGGCAGCATATGTGTGGGTCATGCTTTCTTATCCATTCAGCTATTCTATGTCTTTTGATTGGAGCATTTAATCCATTTACATTCAAGGTTATTATTGATAGGGACTTATTCATTGCCATTTTTGTACCACAGTTCCTCTCTGTCTCTCTCTTTTCCTTCCTTTCCTTAAAGCAGCCCTTTTAGTATTTCTTGTAGAGCTGGTTTGGTGGAGGCATATTCTTTTAGACTTCTTTTGTCTTGGAAGCTCTTTATTTGGCCTTCTATCTTGATTGAGAGCCTTGCTGGGTAAAGTAGCCTTGGTTGTAGGCCTCTGGTTCTCATTACTTGAAATATTTCTTGCCATTCTCTTCTTGCTTGGAGTGTTTCCATTGAGAAGTCAGTAGCTAACCTTATTGGGGCTCCCTTGTATGTTACTTCCTTTTTCTCCCTTGCTGCCTTTAGGATTCTCTCTTTGTCTTGAAATTTTGCCATTTTAATGATGATGTGTCTTGAAGTGGGCCTCTTTGGGTTCCTCTTGAATGGGACTCTCTGTGATTCCTGGATTCGTGTAACTTTTTCTCTCATCAAATTAGGAAAATTTTCCATCATTACTCTTTCAAATAGGTTTTCTATCCCTTGTTCTTCTTCTTCTCCTTCTGGTATTCCTATTATTCGGATATTATTACGTTTCATATTATCTTGCATTTCTCTTAGTCCATCTTCATTCTTTTTGAGCCTCTTTTCCCTTTCTTGCTCTTTCTGGGAGATTCTTTCTACTGTGTCCTCCAACTCACTGATCCGATCTTCTGCCTCATCGATCCTGCTTTTCATTCCTTCTACTGTGTTCTTCAGTTCCGAAATTGTATTCTTCATTTCCTCTTGTCCTTTGGTGATAGTTTCTATTTCCTTTTTCATGTTGATATAGTTTGCGGAGAGCTCATGGTAGCTCCCCTCTAGTTTCTGGTAGCTCATTGTGAGCTCTTTGAATTTCCTGATAACTAGTGCTTTGAATTCAATATCTGATAGCTGACTTGCCTCTCTTTCATCTAACATTATTTCTGAGACTTCCACCTTTTCTTTCATTTGGGCATTGTTTCTTTGTCTTCCCATTGCTTATGAGACTCTTCTTGTTAGCTTCAGCTTCTTAAATTGATCTGTTCTGACTCCCTAGGTTTATGGTGTGAACTTCTGTGGTAGAATTCCTGTGAAATTCAGTGGTACAGTCTCCTGCAGGTATCTTGATGTTCTCTGCTTCCACCTACTCCTTTCTTTGTGTGTGTGTGATCAGCTGGAGGGGGAGGCAAAATGGTTTATGACAGCAGGAGAGTACTTTATGATATTTACAGTCACAGCTGGCAGAGAAGAGATAGAAGATCTTTAGGCTCTATATAGTGTTAACTGTAATCTTCAACCCAATTTGCCACCTCTAGGAAAGGATAGACCAAAGATAAGCCTCTTGTTGGGGAGGGAAGGCTTGTGAGTTGTATCTAGAAAGCAGTGAGGTTGCGGGTGGTCAGATTTTGAGGTAAGGTGAGAGTAAAGAATAGTAAATAGACGTAGCGTGTGAGCAAGTAGAGTTAATCACTACAGTAATAGAATTCAGGAACCTGTAAAGTGGGCTAAGACTGGAGAGATGTGTTGTGAAGTATTTACAGTGCTATAGAAAGCAACAAACAAACAAACAAACACACAAAAAAAGGGCAAGAGAAGTGAGGAAAAAGCAATAAGTTTGGGGTGAAATGAAGAGGGACTAAAACAGGAAAAAAGAAAGGAGAGGAACAGAGTACTGAAAGATACAGCAACAATAAAATTAAAAAATATATACGATTACTGAAAAAAGTTTAAAAATAAAAGTAAAAAACAAAAACAAAAAAACAAAAAAAACCCAACAACAAAAACTCCTTCCTTGTTGGTTTCAAACTGTCCAATCCGGTTTTTCTGGTTTCGGTGGGACCCCTCTGTGGACTGGGTTGTAGGCCCAGGCGCACACCCGCCCACCAGCCAGGCTACCAGACTGGGGTGCAGGCGCCCGCCCACCTGACAGGCTGCCTTGGTCCCACGGGATCTGGTACTGTCCTGTGGCTGGGTGAGAAGCAAGTCAAGCTGCCTTCACAGAACACCTCAGTCCACTTTCCAGTAAAAACTTCTCCAGAAAGCGTGCCTCTCAGCCCAGCCCAATCCCCAACCTGACTGGTTAGGACAATGCTCCTCTCAAATTTCCTGGGCTGGCAGGCTGGTGGGCTGGCGACCACAGAGATCGCAACTGAACACGGCCCCCTGTCCTTGCCACCCTCCCTGCACACCTAGGCAGACAGGTCTCTGCCACCCAGCCCCTCCTAGATGGTGAGGGAGGGAGCCAGCTCTTCCAGGGACCCCGCAGCCGGCCCAATCCTCCACTGGGTGCTGGGCTCCCTATGAGTCCTCCGTGGCACTGGCCACAGACGGAAGCCTCTACACCCCTAACACAGCGGCAGCAGCGGCTCTGAGGCGTTTTGGGCTGGCCCAGGGCAGCCGGTCCTGCCACTGCCGCTTTTGTCTTTACTCACAGTTGCTGGGCTCCCGCTGAGTCCTCTGTGGCAGACGCCCCGACGCTGGCCGTAGACAGAAGCCTCTGGGCCCTGGAAGCTGCGGCAGCAGCAGCTCCGAGGTCTTTACGCGCCGGCCAATGGCTGCTGGTCCCGCCGCTGCTGCTTTTGACTTTACTCTGGGGTGCCTGGCTCCCGAGGGCAGCCGGCCCTGCCGCTGCCGCTTTTGTCTTTACTCACAGGTGCTGGGGTCCCGATGAGTCCTCTGTGTCAGACGCCCCTGTCGCTGGGCGCAGGGGGAAGCCTCTGGGCCCCGACCGCTGAGGCAGCCAAGGCTCCAAGGTCTTTATGCGCCGGCCAATGGCTGCCGTCCTGCCGCCGCCGCCACCGCTGCCGCTGCCCTTGACTTTTCTCAGGGTTGCCGGGCTCCCGATGAGTTCTCCGTGGCAGACGCCCTTGTCGCTGGGCACAGACGGAAGGAAGCCTCTGGGCTCCAACCGCTGCGGCAGCCGCGGCTCCGAGGTCTTTACGCGCCGGCTAATGGCTGCCGCCGGTCTGGCCGCCTCCGTCCTTACTCGCGTCCCTGAGACCCCAACGACCTCCAGCGGTCTGGTTCGTCACTATCTCTGGTCTCTTATTTTCATAAATGCTGGGGAATTGTTGGTTGGGGAATTGATTGCGCTGTTCTTCTGTAAATCTGCCAGGATTTTCCCCCAAGTGTAGGAGAACTGCAGTCGCTCCGTCCTACTCCGCCGCCATTTTCTCTCCCTAGTTTTTAAAAAACTTTATTGAGATATAAGTATATATCTCAATAAATATGTGTATTTATGTATTATTTAAATAAATAAATAAATACTTAGTGAGATATAAGTATATATATATCTCAATAAATATGAAGTTTTTTTACCTTTTTAATATATTGAGATATCATTGAAATAAAAGAGAATGTGATAATGGAAAATAGAATTGAATTTTAGTTTTTCTTAAGATGTAGAAAGCCACAAGATAATTGTGCTTCTACCCTATGAATAAAAAAAGCCTGAATAATCAACAAAGTAATACTTTCCTTAAATCCGTAACAGAGTTAAGGTCACAAAGCAACCAGGTAAACTGAATTCTAGGAGTGGTAAATTTCTCCAAAGAGAGAAGAAACTCATGTTCACTTTTGTCAAAACATGGGAAGAAATGGGTACTCTAAAAGGGGAGGAGAAGGAGACAGCTAACATTTTAATGAATTCTTCTGCATGGAACATGGACTCATATGACAGTTTAGAATAACTGGGAGCCACAGACACAAGGGATCTACTGGTCTCTGTGGATACTCAAAAGAAAGCTTGGGGCCTGGGCAGGAGCCGGAGGACAGGGGTGCCCCGCAGTGATGCAGGTGATGCAGGGCCCAGTGATGCAGGGCCCAGCTGTTGCTGGTATATAGAAATGAAACACCACTGACTTCTGAGATTCTCATACCAAAGGAAGGGCCTTCCGTGGTGACCAAAGGGCTGAAAACCCTCTCAGATCCAAGATTCTGCACTGATACAAAGCAGTGAGAAGGGGGACACTTCTATCACTGAGAAGGGGACAAGAAACTCTACCACTCAACCCCCTACTAACACCATCATCACTACAGGGACACAAGTCAAGAATTTGGCGGTCATGGTGATGAAATGGCAGGAACACCAAAAAAGAGCTCAGTGCCCTAAGTCTAGACCAGGAGAACCCGGAAGCCCTGCTATGAGTCTTGTACTGAGTAACAGGCGATAGAGGTTTGCTGCTAGAGTTGGTCAAGAGTATGGAGGCGGACCCCTCTGTGGCCAGAGTGGCAGCAACTAACCAAAGCTGAAAACAGGGCATGAACACTGCAGAAAACTCCTCCGAACCCTGTCTAGGCAAAGGTAAGACGTAGCCCACTGTTGGAGGACTTTGAGTCTGTGGTGTACCAAAAGCAACCACAGCAATAGGGAACTTGGACCCAAATCAATTAGATTGAACCAACTCCCCACACTAGGGGCCTGACTGCTTTTCGGCATGCAAATAATTCCTAACTCCATCTATATTGTTCTTCCATGTAATAAAAATTATGGAAAACCCCCCAAAGCAGAAAAAAATCAACCCATTGTGAAGAGACAAAACAATCCATAGAGATTAGATATTGGAACCATCAAATTTATAATTTAAAATAGCCATGATTAATACTTATTAATTATGTTAACCACAGGAGAATGCAGACAACTTAAGACTAGATTGATACTGAGTAAAGTGCTGAAAACTATATTAAAAGAGTTTATAAGCGTATTGGATACAGCTGAAGAAATGAGTTAACTTGAAGTTAGGACAATAGAAATCATCTAAACTGAAGCACAAAGAGGAAATTCAAGTAGGGGAGGAATGGGAGAAGAGAACATCCAAGAATCATGGGGCAATATCAAAAGTCTGACATATGTGTAATTGGAGCCCCAGATGGAGAAAAATGAACAAAGCAGACAAAATATTTGAGAAGATCAAGGCCAAGACTTTTCCAGAGTTAATGAAATGTAATAAATCAAAGATCCAAAAGGCTCAACAAATCTCTGAGCAGGATTAATTATACACCTACACCCATTATATTCAAATTGCTGTAAACTAAAGATGAAAAGAGTACCTTGAAGTCAGCTGGAGAAAGAATATACTTTTATAAGTTAAAGATCTCATAAACCATAGAACAATAACTAAAAAGGAAAATTAAAAGAGGTATTTTTAATGAGTCAAGTGGAGATAAAATAAACACATAATAATCAAAAAGGGCAAGAAAAGAAAGGGAAAGCTGTTAAGAATAGATGAAACAGAGCAAACGATAGCAAAATGATAGATTTTTGTCTGAACGCACCAATAATTAGGTCAAATGTAAATGGTGCACATACCCCAACTGAAAAGCAGTGGAGATTTATTTATATTTATATATAAATATATAGTCTGTTCAGAAAGTATCCAGCCATGGAATATGAAAATGAGACATTTACTGAAGAAGATATAAGCTACAACATTGCACATAGGACAATGACACTTCAGTCCCCTTCAAAATAGGTACCTTGGGGTCTCACACAGCTCTCCCAGTCACCATCAGCTGCCCTGTTGTATTTTCTTGAATCTCATCTACAGTCTGAAATCTCTTCCCTTTCAAAGGTGATTTTAATTTTGGGAAAAGCCGGACGTTGCAGGGTGCCAAACCCGGTTTGTGGGTACTAGTTTTAATCAAGTCATTAGCAACTGCTGTATGATGTTCCTTCTGCTCTGGTAGCAGAAGCTGTGGCACAAAATTTGCTGTGACACTATCTTGCATCAAAGTTTTGGACATGCTAGTTTTCGGAATCCCCAGATCAGCTTCTAGTTCTCACACTGTCAGTCACCGATCTTTGGTGATTGCAGCCCCATACACATCCAACATTCTCAGGTGTCCTGCTTGTTGCAGGCCTTCCAGAACGTGGATCAGCAGTTTCATGACCACCTTCCAACAGATTCTTGACCATCTTTGAAGCATTTGTACAACATTTTTATTTGTGCTGCACTCATTTCATTGTCCCTGAAAGCCCTCTGAATATCTGTTTAGTTTCTGCGGAGGGATGTTCGAGCTTAGTGCAAAGTTTGATGCAGATTTATTGCTCTACTCACTCAGTCATTTTGAATGTGACGGCCACACAATACACATGCTCACTCAACAGTGTCCACTGCCCCCACTTACCAGTACAGTGGAATCATCATTGTTCACACATGTGCATTCCAGCCCACTCTCCTTGGCTGCCAGGTCACATCAATGTCATGTAAACTGTTCTCGTTATACAGACAATGGCTGGACATTTTCCAGACTTGTATGTATGCATGTGTGTCTATGCATAGATACATATACATGTATTTATTTGTATATGTATGTGTATATATATATATATATAAACAAGATAAATCTACATACTATTTATGAGAAATTCACTTTAAATAGAGATGTAGCTAGGTTAAGATTATAAGGGTGGGTAAAGATATACTATACAAACTCTAACCAAAAGAAAGTCAGAGCACCTATATTAATATCAGACAAACAGACTTCAAAGTGATTACATTGTTATAAAGTACTCAATTTATCAAAAGACATGATGGTTCATAATATGTGTATACTTAGCAGAAGTTTGAAGTACATAAAGTAAAAACTTACTCAACTGAATGGAGAAATGAGTCCACATCTGAGAGAGAGGACTTAATACTCTCACTCAGTAAATGGCAGAACAAGTAGACAAAACCTGGTGAAGATACAGGAGACCCGAACTACACCATTGACCAACTTTATTTGTGTTTATAGAACACTGTAGCCACCAGTAACAGAACATATTATTTCCAAGTGTGCATGGAACATTCACGAGATGCACTGTCTTCTGGCCCATAAAACAAAACTCAACAAAATTTCAAAGAATTAAAATTATGCAGAGTGTGTTCTTTTGCTAAGAATGGATTTAAATTAGAACCAATTACAGAATGTTATTGGACAGAGTTTGTCAAATACTCAAATATTTCCAAATTAAATACTAAATACTTCTAAGCAATCAATGTATCTGGAAATCATAAGGGAAATTAGAAAATATCTTTATCCATTAACTGGAAATGAAGATACAACATGTAAGAAGTTGTGTCTTGAAGCTATGGCAATACCTAAAGGAACATGTAGAACAGAAGAGAACAGGATATAAAATGTGAGGGCATTGCAAAGGTTCTAAGTAAAAATTGTGCATATTGCAGCTGATTTTAGACCAGCTACTATGAGTCGTGTGTGAGACACATTTGAAAGAGACATGATAAATACTCCTGTTCAATATCAGCAAGTTTTTTATTTATTGTTCACTGTTTCCTTATTGGATTCTGTTTAATTATCAATATAGTAGGAAGGTTTGAGTGTAGAGTTTAATGTTTTATTAGTATATATAAACCATAGTTTTGAAGCAAAGTGAGAATTTTTTTCTCTGCGCTTACCAAGAGTGGAGACTTTCAACCAAATTTCAGTTCGAAACTTTCAGTGTATTTTTCAGAAAGGAAGTTTAGAACATGATGTTTTCTGAGTTCATAAAAACTGTGGTATTGAATTCCAACTGATACAGTTTGCATAATAAAATAATATTTTTTATTAGAAGAACAGACTATGCGTGTTCAATTTCAACTCCTAGATGTAAATTGTGATATTGGTAAAATCATTGACTCTACTTTAAAAAATATGTTATAATTAAGTTTATTAAAAAATGTGTTTTAACAAATGCCAAAAAGGATGAGAATCACAGAATCCAGTATTTTTTTGTTATGAAACATTGAACCTTCAAAATCAAAAGATAGTAATCTACTTGGCAATACAATATGCCAAATTTGTTGATAAAAATGTTCAAATATTTTCATTGGAAAAAAAACCCAGTTATTGCAACATTTTCTACAGCATTCTGCAACCATTAAGTAAGCCTTATTATCATCATATTTGATAGTCTAAGTAATAATACATAGTGTGACAAAGGCATAATTCCTCATATAATCACTGGAAAATTTTTTTCCATATATGTTGATTCTGTGTACCTTCATTATATCATATTATATTTATTACTAAATAATATTCCAAGCAATGTTTATGAATTGCTTTACCCATGTACAAATTTTGCAATCCAATCTGATGTGTGTCCTGCTAATTGTTAACACTTCTAATTTATATGAGATAATTGTAGCAAGACAATTTTATAGGAAATTTGTGTAATTGTGTAAATTTAATCTAGATAGAGCTGTAGATTTGAATTTCTTCCTAGATTTAGAAGAAACAAATGTTAGTTAACATAAATGAACCTGGAAAAGTTATAAAAATAACTGCAGGTGATAAGGCCTTTTGAAAAGTTTATAAAACTTACTCTACTGGTTAGTGTCTATGTATAATGGCTCCATTTCAAAGCATTTAAAAATACTTTGTAAATCTTGTGAATCTTAAAAAATTCTGCTGATTTTCATGGACATATTAAAAAATCCACTGAATAACTTTTAATGTATTATGACAATTTTCCTAGGTAACTGGATTATGGAAATATTTTGTTTAGAGATTGTAGGTAACCATTGCTATCTACTACATCATTCTAAAATCCCTTGGTTTTGGAAGAGAAAATACTGAACATTGCACAGGGACTCACGGATTAGAGTTGTAAAAGAATCTCTCTTGGAAAATATTTCTACAGATGTCATATGGGTAACAAGTTTGGCCACTTAACTGATATTTTTAGCATTCTTAACAAATATAATTTAAAACTGCAGGGAAAAGCAATGCTATATTTTAACACATCAAATGTATCCAAGACTTTCCAAAAGATGTTGTGATGGCAAGCAAGATCCAAAAATAGTCACCCTAGTTGCTATGCTTTCCCAACATTGCTGTAACATATGAAAAAGAATGCTGTTAATAAAGCCAATTTGAATAAAATAAATGTAGAGATATTGTTACAGTTCGCTTCTGAGTCTTAAACTCCTAATTTTATTTTATTATTGTTATTCTGTTACAGTTGTCCCAATTTTTTCCCCTTTGCTCTCCCCTGCCCAGGCCACTGCCCCCAGCTCCCACAGTCAATCCCCACACTGTTGTCCATGCCCACAGGTTCTCCATACGTGTTCTTAGACTAGTCCCTTTCTCTTCCTGCCACCATTACCCCCACCCCCTTCCTTCTGGCAGCTGTCTCTATCTTAAACTTTTAATCCTTACTTTCTAGAAGAGAAATTTGAAACACTGAAGAAAAATGTTTTCCTTGTGAACCTTGAAATAATAATTGATTTAAACTTGGCCCACCCAAAAGAAAATAAATGTTATATCTGAGCTCTTCATTTATACCAAAGATTATTTATAAAATATAAGTTACCTTTACTTTGGATTAAGATTATAGGAGAATTTCTCTTGCTAAATAGAAAAATTATGTATGTGTAATTACCATTCACAATCACAATGGCATATTCGTATAAACTAAGATTTTCAATACTAGACTGATGCAATACAACAGAAACCAGCTTACAAATGGGAGGTGGAAAAAATGGGAACTGGATTTACCTTTCCACTTGAAACAATTCAAATATCAAACACACACACACAAAACAGACAAAAAAGAAAATGATGATTTTCAAGAAATTGGGTATCGGGTGACAGAAGCCAGTGATCTCTGAGATGCAGGGAACGAAGGAGGTAAGACTCGGGGTTTGCTGGAGCAAAGGGGAGGGAGCCCGGGAAGGGTTCGTTAGTCTCTCTGAGATGAGGGAACAGAGTGGAGCCACCAAAGCAGCGGCAGGTCACATGGCAGAGTGCCAAAGAAAGGGCAACTGTGTGGAGCGAGATCAACAGGTTTGCAGAGGGTTCTCCTGGATTACTAATAGAGTTCTGAGCCTGTTCTCATTGGTAAGACTGGAAAAATCTTAAAATTCACTGGGCATAGACCGGAATTCTCACAAGCCTTGCCTCAGTTGTCAGGATTAGTTTACCTTAAATTAGACGCAGTTCTGGTCTCCCCTGACAAGCCTCAAATGCGGACCTAAAAGGATCACACTGTTTTCAAATAATCAGCTGGACTGTAGAACAATGATCAAAAATAGTTATAGGAATATAAAAATATTCAGCACCTAGCAAAGTAAAATTTACAATGTGTGGCATCTAATAAAAATTTACCAAGCATGCAAAAAACCCAAAATGAAACAAACAGCAAAACAAAGCCATAGAAATAGCACTCATAATGAAGAGAGAAATCAATTAAAATTGATGCATACTGATGCAGATGTTTGAATTACCAAGATGTTAAAAAAGTTATTATCGTATCATTGTATTTCATGTGCTAAAAACTAGGGCACTGATTAAGTGTGTTACATAGACATGTGAATTATTAAAAAGTTATATCATACTTTTAGAAGCTAAAACTGTAATGCGTGTGGTAAAAATACACTTGAAATGTAGTCAATGTTAGATTAAACACTGCAGAAACATTGACTAATGAATGCAAGGACATAGTGGTAGAAATTGCAAAATCAAACACAAAGGAACCAAAAGAGATGGAGTATCTGTGAGCTGTGAGACAACTTCCAGAACTTAATTCATGTGTAATACGAGCTCTGAATTAAAAGGGGGCACACACCTGGCTAGTGTAGCTCAGTGGATTGAGTGCGGGCCTGCGAGGCACACCATCGTGGTTCGATTCCCAGTCAGGGCACATGCCTGGGTTGCAGGCCAATTCCCAGCAGGGGACTCGCGGGAGGCAACCATACATTGGTATTCTTGCCTTCTCTCCTTCCTTTCCCCTCTAAAGATAAATAAAAATAAAATCTAAAAAAAAAAAGTAGGGGGCACACACATAGTTGAAGAACTAATGGCTAAGTAAGTCCAAAATTTGATGGAAATTTCTAAGACATAGACCAAAAAAAGATCAACAAACACCAACCATGAGAAACATAAAGAAAACTACAGGAAGAGACATCATATTCCAAATGCAATGATAAAGAGGAAATGTTAAAATCAGCTATAGGAAAGAAGACACATAGGGGCAAAGACAAATAGGACAGCGTATTTCTGATCAGAAACTATGCCAGTAAAAGGACAGTGGAGTAATGAAGGGAAAGTGCCAAAAAGAAAACTGTCACCTAGACTTTTATTAAATAAAAATATTTTAAAGTTAAAGATTTAAAAAATGCCAGGTTCTGCAGTCGTTACTTCCCAGCAGTCCTGTGGTATGAGAAATGTTGAACAACATAATTCAGACCTATGAAAAATGGTACCAGGTAGAAAGAACTAGCATGCCCTGGCTGATGTGACTCTGTGAACTAAGTGCTGGCCTGCACACCGAAAGGTCGCCAGTTTGATTCCCAGTCAGGGCACGTGCCTGGGTTGTGGGCCAGGTCCCCAGTAGGAGGCATGGGAGAAGCAACCACACATTGATGTTTGTCTCCCTCTCTTTCTCCCTCCTTTTCCCCCTCTCTAAAAATTATAAAATAAAAACCTTTTTAAAAATTAAAAAAAAGAAATAGGAGTCTGTGCAAAGGAAGAGAGAGCCTATAAAATGGTGTCTATATATATATATTTTTTTCAATTATTCAGATATATTTAAAAGATAACTGTTTAAAAATAGAAACAATGTAGATGGTGTTTATAAAATGACTAAGAGCAAAAAAGAATGACACCAGTAGCAAAAAGACCAAGGAGGCAGAGATAGACGGATACTATTCTAAGGTTCTTAGACTCTATGAAAAGGTAGAGGATGTCTTGAAGGTAAACTGCTCCAGCTTACTGCAAACACGGTGAGTGCATGAAATGTATCTCAGGCTGACTAGCACCAAGGTGGCTGGTGGCAGGCCACATGGCAGTGACCAATGGCCAGCTTTGGATCCTTTGTTCCCACAGCCTCCACACACTGCTGGGCAGACAGGATCTCCCATTGCTCTGTACTGCTCAGGCCCTTGGCCTCTCCCTCCACCTTGGCCAAATCCATTTATTTACACTCAGCTTCATTTCAACCCACCAACCCACAAGTGAACACAAATCAGGTGCTTTTATGACCCTTGCTTCATTCTGCCCTTTTGTGTACTTAATTGGGTGCCTGTCTTACACACCCCCCTAGCCAGGTACTTCAGAAACACTGGGTAGTCTTACTCTTTTATCTTCTTCCACACCCGGCACAGCCCCTTGATGATAGCTCAGTCCAGGGTCATGTCTGATGATTTCCACGGACTCGTGAAAAGGAGCAGCAGTGTAAGCGCTGGAGTTTTGTTCTTCTCTTAGTCTGGACACGTGTCCTGTGGTAGAGGACAGTGCCCAAGCACTGTATTATGAGTTAGCAGACCTGGGTTTGGGTCTGAGTCACCTAGTCTCAGTTTTCTCATCTGGAAAAGAGGGAAAAACAACTTCTTTCTCTTGACTGCAATGAGTAGTTGTTACGACCGGATAGGATGATGGGCATGGAGATATTTTGTAAATTGTAGAGTATTCTGCAATTATAAGGGGCCATTGTTATCTCTGTGAACATGCAGAGAAACACCAAAGTAGCTGTGACTTTAACTCAAGGCTCCTCTGAGGTGGGCCTGTAACTCGTGGTGGGTGCCAGAGGCAACGTGGGCTCGGCTCTTTATGTAGCCAAAGGGAGTGATTCATTAGTTGCTGTTATGAGGCCTATATATGCAGCACCACCTGGGTGTGTGGTCAATGGTGCCAAAGTTATTTGGTCACCGGAATGTGAGAGAAATGCCTGGAGCACATCATCGGTGCTTGGTGGGTGGCGACAGGAAACCTCCTTCTCGAGGACTTGGAGATCAGATTTGATGCTAATATCTGTTAGAGACCCCGCTGAAGGCAAATGAGTGAACATGAACTTCCAACATGCCGCCAGCAGGCACAGGGGAAGAGTGACTGACTTACAGTGGCAGCAGAGGGTCAGGGCCACTCTCCGAGTGCCCCACACAGGCCTGACTTGGCCACACCGAGTGGTGACGCTTGGTTCCCTCTATTTCTCCTCCCAGCTGGCTGTGAATTCCTTGAGGGCAGGGATGAGTTTCAGTCATCTTCATTTCCAGCCTTTGAGGTTTACTAATTCAGAGATACGTGCTTGGAAAACCTTTGGTGACTATTTGGAAGACTTAAAAAAAAAACAAACAAAAAGAAAATGATGGCTGACTAGTTTTGTGGTCTGGCAAGGTAGCAGAACTGTGACCAGATAGTTCCTCAGTGACGTGCTGCCTGCGAGGATAGAGGCTTCAGAGAAGGCCTCTTCGGGGGGGATCAGACTTAAATCGCAGCTTCAAAGAGGAGAAGGCAGAAGCCTGGGGAAGGATATAGGAGATGATGGTTGGGAAGGCTCTGTGACATTACACTCTAAAGATGCTTAAATATTTCAAGGTGCTTTTTGTGCCCCTTGTCTCAGTCCTCTCAGAAATTCAGATCCTTAGTGCCACGTTCGGAGATCAGGAAACCAAACTCCAGATGGCTTAAATAACTTGCTTAAGTCACATAGCAGGTTGGAGAGAAAGCCAGAATTAGTAATCTCTTCACTTTTGTATTTTTGCTCTTCACTCTGTTCTTTTGGGAGTACCTCATAGTGCGCTTAAAAGAATTCCTAGAGGTAATTATAAACCAGGCAGAAAGATAACTCTTACTAGAGTTCAGAATGGAGAGATTGTTTTGCTATCTGGTGCTTTATTTATGAACAAAAGGAATTCACTGCTTGTGATGTAGATCCCCAGAAAGTGAAGACAGAGGAATCCAATTCAAAGTGACATCGACAAGCTGACTGGGTATGGAGAGCGGAACTGAACCTACCAATTGTTGCCCAATATGTGAAACTTAAAAGGAAAAGTCCTTTTGGGTTAAAAAATAACCCCCTCAAACTTTCTTCTGTAGGTCTCTTCTATTTCCTTCATTTCTAAACTTATAAACATTTAAAAAATCAAATCCATATGCTTTGGGATTAACAACATTTAAATCATAAAACAGCATTGCTCAAGAGCTACTTGATGTCCAAGAGTCAGCATGCCTTTGGTCTTCTAAATGAAAGTTTATTTGTAAAAGGCAACTCCAAAATGTTCAACCACCGTATGTATTCTTAATGGTCACGGGCTCTCTCAGATTAAATGGATGATCTGGACGCAAATCATTTTAATTCTCTGGGCCTCTATGTTCTCATCTATAAACTGGGGTTTATTGGCTTATCCCTGTGTTCCCTCCCGGCTGTAACACCGTGTGGTTCTGGCCTTGAGGACATTGCTGGCTCACAAGCATGATGAGGCTGCCTGGGTCCGTGCTCTGGCTCTGCCATGGATGAACTCAGCATGATTTAGTCTTCTTGGCCTCAATTTCTTTATTTATAAAAAATGCAATGATAGCACTCACCTCGTAGGGTCGTGGAGTCAGATGAATTAACACAGGTGAGTGCTGACGTCCAGGTACCGACATAGGAAGCCCTTCTATAAGTGAAAGCCATTGTGCACACTGGCTCGCTCTTTGCTTTGGTAATGACCACAGCCGCCATTGACTGAGTGCTCCCCACCTGGGCAGGCGTTACACACCTTGCGTGGATCATCTCATTCACTCCTCACTATGACCCTATGTGGGGGTAATATTTTCATCTCCTTTTTTGTAGATGAGCAGTTGGAAGTTTAAGAAGCTTGTTCTAAGTCATACAACTAGTAAGCAGCAGAGCTGAGAAATTAAAGTAACCCTCTGGAGCCAAAGGAGGAGTTTTAAACCACCACGGGGCACTACCATCCTTAGACATAAGGATGGAGCAAGCCAGCACCAGAGATGGAGACCGATAGTTTGAAAACCCTCCAGGCTAGGGCCACAAAACGTGATTCAGGATGTAACAAATGCATATCTGTAGTACAGCCTCCCCTTAGTCATAAATTCTTAATACTTCTAATTTAATTATCTCATAAAAGTCACTTTCTCCCTTTAATATCGACTTATTTCTGCATTTCTGATGGCTTTCCCGCCAGCAACTTGCTACCCTGCTGTTAGATCCAGCCAACTACTCAAGGATATACCAATGTGGATAAGGAAGCACATCGGAGACTGTAATAGTAGCAAAACCTAAACAAACAAAACCCAGCACACAACCTCAAATCATGAAAAGTATAGCCATAGTATGTCTACCATGCTTCTGTTGCAAAAATAGGGGTAGCTTTAAGTATCTATACGTTTCTTAAGTGTACATAAGAAAAACCATTGCATTGGGTTTGGGAAGGGGGGTGAGGAGCAAACTTCCACCTCTTCCCCTCCAGCCTCATCTCATGTCATCTTTCCCCCTCTATTTGAACCTCAGCTGAATGGACCTGCGTTCAGTTTGTAAAACATGCCACACTACTTCGCACCTCAGGGCCATTGTACATGATCCCTGCCCTCCTCTCTCCCCAAATTTCTCCTCACCTTTGCTCTTCGCCTTACTAATTTCTGTAAAATTTCCAAAGTCAGCTCAATAGGAAGGCTGGACAGAGTCCCCTGCTGTACCCTCTCCTAACACCCTCTCCTGGGCAATGAATGGTTGAATGTCTGCTAGTCTGCTGAAGATAAGCTCCTTCCAGCTGGAACCGTCTTTTCTATCATCATCCCCAGTGACAAGCACAATAATTTGTATGCTCAATATGGAGTGAAAAGCTCATAGGTTCTTTAAAGGTAATGATTATAGTTTACTCCTGAAACTTGGTGCGCCTCACTCATTAATGCTTAAAGAAATGACTGGGAGTGAGTGTGAGTTTGGGGTCCAGGAATCTGCTTTTATTTCTGAAACGTTGACCCCATCTGCACCATCCTAGCAGATAGGACCTTGATCACCATGGTAAAGCCGAGAGAGCATGTACTTTAGAGCCAAGACCTGGTTTTAAATTCCATCCATGTATTGACTCAGAGTATTGCAAATACTAGATACCAGGCTTGGAGAGAGAGCTGCACACAGTGCCCATCTCTAAGAACCTTATGTCCTGGTGGGGAAGAGAGGGCAACGGGCATTGTGACACACTGGACATGTAAGCAAAGGGCACTCTGGGGACCCAGTATTGAAAGGACACTGGGTGGCCTGGCAGGCTGAGGAAGTGAGGGCTAAATGGAGAGTGGTGGGGGAGGTCACCTGCAGAGCAGTGCAGTGGGGCTGGGGCGTGGCAGGAGGCATGGCTGATAGAGGAATTCGGGGACAGAATGGGCAGGCAGGGGACCGAACTGTGGCTACAAGACAAGGAAGTGGGTGGTTTGGAATGGGGGCATCTCGGAGGGCAGTGAAACGTCTGAATGGCAGGCACAGTAGATGGTTCATAAAATGCCAAAGCATTTCCACAGTATCTTTCTCTTAGACACTCAGAGAGTATGGGGTGGTGTCTTCTTTCTTGCCTCCTTAAGACTCATCCTGAAGTTCGAAGCACACTTTTCCCTGTTATTGCAAAGCAATTGCAGAGATCAGACACTGGCCCCTCGTGATCCGTAAAGGGCTCAGCAAACACCAAAGCAATAAAGAGTGGGTGACAGCACAGAATTTCATGAGTATTAAATGTTAATTTAGGGCTTTTATATGAAACCCCCACAGGTCCCGATAATAAATTTTCATTCTCTTTTCCACAGCCAGTTCCCCTTCTCCATCCCAAACTCCCTGGACTTCAGAGGCTCCTGGGTCCCTGGAGGAGCTCTCTGGCCAGAAGCAGGGTAGTGAGCGTGGGAACTGGCAGATTTAGGGCCCTGTCTTCTCCCCTTTCAGAACACTGAGACCACCTGTCAACTTGGGTCACTGTCCCCTGGATGAAGGCACATTTTAAAAACACCCTAGCCAATGACTCTAGACATGTTGGTCTCTTGGTAATACAGGAGAATACATTTCTAAGTTCAGCAATGACAAATCACCCTTCGCGGGTTATGAATCCTTCATACAACCAATATCTCAGCTTTCGTTTCACTCCTGCCTTTCACCCTCTTCCCTGCTATTGTTCTTTCTCCGGACTTTTCTTGCTTTACATCTGTCTTTTCTCAGACTCTCTTTCTCTAAAGTTCCAAGGTTGGATGTGATTGCTAAAATGTTGTTCCAAGTATAGTTTCCTTACTTATAATTTGATAACCTCTTTGAATTTCCAAGTGGGATTTCAAAAAATGACGTGTGGTTGTTGCCACTGTTGTGGCTTTGCTTTGGGATTTTAAAAAATTTATCACAGAACTTATAATATTAAAAACTGCAAAATCCCTAAACATTCACCAATAAATTTAGGGTTAAATATGCATGAATAAAACATGGTTAAAAACAAAGACATATATCTTTACATCTATTGACATGAAAATACACTTAAAATTTTTTTCTACTGCAGTTGATGTCCAGTACTATTTTACATTAGTGTCAGGTATACAGCATAGTGGTCAGAAAATTATACATTTTATTAAATGATCCTCTGTGATAATTTTAGTACCCACCTGGTACCATACATGGTTATTACAATATTATTACTATATTCCCTATGGCTGGCATTTCTTCACCTTTTCCACTCAGTCCAATTGCCTGGCAACCCACAGTTTGTTCTCTGCATCTGTGAGTCTGTTCCTATTTTGTTTATTCATTTTGTCTTTTCTTCAGGATTTTTTTTTACCACCAAGTTAAGGGCATTTTATAATTTGTCATTTTTTTTCTCTAAGGCTATTTTGTCATTTACTTGTTTCTTTATTTTCATGCCTTATCTCTTCCCTAAGCTGTCTCTCATATTTTTCGTGGTGCTATATCTCATTTACCTGGCAGCTCCCTTCTCCCACTCTCCCCCTTTCTCTTCTGTTCCTTTCCAACTTCCCTTCCTCTCTCTCTCGTGTTGATTTGCTCATTGGTAAGCTTTCATATTATGGGAAGAAGACAAAGAAAGCGTCTAGAACCCTCACCAGACCAGCTGTGACTAGAAGAAATGAGGCTTCCACGAAGGTTCTTTGATTCTTTTATTTTTCACAACAGGCTGATTATATTTTATTCGTCACCAGGGGTGTACCCTGTCGCGGCATGGTTTGGTCTCGAGTCATTGGCTGTCTCTCAGCGGCTAGACTTTGGAGACTTCGCAGGAAGGTGCGGGGTTCCCGGACTCCTTCTCAAGTTCCGGCTGACCCGGTAGTCATTTGAAGTGGTGGGAATCTCCGCCCCTTCATCTTGCTCTGGCTTCTTTTCCTGCTGATGCAGTGCCTCTTGCAGCCTGCGATAATGGCCATAGAGTACGGGACGTCGAGACTTCTTAGACTTGGTTGTAGGACTGGGAATTTTGGGAGAGGCCTTTTTCCTTGAACTCCCCTGAAGGGTTCTTTTTACCCTTGTAGTTGTCTTGGGCACCTTGCCTCCGCCGCTGGACCTCGGTGGACTGGTGGCCTTCCTCTTATTTCTTCTCTCTTTGGTGCTTGGGGTTGATTTGTCCATAATTAATAAGCGCTTGTGTATTTCTTGTTCACGCTTGCCATGCCAGTGTCTCCCAGTGGCCTACCCCAGGCCTCCTAAACTCCCTATATATGTCCCTCCCAGGGCCACACCCTTCTGCTTTGTTTGCTCAGCAAGGTCCCCCCGAGCCAATAGTAGCCCAGAAGGGCCCTAGACGGCATAGAGCACCATTCTGACATGGCCATGGGGGAGGGGCCATGCTGGCAAGGTCAAGGTATTCTTCCTGGGGGGGAAACTGGTGGAATTCTTCTTCACACATGTTTTTTATCCTCATCCAAGGATATGTTTATTAATTTTAGAGAAGGAGGAAGGGAGAGAGAGAAATGATCATTGATGTGACAGAGACATCGTCTGGTTGCCTCCCATGCGCATGCGCACCCTGACCAGGGATGCAACCCCGGGCATGTGCCCTTACTAGGAATCAAACCTGTAACCTTTGGTGTATGGGTTGATGCTCCAACCACCTGAGCCACCTGGCCAGGGAGGGACATTCTTTTTTGTGGAGAGCTATAGCAAGCTTCCAGTTTCTTGGTGAACACACTTTGTGGTCACTTTCTGTTGGTTTTCCCAGATAGAAGGCCTTTCATCTAGGTTTCATTCCCTCTCCTGAACTGTTTCTGTTGCTGTAACTGGATGGCCAGATTCCAGTGATATCGTAGGGGCATTAGATACTAAGATGGTCCAGTTTTTCTAAAAAAACAACAACAACAACTTGATTCATTTGGACATTCCAGTGTCCGTCTCCACAGGGCTCCTCTATATCTTTAGTCATAAAGACTGCTGCTCAGCTAATCTTCAGGTAGTTCTCACTGAGGGTTGCTCTCTCAGGTAGTTGTAATGTTGGGGTAGTGGTGGGAGGTAGTGTGCATCTTCTCTGGCTGGAAGTCTGCCCATGAAGTTTCTTTAAAAGTTCATTTTATATGACTTAGAAAACAACTTTACTGTAAAAGAGAACAATATGAAATTCTTAACAGAAGCATATAAAAATGGCTAAGCAAATGAACAACCCCATTACACAACTAGTTTCCTCTTAATTTGTGTTCCTTCTTCTCGCTGTTGTCTTCGGTTCAAGTTCTGAGTACGTGTGAGTTCAAGACCACGCGCTAAATTTAGACACCAATCTTCCCTCTTCAAACATATGCAACCGACAAGCCATAGCACGTTTATGCAGGCATTGCTAGCACTTCCCTGCCGCCCCTTAACTCTCTGTGTTTTATAGCCTTCCACGGGGAAAGGAGCCTGACTGCTTAAGCACCCCTTAAGGCAGGATGGACAGCGTCTCCAAATATCTAACAGATGTGCTGCCGTATCTCAGGATGAATCCATTATGGATTCGGAACTTTTGCTGTGGTAACTTCTGCCAGGTTTTCTTTCACACTTGTGATGAGGAAAGGGATTGAGCATCAGTAAGGGGACAAGACAATAACAATAAACAGACATGATTTAAAGCAAGGCAGGAATGACAAAAACAATCCTGGCCCCTTGACAGTTGCTCTCCTCCCAGCGCCAGGTTGCAAATCACTTTGTGTTTCCTTCTCTTGAACTCACACACATCCAGAGACACAGGCTCTGAAAACATGCCCATTGGAGTTCTTGTTCAAGGAAATATTTGGATAAGGGAGACAGGACTAAAGAAATTCAGAGTCACCTCGGAGGAAGTTATCACACGAGATGAGAGCGCTAGGCCCGGGACGTGAACAGGACGACTTAATTCTGTGCTCCTGTCTAATAAGAAGCACTTGCAGCCTCCACACCAGATGCTGATTGCAGTGGACGCCAAAGGCATATTTTCCATGTTCAAAGCAGAATCCATCATCCTCTCCCCCTCCTTCTGAATCTGCAGTCTCACATCCAATTTACCTAAGGCATCACTGTCATATTCATTTTTTCTAAAGCTCTTTACTCTCGACGGCCTTGGCTATTTTCAGGAAGTTGTTTTGATAAAAGTACTCGAATTAGCCTATCCAACCATTACGTACTGAAGGCCTGCCGTAGGACTGCAGAGAGCAGTGAGAAGTGGGGCCTAGTGCTGTGGGGAGACAGGCCTGTAAGTGAACACCAAGAAATTCGAGAAGTGGAGTCACGGGGCTCTCTGGTGCTGCGGCAGTGAAGAAGAAGAGCAGGTTTTAATCTCGCAGTTGGGTTGAGGCTGCAGATGACCAGGGAAGGCTTTATGGAGCAGGTGACATTTGAGCTGAGTTTCTGAAGATAAGTAGTGTTTCCCAGGCAGAGAATGAGGCTACTCACACAGAGGTTTAGTGGTATGAGACATCATGGTGTTTAATGGAGCAGAGATGAATTTCTGGTAAAAAAAAAAATGGGTTCAGGGAATGTGTGTTTGAGGGGGTTACTGGTAGGTAGGTAGGTAAAGTTCAGAAGAAAATGACATTGTTACGTCATGCAGGTTGGTACATAGCCTATAGGAGAGAGAAGCCCACTGATGGATTTTAAGCTGGGGCATGATGCAATCATATTTCTACTTAGGACTGATATCTTGGGGGTAGGGGAGGAGCTAGGAAATATGACAGAGAATATTCTGGAATGAAGAGACACTAATACAGGGCATGTGGAAGGAAGCGCTGTGGTAAAAGATGAAGTAAAATTGCTAGGGGTAGTTGTGAGAAGGTAAATGATAATATGTTAATGTAGGCTGCTAACCTGATTTTTAACAAAAATCTTCAGTGGTCTGTCATGACTTACCAAATTAACTTAAAAATATTTAGTCTGATCTTTAACACCCTCAGAATTGGGGGTCCAAATCTATCTTTCCAACCTTACCTCCCTATATTCCTTAGCTGGGAGCAAAGAGCAGAGGAATGCTCTCTGCTTTTCCTGTGTTTCTCTGATTCCCTGTCATCGTGCAAGCATTTTGCTCTGTACTGACAACGCTTTTCACTCTTTTAGTCAAAATCCCCCCGTGGGCCTTGGCTGGTGTGGCTCAGTTGGTCAGAGCATCATCCAGGGCTATCCAACCTTTTGGCATCTCTGGGCCACACTGGAAAAAGAAGACTTGTTACACATTAAATACATTGTGTCATGTAATCACAAAAAATTCATAATATTTTAAGTAAATTTATAATTTTGTGTTGGGCTACATTCGTAGACATCTTGGGATGCATGTGGCCCACAGGCTGCAGATTGGACACCCATGTAAAGCTGAAAGGTTGCGGGCTCAATTTTTGGCCAGGGCATGAGCCTAGGTCGCAGGTTCGGTCCCTGGCTGTGGTATGTGTGGGAGGTGACTGACCATTGTTTCTTTCTCACATCGTTGTTTCTCTCCTTCTCTCTCTCCTTCCCTTCCCCACTCTCTAAAATCAGTCAGAAAAACCGAGAGCCAACCATGGGCCAACTAATTCATGCTCCTTTGTCATCCTCCCAATTTGAATAGAACGTCTCCTCTCTTGAAAATTTCATAGGACCCTAAGTTTATTTCTCTGCTTTTACTTATCTCGATAGTATTTGTTTACTAGCCTCTCTTGTCCACTCCCTTTATCAACTAAATTATACACACATACCTTGTTTTATTGTGCTTTGCTTTATTGGGCTTCACAGGTGTTACATTTTCTACAAATTGAAGGTAAGAGCTTCTACCAGCAAAAAAAAATTCTGCCTCCCTTTATTGTGATACATGCTTTATTATGATGGTTTGGAAAGGAATCTGGAATATCTTTAAGGCATGCCTGTAATCTTACTGAGGACTGAAATTCTCCTATTCATGTTTTTTATCCCCTTTCACCATGTATAGAACATGGTACATTGCAGCTATAATTTTCTTTCAAATGAAAGGTTTTTACTTCACCTGCATTTCCCTGATTGCACGGAGTGAACTGGAGAATGACAGCATTGAGGCAGATGGTCAAAATGAAACTATCTCCTTTGGCATCTGGCCTTTGCTGCGTGAGATCTCATGACAATGCTGACTTAGATGAAGTTTTCTAATTGAGCAAAGAAAAACACATATTAAGTTTTATGGCCCAAAAGATCATATCCATCAATAAATCCTAGTTATGTTTGGCACATCTCAAAGAGACCAACAGGTTGTAAAGATATTATTGATAAGATTCTATATACTTATATCCTGCTATTAATTTTTATACCAAATTCCTATTGGCTTTAATGAGAATTCTGATTTTTTTTCATAAAATTCTTCAGTGAATTTGTTTCTTGTGTTACAGTGAGGTATGTGTGAGTACAAGTAGAGAGAAGTGCCTTTGGACATATTTATGGACCGTGTGTATTTATTCATTTAGAGATATTTGAGTAAAAACTTCCCTCAAAGGCCACAGGCATGAAATATTTATTACATGAATATCTGCATCAAAAAATGATCTGCACCATTATTATTAGCTCAAAAAATTATCTGCACCATTACTGTTTTATTCCTTAATGTGATTATCATTATGGTGTTTACATGGTGTTTGTCTTTGAGTGGCGATGAGTGCATTTATTAAAATTCTCTTTTTAAAAAACAGTTGTTTAATTTCTACATGATTCTTAAGCATCAATATTACTGTCATTTAGCTGATGGAGAACTAAAGCAAAAGAGGGGAAGCGAATTATTTGAGAGCATGGGAGGCAATCTGGGGACTTTCTTTGTAAATACCCTAGCACAGCTTTCAAAACCCAGTTCAATCCCACATCCTCCTCATAGACTTGCCCAGCCATTCTGAGCTGCCCTGATCCTCCTGATTCTCTATGGCACCTGTTTTGTGGGCGTTGGTCTCGTCTGCCCATCTAGACTGCAAGTCTCTTCAGGGATAGGAAAAACCATACTTCTTGAATGCTTAGCCTACGCCAGGGTCTAGGGATAAGGATAGGAACCACCCAGTACAGTACCTTCTCAAACTCTGTGGGCAAGGCAGGAAAGAAAACCCACAACTGCAGCCTGAAAGGAAGGGCGTTATTGTGAAGAACAGCACAGGTGTCACTGGCTCCCAGAGAGGGGCTGCTATACAAGCTAAGCTGATAAAACAGAGGCTCACAGAGGGCCAGTAATTTGCCTCAGGTAATGGCTCAGCATATGGCAGGTGCAGGAATTGAACCTTATTGTACAATCCTGAGTCCTGATATATATATATATAAACTTACCCTCCTCAAACACTTAGCTGTGTCTTTAAGGTTCATGGACTCTGCACCTATACAAGAGTTGCCAGGACATAGGAAATGGTGGTTTTGTTGAGTTATTGAATGGGAGGTGATGTTGGTTCTTACTGCATTTTATGCCAAATATTAAATGAATGCTAAATGACTCACTAAAGCATTTGCATGCTTTCAAAAGGTGAAAGTCACCCCAGGGTCATGATTTTCTGGAATGAGAGAGGTTAGGGGAAGGTCAGGACAGATTATTGCTCTATATTTCTTGTGCTAGTGAAATTGAAAGAAAGAAACAAACAAGGCCACTGTTTAACCTTCATGGATGGTAATGGGGTAGAACTGGGGTCTCGCAATGAGTGATGGGGAGAAGGCTGTTGCAAAGCTTAGTAAGTGGGCTTTGGCTGTTTATATCTTCTTTCAATGTCAGCTCTGTTTTTATGGGTATCAGACAGGGAAGATTCAAGTGCAGGGTGAATTTTGGACATAAGTGGCCCATTTTTCATGCCCATTGCTCCATCATTCACCCTCCCACTCGGTCCTGGAAATGCAAAGCCCAGGATCTTCCATCTGCTCCATGTTATTTATGATGATGCCCCTAATTATGTCCAATTGAGTTGCTGTCGATGATTAAAGGTAATAGGTAATAATAACTTGGCCTCATCATTACCACCATTATTATTAGCTCATTGATTGCAATAATTTCTAAAATTACCCCTTGGAATAAAATATGTTAAGCACCTGGTTTATCCTTTTTAGGAACATCTGCTCTAAATGTGTGATAGGGTAGGACTGAACGTGTCTTGCTCTGAAAGGAAAGCAAACAATGTTGACATTGGGAGTCTTGTCTGTGCTGGCATGGCATACTGTGAGATGATGAGAGGAGGAATTAATGATCAGTCTCAAGTTCACTGCTGAAATTAGAGCTCTTAAAAAGGGGGGGAAGAAACACAGACACTCCCCCGACTATTGTGCAGCTACTGCAGTCTTCTTTGGAAAAATTAGTATCTTGAAAGAGGCCCGCATCCTTGCCATGGCTGTGCCTCACCTGACCTCTATAAACAGGACACTGGGTATGTGGGAGGGGGGACGGATGGGTGGCTGGGGAGACGACAGAGATATGCACGGAGGAGTCAGTGGTTTACAGGGAATCCTTTGAGTAGGATCCTCTTCCTAATATCGTGTTCCTGCCTCAGTTCCAGAAATCTCACCACTGGCCTTTCCTTGTTGTTGATCAAGTGTTGTCTCCTCAAGGCTCCTCTTTGGGATTGAGAGCTGCCATGGGGGCTGTACTCTGTTTATTATGCCTTGGTATGCTTGGAGACAGGCACTAGTGAAGTCTGAACTCTGGGACAGCCCTGTTTCTAATTAGTGGTCTGCCTGTACTGGCCAGCGTGGCAGCCACTAGCCACAAGTGGCTATTTGTATTTAATTAATGAAAATTAAGCAAAACTAGAATCTCACTTGGTCAGTTGCACCAGTCTCATTTTAAAAGCTCAATAGCCAGTTGTGTTTAGTGGCCTCTAGAACATTTCCATCATCACAAAAGGTGCGGTGGAACGGTGCTGGTAGACCAGTAGAAACATTTATTCTCTCGGGATTGAACGTGGGGAACTTCGGCTAGGTATGGATGCCGCTTTGCCATAGGAACCCCCAAATGGCTGAGTATCTTAATCACATATAATTCACCCCAGATCTGAGAGACTGTGGCTGTGAAAAAAAAAGAAGAAAAGACAAGATATATGCCTCTGTTGCTAATATATAAAATAAATTAGTGTTCAAGGATGAACTGTTCTCATATATGTTGCCTCATGTACTACTCATAATAATCCTGAGAGAGTGGATTATGCCCACTTTATAAATGAATAAACTGAGGCCCGGAGAGGCTAGAGAATTCATCAAAGGCCACACAGACCACCAGTTGCACCCAGCATGTCTCAAGTGTAGAGCTAGTCAGGCCTTTAGAATCCTGTTTCAATGCCTTCTACATACACATGAAAATATGCGCATATTTATTGTTTCTTGGTAGAATATTATGCCTCAGATGAAGTAATTGTACTGTGATCAGATCAAATGCAAATTGAATCTGGGAAATGAAAAGAAAATATTCTTAAAGATTAAGTTAATTAAGTTACTTTCCCAAATCCATTATTCTGGGTCAGGAAAATGCAATTCATTTTTTCATACAGTTATTGATTCACGGTGGTATAAAATATTCATTGAACTCAACACGAAAGAGATTTTCTGATTTCATAAATTTTGCCACACTGTGGAATCACATTTTAGAATCCTTTCTAATTTTGCTGTCTGCTTTGACCAGGGCACCACTTCCCTGCAGTCTAGCATGGCTCAGACTGCTCTGCTGAGCTCTGGGCAGCCCCATGCCATGGTACCTCTGCTTTATCAAGGGCTTTGCATGTCAATGTGCTGATTGAATTCACAGAAACCAAGGAATATATATGTCACTGGTATATATAAGTACTTACGGAACTTCTATGTGACTCACGGGGCATGATTTGGCCCTGGCATCCAGCCCCTTTAATACTTTCTGGGTCCCCGAAGAATGTCATATTTCAGGAAAGAGCCCAGTCATGTTGTATCATTAACTTTATGGAGTGTCGTAGAATAACATTTAGCTTGATTCTGATAGAATAAAGGTGCAAATCCACACGCATAATTTAGAAATAAAAGCCCCTTCTCTGGTACCGTATAAATACATGCCAGGTGTGAAAGGAGAACTGAAGTGGTCTACAAGGATGCTCTCATGCAAGAGGCTGAGCTCTCTCCAACAGCTGCCCCCAGCCCCTGGGGCCTTCGGGTGAGTGACCTTCCATTCCCACCATCACATCTGATGTTGCTTCTAGGAATTTGCCAGGAATCCCCTTCACTCTTCCCATCTTCTCTTAGGAAAAATCAAAAGTGAATTTCTGGAGGCTCAAACGGCGACACTGCCTCCTTAATTGGTTTCTGATGCCAAAAGGAGCAGATAAGATCCTTGTGAAAGGTCTTTGTCAGCTTCTGGGCTATACTGGTCTAAGAGAGTCATTTTCTTATTTGCAGAAGACATGAAACTTCAGCTAAGGAGTTCAGGGCTAAGAAACTCAACAGTAAAATGGAGATTTCTGGGCTATCATTCCAAAGCAATGGATGAGTAGCTGGACTGACTTGGAACCGTGGGTGTCAGCACTCCCTTCCTCTGTCCTCCGTCAGGCATCCCTGTCTTTGACACGGCTTTCCACTGCTCTCAGCAGCATCCGAATAGTCCACTGTGCACTTGGGTTTACCTTCAAGAAATATTTTGGGGAAAGTTCTCTGTGGTTCCTCCAAACTCCCCCTTATGGATTTTCCTTCCTTGCTCCTTCTCTCTTCCTCCACTGTTTTTCTGCTTCTCAGCCATCACCCATATCATAGAGGGCAAGAGTACAATCACTTCTTCTTAGTGGTGTGTTAGGGACTTTCTAAGCTCTTTCCCAGGACCATGAGCACTTCCAAAAAGACCCCAGCCAGGGACATATTTTGTTCAAAGACATGAGTGAAGGCAGGGTTTCAGGCATTGAAAAAAGTTTCCGGTGAAGATCTTCATCCATTTTGGGAATCTCTCATAATTCTGATCATAGCTGCTAAGCCATTGCTTAGCTGAGGGAGGAGGGAGGGTGCTTCTGTGGGGCCTGAGCATCAGTCAGGAGGACTCAGGACCTAGATAAAAAGTCTGGAGGGGGGAGTTCCACATCCACAGAGGACTTGGAAGAAGAATAGGAACATGTGGTCCACTTGTGATCTGTGTTTACTCGTCTGCCTGGTGTGTCTGGGAGGAGGGTGCAGGCCGGCCAGAGGTCGACAAGTCAAAACCCTCTGAAGACAGACCCAGCTTCTGAAATGGATCTGGTGCTGCCTTGCTGGCTCAGTGTCTCACAGTGGTCTGCAGACTTCTCAGCCTACGACCTCCTGCACATGCATTGTTTATAAATTCCACTGGTAGAAATTCTGATATGTAAAATTGTGAGTTTTCATTTTTTTTGGAAAAAAATTACTCTCTTGAGCCCCATGCTCCCTGATAACGGGAACTTTTCATCACTTCTGGGCAGGCTTACACTGAAACCCAGTCAGCCGATGTTCTTCCCCTCACCCTTTGTCAGCTCAAAGTAGCATGTAACTGTTTTTGGAAGGGTTGGTGTGCACCTGTTGACAGTAGGGCAAGGGGCTGGCATAGTTGTCCTTGACCTTCGTGGTCATCTGATGGAGTTTGCCTCATTCACAGTGGCACTGACCTGTGTCTCTCCTGCTGGTGTTCAGGATCTATCCATAGCCCTAGGTTTCTCCCACTGGTACTGTTGCTGCTGATGGTGGCCCCTTGTCAGGCCTCTTCTGGTCCAGACTCTCCCTCAAGGACAAAGGATGTATCTGATTGCTCTCACATATCCCTAGGGCAATAGGATCTGCAAATGGTTGTTTTAGCTTCTTTAGGTCTAACCGTTTCCAGCTTCCCCCGCTAGTTCACTGCCCTGGGGTGCAGGACACATCTGAGAGGCTCTCGACTCAGCTTGCTGGTCCGAGTGAGATGCCAGTTCTCTTTCTTCCAAGAATCAACTTTTTCCCGCCACATCCAAATCTGAATGCAGTTTCTGCCACCTTCCCTTAGGGCTGGGCTGGCTGCAAGAAGGACAGATGGGGACTTAAAGTCCCTTCTCTGAGCCCTATGAACTGACTGCTGAATCTTGTCCCCCTTCCCATCTCAATACCATCCTCCCTCCAGCAGATTGAATTTATGTAATTTTTGGAGGGAAATCTGATTTCTTTCTAACACTACTATTTATAGAGTAAGATTTGTGTCCTGAGTCCACCCAAGTTGTTGAAGATTCAAACAACATTTTTTTCTACATAAAAGCCTGGCTCTCACAATGAAAGCCTTGGCTCTGCTTTGAATTTATAGACTATATGTTAGAAATGAAAAGTCAAGATTTAATCCTTCCATTCTCTGGATTCTCTCCTTCCCAAGAAATAAGCCAAGTCCAAAAACAGAAAGCTAGGTTTTTAGGTAACAGTGCCATAGACCAAGTTTAGAATTTGCAGTAATGCATTGATCACTGTTTCAGAGAATTACCCAGCTACACTCAGAATTGCCATGATTTGCTTTGCCCATTTACCAACAACTGGATTCTCATAAGGATCAGGCAAATGGAGGTTGAGACTATTGGGAATATCAAGGAGAAAGAAAAAGGAACATTCCCCAAACTGGCAAGTGACTCAATGTTAAATTCTCTTTATCAGTATGCACCTTTGTAAAGGTATCATGAAAAAATGGGAGATAAACTGGGAAAGAAATTTATGTTGGTTTCAGCTCTACCATTTAGTAGTGATATGATATTTGACAAGATATCCTTACTGATTTCTTCACCACCTGTAAAATGGGTGTAATAATATGTACCTGCCTTGTCTACTTCAGAGGTATGCATCTACATAGAAATTGGAGGACATGGCATTTTTAATAAGCTTTATTCTCTATAGAGCAGACATAACTCTGCTTAACAATGGCTGTATGCAATTTGATGATTAAGAAAGACCTTAAATGATAGGTGATCTCATTTTCAATTTTATAGGACAGTTTTTTTCTTTCCAAACTTAACAATTGTTGTTTTTTCTCTCTTTCCTTCTTTTTCCAGGAAGAGTTTAGGCAGTGCCTACTGTAACATAGCTATTTCACTTCATTTGTCTCCAAATCTGACACAGAACCTTTGTCTATGATTGAACTTTTGAGTGACTTATCAGTCACTGGGCATTTGATAAGTGTAAGTACTTGGTAAATAGGATTTCTGCACAGTGGATTGCAAGAGTAAAAATAAAAGGGTAATAGTATGATCCCTGCCCTCGAAAGATTCCACATTCTTCTAGGGAGACATCATTCAATTTATTCATTCATTCAACAAATATCTATCTAGTTCTCTCATGGACCAGACACTGTTCTGGGTGCTACGATTATAGCAGTGAATAAAATTAAAAATAATAAAAAATGGGGCTTATATTCTAATAAGACTTGAAAAACTCATAAAACAAGAGTATTTTAAAATATAATTAATTGCAAAACCATGTGATATAGAACATTAACGATGTAGGAATAAATGCTGGGTGCTGTTTGCAGAATGCAACCTTCAGAGAATTACATGTAGAGCTGGAGTTTATACCTGGGAAGGAATTCTTCACATGATAGGCAGGGAAGAAGTAAAAGGGAAAGATTCAAGCAAAAATATACTTTATTTTGGAGACATGGAGGGATCTGGCTTGACTTGAGCAGCAGGTGTGTTGTGGAGAAGACTGGGGACTTTGACTAGAGAAGAAACATGGGCGACTATGGCAACTAGTTGAGGAAGTTTCGTTTTAATGTGTTTGGGAGTAAAGGGCCATGGAAGACTTTGGGTGGGATGGCCGTAGGGTGTTGGGGATACAAGGGTGTGCGGCCTGACGAATGCTGTCCTGAAAGTATATGGATTGGGTGCACTCCAGATTTGGGCCACCAGAAGGATCACACATGAGTTTCCATCTTCAAAGTCTACACACAATGAAGAAGCTTGGAAATTACCAGGACAATTGACTACTTGTATAATGGTGATACGTCTGGACTTTTAAAAGAAACCCTAAAGTCCAGATTATTTAATTAACAGCTCCTACTGTGTTAGTCCCTGTCTAGTTCATCCAGGTACATGTAGCTTTGTACGGCCACCTTCATGACATTATTTATGCGGTAACTGATTTGGGTTTCATGAAATGATTCATGATGTGTTTACTCGGCCTTACCAAGTGATCTTTTTATTGAACGTCAGGGACTAACAATAGGAATTTCAGCTTCTTAGGAACAGCCCCACCACACACAAAGGAAAAGGGCTTGTGGTATCAATTTAGAAATACTTTTCTTTCTCTGGTTCCTGTGGCCAAAGGCAAATTGGTGACCAGGCATTACTTTTCAGAGACACTTAAGAAACTTATCATTGAAAAACTGATCATCCTTCTACTGAGAAGTCAGACCACAGCTGCCATGTGTTTTATTAGCCTTTGCTTTATTCAGGGTGGAGGGTCCCGTATGCCACTAAGTCTAGGACTTGGTTAGAGATAATGTGGTTCAGGCTTTACTATAATTATATGGAAATTCCCTGGATGAAATGTATGGGCCTGGGAAACATCAGAACTGATGGTGCTCAATGGCCTCTGATTTTCCAATTTGTCGGAATGCCCAATGGTGTCTCCTTAGATAGCTCCTCATTAAACTTTATAAGTTAATAAAGCCCCTAGTAGATCAAACAATGCTTCTCACCATGGTCTGTCATGGAAATCTGAAAGGAAGAGAATGTGTGTTTGGTCAGTGGAATTGGCCAATGGAGCGGGCTGGTTGGGCATCTGGACATTGTCCATACTGCAACCTTTCATTTCTGCATTTAGAAATGAGCCATCAGGAAAGCTTCTGCATTTGGGAGATATTTGCAAAACGAGTGCTTTCAGGTTGCGTTTGGCTACGGTCCCATGTGAAGCAGTCACACTTCTGACTCAACCGATTTGGGATCGACCGGGAAAGCTTGGCTCCTCAGATTGTTTGATCTCGGCTACATTGCCTACTTTTGCAGATTCCGACATCTGGAATGTAAATTAGAACTACACATTTAATATTTCTGTTTCGTGTTCATTACTGGTCTCCCCTGAAAGTTGTTACTCAGAATTGGCTGCCAAGGGCCTGCTATTCTAATTGACAGAGCTCTCATCCAGTTTTCTGGCCATTTTTCTCCCTCCGCGTGTAGACCAAGAGAAGAATGGTACACTTTTCAATTTTCACTTAAAACAATAAACCGTCAGGACTGTGTAACTTGATATTTGTCTGAGCTGTTTATAAATGTTTGCAAATGAGCCACTCTAGAGTCTTCTAGAACATTTCTGTGTAGAAAATTCTTATTTACACCCCAGGAATTTTGGAGAATCAACATACTAAATCCCAAATACATCATGTTATGCATCGTGTTTCACTTAATTCTGTAAAGATAATCAACAAATACTAGACATGTAGCCCCAGATGCTACTGGGAATGGGATACAAGGCAAAAAACCCCAAACAAGCCAAACTTCTACTTTTGATTAATTGTATCAGTGTCCTAGGATGGCCACAACAAAATACCACAGACTAGGTGGCTTAGACAACAAAAACTTACTTCCTCATCGTTCTGGAGGCTTGGAGTCCAAGATCAAGGTGTTGGCAGGCTTGGTTTCTTTCTAAGTCTCTCTCCTTGGCAGGTAGATGGCTGCCTTCTCACTCTGCCCCCTCATGGTCTTTATCTGGTGTGTGTACATTTCTGGCATCTCTTTCTGCACCCTAATCTCCTCTTCTTGTAAGGACATCAGCCATACTGGATTAGGGCCCCCCTGTGGATTTCATTTTAACTTATTTATTTAAGGCCCCCAAATTTAGTCACATTCTGAGGTACTGGGGTTTATTTAGGCTTCAACACATGAAAAAAATTGGAGGTGGGGACACCGTTTAGCCTATAGAAGTACATTTTGGTAGTAGAGGAGAAGCTATACACCCAATGACTATTACACAAACGTAGAATCAGCCAAGTGGAGGAGCAAAGTCCCAGGGGGGTTGAGAGAAGTGAGTGCTCTCCTATCTTTTTTGAAGAACTGGGGATGCCTTTATGGATGAAGTGGTTTTGAGATGGATATTGAAGAGCAGGTGTCAAAGAATGAAGTATTAAACTGAATTATGTGAAATTGCAATTTTAAAAATCAAAACAGGCAAATATCAGCAATTTCATATGTCATAACACTGTATTTGTTTTCATACTCCCAGTACAGGGGATGAGTGGGCAGTTTTTTCTGCAAAGAGCCAAATAGTAAATGTTTAGGCTTTGTGGGCTATGTGGTCTCTTACATAGCAACTCAACTCTGCTATTATAGTGAGAAAGTGTACATAGACAACATGTAAACAATTGTATGGCTGCATTCCAATAAAACTTTATTGGCAAAAACAGGCAGCCGACAAAACTAGTCAGCAGAAGAGGCAGGGCGGTAACTCAGGTCCCCAGACTTCTAAACTCATGACCTTTCCTGTATGCCATGTCCATTTTATTTACCAGGAACTAGCAAGTTTCTAAGTAAACAGTAGGAGATTTAAAAAAAATTAAGTCTATTTGGGGAAATAAAAACTACTAAAAATGTATCCCTCAACATCCTCCTCACTCCTAAAAGGAGACAGCAGGCTGGATGTGGCCCTGAGCTATACTTCGCTTGTGTAGGGGTAACTTTAATTTTCTGGACCCGTGGGTTTGCTGAAACATGTCTTCCTGGATTCTTTCACACCCGTTGCCAGGCAAGGAGCTCCTGTCCTGCGACAGGCCCACCCTCTCTGTTCCAAAGCAGAGCCTTCCAGATATCCAGAGACTGGAGGGAAAATACCTTGGCTCCAACTCAATGTTGTCATGTGGTAACAGACCACAAACCTAAGCCACTTCCGCCTTGTTGTTTCATTCCTGGCACATGTGTGCTTTGTTTCTGTTTTATTGGCACTTTAGTGGAAAGGCAAAAAAAAAAAAAAAAAAAAAGCTTGTGGCTTCCTTTTCACCCAGTGAGGGAAAACAAGCAACCGCTCTCTTCCTACTACCTTCTTAGGATCCCACCTGAGGGCAGGGCTCTTTCCCATATCAGATCTTCCCTGAAGACTGAGCATTTCCAGCAAACACATACGAGCAATCCACCGAGGGGGGAGGATGTGCCAAAGATACACAAATGCTCTTGGGTTTCACAGGGAGGACACTGACAAGAACACACCCTCCTAGAGAGGACACAGTGGTGTCATGGGGCCACCTCTCCTTAGCTCTTCACCAGTATTTATGGAGTGGTTGTCCCCTGCCTCTGAGGACTGGAGGTCCTAGTGACCAGTCCTGGCAAGAACCCTTTTCTCATGGAACTTTCATCCCAAGGGTAGAAGACAGACAATGAACATGCAAAAATGCATTTAAATCACGTAATTTCAATAGTAATTATCATTCACAAAGAAAATAAAACAGGGTAATGGAATGCAGATTGTGAGTAGCTATTTAAACACTGGTGAAAGGATTTGAAGAGAGAAGGGGCTGGCCATATGATAAACGGCCTTGGAGGGTTACAGGCAAAGGTGAGGCCAAGGCTCTGAGATGGGAATGGCTTTGGTGAGGTCAGGGAACAGCAAGGCCGGAGTGGCTGGTGTGGGGTGAACTGGAAGGAGAGCGGTGGAGCATGAGGCCTGGGGCACACTGAAGAGTAAAAGGCATTTTGTCCCAGATCCAAATAGCTTCGGAATGCTGCACTCTTTAATGTTCTTTTGCCTTTTTAACTTCATTATTTCCTTTCCTCTTCTATCAGGTGGTCTTATGCCCACTCTCACTGTCCTGTTTCTAATCTCCTAATGTGACAGGAGGTAATTAATCTGATTAAGACTTAATATATGAGGTCAGATATAACTCCAAATGAGGATGTGAAAGACTCTTCTGTGATAAAGTTCATGGGGTGTTTTATAGCCTTTTAAAGGCTCAGATGCCTTTTGCAGACTGAACTCAGCTGGGTTCTTGCTAGTTAAGGCTGTCAAATGTGACCTCTGGATGAAAGTGAAGACGCTACAGGAACACTGTCTCCTTTCTTTCTTTATAACCGTGACTCTCACACGTCTGTGTCTTTAGAAAGAAATCAAGTAGATTTGGAAAGGACAATGTCACCACTTGCAGTGGTTCTGGCTTCCCGGGGTTCTAAATATGGAGCAAGACTTTGGTGGCCGAATGAAGGACATAATGTCAAATTTGCTTCCCTCCCACCTTCTTCTCCTTGAGTTCATGTGAGAATTCGGTGTGGAAAACATCTTTGCCCCCCACTTCTCTACTGTTATAGCAGCAAGAAGAGGAACAAGACAATCACTCTGTTCCCATCTTTATGGGAGAAGTAGCATCTGACAAGGCAGGATTTCAGTCAGGAGGGTGTTGAAAATGAAGGCACACAGCCCCTTACATTCAGAGCCTGAATATCTCTGGGTCTCAGTTTCCTCTCTTTTCTCTTTTTTTCCCTTCATGTTCTTGTATGATGATGTTATAACATGGTATCTGCTGGCCAGAGCCTGTCAAAACTGCTTTTTTTCCTCCGCAAACCCAGTATTTAAAGTTCCATTTTCACCGATTGTATGTTTTTGGAAGCACTGAAGACCAGAATACTGCTAGGCAGGACCAATGTTGGTTTAACCACCAGGTGCAGGAGACATCCACTGAAAGTGACCTCAGGGACACATCACAACACGCTGCATCCTCCCTAAACTCTTTTCTGAAATTCCATCCCAGCAGCTATAATACTTGGACTTAAATTTTTTCTCTTCCATTAAAACGTAAATACCCAGAGGAAGAGTAATGCCTTAAACTCCCTCTTAGTATTCATCCCTTAGCGGGAGTCAGATGCTTTACTGACATTAGGTTTTTATGGGAGGAAGAGAGGCAAGTGTGAGAACAGCGGGGAGCCTGAAACTCAAGAAGGTGGGGTTGAGGTTGGGGTAGTTTTTGTGGAGGTAAAGGGAAGATTTGAGGGAGAGGGCTTAAAAGGAAGGCTAGAAACACCAAACCAAAATGGGCTGACTTCACAATTACCGATAGCGCGGGCCTCACGAAACGTCACTGGACTAACGCTTTCCTTTCCTGGTTCATGAATCCTGGGGTCTTTGGTTTTTATCTCTCTGCCCAAGGCATCACGTCATAGCCAAACACCTTTACCCCTATGGGTAGTGATTTGCTAGCATTACGGGGTCCAAGTTTCTAAATCATCTCAAGACTCGGTTCGTTTGTTCTACTGTTTGACTCCCTTTCAATGCATATTATAAATAAAAGTTATCCCAAAGCTCAAGGACCACTTTCTCTTACTACCATCCCCTCCTCCACTCAGGTGATCCCTTTTTGAGTCATAAAGCCCTTCCCTGCCTTTCATCCCTCTCCCTTCCTTGAGTCCATTTTTTATCTTGCACCTGATGTTACCCCCATTCCATGGCTCTCTTCATTGCCCATTAATCCTGGATGTGGAATCTTGTCAAATCTTGTTTAAAATCAAAGCACTCTTTATACAACCACTAAATCTCCTTCATTTCATGACAGGGATATCTTCGAGGACCTCCATCTGATTTGTAAAACATGACCTCCTCTGCCTGGGTCCCTGCAGCCTTCTTTCGGTAAAGTGGCTTTTTCCAGGTGTTCTCCTACCACAACTTTTAAGAATGTTTCCAAGGACCCCTTCTATCCCTAAACAAACCAGATGTTACCCATGCTGATCTCCTATCTCCCTGCTTGTCTTAAGAGGGATCTTAAAAGAAATATGAAGGATGGATCTGGCTATTTTCAAATCCTTGGGACTTACTGAACTGAAATGAATTTCGGTTACTGCCTCTCTACCTTCTCTGCTCATCTCATGATTGCAGAATTTTTTTAAAGGTAAAATGAATAGCCATTTGTCTTCTACCACTTTATGCAATGTACTTATAGAATGTCTTATTTTTTTCTGAAACTTGCCTTTAGGTCAGTTATACTCAAATATAAATTTGAGGCAGGTTAATACATAATATTCCTCCCAATACATAACATACCTCCATTCAGGACTAACTGAGAAATGGGCATAAGTATANACTTACTGAACTGAAATGAATTTCAGTTACTGCCTCTCTACCTTCTCTGCTGATCTCATGATTGCAGAATTTTTTTAAAGGTAAAATGAATAGCCATTTGTCTTCTACCGCTTTATGCAATGTACTTATAGAATGTCTTATTTTTTCTGAAACTTGCCTTTAGGTCAGTTATCCTCAAATATAAATTTGAGGCAGGTTAATACATAATATTCCTCCCAATACATAACATACCTCCATTCAGGACTAACTGAGAAATGGGCATAAGTATACGAAGAATAAACTATTACCTGTACCGCTTTGAACAAGTGAGTTTTCTGTTGTTTTAAATGCAACTAATATGCTTTTCCACGCAGTCTCTGGAGCAGCTGAGTAACCACAGACTTTTTCCCTCAAGACAGAGGCCACCCCACAGAGCCAAATGCACTCTTGACAGGCAGGCTGGGAAGAGAGATTCAGAGTCCGAGCCAAGCACGTCCATTTGACTTTTCCAAATTCATCACTCAAGAGCATCATTCCTCCTTAGAAGGTAGAGTGTGTAAGGCATGGGGAGAAGGGCCAGAGAAGAGTCCTTCATATGCAAGTTCAAATAGTGGTGAATAGGCTCTCTTCTAACATTAGATCACTTAAGAATTAGTTACTTGCTTTAAAATGCAGATTTTCAAGGTTCAATATGATTCAAGATCTGGGATAGAGCCAAAGTTATTCAAAGATATATTAAAAACCCCCAAGTGATCTGTTACAGGGGGTCAATGAATCCCACTTTCAGGAACATTGCATTAGAGTCTTCTGAGATGTTCTCCAGAAGAGGAATTATATAGCCAAATGTTTTGGAAACAAGGATTTTAAAAAGTAAGCACACTTATTTCTCAATTTATAATATTTTAAATGCTTGAGAAGAGGATACACAGTATTTTCCAAAGTTTTTCTTCAGAACATCTACCTATCACTGGAAGGACACTACTGTGGCCCCACAATTTGGAAGGTGCTGAGTTGAGTGCATGCAGTGAGAGAAGTGCAGTAATGATCGTACTGGTTAGAACACACCTGAAACTTAGTTCGAGGTGCTATTGTACCTTAAGGGAGCTGCTGTAAACCTGGGTCATGGTGGAAGAAGAGCAGATAGGATCTCTAGGGGTTTGCTCATTGTATTGCCTGAACAATGGCTGAAAACAACATTAAGAGATGCCTTGGCTAAGGTGGCAGCTCAAACATGTACATCTAAACTGGCTCCCTGTCAAAACCCCACTAGAGCCATAGGGAAGAGATTCAAGAACTGGGAAGTAAAGAGAGGAGACGACAGCCAAAAATTGCAAGCTGGAAAGCATACAGACCAGGAGTAAATGAGTTAGAAAAAGCAAACAGCTGAATCCAAAACCAGAGGCAGAGAAAGCTGGGAATAACACGTTGCCCGTCAGGGACTCAGAATGCTCAGAAGGGACAGCTCTGGTTTCCCTGGTAACTGGGTGTAGTAGTGAGAATGAAAACAAATAAGATTGGGTAAAAGTGTTGGCAAGGCAGTCAGATCTCTAGAGCTTCCAAAATTTATGCCACTGGGTAACTGACCCTCTCCAACCCCACAGAGGACTAGAGGTTTGTTCTCTGAACAGGGTGAAACAGAAGAACTGTGGATTGGGGGTTGGTAGCAAGATGTTGGTGTGGTTGAAGATAGAGAATCCTACTGATATATAAGAAGATAATCAAACTCTATATGTATAAAAAGATGAATGCTGACTTCCCCAGTTCTTTGTTTCCTCCAGACCCAGCAAGTTCCCTAAAACACGAATGCCCCAGGTAGGAAATTCAAAGAATATATGTTAAGGAATCCCAAAAGGAAATGCCAAAACCAAGTCTTCCCCACAAAGCAGTCACCCAGATCACCCCACAGAGAAGCTCAAAGTCAACATACCCTACTACAAATGGCTATAAGATTCCCAGTCCCATATGCAATTCTAGAACCTTGCCACTCCCCATTCAGAGACAGTGTCTATTTCTCCTCCTCTTGAGATTAGGCTGGATTTTGTAACTGCCTCCATGAGTGAAGGATGTTGTGTGGTTTGTTAAGGCCGGGTCATAAAAGGTGATATGGCTTCTGTCCAGCCCTTTCTCTCTCTGAACCCTCGCTCTTAGAAACTTGCTGTCATGTTGCAAAGACACTCGTGCCAGCCCCCATGAAGAGACCCACCGAAGAAGAATCGAGGCTCTCCACCGGAAGCTAGCTTCAACCACAAAGCCTGTGAGTGATGGATGGAGCCGGCCTTGGAACCTTTCAGCCCAGACCTGGGACAGAGCGAAGTAGAAAGTTCATCCTCGCTCTGCTCTGTCCAAATTCCTGACCCACGAAATTCATGAACATTGTAAATGGTTGCTTTTGACCTCTATGCCCTGAAACAGTGTTTATCAATATCAAAATCTTTAGTAACTGGAATACACATTAATTAAACATTTAAAGAGTTAAACTCACAGTAATTATTTGGGAGGTCATCTTCTCTAAGACACACATTGCAAGGTCCTTGGGGGGAAGAAATTTGGCATCTTAGGGTGAAGAAGACTTGTGTAGGTGTGTATAAGAAGAGTGTGGAGATGAGACTATGGTGGAAGGCAAATGGGCACAGTACTCCACGTTATCCATAATTCTCTCAAAAGCGTTCCTGGAATCTTAACTATTTACTTATTTATTTTTTATTAAAAATATATAGAGGATGAGATATGAACTCATTACAAGAATAATAAATTTCAGGATTTTGTGAAATGAAGAGAAAGTTTTGAATAGGCTGAATAGGAATTCAAAGACAATTTATAATATGTTCCAGAGCTCAGTGGATTTTTTCAGATTGCCTGCTGTTTAGGATTATACTCATCACTGCTGCATTCAGTTACAGGTGGAGACATTAGTTTGGGAACCTCTCTTTGTATCATCTTTGTAACCCAGATCTGTTGCCCATGACACTGTAGCTGTTCAATAACTCTCCCATTCCAACAGCACCTCCCTGAGGAGTGCTTCCAGCCTCCAGTGTCCACCCACCTAAGTTCTCCATAGGAGCAATGAAAAGCCGCAGGTGCAAGAGATCTGCAGAGTCCTGCTCCAAGGGGTCTCTCTTCAGTCAGTTCTGTTTTTGTCTTAAAATAGATCTTAAACTCTATGGAACAGTTAATCTCAGAAATACAGCAATGGAAGATTAACCCCTGAAGATTAAGTGATTGTCTAAATGTGTTAATTCCATGTGATTGTTAATTTATTACCTTCTATCCTCATGACAATTGACATTGTACCCTGCAACTTTCAAACTGATTATTTTCATCACGTGAGAACAAAAATGTCCTTGCAAGCAAGGAAAATACGTCTTTCCTGGAATGACAGAGAGAGAAAATACATATCCTCCAAATGAACAACAGAAAGAGAAAAACCATGCTTGTGCAGCTTAGAAAAAGTGTGAAAGAGATTCTGAAGTTCCACGACTGTTCCATCTGGTGTGACATTTTTCATTTGAAAGAATATTGTTTCCAGCTTGTGCTTATTGTAAAAATTGGGTCCCAGTATTTATAGAAATAAAAAAAATTAGCCTTTCTCCTCCCAGAGAGATTTAGGATTGTTGAGTCACTGGCAAGCCCTATTGATTCAAGATATTTATTTTTTCCTGTGGTTTCTGATTGGCAAAGTTAATTAGACACAGAATTGGGCTTTGAAAAGTTTACAGTTGAATAGGGAGGTAAGCCGTATTGAAAAATAATGAAAATGCTGGGAAGAAAGCGAGAGGGACCATATGAAAGATGGAAACAGAATGGGCAAGAGTTAAGAAGAGGGAAAGGAACTTTGTGGCCGGTGGTGAGAAAGGACACTGAGATAAGGGGAAGAGGAGTCAGAGAAAGGTGGATTCCTGATGGAGGTGGTTCTGAAGAACTCACAAAAGATTTGTTCAAGTGAGCAATAAAGGTTCAGGCTGGTTGGAGCACCCAAACAAGACAAACATCAGAATCAGCAGGGCCCCACTAAAGGCAGAAGATTCCTAGACCCTGCATCAGACTTGAAGATGAAGACTCCATAGGGCTCTGCCTGAGCATCCATATATTTACCTGCATCCTCTTAGAACTCTGATTATAGCTGGACTTGGGAATCTCTGGGCTGCAGGGTTCACATGGAGAATGTTGAGGACAAAGTGGGGAAGGTTGCTTGGTACCAGGTCCCAAACGGCATTGACTTCCAGAATGTGTGTGGGCTTTATTCTTCGATTAGTGGGTGCCAGGAGAGGCCCCTGAGGAATTCAGTAACACATCTGAGTGGTGCTTCAACAGTGACCTGCTGGTGGGTATAGGATGGACTGGGAAGGGAGAAGACCACAGACAAGGAAAATAATTAGGTGCTCCCTGTAATTCCTCAGGAGAAAGTAATAAAAGCACGAACTTCAGGAGTAGTGGTAGCCCTGGCAAACTAATCTAGTGCCCCATGCCGAGGGCAATCTCACACGCCAACGGGGGACCTGTCAGCAGCAGGGAACCTCAGGACTGGTCTTTCGGCTATGAGTGGATTTTCCACCCCTATCGCCGATAGTACCCCAGACCACACCCGTGGAAACCCAGAGGAGCAGACATTTTAAGGACTTATCTCTATTTTATCAGATGTGTTCATGGGGATAGAATAGCGACTGAAAAGACCAAGAGGAGAAGATGCTTTTCGAGTCTCTCTCCATCTTAAGCACTGTGTCAAAGTCAACTGAAGTGGAAATTGTAAGGAACACTCCCGGCCGTAGCAGACTGTGCCCCTCCCTCTCAGCTTGCTCTCTAGGCCCTGTTCCTCCCTCGGTGTTCACATTCTTACCTTCCTCCCACACTGGTCTCTGAGTGCCGTCTCTCCACCTTGCATTTCACTTTTATCTTTCTTCCCCATGCAGTCACTTCCTGTTTCCGTCTCTCCTACTTTACTTTGTATTTCAGGATGTCTCTTTGATCCCCAAGCCCACCTTTACCTGATACCAAAGCTGTGAGCCAACCCCAGCTGCTCCCACAGCCAACTCTGAGTCACTGAGACCCAGGCTGGGCTGAAACTCCTGGTCTGTCTGCGAAGATGCGTAAGTGAGCCCTGGTCCAGACATGGTGACTGGGTGGACTCACCAGGATTTCAGTGCAAAGGGGAGGAAAGCCCTCATTAATTAATCTGCACCAATGATGTCATATTCCTTCAAAGTGAGGACACCATCGACTGGAACACATAAAATTATATTATACATCAATAAAACAAAGAATAAATGCCGGTAAATTATGACATACTATCCATCAACTGTAAGGTGCTTTAAATTCCAGAGTAGTTCAAAAGTAAAAATAATAATAATGTGTCTTGGAATCAATGATGAGATATATAAGCACAAAATGACATTACTTAAGAACAGTGACCAAATATTTTTTTTAAAACCTATTGCAAAGTGTGGTGACCAGCTGAGGTCAGCTGCAATCAGCCTGCCCATCAAGTTTGTAATCCATTCACTCCTACGCCAGACATGGAGGCAGTGGAGAGGGGTGGGGACTTTAAAGTCCGCCCCTGAACTCCCGGGGCTCTGGAGTACTTCCAGTTTCTTCCTTTCTGTCCCCCTGCTTTTCTTCTTCCCATTCGCATCTCACATCCCACGGCTCTTCTCTGTTCTGTGTTCCAAACTGACCAAGGCCTCTTTCCCTTCGTATTTAAATATTTCTTTCATTTAATTTTTATGTGTATCCAATTTTACTGTGGTTTGGGGGCAACACAGCCAGTTAATATTGCAACACTTAGAAGTCTTTCACCCCTTAACACAAAGAATGTCCTTCTGGATGTTATTTCCTCATTAAACCCCCCACTCACTTCCTTTAGTTTGCTCTTCAGCTCCTCCTCCGATCTGCTCTGTTCTCATCTACCCTCAATGTTCTCCTTCATTATCCAGAGGGTGTTAGCTCTCTCTTTGACCTCCTGTCTGAATCAGGGACTCTCCCTCTTTCTCTTTTTTTTAAATCCAAAGCAGCTTAGCAATATATTTGCCCCAGAAAGAAATTATGGTATGCCCCCCAGGAGGCAAATATACGTGCATTTCCTTCTGTTTCTTGCTGTTGTTTTGTTGTTGTTGTTCTTTGGGATGATAAACAGTAAAGTGCACAAATCATAGTGATTCAGTCGGTGAATTCTGACAACTGTACACATGTAACCACCACATCAAACAAAAGCTAGAGCCATTCATCACCCAGAAAGTTCCTTGTGTCTCTTTCTAGTTAACTCACAGCCCTTCTCACAAGCAACTTGATTTCTATCACCATAGATCAATTTCCTCCAAGACTGAACCTCACAAAAATATACTCAAACAGTCTGTGCTCTTTTGTGTCAGAATCTTTTCGTGAACAACATGCTTTTGAGATTCATCCATGTTGTCGCATATGGCAGGAGTTCATTCATTTCCATTGCTGACTAGGATTCCATTCCATCAATATAACACTATTTGCTTCTCAAATAATGTTCATTATTTGATGAGCATTTGGGATGTTTTTCATGTGTAGCTATAGTAAATAAGGCAGCTACAAGTTCTATGAGGTACAAGTTCTTTGGCGGATATATGCTTTTCTGTTATGATTTTTAAATGTCCATGATTTTTTTCTCTGCTATCCCCAAATAAGTAAATTTCCCTAAGCAATCATCAAACTCTGCACTAATAACACATATAGTTTCCCAGGACAAGGTAGAGAAGGCATGGATTTAGAGTGAATACTGTCCCAGAGATCTTCATGAATATTTAAACCTGTGATACTTGTTTATGAGACTGTTTTCCAGGATCTCTGCTTTTCTCCTGAATGATGTTTCTATCATTTCAGTTTTCCTGACAGTCATTGCTGTTCCAATCATCATTATCTCAACACTTGTTATCTAAACTTGGGGATTTGGACACTATTTTTTGAGGTGGTCTGACTTTCCTCATGATCTCAACTGTCATTCCTGCCGATCTGAAGCCCAAGAACAGTCTCATTTGGATGCTGTTTTTCACAATCCACAATTAAAATTTTCCAGACCTCAGTGCAACTTTCCAAGGACAGAATTGCTGAGCTTCTGTTTCGGACCATGCTCATTCAATTTCCACCCATCCCCTCCCAGTGCAGAAGCCTAGCTATTCTGTCATTGGGAAGCTCCATTGCTAAACTGTGCACGATTGAGTAAGTGGTTTTGTTTTTCTGACCCTCGCATTCTCTATTCGAATGATGAAATTGTAACTGCATCATGGAGTTACAAGGAAGACATGTGATAATGATATGACAAAGCTCGAGAGAACTCAGAATTCTGAGTGGGCCTCATGGTGGTTTCCTGTGAATTTCAGTTTGCCCCTGTAGACCCCCTGTCCCCTCCACCCCGCATCACCACACTCCCAGGACTTGACATCTCCAGACTGGATCATCCAGGCTATTTTCCTTGACCTTTGGCTACTTGTTGGTTTCAGTCAATGGGAGGCACCAGGAGGGATTAGAGGCGAGGAGGAAGTAGCAGTTTGGGTTCTCATTCCTGGGCATCGTCCCTCACCCTCTGCACTAGCTGTGGTTTCACAGTGACCCTGTATGTATTCCCCACCTAGCTCCTGGCAGGTGCGCCTTCTCACATGGGTATGGCCACAGCTGGTTCCCTTCTGGTCTGAAAGCTATGAGGGTTTCCCACTACACTGAGACCCTGTGAACCCCCCACTGCTGGTGGGTTTCTTTGACTCTGCTTACACGTTCATACATAGTCCCTTTGTTAAAACCCCTCCAGGGGCTCCCCTAAGTGTTCCACTTTCTGCAAGGGCCCTGCTAGTGCCCTCCCCCAGGCCTGCAGGAGGTGGCCTCGCTCCCCGGTGTGCTTGCCTGCCTTGGAGACTGGATCTCTGTGCAGCAGTCATGTCTTAGCCAAAAGAACCCTCATTTGGAACCTGGCTCCATGCAGGCTTAAACAGTTTGTTTATGTGCTGAAAATGAGGAGGACGTCATTCTTGAAAAGGGATTTCTTTTTTTACTTTTGGCCCAACATCCCTCTCGCCCACCCCCTCTGACACACACACATACACCTAAAAAAATAAAAAATAAAAAGAAGAAGAAGAAGACCCTCTGGCTTGTATTTATGAGGGAGTTAAGCATGCAGTTCACCTTTCAAAGCTCTTCATGTGGAAAGGAAACTGGCCTTGACATTTACACAGTCCAGGAGAATTCCAAATAGAGTTTGGACAGATTGGGAAGTTACCATCTTGGAGTGCGTGGGGAAAACAATCCTGGTGGGAAGATGTGGTGACATATATGAGACAAGCCATAGATGTTAGGAATGTGCCGCTCTGCACATGCCTCTCGGCCCCGCGATCCAATGGGATTGCCAAAAATATGCATATGTTCTTGATGATATCACATGAGAAGGCCATCCAATTAAAGCACTCCACAATAAATGCGAGGAGGATAATTCCTGAGTATATTTATGATTGCTTAATGTCAACAAAAGGGTCTTTTAAACATAGCACATTCCTTACCCTGCACTCCCAGATCATGCTAAACACATCCAAATGCACGAACTATAAAAGAAGGAAGACGCAGGGCCCGCACCAGGCTCTTGGGTTTCTGCATCTGGCTAGCGTCCACTGGGAGAAATGTAAGTCAGAGTTTACCACATGGATTACAAATGTGCTGAATTGCAAGAATGATTATTAAATGAAAATATCCATAGCACCTGCAGCTTGTCCTGGAAAATTCCCCCAGGGTATTGTGGGTGCTTTTTACATTTTTTTTTTTTAGGAAAAAAAGTAAGACAGGGTGGGATGCAAATGGCAACTCCAGCTGCTTGTAGTAGCAACTCCATTAATGTTCCTGAAGGGTTTACAGAGTCAGTTCGGTCACTCTGAGCGGCTTCCATTCCCAGCACGAGTGGGGCGAGGGAGGGGCTGGGGCATATCATTAGCCTATTTCCTTTGAGGTTCCGATGATCAAGAAAATGAAAATAATAGGAATGTAAATAAATGGCGAGCGCTTTAAAAAACAAAGCACATCAGCGCTGGGGGAAGCATGAAGCTGGCTCTGCCGCTCTGGCCCGGCAGTCGTGTTTATTCTGCTGTAAGGTCAGGGCTTCTGCTGGAAGCAGAGACTGAGCGGCTATGAGGACTTTGTTGATTCAATGCATGATTGTGTATAGAGAGAGAACACTCTGCACATATGGAATATTTGGCCATGTTTCAATGAGCTTCTGTGTGTGTTTGTGTATGTGTGCACATGCACCTGGAAATGACGACAACAACACGAAAATAGAGTTAGGAGAAGTTCAGAGAAGTGGCTACTTTCTGGAATTTGAAATTGGGATACCTAGACTCAGTGACCAGCCAACCCCTATAAGGACCCGGGCAAGATGCTTGACCTTTCTGATTCCATCATGTAGAAAATTGGGATGATGGGTCAACTCCTACCCATGTACAGGTAGCTGTAAGGGTCAAATGAGGTAACTTGTTTGAAATATGGTAAATTGCTAACTAAATATTTGTTGTTATTAATACAAAGAACCGCCCACTGCTAAATGCTCACATGTACATCTATTTCTATCAAATGTACATGAACGTGCCTCAGACACACCTGGAAATTGGAATCTGGCCAGAACACTCTCTATGCAAGTGACCCCTTTTTGGTTATCTACTAGTGAAAAAAATGCATCCATTGAAGTCTCTTTCTAGGGCTGGATAATCAAAGGTAAATTGACATACTATGTGGTTATAACTTCCTTAGTGGAGTTTTCACAGCACAAATATGACAGGTATCTTAAAAGGGTTTTAAAATATAGGGGTTTGCACCCCTTTCCCACCCCCCACTCCCTTCCCACCTGCTGCCAGTGAGTACAGACTTCTGAAGGAGGGCTCTGTGATGTCTAATGGGACCTGAGGTTTGGAGTGCTGATCTAGATAAGTGGTGAAAAGAGAACAAAAGTGAGCCTAACAAAAGCTGAATGGCTTACCTTCTGGAAGAGCCAGAGAAAAGCGAAGCTCTAGAGATGTTGGGAAGAGGCAGAAAAAGTGTGAGAGCCACTGAGAATTGAGTTTTTGCATCATTTTAGGCAGTTTTGAGATAGTGGCTAAAGTAATTGGTTACGACTGCCATGCTGTCTTTGACCTCAGTCTTTGCAATGTCATTTTGGATATATCTCCTTGGGCCAGGAAAACCAAGGAGAAAATAAACAAAAGGGACCACAGCAAACTAAGAAGCTTTTGCACAGTGAGGAAGCCATCAACAAAATGAAAAGACAGCCTACTGAATGGGAGAAAACAGTGGCCAATGACACATTTAATGAAGGACTAATATCTAAAATATATAGGGAACTCATACAACTTAACGCTAAAAAACTAACAAAATCAATTCAGTTAAAAATGGGCAAAGGACCTGAATAGACATTTCTCCAAAGAAGACATACAGATGGCCAGCAGATACATAAAAGATGTTCAACATCACTAGTCATCAAGGAAATGCGAATAAAAACCACCATGAGATATGACTTCACGCTTGTCAGAATAACTATCATCAAAAAATATCAACAAATAACAAGTGTTGGTGAGGGTGCAGAAAAATAGAAACCCCTCTACACTATTTGTAGGGTTGCAGATTGATGTAGCTGCTATGAAAAACAATGTGGCCATATGCTGATTCCTTAAAAAATTAAAAATAGAGCTGCCATGCAAGCCAGCAATTTCGCTCCTGAGGATTTGTCCAAATACTAATTCAAAATAATACTAATTCAAAAAGATATATGTACTCCTAGGTCCATTACAGCATTGCTTATAGTAGCTAAGATATGGAAACAACCTAGGTGTCCATCAATAGATGAATGGATAAAGAAGATTGGGTATACACACACACACACACTCTCTCTCTCTCTCTCACACACTCACACACACATACACACACCTCAATGGAATATTACTCAGCCATAAAAAGTAATGAAGTCTTGCTATTTACAATAGTATGGACGGATCTAGAGGGTCTTTTGCCAAGTGAAATAAATTGGAGGAAGACAAAGATGGTTTGATGTCACCTATATGTGAAATCTAAGGAACCAAAAGTGAATAATCAAAACAAAACCAAAAAAGAGCCCTAAATATAGAGAACAAGGTGGAGGTTGCTACCTGGAAGGTGGGGAGGGCAGAAGGAAAAAAAAGAAAAGAAAATGATTCACTGTAAAGAGAGAGAACTGGAGACAGGTGCATGTGGAGCTCAAAGGAAAGGGGAAATTCCGAATTTCTAGAATGTCTTCTGTGACCTTAGTGAAGTAGCCGGTGAGTGAGTCACTGAGACTCAGGTAGGTGACTTGAACCAGCCTTTTGTCTTCTCCAGAGCTGTTACCTTGCTGTACCTTGAAGAGGGTGAGCTGAGTAAATTTTTTAATGTTTATTCTTTCATTTCAAATCACTTTTTATTTCAATAGCATTTTATTTTAACTAACAGATTAATAACAACAATAAAAGACTGCCATGCTATGATGAGTGAAATTTTGGGAAGATAATGATTTAAAGCACAAATTGAAGATTTTTTTTCTATATGTTGTGCCACCCCCCTTTTTCATATTCTCAGACTCCAAAAAATAGTTTTTTTCCACTTGTTTGTTTGTTTGCAATTTTCCTTGAATTCCAGTCTTAGATATCTTCTGATTTGAATTGCATGTTGAACTGGAACGTTAGGCAGCTCAGCTTTATCTGGGTTCCATAAAATTAATAAAAGATGACCATCAGAAGAATCTTAACATATATTGTGATGTCGACTAGATAACAAGTTATATTTTCAGTTAAGAAAAGTTTCTGGCATCTTTTGCTAAGGAATATGTGATATAACGTGGGGATAAAAAGGCCCAAGACATATATGAATCTATCTCTGTCTCTTTAGCAAAATATAGGATGGCAGAAGCCTGAGAAAAAGCTAAAAATTAGGCCTGTTGAGAAGTTTGACATCACAGTGCAGGCCCGCTGCACAAGAAACCTCAACTTCCTGTTGCCATGCTTCTGCTTCTTTAACTGTCTGCAGTGAGTCCTGGACCCACTGTCCATTCCAACTGGATGAGATGGTTGGGATCATTGATTCATACCTCTCTCATTTAAAACAGAGAACACTAGGCTCAAAAGGGCTTCAAAGAACCAACCCAAGCTCACATAATTGGATAGGGCCATCTGACCCCACAGTTCAGTATTCTTGGGACCACATCAAGCTTCCCTGCAAAGTATCCTCACAAAGACCCGCAAGTGCAGGGCTCATCTCTGAGAGATGCATGGGAAAGGTGAGTGATGGAGAAAAAAAGAGTCCTGTCACATACTAGAGTCTGTTTTCTCCCCATCTCCCAGCCCCAAGGCATCAGGCAGCAAGCTGCTTTCTGGATACAGAGCAGGACCTCCCACTGGGAGGGCTTCCTCCTCTTGTGAATCCATCTCTAGGAATGGCCATCCCTGTCTATGCTGCACAGGGCTGCACAGTTATATCAATAATCTTCCTGGCCCTTAAACTGAATGACTGATTTTGCACGTGTAACAGTCATCTCTACTCAGTATGCATCCTTAGAGAGGCAGTAAGTTTAGGGCTCTTTCATGACTGCATGAGATGACACATAGAATTTGATTTTTCTTTTTTCTGATAACAGATTGACAAAGGCCTCAGGTGACAAGATTGTAATGTTGCTAGAAAACTGTGGTTTGAAATTCCTAGATTATATGAAATCCCTTTAAAGATTTCTTTCTATTCCTAAAAATTTGCATCCTATATATAGTGAGTGGAGCTTCATGTATGGAATTTAAAAGAAAAAGTACAAACATATTATATTTCCTAATTATAATCAAATGGAAAATATTATGTAAACCTGTAGCTCCTATTTTAGTTCTTCTGCCTTAACTTGCCATCTGTAAGGTATGTGCAAACTAAATGAGAACTGTGGGAAGAAAATGTGTGCCTCTGTTCAAATTCTGAGTGTTTGAGTATTGGCAGGACTTAGAGATTGATAGGGTCCCAGGAAATAGTGAAAAATCATTTTGTATGTTTTCCTTGCCTCTTGCACTGCCTCACTGTGATGCATGCCTCTTTAATTATTGAAGGTCCTTGGAAGGAAATTTCCTCTGGCTCTTAAAGAGGACAGAAAGACCATGCCTGCCTTTGATGACCCAGTATAGTATCCAACAATGCTCATAGAAAAATACATTAAGTATTTTCCTTACGTCCAACTGAATTTCTAAATATAAACTCTGCTTCTGGCCATGATGCAGCAGCTTGTAGCAGACTTAACCTCCTGCCAAGAACAACTAGAAACTTGATTTTAAAAAAGCGTTCAAAGGCATGAGGAACCTACAGACACAACAAGGACTTGCGGAGCTCAATCCTGGAAAGAAAGGAAGTTCAATGAAGTGAGCACCCTGATGTTTTACACAGAGCATTTGGAAATTTTTGGTGGAAGAAGTTAAGGAGCCAGTCAGAGGACCACATCTGATGGGCGGAGAAGTGGTGGAGCTCTAGAAAATATTAAGGACTAGAGAGCAAAGTAAAAGAAGATCGTGTCAAAGCAGGATTGCATTTGAACATCAGGAAGACAAAAATCATGACTGTAGAAGAAATACTCAACTTTAACATAGACAGTGAAGATGCTGAAATTGTTAAAGATTTGCTTACCTGGGCTCTGTCATTAATTCAAATAGAGACTGCAGGCAAGAAGTCAAGAGAAGGCTGACACTTAGAAGGGCAGTAGTGGAAGATTTAGGAAAGATTAAGTACAAAGATGTATCATTATATCGCTAGCTATCAGAGAGATGCAAATTAAAACCACAATGAGATACCACTTAACACCAGTCAGAATGGCTATCATAAACAAAGAAACAAACAACAAGTGCTGGAGAGGTTGTAGGGAAAAGGGGACCCTAGTTCGCTGTTGGTGGGATTTCAGACTGGTACAACCACTATGGAAAACAGTATGGAACTTTCTAAGAAAACTAAAAATGAACGTGCCTTTTGACCCAGCAATTACACTATTAGGAGTATATCCTAAGAACCCTGAAACACCAATCCAAAAGAACCTATGCACCTCGATGTTCATAGCAGCACAATTTACGATAGCCAAGAATTGGAAGCAACCTAGATGCCCATCGGTAAATCACTGGATCAAAAAGCTATGGTACATTTACACAATGGAATTCTATGCTGCAGAAAGGAAGAAGGAGCTCCTACCTTTTGCAACATCATGGATGGAACTGGAGAGCATTATGTTGAGCAAAATAAGCCAGGTGATGAAAGACGAATACCATATGATATCACTGTGAGCAGGAATCTAAACAACAAAACAAACAAGCAAGCAAAGTATGACCAATGACACTCAAATACGGAACAGGCTGACAGGGTCCAGAGGGGAGAGGGGAGAGAATCATAGGGGAAAAGGGGAGGGACTCACATGAATATGTATAAAGGACACATGGACAATAATTAAGGTGGGGGGCGGAAATGGGAGGGAGGTGGGGAGCACTGGGGGGGCAGGGCAAGGAATATAAAACAGAAAACTGTACTTGAATAAGAAGTAAATAAACAAAGATGTATCATTAGAGACCAAGCCTCTGCTCACTCACATCCTCATATTCCCAATTGCTATGTATAGGTGTGAAATCTGGACAGCAAAGAAGGCTGATGGGAAAAAAAAGATCCACTTGAAATATGCTGTTGGAGGGGAGCTCTGCAGATACCATGGGATGCTGAAACATGAATGAGTGGGTCCTGAAGGAAATGAGGCCTGAAATATCCTGAAGGCGAAAAATGACCAAACCAAAGCTGCTCTGCCTCCGGTACATCATGAGAAGTCAGGGTTCTTTGGAACAGACAATATTCTGGAATAATAGGAGTCAGCAGGAAAAGAGGAAGACCAAACATTAGGTGGATTGACTCCATAGAAGACACAATGGGCGGGAATCTTCAGGAGCTGAGGAGGGCTGTTGAGACCAGGACATTGTGGACATCACTGATTCATTGGGTCACCAGAACTCAGAGCTGACTCAATGGCACTCAACAACAACAGGACAGCCAAAGATTGGAACTGTGGATTTTCAAGGAAGCTAAAACCCGAGGGCAAAGATCCTGAAGAGAAGAAAAGTACAGAGAAATAAGCCTGACATTTGGTATTGTTTTACCATGTTTTTTTTTTTTTCACCAGGCATTTGAAAATTAAGCCAGGTAGGACAAGAGGTTGAGATGTTATACAGAAAACATCTGAAAAGCAGAGCAGATTACACAATACCAAGAAATTTTAAAAATGGAGTTGAGAACTTAGAAAACAGGAGGGACCACTGAAGACACCTTAGCCTCTCAGTTCAGCTCATTGGAGGATTATGCTCAAGTAGAAGCCAATGAGAGGTTGACCAAGCCTTTCAATGATGTAACTCGGTCTCACATCAGTTCAGTCTCTGGGGAGAGATCATTCGTTCCTTCTTGCCTTCCAAAAGAGAGGTTGAATTCTCTCTGAAAGATGATGGTATCATCAAAAGCATCAAATTTTTTATATACAATATTGGACATTCCATAAAGAATGATCAAGCATATTAAAAAATAGAATAAAAGTAAACAGATAAGAGAAACAGGTAGGTGACCAAGACCTTAGGATGATTAGATGTGGGTTAAAAAATGATTTTGATGAATATATTTAAGAAAATAAATGGCAATATGAAGAATTTCATTATAGAACTGTAATCTATATAACATAATCAAATGGAAATTATAGAACTGAAAAATTTAATATCTGATAGTAAGAAATTAATAGATATATTTAATAGCAGAGTAGACAGAGCTGAAAAGAGCTCAGTAAGCTTGAAAGTGGGTTAGTAAAAAGATATTTAGAGTGAAGCATGGAGACAAAAAAGATAAGAATTACAGAAATGTAGAGGAGATCCAGATATAAAGAATATAATGAAATATAATATAAAGATATAGTGAAAAGTACAATTCAGGGTTTTTCAGTCTCCGCATTGTTGACATTTTGAGTCAAATCACTTTTGTTGAGGTATATTTGCCCTGGAGCAAATAAATTAATCATCCCCAGCTAAGTTCTACTAGTCTAATGTAAGTATAATGTTAGAAAAATAATAGGGCAAAAATAACTTAAAGAGAAATGGGTGAGAATTAATTCAGGAGTCATTGTAAATCCAAGACCTAGAAACTACCAAAAACCAAAAATAAAGTAAAAATCTTAAAAGTAGACGGAGAAAATGAGATACATTACTTTTGTAAGAGTAACTTTAAGACAAACAGCTGCTTTCTCAACAGAAGTGAGGAAAACTATGTTGACAATAGAATGATATTGCTAAAGTGCTGGAAAAAAAAACCGCCAGCTTGTAATTCTATAGTCAGCAAAAATGTCCTCCAAAAATAAAGAGAAAATTTAAAATAAATTTTTTTTTAAAAAATGAAGAGGCAGTAAAGACATTCCTGGAGAAAGCTGAGAGATGTCATTCCCACTAGGAAATGACCTACATGAAATACTAAAGAAAGAACAATGGAAAAGTTAAATGTAAATTTGATATTGGCTCTAAAAATCAGTAACAATGATGTCTTACGAATTTAAAAATAGGTAGATATTGTATCAATAACACGAGATAGGAGGTGTTGTATGAAAGAGACCTAACCCAGTAGGCCTGAGACAGTTCTAATGAGAAAGACCTCCTTGCAAGGTTGACTACATACACATCTGGGAACTTGAATTTGGGACATCCCCCACCATTCCCTGGACTGAGAAGAGGGGCTCACTGTGTCTAAACTGTGTGTGAACAATATGATTCATGGTTCGCACCTGCTTTCCTCCTGGGAGTCTGGAATGCAGGTATATGTTGGACGGAGATTGTCTATGTGACTGGTACTTAATCAGCACCCCGGGTGTTGAGTCTCTGGGAGCTTTCCTGGCAGACAAGCACTGGACACGTGTTGTCATAACTTGTTGCTGCAGGAACCCAGCACATGTTGTGGGATTCCACCAGGGGAGAAGAACTCTTGAAGGTGGAGCCTCATTCCTTCCAAACTCGGCCACATGTGCCTTTTCCCTTGGTTGATTTTGTTTTGTGTCTTTCCAGTCAAATCAATCAAAGATGTGGGTATAACTGTATGTTGGGTCCTGTGTGGTCCATGGATCAGCAGCATCCGTATCAGCTGGGAAGCTGATCGAAATGCAAATTCTCAAACCCTCCTCACAGACCCGCTGAAATAGACTCTCTAGGTCCAGTAATGCATTCTAACCAGCCCTCCGAGTGACTCTGCTCTCCCTCTGGCCCAATGCTGTCTTCCCATGCTTGGGGTGCTCCACTGGCTTCTCTCTCCGTATTCAATCTCTGAGGCTCACCTGCCAATCTGCTTTCTCCAGGAAACCATTCTACACATTCTGAGGCCAAAGAAAGTTTGTGCTCTCTTGCCTAAATGTGAGCACACCTGAGCTAATTCATATCCAATTTTAACTTGTTCTCTAAACGGTTTCATGTGTGTACAACTATGAACTTGACTCCTTGAGGGTAGGATTTTTGCAGCCTTCCTCCACCTCCATATTAAGTACACAGTAGATATATTTCCTATACTGAAGTGAAAACACACAAAGCTCCTTTGTCTTTGCATGGAAAATAGCGATAATCCTCTTTAAGGTGAGGCATGACAACCCAAGATGCTTTTCTATCTTCTTCCTGCCTGAGATGAGGACCTCTAAGATCCAGGTGAACGAACTTGGGAGGCCTCTCTTGATTCACTTAAAAACTTCCTCCTTCACTGGCAAATAACCCAGAGAAGTCAGCTTTCTTTCTCCTCTTAAAACATCAGGCTGTTGTCGGAGCATCAGAAGTGCTGTTGAATTTTTTAAGAGAGCCTCTGAGAAAAGGAGATAAGGCTTAAAAGTCCTCAACAATTTGCCTGCTCCCTTTAAGACCTTAAGAAACTCTTTAGGTACGTTAAAATGTTTTCCTTTAATTTTTGTTTTACGATAAGGCTAATTAAAACAACACCTGTTTGGAATGATATAGTTGGTGCTAGGTCAACATTTCCATTGGTTTATAATCCAGCTGTGAAAACTCAATTTGAAGTAAAACTTGGGTGTATAATATCCAAACCCAGGGGGATTCAAAAGAAACACTAATATACCAGCGTGCATATTAGGGGGCAAAACAAATAGAAGCAAAGTGGTTTCAGGTGCTCCTTAGCACTTGCGTAGTGTGCAAACAGTTTTACGACCATGGTTTGTAGGCCTTCAGCTCCTCATGTAGGTAGGATGCCTGTGGGTATTTAAAAGGCATGAAAACAGGCCAGTTAGTCTATGTAAAATGCTAGCTACTGTGCACACATGGTAACGAGGCTTCTCTCATCAGAGGGGTCTTAAGACATGAAATGACTACTCACATGTTCCTCTGGATTTAAGACCCCTTGGAGGCATCCTGATGTGACAAGTGACATTATATCTTAAGGACCAATGGGCTGCTTCTGTCGCCCATCTTCTATGGGGAGGCTGATGCAGAAATTTATTAGCATGTCATGTAAAGAAACTGGAACTTGTGTTCAGGCTGGAAATAACGCTGCGCACTAGAACTTGCCCTACAGTGGTTCGCAAACACTTTTTAATACCTACAGAGAGACCAATAAATAAAGCAGATAAAAGTGGAGCTGCACAGATTGAACTAGGGGGAAAGCCTAGAGCTCCCAGCTGCTTAACTCAAAGACACTCAGAAGCCTGCGAGAGGCTTGGTGGAATTTCTAAGGCTATGAGCAGCAAAAACTACTGTCCTACCCATGTTATGAGCAGGTAACCCAAATTAAGCTTTACTTTGATACGCACTTTGGAGCAGAAATTTGGCCAGTTGAGATAGGTTCAAGGAACCCTGAGGCTCCAAAGAACTGGTGGAGATGAGGGTTCAGGCTTTAGCTGACCCCATATGTGGGGCCTCATAAGTCACTGGAATGGAAGATTTTTCCCTAGGAAATGGGGGTAGGAATTCCTGGTAAGGTACTGTGGTTCTTTTTTGTTTGTTTGTTTGCTTGCTTGCTTGCTTGTTTGTTTTAGGGTGGTGGCGAATCAAATAAAATGGATTTTAGTTGATTTTGCTATTCAATTAAAATGATCAGGGCAGTCTTAAGACAAAATAGAATGAGCTACTCTATCAGAAGTATGAGTTACAGAGGAGAGAGACAGGCATTTTTCTCGGAACCAGTGGTAGAAATTGTATGGATCACACATGGACCATCTCACCAATCCTATGAATACCTTCACATCTTCAATTCCCCGTTCTCTCCTCATCTTTCTCACATCCCTGATGTTCATATTACCCAAGTCTTACTTACACTTCCTGTCATTCTGAAAAAAATATCTGCTTCATCTAAAGTAACTATTTATCATTCTGGGTGGGCTAGATGTTAGAGATTATGCCATCTGCCTTCTACTTTTACAGTTGAGGATTCCAAGTACAGAACTCAGGTCCCTGGATTCCCAGGCCAGCCTCTTGTGAGTAATGGGGGAGATGCCCCGTTTCTTCCACTGCAATGGATGAAGATGAGGCCACCATGGCATTGCCATGTCCCCGGTTCTCTCTTGCTCTTTCTCTCTGGGATTGTGAAGTGTGTTGGAGGATCTCACACTCTGAGCTCCCACCAGGGAGGAGCCATTCTTAAAGAACATGGTGCAGGCAGCAAGCAAGTGTCCTACTCCAACCATCTCATCTCAGACACACGATGCTTCACCATCCTCCACCTGACATGAAGCCCTTCCACCTAGGTGACAATTACTAAAGACAACTCGTGGGGGGTTTGTTTGACTATAGATAAAAGTTTGTGTCAAAGTTCTGAATTTCTGATGGTTAGATTTTTAAGTGTCTGTAGATATGACACTGGGGGCCAGAGGCACCACCCCATATCCCTTTAATTTCACTGTACTATAGCCTCCTCTGCCTTCAAGGAAGTCTGACCAGGTATTTTCCTTGCTCCTTGTTCACCTCCATAGCATATTAGTTTCTTGCAAATGTGACCTATAGTGGTAAGAGGGGAGGAGAGGAGGCAGGCAGGTGTGCAAGGCAGCCCTGCACCCAGACTTTCTAAGACAGTCTCAATTTCAATTCTAAAGGATGTTAGAAGCCATTGAAGTAATGTGGAGATAATAATAATAATATCTTAGCACCAGCTATATTCCTTAGACCATCTTTGTGATGAGGATTAATTAGCAAAATATCATATTCTTTGTCAGCTCAGGTGCCCTGCATTTTTGCATTTAAGAAAAATATGGTTCATTTAGATAGGCAGAGAGTGGGAAATCCACAGATGGTCATGGCATATCTTGTGCTTTAGAGGTTATGAAACTAGGAAGAATTTAGGAGAGGAGGTGAGGGCAATGAATGGCTTTTGTCTGCAGTTTGACAACCCAGTGATGGCTGGAGAACACTCTGGAGGCCCCAAGAGCCATCTGTCATGTGAACTCAACAGCAAGCTAACACCACTTGATGGGATAGGGCTGGGGGCAACTGGGGGCTGTGTGGAGTGTCTCTTGAGAGGGTAGGACCCCCTTCTTTCCACTGGGCTTCCCCACATTTATCTCACACCACTCACCAAGCTGGAATTTGACCTGTGCAGCCTTAATTCCTTTTCCAGGTGATTCTTCTGAGATACGGCTTCCCACATAATACTCCCCAAACCAGTCACACTGTGGTAGGACTGTAACAGAGAAGTTCCAGAAATTGAAATCAAATCATAGCCACTTCATAAAGTTGCTGGTGGATTGCACTGAATTGCTTATGATCACCCTGGCCCCTTCATTTTATTAATGTCCAAAACAGGAGGTGACAAAATAGAGACAGAGACTTGGAAGTTGGAACTTCTGTTTGGAAGTTGGGATGGTTGACTCTGGTTCCCAGGGTCAGTTAGTGATGGAGCCGAGCCTAGAACCCAGATTCTCTTCATGTCCTTTGCTAAGACAGGACCCAATCTACAAGCATCCTAAGAGCAGAGCCATAGGGAAAAGAGAGAATTCTTGTTCAAACACATATTCCTCAGGAATTTCTGTAAAAAAATGCCAGGAATGGGGCTTTTTGTGAGGCCATTTCTTCGGGATGAGCTCTAAACTGTCAAGCCAAAGTCAAGTTTTCCCAGCCCAAGAGTTAAGAAGCAGTTGAAGAAGGCAAACAGGTCCATGTGCTACATTGGGCCTCGACCCTATATTCCAACGCAATGCACTAGAGTCTGGCCACGGGACAGAGAAAGTTCTCAGGGAGTCTTGTTTCCTTTGCTGTGTTTCTGTGTGTACTAGGAGTCAGGAGTGAGGGTGGGGTTCCCGCTGGAAGAAAAGTAAGGCATTTAGGAGTCAGTTAATCTGACAAAAGTTTGTCAATTATCACTTGTGACTGAATTTAAGAGATGTTTGATAGATAGAAATGAAAGACATGGAAGTCAGATGCGTTGAGGAAAGGGTGAAGGATAATGTAAGTCCCAGAGTAGGCCCTGGGCTGTTTTGCCTGGAACGTCAAATAATGCATATGAAATAACAGATGAACAAGTAAAATCTCATGTGATTAAGTTCTCCGTTGTGCACTGCAGACTCTTCAGGTTGTAGTTTTCAGATAAAGGAGATAAAGTGAAGATTACGGGCTACGTAGGGAAGGTCTTTCTTATCTGGAAAATAAAACGAGAGGAGGCACTTAATTTCCACTCTCCACCCCCCAACCTCACATTTGAAAAGTAGATGCCTCATAGTACAGAAGACTGGCAGACACTGCCTCAACCAAGTGATCAGAGTTCGTGTCATTATTGATGTACCTCCTGATAGAAAGTGATGGGGGTGGGGCGGGTACCTCTGTCGTATTATTTCCCCAGTCTAGTCATGAGAAAAACTTAGTCTGGAAGATATTCTGCAGGCTATTTGGTCAGTACTTCTCAAGAATGTCAAAGTCATGGAAACAAAGGAAGACTGACCAGAGGATATTGGGGATACTGATCACAAAATGCGTTGTGGAACCTGAATTGGATCTTGGGGCTGAACAGTGGCATTAGTGGAAGAGCTAATGAAGTTCAAGTAAATTCTGGAAGTTAGTTAATAGTGATGTACCAATGTTGATTTCTGAGTTTTAATAAATGTCCCGTCGTAATGTCAGATGTTAACAATGTGGGAAGTTGACTGTTTTTGCAACTTCTCTGCAAATCTAAAATTATTCCAAAACAAAAGGTAATTAAAAATAATATAACCCAAGTCCTGGCTGGCGTAGCTCAGTGGATTGACTGTGGGCCTGCAAACCACACGATCACAGCTCGATTCCCAGTCAGGGCACATGCCTGTGTTGCAGGCCAGTTCCCAGCAGGGGACTCACAAGAGGTAACCATACATTGAGACTTCTCTCCTTCTCTCCTTCCCTTCCCCTCTAAAGATAAATAAATAAAATCTTTAAGAAAATAACATAACCCACCAATAAATCAATAATCTCCTTTGGCCCTGTCTCTCTGCTTTCATGCTGAGCCTCCTGACATACAACATTTACTGACCATATTTACTGTCTCTTCTGATTCATTTCCAGCCCACTTCTTTCTAGTTTCTACTCTACAGGACTGAACTGTCTGTGGTGTAGTTGACTTGTTGACTGCTCTTTCCCCAGAACTCCATCCTTTGGTTAGTGAATACCCAGGAACTCATGGTTGACTCTCCCCTCTGCTCATCCTACACCTGTTCCCAGGATGGTCTCATATTCCCTGTGTTTTCAGTTTCCACACACTATACATCAATATCTCTCCCTCTCCTGCAAATTCTCCTGCCTACTAGGAACTCCATTTGAGTTTCCAAAAAGGTGTTCTCTAAAAATATCCCCAAATGAAATTTCTTTCTCTCATTCCCCTTCCCTGGAAAACTCCCTCTGTTCCTTGTGTTGGTGAATGGCATTGTCATTCATACAGTTGTCCAAGCCAGAAACTTGAGTGTTTGCTCTAGTCTTTCCTTCCCTCGCTCCCCGTGACTCCTCAAAAGAGCTCTCAACTGCCCTGTCCTCTTGGCTCCATTCTGTTGCCTTAGTTCAGGCTTCCTTCCCTTCTCACCTGCCCATCTACAGTCCCTTGAATGCATTCTCTCCCTTTAGTCCTGCATTTCTTCAATCCAGCCTCTGCATTTCTGATAAGCTAATTTCTAAAAAAAAAAAAAAAAAAATCTAACCATGTGACTCCCCTTCCTAAAACTTTCAATGACTTTCTATCATTTTGAAAATAATATCCAAACTCCTTTTCCATGGTGCTCAAGGGCCTTCATCATGGGACTCTCTGATGCCTCTTCAGCGTTACCTTTTTCTACTCTTCCACCTGTTCTCTAACTCCTTGTAATTCTCTAAGCCTCAGATACATCATCCGTCTTCCTCTCTTTTGACTTTTGTGCCCTTGGACTGTTCTTTGCTTTGGCCCAGCAGCTGCCAGTATATGGGTTAAGTCCTAGAGTCTTCCTGCCTCATTCTCTGATAAACAGAGGCACAGAGAGACTCAGGAACATGCTTGATCTTCCCTGGTGAGCCGTGGTCTTTCTCATGTAGGACCTTGAGCTGGTGGAACTTTTCATTGTTGGTTTGTTTGGTGTTGACTTTCCAGAGATGTAAAAGGGGTTGGAGCATATGGTCTGGTGGTTACCAGAATTTTTTATAAAGGGAGGAAGGAAACACTGGGGAGCAATGAGTCCTTTATAAGCTAAGGCACGTGAGATTCAGAGAAAAAAAATAAAAGCAAAACACTCTGGAAAATGGCGGACTAGTCCCCAAATTTAAAGCATTAATTTATAATGATAATCCCCAAAGAGAAACATACACTTTGGCAAGTGATCCCCAAATTGGAACAGCTGATGGATGGCCGGGGAGTGACCGCTGAGATGAGGTATGATGCTGTCCGTGGAGAAGAGGGGCAGACATCGGTGAATTATGGGCTCTAATTCCACCTGGGACTACGAGTAAATAACAGAGTGCCAGAGAGAGGCTCCAGATGGTTTGTGTAGTGAGTGTGACCAGAACTCCACTGAGGAATCAGAGCCTGGTAATTCAAACCGGGCCTGCCTTTTTATGTTGTAGCAATTCACAAACTTGCCAGAGTGTCTATTGGGTGAGTTCGTGGCCCCTTTACAACAACAGGCTTCCTTGGAAACAGCTGATACCAAGTTTGGAGGCTATGTCACATCCTGGTTAAAGTGCAGTGTTTCCCGGAAGGTGACATTGATAACTTTAGGGAAACCTCAGGCTCCGATCAATAAGCCTACATGCATATCAGCCCACGCTACCTTGCAAAGTGAACATTCTAGGCTAGAGGAGGCAGAACCCGAGTAAGAAAGAGAGGTAACGATTCTTTTTAACCTGCACCTTCGTACCTCGTTTTATACCCCTGTCTCCTGGGTCCACCTCGATTAGACACTAACGAGGGCTTATTTTCACAGAACTGTGTGAGAAATATGGAGGGCCTCCTGAGGCCAGCGCCATCCGTGGGTCGCAGGTGCAGCTGTCCAGCTGAAAATGTAAGCGAGCTTTTCCCAAGGCTCCTGTCTGTACGTCCTGAGGGCTCAAGCACCTGCAGCAGGAGGCGTGGGGTGGGACCTACTGCAGCTCCATGGTCACCTGGAGCAGAGGAAGCCTGCAGGGCAGTGTTTAACAGCCTGAAGGAGGAAATGGAACAGGAGGGAGGGAACTCAAGCAGCAGACGGCCACCTGGGGACTGCCAGGCATGATAAACTGCTTAAGGATGAAGTCCCTGGCTGACATTGTTCACGCTTCGACTTGCATGTGTCTGAGAATACAGCGTAAATTCTTTGTTTGTTGTTGTTTTAAAAATAACTTTTTCAATTACAGTTGACATTTGATATTACACTAATTTCAGGTGGTTAGTATAGTGGTTAGACATTTATATAACTTACAAAGTGATTTCCCTCATATGTCTAGTACCCACCTGGCACCATACATAATTATAACAAAGTTGTTGACTACATTGCTTATGTCACAATGTAAAGTATAGTGCAAATTCTTTAAGTCCTGGAAGTGCAGTTATTTGATTTATTCCATCATTCACAAACCACTTTTGAGCATCTGTTACCTGGAGGATCAAAAAAGAAAAAGGAATAAGGCATATTTCCTGCCCTTGAGAATTATTAAATGAACATAGTCACTGAACACATTCTAATCATTGGATGCTGAGCAAGGGACTCGGAGAAGACAGTTACCGTCCCCAGCAAAGTGCTCATGGTATAACCTGAGAGGCAAATTGAGAAAATGTGTCTTGATAGAGGCCATTTTAAGAACTCAGTGGATCTTCCAAGGAGGGACGTTCAAATTCGGTTTGGAGGGTCCTAGAAGGGCTTCCTAGAGGAGGAAGCATTTCTGCTGAGACTTGGGAGGAGGTTTTCTGAGTACAGGGAAATGCGTGTTCAACATGTCAGGGGTGAGAGAGAACCTGGGCTATACCTGGCTCTGCGGGGCTAAAGCAGAAATGGGGGAGGGGAGGGCAGGAGAAGCTGGTGGGGCCACCCGATCAAGGCATGGGGACTTGATGCCGAAGACTGCAAGGATCCCTGGATAGCTCCTTGTTAAGGGCGGGGGATGCTCAGAGACGTGCTTTATATCCCTGGTCGGTTAAGTGGAGGATGGATGAGGCAGGCGAAACCAGAAAACCAGGGGGAACCAGACAATGAAAAAATAGGGTCCAATGTTTCCTTAGCTTGTATTCTAGACTTTTCATCTCTAGCAATCTCACAGAGACCAGAATACATAATGTTAGCTTCCAACAGCTGCTGTGAGTGGCTTAAAAGTCAAACGGCTTGTCCATCCTCAAAGATTCCCAAGGCTGCTTTCGGCTGAATTGGAGGCCCATCTGCTCCCTTGGCGCAGGGCAACCCTCCTGCATTGGCCTACAGGCAATCTGTGGCCTGTTCCGTATGTTCTGGAATGGAAATCCCAGGACACCTGGGTCACCCAGGGTCTCTCCAGCCCAAGGAGGCAGGGGACTTGGGTCTGGCTGGTCCTGTGCGGGCGCTGAATTTATTTATCCCATGCCGAATTGCTGGAGAACTAGTTGAAATCAGAGGCAAAATGCCACATTGCCCGCCCACTGAAGTCTGGGCTCACAGGGAAGGAAAATGGTTGCCAGAGTGTTAGCTGTTCCCCATCCGCTCCTGGACCTTAGGCTGTCTTGAACGGAGTTGCCAAACAGCTTGTTAGAGACTGGCCTTTGGGTGGGTGTGGGCAGGGGAGGGGGACGGGAAGGGAGCTGTTGGCTCTCCATCTCCGCGTTACTTGTTCAGAAGCTGCTGCCTTCCTGCGAGGCTCCAGGGTTGTGGTGTTGCGGGTCTACGGCAGGGTGAGTCCTTGACTTTGAATGAGAACTTGTTGTCAGACATGCCGATTTAACTGCAAATGAAAGTTAAAGGTCATTTCAACTGGGCTGGAACTTTTCATCTTCCTTTTGTTACTTTAGTTGGGAATTTCTGGGTGAGACAAAAACCTAGTGCTGAAGCCTTGGGGAGAAATTACATTGTAAAAGAATGATATTAGCTCTGTGGGTTTCTGAATGGTGTTCTGGGTTTGCGTGTGGAAGAGTCTGTGGTTGGGAGACAATATTAGATATCTGATCAAGCACTGTGGAAAGAGCAATGTGGTGGGCTTAGTAGATGGGGGTCCACGTCCCAGTCCTAATTTGGTGTGTTACCTTGCACAAGTCCCTTCACTTCCTCAGGCCTTGCTTGCCTTGGGTGAAATGAGGGCACAGATCCCTCCTGTCAGTCCGACACTTAGATTGTATAATGGAGCAGGCTGAGCTCTGGAGAGCTGACAATATTTATTCAGTCTCCGAACGAGTAGATGTCGGAGCCATGCGCAAACTCATTTATCACACTCCCTAATGGAAGCACTTTGGTGAGCCTGGGCACTAGCTGAATAAGACAGAAGTACATGTTGGAGAGTAAAACAGAAGCAGTGTGTAGCTAGCTTTTCCACTGTGTCAGGAGAACGCAGAGGGCAGAGATGAGGGGGCAATATGGGAGGGTCCTCTTTTGCCCATGAAGAGCTAGTGACGAGTTGCATCCTAGAATGTCTCTTCATGCTTTTTTCATTCACTTTGGAAACCCAGAGCTTTGTCTGAGACCCTGGCTGGACAACAAATCTTTGCACAATGATCACAGTGATCTAGGATGATTTACGACTTGTTACTTTGAAAAGCACACACCCCAAGTCTGGCCTGGTGCATTCTGGGCTCATACGGGGGTCTCCAGCCAAGCAAGAGCTTAAACGGTGGTGTGGACCTCTCCTTAGACACCCTGTCAGGACCGTGGTGGGGAGGGCTGAATCCTCAAGTCCTCTCAGCAGTCTTTGTGTTCACTGAGGTTTTTTTTTTTTTAAGATTTTATTTATTTATTTATCTTTAGAGGGGAAGGGAAGGAGAGAGGGAGAGAAATATCAATGTATGGTTGCCTCTTGTGCGTCCCCTGCTGGGAACTGGCCTGCAACCCAGGCATGTGCCCTGACTGGGAATCGAACCGTGATCGTGTGGTTCGCAGGCCCACAGTCAATCCACTGAGCTATACCAGCCAGGGCTGTGTTCACTGAGTTTTTAAAAAATTTATGGAACTGTGTCCTTTCTTTCTTTTTAATCATTTTCCCCATTACAGATTCCTAATAATTCAGTATTATTTTGTGTTAGTTTCACATGCACAGCATAGTGACTAGATGATCATATACTTTACAAAGTTTTTCCTCCAAGATTTCCAGTACCCACCTGGCACCATACACTGACATTTTCAATAGTGAATAAAAAGGGACAGAAATTGTTAAATTTAGTGAAAAATTGAACATGAAATTCTGGCTATTACTTTAAATAAAGAAAGAACAGAGTGTTCAGAAGTAGAGCTTAAAGCAATATTTGCATACTCCTCGACATTTTTCCATTTTAATTGTTAAGTTATAAGTGCATACAGTTTAACAACAATAACAGGTAGTTGCAAAACACTAAGTACCACCCTTCTAAGTGCTTGATATATTAACTGATTCAAGCATTATTATTATCTCTGGTTGAAAGGAGAAATTGAGGCATGGTGAGAACAGAGTCCGCCAGTGCCAGAGCTGAAATCCAAATCGAGGTCTGGACCTGTAAGCCCTTGTACCATCTGCTCCTCTGACAAGCAAAAATCAAATAACATTATAAACTTTACGACATAAAACAGCAGCTCCTTGTTCTCTCCACCCTCCTCCACCTCTGACCTTCAGTCTCCAGGTCACCTACTTCAGTCTCCAGAAGTAGCTGCTTGCCACTCTTGCTGTTGTTTCCTGTGGCATTTGCTGCTATGGCTCTAGACATCATGCTTATGTTGTCTTTCTCTCAACTTTTCCATGTTACACATTGTTTATTCACTTTTCCCCCCATGAAGATGAGGATTTAACTCTCTTTACACCAGCCTTCTGCCCCTCTTCTAAACGCATACCCACCCCATCTCCCCATTCCCCCTTTATAGTTACGGCACCACTTTTAGTGAAATTGAATATTCGGTGTCTAGCATTATATAAATATGTAAATATCATTCAAAGATGAGCCATGCATATCTGATTACTCATTATCTTTCTCCACAACTTTCTGTAGTCAATCATTTTTTTTGTTTCCTGTTGTCATCCGTGTATCCAATTCTTACCCAGTTTTCCTAGCAGCACTAGAAAGCACTTCTCAATGTCAACAGCTACTTCAGGCAATGTTTGGGCTTTGTTTTTTCTTAGTTATTCCTCCTTGATCTATCTATCCATCCTTCTCTACCACTGAGGACTGTCTGTGCTCTGGGGCTGCAGCACCTCTGTATCCCAGGACTTGTCTTGATCAGCACTCTGGGAATTTCCTTCATATTTCTCCTAAGTTGGACCTCTGGTTGCCTGGACCTCATGTCTTCCTCTTTCTCAGTTTAGACCCTTATATTGGGGGGATTGGATCATCCAGTAACTTCATAAGAAAAAACACAAGGAAAAAATGTTTATAGGGTCTAGCATCTCTAAAAATATCTTGATTCCATGATCTTATTTGATTATAATTTGGGCATAGACTTCTAGATTAAATCTAGTTTTCAGTTGGAACTTTAAAAGATTTCTTTACTGTCAACTGGCCCCCAATGCTACTTTTTGAAAAGTATGAGGCAATTCTTTATTCCTTATTGTTTGTATGGGAAAAAGTCTTTGTATGATTTTTCTCTCTAGAAATTTTCACGGTGTTCTCTTTATCCCAAATTTCATGATGATATGCTTTGATGGGTCTTCTGCTTTACCTCGGCACTCTGGGCATACATTATTCTACTTTGATTTGGAAAAATATATCCTTTGGCTCAAGAATATTTTTCTTTGTTTATTTGTTATTTTACTGATTTTTGAGAGAGAGGGAGAGAGAAAGAAGAAAAGAGAAACATTGATTTGTTCTTCCACTTATTCATACATTCGTTGGTTGATTGTTCTATGTGCCCTGACCAGAGATCAAACCCACAACCTTGGTGTATAGGGACAAAAGTCTAACCAACTGAACTATCTGGCCAGGGCCTAGAATATTATCTTATAGTTTTTTTACAATCTTTCACTGATCAGTTCTTTTATTTTTATTTTATTTTATTTTATTTTTTAATATATTTTATTGATTATACCATTACAGTTGTTCTATTCCCCCCTTCATTCTCCTCCACCTGCACACTTCCTCCCCCACCATTCTCCCCCCTTAGTTTATAACCACATGTCTCAAGTTCTTTAGATTCTATATTTCCCCCACTATTTCGCCCTCCCCCCTATCTATTTTCTACCTACCATCTATGCTATTTTCTGTGCCTTCTCCCCTCTTCTCCTCCTCCCACTCCCCTGTTGCTAACCCTCCATGTGTTCTTCATTTCTATGGTTCCACTCCTGATCTTGCTGTCCTCTTGGTTTGCTTTTGTTTTAGGTGTGGTTGTTAATAACTGTGAGTTTGCTGTCCTTTCACTGTTAATATTTTCATCTTCTTTTTCTTATATAAGTCCCTTTAGCATTTCATATAATAAGGGCTTGGTGATGATGAACTCCTTGAACTTGACCTTATCTGAGAAGCACTTTATCTGTCCTTCCATTCTAAATGAAAGTTTTGCTGGATAAAGCAATCTTGGCTGTAGGTCTTTGGATTTCATGACTTGGAATACTTCTTTCCAGCCCCTTCTTGCCTGGAAGGTCTCTTGCCTGGAAGGTCTCTTGCCCCTTCTTGCCTGGAAGGGGCCTGCGTGGTCTGTCTCACTGTGCGCTAATGTGTGACCGCGGTCAGTCTGCCCCGCACCCCGACTGGTTCTGGGCTGCCTGCACGCCTAGGTCGGGGGATCAGTCCTGCCCGACCCAGCTCCGCTGCTGGCTCTGCCTCTCTTACTGTCCCTTTTGAACGGTTCATAGTTGTCGGACTTCCATATAATTCCGTTTTCTGGTCTTTGGGTGTGTCCTAGTTCTACAAACATTTGTTGTATTCAGACTTGGTTGTGGGAGAAGGCACAGTGTTTCCACCTATGCCTCCATCTTGGCGGAAGTCCCACTGATCAGTTCTTTGAGTTTGCTTGTCAATTGAATGTTGGTCTTCATGGGTTTATTTTTAAGTTTTCTAACCTATTGTTTTTTCTTTTTGCCTATCTTTTTTGTTGTATTTTCCAGGTTTCCATAATCATGTATATAGTCTATTGAATTTTTAAATCATAATTTTAAGTGCTATAATATTTTGAATTTCTAAGAGTTTTTATTTACTGTTCTCTAATAGCATTTATTCTCTTCTGCATAGATTTAATATCTTTTTTTTATATCTGAGAATATTCATTCTTTTTTAAAAACGTTTTTTGATTCCTCAGTTGCTCTGTTTCCCCTGGGCAACTTTCTCTCTCTCTCTCTCTTTCTCTCTGTCTCTCTCTTATTTGGACTCACAGTAGAAACTTAATGCAAATGTCTTAGTGCAGGTGAGTGGCACAGAGATTCATTTTTAAGTTGAGACCTTAAAAAGCTGATCTGAACCTGTGTAGGTTTGGTAGTTGTGAATGGGATGGGGAAAGGAAGAGTATTCATTAATCTGTGAGCTTTGCTTTAGGATTATTGGACAAGGACCAGGCTTTTTCACTGAACCCCCAGGATAAGTTGGTTTCATGTCCCTTGGGGCTAGTCAGTTTCCCCCGACAGGAATTCTCCACCCATGCCTGGGAAGTACAAGCCTGGTGCCTAGTGTTCTGACTGCTGAGCAGGGCAAGTTAAAGCTTTCACCATTTCACCAGCATATGTTTTAGTTACACAGCCTTCTTTCTATTTTAGTGCCTCCTCCTGCCTTTAATTGGGCATCGGGTCCTCAAGTCTAAAGTCCTTCCAGAGGGTAAACCTGCTCTGTGCCTGAATGGTGGAAAGGCAATTTGGGGGTACATAGCTCGGGGAAAGATTCTGGGGGTTAATTCTTATATAAGGCACACACAGCCCTTCTGTTTTCAGATTCCACCCACACCCTGGCCTTTGGAGATACTAACACCCTTCCATCTCGTTGCCTTTCCAGAGATGTATTGGTTGAATCAATGGTCTGTTTTTGGCTCCACAGTCCCTTTCCTAGCAGACAGATTTTGATTAGCACTTGTGTATGCTTTTCACATCCTAAACGGGGTTGACCACCTCTTGTCTACTATAATCACTTCTCTCACCTTCTTTGTCATTTGGTGTTCATATCTCTTACGTTTCTTCATTGTAATGATTCTGGAGGAAAGAGTGAAGGTAAGTACCTATTTGACTTTTGATAGACCTCTTCATATCATCTTCACTTCCCATGCAGAATTGTCTCTGTGCTTCACCAACATGTCTTCTGCGTATGTTCTTCAGAAAGCAATACCTTGTGGTCAGAGCTTTTGAGGATGTGCAGGACACGTAGGTCCTCCTATCAGCCAAGCGAGGAATAACAGTCCACTTCTGCAGAGCAGAAGATGCATCGTGTTTACAGGAAAGGGGAACTTTCTAGGGTTGGGGGTGATGAGGGCTCACAGAGCAGGTACACTTTGAGTTGTACTGTAAGGTTAAGGGTGGGGTCTGTAGGAGAAGAGGGTGTTGTAAGTGGCATACAGTTTAGCAGGTGCTTGGGGTGAAAATTTACATGGCAGGAGGGAAGAAGTGAGGAAGAAGTTAGCCTGGCAATAGCAGAGAACTCTTGTGATCCCACCTGAAAAGATAAGACAAGAAAAAAAAATTAGAAGCAGATAGTAAAGAAGTTTTTGTTTGTTTTGATTTTGTGCCAGAAGAGAAAGTAGACAGGCTTGGTCTCCTTTGGTGTTTGTAAGGAGAAGAAGGAACTACATTTTGTTACAGTTTAATTCCAGAAGTTGGGAGATTTTAGGAACATCCACTAAAGGGCTGGAGTTAAGAGGAAGCATTGAAAACTGTACTTGAATAAGAATTAAATAAAAAAAATAAAAATAAAAAAAAGAGGAAGCAGTTTCCCCAGTTGCTCTCACTTCCTGCTGGCTTTCATGGATGGACCTAGGTGGGTTTGCTGTCACCAGGATATCCCAGGAAAGGAGGTGCATTTGTCAGCAAAATACCATGACTTGTGGGGAACTCCTCCTGAAAGTGAGCAGAGAAGTCTGGCTGTGGGCTTGAAAGAGAGAGACTGAGTGAAGGAAAGACTGTAAGAACTGAGGGAAGATTAATGGGTGGTCCAAGTGGTGGTCAGCAAGGATCAGATGTTCTCTGTGCCCTCACTGCCATGTGGGCAATACATGTCTAAGAGTGTTACCATTTTTCATCTTCTCACACTAAGATTTGAACAAGTTGCCTCCTTTCAAAGTTTGCTGAACATCAAGGAGCAAACTCCTGGTACGTAGTAGACTAGATACTTACAAACACCCCTGGTCCCTTCCCAGACTCTGCCTGAAGCTGAGACTCCACCTGCCCAGCATCTCCAATTTCACCATGTCAGTGGCTGTACTCCTTTTATAATAATAAGAGTTATTAACAATTTAAATATTACGCATATTTCTGAGAGGATGTAATTAATGCAATATTAATAGCAAAAAGGAAAAAGGACCAGGTGCTCTGTTTTAATTAAAGGCAACCAAAGAGCATCTGAGGGGGAGTTAGCTTGGTGAAGACGTTTTTTGAATGTCTAATTTCCTAGAGTGTTCAGATTCTCCTGGGTTTCCAAATTACTGCTTGTGATGGCAGACATCAGTGCCCCTCATTAATTACTTCCTCCCATGCAAATTAGGTTTTGAAGCATTAAAATGATGTCAGCTCTCTTCTTTGCAGTCAAAAACATCTCTACACCACAGTTCACATAGAAAGAGCTCAATTAAAAAATGATGACAATCTGAACACATAATTGTGGTTACAACCATGGTTTTAGAATTGTGGTTTAAAAGAGTGGAAAAATTGACCAGACAGGTGAAAAAAAGTAGGCCATAATAAATAAGGCAATATTGGATTCTAATGCAAAGTATAAAATAAATATCCATAAGTGTATACTGATATAAATTAATTTAATAAAACAGAGAGAGAGTACACAAATCTCCCATGAAGAATTACAAATAGTTTATGAAGATACTTTGCCCTTTCAAAGAGTAGAGAATGGAAAGTGGGGAAGAGTAACTTTATAGTGGAGGAACCTGACAAACTACATCAGCCAGGATTTAACCGGAACAGCAAGAAGAAAAAATAATTCAAAAAGGAAAAAAAAAAAGGAGGATAGTATAAGGAGTCTCTGGGTCATCTCCAAATGTACCAACATCTAACTCACAGGGGTGCCAGAAAGAGAAGAGGAAGAGCAAGAAATTGAAAACCTATTTGAAAAAATAATTTAAAAACTTCTCTAATTTGGCAAAGAAACTAGAAATACAAGTCCATGAACCACAGAGAGTCCCAAACAAGTTGGATTCAGAGAGGACCACACCAAGACACATCATAATTAAAATGCCAAAGGTTAAAGATAAAAAGAGAATCTTAAAAGCAGCAAGAGAAAAGCAGTGAGTCACCTACAAGGAGTTCCCATTAGACTGTCAGCTGATTTCTCAAAAGACACTTTGCAGGCTAGAAGGGACTGGCAAGAAGTATTCAAAATCATGAAAAGCAAGGACCTACAGCCTAGATTACTCTATCCAGCAAAGCTATCATTTAGAATGGAAGGGCAGATAGAATGCTTCCCAGACAAGGTAAAACTAAAAGAGTTTGTTATCACCAAGCCATTATTATACAAAGTGTCAAAGGGAGCTGTATAAGAAGAAGAGGATCAAAATTATGAACATTAAAATGGCAACAAATTCACAACTATTAATAACTAAATCTAACACAAACTAAGAAACAAGCAGAACAGGAACAGAATCATAGATATGGAGATCATTTGGAGGATTATCAGCTGGGAAAGGAAAAGGGGAGAGTGGGGGGAAAGGGGAGATTGGGGAAAAGGTATGGGGATTAAGAAGCATTATTGGCAGGTACAAAATAGACAGAAAATGTTAAGAAAAGCATAGGAAATGGAAAAGCCAAAGAACTTATATGTGCAATGGGGGATTGCTGGAGAGAATGTCCGTATGGGCTGAGAGGGACAAAGGGGGGAAATTGGGAAAACTATAATAGCATAACCAAGAAAGCATATTTTTAAAAAACAAGGGAAGTGAGTAACTGTCGTGATTAAGAGGAGTCTAAAGAGGCATGACAACTAAGCACAGTATGGCATCCTGGATGAGATCCTGGGGCAGAAAAAGGATATTAGGTGAAAACCAAGGAAATGTAAATAAAGTATGGACCTTAGTCATTAATAATTTATCAGTATTGATTTATTAATTGTAACAAGTATGCCTTAGTAATGACAGATGTTAATAACAGGGAAGACTGGGTATGGGTTATCTGGGAATGCTGTGTACCATCTTCACAATTTTTCTGTATATCTAAAACTGTCTTTAAGTAAAAATATTATTTTTGAAACGAAGTCACAGAAAGATTGTATTATGCATCCAATTACATAAAAATGTCAATTTCCAACTCTATATATACTACATGTAATGTATGTCTGTTTCAATATCTAGAAAAATCTGAAAAATGAACATTGAATTATCATCATCTTTGTTAATTCTAGAGGAGGGAAGTGAGATTTTGGAGAGGAAACTATTAAGGAGGCTTTTATTATTATTTGTAGTTTTATCTCTTGTAAATATTTACAAAATACGTATATTCATTTATTACACATATAATTAAAATTAAACATGAAAAAGAACATAGTTAAAATAAATTTTTCTTGGTTTGGGTTTTTCAGTTGAGAATATTTTATCTTTAAAAAAATGAAAGTTTCTTTAAAATGAACTGTATTAGTTCTCATCGTAGCAGTTAGCTAAAGTACCAGGAATGTTCCTACCCTGAACTTTTGTGGCATTGCTTGGCCTCCCTAAAGCCATTTCACATTGGTGGGACTTCGTGCCAGGCAGCCAGGGCCCTCTGAGGCGGGGTTGGCCATCTGCACGGGCATATCTGAAGCCCAGGGAACTTGGTGTAAATTTGTGGTCGTAATAGCTTTGGTCTTGGCCACAAGGTGGATCAGAGGTGCAGGAGGAAAAGGATGCATCTACCTTCCTGGCGTGGGGCTTCCCAGAGGTGGCCAGCACACAGATCTGAATAGCTGCAATGAACTTGGCCTCATCCAGTCCAGTCTGACATCCATACTGCAGGGGTTCCCTCTGGGGAAGGAAGATAGTGGTGTGTGGGAATGGCGTCTCTGGGAGAAGGGTTTTTGTTTTGTTTTGTTTTGTTGTTATGTGGTAACTGCCTCAATTAGAGGTGACTGTCCAGTCTGAAACACAAACCCATCTCTGTTTTCAGTAAGACCAGGGGACAGGAGCCCACAGAAAATAGACAAAACTTCCCAACTGGGCAACTGAGATCTACTTCTAATTTCTTTTTTCTAATCTTATTGTGTTAGTTCCTATGACTGCTGTAACAAAATGACCACGAGCTTCGTTGCTTTAAACAACAGAAGTTTATTCCGATATGGTTTGGGAGATCAGGGGTCTGAAATCAGCTTCGTTGCGCTAACATCAAGGTGTCGTCTGTAGGGCTGGCTCTTTCTGTGGGCTCTGGAGAAGAATCTGTTTCCTTGTCTTTTCCAGCTTCTGGAGGCCCCAGTATTCCTTGACTTGTGGCCTATAGGTTAGGGGCAGCGTAGATGGCTCTTCCTCCATCTCAGGCTTTATCCCCTTGGGCTCAAGACTCAGCAGATCCAAGCCCGCAGGCCAGAGGTCTCTGACCTGGGGAAGGTGGGGAAGGCAAGTGCAGATGCCACCCAGGTGCTGGGTGCTTACTGACTTGCCAGTGAGCTGATGTCCTGTCTTATTTGGTTCTCCACCCCCTGCATCTAACACAAGGCCCTGCACGCTCTTTTAGTACTAATAGCTTCCATTTTTAGCACTGTCATTTCATTTAAACTCCCCGAATTTCTGTGACACCAGTACTTTTATTTTTTTCCTACTTTTCAGATGAAGAAGTGTAGCCTTAGGGACAATGACCTACCCAAGGTCACTTTGCAAGCATCTCGTGGTGCTGAGGCAAGCCTGTGTGCTGCTCTCGGATCTCACCATGTCAGTGCTCCCCTCCACCACCATGAGAGATGCCTGCAACTGGAGCACTCAGTGCCTTTCGGAGGACAGTGGAGATAGCCGTATTTTTCGGACCATACGTGCACCTGGGTTTTAGAGGATGAAAATAGAAAAAAAATTTGAAGCAAAAATGTGGTAAAATATTTAATAACATATATAACATGACATTTTGCCAATGTAAATGTAAACAGAACTCAAGAGCAGCATTAACAACCATTATTGCTCCCAAATTGGGGGGGAGGGGGAGTGCATCTTATAGTCTGAAAAATATGGTATATTGATGGCAGAGAAAGAGTGGCTGAGCCTTCTTCCCTGAATAAAAAGGAAATCAAACAAATACACCGGCGTACAAACGCTCATACGTGGTTCATGCACCCCCGGGTCCTCACTGGGAGGTGCCAGATCTGCAGAAAGCTGTGTGAGGAGGGTGTGTGCCCTGGGATGCAGCCCTTACTCAGGGTGGTCTTTGGGGTGTCACTGTGCCCCCCAAGTCCAGCCTTTCAGTGCGTGTTTTATATAAGCAGCCACCTGGCTAATGCTCCTGGGGGCTCCTCTCAGCGTATAAACTGCTTTTAGTTTTTTTTAAAACAAGAATTAGTATCAACAGCAACAACAGAAAGGGACCATTTAACCCACGAAATTCTATTTTGTATCATAGGATTCTAAGATGTGAGTGTGAGGTTCAACATTCTTTATTACAGTTAAAATGTGTTGCCCTGGGTATTGTTTAATTCCTCATGGTGTCTAGCATAAGACCTTGCAACAAAGCAAAGGAAATGATTGATGGATTTACTTAATTGGCTAAATATCGTTCGTAATACTTTCATTAGTAAAAATAGTAGTTATCTTCCAAGTGATGTATTTTTTCTCAAGTATGTACTGTATTACTTTTAATTGGAAATGAGATTCAAACTGTTTCCATGGCATTCCAAAATCCTAAAAATCTTGCCTGGATGACCTTCCCTGTATACATCAACCTACACCCTGTATGCAGCGACTACACAGTATTTACTGATTCTTCCAAACTTTTTGAACTCCCTTGTCTCCACACATTCATTCATTTTTGTTTTTTTCTTCCAAAATATTCTTTCCCCTGGCCTGCTCACCATCCCCCAAAGCTGCATTCGAAGCAGGTTTCCTCTGTGGAGCTGTATCCATTTGTTTCCACTCAGAATAAACTCTACTCCGCCTTTGGTGCAAATAACCAATTGTGGCAGCTCAGGTGTGGCACTTCCAGGGCGCTGTGGGTTCTCCTTAGGTGTGTATACTCTGCTCCACATTCCATCCTGATTCCCTGCTTCTTGAAGGTGCTCCCTACTGCCCTCTGCCATTTCAAATCTTCCTCTGCCTTGCCAAGAAACTCTCACATGGCAAGTACTCAAAAAACATTCATTTAATCCCCTTGTTCTAGTTTGGGCTGCAAAAACACGGGATGTGTTCCAGAAATACTAAATGCATAGACTCCACCCAGAACAATTAAATGAGACTCTCTAGGGGTGGGGCCCCAGCTAAGGAGGTTCCTCTGGGGATTCCAGGTCATGGAAGTGGGCAGAGTGTAAGGAGGAAGTGAGGGGAGCAGAAGGCAGCCCTCCCCTAGTCCACAGTTTTCCTGGGGGCTTGGTCCCCGACGTCTCCGAAGACCCATCATTGCACCTGGAAAAGGTCTGGCTTCACTCTGACTTTGAAGTGCACTTTAACTTCTGAAGAAATCTGTGATGACACAAGAGGCAGGTAAGATGTATCGTTGAGAGATCAGCCCCCACATGTGGAAGTGGTTCGTTACACTCTGGAATGTACCTGTGAAAAATGCAGCCTTTGAAAATGTTAGTAGCAGATGCTTCTGTTCGTCTCCTTGCAATTTACTGATTATGCTGGACAATCGCTTCCTCTCGGGTTCCAAGTCGGTTGTCTTCTGGAGGTGTGTCCCGCAGCTGGGTCTGTGGTGCAAATGCGTTGATTGGCCTCTTACAGAGTGATGCTCTCTGGAGCCCCGCCCCCGGTTCTCCCTGGGTTTTTGCCCTGTCCTGTCTTTCCAGTGCAAGGGCAAAGGGAAGAGCTGTTTCTCTGAGCTGTGGGGATGCTTAGAATCTCACAGAGGGCTTGTGAAAACTTAGGTCCCTGGGCCCCACCCCCAGGGTTTCAGATTCAGTAGGTCTGGGATAGAACCTGGAGAATGAGCATTCCTGAATTGCTGGGTGATACCAACACTGCTGGTCCAGAGACCTCAGTTTGAAAACCTCTGTTCAAGGTAGAAATGCAAAAGGTATGAATGATAAAGGGAGTAGAAAAAGTGGAATTGATTAGGTGTGTTAAGCGGTATGGATGAAGGTAGGAAATGCGTATAAAGGCTAAGAAGGGAGAGGAATGACTATGATTCTTAGTGTTTTTAGAATTATTCTGTGGCTAACCTACATTCCCCTTTACCAACAAAGAGTGAGGAGTAAATAAGCAGACCACAGGCCACTCTGAGCTATGAGTATGTGGGTGAAGCTGTGTCAGAAGATGAGAATTTAGAGGGTATGTCTTTGCCACAGAATTTTTTAAAAATCAGAAGTGTGAAGCTTTATCACCATGTAAACCAGACTTTTCTGGTAAGAAAGCCATCTGTGCTGACCACAGCCCTTAGAAGACATACAAACACACACAGCCTTGGCCTGAACCTCTAGTAGGGGAAGCTCCTCTTAGCTGTGTCCAGAATGTATAGCATAGTGAGAAGGAAAAGCAGAGCAATAGAGAAAAAAGGAAGAAGAAGGAGGAGGAAGAGGAGAAGTTGTTTCTCTGATTGACAGCTTAGATTTTTACCTGTTGTTATCTAACTCTCTCCTAGCATATTAAATGGGTGCTTGAGGAGTCCAAACACAAAAGATTAACCAGCCCTCTGTTTTCTTAACACCCCAACAGAACTCATCACCTGCTGTGCACTCAGGGAGTCCTGTGTTACTTAGGCCCCGAGAGAAGATAAACAGTAGGTCTAAGAGATGATCCCACCCATCAGGAAGCTGTAGACCAGTCTGAGATTTCAGGCAGAGCTGACAAAAACCAAATGTGACCTTCAGAGAGAGCAGACCTAGAGAGAAGTAGGGCGCGGGGTACCGGATTCCTATGGAGTAAATAGTTACGCTGATGCCAACCAGAAACTGAGAGAAATCTTTAGTTTTTGTAACAGAAGAACAGGATTTTAAACTTTGCAAAGGTTGGACTGGGGCTTTTTGGATCTTCAAATTCCCTTTCCAGCTTTTCTTCCCAAATTAGTCCCCATAAATACCTAGCCCACCTTTCCTATTCAGTGGCAGGTAGAGTGTTCCCTGATATGTAAAATGGGGTGCAAGCTCTCCTATCAGAAGCCCTGCACTTTGGGAATGATCTATATTGTGGCTGACCCTACCCGTGTAACCCGTGGAGGTGGTAGGGGGAATCTGTGGTGGGCGGGGAGGGGAAGGACACAGCCTGTAAGGACTAAATCCCAGCATTTAGCTTTAGAGTACTTAGGGAAGTCAGCTAAATCCCTCAACTGTACAGGACTGACTTTCTGGGATTTAGTGCATGTTCCTGGGGTCAAGGCCAGTTCACTTCTCTCCGCAGGTGAAAGAAGTCCCTTGCAGCCCCTCCACAGGAGATGCTCCAGGTCCGATTATTCTGCCCCCAGCAAGGGTGTAGGGTCTTTCAAAATTGTACTTTGAAATACTAGGGTGTTATTTTGAGAACCCATTTGGGACAATATTTAGATATATTTTTTATTGGTACTTTATGATCTAAATTCTATTTTTCCTATCCTCGCCTGAGGACATTTTTTTTCATTGCTTTCTGAGAGGAGGAGTGGGGAGGAGGGAAGAGAGAGAGAGAGAAAGACATTGATGTAAGAGAGAAATATCAATTGGCCACTCCAACTGGGGATCAAACCTGTAACTTGGGTATGTGCCCTTTTGGGAATTGAACCCATGACCCTTCAGTCTACAGGACAATGCTCCAAACAACTGGGCCACACTGGCCAGGGCATGATCCAAATTCTTGCCTGTTAAATACAAAAAAAATTTTCTAAAGAGTCATTTCTTCAAAAGGACCCCACTTAAATACATCTGTGGAAACTAAGCACACTTTATTTTAAAGTTACGTTAAAAATGCTTGCAGTGTATGCCCAAACTCTTCCAGATGTTAAAACAAGTAAACACTATTAGATCAAATTTAATTTGGTTTGGTGTTTTAATCAACTTTTACCTTGATTTTCTCTTTTTGCTTATAATAGGGTTTACTCATGTGTTGGAGTCAATCCTAAAAGTGTTAATTTTAGCTTTTCTTTATAACACAAACACACACACCAAGGCATTTTCTTATTATAAACTGAGATAAACTCTGCCTCATTAAACCAGGAAGTTTATACACCCTAACAAAAAAAGTATGCATTTCCATTTCATGCTGGCATCCATGGTGGTACTGTGCATAACGTTGTTAGTACTGGTAGCTGGAATTCTCTGTGGGAGACTGATGAAAGACAGATGACAATAAAAAAAGGGCATCAGAAACCCAAAATAAAATGTGAGATGTGGCTTTCGAAGCAAGGACGCTATTTACTAAGGCAGAAATTGTTTCTTGGTATGTGGCCTCCCAAGTTCAGAGGAGACAGACTGGGGCTTCCCATGTAACATGGCTGGCAGTGGGGGGGAGAGGAAAGGGCCTCCCCGTATCCCCGACTCACAGGGTGGCCAGGTGCTTGATGGAATGTGTGTTGCTTTATGTTGTTGTTCAAAAGTAGTCTTCTGGGTTGCTTTGAATGTCATGAGAGGTGCTGATTACGCTCCTGTTTAGAGAACCGAGTGACACGTTCTAGTTTCGCCAAGTTGAATTGAAGGGGTTGATGAAGGCGGAAGTTGGCATTTGATCCCGATTATGGCAAGCCTTGTTTCATTCTGTGTGTTAATAAAGGTGATGAATGCATGTGCCTATGAGTGCATTTTAATTATGCGTATCTATGTGTAATTAAAAAATAGTAAAAGATGATGTTAATGGCTTCCATCTGCCTTTTCACACTACAGATAACTTTGCTTTTGCCAGTTCTGGGCCTGGGGTTGTTACACAGACATGGATAATGGTTGAAAAGGAGAAATCAAAGCAAGTGAGTCAATTTAACCAATTTATTTTGGAAAGGGCAAAGAAGGACTCGCAAAAAAGAAGAGAATAGATTATGAAAATATGAGAAGGTGGGTAAGATGGCAGGGTCAAGCCCAGGAGAAAAGTTGAGTAGGTTTGGTATGTTTTGCAAGAGAGAGAGAAAGGCTAGAAGAGTTGTCAGGCTAGGATGGGGGGCTTTGGTATAAACAACAAAAAGAATGATAAATAAGTCTGTGTCGTGTAAAGAATAGGTTTCAAAAAGAATCACTCGATGTACCCAGTGAACCCCCAATAACCAGGCACCATGCCTCCTTATTTTGTTAGAAAACCTTTTTTTTCTCATGTTCCATATGGCATATTTGATCCATCTTTGTTTTTGAAATAGTTCTTTGAATTTCTCAAAATTCTTTTGGATTGCAAGTTCATAAAAACCTGCAATAACTTCCCATCCCCTTCCCTTAGGATTGCATTTGGCTGCATGGAACAGATAATCACCTTCAGTGGGTTTATTTATTTCCACGTAAAACGAAGTCTGAAGATTGTCAGTTTGGGAGCATGCGGCTGCTCAAGGAAATAGTTCTGTCTTCCCCATCCATACGGGATTTTTTTCAAGACAGCTATTTCATCTTCAGACATCAGAACCGTGTTCTGGGTAGAAGTCATTTGAAGAGAAAAGGAATAAAGGCACATAACAACTGAGTCTATCTCTTTAATCGGGAAAACAAATACCTTTCCATATCTAATAGACTTCTCCTTAAATTTTGACCACACTTGTAGCACCTGGTCAGTCTCTAGCTGCAAGTTATCCTGAGAAGAAAGCATTCTATTTGTACGCATTGTTCCCCACTTTCCCCCAAACAAAATTGGATTTCTATAAATAAGGAGAAAAAAGAGAATTAATGTTCTCTGGGCTACTAGTAATATCTACCATATGTCCCACTTATTCCATAAGGCTGGGTATACAGGAAAATGTTGGTAGAGACTTATTGACTAAGTCCTCCCCACACTCACTTATATTTATAAATTTCTAGTCTGTGATCCTCATGTTTAAACTTTTCATGATGATATTGCTAATTTTATGGATCCCGTGTTAATCAGATCAAGCTGGAGAGGGCTGCTTTCCCCACCAAGCTGAGGCGTTGCGGTGATCCTAGGGAGAAATGGGTATCCCATCCGAGCAACCCACGTGTACTGTCCATAACCCAAAACATTGACCCTACAGGTGGGAGACGAGGATGTAGGAGACAAGGTCCCGCACGGCAGGTGAGTGGGGAAGCCGGTCAGCCTCCTGGGCGTCTCCCAGCACACCATATAACCCGCCATCCAGTCTAGTAACTTCGCTGTTTCACACAGTTTTCCTCTTAATTGTTTGTAGGCACAATGGGCCTTTGCGACTCTAATTATGCTTTTTTATTCAGAGTGAAATGTGACACTTTTTTTCTCATGAAAAGTAGATCCTAGTCTTACCGCGCACATTCACTATTTGCGTTGTCCATTTCTCTTCCACTTAAGTAGATCAGGTTGTTTGGGGGGGGTTTAACCATTTCATTCTGTTTTTCTTCCCTAGTTTATTATTTATGCTTTTATCTTTAGTTCTTTCCATCTTAGTTATTTCACTTTGAGGAATCTATAAAATCAGAAAAAGGAAACTCCATTCAACACAAAGTTAATAGCTACTATATGTCACTATGTTTCCTTCTACTTCGATACTGTTTCATAAACTGTCATTTGAGGAGGTGATGTAATTGGTCACGGCAGTCCTGTATTCTGATCGGCAACACTTAGAAAAGCCAGATAAAATGCAAGCATTGTATTTCAAAGACATTGGAAAGCTCTGGGAGCAATGAGGACTAGGTGGACTGTGTTTTCAGGGGGTGGAAAGGCATTCAGAGGCAACTAAACACCAGCAGTCGCTTTGTTCCCAGGTAGGATGTACCAGTTCCTGGTGCTGGCCAGAGGCTGAGGACCAGAGCCCACCACTGGGGAACAGAAACCCAGCAAAGCTTTATGGCCTCATGGGGCTAAAGTGAACCAAACTGGTGTCATGTGAGGCCTCAAATAGAGGGCCATTGTCCCCATAACATACCTGATGAATTTAAGGCTATGTGGAAAGCTAAGAAAAAGTATTAAAGCTGGGGTGGGGGGAACAGAGCGGGGAGTAGTGGTGGCGGGGGGAGAAGACGACAATAAAAAAAGTTTTAAAAAAACCCCAACCAAAAAAAAGTCTTAAAGCTTCTGGAAGTTAGCAAGAAACTAATTGCAGTCTCCAATTCTTAAAAGCAAAGAGCTACTAAGGGCGGTTAGCAGGAAAACAAAACCAGCAACAGCGAACCCCTGGAAGGAGTAGTAAATTAACCCTGAGTGTCCATAGGTGCTTTTTCCTTGGTGGCTTTCATCAGTCAGGGGCCCCGAGAGAGGCTTGGAATCCAGGCTTGGTTTCTGGCAGAGGCTGCTACAGGCGACAGAAAAGCCACAACTCTTTTGGTGATCACCTGCAGCTGGAGTGTCAAAATGGGGGACTTGAGGCTTTAGCACAAGGTCCTGTAGTTTTGTAACTATATTGAAGGGTGGGTGATGACCCTTCAATATAGCTGCAAAATGTTGAAGCACAAGGTGGAAAAAGGAAGCCACAGATTAACCTTTTCAATCTTTCAGAGTAGAAGACAAATGGATTATAAAGCTATTGTAATTAAGACTATGGTAGAAGAACAGAATAGAGAATGGATGCTAGGGGGAGACTCCTGGGTGTGGTCACCCAGCAAACAACCCTTTCCACTGTCCGCCCAAGATTGTTCCTTAGACTGAGCTTGAAAGGCGTGGTATTCAAGAATCCTAGATGCTTGCTTTGTTTTTTAAATCAAAATTGTTTGTAAGAGAACTACATTAAAATTACCCTTTCTGATAGCATTTTTGGTAAAATCTTCTTTATAATTAAGACATCTTGAGGTCTCTATATTTTTCAGGTGTTTGGATGGGAATATGTTGGTTGGTAACAAGCCATTTCTTTATTCCTCTGTGTTATATGAGGGAGATCAAAAGGAACTGGAGTGTATTTATACAGAATTCATATTTATTCTTCCATGTTTATGCCTCAGTCACCTTCATTGTACTCTCTATTTGCTGCAATACACCTACCGAGACGTTTTTTCCTGCTGCTCCAAAGTGCTTTTAACTCATCGGTTTTGATGCCTTTTCATACTTCTGCTGTTTTTTGTTTCACCTCTTCCACATCAGCAAAACATTTCCCTTTGAGGACTTTTCTCATCTGGGGAAACAAAAAAAAAGGGTCTCTAGGGGTGAGGTTGGGTGAATAGGGAGGGTAGAGTATGGAGGTCATGCAGTTTTTGGTCAAAAACTGCTGAACACTCAGCAGTGTGGGCAGGTGTAGTTATAAATCACCCATCATGAAATGGACAAAAGTGTTGAAAGAGTCTTCAGAAAACATTTTACTAAAGCTGAATGCAGCCTCTCACAACAACACCAGCTGGTACACTGATACAGATGGGTTCCTAGAACACTCACTTAGGGGCAAGTCTATACTACAAGGGGCTAGCCCTCAAGAATATAATGCCAGTTTTTTGGGTCCCCCCGCTCTTGTGTAATCTGGTAGATTTCTCAGTTTTATATTCCAAGAAAAATTTTTTTCTTCAGCATATCATGTCAATTCTTTTAGTGATGTTTTTATTTCAGTTATAAATTTTTTAAAGATTTTATTTATTTATCTTTAGAGAGGGGAGAAGAAGGGAGAGAGGGAGAGAAACATCACATCACATTGATTGTTTGCTTCTCACACACCCCCCTCTCCCCCCTGCTGGGGACCTGGCCCACAACCTAGGCCTGTGCCCTGCCCAGGAACTGAACCAGCAAACTTTGGTCTGAGCTCCACCAACTAGGGCTCTAATGGCTTTTAATGCCTACCTTTAATTTTTCATAACTTCTAATTCTTCCATGATATTATCTCCTCCTCTGGCTCTATGAGAATTTTAGACGTCCAATATTTATTTTAAAGTCTTTTCCAAATACCTCAATCATTTCCATATTGTCAGGAGTAAACAGTCTCTTCTGTAGATTCTCTCAACTTCCTTTCTTGGCGCTAGAATCCTTGTACGCTTTCTTCACGTTTTCCTCTCCCTTCCCGTCTAATACTGAAACGATCAGGTTTTCTTCATTCCTTCTTGTCTCGTGCTCCCTTGGGTTGAAAGTTGTATTTCACATTTTTATTTTCGAGATGGGTAGAGCTAAAATTTTAACATCCGTGATTAATTTTAACTTGTCCAGTAGGGTCATTTCCACGCACATAGCAGATTTGCATCAAATCGAAACTACCTAGGAACACATAAGGCTTACTAGCCACGTTGAAAGCTTTGGTGGTAGCAAACTTTCCCTCACATCCTAAACAACTATAACACTGGGTAACATGCATGAAATAACTATTTTCAGGACAGCACTGTGTCCCTGGAGAGAAAGAAAAGACGCAAATGAGATGAATGAGCATCCTGGGGACATGCTCTGTGCTGAGCACAGGAAGCCGGCCCAAGCGGAGCATGGTTTTGCTGAGTGGAGGGGACAGAAGCTGGAGTACTGGAAGCTGACGCATCTGGCATTTGATGGGCAGAACACAGCAAGATGAAACCACAGATGGAAGGGACTGCAGATCTGCAGAGTGTTCCCTTGAGTACTTTCCTGGGGGCTACGCTGCCCAGGTAGAGTGAGACACCATAGAGACAGGGAAAGAACAATTTTTGTGGACGTACCAGTTGAGTAACTTCTACAGTGCACACAGATCTGGGAGAATGTCAAGCCCCAACCAGCTAGAGTAGGTAGACCAGGTTGATTCTGAATTCTTCAGTCTATTTTTGCTTCACCAATGATGGCCTTTTATAAAGTAGCCTACCTTTGCCTGTTCATATACACCGCTAATAAAATGGTGACAATGGGTGGAACGGCCAACCTCAGATCCATCCGCCTCTGTGACTTCTGTTGCCGTGTGTACATGATGGGCCCCAGACCTTACATGCCTTGTACCAAATTTAACTATCTGTTGGATATCTCTCCTGAGAAGCATCTCGAATGCATGGAACATGTTAAGTCGTGCGAGGATGTATCACATTAACTATAGTGCTATAATAGATAACTTACTAATTATTCCACATGTTTCTGCTTTTGCTCTCTAGCCACACTGGAAAATTTGGCAGTCAAGCATCTGGGTTATACCCTGACCTTGTCACTGCCTGGGTCCCCTTGAGCAATGTTGCATCTTCCTCACTTGTGTGTTGAGGATACACACTTCTCCGATTTGTTTGAGGACCGAGATTTAAGTGCGCTGGTCTGTGTTCAATGCTTTGTGGGCTGTAAAGGATTCGGGAAGGGTAAGGTATTATGTTTCTGCATTTCCAACAGCACCCCCCCAGGCCCCCTGCATTCCCCAGCGCCCATCACAGCACCAGGCACAGAAGGGGTGCTCAGTAACCGTGCAGACCCTGAGGGGTTGTTTATGCACTTCACGCTGAGACTGGAGGAACACTAAGCCAAGAATAAGAGGCCTTGGCCTTTCTTTTTCTTTTTTTTTTTAATTAATCTTACTGTATTTTTTCCATTACCATTTAGTCCCCTTATATCCACCTCCTCCCAGCAATCACCTCCCTGTTGTTTATGAGTCCTTTTTCCTTTTTGCTCAGTCCCTCCACCCCCTAACCTCCCCTGCCCCCAAGCTGTCATCCTGCTCTCCACCTATGAGTCTGTCCCCAGTTTCCTTGTTAGTTCAGTTTGTTCATTAGATTTCACATAAGAGTGAAGTCATATGGTATTCGTCTTTCTCTGACTGGCTCATTTCACTTAGCATAATGTTCTCCAGGTCTAGCCATATTGTCTCAAAGGGTAAAATTTTCTTCTTTTTTGTGGCCGAGTAGTATTCCAATGTGTAAATGTCCCACAGTTGTTTTATCCACTCATCCATTGATGGACACTTGGGCAACTTCCATACCTTGGCGATTGTAAGTAATGCTGCAATGAACACGGATACTTACGTTCTTTTGAATTAGTGTTTTGGGTTCCTTTTGACACCTTACCAGAAGTGGGATCCCTGGGTCAAAAGGCAGATCCATTTTGAATTTTTTTGAGGTAACACCATACTGCTTTCCACTGGCTGCAACAGTCTGCATTCTGACCAACAATGCAAAGGGTCCCCCTTTCTCCATATGCTCACCAGCACTTGTTGTTTATTGGATATATCTCCTCGGGCAAGGGGAACAAAAGAAAAATAAACAAATGGAACTACATCAACCTAAAAAGTTTTTGCACAGCTAAGGACATCATCAACAAAAGACAACCCACAGAATGGGAGAACATATTCACTGACACATCCGATAAGTGGTTCATATCCAAAATCTATAAAGAAGTTATAAAACTCAACATCAAAAAAACAAGCAACGCAATTAAAAAATGGTCAAAGACCTGGCTGGTGTAGCTCAGTGGATTGAGCGCGGGCCTGCAAACTGCACAATTGCGGTTCGATTCCCAGTCAGGTCACATTCCTGGGTTGCAGGCCGGTTCCCTGCAGGCCAACTCCCAGCAGGGGACACACCAGNAGTGGTTCATATCCAAAATCTATAAAGAAGTTATAAAACTCAACATCAAAAAAACAAGCAACGCAATTAAAAAATGGTCAGAGAACCTGAACAGACACTTCTCTAGAGGACATACAGATGGCTGATAGACACATAAGAAGATGCTCAACATTAATAATCATCAGACAAATGCAAATTAAAGCCACAATAAGATACCATCTCACACAAGTCAGAATGGCTACCATCAATAAACCAGCGAGAGCCTGGCTTCACTCTCATCTGCACCAACTTTTTGTGCGAGCTCAGGCAGCCTCCTCAGCTCTCTGGACTTCTCTGGGTTTCTTTTAAACCCAGATGACATCTAAGAAGCTGTTCTGTTCCCATATTGGGTGGTTCTGTTAGCCCTGCTTCACAGGCCTCAAAATGTGATCCCAGTAACTCTGCCACCCCTGCACCCACCGTCACTGCCAGGCCAGTATTCAGCTTTCCCTGTATGTTCTGCTTTCTCCACCATCTCAGGTGAGGCTCTGGGGTGTGATAGTGAATTCTATCACAGGACTCTGCTAGTCCTGGCCTTTTAATCTCTATTGCTTGCTGGGGACAACTGAAGACAGTTGCCTATTTTTTAAAACAATCCACAAGTTTCTTGACCTAGGAAATTGCTTCTCCTGTCAACAGGGAGGGACTGGGACCCGTCTTCCCCAGCCCCACCCACTGAGACGTGAGGTGCTGCCCATTTACATCTTCACACACTAACCCCCTGAGGCTCCTATTTGGCTCTATTCAGTCTTGGCTGTGTCCACCCAGATGGCCGGTGACCAACTTTCTGTCTGACTTCTATTTGTGCTCAAGGTGGAAATGAGGGTCCCACAGGCAAAGCCTCTTTTGCTTCTGGGGCTGTTTCCAAAAATAAAGTTACTGTAATACTCCAAAACACCAGACACAGGACAGAGCTGTCACAGTTGTTCAGTGGCCTTTCACCTCCTAGTGGCCAGCAGCCAACCGACCGCAGGGACCCTGGTGGCTGTGTGGTGAAATGTGGTCCCCAGGGTCCTCCTCCTGACATTTTTAGGCTCACCATAAAGCACACCGTCCAGGATGCCACCTCTCTGGCCCCTCTCAGGGCTTTCCGAGGGCACTGGTGACTTACAGGTGGCCCCTGAACTTTCCTCTCACAACTGTTGTTTGTTAGCAGTTCTGCTTTGGAACTGTTCCCGTCAGCTTCAAAAGTATTCTCCTCTGCTCTGTTTTTTAAATTCAGAAGCTATAAAAATTTGCAAAACATTTTTTTCTATTTCGAGGCCAAACTAGTTAATTTTATACATGTAATTTCCCCTCTCCTATCTCGATCCCTTCTGTCTCTCCCATTTCTTCCTCTTCTCCCTCTCTCAAATGCTACTCACAGATCAGAAATTCTTCAAAAAAAGAAATGGAAACAGAGCTAACAAAGCTGAGAAAACAAAAAAAAAAAGAGTACTGCCTTTAGACTTGGCCCTAAGACGCCAGCCTCCCAAGAAGCCCAGGTTCTTGGCTGCTAAGTGTCTCGCATTGACATTGACCCAGGTGTGTCTGCCCCCAAGCTCAGGGCCCCACAATCATTTAAACCTGGCAGCAGCCTCAGCCCTCTTTTTCACGAGCAGAAACAGAATTCTCTTTGGGGATCTAGACTAGGAGTCTGAAACACATACAGTTATGATGTCAACGGCAGGCTAGAGATGGTGTGGGGATGAGGGGGTGGGGCTGGCAGGTGGGCAGAGAGAGGGAAATTAACTGGCTGGAATGCACCAGAATTAGCTGAGCGAGGGCCTGTGTGGCTGACAGGCTGCAGTTGTGGAAAGAAAGAGATGGTGAAGAGTTCAGCCTCGTGCGGGCCCTCCCGGCAGGCACCACAGTCCACCCTGCTGGGTCACGGGGTGCTTTTGTGCGTTGCTCTTCATTATGAGAAAATTGTAACCAGAGGGGGGGTCCTTCTGGAGAAAAGGTTAGATCTGTGTTTCTGTGTGTCTCCTAAGCTAGACAGAGGGCATGTGCTCAGGCACTAGGATATGGCATTCTGTCACTCCTTGGAGAGTTTTTCTAATAAAAGTTAGAGTTTTCACGATAACCTTGCTTTATTCTAAAAGTCAGAGACTAAGGCCTGTACTAATGAGCTCATGGGCAGCTGTTCCTCCCCCTGCCTGAACCTGACTCATAGATTTGTTTTGTTGTTGTTTTAACATATATCTCCTTGCTAAGAAATCTTGAAAACATTTCTAAATTAAGTTAGAAACTTCACTTCACAAAACTAACTTCAAATGAAGTAAAAAACCTACCTGGCCAGTAACATTGCAAACAACATGAGAAGCTGTTAACACACTATACCACCCAAAAGGAAACGACCAGAGGCTAAGAGGTTTTTCTAGCAAATTCTATCAAGTGTTAAGAAAACAGATTTTTTTTTACATACTGCCTAAACTGTTCCAAAGAATAAAAATAAAGTTCCTAATACATTTTAAAACCAGAAAATCTTGATACTAAAATACAAAATGGGTAAAAAAAAAAGCCCCACTATAGATCAATTTTACTTGTGAATATAGACTCCCAAATACCAAATGTAATATCAGGTAATTAAATTCAGCCACATGTTAAAAGGACTACACACCACCACCAAGTTGATTTTCTTCCAGAAATGAATGGGCGTTTACACATAAGAAATTAATTGATATAATACAATTTATTATTACATTTTTAAAAAGCCATGCGACCATTTCTTGAGGTGTTGAAAAGGCATTTATCAAATATATATTTTTATAAAAATAAATTAATGTTGTAGAAAACTGAATGGCAGAATGTTTCCTTAGCATCATACGAAAATCTGAAAACAACAAAGGGAATGACTATATTTTACAACGAAAGCTAAAACAATACTTTCTAAATGCATAATCACCACTCATTTAATTACTAAGGCTTTTAAATTCTAGCTACATAGTGATTCATTTTTCTATAATCATGTGCCTTCTCTGTTCTCTATCAATATTTTTGTTATTATTGTCTCTTTCCTCTTTCATGAAAACCCTGTTTGAGTTAAAATTGATATTATTGCCTTAAATGTAAAGATTAATTTGGGGAGAGAATGGAAATATTTATAATATTATCTTCCCGTGAATGAAGTTACTATATTTTCACATTTAGTCAGATATTTATCTCTTTTAAGAAGCTTTGTAATTGTCCCCATCAGTTTCTTAAACATGTAGATTTATTCCTGAATTAAGAGCTTTGTAGTTTGGTTGCTACTTTAAATGGGATGTTTTTATTTCCTGTTGCATTTTTATTAGACATTGCTAATTTATGAGACTGCATTAGTGTGCTCTGGTTGCCATGACTAAATACCGCAGACTGGTGGCTGAAGCAACAGAAATTTACGTCCTCACAGTTCTGGAGCCTAGAGGTCTGAGTGAGATCAAAGCATTGGTTTCTTCTGAGGCCTGTCTCCTGGGCTGGCAGATAGCTGTCTCCTTACTGCATTCTCACGTGGTCTTTGCTCTGTGCGCATATCCCCAGAGTCTCTTTGCATGTGTCCTAATTTCCTCATCTTCCTAAAACACCTGTCACAATGGAGTAGGCCTGTTTTAACGACCTCATGTTAACTTGATTACCTCTTTAAAGGCCCTGTCTTCGAATAGTCATGGTCTAGGCCACTGGAAGGTTAGGACTCCAATGTATGAATTTGGGGGGAACACGATTCAACTACAGCAGTGTTTTCTAGAATAGGGGAGAAGCTATGCATCTAATGACTGGAATGCAAATATGAGGTCAGTTCACAATGAGGGCCATTATTTACTTCTGTACGTTAACCTTGCTTTAAAATTAATAGTTTATATTTCTATTAGTACTTTAAAATGGACCATCACGTTGTCTGAAAATAACATTTTTTCTCTTCCTTTCCTCTTATTATTACTTATACAAATTGTTTTTTCTAGCCTTATTGCTTTGGCTACAGTTTTCCAGGCAATAATGACTAGAACCCGTGAATTCGATCATGCTGATCTTTTCCTTTGACTTTAATAAGGGCACTCCCAAGGTCACAGTCAATGTATTCATTGTGGTTTGGAATAGATAGTATTTATCAAAACAAGGCCATGACTAACTTTTTCTAGTGCAACCAGCTTATGGAACAGGCTGGGTTTAGCACTACACAGGCAGAAATGAATTTCACTGTGTTCTCCTCTCCTAGCTCTTGATTGATTTAGCTCTGTTGAATTGTTCTTTCCTACCTGGGATGAAATCATGTCAGAATCCCTAGTTTTGCCAGTTGTCTCAGGTAATAAAACGTTCTCCAGCTACCTTAAGGTTATAAATAGTCAAGTCCAGTTTAATATTAAAACTCCAGACTTTAATCCAATGTAAAACTCCCTGGCTCCACATGGGCCCACGTCAGGCTGCACAAACTGCAGTGAGAGAAAGGGGCGTAGCGGCTCCCTCATTATTTCTTCACTGCTGCTTTTCTCCAGCTCACTAGCTGGTGTGGTGGTCGTTCCAGGACTGGTCTAGGGCGTAAGGAAGAAGTGGTAATGTCAGGCAATATCTTCCCTGACTGTATGAAGGAAACTAAATGCTAGAAATCCCATCACCCCCCTCAAAGAGCCACAGAAGCATTCCAAGGAAGGAAAGTCAGCTTTTCAAAGTCTCCCACACAGAGATCAGCAGTGACCAATCAATGGGCACGATGGGTTTTTTCCAAGTGGCTCTTCCAAAGGTCCTCTCCCTTGATTTGTGGGGGAGATGAGTACCTTCGGCCCTCCCCATTTGCGTACATGTGAGATTGCCCAGCAGAGCTCTGACGTTTAGCCTTCTGGGTGAAATCGCAAAGGCCTTCTAGGTCACTCTGAGATGGGGGATGCTAGTGTTGACACCAGAGGAATTGGACTTGCCCCTTTCCGAGGCCTTCACGAGTGCTCAGTTGAGCAACTTGTTCCAGAATGTGAAGTATTCAAGGCTTTGTTCCAAGCCAGTGATTTTTAATCTTTTTCATTTCATGGCAGACATAAAATAATCATTAAAATTTTGTGGAATATGAGAAAAAATATTTTTTCCTGATCTAACAAAAATAGGTATCATTTTGATTAATTTATAAAATAACAATAATAATAATTTCCTCCCAATTTTGCTCCAAAGTGACCTTGTAAAAAATCAGGTGCCCAGTGCTTGTATATAAGGATTTCTGGTACCAAGAATTAACCAATCAGACACAACATTATTATGCGATGTGACCAGTAAGATGCAACTCTATTATATGACCAATATATTTATGGTTTAAGACAGGGCATTCACACTGGACAGCTACTGTTGTGTTGGCTGTTGTCATTGTTTTTATTTGACAATATAAGGGAAAGAGGTCAGTGTCCCAGACTGCATAGCGAGGTACTGCAGGTTTTAAAATACCAGTTGGAAATCGCTGTTCAAAGCATTTAGAACTTTAACCCCGATCTAAAGACAACAGGAAAGATCTGTTCTCACATTGTTAGACCAGCTTTTCCTGTCTAATGTGAATAAATGTTGAACTTTATCAGATGACATATCTGATGGAGATGATCATGTAATTTTTTTCTTTAATCCCTTAATGGGATCATTGATAGGGGTAGATTTTCTAAAGCTGAACCATCCATATATTCCTAGGAAAAACTCTACTTGTTCATGATGTATTATTTTTGCTCATTGCTAATACTGGATTCAGGACCATTACATTCATATTCATAAGTTAGATCCATCTAAAATTTAATTTGCATGTGCTGTTCTTGTCAGGTTTTTGTGTCATGGTCTTTTGTTAAGCTAGCCCCACTCAACACAGATCTTGAGGAAATCGCCTTCTTTTTCTCTAACATGAAATAATCTGTATGACATAGTAATTATTTCTTTTAATATTTGGTGGTCTCACTTATAAAATAGCCTCACCTGACATCTTTCAGGAAGAGAGATTTCTACTACTGATTCAATTCATTTAGTAGTTATTGGTCTATGTTTATTTATGTCTTTCGTAAATTATTATCATTATTATTATTATTTGGGTGAAAAGCTTGAGCAAGACATTCTTTTTTAAAAGAATATATTTTATTGATTATGCCATCATAGTTGTCCCATTCCCCCCTTCACTCCCCTCCACCCTGCACACCCCTCCCCCACGATTCCCCGCCTTTCGTTCATGTCCATGTGTCACAAGTTCTTTAGATTCTATATTTCCCCCACTATTCTCGCTCTCCCCCTGTCTATTTTCTACCTACCGACTATGCTACTTATTCTCTGTACCTTCTCTCCCTTCTCCTCTCACTCCCGTTGCTAACTCTCCATGTGATCTCCATTTCTATGGTTCTGCTCCTGATCTAGCTGTCCACTTAGTTTGCTTTTCTTTTAGGTGTGGTTGTTAATAACTGTGAGTTTGCTGTCCTTTCACTGTTCATATTTTTTGTCTTCTTTTTCTTAGATAAGTCCCTTTAACACTTCATATAATAAGGGCTTGGTGATGACGAACTCATTTATTTTGACCTTATCTGAGAAGCACTTTATCTGCCCTTCCATTCTAAATGAATGCTTTGCTGGATAGAGCAATCTTGGCTGTAGGTCTTTGGATTTCATGACTTGGAATACTTCTTTCCAGCCCCTTCTTGCCTGTAAGGTCTCTTTTGAGAAATCAGCTGACAGTCTGATGGGCACTCCTTTGTAGGTGACTGTCCCCTATCTCTTGCTGCTTCTAGGATTCTCTCCTTCATTTTGATCTTGGCTAATGTAATTATGATTTGCCTTGGTGTGTCCTTCTTGGGTTCAACTTCTTTGGGACTCTGAACTTCCTGGATTTCCTGGAAGTCTATTTCCTTTGCCAGACTGGGGAAGTTCTCCTTTATTATTTGTTCAAATAAGTTTTCCACTCATGGCCATTCCTCTTCCCCTTCTGGTACCCCTATAATTTGAATGTTGAAACATTTAAAGATGTCCTGGAGGTTCCCTAAGCCTCTCCTCGTTTTTTTGAATTCTTGTTTCTTCCTTCTTCCCTGTTTGGTTGTTCCGTTCTTCCTTCTGGTCCACTCCCTTGATTTGAGTCCCACTTTCCTTTTCATCATTCTTGGTTTCCTGTGCATTCCTCTTCATTTCAATCAGTTTAGCCTTCATATGTTTCTCTAATTTGTGACTAAAATCAACCAGTTCTGTGAGCATCCTGATCACCAGTGTTTTGAACTGTGCACCTGAAAGGATGCCTATTTCCTGGTCACTTAGAATTATAGGCTCTGGGGCTTTGAGCTGTTCTTGAGTCATAATGTTTGGTCTGTTGGCACCTGTTATGTATGAGGGGCGGAGCCCTAGGTGTTCACCAGGGCCATGCGACCCAGTCGCTGGATTGTGACGCTGTACGTGGGGGCAGGGTCAGAGAGGGGAAAAATGGCGCTTTACTCCATTCTGCTCTCTCTCAGATTTCTGTTCCCTCTGCCGCTTCCCACAAGAAAATTGGGGCCCTCTGGTGCTGGTTCCCGGGTGTGTGGGCCCGTGTACTCTCCAGGACCCTGTGGGTCTCTCCAACAAACTCTCTGTGAGCCTGGAAGCCTCTCCTGGCCCCTTGACCCCGAGAAAGTCTTTCCACTTGGTGCTTTCAGGCTCTAACTCCTGTGGCTGGGGCCCTAGCCTGACTGGTCTGTCTCACTGTTCGCTCCTTCGCTTGGTTTATTTGCATGCGAATGTGTGGCCGTGGTCAGCCAACTGCCCTTCGCCCTCACTGGGTCCGCCTGTCGCTACCCCACGCCTGGGATCCACCAACCGCCTCTGCCCCTGCTCCTGGGTCCATTGGACCGAACGATGTTTCCAGCTGGACCCCGCTCCACCGCTGACTCTGTCCCTCTTACCTGTCTGGCTGAGTGGTTCGCTGTTGTCAGACTTCCGTACAGTTCAATTTTCACTGTTTTGGCTGCGTTTTTGTTACTAAAACTTCGCTGTCTTTAAACTTAGTTGTGGGAGGGGGCACAGTGTTTCCACCTAGGCCTCCATCTTGGCCGGAAGTCCATAAATTATTTTTACTTATATCTTTAAGCAGGTCATCCGTTTCACCTAAAATTTTAAATTAGTGATATAGATTTAGTCCTAGAAATTTGTTAAGATTACATATGTCTCCCCTGAATCTATGGGAATGTCTGACTTTTGTTCTTAATTTTCTCTCTCTTTTTCTCTCTCTTTTGTCCTTATTCCTTTTTGTTAGAAATATTCTATCTTTATAACTTTAAATGTGAAAGCATTTTCTCTTGTTGATCCTTTCTATAATACAAAATTTGCTTTCTATTTGTTAAATTCTCTGTAATTGCAATATTTCTTTATTTATAGTTTAAGCTCTCTGTTCTTTTTATAGCTTCCATTTTTGAGTACCTGTAATTTTTATTTTCTTGTGTATTAATAAAGCATTTGAATGCATAAATTTCCCTCTAGGTACATCTATATTTCAACCACAATTTTCAATGTCATTTAATTATTTAGTTCTAAATATTTTATTATTTACACCATTATTTTCCCCTCAAACCCATGAATTATTTAGCGGTGTGTCTTTTTTTTCACTTTAATGTATATAAATTTTAAAATTATCTTTTAAGTATCAGCTTCAAACTTAACAGAATTTTTAAATAAGAGAATATGATCATTTATAGTCGAAAAAATTTATAGTATTTTGAGTCTCTTTGGCTCAATATGTGGTCAGTCTTTAGAAATGTTTTGAGCGTGCATAAAGATAATGTCTATTTTTTATTTGTTGGTGTTCAGGATTCTACATGTATCTATCAGATCAAATTTTTAGTTTTATTGTTCACATTTTGTGTTCTCACTAATTTTGTATCCAATTGGTTTGCGTGGGTCTGAAAAGAGTTTATTAAAATCAGCCATGTTGAATAGTTTGGACACTCCCCTTCCTTCTAAAAGTCACCAAGTCACCAAATGTTGTTGATTCTACTTTCTCATTGTCCTTCACAAGCATCCATGCACCTCCCTTCTTACTGCAAAACCTTTAGTCTGAGCTTCCCTCATTCTTTGCCCATATTTATGCTACTGCCTAATTTCATATCTCTGTTTTTAACTCTTACCACCCAAGTACCCACTGTTTACCCAGAGCCCAGGTGATTTTATTTAACCTCTTATTACAAAAAAATTAAACATGTAGAAAATCAGACAGAAAAAAATAAAATAAAACCATATATACAATATGGTTTTACAATATACAAACCATACAATATACAATATACAAACCATATATACATATATACAATATTTGGTTGTATATATGCGAGTTTGAAATGGTTCAGAAAAAAATTATAGGCATCATGCCATTTTGTCTCTTAGTACATTAGTGCACATCTCAAAAAACAAAACTAAACTAAACAAAGGCATACTTCTGTGTAGCCATGACACTATTTCTATACCTAAAAAAGTTGTGAATAATGCCCAAATGTAATTTAGTAACTGGTGTGTAGTAAAATTTCCCATATGGTTTCCAAAATTTCTTTTATAGCTGTCTCTTAGGAAGCCAGGAATGCATCAAGGATCATACTTTGCATTTGATTGTTATATCTCCTAACATTTTTTCATCTTGCATGCCCCCCCATCCCTCCACCGTCACCTCCCCACAACTTATACCTTTCTTTGTGATGTTGAATTTCTAAAGCAAATTGGCCAGTTTGTGAAGTGTAATGTCCCAGATTCTAGATTTATGTGTTTCCTCATGATGATTAGAGGATAGTTTTTTAATGCAAATTTGATGTGTGACACTCCTGCCCCAGTGGTTGGTTCCCAATTGCTCTTATGAGAAAGTCCACACAATTTGGTAAAGTTTGCAGAACCCACAGTGACCTGGCTCTTCCTCTCTCTCCCATGCTTCCTGCTTCCTTCTCTCTCTCTCTCTCTCTCTCTCTCTCTGCAAATGCCCAGGCACCGAATGCACATCATTTCTCTGTCTAGGAAATGCTTACCCCACTTTGCCTGCTTGGATCCTATTCATACTCAGTTGCCCCAAAATATTGCTTCTTCAGACAAACCGTAATCTAGACTGGGATACACCTCCCTTTTCACCCGTGCATGTTCTCCTGGCACTTCCTACAGTTTCATTTACTTATTGGCTACTAATGACTTCATGTCTGCCTCCCTCACTGGACTGCACACCCCATGAGACCCAGAGTCATTACTGTCTTGTTGCCTTTGTACCCACATCTATCACTGAGCCTCACTCTTAACAGCCAATCAGAGACCAGAGCAAGTTTCTTACTATCTCTGTACCTAAATTACTTTACTTGTTAAATGTGAATAATAATCATAATATTCATCTTACAGGCTTTTAAGCGAGTAAGAGAAGCCCAGATAAGTCTTTCACATAACACCTGGTAGACAGAAAGAGGCCAGGAATAGGAATTCATGGTAATGAATTTAGTAATTCTGAAAAAAAGTGCCACTTTTCAGAATTACTAGAGGTTGGGTATGTAAATATTTGCCATTTGTACATTTAAAAAGTTGTAGTTTAATAGAACGTTTACATTCTCTTACTCGAAATTGCCATTCAACTAAAATGGGTATTTTGATGTCTCTTGGACATCACATGACCAGTGTTTTGGAAGAAACCCCTGTAATTTGTGCCGAGAATCAGATAGAGACAAGGGAGTAGGAAAGGGTTCTCTGTTTCACAATTTAACTAATTGGTGTGTTTATGTGACTGCCAGAAGCATTGCATTCATGGCAATTCATCAATGATTATATTTATTGATTATTTTGGCATGTAGTTGACTTATCTTTTGAAGAAAAAGAATGCATTTCAAACTTCATTTCCCACTGTGTCAAAATCCCTTAAACCTGGGCACACAGGGACAAATCATCGACTTTGGAGGAGAGACATGCTCTGTTGTACACAACTGCGTCCCTCGATGGCTGCCCTCTCCTCTGATCGGGCAATTTTGTAGGTAGCCCCATGCCTCTGTTGCTTAGCACAAGGCTGCAGAATCCCAAACACATGGAACAGTTAAAAACCAACTCCCATGAATGATTTCATTGCCTCAACTCCATTTGTAATGTAAATCCTTCAGAGGTGCTTTCTAGTCTTAGAAGAACAGTCACAAGCTGGTGGGTGCGTCACCTTCGCAATCAGCACCCCTTTTAGTTCCTAATGTGGAACATATGGTGGTTGAAGAGGTTACAGTGTTACAGAAATGTCATTACTGAATTTCTCGATGTTCGCATGTATCATCTGTCACGTAATTGTTTGTTTTACAGCCCGTACCTATAATGGGCTAAGTGGGGACTATTTATATCAGTTAACAATGAGTGCCTTTAATTAGTATTTCATGCAACTGGAACATGTTAAGAAAGCTGACACAAAGCTGGCCGGGCTGGGAGATTCCATGTGAATTTCATTACGAAATTGCTAGGATATTACAGTTGTACAGGTACCAAGGTTTCTTCAGCTGCCACAAATGCTGTGAGTTCAACACATGTGAAAATGACAAATCATCACTTTGGGTCTCACTCAGCTGATGGACATGTGGAACTTGCCCACTTGGTACCCAAACCCCAATTTCCTCACGTTGGCTCTTCCGGGGCCCCACGGAGGCATGCAGAAACACATCACAGGGCCCGTGCAAACCTCAGAGAAGAATGCCGGGAAAAAAGAGACAATAGGCAGAGTCTTTGTGGTCCAAGCACTTAATGCTCAGTGAGAACTTGGCAGTTGGATAAAGTATTTTTCTTAACTGGTGCAAATGGTTTCATTTTTCCTGTTCTCATTGTGAGACACTTTTATGGATTCAAAGACTCCTCCTCAAAATCCCAGATGCACTAAAGCAAGGCTGGGTTTAGTAGACAATGAAGACAATTGTTACATGTCTAGACCTATAAGAAAGTGTCTCCAATCCGATATATTGCAGAAGATAGCCGTGTCAGCAAAGCATCCTCTAATTCCTTTGAAAAGGGATCCCCACCTTCGACGACAATAGAGAATGGCAGGCCACTCTAAACAAACTCTGGGCGACTGTTCGGCATGTGCCCCCTCCCCCTCTTAGGACTTTGTGAGGTATGCACAGTATATTCAATCTGTCATCTTGGTTTACAGAATCAGACAACATTTTCACGTGTTGATCTCAACTTCTGAAAGAACGCTAATTGTTTTGTCAAACGAAAATGAACAGTGAAGTTTTATACATTTCCTGGTGATTTATGACTCGGTGGAGGAACAATCCTGTTGTTTGACGGTGTGGGCAGTGTTGCTCACAGAAGTCAGGGACGGGCTCTAAGACCTTTCCCGTGAAATCTTTTAAGTGCTGTTCAGTGACAATTTGTGGGAGCTCTGGTGGGCAGATCTTTCCATCAGAGGCTGCTCACGCAGGCCGGAGTGAGCCTGCTTGGTAAATACATCCAGACCCCGAACTACCTCTTCCCACCCCCAGAAATCCTGGAATCTGGACCGCTGCAAATAAGCTGGCGGGTCTCTGCTCCTTGGTACCTGTGTTGACCCAGGAGCATGTAGAAGAGGGCAGAGGTTGCTAGCAAGCATGCTTTACCCCTGCCTGACAACAAACTTCAGGGGCTTTATTCCTAGGTGTCCTCTAGAGATTCCTGGGACAGTGAGGGGCAAGCATCTGATGTGAGTGTTCTTACCATGTCTTTTGTCACAACGGTCTCTCTGTGAGTATCTTGCTGTGGATTTTATTCGTTCCCAGAGGAAACCATCACCTTCTCTGTCTGTATCAATAGCTGGATGTCTGCATCTAAGTGTACCTGCTTCCACACTGGCCAGCTGGACCCCATCTGCACGGGCAGAGTCCCAACTGAGCCCTGACTTTAGGCCACATGTTCACTCAGAGTCTTTTTAGGTCTCAGGATTTTAAGTGCATTTCATAGAAGCAACAGAGAATTGACTGCGAGGTTCTAATACAATCAGCAACTACCTTTTTCTTTCAGAAGTCTTGTCCGAATTGTATATGCAGTTACTTTTGAGTGATGGTTATCACCTTTCAGTGTTCTGCGTGTATATGTGGCATGATCCTTACATCTCTCTTTTTACATAAGTGCTATCCATAGTAACAATTAAAATTTTCATTTCAGTCAAAGTCATATATGAATATCATCTTCTTTATTTGGGTATTTTTCTAGTATCGTTAGCTTGGATTCTTGAACACAAATGCCTTCATTATTTCCTCCATTGAGTCACATGAAAAAGTTAGTTGATTATGAAGTCCTGCTAAGGGGATGTATGGCATCTTGTTGCCTCCAAGTCAAACTACAGAATAGAACACGCAAGATAAAAATAAAACATTTCACATTATAGAGTTTGTCCAAAGCCTGTACTGAGCTCTGGGGGGCCCTGCTGAGGTCGCTTTAAGTTTCCTGCAGCCCGTCAGAGCTGCCCCCCCCGCCCCCCGCCCAGCATTAGTGTATCCCCAGTGGAAACAAGCCTGGGGCTGTGGCCTGCACGGGATGTCTGAGTTGTATCGAGTTTCTGGTGACATCCAAATGACACCACGGCCACACTTGCTGATTGGGTGTAGGCCAAACAATCCAGTGAAGGAAAAGGGACAGACAGTACCACCTGCGAGCTGGTCGCTCTTGTTCTGAGAAGGAGAGATTTCATTGGACAACTTAATTTTATCAGATGAGGATAGGTGATGGCTGCAGCAATGAGGGTGCATCCAGGAAACAGGCTCAACTGGTTGGTGTAGGGGAGATAAAAAAGGAGACGAAATAACCAGTGAGGGTGGTGGGTCCGGATGGAGAGTGAGGCATACTAGGAATTAGCTCGGCTGCTACAGGGATAGGGTCTTCTGACTTATTGAGCCCGTTGTACCAGGCTACCACCTGCGATGCACGCTGGCCCAAACCAATGAGAAAATTTGTCAGGGCATTTTGTTGGGAAATCTTAGGCAAACTAAAGATTCGTGGTGCCATGAAAAGGTCCTCATAAATATTCGCTTCATTGAATTTTACTCCATTACAAAGTTCTAGCCAAATAAAATATTCTAGGCAAATGCTGATCAAGACAGAAAGTTATATCTTAAAAGAATTTAAAACAACTATGGTGGCACACAGAATAACAGAGCATTTTCCACCTAATATTTCTTCTATATTAATAAAGTTTCAGGGCCTTTAACTCTGAAGTCTTTAAGAGTTAGATAATGAGAAAGTTTCTCTAATATGTAAGTCAAGAAAGGATTAGCTGATGGGTCTCTTCAAAGTCTCTTATTGAATAGAAAAATTGAACCAGGAGGAGTTTAAGTGCTATGAAGACAAAACCACTCTAACTTCTTTCTTTTGCTTGTGTTTGTAAATGTGTACACCCATCAACTGGATCGAATTGGAAGGAAGACAGTGTTGTAGATACCAATAAAACTCTTTGCCAAACATAGTCACTAGAAATACGGTAGCTTGTAAACTAAATATGCTTAAAGTAGCAGGAAACTGTGATAACTAATGTATTATATGAGATTGGATGATTAAATCTAACTGTGTGGATTCAATTATAATTGCAGATGTAGGAGCCGGTACATTGGCAGGCAGACTTGCCAAGCTCAGCCTGCAAAAGAAAGCAACAGAATCTGGGGCCAGACTCTGAAAAGCATCTCTCTCTGATAGCATGCTACCCTGGGAGAGTAGTTACTGGGAGGTGGACAGGGGCTAGGACAGGCTAGAATGTGACTGAACGTGATGATTCGATGATTCTTGTGTAATTCAAAGAGTGCATAACTAACACTTGACATACCAGATAGAGCCATGTCAGGGAGGCAGTGCCCTGCAACTTCGCGGTCACTGTGCTGACCTAAGACAGCAGACCCCCCCCACTGTCTCTGCCACTCTGTTGGAATAATTCATGACACTCCTGGGGGCAGGACATGGGGGTGAGGGGGATTGATGGTGTGCCTGTGGTGGCAAATGACTTTTCTATATTGTGTTCCCTTGTTTGGCTAGTAAAGCCAGGGAGCAGTTTGGGTTACCAAGACATAGATTTATTTGTTTGATAGCCAAGAATGCTTACATAAGTTAAATGGCATTTTAATGTAGCACCATCAAAATGCATCTTGTTGTGGGTTTTTTTTTTTGCCATTGAAGTGCAAGTAGACCACAGCCGACAAATATTGAGTGCTTACTGTGTGCCAGGCACTGACTTAAACATGCTATATTTTCAGCTCATTTATCAGATTTATTGATAAAGAAAATGATTTGAAAACTAACTTCTGCAAGGTCACCCAGCTAGTCAGCCAGAGTCAGGGCTAAAGTCTCGATCATCAGACTCTGGTCTGAGTTCTTCACACGGTAGCTTCCCAGGAGACACGCAAACGCACTTCACCTAGATATTCTGACAACCAGGAAGTTACAGGAAAAAAACCCTGATGAGTGGGGTGAACAGAATAATGGCCTCCACAGATGTCCACATTCTAATTCTCACAACCTGTGAATGTGCTTTCTTTCATGAGGAAGGGACTTTGCAGATGTGATTCAATTCAGGGCCTTGATAGGAGGCGATTATGCTGGACGATCAGGGTGGGTCTGATGTAATCACAAGGATTCTCATAACGGAGGCAGAAGCATCAGTCAGAACAAGGGGATGTGATAGCGGAGGGGCTACTAACCAAGGAGGGTAAGTGGCCTCTAGGCTCTGGAATAGCGAAGGAAGCACGTTTTCTCCAAGAACCTCTGGAACAGGGGTGTCCACCCCACGGCCCGCAGGCTGCGTGCGGCCCAGGACAGTGAGAGCTAGGAAAGCGGCCCCACACAAAATCGTAAGTTTACTTAAAACATCACTTCGTTTTTTCACTAAGTTTTATAGTAAGTTTTATTACTCAGATACATACATTTTCTATATTAGTGATCACAAACTTAGGATCTGCTCGATGATTTTAAAAAGCTTATTGTGAGGGCCGCTGCATAATTAGGGTTATTATATGAGGACTCTTTTTGCTTATCTGAGGTGGCAGATGTCACAAAAATTATGCACAGACCTTTTTTTTTGCTTATCAGTTTTTGTTTGTATTTGTGTATTTAATGTGTGGCTCAGAGGCTCCGAAAGGTTGGACACCCCTGTACTAGAAGGAATGCAGCCCTACCGAAACCTTGATCTTAACCCAAGGGGACCCACGCTGGGTTTTTAACCTGCATAGAGAACACAGGACTAAATGTGTGTGGCTTTAAACTTCGGAGTTTGTGGCAGTTACACAAGGAAGAGGAAGTAACACAGAAAACTTTACCAAAATTAAAACATAAATGCCTCCATAGAAAAAAAGTCCAGGCCAAATTTATGCCAATGGCATTTTAACAGTGATACACGGAAAAAACATTCTCGGACTTCACACGCTTTGAGAAGCAGGTCCGAGAGCTTACAGTCAGAAAAGATCCCAGCTCACCATCACCGCATGCGCCTTCCTCTAGGTTGCAGGTTGCAGGGATTTATCTGAGCAGAACAGATAAGCCACTGTGGAGCCTGTGAATGCTGTCCTGTGCCCTGACCTGAAACTGTGTGGCTGACTCAGCTCCTTGTCCCAGACGAATGCAGTGATGGTGAGTGTCAGCCCGTGGTGCAGTGGGGGCGAACTCTGAGATCTTAGCACTTCGTGCTCTGAGATGCTCTAAGGCACAGGCGGCAAACACAGGGCCTGTGGGCTGAATCCAGCCCCCCACCTTGTTTTATCTGACCCTCCCACCTTGTTTTATTCGACCCCCCTCCTTGTTTCTACCCAGCAGCTGCACCAAGCTCCTTGTGCCTAGTGAAGGAGTAGCTGTTACATTTATACAGGCCTAAAATTATACTCAGCCCTTTGAAGGCAACCACGAGGCTGATGTGGCCCTGGGTGAAAATGAGTTTGACACCCCTGCTCTAAGGAAATCAATAAATTTCACACATGCAAGTAATAATCATCCAGAAGATATAATGAGCAAGAAAACCCATTTATAATAGCAACAAAATATAAAATACCTAGGAATAAACTTACGGAGAAGTGTTTAAACCCTATATAAAAAAAACTCTAGTCATCCCTGAAAGATACAAAAGTAGACTTGAATGAATGAAAAGATGCTGCTTCTTTTTGCTTAGGGCATCGCAACAGCGTCAGGATGTAAGGTCTCCCTCAACGAATTCACGAAGTTGGTGCAATCCCAGTAAGCCTTCTCTAGACCCGGGCAAGCTGAAGATACCAGAGCTTGTGTGGGAAAGGAGACATGCAAGAATGACAAGGGAAGCAGAGAAAAGAAGACTTGTGAGAGGGACTAACCCTCCAGGTATTTCTATGTGTTCCAGGACCTTGGTAATTTAAACGGTATGGTAAAGGTGTGTGAATACACAGAAGAACCAGTGGCAAGACTAGGAAGTCAGCAATAGATGGGACTGCATACATTAGCCTAGAAAATGATGGGGGTGATCCCTGGGTCACTGGGGCAAAGGTGAGCACTTTACATCACGATGCTGGGAAAACTGGAGAATCATGTGTAGAAAGATTAAAAAACTGGGTCCATATTTCACAACGGGCACAGGAGTACATGTAAGTTTTTAAAAAGCGAAGCTGTACAAGTACCGACAAAACCGGGGGAGAATATGAAATAAATGAACAACATTTTCATGACTAAGGCGCAATAAAGTGTTTGTGTTAAGAAGCAAACAAACAAACAATAACTGTGGGAGAATTCCTTTAGGCCGTGGCCAGAGGGTTTCTATGTGTTTACCTTTACTTTTCATATTTGTTATGTGTTTTCATCCTTCTCGCATGCAATACACATTTTGATTTCATTTCTGTGACCCAGTCTATCAAATGTTTAAAAGTTTTTTGTTTACGTGAATTCATAGCATTAATATGACATAACATACATACATATGTACATAATTTTTCCACCTTATGGTTTCAGTATTTAACGCTTCCTTGAAGCCTGTATGTAAGCTGGCTACAGCCTAGGTTCCACCATTCTGTGGTCTCCTTTGCGAACAGTGTGACTACCAATCGGCAGACTCAGTAGTCGCTTACTCCCTTGAGTTGTTTCCTTATTGGGAAGGACTTCAGTATTCCCTCTCTTTCATTGCTGAACTTTTTACTTTAGAGACTCTAGTCCTCTTCGGGCTACCTTGTATCACCCCTTTTCTCTGCTTTCCTAACCTTATCCTTCCCCACTTCATAGTCAGTGAGATTATTTTAAACGTTTCTTCAGTGCCAGTAATTCAGTTTAATCAGTTGCCATCTGTTTCTAATTCATTTATATTTTCTGTGATACAGAAAATACAGTTAACTAATGTTCAGTGGTGCTTTGGTTCTTGGTTTGCTTTCTTGACTCCACCAACTTCATCTTACTCTGGCATTTGAGCGTCTCATCTCTAAGATCATCTCAACTGGATCGCTTGTCTTTGTTTGGCGTGGGCTGTCTCCTTGGCCTCCCATCTGTTATCCTCAACTTTATCATCTCTTTCTACAATGCGTGTGCCTTTTCTGATCTTTATCACACTGCAAAGAGCAGCTCCATCTGCCCCTTCTTCTCATTGTGTTGGCACAATGTCCATAAACACTCTCCAAGTCCCTTCCTGTGATTGGCTAAACAATATCTGTTCCCTGGAAGCAATAGTTCAGATGGGCTTTCCTGAACCTGAAGACCAGAGGAGGGAGAAAGGGGGCAGCAGTTGGAGGAAAAGCCTCCGCCAGGACTATGGGCAGCCTCCGTTTGCAGCTGGAGTTTATCTTCTCATCTCTGGGCTTGTTAAACTATCTTTTCCAGCCAGTCCCACAGATACTATTGTATAGAGCTAGACTCATGGTGTTGTTTTATCCACTGAGTGTTTCGAAGCTCCTTGTAAAAGGTCGAAGCATGAAGTTACTATTTATATCCCAAGGAGAAAGAGAAAACTAGAAGTTCACAAGTAATGACTTGTTAATGGATGCCTGTAAAATGTCAATTTATGCCAAATGTTTTCATTGTTGACTTTGATAGTAGTTTTTAAAAACTCCATTACACTTGAAAGGATCGTATGTTCAATTTTTTTGTTTTGTAAAAATTCCTGAGCTTACATGATGACTATGAATTAACCATTGTGATTTTTACATCTAATAAACCACTGGAAACAAAAGCAGTTTGAAAGGCAAGATTATAAAGGAATTTCCCAAAAATATGGGCAGAATTTTATTTAATGGGGGATGTGGCTGAATTCTTATACATCTCTTGCACTGGAGTAGAGATTCCAAAGATGAGAGTTTGTGGAAAGACAAGCATCACGAACGTGCCCGTGTTCTGAAGGGCTGCAAACACGTTCTCAGTTCAGCCAGAGCACCCTGGACCCTCCCCCAGGAGTTACTGGTACCTGGCATCATCCTCTTACCCAGCCGCACCTGTCTGATGCCAGCAGCCACTTCTATATCCTCCCGAGCAAAACAGGAGAAGAGATGGAGACACGTGGCTGTGGGGGGTCTGTGCCACATCTATGGTGGCTCTGAATCTGTTGAAAGCCTCTACTATATTTTGGCTGTTTCCCACTTGGTGGGTCCTGCCTCCTCCAGGTGGGAACTGGAAGCTAGTTTTCCTAGTCTTCCCTCAGCCAGGGCCCAGCAAGGTGAGTGCAGTAGCCCCGAGTGCACTGCCCACCCCAGCTGCAAGAACCGAAGGTGGGCCTCCCCAGTGACCTTGGGGCTTTTCCGCTGTCCCTGGGATGCTTCTCCTGGTCTGGGAGCACAGCTGAGCATGGTGGAGACCCTGGGCTGGCAGGGGCAGCGATGGCAGGGGCCCTGGCGACAGCAGCCCTGGGTCAGGGCCTGCACATCAATGTGGAGATGTCCCGGGGGCAGGCAGTTCTGTGACGTGCTTGGTGATGTTCCAGGGAGTACCGCGGCCAGGCTCCATCCCTGGCTCTGCTGGCCTTGCTGTGGGTTTCCTTTAGGAGAAACGGTTTCTCCTTAAACCAGCCAGAGCTGGTTTAAGCTCTGCCTTCCAGTTTGGGGGACTGCAGGTGAGTGAGTCTGCATCGTGGTGAGGGGAAGCTCCGCCCCCCGCCCCCGCCCCTCGGTCTCGGTCTTGCCCTGGGCTCTGCCCACCTGCTGCAGCTCATCAATTTCCCCTTTGCTTTGCCTTCGGTTACAAATATTTCTCGTTGTTCTAGACAAGGGCCTCTGGGCTAAGGCTGTCAGGTTTGGGAAATAAACATGCAGGATACATCATGGACTACAAGATACAAGTATATAAAATGTCGAGATAGGCGAGCGTGTAGGGACGAAACAGAGATTGAAGGGACCAAATGAACAGCAGGGATGTGGAGGGGCAGCTGCTAGTAGGTGCGGGTCCTTTGGGACTGAAGGAAACGTCCTGAAAAGGGATTGTGGTTGCCGGACCCTGTGAATATGCTGAAAACCGTTCCATTGTACACTTTAGTTGGGTGAATTCCATCCTGTATGAATTATTACTCAACAAAGATTTCAAAAGATGTGAAGTACTTAGCTAAATTTGAACTTCAGATAAATAATAAATCTTTCTATGTCCTATATAATATTTGAAACACAGTAAAAATTATTTGTTTGTCTGAAATTCAAATTTAATCGGCATCCTGTATTTTTTTCTAGCAAATATTAGATATTTAAAGTCATGTCTCTTTGCACATTTAAGGTTGGGCGGGACAGTCTTGATGGATCTCCAGGGCAGGACAAACAGTGTCAGATGGGTTGATGGAGTCTCAGATATGGCACCAACCTGCCAGCTCTGTGGCTCTGTTGGGTGAAGGGGTCAGGAAAGGGACAGTGGTTTCTGCCTGCCTCTGTGTCTGAGACAAAACTGTCCTCCAGCTTCTGCCTGGATGCCAGACACTTCAGTTCCTTCCTGTGTGCCCCTGGTGTCTTTCAAGCTGCTACCCCAGTGCTGGAGCTCAGAGGGAGTGAGTTTGTGTAAGTCTGTGTGTGGGTTCTTTAAGGGGAACTGCCTGGGACTCCAGAAGTTTCTTCCACCAACTCCACCCCCACTGGTTTTTACAGCCAGTAGTTATGGGGACTTACCTTCCTGGCACTGAACCCTGGGCTGGGGGACCTGGTGTGGGGCTGGGACTCCTCACTCCTGAGATGTCCCTCCCCAATTTTTGTCCACCACACACGGATGTGGTGGGACCAGCCCATTCCGTATCCCCACCCCTCCAACGGGTCTGGATGGATGTGGTTTCTTTAAGTTCATAGTTGTCAGACTTCCATTCAGCTCGATTTCTGATGGTTCTCAGTGATGGTCATTCTGTTTTAGTTGTCATTTCGATGTGGTTGCGCGAGGAGGAGAGCTGTGTTTACCTAGGACACCACCTTGACCGAAGCTCTAAATAGATACAATTTGATGTGTCAGTTATTCTTCAATAAACCTGGAAAGAAAATGATAATTAGGCATCTTTTTTCTGGAGCTAGACAGATTGACTATAAAATTCATTTTGGGGGAATAAATAGACAAGAACTCCAAGGAAAGCTCTGGAAGAGAAGAGAAATGAGGCGGGGAGCTATCCTACTAAGTAGGTAAGACAGGCTATGCAGGGCAACACTGGTACATGGACAGACAGACAGAGCAGTAGGAAAGCACGAAAACCCCAGAAACGTTTGTAATCGCCATGTGACAGCAGCGGCGTCTCACACGGAGGGGGAGGGAGGGACGCTCCAGTCAGTGGGGGTGAGATAACTGGGGAGCCACGCGGAGGGGTGAGACTGGAGGAGAGCCTCACTCTGTGTTCCTGAGCACACTGCCAGGGTCATGTGTGAAATAAACAAGCATTTAAAATGAAAAAAAAAAAAAAGAGTGAAACCACAACAAATACTACGGGATGATGGGCAAGTTCTCATGCTGTGTCCATGGGGAAAAGTTTGCTGGCTAGGACCTGAAATCCAACAGTAATAAGCAATAAAGAAAAATTCATTGGATTACTAACATTTTTTTAATTGCATGACAAAAATAATTAAAAACCAATGAACAAATAGTGGCAGGTTATGTAACATCAGGATGATACACCCTAATGTTGGGTTCCACCATGTGAAAATAGGGATATCTTCCTCTGCTGATACTCCAGAAGGGTGGTTTCATATTGCTTAACCTAGTACAGAAAGAACATCTAAATAGAGAGCAATGGTGTTCATGACCCTACAGAAAAATGGTCTACAAATACGAATGCACAGTTCACAGAAAAATGCAAATGGCTTGCCGTGAAAACTGTTCGACCTCAGTGGTGATTTAAAACTACATTTTCAAATTATGAGGAGATACCATTTCTCACCTATTTCTTGTTGGCAACACTCCTGGGTGTGGACAGCAGACGCGCGGTTGTGCGAGCTGTGGGGAATGAGGGGCTCTCATTTGTTGGGGGTGGGGTGCAGGTTACACACTCCTGTGGAGAGGAGGTGTTGGTAACACCCAGCATAACACCCAGCATAACTGTACACCCACTAATCCATTGACTCAGCAATTCTACTTCTGGGATCCTTGGGGATGCGTTATATTTTTCTATTTGCTTATGAATATGTTTCAAATCTTCTATAATAAAAGGTTGGTGAAAATGACAGTACATGCAGGAAATGGAAGATATTAATGAAACTGGTCGATCAGTGGAAATGAGTCGGTTGAGAACACTTCCACACCACGTTGCAGAGCCATCTGGGTTTGCAGCCTCCTGAGAGATACACGTCAGGGCTCTTTGCAAACGAAGAGTAACAAGGGAGGCAGAATGCCACTGATTCCTCCTCCAGAAACCAGGGTGGTGAGCAGCTGATGAAGGGGAAGGTCAAGTTGGTGGACAGAGAGGCCCTGCTGACTGTCTGTCCAAAACCATCCTTTCCTCTCCAGGCAGAGGTTCAGCTTTTAGCGATTTGGGGTCTGAGAGGAGTTTGTAGCAAAGCTTTGCTCCATCTCCCGCCTGCACTCAACAATATTGTAACAACCTAGGAAGTTTGTAGACAGCTTTCAGAATTGTCCTCCTTGCTGGTCCACTGTTCTCTCTGAAGCTGCTCAAGGCTTCTGAGCATCTGCCTTCTCTCCACCTCTATGCACCTGTGTTCAAAAAGAAGCCTGGCTACAACCCTAGATGGCTTGGTTCTCATTCTAGATAAGGGTCAGGATTGGTCTGTTGTAGAGATGTGCACTACGTGAGGAGTTTTAGAAATCCCAGGTGAGTGCACATAGATGGCAAGATGAGTTGGCAAAATCAGGTGTGCCAAAAATGTGACTAGCATTAATTTTTCCAGTAATTAAATATTTTTTTTATGGAGCCCCGTTTTTCTAGGTGGCAGAAGCTTGAGTCAAACAATACACTGCCCCTGTTCCTTTCCCCTGGGCTACGCAGAACTGAGGGGTTTACGCCTGTCAAGATATGAGGGAGATGGGGATGTTGTCTGTCCAGGCTTGTCTGTTTGCCATGTTGGCATCCCCCAAGATACCCTCACGGACCCATGCAGACCTCGTGGTGCCTGCCCAGCAAGGTCTGCTCCAGTCTGCGAGTTCTCTCTGCCAAGCTCATGCTGAGCTCAGTGACAGGACACAGAATATGCAAAGGTCCCTACTACACAACTCTGGACAGGTGTAGGACCTCAGGAACTCAGCTCAGATTCATCTGCCTGGATCTGCTGACAGTTTCCACCCTAACTCTTGTTCCTGCCCCAAAACCTACCCTCGCAAGAAGGTGGGCGTAGAATAGAGGTCCTCTCTACTACGGGGTCACCCACTACCACCCCCCACAAAACTCCCGTTTCATAGATATATGATTCTCAGTTACTCCTGACTCCATTCTAACTTTCTTCCTCTCTTCTCAGCTGTGAAATTTATATCTCAACTAGAGAAATTATCGTGAAGCCTTTTCTTTCTCACCGTGAAGCCTTCCAAAGAAATGAACTAGAACTTTTATTCCACACTTTTAGGGGTAGAATTTAGGTCCCCAAACTCCAAATCAAGTGAGAGACATGAGTCTGTTGAAAGGAGAGATCATATATATTACTCACCTAGCTGACCGATGGACTGTGGTTTACATCAGTCGTGTAACTGGTCTCCCTAGCACTTCCCCTGAATTGTACAATCCTGTATAGTTTGCTGGCATAGTTTATCCTTGTGGGCCATGTTTGCCAAAGTCAGACAGATGTCTGTTGGTCCCTTCCTAGCAGGGCTGTGGGGAAACCGTGGAGGCCATGTAGAAACAGGCGGACAGGTCTGGTGCTGTCTCCTCGGGCTACATGGTCTTTCATGGCTACTGACAGATCAAAGTTTTTTTTCCCTCTGTTAAGGGGATTTACATAGAAGGCTGAGCCTGGACCTTGGTGAGACACATGGATGTTTTCCCAGCCTTCTACCTCCCAGACTCAAGATAAAGTCAGAGCAGTACTTTTGACGCAGTTGATGACCTCACATTGACACCTCATCACCAAAGCCCCTAGTTTATATTAGTGGTCGTTCTTGGAACTGTATCTTCCATGGGTTTGGACAAGTGTATGGTCACATGGGTCAGCTAACGTTGTGTCGAACAGTAGTTTCGCTCCCCTCAACATTCTCTGTGCTGAAGCTTTTTATAAGCTCCCAGTTTGTGGATCCTGCCTCATCGGGCTCCGGGGCAGCCTCATTCCAGGTAGCTGCTGTTGCTCCCTTCCCCTGGGTTTCAGTAACCAAGGGCTTCAGAAGACAGTTCCTCCCTCGTGGGAGCAGGTGGGTTAATTCAGCTCTGACAAATCCCTTCTCCATAGTGGAAGCAAAGCACCATTGGCTTGATTTTATGAGGTCGGTTTTCTTGGGAAAGAGCTACTGGGCTAATTAACCAGAGAAGCCCACAAAGATTTCTCCTGTGAGTACTATTCAGGCGATGTCCCGGCGGAAGCCTTTCGCGTCCACACTTGCTTTCTTTAATTCTAATTCAGAACAGTTGCAATCTATGTCGAAGTGGGAAAACAAAAGAGAATTCACTAAAACAGAGAACATGGGCGAGAACATATTCATGTCCTTCTGCTGTGAGTGTACAAGCCAACCTCTGCGTCTGAGAACAACTCGTAGCTCTGGGTCTCCATTCTTTCACCTATAAAACAAGGGGTTTGGCTAAGAGGATGTCAACGGTTCCTTCCAATGGCAACATCTGTAAATTCCATGCAGCTGCCTCTACAGGGGCTTGGCCTCCGGTCCATTAGCACTTGGCGGCTACAGGGAGGCAGGACTCGCACTACCCGTGAGACCATGTTGGGTCACTCGCTGTCCTTACCGAGACTTTCAGTCAGTGTTCTGACCAGCTTTGATAGTCGGCCCCATCGTAGAGGTCGTCCTGCTCTTGAGCCCTGCTCAGCGTTTCTTTTCACGAAGACCATTTGAGTGTTTCTGTTATACATCTCGGTTGCCATGCAAACTTGGCTCACAGGAGCCTGAAACAAACCCCAAACACCTCCTTACATACTTGCTTTATGACATTTTATTTGAATGCCAATGTAACAAGTTTATAGTAAATGGAGGATATGGCAGGAGACTAAAATAACAGCGTAGTCTTTGAACGCTCTAATCCGAGCTTAATAATTTTAAGATTTCCAGACACTTGTAACTCAACCTATGGGCATAATCTAGTAGTGACGGTGCTTGGGTAAAGACGTTATGCGTGGAGCTCAAAGAGATTGTACCGGATCGAATAACACAGTGGTTCCAAAGGAAACTAAATCTTTTAAAACCCCTCAAACATCAGTTTAAACTGTTAACTTTAATTTTATTTCAAATTCATGTTCAAGTAATTGCACCAAGCTGGGATTAGGTACCGTCTCCGACTCTCCTTCGACGGAGTTAACCGTTTCACACGGCAGAAATGCAAATATAGTCATTTTAAAAGGGGGGAGGTTATAGATGAGTTTGAGGTTCCTGCCTTCTGGGGTTTTACATAAGCAGGGCCTCCAGGCGCTTGTCCACCTGCCTGGACATCAGTCACCCACCCGTCCATCTGTTCGAGGAGAGAACAGGCACTTGAGCAAATTACCTAGTGGAAAGACCACAAAGCAGGACTTAAATCCCTGAACAAAGTGACATTCTAGCCAGTGCCGTGCTCATTAGGAATGTGAGTGTTCAGCCCTGGCTGGTGTGGCTCAGTGGATTAAGCGCCAGCCTGCGAACCAAAGGGTCACTGGTTCGAATCCCAGTCTAGGGAACGTGCCTGGGTTGCAGGCCAGGTCCCCAGTAGGGGGCATGTGTGAGGCAATCACACATTACATTCATGTTTCTCTCCCTCTCTTTCTTCCTCCCTTCCCCTTTCTAAAAATAAATACACAGGCACACAAGCAAGAAGAATGTGAGTGTTCAAAGTTGGCTTGATGATGTTCTTAAGGTAACAGCAACTCTTTCAGGACTCAACCTTGAACAGCAGAGGGAACCCTGGGCAGGGCAGCGGCCCGACCAGGATTCCAGTGCCTGCTGAGCGAGCCTCTAGCATGCTACCTTCAGACAATTTATCTCTTGGTCTCAGTATTCTAAACCGTAAAATGAGGGGCTCAATACAATCTCAAGGGTCCTGTCAGAGTTGGGTGTCCTGGGAATCTTCAGTTAATAAAGCTCTCTGGAGCTGAGCAATGAGAAGGGACCTTCAATGATATGGATGGTTCTTTCCCTTCCTCCTCTCTGTTTTCCTGTGCCCCTGGACTTGGTCACATCAGGAAGCACCCAAGAAAGTGTCCTTGGGTCCTTTCAGGCTGCTTCAGGGCAGTATCCATGTTCTTATGCAAGAAAAATATGGATGCTAGGAAGGCCTAAAATTCAGCTTTTTCTTACAAAAGCGTATGCCAGATTCCCATGTACAGGCGTCACCGCACTGTCAGGAGGGGCTTGGACCCTGAAGCAGAGGAGCTGCTGCCGCGGAGTTTCTCAGAGCCCGGGAGAGCAGACAGACCGGCATCAGGGTGGACGCACCGAAGTCAGATCCCGGAGGAGAGAGGGCACCCAACAGAGGATGAGACCAGTAACTCAGGAGAACCAACGGGGCTCACGGTGGTTGAGGAGCAGCCCAAGTCAAAACAGAGGCATACTTCCTGACCTCGGCCATTTGGGACCGGAGTCCCGCTTCTCCCATGCAGCCCTGAGACCCCAGGGTCACGGTGCAGACGCAAGCGAGCTACCCGGAGGGAGTCAGAACATGTGTGAAGCCCATCATTCCAAGTTCTGAGTAAGTTCTACCTGTGCTGGATGGAGATCGCTCCTTGGAAACCAAGTATCTGTTATTCCATTGAAAAGAATTTCCACATAACCCCTTTTTTGTGCTCTTAAAATTTAAGTGCCCAGATGTGATCTTGGAGGCACTTAGCACTCTGAGGCTCAGGCTTCACGCAGAATCCAAAGTCTTTGATTTTCTTTTTTGAACACAAACATAAGGATTCCAATTGGTAAAGTTTTCCGTGCTGTTTTCCTGCCTGACTCTGGTGAGCATTGCTCTTACCTCTGAGGTCCCACGGAGGGCGGCCCTCAACTTAATTTCGCCCCCAAAGTTTTTTTCTACTAAATAAAGAGCAGAGTTACCTGGAGAGTAGCCTTGATTTTTTAAAAATTTGTAGTAGCTAGAAGAAATAGAATAGGAGTCTCATCTCAATTTCCTTGTTATAAATGGGGGCTTGAGAATATAGGCACATCAAGAAGTAAGATAAAATTTCAAAAGATATAGGGTCACGGTATTTTTTAAGTGGCATATATTTTCATAAAACTGAAGAAAGAAATGAAGGAAGACACAAATCAGTGGAAGCATATACCGTGTTCATGAACGGGAAGAATACAAAAGAAAATAAATAAATGGCATATATTTCGTACATTCATATGGGTTTACTTTGGCAGAAAAAAACCATAAATTTGGGGTTTGTTTAGTTTATATAACTGAGTATAGTTACTTATTTTAGTTAATGCTTCTTCCTTTGTTGAAGTCGTTAGTATTTATTCCACACATTATGAACTTAAATTTCTTGTGTGTTTGTTAAATTTCTGCTCTTGGTGGAGGGGTCCAGGCTTAGAAAACACCATTCAGAGTGAATCCCGGCCATGAGTCACAGTCCTCACTTAAACAGAGTGATTTTTGTGATAGGTTTGTAGACTTGTTTAATTTTACCCCTTGTTGTAGAAACTAGCTGTTTTAGGGTCTTTACGTATTCTATACATTCTTTATAGAGTTCTAAATTATTCTGAAAAGGTTCACTATTCCCCGTTAAAGAGATCATTGTGTCTCAGGTAAAAATGCTACCTGAGACCTGGTGGTTTTGTCTGGGAATTATGCTGCATTCAGTAAACTCAGCCTTGAGGGAGTGGTGTGTTTCTGGGGAGAAGGGGGCTCCCTGCCCTCAAGTCCATTTGGGAGCCTTAAGTTCATTTGGGAAAATAAGAATCAATCAAGAAACAGTAAGAATTCAAGGATTACTCATATTTAGAATACCAAACATCACCAGAAATAACCTCTGGTCCTGTCCAGTCTCCACATTATCTACATTGACTAGTGTTATTCCCGCAGAAGGGAGAGGTGAGATAACCTGCCTTTCTCCATGCCCTAGTCAACCAGTTCTGCAGTGTTCCTCCTTCTCTTCCACTTATTAACACTTTACAGGAGACAAAACAAAGGAGGTAGGGGGTTGTGACCGTTAATTTTATGTGTCAACCTGACTATGCCATGGGGTCCCCAGACATTCAGTCAAATACTATTCTGTATGTACCTCCAAGGATGTTTCTAGATGAGATTCACATTTGGATCAGTAAACCGAGTAAGGCAGGTTGCCCTCCTTAGTGTGGGTGGGCCTCACCCAATCAGTTGAAGGCTGACTGGCCCCAAAGGCTGAGTAAGAAACTCCTCCTGCCTGGCTCTTTGAGCTGGGGCATCAATCTTCCCCTGCCTTCAAGTTGAGCTGAAACATCTGCTTTTCCTGAGTCTCCAGCTAGCCAGGTTTCAGACGGGAAATTACACCGTCTGTGCTCCTGGTTTTTAGGAATTTGGACTCGGACTGTAATCACACCATCAGCTCTCCGGTTCTCCAACTCACCAACTGCAGATCTGGGGACTTCTCAGCAACTCCTGTGATAGGTAGATAGATAGATGGATACAGACAGATAGTCCTGGAGAAGCCTAAATCAAGGAACTTACTCCTTAGTTTACCAAAGTCCAAAGTACATTTTAGGCATTTGCCCAAAGGGAAAAATTAGAGATACAGAGGAGTCTAGCCCTTTGAAAATAGTGAGCTAATCCCAATGTGGATTGAGATTTTCCAGCTCTGTCTGAGGGCTCTTTCGCTTGTTCTGAGCTGTTGCTGCCTTGAGTTGCCAAATGTAATCGCCCAGAGAATGTGACTGACTGTTCTTCCTGCTGTGAGCCTACAGGCTAGAGTCCAGTGTGGTCCACGTTCTCGCAAATGCTGCTTGGAGCTCATTTCTCCACCTCTGGAGGTGGCTTGAATCCCTTCAAAGGGGTCCTCTGTCTGACTCTGGTGAGCATTGCTCTTACCTCTGAGGTCCCACGGAGGGCTGTCTCACACTGTCCCATTCTATCCTGATTTTCCCCAGCCCACTTCACATGCCCGAAACTGAGGGATGGTGTCCTGGAAGTGCACACCCCACACAGTTCTCCAGGCCCTCCACACTGGCACCCGACCCAGGTTTTTGTCACCTTCAACAACAACCCCTCCAGGGCACAGCATCCTTCCTGGGGACTCTAGGCTCATTAGGCCCTCAAGGATCTTCCTTGGGCTCAGCTCCTGGGTCAGGCAGCCTGTGGCTCCCAGGCCAAAGGTACACAGCCTCAGAAGAGAGACATGTGCCTCAGGCACTGATTTAACACAATAGCCAAGAAGTAAGACCATTTATAGAGAAACTGTCAGTTACAGAGGAGGTGAGTATCAACAACTCAAAGAACTTACTTGGTCTACCAGGATAAATCTTAGTTTGGAAAGTCCTGATGCTTATCTAAATTGAAGAGCACTTTAAAAAAAAGATTCAGAATTGTGAAGTGAAACTTAGGTATGAAAATTGAATATTTAATTGGAATGAGAAAATCACAAAAATTATGTATTTTTAAGAGTTGGAAAATATTGCACATGGCACAAAATCCAGGAAATTAACTTAATATTTTAAATAATTATTTGCCCCCATACCTCCACAACAGATGGTCCCTAATTTTGGGCTACATACTCTTCGATGACCTTTTCCTTTAAGAAAAATGTTGGTATAGGGACAGTAAAAAGAGAATCTTTCCTCTAGTGTGATCGGTCAAAATGCATTTTTCACCATTTACAGTTTATTCGATTTTATTTCAGTTTTACAATCGCTATTGGTAATATTGTAAATTTTTAAGATTTAGGGAAAGCACTATCAAGTGTCTAATGAAAGAGTGAGTATGATTTGGAAGAATTTCCCATAAACTAGCTTCTGGCACCATACAAGCCATTCTATTGGTGAGAACAGATGCACACACCCCACCAGGTCCCAGGGCCTCACCCTCCCCGGTGTCGCACATCCTGGCCTCTCTGCAAGGTGCGTCTTCCTGGAAACCATCCCCCCAGGAAAGTGTGACTGAGGGAAAGGTGGAAAGAGACAGTCATTTCACCTGAACTCAGTGCAATGGCTTTTTAAAAATGTACAGACTGTAGCACGATAGTGCACACTGCGAGACCTCTGCTGAGGTCTGGGAAGGCCTGGACCAGCGAGGGGAGCTGAAGCTCCAGCTTTGCCCATTTCGTGACCAAGTTCTTCCTAGGCAGCGTTGAATGAACCGAGGCCTCAGATGCCTGCTTCCCGGCTTCTTCTTATTTACTCCACACGTGCAATTGGCGTCCCTGAGTCGGCATCCCTGAATCTCATATCCCCTTTTCCAGGAAGACCCTCCTTGAACTCCCCAAACCGAGTAGGTGCCCCACCCCTGTGTCCCCCACTGGCACCCTGGGCTCCCCTCTTTGGTGAAACCCGCCACTCCGCATTGCCATGCCTGGGCCCTCGCCTGTCCCCTCCAGCAGATCAGAAACTCCAGGAAGGGTAGGGGCTGTTCCTTCCTCACCGGTGCATGGCCGGAGCCTCTCACATGGTCCGAAGTCAGTGATGCTCAGGTAGATGAAAGGATCAGCAGTTCTCTGGTTTGTCCAGGAATTAGGCGCCCTGCTACTGGGCTCTCTGGTTTCAGGGCCTATTATTGAATGTTTTGGCTGTAACTGCTCATTCAATTCAAACTTGACCTCCATTACTGGAAGTCATTCTTTCCAAGTTTGTTTGCCCTTTTGAAAACAGCCTCTGCCTCCTGCTGCCACCTAATTCCTCAAGGCCACCAAGGTCTATGAAATAAAAACATTGACGAGCCTTCCTCTCCGATCACTAGTCTTCACTCCTGTACACTCTATAGTCTTCACCGTGGTTTCGCACACAGGCCATTAGACCCTCCCCTGTAAAACTGGCAGCATGGCTAGGGTATCTCATCTGGTATCACAGACGAGGAAGGAGCAAGACAGGGAGGAGGAGAGAAGAAAGAGCAGAAGGAGGAGGAGGGAGTGGAGAAAAACTCACAGATGTGAGGTGATTTAACCAGCATCACAAAGGGACCTGGAACCAGTACGTGAGCCTTATAAATCCCAGTGCAGGGCCCTTTGTGCTAAACTGTCCTTTTAAGATGATGCAATAAAATGCTGCAGTGTAAACCATTCATCTTCAGAGACGTAAGAGAGAGTCTGAGAAGCCACAATGGTAATGAAGGTCTTCAAAGGAGGTGAGATTTCGGTGGAGCTTTAGAACATGAAGAGGACGCATTCCTTGGGCAGCACAGGCAGCGCACACTTGGGAAATGTTAGAACACCCAACGGGCACCTGTATCGTTAGCACTCAATACCTTTCCTTTCCAGGAAGAGGAACTCACGACGGCCAAATCAGCACAGCTGATTTGGGCAAAGCGCAGCTAGCCAGTGGACAAAGCGCACTTACCAGCGACCAGATGTCTGAACTGCATGCAACTTGGCTTTGCACAGAAACTGTGAACCAACAGTGGAGGGCACTCTAGTCATTAAGTGGGGCTATGATGGTGCCCAAAGTACAGGCTGCTCATTGCCCTTGGCCTTTGCTTTTTTTCTATGCATCAGTCCACAGCAGTAGCCTGTGTGCATATCTCAAAGGAAGATGGAGAAACACGCTCTGTGGGGACAGTTGAGCTCCTCACAGGAGCATGGAATTGCCTGGAGATGCATGGGCTTACGAACATTTTACATCCTCTCTGGAAATCCCCCTAAACTCTCTGCCTCGCCGGTTTCCTGGTACAAGATCTAATAAATCTGCACACTCAGCTTAAACTGTGTGCCAGGCCTCATAATGGAATGATTACATGTGTTTTGTGTGTCAGAGACCTGACAGAAAGATTATACAACATAGTGAAGCAATCGTTGGGGTTTTGGCAGGAGAAGAAGGAGATAAATATGTGTCTAGGGGAGAAAAATGGCAGCTCACGGATTTGCTGCCTCGATGTCATTCAATCATTCGGCAGAAATGTATTAAGTTTAGGTCAACACACATTTATCAAGTGCCTCCTGTGTGGACAGGCATTGTGTTACATCCTGTGAGCACAGAGGCTGCACAAGACACATCATTTATCCTTGGAGCTTGTGGAGAAGTCCAACAGAAGACACGGACATAGAAGAGGTGATTTCGGTACCGTGTGGGAAGTGCAGTGATAAGGGTTGGGACAGGGTCTGAAGGTTGTGTTGAGGAAGGGCACTTAGCTGAGCCTGGAGGATCAGGGGAAGCTTCTGCGAGACAGGTCTGGAGGAATGATTAGGATGAAGGGTGGTGGGGAGAGCTCCAAGCAGAGGAGAAAACACGAACAACAGTATCGAAGTACCTGGCACACAGGAGCAGAAGAGAGAGAGGGACATAAAGGGACCACATAGAAGACATGTGATGTTCCTAAGGAAATAAAAGATTAATAAGTGCTGTGGGGGATTCAGTAATGAAGTATAGGCTGTTTTATCAAGGAACTTACCAAGTGGCCAAGGTGACAGGTTAAAGAAGCATCTAAAGTTATGGTGATATAAGACCCCATGAGGAAAGATACCAAGCTCAATGGGAAGTGGTTCAGGGCCAAAGTCAGCATTACGCCGAATGGGTTCGTGGGAGGGCGAAGGCAGGAGCTGGGAGGAAGAGTTCGAGGAGATGGTGAGACGTGAGCAGAGGAGAAGATAATCAGTGAGCAGGTTGGAAAGGGGGAGAGTGCCGTTGCAGAAGAGGAAGGCTTTAATCAAAGACGTGGAGTTGGCCTTGATTCTAGTCATTGTAGGATTGCGTAGGAAGTGAGACCGTGTTTTTAAAAACTTCAGAAACAAAAAAAGTAAAGTATCTGTGGAGAGAGCCCTCGAATCGGGAGAAATCACTTCCCTGGTAGATCAGGATGGAGAGGGAGGGTGAAGATGGCCACTCCTGGGCTTATGTGTGGAATTACATGGCAGCGGTGGTATGGGCAAGGTTTCTGTAACCCACTACTAATGGTTTGCAAACAATTGGTGGGAACACCCTGTTCCAAAGTGGGGAATACAAATATGACACTGGATCAAAGAGAAATTTTAAAAATCTGTAGCAAAAGCCTCATATATGCAGGTGTTTAAAGTCCCTCCTCTGTGGCCTATTAAAAAGGACAACCATGTCTAAAGTGACCTTAGAATTTTTTTTGTGGGGACCAAGACAGTTTTGTTTGGGACAAGGGCTGAACACGACAAGATGCTGGGAAAGCAGTGTAAGTCAGGGGCAAACTGGGACACATGGCCCCTGAGTCTGGCAGGAAGCACAGTGGGGACAGGGCTGTCACACAACAGGGGCGGAGCCCAGGGCGAAGGTGTGGAGCTCAGGACCCAGAAGCACAGAGGACAGATCCTACAGGGCTGAGGCTCAGCCCTCCAGGAAGGGGTCACTTCCCTCCCTTCTTGCTTCTGGGAAGCTCAGGAGCCTGGAGGTGGAACTCCATGGAGCAGGGCTCACTGCTCTGGTCCCTCTCAGTTCTTCCCAGGACACGAACCTGGGTGGGTTCTGGGAGTGCTGACAAGTCCTGAAACCGCCTGGTGATGCTGAGTAAAGGGCCAGCTGCCTTCCAGGCTCCTTCTTATGCCCTCTATTCACCGTCTAGCAGAAAGACCGAGTGACACTGGTGTCATACGGGCACAGTCTGGCTATATTTGCAGCACCAGGTTTGGAAATTGGCCTGAATTGGGAGAGGGATTTTCCCAGAAGACCACTCAGCTCAAGGAGGGATGCAATCTCTGGTCCCAGCAGAAGAAAGAAAGAACGTTCGTCACTGTTCCCTTTGTGTCAGGAGCTTCACAAATGTTGGTCATTAATCACAACCATCCCTTACTTAGTACAGGTGTTCACCCCATTGTGCAGAGGAGAACGCAGAGTCCTCCAGTGGCGGAGCAGTTTTCCCAAGACCCAGGAGCAAGTGAAAGGCAAGGTCAGGACTAGAAACCAGTTCCTTGTGGTCTGGAAGTCCAGCCCTTTCCACCATGTCTTGTCTCTTATGCGGAAGCTGCTTCGTCACAGGGCTGAGACCCATGGTCCTGGATGCTGTCCTATAGCCAGACCACTCCTGGAGGCCCTGGGCCAAATGACCTCTACCACCGCTGGCCGCTCGAATGCTCAGGCCCAGGAAGCCTTCCATTCTTTGAGTTCACATCTAGCCAGACGCAAGCAACGCCAAAGCGATTGACTCCTGCCCAGGGCTGGCCTCCCTCCCATCCGAAGGAGCCAGAGCTCTGAATGAGCTCGCCACCTCTTGGAGGAGGCGCCCTGCTGCAGCTGTCCTCAGCTCCGCTGCGTGTTGCACCAGAGCCCGTGTCCGAGTGTGATCTGTGTGTTTGTGTGTCTCATAGCTTCAACCTTCCTCCACAGGGTCGCTTTCTTGGATAACAGGCTCTTCATCCGAAGAGCCAAAAACTGCGAAGGCGAGAGTTATGTTTTTGGCTGAATCAAGTCTCCCGTCTTAGCTGGAGATAGAAGCAAATTATGCCTGTAGTTTCTGGAAACACTGAGATGGGGCCTTATTAAAGCATTCACCAAGACCCAAGGGAACTGAGGAGATAAATGCTACCAGGCGGCTGCAACTTGAGCAAAATTCAAAAACAATAGAACGTCAACGTAAGATCATAGAAGGCTGTGGCGAGGGTGACAGAAAGCAAGGAGCGCGACGCGGCCCCGAGACACGCGAGGATGTGGGTAATGGGTGATGGCACTACAAACACGGCTTTGAAAGGAAGCTCGACAGGCAGGAGGCGGCAGAGTCGACTCCCCTGCCCGGGGACCCCAGCTCGTCCCCGAGGAGGGGAAATGCCGCCACGGTCTGGCAACGCGCCCGCCCGAACGCCGCTGTTCCAGCCTTCACCGTGGTTTCCCGAGCAGCAAGGGAGGGCCAGGTATGGGTTTCCTCTGTCATGCCAGTGTTTTCGCAGAGACGGCCCTTGGACTCTCTTGGAAAGGGACTTGGCTGGAGCCACACTCCTGCCAGCGTGGCAGCTGTTCCCACTTAGACCAGGAACATCTGGCCTGAAGATTGCAGTAAAAGTGACACTTGTCTAGAGAGAGAAAATGTTGAAGTATACATTTTGGACATGAAGAAATAAGTAATGACATTTAATGTTTTCATAAAGCTGCTACACGGAGCGGCCATCATCCAAAGCCCAGGCCGAGGCATCGGTGCATCTGGGCACCGTGGCGAGCCCGCGGGTCTGTGCAGGGCCTCTTACCCAGAACATCATAGCCTAATGGAGGCTTTGTCCTCCGAAGATGTAGAACAAAGGGAGGCCCTCCCGAGACCCCTCCTTTTAAGACCTAACTGACAAAAATGGGGAGCAGGGAGCAAAGCATAATGAGCACTGGCCAGATGTCAGGGAACCCAGCTCCGAGTGCAGGCAGGGTACTGGGGAAAAGGCACATTTCAGGGTTCAAGTTTCTCCTCTGTGAAATAGAGGTGTCAAAGACGATATGTTTAAGGTTCCTCCAAGAGTTTATTCTTTGTGCTTTTTGGAATAGAGGCAATTCCGCCCCTTGTATGCCAGTCTCCTCGGTTAGACATGATTCTTTCCAGACCCTGCTCTTAAAATGCACATCTCCCTGGATGTGGTGATGCTTGCAACCCCTCCGACCTCAGACTAAGAGACAGAGTCAAACCAGGCCGGCTGGACGCCCCGGGCGCCTGCAGGGGAGACACCTGGCGAGGGAGACAATACTGCCACCACAGGGCCCCCGATGTCCACGACTGACTGACACGTCGCCCGCATTTGATTTGAAAGAGGGCGGTTGAAGAGAAGGTGAAAGGCACGTGCCGAAACCGGTTTCCTTTTTGTTGGTGAGGAGGCTATGACAGTGACACTGACTTTGGCAGTGGTTGGCGTGATTGAGTAAGGGTGCCTAGTGAAGAACTTTGTGATTTGCCCTGGCTGGTGTGGCTCAGTGGATTGAGTGCCAACCTGTAAATGGGAGAGTCGCTGGTTCGATTCCCCATCAGGGAACGTGCCTGGGTTGCAGGCCAGGCCCCTGGTAGGGGATGTGTGAGAGGCAAGCACACATTGATGTTTCTCTCCCTCTCTTTCTCCTTCCCTTCTCTTCTCTAAAAATAAGTAAATAAAATCTTAAAAAATAAGAACTTTGTGATTTGTGAGAGATCCATCTTTTGCATAATTTTAGCATGCGATCACTAATTATGAGTGCCTTTTGAATTTAAAAATGTTACCTCTGTTAAAAGGACACACGAACAGCGCATTATTAATGTGCCAATATCATCAATAATATGGGTTACTGTATAAGGTCATGCCGCCCCAGAGAGGATCCTACGAACCTCCTCTGATTTCCTCTCCAACTAGAAAGTGGGAGGGACAGGCAGATACCGTTACTCCCAAAGTACCATCAGGCTTTGCGACATCCCTCACCTCCCCATCTTCAGAATGCACTTGGAAGCCTACCCTTCCTGACGGAGAAGCTGTGTCCAGCCCGCCCTTGTCAGCAGACACCCTGCACAGGCACTCTACCCTCTGGAGCCCGGAGAGGAAGGCGGCCACATGGAAAGGCCAGAGCCCGTTCACCGGCCAGCCCAGAAGGCCTGCTTCAGGGCTGAAGCAGGGTTTGCGGGCCCTTTAGCCACCTGTGGTGCCACCGTTTTTTCAAACTTTAATCTGTGGGCCTTTGTTTGGATGTTGTGTGTCCAACAGCTTGCTTCTCTGTTCCAGAAACGGAGGTGATATGCTGAGTGGCGAGCAGAGGGCCTGGGAAGGGTGGGCTGGGGCCTGGACCTGGGACTCGGTGGGCGTGCACACGGGTCTGTGGGCAGGTCTTGCTGGAACGAGCTGGTTTTCCTTTGGAGTCAGTAGGTCTGAGGCAGGGCCTGAGCTTCTGCACGTCTGACAACTTCCCGGTGATGCTGATGTGGCCGGAAGACAGCACTTAAGAGTGCCAAGAGTGGATTTGTTAAGGACTTGAGCTTTGGGATCAGATACCCCTGGATTTAAGTCCTGGCCCAGACTTACCCAGCTGTGTGACTTTGGGACAAGTTATGTGGCATTTCTAAGCCAAATCCCCTCAGACAGAAAGTGAGAAGTATCATTGTACCCACCTGTTCAGTTGGCTGTGGAATTCAGGTACATCAGACAGGTGTGCAGGGCCCACAGCTCAGGAGGGAGAGGGCCCTGGAGGGCTCTGTGTGCAGCTAAGACCTCTGAGACTTCATCTGCTTGCTTCCAGGGTCACTCTTGTGAGCCTCAGTCTGGCCACGGGAGACCCCCTGGACCCGCTGCTCTGTTAATAAAACCAGAGTGACAGGACCGATGCCTCCTCCTGGAAGCACCCACAACAGAGACATGTTTGCTCAATAGACTTGGCTCCTTCATCACCAGCATCACTCCAGTGGCGTTAGTGATGGAAATCACAGGTCCTTCCCATCAAATCAGGGGCCCTGTGGGCACCTAACTTAAGAAAATCAGCACGGACACTTTGATGTGTGTCCCCTCATGCCTACAGATGACAGGTCACTAAAATTGGTAGCACTAAAAAAATGAAACAGAGGGACTCAGAGGGACTCTGTGGTACAGGATGTTGGAAAAGAACCCTTGTAAACCATCGACACGTTAGCTGTCAGCTGCCACCGCAACAGTAGCTGGCTGACTGGCCGGCTCTGTCTGCTCGGTCCTTCCTTTTCTTTCCTCATGGGTGGCCCTGGAACCAGGCTGACTAGGACCATGGTGCCCTGGGCTGGATCTCCTGCTGTGGCATTTCCAGCTCCCAGTCACTTTGTGGCCAGTGCAGGACCAGGACATTGAGAGGCCAGTGTCTCCCATGCATGTGGGCCTGGTGGCCCTTTGCAGCTCTCTCCTGGCTATCCTCTCAGAAAATTCAAAAAAGAACAAGTCCCACTATAATCTGTGCTTATCCTTTTTAGGTAAATCTTCAAACAACTCCTTTTTTTTTTTTTTGACAACCCAAATCGCAATTCCAGAAATTCTTTATCTGGAATACATCGATAATGCTTTTGTTTTAGGTCCTGTCTCCAGTTCCTCACCGAGGACGTGGGGTCTGCAAATGAGTACCCAGATACACAGAAAGAACCCAGCCAGCAGTCCTTGTGAAGTGAGAAATCATATGCTAATCATTTCCCTCTTTCTGTACTTTGGATTTGCTGGAAGTGTTTCTGCAAATGCTGTTCAGAGAAAGCAGGGCCTGGAGGCCTGGTCAGCAAATGGATCTGCCTGGAGTCCCCTGGGAATAAAGGGAGCCAGGGTGAGAGCTGGCATTCTCCGGGGCCGAGCCGTGGAGACGGTGGAGGAGGCGCCTGGCCCTGCAGGTGGCTGAGACAGGGCGCGTGGTTTCCCGCTCTGTGCGTGCGCTCTGCTAAGCTGTGATGTGGCTCAGACCCACAAACCCCACTCCTGCTCTTCCTGAGTGACGCTTCACAGAAATCGGAGAACGGAGGGTTTTTCTGGCAGCAGGTGGTTCTCTCCCAGCTTGCTGGTTACTCTGAGCTTCCCCAAGGGTCAGACATAACAGAACATCTTAATTCCGATCTTTCACACCACACCGTGCGTGCTCAAAGCCAGTGCTTGACCTTCAGTTGCATCTGGAGGAGGAACACCCTGTATTAGAGCTGCCTCAGGATGCCTTGCAAGTTCCCAGGGGCAATCACTTCTCTCCCAGCTGGGCCACCACTTCAGGGACCCAGCACTTCTTCAGTGCGACAGTCTGAACTCAGGAAGCCCCTCCCCCACGCAGTGCCCCCCCCCCCATCCCCTCCAATCTAGTCAGTATCATTCAAGCATCAAGGCGGGGCACCTGTGGCTTCACATCACTTGGCGGCCTTGGTAGTCCTTAGGAGTGTCTACGTCATGTCCCTTCCCTTCCCACCTTCATTTCAAGCTCAGCACGAGAAATGAGCAGACCCTACCCCTTACTGAAGTAAAGGGGGTGATGGGCAGCAGGGGAGCCAAACTTCCCCTAAGGACCTGGAGCAGAGGCAGGGAGTCTATCTTTCCCTTGGTCTCTTGCTTGTCTTTTCTGTGTGTCTCAAGCCTTTGCTCCACGGAGTGGCGTGAGAGCTAACCATTGGTCGTGGAATGCCCGAGGACAACGAAGGACACTTTGCCCAGGAACTTGGTTGATGCAGTGTGGCTGGAAGCAGTCTCAGCCTCTTGTTTTCTTCCTTACTAGAAACCGTGCATTTGCAGCTCTGCACTTCCCAGTCTACCTGCAGGGGGCGTTGTCAGGAAGGTGGACGGAGGCGCCGCGGAAGCTCCGGAGGATCTCCTACACCCTGCTCCCTTCTGTAGGCAGAACAGACCAAAGAGCCTGTTCACAGGTGTATTCTTAGGGCTTCTCTTTTCTGGCTCCTCTCCAGAAATCTGGAGCTTTGATAACAAGGAGACAGAATCAGAAATGCATCGTTGCCCGACCCGTGAAAACAAATATGAGAAAGGTGCTGGGGCCAGGAGTGGGGGCACCGGGAGATGTTCATTAAGGGAACGAACTTCACACTAGTGATTAGTCGATAAGTCCTGGACACTTAGTGCAGAGCATAAGTCAGCAATACTGAGTCAGAAACTTCAAAGCTGCTAAGAGACTAAATCTTAAATGCACACCACAAAAGAAAAGAATTATATGGAATAATGGTGAGGTCAGTTAATGCTGTGGCAGTAACCTTATTGCAATATACAAATGTATCAAACCAATACAATGTTATATGTCAATTACACCTCAATTTAAAAATTAATAAATGTAAGAAGTTGCAGTTTTGATGCCAAGGAGAGGAGAGGGGGAATTAGAGGAAGGAAAGCAGCAGGATGCGTGGAGTCCAATGGCCTGGGAGCAGGGAGTGGGTAGGAAGAATCATCACATGTTTCGGGGAAGCCCACTCACAGGTGGAGACTCCCTTCAGTCCTATGGTTCTTCAGAAAGCCCAGCAAGAATCCACAGGTCGCAGGCAGGTGAGCCTGGCCTTGCCGAGGGCTGGGAGTACCGAATACCCTGGAAGGCAGCTCCAAGCCAACTCAGAGTGCAGAACAGTTTCACACTACATCCTGGCTCACCATTATTCCAAGGACAGGAACTGATGGTGGTAGATCGTTGCTAAGGATACCAGATTTAAAAAAGAAGAAAAACCAAACTCACGGATCTGAATTGGAGCAGGGGAAACAAAAGCCCTGTGGCAAAAGGGAATTCCTCGTTTGTTTACCCTTTAGAAGGGCAGGAGTGCATAGTTTTACACGAATAAAGGCAAATTGTGTAATTTAGAAAAGAAAGGATTTTTTTTTCCTGTTTTTAACCACTCAGGTAAGATTCAACAGGGATAACTGGATTTGAAATTTTGAGAAAGGAGCTACAGAAGATGTCCCTTGTTCACCAGCAGGTGGCGCGTTGTCTTTAGGATTGCGCCCTCTGATCTCTCCATCCATCAGCTCAGCCAGACTTGCCCGAGTCCTCTCGCCGGAAATCGCTCTGCAGATAATAACCCTCCAGTGTCTGGAAATGTTTAATTACGCGACTGCTCGTTTTTCCAGCGCCGCCCGCCGCCGATGTAGCCCTCAAGAACCGAGCGCCGCGGGTGTGGTAAGGTTCTCTCCGCAGGGTTTCATCCTATCTACACAGGAGCCAGTTACAATAACTTCCCTTCATCATCCTTAGTTAGATTAGACACTGCGTCGTTTCTAATACATTTATTCTCACCTTTGGGCAGGGGAAAAGCTCAGCAATCTCAGAGCACAAATCTGTTTTGTGCGGAAAATAATTCTGACTACTCCTATTTGTACGAAAAGGAAAAAAAACTCGCCATGCCTCTTACGCACATTTTACATGGGCTCCTCCCAGCATAAACCTTTATCATTTCATTCTACCGATGAGTGTGTGCCCAGAGTTCACGCAATTCCACACGTGTATTTGTGCTACATACTTATTCTTATAAGCTGTGGGTAGATGCACGCATGTGTGTACGGTTACATTTATGAAGGTGACAAATAGTTACAAGATGCTTATGTGCTCATAAAGAAACTTACGAAACGGGAACTGCTTGGAGAAAACAGTTCACTTTCCCTTTCAGTTTTGATACTGTAACTTGTCTCTCCCTGTCACAATAAACACCCGCTCCTGCGTTCGCCTGGGATTTATTCTAAGACCCTGGAGCTGCTTGGCCATTATCTGAGCCTGCTATCTGCACAAGTGTGTGTGGATGGCATATTACCTACCTCTCCTGCTTAAAAACTCCCCCCCCCCAAGCTGGATTTTGACCTGATTGATCGTAATGGTTCCAGAGGAACTATTGAGCCATTACAATCCATCATCTAAATGATTACAGAGGGATACCTAAATCTCCCGGTCATTTGAAACCTCTGTACGTGCGTAAGGGGGTGGGGGTCTCATGAGCAGACCTCCCCCCTCCTCCAACTGTCCACAATGCAGTTACAGGAAAGTTTGCGCTTGAAAGAAAAAACTTCGCAAGTGCTAGGTCAATTCCATTTTTAAAACATGAGGTCATTTCTGTGTGGCTAGAAAGTGGGGAGAGGTAGATTTCATTTTTAATCCGCAAGACCTCAAAGCAATATAAGCCACATTCTAGTTCATTTTCTGGAAGCTGCTCAATTTTCACTCGGAAGACAGGCTGGGGCACTTTTCCTCCCCAGCCAACAGGAGTCAGTAGTGGGGCTGGGGTTGGGGCGGGGACACCAGCAGAAGCTGTCAGCACCCCACGTGTGCCCCGAAAAAGGCAGCGGCTAGGGTTGGCTTCTGAGCTGCGCGCAGGGTGGTTGATAGCTCGGAGGGTCGCACCCGCCTGGCGATCGCTCCCAGCCGGACGGAACCCGGTCATGGTGGGTGCAGAGGCAGAACCCGGAGCTGGAGGCCTGGTCTCTACTGAGGGGACCTCGGGCCAAGCCTGCTTGGTGCCTGCCCAGTCTGAGAGCTTCCGGGCTCTGCAGATTCCACCTGGTTGCCAGAAAGAGCCCCCGTGGGAGTTTGTGCAGGGTCTGGCCGCTGGCTGCAGCCGTGCGAGTGGCAGAGTGCGCCGGACACCCAGGAATGAGGTGGACAGACTCGAGTTCCGCCACCTTCATGGGGTTTTGGGGACGTAGGGCATTTGGGTCCCGGTTGCTGAGGATGTTTACCAAATTCAAAATCTGACGTCCTTGCAAGCCCTAAACGCATACGATTTCACTGAAAATTACCCTCCTGGTCCTTAACGTGTCCTGGGTCCTGTCCTCTTCAATCTATCCACGCTGCGGTCCTGGCGCTCGTCGCAACCTCAATCCTGCTGCTTAAGGCCCTGTTACTGTCTCAAATAGGCGGGGTGGGTTTCCCGCTGTGGGGCAGAGTAGTTCTCAGCGCCCCGGACTTCCTCCGTGCCCCAGGAACCAGAACCTGGATGGCCTCCAGAGGACACTGGGGCCACCCTTTAGGGGTCACCCCCTTGGGAGCTTGGATTGGGATGGAGAACCCCTCAGCAACTAGCGAATCTTGAATTTCGTTTATCCCAGACTTCTGAGCACCCACGAGGACGGAGGTGTAAGCCAGGTGTCAGAAAAGGGCTCACCTGGTCCCACCTCCTCTGGGAGGTAAAATCTGAGCTGCTTGGGTCATGAGGGGCAGTCCCCAATCTTGCTTCCCCAACCTCCCCCACAAGAGCTAAGTTCCTTGATTTGGCTTGAATCAGGATCAGCTTTCCAGATAACCTGCAAAAGCCGCTCTAAGTGACCAGGTGGCATGGTCTTTTCATTCAAATTCCTAATGACTCTCTCTACAAGGGCTCTTTAAGGACCTGTACTTGGAGTTTTCTGGCTGACTATGAAGTGTGTTGGCCACTAGTCCTGACTCGGAAAAAAAAGGCAGGTGGAAAGATGAAGGAGGCGCAGTTGCCCTGTGCGGCATTTTAAGCAGGGGATGGAATCCATCCACCCCAGAAGGCACCACCCCGGCTGAATATCCTCTTCCTAGGGGACTTCTCACCTGCCTGGGCAGCTGGGTGCCCTATTGTGGAGACCTCCCTGTGATGCTTTCACCACTGCTGATGGAGGTTCTCAGAGCTGTCTCCTGGGAGGGCCTGAGACCAGTACAAGCCAATTGACCTCGCTCAAGATGGAAGCCAGTACAGCCAGGGATGCCCTGCTGAGTCCCGGCCCTCCCCAGCTTTTGGAACTTGCTGCTTTGCAGTCTCAGGGAAGGGAGTGATCTCAGCCCCCTTCTGCGCTCAGGGGGCCTTGCCTTGGCCAGAATGTCGCCCCTTACTGGCAGCTCCTGGGATCCCAGCTGCAACCTCCCCTGGGTCCCTCACTCCAGCGTTCACCTGTGGCGGCGGGTGAGTGCAATCTCTTGGAGCAAATACTTTCCCCTCCTCCTGCTCAAGCCAAAGGTTACCTAGGGGGTGGAGGACACATTCTGTTCTAAAGTCCTACTGATAAGACAAGGGTCTGCTCCAACTACGTCTGGGGGGAGGGGGCGGCGTTTCTACTACCATTTTCCTACGTCAGGGAGCAAAGCCTTACACTCATCAGAGACGACTTGCAGAGCAAAGCTCAACACAGTGGCAGCTCCACTTCAGAGACCCAGCACTGCACCCTACAGGCCCAGGATGCCAGGGTTCAGCCCCAGGGGCTGGGGAGCCTCACGCAGCAGCAGCCCTGTGACACCCTCCCTCCCTGGGGAACCTGCACCTTCTCCCAAACCTGGGGCTGGGTGTCCCCGGGAGATAGCGGGGAGGGATCAGGACTGGGGTTGGCTGAAGTTTAGCTCCCACAACTGAATGGTCAGGAGGGTGGGCAGTACTGGTCCTTTCCCTAAAGCATAAGCAATGAAAACAGAATATCTGGCAGCCAGGACCCTGAGCCCTCTGAGACCCCAAACTCCACCTGAACCGGCTCCTTGGACTCTGAGCTCCTGGAGCTGAAAAACTTTGCCGCCTGTCTCCAGTGCCTGAGTCGCTTTCCAAACTCCCATCCATCCTTCCAAAACACATGCATGCGTGATTAGAGGGCTCGGCTGTTCGTTAAGGTTGAATCCCAGAAAGTTCTGGGTCCCAGGAAAATAACTTTCTTTACCTCCTTTCCCCTACCCCTCGCCTCTGATCTTGCGACCGAACTCTCTAACCCAGGGTCTGGGTTACCGCCCTGGGACGGAACGTTCTTGCGTGTCCGAGAATTGCACCACGGCCAGGACCCTCGGACTCTGGGAAGGGATTCTAGGAGAAGAGGCAACTCTGCCAGGGGCCGAAGTGTGCTGAGCCCCAGTTACTGCGACCTCCCTTATCCACTCGGCACATGCCGTGGGCACAGGCTGTGGGCACAGGCTGTGTCCTAGGCACACAAGAGTAGGACCTTAAAACACGAGGAGACCCACGCTCTCATCTGCTGCGGGCTGTTTCTTCTAGTTCGACAGGGGTGTCCTCTTGGGCCTAACAACACAGAAGGGAGAAGGGGTCTCATGGGATTTTAGAGCTGGGAATGCAGGTCCCGGGAGGCCCCCCGCTAAGCGAGCGCCTTTGCCAAAGTCGGCTGCCCGGGTCAGCAAAACTTTGGTTCTCAGTGCGCAGGCGCAGGGCAAGGTTGGGGGGCAGGGGAGGGAGGGGTGGAATCCCGAGGCAAGGGGAGGAGGGAGAGAGGAGGAGGGAGGGTGGTGGATTAAAATAAGTAGGCGGCTCGGTGCTAAGGGATGAGTGAGTCTGAGCTTGGTCTCTTCCCAGCACGTTCTCAGCCGCTCGGCTTCAGACCCAACCAGGGAGCCGCGGACGAGGCTCACCATCCCTGGCGGGCCGGCAAGACTCCCGGGCCGCTGAGTGCTTCCCGCGTGTCCCGCTCTCGGAGTTCCGGCAGCCGGAGAGAGGCCAGGACTCTAGAGGTCCGGGGGTGCCTGTGGAATCCAGTGCCTCTGGCTTCCCGGGTCCCCCGCAGCGGCAGCCCCAGAGGCGCGCTCAGCCCCGGACCCCGTGGAACAAGGTAACTGCAGCCCTGGGCGTCCCGGACGGAGAGGGGAAAGCGGGCGGGACTCCCGGGCTCCCTGTCACAGCGCCTCGGGTGTCTCCTCTCTCTCCACATCCCAGAAGGAAACTCCTCTAGCCAAATGCAGGCTGCGGGACCTCTGGGAAAGTGAGAGCTGCTGCAGCCCAGGGTGGTTCGGGGTGCTGGCTTCCCGCGAGGGGTACCCCGGCCTCTGACCTCCGGGGAATGAGAGGGCGGGCTTCCACTACCGCCCCCAGCGGGGCCAGACTCTGCAGAATCTGGGGCGAGATGCCCACGGACTTGGGAAGTCAGCCTGTGGGCCCCCTCTAAGAAAATGAAGTAACTTCAGCGGGCACAAACTTTCCCGAGATGCACGCCTAGCTCAGCCTGATCTTAGCTGACGAAGAAGGAAGAGAGTGGATGGACGGCCACTGTGGCAGCTGATCGCGCCAGGGACAGGTGCATGCCCCTCCTGGGTCGCGCTTTCGTGCGAATTTTTATTTTGCTGAGTTGCGCTCACGTACGACCTGAGAGCGCAGGGCCTCCTGCCTGACGTCGCCTTCGCACTTGCGCTTTGACTTTGGTTATTTTCTATCATACGGTCTCTCTGCGTGATCAGGCCCTCGAATGTAATCCGCCACTGTCCGGTGCACACGGGGGGTGCGAGCACCACTTCCCAATTCGGGTCTGCACGCCTCAGCGCGCGCGGAAGCACTGTGGAGCGGCGGGTGTCTCTAGGTTGGGGCTTGGGAGCGAAAGATGCGTTTGCTCCTCTGACTATCCCCAAACCCAGCCTTCAGGAGAGGTGGGAGCCAGGAGGCAAGAGGGAAAGAGATTAGGGGTGGCATGCTGAGCTAATTTCTCCCCAGAAATGTCTCTGATAAGAATGAAAACCCACATCCAGCACCTTTTCAGCAGTTCTGGTGGGAGCGGGGTAGGCTCTCAGAACGGAAAGTAGCTACGAGGGTTTCTTTGTTACCACGATTTGGTAAATTTCACTCGGGCTAAGAGCTGCGTGCTGACTCTTGAGAAGAGAAACCACGTGCAAGGCTTGTTTCTCGGTTCACAGCCTCCTAGAGAAGAGAAGGGTTGGCGGGGATGGAGGGGGCGTAGAGAGACCAGTGGGTACATGCTGCCTCCGAGGCTCCTCGAAGTGACTGTGATTTCATTAAGACTGGGGAGCAGATCGCTAAGGACGCGACGGGCATTTATAAGCCGCTGGATGGCCGTCTCGCTGAAGGATTCGTTGGAGCTCGTTCTTTGGGAAAATTCAACGAAAGTAGCCGGGGCTGGTCAACCCTCCCGCCTGGGGTTCAGATGCCTGTCACTTGCTTTGGGGATTCGATGTCAAGGCCGATTTTGTGGGGCTTCTGCTGGGCTCCTCCAGGCACAGGCTCGTGGAGCTCGCTCCGTCCTCATTAATGCAAGTAGTTAACTCGCACACGCTCAATTAGCCCCGAATAAACCACTTTAATAGACTCGGCACACTTCATTAATGCCCGGCCCAGGGCTGGCTGCAGACCCGGGGCTGGCGCTCCACCGCGCGGGGACTCTGGCTTCATAGAAAGCGCGAATTGCATTCGCCGCGCATAGTCGGAACCCTTAACCGCACCTCCGGGGTTCGGAGGCCCAAACTGTACAGGAGCGGATGACTGGCCTGGGAAGCGGAGTTTCCTCTTATATTTAAAGATCCGAAGGGTTCGTACTGGGGTTCCGGGGTCAGGGCAACGGGAGCTCATCTTCTCCCGCTGGTGAGCAAGTGTGAGGTGGTGTTTTTCTCTTAGCTGACCTCCAGAAACCGGATCGTGCCTTTGGCCCATTGTTGGTGCTAAAGAGCCACGTTTCTAACGAATTTCGTCCCCGGGAAAGTCATTGGTGAGAGTCTTAAGAGCCCTGGCCTCGGAATGCGGCAGGAAAGAAGGAACTGGCTGCGCGGAGGAAAACAAATTGAGTGTTGGGGGAGACAAGACCAGGCAGATAGCCCGGAAAGGTTGGCTCCCACGAGCGGTGGGCGCTGCAAAGGCCCCCTCCTCCCTCCCAGCCCCGGGTCTTCGCTCCTGGGGTGGGCGAGGAAAGGCCAGGGTAGTGCGCCAGGTTGGGGGGCTTTCCCACCTGGGCACACAGCGGGCTCGGGCCACGCGCAAGGTCCCGCCGCCGCCACCACCGCTCACTCGGCTGCGGGCAGGCCCAGCGCGGAGAGGAGGGAGCGGAGGGCCGGGCGGCGCTCGGCGGTGCGGGGGGAGCCAGCGATAGGGATCTGATTTCTAGCGCCAGGGGGACGAGATGAGGTGACGGCAAATCAAAGCACGCTCACCTCGTCTAAGCCTGGGCCGACCTTTGAAGTTGGCGAGTTTTTTCCACCTTCTCCTCCCTCCTTCCTACCCCCGAACGACCCCTGCTTTCTCTCTGGCCCAATTTTTATTTCGCTTCAGCGTGGCCCCAGCGTTCTAGGCTGGGCTCAGTTTGTCCCCAGTGCGACCCTAGCCGGGGGCACTAGAGAAGATTGGCGCTGAGGCCTCGGCTCTGCCTGCCCCCGGGCACTCCTGCTCCGAAGGCGCGCTCGCTGCAGATACTTGCCTCCCCTCGCTCCAGGGCTGAATTAATTGCTGTGGTCCGACAAGGGTTTCTTTCGATTGCTAATTTAACCTATGCCTGCAAATCTTTGCTGGTTCTTGGAGTTTTGCAGCCCCCTCCCCCAGCAGAGCCTCCCTCTCTCCCTCTCCCTCTCTCTCTTTTTTTTTCCGGCCCAACACACTGCGAGTGATCTTCCTGCAAGCCTCCAGGGGAAAATGTTCCTGGGTTAAGGTGGTCCTCAGTCCTCTCGCCTACAAAGTGCGGCGCTCCCTCGTGATTAAAGGCTTCGCTGCCGTGGAAGGCAGCTGAGTGCAGGCCTGCACCCAGGGCCTGGGCTGGGGCTCCCGGCTGAGGGACAGCTAGGCTGGGGGAGCTGCCTGGGTAGGTGTCAGTGTGACCAGCGAACAAGGAAGCAGAGCAGTGTCCTGCACACCCCAGGAAAGGGGACTCACTGTCCTTTAGAAGAGAAATCTGAGGGAGAGAAGAGGAAGAAGAAGGAAGAGGGCAGCAGAGGACTGAGAGGGGTGAGGGAAAAGGGCGTCCCAAGCACCCTGCTCCCGCAGTGGCTTCTTGAGTAGCCCTCAGCTCCGAGCCTAGGGGAGAGGGTGTTCAGCACTTGAGCGGCCCAGAGCTCCCTGTGATCCTTTGGCTTTTGTTCCTGTTTTTGCCTCCACTGGTCAGACCTCAGTGTCTTCGAAGGACAGAGATAAAGACCCCTCTGCAGAGTACAGAACATGTAGGCTGGAGACCTTGCCCAGAAAGTCCAGGAGGGGCCAGCCTGTTGGTCACTTCAGCACAGCTTCCCTCTGGCCTCGCTCAAGCTCCCTGACATTGCATTTAAAGGGTGGCTGGACCACAGAAGCGGAGGCAGGCCTCAGCGCTCTTTCTTGCCCACAGGCACACCCACCTGCCCAGGGCTCACCACTCACACACAAACAGCCTGAGACCCCCAAAGGCTTTCCCTCCTACCTTTCTTATGGGGTAGGGAGGGCACTGAAGCCCCCTTGTATGCAACTGCAGATGTTTGACTGCGTTAATGAAGATGAGTGTCAGTGTTCTTCCTAAAATGAAGGTGATCCCCAAAGGCACTCCCGTTCACAAGCAGCTTGAGATGGTGCTGTCAACAGGGCTCAGTAAGAGCGAGGCAGAAAAGAAACTTTGCAGCCCACGTTGAGAGTTTTGAGGAGAAAGATGACGTGGCTTCTGGAGGCCAAATGGAAGGTCAGCTAGTAGATCCTGACGGACAGGAGCTGGGACATGTATGGGTTTGGGTGTTTGCATGTGTGCTGTCTGTCTGGAAAGCACTTCATGGGTGCCACGTGATCCTGTGCATTTGGGCGTGTTTTGTTCCTTGCATTTTGTTTTGTGTAGCAAAAAAGAACACCCCCCCAAAAAAAAAACCCAAAACACTGGTCGTCCGGTCTCGCTTAATCTTTGCGCCGTGTTGTCAACTCTGCTTCAGAATGAGTGGCTCTGTCAGTGTGCACATTCGTGTTTATGTGCAGGTGGATACCTAAGCTTGCTTCCTAGTCCCTGTTACCTTCGCAGGAGAGTGTAGTTCTGTGTTGACTCAGGCTTGCATGGACGAAAGTTTCCACATCATGCCAGTTCCCCTGTGTTTCTGCCGTTTGCAGTGTCATGCACACCAACCACAGTCTTTCATTTCAGTTGGTTGCATTGCATTGGATTTAGTTTCCTGCTGGTTTCTGTATCAAGTTGTATGTCTCTGACAAAGGTCATTTGGGTAAATTGAGGTCAGAGTTCAGATCAGAGAGGGTTCCCATCTTTTTTATTTTTTGAGGTCAGTGGGTTCCATGAGGGGCTGTCTTAGACTTCCAGCTCCTACCCTGGGGGACAGAAAGGGTGTGGCTGGGCTGGAATTCAGAAGAAAACCAATCTACTCTGAACTTTTCCTCTCTCTACTCCCTTCTTTTCTTTACAGATTCCTATTGAGAACCCACTGCAATTACCATAATGGGCAGCAAAACTTTGCCAGCGCCAGTGCCTATCCACCCTTCCCTACAGCTCACCAACTACTCCTTCCTTCAGGCAGTAAACGGCCTGCCCACGGTGCCCTCGGACCACCTGCCCAACCTGTACGGTTTCAGCGCTCTGCACGCTGTACACCTGCACCAGTGGACGCTGGGCTACCCCGCCATGCACTTGCCACGTTCCTCTTTCTCCAAAGTGCCCGGAGCCGTGTCCAACCTGGTGGACGCGCGCTTCCAGCTGCCCGCGTTTCCCTGGTTCCCTCATGTTATCCAGCCCAAGCCTGAGATCACTGCTGGAGGCAGCGGCCCGGCAGCACTCAAGACCAAGCCGCGCTTTGATTTTGCCAACTTGGCCTTGGCCGCCACGCAAGAAGATCCGTCCAAGCTTGGCCGGGGGGAGGGTCCCGGCTCCCCCACAGGTGGGCTGGGCGCCCTCCTGGATGTGACCAAGCTGTCCCCAGAAAAAAAGCCCACGAGAGGACGCCTGCCTTCCAAAACTAAGAAGGAGTTCGTCTGCAAGTTCTGTGGCCGCCACTTCACGAAGTCCTACAACCTACTTATCCATGAGCGGACGCACACGGATGAACGACCCTACACTTGTGACATCTGCCACAAAGCCTTCCGGAGGCAAGACCACCTACGGGATCACAGGTGTGGCACTGCGGGTGGCCCTAGAGAGAGTTGCCTCTGGGCCTCTGTCCTCACCATCCTCTTCCCTAATGGGAAGTCTCTCGGGGGGCCCCCTACCAATCCAAGCTCCCTAGCTCCAGGGAGTTCACTTAAAATTGTGAAGAAAACCCTGCCCAGCTCAGGGATCAATTCTTGGTGGAGAGAACAGGGAATAAATAGGACCTAAGACCTTAAGTCAGGTCTCCATGAGCTGCAGACAAGCACACTTGAGTTCCTTACCTCTTCCCTCACCTGCAGCACCGTCCAATAGAAGTTCCTGGGATAATGGAGAGTGACACATGACGCATGTGACAATTCAGCACTTGAAATGTGAAACAAGTGAGATTGACAAACTAACTTTTAAGTTCTATTTCATTTTAATTGTAAGAGCCACGTGTGGCTAGTGGTTACCATGACAGACAGTGCAGCCTCAGCAAAGTGTCTGCCCCAGACCCCCTCACTCACCCTCCGTGTTGACCTAGCCTTATAAGGAGGCCGGGATGGCCACTCCTCAGGAAGGCAGGCCATTTGCCTGGCCGAAACCATTGTGGACCAGAGATTGCCCAAGCGTCGACTTCACCTCCTTTGTGGATGGAGCACATCCACAAACTCAGCCTTTTGCCAGCTCCACCCTGGGCGCCCCACAATCCCCTTTCCTTCGAGGGCAAGTGCCTCGCGGCAGTGGGAGGGGATCTTGGGCAACCGTTTATAACATTGCATCATTTTGCAAGGATTAATTAATTCTCTGTTTTTGCTCCCAGATACATTCACTCCAAAGAAAAACCTTTCAAGTGTCAAGAATGCGGGAAAGGGTTCTGCCAGTCCAGGACTCTCGCCGTCCACAAGACACTACACTCACAGGTGAAGGAGCTCAAAGCCTCCAAGATCAAATGCTAAGTAGAGGCTCCGGTCAGCAGGACCCTGGGTCACGTCCGCCCTTCCTCCAGAGGGACCAGAAGCCAGGAGGCGACTCTGGCAGACCACGGGAAGGGCTCCCGGACCTTCCCTGGTCCCAAACACAGTCCCTTGGGTCCCAGGCGCACGCAGAACTCCGGAGCCCCGCCCGGGGCCATGACTCCGCCACCCGGTCGACTCCCCCAGGACGAGGCTAAACTCTTGGCCAAAAGGCGGTACTCACGTGGCAGAAGGGAAACTGCATTTTTTTTTTTAAAAAAAAAGGGAAGAAGAAGAACGAAAGCTCCACGGAGCCGCAGCGGCGCCTCTCCCAGAAGTATTACTTTTCCTATTGTTATTTTATACGTTTTCTTTATTATTTTTTCTTTGACCATATAAGCTTATAACTCTGACTGCAGAGAAAAAGGGGAGAGGAAAAGAAGTTTTGCGTGCTCGCAGCTTCCAGTCCCCCCGCCTCCCTTCGCCCCTTTCCCGCCCCCGGGCGCCTGCAAAAGTGTAATCCGTGTATCTGCTTCAGCCGCCCGGCCCGGACTGACCGCCGGGTTCCAGCAGCGCTCCTCCCAGCTCCTGCCCCGCAGCCGGCGCAAGGCTCCTGGACTCGGCCGGCAGGGGCGAGACCGCGGCTCCCGGTGCTGGAGGGGGCCTGGCCTCCGGCTCCCCCTGCTCTGTCGCGCGCGCGTCACCGTGCGGGAGCTGCCGGCTAGGAGCAGGGCGGTGTATTGCGATTGGCACTTTATGCTGACCATCGGTAACGGACATTTATCACTGGAGTTTTTAAAAATATGAAATAAACGGTTATTTTACAGGCATTGCAGAATGGATAATTTCGTCCCTAGCGCAAGAAACCTGGCCGGGCCTTTCTTCGCGATAAGCAGGTCCCTATGCAGTCGCCAGTCCCCGCTGCCCGAATCCGCTGCGACAGGGGTGGGATGGGTGGAGAAACGCCTTCTGCCTTGGTGCCGGTCTGCCTCGGACCCCATCCCGTATTCACACGTTTACTTTTCTCCTCCACTTTGGTCTTAGGGTCTCAAGTTCCCCACTGCTTGTCTCCAAAGGGTTTTGACTTTACGAGGAAGCTGAGCTTTCCGTCAGTGTATATTGGCGGTGACATTTCTCAACATCTCCAGGGGCAGGGGTTGCCTAGGGTCCGCTAAGGGAACAATAAAATGTCACCCTCCTCCCTCACCACCCCCATCACTAGCTTCTTGCTACTGCTTTGGGGTAGGACGCGCCCACAAAGAAAGCCTCAAACTAGTACTGCCCTGTCCCCAGGGTCCCGATACTTGGCCACAAATACATAATCATTGCTGTCTTCCCAAAGATCCAAACCTACAGCCCTCCCCCCCCTTAGGATTCCCCAGACAGAATTCCACGCCCGCGAAGATTCCCTACAGTTTTCAAGACTTGTCGGGAATGGCGGGGGCGGGCGTCCTGGGAGGCCCGGGAAGTTTAGGAGAAATCTGAGTCCGCCCTCTACTAGTTGAACCTTCCCGGGGGCGTCCAGTTTTCCCACAAGTAGAGGCCAGGCCACCGGGGCTCCTTTACTGGGGAGGGGCAGGGTGGGGCTCCCCCAGCTCTAGCGCCCGGACCGCTGCGCAGCACCTGCTGGGACGCCCACAGCCTTTCCCAGGTCGAGCGCAACCTCCCGGGCTACTGTGACCTGCGCTCAGGGGCCGCAGGGACCGCGGGTCGAGCTTCCCAGGATTATGACCCCCAAATCCGAGCCTCCGGCAGGGTCTGGCGGCACAAGCCGGCCCGGGCTGTGGGAGTTAAAACACACCAGCGTTTCACTGAGCCCTCCCCACCTCTGTGGCCGATGCCTCCGGGTTGTATTCGAGACAGAACTCCGCGGCTCTGGAGCCCAACTCATCCCTCTGGCCTCAGCCTGGGTAGCGCAGTGGATCCCTGCCCTCCGCTTTTGGAGCCACGCTGCCCCCTGCTGGACAGGCCTAGATGGGCGGTCCGAGACTCTGCTGCCCGGCGCACAACCTAGAGCAACTGGCCACCGCAGCTCCTTTCGGTCACTTCTACAGATCGAAATCTTCCTGACCGGTCTCAGGACCCCTTGCGAAGGAGGGATGGGGCGCTGTGGGGTCTGCACCGGCGTGTAGGAGCTCGGATAGTCAGGCAAGATCCCAATCTCCCTTCCACCAACGTCCAGAAGGACTCGTCCCAGGAGAGAATGGAGCCCCGGTCCCAGAGAACTGTGACCTCCGCGTGCAAAAGGGGGTTAGTCAGCGGGTTTGGGTTTCCAGGGCTTGGGCCCAGCCAGCGAAGGCAGTGGTGTGGTCTGCTCTTGGCCATGGCTTGTGATAAGGCTGATGGCAGGAACCACCTCGGTGCCTTTACTAACCCCCCCCCCCCCGAGACTGTGGGAAAGTGGTTGTTGCAAGACGTCCAGAGTGCGTGGATGCACACACACACACACACACAGCCGCTATGGAGAGCTTTGGATAAATCTGAGGACCTGCAAGAGTCCCGCCCCCCCCCCCTTTGCTCTTTCTGTCCTTCCATCTTTCCCAGGGATTGACTACCCTGCTGCCCACTCCCCCGCCCCCACATTCCTCCACCTCCCATTCCCCTGGGGACACAGCGCCTCTGTGGTTAGCTCAGCCTTAAGGACATCGTCATAAAGGCTGCGAAATGGAGAAGGGGAGAGGGCTCCTTCTAGCCCACCCCACTTCTGGTACTGCGTATCCCCACCCCTCCAACCCTAGGCCCTGCAAGGGGCTTTCAACAACAAGTCTGCATCCTTGGAAGAACGGACTCCCAGATCAGAGTTTTCAGGGGACAGGAGGGAGTGGGGCCAGGTGCCACTCAGAGACCCCAGCCTATTTACAATGCCTCTTTTTTGGCTTGCTTTACCGATGATTACTATCATGGTGGTGTTCCCAGAAGCCAGTTCTCAGCGTAGCTCTCCGCGGTCCATATTCACGACAGTGATGAAATAGATCGTGCAGAAACAGTGATTGCAAGTGGAAGGGGCCGCGGGCCATCAGACCCCACACAGGCTATGATTACCGCCCCCCCCCGCCCACGTGGTTGGGCATTTTCCTCTTGTACCTACTACGGATCGCACGAAAAGGGCAATGAAACGATCAGAAATTTGGGGTAGGTTTTCTTGCCTGTCCATTCTGTAAGGGCTAATTCCCTCCTCACCTCCATCCCGCGCTACATCCCTAGAAAGTCCCATTCCACGCCCCCTTCCTCTGCCTCAGCTGTCTCCGGGAGGGTTTTCGGGAGCGAAGGAGGTCTGGACAGATGGAGTTCAGCTGGGGTCCGTCCCAAAGCTGCTAGGCCTGAAGTTCTTGTGCGAGGCTGACGTTGGAGGAGCTACCGGCTGGACTTCTCTGCTGGGCGGGTAGAAGGCGCGGGAGATCCTGGGTGCAGCCTGGAGCTTTCCTGGGGCTTGCTCTGGGGAAAGCTTAGGAGCGACCCGGGGAAAGAGCGGCTCGCAGGGGCTTCGCCCCGGTTGGAAGAAGTTCAGGTTTCACACCCTCTTTCTGGAATGGAGCTACGGGCACGAAGGAAAGTTCCCCTGCGAACCACTGTCCTACGGGACTCGGGGCTCCCACAGGGCCCTGGGGAGGAGGAGGGGGAAACGCAGTGAGACAGTCTAGGGCTCCTTGACGACACCTCAGCTCCGAGGAGAGGGCGTGGAACCTGTGGGAGCACAACCTCTCCTGTCCCCGCGGCCGACTCTTTCCGTCCCTGGAGTTGGCTGAAAGGCGTCCCATCCCACCTCCCAGAGATCCAAGGCCCTGTGACATCAGGGCATCCTTCCGCCGACACAGTCACGTTGCACAAACCTCTGGAAAGCGAGTCAGAGGTCTGCGATGCATCTTATTGACGTAGTTCTATGACGTCACGGACGGGCCCCCATCTGGAGAGGTGACACCACGGCTCCCACATTTCTCGCCTCCCCTTCCCCGCAAGAACCCTGCACGTAGAGGAGCCAAGACTGTGTCCTAGCCCCACCGAGAGGACCCGCAGGCCCCACGCGTTGGCAGCAGCCCTGAGTGAGAGAGGGTGCGTGGTTGGGTCGCCGTCCGGACGCCGGTGGCTCAGAACGACCGCCCTAAGCGCAGGCTTTCTGTGCACCCGCTGCAGGCGGGCGGAGAGGACCCCGGCAGCCCGCCCGGCCCCGCCCCGGCCTCCCCGCCCACTGCGCACGCTCCAGGCGCAGGCGCTGCAGGCACTCGCCACCGCGAGGAGCGGGCGCGGAGAGTGCTGCTCCGCGGCAGTCTCGGGGAATCGCTGCTGCGGACTGCTGCGTCCCGCTTTCGGGGCTCGCAAACTCGCGGTGACACTGGCCCGGCGGATGCATCCAGCCATCGGCGTAGTTGAGTGTTAGAGATGCTGACGGGGAAGAGGCCAGCCCCGGGTTAAGGAGGGCGGGACAGCCTCTGGCGTCTCAAATCCCGCGCGGCCCGCGTCCGACCCTGGCCCCTCGGGTTCGAACCCGCGGGGGCGCGGTGAGGGGCCCTGCCTTGCGGGGCAGAGTCTCTGAGGCAGAGGTCTGCGCCCCCGACCTGGCGGAGCTCTTAGAGACACAGACCGGGTTACCTACGCCTCCTGTTCCGCCTGGTTTCCTGGACCGCGGATGGAGCCAAACTGTACGCAGTTTGCATTATGTTTCAGATGAAGAGTCCACTACGGACAAGAGATGTTAGGTAGGGTCAAACCTCTGTCAGCGGCAGAGGAAGAAGTAGAAGCCGTGTTTCCTGCGAGGCCAAGGGCCAGAAGACCCAGTTTTAGCTTTTCCTGCCGCCTAACAAGCTGTGGGCAAGTCCCGGCACTTGTGCGAGCCTCAGTTTTCCTTCTGTAATGGGGCTAGTACTCTTTCCACCTATCTCGTTGGTTGCTGTGGAGGTCAAAGGCATACATATTTTCTCAATCATAATCACTACTTGAACCAAAAAAACGGGCCCTAATGTGTTACAGAACGACTTTGGCATTTATGAAGTGCCATGTAAAAGTATTACTAGAAATGTTTGCTCAGCATCTTGAAGTCGCCTGCCTCCCAGGCTGCCTAATTCCTGGGAGATGCTTCCCCTCATCTTCACTTTACATAACTCAGAGATCTTGAAATGGGAATGAAGAAGGATGTCACCTGGACTGGTGGTCTCCTTGAAACCTCCAGGAAAACTTGAAAGAAGCCTTTTTTAAAACTCCATTTGGACTAATGGATTAATTCGTTCACACGTTGTTATGTTTGGGTAAGAGAGGAAGTCAGGTAACTAAATGTAAGTGCCCTGCTCCCCACTCCTTTGTGGCATATGTTTAGGGAGAAGAAAAAAATCCAACCTGATGCAGGTGTAGGGCAGGGGCAGGGCCTATGTGTGGGGCAACTAGCACTGCATGGGTAGTAGGGGGCTTCCACTCTGCAAACACCAGCCTGCCTCTGTGAAAGACCCCCACTATAATGCCCTTTGGGCTGTGCTTTGCTTTTTGCTAAGACCTCCTAGCCTAAAGAGAAGTTGGTCACGCAATGCTGGTACGTGGATACATCCTCAGGAATACGCCTCTTACTCAGGCAGCCACCTGAGCCCTGGCTACCTGCTGACATTCTTGGCCAGTTTTTCCTGGCCAAAGCTAGTGCCAGTTCCAGCGATGAGAGTATAGAAGGACTAACCCAGAAGAGTGGGATGTATGGATGAGTGAACGGGGTGAGAGTTTTGTTTCTTTTTGTCCAAACACTGAGCTGGCTCTTAGCAGCTCAGCCATCTCTGGGGAGGTATAAAGAATAATTAATTTCTTTTCAGTGTTTGGCTAGATTGAACTCTTTGGCTAGGGAGATAAGATAAGGAGTTTTATCATGACAAGGGCAGGATGGATTGCTTTTTGTCCCTTTCAGGAGTGAGTACCATTTGGAGCCTGCAGGTAGATTGTGGCATGAGATGAAGAACTTCACGGAAGACTTGGAAGGAAGTTAGAGAAGCTGGGGCAGGAGAGGCTGGATCCTTTACCTCTGAAAGAACCAGAGAGGCGATAGGAGCTTCCAGAGAATTCGGGCCTGAGCTCAGACAATGAGATTTACCAGTGAGACTGGTTTACTTCTTATTAACCTGGGTCAAGAGTTGAGCATCTTTGTGCAGCCAGGCTTCAGAATACTGCCCGTACCTCCTAGCGCACCCTGCCCCTCCCGCAGGTCTGCAGCAGGCCAGGACCCTGAGCAGATGTGGCGCTGTATCTCTCAGGAACAGTCTGTGTGGCCTTGTCATTGGAGAGATCAGCCAACACTGAAATAATGAGCAGAGACTCTTTGGTCGGTGGGGCACCATAAGACCCATCTTTTTAATTATAGGGTTTATATCTTCTAAACTCTTAGAAATTTTTAAATGTCTTTGTCTATTCCTAACTTTGGTACTTTTGTGTGTTAAAGACTCCCACCATGATGGTAGTTTTACTAGTATACGTACGCACATAAAATATACTATATATTTATTCTGAAATATATATTCCCTATATATGTATAAGCCAAAATTTGTTTGGCTTATCTAGACCATCACCACACTTCTATCCATTCCTGTACTAACTAACCAGCTGCTTACATAAGTGGCATTACTGTTATCAAGTCCTTGAACTTCAGGTAGCTGCTGGGAAAACCAACTTATGCTGGAGCCCAACCTCATCATGTTCCAGTTGGGGCCTCCTTGACAATACACAGTACTCATGGGGGCTCCTCAGTGTGTTGGCAGTGACAGTGGTGGTGGCTGGTGCTTTACCATCGTAGGACAAATGTGACTCGTTGCTAGGTCTTCTCCAGCCAGGAAGCCGGGCAAGCTTTTCCCTTGGCAAATACGTTTTATTTTAATCATTTGAAGTACGTGTTTAACGGGCCCAGGAGGAGTGGGAGTGCGGGGGAAGGGCATTGGGTTGTGACGTGTTCCCTCAGCTCTCCCCCATTATTTTAAGTATTTCCAGACATTCATAAAAATTAAAAGAATTTTATAGTAAACACTGAATTATCCACCACCTAGATTCTGCAATTAATATTTTACTATTCCTGCTTTATCACATATCTGTCCATCCCAATCCATCCCTCCCAAGTTTTTAAAAGTGAAAATTGATAGACATACAGAATAATGGCAAGAATAGTACGAGGAATACCCTTGTATCTTCCTCCGAGTCAACAGTTGACAATGTTTTGTTATGTTTGTTTCCCTCTTACTGTCTTTCTCCCTGAAGCATTTGAAAGTTAGTTTCAGACTTTACTATATTTCACCCCTACATACTTCAGCATGTATCTTTAGGATGCATTGTTTTACACAACCACAAGATTGTTATCGCACTGTAGAAAATTAATCAGAATTTTATGTCATTTAATCTCATCAAATGTCCCATCTATATTCAAATTTCTACAAATGCTCCAACATTTTGATTTTTTAAAATAAGAAGGTAATCGGAGATTTTCACATTGTATTTGTGTCTTTGGCATCTTTTAATCCAGAACAATTTCTGTATATTTTTGAAAAACTTCTCATTTTGAAATAACAGATTTACAGGAAATTACAAAGAGCATACAAAGACTTTCCATGTACCCTTCACCCAGCTTTTCATAGTGTTTACATTTTGCATAATGATAATCCAATATCACAATCAGAAAATTGATACTGGTACAATATGTATATATAGTATAATGCTGTTTTATAAATAAAAACAGCAATAGGGATAGGCAGATTTTTATAACCTCCGTCATAGTCAAGATTCAGAACCGTATTATCACCACTAAGATCTACTGTTGTTAGCATTTTATCAGTTTGAGTGAAGTGTAGAAAATTTACCTCCTGTTATGGACTCAAGTATTTGTGTCCCCCCGAAATCCCTATGTTGAAGTTCTAAGGTGAAGGTATTAGGAGGTGGGGTTTTGGGGAGCTAATTAGGTCATGAGGGTTGGACCCTAATGAATGGTATTGGTGCCCTTAAAAGAAGAGTCGGGAGAGGGCCTGCTTCCTCTCTTTCTGCTCTCTACCATGTAGGGAAATAGCAGGAAGACAGCTTCTACAACCAGGAAGACAGCCCTCACCAGACAATGGATCTGCTGGCAACTTGATCTTGGACTTCCAGTCTCCAGAAATGTGAGAAATGCATGTCTGTTGTTTATGCCAACGAGTCTATGGTATTGTTATAGCAGCCTGAACTGGCCAAGACAGCTTCTTTTAATCCCTTGCATCTTGCCTGTCTGTGACATAATAGTCTTAAATGTTTCCTTTACATACATTGAAGACTCAAGTCAGACAACTCCACACTTTCTGCCGTGACCATAGAGCAGAAACCAGACAACTCGAGGGGGAGAGTCTACTGCATGGGCCATGCTTTTGCTTTTTCCATTGTTCTTTTCTCTTTCATGTTCCAGGTTTCCTTTTTAATGATTTCCTTTCTATTTTGAGAACTTTTTTTAAGCCATTATTTTAGGGTAGGTTTGGTGGTAAAAAATTCTCTTAATTTTTCTTCATCTGAGAATATTTTTATTTTACCTTCATTCTGGAAGGATAATTTTACCAGGTACAATGTTCTGGGTTGATGGTTCTTTCTTTTCAGCACTTGGAAAAATGTTGTGCTACCTCCACTGGCTTCCATGGTTTTTGATGAAAAATCTGCCGTCATTTGAATTGTTTTCCTCTATATGTAAAGTGCCATTTCGATTGCTACTTTCAAGGTACTTTCTTTGCTTTTAATTCTTTAATTTTCAGAAGTTTAAAAAAAGATTTTATTTATTTTTAGACAGAGGGGAAGAAAGGGAGGAAGAGAGGAAGAGAAACATCAATGTGTGGTTGCCTCTTGCAAGCCCCCTACTGGGGACCTGGCCTGCAACCCAGGCATGTGCCCTAACCGGAAATGGAACTAGCGACCCTTTGGTTCACAGGCCAGCACTCAATCCACTGAGCAACACCAGCCAGGGCAATTTTCAGAAGTTAAATTTGATGATTCTTGTTATGGAATTCTTTGCTTTTGTTTTTCTGGGGATGTGCTCAGATTTCTAAATCTATAGAATTATGCCTTTTTCCATACTTAAAAAATTTTAAACCATTAGTTCTTTTCTATATTTTGAAAAAGTTACCCATGATTTCCCCTAAAATATTTTTAACCCCCACTCTTTTTCTTTTGTATTTCTTTGACTTCAGTGACATACATATTACAACTGTCATTATCATCCCATAGGTATTTGAGGTTCTGTTTATTTTTTCAGTTTATTTCTCTCTTTGTTGTTTAGTTTGGGTAATTGTTCTAGCTTTCAGTTTAGTTATTTTCTCCTGTATCTTCTCCATTCTGCTTTTGAGGTTTTTAAAAATTTCAGTAATTGTATTTTTTTTAATTCTAAAAAATCTCCATATGGCTTTTCTTCCTATTTTCCATTTCTTTGCTAAGCTTTTCTACTTTTTGTTGTCTCAAGGGTTCCTAATTGCTCACTGAAGCTTTTTTATGATAGCAGCTTTAAAATTCTTGTGGATAATTCCAACATCTGTGTCATCTTGATGTTGATGTCTGTTGATTATCTTTTCTCTTTCAAGTTGAGGTTTCCCCAGTTCTTGGTCTGCCATTTGATTTCCTATTGTATCCCTGAAATTTTTGGTATTATGTGGTGAGACTCTGGATCTTATTTAAATCTGTGTTAGTTAAGTCTCCTCTGACTTGCTTTGCTGGTGAGGGCAGAAGGAGGTGCTGCTTTGCTCTTGCCACATGGGGGTGAATGTCCAGGCTCCCCACGTGGCCTCCCTTGGCACGTGTGGAGGAAAGGGCTGCTGCATCACTGCTCTGTGAGGGTAAGAGTTCAGACTCCCCCTGCACCCCCTGCCCAGGCCCGCGCTGACACCTCCCAGGCTGGGAGGGGGAGGGTCTTTTTGTCATCATTATGGCTCTGCATGGCTTCTACTGGTGCATGTGTGCAAGGCCTTGTTCCTGCTGGGTGATGGTGTCAGTTTGGTTCCCTACTTCCTCTTCTCTGATGGGCAGGAGGAGGAGCTTTTTAAAGCCAGACAAAGACAGCAGTCCAGGCTTCCCATTCAGCTGTGCAGATTGGTAATTGTGGCTTTTTGAATCTCTATTTCATCATGTAAGGGAACCAGTATTGGTCTTCCCGAAGTATAAACTAAGTGACAGATTTCTCCACAAATTCCTCCCACCCCGTATCATTTCTCCTTTTGGTTTTCTGGGTTGCCACTCTAATGCATTGTGGTGTCTTTAATTTTGTAAGAGAAAATGATCACTTTATGTTTTGCCATAAAGTGCTTTGGAGTGTCTTTTTTTAAATTATAAAGTTATACAACTTCTATCTACTCTCCAAAGTGGCATGTAGGGTCACTGTGGACAAAAAAGAGCCATCGATGTTTTCAGATTAGTTGCAAGCCCTTGGTTTTGACTGAGCAACATTGAGTCTTTTATTATTTTGTTTATGAAAAGAAAAACATCTAATATATCTGGTGGTTGGGAGCACAGTTTTCTTTTTCACCCTACTCCCTTGTCTGGTTTTCAGATCATGATTTTAATATAAATTTCTCCATAGAATTTTAAGCCTCATTAAATTTTTGGCAATGGAATTTCAGGAATCTATCCAAAATTTCCTAAAGTAGTAGGTTAGTTTCCTTCACTGTCAAAGTATTTCCTAAATGGATAGGATTTTTTCTGCTTCTAAAATAGTGCCTTGTAGATTTCTCAGCATTATCTTAGTCAAATATATATAATTATTGAAGCAAAAACTTCTCTTCAGTTAATATTAGTTAGTGGTCATGATCTGATTTATGCCAGAGAATAGGCTAGGTGTGGACATCATACAAATTGAGAGAATGTTTCTTGCATTTACTGGATATATGCTGTTCCAATACAGCATGGTTTTCAGTGAGTCTCAGCAGACTGAAGTAGGTCATGGGGGCAAGAGGAGCTATGAATCAGGAGACATGTGTCCCAGTACAGGCTTCTTTGCTGAACTTGGCTGGATCATCCTAGTGAAGTCCCACAGCATCTCAGGGCATCAGCTTCCTTACCTGCCGGTTAGACTAAAAATACTTACCTCTTCTTACAGTTTTTTAATTAAAAGTTTAAATTTGTACCACACATGTAGATAATGTTCCTAAATACTACCCACTTCTTTTTATTTCATCTTTTGAAAGTGTCTGCAGAGGCTCCCAGCTTTTCGGCTGCTTTTGGTCTCAAAAATGTCTTAAAAAAGGGAATGAAAGAATGCTTGGGATAGCTATAAAAAATTTTCAGACTTCATTTTCATGGTTGGCTATCTCTATTTTTGCTGTGTGTAAGAAGTGAGTTAATGTTTCCCTCTGGGATGCTCTGATTCTGTAGCTGTTGGGCAGCTGGTGATGTCACCATGTGGATGCAGGCGGAGAAGTCTTGCATATGGTTTACAGGACCGTGTGGCAGCCACACGTGGGTCGAAAGAGCTGTGATTAGAAAATCAATCTCACATTTAGAAACTATGCTGAAGCGTGTGAATGTTCTGACTCGTCCCAGAAGCACAATAAAAGTAAACCAACTGCCCTCAAAATGAGAACAATTACAAAAACACAAATTTCGAGATCATGAACACAAAGGTTTGAATTGTAAATATTTATTTCCAGAGAAACAATGAAGGCAAACTCACTTCACATTTTAGGGGAAGAGGGCTTTGTTGCTAGACAGAGCACACCAACCACACTGCCGGGTAGCACGGGGATTTCTGCAGAAGGCCACCTCCGGGGACAAGGAGCCCTTCTGCTGCCCCAGGGTGGGCGGGGTCGCTCCCTCTGGCTTTGGACTGGTTCTTAGATGTGGCAAGGAACTCACAAAGACTCCCTGCAGATTTTATCTTCTCTTCAGACTCTGCAGAATGTGACATTAGGAGTGAGCCAGAGCTGCGTATTACGCGACTGTAGTGGTCGATGCGATGTTCAGGTCATCTCCCACCTGGCTGCAAAGCACCGTTTTGACTGGCAGGAGAAGTGCCCAGCAACGTTCGGTCCCCGTTGTGTGTCCAGTACAGTTTCCTTCCCTGCCCTATCAATGGCTCCGAGCAGCACGACAGGGGCGGGCCAGGGGGGCAAGGAAGGATTAGTTAGTGCACCCTCTGAGGAAGCCAGGTGAGATGCCCTCTGCTCTTTCCAGCTTGCTGGTGCCATTGCTCTCCACAATGGGGTGATTGTTCTCAGGGGCTTGGCTGGCACCAGGCCCTCTGAGGCGCCCAGAAAGTCCCTGTATAACTGTGCAGTTGGGAAGTTGGGTGCAAAGCTGGCCGTGAGCCTCGTGGGGCCCCTGGGGCCTGCTTCCTTCTGGCCTGGCAGGCATGTCTGTGAGGTGCTGAACAGAAACTGCCTTACTTGAAAAGTACTGCTGTTGGCAGGGTGATTCCAGAGACACCTAGGAGAGTCCCCCTCCCTTTGCAAACAAATCCCTACCTGCTCCCCAGGGGCCTGGTCTCCCCCATTTTCTCATGAGAACCCTTCGTTGCTTAGGGGGAGCTGAGGTTAGAATGCAGACCTAGCGGGAGGAGATACCCTGTAGCCACCCTTTATTGAGTTCTTACCATATACAAAACACTGTACCGAGAGATTGACATTACAGATGCTCCTCTTTTTTATTGGAGGAAATAGAGGCTCAGAAGTGTACATTTGCACAAGGTGAAAAATATGCCGTAGAACCAGCCTTCAGATCCAGATGCTTCATGCTCCAGCGCCTGTGACTCACAGGGCCCTGGGCTGCCTCCCTGTAACCTCTAAAGGAGAGGCATGGAGGGAAGGCCCTGCCTGGGAGAAGGAGGAGTGCTGGGCCCTAACCCTTCCCGGAGACCAGGGGAGCAGCTAAGTCCCATGGGCCGAGGAAGCGTTGGGCCTCCCAGGGGTGCGGAGCACAGACCCTGGAATGATGGAGCCTGGGGTCCCAGCCTTCACCAGACACCTCCTCCTGCTGCATGGGGCCACCTGCCAAGATGGGTCATTCAGGATGGAGGCCCTCTGGGAGCAGGGAGCAGGGCTGTGTCGCTGGTCCCTGCCTGCACCAAGGCTCTCATGCCTCTCTGCCATCAGGAGAGGGTGCAGCAGTGTGACAGGGCAGTGTGGTCACTAAGAAGTTCCTCCACACTTCTGTCCATCCCACTAGCTAGAGTATAAGCTTGTGAGCCTAAATGGCATTGCAGCACCTCAGCTGGCACGTTGTCAGGGCCGATGGCAGCGTGGAGCGTGTGGCCTCAGATGGGTCTCTGGGAGCTGTCATGGTGTGACATGGCTGAGACCTTACACTGCCCTTCAGAGGGTCCCTTTGCAGTGGAGGTGCCCACAACACTCACCTGGAGAAGGTGGTCCAAGCAAGGTCACCCTGCCCAGACCCTCTCATCTCCGAAGCCTGGCCTGGAGAAATCTCCCACTGTGCTGCTACGGAAACCTCAGCCATTGCACTTGTAACAGCATTACACTATGTTTACTTGCAGACTGCAGGCTGCTCGGGGACAGGGGCCAGTTCCACGTGTCTCAGCATTTCCAGCGTCTTTTGTGGCACCTGGGCCTGGGGAGATGTGCCCAGCTAAGCTGGACCCCAGAGAACAGCCTCAGCCCAGTTGCAGGAATGAGGAAAGCTTCTTGGGACATGGGGAAAAGAAAGTAACTGGTTAGCTGTCTTCCTGGGACAAGCCTCCGGATCACTTGCGTGGCAAACGAGAACCCTGTGTGAGTGAACTGGAGGAGCAGGAGCTGTCTGCAGCTGCCTGGGCCCTGGCTCCAGCGAGTCAGCAGGGCCACTGGATGGGATTTTTCCAGAAAAGGGAATAGCAGCCTTGCTTTGGGGCAAATCCTATACCGCCGTTTTCCTCCCCAAATAATTGTAATCTGCCAGCATGAAGGCTGTACTTTTTATTTTCATTTTACCTTGTATATAAAATGAAACATTTAAAATGGACCCCCTGAAAATTTAGAAGGCAAATAAAGCGATCCTGCTAATTTAATGAAGATGAAGCTGTAAATGTGGCTTTTATGAAGTGTCAACCACTCACTGAGGAACTTGGTGGGGCAAGGGGAGGGCAGGGAAGGGCCGCGCTCTGACTCAGCCCCAGAGGCCAGAGCTCTCCCCAGTAGCTCGCAGGGTCTCTGAAGGTGGTGGGGAGCTCTGCCAATAAGGAATGACCCAGAAACAGTCCCTGTGAGCTCTCCCTTCACCTCGCCTTTTTCCTTTCTCAGTGATGAGACTTGGGGAATGTCAGGCTGTCAGAAACACTCTCCCCTCGGGGCTGGTGACCCTCTCCCTCTGGTACCTCCGTGCCAAGGTGTCCCTACTGAAGACAGGCCTCTGTCCCATGCCCTCTGTGGTATGCGTCCTATCTGCAGAGCTAGTCAGAATGCGGCAGAGGGAGGGGCCGGCTGTCCTCCCCGGTCCTTTCAGTAATCCCCTTGTCTCCGCCACCTCGGAAAGCTGCTTGCCCTGACGGAGGGGATGCGATGGGCAGCCTGTCAAATAGATGGCGAGTGCATTAGCGGGATTAGCACGGAGGCTAATATTGCAGCCTTTCCAAAGTTCATTCACAGCAGCTGAGGCGGGGCTGCTGGGCTGCCAAATGGGGCAGGCACACGCAGGCTGCAGAATTAATGTCACATCTGGGACTAGCCCTCAAGTGGCCAGAGGCACAAGAGTCCCGTTGTGTTTGACTCTTGTTTATGTATCTTTACTCCACAACAGAGCTTAATTTATAATATTCGTATGAAGATGCTGCCTGAGTGTTCTTTCCCATCTTATTGATAAACTAGCTGAAAGGCTTTAGCAGCGCCCCAAAGCCAGATGCTCTGTTCTTGGCCTTTGTTGAAGTTTTGCTGATTTTATGTCTGCTTGTTAAAGTAATATACCCTCATTTTGGAAATACTGGATCAGAAAAGTATAAGGGAGAAATTTTAAATAATCCTTTTACCAGATATTACCTCAAATGGCATTTTGATGTATTTTCAGGCAGTCTTCTATGCATACAAAACAAAATTGTGATTATATGTACGTTTTGTCTTGTTTTCTCTTTAAGAACCCGTAAACATTTTGTGCTTTTAAAAAATAAAGCGTAAATATTTCCCAATCTTCTTGTACTTTTCATGAACACATCTATGAGATTCTTTAGGTCAATAGATTTGTGTTAGCTTTCGGTTGATGTTAAATGTATTACCACAAACTTTAGCAACTGAAAAACGACTTATTTATTAGCTCCCAGTTCTGGAGGTCAGGAGTCTCGCACGGCACTGTGGGGTCTCTGCCGAGACGCCAAATTCAGCCTGTCAGCCGGGCTAGGTGCTGCTCCGGGGGCTCTGGGAAGGGTCACGGCCAAGCTCATTCACGGTGGCAGAATTCAGGTTTCAGAATCCAGGCTGAGCTTCCTGTCCTTGCTGGTTGTTAGCGGGTCTACTCCTAGCATCTGGAGGCTGCCTGTCTTCCCTGACACGCGGCCCCTCGCTCTGCAAGCCAGCTCTGACGCAGTGAACCCTCCTTGGGTTTGGCATCTCTGGCTGCGTCTTCTGTGATCAACTGGAGAAAAACTTTCCTCTTCTGAAGAGCTCATGTGATCATGTCAGGCCCACCTGCATAATATCCCCTGTTTGTGGCCCTGGAACTACAGCAGATGACACAGGTGCAGTTATTTCAGCAAAGACTGAAGATCTGGCTGGGCCGTGGAGCCCGGGCACTGTGCCAGGTTTGACTGCTAACTCCTGCAGATAGGAGAATGGGGACGCAAATATCCTGGTGTTGAGGCCATGCCTGAAACTTCCTGGTGCGAAATCCTTTGTATGAGCCTCGGCAAGTGGCCCCAGGCTCAGTGAGCTGGGTGCCACAGACAGGGCGGAGAGAGCTGGGTCTCCTCTGCCCAGAGGTCATGGAAGTGGTGCCCTGGTATCGAGTTGGGAAATCGGGCTCCCTCCTGCAGTCTTTCCGTATTGTGTGAGGGTAATGAGGATAATTGCTTTTGTTGTTGACGTACGTTTGCACAGTTCTTTTTAGTTAGGAAAGTGATTCCATAGCTTATGGTCTCCTTTAGTTTTTGCATGAATTCTCTGAAGTTGGAACTATTATTTCCTTTTACGTATGGTGAAGTTAAGTATTATGATTAAGTAATAGAGTAACTGCCAACATACTAAACAGTGGATACCATTACATAGTTTAATTTTATAGATGGGGAAATTGAAGTTGAGAAAGGTTAAGTGATTGGTCTAATGGTGCTTTGTAAGCTGTGGAACTGGGACCAGGACTGAGGTCTGTGTCCTTCCTGGTTTTGTACATTGTCCCCTACACTACGTCATCAAATTGACCACTGACTTGGACCTGCCTAGTCAAGGTCAGCATGGGCATAGCAGATATCTACCCTTTATTCCCGAAGGACACATTTGCTGAGTAAAGTATTTTTGGTTGGCAGGTTTTTTCTTCCAGCACTTTGAATATATATTATCACACTTTCGCCCAACCTACCAGGTTTCTGCTGAGAAATCCCCTGGTAACCCTGCGGGGATTCCCTTGTATGTGAGGAATTCTTTTTCTCTTGTTTTAAAATCATCTCTCTGTCTTTGATTTTATTTTTTATCTTTTGTATAAACAACATTTGTATTGTTGTTGTATTACTGTTGTCCCAATTCCCCCCGCTTTGTCCTCCTCCGCCCGCTCCCACAGTCAGTCCCCACACCATTGTCCACGTCCGTGCGTCATTCATACGCATTCTTTGACTAGTGCCTCCCCTTTCTTCCCACCATTGTGTTGTGGTGCGACTTTCCTTGCACATCCCCCGACCACAACGGAGGAAAGTAAACAAGACAAGATGTGATCTGCTTCAGGAGGAGAGGTGGCCAGTTTCTCAGGGGAGACAAAAGCCAGGAGTGGCCAGTTTCTCCAAGGGAAAAAAAGGCTCTGAGCCCCTTCCTCCAGGGGCTTTTATTGGGTTGTAATCACAGGAATACAGGGGGGCAAGGACCAAACAGTAGATAGTCTGAGTCAGAGTCTGTCAGGAAGAGAACTTTTAGGGTTTCCTGCTCGAACCCTTAACATATGAATGAAAACACTCTTAGCAGAGCAGATTTCACAGGTTTATCAGGAATTCTTTGTGATGCCAGATTTTCCCCCTGGATCCACTTTAGCAAGGCAAGGACCTGCACCCCCTCCCCATCAGGTATTCAGCCTTAAGGGGATTAGAACACTTTTCCCAGAGAACATGGGAACTCGGCTTTGTCAAAGCGCAGGGTGGGGGGTCCATTGCTCCCTCTTTGTCACAGCGCCCCCCCAAGTCCTTCCATGATGGCCTCCCACGTGATGGAGTCTGTCTTAGGTTGCCCCCCCGCTGTGAGGGGTCTTAGCCATCATTGACTTCCAACCAAGCTTTGGGGGCAGGGAGCGGAAACGGAGGGAGCCTTTGCTACCAGAGACAAGCTTTGTCTCCTGCGGTTCACATTCCAGAGGTCACTGACTCATCCTTAGCCACAGTGGGTAGAGTTACAATTCCTGAAATAAGGCAGAGTGGTCCACAACATTATGTCTTTGATTGTAGACAGTTTCATTATCACATGTCTTGAGGAAGACCTTTTTGTGTTGAAAATATATGGAGACCTGCTTCATGAACATAGACATCCACGCTTTCCCCAGTTGAGGGAAGTTTTTAGCCATTAGTTCTTTAAATAAGCTTCTTGTGCTTTTCTGCCTCTCTTCTGGGACTCCAATATGCATGACTGCTTCTTTTATCCCACAGTTCATGTAGGCTTTCTTCAGTCATTTTTTTTTACTGTTTTTTTTTCCTCTTACTGAATGATTTGAGAAGATCTGTCTTCTACCTCAAAGATTATTTCTTCTACTCAATTCATTTGCTGCTGATGCTTTTTATTGCACTTTAATTTTATTCTTTGTACTCTTTAGCTCCAGAATTTCTGTTTGCTATTTTTAATTATTTCTAGATCTTTATTAAACCTCTCATTTTGTTGAGAAGTTTAATTAATGTTGTTGAGTCATCTTTCCGTGTTATCTTGTAATTCACTGAGCTTCCTTAAAATGACTATTTTGTATTTTTTATTGGGCAAATCTCGGGTCTCCATTTCTTTGAGGTTGGTTACTGGAAAATGATTGTGTTCCTTTGGTTGTATCGTGTTTCCTTGATTGCTTCATCTCTTCTTTTTAAGTTTAGCATTGCTGCCTTCCTGTTCGAGGAAGCGGCCACCCTCTCCAGTCTGCACTGACTGACTCTGGGAAAGAACTGCTTTCCTTCCCTGCTAGGAATTCTGAGGCTTTCTCAGAGCTTATCTATTGACGCTTCTGCCCCACACTTCTTGTTTCCTTTTGAACATGAATCCTTAAGATTGTACACCTTCTCTCAGTCCCACAAAGGCAGGCTTGGTGCCCACCAATTTGCTTTCCCTGGGACCATGCTGAATGTTCACATGTGTGTGTGCTGTCCCACAGTCCTGCAGAGTTGGTTGGGCCAGCTTTGTGCATGCGCTCACTAATTGTCTGCAAAGGCTTGTACTTGCTCCCATTGTGGGTATCCCCAGGGAGCCACCAGAGGGTGAGGTATGTGTGGTTGAGGTCGCAGAACACCGGGTGTGCCTTCAGACTAGTTGGTAGGATTCCTGGGCGGGTTTCCCAGTGACCCAGGGAAACCCGATGGAACCCGCAGCACAGCTTATGGGACCCATGTCCCTTTGGTGCTCTCCGAGAGCCTGGCTGCTGTTCTCCCAGCTGCTTCCCACTCCCTGGTCGTGCAGCACACTCCAGGATTCCGAGTGGGGTGAGAGAGGACCAGGTCTCCTTGATGGTGCCCCGCGTAGCTGGAGAAGCCGAGCATTTGCTCACATAATCTCACTCTCCCTTGTGGAGAGATCACGGGCCAAGGCTTCTCTCGGCCCTGAGCTGTGCCGCCTTGGGGAAGGGGTGACACAGGTAAAGCCAAGCTGTTCCTATGACCCTCTTTAACACCGCTAACCTCAGGTTTCGTTTTGTTCCAGGGGTGTGCGGGGACTTCTCCCCTGGACCCTTGGACTTCCACAGAGGTGCTGTCACCCCTGAGTGATTGTCTAAATTGGTATTCTTTGAGGGGAAAATGTTAGAACATCTCTATTCTGCCACATTGATGATGTCACTCTTCTCAATGATGATTTCTTGAGCACGTACATGCCAGGCACTGTTCTAGGCCCTGGAGTTATAGCCACATGAGATGAAGTCCTCATGTGGTTTGTCTTCTAGAATTGTGTCAGTGTCATTCTTTGTAAAGTGGGAGTAAGAAAAGTGTATGCCTAATGAGGCTGTGAAGAGTAAATAAAATCACTCACATAATAAGCTTGGCTGAGTGTCAGTCACATCATAATGTTGAATGAGTATCAGCTGTTTATGTAGAGACCCTACACAGCAGGAAGTGAGCCTACGCCGTGTCTCCTTTGGAACTCCAGTTCCTGACACGGGGAAGGCATGCTGAATAGTCCAGGGGGAGGTGGAAGTCTGGAGCCTTGGAAGCCTGCCTTTTCCAGGTCTGGGACTGAAACACAGGGCTGGGGGATGTGGTGTTGTGAGGGCAGTGGCAGGTCCTCCCAAAAAGCAAGGTCTGGAGGGCACACATCGACTGCATCCATCCCTCTGACTTTTGCCTCTCTGCTCTGGCTGCCCAGGGCTGAGGCCAGAGGTGAGGATTCTGCCCTGCAAAGCAGAGAATCAGGAAGGACCCACAGCAATGTAACACGAGTTACAGTGTGTGGAGGGCATTGCTGTTGTCCGTTTTGGTTTGCCTGAATGGCTCACTGTATGAAATGCCTGTCTTAAGTTCCTACACTTCAGTAGAAAACATGCAACCAGCCCAAAGCCAACATAGTTTAAGCAGTGTAACATTTCATATGAGTCACATTTTAGAAAGCTGGTTTTTGTGGAAGAATGGGGTAACCACTAGTGGGCATTTTACTTTGCCTTGGGGATACAACTCTTGAGAGTTGGAGTTTATGCTACAATTTGGCTACCCTGCTCAGACTCAGCATCTGTACTCCTTTAGGTGGCATTTAATATTATGAGGAAGTCTTTGCTATCATAGAGGAACGTTGCTAGGCACTACTGTGCTGTCTGTTCAGATTGGTTTAACTTCTCTGATGGCCTGTAGAAGAGAGGGAAACGGACAGCGAGCGGAGCAGGGTGCTTGTGTGATCAGTCCTGCAACCCACAGGGTTACAAGCCCGAAGCCTGCACGTCAGGGCCTCAGACCAGGGCTCAGATCTTTCTGGAGGTCCCTGAGATGAAAAATGATTTCCCTCTCTCACGGTCATTGTGATGGGCTATTACGCACACCTGGCACCCAGTAGGTACTTAACGAAAACAGTTTACCCTCCTTTTTCATCTCCTGTGTATGAGTTCACCTTTCTTCAGTCTTTTTTAAGAGCAGTTGTAAATCAAACCTCATTTCTTGCTTTTTCTGGAGGGTCTGGCGTGTAGAAGAAGGTGATCAGCGGGAGTTTGTGGGCGAGTCATTTGTGGTGCTTGGTGTAAAAGTGTTTCCTGTCCAAGTCCCTTGCGGGCAGCAGAGGGGGTGGGTCTGGTGATGTTGTGCTGACCCCCAGCTCTGGAGCAGCGCCCACAAGGAGGTTAGACGTGGCTGGTTACGCTCCCCTCGGGTAAGGCTCATGTGAGAGTTACTCTCATTTCCGTATTTAGCCATTTAGTGCAATGCTCCGCCTTGATTTATTTGTTTGTTTATTTGTTTATTTTCCTTCTGGCATCTAAAAATTAGAGTTGACATACAATATTATACTGTGTACAACACAGTGACTCAGTATTTATATAGCTTGCAAAAGGGTCACCATGATGAGTCTAGTAACCATCTGTCATCATACAAAGTTATTAAGACGTTATTCACTGTATTTCCTATGCTATACTTAATGTTTCACAACTGGGACTGTGTACTTCTTACCCCACTTCACCCTTGTTGCCTGTCTCCCCATCCTTTTCTCCTCTGGTGATCCTCAGTTTGTTCTCTGTATCTGTGAGTCTCTTTCTGTCTTGCTTGTCGGTTTTACTTCTTAGGTTCCATATATAAGTGAAATCATATGATATTTGTCTTTCTCTCTCTGACTTATTTCACTTAGTTTAATATCTTCTAGGTCCATCCATATTTTTGTACATGGCAGTATTTCACTCTCTTTTATGACTGATTAATATTCCATCGTATGTATATGTATGTGTATAAAGAATACACATCTCTATATCTATATATCCATTCATGTACCGGTGGATACCTAGGTGGATTCCATATCTTGGCTATTATAAAAATGCTGCAGTGAACATAAGGGTGCATATATCTGTTCAAACTAGTGTTTTCATTATCTTTGGCTAAATACCCACAAGTGGAATTGCTGGATTGTATGGTAATTTTATTTTTAATTTTTTGAGGAGCCTCCATACTGTTTTTATAGTGGCTGCATCAATTTTGAAACCAAACTAACAGTGTACAAGCATCTCCTTTCTTCATATCCTTGCCAACAGTGGTTATTTATTGTCTTTTTGATAATAACCATTCTGCAGGTGTGGGGCAATATGTCATTGTGGTTTTGAGTTGCATTTTCCTAATGACCAGTGACGTTGAGCATATTTTATGTATCTGTTGGCATCTGTATGTCTTCTTTGGAGAAATGTCTCTTCAGGTCCTTGGCCCATTTTTTAGCTGATTTGTTTGCTTTTTTTGATATTGAGTTGTATGAGTTCTTTATGTATTTTGAGTATTAACCTCTTATCAGATATATCATTTTCAAGTATCATTTCCCATTCTGTAAGGTGCCTTTTCATTTTGTTGATGTTTTTTTTTCTGCTGTGCAAAAGCTTTATGGTTTGATTAAGTCCCATTTGTTTATTTTTGCTTTTGTTGCTTTTACTCAAGGAGACATATCCAAAAAGATATTGCTAAGACCAGCATCAAATTAAAATTGATACCTGTCCTTTTCAAACTATTCCCCCCAAATTGACGAGGTAGGAGCACTTGCAAACTCACTCTACCAGACCGGCACTACCCTGATACCAAAACCAGATAAAGACACTACAAAACAAGACAATTATAGGTTGATATCCATGTTCTGGTTTTGAATCCACTTTTCTAACACCTGGCCACATTCTATGTGCCTGGAACAGCACCAGAGTTTAGAAATTCAGGGAAGAAGTAGACACATCCCCTACCTTTAGTAAGTCAACAATTGAGTGCCAGGGAAAGAACTATATGGACACAGATGCACATGCACACATTTATCTGCATATACACATGTGCTTATGTGTGTGTGTTTTGGGAGGCAGTGTTCTAGAGTAAGGGGAAACACTCAGTGTGAGAGATCCAAAGTTGTGAGTGTGGTAACCATGATTTACTCATGGTTACCACAAAATTAGAATCCAGGGACTGATAAGAGCATAGGTCTATAGAAAGTCAAAAGAAAGATGCTTAAAATGGGGGCAGTCCCAGAATCAAGGGTGCCTTCTTAAGAAGCAGTTCTTGTCTTCAGTAACTTTACAGTCTAGTCAGAGAGGTAACCATATGCATATTTCTGGATAAAAGAGAGTGCACTCTATGGGTTGTGTTATAGAGGCAAGAGGAGGGCCCAGAGGGAGATATGGCCACTCACAGGTAGGCAGGAAGAAGAAGGGCTGGGAGAGTTTAGAGTCAGTGAAGAGCAAAGGGAGGGATCAGGGAGAAGGGGAAATGCTGGGTCTGGAAGGATGCTGTAAGAAGGCCTGACTGCAATCTTGTCTAAGCAGGGAGATCAAAGGGCCTTCACTAGATTTAAGACAATGAGGCACACATCCTTGGGGAGCCAGGTGCTTATGCAGCCAAGGACTTTGCAGTTTGGCTGGCTCTCAGCAACATGGTTGAGGACAGACATGCGGAGCTGATTAGAAAACTGTTGTCCTTGGGGGAAAGTGTAGACATCAGAGACATGAAAATGAAAACATGCAAGTATTTGGAAGTGGACTGTGCCTATCATTGTAGTTTAAGTGCCCAGGGGACCTGGTAAGCAACCTGTAGCTATGGCTGGAGACAGCATGTCTTCGCAGGCCCCTTTATCTTCCTTGCACAGTGGTGGCCTTCTTTGGATGGCACTTGATGGTCATCGTGTTTTCTCTGAGGTAGGGCCTTCCTCTCATTGGTTGTTATTGGGGAATGAACTCACGGGCCACTAAATTTGGGCTTCATCAGACTCATGGGAGAAAAACTCACGTGTATATATGGGAGGGCAGATGGCATTGCAAAGGGATCAAGGACCCACTCTGGTGACCTTATCAGTTGTTGACACTTGGAAAGCTACTTAGTCATTCTGAACTTTAGATTCTTCAACTGTAACTGGGAAAATAATACCTTTCTTGTAGAGTTCTTGAGAGGACTAAGCAATGCCTGGCCCATGTTAGGTATTCCCTGTATCTCACCTGTTATTGCTGTTCTTGTATTTGCCCATGCTGCTGTAATACGGGTGCGTTCTGGGTGTAGTTAAAGCGTGCTTAAAATCTGGTGGGGAGCGGGCTGTTGAGGCACACAGGCATACACATTGCTGTCCATAGTGCTGAATTATCACTGCACAGGTCATGCCTGTCACTTGTAACCCCAGGCCACCACGGATGGCTGCTCAGTCTCTCTCTGGACTTCTGAGCCAGGAATGCAGGAATACTGAATGAAGAGAAGCAAACTAACTGAGGCTTTTGAATAAGTCGCTAAGACATTTCTATGGCAAGAAAAAAAAAGACATCTTGGTCTCAGATATCTGTATTAGCAAAGGATAAATCCAAACATGGCTGAAATTGCTGATAAAAGTAAGACATGTGTGTTATGTGATGAAGGGCTGTGCAAGTGTAAACATGAATAATGTGTTTAGGTAGGTAGCAGAACCCTAGAGAATTAGGGGCTGTGTGAGTTATCATTATCAGTTGGGTTAAAACAGTGTTTTAATAGATATTTAAAATTTTGGTTCATTAAAATATATGAAATTCTCACAATGTCACAGAACAAAACCATTAATTTAAATGTACATGGTATATTTAAGTAAATTGAAAATTTAAGCATACTTTTGAATATAGTAAGGTTTTTGATAGTTAGAAGTTTTGAGAGGCAAGTGTCTCCCCCATTCCTTTTGCTGGGTACTCCAGTGATGATCCTTGGTACGTTACTTTCTCTGGGTCCCCTTTCTCTATTCCACTCTTCTTCTCATAAAGGCCCAAGCTCCTGGAGCAGCTTGGCTAGTCTGCCTATTATTGTTTACCAATTAGTCAACCTTTCCTTCCTTCCTTCCAACAATTAGCCATTACCAAGCATGCAATTATTGAGTATCCATTGATCTATTAAATATTCTATTATTTGGTGTTCTGGTTTGTATTATACACTAAGAAAGTAGCTTGTCTAGTCTACTTTCTATCATGACAAACCCTGATCTTTGGGTCAGTATCCCCAGTATCTGTTGGTGCTATTCCTCCATTCAACAACACTCATCAAGCACTTACTATAACACAGACACTGTTCTAGGCAGTGGGGATAAAGCGATAAATACTGATATCAGTGTCTAGGTTACTGAGGTAGAGGCTGATTTGTTCTCTGTTTTTGCCATTGACTTCCTACAGTTGGTTATTAATATAGCTAGAAGTCCTTTCAAACCTAAGTCATGTCATGTCATTTCATTTCTCTTCTTGGAATAGCTTTTACTTCATTGAGTCAGTGGGTTATGGTGAAAGTTATGAGAAGAAACTGTGTTCTCTATACTTTGAAGGCATAGCCCTTAGGACTCACAGATCAGATGTTGGGCATGAGTGAACAAGGAGTTGATAATATCTCCAAGGAATTTGTCCTTAGCAACTGGAAAGATAGAGTTGCCAGTTACTGAGTGGTTGGAGACTGATGAGAGCAGATTTAGAAGTAAAAATGCCAAATCTTGTTTGAATCACAACAAGCCTGATGTACCTCTTTGGCATTTCAGTGGAGATGCTGAGCATGTAGTTAGAGATACAAATCTGAAGTTATGGCTGGAGATACCCATTTTGAAGTCATTAAAAGGTATTTAAAGCCATGAGTCTGTCAATATAGAAAAACAAATAAAGTTCACAGGACTGGGTTCTGATGCATTGATCATTTAGAAGGTGGGAAGATAAGGAGAGTCCTGGGAAGGAGACGGAATAGGAAAAGGTGAAGAATTTGGAAGTGAACCAAATGAGTTATATCAAAGGAAAATGTATTTCAATAAGGAGGGTTGGGTGAGGGCTAAAAATTGACTTCTGAAGTCACAGGAGGTCTTGATAAGGGCTTTTTAAAAAAATAGAATAGTGGAGTCAAAAGCCTGGCTAAATTATGTTCAAAAGAGAATAAGAAGAGAGGAAATGAGACAGAGTAATGACAGCTCTTTTAAGATAAGAAATATGCCAAGGAATCTTATGATTTTTCAAAGGGCCAGACATGAATAAACCATGGATACTTTTGTTATTGCTCTGTGGTTCTAACATTTCCAAATACTGCATTGGTACAAAGAGAGATAGGCATCAAGGTGTTAGTAAGTCTCAAAACTGGCTAGGAAGGAGTCAGCAAGAGGTTGCACCATCTATAGCTTCTCTAGAAGTAACTCAAGGGTTGTCATACAGACTCTTAAAACCAATAAGGTAACAGCAATAACAGTAATAGCAAGCACAATCAAAGCGATAGCCAATGATGGAACATTAGAGTTCTCAGTCTGTGCTCACAACCCAATGAGGTTGACATCACTGTTATTTCTGTTTCACAGACTTAGAAAAATATAGACAAAGGTGGAGGCCTTTGGCATATTTGATAAGACCCTGACTTCTATTACTTTTTCTATGGAGGCATTATTTCAAGACTCACCTGGAGAGCAAGGATGTGAAATGATTTTTCAGAATCGATGTAGGGAATAAATAAAGGCAGTTTTTTTCCAAGGGCTACTGTGTGGCTTGGGACCTCACTCTTCCTTCCTACTTTATTTCCTACTCATTTCTCTTGGGAATACAGGTGACATTTTTAATGGGTTCTGCTGGGTCATTAATAGACACAGCATGCTGCCTTCAGGGGCCTTGTGTGGCTGTGGAAGAGCCCCGCCTTTGCTGCGGTCCATTGCCTGTTCGACTCCCCTGTCCCATGCCTCAGCCTCTCCTTGGCCCTTGTTGAGTGAAGGACTTGCTTCATTCAGAAGAAAGCAAAGTGCAACATGAGGTCACTGGTTCCTGCTAACTCTTAAGACCTTAACTTTCAGAAACATTTCAGAAATGTTTCCTAAACATTTACAAGAAACAAGAGGTATTTTGATAGGCTTATAAACTTTATTTAGTTTTAACAAATACCGAAGTTACTGGTTTACTATACCAGTAGGAATTACATGTTGTGCTATAAAGTCAAAGGCCAAAATAGTTCAGATAGCTACGGTTCTAATTAGGACTTCAGTGCACGGTGGAGTATGGGGAAGGTAACACTGCACAATCCACGGCCTATGCTTTTAAAAACAGTTTAGCTACTCAAGTTCCATTCATTTAAAAGAGCCTTTTATGGAAAACTTGGAGAATATTGGATTCATTAACAACAATTGCAAGTTTCCATGAGTAGCAGCTGGATCCATTGAAAGGGCCGGATGAACAAATATGAATTGACCATGACCTCCAGAAATTAGGGGTTTGTTTGAACTGTTAGTGTAACAGCATTTTGTACAGTAGCTTTAATCTTTTTCTTTCTGGATGGAATTAAGTGCTTGTTTTTTTTTGTTTTGTTTTGTTTTTTCTTTCTTACTACCCTTTTCTCCTTGGTTTGTATGCATACCCACACGATTTCATATCTATTCCCATGGTATAATTTTCTTGTTACTCATATTTCAATGTGTGTTCTTGTTTATCCTGTAATAATAAGAATGATAATATAATAATAAAAATAATATTCTGAATGGAAATGTGTCTGTAGGTATTGAGTGCTTTTTCCCCAGCTTTATTAAAGTATAATAGAGAAATAAGTGTATATATTTAAGGCACACAAAGTGATGATTCTATATATGTATCAATTACCGCATTGAAGGTAATTAACACATACCTCCCCTCAGTTACCCTTTGTGTGTGTGGGTGGTAAGAATACTTAAGATTCACTCTCTTGGCAAATTTTGAGTATGCAATAACTATAGCCACCATGCTGTACATTAGATCTGTGGAATGTATTCATCTTCTAACTGGAAGTTTGTACCTTTCGTTGACATCACATTCCCTCCACTTCTCAGCTCCTGGCAACCCCTATTCTACTCCCTGGTTCTGTGAGTTTGACTTTTTTAGATCCCACATATAAGTGAGGTCATACAGTATTTGCATTTTGTGTCTGGCTTATTTCACTAGTATAATATCCTCCAGTTTCATCCATATTGTTGCAAGTGACAAGGTTCCCTCTTTTTTATGGCTGGCTAATATTCCATTGTGTATGTAAACCACATCTTTTTTTTCTGTTCATCCATTGACAGGTTGTTTCTATATTTTGGCTATTGTGGATAATGCTATTGTGTGATGTTTTTAAAGTATATTTATTGATTTTAGAGAGAGAGAGAGAAATATCAGTGTGAGAGAGAACATCGATGATCGATTATGTTTCATCGATTACCAACCAGGGTTGGGGATTGAACTTGCAACCTAGGTATGTGCCCCGACTGGGAATGGAACTCCCAACATTTTGGTGTATGGGACAACACACTCCGACTTCGACCAGAGCCATACAAGCCAGGGCATTTTTTAAGATTTTATTTCTTTATCTTTAGATGGGAAGGGAAGGGATGGAGAGAGGGAGAAAAATACCAATGTATGGTTGCTTCTCGTGTGTCCCCTGCTGGGAACTGGCCCACAACCCAAGGCATATGCCCTGACTGGGAATTGAACTTAGATCCTTTGGTTCGCAGGCCTGTGTTCAATCCACTGAGCTACACCAGCCAGGGCTATTGTGTGATTCTTAATGCTCCTCCAAGTGCCTGCCTTGGACTTCTCATCCTCTACAAGACCTGGTAGGATCGGGATCAGAAGATAACTGATATATGTAAGGAGGGTTTTCTGTACTTAAACTCTGAAAAGTTTTTGGAGATCAAAACAACAAGAAGCACCAAGGAAATAAAAATGCTCTGTGTCATTCTGGTCTCCCATTATATAATCCTTAAGGGGCTTTTCAGCAGTTGTTAGATGCTTGTTATAAAAATTATAAAGTAAATTATTTTAGCACCATTATTTTATCCTCCTTCTTCTTTTCTTTTTTCCTCTTCTTATCCCTTGTTATTATCATTGATGCATTTATTTTAGATGCAGCTCACTCCCCCTTCTGGACCTGTCAGCAGACCCCTGAGTGTAAACGGTCTTGCGTGAAAGCCTCCCCAGAACTGGAAACGTCTGCTCTTTCAACCTGATCGCGTGGAGAGTCGTTTTTGGCCTGGATACTGATCAAATGCCCTGCCAGTGCATTTAGCAGCTGTCTGATGCCTCTTCAAGTGTGGCCTACCGTTCATTTATTTGCCGAGTGTGTCTCTACTTCCTGCAACTCCCACTGAGGGAAAAGGAACTCTGGGGGTAGAATTTGAGAACCTGCATGTGACTCTCTTTTCTGCCACTTATTAGGTGCATAACTTGGACAAGTCATTTAAAGTTTCTGGGCATCTGTTTCCTTAGCTATAAAATGTGAATAATAATACTTGGCTTATGTATTTGTGCTGATTAAAGGGGATAAATTTGATAGAAGAAAAGCTCATTATAAACGGTAAATTTCTATTTAATACTAATATATAAATTGTAATGGTAATAATTTCATTTGAAAAGTTCCTCCTGTTGTGGGCTAGAGTTTTTCACATGACACAGCCTATTTTAAGCGATATGGTATAGTTAGGCCGTAACTTAAGTAACCATCTTGTATCCTGGGCAATTACATAGCTTTAGACTGTTGGGGCCTATAAAGGACACTTAGGTTGGCATGCTCATGCATAAATAGCGTATCTTCATTTCTGAGCATCTCTTTGGAGTTTGGCTCCGGAAGGCCAGTCCCTTTCTCTCAGGGCTGCCATGACTCTGGGCTCCGGTCCGTTAGTGTTGCTGCTCTGCTCTCTGCGGAGTTCCTTCTCCTGTGCATTCTCTCTGGGTTCCCGAAGGGCCTCCAGAAAGGCCTGGGCCTGAGCGGGATTGCAAGAGGATGGCTTTTGTGGTTGTTCATTGGATGTTGAACTGGACGAATAATGCCCCTTGCTATGGGGGATCTTTTTAAGAAAAGAATAGGCTGTGTCCAGGGATGGGGTGGGCGAAACAGAGACAAGGAGAAGGGAGGGCATGTATTAAACACGTTCTGTCCAGAGTCCCTGTGGAGGTCCTCAGGCCTCTCCCCAACTGGAATTTACAACTCGGTCTCCACTAGAGAGAGCAGTTCTCTCTGCACTGCACCCCGCCCCCACCGCCCCGTTGTATCCAGGGTGGAGAGTGGGGGCAGCACCCCTCCGGGCTGTTAGCAGCTCCGGCTTCAAGCGAGTGGCCTGTGAAGCGTTAGGGAAGACCTGCAACCCTCCTCCCTGGGTGGATATCACCTTCTTCCTTTGGATTTTATAAAGAACCTGATCCTCTTTGCCTCAATGCAGCCAAATAAACGGGAGTCTCCGAGGAGGTTGATGGCTCAGCCATAGAAGTCCCACAGCGACGTCTGGTTTTGATGTATTGCTGATGGATACGATCATGCTTACAGAACGAGATCACTTTTGCCAGTTTGAGAGAAAGGTCATGTTTTTAATTTAACTTAATTTCCTACACCAAAGAGAATTTTCAATAGGATATTCGACTTTTGCACCTTTAATGAGACCAGATGCTCTGGGGCCTGCAGCAATGAAGAGAAAACAGATTTCCTAGTTTACACTTCCACGTTGGGCCTTTTCTACATTGAGCGTGTGCAGTTCCTTTAAGGGTGTCTGTCCTCATTGGTGTTTCTTCTCATTCTTTCCTCTCTTTCTCTCTTTCTTCATTTCTGTCTTCCTTTTCTCCCTCTCTCCCTTCTTCCGTTCCTCCTTTTTAGGGTTGCCTTTGATTGAGCACAGGACGTGGGCACTCACATATATTTCATTTCCATTTGACAGATGAGGGGACCAAGGCTTAGCGAGGCTAAGGAGGGAATGTTGTATAGGTTGCGGAGTGGTGGGGTCGGCTGCATAATAACACAGCCATTGCAAGGCTGGGTACGGAAACTAGGTCATCTGGGTTCAACTCCAGACTTGGTCAGTTGTTTGTGGATGACCTAGGAAAATTACTTAACATTTTCACCCCTCACTGGTCTGTGTCGATTGCCTTAAATTTTTAAGTTTAACTTTATTTTTAATGATGATGATTGTCCACACAAAAGGGCATATGTATAGTTTGTAGACTAATGAAATGAATGCCTGGATACATTTCAACTGGATTAGGAATGGAACATTGCTCACACTTGGGGGTCGTCTATGTGCTTTTGTCTTGTGACAACCCCTGTCCTCACTAAACCCCTAAAAGTAACCATTACCTTGGATTATGTTATTTTTATTTTTGTATATATGTACTATATACACATACATAAAACTTGTCCCTAAATAATACATTGATTAGTGTTGCTTGTTTTTGTATTTTCTTAAACTGAGAAACACTATAATGTGTTTTTATTTGACTTAAAAAAACCTTTTAACTATATTTGTGAAATTTAGCCATGTAGTTTTAGTTCATTTATTTTTCAGTGGTACATGAAATGCAATTATATGACCGTCTCTCAGTTTATATAGTCTCTTTTCCATGGACATTTCCATTGTTTTAGCCTTTAGATATTAGAAACAATTTTGTAACACACATGAGTAGGACTTGTCTCCCAGGGCACATCTGTGGAAGTTTCTCTTGGGCACTTGCCTGAGTTTGGGGTGGTCACAGTTGTGTATGTGCAGATCTATGCCCAACCGCTTTCTAGATTTGTCGTGACCCATTTATTCTCTGATTGGTGGAATAGACGGTTTCTGTTTCTCTACTTCTTTATCAACAATATGGTGAGTGCAAAATATATCTTACTGTTTTGACTAGCAGCATTCATTTCCAGTGAAATTGAGCAACTTTACATAGGTTATAGGTATTTGCATTTTCTTTTAGGTAGAGTGCCTCCTTATGTTTGTTTGGTTTTTGCCCATTTCTTTCCTTACAGTCTCATATTCCATTGTTTATTAAATGGGGGACTATTCTGGAAGCTCTCCAATGGCTCTTATGGCTCTATGCTCTGTGACCCAAAGACTGCTATTTTGACACAGCGAACTCCCTGCTTTCCCATGCTCTACTCCTCTCTCCGAGACGTGCGCGCCTGTCTTAGGTATTGATGGCAGCTCATCACCCTGGCTTCCAGATCAAGGGCAGTGTGGAAAAGGTCTCCCATAGAACAGCCCAAGAGAATTTTCTGACTTCCACTGATTATTTTAAAATTCCCATTGACAACTAAATATAAGATCTCCTTTTTCTTGTTTATATTCTGTTAAATATTTACAAGTTGAGCACATATTTATGACTGGCCAGAATCCAGATTTTTTTGTCAAAGGAAAATCTTTTCTCTTTTTCTGGTGTTGCTCACTGGTAGAATCAAGAAAAACATTTAAAGCTTAGGAGATTAATTCTTCCTGTTTCTACAAAGTTAGCTACATGATCATAGTTTATTTTTAGGATAATTTATTACATGCCTATTTACTGCTCTGTTTCTAACTCATGTTTTCCCTCAGATCAATGATTTCAAAAGCAACAACAAATCAAAACAAAACAACCCCCCCAAACCAATAAACCAACTAACCAACAAAAACACAAGTCCAAACCAGCACAACCGTCTGCCCCCAACTAGCATTATCAAATCTAATATTACTCTTTGAGTTGGATCAGAAACTGCACAGAAGGAGCTAACATTTCTTGCACGGTTGCCAATGTCTGCTCCTACCCCACCTTCTCTTTTCATCAGAATAGACATCCCTGAACCAAAGCAGAAAAATGGAATGTCAGCCAGGTGGTGCAGTTGGAGATTCCTCACTCCTGTCCCCTGAAAGCAACAACAATTTGGCAGCTGCCAACAGACCAAAGTGCCTCTGTGGAAGTACTAGGGTCCAGGTAGGAGGCTGTGAAACCCCAGTGGAGCCCAAGACCTAGGAGAGCCACTTAGAGAGGGCAGTGGCATACCTACATGGCCAGCTCACCTGCTGTGGCCCTGGTTGCAGACTTGAAAACAGCCCCATTCCCCTGTAGACTTGATGACAGCCTCTGTTGTCCTTGATCCTGCCAATGCCATCTGCCAGCCCACGATCTGTCTCCAGCTCCTCTCAGACATGTCTGGGATCAGCCCTGCCTACCTAGGGATTTAGGAGGATGCATACTCCTCTGTATCCCTTGAGGCAGGCCTGCTGACCTTGGGCCTGACTGTGAACCCTGAAGGAGCTCTGTGACTTGGTTTAAGCCAAACCCAACCACCGTCTGGGGCCAGTCTACCAACCCAGGGATCTGTCCAGTGATCCAGCTGCAGACTCTGATGTGGAGTTCTGTCCCAGCACCAGCCCTACTGACCAAGGTCCTGAAGGCAGTCTGCCTTCCTAGGGACTAGGCAGGACCCACACCCTGGTATCAGGCCTGCCAACTGTGGACCCAGAAGCAGCCATATAACTTGGCTTTAGCTCTGCCCAACTGTAGTACCAGAGACAATCCATCACCTAAAGATATGACAAGAGAGAATCTGGACCTGACAAAACCAGTCTATAAAGACTGGAAGAGGTGTTTGCTTCTTCAGAAGAACAGAGGAGGACACCAATGCACAGCTACATGGGTCATGGAATATCAGGGAAACATGACGCCATAGGAAAATGAATGGGGCTCCGGTACCTAACCCCACATAAAAGGGGTCGCAACCTACAAATTTCCTAATGAAGAATTCAAAATAATCATCTTAAAGACACGAGGCAACAATGTAAAGAAATAGAAACCATAAAAAAAGAATCAAACAGAAATTATGAAGCTCAAGTATATAATGATTGAACCGAAAAAAACCCCTCAAGTTTCAACAGCAGACGTAATCATGTAGAAGAAAAGAGACACATTCTTTTCTTTTCCTTCTTTCTTTCTTTCTTTCTTTCTTTCTTTCTTTCTTTCTTTCTTTCTTTCTTTCTTCTTAAAGATATTTTATTTATTTATCTTTAGAGGGGAAGGGAAGGAGAGAGGGAGAGAAATATCAATGTATGGTTGCCTCTCATGCATCCCCTGCTGGGAACTGGCCTGCAACCCAGGCATGTGCCCTGACTGGGAACTGAACCACAGTCCTTTGGTTCACAGGCCCATGCTCAATTCCCTGAGCCACACCAGCCAGGGTGAGATAAATTATTTTAAATGGCCCCAGATCTGCAGCCAGCCAGCTGGAGACCCTGGAGGGAAGATGGTTTTAGTTCTAGTCTGAATCCAAATGTGAGTCTGAAAGCAGCAGAAGACACTGATATCCCAGCTCAAAGCAGAACTCAAAGAGAGAGTTCTCTTACTCTGGCTCTTTGTTCTCTTCAGGCCTTCAGTGGATGGAAGGAGACCCACACCCTTGGGGGCGGGGGTGGGGAGGCATGCAATCTGCTTTACACAAGCTACAGATTCAAATGTTAATTACTTCCAGAAATGCCCTCACAGATGCGCCTGAAGAAATGTTTAACCAACTATCTGGGCACCCAGTGGCCCAATCAAGTTAACATACAGAATGAAGCATCGCACTACTAGACTTATTGTGGCGATCCCTTCATAAGGTAGATAAATGCTGAATCACTATCTTGTACACCTGAAACTAACACGATATTGCATGTCAACTAAATAAAAATTAAAAAAAATAAATTAACCATCACAAAAGGGTTTCAACATTTAAAAGCTCAGGAAAGTGGGAATTCTTGGTTCATAGCATAGTAAGGTGGTAGTGATGGCTGTGGGCATGTTGTGTAAACTGAGACAGAGGCCCTGTCAGCCAGGTTTCTCAGTCATGCATAGCTGTAGCTCTTCCTCTAATTGCTGAGTGGACTTTGCGCGACATTACTTATTAACAGTGTCCAAGTGTGTTAATGTCCTCATGCATAGTCCCTGATCTTCCAAGACTATCAATTCCTTCATCTTCTAATGATAACTACTGCTTTCATAAGTCCTAATCCACTGCCACTGGATGAATGTCATGGCCCTGTATGACACACACTGGGATGCCTGTCCCTGCCTGTCTCTGCTGGTCCCCTGGAAAAATCTAGTTGGGTTGATTTGTTTGCTTAGGATTAGTTTTTGTTTCTGTCTATATTCCAGATTGTTGCTTCTGAGGGTCTGGTATCACCTGAAGAGTTCCTTAATACACAGATTCCCAGGCCCTATTTGCAGATCGTAGGTCTGGGGTGGAGATCAGAGAATTGTGCTTCTTAACCAGATGCCAGAGGCTGCCATTCCTGCTTGGGGACCTTAGTAGGGTAGCGCTGTTCTAGATGGTACTGTTTGCAGTTAGTATAATTTACAATAGCTTTTTTAATTATTGTCTTTGATTTCAAAATAGATAGCATTTTTTAATTTGAATTACTTTCAACAGTTAGTTATTTCTCACTAAGTTATTGACTCTTCAGTTCACACCATGCTAAGCATGTACGTTTTGATTGAATAAGGAAGGAAGGAAAAGGGTTCACTGATGGAAGTTCGCAGCACTCAGGGCTCCAGGCTTAGCCCTCATACCCTTATGCTGCATTTCATCCAAACCCTGGAAATTGTGATTTCTCTCACTTCCTGCAGCAACTCCCTGGCAGCCTGGAGACCACCCTGCCTCAGGCTGAGAAGTGAGAAATTCTGAAAGCAATCGAACACTGTAAATTTTCACAGCAGTTCCACTGAAAGCTGTTGGGCACAGATGTTTCTGTAATTGTGATACGCTGGGAACATTCTCTGGGCTCCAAGCACACAGGGCCTCAGCCTCGTTCCTCCACCTGGGTGCCTTCGTGGGCAAGTCTCGCTGCATTGGGGCTGTAATGGGAACCAGGTGGCAGCATGTGTCTGTTTTAAAAGAGCTGAGCAAGCTTCATATCCTGGTCCCAGTCACTCCTTCCCTCCTGACCCAGCTCATTCCTGGGGAGCCGGCTTTGGTGATGGCAGACTCCTCCACTCCTTCTCAGCCCCCTGTCCAAGATGTGAGTGCAGTCTCATGTTTGCTGTTGGGTGGAGCCGTGGAGGCCTTCCAGCTGTCCTCTGATAGGCTGTAAGGAGAAAGGAATCCGGAACAGGCTTGGGTAGTGTGAAAGAACACGATGATTCCAAATGACCTCTGTGTGATCAGGATCACTACTGTCATTTAAACACCCACAGTGGGATTTTGAAACTCGTGACCTGTTCCTCCCCAACTGGACTTGCCTTTAGCATACACTATTCCTGCCCTTACCTAGAGACAGCTCTCATGCACCCCCGGGCTCTTCCGCTTGTGGAAACATGAGGAAGGCTAGGAATAGCACAGGGGAAACATCTGCCACTGCCTGAAATGTACACAGCAAAGCTGACAAGAGTTCAGTGGACAGGGGACATTTCTCACAAATGTTTCCAGTTGGGACAACTTGAATCTGTGTCTACTGTAGCCAAAGAGTCAAGAGGTTAGGGGATGAAGGATGTAGACCTGTAGACCTGGGAAGGGGGACAGTGTGGCATCAGGCACATGCGAGGGCCACATGCTGCAGTCAGGGACCTGTCCTGGTGACTCAGGCTGAGTGACTGTCCTTGTGCTTACAATGGCCAGTGCTACTGCACAACAAATATTCTCCCTCTTATTTTCACAGTAGTCTTAACACAAGCTGCAGAAAGACCTGTTTTTATAAACCGTGAAATAACCTTTATGTCTTAATTTTGGCGCCAGTGTGTAACATGACTCCAAATGACCTCTGTGTGATCAGGATCACTACTGTCATTAAAAAACCCACCGAGGGATTTTGAAACTTGTGACCTGTCTCTCCCCAACTGGACTCGCCTTTAGCATACGCTATTCCTGCCCTTACCTAGAAATAGCTCTCGTGCATCCCTGGGCTCTGCAACTATCAAACAGGTTTACCCTAAACAGCATTCGCAAGTCTTCGAAGAGCCAAGGGAGTATACATTTTCAGCTTTAGTTTATATTTATCTTATTCATCTTTTTCAAAGTTGTCACCTGAGGATATATTTATTGATTTGAGAGAGAGAGATATTGGTTGGTTGCCTCCTGTGTACGCCCTGACCAGGAACTGAACCTCAACCTTTTGGTGTCTGGATGATGCTCCGACCAACTGAGCCACCCACCCAGGGCTCTTATTCATCTTTCTGAGTCTCTAATCTTTATATAGAGAAAGAAGAAAAACGATGCCAAGAAAGAATATTTGCTGTAGCTCAGGGAGGTAATTGATAAGATGAAATTAAAAGAAATTTCCATAAAAGCAAAACAAAACCCCCCAAACCCTGAAAAACTATTAGAATAACAAAGTTCAACAAATTTGTTGGATTCCAGGTCAGTTTAAGTATATTTAATATTATTTCATCAGCAATAATCAACTGTAAATTAAAGATAAAGCAAGAAGGTATCCTTCATAATATTAATGAAACTATGAAGTACTTAGGAATTAGCTTAATCAAGGACACACAAGATTTCTATAGAAAATGTCAAATATTATTAGATCATGAGAATGCAAGATTGGGCCATTGTGAGAATGCAGGATTCTTTGGAAAAGACAGTAATGCTGGGAAAATGAAAGGCAGCAGGGGCAGAGGAAGACCAAGTAGGCGTGAGTCCGCAGGAGCTGTGTGCAGGGCAGTGGGTGACAGGACCACTCACAGAGTCACCGGGAGTCAGAGCTGGCTCGAGAGCATAGGACACACAGAGACAATTCATTTAAATGGAGAGACACTCCTTGTTCTTGTCTAGAATAAGTCAATATTATCAAGCTGTGTTCTTCTGAGATTAATTTCCAAATGTGGCACAATTTCATTTAAAATTCCAGTGGGATATTTTGAAGGACTTGATAAATGTTTTGTAAAAATTATATAGAAGAATTAAGGTCTGTGTATAGGTGAGTGAACATTGGAAAAATAGAGATAAGAAGGAATATTTTCTTGTCAGATATTAATACATATTGCAAAGAATAATATTCATGTAAAAGAGGCAAATAATTTGAACAGAACAGGACTCAGAGACAGACTTGTATCTATTTATATATCTATATCTAAAACATCTATATCTATATTATCTATGTGTATTATGTGCATATCTATTATCTTTATGCATATCTATCTTGGGTACATTATATGTGCATTTATATCTGCAGCTTTAATATTCAAGAAAATGGGCACAACAAATCAGTGAAGGGGTTTGAGGAAAATGAGTAGTTAAATAGTTAGATCTGGGAAAACTGCCTCATAATATGAAGAAAAGTAAACTTGAGAACATACAAAAGTGAATCTCAGATGGATTAAAGACTTAGTTGTTGAAGGAAATACTGTAACATTAGTTGAAGAAAATAAAGGAGAATACTATAAAGATCTAGGAGGAAGGAAGAAATTTCTAAAACATTAAAACATGAGACATGAGGAAGAATCATTGATGAATTTAATCATGTCATATTTAAGAGCATTATGAATGAAGTTAGTCACAATTTAAGTATTGGGATAACATTATCACAATGTCTACTATGGACAAGATATTAATATCTAGGATATAAGAACTCTTACAAATCAAGATGGAAAAGAGAGGAACCCCACTGCAAAAATGCACCAAGGATATGAATAACCAACTCAACAGAGAAAAATACCTAAAAATCTTCAGTACACCAAGATCTACTTTTGACAGAGGTCTATGTGGTCACAACAAAAGCCACAGCACGTGAAAACTGGGGTTTTAGCTGTGGACAAATTAGATTCTCTATTCTCACTTTACTTGGAGTTTGAAAGTTGGCATAGCCCCTTTGGTTTGAGTAAGCACTGGATTCATCGACAATTCTAGGCAAAGGAAGTCCCAAGAAAGAGAAACATCCTGATAATTTGGAGATGATAGAGACTTAAGTGGTTAATTTGAATGTTAAAAAGTGACAGTGTTTTGGTGAAGTGGGTAATACCGGTTACACAACCCCACTCCAGGACTTGTGTAAACAGTTCAGAGTGCCCATTGTGTGCCAGCCATTATGCTAGAACCTGAGAGGCATTCAAGGTGACTAAGACATACCTTTCTCCTAGAGATCACAGTGACATGATTTTTTCATATAACAGGGAGTCAAGCTTTTTGACATTCATTGCAACCTTATTTGTAAAGGGTGGACAAGGACTGTCCTGCATTGGTTATTACCGGAGTGCAACTGTTAACATGACCATAGATTCTACTGTGGATATCCTGTAGGTAGATCAATACACTTTGGAAATAGTACAACCATAATCCCCAAGTCGTTCATTGAATTGTGTCTGTTGCGGAGCTCTGTGCCTGATGAGACTCCTGGGGAGGTGGTGTGCCTTGCACTGCGGAGGTCCTGCTGTGGCACTGGGTCAGGACAGTCGCGGTAAGAACGCCTGTCACAGGACTGTTTTTTTTTTTCCTGCTGGGGAGGAAAGGCCTCACCTTGCAGGGACCTCTGTGCTTCTCTTTCCCTCCGGTCTGTTTGTTCTCTCCTCGCCTGTCATAACCGTGTTTACAAACCACCCAACCCTTCCCATTAAACATGACAGAAATGATGGCGCCCTAATGAATCACTTTCTAAGTACAGTAGTCATCTCTCTTCACAATTTCATTAAAATGTGAGCACCGACAGTATGAACAATAATAGTTCTACTGAAATTACAGGTAAATTACTCACTGCTTTCAAACTGGGCTTGCCTATATGTATATCATGCTTGACCATGTAAATAAATATTGCATGTAAAGAACATGACAGCAATCACAGGGCCCAAATGAATCACTTTCTAAGCATCTACGTCACAATAATCAATTACAGCTCCCTGTCACTAGGACAATGACCTCTGTAAATTGGTGATCTTTTATGTGTGCTTGTTAAGAGAGCCATTAAGAGAGGGTGTGGACTCTCCTCTGATATATTGTTCCAGCAAGAAGCCACATGCCTATGAGGCCCTTCACTTGCTGGGTTGGAAAGCTTTGAGTCATGGATTGGCTGTGTGCAAGCAAAGAGATTCAGCAAATTCTGGGATTCAGCAAATTCTGCCTGGCAGAAAGTATCAGACTGAGTTGAAGGGTGTTTCCTTCCTGCACCTTGTGGGGAAGGCTCAGTGTTTGGGGCTTTGCCTTCTTCCTGTCTCTAAGAATCTGCCTTTTCATCTCAGCTCATCTCCAATCAGGGATTATATAGAGTGGCAGAGCTGTAGCGTGGACTGGGTCTGTTAGCTGCAGTGGTGGTAACTAGCTTAGGGAAAAGGAAAACTTAAGATTCTGTTTAAGAAAGAGATCCCAGTGGGGTAGAATATAGGGAGAAAGTTCTGTATATATCATGTATGTGAGTCGGGTCAGGCAGCGGTTTTGATTTGGGAGGAAATCAGAGAACACAGGACTTGGATCTTGAACAGGGAGAGATGCCCAGAATTTCATCAATGAGGGGGTGACTTCATGGTATACGTGTGTTCAGGACAAGAGGTTGGGGTTGACGCCTCCAAGCAGCATTGCCCTGTGTGCCCCCTGCTGCTTGGTTGGCTCCCCTCTGTCCTCAGCAGACCCGGGAGGAGGGTGAATAGATGTCCGTCTGCAGAAATTTGCACACAGAACCATCCATGAAGAGAGACCACTGGGGCACCAAAGTTCCGGTCCTGTTTGGGCTTGCAGAGTTTGATGATAGCATCTCTTGGGCTTTGTGACTCTCAGCCTCTTGCTTCTCCAGTATTTCTTCTGGGCTCTCTCTGCCCCTCTATCAATCCCCATGAAGGCAGGGGAAACCAGGTGAGCCCCACCATTCCTTCCCTCTGCTCTCCATCTGGTGAGGGGCTGCTCCTGAGACTGCCCCTCTTCACCCTCCAGGTCAGGGTCAGGCTCCCTGGAGAAAACTGCCAGGCTCCTGGGGGACTTCCCACAGGTCATTACTGCTCCATCCTGTTCCTAGTTACTGAATGACCAGGCCCATACACGCTGCACCTCATTTAATATTTGTAACAATCCAGAGAAAGAAATTTCTATCTTGATTTTATAGATAAGTACACTTAGGCTTAGAAATTTTAAATAATTTGCCCAAGGTCACATAGCTAACCAATAATCCATCTGGGGTATTGTCTGGAGTCTGTCAGACTTTCCATTTTTTACTTGCTTCTGTTATCCTTCTAAGGTAGTTTATGATATGGTTTTGGTAGTTTCTTTCTTCTGAACTTGAATTCTGGGGTTGTTCACCAGTTCCCCACCAGAGGCCTCTTTGGCCCTTACGTCCACTTCACACAGAAAGAAACGTTTAAGACAGGCCAGCTGGTCCATGCTTCCAGCCCATGCCCGCCTATGAACTCAGGTAGCAAATGTTAGGAGATGTTCTTGGCTGTTTTTCTTTTTAACCAAAGGAATCTCTTCTTTCATGATTATGCAAATCTGATTTATTCTTCAGCATGTTTGCTCACTTTTTAAAGGAAGATTTCAGAATAAAGTTTTTTGGTACCATTGCTGTCCCACTGAAGATTAATTTTATCAAAACACAATTGGTTTCAAAGCACTGTTATTTGCAACAATTTGTCTCTGTAACCAGGATTTTTTTTTCTTTTGAAAATGTAGAACCGAGACAAAACTGGTAAATTGGATGCTGAGGATGATACAAAATGGCAATTGCCATCCTCCATTTCAAATTTTCATCTTAATGAAATTAACTTTATTGCTGTTATCATTGTTTTTATATTTAACAGATATATTAATTTTATAATAATTGATTTTGAAAAACCTGTGTATTGGTTAGGGTTGCCTAGCTCTTATTTATACAGAGAGTTCATCTACTGAAAATATTGAAAAACATTGTACAGACAATCACTGTGAAAGCCTTTGTTTCTGCCTTTCTTTCACTACTCCCACCATTGTAGACACCCCTACCTGCTTGCTTGTACTCCAGCCTTCATAGCTGGACTTTGACCCCTGGGTCTGGGGATTTCTTTAAGCCTCTTCTTGCTATTTTGAATCTTGCATGAGTTTTTCAGCTTTGCAAGTTCTAGCATTTGCCATTTTCTGAGGTCAAGGTTTAATATCTCCCATTCGGCCTTGCAGAAATAACCTGTTCTAAGACCAAGCCAGCAGATGAAACCCTGGGCTGGATCTGCACTTGGGACATGTGCACTAGTCCACTCTCCATTGATTGCTATCAGAGTGGGCATTCGGAAGTCCCAGAGGTGAGCACCTGAAGTTTATATTGTTTGTGCTCACATGTGGCAACTCTGGACGTGTGCTGAGAAGCAGGCTTCTTTGCAATAGCACCTACCACCCACCACCCAGCTATGTTTGCAGCCATTTGAAACACAAACGTTTGCACCCTTCACATAGGCAGTACTGGAGGAAACACACAATTCCTGACTCTATGCCATGCATTGTGCTAGGTGGTTCCCTGCGCGTTTTCTCTTGTTTGCTTCTGGCTTGAACTAAATGGAATAAACAAAACAAAGAACCCATTAGAGAGCACTTGTGAGATTGGGTTGGAGAATTTGCTTTTATAGGGGAAGAAGTAAAGGGAAGTATTTGCCACTAGGGCAGGGATTTATTTATTCTGCTGCTGGTTCTCAGATTACACCTAAGGCTCTGATGGTCTTGGAGAGCCCTGCAGGATTCTGTGTACATGGGTGGGATCACTGGCACTTTAAACAGAGCCAGGGGGATGATTTCTGTAAATGTTCATTCGCCAAAGAACAAACAACAGGAGAAGGCAGCATGATCTCTGTTTTCAAGGAGCTCACGAGCTGGCTCAGAAGAAAAGGCATGACATGTACAAAATCATTAAAGGTACTAGGCAGTGTGTGTAGTCACAAACCGTACGGACCACCAGGGCCCAGGAGAAGGGGTGATTCCTGCAAGCAGGGTCTGGGAAGCCACTGGGGACACTGGGCCGGCTTTGGGCCATGTTTAATGGGGCACTTGTTCGTGTCCTCTCCTTCTTACACATTTTCCATGTCTTGTGTTTGGTCCTTGTCTCCACAGAACTTTCTGCTCCTGTTACTTACAAGGAGAAGAGAGTTACCCATTTACTTAAGTAATGGGTGGTAGGGGATAGAATGAGAGTTTATTATATGGCATTGAGGGGGGCATAAGGGCAACGGGTGCTGATGGTAGTTACCATTCTGTGACTCAGCTTCTTCTAATCGAACTGGTAGTAGTACCCACTCGTAGTTTTTGGAAAAAATAAGATAATCGGTATATTGCTTAGCTTAGCGAGTACCACACAGTAGATCATAAATACAGGTAGTTTCTGTTTTTACTAATACTTTTTGGTTTCTCGTAACTTTTACTTGCTATGCATTCCGGTGACCTGAACTCTAAATTCCCCTCAATGTCTCTGTCTTGACTTCAGGACTTTCAAATGCCTTTCAGATTCAAATTTCTTCTTGTTTCCAACAATGTTCTTAACACAGAGTCTGGTTGTCGTTTTTGGTTGGGCCATGTTACATGCAACTGGCCTTTTTATTAGCAGGCTTCTATTGGGTCTGTGCTCTTTTCTCATCCAGTCACCAGGGACTAGTTGGCAGGAAAAAACCCACATTTGGCATGGGCATGGCTTATTGATGGTGTGTCTTGTTGTTGTGCTGTTTACCTCTCACAGACTAACGTAGTACAGAGATCTGCCCAGTTCAGGCCTATACATAGTCACAATTTCTGAGTGCTGAGAGGGCTCATAGGTGAAAAATATATGGTACTTATAAGACCTCTCCATCAGGGAGAGGTTTGGGGATGAAGAAAAAAAGTGCCCAGAGACATACGTTAGCTTCTGAGAGCAGAGTGAGGGGACGGGCTGTAGAGGCCAGTGGTAGGTCCCAAAGTCCAGTGGATCTGGAACAAAGGCCCAGGGACAAAGGGACCCTGGGGGAGGGCTTGTAGGAAAATAGCAGCAAATGTGCCAGATTTTGTGCTAAATGCTTTCACGATTCCTGACACCAAGCCTATGCGGTAAGTCCTTACCACTATCTAAATTACACATATAAAGGAGTGGTGTTCAGAAAGGTTGATGTGTGATAGGTCCCACCGTGCTGGTGAGGAGGAAAGGAGTGATTCAACCCAGGGATGAAGGTTCCCACAACAGGAACAAGGGCATGAAGGGAAGAAATAGTTTGAGCTTATTTCATCTGGAAAGGCTCTTCAGTCTGTTTGGCTGGAGCCCAACATGCCTACTGAGGAGTGTCGGGGGAAAGGCTGGAAAGGTGTGTTGGGAAAAGACTGTGGAGGGTCTTGGATGCTGAGCAGATTGGGGGTGGGACCAGAGTCTCAGTTACAGGCCTTGGCACTGGGCCTTGCATGTTGTGAAAGTTCAACAGATGCTTTTTGAAGTGAAAAGGGATTTAGCTGCCAAGCAGAATGGTTTTGGGGACATTTTCTTGGCTGCCATCTTGGACACCCAAGCCTTGTTCTTGGCCCACCTCTCCCTCTCTCGTTAGCTCCTGGTCACATGGACCAGAGCGATCTTCCGAAAATCTAGGGCTCTTCATGTCGCTCTGCTGCAAGTCCTCCAATAGCTCTCTAGTGCTCTCAAAGCCAAGTTCAAACTCCTTAGCGCAGCATTGAATAAACTTCCAATCTGCATTCATCCCATGTTCTTGTCTTCCCCCTTGATGTTGCTGAAGCTGCATGTTGAACTGCTCACCCCTCCCTGATCAGGCCATCTGTGTTTAAGACTCCAGGTGATTGGCAGGCCCTTGGCCCGTTCTGCCTGGAATTTATGAGCTAGCATTGTTGCTCAAGCCCCTTTTAGAAATTAATTGTTTGGCCTCCACAACAACCCTGTCAAGCAACTTGTATTTCCATTTTATAGATGAGCAAACCAAGGTTCAGAGAGGTTGTAGTCACAGAACAGGACCAGCGGCAGGATTTCAGCCCAGACAGCTTGGCTCCAAGGCCTGTCCTCACCACCACCATTTCACATGGTCTCCCCTGATTTCTTCCCTGGGTGGGTACCTTCCTGTTCCACATGGTCCAATCAGATGCCTCTTTTGTGGGATTCTCTTTGACAACTTTCTCACCCCCAAGCCCCTCTGTCAGAGGAATCACTCCCTAGGGCTTTGTTCAATTCTATAATGGAAGTGATCACTTCCTATTAGAGCTGGTTTCCAAAGCACTGTTTGGACTGCATGTTTGAGTCCCTCCTCAAATTCCTATGCTGAACTGGAGCCCCAGTCTTCACTGCGACTGTATTTAGAGGTAGGGTCTTTATGGAGGTAATTAATGCTAAGTGAGGTCATAAGTTTGTGGCCCTGTTCCAATAGGATTAGTGTCCCTATAAGAAGAGACACTAGAGAGCTCACTCTCTTTCTCTCTGCCCTGTGAGGACCCAGCAAGAAGGCAGCAGCCATCTGCAAGCCATGAATACTGTTATGACATTGTTAAATTGACATTTGTTAAATAGAGCACAGGTTGTAGATAATTAGCCCAAGTTCAACAATGGGCTACAATTGTCATAGAGAAGTTAATTACTCGAGGTCCTAGAGGAAGTACCCAGAATGCCTTGAGAAGCTACATGGGGAGGTAAAGCAAGGCAGCATACAGACGGAGAGAGGGAAGACATGGGGCTTATGTCTTTTTTAAAAAAAATTTTTTAAAGATTTTATTTATTTATCTTTAGAGGGGAAGGGAAGGAGAGAGAGAGAAACATCAATGTATGGTTGCCTTTCACGCGTCCCCTGCGGGGAGTTGGCCTGCAGGGAACTGGCCTGCAACCCAGGCATGTGCCCTGACTGAGAATCGAACCGCGATCGTCTGAGTCGCAGGCCCGCGCTCAATCCACTGAGCTACACCAGCCAGGGCGGGCTTATGTCTTTATTAAGGTCTGCGATAAGAGTGCTTTGGGGTTCCCAGGCGAGGGCCAGATCGGTCAGTTCAGACGGAAGGAGCAAAGGAGCAGGGTTTGGGGAAGCCCCATGGAGGGTTATCTAAGGAATGCATGAGGGAAACAGGTGTTGGGGGGCGGGGGGCACTGTTGATCACAGGGCTGTTGTGAAACTCCTGCCAGGAACTTACATTTGCCTGTGACTCTGTGCTGCTACCTAAGGTGCTTGCACGGGGTAGGGGAGAGGGGCGTGCTGGTGTCCGTTTAAGGCCCCTGCAGGCTGCTTGGCCAGACAAGATGGGTGCTGGGGAGCAGTGCCAAGGAGCGGCCCAGCTCAGCGCTCCACAGGAGCCCTGAATGGAAAGTGACCCTGTGGGATCTGGATCTGAGACTTCCAGGCTCCAGAACTGTGAGAAAACACATTTCTGTTGTCTAAGCCACCCAGTCTATGGCATTTTGTTATGGCAGCTCGAGTAGACTAATAAAAGCTCTTTCTTTCCTGATGGGGTCTCCCTTTCTGGAATGTGAGCTCCTAATAGGCAGAGATCCTGCCAGTGGCCCCGTGTTCCCAACATCCAGCTTGGGGCCTGCTCACTGGCTGAAAGTGAGGCTCGGAAAGTCGTGGAAAGGAATTGTGCCTCATTGCACCCTCACTTCCTTGCACCCCAGGATCCCACCAGTCCACCTCAACTCAGAGCACTTTCCTCCTCTCCTGCCCAGTTCACCTGTGCCCTGGGCCTCTGTGAGATCCGGGAGGTGGGCCGTCTCTTCTGTACGAAGCTTCCACTGACTGTTGATTTACTAGCTTCTCGAGGAGGCTTGGCGGCCTGCTGTCTCCTCTGGCCCTCGTAAAGTGCACCCCCGCCCTCGCCCTGTGCCAGCAGCCTCCCTGCCATCAACCCCGGGGTAGGATTTATGACAAGGATTCATCAGATTAGGAAGGATGACACGGTCCTTCCTCCACTGTGTACAGAATGCAGTCGGACAACATTGCAGGCCCCTCTGCCTGCTGAGCAAGCCCACATGGTAATGCCTGGCATTTTCCAACCTGGCGTCATTTGGAAACATTTTGATTTGACAAGAAATAACTTTAGAAATGTTCTGGAGCTGAGTAGAAATTTAACTCCTTCGGGCGCCGCTTGTGCTTCCTCCTGCCAGGCTTTGGGGCCTTCCAGGGGTCTGCTCACAGCAGTTTTGCTCCTTATCTGGCTGCAAAGGCAGCCTGGGGCTTGAGCCCAATCTTCAATTCCTCTTCTAAGAATGGAATATTTTCTCCAAACCCTGACAACCACTCATCCACCTCTGCTTGCTGTGAGAGGGAGCCCCCAGCCGCCCTCTTGTCTCCCCCTTTCATCATTAGACTGCATTGCCTCACAGAAAGCTCTTCAAAGCTTTAAAAAGCCATTTTACCTCCCTTTTGCTTTTGTATCTACTGGCCATTCATTTGCCATCTTGGGCAAAGACTAAAACAATACAAGTCAGCTCTGTGTTTCACACAGCATTTTTCATGTGTTTGAACAGAGCAATGGATCTCATTCACGGGACATTTATCAACAGGCTGCTCTTTGGGGCACAGTAGGCGCAAGAGATGAGCACAGGGTGATGGCGTGTGACTCTGCCTTGCGCGCTGCCCAAGTCCAGGCAGCTCCATTCACACAGACCATGACCTGTGCAGTCACATGGGGCTGTCCTGCATGAACACAGTACTGCACTTGCCCTTGAGGCCCTCACAGACAACTTGGGGATCTTCTGAATCTTCTTTGCCCAGCTAAACCTTTTTGGCTTTCTTTCAAAGATTCCGTCTTAGTCATGGCTTTGAGTTTCCTTGTCATCTTGCTCTTTTCCTCTGCATGTGTTCTCATGTGTCAGGGACCCTCTGTGAGTGTGGGCCTTCCAACTATTCCCTGACTACATCGGAGTGATTTAGGGCCAGCATATCCAATCTGGGCTTTGGACTCTGTCAGTGTAGCCCCCAGGGAAGAGCCGTTTGCTAAGGTTGTGCTTTAGTGACTGATTTCTGGAGGTCGGTAAGACTTGGAGATGATTTGACATGGGTGGTTAGAGGAAAGAGATCGCCGCCCTTTGGCTACATCTGACATGGGTCCAGTTGCATCGAGCATACCATGTGCCCTTCTGGGTTATAAATATTCATTCATGTAATTGTATCCCTTATTAGCTTCTTCATAGGAGGGGCTGAACTTTATTTTTATGCACCTTCACAGAGAGCAGAGGGTCCGGGTGCCCCCAGGTGTCTGCTTGATGAATATGAAACGAACAATAACTACTGCACTCATGCCTCAGTCTAGGGGCTCGGGGTGGTGGGTTGTAACGGAGAAAGCGCCACACCTGCTCTCACAAAGACCCTGGTCTCCCATGATGTAATTAACGAATTTTGGGAAGCTGAGTTTTGGGGAGGCCATGCTCCCAAGTGGTGCTCAGGATCTTGTGGTCTTGGTCGTGCCCCAGTGGTCCTACCAGCAGCACAGGTGCCTTTTATGATGTCAACAACGGCACACAGAGAAGAGAAGATGAACTTGGAGCTGTTTCCGGCAAGTCTAGATTTCTCGTCATCTTTCGAGGCACCGAGAGGAAAAGGTTTTGCAGGACTTGGCTCTGGATTGAGTCCCGACATTTCCTCGGGGCACAACCACCATTTTTTGAGGCTATAAAGGTCTTTGGGGGGCAAGATAAAAGTGTGATTGGACTCTCTTGGAGGTTACAAAGCCCTTACTGGGCCACCTGCTCCATGATGTGTATGAGGGTGCCTATGTGAAAAAATCAGACACATCAGAAAAATCGGAGTTAAATAATGAGACAGAGAAAAATAAAGAGAGTGACTTTTGCCAGAGAAGGGCTGAATGAGGGAGAGCAAATAAACTCGAGACCGAAGGGGTGTCAGTTTTGCCTGTCTGCCGTCTTTAGGGGAGACTGACCAGGTCACTAGCTCAGCAAGTGTGTTTGTGGTTTCTTAGTGTCCACTCTAAGCTGTAACAGCCATCCCACCTTCACTGCAGCTAATTCCTTCTTGGCGCCTCAGAAACGGGCACATCCAGGCCTTGACTTCTGCTCCCCTAACCCCGAGTTCTGCAGGTTCCTGCAGAGACACACGTGGCTGCATTTTCCCCTGCATTCACTAGCTTATTTGCTATGATTTTATACAACTCTGGTCAGGTATTCCTCACCACTGGGTTGAGGCCCTAGCCTCAACTTTAGTTTAAGATGACAAAACAAAGCACCCTCAATTTCTGGTATACCGCCACACCTCTCCTCCCCACCTCTCTGTTTCATTCCAGAATGCCTCTACCTCATTTCTGTGGCATTTTATAAAATTAGCTTGAGGTTAAATTCATAACAGTATTTGGAAACCACCTTAATTTTATCATTAAAGATTTAAGTGACTCATACAACCTTCCCTTTTCTCTCTCCACAAATAATCTGGCCATAAAACAAATCTGTGCTATTTAGTGTTATTTATTTAATTGTGATTTGCTGTAGAGCTGTTTAAGAGCAGGTCATTAGGTTAAAATCATTGCGCTTGTCCTCTGAGCAGAGGATGTCTTGTGCTGACTTACGTTTGGGTGTGCTTTCCCCAACGCTGAGCTTATCCAGCCGTGTTTACATTACACACATTCTCTAGTGGCTGACATTTTTTTTTTTTGTTCCAGAAGGAAAAAGACAACATAGACGAATGACCCTATTTGATGTGATAGGTCAGGTCAAGCTGGACCACTGGTTGATACTTTCCACTTGCATTAACTGCATTTTCTTCCCTTCTTTCCCAGTTTTTCTCACCCCAAATCAGTGTTGAAGAGGAAGCCAGTTATTTCAGTTGGGCTGAATCCTTCGTAGCTTGTACCATGAGTCTCTGAAGACAGCGTCTCAAAGAGCTAATGAACCAATGGGTCCCTTATGCATAGACCCAAGACCACCACCTGAGCCCCTGTTTGTCTTCAAATGGAAGGAGCTTGGAGACCCAGGCAGAACCTGTTTTTTCTCTTTCTTTTTTGGTCATGTCAAAATGAGGCGTGTTAACATACAATGTAAAAGAATGTTCAGGGGAGGGCAAAGCTCTCCACAAAACCCCAGTGGGTCCTTAAATAGTTTTTCCAAAGTCTCTCATCTTCTTCCCATTCACTGCCCTCTTGGCTTTGCATTTTCTAGGCAGATGTGAGAAGTGTCACCACATTTCCCAAGAGGAACTGAACAAGACAGATGGGCTCTACCCCAGCAGGACACCTGGATGGCAGCCTTATCTAGAGCCAAAATGGGGCTGCATGTGCCTGCCTGTTTATTTGTTCTCCTCCTGTTTGGAGACTTTCCCTGATTCATTACTTTCTGGTAATCGAGGCCGCTAACTAATGTCTCATCTGATTAACCTGTAGTTGGGCCCTCGGTCCCAGAGGGTGGGCTGGCCATCCCACCTGGGGAATGAAGGAGGTCATTGGCCAGGGGCCCCTGGGATGCCAGGTTGGGGCTCGTTTATTTGCTTTAAGTCTTGTTTGCTATTCCTGCTGCAGTGACTGGCGACAGCTCCCCCCAAGTCCCATCCAATCTAATTGGCCTGCTGAAACAGCAGTGAACACAAGATTTAAGAAATGTTTTCTTTGAAAACTTCTGGTCCGACAGACACTTTGAGATCGTATTTCACCCTGTTTCAATTGCACGCCATTCCCTGGGACTTTCAGGAGAAATATCGTAAGTGAGTCTTCTAGGAGAACTGGTGCTTTGTGGTTTGGAGGGGGGTGATGAGCGGGGGGTTGGAGGGGAGGCTGTGCTGAGGCAGCCCGGCATCTTCAGAATCTAGAGACCCTGCCAACGTTAACACATCCGAGGAGGTATTCAGTATCAAAGTCTCTCATATTTGGCTCCATAAACACGATACTGGTTGCAAAAACAAAGCTAAGGAGCTCATGCTGATTACTTCAATAAAAGCTGTTTAATTATGAACATTTGGGAAATGAAGTTACCAACAGGACCAGGAGAGCTTTGGCGTCCAGTGTCCCAGCTCCCAGCATCCCACTGTTAAACCAGATTGTCCACTCAGCTGAAAAGGCTGACACCGAGCGGGGTACACCCTCAGCCCTGTGGGATGCTACTCATTTGCCAGTAACACTCCCTCTTACTGCAGTGGCAAATTTTGGGAACTGAGCAGTGATGGAACTATCAAATGTTATTAGTACCATTTGCAGGTCATCCAAGGGTTACTTGGGGTGGTGGTCTGAGCTCCCAGAAGACCTGCATTCGTTTCTAGGTACCTAGCTGACCCCCTTTTTCTTCCCCGAAAGGGTTATAGGACTAGGCAACGTGAAAGTTAATTCTAAGCAGAGAGCCAGTGGATCTGGTTGTGACGACACATTTTGGAATCCTCAAATGAGTTTCTTTAATAACACTGTAGGAAACATGATCTTATTCATGCTTCTGTGTAATTCTCCACTCTCTTTGTGTGGTTCTTGTATGTCGAATGGAATAGGTAGAACAATCTGTATAAAACCTTAATGAACAAACATCAGAGTTGAATCTGTGTATGTGAGGAAAGAAATATAAGGACATTACACAGGGTCAAGGAGTGACCTCTTCCCCATAAGTGATTCTTTTCCCCAAACATTGATGATTATTTCTGAATGAACCAAAAATTTTTGTATTTTAATTATTTTTAGTAAAAAAATCTCTAAAACTTGCTCTATTTTATCAGCAGATGTGAATACGAATTAACTGCCTGACATTTCAAATAACCATTGAATAATTTACATGACCATTTATGTGTATGTGTGTGTGATTGGATTTTGTGCCCTAAGGATGTCCTATGCTCTTGTAATGACAGTGTATTCTTGATTTTTATTTCCCTTTAAACAACGCAGTAATAATTCTTTTCTTTCAGTGAATAAGACCAAGTCAAGGGCAAATTCTTAGTACTGGAGTGAAGGTCTTGCTTTAAGTCCATATTGCCTGAAAGCCAGTCTGGAACCTCATACTCGGTTGGTGAGATCCAGCGGTGAGGGGAAGGGATGCGGAGTTTATGGGGGAGGAGGAGTGGGTAGAGAAAGGGGTAACTCAGAAGTTTTGTTGAGGGTCCTGGAATTAAACTCCAGGCCCTGGGGCATTCACCTGGAGAATGTGTGCCAAAAACTTTTCTTTTTCCAAACTTATATTCAAAAATTCAAGTTAAAGGGCAACTCTTTATGCATGATATACAAAGTTAAAATAACACCCTAAACTCCTCTGTGTGTGGATTTGTTTTCTCTCCAAATGGTCAGAGTTACTGAAAGACATAGAAAGAAGGTTATTGGGGGTTCACAAGACCCTCTGGGAAGAACCTACTTAATGAGACCAGCCACTGGGACTTTGAGAAAAACCAGTGTAATATTGTCACCTGTCATTAGTGAGAAGGGCCCCTGACTGGTTCCCAGGAGCTGCCTGTGTCATTATTAATGACAAGCGCCAGAATTTGTGGGGCAAGAAAGGCAGGCTGGGAATCAAGATGTCCAGCTCCTGGTCCAACTCCTGCTGTTTGTGGGACCTGAGAGAACTCATTTAACTTCTCCAGATAGGCGTCCTCATTTGTTTAGTGAGGGTAATGATACCGATGCCTTAGAGATATAGGTGAAAATCAAACCAGCGAGGTAATGGATGTGAAAGAATTTTGCAAAAATGACAACATGCTAAACAAATTCAAGGGCTAATTAATTCTACTAATCATTCAGTCACAATGAAATCTTTTCAGATTCCGCAGGAGGTATAATGTGCTAGAGCAGTGATGGGCTTGGAGGTCATGCCATTCAGCTCTGGTTTCATAGACGGAGACTGAAGGAGAGAGGCAGAGACGGGAAAGGACTTGCCCACAAATATGGCATGGCACGTTAGGGGGAGGACTGAAGGTGGAACGTCTGACTCCCCGTACGTGGTTTTTTCAATGTTATATAGAGAAGTCACCTCGTTGATAACGGTTGTGTTCAAATGAAACCACTGCAGGTAGCATGGAACAATGAAAGTTGAGGGGAGTCGGCATGGTGTCCAAAGAGAGTCACCATCCAGACTTTGTTGGCTTTGCAATCTGCTGCCTTTCCAGATGATATAAGCTCCATGCCCTTAGGGAAGCACTCTGTTCACGTTTCTTGTCTCCATCTCCTAATGAACACATGACTGTGAAGTTTGGGCACACTTGGCACACAGGGCTTTGAGTTGCCTGGTCCCTTAAGGACAGATGCGTGTCTAATCCCCCCATTTGGAAGAAGGGAGCGTAACTGAGTTCCTTCCGGTCTGCCTCTGAGGAAGAACTGGGTTCAGGCGAGGGTCCTGGTCCAGGAGGGCCCATGTACATTGTATGCCTTCCTCCATCACGGGAGGGGCTCTGAAGAGCAAAGCTGGGGCAGTCTTCTCTTTATCCCGGGTCTCGTTCTCTGTGGATTAGTGCAGCACCCCAGCCGCAGCCCAGGAGCCCCAGAGGCAGGCGTTCCAGAGACTATACCATAGATGAAACCAGCAGTTGTTGGTCTTTGAGCTCTAATGGGGCAGCTGCTAGATATTTCAAATTGTTGATGCTTTGAATTCCATTTTACATTGAATCTTCCCCCCTTCCACAACTCAATAATACCTCAGGCTGGAAGCCTGCAGTTGGAGGCTGGGGGGTTGTGATGGTCTTCTTTGTTGCCCATGTTGTGAAACTCTTCCTCCTCAACACCTGCCCCTGGTCTGGACCTTCTGGGGGGTGCAGAGGTTTGTGAGGGAGAGAGAGGAAATGAGAAAGGTGCTGCTCGAGGGGGCCTGTCATGATCAGATACTGCCCTCAGGGTTTGTCGGGAGCTTCCTCCTAATATTGGGGGTCAAGGGCTGTTTCCTTAACACAGAGATGATGTCCCTTCAAATGAGCCACTTACCCCTCCAGATATCAGTGCCCATCCTGTGCTGGGGTTATCCTGCTGCCCAGCTCCCAGGAGGACCTGTTGGGCAGAATTTTTAATAACATAGTATATGCTCCTATCTCTCTACAGGGTCCACGTGGAAACCAAGGGAAACTCCAAACCCAAGCCATTTCTAGGGCAGGCACCTTGCCCTCCTCTGCTTTTAGGGCAGCCAGGCCATCACTGCCTCGGCCTTCTGGGCCTCTTCAAGCTGGGGACCAACCCCAGGCTGTGTGCCTTCAGACCTCAGATCAAGCTCTCCAGGCTGCAATCCTGAAGCCTCCCACAGGTAGAAGGGATGCATCCTCTCTCCTGTCTCATGGAGTGTGTGGAGTGGTGGTGCACTCCTCAGCATTTTTGCCAAAGAAATCTTTTCTTCCAGATCTCTTCAACCTCAGAGTTTTTTTTTTAGAGTTGATATTGGACTAAGGATTGCAAATCTGATTTCTGAAACATTTCCTTTGCGAGTCCTGTGTTGGTAGGAAGCTCAGTTTATAATGGGCCATTAGGAAGAATCCCATTTTAACTGCTGTTATATTTCCATTTGAGGTACAGACCAATCACTTCAGATCCTGCCTTGTCTGCTGCACAGGATAGATGTAGTGGATTTGGAAAGGTGGTCATGGAAGGAAAGAAGCTTTGCAAGCTCTGATATTCTATAGAAACATTGGGCATTATTCCCAACATCATGTAAATAAAAAAATGTGGATGCATATATATATAAATCATGTTTCTATTTTTTAAAACACATATCCTGTATCTCCAGTGGATATCGATTGGCATTTTTGGTCATTGAGGCAATTCATTAGCAAACAGCGGTTTCCAAGGTCAGCCATGTTCAAAGATCCACGTGGATCTTTCTCTTTGTAAGAGAAACCTTACTTTTTTAAGTGGCGGACTGTCTTTATGTCAGTGGAATGGTGTCTTCAGTTACTCAGAGGCACAGACCAAGAATATCTCCCGCTAGCCTTTGGTGCAAACTCTTGGTAGCCAACAGAGAGGAAATATGCTTTTGCTGTTTGCAGAGGAATTCAAGACCTTTAAATGGTCAATGAGAACTCATAAAAGCACTGATCCATGTGTATAAAAATGATCCTTGAATCTAGTCTTCAATAAGCCAGTGTTGCTGATCAGTTTGGGGAATAAATATCAGAAACTAGGGCTTTGGGTTTGAGAACGTGTCGTGTCTGTTGGTGAATGGGATTTCTCTGGAAGTTGTCCTACCTTTTGCTATGTTTTCTCTATGGAAAACCAGGAGAGTTTAAACAGGTTTATTTTATGACCTAGTATGCTTAACAACAGCTACTAAATTAGAAACAGGTAGAGAAATAGCAGAGAATTGAATATATGTTTCCAACTCCTAATTTTTTAAGTTTATTTGAAGTTGTAAGTTGGAACCGAAGGATGCTGCGGAGCACTGTGTCCTTCCACCCTTTCCTCTCCTGGATGTGCAGTCTCTCAGGACGAGCGAATGAGAGCCTTGGGTCTTTCCTGACCTTTCTAAATTGTAATTTTCAGATATAAAACCATACCTTTTATTTCTTTTTTCCATACATGTAATAGTCTAGATAAGCTGATGGTGTGTGGGTTGTGTGTGTATAATTATTGAAGGAGGAAGAAAGAGAATGGGAGTAGGGTTGGTTCTAGTAAAAAGTTGGTACACAGGGTTTGTTATGTGGCCCCCAAGGTGGTCAAGTCTGATGTTCTTTCAAGAGGTATTTATTGTCTGCCGTGTTCCTGGAGCTCTGATAGTTTCTGGGGCTACACAGTTAATGAAATCCTGGCCTCTCAAGGTGCTAATATTGGAGTTGCATCTCTTTCACTGTTTTGTATGGAGAACAGAGCTTGAAAATGATTTACCATGATACACATTTATCCTTTATTTGGTACCCAAAGAATGAGACAACCCTTGTTCAAATACTTTTTAGAACTTTCATTTGAAAGTACTTTTCCTATAAACCATTCCTGTGTGTAGACATGTTGGTTTTATGAGGAGTGGGAACTTTTCTTATGCAGATTTTCTTCCTAAATTTGGAGTCACTGATGAAGTGGCAGGGGTGGGAGATTCAGTGAGTGGCAGGAAGACACACACAATATCCTTGGAAGTTGCCAAAGTCAATGTGATCAAGATGTTCACTGTCATAGCTTTCAGGGTTTGGATCTATAACAGTATTGTGGTTATGGCTAGGACCGAGAGGCATTGATTTTTATTTTACTATAATGTTGCAGATTGTGCCATTGGCAATGGAACTTATCACACCATTCTTTCGGCAAGATGAAACAAGCAAAGTCTGGCACTGCTTCATCTGCCGTAGGGTTGTCCATGGGTCTGGGTAGGATTAATCAGCTGCTGGGAGTCTAGAGCCAGCTGGACTTAGTTGCATTTCTGATTTTCAATTAGACATCGGCCACTTTCACAGAAAAGAACGAGGGGGTGGTTCTTCTTTGTCCGTGGATGCCACATAATGCCAGCTACCCTAGCTAAATTGTGTGGCCCTCTGGAGACCTAGGGAAGGTGTGAGGACTTGGTTTCTCCAATCAGGAATAATTCAATATACTTTATACAATGACTTTACTAGTCTAGTTGCCAAAGTTTCTGTGAAGTAAACCTTGGAAGCACTGCAGAGCAATACCTACCAAAACAGAAGCCAGGCCCGTGGGCAACTTCCATCCATGAAGGAGAGCAAGGCTGGCCCCAGGGCTTAGCTCTGCCTTGATGTTTTTCTGAAGATAAGGAGCCCTGGTGCTTATCCTGCCAGAATTGATTCCTCTGCAGAACATGGTGCTGGTTATATTTAATTCTCTCATCCCAGGTATCCTGTGTGAACTAGGCCTCTTTATATGGAGAACAGAGAGGAAGTCTGCCCAAGAGGTAGGCCTCTGGTGCCTGCTTTTCTAAATGTTACTCAGAGTTGTGGTCATGCTCTCAGGTGTCATTTTTCTTAAGACCTCCCAGTTTTTCCCAATTGTCTTGGGTTGAGAAAATGACATGACTCAGCCACACCAGCTTCTTGCCAAGATGTTCCATAAAACGTATAATAAAGCAGCATTGTAAAGGTGAGACATGTTTATTGGGTCTCTCGCGATGATGGAGCAGTCACTGAAGGTCCGATTGTTTCAGGAAGATAGGAGATGGGCTGTGGTCGAATGGCCTCACTGAACTGAGGTGGGTGGAAATAATGAAAAAACGCAGATAGTAGAGGTTTGCAAAAGGACACAGGTGGGGTTTGGCACTGGAGAAGGCAATGGAAGACAGAGGAGAAGGTGTGGCGTGCACGTGCTCCTTGTCAATACGGTTCTACAGCCTGTGGCCGGGTGCCCTGGAGCAGGAGGCTGGACAGTAGTTCACAGCCATGGACTATGCTTTGACTTCTCAGGGGCCAGGCTTCCTAGAGGCTGCAGTGAATGGGGGACAGTCCTCAGCTGTGCCTCACTACAATAGACGCACAGAGAAGTGTGTGCAACATGGCGTCCCCACAATGCACAGGTGTTGAGGCATGGGCGGGCCCGCAAATGGATCAGTCTGAAAAGAGAACAGCAGTGGAAGTGGCAAAAGGCAGGAAAGGTTAGTGGAGACAGCGGAGGTCGGGGAAGATTTTCCCTGGAAGCTGGGTCTGGGGTGGTGAAGATAGGAAACGAGAGAGGACAGTCCTGCCTTCTTGTGTGGACAGGTGGTGATGGGTCGTGGAAGGGGCTGGGATTCTCGCCTGAGGTCCCCGCAGGAACCTGCGTTGGTCAGGCGCAGCGTTCACCTGAAGCCCGTGTTCCATGCACCAGTGGAAGAACAGCCTTTGCAGCAAACGCCGGCTACTCCCCCCGCCGCTCTTCCTCTCTGGGCTCCGGGATTGCTCGGGCCTCCGAGCCAGGGGCCACTCTGGTTGGCTCACCCCCAACTGCCGCTTCTTGATCTCCTCAGGGTTGTCTCTGCCCACGTGAATGACCCAATGGAATTTCTTTAAGGGGGAGAGGGGAGAATATTTATAGAATGAAGGACATTTTTTAAAAAAAACTGAGACAACTACTGCGAGATTTTGAAATTTGACAGAAGCAGACATTTTCCATCCCCATCAGGAAACTTTGCCCAGTTCCTCGGCCCTGTAAATACCACAGATAAGCCTCAGTTTCTGGCCAGCGGGGACAGGGGCTTGGGCAGAGGTCTGCGGAGGCTCAAAGTGACACCTGCGCAGGGGCTGCTGCCGCTGCCAGCTTTTCCTTGTCTGCCCCTACTTATCGGGGTGCTGAACCCCTATTTATAGGGTTTGGCTTTAGAAAACCCCACTTGAAATTCCAGCCTGGACCATTTACTAGATGGGTGGCCTTCTGTCCTCGAGCTCACCGCTCTGTGCCTCAGTTTCCTCATTTGTAGAGTCAGGATTGATAGCATCTAAAAAGTTTTGTGAGGCTCACGGTTGGTTGTGTCGCAGTGTATCATGGTCCAAGGGCAGTGAGAGATGCCAGGCCTGTGACGTGGGGTTGCAGCCTAATAAGGTAGATCACAGGCCCACCTGGTTTTATCCAGCCCGGCACCTTGTTTCTATCCAGTGGCAGCCCTGAGCTCTCGCTCACCTGTTAAGGAGTAGTTACATTTATATGGTTCTAAAGTTACATTTAGCCCTTTGTGGGCAACGGCTAGGCTGATACGGTTCCTGGAGAAAATGAGTTTGACATCCCTGAGGCAGGTGATTGATGCAATGATTCTAATACAATGTGAGAGCTGTGACTGAGTGTTAAAGGTGAGCTCGTGGGTGTACACGTGCGCAGGGTTCAGGGAAAGCTGAGAGAAAGGTACAGTGGAGGCAGTGATGATGGATCAGGACAAACCTAGTGAGGGGCCACGGGTCAGGGAAGCACAGGCGGGTGATCTAAAGAGACGATTCTCTGCACAAAGGCACGGAAGGTTGGAGACAGCTCACGGGCTCCCTCGGTTGCGTGACTGGGCGTGACCGAAGCGTGTGGCAGGTGCCTGTGAGGCGGGGGCTGGGTGAGAGGGAGGGTGTGCCGACAGATTCGCCTCGTGCAGTGAGTTATGTCGCTCTGGATGTGACAGGTTTCTTCTCTGCAACATCTCTCCTGAAATGACACTGTTCTCCAGCCTGCTGTCACAAGTGAGCCCATTTCTCGCTTTCTTTTTTCCAGAGCAGTTCTCACCATCTGAGATGACTTGTCTACTTTAAAATGGAATTTTAAAAAAATTGTTGTTCAACTACAGTTGTCTCAATCCCCCCCCACCCCCGACCCCAGCCATCCCCACCTCCCACCCTTGATCCTACCCGCTTTGGTTTTGTTCATGTGTCTTTTACACATATTCCTTGACAACCCTTCCGCCCTTTCCCCCCGTTATCCTCTCCCATCTCCCCTCTGGTCACTGTCACTTTGATCTTAATTTCAATGTCTCTGGTTATATTTTGCTTTCTTGTTTGTTTTGTTGATATGGTTCCACTTATAGGTAAGATCATATGATATTTGTCTTTCACTGCCTGGCTTATCTCACTTAGCCTAATGCTCTCATGATCCACCCATGGTGTTGTGAAAGGTAAGAGCTCCTTCTTTCTTACTGCTGTGTAGTATTCCATTATGTAAATATACCATAGTTTTTTGATCCACTCATTTATTGATGGGCAAAATACCAATGACGTATTTTACAAATATATAATGAATACTTCAAAAATTTATATGGACCCCTAAATGACCGTGAATAGCCACAGTAATTTTGAGAAAGAAGAACAAAACAGGAGGGATCACAGCACCTGATATCAAACTGTATTACAGGGACACTGTAATCAAAACAGCCTGGTACTGGCATAAGAACAGACACATAGATCAATAGAACAGAATAGAGAGTCCAGAAATAAACACAAGTCTCTATGGTCAATTAATATTTGAAAAGGGGGGCAGAAGCATAAAATGGAGTAAAAATAGCTTCAACAAATGGTGTTGGGAGATGCAAAAAAATGAAACTCAACCACCAACTTATACTATACACAAAAATAAACTGAAGATGGATAAAAGACTTAAATATAAGTTGTGATACTGTAAAAACTCTAGAGGAGAATATAGGGAGGAAAATCTCAGATATCCCACGTAGCAATATTTTCACTGATATGTCCCCTAGAGCAAGGGACATAAAGGAAAGAATAAACAAATGGGACTTCATCAAAATAAAAAGCCTGTGCACAGCTAAAGAAAACACTAGCAAAATGAAAAGGGAAACAGCTGTATGGGAAATATATATTTGCAAATGATACCTTGGACAAGAGTTTGATCTCCAAAATATAAAAAGAACTCACACGACTCCACTCCAGGAAGACAAACAACCCAGTTAAAAAATGGACAAAGGACCCAAACAGACACTTCTCCAAGGAGGACATACAGAGGGCAGAGACATGAAAAGATGCTCAGCATCACTAGCCATCAGAGAGATGCAAATTAAAACCACAATGAGATACCACTTCACACTGGTCAGAAAGGCCATCATAACCAAATCAACAAACGAGTGCCAGTGAGGTTGTAGAGGAGAGAGAACCCTAGCACACGGTTGATGGGAATGCAGACTGGTGCAGCCACTGTGGAGAACAGTATGGAATTGACTTCGGAAACTAAAAATGGAATTGCCTTTTTACCTGTCAATTCCACTGCTGGGACTATATCATAAGCATCCTGAAACACAAATCCAAAAGAGCCTATGTACTCCAATGTTCATAGCCACACAATTTACAATAGCCAAGTGCTAGAAGCAATCTAAAATAGAACCTTTAGTGTAAATTAAATGTCTTCTTAATTACAGTGTTCTCAGTGTTTATACATGTTGTTGGCATAAAGTAGACACAACAATATTTGTTCAACAGATGGATGAACAGCAAAGGATGATACTCATACAAAGACTCATAGAAGTTTAGACTCATATTATCAGCAGACTCATATAGACTCATATAGAAGACTCACATTATCAGCAGCCTACACGATAGACCTTGTTTAAAGGAGAGGCCACAAGAGACATGGCCAGCTTCCCAAGTCTACTGTGGATGGAAAAGGAAGGTTCATCTTCTTTGCTGCAGAGTCCTCTGAGGTTGGGAGACGAACATGCTCCCCATGTGTCGGGGAATGATGGAATGAATGTCTGTGCCTCTCAGGTTTCTGCAGAGAGGCAGTGAGGAAAACTCAAGACTAGAAAGAAGAACATATCACCTCCATGTTTCTGCCACAGATCTAGAAGTCTAAATAAATGAATGGATTTATTCCAGCAGCTTGCATCAAGTGCCTTTAATTGTTATGCTCGATATTTCCTGCTGTTGGATTTTACTTTGGGTTTTTAAACAATGAGGTATTTCCTTACAGAGCCGCTCTGGTGAAATGATGCTGAGTCTTCTGGAATTGCTTTTAAACATATCTGCCCCCAGCTTTGAGGACTTTTTTAACGTCTTTGTGTGCCCCGGGTTGGCCAGGCCTGTGCAGTTTTGGCGAGTGACAGAAGTCTTGCCACACCCAGCTGGGTCTGAAGTGCGGCTTTGCTTGCCTTGGTTGGACCGGCCTTTGTCAGTCTGTCGAGACCTGCAGAGCCAGAACCTTGATTCTCGAAGTGGGGAACCGTGAACAGTTTTTGTGGTACGACAGTAGAAGAATGGAGAGGTAGGGAAAGGCTTGTTTCCCTGGCTGGAATGTTCTAACCTGTGGCCTGGGTGGACCTGCCTGACCGGCTCCAAGGGATTGACCGAGAATTTTAAAGATTCCACTTCCAGTATTGTGAAAGTGTGCTCTGGGCCTCTGTCACTATGTTAAATAAATTTGAGGTAATTCCTAGGTGTTTTACAGAAAATGCTGAACATCTCTCAATTGCTCCACATTTCTCTTGCAATTAGTTAGGGTTCCTCCATATTGGGAAAAGAGTTGCCAGTAGAGTAATTTTTTTAAAAAGCTAGAAGAAACATACAGATTATTCAGACCACCTTCTCTTTTCACAGGTAGAGGAAACTGAGGACTTGGAGGGCTGGGGATTTATCCAGGGTCCACCGGGAGGTCACAGGCAGAGCCAGGGATGTCATGGGGGCCCGTGTGGCCAAGAAGCAGGCTGGTCGCTGCCAAAAGACCCGGGACTGTTGTGTTGGTGCTGATGCTCTTCCTCGTGGGGCATTTCCACTGGCAGGGGAGACGTCCCGGAGAAAAAACAGCCAAACAGGCACACACACTCTCCTCACGTGTCTGTGGCTCTTCTGTGCTGATGCTGTCCTGTGAATATCAGAGTAGAACAGAAAGCCCCTGTTGTATAGTTTAGAAACTGGCATTGGAAAATGGAGTTTTTAAATCCCTGAACCATCAACTCCCTGGAGAACCTGGGACATGGGGGCCTGAGATTCTTGTCTCATGACTCAGGCTATTGCAAGGTGAAGCATACTTTACTTGCAATAGTGGACAAGAGCAGACGTTTAATGGATACTAACCATCTACTAGTCACTGTTTTCAGCAGTTTACATTATCAACTTATTTCGTTTTCTTGAACACCCATGAGGTGGATCTATCTTTATCCTTATTGTATATATGAGGAATCTGAGCGAAGATGGCATGTGAGTTGCTCGTAATCACAAAGTTAGTAAGTGGCCATGTTAGAATTTCAGTCTGTGTTTTGGCTACTCACCCTTGTTCTTGACCAGGGAGCTCTGGGGCCCCTGTCACTGCTGGGTCAGTAAGGTGCAGTGTGTTTTCTGAAGGCCCTCCAACACGTAGCCCCAAGTTTTTCTGTCTGCTTCAAAAATGACAGGAATGCGTTTGAGTTATCCGTGACCGAGTATTCTCCATGCTACACACTAGTCCCCACTGTCAATCTGCCGCTGGTCTATACAGAGTTTCACCAGCCCCTGAACGGGCACCTTTACGCAGTGTCTTCTGAATGGCAGGTCTGAAGGAGGCCCTGCTCAGAGTGTGTTGGTTTGGTGGCCAAGGAAAGTGTACCCAGTGCTCTTACATTCCCAGGAGTCCTTCCATGAGCTATCAGCAAGAACATTATTTAGGTATTATCAAAGTTTTGGGAAATCACACGTAATAATTAAGGGGTTTTCTTACAGAGCATTGATGAACAAGACCACAGTATTTTTATTTCCATCTTATAGCTGGAGAAACAGAGATCCCGGCTACTATTATAACATGAGAAAGACAGAAATGAACTGCAAACCAGGGTCTCCGAGGTGGCACCCCGGCTACATGTGCGATTGTGGACATGCCCTTTTCTCTCTCTGGGTCTCTGTCTTACCATTTATAACATATGAGGCTGAATTTAATTTCTGAGTTCTTTCCAGCTCTGAAATCTGTGTCTTACACTAAGATGAAAGCAAGTTGCTTGTTAATTGGCGTGTTTTATAGATGACATGGTTCGAAAAAGGATTTGAGATGGCTTATAGGATTAAAGTGCACTTAAATCAAGATGGTTAAACAATAATAACAGAATTGGAACTAATGAAAGCAGCACAAAAGGGAGGTTTCAGGCACCAAGATGGAGTTGGTTGCTATTGTGTCTGGCGTCCCAGAATCCCAGGATGCCACAGCTGAAATTAGCCCGAGAGACCGTGACTTGTCCACATGCGTCCCAGCTCCTTAAGGTTGTCCTCTGTAGCACTCTGCTGGGAAGACTATGTTACTTCCAGTAAAGCAGACTTGGAGATGTATGGTTCTGACCGACAGGGTTTCTGAGTCCAGCGCATCCTGGCTCTTACAAGATGAAGAGGTTTGGCAGCTCAGCCAGGAGTGGACACCAGGTCTCCTGATTTCTTTTTCTTTTGCCCAGTGCTTTGTTCATGGCAGCATGCCACCTCCTCTAATGACAATTGCTCTTCAGCACATGGTACTCAGGCATGGATTTGTGGTTGGTGTGGTTTTTCCATAAATAGAATCTCTCCTTCTCTTAATCTCTTGAAGGGCAGACAGGAAAGGTGCTATTATTCACAGAGCGTACGAGTGAGCAGGCTCAGAGTGTTGGATGGTTTGCCCGAGAGCACACTGCTGCCTAATGGAAAACTGCACTATCTAGTGTGTGGACTCTGGAAGGTCCAGGGATGGCCTTGTGCTGCCACTGTGGCCCCGTCTCCTGCGGACTCCAGCATGCTGTGCTGGTGTGCCCAAACCCACTTCTCAGGAGAGGAAGTCAAAGAAGCCTGTCCAAGACAGCGCACCGGCCCCGCCCCGCATCGCCAAGCAACTGCCAGAGGGAACCCCAGGAAGCAGAGCGATGGTGGCCCCCCGGCACTGAACCCTTGGGTCTTGAGTTTGCACTCTCACCGAAGACTTTATTTGTGAGCTCTGTGAGCATATAAAACCTCATGCTGTATATCGTGCAGGTCTTGGGGTTGAGACTGACGATGCTGTGGGGAAGCCAGAGTCTGAAGCAGGTTAAATCTCTCTGAGCACAGCAGGGGCTTTTCATCAAGCTCAGCTGCAGGAAACCCTTCAACTGGACCACAGTGCTGCTGAAAATGTCATCAGTCAGTCAACAAGTATTTCTTGAGACAACAGTGTGAGAATTCAACAAGATCACCTAAGTGACAAGTTAGGCAGGCAGCATGGTGCAGAGGAGAGACTGGGCTTTAAAGACATTGGGAAGAAGATGGGAAGACTGGCTCTATTATTAATATTCATGAGCTCCATGAGCCCCACCAAATCTCCCAACCTCACTAAGCCTCTGTTTATCCACCTAAAAAATGGGGAAAATACCTACCTCTTCAGGTTTTTGGAAAAAGCACATATTTCTTGTTAATTTCCTCTCTTTTGTCCAACATTTCAAAATTATCAATATAAAGTGATAAATCACTGAAAGTTGTCAGTTCATGTACTTGGCATTGTACAAGACAATGAGAAGCATAGGGAAGAGATACGTGGCCCCCTTTCTCCTGATGGAGACAAGAGTATCCAACAAATAAAGGAACACATGGGGAGGGGAGGGGGTTGAGTGTTTCTGAGCTGAGCCACAATATCCTTGAGGGGTGGGAAATGAAGCTTGCTGGGTGGATGAGAGCATGTATAATGGGGAGACGGGTTCCAGGTGGGAGGAATGGTAGAAGAAAAGGTTGGATTATTTTTAGGACAGCATAGAGATTAGGCTGGCCAGAGTGGACAGTAAGCAAAGAGAAATAAAGATTACCAATGCTTAATGGGTAAGGCAGGGAGAGGCATCTTCAAAGCTGAATGGACAAGTTTAGAGTTTATCACACTATCTTGTAAAGACTGGTTTAAGCTTTTTCAGCAGAAGAGTAATAAAACTGGAATGGAACTGTCTCCAGTAATAAAACTGGAATGGAACTGGGACTATTACATTTCCATACAGTTTTTTTTTTTTAAATCTTAGAGCTTGGTGTTTAAGTAGTAGTGCACAGTAGTTATGTACGAACTAATGTTCATCAACATTAGAGTCCTTTGAGTAATCTATTAAAGGATTATATGGGACAGATAAGTAAAAGACAAAGGTGATAAGATAATCTGATGAATATGGTTGGAGAGTCTTTAAGAGGTGGAGCATTTGACATATGGAGAAACTTCTGGTTGTCTTTAATCACACAACTTTATTAACTTTCTATAAATAATTGTGAAGCTTAGAAATCAGGCAGTGACAAACAGCTGAGTGCTCCATGTGACTGTCCCCACCCCACCTCCCTTTAAATCCTTTCTTAGTGCTCAGGCCTAGAACAGGATGATTCTTCTTTGGAGATTGAAGACTGAGTGAGTCCTGTGATGTTTCTGTTTGATGTTTTTGGCAGTGCTGATGAAAATTCTAGACTGAAATGATATTGTATGAAAACGGACCAATTGCCTTGTTTAAATAGAATGGATTTCCTCTCTTTTTGCTGTCTGCATCCATTCTTCGAGGAGTTAGAGACTTTGGTCTCTCAACTGAAGCAACATAATGTACTGATAACATGTGAAAGTATAGTCTGATTGGACTCACCAGGCCTTTCCAACTCACTGCTCATGTGAGAATTAGGAGGGCTTTTGCAAAATAAATAGAGCTTGCCAAGGTCTGTTAAGAAGGGTTCCAGATTCCATTGACCAAAAATGGAATGTTTAATACTCCACAGTAAAAAAAGAAAGAAAGAAAGAAAAAACAGAACCATGGAATTCTGAGTCCCACCTGTTAAATTATTTGTCCTTCTAATAGAAGCAGGAACGAAAGGCGTATGTTCAACATCATGCTGGACCCATTTCTATGGCGAGAAACCAAGGTAAACACATTTTCTTGATGTAATTGTTGATATTAGTGCAGCTCATATGATGCAGGCAGAGCTGTGCGAACCGTTTTATTTGGACCCATCCTTGGCTGGAGCTGGACAAGTGAGTGGGAAAGCCTGGAGCCTCTAGAGACAACAGTCTGGGGACCCCACATCTTTCAGGGAGCACCCCAGTCCAAGCATTGCTGCTTTGAAGGTGCCCTTTGGGTTCCTGTCCCCGGTTCGCATTTCTTCCCATATGTGTTTGCAAACATTCATATCAACTCCTTACTTGAGTTAGTTCTGACTTCTTATTTGGCTTCCACCAGAGTATTATTGTTCCCCTTATCTTACGTGATTCGTGTATGTGGTTCCATTAGAAATACGAGAGATTTCTTTAATTCTTTTTTATCTTTGACTTTCTCTTCTTTTTTGCCCCTTGTGTTAATAACTCATATGCTTTTTTCCCAGTTTTTTCTGTGTGTGTGTACTTGTATACAAACATATATACCCACATTTTTGTTTACTATTTTGTGTCGTTTTTATAACCCTTTCTTTATACTTCTAGTTTGACACAAATTCCCCAGCTAGCATATGGGGTTGGTTCTCTGGCAAGCCTCCCCAAACTCACTTAGTCCATGACATGCTTTATTTCTTCATTTGTTTTCTCCACAAATAGTTTGTGGCAGGTCCTGTGCGAGCCGTTGCAGATACAAAGATGAACTGGTCACAGACCCTGGTCTCAGGGAGTTACAGAGGTGTGTACTTGGTGCAGTGAGGGAGCGCTCCTGGGAGCCCAGACAAGGGGCATCTGGACCCGCCCAGAGGGGCGGGCTAATACCACTGGGCTCATTGCTCCTCTGGAAGAACAGTTTCAAGTCCCGATTTGGGATGGCTCGAAATCCCCGTGTCTGCCCCAGGTTCAGGGCGGGGAGGGGCTCTGGCATGGAGGCAGGAACAGTGGGGGAAGAACAGGGGTTGGGTGAACGGTGGGGGGTTCTGCCCAAGAGGTCAGATGGGCAACAACTGTTGAGTGTGAACTCTTTCCAAGTCTGTGTTTGTAAATGAGGTACCAGCCCTGAGGATGTCTGTCCTGTGCTGCTTGGGTGTTCTGGCCTCCCACCCAGACCCTACAGGTGCACGGAGGGCAGGGACTGTGCCTCACACTTGTTGTGTTTTTCCTGTGGCGCAGAACACGATGCTGGCATGGAGGGGTTCACCCATGTGCAGCGCTGCTGCCTGGAGGAATACAAATGGAACTGTGAATGGGCACTGACACATGAAGCTACTTTTCCAGTAGACTTTTTAATATGTTTTGTTTAACATCTTAGACATGCTTACCTCTGCAGTATTTATAGTTCACAAAATATTTCCCAGTGCTTCACTGGGTCTTTACGACGGACTTCAGAGGCAGGCATCTTTGTTAGTATCGCAGTTTCATGGTAGTGCTAATACACTTGAAACTTACACTTTTAATCCCCCAACACAGTGGAGCTGTCCCTGGGAAGACCTCAAACTCAACCTTGCTTTGTCCATTGTGATTTGCTAAATGGCCCAGAAGCAGTCCAGAGAATGAGGCAGCTCTCATGTCCCTGAATTGGCATAGAATCCCTTCAATTGCAGCCACTCAGCCTGTGGTCCCAGGGGGCTAGCCTTCACTGCAGTATGAGTGGAAAGCACAAATGTGGGTGGTAAAGGGCACCCCTGGGGGCTCCAGAGGGCCCTGGAGGGGACTGCCATGTTGCCAAACATCAGTTGAAAAATCACAGTGCCAGAAGCCTTACTGTTGGCAAAACCGTCTGTTGAGTTAAAGGTTGCCTTCCTCAGTCCCCTGTTTGAGTCCAAGACCCCTGTAGGGAGGACGACACAACGTGGAAGCCTCCAGTTAACGCCGCTGCTGTGTTGGTTGGGTTATCAACTACTCTCCTATGGGGTCTTGGGGAAAGGCTCCAATCCTAAGGTGACGGAAGTTTGTTCTGTCCGCTTGTTTGCTGTAGGAGACTTTGGTGCCTACTATGTGATTCAGCAGAGTAGACCATTGGGCCACTTTGTGGGTAGGGCGTGTAGGGGGTTGCTGTGGAACCGCAGAGAAGCTGTGCCTCTAGTCCTTCTGCTCTTGAGAAGGAGGCTCTGAAACCCATCTGATCTTGGGCAACTCAGACACCACCTCCATATTCCTGAGGCTGTTCTGGGGGGAAGCAAAGCAGGATAAGGGCTACCTTCCTGTTGACCTTCCTGAGAAGGGGGGTGCAGGCAGGAAGGAGTGTCCAGCCTAGGGATGTTCAGGGAGAGGGGTGCAATGCTGCGTGGTGGGTGGTTGCTTTTGATTTAGGAAACGGCAGCCTCCTGTGCAGCGGTGACGGATCTCCAGCATGGCGAGGTCAGTCTGGACCCAGCATGACAGGTGTGTCTGCTGTGCCAGAGGGGCCGGAGTGATCCTCATCCTACTCTGGACCCTGTAGGTACTCACAGGCTGCTCTTCCATTTCTTGCATGAAAAACAAATAGTCATTGGTGCCGGAGTTCAAAGCCATGGTCCTGTGTGTTCCTTAACATGATGCAGGTGGGCCTTCATTGGAAACACCTTCTGTTCCTCCAGCTCAGTTCTCATGAAAACAAACAATGGTGCCCTTTGCCCAAGTCAGAGAGGTGACCGTGAAACTGCCGTGAGCTTCCTGTGCATGCTCCGGCTTCAATCAGGTCCTTCTGTAGGGGTGAGGACCTGCACATCCATCCTGGAGTTCACCACAGGCTACGAGGCAGAGTCCTGTGGCAGTGTGCTTGTATGGGCCTCCTGCCATAGCCCTGCCGAGGTGGGCTAGGGGTCAGGGTTCCTCAGCACAGGCCATGGTGCAGCTACAGCTGGGGTGGGGCAGTCTCCTCATCTTTGCTCTGAAAAGACTCTTTATAATCCAGACTTTGAATGATTCTTTCCTTCCCCTTCATATTAGAACCACTATTCAGACTTGAGGTTCTGTATAAAGCCTTGGAGACAAGGGAAGAACCTGAAGTTGAGCTTGACTACACTCTGGAGCCTGACCCCCTGCATATGAACACTGTAGCTGTGTGGCCTCATGCATGTCACTAAGCTGCTCTGTCAGTGAAATGCAGGTCCCACTAGTATGTACATTACAGGGCTCTTCTGAGGATTGAATGAATTGCTGTTTGTAGAGGGACTAAGAATGACATCTGGCACTAAGTAAACACTCAGTGTTAGCTAGTATTATTAATAAACACAATCAAGGTAGGTTATTTTGTAATAAACTTTACTGTTTTAGAAGGTTTATTTATTTCTAAAGAGAGGGGAAAGGAGTATGAAAGAGGGAGAGAAATAGTGATTGGCTGCCTCTTACACACCGCAAAACCAGGCCCTGGCCTGCAACCCAGATGTGCTCTGACTAAGACTTGAACCAACAACCTTTTAGTTCATAGGCCAGTGCTCAACCCACCGAGCCACACCAGCCAGGGCTAAACTTTACTTTTTTAAGGGGAGTTTTAGATTCACAGCATGATCGAGGTGAACGGACAGAGATTTTCCATACACACCTGCCCCACCCATGCATAGCCTCCTCCATTATCAACATTCTGCACCATGGTGGTACTTTGGTTAAAATTAATAAACCTACATCGATGTCATTACTACCCAAAGTCCATAGTTTACATTAGAGTTCACTCTTGGTTGTGTCCACTCCATGGATTTGGACAAATGTATAATGACTTTACCCAACATCATAGCATCACACAAAATCATTTCACTGACCTAAAAATGCCCTGTGCTCTGCCTGTTCACTCCTCCTCTCCCCTAGACCCTGGTAACCACTGATGTTTTTACTGTTTCCATAGTTTTGCCTTTTCCAGACTGTCAAATAGGTGGAATCATATGGTATGTAACCTTTTCACATTGGTGTCTTTCAATTAGTGATATGCATTTAAGTTTCCTCTAGGTCACAGGTGGCAAACACCAGGTCTGTAGCCGAATCTGGCCCTCCACCTTGTTTTATCTGGCTAAGCACCTTGTTTCTACCTGGTAGCAGTTCCAAGCTCTCGCTTAACTGTTAAGGAGTAGTTACATTTATACAATCCTAAAAGCACTTTTGACTCTTTGAAAGCAACTGCGAGGCTGTTGTGGCCCCAGGTGAAAATGAGTTTGACACTCCTGCTCTAGGTCTTTTCATAGCTTGATGGCTCATTTCTTTTTATTACTGGAATGAATAATGAATAATAGAATGAATAATATTCCATTGTCTAGATACACCACAGTTTGCTTATTTATTCACCCACTGAAGAAAATCTCATTCGCTCTCAAGTTGTGGCAATTATGAATACAGCTGCTATGAGTATCCATGCATGGGTTTCTGTAGGAGGGCCTATTTTTTATTACATTAAACATATAACATGTGGCACTTGCCTCTGCCATCTCAGAGTGTGCAATGTCTGTCAATATCATTACTCAATGCTCATTTCCCGACTGTAAACAACGTCCCATATAGATTTCTGTGCCCAGGCTGGCGCCGAGGGGACTGTTTAGGACCCAGCCGCTGGCCTGCCCCTTTCTCCCAGGACAGCTTGCTGGCCACATCTCACTCCTCTGCACTTTTTGTACCTTTAATGCCAGGGAATCCAAAAGCTCAGGCCCAGCGAGTCCCTGAATCTTTACTGAGGTTTTTCTCACTTTCCCTCACAGGCTCCAGTTTTAGAAAATAAAAACAGACAGCACCGCCAGCACATCAGGTGACCCCGGTCTCCTGCTGCAGGGGGTTTTGCGGGAGCGTCTAGAGCATGAAAGCAACGTGCAATTGAAAAGGTGGTAAAGTCACTAATGATATGAAGTGGATATGCTGGCAGAAATTAATTTAAATTTAGGGAAAAGGCAAAATTACTGAGGGGGTGAACAGAACTGCCAGCATTTAAGACAAAATTGGCACATTGCGCTTCGTTGTACACAGATTTAAAGAATGTGAAGTGATTGCAAACATTCATTTTTGACAAATTTGTTTCAGATGATTCATTTGGACAGAGATGCTAAATTAAACATGCACACAGTGGTAGGCAAAATACATGCCTGTGAAATATATATACAATACAAGGGAAAACGCAGGGCAACCTTATCACCTGAGACCAAGAATTCCATGAAATACATGATTCTAAAGTAAAAACTAAAATTTTGATAAAGTACTCATATATATCATGTGCCAAAATTTCTGAGAAAAACTAGTGATACAGATTTTTATTTCTACCAATTTTCCTTTTGAGCTATATATCGTCAATTAAATGATCCGTTACTCAGTGGAGTGACAATGGTTTGAGACGGCCTGAGCATCAGTCCCTGGGAAAATAGTGGTGACTCCTTCTGCTCACGTGTGACGTGAGGCCAGCCTTACTCAGAGGACCCCTGTGTCTTTCTCCTTCACTTGCTTTCACCTTGGGTGGGTCTCTTTAGCTGTAATGCCTCCCCTTGACAATTAGCAATGAGAGGTTTGGACCATGTGTTCTCTAAGCACCCTTATGACTCATACTATTTCTGAGTTCAAACACTACTATGCACCATCAATCCCCCGAAAACTCATCTGAGACATACCTTTGTTGGTCACGTTCTCTTCCACTATTTCTGCCAGTCAAGGATCATTTCAATGATCATTAGTTCCTAAACCACCAAAGTGACAGCAGGGCAGGGGCACAGAGATGCATCTGATAGAGAACAAAGGAGGTGGCCCTGAAACTGAGGTACTGACAATAACAAACTTCCTACAACAATTGCACGGATGCTAATAACTCCCATTACAAACCACAGAGGTTGAGCTTGGTGCTCTTGCACACCCAGCCTTCAGGTTGCCACTTTGCCGTATTCTGATGATTTTGCCTGACTTTTATGGAGATCTCTGGAGCCATTCACCTCTCATTTATGTTGTGTGCTTGTGTCTGAGGAGAGGAGAAAGGAGAACTTTGGGTCTGGCGGTAGATATGGTCAGTGAGGTGCTCATGTTTGCAAAGAAGGCATTGTGCTTCCCTTGACTTGCACCGTGAGTTGAGTTGCTGTTCACTAATGATGCCCATTTGTTTGAAAACGATCTTGAAGAGTGAGTGAAAATGATTATCCCTGTTGAACAGGTGAGAAAATGAAGGCCTAGAGAGTGAAATGAACATGTTAAGGTCTTGCCTAGATATCTGCGTAGGTGGATATGAGCCCATGCTGGATAATTTTCCCTGACCCTGCCCTTTCCCAGGAAGGTCCTTCCTAATGTGATATACCCTGAAGGGCAGCCTCTGGGCTGAAGTAACTTGATAGTCGGTGGCGTTCTTCCAGGGAGTTGCCGGCTTCCTTAGGTCTCAAGTTCCTTGCTTGTGTGAATACAAAGGCAAATCGAGGGGAATATTGCAGCACTAGGTTATCATTCACATGGTCACTTGCATGGGAAAATGTCTCCCCTGCACAGATTAATTAAGCATCGATCCCTTGGAATTCTGTGCCTTGGAGTGAACTATGGGTGGTTTCTGTGAAGTTAAAGGGACAGAGACTTTTTGTGGTTGCCAGCTGGAAACCATAGAGGAGTAAAGTGGGCGGTACAGCTGCATCGTAGAAATGCAGGTTGTTTTTAATTAATGTCATACCAAGCATCCAACCACAGCATTCCCCCCAGCTCGATGATGTCCGTAGGCATTCTAACCTAGAATTCTCCAAATTACTCCCATGTTGTGCTAGACGCAGCAATGATTGACTACCATTTTCTGGCGGCAATTGCAGTAATAGAAATCTCATCAGTCTGCAGAGGAGGCACGGACAGCAGCTTGGGGTAACAAGGTAAAATCTGATCTCAGGCTAGTTCCAGAGCCAGTTATGTCCAACTGGCAGTAACCAGGGAGTAAGAATGTATCCTCTGCTACTCGGCTAAGCATTCCTTATGGCTTGGGCCAAGGGGGGTTCACAAGCTTAGGCCATGCTGGAGCCTAGATGCAAGAGCAGCAACCATCATTGTCCTTTTCAGATGGGGTGCCCACAGGGCACAAGGATGTTACGCCAGTTGTCCAAAGCAAAGGGGCTCCACATTGTGCAGCTGCTGCTCTCACCTCCAGGAGTACATCTCAGTCTTGCAGTGAGAGTTTGACACGAACTTAAGGTAGAAAAGGGAGTCAGAATTGATGTCAGGCAGAAGAAACTCCCTTCGCACTTATCACTTAAAAGGAAGACATCAGGAAAGAGGGACAGTTGTGTAACTGTTATACACACAGTAAAGCCTCACTGATTTGAGTCATTGTGGTGAGATTGGTCTGATTATAAAACACTTAACAAGAAATGCATCCTGATACATTTAGGATGCATTTAGAGTTACAGAGGTATAAGAATATGTATATTAAAAAGCATACTAATTTGGTGTAAAAGTCCTCCTCACTGCTTTAAAATATTTATTGTTAAGTAGGTGAAATGTGTCACACTAGCTAATTAACATGGTTAAGTTACTTTTCAAATAGCTATTACAAAGATAAAATCTAGCCTGACTTATGTCCAAATTATCAGCAATTCCATTTAGGGGACCGGGGTCAGGTACAAAATAGTGTATGAAGAAGGAAAGGTTTCAGTTGAATGGAGTCCAGAACGGAATCAAGATAAGCATATGAGACCCAGTTCATAAATATGTAATGAAATGCACTATGAGCTCAGTGCAAGGGTGTGAGGGGTGCAGAGATGAAGAAAATGTGCCTTTGTAGAGAATACATGTCGCTGTAATGTAAGGCATCTGTGGTTAGTGTGCCTGGAGATTACAAAGGGGATTAGGATGAATGGCCAGTCTCGGGTGCTAGACTGAGGAGAGAATGAGGAGCCACAGACAGTTTTTGAGCAGAGGAATAATGTGGCCAGAGCTATGTTTTCAGGATAACCACACACGTGGTAATTTGAAGAGGCAGTTAAGGAACTACCACAATGTTTGAATGAGAAGTATAGTCCAAGAACTATAAACTATGACAATTAATTGGATGTGAGGAAAAAATATGTCTTAGAAGGAGCTCAGCAACATCCATTTCAGGATGTGAATAGGGTTGGTCTGGCATAGGGTGGCTACTTTGAAGACTGAGTTTTGGACAGTGGCTTTAGACATTTGATTGTGAATCCTTGTGGATTACGCAGTTGGAGGTGTTGAGTTGGTTTATGGTCTTAAACTTGAGGAGGCTGGATTTAAATTGTACACTTAAGAATTAACTGCATAGAGGTAAAACCTACATATGGGGGTTGGGCAGAGATAGGTTGGATAAAAGCGAAGAACTGATGTCTGGACCATGGGTGATGAATTCTTTGGTTAGGAAGTGGCACATGTCATCTGTTCATTCTCCATACCACCATTTCGGAGGGGGGGGGGTCTGAGCCCTTGCTGAAGTGGCTGAGAATAAGATGGGACAACTGACTTTTCTTGTAAAGAATTATGCCATTACACTATGCAGCCAGTGGCTAGATTTCTGGTACACTGATAGATTATCTTCAAACTATAATGAAAATGATCCTATTGGTCATTCCCAGTCGTCATTTTCCTTTTTTTTTTGGTTCTGTCATAAATGTACTTTTGCCTCTTGATTTACTGTTAGAAATTTCCTGTGTAGTTTGGTGCTGAGCATTAGAGGGGTCAGGTTTTGGGAACTGAAACCCAAACACAACTTTTGCTGCTTCCTACAGCACACTTAAATTAATTTGGAGGTCAGAGGATATCCTGTGAAAATATTAAGAGCAACCTAGCCTTTTATTTCTACATAGATCCAAAAGGAAATCACATTTGCACAGCATGGAGCTCATTTCGGAATATCCAAATTGTGTTACTGAAAATGTCAATGTACCAATCTCAGAATTGATTTCTGAAATAAATATTTGGAAATATAAGCATGTTTGCCTTTGCAAAAAGTACAGAATATGTGATATGGTACAGCAAAACTAAGAACCCAGATCTAGTATTAAAACACCAATAAAATAAGATAATCTTACTGTCAATTTATTTCAACTAATGTTTCCTACATGACTATTAAGGGAAAGCATAATACATGACCTGGACGTGGGTAGATACAATATTCTGAAAAATCAGACATGATTCCTGCTCTCAGGGAGAGTAGATACTAATGGGTGAGATTAGTTATAAAAGCCACAGTAGCAATGGCAACAACAGACTGACTATAATGCAAAGTAAAATGAAATAAGTAATGAGCTAACACAAAGAAGTACTGAGTATGAAGAGGTGGTTTAATTCTCAAAAGAGGATCACCAATTTTTTTTCAGAAGAGGTGGCATTTTGAATACATCTTTGAGGATAATAATTGTAAGCATGATGGTGGGTAGTTGTGATGTTGATTGATGATGAAGAAGAAGGAGAAGAAGAAGGAGGAGGAGGAAGAGGAGGTGGAGAAGGAGTAGGGGAAGAAGGGAAGAAGAAAGAGAAGAGCAGTTGCCAGTCAGTGAATGCTGATAATTTACTTGCCTCTGTATTATTTGCCAAAGAGATTCTGTGTTAATGTTTCAATAGGTAAAGTGGAAGGAGAGGTTTTCAGATGACAAGTGAGCATGAGAAGAAACATCTTGTGTGTTTGTATGTGTACAATGGAGAATCATTTGGTGCATTCAAGGTCTAGCGTATGGGGGGGTGGGTTGCAGTATGAGAGAAGATTGGAAGAGGAATATGAACCAGATCAGCTTAGAGCTTCAAATACTCTCTGAGTCATACCAAGAGCTCTGTGGATACTTGTGTGGGAAGCTGACCCCGTTAGGCTTAGCAGGATGGGCTTGTGGTTTGTGCATCTGTCCTCCAAACCCTGGAACATTCTCTCTGGAATTGCATGGTCTGCAGCAAAACTTGAGGTTTGTGAAGGAGAGACTTGAACCTAGGCATTCCATGATTCCAGGAAACAGGAAAGATGAATTTGGTGTGGGCCCAGCAGGCATCATGGACGAAGGAAGGGTGGGTGATGCTTTCTCAGAAGAAGTGGTATACTTTTCCACTTTAACTCATGTTTCCTAAAGCATCTAGACTTCCTCTACTTTAAAATAGGAATTCCACATATGCCTGAGATAACCTACAAGCACCTCAATGTTTTGCTAAGAAAGAACATTTTTTATTCCTTTAAAAGTTGACTGATTCTATAGTCTATGGCCCAGTGGCAGTGGAGGGGGAAGCCTATTCATGCTGAAGGTGTCTTTATGGGAAAAAAATTCAGAGAATCCTGATAGCTATGAAACAGACAGAGAAACAGAAAAATAATGACACCAGGAAAGGGTATTGTATTTTGTAAACAAGTTGAACTGTCTTAGAGATATCAGTTGTGGCCTTTTTTCTTTAAAGTCTGTGGTCATTTGGGGAATGAGGAGGGAACACATGTGTGTGGCAAGAGAGTTTTAATAGGCTTGAGAAAGCCCGCTCCTTTAGTCCAGTTGGGCCGAGTCCACTTGAGATTAAGGAGGAACAGAAAGGTTTGTCTGTAGAATAATTAGTGGGTTGTGAGGAATATTTTGTTCTGGGTTTTAGTTTGGTAAATCTTAAGCAAAATCATGAAATAACAATGACAAAATAAACACAGCAAAACCTTAAAAGACCTGTATTTGTGTTTTTTACTAGACTTTAGAGGCAGCAACATCAAATATTTGGGACTCCCTTTTCTGGCTCACGATGCAAGAACACTTGCTCTCAGATGTTGAATTCACATTTCTTCCTGGTGTCCCTGGGCATCCTGGGAGCAGAGACACACTCAGCTGCAGGGACCAGGCCCATTTCCTGAGTTTCCAGGCTTCCATGACGTTTGGTTTTTAATGAAAAAGGTTATCGTAAAAATTCCAGAGATTTCTAGGCAAGCTGTTAACATGAGAACTGATGTTTAACTCTTCTCTCTCAAATTCATCTTGAAGCAATCAACAGAATATGTTAAAAATGGAAAAGAAATCTTCCTCATCATGATGAACAGCGAAGGGTATCATGCACATGCTACACACTTGGGGAATTTTGTTAAGAGGCCATGCAGCCCATAGACGGTGGGAAGACCAAACCAACTACGAAAATGTTGGAATACCTCCATAGTGATTGGTAGACGGCCACTTCCTGCAGCCTCTCCGTACTCTCATGCTATCCTTGTACCATTGAGGTGGATCCCTCCCCTGGGGACCCTTTAGTTTCCCCACAATTCGGCCACTAACAGGACAATGCTTGGCACAATGCAGAATCTGGCTTCAGTGGCCATTGTGATAGCCCAAGCTGTATTACTTGTTAAATATTTAGAGTGTCCGCACTGTTGATTTGCCAGCTGAGAAGGTGTTTGAGGGACGTGTTGTCATCTAGTGTTTATCTGCTCAGAGTAGCCTCCCTTTCTCTGTGGGAATCCCTTCTTCCCTACAACAAACGGGGGGTCCTAATGGGGAATGAAAAGGAGCACCCCATGGGCTCTGGGTGCAGGGATGAATGGATAACTCAAGCCAAGTCAATCTGATCATTTCCTATTTTTTAACAGGAGTTGCCGCTTTTAGGTTGGTTACAAAGTAGAAGAAGTCTCCACAACATGGCCCCACACCTGGGGGAACTTGTTTAAAAGAAGGAAAGGTACACACGAGGGGCAGCAGAGACAGAGATCCCGTGGCAGCCCCCAGAGTGTCCAGTCCCTGGGTCTCATTGCTCAGGAAGGTCCCCATCTATCCCCACCCTTTTGTTCTTTGCTATCCACCCGATAGAGTGTGATTGGAGTCCTGTTACTTTCAAGCAGAGTCTTGATTTAAGGCAGGAAGTAGAGGGACGCGAATGCTAGCAGAGCCCGTGGGTACACCGGGTGGAGAGGGGCCTCCTGTGGAGAGGGAGTGCTGGGCTCCATCAGCAGTAGAAGTAGGCACAGCGCTCACTTTGTGCCGGTGGAAGGGGTCACAGCTCCATGAGCTCTGGCCAGGGGACCCTGGCTTCACCATCTGGGCTGAGATGAAGCTCCCAGCTGTCACTCAGGTGACCTTTTCCACCTCTTAACTCCATCTGCTCAGGAGGCCAGTTCTCTGAATTCATTGTTTGAATGAGCCCTTTGCCGCTTAGGTTTCTGTAACCTGTATGGAGTTTCATCTGTTACAGTTTCCACCAGGAGAGTGCAGACCCGTTTCTCGCAAATCCCCACTTCGGTCCTACCTGCATAGGAGACAATGTTAGGCGACATAGACACACTTCTTGTGTGCTGGACTCTGGGATATGCTCGTGTTTCCTCATGTAATCCATGCAACACATTTATGCGGGAGGTGCTGGTTTTCCAACTATTTTGTGGATACAGAAACTGAGGTGAGAAAAGGTCACAGAGCTAACAAGCAGTGGAGAAATAACGTGAGCCTAGGCAGTCCGACTCGTAACTGTGTGCTACACTCTGGATGAAGAACTAGGTAGTGGTCCTGAGAGAGCCCTAAGATTCCGGAGCTTAGTTATCACGGAAGCCTCTGTTCTAACCTCGTCCGTTCTGCTGCATTCCCCACAGCTCTCTATGTAGTTGGAGACAACCTTTTGGCCACGTTCCACTTTGAATCAATAAGTCTTCACTGAGGAGCAAGTGGGAGAAGACCTGGGAAGACCTCCACGAATACTTCAGGTGGAGAAGCGAGTGCTGGCCACCAGGGGAGATGGGAGATTTCTGTGAGGTCACAACGCTGTAGACCTTTGAGAGTTTTCTGCATGTCAGAAGGCAATTCAGATAATTCCACTGTAAGAAAACAAGAACATTTGGGAGAGTAGTTGATGAATATTCTTAAACTCAATAGGGAACAAGGACTGTGGAGTACATCGGTAAAAGGGAGCAAATCAAGGTATGTGCCTGACCTGGATAAAGTACGTTATCAAACTCTTCTGGAACTCTAAAGAAATTGACAGGAAAATAATAAGAGATTGATGAAAAGATGTGGGAAATAGATCTTGGATACTGGACTCTGCACGGTAAGAATTCCTAAGGAAGAAAACAGTAAAGATGGAGCAGGGATGAAAACAAACAAATAATGAAAGAAACTCCCTGGTCGAAAGAGATGGCAAGGGAAGGAAGGATGGAAATAATATAACAAAAACAAGAACAAATAACAGATTTATGTTACCAGGGAGAAATCACTCAGATTGGTTTAAATTAAGTGAAATGTTAAGAGACCTTTCGAGGCAAAATCACAAAAGAGAGAATTAAAGAAGTTATAAGCAACAATGTATCAGGGAAACAAACCAAAAGAAATTAGGTGGCTGAAATTGATATCATGTAAAGTAGAAATTAAGGCAAAAAGCACTTAGGATGGTGGAGGGTGGAGGGATCCCAAAGGGTCATTCTATATTGGTCAAATTATTCATAATGAAAGTATGCAATTATGAATGTGCATGTCAGGAATAACACAGCATCCACAAAGGTAGTGCTAACACCTAAACACCTGAGGGCACATTGACAACAAGACCGCTGTGTTAGACTTTAACATAGCGCTATCAGTGTCCAAAAGTTCAGGAAATAAACAAAACAGGAAAATGTGAATAAGGACCAAGATGCCTGGGTTAAATAACAAGACTGAATTTCTACATTAGCAGTTCACTTTGTGTTCTTACAGATAAGGTTTCTTCTCTGCAAGTGTGTCTGGGACACGTACAATGTTGAGTGATTCCTATTCTATGACCCAAAGAACATCTCAATAAAAAAATTAAAAAAAGGATGTGTACTGACCATAATGTCTGACCAAAACGCTGTAATAAAAAGTAACTAATAAAGTATCCGGTCCTTAGATGGGGCCTCACGTGAACTCTCACTCTGTCCACTCAGGCTGTCAGGACCTTATCTTTGAAGACAGGCATTTTGTGTTCTGTGCTGTTACAGTTTCCACAACAAGGGGAACAATATTAAATAGAATAATATACCCCAGCAGGGGAGCCTAGAAATTTACTGCAGGCAACTTCACGTTATTTTTTGGAGAGAAATCAACCAAGGATTCAGAGAAGAAAACTATGGCATTAGAAAAGATTCTCAAGCCACCATTCTGCCCACCCCCCTCCCCTTACAGCGGAGGGAACAGAGAATAGAGAAACAGACCTTGGAGACCAAACTCTGTGCAGTGAGAATTCCTGTGGATTTGTCCCAGGCTGCACAGCAAACAAAACCTGGCTGGGGCCCAGGTCTCCTGGTAGGTTCACAGCCCTGTGCCTTTCTGCGGCTCTTCAAGTTCTCCCTCAAGCAAGACACCCAGGGCCTACACTTTGGGTTGTGGGCTCGGCTCCAGATTGGAGTGACCCTGTACTCGCTCCCTCGCCTCGCAGAGGCTGGCCGCTCCCAGGGGACTCGAAGGCAGCCAGTCTCTGCTTCTCTGTGAAGAGAGCCTGAGCAATGTGGTTGTTATTACCCAAATCACACGCTTTCCACCTCTTCCAGGTAACCCTTGAAACCACCTCTGACATCATTAAACGCAGAAATCACTAAACTGCAAACGTGTGTTGGGGGGTGTTTTCTGGATCGCTCTCATGACCTCCTCTTGTCGAGGCTCATCTTGTTTTTATTTTCCCCCAGGATCTGACTGGTCTCCGCCTTCCTTCCCTCAGTCACAGGCACCCGGGATGGCTCGCACCCTCTGCCTCCTCTCTCTCCTCTCTTTGGATGGCCTTTCTAAGTCACACCAGGTGGGCAGCTGCTTTTCCACATCACTGGGCCAAGCTGTGTTTTCTCTCTTGTTGTCCGGCTGGACTGCTGTTGGAGACCTGGTCTCACTAGCAGGGCGGGAGAAAGCAGAAGCCTAAACGCTGCTGTGCTGACTTTTCAAGACTGCTGAACTAACTGTTGTGGGGGGTGAGGGGAGACCTTTCCTAGCCATGAACTTGTGAATTGAGGATTTTATGAAATTCAATCCCCACTGTTGTTCTAGCATAATCCTCCTTCAGTTAATCAGCCGCTTTTCCTCTTGCAGTCCCGGACGCTGGGCATCCCATCTCCTGATCCCTCTTCCTGGTCAGATGCTGGGGCCAAAGCTTGATGGCAGCCTGCTCAGCCTCCGGACCTTTCAGTCACGGTGTGTGTGTGTGGGGGGGCGATAATTGCAGAACCCCTTTGGAGTGGAGGTAGGAGGATATCTTTTCAAATAACGTCATCTCAATTTACCACCTCTTTGTTTGGGCAATTTCAGGTGATGCCTCTGTGTTGAGAAACAATGAGAAGCAAAGGGTTTGCTCCTCAAATCCTCAGGACAAGAAGAGATCTTAGTCATTGCCCATTCCAGACTACCTACTTCAGTTTTCCATTGCCACATGACAAATCTCCCCAAAACATATTGGTTAAATAACCACCCCATTAATTTGCTCATGACTGTGTGATGTGCGTGGGACGTGGTGAGATATTGCATTCTGTGCCAGGTGGGTTTGGCTGGGAGGCTTGTTTTTCTCCATGTGGCCATTCTCTCCCCATTCCATTGTCAACCTGAGCATTTTTTGTGTGGAGGCTGGCTTCTGAGAGACAGAGAGCAGAGGCTGCCTGGCCTCCTAAGGCCTGGCCCAGAACTGGCTTCCACCACATTCTTGTGCTTGAAAGCAAGTCACAGGGCGGCAGCTCGACATTTGGAGGACAGGAAGCAGACTCCACCTCTTTGTGGGAGGGGTGGCACCACACTGCAAGAATGGGGGGTGTGTCTGGCCACATCTTGCGTGCGATCTGCCCCACTCCATGCTGTGCAGAGAGCTGCAACTAGCCTCCTGCAACAAGGACTGACCTGACCAATCCACAGCGTGGTTGGGGGCTCCTGAGTTCCAGAAGGAAAGAACTCACTTTTCCTACTTTCGAGGAAGGAATTGAAGTTCCCTTTTAGACTAACCAGAAAGTACTGGGGAGTGAGAGGAGAGCAGCAGTGGTGAGAAACTGGGGTAAGGTGGGAAGGGGAGGTGTGCTTTGAGGTCAGCCAGGCACAACTCAATTCTCCATAAGCCAGGTTCATGTTTCTGTTTGGACTTTGCATAAAGCCCCAGGGCTGCTTTTTATGCTTGTAGAGTGACTGTTGGTTACTGCCTCTCACCAAGTCTGTTTTTGATCTGGAAATGTGTTGAATAAATACAGGGAAAGTGAGGCACTGAGGCTTTTCTGTCCCACTAAGAGGTAAGGACATGAACGTGATACATGCGCTTGAAAGGTGGTGGAACGACAGGAGAGGAAACTCCGTGCTAAAATAGCCTCGAAGCAGCACCTCTGTGAATGCTGTGAAATCTGAGGCCAGAAGTCAGAATGCCTTTGGAGCTTCCTTGAGGAGGGGTGAAAGGTCTCTGGCCATTTCTCTTTTCCCTTTGTTTATTGAGAATAGGTTCAAGGGAAAGTTGATGGAGTTGATTTGAGAATATTTTGTGGTGTGCACTGCATTTTATATACTTTGTAAAAAAAAATGGTATCTGAAGACGTGGGCCTAGCTTGGAGTAAGGAGGTGAGGTGGAGGCACTGCCCCCTGGGTGGTGGCTCATAGGTGTGGAGTCTCCTATTTACCCCGCCACGGAGTAAGGCTCCAGCTTACACCTGCTTTGCAGTCTTCTTGGGTAGTCACCACGTATTGTATAAGTATGATACATAGTTCTCCCAGATTGGATAACATCAAGTTCNTGATTTGAGAATATTTTGCGGTGTGCACTGCATTTTATATACTTTGTAAAAAAAATGGTATCTGAAGACGTGGGCCTAGCTTGGAGTAAGGAGGTGAGGTGGAGGCACTGCCCCCTGGGTGGTGGCTCACAGGTGTGGAGTCTCCTATTTACCCCGCCACGGAGTAAGGCTCCAGCTTACACCTGCTTTGCAGTCTTCTTGGGTAGTCACCACGTATTGTATAAGTATGATACATAGTTCTCCCAGATTGGATAACATCAAGTTCAGGGCCCATTATACCTATTATTCATATGATTGGTTCTAATACCTTGAAATCAATAGCTAGATGGACTCCTTTTGTCTAAATATTGATCAGTGTAGTGCCTTGAGGGATTATTTAATTTGGGGATTTTTAAAGTATGTATAAGAATTTATTTGTTTTATATTGGATATTTGACAAAGGACTTTTTGATTATAACTACTTTATTATCTCAATCTTTGAGTGCATGAGGATCTGCCATGAAACAATACTCGCAACGTCCTGACGGTGGTATGCCCACAGTAGACAATGTCATAATGGTTCCCCAGGTGAAAAATGGTGGAGGTGATGATTATAAATAAGATAGATGAAGTAAGAATGGCTAACATTGACCTTAATGTGGTGGTTTTGCTCTTTGTATTAGTTTCTGATTGCTGCTATAACAAATTATCATGAATACAGTGGCTTCAAACAGCACGGCTCTATTCTCTTACAGTTCTGGAGGGCAGCAATAAATAAAATAGGTCAGCAGGGGCCTGTGGAGGCCCTGGAGAAAAACCCACCTCTTTGACTGTGCCAGCCGGGAGAAGCTGCCTGCATGGCTTGGTCTGTGGTCGCACACCAACCACTCTAACGTCTGCTGCTGTCACCACGTCTCCCTCTTACAGGACCCCTGTTGTCTCCGGCCAACCTAGATGATCCAAGATGGTCTTCTCATTAAAGGATTGTTAACTTAATTACACCTGCACAGTCAAGCCTCTTGCTACTTAAGGAGCATTATTCTCACATAGTATTAGTTGCACATGTTTATGCAGTCTGTTCTGCTGTAACATGTTTCTTTTAATAAGAAAAATGGCATAAGAGTAGTGGTGATTTTTAACTGAACATTTTAGGGTTTTAAAAAAGAGGCAAGCTTGTTCTTGAGTAAAGAGAAAGCCTCTGTGATAGATGAAGACCTTAAGTAAAGAGCCAAAAACTCCCCAGGATGCTTCATTTTTGAGCAAAAAGTGACTGATATGAAGGCTGTAAGTACCGCTACACTTTCTTTTGTATGAAGCTATTTGGGGAAGCTGTAGGATCAAATAGGGAACCTGCAAATAAACTGCCTCTCGGGTTAAACAAAAAAATTAACTAATGAAGAGGGTTTATTTACATCATGGATCATAGATTTCATTTTGATGAAACTAATCTGTTAGATGCAAATGTGCTTCAAGAACTCAAAAGCAGAAATTAAAGAAATTAAACTAAAAATTAAAGATGGAAAGAATGGAATGCTTTGGCGCCAGCAGCAAATACCAGTAGTAGTTTAGTGACTCCATTATTTGTATTACTAATGGTTACTTTTTTGTCAGTGCTCTGGTAAAAATTTCGTGTGTTTTGAGTGGTCTGCCTTAACCTCATTTTCCCCAAAGCCCCGCTGTTTTTAATGTGTGGTTTTACAAAATGTGAGGTTTATCAGGAACATATATATGACATTAAAACAGAAATTGTTTCATTTGAATTTCAAAGCTGCAGTTAATTTGCTTCACAGTAATTGACAGATACCATCTCAGCAACAATGGCTGATTTTGCTTTTCCTGAGGAGTCCCATTATCAGAGCAGGATACTAGCCCCAAGGAGAATGGGAGAGCACTTGGGAATTTGGGAGGACTCGGAAAAGTCTTGGTGTAGATAGCACTTGAGCTAATTGCGAGAAATGGACAGGCATTCAGAGAGAGGACAAACACTCAACAAATTTTTGTTGCATTGGTTCATGAATTTCTCAGGAAGCCTAAGTTGGATTGTCTGCTCATCACCAGGGAGCCATGATGCTGGCCTTGTTTGTTGAATTCTACTTAGCATCTTGTTGAAAAGAAACATGAGAGATCTCCAGGATGATAGCAATTCCGTGTCCTTGGGGGAAATTATGCACCAGGGTGTTCCTTGGGGAAATGACACACCAGGATTTTGACAGGCCGTGTTCCCCCACCCCCACTTGGCTCTCTGGCACTCCCCTACAAGGTGATCAGAACTGATTTAGAAGAAGCCACCTTGAGCACAAATGAAGTAGATGATTTAGGCTGGATGCATGAGACAAACTCTGGTAAGGCATTTGGGCTCTTTCCATTGGTGTAAGAGCCATTTCCTTTTAGGTTCAGAATTGTTTATTCCTAAAGCAAGGCAGAGCAGTGCGGGGAGAGACTGAGTGTGTTTGCAACCCCGGGGGATTATTTGGGGTGAGATTAGCATGCAGGCCACGTTCTGCTCAGGGAGCTCAGCAGGCATGGGCATGGAAGTGATGCCATGCACACAGACCCCTGCCCCTCCGGGTGGGAGCAGGCACTGATACAGTTCCTCTTGTCTGCCTCGGTTTTGAAGAGAGGAGCTAAGAGGGCGAAAGGAGGTGAACTTTTGCTGTGCAGAGAGACAAGTCAGACAATGTGAGTTTTAATTGAAATCATATCCCCGGCATTTTACTTTTCAAAAGTTGTTAGCATGATCGAGGTTGCATTTTCTTGTGACTACTATTATTACTGTCACGCTGACTACTCTGGGCAGGGGCTGAAGGTTACATGTGGGCTGGGAACTGGGAACGCGGGGCTACGTGGGAGGGGCTGGCAGATTGAGCCTCGGCCTGGGAATGCTCCTTGGGAGCCAGCTTCTGGCCGCCCGGCGTCTGGCTGCGCGGTCCCTAGCTCTGGACCCCGAGGTGACCTCTCCAGCACCTGGCGGTGATGCGGCTGTTCGTCTCCTCTCCTCTTCCGGCTCAGACCTCTTGGATCATCAGCGTCTTTGTCCATTACAGGGGGCTGGATTGCGCTATGCGGCACGTGGGTCACAAGGACAACTCTGCTTTGAGACCTTCTCTGTCAAAGCGAGAGAATTCTCAGGGCGTTGCTGGGTCCCCTTCTTAGATGGGCTGTAGCTTCACAAGCCTCCCCAACCTTTACCGCGCAGGTGAAAGTCCTGGGGAATCTCCCTGCGATGCAGGTGCTGATTCAGTGGGTTTAGTATGGGGCTAACATTCTGCAGCTTTAACAAGCTCCCAGGTGATGCCACGGCTGCTGGTCCAGGGACCGACCACATTTTGACTGGCAAGGACGTAGCGCACAGCTCGAACTTGCGGGAGTTTGGGGCCCTCTGTTCAGAGTGAGGCCTGTCCAAAGGCAAGAAGGCCGTGGAAATGCTGACGCTCCTCGCTGCCTGCTTGCCCAGGACCCCCAGGGCTCTCATGCGGCTTGGTCACTGACGTTTCCCCAGACACGTGACGCGGGAGAAGGGAACCACCTCCCCCGTGAACTCGAACAAGTACTCTGCCCCGCGTGGTGCATCATGGGAAATGACCCTTCACCCAGGAATGAATTCCGCCAAACTTCCGGTTGGCCCTTGGCCCTCCTGGGGGCAGCGGCGTCTCCACCACGTCCTGGTAAGCGGGGAGGAGGGACACCGATTCCACCGTCCAAGGGCGCAGGTGGGTGGAAAGTAAACAACATGGCTGCTCCGGTTGTGGAGAAATTCATTTCCTGCAAAAAACACTAGACTGAGGGTTTTCTGCTTAGCATTGATAGAATTTGTTCAATGCAGTTCAGGGAAAAAAAAGTAATTCTCCATCAACTCTCGGTCGGGGTTGTTCTGACAAACCCAGAAAGGCTGTCCCATATGATTGTTTCGCCACTGTGCTGTGCATCCGAAACTAACACAAAATAAAACTGGATGTAAACTGTAATTGAAAAAAGTATAAAAATAGGCATACTTCCCGCTTTAATCATAGAAAGAAAAAAGGAAAGACAACTCTCCAGTCTTCTTTTGTTTCTTTAGAGGTAGCTGTGTTTAGAGACAGGTGTCCTGAATGCTCTCCATGCATCGCTGTTTTGGGCTCCAGCTGAGGATCTTTAGGAAAACCATGCCTCTGTGGTTTCCGAATATCTAAATTACTGGGAAGCTTTGCAGTGAGGTACAATGAGTAGGTGGGATAGGATTATTTTCTCATCTCAGGCATCCTTGTGGCTACGGGGCATCCTGGAGGTTATCCTCTGAGAAGCCCCCTCTGACATGTTCTGAAGCACTGGGGATCAGCATTAGTCTTGGGCGCACTGAATGATTTTGGGTGGGGGAGGAGTCTGCCTTCACTGACCCTGGGAGAAAAAAAATCCTGTTTTGTCATACTTTCCTCGTAAATATTTTAGTACTAAGATGACTTTGAATACAATTACTGAAGTTCAGAATGTTTCATGGGCTCTGTGGCCGTCAAGCTAACATGCCTGTCACTGTCTGTCTAATGTGTACCGAACATTCCTGCCTGGAGTGAGAAGCGTGAATGTTATTTTTTCGGCTTGGATCTTGGCAGGTGTGTAACGTGACTCCTGATAGCAGGACAGCTGATTACATTCGTCTATAAAACCATTTCTAAGGCTCTTGGCACCCAAACTGTTATTGCATGTCTGCAGGTGTTTAGTAATTGGATTAATGCAGAGCCGAAGGAATGTCTGCTCCTCGGCTCTGAGAAACATTGAGGAAAGACAAATTCATTTCGGAGAGTGACCTGGAATGCACGATGACAGGCCTGCGCTCACACAAGAAGCCAGATCTAAGCCTGCACGTTCAAAATGAACTGCTGTGAGCAATCACCTTCCATAGGAAAGTTTATCCAAAGCTAAATACAATAACAATGGCCTTGTGAGTCAGGCGGGAAGGAGCTTCAGCCTGCGTTTTGATCGTCTTCCAAAAGCAACTCAGACAACTTGAGCTTAAGCCTTGTTATCATGCAGCTCATGAACCCTACAATCCTAGGTGTTTAATAATAATAATTTTTAAAAGGCCTTGGTAAACAGAAGAGGACGATAAGCCTCCCAGTGGAAGTGGAGAGACCACAATAGTATCCTGGATCAGCACACTCTCTCCAGTTAATTCCCACCCTGATTGTAAGGACATAGCCCTCCTAGAAGATGCTCATAAAATGGTGAACCCGGCCCACACCCCATTGCAACTAGGGGCATAGAGGTGGCTGGCTGCCCTTGGAGTAATTTTGTCATTCTGGCTAATTGAAACTTGCGATGCCCTCTGGGAGCAAGAAGCCAAACTCTCAGGGGCTCCCATCTGAGTAGATAAAACCTAATGGTTTGGCCTTGTAAACCTAACCTCTTTCTCAGCTTTACAACTCAGAAGGGAGGCGGACCACTTGGAGAGAGTCCAAATTGAAGGTAGATAATGGCGAAAGGGCAAGTTTTGTGAAGAAAGGCAAAAGAATTGGTACTGCTTAGTTTATATCCTAGAGGGGTAACTTGTAATTCACAAGTATTATTACCGTAGGCAGTGAGAACAGAATGGCAGGAGGGGTTGGTAAAGAAGCCAGTCATGGCTTGCAGAGCCTGAGTTTGAAGGACTGGAAAGGCAGTGGAAATAAGAAATCTGTGTCTGAGGAAAGAGTGTGGCCCAAATGGCTCCTCATTCATTCAACAAAATTTGCTGGGCACAGCTATGTCTTTGTCCTGAATGTGTGTGGATTGCCAAATGACTGAGATATATTTTCAGTGTTCTGAGAGTTATAGCCTAGGAAGCTGAGACATATAATTGTAACACCTTGGAGTTGGTAAGAAGAATGGTCGTGGGAGCTCAGGGGAGCATTTCAGTGGCCTGGGGTAGGAGTAGGACAGGTGCGTCTGGGCAGGTGTGACTCCCCTTTGGAGGACACCAGGCCTTCTTGGCTAGGTTGATTGGGTTCAAGTTGACATGCCAGCTGACTTTCGAGCTCTCAGTTGGAAAGAAGTCATGTTGGGGACGGAGGATGCAGTTATGGTTGCACATTTGGTTGCTTGGGATTGTAGATGAGGGGAAAGCAGAAACCCGGAGAGCAGCTGTGGTCACTCTTAACATGAGGTTCTTCCAAGATCCAGAGGAGAGGGGGACTCTGTGGGGCATGTTGGGAAAAGCAGACTATGGGTGGAGAGGAAAGTCAGAGGGGCCCCCCCGATAGAAAACAAATGGATATCAATAAGAACACTTTCAAATGGAAGGTGGCAGTCTGGATGGGTTTGGGCAGCAGGGCCTGTTTGGGAGGTAGAGTGCTCAGAATGATAGTGCGGGGGCGGGGCAGGAAGCGCTGCCTAAGAGAAGGTCAGGAGAAGACAAAGGGGCAGAGGGATTGGGGGCGGGGGCAGCAGTCCAACCCAGGCCTCGGAGGAGGTGTTCTGCATGAACCACTGCATGAAGGCTCAGTGCAGGCGTGAGGAATGGGGTAGTGGTGCTTAGTAGGTCAGAGGATGACACGCAGGACAGTGTTTTACATTTTTCCAGGGATAGAAAGGAGCTGGGATAATCGAGATGAAAACAAGAATCCAGGAGGACTAATGAGACCAAAAAAGCTTACTTTTAAATTTGCATTCAAAGATTGAAATTTAAATTACGAAACTGCTGCCTTAGCAAGTAACTGAATGACTACTCAAAAAGTCTAGGATGAAATAAATCCATAGGGTTGAACCAGAAAAGATTCTTGCAGACTGTAAGCCCAGCCCCATTAGTTTACATTGAGGGGACAGAGGGAACAGGGGGAGCAGGACAGATCGCCAATCACATGAGGACGGGCAGATCTGGACTACCCAAGGGCCCTGGAGGGGTATGGGATGGGATACACATGGACATGAGAGGGAAGGAGGAATGACTTCTGTGTGCCCATTTACTATGCTGAAATTATTCAACCAACTGGAGAGTCTTAACTAAGTGTCAGCTGAGTGCAGGGTGTTGTGAGAACGAGTGAGTGTTTGATTGAGAACTTCCAATACTACTGGGAGTGACAAGAAATATCTGGCAGAGAGAATAGGGAGTTCCTTGGGAATTCAGTTGGTGGAGAAACTGTTGTGGGCATGGCCCAAGAGGTTTTGAAGGGGAGCTTGGACAATGTAAAGCTCTGTGTGTGTGTGTGTGTGTGTGTGTGTGTGTGTAGGGGGCAGACAGGAGGAGAGGGGAGCCCACAAGGCACTGGAGGCTACTTATTTAGTATATCATGATACACCTCTATTTGTGATATGAAAGTGCGTGATTGATTTTGATGTTAAAGGCTGGTATTTCCTCTGCGAACAGCCCATGGAAGGCAGAGTAGAGTTACACAATTTCCTTCAGCTAAAGTAGCAGAAAACCTGAGTTTCTCCCTTCCCAGTATCACTGAGTTGCAGTTGGTCTCAACAGAAAACTGGGGTGTCTTCTTAGCTAAATACTTACATTTAAGCCAATGGTAGTGCGGTGGCCCTGGTAACATTTGGAGATCCTTTCAACTCTGCAGCCAGACTTCTTTTCTAAGGGGGGTCAGGGTGCCCACAAATGGTTGGCAGGATCCTCTGATCCAGGGAGGAGAAGGGCCCTCCCTCTTCAGACTCCCTCTGTTCTTTGTCAGCTCCTTCCGTCAGCGCTGCCTTACCCTGGGAGCACAGAGTCACTCTGCACTCAGAAGCTTTCCTTGTTTACAAGGTATTTCGGCACAAATGGAATTACTGCATCACAGGCCAATTTCTTCCCCTCTTTTAAACATCTTATCACGTAAAGCAGCATTACTGAAAGATCTCAATGCTACTGAATATTGCAAAACCAAAGTGCATGGCTTCATCTGCTTTTGGGAATCTGTCCAAATACCTTTCTGTATGTAGTTCAGTCCCTTCGCAGCCTGCAGGGCCCCTGCCCCGTATACTGGGGCAGCCAGGTGGCTTCCTCTCCTTTCCCAGGCCAGGGCCAGGCCTGACGAAAACTCTCCAGCAGAACGACCGTCTCCATTCCTTCTCAGGAGACCTTTTCCCAGTGAAATCTCGCTGACCTGGACAATCTCCGAGTTGCTGAAAGTAACGGAAGCCAAGGAAGCCATTTCTATACCCAGACTAGACTAATTAATGTTTCCTGATTAGTACAGGGCCTTATGGGATATGTTTTTAATAAGGAGTTTGAATGGGATCACAATTAACATTACTTACATATACAATCAATACAAAAACTTCATTAAATCAGACAGAAATTCTACTTTATCGTCCTGTTTGCTTTGCTGAATTATTTAATCAAAACCCTTTTTCTTCAGAGATGTGGCATAGGTAAATTTTAATCCAGACATTCAATTATCCAAATCACTGACATTTTCCTGTTCTCAGAAAAATGCTCCAGGAACACAGGCTGCTTGTTCCTCCCCTACCTTGGCCGGCAGAGAGTGGCAGGGTAAAATACAGAAAATTGGCAAAACTCCATTTTCAATCCGTGTTACAGACTGGGATCAATCTTGCTTCTCTTTCTCCCTAAAATAGAAAAAAGAAATAAAAAAGGCCCTTCTTTATGTAAAATTGGCTCTTAATATTCTCCAAAGGGGTGGAAGCCCCTGGATTGCAGATGCAAAGGGCCCAGTTTTCTCTGAGAATAACTGGGGATGGGGCAGTGGAGGTGAATGGCCTCTTCTGTAACTGCAAGAACTTCTGCCCAGTGACCTCCAAGGGGACAGAGGGAGGCACCTGGGGGTCAGGGGTCTGAGTCATCAAGGAGCAGGGAGACATGGCAGGCAAAGAGAGTGGGGAGTGGAAGCTTGCGCTAAACGGCCTCCTTTGCTCACGTCCTACGTGGCCCGGGGCTGGGCAAGGCTGCCTGCTTTCCTTCCATCTTCTCCTGATGGTAGGAACAAGTCGGGAGAGGAAACACTAGGGTAGGAAGGAGCTCCATGCTCAGAAGTGTTTGCTGGTTGATTTATTCACCACTCGGGAAGTATGAAGTGTTCACTGTGCCTCAAGCCCCAGTCCCCGGATGGAGGAACAGAGATGAGTGATTCACAGTCGCTGTCTCCAGAAGCTCCCAGTCTGAGGGCCCAAGATGAAGCTGCCTCTGGCCAAGAGTCTGGGGATTCGGGCTGCATTGGCGTGTAATAAGGCTTCTGTATTCATTGTTGATTTACTGCATCAATCTTTTGTAATGAATTGGGGACATCAAAATTTTATGATGGAAATTGATATAATCTGCATAAGCAAGAGAAATGAATTGTGGTAGAGGGCAGGGCCCAGAGTGAGGCAAGCAAGGCCCTATGGCTCAGAATTTATGGCAGGATCACTCTCAGGCTGACACTAGTGTGGGGTCCCCCTAACACTGCTGGTTGACAGACTTCGTACAAGTCATTTAAAAACCCTGAGGTTCAGTTTCCCATCTATGAAACAAGGACATGCCTACATCGTAGAATTGTTGTAGTATAACAATGAATAGTATATTCATGAATAGTATAACCTTTGTGAAAGTACATTATAAACTGTAAATGACATAAATACTGGTTTTGACAGTAGTAATAATAACTGTTTATGATGTTTTTCATTAGTCACCAGGATAACAATAACCATAACCAAAACATTATTTGTGGTAAACACAACACGTCGTATCAGAAAATGCAACACAGAAATCTGAGGATCTGGCTCTGCACTTTGTAAGTGGCAGTTGAATACAGTATGGTCACGTGTGGAAAGATTTTGAGTGATGAACTCGGACTTGAATTTTGATTCCAGGTCTGTCACCTGTGGATGGTTAGCCTTGAAAGTCTCAGTGTCCTCATTCGTGAGAAGGGAATAAGAAGGTCCTCATGGGGTTGTTACTGAGGATTAAGGGAGATAACTTGGGTCACACTCATCATAGGGGGGGCACCTCTTGAGTGTGAGCTCCTGCTCGTGCGGGGGCAGCAGCAAAACCCCTCCAGGCCACAGACCAGGATGTCCCCGAGGTACGGCGCCTTTCCCAGTTTCCTTGGCTGAGATCACTTTTTCAGCACTCCGTCACCAGGGTGTTTACCCTCTTGGCCTGATTTTAGGAATAATTTATAGTAAACATCATTCCCTCTTTCTTTCTTTTTTTTTAAAGATTTTATTTATTTATCTTATAGGGAAAGGGAAGGAGAGAGAGAGAGAGAGAGAAAGAGAAATATCAATGTATGGTTGCCTCTCGTGAGTCCCCTGCTGGAAACTGGCCTGCAACCCAGGCATGTGCCTTGATTGGGAATCGAACCTCGATCATGTGGTTTGCAGGCCTGCGCTCAATCCACTGAGCTACACCAGCCAGGGCCGTTCCCTTTTTCTTAAGTTCTTCCAGAATCAGAGATGTGGTGGAAGTACCCCAAACTAAAGATTTGAACTTTTTCTTGAAAGATAGGAACTAGAAACTACGTTAATGGAATTAGGTTTTCATGTCTTTTTATTTTAGTGATTTTTGTATGTGTCTTAAATATTATTTTAAATTGGTAATTGCAAGAATTATCTTGAAAAGCACTGAGAGTTTTGCATCATTTTGGTTAACGCCTGGCTGCCGCAGGCCAGCTTTCTGCTTCGTCCAGCGAGACCAAGGGTGGCCCTGTAACTCTGTTGGGAAACTAAAGTAGGAAAAGAAAGACAAACGTTGCTGTCTTTGTCTTGCTTCTCTTGCCAGAATCTTGAGGCATGAGCAGGGCTGGTCAGGGCCCTCTGGTGCAGAGCGTGGCTGGAGCTCAGAGACGGGAAAGCCACGTGGGTTCAGAGTCAGGCTTAAAAAAGAAGTGTCAACTTAGCTCCGCTAGGACCGGGTTTGGGACTGAGGAAAGGTTACATCCCAGGCCCCAGGGGGGTCAGACAGAACATCCGTGGGTTCAGGGAGCGACTGGATGGCCCTGGAGAGGCTGTGAGCCCATCTTTCAGGAAGCAGATGTTGAGCACCCAGTGGCACCACCAGCAAACTGCAGGTGACAGAGACGGCACAGCTCCGAGCATTAACACGCTTCTGCCTGGGGCGGAGGAGCTCACTGCTGCACTCGGAATTGCTTCGAGGCGTGCGGGGCGTGCAGAGATCCCGGTGAAAGTGCTTCTGCCATGTGTTTGCAGCAGTGTCTTTGTGTTTCAACTGGGTAGAGGGGACGTAGATTTTTTTCCCTCAGAGGAATTATGATTGTTCACAAAGTTCAAGAACCCCGGTTTAACTAGTGTCCTTTTTAAATGGTGATTCCCAAGACATACATGCCTAGGGTGACCACTCAAGTTGAAGGAATAGATAGCCAAGAATGACTCCCTAGCTCACGTCCACCATTTGTTACTGGAACCCCAGCTCCCGTCCCCATCACTGTTGTGGTTCAAGGGCAGGGCCCACAAAGTGCGGCTGTAGCCAAGGGCAGGGCTTAGACAGTACCCCTTTTGCCCTGGGGGAGAGTTCACACTCCTCCACTGTTTTTCGTTAGACCTCTGGCAGGTCAAATACCTCAGATACTTCCATGCTGAGAGTTTTGCAGAAAATGCAGTTTACGCTCCTTGTTTCCTTCTGTTGCTCCAGAGAGAGCTATGTAACCCTGGCGAGGGGGCAGTGGGGTAAAAGCTGGGGTCCCAGGACTTGTCATGGAAACTGGCCAACGGAGCTGATGCTCACCTTTCCTCTCTTGCCTTCTGTAATTGCAAAAGTCTGCAGTGGGGACTGGTTGATTCCTAAGGTACTTTCTGTCACTCACCTTGACTCTTAGTCACTGTCTTGCTTGTTCACACCCAGCAAATTCTTAGTAATTTTTTCTCATATTTTTAAGTTAAATCATAACATAAGATGATCGTTGTTAACTATAAATTCAGGGTGGGTTGGAGATGATACACAAAGTTGTGCGTACAGGGCATTCACCTCTGTGCGATTGATGGGACCAAAAAGCGGTGGATCTCAACACTGGTCAGCGAGATCTGCGAGTAAGTTACGGCACATGCCCACAGCGCACTGCGGACAGACGGCCGCCGGTCCTCTCTGTGGAAGGGTATATGCTGGGGGCGGGGGGTGGTGGCTGCCATATGGCTAAGGGAGAAGGCAGATTACAGAGCAGTATTTACTTTTATTTATTTATTTATTTTTTATTTTTTTACTTTTATTTTTAAAAAGCACGTTCATGGTTTTTGAAAAAGACTCGGGTGAGCAAAATGTTCACAGTGCCCGGGTTGCTTTTGTTTTCCTCTCTGTGCTTCTGTGTTGCTCTCCAGTCTTTCTATAATGGGCATATATTACTTTTGGAATCAAGAAATGTCGAATAATGTCATTTATTAAATACAAGAAGCCAAACCCCACCCTCCTGCACTCAGCATGGGACACCCGTGAGGCGTGCCGTGAGCGCCCTCAGTCTCATATGGGGCTCTGACCCTGAAGCTGTTGAGAGACCCACTCTCAAAGTCCCTCTCCTGAGGACTCTAGGACTGGCCCAGATGGTCTGGGCTGGGAGGGGAGTCCCTTTTTTCCCATAGGCTGGGGGGTTCTTCTGTGGGATGTGATGACCTTTTCAGGGGCTTCCTGGGGACCTTGTGCAGGAGGTGCCTGACAGGCTGTAGCATGCTTGTGTTTAAATTTGCACTGGCAACATCCAGGCTCTGCTTTGCTGCATTTTTATGAATAACCGGCAGGTAATCCTTTCGGAAGTAGGTAGGATTTAAATGACATGTCAATGACCACATAGCCAGAGTGAGCTATTGGCCATACCCACCTCTGTGTGCCCTGTTGTGCTCAGGAGGTTAAAGCCATCGCTGAGACAGGCTCAGTGTTGTAACTAGCAGGCTGAATGACTTGGAAGAGAAGCTGGGTTTCAGCCACTAGGAACACTGCCATTCCGTGAGATGACAAATGCTCCTCTGATAGCTGAGCTTTCTCTTGCCTGCTGCCATCACCTGGCAGGTGCCCAGCCTGGGAGCACTGCCTGAAGCACTGACCACATTGTAGGTAGTCTAGGGGTGGGGTGGGTGGGCGCCCAGAGCGTGACTGGAGGGACAAAGTCTGGGAAGTGCCAAAACCCAACTTCTTTTGTTCCTCTGGACATGTGACCTGCACTTTGAGAAGTGCCTCCATGAACACTCCGGGGCACACATTCAGACCTCCACTCTGCTTGGTTTCCTTGCCTTTCTTTCTCCCTCTTTGAAATGAAAAATAAAGCCACCTGTCAAAGCTGGTGATATGCTCAGACCTGTAACCCACACAGGTTCAGGAAGACTTCAAAGGGGAAACTCCTCGGCTCTGATTACATTTCGTCGCAGATGGTGAATTTATGCCGGAGCCTCCACCTTTGCTCCGACTTCTGTTCTCTGAGCAGGCGAGGAGAATACACAGTGGTGTTATTTGCGGACTAATGAGGTAAATGCCGCTTACTTGCTAACTCCACAGACTACCTGGATTTCAGCAGAGATGTGCTGAGACTTAGCTTTTTTATGGATGCTGGGCCCTGAAAAACAGTTGCCTGTCACAGGAAAAAACACCCTCTGAGACTCCGACTTTTTGACCAGCGTGTCTGTCAACTGCATAGCACTTTGACTACTAACAATGGGGATGAAAATCGTATATAACCCCTGGGCTGTAATTGAGCACTAAGTGCAATAATTGAGTTACTGAGCACTAAGAATACTGCCTGAGACTAATCATCATATGTGTGTGAGCTATTGTTTCCTTGAGGGAACAGGAAGGAAGGTGAATCTGTATGCTGACGATTTATTCAGTGGCCATCTATATCCATCACCTAGTGCAAACTCCTATGGTAGCTGCTCAAGACCTGCCACGATCCACCCCCAGATAGCAAAAGGAGACAGCCACATGTCCCATGGTTCTTGTCCTTGACTCTCACTCTGGTAAACACTGGTAAGCCACCTCCTTGGAGAAGATCTACCCATTCTTTGTTTTCTATGAAATTTTATAATGCCTGTTTTTTGGGTCATAAAGTTTGGCTCTGGGATTGGACTGACTACAAAGGTGGTACATTTTTGACTTATCCTGTGAGGCTTGCTTACTGCTACCCACATGGCTTCTCTGTTGTGCACATGTGTCAGCCACGGGCTTATGTTCACAGTCTCAACTAAGAAGCACTTATTAAGGAAAGAGTAGTCATGGCTTGGAAGAGGTGTCGAGTTCCCCCTGGGGAATGTCTCCCAGTCTTTGGCTAGTGCATTCCCGCCGAGGAGAGCGCTGGCTGGGCAACTAACACAGTGGACCTGGGAGAGCTTCCCCTACGGCATGGGAGGCTTTGTGGTCTCGTGTGGATAGAACACTCCTGTGCTTTCCAGACTGGGGACAGTTGACTCAGTAGGAGGGCGTAATTCGCAGTGGTCCAAGGGGGCTGCACTGCCCCCTGCTTGGTGAGCTGTGAGGCTCAGGCCCAGATAAGATACTTGCATATTCTCAGGGCCCAGGGATCCCAGGTGGAGTGTTCAAGATTATTTGCCTCTTGCTCATGACCTGTTCTTGTCCGGTCCCCTTCTGGAAGAGAAAGGATCCAGGTGGAGTTTGGTGTAATCTTGAGTAGGCCATCGTGGCCAGTTGGCTATTGGTTTAAAAGCACCCAGAGAGAGAGCATTTCCACATTACTCTCATAGACAGACTAAAGAGGTGTGGGATACTTCTTCAATTCAGGGTTCTGTGTGGACTTTAGGACTGCTTTTCCACCCTCCTCATTTTCCTTTTCCATGTGGCACCCCCTGTACAGATGAGAATCTCGTAAACTACTTATTTTGACAATTCCCATTACCACTGGCCTTTCAGCCGAGGCAGACCACAGAGCAGACATTTCCAGACTGCGGATTCTGTCCACGATCTTGGGGAGACAGAGAGAAGTAGTTCCTGTTCTCAAGGAGCTCGCAGTCCTGTGGCATCAGGCAGCAGGACAGAGCCGGGAGTTCAGAGCCTGTTGCAGGGGTGGGTGCAGGGAGTGTGGGCTGCAGGGCTGTGTCCTCAAAAGGTTGCTTTGTGCCATCCCCTCCAGGGCTGGTTTCCTAGCTCGTGGAGAACAGCCACCGTCAGGGCCTGGATAGCAGGTCCTGTCCAGATACTAACCTTCATCAGAGGTGGGGCATCTTCTCCTTCAGGGACTGACACTAATGTTAACCTCGCCTTTGCGCAGACTTTCAGAGGGTTTCAGAGACTTTGACAGGGAGAGGCCCTGTGTCTCTAAACAGACACTCAGCCTGGTGGTTAATTTCTCAGATCCCTTCTCCAGCACCATGGCCTCACCCCTGAGTCTGTTCAGCAGCACAGATCACCTGGTTAATTCAAGTTTCAGGTGCTCCTGACTTTCTTTTTCTTGAGCCCTTTAACCCAACTTGCGTAGCATCTTCATAGCCCACTCATTTGGTCTCAGCCTTTTCTTGACTTTCAGGACACCCGTACTGTCCATATGGAAATGGCTCCTTCTACCCCACATCTGTCTCTGGTGTCTCAATGTCTCCTTCCATCTATTTAAAATGCTGCTGAAAGTTTCAGCACTTTTCTCAGAGCTCTCTCATGAATTATAAACATTTTGGAACGTAGATCTCCTCTTATATATTTTGTTGTCCCTTACAAATTGGCTAGAATAGTGGATTATACATGGCAGTTACTCAATCTGTTTCTTCATAACTTTATACCTTTAATTTTAAAATCTGTGAATAAATGCTACTTGATCATATTGTTCTTTCAATTAACCCACTTTTCATGCACTTGCACACATGGTAATTATCCTGGCTCTTACTGATTACCAACTGTGTGCCAGCCTGTAGGCGACTTGCATGTTTCATATTAATCCTCGTGATAACTTTGCAAAGAAGGTATTGTTACATTAGAGATGAGGAAACTGGTGGCTGTTGTAAGAGTCTGGCTGGAAAAAGGGTCTTGGTGCTAACTCGTTCTTCAGTCATGATCTCTATCCGTTGTCTGGTGCAGGCGCCCCAGCCAGGGAAGGAGTGGATGGGATGGAAATCGTAGGTTTGGTGAGTCCCCAGAATTGCAGAATTGTCTTTTCTTCTTTGGCATGGTTAGGTTTTAGATAAAACTTACATCAAATAAATGGATGACCAAAAAAGGTCATTTGGACTTTTTGTTTTTACTATCACGTGACTCAGGTACTCAGTGTGGATTCAACACAGCTGTGTTTTTAATCCTCTAAGCCAGATTAAAGGAATCCATGTTTGAAATGGGTGTTGTATTTAACAATGTGTTACTTGTAGCACTTCAGACACACGTGGGCTTCTACATTTCTGTGGAGGAAACTACGTGAATATTCAATGAGCTACAGTTTTCACAAGATGTGTCCCCTCCAAATTCATAAAAATATAAGCTTTAGTAGCTCCCATGTCCCCTGAATAAATGAGCGCTAATCAACTCACACAGTTCAGTTCATTTAATTTTTAAAATAGCTCCGTGCTATTTTACTTTAAAAATCTTAAGAGATTTCCTGAATAGATCATTACCACCAAGTTGGTACTGACTTGTGGAGGCAATAAAACAAATAAAGTCATTAAAAATAATTTGAACAAAAGGAGTAACTTGATATTATGCCATCTACATTTGGTTAAAATGACATTTTAAAGTTCTCTTTCATCTCACCAAACAGATCTCTAAAAGGAAAAAAAATGTGATTAATAAATTATCCTCCATAAATCTTATGATAACTATTATAGTCTTTGGAGAATTATGAATCCACATCTGGAAAAAGTATTTTATATGCTACTGCCCATAAAACAGCATGCCATGCATTTTACAAGTGCACGTTAGTAAGTAAAAATACGGTACGTTTTTGTGTTCATCATTTTCCCCTCCAAAAGAAGTGTAAGCCTAGTTTATTTCATAATAAAGAGCACTAATAAAGTTTATATGATGCTTGTTTTCCTCCCTTACTTTGGTGCTGATGCAGTTTTACTGGGTTATTTAGAAGGAGCTTTGTATCAGGACTCAAGGAAGCCCTCATTACGTGCAGAGGTGGCTCGCCCCCTAGAATCACCGCGTGGGCAGAAGCCAGCTGCTCCAAGGGGTGGCAGAAACATCGCAGGAGTAAGCCGAAGCCATAGGAGAAACACGCTTCACTGCAGAAAAAATTTTTTTATTTGGTTCTTGAATTTGATTCCTTTTGTGCTACTTTCAATGCATAGGTCTCATGAGCTAGTGATTCGAAATGCAAGATGGTCTCCTTTTTGGAATTAGAAATTTGATTAAACTTAAACATTTGTTATATAAAATGAGCAAAGTACTTTGAGAGCCAGCAATGTCTCTTGGAAATAGAAAATGTTTTTTTGTTTCCAGGCAGCTGTTTGCAATAAGAAGTGGCTGCTGAGTGAAAGGGAAGGACGCCATTAAGGGAAGGTAACCCCTCCAGAATTTTATGGAGCCCTGCAGTCCTGCGAGCGCCATCAGTGATAAATATCACGAGAGAGGTTGCAGTGGGTCTGCTTTTATTTTCATGTGGATCCTTGAATACACTTTAACTCAGGTCACAGAATGTATTTAATGACCATGGACGAGCACAGTCAATGTGCAGAAAAGCAGCCTTAGGGAAAACGAAGGCATAGTGGAACTCTTATTTTTATTAGAATAACCTCCAATAACCCATAACAATAACACCTGTAAACCAAGTTTCTATTGTTTAGATTTTGAAAGAGCCGCAGGCTAGACTCTACTGAAGCGGACACCAGGCTTTCAGTCTCCAGAGAGTTCTAATGCATTTATTGTCTGCACCTTGTTTCCAAGTATTGAGCCACCAGATCAAGGGCTCACGGTGCTGTAGCGATGGTGAGGATGGTGACGGTCACCGAGTCCAGGCCCTGCCTCACAGATGAGCACTCTGGAGAGCAGACTGAGAAGGGACCTTCTCCGAGGGGCAGCCCCAGAGCGGACAGGACTGGGACCCACGTTTCCTGATGGAGGTCTCCCACCCCCGCACTGCTCAAGTAGATGGGCAAGCATTGAAAGTATTTCTAGTTTCGAATGGGGTCAGCTTGGCACACGAGGAGTGGGGTTTCTGTTCCTTTATTTGGATCATCAAAAAAATCTCCTCGAGGCTCATTTATTTGACAGAGGTAATTGATGGTGTGACTTGTAGTGTCATGAAAACACCACGTAATCATTGGGAAATAGGTGAGCCAAGGTAATTTTGGTGCACTCAGGGCACATAAAGAGATAGTTCTATTGTTCTAGGTTTCTAGCTTATTTCTACCAATAATTAGATGTGTGGGCTCGCATGAGTCTCACAAACTATGCACTTAAATCTCATCGACTTCAAAATAAGATCAGAAAAGGTGACCGCAAAGCTCCCTTTTAGGTAAAAGTATATGCTGACAAATTGTTCCAGGACTGGTTTCAGAGCTTTGTTGGGCGACAAGATTTTCTGTTATGTTTCAATTTCTACCTAATGCCTAAAGGTGTGGCTGTGTCAGTTGGGCATTCCTGTGAGATAAACCGTCCCCAAACTTGGAGGCTTAAAGTAACAGTCATTTATTTCACTCTTGACTCTGTGGGCTGGTGATTTAGGTTCCCTGACTCATACACGTATGCTGGATGATTCTGATTCTGCGGTTTAACTGGCTGCTGCCTGTTGGGGTGATGGGGCAGCCCAGCACAACGTTTCTCTTCTCCTGCAGGCTGGTCTGGGCTTGTTCACATGGTGGTTGCGGATTCCAAGGAACAGAGTAGCAGTGATCAAGGTCTCTCGAGGCCTAGACTTGGAACTGGCACAGCATTATTTCCATGGCATTGTATTGCCAAGTCACAAAACCAAAGAGATTCACAGGGGACGGGAAACAGCCTTTGCCCCTTTGTGGGAGGAGTCAGAGTGATACGGATACAGAGATGGATGGAGGATTTTAATCATTTTTTTGCCATAATGCCTAACTCTTGTTATTTGAAATACTGTGTTCTCCATGAACCTGTGATGCTAGGACCTTTAGATTTCATGAACAAATAAAATAGTGTGGGGAGTGAAGACAAGTATTCAAAAATTGACCATTTTTTATTGTAATAGGTAGGAATGCTTAAAACCAGATGTCAGTCATACTCTATGCCCATTATCCTATATGCACACATAAAAGATGATTTACTACCAAAGGTATCGGAAGAATATAACTCCAGAGTAAAGGAATGGTGACCTTAGCTGATTTGCCTAATTTATTGTCCCCGCCCTTTTTTGTTTCACATCTGACTAGAGAAAACTCCATCAAGAGGGGCAGCACTTCATGTGGGGCTGTCTGTGGAGCTACAGCTTGTTTATTCCTAGTTTTCATTGAACTGTTTTTTGGCGGCCATTGTTAAGACAGGATTCCATGCAGAATTGCTCCTTGGTTGTACACTGAAGTTGTAAAAATTTCAATATACTAGAAGTCACAGGGCTTTACAGCTAAGACACAGTGATTTTTCAACAAGTCCATGTACATCATAGCCTGTCCCCAACTTCCCCCACTGCTCTTCTTACCCACTTGGCTTCCCCAGGCTGAATCTGAGTATCTGAGTGATTGGAGAGGGAGAGAGAGAAATGAGAAGGAAGCAAGTGTCACTGCCGCAAATGGTCACCATGGGGCCCAGTTACACTGGTGACTTACCACAGTGCCTTCCACCACACTGAGCACAGCGACTGGTAGGACCAGTTTCCTCACCTCACAGGCCCTCTCTGTTCTTACTCTGGTGAAGTGCCACGTTAGTCCGCCACTCAGAGAGAGCTTCCAAAGCAGTGCAGAGTTCATTCTTCCTGCAGCCTTCTTATTTTCTTAGCATCCCTAAAGAGGCAATTCTCACCAAAAAATTAATCTCAAACTTTGTTGGAGCCGAAGAACCACCTCCAGCTCCGCAGCATTCTGAATTTTGTCAGCGTTTGCGAATCTTGTCACTCCTCCATGCCTGCCTCCGCCTTCGCATTGGAGAATGGAGTGTGTGTGTGTGAGCCATTTCATTCGGAAGCTGGTGTCCAAGCTTGTTAAGTAAAGTGAGTGCTAATGCTATTTTTTGTAACCACTGTTAAACTAGAAAAATGAAGTTACAGTGGACCAGTAGCTAAACCTGAGAAAAACAAAGGGCAGGAGGATGTTATGAATAATAGTAATAAAAGTAGTAGTAACAAAATGAACTTTCCCATGTTAGATTGATAATTCCTTGAACCAATTTTAAAAGTCTATGTTTGGGGATGTGAAAATCTACTTCTCTCTTTCTTCTTTTAAAAATATATTTTATTTATTCTATCACAGTTGTCCCAATTTGCCTTCTTTGCCCCGTTCCATTGGGTACTCTATTCCCTCCAGCAATACCCCCCTTAGTTCATGCCAACAGGTCTTGTATATTAAGTTTTTGGCTATTCCATTTCTTACACTGTTGTTAACATTCTCCTGTCTATTTTGTACCTACCAATTTGTGCTTAATTCCTGCCCCCTTTGCCCCTTCTGCCTCTTCCCCCTCCCACCTGAAAACCCTCCAAATGATCTCCAGATCTATGATTCTGTCCCTGTTGTGCTTGTTTGCTTTTTACATGCAATCATTGATAGTTGTGAATTTATTGCCATTTTAATGTTCATCATTTTGATCATCTTTTTCTTCTGTATTCTCTGTAGCATTTAATGTAATAATAGCTTGGTGGTGATGAACTCCTTAAGCTTTGCCTTGTCTGGGAAGTACTTTATCTGCCCTTCCATTCTAAATGATAGCTTTTCATGATAAAGTAAACTAGGTTGTAGGTTCTTGCTTTTCATGATTTTGAATACTTCTTACTAGGTCACTTCTAGCCTCCAAAATTGCTTTTGAGAAATCAGCTGACAGTCTTGTGGGAATTCCTTTGTAAGTAACCCTCTGCTTTTTTTCCCTGACTGCTTTTAAGATTCTCTCTTTATCTTTAAAGTTTGGCATTTTAATTATGATGTATCTTGGTGTGGTCCTCTTTGGGTCCATCTTGTTTGGGACTCACTTTGCTTCCTGGACTTATATGTCTATTTCCTTCAAAAAATGAGGGAATTTTTTTTCATTATTTTTTCAAGTAAGTTTTTAATTTCTTGCTCTTCCTCTTCTCCTTCTGGCACCCCTATGATTCAGATGTTGGTATATTTAAAGATGTCCTAGAGGGTCCTTATACTATCCTCCTTTTAAAAAAGATTCTTTTTTCTTCTTGCTGTTATGATTGAATAGTGTTTTTCTTCCTTGTGTCCCAAATTGTTGATTTGATTCTTGGCTTCATCCCTTCCACTGCTGGTTCCTTGTAGATTTTTCTTTATTTTACTTAATGTAAACTTCATTTTTGCCTGTGTCTTTTTTATGCTCTTGAAGTACTCACTAAGTTCCTAGAGCATCCTGATAACTAGTGTTTTGAACTCTGCATCTGATAGGTTGTTTGTCTCCATTTCATTTAGTTCTTTTTCTGGAGTTTTGTTCTGTTCTTTCATTTGGGCCATATTTCTTTGTCTCCTCATTTTGGCAGGCTCCTTGTGTTTGTTTCTGTGCCCTAGGTAGATCTGCTTTGACTCCTTGTCTTAGTAGCGTAGTTTATTGCAGAAAAATACACATGTAAGTTGTATGGCACAGAGCCTTGGGTAATTGCCAGGGTGGGGCAAGGATAAAACTCTGGGATTCTCAAGAGACTCCTTTTAAAGGGCCCACAACCAACCAGGACTCACGCAGACCCACCCTCTCTGGGATGCAGCACCAGGGCAACAGCTAGAAGAGCACCAATGGCATATGGTAAGAAATTGAAGTGATTGGCAACAGGGCAAGTCCTGGGAGACAGCTTCCCCCTGGACAGTACTCCAGAGTCCAGGCAGTGGCACTGTCCCCTCTCAGAGCCCTCCCTGACCTTTCTCTCTCTCTCTCTTTATTGATTTATTGTGTATTACAGCAACTATATTATGTCTGACCCTTCATTTGTTTTTTTTTAAGCTTTCTCTGGCAAGCATACCTTGGCATCGTTTTTATTTTTTGCTTTACTTAGAAAGATAAATACCTTTGTGATGAGGTAGCATGCAAATTCCTTACTATGCAGAAAACCAACCTTAACTACTATTCTCTTTGAAATGGAACTGCCCTCCATGGAATAGAAGGAAGGCAGTAAGAAAACAAAAATGCCTCCCTGAAACAGAACCCAGAATCTAAAACCAGTCATTCTCTGGAGGGTTGAAAGTGTTTGCCTTCAAATTAAGTTATACTTGTGTTTCTACCATTATGGTTTTAGAAGTGGAAATTTAATAAAGTTGGCCATTTCTCTCTGTTTCCAGATGGTCCACAAGATCTGGGTGCTTCCCAAATGGCCCATGTTCCTGAGGAGCAATTCTCTAATGAAATAGGTACATTTCTTCGGGTGACACTAACGAGAGCTTTTTCAGACTGAACAATACCCATATCCTGAGGTTAAATAACACAAGTAACACAACTCTAGAGATGGCTATCAAAGCATTTACATGAATGAGATAACTGACAACTTTTGAAATATATATCCAGATCTGTGGGTAGAATTTGCTAGGAAGCAGAAACAAGAAAGAACCCTGTAGGTAGGAACAGGCTGGCAAGGATACAAGTTTTACTGGGTACCAGGTAGGAGTTCTCAAGGCTGCGCTGAGTATTCATGTGGGAAAACGGAGGAGGCAGGTTGGGTGGGTGGAGTTGGCAGCATCTGACTTGGCTCCCAGCGGTATCTGCTTCCTGGCCGGTTGGCCCTTGTGCAGTTCCCTCCCCTTGAAGGTAGGCTGGACCCGATGACTTGCTTTCAGCGAGTAGAATATGGCAAAAATAATGGATGCTACATTCGAGATTAGGTTATAAAAGACTGTGACTTCCTTTTGGTAGCTTTCTCTATGTGGCTCTTCTCACAAGCTTCGTTGGATGGAGCAAGTGTCCGTGCCATGACGTGGCCAGGAACTGCGGGCTGCCTCTGGCCCACAGCCAGTGAAGAGATGCGTTGTTCATCTCAACAGTGCACAAGGAACTGAATTCTACCGGCAGCTTAGTAATTGAGTTTGGAAGCAGATCCTTCTCCAAGCAGATCCTTCTCGTAGTTGCCTTGATTATTATAGTCTGCTAGGGACTCTGAAACAGAACACCCTAGGTATGCCATGCCCAGACTTCCGACCCACAGAAAATGTGAGAAAATAAGTGTGTTTTAAACGTCTGGGTTTGGATATAACTCATTGTTATGCAGCAATGGATGTTGTATTAGTCAGATTTAAAAAAAATACTTTATTTATTTTTAGAGAGAGGGGAAAGGAGGGAAACATTGATGTGTGAGAGAAACACTGATTAGCTGCCTCTTATATGCCTCCAACGGGCACCTCGCCTACAATCCAGGCCTGTACCCTGACTGGGAATTGAACCGGTAAACATTCAGTCTGCAGGCTGGTGCTCCATCCACTGAGCCACAGTAGCCAGGACTATGTTAGTCAGAGTTTCCCAGAGAGACTGAGTCATTCATATATCTGTATCTATATCTATCTGTAGATATCAATATCTATATCTATATCTATCTGTAGATATATAGATATATGGATATATATAATCCAGGAGATATCCATCCATGTAATATGAAAAATAGAGAAACTTATTGAAGGAGATACAAGAAACACTGTACATAGGACAGTGACTCCTCATGCCCCTTCAAAGTAGGCATGTTGGGACATCACACAGTCTTCCAATCACCATCAGCTGCCCAGTTGTATTTTCCTGAATCTCATCAATGGTCTGAAACCCCTTCCCTTTCAAGGGTGATTTTAGTTTTGGGAAAAGCCAGAAGTCACAGGGTGCCAAATCTGGGCTCTAGGGGGGGCTAAGTCACCTGGGTCATTTGATGTTTCGCCAAAAATCTCTATAGAAGACGTGATGCATGAGTGGGTACATTGTCATGATGAAACTGCCAATCACCAGTTGCCCATAGCTGCAACCTTCTGAATCACCCAAATACTTTCTGCGGAGGAATGTTCAAGCAAAATTTGGTGCAAAATTTGATGCAGATTCGTTGCTCTACTCCCTTAGTCATTTTGAATGTGATGGCCATGTAGTACACATGCTCAGTCAATAGCCTCTACTGCCCAGATTGACTAGTACAGCCCAGTCATCATTGTTCGCACATGGGCATTCCAGTCCACTCTCCTTGGCTGCCAGGTTGTATCAATGTTGTGAAAACCATTCCCACTGTATTAATAATGACTGTGCTGACAGTGTTAAGTGACAGTTATAATGTTAGTTATGTCTCAGCTGTCAGGCTGATGATTTTGACCACTTGGGAACAGGTAATACACATAGATTTAACCAGTTGTTAGAAAGCAAATACCCATGTGATGCCCAGCTGGATCAGAAAAGAACATCATAGTAGTAATATCCCAGGAACCCCTTGGTGGCCCCTCTTCATACCCTCCGTGACTTTTTATTAGGTATTCCATAAGAAATTTGGAAAATATTAACTAAACTTATAATTATGAATATTGGTGGAACACAGAATGCATACTGGCTACTCTAGATTTGCCTTCTCAACTACAGTAATTCTGTTAGGAGCAGGGTCTCTCTCATGCTGTACTTGGAGACTCATAGCTTTAAGCACAGGAATGGTCACCTCGTATGTGCCATGGTGGTACCCACTTTTGAGTGTTCGACAATTGGGCAGTGGGAGCAGGCTCAAATCTCTGCTGGAATTTGTTGGAAGGTAAGTAAGATGTTTTGGTGAGAAAATACATGCACTGCTAAGCCCAAACATCCTTCATAGCCTTGAGACTTTGGGGAAAAATTGTCTGTCAGTAAGATCCTGGGAGTAGATGGCCTAGGGTAAATCTCGTATAGACAGAGTTGAAATGGTTGGGACTCAGAGTCTTTCATAACTGTTTAAAGGTAACAGCTGGTTTTCCATGCTAAAAGGTTCAGTATCTACATAGGTATGTGGCTGCATTACTAAAGTGAACAGGCATCTGTATCAGAGTTTAACTAGTTGTGTGTGTATGTGGGTAGAGAGAGAGAAATATTAGAGGCAGTTTTTTGAAGGTCACATGAGTACAGAAGTCCACTGTCCTACCTGCAGTATTTTACCAGGTGATGAAACTTCTAGGCTATAGGGAAGGTATATTCTGAATTTCTTCTATAAATTTTTAATTGGACTTACTGGAGGTGACATTGGTTCATAAAATTATATAGGTACAGGTGTGCAGTTCAATAACACATCATCTGTATATTGTATTCTGTGTTTATCTCCCAAATTCAAGTCTCCTTCTGTCAGCATTTATCCCCACTTCAGCATCCTCTGTCTCTACCACCCATCTTTCCCTCTGGTGATCTCCATATGTATACGTGGGTATGTGTGTATGTATATTGGTATGTATTTATTTCTCCAGTGTTTCTGGAGAAATGAGAGTTGTCAGTCTGTTCCATGTCCATGCCTCTATTTTTATTTTGTTGGTTCATTTCACTCATTAAATTCCACATATGATTTTCACACGTGAGTGAAATTATGGTATTTGCCTTTCTCTGACTGTCTCATTTCACTTAGCATAGTACTCTCCAGGTCTGTCCATGTTGTTGCAAAGGGTAGAGCTTTCTTTTTTATGACCAAGTAGTATTCCATTGTGTAAATGTACCTTAATTGATAGGCACCTGGGCTGCTTCCAAATCTTCGCTATTGTATGTAACTCTGCAATGAACATAGAGGGGCACACAGCCTCTCAAATTTCAGGTTTCTTTATATAAATATATTTCTTTGAGATGTATTCCCAGAAGTGGCATTGCTGAGTCATAAGGCAGTTCCATTTTTTAGTTTTTTCAGGAAACTTTAGACTGTTTTTTACAGTGGCTGCACCAGTCTGCATTTCCACTGACAGTGCTTGAGTGTTCCCCTTTGTCCACATCTTTGCCAGCACTTGGTTTTTGATTTATTGAGGATAGGCGTTCTGACTGGTGTGAGGTGATATCTCATTATGGTTTTAATTTGCATTTCTCTGATGGTTAGTGATGTTGAGCATCTTTTCATATGTCTCTTGGCCATCTGTATGTCTTCAGAGAAGTATCTTTTCAGATCCTTTGCCCTCTTTTTAATTGTATTGTTTATTTTTTTTCTGGTGTTGAGTTGTGTAAGTTATTTACAGATTTTGGATATTAACCCTTTATCAGATGTATTATTGATGAATATGTTCTTTGTTCAGTGGGTTGTTTTTGCATTTTGTTGATGGTTTCCTTTGCTGTGCAAAAACTTTTGGGTTTGATGTAGTCCAGTTTGTTTATTTTTTCTTTTGTTTTCCTTGCCCAAGGAGATGTATCAGGAAAAAATATTGCTATAAGAAATGTCTGAGATTTTACTGCCTATGTTTTATTCTAGAACTTTTATGGTTTTAAATCTTACATTGAAGTCTTTAATTCATTTTGAATTTATGCTTGTGTATGGTATAAGAAGGTGGTCTAATTTCATTTTTGCATGTCTCAGTCCAATTTTCCTGACACTGTTTATTGAATAGATTATCTTTATCCCATTGTATGTTCTTGCCTCCTTTGTCAAATATTAATTGATAATAAAGTTGTGGGTTAATTTCTAGGCTGTCTCTTCTGTTCCATTGATCTGTATGTCTGTATTTATGCCAGTACCATGCTGTTTCTTCTTCTATAAATTTTAAGTATTTGTTTCATTGTGGTCTGCTAGCACTAGGATTTGGCCTGTCAAGGGTGTAATAAAAATGGACATAATACTTTGAAAAGCCAAGAAAAACAAGTGTTGAACAGGAGCCTGAGCAGGCTAAAATATGCAAACAAGCCAAGGGACCTTATCCCAGCAACAGGGTGGGAGCCTTGGGTGTGCAGGAGAGGGGAGTGCAGTGCAGTGGAGGGGCCCGTGTGATGCAGCGTGCCTAGCGAGAACACTTGCATGTTGGGCAGTGGGCACTTGGTGCATGTGTCCAGCTGCGGGTTTAGTTGAGATTAATGTGCTTTGATGACCAGCCTTGTCTTAAAATTTCCAAGAGGAATCAGATTCTGATACCAAGTTTTCTCAAAACAGATGGGCAAGACTTTTGTTTGGAGAAAGAGCACCAAGGTGAAATGCCACATGTCAGGACAAGGTATTTCAAACATAATTCACCACAGGCAGAAGCAATGTGGAAGAATGAACTGGCCTTCAGAAATTTCTGGTGTGAATGTGGAGAGGGAACCCAAGTGCTCCTGTTAGGGTGACTGCCGTCTTCTGCCACTCTCCAGTCTCCAAAGTCCACCTGTTGTGAAATACTAGCATTTATTACTGGAAAAGGACACCAAAAATATGTTTTCACCCTCTGCAAAAAAATCTCTGTTTTCATGAATTCAGTGTGAGACCAAGTATGTCATCACTTTTCCTCAGTGTTACAAAAGGGGGAATTCTTTCAGCCGTCTTTATTGGAACAGAGTTTGTTTTCACACCACTTTATGTCAATGCCTCCCATTTTAAGCTCTTGTTTTCATTGGACACTTTGGGTTTTTCAGCCCAAATTGCACATATCCAAAACCCACTAGATCATAGGCCAGATGATTGGGCCAGGGAGCCACCACTGAGCCCCAGATTTATGTCAGAACTGATTGAAGTAGAGATCCAAACATTCCACCTGCATCATCTCTAGTCTTAGCTGCCTGGACACCCTGTTCTTCCCCAAGATGGTGAGTAATCATTATAACCATGGCTTCCTTTTGACTGAGCCCCGAGTTAGCATTATTTAGAACTTAAGCAACACTCTGTCTCACTGAGGCCATACTCTGTGCGAATAACCACCCCGGGGCTGCAAACCTGCCCTGCTGAGCACAGTCTGAGAAGGAAGCAGTAGGGTCACACCTGCTGTGGGAGAGGGCGTGGCAAATTAGATGGCAACCATGGAGAGTCCCTTCCTGTAGATGTCTAAAAAGGCAGTGTTAGAACTGTTGCCAGGGCAAATGGGTGACTGCAAATACAAAAACAACAGTAAAGTTCCATATTTACATTAGGCACTAAAATAATTACAGAGAATTAATAAGTGCAATGTATAAAGTTATATGCCTTCCCTACCATGGGATTTATAAGCATTATTCCTAATCGTGAATTTATAAGCATTATTATACACTTGTTGAAGCAAAACCACCTGGTCTTTGCTTCAGAAAATATGAATTTGTTTTTTTTAAAGGATTTTATTTATTTATCTTTTGAGGGGAAAGGACGAAGGAGAGAAATATCAATGTATGGTTGCTTCTCGTGAGTCCCCTGCTGGGAACTGGCCTGCAACCCAGGCATGTGCCCTGACTGGGAATCGAACCACGATTGTGTGGTTCACAGGCCTGTGCTCAATCCACTGAGCTACACCAGCCAGGGCAGAAAATATGAATTTCAATCTAACTTTATTATTAGCTGTGTGTCCTTGGATAAGTAACTTAACTTCTCTGTGCTTAAATTTCTTCAGTGGTAAAATAGAGGTAACAGTAGCGATTTTATAGTCATTGATATAATGACTCAATGCAATAAAACATGAGACAGCATTTAGCACTATGCCAGGCGTATAGAAGATGCCTAATAAATAACTTATGACAAGGAACAAAAACATGGTCAGTATACACACAAATGGGAAAAGAACAGATTTGAAAGAGGCACATTTGGGTTGGGAATGTAGGCCCAATGATGGCGAAGTTAAGTGGGGAACTGGGCTCCTCAGAATGGCTATGGCTTTTGAGTTTATCCCCTGCACAATGTGCCCTTCTGTCCTTATGGGCTGCTCCTCCATCCCAGTCCCCCGTGTGGCATACAGGTGACTCGCCCACCTCTTTGGTTAGGAGTCTTCCAATGCCGACATGTGACAGCTTGAGCAAAAGTTTTCATTGGGGTCGGAGTCAGTTGTTGTGGAACGGCTCCTGTGGGAAGTTGTGGACGTAGGCAAAGGGAAGGTGGTGTGGGAGTGATGCCCAGCCGTGGCCTGTCTTTGCCTCCCATTGGCAACCTTCCTCACCTGCGTGGACAGCACAGCACCAGGGGCACCTCTGTCCAGGACTCTGGAGGAGAGTCGCAAATGCTCTGCGTCACATTGCGAGTGAAGGCCGGTATGTGAGGGAGGGGCTCCATCTAATGTGGCACTCTTCTGTTGTCAGCGACTGCTGTGCTTTTTCGTTCTTTCCTCCCACTTTTCCTTTTGGGGTGCTCTATATGTATTCCATCTGCCGTGGTGATGCGGACCCCGGCTCACCTTAGGACTCTAGATTTTGTTCCACAGATAATCACTGAGCACCTTTTGTGTGCAAGACCCACAGTTGTGCCTGAGAGAAATCCGAGGACAGCTCATTCCTGGCACTGACTCTCATGTGCACGATACCACTCCCTCCTTGCACTGACTATTTGCCACTTTCTTCAAAGACAAATTAAACTGACCTTTAGTAGGTGACTGGTTTGGGGTGGCTCTGCCGTAAGTGAGCATGGTGGGAAATGAAAGAAGAGGTGCAGGCCTGGGCCTCCACCCCTTCTTCAGGAGCATGTCATCTCATTGCCAGTGCTGGGCTCCTACACGAGCCAGACATTCTGGAAAGGCGCAGGTCCCTTGGAGCCCCAGAGTTGAGGGAAAGCTTCTGGGGAAGGTTCAGTGTGAGGGCAGTCTGGAAAGAGAAGAGAGACTTGGAGAATGAGAGAATTAAGGAAGGGCCTGCAAAGCAAGCGCTGTCCTCGGTCCCCTCACCTGCCTCGTGTTCCCCTGAACACTGCAGCACTGGGGTTTCCGCCGATAGCTCCCTCAGCTGAGAAGCCTCCCTGGCTAGGTCCGTGCTTGTCCCCCAGCCCAGCCCAGCCCTGGCAGCCCACCACCCCTTCAGCGTATCAGGTCCTTCTTTACTTACCTCCCCTTGACCCTGTTGGATCAGTGCCAGAGACAACTACCAAGCACCTTCCGGAGCCCAGGGATCGGCTTTTTTCATCACTCCCGTGTCTCTGGTTCTTTTACAACAGGCGACACCTGAATCCCCCCTGTCCCCCAGATCTCTCTCCTGCAGCCCGAACACACACCTTCTGCCTTCTGTGGACACTAGCCTCCCAGCCAGCCTGCCACACTGCACCCTCCTCTACCAACGCTCTTCCCTCCCCGGCCGGCAGTGCCCCATCTTTTCACTCAGAAAGCACACGTGCAATCTAATCAGCAGGCTCTTACTGGACACTGAGTATTTGCCTGCGCCTGCACTGGGCTGTGCCGCAGGTCCATGGATTCCCAGATGTGCAAGTCACATGTTTGCCCTTGATCTATAACAGCACCACAGCGCTAATAAGACAGGCCAAGTAACCTGTCAGAAAAGGTGGGTGTGACTTGCAGGAAGGTTAAGTGAATTACAGGCCCTGGCAATCTACTGTGGCAAAACTGGGATGAAGCACCAGGTACTCCTCCTCTGCCACTTGGTTCAGCCACCGTTACGTCTCCTTCAGACAAGCCTGACTAAAGGATAGATCCTGCTATTGTTCTAACTTCAGGTGAACTGGAAGTTGGAGAACGTACGTAACTTGCCCGAAGTGAGTAAGTGGCAGGGGTGGGACTTGAACTCAGGACTGAATGAGTGCAGAACCCATGCTGATGACCATTACTTGGTCCAGCCATGGTTAAATGAAGGGAGTTACTCCTTGTGATTTCGAAGTGGAATTTATAGTCATCTCTGAAAAACAAAGTCTTGTGCTTGATCTCAATGGAAGGAGGAAGTTGGTCAGAGAGGAGTGTGGGTGAGGAGACGGGCACCGTGGGAGGCAGTGAGCAGCCTGGTAATGGGTGCTGGTGCTGTTGCAGGTGCTGGACGGCAGAGTCCTGCTTTATGTAGAAAGTTTCAACAAGTGGTGTTTTCTCTGGTCTTGGCATTCTAAACTTCCACAAAGTCTACTATTGAATCTTTTGGAAGTAAAAAGTCACGTTTAGAAGCTTCAAATTTCAAGTGTCCTGGAGCTGGGAGATAGAAAGGTGACCTTCACTTTCAGAATGCTCCCTTGAAGGTCGAAGGAGTTGTGACAAGTCACTTAGCTTACAAAGGCCATTGGTCTCACAGATAATACCCAATGTGTCCCCTATTCTTGCCTTCTGTCCTTGTCCATCTTCCCCCGGACTAATCCCAAAGTGATGCTTTCCTTCAGACCCCACACTAATCTTTGTAAAAACTTCTTTAGAAAAGAAGCAAGTTTGACTTTGTTTTGTGTCCTTAAGCCTGGGCTACCTGAGCTGTGGCTCATTTTTGTGTTTGATTTAGGATTTGATCCAAAATGATTTTCAGTCTGTGTTGCAAGAATTTAGTTCCTAATACGTCAGCTCCGTCCTGCTGAGTGTTCCGTCAACACCCTTAGCCCAGTTATCTGCAGGGACTTTGACCCCAGATGGGGAGCCCCAGATGGAAGCCAGGACATTGCTGCAGGATGGACTATGAAAAATGCATGTAGGATAGAAAAATGTGAATTATGTGTGAAACAAACAAAAGCACCAGGCGACATGGAATTTGTGTCAACAAAAGCTTGCTGCAAGCCATTGCTTGCTCCTGAGGGGGAAACAGACTCTGGCGCCTGGGGAACAGTAGCAGGGAAGGACTTTCAGCAGAAACAAAAGGGGTGACCTGTGCTGACTGTAATTGCTTTCAAGTTCTTTAGCTCCCCTCTTTCTTGCATCTGCCTCTTCCAGCATTTGGGATGCAGCTTGGGAAGTTACTGGTTATCAAGCCAGTCTGAGCCATGAGAATAGGAATAACTGACCCAACATTCTGACGTATTCAAGAGACAAGGAAAACGGTCCAAAGGGTGGGGCCTCGAGTCGACTTTCTTGTTGACTATAAACCAGCCCCATGACTGGACTACTTGGGTGAATGAGGGGTGTCAGGGTTCTCAGGAGGATTTGTGTGCTGGAATGTCTAGCTCACATTCCAATTAAAATATTCATTATAGTGATCTTAAACTACATAGACTTTTAGTGCCACCCACTGAAAATATTACAAGTACTAGTTTCCAAGCTTGCTGCAGAAATCCAAAATGATCCTTCCCTCACTGAGAGATATTTCTAGGTAGAAGACAACCTATATGTGTGTGTGTGTGTGCATGTGTGTGTATATGTGTGTGTACATATATATATGTATATATACACACACACACATTTTTTAAGCAAATTATTTTCAGTTATTTAATGTGATTGCCCTGTTCCTCTCTGGATCACTGCTGGAGACCCAGACATCCAAGTGCCATAGGCAGCTGTGTCAAATATAATAAATAACATTTCAGTTATGTTCTGGGGGTGGGGGGCACACACGCAGCTGGAAGTTGGCCCACAGCCACCCTTGCTACCACCAGAGCTGCCTTCCTGAGGTGTTGTTCTGGGAGGAAAGAGCCCTGTGCAGTCCAACTGGCAAGCCTTTTGCATAAATACATCTCCCTTTACAAGGCTGATGAGGTTTTGTGGCCCACAGGCCATAGCCCTAACCCAAATCCATGACCACCACACACTTCCATTCATGTGGGAGGTACCACTTCTTGCTCTCGCTTCTCCAAATGGCTCCCGGGGCTCATTGCAGCCTTTTACAGAGAGATCGAGGGCGGCAGCCTGCCAGGTCTGCCGGACTAGGCACCCTCAAATAGAATTAGACTTTGTGAAGAGAGAATATTCAATTTCATTTCATTGCATTTAGTTCAATGCAAATTTATCGAGTGCCAGTTATATGTCAGGTTCTGTGGACCTACCTGTAGTCCAGGCTCATTTCAACCTTATCTCATCCCCTTTTCAAGTCTTGTTTCTCTATTTATGAAAGCATTATGGATGGTAATACAACTTGTTCAGGACTTCTTGTTCTGAGCTTTGATGAGGAGGTGTGTGTAGTGCACCCAGGCTGTGGCCTGGTACCTCGTGGGCCCACAGTGGCCAGCAGTGTCTCCTGTCCTCCTCCCATTTTTCAGAATGCTCAGAAACATGAATCCGCCCATCAGTCCCTCCCAGAGTTGGTCCAGGCAAGGGCAGGAGCTCTGCAGATGGTGTCTCTGCAGAGGATTTCCCTCTCAGGACCGCTTTTCTACATTGAAGCAGCAGCAACTTCATGGGGTAGGAGAATTAAATAACATCTGTACAATGCTTAATACATATTTAGTGACTCATCTGTTCCATGGAATGTTAGTGCTGTTATCTAATGTATCTAACTGTATCTATGCAGCTACATACACATTTGTTATTCCTATCTTTTTCTCAGCTTGAAACGTCTTGGATTCTGGAGGTCTAGTTGCCTCTCTGTTCCTCTTTTGGGATTTCCTGCTCCTTACTGAGTTGGGGTATTCCTCCATTCATTCCACTGACATTTACTGAGCACCCATTAACTGCCCAGAGTCACAAAACAGGTTAGGTCGCTAAAACGGGTCGCACAGGTGGGATCCTGACATCCAGCAACTTGTTTTTTGAGGAAGCCAGAGAAGTAAACACATAATTTCAATACCATTAATAAATACAGGGCAAAGGTCATCATGGGTGATGTGGGAGCACAGGTTAGGAATAGGCACCCTTTCCTGCCCGTTGCCCTCTGCTGTGTTTTCCTCTGGTCCGCAACATCGCCGCTAGTGTCCTGTCTTCCCATGCTCTTCCTCAGGAGCCTGGGACATGGTCCCAAATGTTATGACAATCTAAACAACTTTCAGGATTTGCAAGGAAGCAAATACGAGCTTCTGTTGTGAGGAACACCTTCCCTGTTTTAAAAGATTGTGTTTCTTCTAGAGAAGTTTTAGGTTCACAGCAAAGCTGAGTGGAAGGGACGGAGATTTCCCACTTACCCCGCACATGCATTGCCTTCCTCATGGTCAACATTCCCCAGTAAAGTGGTACATTGTTACGACTGATAACCTGCACCGGCACATCATTATCACCCGAAGTTCATTGTCTAGGTTACAGTTCACTCTTGGTGTTGTACATTCTGTGGGTTTGGGCATATGTGTAATGACTTGTCTCTGCTATTACGGTATCATATAGGGTATTCTTGCTGCCCTAAAATTCTTTGGTGCTCTGCCCATTCATCCCCAACTCTGTAGCCCCTGGCACACATTGGGTTTTTTTGCTCTCGCCATACTTTTGCCTTTTCCAGAATATCATATGGTTGGAACCATCTAGTATGTAGTCTTTTCAGATTGGCTTCTTTTACCTAGTGGTATGCATGTAAATTTCCTTCATGACTTCTCATGGCACGTTCACTTTGTAAACTCTCATGCAAATAATGTTAGATCCCAGGAAGGTGGTCTCTGCCCACTTTGAGGCTTCAGAGATTCTTGAGGTCATGAGAGCACCCAGATCAGACCAGCCGGCCAGTGCATCAGGGGCGGTAGATAGGGGGAAATTGGCCCCATCTCCTTGATTTTACAGCTAAGGGGTTTCCTGTCCCCACTCTACCTGGTGCTGAAAGTGACCTCCAGGAGAGGATACAGGAAACTAGTGCCTTCTGGTGGAGATGACTGAGTAACTGGAATGGACTTCCTCGGAAGGGTCCTCCTCCCGGGGCCGGTGTTAGTCATCATGAAACTGAGTAACAATGACGCCAGTAGTAAAGGCGGGGCAGCCGCACCATCAGTTCCCTTGTGATCTGGGCCGTGTGATCCATACAGCCCTTTAACACCTGGTTCCTCACACAGTCCCACAGCAGTGCCCGTGTAGGTGGCAGGAACGACGCGGGAGATTTTATTTTTCAGACACGAAGGCCACGCTGTTGTGTGGTTATGGGGTGTGGTGGGGGTCACACCGCGGGTATGCACAGCAGAGCCAGGATTCCAGTTCAGGTCTCTGGCACCAGGTCCACTGAGATTTCCAGCCCGTAACCGGTCCACGCTAGATCTTGTTCAGCCGTGGGGCTCAGGGGCAGCGGTGACCACCTTGGACTGGGGATCAGGGTCAGCTTCAAAGGAGAGGTGTCTCTTGACCTAGGTTCTGAGGATGGTCAGTAGTGGGCAGAGTGTAGGGGAGTGATTGTTACCTAGCGGGACATTTAGCAGGCTTATTACTGATTCTTTCTGTGACATTGCACAATAGGATGTCAGCACGTCGGGGTGTTCAGATGGTTGCGAAGGGGCTCAGGAGAGAGCTGTGGTCATGAGGATTTTGCCCGGGCCTCTTCAGTGCCCTTCCCTAGCCTCTTTGTCCACCTCGGCCCACTCAGTCTCTGTCTCTGGGGGCTTCGAGCTGCAGAGATGGCACATTTTCCACGTCAGAGGAAGTGCGCATGGGCGCAAGAGGGAACTGTTCCTCCAGGGCTTGCAGCCTCACTGGCCTCCATTTCTGGCTGGTGCCTCAGGGGCAGGTCATCGACTAGTTCCTGGGCCTCCAACCCTTGTCAGGAGGAGCACCAGCCCTGCGGCAGCTTGCCCAGGCCTCCTTTCATCTGGCTGTTTTCAGATGTGAAGGACACAGAACAGAAATTGTCTGAAGGCGTGCTTAGTAGGGGGTGAGGGGGAGCCAGAGGGGAGGGACTGAAATTCAAAGCCAAGGCCTCCATACACCCTGCTCTGCGGCAGCTCATCAGTTTTCCCGCTTCTCCCCGCGTGGGAGCCCATGTGCTCCTGCTCTGGTCTGGCTGCAGCCTGGGCAGCATCTGTTAGCAATGAATAAAGACGGGGTGGCAGAGGCGGGGCTGGGGGTGGGGGCAGGAGGAAGGTCTATTTAAACAAAATGTGTTTGCTCACACACATAAAACCACAGGCCTCCTGGAGGCCAGCACCCCATCGGGCCCCCTCGTTTTTGAATCCGTAATCAGGAGCATGTGATTGAAAGACTGAAGCCTTCACGTCTACTCTGTGGGCCTTGGCATCCTCATGTCTTACATATGATGGGCTTGGGCAAGGCAAGTCCGCAGGGCCTTTCCCATGCTGGTGCCGTGTGTCCAGAGCGGGGAGATTGGCTGGCCCGGAGCTGAGGACTCTCTAGATCTCAACAAGGCACAGAATTCTGTAGGGCTCACAGTGTCTCTGGTCCATGGAGGAAGGAGCCTGGGTCTTCTGTGGGCTTCTAAAAAGGTGAAGCAGACGCTTTGGAAAAGGGCTCCATACAGTGCCCAAGGGAACATCTGATTCTCCACCTTAGCACTAGAGGCCCCCAGGATCTGATGTCTGCCCTCCCATTATTCCATCAATCTGTACTATGTTTTCTTCAAAGTCATGACCTTCAAGAAAACAATAGGGGTGAAACAGTGCCAGGGAGGCAAAAGCCAGAAGTCAGAGCCACTAGAATTTTTCTGGAAGACTTGACAGGTGAAGGTAGTCGTGTACATAGAAGGAAAAAGTTTCAGTTTTTTTTTCCTGAGGAAGGAATCCTCCTGGGTAATTATTGGGAGAAGGCAAGGAGTCAAAGGCCCTTCTTGAATCTTTTAAGAGTGCAAAATGGGAGAATAGAACAGAGCCTCATCCCCCTCCCTTCCATCTTCTGTGGGCCCAGGGAAGTCAGGTTCCCGTGTGGGCTGGTGCAGTGCCTACACCTGCCTCACCCATGGCAGGGCTTGTGGCTGGTCCCGAAACTCCATGGCTCCCACCAATGAGGAGAGCCAAGAAGCCACCTCACCTTGGGCTCCCCTGCTGGGATACGCGGCTGACTACTTCTTGAGAGATGCTAGGCAGTGTTTCTATTTTTAAGACCCTCCATTACCTTAGAGTGGTGGGGAGGTGGGACAGGAGAAAAGAAGAGGAACAGTATTAGGTAAGATTTAGTGGCCCGGAAGTCTGTCATACCTGCTTCAGAATAAGTGGATAAGTTCACCAGGAGGTAGACGACATGCAGCCAGGGGTGGAACAGGGTATGAGTTAGGTGTCCTTGATGTAAAAGAGGCCCCAGGAGGGCAGTGAAGGGGTGCGTCTCCATCTCACTTCTTTTTCCCTGGGGCCAGCCTTGACTGGACAGCCCGAGGGTCATCTTTGGTGAGCAAACTAGGTGTCTTGTAGCCTTGTTGTAAACTCTGTAAGCTTGGCCGTCCCTGACCCACCGTATGACCCTGGAAATTAGCCTGGTAGTTCCCAAGTTCCCTGCATATCTCTAGATTGGGAATTCCATGGCCCAAACCCCTCAGCAGCCTTGAGGATTAATGAAAGCCTTGTTCACAAATGCCTCAGACTCCATCAAGGTTTAGATCGATAATTAACAAGAAAGAGAAGGCATAAACATTTCAAATATATATCAACTCCCAGATCTGTAACAGCCAATAAGTCTAAAAACTGAGTGGCCACAATTTCCCTCTGTGACAGGCAGCCCATGCAGTTTCAAAAGTAATTCTTCAATAAGCATAAATTACCACTTGGGTAAACCTTCCATGGGTGCCATGGCTATGGATTTATTAAGTGAAAATGAAACTTTTAAATAAATATCTGAGACAAAAAATGCATTTCCCATCTAATCGGGCCACAGAGGCAGGAGTTTTTCAAGTGCCGTGTAGCCTGGACTGAGAGTATCAGGCTGAGCAAGTTTCCTTGGAAGTCATTTTGCTGTGTCAGTCACTGCCATGAAGTCTCCCTCCCCAGCTCTCCAAACGCCAGGATCTTCCCCAGAACAGCCAAGGGCAGTTAGAGCACCAGAGTCACCAGGATTTTCCCCAGCCACTCAGGGACTCTGACAGATTCTGGGGCATCTTGTTTCCCTAAGAAGATTTTGATTTGGAATTCCCTCACAGAGTCTGAATCAGCAGCCTTCATTTGTTCACCTTCCCAACCAAAGGTTTCTGCCACATCGTCTTTCCTGTAAGGGCAGGATAGGTCAGTGCTTCAGCTTTTAACTGGTTTATTGGTCCTAAATAATCCTTGCAAGAGACCAGTGGAACGCAAAATGTAAAATGAAGGGTATACACAACAACAGTCTTACCAGCCCCACCAATGCTGGATGGCATTCCCTGTAGTGTAGACAGCACTGCTCAGTCAGCACTGCTGGTCTCTCCAGCAGTCATCGCTGCCCTTCTCTGTCGGGAGCTTCGCAGCTCCAGACTTGGGCGCTTGGTTACATTAAATCAATGGAAGGCATTCCTATTCCTCTTGCTAAAGAAGGATGTGAAAACCCAGGCCTAAGCTAATCACCGTGTGGCATTCCCTGTTGGCAAGAATTTGTTCATAAGTGGGCAGGAAACGTACTTTCAAGCAATGAGATATAAGAGGGTATTTTTAGGGGCCTTTGGTAAGTTTTCTTTGACCATAAGAAAAATCTCAGCAAGACATGGTGTCTCGCTCCTGGTGGTGAGAGTGAGGAAGTATGGCTCTTGGTACGCATCCTATCATGGTGTAGGGAACTGGCCTTAGGATAAAAGTGAGTCTATGGAAGAGAGAATAGTGATTGAAAAAAAGGTCCTTGATGACCTTATAGAGGGGATAAGTTAGTTTCTTTTTCCCTTCGGAAGTTCAAGTTCTAATGTGAGTCTTTCAAGTACTACAGGAGTTCGGTATCTCATAGGTTGTTGACTCTTCCAGTCTGTTCCTGGAGGGAGATGTCATGGTTGGAAACAATAATTATATTATGTTGCTGTATACGATTGCTGGAGGTAATGTGCTTGTATTTTTCATTAATATTCCTGAGGAATATCGATTTATAATTGTATTTTTTGCCATGTCTTTAAGTTTTGGTAACAGGATAAAGCTAGCATTTTAAAGTATTATGAGATATGTTTGGTGTCCTGTAGCTTTTAAAGGTTTTGTAAAATTAGTGTTATTTCTTCCCAAAATGTTTGATGGAATTCATGAATAGAATCATCGGGGTCTTGTCCTTTATTAGTGGAAGAATTTTGATAAAACCAATTTCTTTATAACATTTGTATTCAGATTTTATTTCATATTGTGCTATTGTGGTAAGTTTTATTTTAAAGAAATGCATCTATTTCACCAAAATGTTTAATTTGCTTGAAGTTTTTCATAATATTATTTTATTGTACATTTAATAGTTGTAGGGCCAATAGATATAACATCTTCCATTCACAAATATTGTTTGTACTACCCTTCATTATTTTCTACTTGATTGGTCTAAGTATTTCTTAATTTTGTTGATACTTTTTTCTTCAAAGAACCAAATCCCCATAACTTCTGGCTGTGAGAACTGTCAAGTTTTCAGAAGACAGACTCCTCTTAAAGGGCCCACAGGGACTTAGAACTTACGCAGACCCACTCCTTCTGGGATTTGGCAACAGGGCAACAGCTGCAAGGGCATCAGTCACATACGGGGAGGAAGTGAAGTGACTGAAAACAAGGCGAGTGCCAGGCAAACCTCCAGGAGCCAGGCAGCAGCACTGTCCCCTCTCTGAGCCCTCCCCCAACACAGAGTCACAAAGTGGGTTGCCCCACCCTGGTGATTACCTGAAGCTGTGCCCCACACAATTTACGGTGCCTTTTCTACTTTAGGCCATGCTACTAAAACAAGGAGTCAAAGCAGCTCTACGTGATACACAGAAACAAACACAAAGAGTCTGCCAAATTAAGGGGACAAAGAAACATGGCCCAAATGACATAACAGAACAAAACTTCAGAAAAAGAGCTAAATGAAATGGAAGTAGCCAACCTATCAGATGCAGAGTTCAAAACACTGGTTATCAGGATGCTCAAAGAAATCCTTGAATATGTGGCAATAGCATAAAAAAGATCCAGGAAGAAATGAAGTTTACATTAAGTGAAATAAAGAAAAATCTACAGGGAACCAGCAGTGGAGGGGATGAAGCCAAGATTCAAACTGACAATTTGGAACATAAGAGAGAAATAAGCATTCAATCAGAACCGCAAGAAGAAAAAAGAATTCTAAAAAAAAAAATAAACAAAAACAAAAATACTGAGAACAGTATAAGGAATCTCTGGGACATCTCCAAACATACCAATATCTGGAACATAGGGGTGCCAGAAGAAGAGGAAGAGCAAGACATTGAAAATTTATTTGAAAAAATAATGATGGAAAACTTCCCTAATTGGTGAAGGAAATAGATATACAAGTTCTGGAAGCACAGAGAATTCCAAACAAGTTGGACCCAAAAAGAACCACATCAAGAAACATAATGAAAATGTCAGAAGTTAAAAATAGATAATCTTAAAAGCAGCAAGAGTAAAGCAGAGGGTTACTTACAAAGGAGTTCCCATAAGACTATCAGCTGCTTTCTCAAAAGAAATTTTGAAGGCTAGAAGGGACTGACACGAAGTATAAGTAATGAAAAGCAGGGACCTACAACCTAGATTACTCCATCCAGCAATGTTATCATTTAGAATGGAAGGGCAGATAAAGTGCTTCCCAGACAAGGTAAAGCTAAAGGAGTTCATCATCACCAAGTCATTATTCTATGAAATGTTAAAGGTACTTATTTAAGAAGATGATCAACGTGATGAACATTAAAGTGGCAATAAACAAGTATCAATGATTAAATCTAAAAAACAAACTAAGTAAACAAGCAGAACTGGGACAGAATCATACATATAGTGATCATTTGGAGGGTTTTCAGGTGGGAGAAGGGGGAGAAGAGGGGAAAAGGTGCAGGGCTTAAGAAGCACAATTGAACCATATAAAACACAGAGAGGGATGTTAAGAATAGTGCAGTAAGTGGAGAAGCCAAAGCATTTATATGCACAACCCATGGACATGAACTAAGGGGCATGCATTGCTGGAGAGGGTTGGGGATACTGGGCATGGGGGGGTGGACGAAAGGAGAAAAATTGGGACAACTGTAATAGCATAGTCAACGAGGTATATTTAAACAACAACAAAATAAATAAATTTTAAGTTTTAGCCTCAGATTGATTCAGAGTTTATTTTCCTCATGTTTTCATTTGTGCATATCCTTCTTATTCTGCAAAGTTTATGGAATAAACTTTCCTGAACTTGCCGACCAGCCCCACATATTCTAATGACATTTTAGCACTTCTTCCCTGTGGTAGTTTGTGGACATGACAAATCTGGTCACTGAGTCAAGGTGACTTGATTGCACTTGGTCTTTGTCCTCACGGGCATCTCTGTGACCAGTGAGCATCAGCCCCAGGTAGAATAAACAGTGTCTTCTTTTGTGTCACCAAGGGGAATTTTGCATGCAGTACTTTACTTCAGGTACTGACCTGGCTTTAGTCTCCCAGTTTGTATGGAGCACTTCAGTCTGTTTTGCTCCCTGGGAACTGGGCCCCTGGCCACCAATGCTTTAGTTTGGATTATGCCCTTAAAGCTTGTGGCTTCAGCTCTGCTCATTGCTTTGCATCTAAGTTCTATTTCAGTCCATGGTGATGTTTGTTATATTTTTGAGCCTAACTCTATCTCTTAGGATTTCTCTTTTTATATATCATTGCTGTGTGTTTAAAGCTGACAAAGTGTACAAGACATAAACTTAATATATCATCTTTGTCAGAACTGTCCTACTTGTTTTATAAATGGAGGAGTGAGGCTCCGAAAGGGGAAATGTCCTGTTTAGGGCCTTCCAGTAAGCTCGTACCAGAGCCTGAGCAGGCACTCAGGTCTCCTGACTCCGAGCCCTGGCCCTTCTCGCTGTCCCCAGGTGCTCAGAAACCGACTCAGCCCTGAGCTGCTTCCTGCCTTCTTGCAGGAATGAAGTAGCAGAGAGACAGCTGCTGGGGAAAAGCACCCAATGTTTCCTGATAAGGTAGAGAAGATGTTTAACAGATTTCATCACCACCGAATTCACGTCTGATTCAAAACCCTTTCTTTCAGCAAGCTGTCACGGTCTGAGTGAGCGCGGGGGGGGGGGGGGGGGGGGGGGGGGGGGGGGGGGGGGGGGGGGGGGGGGGGGGGGGGGGGGGGGGGGGGGGGGGGGGGGGGGGGGGGGNCCCCCCCGAGTGTGTGGTGCCACATGCGGCCATGGCCTTGGCATTCACTGCAGCAATCGAAGCTCCAGAAACAGTATTTCCCTTTGGAGGTTTCCTTATAAAGGAGAGATAGAGGGTGAAATCGATTTTTAATTTGAAATAGGCGAACATTTCATTGTATGTTGTACAAATAAGTGGAATACAATTGTCAGTTGAAAAATGTCACTCAGCTTAAGAAAAAAACCCTTCATGTGGTATGTGTGTGTGTGGGAAAATAATTTTTAAAGCCTGGTTGCTGGATGCTGCTGCCTGATCAGACGTCCATTTCTCATCACATGCATAGCTATGGAATGAAGGGCTGTCAGACTAAAACCCTTTTATTACATAAAAGTTTATAAATCAAGATTTTTTAAATAGACTTTCCTCCTTTTGATTAGTTGAAATGAAGCTAGCTAAAAATACTTTGGGTGTCTGTCGCCATAGCAAACACACTACAGACTGAAAGTGACATTAGATTTTCTTCCTGGTCCAGATGGACCGCCTTCATGCACTAAGACGGCTTTTATTTCTGAAGCTATGTGGCTTGTTCCATGTCCATGTGACCACTTTTTCCCTGATCTCTGTAATTCAAAGTTCCAAATGAAAACCAACACACTCAGAAGGCTTTTTACTTGCAGATTGTGCGTTGGAAGATGGTTTATTGAGCTGTGTGCATTGCAGCCTTTAGCATCTCTCAGCACCCAGCAGTGGTCTAAGCAGGCATTCGGTCAAGTGAATGCCGGAAGGACGGGGGCTGCAGGTGAAGGGCGGTCACAGCCTCAGAGATGGTCATTACGGAACTGAAGCTGCAGGAAGGGAGTGCTTCTCTTGCTCTGTTCTAAGATTAGTGTGCGTAGCCGTTGACCGATGTGACTTGGCCAAGGCGAGGGTGTTTAAAGGATCAAGTTAGTGTTTATCTAATCTTTTGAAGATAAAGGTGAAGATAATGAGCAAATTCCTATTATTGCAGACAGTCTGATAATTACTGTAATAATTATCCTCATTCAACCATAGACTAACAATAGATATAGTCAAGGACATGGAGTTTCATTGTTCAGCTGCTGTAGGGTTCATGGTGGGTGATAATGCAGATCAAATAACCTTGAACAGGAAAGCCACTCTGCTCACTCACCAGGTCTCAGAGTGAGCTGCTTCTCTTACACTTGCACACAAGTAACTTAGCAGCAATTACTCTAGAGGTGGCTGGAGGGAATCCAGGGAGGGGAGAAGGCAGTCCAGTTCCCAGTACTTCTGGCTCTCCAATGTCAAACAGCAAGTGAGTATCTCCAATGAACCAGTGAACACCTTTGTGTTGAACCGACAGGTCATTTTGACATCATTAGATACAGCCCAACAAAGAATGCAAACAAATTGGTAGCCACATTTCACATTTCCTGATTGTAGCCATGAGGCAATCAAACCCACCTGCAAGAAATCCCGAAACCAGGCTTCAATCCTGGCCTCGTTCAAGGTTGCTACAAACCCTCCCCTTCTTTATGAATTCTTTTCCAGCTAAAGTAACCATGGGATATGTCCTGGCCTGGTCCAGGTCACAGAGTGAGACTTATTTCTTACCTTTACCCTCATAAACAGATGCTCAGCTACAGCTGGGCTGCTCTACCATTGTCAGGTAGAAGAGAATGATGGTTGGTTGTGGGGGAGGTCCCAGGCACAGGGCATGCTGGACTTGGAGACTAGGCTGCTGGTGGGAAGAGCTGATCAAATAATCAGGAGGCCCGATGCTTTGTATTCATCATAGTTTCCACATCCTGGAGCTTGAAAGAATTGACATTTAAAGGTTAAAGAGAATTTTGTGACAGTAAAAGAGATTTACCTGAAGGCTCACACGCCTCTCATAACAGAGAATAAAATTTGAAAACATGATGCATGGAAATGAATCCAAAAAAGTTTTGAATCAATTCAGACTCAATATGTCCGTTATTAGGAAGTAAGCTGTTCTGTTCGGGGATCTGCTCTTAATCCAGTTCTCCTCCAGTGGACTTCTTTGTGTCCCAGTTAGAGAAAGAACACAGGACTGGAAGGGTGCTGGTCCTAGGGGTAGGGCTGTCTCCTCTGATGTGGTAGGAAAATTCAGGGTTGGCGTGCATCAGCCCAGTCTGAGACACAGGGCACTCTTAACCTTGCCCTTCCTCCCTCCTTCCCTTTTTCCTCCCTCCCTTCTTTCTGTCTTTTCTTCTCTCTGTTGTTTCAAATAATTATCTTTTAGGTTTGTCAATAATGTCTGTAATTTTCTTTTATAAATTTTTCTCTTAGCTCTATCATTGACTTCCCATTAATATCTCAGGATTTATCACTATCTTTTAAGCTTAAAATATTTTAATCAATTTCAATCTTTATTTTTTCTTATATGTATATAAATGTAAAACTTTAAGTTTTCCTCTGTGAACTTTTTAGCTGCCAGCTGTCCAGTAGAAACGGTCACACAACCATGGCCCCAGCCATAACTGTAATGGATAGTATCTGTAGATAAAATTGCTTTTGTTGTAACTCAGCTCTAAATACTTAAATTTGTGTTTTGATATTTTTCAGCAATATTGTGTTTTTAGTTTAGCATGGTGTTTTCTTTTTTCCCCCTTCCTGCTTTTATGAACTAGGTTATTTCCTTTTTTTTCTGTTTTTTCTCTAGTTGGTGTAAAATTATGCACTTTACTGCTATTCTTTTAGTGGTGACTCTTAAATTGCTCACAATTCATATTTCAGTTAACATTGTCAAAGTTTAATCAACATTCTTCTCTTCATTGGTATCTTTCTTTTATTGGTATTTTGTAATATAATCTACTTTGATTTTAAATTCTCTCAACTAGATTGTTATTATTACTGGTATTTTTTTATATTATTTTTAAATATTTTTTTTTTATTTATCTTTAGAGGGGAAGGAGAGAGGGAGAGAAACATCAATGTATGGTTGTCTTTTTTGTGCGTCCCCTGCTGGTAGTTAGCCTGCAAGGAACTGGCCTGCAACCCAGGCATGTGCCCTGACTGGGAATCGAACCGCGATCATCTGGTTCGCAGGCCCGTGCTCAATCCACTGAGCTACGCCAGCCAGGGCTATTATTACTGGTATTTTTAACAGTTAATGTTGATGTAAATATATCACAATTTTTGTCCTTTGTCCTTCAGTGATTTTCTATCAGCTATTTAAACATATATCAAAGGAGGTTACCAGTAATTAAGGAAATTACATACCTTAATTTCTGAAGGCATGTATAGCAATTCACACTTGTATGTTCTATTCCTTTAAAACCACTTTTATCACACAGAATGCGGTGTGTGGCAAGCTCGCTTTCAGGTTATGGTATGTCTTACATCTGCTCAGTCAGTGTCAGACCTCAAAAATCCTGAGTAACTAGGAAAAAGTCTGTCCGAATTATATTTCATTTAGGGAAGAAATGTCATTCTGTTACCATTCAGGTCCCCATTTTTGTCTTTTTTTTTTTTTTTTTTTTGCTCCTGGTATGGCATGAAATGCATGCTAGTAGAAGACTCAGGATTGGGCAGAATTAAGGAGGATGGCAGTGGTATACATTTTGAGTAGACATGATGCTTCCAAACTGTTTGCAGTTGTCTCGCCCTGTGAAGTCTGGTCACAGATGTTGGGGTCCTTCACTTTTCAGGATTAGATGCACTGTGTGGTATAAGTGGGTGATGAACTGTAGGATTTTAGTATTCTTCTAAACTTTAATATAACATCCCACCCATCAATTTTTTTTATATTAGGAATCTGTATTTTTATTTTTAGGATTTTTTTTGTTGTTGTTGTTATTTTGTACTCCAGATATGTTGTACCTCTGATTTGAGGAGAGGAAACACATTTTGAAATTTGATTTTTATAACAATGGGTTCTACTGACACTTTAAAATAATTTGGAAGTTGTTGTGGCCTTATAATTCAATACATTTCCAAATCTAAATATATATATGCCAATGTATAGGACTTTGCATTTAATGCTAGCTCTATACACAGAAGGTAACACAGAGGGCACTTTGTTTCTTAGAGAAAGTTCTAGAATTAATAGTTATGATCTAACATATACAGTCACATGGCAGTGTTTCTATTGGACCTCAGGCAAAATACCTGGTTTAAACTTTCAACTTTTCGTACAAGTTGCTAGTTCTATATAATTTGTAAAGTCATTTAATAAATATTCTGTTTATTCTTTAAAAATGAACCATTGATAATGCACTGAAAACAGATTGCATGGTAAATATTGGGTTCTTTTAACAACCCTGACTCACCTGTGTCCTTCCTTTTCTCATCCCTTTCTCTGATATTAGAATAGCATATGTCCTCCTTTAGACCAGGAACTCCCTAGAATAAGGGTTGCTTTTATTAATTTCTGTGTTTCTTATAGAACCTTACACAGGTTTTCATAGGCAGCGGGAATGCCATTAATGCTGTTTAGAGGGGATGAATGAATGAGTGAATACTCTTGTCCTTTGTAGCCTTGGTACTTTGACTCAGGTACTTTGGGCAGGTTGGAAGGTGTGCTTATAGGATCGTTACTGCAAATGATTCTCAGCATCCCTGGTGGCTTGGAGTAGATCTCTGAAGAACCTGCTTTCCCATTCTGTCTGCTGATGGCAAATTTGCATGTTGAATGAATTTATAAACAGGTTATATGGAAAGAACTCACACTAGTTCTGTGCTCCCCTGACCCCCTATTACACTGAATGAATCTGTGGATGAAAAAAATTGAGTGAATTTTTATAATTTCTCAGATTCTGAATATTTAGTCACTGCTTTATTTTATATCAGCCACACTCTTTTTCTTGGCCATGTGTCTACATTTCTGTGTGCTTACTGTCTGGACGTACTTCGTAATATTTAAACAAAGGCTGAGATAGGCACATGTGCAGACACAGTATTAACAGGAGAAAAGTAGGAACCATTTACAGCTGGCACTTGTCCAGGAGACAGCCATAGTCATGCCAGTGACAAGCGGAAATGCAGTCTTCTCTGCTTTAGACTCCGAGTTCGTAATGAAAAGGTAATTGAGGAGTGGGGCATTGCCAAGGCCAAGAACCAGATAAGGTGGCAGGACCATTCCCAGACCTGCCTCTACCATGCACCTCATAAACTGATAATTCAGGGTAGAATTTCCCAACCAGCAACTGGAAAAGAAGTGGGTTTTACAGCAAATTGAGGCAGGCTGACAGCTCCCAATAAACAGAACATAGGTCTTCTGTGTAATCTGGGTAGGAAGCTGCTGTCTGCTGTCTAACAGATCCTCTCCTAGTACATCAGATGTTGACCCAGACTGCATAGAAAAGAATAATGATAAAATGAATGGAGAGGTCCCACTTACTGAACACCAGGTGCCGGCAGCTATGCTGTGTTTTATAAATATGATTTTATTCAATCTTCTGAATCTGTCATAATTACTTTATTTCATAGCTAATAATGCTAAAGTTTGCATTGGTAAAGTAATTTTGCTAACAGCTCACAGCTAGTGAGGGGCCGGGCCAAGGCTATGACTCAGGCTTGGCTGCACCTGATGGCAATGCCCACTCCTCAGAGCCCTTCCATCCGTCCACAGCCAACTCACACACAGACCCTGGCCCCTAGGACCCCATGTTACCCCTTACAGGGGGTTAACATTACTCATCCAACGGTGTCACACACTCCTCTTCTTGCTTAGATGTCTGTCACCCCACTGGGCTATGAACTCCTTGAAAGTGGGGAGTCTATTCCTTTCTGTATGCCCCATGCCTCATGAGGTATCTGGTGCAGAGTGAGAGCGCAGGAAATGTGTGATGAATGAACGAATAAGTAAATGAAACAGACATTTGGTGACAGGCTGCTTTGTTAAAGACCCTTTACTGTTACTCTACTGATAATCTTTGTCCCTGTAAGGAAAGTCATGTCACACGTAGTATTTAAATTTATTTTCAGATGTAGATGTCAAATCAGCTTTCTCAGTAAACCAGTCAAAAATTAAGAAAATTGGCAAAAGGAAATAAAAGGTTCTCTTTCAGAAATATGTGATGCAGAAGAAGGCTACAAGTTCAAGGTTAAGGATTTTGAAGAATAGCTAGTCATTGTCTTAGGGTCAAACTGAAAAAGGTTTGCTTCTCTTGTGTTTTAGAACTTAGATTGATCTCTTTCGATGTAAACTAACAGCCTTCTCTCAATGTGTAAGGTGATGGCCCACCAGCTAGATTAGGGCTGTTTCCAAACCTACACCTGGGAGAGGTGTAGACAACAGATATGGTCTCTGAGTGCTCACTTAGAACTACAGGCATCACGTTGCAGCACATGTTGGAGAGAAGCCACACCTCTCTGCAGTCAACAGATGCGATCTGAGTTTTCAAACACTGAGCTCAGAAGAAGGAGCAGACAGCTCCAGGCTGACTCTGTGGAGCTCCGGCATGGACCACACGTGAGCAAATTCCCACACACCTAGATCCCCAGCCACACTGGTCAAGATTCTCACCAGCTCCTCAGAGATGGGCTGCTAGGGACTGAGGCCAGTATGTACAACGTGGTTTTTACCCTCTGTCATTTATAAGGATCCAGGGTAAACTCTCTCAAGTTCTCATGTGAGAGTATGGGCCCAATTATTCTCAACTGAGCCTTGAATTAAAGAGCTAAAAGCTTTTCCAGATATGGACTGGATCAAGTCCATCTGTTTATTGGAGGAGCCAAACCAAGTAGGGAGTTTTTTTTTTTTTTTTTTCGGTTTTCCTTCAGGATGCTGCCTGAATGTCTTACACATTGATCAAAGACTTGGGAATATTTGGAAGGTTTTTTCTTTTTTTCCGGATTGCTGAGAGGCCTGGTACTTTAGGAATGCAGGGGGCTTGCGCAGAAACGGCAGGAGACAGGGTGGCAGATAGAGGCATATGAAGGTCCAACCCTCCTCAATGAAGTCAGTCATTTTTGTGGGCCTCTTTCTGGGCTCTCCTGAGGGTGCCTTTCTGTGACTGGTCCCAGGTACTAGGAAGCCTCTGTTCATGATCTCTGAGCGATTTCTGTACTTAGAAACTGTGCACAATATTGAATGACAGAAAATACTGATTTTCATAATTTATAAGGGGCATGGGGTGAGCTAGGAGCCTGGGAAGGCTGTTATATATACCTGTTTTGTTTGCTTGCTGATCTCTAAAATTCTCCATTGAAGCTTGTATTTTGATCTCTTTTTATAAAGAAAATTTCTTAAAGTCATCTACTATTACAGGGCAGCCTCCTTTTCTGCTCTGGAATGCTATAAAAGTGCAGGTTTTATGATAGTATTAGTCACTGACAGTCACAGATTGATTTTAGGGAAGGTGAGACTTTATTATATGGAATCACTAAGAAAGTGTATGATTTGAGTATGGCTAGGGATGGAAGTAAGGGTTCCATCCCCCTTCAAAGTGTGTGGCTAGTTCTTTTTTTCTGGCGAGTACATAGTAATTATTCATCTCCATCCTTTCCCCCTTCTTTGTTCCTCTCCACACACACATGTGCACACACACTGCTGTGCACACTCAGGCCCAAGGCTGGTGCAGACTTCATTTCCCTGTGTTTAGCCCAGAGGTTTCCCACAGCTGGAGTGGGGAGCACCTGTGTGGCTCTGCTTTGTGTCTGCTGCACTCACTCACAGGCAGGCCTGGTTCCCATCTGCATAGGTAAGGCCCAGGCCTGGTCTATAACCATCAGCCCAGCTCCTACAGGCACAGAGTAAACCTAGACATAAAGCAGGGATCCTGCCATACCTGAGAGGGCCTGAGCCATGTCCCTAGGGCTTTCACACAAAGAACCCTTATGTATGCCTCCCTGTCTCTTTCTTGGTATTCATATCTTCTCTTTGATTTCAGTAGTCAAGCCATTCTAGGAGCTGGAGAGTTGAGCTTAGGACAACTTAGAGTCGAGTGACTCTCTCACGGACTTCATTCATTCATTCATTCACTCATTCATTCATTCATTCAAGAAACTCTTGTGTGCCAGGCTCTATGGAGACAAGCCTGCATAAAATTTCACTGCTGCATTGAGGGACTGAGCCTTGTAGGGAGAGCAACTCATACAGTCATAATTGCAGCCCCGCGTGACACGGTCTCTTAGACAAGAGCATGGGGAAGGCTTGCGGACACACAGAGAAGGCCACGCACTCCATCTGGCAGAGTTCTGGAGAGCCGCACAGAGGACATTGTGTCTGAGGTGGGCATTGTATCTGAGTCAAGTCACAAGGAAAAATTCACAATTTTGTTAAGATATAGTAGATTGGGGAATAAAAAGCAAGAATAAATGATTCTACAATGGAAATAAATTAAAAATCAATAATGAAAAGATCTCAGGAATATCCCTAAACATTTGAAACTTAAGTAACAGATTTATGGATAACTTTGTGAATCAAAGAAGCAATCAAAAGGGAAAAGGAAGTATTTGAACTGAACCAAAGCATATGTACAACATATTAAAATTTGTGGGAGGCAGTAATTAGAGGAAAATTTATAGCATTAAATGCCAATATCAAAAGAGAAGAAGGGTCTCAAATGAATGACCTCAGTTTCCACCCTAAGAAATCAGAAAAAGAAGAAGAAGTTAAACATAAGTAGGTAGAACAAAGGAAATATTAAAGATCAGAGCAGAAGTCAATAGAATTAATATCAGAAAAACAACAGAGAAAATTAGTAAGACCAAAAACAGACTCTTTGAGAAGATCAGTGGAATCAAAATCAACAAACCTTTCTTTAGTCATATGGGTGAGGGAGAAAAGTGAGGAGACACAAATTACAAATATAAAGAATGTGAAAGGTGGGATCTGTAGATTCTATAAACATTAAAAAGGTAAGAGGTGTCACTTGTTAATGCATTCAACAAGTTTGATGAAATGAACAAATTTTTATAAAGACACTCAAGAAAGATTAGATAACCTTAATAGCTCTATATCTATTTAAAGAGCTGAGCTTACAGTTAAAAATCTTCCCTTAGAGAAGACTCTAGGACAAGTCAGTTTCACCAGTGAATTCTACCAAACACTTAAGAAAGAGGTATTATGAGTTCTGCATATATTGTTTTAGAAAATTGAAAAGGAGGTAATGCCCAGCTCATTTTATGAGGCCAGAATTACCCAAATATCACAGCTCAAGAGAAACATTACAAGAAAACTACCAACCAACATCATTTATGAACAGATGTAAAAATTTTAAATAAAATATAGCAGATTCAATATATCATAATGAAATTAATTTATTGAAGAAATGTGGGGTTGACTTAAAATTAGAAAATCAGTGTCATTCATCATATTAATAAACTAAAAAAAGGAAAGTGTGATGGTCTCAATAAAAATGAAAAAAAAAAACCCATGAAAGAACCCCAACATTCATTCCTGACAAAAACTCAGCAACTAGAAACAGAAGGGCACTTCTTCAGTTTGATAAATGGCATTGATGCAGTAACCCACAGCTGACATGTTGGGGAAAGGCCAAATGCTTTCTCCTTAGAATCAGGAAGAAGATGAGCACAACTGCTTCAGCCATGTCTGTTAAACTCTGTACCAGTACAATGTAGAGACTGTAGCCAGTGCAATAAGGCATGGGTAAGTAAATGAATGAGTGTCATCCAGATCACATAGGAAAAGTCAATTCTCTCATTATTCTCAGAAGACGTAATCATCTATGTAGGCAATTTGTTGTAAGCTACAAAACAAGCTAGAAACTAATTCAGTTTACTGTAAATTTGCAGGACAGAAGATTAATATAAAAATGAATTGCATTTTTACATACAAGGAGAAAGTAATCAGAAAGTTTAATAAAAATAAAAAACTATTTATAAGAGCATAAAATATGAAATGAATAAGAATAATCTGACAAAAGACTTGCAAGACTAATGCACTAAAAACTACATAATTGCTGAAAGAAGTTAAGGAAGACCTAAAGAAATGGAGATGATATATATGTGTTCATGGGTCAGAGACTCAGTATTGTTAAGATATCAATTATCTGAAAATTGAAATATCAGAACATGTTTTTGAAAATACTGACAAGCTGGTTCTAAAGTTTATATGATGATATAAAGGGCTTAAATAGCCAAAAGAGGTTCTAAAAAAGAAAAAAGTGAGAAGGCATCTGTGTAGAACAATTAGAGAGATATTTGTTAATACTAGAAACAACCAATGAGCCTCAGAAACGTAGCCACCTGCCTGCTTCCACAAGTCCCTGCTCAGCTCACAGGTACTCAGTCTTGCCCCAATTCCACCAATGTCATCAATGAAATCTGACATCTGTTGTCTGGCCTTGACTCTTTCATACAGTGACTCGGACCAACGTTCCTGATGTGTACCTCATCTCAGCAGAGCAGGGTTTCTTCCTTCCCATAAGCATGTTCTCCAGCATACGGAGGAGAGAATGTGATGTGATGGTTGTCATGGAGATGGTGTGGCTGTAGAAGCCAAAGTGCTCTGGTGCAAACAAGATATGCCTTTGAAGTTCCCTGTTACATATTACATATTCACGCAGATTTTACACTTTATTCCATACAGGCATGCACACACACACACACATCTTAAATCACCATTTAGTAAGTCTGTTATTCCAGGAGGATATTTCTTGATATTACCATGCATTCTCATACCTGTGGCACCCCACCAAGTACTCCTAAGGGTGAACCTCAGTTTAAGAAAAAATATGCAGCAGAAACCTTCTCAGTCAGCCACCTCAGCTTTTCCAGTTTGGAGGCATCTCTCAGTCCCTGGCTCCTGGGAACTGCTTGGCTTCTGACAGGTCCTATGTGTTTTAATTCCTTGCACCAAGTGCAGTTGTGTTCAAGTGCCACCGTTCCCTTGTGCCATCCCAGACCATGCCAGCAGGGCACGAGTTACCAAGTTGCTGTTTTGTCCCAGTCCCCTGTTTTGTCCCCAGCTGCTAGGACCCACATCTGTCTTTTTGTAGTTTATTTCCAGAAATTACCATAGTGCCTGGCATGTAATTAATGCTCGCTGAGGATTCGGTAAATCTGTGAATGTGTAAGTGGGAAAAAAGGGTGTGTTTTAAGAGACTATTGATATCTCAAGGGCAGGGTCTGTCTTCATGCCCTTGTATTTCCTTTGGAACCATCACTAATGGCCATTTAGTGTTAATGGATGTGTGAGGATGATGGGTGGAGAGTTTGGAAATTTGATATAACTACTAGCCAGCTTAATTTATTTTCTTTACTAATTACTGGAGTGAGCCATTCTATACTGATATTTTACACAGGAATACATTTGAAAGTAGCTCTGTGCTTCGGTACTAAATGCCATTACACTTGAGTGTAGAACCACACAGTTGAGGGTCATTGAGAGCTGAGAAGCAGAGGAGTCTTTGGAGGGCCCTGTAAGAAGGGATTGTGGGTGGCGAAGGGACAGCACGATGGCAATTGCCAACAAGAAGAGAGAAGTGCTTCTCTCCTTGCCATCATCAGTGAATGCTCGGTACCTTCCCTCCTCTGGGACTTGGCTGCCTTTGATGAAATTCCGCAGTTACGACCAGGCTTCATATAAGGTGACTAGGGACACGCTGTAACCATAGAGCAGAAGGGGGGTTTCCAGTCCCTCTGAAATTCAGCACACACAGTGGGGGACTGAGAGGTCTTAGGAAGCAGGACAGAGCAGTGTGGGCAACGTGTGCCCTCCTGGGCGAGAGAGTACTGGCAGGTGGGAGTCGGGGTCCATTTCACAATCCAGGTCTAATCCAGAGCTTAATATTTGTGCTTTTTGTTATTTAAAGCTCTGTATGGACTTTGATTCCAGAGTTCCTGCCCCACATTCAGGTATTTTCAGAAATGGGAGAAATGATCGAGGAGACAGAGGAAGAATACAGAGTGTATCTTAGTCTGTTCATGCTGCTATAACAAAATACCGTAGACAGGGTGGTTTCTAAACCGCAGCAGTGTATTTCTCCCAGTGCTGCAGAATGCGGAGTCCAAGACCTGGTGCCCACACGTCTGGCGTCTGGGGAGGGCCCGCTTCTTAGATGGCTGCCTCTCGCTGTCTCCTCATATGGTGCAAGTGGCAAGGGGACATCCTCAGTCCTCTCTTACAAAGACGCAAATTCCATGCTTGAGGGCTCAGACCTACTCTTGACCTAATCACTTTCCAAAGGCCCACCTCTCCATACCCTCACCGTGGGGATTAGGATTTCAGCCTGCAATTTTTTTCTGAGGGAGGGGGACAAATACTCAGACCATAGCAGAAAGGATGTATGGCAACCTGACACTGTCCCTGAGAAAAATTAATAGATGATTGCAGAAATTAAGAACTGCAAACTATATTTGTCCCTTTGGCTATATGAGAAGAGGGTAGATGACTGAATTCATAACATTCGTCCTGCTGCAAACCTGTCCACTGTCTGTGGCAGGTCAGGGGCACATTGGGGCCAAACGCAGGACCCGGGTTTTTCCCACGGCTTCCTGCAGGTGGGGCCGTGCGCGTTTAGACTCTGCTGCCCTGCCCATCCTCTGCGGGTTTCCTTTCACACGACACTCTTCCCTAACCATTGCCTTTTACTGTCCTCCCAGATCAGTTGGCACTGTTAAATGACTAACTGCCATACAGCCTGGGTACACCAACTGTGGCTTGGGGACCAGCAACCTTGTGTCACCTGGGAACCTCAGGCTTCACCCAGAACGCACAAATCAGAATTCACATTTAACAAGATCCCCCACTGGTGTATATGCATTTTACCATCCACGAGCACCGCCCTCTAACACCCTGCGCTGGGTGCTATGTCGCTTGTTTATAAAAGCCGTTCTAAGTCTCCTAAATTCAGCTTCTTCTCTTCTGTCTCAGATTACATCCCTACACCTGGCCATCAGACAGGTGTTTTTGTATTTTTGTGTGTGTTTTTTCCCCATCTTAGAGACAGCTTTCCTGGCTGACTGCTGACAAATGCTATGCTACTACATGGAGATGAGCTGTGTGCAAAGCCAGCTTAACTTCTTTGTCCATTTAATTTTGCCTATGATACATGGGTTTGTTTTTATTTTCCTGAAGATATCAGTTCCTAATTTCCTGAAACTATGTTTTTTAAATTTATTTTTATTGTTGGCACTATTGCAGATGTCCCCATTTTCCCCACCCTCTCCTCCTGGCCCGACCCAGCTCCCCCTTCCCTCTGAAGCAATAGTTCACATGTCTTTTTAAAGTTGAATGTGTTAAAATTATTGCCTTGATCTTTGATGTTAAGAAAGTACCTTTCCAACCCCTATATATGGTAATATTTGTCATATTAAGCCATTCACAAAACACGTTTATGGGTCTCCTGGTGGGTTCTTTACCAGATGACCTTTTGTAGCCAAAAAGGCAGGAGTAAGACGCCTCCCCCACCCGCTCTCATCCACAGACCCCTGCTCAGCGAAGAGGAGCACGTCGTGAGGTGAGGTGCGCGGGTCTGTGCACTGGAGCGCGTGGAGAGGTGGCGAAAATAAACCCATCACGCAATTAAGGTGGTCTGGGATGAGGATTTTAATTTGTAATGTAACATGGTTATAATAAACAGATGGGGATGAAGAGGGGCTTGATTTGACCTTTTATAGTTTCCAAATGTTCATGAAAGGCAGTGAACTTTTAGTTGAAAAGAACTTGTGGCTTTTTGAACTATCCAGTTGGCTGGTAAGGTTTGATAAAATTTTCCATCTTACAATAAAGGAATGCAGGCCTCAGAATAAGACAGATCCAACTGCCAGCCACAGCACTTACCAGTCCTATGAACTTGAACTATTCAGTTTCTTCATTTGTGAAATGTGGAATTTCGTAACTACTACATAGGGTTGTTGTGAACTGTAGAGAAAATGAGTGCAAAATAACAGCACCTCGTCAGGACTCAAGAGCTCAGCTATGCTTCCCTAAGGCAGGATTCTATAAGGTGAATAACTTATGTAGTTTTCCTTACAGCTGCCCCCCCCAAACTTGACCAATAGGAGGTGGGGCATCTAGTCCAATCATTTATCTTTAAAAATAGTTGAAGAAAATAGAAGAATTTTTAAGAATGAGTCATGTACAGTTGATTATAAAACCAATTTTATGTACCTATATTTGGATGAGTTTGACCGTCTCCTTACCCATCCCCACTAAAGTTCTAGTGTGAACATTTGGATTATGAAGCTGCCACTGATTATGATCCAAATTGGACCATCTCTGGTATGTGCCACGGTAAAGGTCTGGATTTGATTGGGCTATTTCGCATCTCATCTTGGGACCCTTATTGCTGGTCACGTTGAATCCTTTCCTCTTGCCAATGCACTTGTTCTAAATGCAGCTCCTGTGTGTAGTCAGTTACCCAGTGATATCTGCGGTGGCTTTCATTTCATCAAGGATACAATGCAAAATGCAAGTTGCCTTCTTTCGTAGTAAAATGACTGTGATATCCGGTATATTTTCTCCTCTCTAATCATAGAGTTCTCCAAAGTATTTGAGTTCTCTTTGGTGGCTTTTGCAGAACTGATCTCATGTGTGCTGAGAGCAGGGAATGCTTTGTATCACCTGTCGTGGGGTGTTTCGCTTTTTGCTTTAAGTTGGGTCTGAAAATTAATGACCATGGCATAGGAAACACATGCATGCATGATGATGCAACTTTGAAACATCACTAACCTTCCTCCAGTCAGCAAAAAGGCTCTAGCGTTATATGTGGCTACATCGTATCCAAATATCCTTTGTGTTATAGTGGGATGAGGTAAATGCAGGGTAAATGCAACAAGAGAAATGGTTACCTAACCCACATGGCACAGTCAAAGAAAGCATTTGGGAAGATGAAAATTTTAAAGGGCCAGTAAGAGTTACCTTGATGAAGAAGAAAAAGGAGAAAAGCAGTACAGTATACGGCAGCTACAGTGGAGAAAGTCTATGAAGCTTTAAAAGATGGCTCATTTCCCTTTGTGGCTTAGAGATATTAATATCATCACTCAGTTAAAATCTTTGGTATGGCATTATGGGGATCCTACCACCATCACCATCGCCATCACCGATGGAAACCATGCTGGTGGTTAGCATATGTAAATATGATCTCATGTACATTCATCCAAAGTGACATACATATCAAAATAGAACATTTCACACAAGGGACAAAGCGCAAAACTTAGCCACAAATTGTGTGCCAAGAGGGTGGCTTTCCAAAAAGAATTCCCCAAGGTCTTTTCCTTATCAAGGGCAAGTGTTAACTGCAGGCTCTTGCCACATGTTTCCGTTCGAGCAGATGGCAGAAAGGTTTGTGTCAATGTGGAACTTGTTAAGGAGGGAAGGCCTTCCTGATAGAGAGCAAGAAGGCTGCTTAAATTTACTTAGTGGCGGAATGGTTTGTAATCCACTCATGCTCATGAGCATAATGCCTTTATAATCACTTGCGAGTCGATTGAGAGCCTGCAGACTCAAGAGAAAAGACTATTTATCTGATGCTTGGGCTTCTGCTGAACACTCCAGACAACATATCCATTCCTTGTCCATATCATCGAATAATGTGTTACATATATATTTCCTTAATTTTGCTACTTTGATTGTGAAAATATTATTTTGCCTCTCCGTGGAAGGGGGCTCAAGGATTGTAAAGAGTTACTTTGGGGAAATGGCCTGATGGCCAGTATGGACAATAACGTCAGGGCCAACTACCACCAAACTATGACCACCGTCATTAGCACCCCAGATGCTATGTCGTGTACGTGAAGATGACCCAGGTTCTGCTATGGTAACAAACAACCCCCAAATCTCAGTGCTTTAAGACAAAACAAGTTTCTCTTTCACATGTATTTTGCTTTGCGAAACTTTCCATGGCAACTGTCCTCCATGTGTTTGCTCAGCATTCCAGGGTACTTGAATCTTGTGGCCCTGAGTCCGCACACGCTTCTCTTCTCTCCCAGGCTGGATGAGATGGATGGAGCCCAGTGTGGCACAAGTCTGTTCTGTCCATAACCCATTGGTAAGCACTAGTCATGAGACCCCACCCACTGCAAGCTGGCTCGGGAACGTGAATTCCCCCATCTAACGAGAAGGGGGAAAATTTGATGAAGGGAAACATTTACAGTCTATTTTAACTTAAATTGTTTCAAATTTGTAAGGCAACTTTATGCAACAAGAATTCATGTGCTCATTTAAAAAATGTTTAAGATTTTATTTATCTTTAGAGGAGAAGGGAAGGGAAGGAGAGTGAGAGAAACATCAATGTATGGTTGCTTCTCATGCATCCCTTCCTGGGAACTGGCCTGTAATCCAGGCATATGCCCTGACTGGAATCGAACTGTGATTCTTTGGTTTGCAGGCTCATGCTCAATCCACTGAGCTATACCAGCCAGGGCTCATGTGCTTATTTTAAATTTGAGAGGCAGTATAGATCAGGTGGCTGAGAGCATGGGTTTGGAGTCAGACTGTCTTGGGTCCCCAAGATAGAGTAGGATCTGTGGGGGCTCAGGAAATATACAACCTCTGCTTCATTTTCTGATGAATTTGCCTGAGGTTATCTAACTCAGAGATGTTTTGAGGTTTAATTGCAGTAAATAAAATGAATTAATAGTCTATAATATACAAGTGCTCGGAAAACTTCAGCTCATGTTATTATCAGGACACCAATGATCAGATGTTAAGAAATGTATATCTAATGAGTAAGAGACTATCTCAAATGCTTTAGGGGAACAAATTGACTCAGGAGACAAAAATTTTTTTAAGGTAGCTAACCTGAATTCAGAGCTCATATTTATCTAATTACCCACTGTATTGCAGTGCCTTTTGTTTTGACATGGGATGATCATGCATTGTCAGGTGGTCCCAAACCTTCCTTATGAGTGGTCCCGCTCCATAACCCAACCTCACTAACCTGGCCTGACCGTGCCCACAGAGGGGACTGGGGCTTAGCCACAGCTGCTCAAGCATTTATGCAAGGAAGGCAGGAGATACCATGTGCTGTATGAGGAGGCTTGAGCTCCATTCCCAACTCCATACTTGTGTAGCTTTAGTCACTTAACTTCTCAGCTATGAATTTAGGGTAGGAGAAGTTTGTGTGTCAAAAAGACCAATGAAAAAACAGTAGAAGTTACATCCTGCTTCACAGGGCAGTAGTGAACAAATAAATTAAGCTTTCATCTCCTTTGGATAAATAGGAAGGAGTGTGATGAATTGCACGGTAAGGGCATGTTTAGTTTTATAAGAAAACTTCCAGAGTGGCTGTGCCAGTCTGCATTCCCACCAGCCGTGAACAAGAGTTCCCGTGGCTTCACACCCTCTCCAGTCCTCGGTGTTGCCAGTGTTCCAGAGTCTGGCCATTCTGATGGATGCCTAGTGGTGTTTTGTTGTTTCTTAAAAATGTGCATTTCCCTGATGACATGTGATGTGAAGCATCTTTTCATGTGCTTATCTTCCATCTGTTTATCCTCTTTGGTGAGGTGTCTGTTAAGGTCTTGTTCCCATTTTTTAATCGTGTTGTTTGTTTTCTTATTGTTGAGTGTTAAGAGTTCTTTGTATATTTTGGATAATAGTCCTTTATCAGTTGTATGTTTTGTAAATATTTTCTCCCAGTCTGTGGCTTGTCTTCTCATTCTCTTGGCAATTAAAGTGATTACTAATATAATTTTATTAATATTGACTATATTTGTTATTGTTTCCTTTTGTTGCCCTTATTTGTTCCTATTTTTATCATTCACTTTTTTCTGCCTTTTACAGTTTTATTTTAGAATTTTGCATAATTCCATTTTCTCTCCTTAGTATATCTGTTATACATTTTTATTACTTTTTTTAGTGGTCTCCCTAGAGTTTACAGTACATATTTACAACTAATCCAAGATCATTACCACTTTCAAATAATACTATATTACTTCATAGGTAGTGTGAGTGCCTTATGGGAACAAAATAATCCTAATTCTTCTCTCCTGTTTCTTGTATCATTGCTGTCATTCATATATATATATATATATATATATATATATACACACACACATATATATGTATACATATATATACACACATATATATACATATATATGCAAAGCTAAGTGCACATATATTATCTATAGGTATACATACAAAAACATGTGCATATGTGTTGTATATGTGCATAAGACATATACATTAAGCCCATGTAATTTAATACATTATTGCTATTATTATTAGGAAAAATATCTCATAGATCAATTAAGAAGAATACAAATAATTTTTTAAAAATTTTATTGAATATATTGGGATGACATTGGTTAATAAAATTGTATAGGCTTCAGGTGCACAGTTCTACAACACATCATCTGTATATTGTACTGTGTGTTCACTCCCCCAAGTTAAGTCTCCTTCCATCACCATTTATCCTGTTTATCCTCTTCTGTCTCCTCCTACCCCTTTCCCTTTGGTAATCACCATGCTGTTGAATCTTCTTATTCATGAAAATGAAGTATCTCTCCATCTATTTAGTTCTTCATATTTAGTGTGTTACAGTTTTTGTCCTACAGATTTATGTATATTTTGTTAGATTTATACGTAAGTATTTTATTTTGGGGGGTGCTGATATAAATGGTATTTTTTTGTCTGAGACAGTCTTTATTTTTCCTAAACTTTTAAAAGATTATTTCTTAGGGTACAGAATTCTATGTTCACATTCATTTGTTTGTTTGTTTTGTTTCAGCATCTTAAATATTTCGCTCCACTGTCTTTTTGTTTGCATGGTTTCTGAGCATAAGTCAGGTGTAACTCTTATCCTCATCCCTCTATGGGTAAGGTGTTTTCCTCCTCTGGCTTCTTTCAGTGCTTTTTCTTTATCTTTGTTTTTTGTAATTTGAATATGACATATGTAGGTGTAGAAATTTTTTTGGCATTTATTTTGGCATTTTTTTCTGCTTGGTGTTCTTTTGAGATTTGTAGTTTGAAAATGATATGCCTAGGTGTCGGGTTCTTTTTCTTTTTCTTCTGGTTTTTCTTCGGCATTCATTCTTCATGGTGTTCTCTGAGATTTCTGGATATGTGATTTGGTATCTGATATTAATTTGAGGGAAATTCCTTGTCTTTATTGTTTCGAATATGTCTTATATTCTCTCCCTTCTTTCCTTTTTGGTATTCCCATTACATATACATTACACCTTTTGTAGTTGTCCTGCAGTCCTTAGATATTCTTTTCTGTGTTTTCAGTCTTTGTTTTCTCTGATTTTCAGAGTAGAAGGTTTCTGTTGATAGATCCTCTAGCTTAGGAATTATTGCCTCAGCCTGTCCAGTCTACTGATAAGTCCATCAAATGCATTCTTCATTTCTGATACAGTGTTTTTGTTCTTTAGCATTTTATTCATTGGAATTTCCATCTTGCTGCTTATATTACCCATCTGTTTTTGTAAGTTGTCTAGTTTATCCATTAGAGCCCTTAACCTATTAATCACAGGTATTTTAAATTCCCAGTCTGATAATTCCAGCATTCCATGTGTGTTTCTGATACTTCTTCTGAGCCTTCAAATTGTGCTTTTTTTTTTTGCCTTTTGTTATGACATGTAATTTTTCTCTTGATAGGTGAACATGTTGTACAGGATAAAATTAACTACTATAATGTGGTGGTACGATGTCAGGGATGGGAAGCATTCTATAGTCCTGTATGGTTAGGTGTCAGTCCTTGAGCGAGCCTGTGCCTCTGGACTGTGAACTTGACATGTGTTTCTCAGTTTTTTTTCTGCCCTCTTAGGTGAGGCAGGGTGGTTACAGCGGGCTGGAGCTAGGTATTTTCCTTCTCCCAGGCTAGTGAGGCTGTGAGAATAGCCTCTGGTTTATGAGTTTCCCCAAGGATAGGTTTTGTTAAGAACAGTGATCTGATGTGTTTCTTTTCCCTTCTCCTGCCAGAAGTGTGAGGGCTTTTTCTCTGATACTAACTGAAAACCTGGTTGAGTTCTTGCAAATAAATTTCAGAAAATTATGGGAACCTCCTCTGACTGGGTCTCCCTCAATTCTTAAGTCTCAGAGTTGTCTTCATTGAGCTTCCAGCAGTTCATGAGTTGTAGTTTGAGTTTTCCTGCTCTGGCATTGGGTCCCACTCTTGAGTGTCTGTTCTGGTAAGCCAAGACTCCCCCCACTTTCCTGTCCATTTCTCCAGTCTTGGGAGAAACAGTCTCATGGCTTACCATAGTTTGCTCTATGTCATCCCCTCTCTTACGAATTCGAGAAGTGCTGGTTTTTCAGTCTGTTCAGGGTTTTTACTTCTAAGTTCTGTGTGCATTCACAGGTACTTACCCTTTGATATCACCTAACTGAATATCTGGTTTGCTCAGCACATGTTTTAATTGCAATAACTTGGTTAGACTGTGAAAGGCTAAAGGGCACACGCAGCTCTTCCTACAAATAAGTACTTACAATTAGCAGTCGCTGATGTATAAGGTGGAACCCTCTGGGCCCTATTTTGACCCTGTTAAGAGAGGCTGGAAGGTCAGGGGTCCTAGAGTTAGTTCCACTTAGAGTTCTTCAGTGCTGGGAGCCCTTTCTTGATTCTGGATCATGGAAGAAGAGGCTGAAGGCCTAGGGGTAGAGGGTAGGGCTATAGTTTCAGTGAGTGGGGCCTATTGGATCTCTTGGGGGGAAGTAGCCAGCACTCCATATTCTTGACTGATGGTAAAAGATGACTGCAGAAGGCTGCTTCCCATGCACCGTGATGGCCTCCTCTTGGTCTCTGAGAACCGTGGGATGAAGAAGGTGGAAAGATTCCGTTTCTTCTATGTGGGGGATATTAGCATCTGTGTTAATGAGTGCAGTCTGCCTGTAATTTTCCCTGGTTGTAATGAATTGGAATCAGGGTCATCCTACTTCATAAAATGAGTTTGGGAGAATTCCTGTTTTATTGTTCTCTGAAACAGTTTGTGTAAGGCAGAGCTCTTGTGTTCCTTGAAGGTTTAGTAAAAGTTGTCTGTAAAACTGTCTGAGCCTGATGGTGGTGTTGTTGGATTTGTGGGAAGAGTTTGTAAAGATGAAATACTGAGGTGGATTTTTTAAACTCAATTTGATTTTTAAATAGATATGCAGTTTATCTATTTTTCTTTGATCACTATTGATAATTTACTATTTTTTTCTATAATATTTTAATTGGATCCTAGTTTTTAAATGCACTGAAACAAAAGTGTTCATAGCATTCTGAAAAGATTGGAAAATGCCTTCACTGTATCTAGAGTTATATTCCCTTTTACATATTTTCTTTACTAGTTTTGTGATGAATTTGAGTATTTTATTAGCCTTTTAAAGAGTGAGTTTTGGTTTTGTATATTTTTCTATCTATTTTGCTTTTCTGTATTATTTTCTTTCTCCAACTTTCTTTAGGTTATCTTAAATTACACATTAGCTTATAGGTTTCCATTTTTTATTATATGTATTCTATATATACACACATAGAATATATATACATATATATTTATAGATATGTATATATCCCTGTAAATACTGCTTTGATTGCCTATCACAAATTTTATATGTGTTTTTTTCAGCCTCAGTCTTTTAGGTCACTTTTTATTCCTGGCAGCGGGGCATTTCTCTTTGTTGTAAGCACTTATATTTTAAACACTTTTCTCTTGGTAATATTTTATTTATGGAAAAAGGGGTTCCACTTAGGTCTACTGTGTTGCTGGAATTGAAAGACAATTTCATTACCTGCTAGAGCTGGTAATGATTTTTTAAAAATTAATATGGGAGAAATAATGCAATACTGATACTGAACTTTTTGAAAAAGTTCGTAGATAACAACAAAACCTGTAAATAACAACAAAACCTGTAAATCAAAGAAGTGCATGAATTTATTGGGAGGGGCATTTATAAGTTTTCTCAATGATCTCTCTAAGTTACAAGTTAAGTTGGTGGTAGCATTGAATTTCCTCATCTGTAAACTGGGAATAAGAAACTCTTTATTATTTCATCGTTTGAGGGTAAAATTGGAAGAGTAGGGAAAGCACTTTAACAAGCAGGCACAGTGTTGGAACACAGCATGTGAACATTTCAGTTTCCAAGTGTTTGAAGTCTGATGTAATGGGATGCATGTGAGTGTGTTTTGTAGCCCACACTGCACTGCACACACATCAGTCAGCGTTAATTATAAGTACTTATTTGTAGGAAGCTGTATATACCTTTTAGGCTTTCACAGTCTAACCAAGTTAGTGCAATTAAAGCACATGCTGAGCAAACCAGATGTTCAGTTAGGAGATATCAAAGGGTAAGTACCTGTGAATGCATTTAGGTAGAAGAAAATGAAGATCTTGGTGTGTGAAGGCACCTATGAAGTTTCAGTCTCATCCCTTCTATCCAAATATTATTTCAAGGTACCTCCTTTTAATGACTTTGCCACACCCTTCTCTGTATGTGCTTTCTTGTATATAATTTGTTCCTTTTTAACTATTACATGAAATCATTTTTTCCCTTGGAAATAGCAGGCTATAAATGATTTATTAAAATTATTGTTAAAAGCCAATATGTGCCCTGGCTGGTGTGGCTTAGTGGATTGAGTGCTGGCCTGCAAACCAAAGGGTCACTGATTTGATTACCAGTCAAGGCATATGCCTGGGTTGTGGGCCAGGTCCCCAGTAGGGGGCGTGTGAGAGGCAAACACACATTGATATTTCTCTCCCTCTCTTTCTCCCTCCCTTCCCTTCTCTCTGAAAGTCAATAAACAAAATCTCTAAAAAAATTTTAAAAACAGTATACAAACTGTATGCATAGAATAATAAAATGTTGGCTTTTTATATATCTTCTTAAACTGAGAAAATTATCACTACCTGTTAAGTGTTTGAATCACATTCTAACCATAACTGTCTTTGTTTCTTGAGTTAAAGGTTCTAATGACAAAGCATCTTAAAACTAATCTCCCGTTTTATGGATAATCCAAGTTATAATAGATGATCAGTCCCTTTTGATGGTTAAAAATCATTCTCTCTAGAGTCAGATGTGTACTTATGATTTCTGTGTATTTTGGCAATTGCCATTTCCAAAAGAGTGTTATACGGGCAATTTGTTTCCATGACAGTGACTAAAAAAAAATAAATCACATATGTAAAGAAAGATATCTTCCTATTTATTCTACTCAGTTCCTATATCTTGGCCCAAGTTATTAAGTACTTCAGATTATATTTCTCATGGTGTTACCCTTTTTATTAAAAGATACACAGAGCACATTTTAGAGTACTATCAGTGTTAAGTATTCATGCATTCATCTATTTACTGGTCAACAAATAAAGGTAGAGAAATTGCTACCCATCATGTAAAATTGTCCCTAATCTGCATCCTCCATGGAGCCTGTTGCAGCCATTCTCACTTACAGAAACCTCTTTTCTGAGGTCCTGAGCTGTCTTTTTGGACACGGGGCACACCTGTCCCGTGCCCTCCCTCATATTACTAGGCAATTTCCATGTAATTGTGCTGCATTCATCGAGATGTATGAAAAGGAAGCTTGTAATTTGAAGCGGATGTCTCCTTGAGATCTGAGATAGAAATACGTTTGCGGATGTAGTCTAGCAGGGCCTCACTGCCGCCCCTGAGAGCCGGGCCCTGTCATCCGGCCTCCTCTCCGGTCCAACACCGTGGGCTGCAGTGGCCCTGCTCAGCGCCTGCCGATTCTGAAGGCCCTGAGTTGCTGTCAGTGGGCTCTCACCCCAGTTAGCTGCCCACACTGACTTCTGTTTTTCCATACTTTACCTTGTCCCTGCTTTTTATTCTTTCTTTTCTCATTTTGATATTCAGCTAAGCAGGGAACCCCTTTTCCCCTGATAACATTCCCTAACTCCTGTCAGCTCTCTGTCTTCTCCATTCAAATCAAAGGTGGAAATGGGAGGGAGGTGGGGAGCACTGGGCGGGGGGCAGGGCTGGGAATATAAGACAGAAAACTGTACTTGAACAAGAATTAATTTTTTTTAAAAAGTAGCAATTTTGATTTTAAAACAATAATGAACAATATTACTTTATATCTTGGTTGATTAGATAATTTCAGTGAAATATAAAAGTTCCAATTCCAAAAAATTTTCTTAGTCATTTATACCAGTGAAGACTCCAACTTCTCGCTATATTTCCCTGTTCTTTCTCTACCTCTTCCCCAACATCACAACACTATAGCAACTTTTCCACCATACTTTCCACTTCACTAGGTTCAGCACTGTCCTCCCTTAAATAGCTAAACAATGGTGTGAGTTATACTTTTTCTTCCTTCCCAATCAATGTCTCCCAAGAATAGAGACCACGGCAAAGGATTATAACCTGAATGATACTAATTATGCTATTCTCCTTCAATAGAACAAGTTATTTCAGCCTAACTGGGAGATGAGTGGATAGCGGATTAATGGTGGATAGAGGATAAATATAAAATATATATGTATATATGTTTGTATATGTATGTGTGTGTATATATATACACACACACATACACGGGTGGACAAAAAAGATGGTTTACAGTTGTAATGCAAATAAATAATAATAAATAATACAAGAATAAAGTCTGCTTCATGTACTCACAACTGTAAACCTACTTTTGCCCACCCAGTATTAATGAAAAAAAAAAGCAGAACCAAGGAAAGGAAGAAGCCAGAACTGTGCTGATCATGAGAAGTTACAGAGTTGGACAATGAAATTGAGTGATGAGTGTCCTGGCCAGCACAGTGGCAAGGAAAACCTGATGACCTTCATCAATAGAACAAAAGAAATATACTCATTCCTCAAGAGACACATGCTTTCTGGCCTTTAATCACAAAAATAACTTGCAATCAGATACAGTTATACTTCTGACAACAGTTTTACAACAAATTTAGTTTTCATACAGCATGTGCTTGGCTGACCCCTCTTAACAGCCAGAGGCACAGCATTAGCGTACATCTCGATGAAAGACATAATGCTGTGGCCAAACTAATTGGTTCAAACACTCTCTGGTGACACAAAAGAAGGTGAAAATGGATTCAGGATTCACTCCCACTGAGACATTCTTCTCTGATAAAGGCTGTTGGGTGCTGGAACCTCATTCTGTTCAACAGAACATTTGCTTGACCCTGAAGTGTGTCCAACTGGTATCTTCTTTCACAGAGTTTAACTTTGGGGAAACTTAAATGATCTAGCTCAAGAAATTCAGTGGCAGAATTCTGGGATTCTGAAGACAAATGTAATAGAATTCTGGGATTCTGAAGACAAATGAGACAGGTTCTTGGTTAGAATTGTGATAGCCAAACTTATAAAATCCAGTATACATACACAGTTATAGCATTGTTATATGTTGTATCACTCATGTCCTTTGGCTTCCTGAACAACAGATTTTGGACCTGAGGACACTTCAATGTGTATGACAGGAGCTCCTCAGCCGGTGGGGTCCTCCCTCTTGGCCCCATCTGTGTGGCCTACCATTGGAGGGCCCTATTTCTGCATTGCTGAAGGCTGAGTTCAAGCCAGCAGAGGCAGCTAGCTCGGTGGGCTTGCTCAGAGCCCTGCAGGCTGGGAAACCCCTGGTGGGAGCAGGCTGCCTCAACGCTTACACAGCTGGAAGACTCCTCGTGTTCTTGGGCTGGCCCATCACATATGTGGCTTCAAAATGTTCAAACCTCAGGCCTCAAACAATCTTTTGTTCCTTTTCCTGCTTTGTATGTTTGACTCAGTAGCTTTGTTTATTTTCTTAAAATATTTCCTTTTGGTTTGTGTTTTTTGGCATACTCCAGCTATGATTTTTCTTAATGCAATCTTCTCGGACCCCTTGCCACTTATAATGCCCCCCCCCCCAAGAATGGCAGCAAGCTGTTCAATGACTTGTACTTCCCGAGGCCTAGAAGGGTACTCAGGACCATGGTGCCACCTCATCCTCACCTTAAGGGTGAGGGTTCTTGGGGGACACTGCTATGTAATGTCTGGGTCTCTTTCGCTTATGGTCCCAGTGAGGTACTCAAGCCAAAGAAATCCCATATTCTCATCTCTCAACCAAGCCTTTTAACTACTGATATCAGCAGTACCGATTTGCTGAAATTATAAGTTTCTTGACATCATCTTCGGGGTTCTGCAACTAGGGGGGTCTTTTAAAAAAGAAGCCTTGCCAAAGGACAAATTTTCCATAGCAACACTAAGATTGCCTCAGTCTTTTTTTACATAGATCTACCAATTCCCTCCACCCCCACCCCCCCCCAGGAAAGACACAAGACCATTTCCTTAAGACTATCAACATTCCAAAGCAACTAGTCCTTTGAGTTTCCTGTGTGCAAATGGCCATTGCCCTTCCCTGGAGCTAAGCTCCAGGCTGGAAGCTCTTGGCTCCCTGAGCATCCCCTTCAAAGAGAAAAATACCAGCACCTCCTGAACCAACAATGAGACATGTTTGACTAGTGGTGATGAAATGTCTTCTATAAACACTCCCCACCTTACCCACCTCCCTCCTCTAGGACTGATTCACCACTGAAATATTTGTGTCACCCAAGTTCAAGAACATGAAACCAAGCCCTTTGGTTTTCAAGTGCCATGGAAAGCCGCATGAACTCCACCAGCTAGGAGGTAATTAAGTAAGCCCAAGCTGCTGGTCTCCAGCAGGCCTGCCAGAACTACAGATGAGGGCTGGGTCTGAACCTTTCTGGGTCAGATCATTAGTGCATGCTGGGAATCCAGGTTGCACAGTGAATCCCCTTCCCCTACCCCAAAGTTCCTGGCCTTGCCTAGTCAGAGTGCATAGTTCCAGCAGAAGATGGATGGGTTAGGACTCTTCCCTGCCTAATATGTTGTACCATCAGCAAAGTATGAAATCTCATTAATTCAGGATACTCTCCTTTTAGAACTGGGAACCCTAACTCAAGTTTACATTTACATTCTTATATGGAGACAGGGTTTTTTTTACATACATTTTCAGAATAAAAAAGACAGCAAGGGGAGTAGACTAATTGTATCCTTGAGAAAAGAAGAAAGAAAGTAATATTGAAAACACTAGAGACAGCCAGTATATCTATGTATTGCAGAGTCTTTTCAGTAGCAGGAGTGCCGGTACAAATAGATACTTCCTGCCTAAGAGTGAACAATGAACCAAGCTTCCCTCTGAGCAAGTTCTCCTGGGGGAGATGCTGTCCCGGAAGCCATGGTTGAAACTCCAGAGACAGAAGTTAGAGAAGTTACAGTACCTTCCCACAGAAGCTTATGACTTACTTCCCCCTGAATTCTATGTTAGAAGAAGTTACAATCATTACCTTCTTAGAATAGTTTGCAAAAGTTCAGGTTACTTTTTTCATAGCTATAGTATACAGTATTTATTATCATAGTACTGAATGCAACTGAGAGCACATGTATTGGGCTATTGTTTTACTCTGGGTGTTGAACAGTATGTGCACTATTGTGTGGAAATAAGTAAATTAACATTTTTCAGTCTAGGGTCTCTCTGAACGCTGTTCTCAGAATTTAATTAGGGTTATATGAAACAAAAACTTGCTGGCTGGTGTGGCTCAGTGGACTGAGTGCCAGCCTAGGAACCAAAAGGTCCCTGGTCTGATTCCCAGTCAGAGCACATGCCTGGGTTGTGGGCCAGGTCCCCAGTTGGGGGTATGTAAGAGGTAACCACACATTGAAACAAAACTTGGTATGAAATAAAATTAATTTTAATGACAGCCGATGAGATGAAGTTTGACAGGTTTCTTTACCTTAGAATCCTTAATAATTTAATGTGTGTTGTGAATCTCCAAGAGGGAGTTTTTGTGTATTGTATTTTTCCGCTTTATTCTACAAAGTACCTTTTTTCTAGAACTGTTAACATCTCCTGAAGTACTGAGCTGCGGAACACAGTTTGGTAAATCTGGGGTGAAGCAGTGCTTCCTGTGACATCATTAAGCTAAGGCAGCCGTATAATTTAGACTGAAGGTGCTAGAAAGTCCATAGAAGCATCCTGTGCTGTTGTAAGAATATACGTCACTGCCATTAAGCACTGTTTTAAAAAGAGTAAACAGTCTCTGAGGGCGTTCCGCTTTACGTGGAATGTCTAAAAAAAGCAAGCCAACAGTGTAGCTGCTGCAGAATGCTGCTTTATGGGGCTTCGCGGTGTCGGCCGTGGCACTTGTCACTTCATGTTCTTCGGATTAGAAATACTTGTGTGGCCAATCTGGGAGGCTGATCACCTGATCCAGTATACATTTACGTTTATAAGAAAAGCTGGTCTGAGTTATGAAGGGCTAACTTGCCATCTCACCTTTGAAAAAAACGACATTTGTAAGATGGCACTGCCTGTAATGGAAACTTAGCTGTCCTGCGTCACGGGCATTTCAGCCAATGTTCTCTCCTGCAAACGTTGCATTCCTTGTCCATGTTGGTCTGAATTAGCGAGCTAATGTGAATACAATGTGAAGCAAGAATCCCTCCTTCTCAGGCATTTCAGCCCCTTTCACAGTTCTGGTCGCACCTCCTCATGTTACTGCTGAATTAGTCAAGCTGTTGGCATGAGTTTGCTACTCAGAACAAGGCAGCTTGTCCCTTGTAGAGTTGAGGGGCTGCCTCCAGACTCCCTTTAATCTGTTTGTTTTAATTCAATTTAATCTACCCAGTAAATATTTTTCTTCAGCTGAAGAAATGTGTAAATCAACTAAGTAGTTCGTAATCTGTGTATACAGTAGCAAAGCTCACGCTGACCGATGCCTCAGGGCTGGGCATGAGTTCGCTTTTGCCGGGCAGCCACCCTGGTTACCCCGAAGGAAAAGCAGTTCATGCAAGAGTGACAACAGAAACCATACATTGCTCCCAGAAGCAACTGCCACCCGTTGAACATGCTCTCTGCACCGGTAACTATTTGTTGTCCTCATTATACTTGGCCGGGTAGGCATCGTTAACCCCGTTTTACAGGCGAGTTTAAGTGAGGCACGGAAACACTGAGTGATGTGCCCAAGGCCTCCCACCTAATAGTTGGTGAGGCCAGCGTTCACACCCCAGGTATGTTTGCTGCCAATACCTTTGCTCTTGCTGTTACTCTACCAAAACTCTGCCTGTGCAAAGCTGACCCACACGATTTTAACCTTTTCAGTTCTGTGGCTGGAAAGCACAGATTGTACTCATTGGATTTGGTTAGAATTTTTTTTAATGCCAAGCATCACAAAATCAAGATACAATTGGATCTCTCATATTTCCACTAAAATTCCCGTGGAGATACAAGAGAAGATGAAAACTCACACCTCACCAACATTTAGGGCTAACACCCCCATTTTCTCCAGAACCAGGAGTCACTTCTGCAACTGCAGGACCATGAGTCTCTAATGGAAGAATGGTCACCTGAGGCCTGCTCTCCTGATGTTGCTAAGGACAGTGAAAACCTGCTCCCACTGGGCAAGAAGAGAGAGGAGATCCTTCTTCTACCATCTACCAGTCCATCCAAATTGCCAGGTCTTTAGCAGGACTCAGGCTCCGCTGCTTTACAGGGGCTTGTGTCTGTGGTGACCAGGACAGCGTGGGTGGGGCTGTGACAAGACCGAGTGTGGGTGAGGTGGGGGGAGGGAGGTGAGGTGGGGAAAGAGGCGGGGTAAGTAAAAGTGGGTTAAACATTTTACATGTGGGGAGAGTCAAAGATGACAGTTACAATAATAATTGTAATTTATGGAGTGTGCACATAAAATAATGCTTTTTCCAAAATGTGCTTGTAAGTTGGTATGACTTAGAGCTTGGAAACTTGGTTGTGTATGTATGGTCTGGGTTATGGTTTAGAGGATTGATTTGAAGTGAGAAATAATTGGGTTTAAATCTCATTCTGGTCCTTACTGACTAAGCAACCTTGACAAGTCATTTAACCTTCACGAACTCCAGTTTACTGAAATGAAAATGGTAACACTACTTTGGAGAGACATTGTGAGGGTTAAATGAGGTAATGCAAGGATTACATATCAGCCAGCATTTGATATTGGTAGCGGTAATGATAGTGTTTGAGGCCTTGTTCTTGTGGGAACACGGGACCACCAACCAGTCCTTCAGGGTCAGTGGAAGAAGAAGACAGGGAGACTTTCCACGGCTACGAGCGGCTGGGGCTGGGTGTCCCCTGGCATCTGCTCATTCACCTGGCTGGTGCTTTCGCAGTTATGCCCCAGTGTTTCGTCTTGACCTTGTTCAACGGACAGGTATATGTTTAAGAATATTTTTTAAAATCTTAAAAATAATCATCAAAATAATAAAAAACAGATGTGTACCTATTAAAGTGCAGGAAGAGATAAAAGCAAAGACCTTCAAGTGGAAAAACACAGAAATACATAATATAAATGACAAATATGAAGCACAAAAATGACAGGAAAGTTAGACAAATTAATTTGGAAAATAAAGACAAATAATTTTAGTATCCTTATTAAAATTTAGATAGCCTTCTCTGGGGAGCAAAAATAACCTTCATAAAACAAATGTCTGCTCTTTATAAGGGACAAGCTCGAAACAAAATAACACAGAAAAGATCGGAATGGTGAGACGGGCAGAGACCTCTGGTAAATGCAATGTGATGACAACAGGGTGAGCTGGAGGTTGGTGCTCTGTGTCTGCCTGGTGCCTCTAGTGTGGTTTCCCAGAATCCCCCTGTCTGTGTTTCCAGGTTAGAGTAGGATGAAAAAGGAGTTCCCTCCATACTTGCAAGACAGAACTGAGCTGTTACCCTCTGGAGGTCATTGTGGTCCGGCGAAGAGCAGAGCAGTGTGGAGGCGCTAGGAGGTTCCAGCTGGTTCGCATCCCCCATCCACTGGTTTTGCGGACTGCTGGCCCTGCTGACCCATAGCCTCTCCAGCCCCCTGGACAGGAGCTNTAAAACAAATGTCTGCTCTTTATAAGGGACAAGCTTGAAACGAAATAACACAGAAAAGATCGGAATGGTGAGACGGGCAGAGACCTCTGGTAAATGCAATGTGATGACAACAGGGTGAGCTGGAGGTTGGCGCTGTGTCGGCCTGGTGCCTCTAGTGTGGTTTCCCAGAATCCCCCTGTCTGTGTTTCCAGGTTAGAGTAGGATGAAAAAGGAGTTCCTTCCATACTTGCAAGACAGAACTGAGCTGTTACCCTCTGGAGGTCATTGTGGTCCGGCGAAGAGCAGAGCAGTGTGGAGGCGCTAGGAGGTTCCAGCTGGTTCGCATCCCCCATCCACTGGTTTTGCGGACTGCTGGCCCTGCTGACCCATAGCCTCTCCAGCCCCCTGGACAGGAGCTTGGCTACAGAATTACAGAATAAGTTCTACTTAAGCAGAGGATTTAATTTTCAGGCACCTCTCCACCCACTGCCCTTCGTGGCCCCACTCGGGCAGCTCCATGTTTCTGGATTTGCCGGCGAACTGCAGCCTCTCTGCCTCCGAGAGGGCCGCTGGCCAGTGGGCTGGTAGCTCTTCTCTGCTCCGCTTTTCTCTATTCCTCCTTCCGGTCCTTCACTTCCTCAGGTTCTTCCATAGTGGTAGAAAGGCATTCCTATCACACATTCCTGACTCCGTGATACTCAGAAAAGTTCTCTTTCCTGGTAATGCTGAACAATGTGGATACAGATAGGAATAATCAGTTTTAGGCAAAGTGTAACTTCAGTAAAAGTATTGACCAGGAAAATAATGTGTTCTGTGCCTGGGTCTTCATTTGTACAGGTGACTGAGTGATGACACAGAGAGGCCGATGCCATTGAGAGAAAGTTTAGTGTTCGTCACATTTCCCTCTAGAAATGAGAGGCTTGGCTCGACATGCAGGGCTGCAGGGTGGACGGGCACCGGTCACAGGCACAAGTGGTGGCTTTAGGCCAAAGCCTTGATTGTTGGGTAGGGCAGGGTGAAGAGTTGAAGACTGACTAGTTTGAATGATCCGGGCAGATTCTAAACTACAGGGGTAACTCCTATTACCTACCCTGGGATGAATAAATCAGAAAAATGTTGCTTTCTGGCGTGAACAGGCCCAACAGAAGATCCCCTTATTTGGATCTACCTGGATTGGTTAGTTTGCATGTCAGAGGCATATTCCTGACGAAGTGGTGTGTGTGTGTATTGAAATATTATTCATCCTTGAGAAAGAAAAAAGTCCTGCCATTTTTGACAACATAGATGAACCTGGAGGACATTACATTAAGTCAGAGAAGCAAGCAGGGGCTTGGGGTGAAGACACAGGAGACGTGGGTGGGAGGACACAAACGTTCAGCTGTGGGAAGGGGTGAGTTCTGAGCATCTAGTGCAGAACGTGGGGACTGCAGTGATACATGATTGCGACATGAAAATTTGCCGAGAGAGTAGGACTTAAATGCTTTCACCAAACCACACAAAACCAAACAAAAACAAGTGTGTGATGAGGCATGAATGTGTTACTTAACTAGATTGTGAGAATCCTTTCCCATGTATACTACCAATGTCAAATTGTTACGATGCACATTTCATGTGACAATTTTGTATGGTAATTATACCTCAATCAAGCTAAAATAAAAAGTAATTTTTAAAAAGCATGCTCTGAGCTGAATCCTGCTATCACTAGGAATTGGTTAGCCTCCAGGAGGGACCCGTCTTCCAGCCAGAAAGATTTCTAAGAAGTTAAACATAATATACCCAAAAATGACTAATACCATATTACCCTTAAAAAAAACCAAAGCCCAAATTCACAATATATGTAGCAACAGTTACTGACTTTATTCATGTAATTTTATATCAGATATATAAAGAAAAATCAATTAGAGATACAAAGAAAAATGGGAGTGCCTGATGGATGCTGAAATAATCGTAAACTAGATGGCAAAGAAAATCTCAGTGAATTCTAAAACATATGAAAGTAACTTTGTAGGCATAATGTTTAGTCTGTGTGATAAAAATGTATTCTATCATTTTAGTTAAAATTCAATTAAAACAAAAATACAACACTTCTTAGATAATAATTTATTCTAAAATAACATTGGAAAAGAAAGCATTTTATAATATCACATACCACAATCTATACTCAGGGAGAAATACAGAGGTTTAATTTTTTTATTATTAATAAAAACTAAAATAATTAAAATGTGAATTGAAGAATTTAAATATATAATAATAAAATAAAATACATTTAAATAAATCAGAGAAAATATTTTTTAAATTACCTAACAGAATAAGCAGGCAAAAATACTCAGAAAAATACAGAAAATTAGAGTAATATCAAGAAGAAAATTTGTCATTGTGACTTAAATAATATACATTTCTAGAAGTTGTCTTGCTGTGTTAAAGATTATGCCATTTTAAATTGCAGTAGTTATTAAAATTGCTTATTAACACTTTTTATGAATCTATTTCTCCATAGAGTTGCCAGGTAGGTATTTTGAAACTTCTTAGTGTTGGCAAAATTGATAGATTGTATCTTGTAACTTTTAATTTGCGTTTCATTAGTTATAAATGAAATCGAACATCTTCCATAAGTTTGTCACTTGAGTTACTTTTCCTATAAACTTTCTACTCATAATTTTTGTTCAATATCCTATTTTTACTTTACCAGTTATTGGAGTTCTCTATGTGTTCATTAGTCTACATAGAAACTAACCATATTTGTTTCAAATGATTTTTCCTCACTTGTCATTTTTCTTAAATGTTCTCACAAGCTTTCAAATTTATATGCACAGGATTGTCTTTTGTAACATGGTTTTTAATAGTAGAAACTTGAAAGGTACTTTTTCTTATGCATTTTTGGGTCAACTTTGGTTCAGCAGAAACCTTGTTGGAAGTACTACAGAAATTGTATTGGATTGAGAGATGGTATCACAGAGACTTGACCTCCGCGACACTGACCATGGTTGGCTCTGAAGACTGGGGAGGGTCTTGTGTTTTCCTGTTCAGGACAGTTATCGGTCTGTAGTACTGCTCCAATATTTGTTGACTGTGGAACTTGGTGAATGGATGAACATTTATAAAATGTCTACCATGAGGCAAGGCTTTCATTAAATTAGACTCCGAGTGCCAGTTTATACCTCCCTTTCCCCACTGGTGTGTGGAATTTCTCAGCTGATGCAGTCGTCCTAGTTGACGTCAGCTTGTCCTCTCTGGTCTGCTGCCAGAGACCCCAGGTGCTTTTCCTGCATCCCGGCTCACCGACACCCACTGCCTTTTCTTACAGCAGTTAGAGTGAGCTCCTAGCAGCATAAATCACATCATTTCATCACTGTACTTAAAATCCTTTTAAAAAATAAAAATCTGTGTTCCTTTAATTAATTTATAAGGGGCAACCATGTGTCCCAGTTTGCCCAGGACAGTTCTGTTTATGTCTGTTGTCCCAGCATAAATAGCTGTCCTGCTGCCGAGGTGCCAGTCCATGCCCCTGGGGAGGAGTCTAGTCCTTAAAGTCACCCTGAAACAGTGGCTTAAGGACTGCAAGGCCTTGGCCATTTCGTATGTGCTTCTTACTGATGTGAGTGAATTGTGGGTGATTAGTTGCATGCCCTGGAACTCCTTTTGTGTATCTTGGTCACCTTTCAACCTCACATCTGCAAGAGCGTCTGTATCTAAGTAACCGAATGATGATACCTTCCTGATTCTTTGAGATGAGCCCAGAGTAGGCTTTGTTGACACACAAGGTGGACGTCATTTACTGCATTTGAGCCACTCAGTCCAGCCCTGACAGCGTTCCTAAATTTTTCAGTGTGTGTCATTCTAAAAGTTCATGATGTTACTTTTAATAAGACTCCTAATCATACCAATCACTAAAACTTATGCCCATCACTCATAGAACATTGGTATAAGTGAAAAAATGCATTTTACACACTATTTTATTTAATTCTCACACTAAAGGTGTGACGATTTAAATCTCTATTTAATGACAAAGAAACTGAGACACTAACTTTCCCCAACTATCCATCATGAAATGTTGGATGATCCAATGTTCCCTGCATTCAAAGCTAGTACTTGGGTGCATGACTCCTCAGGCTTGAGGTGACTTGTTTTCCGTAGGTAGGCTAACAATGATCAGGAAAACAGTGGTTAGTTAGGGTTGAATTTGTAGAGTGCAGGACATTGATTTGTTTTTGTAAATATAATTCATGAGCCTTGGGCACTTGGGATTTTAAGATATAGATGACACAGCCCTTGACTTCATAAGAACTATAGTTTTGTCAAAGAGATAATTTTTTATAGACAAACATTACAGTATTTTAGAAAAAGTGGCATCATGGTGTTTGGCATACAGATGCCATTAATATGTGTACTATTTAAATAAATGAAATAAGGTATACAAGGAACAAAGAACAAATAAAAGTGCACAGGTCACATATAACGGACCCATGGACAAAGACAACCAGGTTGGGGGAGAATTGAATGTGGGAGGTGGGGGTGAGTAGGGCAGGGGAGAGGAATGGGGGGGAGAATGGGGATAATGATAATTGAACAACAATAAAAAATAGAAGTACACAGATCAAGTGAAGCATGGGGAAAAGGACTTCATTACTGGGAAGTTGGCAAAAACGTGACAGGGTGGTTACATTGAAACCGGCTGCTGGAGAGCATGCGTACTCGAGATGGGAGCTCTGGGCAGACAGAAGGGCTTGGCAGCTCTGTGGTGCTGTACTAAAAACAAAAAAAGTAGCACGTTCAGGGAGTGGATGGTCCGATGATCTGCAAAAGGTCTTCAGAATTTCATGGGCGGAGCTTTATTGTGGGAGGAGAAGTAACAGCCTCTGTAGCTCTACTGTTCATGACTCAAGTTGATTCGTTTTGCAAAATACGCAACCTTAATATCTCAGACCAACTCCTGAGTGCCTGCGGGGTGGGAGTGGGAAGAGCCCAGAGCTGAGGTGGATGGATGTCATCTGAGGCCATAAGCCCAATCCTTCTGACACTTTCCCGAGATGTCAGGCATGAAAACTACTTGTCTTTGAGTGAGAACAGTCTTCTCTCTAGGGAGCATTCTATTTGCCCACTATGTTCCAGAACAATACAAAGCCCAGACCATGAGGCCACCCTTCCTTGAACACACAAGTCTTAGGAAGGTCAGAGTCTGGTAACTACCGTGTTCTCAGAAATTAACACCAAGGCTCACAGCCCGTCCTGGGACCTGGGAGCTGCAGCCTCCCTTTGAGGGAAAGAGAACAGGCTGCAGGGCTGCTTCAGGGCTGCTGCAGCCCCGTGCCCACCGGGAGAATTTTCTGGGGGCAGTGCTGTGGAGGAGGGTTTGTTTCTGTGGAAGAGTTTTGTGCAAGGATGTACGAACCAAACAAACAAACAAACAAATGACAGACACAAATGCACTTTTTGTCGCTTTTTTTTCATGACAGATGAAGAATGATTTTGAGAATGCAAAGGTATGATGATAAGATCCTCGCCTCGTCCCTGTAGCTGTGGAGGTGAGAGAAACCATTAAAGTTGCGTGTATGTGTGTAAGTGTGTGTATGTATGCACACGCGGGCAGTATCTGGCTACTGTACTTTAGCAATAATTCCTCTTGACATTATACAAGGTCAGCAAGTCACCTCCAGACCACCCTGCTTGAGGGTTTGCTGTCCACACGGGGCTGTATGGACTCTCTCAGCTGAGAAATGTCACCCAGCACCTTTCATATTTATGGTGACTCATAAACAGGAAACCAGTCCTGTCCATGACATTGTAACGTTTTCATATCTCAAATCCTTTTATGAAAGTGAAAAAAATACACCAAACCAAACAAAAGAACTTGGCTGCCTTATGCTCTCTGAGCCAAAATAAATATTGCCAAATTAGTAAGGCATACTGAACAAATTAAGCGCTAAATGCAAATTTATCGACTGCAGTCCAATGGCAGAGTCACCAAAGGGCTTCCAGTGGTGGAGCGCAGCCCTGGAAGTAGGTGTTTGTGTTGGCGAGGCTCTGTGGAGAGGCCTGGGAACAGCCAGTGTAAAAAGAGAGCATTTCTGTTACGCCCAAGATGAACAGTTTGTTTTAGGAAGTTCAAGTAAACAGTGTCTAACATATATTCACTGAATTCAAAATCTCAGTTGCTACCAAGAGGGAGGCAAAAAAAAAAAAGCTGGCAAAATTTCTTTAAAAAATATCTCATTGGGCAATATTCAAGTCAGCCTCGTAAATCACTGGGTGAGATGAGACATCCTTCCTCATCCCCAAGTTGTGAATTAGCCCCAGCAGTGCTTCATCTAGGCAAGCAAGGATGCTTGCTTGCTTCCCTTGTGGATATCCAAAACCGTACAAAATAAGGACAAGATTTATCTTAATATGTTGTAATGTCCCAAATGGAACATATATATGTATCTTTTTAAGTTAGGGGCATCACTTATGATGTCTAAGTCTTAAAAGTTGCACGGTCTTGCTTAGTTCACTGACGGATTTGGGAGGGGTTGGGGAAGGGGCGGTGTGTTTGTAACTGTGGGAGTGTTTTCCTCCTGACCACGGACCCAAGGACTTTCCCTCCCGCTTGGTCAGGTTCTCTCCTCCCTTCTACCAGGAAAGGTCCTAAGATGCAGGTCTCTATTTGGGCTGGATGTCTCTGCTTCTTCACAAAAGAGTCCGCACGAGCTTTCTAGGGCTTTTTCCTCCATGCCTGGTCTCTTCTTTGACACTAGATGGCTGAAAAAACTAGGAGCAAGAAAAGTCATGTGTTATAAGCTACACATTGGGAATAGAATGGGAACGCCATAGTACGCCAAGCCTGGATGGATATTTAGAAAGCTTTCTTTTATAGAGGAAAAATTAGAGGCCCAGAGAGAGGTTGTAACCTGCCCAAAGTAACACAGTGAGTCAGTGCCAGAGAAGTTATTAGAAGATCAGATTTTCTTTATCTGCTGACTCCTAGCCAAAGTTCTTTCTACATACCACTTTCCCTCCCACATAGCTATAATGTAGAGGCCTTTTCTGTTGATAATACGCTCTTTCCATACTCAGCAATGTAGAGTAACAGAGTTAAATATCTCCTTCTGCATGCCATTCCCTTGCTCAAGAAAATCCAGTGGCCTTCCACTGCAGAGGATATCAAGTTTTAACTCCACAAGAAATTCGGGTTTTGAGGCTGAGGGCGATTTGACCTTGTGCCGGGAAAGATGGTTAGACGCCCACAAAGCAGAACTAGGTCTAGTCATGAACCCTGGAGGATAGGAAATGTATTAATATTAAGTGGGTAGAAATAAAAATTGCTTACAAATGATCTTTTCTTATAGGAAATTCCTTAAGAAATAAGCCAGTGTTACATTTTAAAAAAGTATCTAGATAGGCAAAGAAATGATGATCAACTGGATTTATTTGCATAGCACAATTTCAAGAGACTATAAACCAACTAGCCATTGTTGCCAATGGTCAATCTGGCCACACCTGCAGTGTGGAGGCCCCCACAGTGTAGCGAACAGCCTCATAAATGTAGCTGAGTGTACCTGGGACATTCCAGGTGCCCCGAACAGTCCCTTCTAGGTCAAAAGTTTAGGTCAGTGAGCGTTCACACTCAATTTCATCAACATGTCCCTAGAACACAAGAAAATACTTATTTTTAAAGAAAAATCTGTTTTGGACTCATTTTAATTAGAAGCGACATAAAAATAGTATAATAATTTTAGCAAATTAACAATCTGTAAATTCCTTGATGAAAGTAACCAGATTTACTGTCCTTACAGTTTGGTTCTTAGTGCTCTCCCCCTGGGTTGAATATTCCAGTAGCCCCGCCCCCCTGCCCCTGCTCTGGCCTTGGTTCTGGCAGTAGGAACAGCCCCACTACACCACCCTCACCTGAGCAGGGCGCTTCCGTGTGATGGTCTGCGCCAGGGCAACATGTTTTACCAGCAAGGGCCTGGGTGTCCCTGTGACGCAGTAGAATATGTTATGATGTGTTGATTATTGCATAGTTTCCAACAGTAGATGCCTTCTAATATGTATATATTTTTGGCAATTAATAGTGATTCTACCCTTTTCACATTGGTTGATCTGCCTTGTCGTATTCTTGACCAAGTCTGTCTATCTTAGAGAGTGGAGGTTGTTCAGATCCATGGCATCATGAACGTGAAAATGCTCCACCTAAACTACAAGAACTATAAGTTTGAGGAGATGGTGTTATTTGTGTGGATACTAAGGGAGATGCCATGACCAACTACAAATCTGTGCTAACTTTGAAAGCTACCCCCTGTGAAAGCATATGCAAGGCATTGAGAGGGTTGTATTTCAGGACAGGTTTTCCTAATGCAGTAAGTGGGGAGTAGAATGTCTGGAGGTAGAATGGGCTGGGGGTTGAATGACTACCCCTCATACAGTAGTCCTCCCTAAGTAGTGACCACCTCCTCAGCTTTACACAATTAGGAATGGAGTGCTCAGGCTCAAGGCAAAGCTTAGAGTCTCCAGAGGGCTTCCTGGGAAGCGAATGCCTGTGGGGAGTGAGCCAGGTCCACACACCCACCATGTTCTCTGCCAGTTTGCCAGGTCTCCCCGCAGCCCTCTCCCTCGTCGGGTCTCTCTCCGGATGTCCCACTGCATACCCATGCAGCCCAAACCATCACGTAAACCTACGAGGATTTCTCTCTCCAGTGCCCAGATATTTAAGGTCTTAAATATCTATTCCTGGTTTTGTCTTATCATCATCATCGTCATCATTTTCGTCATCACTTATTTAATCCTTGCGTCACCCTTGTCAGTTCCTTAATGAGGAAGAACCAAAAGGCACCCTCACACGTGTAACTAATAATTGCATTGTAGTTTGTCTTACAAGATAAAGCCTAAATTAACTGTACATGAAAAGAGTATCAGTTGCATTTCAGAAAATTCACTCAGCACATTGAAAATATCCCTTTTTGTTTTCTTCATAAATTTTGTAGTTGGAGACATCCTCAGGTGAGGTAGCAGCCCGGTGTCTGAGCACTGTGATCAGATGACGCTGCCTTTGCTGGGCTCCTAGCTGCGTGGGGCTGTGCTGCCTTGGAAACACGGATGCCTCATCTTTAATACCGTGTGGTGACCTCTCTGAGAACATAAACCTCGCCTCCTCTCTTTTTCCTGCCCTTTTGACAGTGTCTGACAGAGTTTTGCACATACTAGGCATTTAGGAAAACCTCTGCAGTGGATGGATGGGTCTGAGAACTGGGTTTGGGTTGGAGCAGTGGTGTCCTCACTGAGTCAAGTGCGAAGACTGATAATTCTGTGGGCCTGTCCACAGTCCTATTTTCTATAAAACCTTGCTGCCCCTCACACAATAACATATTTGACACAGGTGAGCATACACATACATACCTGCACATCCGCACCTGTGCGTGGGTGTGCATCCCAATACCCTCAAGTGCTGACATTCCGTACCCCAAACTGGCAACCGTCCCCCAAATCCATGCCAGTAGGCAGTCACTCTTTTCACACAGACACACAGCAGCACTGACATGTGTGAACTATGACAGGCCAGCCCCCGTACACGTGTGTTGCATGCACTTGCACACCTAACCTGCACGCTCTTCTGCAGGTGTGTTTGAGGCTGAAATGGAGGGTCGGCAGCACCCCAAGACCTGGCCTGTGTGTCAGTCACAACATATCACCTGATAACTCTATCGCCCTCTCCAAAGTCTCTCCATCCTTTGGAGACTGCACGTGTACCTGAATGTTTTAAAGAACCCCAGACTGACTCAGTGCCTTTGCTTGGGGCTGGTTTCTGAACAGTACAAAGACTGTCAGGATCAGTGAGAGTCTTACACTGAGTTCTCTAAGTGCCTTCAGGAGCAGGGTCTCCAACTCCCAAGACAATGTTACTATTGTCTGCAGTGCTCAGACTTGTTTTATCTTTGAGGAAGTTTATTCCTAGATGGAGGTCTTACAACAGCAGCCCAAACTGGAGGCCTTGACCAGGCTGGGTTGCATTTGTTGCTCCTGTGTGAGGGGCCCATTTGAAAGCGGGGCGAGTTTTCTCTTCAACAAACAGCCACTTGCCACGGTCAGGCTCTCTGCCTTCCTAGAAAACTCAGGCCTCAGGAATCACCCCCTAACGGTGCAATCCCCAGAGCTGCAAAGGCCCAGGGGAAGAAGGGAGAGAGTTTAAACTTTAACTTTTTCAGACATCATGGGACCATCACCAGAATGAATCAGAAACACCCTGTGAGAGCATTTTTCACAGTCACCATGTAGATGACAGAAGATAAGATGTGTTAGTTAAGGTGGCAAGTTCCGGACTGATAGCATCTTAGTTCTGTGTGGATGGAGACTCTTTCTCAGGAGTTTGTTGGAAAGTTCACTGCACTGCTCTCCTTCTGACCTACAGAAACAGAAAGACAAACTTATCTAAAAATCACTGTGAGGAGATGTAGTCTCCACCCATCCCTGGCTCTGGAATGCTGGGTGCAAAGGGCCCCAACCTGATGCCTCTTTTTTTCTTCTCTTTTCCCCTCTCTCTCTCTCTTTCTCTCTCTCTCCCTCTCTTTTCTTTTCACAGAAGATGACCCAGAAATGGGAAAAGATAGGGGCTCACTCTCAGTGAACTATAACATAGAGATCGAACGAAATCCTGTACTGAAATCTCAGACTTTCATTTTAGGGCTATTAGCTCCATTTTATAGATGGGGAAACTGAGGCCCAGAAGAGTTAGGTAATCTATCCAAAGTCACATGACCTGCAGGTAGCAGACACATCAACAAAATCTAGTTTCTTTGATTTTCAATCTTTGGTTATTTCCGTATTTTTTTCCTTAGACTTCAGACAACTTACTACTGCCATCCTTGCCCGACATCGCTCTGGACATACAGAACAGGGTTGCTGAAGTCTTTTTTCTGACTCTAACTGATATTCTTGCCCTCCTGTATCTCTCGCCCTTTGCCCGCCCTGCTAACAGCTCTGAGGTGGGGGTAGAGGTTGGTGAGTACTTCCTAAGTAGAGGGGCCCACCAGACATGGGAAATGAATTCATGGCCACATGCAGCTCAGAGCTCCACATCACCTTCGTGTCAGCTCATTGCAAAGATGGCGAACAGACTGCCCAGGTCAAGGTCTTTGAGTCCCTGCACTTGGCCGCTTTGTAGGACATTCTCTCCCAGACATAAACCTTTGGGACATTCATTGTGACGGGAGCCCAGGCACAGTGGGTGGGGTAGGAGGCCTTTGGGCTCTGAGCTTCCTGTGCTGTGGTCTAAAACCTGTTCAGTCAGGTAGAATCTTACTGGAATTCTGGGGTTTGCGTAGGGAGCCTACAGCCAGCTGTTTATTATTCTAAGAACTCTTGGTTGATGACCTTAGGTGTGGGGGTGGAGGGAACCAGCCTACTGTGCAAGGCAGCTGCCACGTTCTGGGAACGACAGTGTGGCTCCGTACGCTGCACAAGGCCCCTCAGGCAGGGCTGCTGCATTCCAGGGCTCGGCCTGCCGTACACACAGCAACTATTTCGTTTCACCAGTTACTGAGACAGAGTCGAGGCTCCAGCAATTGTGTTCCTCCCCGTCCTGAAGCCTCTCAGGGGGGAAAGGCTGAGCTCTGACCCTCCCATAAGGCGACACTCAAGGCTTTGTCTGAGTAGTAGGTCGGCACACTCACACTGAGCTGTGCGCAGCACACTCACACTGAGCTGTGCGCAGCACACTCTCACCTTTCAGACCGTGTCCCTCTTGCATGCCCCACACAGTCAGAATGTCTCAGTGACCCAGTGGAACCTTTGTTATTGCCCAATCCAGCTCGACACCCCTTCCAGCCATGTTGCAAGAAGCCAGTGCTGAGTACGTTCAATAAAGCAGAGCAGTGTCCCGGAGCTGTGAATGCCTCCCAGAGACAATCGGACAGAACTGCATTGTTTCGGGGAAGAAGGCGCCTCACATGGCGGTCACATTGTGGTTACGGGGCCTGATGATTAATCCACGGAGAGGATGTGCAGGAGAGAGGAGCTGGCATCCTTCCCGCAGAGGAAGGCTCTTTAAAATCTCACGTCTCTGACTGGATGCGAGCACCACAAACACAGGATTTCCATTGTGAGAGTTTCTTTGGGGAACTCAGTTTCCCAGTTGTGAGTTACCTTTTCTGTCTACGCAGAAGTAGTATTTTCCTGAAACACAAATGTTTCACACTTCAAAATGTGCATTGTGTGGCTTACAATAATACTTATGAAGGGGCACACCTGCTGTGCCTTTGTGAAACGTCTTAATTAGAAACGTGATCTGAGCAACCTGTACGTGGAGAAGTTAACACATGCAGATGCTGGTCGGTATGTAAGTACCTGGTATAAACAATTATTTTTAGAAGATCTTTGAAGACACCCCAGGGGTCCAGTAACATCCACTAATACCTGCCATGGTTCCTGCCCTCCATGTGGTCACCATGGGGGGATGAGAACTCTGGAGAGGGTGTTACCCAGGGAGACACTTGATGTGAGTGGCTGTAGGGCAGGAGAGCAGGACAGTGCTGAAGGGCAAAAATGAACTCTGCCACTTACTGATGCTGGGCCTTAGCTTCTCCGAGTCTCTGGTCCCTCAGCCGGGTGGGTTTGCTCTGAAGAATTGAGCATAAGATGTGCATGTAAGATGCTCTTGTTCATCCAGCTTATTGGAATAACTTGTTAAATGCAAGTTCAAGTCAGGATGACCTTGTGATGTTGGACAGTTCTGAAAGTTCTCCAGATTTGGTCTTAGTGATTGTGCTTCTCAGGCTACTCCAGAGCCGTGGAGTAAACTGACAGACAGAGCAGTGGTGGGGAGAGGGGAGCAGGGTGTGAGATGTATTCAGGGATTTAGTCGGGGATTGGATATCAGGATGAGGGATAGATGAGTCTCGGAGTTCGCATTTCTGCGTTGGATGGCTGGGCCTTTAATCCTGATTCTTCACTATTCAGTGAAATGTGTGCTGGAGCTTTTGGGAAAACCCAGGTCAGAGAGCACTGCTTCCAGCTCTTTGTCGAGAAGCAAGCTTTCTGCCAAGGCAGGTGGGATAGGCTGTCACTTGTTTTCGTAACCTACCATCACACAGGACAGGCCTTGAAGAGCAGAAGACAAAGCGGAGAAAGTTGTGTCCCTTTGTTTGAGCTCAAGGCCTTTTAAAGCCATCAAATGTCTCCTTGTTCCCTTGTTGTGCAACAGGGCATGCAGCTCTGAATGAGACCTTTTATAATTGGAGATTCCATGGTTCCACTTGCCCCTGCCTCTCCCTTCCATGCCAAACGACATTCTCAGAGACTTTCAAGTTGCCTGTATGAAGGGAGCACAGCCCCACCCACACCCCTCACCCCACGTGCCAGCTCACGGTGTCAGCCCAGACTCCAGGAGAGCTGTAGGACTAGCTTCTGGAGGCCAGGGGGCAGGAGCTGGAGCCAGGGGGTCAGAACTGCCTGCCATGCATTCTCCTGATGCCTGGAGCTACCAAACAGGACTTCCAGAAGCTCCATGTACAGGGTGGGACTGTGCTCATCTTGAAGGGCACCCATCCTAGTCTTCTATTTCTGGTTCTAGAAGGGAATTCGTGGGAGATGCCATCTTCCCTGGTGCAGACCCAAGCAGCCCTAGCCACATCCTTCCCAGAGTGACTCTGCCTTGCCCGCAGCTCCTGCTCTCCTAATTGGTCTGTGAGCGGGTTTCTGAACAGATACCTGTGGATTCTCTGACACCTACAGGGCCACATACATTAGAAGTGCATCCAAATGCAAGGACTCCTTTGTATCTAAGTAGGAGAGCAAAAATAGGGACAACATTTATCAAGCACACACAGCTGAACTGCTTCTTTGGTACCAGATTTTATTTAACCATCACAAAAATGTAAGGCTATCTCCATTGTATGGCTGAGAAAACTGGAGACCAGAGGATTCAAGGCTTTGCCTGCAGGTTTATAGCTGCTCCCTGGAGAGATGAGACTGAAACCCAGTCTGTGTAACTCCAGGGTAGGCGGGCATCTTTCTTGTAGAGCACGGTTATTTTCAGACCCATTCCCCACTGAGTCTGTTGGTTAATACGCGTTATCCTTTGGCCAGCTCCTAGAGAGATGTGTCCTGGGGAGAATTCTGACTCAACCTTCTGACCAGACACTCTCTCCTAGCCGTTTTCTTTTGTCCTTGGCGGTGCTCATTATTTTTCTGGCCCTCTACAGTTGTCCCGAGCCCTCAGGCGTTCCTCTGTCCTCTCTTGGCACCCCAGCCAAAATGTGTCTGCAGTCCTTCACTCATGTTGTTACAAAGGCATAAAGGACACTTAGAGAATCACCTGCTGTGCATCCACGGTCTGAACTCCACAGGGATTTAAAATCATCAGCCCAGAAGAGTGTTGGGGAGCAGAGGCCAGGTCTGATTGTGTTGGGCAGTCCTGATACCCAGTATAGTGTTGGGGCCATGCACAGATAAGTGAACGAAGGGGAATGGAGGAAATTAACTCACTGGGGGGAGAGCATTTGAGGGTAGTAGACGTTTTCCCCTCGCATCTATGAGATCATACCATGTTGGCAGATACCCCATGAGCCCATGAACAGTGCCAGTATCTCAATATGTTAAATGTATGTTCACTTGTAGTTTAATTCAGCATTTACTGAGCTCCCTGTTAGGTTATAAGACAGAAAAATGGGGGAACTTAGGGCTTGTCCTCAAAGAGCTCACAATCTAGTCAGAAGAGAGACTTAATTTTTATGTAAGAAGCAAGGAAGAAAGGACTGGACACCTGTCTCATCCTGAGAGATGAGGATGAGAAGACCTCCCAGGTGACATGGCCTTGGATTGCTAGTTGAAGGATATAGCAAGAAGCACAACTTGGTAAATGTTGCATTCACCAACCGTGAGAACAAATGTCGGAGACTTTCAGGGTTCCAAAGATGTTACTTTATTGGTCAAGTTTAACTTGCTCAGGGGCGAACTCTCCAAAGTGTCCGGAGACACGGTGCCCACAAGGGCTGCAAATGAGAGTCGCGCCAAACGCTTACAGGCTTAGGGTTTTATGGAGGCGCACATGCAAGCTGGATACAGAAGCAGATGTGGCGGTTAGCGGCTGGCTCAGGGGCACAATAGGGTTACTGATTATTGGTGAGTTAACTCGTGCACTGGCTCATGCTCCTTTACCTGATTGGTCAGTTGAGCTCGTGCACAGGGGCTGCACTGGCTCGTGCACAGGGGCAAAATTTCCCTCCCTAGTAACTGTCCAGATGGCTATCTGCCTGACTAACCTTTGCTCTTACACCACATCCTGGAACACACCCCGCTCTTCGGGTGTGTCCTGGAGCCTCTTTGGGTTAGTTAGTAAAACACCTTTTGCTTCCTTACAGCTATGTTCTGGCTAGTTCCCTTTTGCCCTCAACAGTAAAGGCATTAAAAAACACATCTTTTTGTACACTCACAGCAACATTTCTGATACCAGATATGTGGGGCTTTCCACACCAGGCCATTCTCCAGTTTTCAGCAGGCACGAAGTGGGTGTCCTGCAATCTTACTCAGCCCTGACATTGCTGCCTAGAGTTAGCACGGCCCCACAGGTCAGGTGCTCGGTCCCACAAGATTGCTTCTGCCTCCAGGTGCCGATCTCAAGTCCCAGGTTGTCACCTGCACATCTGACTGACTGGCTAGAAATCGAGGCTTCCCACAAACCCTCTGTGGGTTAAAGAATTTTCTTAACAGCTCACAGAACTCAGGAAAAGAGTTTACTTACTAAATTACCAGTTTGTTATAAAAGGTTACAACTCGGGAACAGCCATACTGAAGAGACGCGTAGGGCAAGGTGGGAAGGGGCTTGGAGCTTCGTTCCGCCCTCCCAGAACCTTGGTGTGTTCACCAACCCAGGAGCCTCTGAACTCCATTGGTTAGGGATTTTATGGAAAGTTCATTATTTAGACATAACAGATTATTGGCCATTGGTGGTAGAACTCAATCTCTAGTCCCTCTTGTCTCCCCAAGAATGTTAAGAGACATGGGGCTGCAAGTTTCACCCCTATAATCACATGGTTGGTTCTCCTGGAAACCAGAACCCCATGCCTAGGGGCTTTCCAAAAATTACCTTATTTGTGTAAATTCAGGTGTGGTTTAAAGGGACTAATTATGAATAACAAAAGACACTCTCTCCCCTGCTACTCAGGAAATTCCAAGGGTTTGGGGAGCTCTGTGCCAGGAACTGGGGACAGAAGGCTGGCTCTGTACTTGTTCCTGTGTCACAATCCCACAGTTTTCAGCGCAGAGGGAGCAGGACCGCTAAAGCTGAGCAGGTATGAAAAAACAAGTGTTAGTTGTGGCTGTAGCAGAGAATTTTTTCGAGGGGGCGGGATGAGCCTGGCCAATCAGTGGCAGCCTTGCAGTGTTAACAGGCTTGGGACCGTACTCTTCTTACGTGGGGGCACGGATAAGAATGATACTTTTCACGTGCAGGGTGCTTCTGTGAGCACTAACTAGGTCCTTTACACGAATGACCTCATTCAGTCTTTGCTGCCACTCTGAGTGAGGCGCTCTTACTATTCTCATCGGGTCCGTGAGGAAGCTGAAGCCCAAAGCCACCCAGGGAATCCGTGTCAGAGCTGGGATTCCAGCCCAGTCTCTGAATCACTGTATCCTGCTGCTTCTCAGAGACATGATGGAGTGACCCCGGGGACTGGGGCATTCCCTGCGGAGGACAAGCAGCTCATGGATGTGGAGGATGAAGTATAACCTCAAGTTCAGGCTTGATTCTTGGACTCAACAAAAATTCCATCTCTAAATGACAGTCCCAGGATGGCAAGCACCATTGCTCTGGCCTGGATGGCTCATCATATGACTTCAGATTTTGTGTGTTCAACATTAAAGAGACCTTGAATCTAGTGGAAACAGAGGATCCATGGAAAATGACCTCACTGCCTAAGGGCTGAAGTTGAAATGCCTGGCTTGAGTTTTGGACTCACCCACCCTTTCCTCCTTTCTGGCTGCTCCTGTGGCCACGGGGCCCAATTCCAAGGCTGCGGTAGAGTAGCCTTCTGTGCACAGGGTGGTAGCTCCTGGCAGCCCTGGGTATCTGCTCTGCTTCATGGAAGAACACACCGATTTCAGCAGCAATCTGAAAGATTACCCATGGACACCAAGGCAGAGATTTATAATGTGTGACCATGTTTCTCTGCAATGAAACAAACTGGAAGAAAATGGTGTGGCTCATTGAAAAAAGTCACCGAAAGGTTCAAATACTAATATGAGATGTGGCATTCCTTACACTGACAGGGTAATGTATTTTTATTTTCTGCAGAAAATCCATATACCTTTTTGGTTTTCTCTACCAGCCCTGTGGAGTAGGCAAGTGTCCATTTTCTTTTTTTGTGTATGAGAAATCTGAAACTCAGAAAGTGAATGAGAGCAGAGCCAAGACTTCCAACTTGGATCTTTTTGACTTTGGGTCAGTTCTTATCCTGATTGATGCTGCTTTTCCTGGTCCCCTGCGTAGTCCCCTCAAGTGCTGTCCCTTCTACTTGAGACTCTGCTATTGACCTATATCAGCAAAGATGGTCACTCTGCCTTTATGCACTGGTTTGACATTGTTAATAGATAGCGCCTTTCTGACTGGTTGATGACCATGCCGTAGTACTTACTACATATTTTGATTATTGCTTCTGTTTTTATTCAAATACTGATTTTTTTCTGTTACATTACTTCAAAAAGGATTTATGGCAGTTTATAACACCTATTAGAGGTAAGCTAAACAGCAAAAAGAAATATAAGAAGAGAAAGACAAATTTGGGCAGGGAAGAGACCAGCACAAAAGTGTAAATAGTGCAGTCGATCCAGATGAGCGGCTTGTTGGATTCAAAACCTGCTAGGAGTCAGTGGCAGAAGAAAAGTAGGTTGGTTGTGTGATTTACTGTGTCTTTAAGAAAAAGTAAATAAAAGGAGTGTTTGATACAAAATCATCTTCCTGAGACCCTCTCCAAGTGAGAGCACTGTAATTTAATTTGTACTCTTCCCATGATATTTATCAAATGGTCAAGGTGATAATGAGTTTCAAAGAGGCTGCTTAAACCAATAGAAATGGTGTTCAGTACTGAGGCCATTTGCCTTGTGTCCTTAGTTAAGTAATAATTTTCACTGATGTGTGGCACCTGATTCAAATTTCCCCTGGAAATTAAGAAAAAATCACTTTTTAAAACTAGAAAAATTAAAAAGTTGAGCTACAGTAGAGGGGGTGTGAGTGTAAGGTCCTGCTCCAAGATCTGACGTGTCCTGCCTGATTGAGCTCCTTCTCTGTACTACGCTCCTTTCTTCACACGACGAGGGTTTTCCTGTCGCCTTTCTGCAACAAAGAACATTTGAGGGGCAGAGAGCAAGAATTGTCAGGGTACCGCATCCACAAACCAGTTAAGACGTCAACAGTCTGGTTATTACATTTTAAAAGAAAAAAAATCTCTAAACTCATGAGTTATTTAAAGTTTGCCTTCATTAACACTCTGACACGGGTAGTTGAAAGAAAAGGGAATAGGCTGGAGGCACAGAGCTGAAGGCAGGGTCCATGCAGGACTGTCTGGTGGCCACGCCCCAGAGACGTGAGCTGACGCAACACTTTTTTTCATTCAAGCAACAGCATATGATGTTATGTCTTCTGTGATGTACTTCTCTCCTTCTGGGTAGAAGTGTTGGGCTTGGGTTTCATGTTTTGGTCTTGCATAAACGCCGCTCTCTATGATTCATGTGCACCTCACATGGCTGAGTGAGAATGTGCTGCCTCCAACTCAAAGCCATAGAGTAGCCAAAAATCATACCATGTCCATGTGTTGTTTTTTTTAGCAGGAAGATCATGCTGCCAGGAGAATCAAGTACCTTTGGAGTTGTCAAGTGCCAGTTTAAAGCTTCGTTTTGTGATTCTATGAGCTGTCCTCAAAGTGGGGAAAAATCAGTCTTCACAGATATTAATAATTGGTATGTACTGTTGTGGTTGAAGTTTAAAAAAATAAATTTACTTTGGAAATTAATAACCTCTGAAGATGCAAGACATATTCTACATTTTTAATTCTATCAGCAATGGAGTTAATATGGTATCAATATGGTGCTGTTATGGTAGTGAGATTTAAACAACTTGAATATTTAAAAAGCCCAAATGAATAGGTTATAAATATTTTATCAACACAAATAATTGGCCAGTACACATAAATTTAACTCACCTTAAAAATTTGGGGCCAACTCCTTTTTATTTTCATTAGAAGACAATTTTTCGGTGGGGAATGAAGGTAAAATATTGGGCTTAACTTCACAAGATTTTCTAGACATAGAGGTCTCTGTTCACATTTCTCGTTTGCTGGGATTAAAATCATACAAGCCAATCAGTAGACCCAATATTGAATTTCAGTCAGTTGCCCAAGTTTGCCAAATCTTTGAAACGACCCTGCCACAAGCTAGCACTCATTAGCCAGCTTCCTTACTGCAACCGTCATTTTCTCTCATTCTATTTAAAGCAACCCTCACTCCTACCATGGTGAATGATTTTACACTGCTCAGAATGTGCTGAAGCATTCACAATGTGGCTGATTACAAACCACACAGGGATAGGGCTTTACTCTTAAAGCATACTTTGTGCCTGTCCTGGGTCTTTGTTACTCCCTTCGACACTCTTTGCCAACTCAACATTCTCCAAGAACGTGTAAATCCTACCACAGGAAAACGAGGTGTAGAATATGTGCCTTGGTTGATGACATCACCTTCTGGTTAGGGCTGTAAATTGTGTGAGACCACGTATACAGACCCTGGCTCCTAAGGGTTGGGTTTCATAGCTGTGTGTTCTGACCTTGAAAATTCATCATTTGAAGGATGGAGCGCATCCCTTTTACTCATGCTAGGATCTCGAGGGAGTGCACTGGCCCTGCGGTCCAATGAATGGGAGGTTTTGTACCTGAAACTGCTACTGCTTTGGGCCAAATGCTTGTGATAGGTTTATTACAGGTCTCACATGTATAAACCTGATAAACCAGCCAATGACTGTCTGAGCTGCCTCAACTCCAGGAAGGACTGCTTTCATTAAGTGACTCCCAGGTCCCAAGATGGTCATTAAGCTGGTGAATGGTGGAAATTCTATCATTCTAACACGGTCTCTATAACTTAATGAGTATCCCCCAGGGGGAGGGATCATTGCAAAAGTCCGTTTTAGTGCTATAGTGACCATCCTGGGTGGCAGAGTCCCCAAGAGGAAATTTGTCAAAGTCTGAAGACAATTTTAGTTGTTACAACGGGAGACAGAAGGTGCTGCAAGCGTCTAACGAGTGGAGGTCAGGGATGCTGCTAAGCCCCCTACAGTGCACAGGACAGCCCCACCGCCACGAATTATCCAGCTGCGGTGTCAGCAGTGTTGAGGTGCAGGGTCCCATCTTAGTGTAAGTGAGAGATCTGAGAGGCTCACGAAAGGGGCGTTGGAGGCAGGACGGGGCGCTGGGCCTGGTGTGGGGCGTGAGGGAGCCGCAGTGCAGAGGGACACTGAGGAAAAACACCTCATTTGGCTGAGGGGTTAGTCCTGAGCTTATGTTGCAAAAACATGGGTTCATGATTTTTTTTTAATCTCAGAATGAAGTAAAGCAACAAAGAATGCCCCCAGGCTTTATGCAAGTTGATGGAAAGAGTAGCAAGAAAAGAGGAGGTTGGCCTGGAGAGTTGGAATGCAAGATCCAGCTGACTGGCTGCAGCAACCCCAGTGGGGCTTTGGCGGACATCATGGAGGAAGGTGGACGTATTAACCTGCTTCCCCTCAGCAGCTAGGTTTCCTGTCTTTGTAGTAAACACAGATATCAGTATCATCGAGTCAATTGTGTGTGAAATGCCAAACCTGCAGGAAGTAGTTGGTCCCTCTCCTTCCTGGTTCAAGATGATTCAGAACACTCCGATGATAACAATGGGCGAAGCATAGAGGGAAGCCATTTCCCTAGGCAAATTCTCCAAAAGTGGTGCCTCGTCAATAGTTTTCAACAAAAGCTTGATACGGCAGTTGTTAATTAGACTCTCATAACAAGGCATTAGGGAAGGCTCTGGGACGTAAGCCTGTGTGGCATGAGAGAAGGCATTGAAAGAGTGGTACGTTACTCCACAGGCTGGCTCTCCCCCATCAGCCAGTAACACAGGCCAGTAACACAGGCCCCTCCCAGACTCGCTCTGTCGATATTTAAACTTGTGTGTATCTCCGTTACCTCTACAGATTCTATCAGCAGGGCGCCCGTAATGACCCACCAACTTCTCAAACTGGACCATGCCCTGGCTCTCTTCCTGCTTCCTCTTTGCTTATAAAGTAACTGCCCAGGCTTCCTTGGTGTTTTCTCTGCTCACATGTCAGCTAAATGAAGTCGCATTGTGACCACAAGGAAACCTTTTGCTTGTGCTGCTGCCTAGTGTTGACAGAGCACTAAATGCTGCTTGGCGTGAAGAACACTAGTCACTGTGGCCAAACTTTGGAGAGGTGCGAGAGGCCAAATGTTAGACTGCCAATTAAGCAGCAAGGTGGAAAATTCTTGCCTTTCTTTTGGCGCTCAAGTTAATTGGTTGGGGGAAAATATTAAAACTGAACAGGCAATAAACTGGACTTGAGCAGTGTGAGCAGTTGTGCTAACATTACATTGATAACTCACATCACCTAGTACATAAGGCATAGGTGCATGTCTACCCCACAAGGACTCCAAGGAACTGTCTCCTTGGCTTCAGTAGCTGGAACCCCTGGCTGTGCAAATTTGCGTAAGAGGGAAAAATCACTTGCACCCCAAGTTAACAGTTCAGACTCTGCCCATGTGGCCCTATGGAAATGATCAGTCCATTTTCAAGGATTCCGAATGAGTTGTAGAATACTTATTATTAGTAACAATAGACAATGTAACAATGTCTATTGTCTAAGTAACAGTGAGTGTGATCATGTCTGTGTATTGCATTAAATGCTACAGAGAATATGCACACACACTATCTCGTGTGATTTTCACAGCAGCCTGCATTCTTCCACTCATTAGCAGCCCACTGTGGGTCAGGCACTGGGCTTGTACAGTTAACTGGGAAGTCAGATTAAGTAACTTGACCAGGATCATACAATTGCTTAGTGACACAATCTGGACTTCAACCGAGTCATTCTGAGGAAGTCACAGACTTTTTCAATGAGCTACATGTTACACTTTTTGCTCCCCTCCATAACTGGCATTGACCTTGTATAGGGTAATGAGTGGGGCCCCTGCTTTAATGATGAGCTGGTCATGTTTTCTGTTTATCTTGTTAAAATATTCCTGCAAAGAGGGGTGGACTCAGCCCACCCATTGGCCTATCTGGACCATGTCCATTTAGAAAGCCCCTTATTTTACCAGGGCGTCATTGTGGAGCCATGGCAGTCCTTCACATTTCTCCTAGTGAACAACATCTTCAGAACTACTTCCTCTGGTTCTCAACATTTTAAGGAATTAGCATTTGCATTTCAACAATTCAAGTATAAGGAGTGCATGAGGATGATTTTATTGTGTTTTACAGGTGGCCAAATAGTGTCACAGAGACATAAAGTGACCTGCTTCGAACCTCATACAACATTCCATGCATTCAAAGCCAGACGTTTTTGAGAACATTTGTTACATGTGAGTTCTGCAAAAGGGAATTTTTTTAAGGAAAATTGAACGTGTCACATAGATTTTATAGACGTGTTAGCTCTGTAGCCCCTTGATTTTCCTTGGACTTGCTATTTAAGGCCATGCTGACTCCAAGGTGCTCTTTCATATCACCGTTTATCCAAAGAATCAAAGAGTTTCCTGTTTTAAAAATATTTTTATTTAATTTATTCGGGTTACATTGGTTAAAATTATTTAGGTTTCAAGTGTACAATTCTATAATAAGTCATCTAAAGAATTTCTTCTTAATCCACACTGAAGACCCATTAAATGGGAAGTTTGACCCATATTCTGCACCTCTGAATCCTATTTCTGGAGACAGCGATGAACATTTCTCTCATTCATTCATCTGTTCGTTCGTTCATTCATTCATTCATCTGTTGGCCTATTCCATGAGTAATATATGAGTGTTTATTGAGTGTGTGTTCCGCTTACTGTAGTAAGCAGTCCTTTGTGGATTCACCAGTAAACCAGGCACTCTGCTTGAGGATGTGGCATGTGGTGTGTGTGTCAGGAGGTGGGCGTGTGCAGCTGTGTGCGGGAGTGCACCTGTGTGAACTGGGTGACTGCTATCATTATTGTAATGCGTATACCAAAATTCTTAGTTTTGATACCTCTTAGTTTAAAAGTGTAAGACAAAAGCTCTTCCTAAGGGTATCTGTGGTTCCATATTTCTTTACAACATTCCTGAATTCTCTTCCCTATGCACTTTAACCTGGAAATGGCCTTTACTTTTGGGCTCACCTCTTCTGCCCTTTGTCTGGGATATAATTAGTGGAGGTCATGCACACTGTTCTGGCTCCTGGAACCATCGTGCAGATTAAACACCCACTTTCCTGTGTTGTAAATGTTTAAACTTCAGGTTTTCTTGCTGCTTCAACATCACCACAAACAGGCCACAAACATCCTGCGCAGGTGACCAGGGGCGCCAGTGTGACAGAGCTGGTTGGTCCTTGCCACCAGTTCCCTTGCTTGCCTTCCCCTGATTGCGACCTTATGGCAGTCATACACAGAATGAAATTCTCTCGCAACTTTTCCGTGTGCTCCGCCCTGACTCCCAGCGAAGGCGTTGCCCAGGGTCCTCACTCTCTTGGCTCCCCACTGCTTGGTCGTGCCCACTGTCTTGAGGCTCCCTCCGTGTGCGTTACCCTCATGGCACAGGATGACACTGTCTAGGACCTGGGAGTATAATAACTTTGTTGTCCTGTGCCTTCCCTGTCTCTCCCCTGTGGCCGCATCTGACTGACTGTCTCTGGTAGAATACAAAACACCCCCAGTGTCAGACATCTCTTGTCTCCTTCTGAGAATGTACTTTTCTCCTCCCAAGAGATTAACAAATGCTTATATTTTAAAACAAACAAACAAACAAACAAACAAACAGAAAACGTTCCTGCAAAACCTCAAGCCAACCGTGTCAGGCTGTCATGTGGCATGTGACCAACCTGTGGGCTGCAGTAACAGCAGGGTGCGATGGTGCTTCTGCCCTCAGTCCTTGCAGCAGCTCCAGAGGTCAGGACAAGGGGGGGGGCAGTGGGTGAGGGATGCAGAGAGCTGCCGGAACTGGGGCTTGGCTCCTTAATTAGGACCACTCTCTGGCTGTGTGACTTTCTCAAGTCACTTTCCCTCTCTGCCTCTGTTTTCTGGTCACCGGGGAAGGGGGACGGGTTCCAGCTTTTTCACTCAATCTCATTAAGAAAAGTGTGGCTATATTTTCTCCACCAGCATTTAAGTACTTGCACAGGGATCTGTGGGCACGTGTTCCTGGAAAGACCTCGCACGGATTTTCCACTGCCTGCTGTGCTCACCAGCACTTGGAAAACTGTTTTTTTTCTTCCTGGTTGCATTTGCCACTTACCCTACTGAAAACAGGAATTAAGACTTTAGACAGCTGCTTACCACATAAAACTTTCAAATAAAATATTCCTAGTACATTTTCTTAGGGAAAAAGTTCACTCGAGTAGATTAGCAAAACTAATGTAAATATGAAGTAATGCCAGTGGCTGCCTGCAGAAGGTGTTTTAACTTTCCATTTTGACTTCAGGGCCCGGAGCACTGAGGTGTCTGTGACACTGTGCTCTGTGTCACATTTGTTAGTAGGACGATGTTGTAATGCACCCGTAATGGCTAATATTATGTTAATGGAGATTGATGCCAGCGCGCACTAATATATATTTAGTCAGGTGGAGACATTCCCAACTGGTGATGTAACCTGTGTGGTTAAGTAATTTACACATATAAATAGAACAAGGAGGATTCAACTCTCATTCTGGACACTGCCTTTACCCTTGCAGGGATACCTGATGTTATTTTCTAACATCAGTTTATTTTATTTCATTTTCTAACATTTAAAGTCCATTTGCACTCTCATGAAAAAATGCAAAAATATCCCCACCAAATTAGTCAATGAATGACACTCCAGTTTAACCTTTCAAAAGGCATAGGGTAGAGCTGGGGAAACTAAAGCCCCACAGGTGAGAGACAGCAGGTCACCCGCTCCTGGATGTGGTCTTCTTGGTCACAGCTGTGTGATGTTGAGGGAAAGGGATAAAGGAGCCAATTGCCAGGACCGTTTAGGAGGTTAAACCACCTCCCTTCATTCGCCTGTATAAGCAACATCAGAGAGCAAGAGATTGGGGTAAAATCCTTCTCTCCACTATCAACTCCTTTTGTGGGAGAAATTAACTTCTCAATTCTCTCATCTATCAAAAAGCTTAGAACCCCTTCATATGGATTCCTTTTGAGTTGTGCACATAAAATGATTTATTAAAAGTATGTGGAAGCAACAAACACTTTGCAAAGTAATGGGAGTATGTCAAACAGTGTCTATTTGGTGGATAGCCAGAGCTCTGTAGAGGCCTCTCGGACTCCAGGCCAGACACCTGGGTCACTTGTGCCTGGGTCAGCAGACCCGGCCAGCAAGTCCTCTGGGGCTGGTGTCACATGCACTGCCTTTGCCACCGGAGCCCGACCCCGGCTCCTTTCCCAGCCGTCTTTTGCCACATTTGACATGTTTAAGGAACAGACATCTCTTACCCGGAACTTTCTCAGAATATTCTAGGAACATAAGTTTAAATAATAGTAATAATAATAGCATAATAATTTTTATAGTCAATAAATCACATGAGGAAAGAGGAAGTCTCCCTGGTGTGCTGAAATGCCAGACTCTGAGGGCGCAGGTCCTTACTCTGGGATGTCACCTCTCCCTCTTCCTATGTCACCTGACTTCCTGCTGGCCCTCGCTTCTGGGCATTACCACAAGCAGGCACCACCTCTAGAATTTTTGGGATCCACACATCATATTTGTATTTTGCATCATGAGATAATAGACTTTGGTTTCCTCTGTTTCTGCCATTCACAGCCATATTACTTGGGAGAAGCTGCCCGGCCCAGCCCAGCACGTTGCTGCCCCGATGGGAAGTCAGGAAGAGGGGAGTTCATGATCCAGGGAGTGAAGGAGGAAATGGAATCCTGCCCCAGATCATACAGATATTTCAGGCTGCTTTGACCAAGATGGCCATTGGCATGCGAGAAAAGAATCAGGAGGGTTTTCTTTCGGATTCCTGAGTTTGTAGCATTTCTTGGCCCTCTGTTTTGCTTTGTTGTAAGTGCATACCCGCGTGAGTAAGTATATCCAGGACAGGAGATACAGTGGGGTGGAGCCAAGAAAGATGACTTGTCTTAAGAGGAGAAAGAAGTTCCATCAGTGAGAACTCTGTACAATTTTATGGACTGCGTGAGTGCCGGAGATCGCCTTAATAATGGAAGAGGTCAACCGGAACAGGACCAGCTAACAAAGATGTGAGAGCGGGTTGTCATTGGGGTAGGGGTTGGTGGAGCCATGAGTCATGGTTGGACCAGACATTTGAAAAGGTTGCTTGCAGTGCTAAGATGTTTGGGTTCTATGAATAGTGTCCAGTGAGGTCGTTCTTCTTCCAGAACACATACACGCACAATGGCACACACTGCACAACCACTTACACAGAAGCATTCATAGGTGTCCTAAAGCTATAAGTCTTCCCAGGGAGATCAGGTCCATGCCCAGGGGAGTACAGGACAATGGTAGGTTCTCAAGAGAGTTTCGCCTGTAGGTAAGGAGCTGACTTGTTTGTTAGAAGGGCAGGAATCCCTGGAGGAAAGGAGACATCTCAGCAGCAGGAGGAGGGACAGGAAAGAAGAGAGGAGAAAATAACCAGAAGGCAAGACTTACCTTTTGGCCTCGTTAAAATACTGTGCAATGGGCCCCAGGAATCTAGTTCTGGAGCAAGTCCATAAAATAAGCCTTCACAAAGTTTGCACAAAAGATTCTTAAGTAAGCTCATAAATGTGACACCAAGCAAATACTTGGCAAAATTCAGCCAAGTCATAAAAGGAGTTACTGGGACCAGGCCACAGCATTACCTGTGCTGGCATGAGCTTGGGTGCAGGGTTTCCCTGCTCCTAATTAGGGGTCATGTTAAGTGACAGGGATTTCAGGATATATTTACATTTGGTCCTTGGCCAGTTCTTTCTGGTCTCTGGACTCTTGTCATAAACGGGAACCAATATAAAGTAGGACAAGACCAAAGAAAACATGTGAACTTTTTATTATAGAAATGAGAACTTTTTATGGTATAATCAGGTCTGATGTGGCCACATCGTTGCTGGGGAAGTGGGGTGCTGGGAAAATGTTCCCAGTCATGGGCTGTTCGTGAAATGATTCTGACTGTGTTCATCTCTTAATTGCCGGTATTTTCTTTTTAATTGACCCACTAGAACCTTCTGTTCAGGTCCTGTTCACTGCTGCACAGAGCTGAATTGGAGGATCCCATGGCCTAAAGACATGGGATGGCGTGTCTATGCCATCCCAAGGTGCTTTGCTGGCAACCTTTGCCATTCATTGGCTCATAGAAGTGTTGACCTTGTCTCTGGCTTCATTTTCACAAAGCGTTCTCCTTGTGTGTGTCGATGTCCAATTTTTTTCTTTTTATAAAGACCCCATCTATTGGATTAAGGTCCACACTAATGGCCTTATTTTAACTTATTTAACTGTGTAAAAACTGTCTCCAAATAATGTCACATTATGAGGTTCCGAGGATTAGCACTTCAGTAGGTGAACTAGGGGGCGGGGTGGCACAACCGCAGCCTGATTTCTAAACCAGGAGGGAAAAAAGCTACTGCAAATTCAATTTTCTTTAAAAACTCAAGAAAGAAAGAGTCCGCCAAGTTCTGGCGAAGACTGCAATTACACTTCTTCAGAAGTACTACTTTAAGTAATTTATTTCTGCAGGTTGAGATGTTTATTGTTCATTGTCCCCATTATAAGGAATTTGAGAACTTTAGTTTGTAATTGAGTACCAAGAAAAACGTAGGTGCACTTGTTCCTTCTGACAGTAAGAACCACGTAGTTCACCATGCTTCACTTTTCATGGGGGTTGGCAGACATCTCAGAGCCAAATGTGGTAGTGAGTCTTGGTTCCCTCATTTGTAGCCAGCTTCCTTGGTGGGACTTGGTTTTCTGCCTCGGTTTCTGTTTTTTTCCTTTTCTCGGGGGCTTCACGTGCCTCTGACCAGCTGTTTCACAGCCTTTCTGGAGAGAGGTGGGATGCACTTTGGCACGGCAGAAAGTCAGCTCCCGATGTCGTGGCTGCCACTTGTGCCCCTGCTCCCGAAGCCGTTGTCCACCATAACCTTCTCACTGCTAGGTGACCTCTCTGTACGCACCTCCGCGCTTCCACAGCTCTACTCGCCAGAGCTCTTGGAACCAGCGTTTTAACCATGCGTTTAGTGTGAGCTGTTCATTCCTTTGAGATTTAATGAAACAGAAATTCAGTCTTAAAGATCCAACTGCATAAAATACCAAAGCATCTCCTTTGTGTGTCAAACAACAAAGAAGTGGCAGGAAGTCCTGTGTGTGCTTAAATAGTCGTTAGGGAAGGCAGTTGTCATGTGTCTGAAATAGAAGGAATCCAGATTAGGGCACAGCACACATACACACTCCTGCACAGAAAGCACCACCAACAAACTACTAACTCAAGTTCAGCATTCATTTTTGGTCCTTTTGTACCACATAAAGGGATTTTCAAAGAAAATGGTTGAGTAAAGTATCTTATTTGGGACTACCTCACTAGGCATCTGAAGCTGGGATGTACCTCAAGAGTTTTCCTGGGGTCTGACATCCTTTGAGCCACAACATGCGGTTGTCCATGTTAGTCGCAGTTGCTTCACTTTTACAAGCAGGAGTAAAATACAGAAGACTGGCTCGTTGAGTTAGGGACTTCAGTTTCTCTTGTATTTGCTCTGTATTATGAACTAGTTCTTCCATTGGCTCTTTCAGATCTAAATGTGTCCTCACCTATGCCTACACCCTTTTCAGTTTATCTATTAACATTATTAAATCATATTCTTTTCAGTTCCAGAAAGCCTTTTATTGGTCTCTGAATGACTTTTGTAGCATTCATTTTTCAAAAGTTCTCTTCAAACTGTGTCTCGTCAACATCAAGAGAATTTGTCTCTTCCGCATGCATATCCTTCTCCTGGTGAGTCCTTAGTGAGTTGTGGCGGTTCTTTGCCTTCTTATGCTTTTCTGTAACTGCAGCAAAGGTGTCTGTCAGGCAGAGCATTTGGGGGACATTGGGGAGCAAGGGTGTATTTCCAAGGTTCAGCAGAGATGAATGTGAATTTGCTTTTTAAAAAAATTTGACCTGGAAGCCGAGGTTTGGTTTTGAATGCTTATTCTGGCAGAACTTCCAGTACCTCCCACTGTGAGCACAGAGCTCCTGTGAACATTCTCCAGGTGGAAGGAGGGGAAGGGTGCTCCCAGAGTTGGGTTGAGCTGGAGGGATGGGAGGGCTGAGCAGGGCTGAGCAGGGCTGGAGGGATGGGACTGCAGCAGGAAGAGACCTTTCAAGGACAAATTGGAATAACAGCTGGAGCAGGGAAAATCTGTTTGATTTTTCCCAAACATGCTTGGAAAAGGGGAGGCATCCTCCAACCAAGTCCTGGGCATGGCTTCTGTTTCACTCTGCAAGTGAGAGACACAAACTTTTCCCTACAAGATGAGGACCTCAGGGGCTCTTCCTAGTATGCGAAGTATATGGTGGAGAGAAAATACTGTTTTAGAATAAAGCCTGGGTGTGTGTTGCTGCGATTGCTTGTGTAGCATGAGAAATAATCATTCTCTATAAATATGTGAAGTATTTTCCTGATAAAATCCTTCAAGCTTAGAGTTTGTTGTTTTATTTATTTGTATGTTTTGGGGCTGGTTTAGAACTCTAGGCTGAGCTATATTCCCTTAGCACTTTGAGGCCTTTTTTTCGTTATTCTTTGACACCCCATTCTTCCACCCCTAATGTGGTCTGCGTTAGTTGGATTGTCATTCATATAAAAGTAATCTCTTTTCCATTCCTTTTAATTTTTTAGGGGTGGTAGAATACCACCCGTAACATGGTCTGTGTTAGTTGGATTGTCATTCATTTAAAAGTAATCTCTTTTCCATTCCTTTTAATTTTTAAAAAAGTCTTTGCCATTGTGTGATTTACGTGTATTTTTAACCATGTTAGGACTCAGTATGATTTTCATTCTGAGGAATGAGGTCTTCCCTGGAGTCGGTGGAAAACAGAAATCAGAACAGTGACAGAACCAACAAGCAAAAGAGAGACAGGCTCCTACCAGAGAGCAGGCCGACTGCTCTTCTGGGGAGGTTGGGGGTGGAGGGATCAAGGAGAGGAAAAGGGACTGGTGGGCAGGGATGAGGGTGTGTTGATTTCAGGGGCGGGAGTATGAGGGGACTAAATGGTAATGGGGAAAATGCAGCAAAATTTTTTAAAATAAATAAAAAGAACAACCACAAGAACAAAATATTTTTAATAGCAAATAACAAAATGGGGTAAAATTAGCAATCAAGAAGTAATCAATAAAAAATAGATGACTTTCAAAATTATGTGTGAAGGTTGGTTGAAATAATCTTTGGTATAAAAGCAGAAACTGTAAGGGAAACTAAGTGCAAAAGCTAAATAACGTGAAAGCATAAATGTCAAAGGCACATCTGACTTTTCTTTCTTCTCTGTTTTTTTGAATAGTCATTAGGTGTATATTGGCATTTGCTTTGTATTATCTAATCCCCTTCCCTTTGTCTTTGTCCGTCTTTTTAATTTTCCTCTGCTTTAATTCCTGGAGATTTTCTCAGATCTAGATTCAAGATCAAATGTAGTGTCAAATTCAGTTTTTTCTATTATTCCATCATACCTACCAATGAATATTTATTTACTTACCAATCTATCTATACACACATATACATATTTTTTAATTCAGTGAGTGAGTATAACTTTCACATTTAGAACTTATATTGATTCCTTTTTAATTTTGCCTATCCCCCATCTCCCCTCGAAAAAGCCCCAGTATTTCTCTCAGGCATTCTACTTCTTGATTTACGTTTCCTAGAACTCCAAACATCTTTACTTAAAAGTCTCTATCTGACCTCTAAGTTGTACATAGATTTTTGGGTGTGAGTTATCCGGTCTGTTTCGCCTGCTGAGTGTCTCTCAGGTGCTGGTGAGGAGCAGAGACTCAGAGGCCTGGAAGGAGCCCTGCGTCCCCTGTTTAAGGCTGTCATGGCGCCCTCTGTACCTCAGTTTCCTCTTCTGTAAAATGGAGGTAATGATAGTTTCTTCCTCAAGGAGTTGTCATGATTTAAAAAGCTAGTATCTGTAAATCACTTGTCAGGTACTTTGAGTGTGATGAATTCTATTTATTTTCCACTGCACAGGACCCAAAATTTGAGGGGGTACACATTTGGGGGCTCACACCATTTTCCCTCACCTTCTTCAGAGGCCTTTGTATTATTTTCTGTTCACTTTATAAAAGGTTAATTTGTATTCTTTGGCAGATAATATGATTTCTTTTATTTACGTTTTTCTTCAGTGCCTATAAAATACTTTTGTAGTCCTGAAAAAGACTATGTCTAGGTAGCGATTTCTTTTCACAGATTTTCCTCATTAATATCTTGTACTCTCTCATGTGAGGTCCTTCTCAAATAAGGCGGTTTCTTTTTGTTATACATTTGATCGTCATTTCTGTCTGCTGTGGACTGAATGGTTGTGTCCCCCCAAATTCATTTGTGGAAGCCTAGCCCCTAATGTGACATGTTTGGGGGTGGAGCCCAGGAATGGGGCCCAGTGCCTTTACAAGAAGGGCCATGAGAGGCTTGCTTCCTCTCTGCCTGCCCTCTGCTTTGTGAGGACACAAGGGGAGACAAGCCGTCTGCAGTCCAGGAATCGGGTCCTCATCGGACGCGGGGTCTGCCAGCCCCTCGATCTTTGTGAGAAATAAAACTTCGTTTAAGCCCCCCAGGCTGTGGTAACATCATAGCAGCCTGGGCCACCCAACACACTGCTCATCCGCCGTATTTCCCTCTTACTTTCTGTAAGCTCGTCTTCTCATCTATAAAATGGGAAAAATAACACCTGTCTCACAGGGTTGTTCTGGCGATTACTCGTGACGAAGCACGTGAGGTGTCCGGCCTGTTCTGCATTAACACATCATGTGCCCTCACCGACAACGTGGCTGAAACTAAAGCCCGGAACAGGCAAAACCTTAAAAGGGGTCCTTGCTGTCTGTACTTCAAATATTTTCTGACCCGAAATCCTCTGAGCTCTTGAGTTTTTAAGCAACAGCAGAAAACCCAGCAGAATGATGGCACATGATAGATGCTCAGTCAGTGCTTTTCTGAACTTGAATGGATACATGTTTTAGCCTCTTTCTCTATATCTTTCATCCTTGTTATTTACATCCCTCCCTCCTCTCTTCCATGGGATGCTGCTTTTTAGTTGTGTCTTTCATGTCATTGATTTAATGTGTTGTTTTTTAGTTTGGTCATCACATCAGAAAAGAAAACCAGCCCTGGCCAGGCTCTCAGTTGGTCAGAGTACTCTCCCGATGCACCACGGTTGTGGGTCTGGTCTCCAGTCAGGACGCATACAAGAACCAACCAATGAATGCACGAATACGTGGAACAACAGATCCATGTTTCTCAATCTCTCTAAAAATCATTAAAAAACAAACAAGCCACCAGGCCACCTCTCATGTCCCCCATCTGTTTTGTCATGTCACACCCTTGCCGTTGGATTAGGTCTTGTTTCAGAAGCGGTGTCCCCAGTGCCTCACTGAGCTCGCAACAGAGTTTCCAAACGTTTCTCCTGGTGATTGTGCTTCAGAAGAATGAGATTTCTCCTTATCAATGTGATATTTTCTTGTTTAGTGGATTTCAAATTTATAATCCTTCCTCTTTTCCACTTGCATGTCTCTCATCCATAGCTCTTATTTTAACACATGGCCTTCCGTAGCTCTGCCAGACTACGAGACGGCTCAGTGTAGAGCTCTCTGGAAAGGCAATCGGGAATTTGGTTCTGGAGTTTGATTTTCAATGTTTTTATAATGTTTTGATAAAAAGAAATTAAAACTCTAACAATGTGAAGTACGGTGAAGTGTGGTTTGGGTGTAGTTTCTGTGTGAGGTAGATTCTGGGATAGTCGTCTTTGGCCAATTTGTGTCATGGATACCCTGTTACCAACAGAGAGGTTCTCTTTTGGAGCAAAATACTAAGTAATAATTGGCAATAGTGTACTCTGGCCTAAAACCTACGCTCCAAGGAAACTAGGCTTGAGAAAAACACCTTCAGACACAGCGTCATGGGTGTGCTGTTACTTCAGTTACCTGTAGACTATTATGAGGACACAGAACATAGGACCATCACAGGTGTGTGCCACTTTCACAGAGTTGTAATTATGAACCTTAGGCAATACCTTCAGAACTGAATATGCTCCGTAAAGGTGTGGGTACCTTTCTCTAGTTACGAATACTAACTATAATGGCAAAGGGATAGATGACTTCCTGGGTCCTGAAATAACATGCCTGAGTCTGGAAGTTGTTTCCCCTTTAATTGAAAAAACAATGGACAACAGCTTACTCCCAAGAAGGGTGAGTATTTGAGTGTTTGATCTGTGAAGACAGGCTCTAAATCTTCGGGAAAACTTAAATAAAAGGGCTCTAGGCTGCCCTGCCTGGGTTGTCCTCAGTGCTTCTCTACTGTGAAAAGGTTAATATGAAGTCATTTTTTTTAAAGAGGCACTTTTCTGTCTGGGTTAATTCATCTTTTGTATTATTCAGAGGTGAGTTCTGTAGCAGCAACTCATGCCTGCCATGCATGACCTGCAGTATTGCACCAAGTTGCACATGTATGGAAATGCATGTAGTGTCAGCACTAAGCATGGCAAGAAAGGACAATAATTAGAGATGTGGGCACCAAGCAGTAATACCTGGCAATTAAAAGACAAGCCATTAAGTATTTACGGGGGGCAGTCTCCTTTCGAGGCACTTACCTGGATGTTAACCCCTTCGGTCATTACAGGCATACCTGGATGTTAACCCCTTCGGTCATTACAGGCATTACAGACGCGGGGACCAAGGGCCCATGGTGTAATCGTGGACTCCTGGACTGGAACTAGAGGTCCAGTTCCTGTTCCCAGATCTGCCACTTAACAGTTGAGTGGCCTTGGCGTAGTGTCTTATTCCCTGTCACCCGTGTGGACTTGGCCCTTACGATGCTAAAGTCCCTTGGATCTCTGAGACCCGTGGTGCTAGTCTGTTCCACACACAGGATGGAGACATGGCTGGCAAGCATCGTGTTTTTCTTCACATTTATGTGATTATGGTTTACAAATACACTCATTCTTTGGGTATGCCAACTGCTCTCTTCAGAAAACACCAAAGCCAGTACCCCACCAGAAGCTGGCACAGAGAGTGCTCCTGAGGCAGCTCGCGGCTGGCTTGGAAACTGTTTCTCTGAAATAAGCCAAAGAGAGATGCCAGCTTCCTCTGCAGGGGAGAGAAGGCCTCATATAGAGTGGGGCACAGGCATCCTGTGCTACTTATTCTTTAAGACCAAAGGCAATTATCACTATGCCATTTTCAGTGCCAACCATGGGCACTGGAGTTAGTAATCATTGACACTATGAATGCACCCTTCAGATTATTATCCGGAGGGATTACAGGCCGCCAATCCAGCCACAAGTGCCAACTGTGTAGCTCACGCCGCAGTGGGAGCCCCGAGTTCCTTGGGGGAAGCGCCAGCCGCCTCCCTCCATCAGGGCCCTCACCCAGCCAGGAGGCTTCCTATCAGCACTTTGTGGCATTCCCAGTGTTCACAGAAGGGCATTTATCTTGTTCACCAACAGAATGTGGTTTCTAAACCATCAATCTTAGCAGCTGTGAGTGCCCTGAGGACTATTTCATGGGGATTAGTTTGTGAGCCCTACCTATATATTTATACATTAAATGTTAAATATACTCATGTGTAAGCTCTTATACAGGACACATTTGTATGACAGGTCTGAAGACATGTATAAACTCTCTGATGAGGCTATCTATTTATTTACTTGAATAAATATAAAGAAGAACCAAATGCTTGGAAGAGTTTCAAATGTGTGCAAATCTCATCATTTCCAGAGTTTATCTTAGTGGATCAAATGAGGTGGTTAATCAGGATCCCTTGCCCAGTCCTTGTACACAAATGGGATTAGAGCCCCATTTCTGTGTAAGAACAATGTGGAATGGACTGCATTTGCTGCATAGTATCTTCTTGGCAGTGCGTTTGCAGGGCCCTTGCAAAAACAGAAACAAAAACAAGTGAAAGTGGCAGTCTATGGCTTAGAGTCTTCAGAGGGACAGAGTCCGGTCATGCTTGGTTTAGAAAGTAAGATGCTGAGCCAGTAAGGTAGAGGTGTTAACACTGCAAGCACAAAAACATTGAACTGTGTCACCTGTATCTTATCGGTACCTTCTCCTTATGTTACAGAAACATGGTTCCCAATTCCTAGTGCTACTGGTCAGGAGCCTGATGAGTTTCATTTTCCCCATGGTGGGACAGAGGAGGCGCTAGTTCCAGTGGGGCAGTAAAGCCTGGTGACGGCTTATCCGAACCCCATTGTATGTGTTCGTCCAGGCAAAGTTCACTCCGAGAGTCGTGTGTGTGTGTGTGTGTGTGTGTGTGTGTGAAAAATAGGCATGAACTGTGTTGCTTTTGCAATTTAATACCTCCTTCAGTTCAAATTTATGGCAGAACACTATAAAGTTTCACATAATGTTCAAAAGCAAGACGTATCCAGTCTCCATATTCCTCTATCAAAGTCTGGAGTTCTTGTCAGGCATTCCTCAGAAATGTTATCCAGACTTCCCAGTGTCCTTTTAGTCCTCCCACTGAATTCTAACCCCAGCCTTTGGGCTGCCCTCATTTCCCATGTGACAGCGACTCTACACCCTCATCGTGATGGGAAGATGGCCTTGCTGCCCAGTCGCTGCCCCTCCCCCACCTCAGCTGGACTTTCCCCACCAGTTGGAAGGGCTTCGTTCCTTTCAGACAACACTCAGAGCCCATGGTTGTGACATTTTAAGTGTGTTACATGCAATTTACCAACTCTTTTTTCAAACTTCCCCTTTCCACCTTTCTGTAGTGACTTTGACTTCCTGTCATCACTTCAGTAAAGGAAGACAGTTGCTCCCAGGCAAGATTTCTCAGTGTATAGACAGGCAACCAAGGCTAAAAGGGGAAATCCCATTCCATATTTTGGAGAAGAAAAAATGGAGTCCAGCCTTTCAGAATAGGGACAAACACCTGGGAGAAGAAAAGATTATAAAGTGAGAGGACCATACTTTTCCACTTCACGTGGTCTTGGTGTCAGATCCTTGGTTGACTGTTTTGAAGTTGTGAGATGGGAGAGCTTATTTAACTTTTCTGAGGCTTTAGATCCCCATAAGCAAAACAGGTACAATGTCTCCTTTATAAGGTTCTAACAAGGGTGCTTTGCTCACCGCAGGTGCTGCTGTAGTCATAGCCATAGAAGTTATTGTTGTGTAGCTGTTGTTGGAGAGGGTGCTAGCGGAGTTGTTAGTGTAAGTGGTGTTATTGGTAATGGTGGAGTTAGGAGTGGGGATGGGCTGGTGCGGTGGTGGTGCTGGAGATGGCGCAGGTGGTGGGTGGTGGTAGTGGTGGAGGTGTGGTAAATGTAGAGGTGTTGCTGGTGGGGTTGGTGGTGGTGGTGAGTGATAGAGATGGTGATGTTAGCAGTGCAGTAGTGGTTGGACATCTCCTAAGTCACATGTAAAATTGACCTTCACACTGTCTAAACCCTTGATTCTGGACAAAGTTAAGATCCGGGAAAAGTGTTTGCCTCTGTGTTACAAACAATGTGATCTAGCAAGATCTTATATCAAAAATTGTCTGCCCTGCTTCCTGCCTTGTTGTGTAAAATGCCACTATTTGAGATTCAGTCCTTGGGATTTATAAACATTTATATGCATAAGAGCCCTAGTTAAAATTTAAATACCTCACGGGGGTTCTGTCTTTATCTTACTGCACTTTATTGGCAGAGTTTGTAATTTAATTACAGTAAAGCAGGAGAAAATGAAGAAGGTAGTTATAAGGGCTAAATGAGATGACAGTTTGACCCAGTTTCTTTACATGGTGAAGCACTTAATAAGTACTAACCATTATTTTTGTCATTACTGGTATGTTATACAGAATCCTATCCGATTCTCAATGAATTGGTGAATAGATTTTCCTGATTTGTAGCTGCAGAAAGAAGAGAGGCTCAGTGAGCCATAGGATGTCTTTCTAAAGTCACACATGAGGTTGGAGACAAAGACGGCAGATCATTTCTAGGCTGTTTGGAGCCCAGGCTTTTGTTATTTTTGCTGCTTTGCTGTTGTGACTTGTAGGTGCTGCAAGCCGACCTTTAATTCCCAGGCCTAAAGCCCAGGCTGGTTCTTCTTTTGTGACAGGCATCCAGCACAGGGTCAGCCGCACAAGTGGCCACTAAGTGCTTTAATATGAACCCCCATGAGAATGGCTCACACCCTGAATGAATAACCCGTTTGGGCCCAAATGTGGATGGTGGCAGATTTACAGAGGTGGAAGCCAATCTGTTTGCTGAGGGGACAAAGGGAGCTAGTAACCATCCTGAAAATTTCCCCCTGGGCACCCACTCAGGAGTGAGCAGCCCCAGCTGCCTGGGCTCCCTGGAGCTCAGCAGACGGAGCCCAGCCTGCAGGGTCAGGTTTGAAAGAACCCCCATTCCTCTGCCCAGAGCCTCTGGCCTAGGCAGAAACGTTGAGGCCCCTTCTCTGAAGCTCCAGGAGAAGTGTGGATTCCTGCTCCTGCTGGTTGGTGGGGGCAGGCCAGTGTGTTTGGGCTGAGGCTGAAGTGAATACCATACATCTGGCCACTGGGGAGATGGGGAGGGCTAGTGTGGTGAGTGGGATGCAAGGCCGATTCAGGGCGGTTAAGCTAAAGTGATCTGAGTATGACAGGGCCTGAGTCATCCTCAACTCCTAGAGCTCCCGCCTGGTCAGAGACTAACTCTGAAACCCATCTGCGGTCCTGCCTTGCCCCGTGCTGCCCTGCCCTGCCCTGCCCTGCATCCAGCACAGCTCCCCTCAGCCAAGCCAGGGCAGGCCCTGCAGGTTCCAGCCCAGAGGAATGAAGCCCAAAAGGCAGAGCCAGGATCTCTGAGCAACGATGGGGATGTCGATGAGGGCGGAGGTGTGCGGTGTGTGCACAGCCCAGGAGGCACTTGTTCCAGGTTGCTGCCTGGGTGTGCTGCGCTGCCTCCCGCTGTGTCTCCTTGTGTGGGAATGAGAAAGTCAGGATTTAACAGGAGGGTAGAGGACAAAATGAGATATTTGTGAGGACTCCTTAACGAGAAGGAGAAAGAAAGGATAGAGGAAAGATAGAGGAAAGGATATTCCTCTATCCTTTTGCAGAAAGAAAGGATTTTCTGGAAGGAAGGATAGAGGAAAGAGGGAGGCAGAGAGGACCAAACACCAGGTAATATTCTGATGACAAGTCCAGAGACAGGGCTTGGAGCTTCTTCCTACTCTCCACCTTGTCCTGTAGGCTCTTTAACAGAGTCGGCTTGTGCGACCCGGTGTCTCATCTCTGTACAGCACACAACCTGGTGATGGTAGGTGCAAGAGTGAAGCCTCAGCCCTCACCCCATTGTGTCTGCTGCCTGACCAACACCATGGACAAAGCAAGTACCTGCACAGTGGAGCCCTTACTTCTAGGCTTTTTGAGAAATCCTCTGAAGGTCTATCACGTAGCGTTTTCATAGGGCATTTTAGCCTCCCCACTCACTGCAGAGGGAACTTCTGGAAAGGCACTTTTGAGGCATCCCCCATGGACCCAGATAGGCATAGAGCCTTGGATATTGAATACACTCAATAAGCACTTAGTAAATGCATGCTGATTCAAGTCATTTCACATGTGGAATTCTTGTGTGACTTTCCAAACAGAATTTCTAATCTCCTGACACAACACTGACTTGGGCACTGAGGGGGCTCACTCTGGCATCCTTCCGACCCTCACCGATGCTCATGATGTAAACCTCAGGGTACGTGTTTAGGGAATGGGAACTGGAGAAACAGAAGCTCTCTGCTCACCCTCTTCCCATATTGTAGCTGCCACCTGCCTGTGACCATGCTACACTTCTCCTGGTTTGGGGGGAAGGTATGAAAGGAATACAACTAGGAATGTGGTCCTCACGACAGTCCTCTTTCTGATACCCAGTGCCACTTTGGATCATGTGAGCAGGCCATTAACAATTTCAGGAAGGCTAAGTCGCAGGTGAACTCCATCAGGTGAGGGAGGGAAGGTCCCTTACCATCTACTAGGGATGGTTTCATGATATTCATAGGGAATCCAGGGGTCTCCTGTCCTTCTGGTGACCACCTGCATAGCATAGCAACCAACATCTTGTACAGTCTTACCCACAGGCTGATGGGTGAAAAGGACAGAGTCTTGGGGTCTTCTGGACACAGTGCTTTGAGTGAAGACCCTCCTTATGAGTTTGGACCCAACCTGACAGAACAAGGTGGTGCCAAGAATTTAGCAAGGACAGACTACCCAAAGCCCCTTAGGTTCTTAGAAAGCAAAATGACCCATGTCCATCCCTTACCATAAACAGGCTGCTTGAACTGCGGGTGTCTTCAGTCTGCATCCTAATACTTCATTCAACTACCCGTTCGTTACACACATCTTGAAAACAAATAATGTTAATGTAAATAATTTGGGAAGCATTGTTCCATCTGTTGAAAATGTGCAGTAGTTGCTTCGCCCCTTGTCTACACTGGGGCGGCTACTTTCAGGCAAGTCTGGGAGGTAAACTAACTGTCTGGGAGCTTTTCTTGGCAGTCTCTCTCATTAGTGGGAGGTGGCAGTAACGAGAACATGAGGAAGACGGGAAGTGTTTACTTAAAGTCGTGGCCAAATGGCGAGGGAGAGTTAAGATAAATCACAAGCTGTCAACGATGACAACTTCAGACTGCTACTAGTTCACTCCTGTTTATGAAGTTGCAGATGCTACATTGAGAACGTGAAGGACGTTATTAAAGTGTTATTGGTAGAAGTTGCTGATTGTTTAGATGTCAGGGTTCGAGGCAAGAGGTAGCAGCCACCCAGATGGGGAACGGGGAAGCATGAAGCTCTCATCCAATCTTTCTGGCTGAATCTGCACCCAGTGAACGGGCGCCACTGACTCCTCTCCCTGTCGGGACTCCGAGGATGGATCAGCTGAGGCTTCCTGCACGTCTGTCGCCTGACAAGCAACAATAGAGCGTTATGGGGAAGGGCCAAATGAATAAATGAGGTGTGTTCTCTGCTTTTCTGAGAGCTTCTCTTGTCTGAGATAACTCTACTTGGGTGTTGACTTTTGCACGGCAGCCTGGAGCTTGGATCATGTGAACAAAAGGCCGGAATCCTTTAAGGTCAGCCATTGTTCTCAACGGTTTTTGCCCCAGACACCTCTCTGAATGTTAACCCATTAAAAAAAAAAAAAACAGCCCTTAGGAGCCTTCAGTGTTTATTTTACTGAACTGTAGTGTTTTCCTTTGTCCTAGAGCTCACTCCTATCAATACTGACTGTATCAGTAGCAAGTTGCAGAAAACGAATACATTCTGTTTTTGCACATGAGTGCTGTGAAAAGCCAGAAGGAGATTTTCTGTGACTTGTATATCTCTTCTCTCTATGTGTTTCTCAGAATTTTGTGAGGTGCCAGCCAAGGCCCAGATACAATGGAAAGTGCGACTCTCCACAGCGTTAGAGGTATGATGTAATCAGGAAGGACTGCATTGTCAACAAACCGCAGTGAAAAATGGCCAGTAGCTTCTGTGACAATGGAAGCTTGTATGAATTATTGAGAAGGTAAAAGGCAGGTTGAGTTCAAATCCCCGAGGAAGGTAGGAAAGATGACAATCAATATGCAAAGGTTTCTGGGTGAACGTGTGAGGCTGTTACTGCTGAGAGAGGAAAGAGCAGGTGAAGAGAAAATGGAAAGCCTGCCCTGGTTGGAGAACTGCTGACTGATTCCTGTGGCTCGGGTGTGATTTACATGGTGGCTGGAGGTAAATAAGATAATTGATTGTAAGTGTTATAAAGATGGAAATAATTGGTAATAGGAAAAATAAAGCACTAACATGGAATACAAAATATCTTTCCACTTCATTATTTTATCTTTGCTTTAACAGTGCCTTTCTTGGAAATTTTTTAAAAAATTTGTTGTTCCACTCATTTATGTATGCATTCATTGATTAATTCTTTTGGGTGCCCTGACCAGGTGCCCTCCCCTAAGGTTTTAAGGAATCAAAACTTTAGCATATCAGAATGGCGCTGTAACCAACTAAGCTACGAGTTCAGGGCCTAAAGTTATTGTGATGAGATAAAATCACCTAGAATTTCTAGTGGTAGACTATTTATTGAGAGAAGATTTTTTTCAAAGGAAAATCTAACTGAGATTATCTGGGGTGTTTCATCAGCATAATTTAAATTCTGGGTTTTTAAAAATTATATTTTATTGATTATGCTGTTACAGTTTTCCCAGTTTTCCCCCCTTTACCCCCCACACCCCCAACCCTCCAGCTACCTCCCCCTTAGTTCATATCCACGGGTTGTACATATAAGTTCTTTGAGTTCTCTGTTTCCTATACCATTTTTTACCTCTCCCTGTCTATTTAATGCCTACCAATTATGCATCTTGTTCACTGTACCTTTTCCCCTCTATTCCTCCCCTTCCCCTCCCCACTGAAAACCCTCCATGGGATGTCCATTTCTTTGATTCTGTTTCTGTTCTAGTTGTTTGCTTAGTTTTTGTTTTCATTGTTTTTCTTTCTTTTATTTTTTTAGGTTCATTTGTTGATAGCTGTGAGTTTGTTGTCATTTTGCTGTTCATATTTTTGATCTTCCTTTTCTTAGATAAGCCCCTTTAACATTTCATATAATAAGGGCTTGGTGATGATGAACTCCCTTAACTTGACCTTATCTGGGAAGCACTTTGTCTGCTCTTCCATTCTAAATGATGGCTTTGCTGGATAGAGTATTCTTGGATGTAGGTCCTTGCCTTTCATGACTTCAAATACCTCTTGTCAGCCCCTTCTTGCCAGCAAGGTTTCTTTTGAGAAATCAGCTGACAGTCTTATGGACACTCCTTTGTAGGTAACTCTTTCCTTCCCTCTTGCTGCTTTTAAGATTGTCTCTTTGTCTTTAATGTTGGGTAACTTAATGGTGATGTGCCTTGGTGTGTTCCGCCTTGGGTCCAACTTCTTTGGGACTCTCTGGGCTTCCTGAACTTCTTGAAAGTCTATTTCCTTTGACAGATTGGGGGAGTTTTCCTTCATTATTTATTCAAGTAAGTTTTCAGTTTCTTGCTGTTGTTCTGCTCCTTCTGGCTCCCCTATAATTCAGATATTTGAAAGTTTCAGGTTGTCCCAGAGAATCCTCAATCTCTCTTCATTTTTTTGGATTCTTCTTCCTTCATTCTGTTCTGGTTGGGTGTTTATTTCTTCCTTTTGTTCCAAATTGTTGCTTTGAGTCCTGGTTTCCTTCCTGTCACTGTTGGTTCCCTGAATATTTTGCTTTATTTCATTTTTGGAATTTGTCATTTGTTTTTTCATTTTTGGAACAAGTTTAGTCCGTTCTGTGAGCATTTTGATTACCAGGGATTTAAATTCTCCATCAGATGGGTTGTCTCTATCCTCCTTGCTTAGTTCTCTTTCTGAGGTTTTGCACTGTTCTTTCATTTTGGCCAATTTCTTTGCTTGGGGCCCTTGATGGGTTGTAAGGGGCTTCCTTTTTGGCCAGAATTCATCAACCCCCAATTCTGGGTTTTGAAATAAGAGAGAGTTTGAAAAGGAAAGATGAAGTGTCAGACCTGGCCTGAGAAATTCCCTTGAGAACCCATTATGAGTGTGGTGGAAAGGGGGAGAAGTGCCTTCAGGCATAGCCTTCTCCCCAGTCCCTCTTCCCATACCCCCTGTCATGGATTGAACTACACCCCTCCAAAAGATGTTCTACTCCTAACCTCCAGTACCTGTGGGTGGACTGTATTTGGAAATAGAGTCTTTGCAGATTATCAAAATGAGTTCATTAGCATGGACCTTAACCCAGTGTAACTATGTGGAAAAATTTGAAAACAGAGATATGCACGCAGGGAGAATACCTCATGAACATGAAGGCAGAGACTAGGGTGATGCATCACAAAGGAAGGAATGCCAAAGATGCCCAGCAACCACCAGAAGCTGGGGGAGAGGCACGGAACAGATTCTTAGAACCCTCACAAGGAGCCAAACCTGCTAACATCTTGATTGCAGACTTCTAGCCTCTGTAACTGTGAAAAAACAAATTTCTGTCATTGAAGCCACTGAGTTTGTAGTAACTTATTACAGCAGCCTCCCAAAACTGATACAGCACCAGATTGTAGAGCCGGCTTTGAAACAGTCTGGGAGAGGTGGGGAGGAGGGAAAGTGTGTGAGAGTGGGATGCCTGGCTGATGGGGACAGAATCTAAGCTAGATGAGAAATATGTATGGAGCATCCTAAAGGAGTGGCACTCCAGGAGGTTCTGGTCTGCAGGGGTGACTGATAGTGCAACAAGAATATTTAACCACGTAACAGACGTGATTCAATCATTCAGCAAATACTTGTTGGATGCTGTCAGTAATGAACAAGCCAGACACTTTGTGCGCTTGTGGAGATTGTGTTGTGTGGGAGAAGAGAAAACCATGAGGAAACAAAGGAAAACATTAAGGAATGTGATTAGTGCTGTGAAGGGCATTGAAAGGTTTACATGCAAAGGTATAGGAGCCTAGCACTTNATCCTAAAGGAGTGGCGCTCCAGGAGGTTCTGGTCTGCAGGGGTGACTGATAGACAGTGCAACAAGAATATTTAACCACATAACAGACGTGATTCAATCATTCAGCAAATACTTGTTGGATGCTGTCAGTAATGAACAAGCCAGACACTTTGTGCGCTTGTGGAGATTGTGTTGTGTGGGAGAAGAGAAAACCATGAGGAAACAAAGGAAAACATTAAGGAATGTGATTAGTGCTGTGAAGGGCATTGAAAGGTTTACATGCAAAGGTATAGGAGCCTAGCACTTGACAGGAATGGGAAAGATGTATAATGTTTCCTGAATTAATGACATGATGCTGTACAATAGAATAATCAATGATAAGAGGTACCAGTGGGGATGTAGAGATGGAGAGTTTCTGTATCTTGTTTTATTTCATGGGTTGTGAAGCATGATTCTATACCAACTTGTTCTCTCTGGCCTTTCTCAGTCTCTCATGTGATTTTGTGCTCACTTAACTGATGGGATTGTGTTCCATGAGCCAGGATGCCTGACTACAGCAATAACTTAAAAAGTAAAGCTTAAATTCAGGAGCTTTCTAAAGTTCAGAAAACTTGTCACAGATGGAAGATGCTAGTGAGACCAGATCCTCTCAGCTTCTTATTTTGTAGCACTCCTCTGTGATCAATTTGAGTCCTCTAAAAGTACAACAGGAGAGACAGAGGACTAAGGTGACCGTCCACAGAAACCATCTCAATATGAGATGTCTGTCCGTGGAGATTTGTTTACCATTAGTATAAACTCAGCTGTGGCTGATCAGGTGCTCCTTGAGCAGGCTGTTAAAAAGCCAGCTCTGTCCATTAACTATCATATATCCTCGTGCAATGCCATTCAAAATTTCTGTGTCCCATTTCCTAAAATGTAAAGTGAGTTTAAAATACTTATATCATAGCATTATTGTGAGAAATACATAATCCATAGGAAAATGCATGGACCAGTTCCTGACAATATTGAGTGTTGGCAGAATACTATTTGCTCACTCGATAACATGGGCATTTATTTATTGCCCCAGAGAGTGATTTCATGAATAAATGAGTGAATGGCCCAAATCTATGCTTAAACAGAATTATAAAGCAGAATAGGTGATAACTCAGCAACTAAGCTGTAGGCCACAGGTGGCAAACACAAGGCCTACGGGCTACATCCTGTCCTCCACCTTGTTTTATCCGGCCTGGCACCTTGTTTCCACCTGGCGGCATTGCCAAGCTCTCACTTAACTGTTAAGGGTAGTTATGTTTATACAGTCCTAAAATTACATTTGACCTCTTGAAGGCAACCATGAGGCTGTTGTAGCCCCCCATGAAAATGAATTTGACACCCCTGCTCCAGGCTGAATTAAATGTCAGCAGACAGTGATGGTTTTTACCTTGTACTTGTCTCAAACATGGGAGTTATTTCAGCAGGAGACATCTGTGAACCCAGGTTCACATTCCTACATGTGCAGGTGATGCTGTGGTGGGAGGATGTCCCATTGCATGTAACTAGATAGAACCAAGGTTCGTGAGCAGATGGCCCATCAGGTGATGCTGTCAGGTCAAGAAGAGCTATGTTACAATGGACCATAATGCTTAGGTCCAACTGGGTTTAGGGTGTGGTGGGATCTCACATATAATTGTTTTCCTGTATTGAAGAAAAAGCCTGGAATTGGGTTCTACATTCAATAAATATGTGTGCAATGAATGGATAATGGTGTTCTTAGAAGACCCACAACAAAGTCTTTAGGAGTCAACTTAATTGAGTAAAGGATGCTTTAGTCTGATGTGGACTTCTGTAGTTTTACTGACTGCAGTGTTCCATAGACACATTGCAGTTTGGCTGCTTGGGATTCATCAGTAGGGACCTCTAGCTATTTCTTTAATTCTCTTTTGGGTAGTTTCATCATCTGTGTCGTATCAGGGTCTGCTCTATTGATTGATTTATCTCTTGGCATTCGGTAATTTTTTTCTTACATTTCCAATTGCTTTGTAATTTTTGGTTTAAAGCCAAACATCTTATATAGGGCAGTAGAGACTGAGGTAAGACATTTTTGTGTGCATAAAATTAAACATACATTTCTTTCTGCTATGTTTTTAATGTGGGGGTTTGAGTTAATCTAGTCAGGAGTGCAGCTAGGTCTGAGGTTCATTATTGCTGTGGCTGCCATTAGTGCACCACAGACTTTGAGCTTCTTCCATCATACTGTGCATGTTGGTGCTCCTGCCCCTCCCTCAACTGTAGTTCTGGGCCCTGAAAGTATGTCTTCTCTTGCCCCAAGAGTAGAGGTTTTCTTCCTATTTCTTTCACCCAGATGCAATGGGATTTCACCAGTGCCTTAAGGGGCATAGTATTTGTTGCACATTGGCCTCCCCTCTCCCCCCCACTGCCCTGCAGATTAAGGGAGAAGAGAGGAAGGCACAGAACTAAACAATGAGGGACACTTTCTCAAGATGTTGACCAATCATTTTGTCAGCACCCTCTGGGGTGTGTGGAGCAGGAAAGTACGAACTCCCCCTGTACCACACCCCTTGCCAGCCCACGCTCAGCTGCCACTAAGTCCTTGCCTACTCCAGATGACACTTCCTAGTTGGTGTCTGACTGTGTCTGTCTCAGGTGAGTCGTGGTTCTTGTCCCATCTATCCCTGCAACCTCGGCTCTGTGATACAGTCAAGAAAAGTTGTGAACCTGTAGTTTTCTGGCTTTTTGTTTGTAAGGGTGGGAGTGACACTTTTCTAGGTGTTTACATCTAAACAGAAACCAGATGTCTACCCGTTTCTCAATATAATAACAGTAATATTCATAATATGTACTATATGAATATGGGTGGATATATATGTGTTTATCCCTATATATGAATATTTAGATAGTGAAATTATGTAAGATCTAGAAAGTACCTTCATTTACATTTATGCATAAATCAGGAAATATTCAATTCTCTGGAACCTGTTAATTATACCTCCCTTATGGGACGTGAAGATATTGTATGTTTAATACAACACACATGTACATATGAGGGAGGACCCCACGAAATCCAGAATTATCTTCTGGAGAGCGGACCCATTGTAGTACAGGCTTTTCCTGCAAGGTGACTATTCTAGAAACCCATATCATGAATATTCATTTCACGAGTATTCATGAAACCCATCCATATCAGTGTACCAGCTGGTGTTGTTGTGAGAGGCTGAATTTGGCTTCAGTAAATTTTTTTTAAGACTCTTGTGCATTTGCCCATTTCATGGTGGGTGGATTTATGAGCACACCTGCCCACACCATACTGAGTGTACAGAGTTTTTGACCAAAAATGGTATAACCCCCCATGCCCCACCCTCCCTAATTACCTGATCTCATTCTGGGAGACTTCTTTTATTTCCCTGGATGAAAAGAATCCTGGAGGGGAAATGTTTCACCAATGTGAAAGAGATGAAACAAAAAATAGCAAAAGCATTAAAAAGCATCAGAATAGATGAGTTCAAAACTGTTTTGAGCAGTGGAAAAAATATGTTGTGTATTGCAACAAATGGAGAGTACTTTGAGAGTGATTGACGTTTAAACATGTAAGAATAAATACACAATTTTTTATAAATAAATTCCACTGTTTTTGGAGGGGATCCCTCCTCATATTCCTATAATTGTTTCCACTAAATTGTTCTTTTTAACTCTGGTACAGAGCTATTTTTGGTGAGTAAGCACCTGAATAAAGGTGATTATGAATACTTATAAAAAAGAATGTTGTCTTGGAAGAATGTGGAAGCTCTCAGTGAGAAGCAGTTTCTGTTCTTGATAGTGTCAAGACAACTTTGAGGAATTCTGCAAAGGGCACAGCAAACAATGCCTGCTTTGTGCTGCCTGTGAACAGAAAATGTACCTCGGTATCTGTCCACTTTGAATATCTCCCTACAGGCCAAATGGCGATGACTAATAAGAAAAAAATCAAGTGATTTCCAAACCTGTTCTAATTAATAGTACAATTCTAGTGTACTGGCTTCAGATTTAAAATAAAGAGGATAGGCTCTGGATTCAAGATCACAGCGCACATCTCCGAGACCTTGGTCTAATAACCTCCCCGAGGCACGTTTTCTTGATCTACACAGCGAGGATGGAACCTAACTCAGGAGGACCTGCGATGCTTGCAGTCCTTCTGGCACAGGGTCCCCACCCAGTGTGAGAGGCGCCCAGTGGCACACTGATCATGGCAGTGACACAAGAACCTCACAATAAATGACAGCCTTTTGTTTTCTTTCTTTTCCAGCCAATCCCAGATATGTGGGGGCTTTGCAAACCTGTCCCTTCATCCACTTTTCCCATTTTTCACTTCTTTCTAAGAGGGTATGAACTGAAGTAACTATGCCACACGGCCTCATACTACTTGGGTGATATTCACCAGTGGGCTATTCACTGGTTGTTAAATTTTTCTTTCTCCTCCAGAGACATGGTTGGATCAGTGAGAGGGCCTGAGGTCACCGGTCTCTTCTCTTCTTCTTACTCTCAGGGTTGGTGTTGGACCCACATTCCCTCTGTGTCTACCACTGGGGGATTGGACAGGATCCCTATCTGTCCGATGAGGAGAGATTACTTTTTATGACAGAGCTGTATTTTTTAATGGCAGAGTACTTTTCATTTGTTTGTTGTTTGGTTTAATAAAAGATTCTGTTGGTCTCTGAAATTTCTCCAGACTCACTTTATTTCTTTTTCCATGCAGTATTTATTTATAACTTGCTTCCCTGTGCCATGTGAACAACCCAACGATGTTAAGATTCTAAGATCAGATACTCCACGAAGAGTTTGGGGATCTGGATTGCGGGCTGATAACATGCTGTGTCCCCTAGACACATGACCAGAAAGTCCTGTATTTGTTTATTTGGCACTGACCTGGCTGATAATAAAGTGTACTTTAATTTCCCATTTTGCTGTAGTCCTTGTTTTTATAATGCCGTCAGGGACTTTATAAGAGGGAACTGTGAGATTAGGGGAGGATTCAAATGTTCCTGGCCTCCACCCCCAGGACAAGACCGTCCAACGTTACTAAAATGTCAGCCCTCTTTCTAAAACATCACTTCTCCTTTGAGAATACAGCATCTGAGTGTTTTCTGGATTTGAAAGATGCGTACAGTTCTCTTCTGAACCGTTTCTTCATTTACTTTTCTGATATAGATGAAAGTTGAAGGATAGAAAACACATACCACGGGGAAGTCTCATCTGTTTGAGGACATTCCAGGGCAAAGAGGTGCGAGTCGCAAATAGTGACGTCAGGATTGGGCTTCCTGGGTGATGACCTGTAGGGATGAGTCTCATGTGGCCCGTCTGCAGTGGCCCCAGCAGGCTTCTGGTTCCACCTGTTGGAATTCATGCTGAAAGGTCATTTCCACCGTCTGGAAAAGAGAAGAGATGGCCGAGGAAATGTGGAGAGAAAGGGTGATCGGTAAATCACCCCTCATAAATTGTACAGCCACCGTGGCTCCTTTCGTCTAGGCAGGGGGCTCACAGCGAGACCCAAAGAAGCGTGAGTCTCTGTGCTCTCGCAGAAGGTGTTCTCTTCTGCGTGAGCACAGAGAAGAGGACAGCTTCAGGCCTGCCTGTCACCAGACGGGGAGTCCCTCAGCAGAAAGTTTCGCTGGGCACGCCGACACTAGCTGCGCAGCTCAGGGGAGGCGAGCGTGGCGCATCCGTTCGTGAAAGACCCACAGCTTCTGAGATTAAAAACCCCAGTCCTTTCCAGATTCTATAGAACCTTTGCTAATTCAGTACAGTTAGGCAGGGCGAGTCAAACAGGTGTGCACATTTTCCGATGTGTTATCTGGGCTCTTTGTCTTCCTTTCTCTACTGCTCTGATAACTTGGATCAGTTTGACAGACTTTACAGTTTTCTTAGAAGCTAAAAGCAAAAAGATGGCAAAAGTTTAAGGACCCTTCATTTCCCGTCATCAGGGAAAGAAACAACTGAACAATCTTTAATGAAATGTGAGACTATTAAAGTTCTTCATTCAATTCTTCCTTTTCCCCAGAGGGTCTAGGTTGAAAACAGCTCTTCTAGCTGACGGGGTTATAACGAAACTGATCTCTCTCCTTATAATCCATGGGCATCCAAAAGAAGGGGCCACATTAACCGTTAACATAGCCCTGGTGCCTATCCTAGGGTCTCACGGCTTTCAAGCAGTTAACAAGTACTTTAGGAAGAGTACATGAATGAATGACTGGTTGACAGACTGACCTTGATTTCTCCATCCATGGTTAATCATGTAAAAATATATTTGGATATGAAGCACTCAGAAATGGGTTGCCTACGTATTACAGGTATGTTCATGGCTCCCTGTTATTTAATTACATCTTTCTGTTCCTCTTTCACGCCCTGTCCCTCCATTTTTGGTTGCATGCACCTGTCTTGTCAACGACCTCATGTAGAACAACTGCATAGTTTAGGTTTTCTCTATCAGTTGTTACCAATAAACCTGCAGTCTCAGTAGCTTAACAAATCAGAAGTTTACATCTTATTGGTGCGTGTATGTGTGCACACAGGCACACACACTGTGGAAGGACTGTCTTCCTGTCCCTGTCTCTCTCTAGGTGTATATATACACATACACACAGTGAGATACAGACAGAGACATAAGTGTGCAAAGACACACACAGAAGACACATGAAGGAGAGAAAGTGAATGGAAAGATACATTGTAAAAGGTGAACAGTGGTTAATTCTGGACGCTAGAATTATAGGTAGCTTTTATTTTCTTACAGTTTCTTGCATTTTCAATAAGTCTAAAGCAATTATATTCTAAAAAAATGGTTTTACGTTTTTTTAAATGGAAATGTAACACAGAGGAGGCTGTGATGAGTTGGTGAGAAGATGGGCCATTGGAGGCTGCAGTGACCAATGGGAAGTGACTGGTGAGGCAAGGAAGAGCAATGGAAAGAAAAAAAGCAAGGTAGTGACAGGGCTACAATCAATTAATTTCCTTCCCCTCTGAAAACTTAGGTGAGTGTTTTGATGGCATTTGTGTCTCTCTCTGGCTAAGAGTCTCCAGGAAATGGAAAGTCAAGAGATTGCAACCTCAGCAGCTGCTGAAGGACCAGTGGTGGCGGGGAGCCCAGATGACAGGTCAGCTGAGGGGGGTGGAGAGTTTTCTTGGTCACTTCTGCGTCTTGTGCCACACAGGGGCATTCGGGGAGGTTATCGATGTTTGTGGGTGAGGTGAAAATGTTTCTGGTAGAAAAAAAAGTCAGATATGACATCTGAAGTTCAACATGTGACTTTATGGTGGCTGTACGTGCCCCCAAATAGAATCTGCTATTTAATTTTCTCACCGTCATTTCATTTTAAGAGTGATTTCCATGTAATTTAGATATTTCCAGGCAAACAGAGGGACAATCTCTCCCATCCATATGTGTTTATAAAATGTTTCACACTCATGATCATAATTGTCCATAAAGGTGAAGTTCTTTATTCATAAATTGCCACTCTGTTTTGTGATTTCTTTTTCAACTGGTACTTCTCAAGAAAGAACATTCTCTCTGCACAGCTGCAATAACCCACCGTTTTCCCTTTCATAGGTGCTTCCTTCCACAGCCACAGATCCTTTGTCTTCGAACTTACCCTTTCCTCTCCCAAGCTTCACTGCTGTTTCCACCAGCAAAGATTTTACATTTCTCCCTAACCCCCGCCCCTGCCCCAGGCAACTGTGCCCTGGCCTCTGTGTGCAGAGAGCACAAGCTTGGGCCAGCTCCCAGAGGCTGAAGTTCTGAATTTGCCTATTGAGGTGGTTGGTGTTCTAAAATATGACTGAGTTCTGCAATATGTCTATCACAGTTTAATGAAAAGTGGTTTGGGGGATTCAACCACCATTTAGAACAGTGAAATTACAAACTTATTTCTCTCTGAGAAACAGATGGTTTAATCTAAATGTAAATATACATGCCATTTTTAGTGTGTATTCTAGGTATTCTAAAAAATATTACTCCAATTAGAAAGAAAATAACAAGAGAGGAAATGTAAGCAAGGAATAAATTTTAGAGAAAACTTAGAGAAAACTAATAACCAAAGAAAATTAAAAACAAAACTTTTTTTTCAAAAAATTAGAATTAATTCTATTTTCCCTAAAAGAAACCCAGGCTCCCTGGAAAAATGACCAATCTTGGAATGAGAGCAATGTGACTTTGAGAAAAATCTGGAACTTTCTTTGTGGGAAAAGCAAAATATAAGGGCTAAGAAAATAATGATGGAGATATGCTCAATGAACTTAGAAGCAAGCCTTGCAAATCAGGGACAATTTCACAATCAAAATGAATAATGATTATAGTAAATTAAAATACATGTAACATAAAAAGAATTCATATACCCATTCTGAGACTAAAAAATATAAATGAACAAATGCCTGACTGACTACATACATACAAACAAAACGGCAAGGAAGAGTAAAAGCTTTGGTTACAGCAAAAATGGCAAATGATGAACGCAGAAGGAATTCTAGAGTTAGAAAAATCATCATTCTACAACAATTATAGTAGTAATTATTTCAGACACATCAAAGCGGATGCTGAAACCCATGCATGAGCTTGTTGAGGGACAGCGTGTTTACACAGTCTCAGCAATCTCCCCGTGGATAACTTGTTAATTGCCAGAGAGAAAAGCCGCCTTTACAGCAGAGAAACATGGAAAAATCACTCACCGAGTGATCAGAGTTAACAGGACCAAAAGAGGACACGCTGACACTACGCTGTGATGCACCGAGAAAGACGCATCACTCATGGGGCGTTTGTGCCGAAGATGCTCAACCTGAATCTGATTATGAGGAAACTCAGCAAAACCCTGATGAAGAGTCGTTGCACGAAACCACCTGCCTGGACTCTCAAATGTCTCAGTGTCGTGAAAAGTAAAGACCGAGGAGCTGACTTTTCCAGATTAGAGATGATGAAAACATGACGGTGAAACTCCGTGTCGTCTTGAACTGGTTTCTAGATCAGTTCAAGGGACAGTCTTAGGACCATCTAAATATAGCTGTGTGCTGAGGAATATGATATCATTGTCACTACCAGTTACTGTTATATCAATGGTACTTATATTTACAACAGTAAAAATCTCTAGAAAATCAAGGTGATGAGTTGAATTGTGGTGCATTTGCTAATAATGTATTAAATGATAATAACAAAGTGTTAATTATAGTTTTTTATGTTGGATAAGATTTGTATTATATCATTATATATAAAAAAGAAACCAATACCCAATTTTGTATACTTACAAGTCAAATTATATAACATAAAATGTTCATAATAATACTTGACTTTGATCAAAGCATGAATAATAGTTACTATGGCTGTGGATTATGAGTTCCCATTGTCACTTTCTTTATATTTTTTAATGTTTCTCACTTTGTTTTGTGCTCTACAAAGGAGCAGGGGAAACAGAAGAGCCGAAGCCCGAGGGCCACGCCAGCACTAGCATATGGTCATTACTGGCAAGACCTCTCCGTCTCCCTGTCTCTATCTGTGGTGTGAGGGCCTTTGACAGGTGCCCTCCTAGTTGCCCTCCTGAAGGGAAGACACAACATGCATCTCCTGGGGTGAGAGGCCCAAGTAGGCAGCTGCGTATGGAAACTACCTCTAAAGTCTTGGTCTAACTGCAAAATGCATGTGGATTTATTTCTCATTCAATCCTATGCAATGAGGCATTGGTCTTAATATAAGAATAATACTATTGTGTGGATCCTAGGAGTAGACCATTTTAAGAAACAAATATCTCAAGAGATTTCCAAGTTAATGTTCCAAGAATCTCTAAACCCAACTGGTAACAAAATGCAATGGTCTTCAAATAAGTGGAGGTGGTGCTGGCAATTGCATTATTTCCTTCCTACCTTGAACAGCTTTATTTCAAACTGAAATAAAAGAAGAAAGGGAGTGTTTGAACTTTAAGTAAACAGGAGTAGCGAGGTGAAGCAATTCCACAGGGTTAGTGTGTAAAAAGGAAAATGCTAACTGGGTGCACGCAGTAAGGAAATGCAGTCTTCCGAGCAGAAAAACAACCCTGTTCTACTGAAGTGAGATGTTCCCAGAGGTCCCATGACAAATTGGATCCCATGTACCTATTTGGATCTTCAGCAGATGTTTACAAAAAATCCTGCTGTAAACCTCAGATGAAAAGAAGTTCTGGCAGTATCCAAAGTGCATCGGAGGAGATGATAGATGGGTAGAAAAACAGAGCCTGGAGGAGTGTCTTCAACTGTGCGCTGTGAGATTTACTGGGGCCCGATGGGGGTCAGGCTTGAGGCCCTCCCAGTTCACAGTCTATAAAAAGTGATACAGACTGGTTAATTCTGCTGACAACACAGAGCTGAGGGGAGCTATAGCCATTCAACAAAAAGTCAGAAAAGTCCAGAAGTGTTTGGGGCTATTCTCTTGCTCTAAAATTTCTGAGAAATTAGTTGATTCTAGTTCATCAGTACTCAAATTCGGGGGAGAATGTACGGCCTACAAAACAAGTCTAGAAGACCCATCACAAGTTGTTTTTGGCACAGGAAGGATGACTTCATTAGTGTAACTTGAATTCCTGGGTTGCTTTGGACAATGCCAAGATCCTGGACTCAACTCTAGATAAGGCAAGTTTCCCAGCCTCCTATTTTAATCATGTCAGAAGGAAAGTGTGGCAATCTGGAACAGTCCACACACATTTGTAATGGGATGGAACACTTGACCTTGAGATTCCTCTGGTGGACTGGCCATGGAGCAGGCGCTGAGTATACCAGTCGTGGTACTTTGGCACAAAGTGTGTTCACCACAGACAACCCAAGAAATCATGACATATGAAAATTTCAGTTTTATCCTTTCCTGCACGTCTATGGAGAAGCAGTAGAAATGCTCTCTTTTCCTGAAAAAGGAGTTAAATCTTTCCCATTTATTTGCTATTGAGTGCTGAATTTCTTTCCCAACACAGAGGGGGTAGACATTTTTTATAGGAGGAAAGGCCATCAACACTCATATTATTTTTTCTCTTGTTCTTCCTACTGCTTTCCCTTTTTTTCCAAACCAGGCATTTTGTTGGGGCCTAACTGCAGTGTTTGTGCGCATTGTGATATCTGGATCTGCCCCCTGAATTCGAATGATATCATCCTCTACTGAACTGCATTGCTGTTCTGTTTAAACAAAGCTAGCAGGGTGGGGTTCCAACGGTGACATACTACTGGGGGTCAGGGTGCTTTAAGAGTTGAAGAATTCCAGGGTCTGGCTGTAGCAAATTGTTTAGACGGGGAGGACTGTCTGAAGCCATTCTAATTAGCAAGGTTCTAGGTGTGGTTGGTGAAGTCACCACTGCATTTTAGGATTTAAGATGAAGAGTAGTATGTTCTGCCAGGTTATAAAGAGGTGCTAAGTATGAGGAAATGACCTACACAGAGGCTGGCAGATGACAGATGCACAGATGAGGACAGCATGCTGGTGACCTGCGTCTCAAATGAGGAGGAGGGTGGGAAAGCCATGGGCTAGGAGCTGCCATGTAGGTCTGAAGAGATTCCTCTGCACCTTCTAGAACCAGCATCTCGAGGTCACATGAACACAAGCAGCCCCATCACCAGAGGTCTTCCTGGTTTCCAAGACCCCGGTGAAGATGAGCACTTTCTCAGAAGGCTGAGGACTGAGGAGGAGCACAGCATGCAACAGAATGGTCCTTCTCAGGGGCGGACGGAAGCCAAGGCAGCTGTGACTGAACGTGGTGGGGCTAAAAGATAGGAGCAAGGGCCCCGCAGTGGGCAGGCAACAATCCAGAAGAGACTGCCATCCCGAGGGGTCCCTGAGAACACCAGAAATTAGAGAGACAGAACCACTCGAGTCAGAGAGAAATAACTGAGCGTGGAGAAATTTAGCAAAACATATTTTTCTAGCAGATAACCATCTCAGTGCTCTGCAAATCTGTAAAATGGGATTTCCATTTCCAAAGAGGTAAATTCCTAACTGGGGCCTCATTTAGCTCATCTGATTTTCCTGTGACTCAGCCTTGCAGACTGAGCTCTGCTTTCCCCTCTGAGCTGGGTGAAGGCGATTCCCTCAGGGACTTGAACAGCCACCCCTTACTGTGCGGGGGGACTGGCGCCATGTTGTAAAGGCGCTCTTCCTGTTCAAGTTCTTCTGGGTTCTGATGGCCTGTGAGGGAGGAAGGCAAGGAAGCTGCAGCTCTGGAAGGCCTTAGAGAGGGGGAAGGAGCCGACTCTGAGAGTAAAGGGTTGAATGATTGTCGGGCGGGGGGCCAAGGAAAAGGGGAGCAATTCAGCCAACTCTCCACTCCCCCTCTGAGTGCTCCAACTTCCCTTCCACCGCCAAGACACATTTTATTTTTCTGACATGAAATATGTATATAATTCTAGCCTGATTTTCTGAAGCACAAGAGGGTTGATTCTGTTTATGCCTCCCTCTAACTCCCACCCAGTACAAACATTGGCTTGCATCCTGGTGGTGACGACAGGGTCTAACAAAACAGAATCCCAGAGCCAGTAAGTAGATGGCTAAGTAAATATGCCCCCAAACGCAGACATTTTTAACAGGATAGGTGCGGTAGCAGAGGGCTTGGACTGGGAGGCACAGGCGAGAGAACTGGGCACGAAAACAACAGCAGCAAATTAATGACTGACTTTTTGCTTGGATGCTAACGCTCTTTGTCCCTTCCCTGCTTGGACCCTCAGGCATCATCTTCTGGAATTAGATGCTGGTGGTTGAAGCTGGTGTGAGCAACCCCACAGAAATGGGCCCGTTTCTGGATTTGTCGCATTTGTGACAAATCCGAAATACACAGATTGGCCCCTTCATAAACCAGTGTGCTTCGTGTGAGAAAGAGGGACTTCACAGAAAGGAAAGGAATTGGGCAATTGAACATACGTGAGCCCTTGTGGCGAGCCAAGGCACGTCCATTTGATAACAGGAGCCGCATGCTTGCACCGCGGAGCTTTTATCTCATTTCACTGAATCCTCATGTGGCTACAGGTCAGCAGCGGGAAGAACATTCCAAAACATCACTCCCATTGCAGTAGGCAGGGATCCACGGCATCAAAGATACTGCATCATTTCTTTTTTATTAAGGTTCCTGAGAAAACCTTGAATTTTATCCTGTTTCCATACTTTAGTAAGCAGAATGGCTTATTTCCTAGTGTTGTGTTCCTTCCCAGGACCTAGCTCATAACATGTACGTCTTTGAATTAATAAATATATGCTAATGAACAAAGGGCTCACTCTCCCTAGAGCTTGATTCTGAGAAATATAAGAGAAAAATGCATGAAATCAGCTTACTTTCTGATAAGTGTCTTGTGTCTGTCGAGCCACCGAAGGATGTTTTCCCAGAACCAGAGCAAGACCTTCCTTTTTGGATGCGGCTGCTTTGCTCTGGTACCACGTCACTGCCAAGCACCACAGTGTTGCTGTGATCAGTAGTTCTAGAGGAGAAAATGACACTGCCCCTCCAGCGGTCCAGGCTAGACCTTGTCGGAGGAAATATCTGACATTTATGGAGCTATAGAGGCCAAAGTGTGTGGATCATCTTGGAGTGTGAGTCAAGTTGAACCTGATTTCCTAACTTTAAAATGATTAGACTTTCCTATTTGATTATTTGTCCTAAAACTTATTAATATTAAAACATAAATCTGGAAAAAATGCTTGGAAGGTTTTTGGATCTCTCTGTTTCCCTCTTTCTCTCTCTTAATCCATAACTCTCTCTGTTTTTTTTTTTTAAAGATTTTATTTATTTATTTATCTTTAGAGGGGAAGGAGAGAGGGAGAGAAACATCAATGTATGGTTGCCTTTTGTGCATCCCCTGCTGAGAGTTGGCCTGCAGGGAACTGGACTACAACCCAGGCATGTGCCCTGACTGGGAATCGAACCGCGATCCTCTGGTTCACAGGCCCGCGCTCAATCCACTGAGCTACACCGGCCAGGGCCCGTAACTCTCTCTGTTAATGTGCCCGTCTCTCTTGGAGTGGAGGCCTTGAATATCTTTCACCATGACTTTGATTGCCCAAGGTGAGTTCAAAATCTGAAAAGAAGCTTTCTCATATACATAACTCAAAACAGTGTTAGTCATTAAAATAATCAATGCTGAAGGACACGCACATGTGGTAATGCGCCTTTAACTTGAGTTCTTTTCGATTAGACCATGTTATTCATAGTAAAATTGGCTGGATTAATTTTGAGCGCTTTTAATTTTTGTTTTTGTCACCATGCCCACAGAATATCAGCCTTTCCACAGGACGGCTCCCTGTGTAATCTCCTCCTCCATTTTTGGCTTCGCTTCTATCTATGTTTAGACGTCTGAGCTCATCACTACACACTCTCCTTTCTCCAACTGTTGTTGGGCTCTTTCCCATATGCCCCTGACTGCAAGCTGGACATTAACTCAGCGTGGTTCTCACTAAATTAAGATGGTATCTCAAGAGTAACAGGGCTCCTCTCAGCCAGAACAAAAGGAGTATCTTTTACTCTTCCCCAACATGGGAGGTTTCTGGAAAATTATAGCCAAATGTGAGCTGATTGTTGGGAGGGATGGTCTAATACTATCTTCCATTTTTAAAAATCTTTTTAAGTGTTGTCTTTTGAGATGCACTTTATACAGTAGAACTCTATATATAACATCACAGTTGCCTTATTTTTATGGGGGGGGGGTGCTGTTCACACAGACTCAACGAGAACAGCTCCCTTAAAGCCTGCAGTGCACAGCTCACCATCCATCCATAGGGTGCTTGCATTCCTAGACACACTGTTTATTAGCACTAACAGGGCAATACACATAATTCACTCCTACTGCCTTTCACAGCTGAGCACTGAGGCCTGACAATGGAAGGTCTTACGCATTTTCATTCATCTCGTTAGTTACCCAGTGAATGGATGCGTTCCAGCACAGACCTCACATCTCCTCGTCTCCACATTTCATGCTAAAAGTACTCAATGGGGAATACACTTTTATTTAACATATAAAGTTGTTTAAAATATTTTTGTTTGATAAAAGTGTAAGACCTGCCCTGACTACCACAGAAATCTTTATAATTTAAAAGCCATTGGACAAAAAAAAAAAAAATCAAATGATTGGGAGTCTAAGTAAAATCTTGCATGAAAAAATTAATGTTGTTCTCAAGGAGGAGGGGGGGATAGAATGAAACATAGAAGTATAATCTTTTATAAAAGTCCTAAAAGAAGGCCCACAATGATGTTTTATAGAGTATACATCCTTAGGCAAAACCTACTTTTTCATTGCTGTTTGCTAAACAGCACAAGACATACCTTCGACAGTTAGTTTATTAAAAGAGAGGAACACAGCCCCCTGGGTTGGGAAATAGGAGTCTTCTATCCCTGGAACTGACTGTTCTTGGGGTTCATTGCTTGACCCAGATGTTTCTTACTTTCTCTAGTCCTTGATTTACCAGGTTATAAAGAGTGATTAGACCAGATGATCCTTAAGGATTCTTACCACCTTTAATATTTTACAATTCATTATCTTGGAATTAAGTAGAAGGTAGAGACATATAATTCCAGCAATGTTCTAGAAGACTGAAGAGTGAAAGATGTCTAGGATATCTAGTTTTCCCCTTTGCTCTCTATATTTCTTTTTAATGGGATTATTTGCCTGTCCTACTCACATATGTATTACAGCTAATATATATGATTTTCTCCTTTTCGATTTACCAGACAGACCTATAGCAAAATGTCAGGACTCCACCCTACCACCCCCACCCACTATCTAAATCTTGGAACTTCTCAGCCTTGAAGCAGCTTGTTGGCTCTGAGCTGGGTGTTTGTTTGCTTGGTGTTTTCCATCATCTGGGAATTCTCCATCTGGACGCTGTGTTCTGTGTTCATTGACTCCCCGTTGCTGTGCTCCCAGGCTCTTCGCTGATTATTCACTTGCACGTTTCCCCTTCTAGGCTCATCTCTTTCATTTGTTTCACGGAGTTCATGTCAGTCTATTTAATACCAGGCCTGATATTTCTGGATCCTTTCTAACAAAACTGTTTATTTATTTCTTATTTCTTTCTCTCCTTGTTAGATCATCCGTGCCTTTCCTGTAGGTTCATTCCAGGGGTGTTGCAGAGAATTCATTATTGCACTTTCATATACTCCCTTCTGTTTACTGGAAATTTCCTTCTCACTCAAGGTCTTATTCTCAGGAGGTGTCATCTTCTAGGTGAAACCTTTTGGTATCTGAAGCTTCCTCAAAACCTGGGATAATATGTATGCTAGTGTGGTGGCAGAATTTTTAAAGTGATCTCCTCTTTCTGAGCTACCCTGACCTAATCTTCATACTTATGAATAAAAAGCTACATCATGCTTGTGATTTTGTATGATGCTCTATGGCAGAATTGCCCTTAAAATAGAAAGTATATCCAAGTGGGCTTGATATGACTGCATAAATCCTTAAAAGTGTAAGGGGGGTGGTCAGAGAGATCTGAAGTGTGAGACTGGATGGGTCATGGCTGTATGAACATGGAAGGGTCACATGGAAAGCAAGAGGAAGCACGTGGGTGGTCTTAGGAGCAGAGAGCAACCTCTGGGCAACAGCCAACCAGGAAATGGGTCCTTTGTCCAACAACCAACAACCTCAAGGAACTAAACCTGGCCAACAACCTGAGAGAGTCTGGAAGCAGATTCTTCCTTAGGGCCTGCAAATGAGAGCCCTATCCGGCCCCATCCTGACTTTGTTCTGTGGGACCCTAAGCAGAGAACCCACCCACTGGGCCCAGACCTCTGACCTGCTGGTACAGTGACATAGTAAATGAGTGTGGCTTTAAGCTGATAGGGGTGTGGTAATTTGTTACACAACAATAGAAAGCTAATGTTCCTAACTGTTGTGCTGCTTTAGGGCTTTTGTTTTCCTACCTCTGGATCTAGGATTGGGCAAAAAGGAAAAAGGACCCATGGACGTGGACAACAGTGTGGTGATTGCTGGGAGGAGGGGGATATAAAGTGACTAAGTGGTAATGGAAAAGAAATACAATTAAGATTAAATAAAAAACCAAAGAAGTGGAATCTGCAGTTTTCATGGAGCTAAAGTCCTCTCAACCCACAATTTCTCCCAAGTACTGAGGTTAGGGGAAGATTCCAATAAGTAGATTCCAATAAGTAGAATTATTTAAAAGATGTTTTAAATAATTCTAATTTAGAATTGCAATATTGCTTCATCTGAAGAGAATTTGGGAGAGCACAGGTTTCCTTACTCAGTTACCAGTGGCTGGAATCTCCAAATTAGCAAATAATGCCCTAAACTCAGTGACATGGAGGGTAGGTGTGTGTGTGGAAAGTGGGTGTGAATGATGTGGGGTCAATCAGGTGAAATATAAGTCTCTTTTAATGAGATTTTAAAAGTCAATAAAGAGAACAATTAGCAAAGATAAAGAGAGACTAGACTAGAATGGAATCAGAAATATTGTAAGTAAGTTGGTGGATAAAATCTGAGAATTTGATTCAAACTACTTATAGTCACTAACATCAAGGTAAGGAAGGTTAGGTTGGAGAGGAAAAAAATCCGCATGTTTAGGCAGATTCCAGGCATCATCCTGTATTATGTCTTTTCTGTCTGCCTCACTACAAAGTGAAGAATAAACTAGGAAACTGAAAAGATAAATTATATTTTTACTTTGATAATTTGAATATGTGGATATTAAACACACATTAGCAGAAGAATAAGTTTAAAGATGAAAGAAAGTTATCTGAAAGAGACTTCCACATCAAACTCTGCTGAAGCTTTGAAACTCTCAAAAGGGGTTTGACCTTAAAAATCAATAAAATCAGTTAAATACCTTTTTTATGAATAAAGCTGGAAGTATTCAATTCAGGAAATATCTTCAATAAAAGGAAGTCTGAAGATGTTGGAAATCAAGTTTTAAATTGACCGAATTATAGATTTTTACCTAAGTATTTTCATTTATATAGATCCATCTCAGAATGGCATATCACTTGCATATCAAAATTGTCATTAAGTAAACACACTTGCTTTTATAGAAATGAAAATATAATAATGTGCCAATCTTGCAGCACTTGTGGCATATATCTTGCAAATATAAAAAATAGTGGAAGCCAACCTCCGGCAAAGATGGAGGCGTAGATAGATACACTTTGCCTCCTTGCACAAGCAAAAGGACAACAACAAATTTAAAAACAAACAAACAAAAAAACAACCACAAATGCCAGAAAATCAAACGGTATGGAAGTCCAACAACCAAGGAGTTAAAAGAAGAAACATTCATCCAGACTGACAGGAGGTACGGAGACGGGCAGCCAGGGTGGAGAGGACTCCCAGCAAGGTGGTAGCTGAAGGACCAGGTGAGGCAGCTGCTGGTGGAGCAGGCAGTCCCACATTTGCATGTGGATAAACTGGGAGGAACAACTGGGAAGCAAGACAGACCACACAACCCAGTGTTCGTTTGGAGGAAATAAAGGCTCAAAACCTCTGATAAAAAATCTGTGAGGGTCGTAGTGGCATGAGAAACTCACAGGAGAGTTTGTTGGAGAGACCCACGGGATCCTAGAACATATGCAAAACCACTCACCTGGGAGTCAGCACCAGAAGGGCCCAATTTGCTTGTGGGAAGCAGAGGAAGTGACTGAAAGCCGGCAGAGAGCTGAACAAGTAGCATTGTTCCCTCTCAGACCCCTTCCCAATAGACAGTGCCACGATGCAGCGACCTGGGTTGCCCTACCCTGGTGAATACTGAAGGCTCCATCCCTTACTATGAAACGGGTGCACTGAGACAAAACAAAAATATAGCCCAAATGAACAGATCAAACCTCCAGAAAAAATACAACTGAGTGATGAAGAGATAGCCAGTCTGTCAGATACAGAGTTCAAAACACTGGTAAGTTGGATGCTCACAGATATGTTAGAGTATGGTCGCAAAATAGAGGAAAAAATGAAGGCTATGAACAGTGAAGTAAGGGAAAGTTTACAGGTAACTAACGGTAATGGGAAGGAAACTGGGGCTCAAATCAATGGTTTGGAGCAGAAGTAAGAAAGAGTCAACCAGAACAGAATGAAGAAACAAGAATTCAAAAAAAAAAAAAAAAACCAACGAGGAGACTTAGGAACCTCCAGGACAACTTTAAACATTCCAACATCTGAATTATAGGGATGCCAGAAGGAGAAAAGGAAAAGTAAGAAATTGAAAACTTATTTGAACACATAATGAAGGAGAACTTCCCCAATCTGGCAAAGGAAATAGACTTTCAGGAAGTCTGGGAAACTCAGTGCCAAAGAAGTTGGGCCCAAGGAGGAGCACACCAAGGCACATCATAATTACATTACCCAAGATTAAAGAGAAGGAGAGAATCTTAGAAACAGAAAGAGAAAAGGAGAGAGTTACCTACAAAGGATTTCCCATAAGACTATCAGCTGACTTCTCAAAAGAAACCTTACAGGCAAGAAGGGGCTGGAAAGAAGAATTCAAAGTCATGAAAGGCAAGGACCTACATCCAAGATTACTCTATCCAGTAAAGCTATCCTTTAGAATGGAAGGGCAGATAAAGTGCTTCACAGATAACGTAAAGCTAATAGAGTTCATCATCACCAAGCCCTTATTATATGAAACGTTAAAGGGACTTACTAGTAAAAAGAAGATAAAAAATACAAATAGTAAAATGATGACAAAGTTACAACTATCAACAATTGGACCTAAAACAACAAAAACAAAAATGAACTAAGGAAACAACAGGAACAGATTCACAGAAATGGAGATCACATGGAGGGTTATCAGTGGGGATGGGGAGTGGGGAGAATGGGGGAAAAATACAAGGAGTAAGAAGCATAAATGGTAGGTACAAAGTAGACAGGGAAGGTTAAGAGTAGCATGGGAAATGGAGAAGCCAAACAACTTATATGTATGACCCATGGACATGAACTAAGGCGGAGGAATGATGGTGGGAGAGGGGTACAGGGTGAAGGAGAATAAAGGGAAGAAAAAATGTGACAACCGTAATAGCATAATCAATAAAATATATTTAAAAATTAAAAAAAGAATAGTGGAAGCCGTCTATTGAAGCCAGGGACTTGAAAATCTCAGGTTATGAGAAGCATTAATGATTGTGTTTGGATATTTCCCAGACTTCACTGCTGTTGGGCAAAGCCAACTTGTGACTGCTCCTAAACTCAGCTTAAAATTCAACTGTGGCTGGGTGTCCCCAGTCGGGGGCTGTGGCAGTCCCACGTCCATTTGCTGGGGTGTACAATGAACGAGAGCTCAGGAGGTCGCTGAGCTGGGCTGATGGCATAATGCAGGAAAAGGAGGACTACCTGGGGCCTGAAACGTGAATTCAGGTGTGTCCGGTGAGGTGGGGCGGTGAACAGAGCATTTCATGAAGGGGAAACAGGAAGTGTAGACAGCTCGTATCATGCATGTCTGGGATGGCAGTGCCGCCACCTATGATGAAAACAATACCTTGTACTTTCACACATTTCATAGTTGAAATGTTTGTATTTCTTCTTTTATGGTATCTCCACAATAGCTTGTTATGGTATATAAGGCAGAATTTATCACTCCAGTTTTAAAGATGAAGTCAAGGTCCCCTGAGAATAAAGTGGCTCTCCCATAGCTAGTCACAACTGGTGACCTGACACAAGCGGAGCTCAGAAATGCTGCTATAAGATAACAAGGGTCATTTACATGCATTTTACAGTGTGTTGCATTTTCTTACATGCTAACTTATTTAACTGACATTATTAGATATTATCATGAATGGCATCTCCTTTTGGAAGTAAAGAAACTGAATGTCAGAGGGTTGACATAATTTATCCCAAATCATACCAGCTGGTGACTCTGTGAACTAACCTTAAAAATTGCTTAGCCTGCACTTCACCTGAAATGATGAAAGACCTACTAGGGTGATACATTTAGCCCCAAATTATTCTTATTCTTCTTGAGTTAGTCAGTCACATGGGCAAATCAAAACAACTTAATTCTGGTCCATTGTAGGCTTCCTTCCCACATCGCCATGTCCAACATTGGAAGCTGCTTATGATCTTCACCGTGGCAGAGGTTAAGGCATTCTCACACTTGTCCTGCATATATTTCAATGGTCAAACAGCCATGGGCAACCTTAGCTTATAGTACATTAAATGTGTATCTGTTTGTTGGGTCAAAATAGAGTTCCTTCAATTTTGTTTTTAGGATTACAGAAGATAAATGAGAGAAAGCTTGACAGATGATGGGGAAAGTGGGGGAGGGGAGAATGGGGGATGATGATTCCAGGAATATTGAGAAACTTGGAGGAATGCCCAGAATTTGGAGTGGGAGCTAGGGAGGGAGATGTTGGGAAAATAACGAAGGTGATAAAGACAGACTCAAAGTGTAGTAAGGAGGCCTTGAAAGTCAGGACAGGAAGTTTGAAATTGATGGTAGAGGTACGGAGGAGACAGAAGAGACATGGGGAAGTGGGGAGTAATGCTGTCACAGGAGCCCTGGAGTCCTGTCACGGGCACAGGGAGTCTGGGCTAGCTGGGGCTTTGGGGGAAAAAAGATTGCAAGGGGGGAGAATTTCCAACTCTTGTGTGCCTCACAGATATATAAATAAAGCACAATAAGGACTATAATGAGGAAATAAATGTCATAAAAATGTTTGATAGCAGATGGAACATAGAAACATGAAGAGATGCCAATAGCCTCCAGCCAAGAGCAATAAGAGAGAGAGTTTGGTCTAGATGACCTCAAAGCTCAGTTCCAACCTTGCAGATTCTGTAATTCTGTGCTTTGGTTCAATTTATTGAATTCCACTGGTGTTTATTTGCCAACTGCCGCCTACATAGAAGACACTGTGCGCGGTGCTGTGGTGGGGGTTGGGGAGGGGAAGGGGAGATGAGAATGAACGTAATTTAGTTCCCTACTCAGAGAAGATCTGCACATACCCTGAAGATCCTGCAAACTAAAATTCATTCCAGAACAAGTAAGTGACTTTCAAGGATTTTACGTGCAGTGGAAGCCCAGAAGGTAGAGTGAGCAAACTTCAAGTCATCTGTGAAGGTGATGGTTTCAGGGGTAGGTAGGAAGAGGCAAAGGCAGTTACTAGGCAGAGCAAACCTCAGGTCTAAAAGGGGTAAAAAGAAGTTGTAGGAACAAGTATTGGGTTGGCCCAAAACTTAGTTTCGTTTTCGCCATACAAAGGCTCTAGTAGTGCTTAGTTGTCTTTAACTTCATTTGAAATAATTGTGTTAGATTGTATTTTGAGAGCTGTCATATCAGCATGCATTTTTTAAAAAAAGTATCAAAATTGGTGAATTTTTGTGCAGCCATTTTAATATTTTTAATAGTGAAGGTAGAAGACATGCAACATTTTTGGCCTTTTCTGCTTTATTACTTCCAGAAAACTAAAAATGCAACTGAAATGCAAAAAAAAAAAAAAAAAAAAGATTTGTACAGTGTATGGAGAAGGTGCTGTGTCTAATTGAACATGTCAAAAGTGATTTGCAGAGTTTTTTGGTACTATTGACATTTTAGCCAAGTAATTCTTTGCTGTGGGGCTGTCTTATGCATTCGAAGATGTTTAGCAGCACCCCTGGCCTCTACCCATTAGAAGCCAATAGTGGGAGATTGCCAAAATACTCAAAACACCCAAATCAATAAAGTTATTGGTGAAAATGAAAAAATGTCTTTTATTATTTTATGGGAAAAACTGAATAGACTTTTTGGGCAACCCAATATAACAGGCAGGACTCTAAGATAATGCTGCGTGACTCAAACCCTTGCACAGCCCCTTCGCCTGAGTGCTCGTGGGACCCGTGACTTGCTTCTAGCCCTTAGACTATGTCAGAGATGGTGGATGCCAGTTCCATGATTAGATTTGTAGATTATGTGGCAAAGGGAAAGTTATAAAATTGCAGCTGTGGTTGTGTTCCCTTATATAAGACTCTATTTTAGCAGACTGGAGAAAGATTCTCCTGCTGGCTTTAAAGAAATGTGTTGCTATTTGTAAGAGTTCCCCTTGGCAAGGAACTATGGGGCCTCTGGGAGCTTAGAGCATTCCCAGCTGTGAGCCAACAAGAAAGCAGGACCTCTGTCCTACGACTTCATAGACTGCATTCTACCAACACACAGGTGAGCTTGGAGCAGGACCCTAGCCTCCAGAAAGGAAGTTAGCACCAAGAAAACCCAGGCTGTAGTCTGTGAAACAACAGGCTGAGCAAAGGATGTAGCCAAGGCATTCCTGGATTCCAGACCAACGGAAACAGCGAGATAATAAAGGGATGTGTTTTAAGCCATTAAATTTGTGTTAAGCTCTTACACTCACAGAAAATCAGTACTGCAAGCTATCATGTCTGGCTGAAACTCTGAGTGCATGTTGGGGATCAGTGGTAAATGAGATGAAAAGTACTCTTTGGGGTGAGACAGTTTAGTCCAAATTAGAACCTATGATAGGAACGGTGTCTGGTTCAAGTTAGAACTTAATGAAATTCCAGTGGCTGGGACAGTATTGGGGTACACTGTGTGAGATAGGAACGGTGTCTGGTTCAAGTTAGAACTTAATGAAATTCCAGTGGCTGGGACAGTATTGGGGTACACTGTGTGAGCTCCCATGTTCTGTGGTAATGGCAGTGGTGTGGTTTGGGGTGTAAGTGCAGGATTAAGCATATGGAAGCATGTATTAATAAGCTCCAAGCTAAATCTCTAGCTCTTGCCTAACCTGGTGGCTGCTAGTTTGCAGCCATGGTGATGATTTTCTGTGGGGCCGCTTCCCTCCCTTTGAGCTTGTTTAAGCTCAGGTGAATGCTATTAGAAGGCAGAAGGAAGGCTAGATGGAACTGCCCGGGAACCCTAGAAGTAGAAGGTGGATGAAAGACATCTCTCCCCCCTCTCCCCCCTCTCCCCAATTGAGCTCTGTTCATCTGAATAATTCTACTAATAGATTGCTCACCACTTTGGAGAAACTGGATTGTTAGATTCCAACAGTTATGAGAAGACTTTCTTAACCTGAGTTATAATTTTATGAAATCACAATGGTCAGAGGTAAGTACCTTTACAAGGATCAGTTTAAGAGGTGAGAAAATGAAGGTAAATTGTTCAAGCCTCTGTAGTCGCTCCATGACAGACAAGATATTACCTCTTCTACCAGGAACAACTCAGGTGTGGGCTGATGCATGAAGGCAGAGGATTTATTTAAAGATATCAACTATTAGGAATAGTGGCTGATTTTTGCCCTTTGAACTTACATGCAGATTTAATAGTTGCCCATGCCTTGCCATGGCTACTTTCTCATAATGAATACAGTCATCTCTCTGACGTCTGTTCTTGACTATTTCCACTCCCATTTGTTTGTTTATTATGCACTTATTTCTTAACTTTGTACCTTTCCCTTTAGAAAAGCACTACTAGCAACAGGCTCAACTTCCCATCAAGGGTGGGACTCGGTTAAAATTGGGTGGTGCTGCCCCTCCTTTTCCATCAAGCCTCCTCCCCTCTCTCTGGGCAAAACTCCCATTGTCTTCCTCTCAATGCACATAGATGTTGGAGATAACAACAGTCTGATTCTTTGCATTGTACTGGCTCTCTGAACCCAGTGATGCAGGGCTGGGTCACTAGAGTGACAAGAGCTGAGATGGCAGTTGAGCAGGTGAGGGAGCTCAGAGCCAACCCACAAAGGCACTCTGAGTCTGAGACAAGATTTGTCTGTTATCTGCCCTGAAATTCCTCCACAGGGCTGGCAGAAGGAAACGGAGAAGAAAGAAGGAGCATGGTAGTGAAGGAGAAATGGAGACAGGGAAACAGATTAAATAGGAGTAGTGGGAGATGAGAAACTAAGGGAACATAATAGTAGGCCTCTCATTTTCCCCTGACTCAGAACATCACAAGCAGTTTATCAAACTCCGTGAGCCCCCAGATACATTTTCCTGGGCTGGAACACTGTGGTCAGTCCGGTCCTACAGCCACCCATCCATGAGGCAGAGATGGATGTCTTGGAAATTTGAGGGGTGGTCAGTGCCCATCTCAAACTGAAGTTAAGTCCCTGCAGCCAGGATGGCCGAGCATCCTATTGTAAGGCCTGTCAAAGGCCTCATCTGATAGGCAATGACAAATAGCCACTCTCCAGGAGCGGCATGCTCCCCTGAGGGGCATTTCTGGGAAAGAGCATAAAACCACAAATGGCCACACCGCCTCCCGAGTCGAGTACACAGTGAATGGTTCCTGTGTGGGCTTGGGACAGAGGTCCAAATCTCCAGATAGACTATTGGACTGCAAATGCTCCTAATGACTTCCCTGGCCTTGACATGTGAGGAAGCAGGACATGTACCCATTAGAGTAAAACTTTTATTAGAATTGCCATTCCAGAGATTATTAGCAACTTGTAAAGAATGCAATTACTACTTAAGCTGTATTCAGCTGAATACATTTTAACTATAATTGAAAACAAATGCAGGCTAACTGTATGGTTGGTTAAGCCTCGTGATTGTGACTGTTATCTTATTATTTTCCATTAATTAAAACAACATGCAGGGGATTTATTTGCAATTACGCAGTTGCAATTTGACGAACGCTCAAAACAGACTTATTTCGTGTTTGCTCTCCAGCACCAGCTGAACACGGGCCCCAGCTTTGCCCCGATTTTTCCCAGATTTTTGTTATAGTGTTTTTGGATCCACTGAAATGTGAGTAAAGATATACACTTTTATTTCTATTCTTTTCAAAGAAAACTTTAAACTCCTCAAACTCTTCCTTATTTTTATCTAACAGGGAGGCTGCGGGTGGCTACGGCCACCTGAGCCTTTTGACCTTGGTGACGTCCAGAAGAAGCCAGTTTCCAGTTTCTGTCGATTGTTAGAAGTGTTTAGGGCTTTGAGCTGCTGTGAATTTTGCGTTTGTTTTTAACCGTGTGTTGTCATCCAGGCTCTCACGTTGTTGTTGTTGTTTTCCCTTGGCTTGGCGTTTCATCCGAATGTGCAAGGAAAATTTGATTTTAGGGAATTTGCTGTAATTACATAACTTGCCCTCTGAGAACACGTTTCAAAGCTTAGATGTGAAAACAAGAGGCCTGGCTCCAGTTCTCTGGTTTAACGTGATATCAGGAAGTGACTTCATATCTCTGGACCTTAGTTTTGCCGTCTGTAAAACTGGGATAACAGACCTGATCTTATCTACCTGACAGGGATATCTGAGGCCGTGGGGATGACAGCAGTGGAGGGGGTTGAAATGTGTAATGAGAATTCCAGAAGTGCGGATCATGAAAACAAGAGTCTTTGTCTCAGCACAGACCCAGGAGGTTGGTCCCCACTGATTGCAGCAAGGTCTCCGCTCTCATCAGACATTTGGCAGTGTCTTCTGGATCGCGGCTATGGCTCTGTGATGTGCATCTCTGGTCACCCTGATGCCTTTAGGACAGGTGCCAGGAAGTGACCCTCAGGCCACAGATGGGGGAATCTGGGCTATAAACCCTATGTCATGACTGAGTACTTTAAATGTGCCTAGCACAGGTGAGGCGCTTCCTTTTAGAGGATAATTAGTTTCAGTAGATATAGACGATGTACTGAGCAGCACAGATGTAGAAAATAACGGGAGAGTGGCCGGGGTGGTTCTAAAGAAACGGTGCTCAGGTGCCCCGGCAAGGGGACTGCTCTGAGCACAGAAGAGTGAGACTTCGGGTGAGAAAGGACACTGTGACCAAGCCCTGCGTTTTTTCCTTACATGATGTTGATCCTGTGGCCCTGCAGCCAGCCCAGTGGTAGTTTGAAGACACCAGCCTCCGTAATCTCTGTGTTCTCTCGGACTTGCCTCCACTCCGGAGAGGTGGACAGACTCTGCGTGGCCGGTGTGTGGAAATGGAATCCTCTCTCTAAAGTATGCAGAGGCCTTTGGGAAGGGGATCCAATCAAGGAGGAGAGGATGAACTGCTTCGAGCACGCTAAAGACGCTGTTCTAATACAAGCCAGTGCTCTAAGGCCCTCCTCCTGGGTGGAACCACCTTGCCTCTGGCACAGTTATTTCTACAAGGCCAAGGGAGGCACAGGGCAGCCAGGGAGGAAGAGCATGTCTGGGTCAAGGAAGAAAAGGAGCATTGCAGGGTCACCGGTTGGAACAAACAAACTGAACACAGCTGCGGGTCCTGCTTTCCAGATGCCTCCCTGGGAGGGTTCTTACGACATCTCTGCAAAGGAGGTACATGGAGTAAAAGCACAAATGCCCCAGCTCCATGGCCACTCACAGTGTCCTCGCCAGGGGGCACCTCAGCGGTCGTCACCCAGAAGGGCTGTTACCGTGACTTCAGAAGATCCACGAGTCCCCTGTCTTGCAGATAAACATTGTGCTTACAACTATTTTCTAGAAAGAAGGCCCTTTTCCTTCATAAAAATTTCAATTACATTTATAAATCAAAAAAGATTCAGAACTGCTGTTCTACCTCATAGCCCACCACCTACCATGTCCCATATAAAGAACATGAGGCTCAGTGAGCAAAAATGTCATTTCCCAGGTCATGGTCATGTGGCAGATCAAGGGTGAATGAAAGAGGAGGGAAACAAGGGTAGAGCTTGTAGTTAGTCCTCAGGGACCCTGCCCTGCTTGCCTTAATCATCGTCATCTGTAGACTGAATAAATTGTTTGCTTTCCCTTACATATGAGCATCTTAAAGTAAATGTAGGCACTATTGGGATAAACAGCTTGCTAATTTATTTAAAAATTAGTTCATTTTAAATAAAGCACAACAAATAAAACACCCTCAGTTTGAGCCATAAGCTTGGAAATATCTTGAGGCCATAAAGAGAGCCTCAAGATATTGTAATTCATCCAAGTGTATGAATTATTGAAGCATCTACTGCATTTCCCTTGTTTGGCAATCCTGAGAAATAAAGTTCAAATGAAAATGTTCTTAATAAAACTCTTGTTTCAAACATCTCCTATTCCCTGAATCAAAGTGAGCTATCGACATTTCTCAGGGGAAGGAAGCCCATCCCGCAACAAGGGTCCCTGGTTCTGCTGCCACCCTCAAGTTCACGGAGGCCGCTGCCACTTGAAAGAAGCACATGGGTTCCTGTCTTCAGGAATGGTGGGGTATAGGAACTACCACTTTTGGGTGTTGGCCTCATCCTTGGGCAGATTGGTTAGAGTTAGAGTATCTTCACTGAGACTGGGGCCATTAGTACAGCTACACACGCTGATGAGAAGGTGGCCCCTGGAGTGACAGACATACTGTGTCATCCAAGGCCCCAGAAGGAAACACACGGCCAGTGCACTCTGCCTGGTTTAATTACACGGAAGATGCCATTTATTATGCCCTGTGCTTCGTTTATTCACATTGGGACTTTTCATAAATAAAAACTCACTGTGGACAGTCATGAACATTTACAATGCACACTTTTGGACACACCAGTTGTTTCCCATCACAGTTCCTCTCAAAGACTTTGATTCAATTCTAGGCCAAGAAAGACCCCAGGGAATAGGACCACACACTGTACTTTACACTGTGCCTCAGGAGATGATAGATTGTGTGCTCACAGTAGCCAGATTCCTAAAGAACGCCCCCTGCCCCACTCCCCCGGCCAAGACATTTCCCCTCAGTGTAGTTCGTTTAGACATCTACAGACAGGCACCCTCAGCAAGCAGAGCCCAAAGGGCCTCCTTCTTCCAGAGCATCTTGGGGGGCAGGGAGGGGAGGACAAGCAGCCCTGGTCCTTCTCTGGGGGGCACACAGCCCATCCCCCACAAAGACTGTGTGGGCTTGCTTGCCAAAAGGATGTGTCTTCAGGAAGCAAGCACCAGCACGGATTGCAGGGCCAACACAGGCACTTGGATTGCTCTCTGTTAGAAGGAAGCAGGCTCCCTGGAGAAACAAATTCACATCTTGCTGCAGGGTTATTAATAGAATGGAGTGGCTCACATACCCCGATCCTCTCCTGACCTAAGCGTGGCAGGGTCCTGCATGTTTTACTTCTTCCCAGAGTTAGTGCAGGTTCCAGTGCTCTGTGGCCTTCCCTCTGCTGGTAGTCAGCATCTACAAGTTCATGGTCACTTTAGTTCAGGGTTCTCTTTTTCTCTATTATGATGCCATCCACCCTCATGTGTCCACTTAAGATCCTTCCAGTTATTCATCCCTTATTGTAAATTGGTTTACAGATTTTTTTCCCCCAGAAAGCAATTTTGACAGTGACGTGCGGGGCTTAATCATGGACATTTTGACTGCTGATGAGAAGGGAGAGAAGACTCTATGGCCAGGGTAAGGGAGACCATGGGGTTGAAGAAGGAAGCTCTCTGTATCCGCCTGCTTTAAATTTCACAGGGAGCCTTCCCTATCTGCTTGTCGGGAACTGAGTGCCAGGTGGGAGATGTTACTAGGTTGTATGTACACGACTCGAGTTGGCAGTGAGTGCTGAGAACCAGTGCCACTTCACATCATGGGCTTTTCTGTTAAGTTGTCTTGATCGTTTAGCTGCTAATCAGAGGCAGTAGGAACAGGCAACAACTCACTCCTATCTAAGGCAGGATTTCATAACACCTTGATTTCAAACACGCACTGCACATGACACATGCCTGGGATTGTTGCATTTCTGGAAACAGAGGGAAGGAGCTTAGAAGGCTTACCCAACTTCCCAGGAAAGAGACTGGTGTTAGAGGGCTGGAATGATGTGGTTTGGATGAAAGGCTATGACTGAAGAATGCTAAAAAGGCCAGGAAAATCTGAAGACGAGCCTTTTACAGACACCCTGAAAATCTCCCAGCCCAGCAAGCAGGTGGGGAACTGCGGTCTCCTTGCCAACAGAGGAGGTCTTCCTGGAACTTACCAGAAAACTGCAGAGTGAGCCCGTCGCTTCCAACTACAGGATGTTGAGGATTTTTCAGTGCAGACTTAACTCTAGAGAATATCTCAGTGTTGGTTTTAAAAAATAGGTGATTATTTTAGTTAGAAAGTCTTTAATGAATACCTCCTCCAAATGGATTTGTAACCCAAACATGAAAACAGACTTAGCTTTGCGGGCGGGGCCCGTGCAGACTCAGGAGACATCTGGAGAGCAAAGTGGTCGTTGGATTGCAAGGGAATCCAGTGCATCAGTATCTTTTGGAACAAAATCCCTGGAAACAAATAAGAGGAAATTAACCCAGAATAAGAGCACTGTTTTGGTTCTATAATGAGATCGTTTTTGTAAAGATCCTAGAAGGTGAGAAAATTTAAAAATTAAAACAAACTAAATTTGTATGGTTGATTTTTTTATTTTGTACTAAAAGACACTTAGAGTCAGAGAAGCAAGGGCCTTTTCTGAAGTAAAGTGAACAAAACCCCATCTTCTTCAGTCTAAGTGTAGGATGGCTCCCCTTCTCCATTCCATCCAACTTTCCCTTCCTTCCTGTTGCCTTCCTGAGATTCCCATAACAGTCTTTGGTTTATTGTGCAGAAGCTTTGAGGAGGCCAGGGTCAAGTCTACAGGAAGTCATCATCATTGGTCTGTGTGTGGGCAACTGGGCTTCTTAACCACCCCCTCCCTTGGAGACATGGGCTGTTTTGAGTGGATGACAGGCTATGATAGCAGGCTTGGAAAGTTTCTGGATGACTAGAGAATTCTGGGTAAATCTAGTTACTTCCCCAGAGGTTTACATTTTCAGCGTGTACTTTTCCATAGAAACCTTAATAGAGCTGTGGTTTGATTTCTTCTCGTTCCAGGTGGCCGTGTCTCTCCCCAAATCGTAAGGGGCAGGGCAGTCACTTTGACAGGCTGGTACCTGCCCCCCATGTGGACTATAAGGAATGAAAGGCTACATGGCTTCAGGGAGTCCTGGGACAGAGGCCCAATGGAGAGAAGGGGCAGTCTAAGGTGAAGGGTGAGGTTAAGGAGCAGCCCGGGGCACAGCAGGGTTTTCCATGACAGGACAGGACAACCCTCTGTTCTGTCACTGCCATGGGACATTATTACTCTGTTGGACCCCAAGCTGAAACTCTTCTACCAGGAAGAGAGGGGTTGGCAATTTCATCAGTGTTATTTTTGGTGAGTACTTTTGGGTTTTATTCCTAAAGACTGAATGGGAAAAACAGCTGGCAAATGGGTGTGTATGTGTATCAGCAGACTCATAGAGGCTGTCAGTTCTTCTCCACTTTCTGTTCCCACGTGAGTAGAACATTTATGGTGGGTTCTGTAACAGACCCTTCCCTTGCAAGGCTTTTGCTCACTCTGAGGTTTAACAGAGTTTTATAAACTAGTCATGCACGGCAGAGGTTGGATCTGTTGGGAGGCATTGTTGTTTACGGTGCTTGGGTTGTGTGTCCTTCAGGGAACGCTGGCAGCGGCCAGCCTTCCACTCCCTCAGCTGTCCCCACCATGACTCGTGTCCCTGCACTCACCCTGGTCCTGGCGGCAAGGCCTGAATGACACAAGTTCTCTAATGACACAAGTTCTCCCTTCTATGAGAGCAAAGAAGATCTGTCCTGTTCTCATTCACATGCTCCTTTTTACTTTATCCCTTGCCAGGACCCCCAGGTAATTCTAGCAATTGCAGGCTTCCTCAGAACGTGGCTGTCTTTTGATTGAGTTCTGGGTCAAGTCCAGGTCACCTTTGTGGAGGATGCTTTGCATTCTTACACTGGGCTATTGTGGAGTTCAAAACCTGGGGCTATCTGGGTCCTATCACAGTTATGCCAAGGGAAGAAGGAACAGTATTGGTATTCATTTGCCAAATATTTCTTTATTGAAATAGGGATCGGCATTGGAAATAGAAAGAATGAGACAGTCTGTACTGTGCAGAGACCCACAGTGTGGTGAGCAAGCAGATGTGTAAACAGACAGTTACAGAACTGGTGTGGTAGTCATAGAAAGTTGTGCATAAAGTACGGTACAAGGGTAAAGTCATCAGTTGTATGAGAAGGAGTCATGAAACAGGTGAGACCTGTAAAGAACAGTCTGGGGTCCACTGAGCTGGAAGAGGAATAAAAAAAAATAGACCAAAACAGCATATATGACATTACAGAAATGGATATTATGGCTAATCTACTCTAACTCAAGTGGGACAAGATATACATTACATTTCCCTCGAAAATCATTCCAATTTCATTTCACTTATTGGATTTGTTTGTTTTGAGAGAGAGAGAGAGAGAGAGCGCGAGCGATATGGAGGAGAGAGAACCAAGAATAGAGATCAGTGTGCTAGACCATTGCTTGTATTATCATCACATAGTAAAAAGTTGGGTAGAATTTCCTTCAAAATGATTGATTTGCTTGTGCCAACACCCAGTAACATCCTGCTGCTGAAACTGAAATGCAGCCCACAATGGGACGCTCAATGTCCAGCCTTCATCACTGAGCCCGCTGAGCAATGCTGCCTGGAATCCTGGAGACTGCCTCGCTCAGGATTCCTGCTTTCTGTTTGTCCAGGCCCGTGATGCACCTGGCAGCAGAGCCCTCCGATCTGAAGAGCATTGAGCATGAGACTCCTTCCCACTTGAATTACAAGTACATGGACAATGGGAAAGATGCTCCCATGGGGTGGGTGCCATCAACTCTTGAGGCCCTCAAGGGAGGTGGACTTCCTGCTCCATCAAGTTCGGTGATGGGCCCTAACCCTTCAGAAACCACCCACAGAAGGGCTGTCCCTGAAGACTAGGCCCCTGAATGAAACAGTGGATGCAAAGTGAAGTAGCACCAAGGAAGGCCCCTGCTTCTTCCTGAGCCCGGGGTCTGCATAGCTCCCCTGGAAGGCCACCTGACCGTGGCCGTCAGAGATGGTATCCAAGTTCTGATTTGAGGGAGAAGCAGAGAGCCAACTGCAGGTGTGGGCATGTCCCTTCCTTCACCCGCAGACCTTCTGGAGAAAGCTGTGCTTCCTGCAAAAGGCGGAGTGAAAAGATCAAGCTCGTGCAGAGGCCCTGCTGTGCGGGANTGAATTACAAGTACATGGACGATGGGAAAGATGCTCCCATGGGGTGGGTGCCATCAACTCTTCAGGCCCTCAAGGGAGGTGGACTTCCTGTTCCATCAAGTTCGGTGATGGGCCCTAACCCTTCAGAAACCACCCACAGAAGGGCTGTCCCTGAAGACTAGGCCCCTGAATGAAACAATGGATGCAAAGTGAAGTAGCACCAAGGAAGGCCCCTGCTTCTTCCTGAGCCCGGGGTCTGCATAGCTCCCCTGGGAAGGCCACCTGACCGTGGCCGTCAGAGATGGTATCCAAGTTCTGATTTGAGGGAGAAGCAGAGAGCCAACTGCAGGTGTGGGCATGTCCCTTCCTTCACCCGCAGACCTTCTGGAGAAAGCTGTGCTTCCTGCAAAAGGCCGAGTGAAAAGATCAAGCTCGTGCAGAGGCCCTGCTGTGCGGGAAGATTGCTTCCAAGAAGCGATTCATTTTTAGCTCCACAACTGTGCATTTGGTCCCCACACAATCTATCTTCATGCGAAATCACATACCTGTGTGCCAGATGTGCACAGCTGTATGTGAGCAACTGCTGATCTGTCTGGATCACATGCCAAGCGCCTGTTTCTTTAAATTAGGGTGGGTTGGGATTTGGGCCGTGTGAAAATTTCATTTTGAAACCAGAAACCCAGCAAACCCTGGCTACACGGGGGCTTGAGTGCAGCACGATGATGAACCCAGGTTGAATTAGTCTTTTCCAGGACCCCCCAGAACCTCCCCTGTTCGCGACCCCTGAAATCCAGCTGCATTCTGGGCCTGCAGAGGTTGGGTTATCTGGAGATTCAATCCTGCCAAAGCGCGCAGCCCTTGTAAATGCTTGTGGTGAAACTGCAAAACCTCTGCCCAGCCCTTGGGAGCTCTTGGAGCAGAATAGAACTTGACATTTTTAGTTTGTATTTCAGTTTTTACTCTCCGGACTCAGAAGCAGCAAGACCACAAAACACTCAATGAGGCCTGCCACCCCAGTGGCCAGGGTGCAGCTGTCAGCAGACAGCAGGGACCTGAGGTGCGGAGAGGATGCCCCTGCCACCCTGAGAAACCCAAGCCCCTGTGTGCATGGCAGGGACCCACGCCACTGGCACCCAGACACTTCCGCTCTGGTCTGGTAGGTCTAAGACAGCCAATATGAAAAGTGATTCAGCATTGTGTTGTCATCCCGAGACTGATTTATTGGGTACCTGCTAATGCTACGTGTGTGCTAGGCATCATTAGCAGGTAAAGTGCTTTACACGTAATAAATGTCCAGTGCGTGTGAGCTGCTGATGAGATTATTGAAAAATTGCCATTTTCCTCACTTTTTGAGACCTACCAGGTTCCAGGTACTATGCAGAAAGTCTCCCATTAATTCTCACCACTCCATAGGGCAGGCACTGTTTTTACTAGTTTGCCAATAGGAAAACAGGCTCAGAGGGTTTGCAGAGCTTAAACGTCGTATCTCCTATGTGCTGGAGCCGGGCTGAAGATTCAGCTGTGTCTGATTTCAAATTTTTCCTTCTTCCCACCATGCTGCTGCCGTTATTATGAGAGTCCTAAGAGAAGGCTTCTCCGTGCAGAAGTCTGTTGTGTGTGCTTCTCCTGGCCGCCCCTCACCCCCCCACCCCACCCCACCTCCCGCCCCGGGCCACTTCACTTTACTATGTACCTGGATGGAGGCCCGCCGTGCGACCTCTTAGTTGTCACACCTCTGAGTTCCATTCTGGTTCCCACACTGATAAATCAGCCCACAATAACAGACTCAGTTTGAATTTCAGCAAAATGCTCTAAAACAATAACCAGATGCAATTCAACTCACATCATGTCCACATAAGGAATCCATTCCAAGGAAAGTCAGAGGATGCACTGTGATTCTCAGTCAGACGAATGACTTCTCCTCTTCCCTGGGCTCGTTTTAGAACTCAGAGAAGAAATAGCATCGAGATTGATTTTAGACTTCAGCCTCTGAATCCGGTCTCAGGAAGGATGCGTATATAATTCAGTCTTGTAACGAGGACCCCTTAGATTGCAGGTCACTCGTGGGCATGGCTCCTCCCAGACACCTGCCGCACGCAAGGCAATTTCCTCTTGTCAGTCTCGAGGACTGTTTCAGACTCTGCTTTTGTACAAGCTGCTTCGAAGAGCCAGGCCACCATCCTCGGAGTAAAACAGGATCCTTCAGGAATTGCATCATTTATTTTCAACAAAGATTAATTTAATTTGGTTTAGTTTAGCCGGGGCGTATGATCATAGATTTGATAACCAAATCGATGCCTTGACATAAATTTCAGGCCTGGTTTAGCTCTCTTCCAGTGAGAAAAACAAAGACTCTCAGAGGTAATTGGTATATCGCCTCTCCAAGAGGGGGAAAAGGGTAAGCTTTCAGTTTTCTTAAACATAAAACCTAAAATCCACATATAATAATAAACAAATGGTTTAAGGCATTTTATGTCATACATGGGCTGCCATTATTTAGTTATGAATTTTCAGGTTCAGGAATTATGCTAAAACCCAAGGGTCATTATGGAATGTCTGTATATTTGATTTCCAAAGCTCCAGATAGATTTTAATGTGTTCAATGTTACACCCCTGCAATCCCCAAGCTATTTCTAGATCCTTAGAGACATGTCCTAATAACAGGCCTCCATGTCTTCTGCTTAGTGAAAAGTGTGAATAATAGCTCCAAAGAGAAGTATATATATGTATATATATGTGTATATATATGTATGATTTTTGAACTTTAACATATGTTCTCACATAGCCCAGTGATTGAACGCAATACAGTTAACAACTTAGGAAGGGATTCATTGAATTTTCCAGGTCTCTTCATGGCCAGCGTTGCTTTGTAAGGAGACCCTAAATGTGGAATAATCAACATGTTAAAGTAATCTGGATGTTTATGATTTGATAACTCTTTGGTGCATTGTTTAACAACATGTTTTCAATTTACTTTCCTTCAAATAGCTCCAAATAGCCCCGTGATTTCGGATGATTGATTATGGGAATGCTGCTTTTACTGTACATCCAAGGTAATTTTAAAATTACATCTTCTTTTCATTGTTAAGGGGTAAAATCATTTGCAGGTCTTGACAGGATTTATCAGAGAAAGGGGGACAAAGGGTCAGTCTCAGCCTCACTCTGTTAGAACATTGTTTCGTGAGCCCAGAAGTGAAGCATTAGACCAGTGGAACCAGGGTTCTAGTCCCAACAGGCTCAATGATCACGTCAGTGGCCTGAGAAAAGTCCTCAGCCTCTTGTGACTCACTCTCCTTCCTTATAAAAACCATCAAAACAATTGGGATCAAAACGTCCCCTTGAGATTCTGATTCATTATAACTGGGCCAAGGCCTAGAAATACATATTTCCTGCTAAGAACTTGAGGTTCGTAATTATACAAGTTTGGAAAACACTAGATTAAATAACTTCTAAGTCCAGGTCTAAAGGTCATCCCTAGAATGAGGTTTTCCTAACCTCTAGACATTTTTCTTTCAATATAGCCACTTCACTACATGGTCGACCTGATGTCACCATATGGCTGACGTCTATTTCTCTCTGATGACGCTGTGCTCAGCTTTTAAGTGACCTGTGTAATCCACCTGAGAACTGCACTGTCAGCGTATTAGTCACGGTTATTAGTCTTACCTGCAAAGACAAACTGCCGGTCTCAGTGGCCTGACACACTGAGACTTGTTCCTCAAATGTCTAATCAAATCTGACTGCATTTTGAAACGACCCCATCTGGAACACATGCCCTTGGTGGGAGGACAAAGACAGGAGACATTAGATCTTACCTGTCGTGAAGGGAAGTGACTCACGGCACCTCTGTTTACAGCTTATTGGTTAAAACATGTCATGTGGCCCTGATCCAACGGGAGGACTAGGAAATGTGAAGGGGCAACTGCGCAGCTAAAAACCAAAACTGTCTCTGTCACAATAGGGGATCTGAATTTTACAGCTTTGAGAAACTGAGGCTTATGAAGGCCAATTTGCACGTGAAGCCTGCCAAATGCACTTGAAGAATGTCACTGATAAAAATGTCAACTACTATCTCATTCTGAAAAGGAGGCACACAGTATTCACAATAGCCAAGATGTGGAAACAAACTACCAATAAGTATCTACCAATACATGAATGGATAAAGCAAATGTCACACACACCCATCAGTCCAGAAAAGCTCCAGCCATTGTTAATACAACAAGAATGGTTTACACAACATCCATGTAAGCTGGCAGCCAAGGAAAGTGGAATGGAATGTGCGTGTGTGTGAACAATGATGACTTCACTGCGCTAGTCAGTGGGGGCAGTATACACTGCTGAGTGAGTACGTGTGCTGTGTGGCCATTGCATTCAAAAGACCTGACTGAATAGAGCAACAAATCTGCATCAAATTTTGAGTTAAGCTTGAACAACATTCCTCTGTGGAAACTATTCAGATGATTCAGAAGGCCACAACTGTGGGCGACTGGTGACTGGCAGCTTCATCATGACAACATACCCACTCATGCATCATGTCTTATACAGACTTTTTTTTGGTGAAATATCAAATCACCCAGGTGACTCAGCCCCACTACAGCCCAGATTTGGCACCCTGCAACTTCTGTCTTTTCCCAAAACCAAAATCACCTTTGAAAGGGAAGAGATTCCAGACCATTGATGAGATTCAGGAAAATAGGAGGGGGCAGCTGATGGCAACTGGGAGAATTGTGTGAGGTCCCAAGGTGAGGGGGACTGAGGCATCATTGTTCTGTGCACAATGTTTCTTGTATCTTTTTTAAAAATATGTTTTATTGATTATGGCATTACAGTTGTCTCATTTCCCCCCTTCATTCCCCTCCACTGTGCACACCCCGTCCCCCACCATTCTCCCACTTTAGTTTATGTCCATGTGTCATAAGTTCTTTAGATTCTATATTTCCCATACTATTCTTGCCCTCCCCCTGTCTATTTTCTACCTACCGTCTATGCTACTTATTCTCTGTACCTTCTCCCCACTTCTCCTCCTCCCACTCCCCTTTGCTAACCTTCCATGTGATCTCCATTTCTATGGTTCTGCTCCTGATCTAGCTGTCCTTTTAGTTTGCTTTTGTTTTAGGTGTGGTTGTTAATAACTGTGAGTTTGCTGTCCTTTCACTGTTCATATTTTTTATCTTCTTTTTCTTAGATAAGTCCCTTTAACATTTCATATAATAAGGGCTTGGTGATGATAAATTCCTTGAATTTGACCTTATCTGAGAAGCACTTCGTCTGCCCTTCCATTCTAAATGAAAGCTTTGCTGAATAGAGCAATCTTGGATGTAGGTCTTTGAATTTCATGACTTGGAATACTTCTTTCCAGCCCCTTCTTGCCTGTAAGTTCTCTTTTGAGAAATCAGCTGACAGTCTGATGGGCACTCCTTTGTAGGTGATTGTCCCCTTATCTCTTGCTGCTTCTAGGATTCTCTCCTTCATTTTAATTTTGGGCAATGTAATGATGATATGCCTTGGTATGTTTTTTCTTGGGTCCAACTTCTTTGAGCTTCTCAGACTCTCTGAGCTTCCTGGATTTCCTAAAAGTCTATTTCCCTTGCCAGATTGGGGAAATTCTCCTTTATTATTTGTTCAAATAAGTATTCCACTTGTGGCTGTTTCTCTTCCCGTTCTGGTACCCCTATAATTCAGATATTGGAATGTTTAAAGTCCTGGAGGTTCCTAAGCCTCTCCTCATTTTTTTGAATTCTTGTTTCTTCATTCTTTTCTGTTTGGTCATTTTTTTTCCTTCTGGTCCACTCCATTTTAGTCCCAGTTTCTTTCTCATCACTATTGGTTTCCTGTGCATTTCTCTTCATTTCACTTAGTTTAGCCTTCATTTGTGCCTCTAATTTTTGACAAAAATCAACCAGTTCTGTGAGCATCCTGATCACCAGTATTTTAAACTGTGCATCTGATAGTTTGGCTATCTCTTGGTCGCTTAGAAGTATTGGCTCTGGGGCTTTAAGCTGTTCTTCTTGAGCCATATTTTGGTCTTTCCGCGACTGTTCTGTATAAGGGGTGGAGCCTTAGGTGTTCACCAGGGTGGGGCAACCCAGTCACTGGGTTGTGACGTTGTATGTCCCTCCCAAACTCAGAGAGGGACAATGGCATCTGTTCTGCTCTCGCTCAGATTTTGGTTCCCTCTGTGGCTTCCCACAAGGAAATTAGGCCTTTCTGGTGCTGGTTCCTGGGTGTGTGGGCTTGTGCACCCTCCAGGACCCTGTGGGTCTCTCCAATGAACTCTCTGTGAGCCTGGGAGCCTCTTTTGGCACCTCGACCCCAAAAGGTTTTCCAATTGATGCTTTTAGGCTTTATTTCCCAGCACTGGAGCCCAGGTTCACGCTGTCTATATCACTGCTCTCTCCTCTGCCTGGTTTATAGGTCTGGGTGAATGGTTCATTATTGTCGGACTTCCGTACAGTTCAATTTTCTATGTTTTGGTTGCATTTTTGTTACTAAAACTTTGTTGTCTTTAAACTTGGTTGTGCGAGGAGGCACAGTGTTTCCACCTACGCCTCCATCTTGGCTGGAAGTTGTTTCTTGTATTTTTCATCTTCTTCAATAAATGTCTCTATTTTTCATATTACATGGCTGGATACCTTCTGGACAGAATACACACACACACACACACACACACACACACACACACACACACACACAGTGGATATTATTCAGCCTTGACAAAAGGACATCTTGCTATCTGCAACTGTGTGGATGAACCTGAAGGACATTCTGCTAAGCAAAATAAGCCAGACACAGAAGGACAAGCATGGCATGATTGCACTTATAGGAGCAATCTGATATAGTCAAACTCAAAGAAGAAGAGAGGAGAATAGGGGCTCAGGGGAGGGGGAAATTGGGAGGTGTGATTCAACAGTCGTAATTTTTTTTCCATTTAACTCCTCTCCAATAAATTTACTGATGTAAAAGACGTCAAGCACAAATTTATAAAAATACTAATAAAATATAAAAACTGTTTATGTAAGAAAAAAGACATGACTTCTAAGAATAAAACTTCTGTTTTTCCTTAGAGAAGAGGATTTTCTTCCAACTATACAACGGGAGAAATGTTATTTTGGAAGCTGTCTTTGTGGCCCTGTCTTTGTGCTGAGGTCTGACGTCTTCTCCCTCCAGCAGACAGGTGTTCCCACCACAGGAACAGGATGTCCAAGGGGACTCGCCTGTGCTCTCCTTTGAATCCAGTTTGCTCACCACAGTGAAATAGGACTCTCGAGATGTCAAAGAATCATCCTTTTCACCTTAGCTTTTTAAAGCAGCTCTAAACAGAGATTAGATTAGGGTTAGTCCCGTCACAACTAACCCTGTGAAATAACAGCTTTGCCCATTCAAAGCACACCTGCTGTAAATGGATACTTTTTTCCCCTCTTCCTAGTTTTTGACCCTGAGAAACTTCTCAATAATTCAACAAATAAATTTGGGAATGAGGAGAGACTGAAAGATTTGTGGCAATAGGATTCAAGAAGATAAGTTCTGTGTTGGAGGAGCTTCTTGTCTCTGGCAAAAACTAAATGAAAATAACAACAAAAAACCCACATAAATAAGTCCCAGTAAGACATGAGGTAAGGGCCATAATTGATATACATATGAATTAGTGGAAGCTGAGAGAGAGGGACAGTTACTCTTGCTGGGTTTGGGAAGTCTAGAAGGACATCAGAGACAGGAGGAAATGACAGTTTTTCCAGGCTGCAAGTTTTTCCTCATGGAAAAACTGCAATGACAGTTTTTCCATGAGGCATCATGTGTTCGCTGTAGGAGTGGGGTGGGTGTGGACAGTAACACGGGCAGGAAGACCCTGAGCAGGAGCTCTAAGGTGGTAGAGTCTTAGCATTTGCAAAATACAGTAGGCAGGCAATGACTGGAGATCTAGGCTTGGGCCAAATGTTCAAGAAAGGGCTCAGACCTTACCCTCTGTGCATTAAGGAGACATCGAGGATTTTAGCCACAGGTCTGACATGTGCCACAGAAGTATCCTGGTGTGCAGGAGAGGCGGCATCCCGCACTTGTGTGGTGTCTCTGTGGAGCTCGGACAGCGGATTGTCCACTGTCAACTCACGGACAATTTTTTTCTACTTCAATATAATAATAGAAATTTTTATTGGCACATGACTGCTCAGAATAAAGATGTCATTGCTCAGGTTTTCTTAGGGTTAGTATTTCTAAGTTCTGTCCAACAGGGTAGAGCTATAGATGTGGAGGCAGTTTTAGGTATTTTTGCTAAAAGATAGCTGCACACAGTGCTTGCTCTGGTCTTCTTGCTGCTACTTAGAATGCAGACCTGAGATGACCATTTGAAGTGAAAGGCCATCTGCACTTTCCTCCACTTGAATTGCACCACTGTCAAAAATCATGTGGGCATCTTTGCAGAGGTCTGTCTTTGGGTTCTCTATTCTGCTGCATTGATCCAGGCACATACCTTTCTGCAAACACCCCGGTGTATTAATTGCTGTATATACATAGCAAGATTTAACATTAGGTAGAGTGATTCCTCCCTGCATTTTAAGAAATTTATTTTATGGCATAGAATATACACACATGAACATACACACATATATGAAACCCATTCCAAGCAAAACATGTACTGATTATTTGTGATGCACTTGACTTTTTCTAACCTATTCTATCTAATTCATTCTATTCTTTCCTAACATGGCACGGGTCATCACCCAGGATGCTGAGTTCACAATGCACCAGTGGGGCTCTCAACCTGCTGTTTAAGAAACACTGGGATAGAAGGTAGTTGGGAGTAGGTGTTTCCCATCAATCCACTGGGTCCCCGACAGATGAAAGCAACAGTGAAAAGGTGAGCCTGCTTCACTGATGGTACAACACCAATGAGGTGGAGGTTGCCCTCTTCCCATTCAGGTATTTTGTTTGTACACTTTTCTCCCACTTAGGAAAACAAACAGACTACTTTGGTGGTTGCTTTCACTAGGAGAAAAATCACCAGTCTCTAAACATTGGGTTGGTTTGCTTTGAAAATGGAAAACCACTCAGCAAGAGTTAAATGGTATTTATCAGGTTAATAGATCAATTATTTTTATTTATTCCCTTAGCCTCACCCAAGGACATGTCCACTGATTTTAGAGAGAGGGGAAGGGAGGGGGAGAGAGAAAGGGAGAGAAACATCTATATGAGAGAGAAACATCGTTTGGTTGCCTCTAACATGTCCCTGACCGGGGACTGAACCTGCAGCCCTTTTGTTTACAGGAGGCCGCTTGAGCCTACTGAGATGGGCTGGGTGGGCAATTCTTTTACACATGGTATTTTTTATATTCATATACTGCTCTAAGATATGTATTATAATTTCCCTTTTACATATACGAAAAATACAGCCTGATGGAGGGTAAGGGATTGGCTCAAATTTCACATCCAATAAGCAATACAATTCGGAATCATGCCTGTATTGATCTCACTCCTCAGCCCCAAATCTTCATGTTGTGGAGTGAAACTGAGGGACCCTCTGGGGTCACTGCCAGGAGCCACAAAGGGAGGGAATGGACTCTCTTGGATGGTTTATAGGAAAGTTCTTAAAGTGAGCACATAACACCCTACTTGGACCATGAAGCTGAATACCATACCCTGAGCTGTAAGAGGCCTGCACCACTGAGGAAGGTGGGGGACATCATGGAACAGAGCCACCGTACCAGCTGGGACTGCTGGTTGTGAACGTGAGCAGGGAAAAAGTTTTTGTCACATCTGAGCCACTGTTATTTTGGGTTTATGTTACTCACAGTTGACTCCAATCCTAACTGATACCATCACTGTCCTGCGAGAACAGTGGCAGAAAAATATATATTACACATCCATCACATAAATCCACTTTTATAAGGGAATGAAGTCAAATTATTACCCCCAATAAAGAGGTGTTTGGCAACAGGACGCAGGCTTGTCCACTGGCTCTCGCTGTCTCTAGTCACACACGCAGCTCCCTCTGGCCTCAGTGGGCATATGTGAGAACACAGCCTGCATGTGTGGCAGGGTGTGAAGAGCTGGGGAAGAAGAGCCTCCAAGGACAAGGTGGGGATTTTCAAGGTCGGGTCAGCAGTGCAGTCGCTCCAATGTCGCGGTCATAAGCAAGATGAAGAGCTCTCTTGTTTTCTCCTTTACTAAGTTTTCTAGGACAAGGAAGAAAAAAAGACAATGGTGGATAAGTGGAAAAGAAGAGAAATGAAATGTAAACAAATTAAATTCTTCACTGAACAGAAAAGTTCAATTGAAAAAAAATAGGAAAAATGTAGGATACTAATTTGAACCATAGCCCCATGTCTAATGCTTTTAGCCAAGGAAAGGAGAGAAAAGCAAAAGAAATCTGAGTCAGAAGGAAGATGTCATGGTGAGTTTCAATGGGATGAATTCCTTATTAATTCTAAAGAATACGATGCAGCATGGATTTAATTATACAAGTCAACCCACCCACATTCCTCTGTAGCTTTTCACACACATGGGCTTCTGAGGACGATGAAAGGCAGGTGTGGGGAAAGGGAAAAGGAGGAAGAGCACAGGGTAGCTAAGGCCATGGAGAAGGTGGCTCTGCTCCAGGGCGCAGGCGCGCTCAGCCTCTCCTCTCTAAACTTGGAAGCCCTGTTTGCCTCGCACCACTTGCCGCCATAGGGCCAGACCGTGTCAGTCTCCGCCCATCCATTTACAGTGGCTTCAAGGACACTTCCATTTTGTTCTATATACTGCAAAGGGGAGATTATTAAAATGTTGCGGGATGGACTGAACGAATATCACAGGAGGGATAGATAGGAGCTTAGGAAAAAATGTCTCCGACGCTTTTCATTTCCCCTGGGATGCATAGCACAATCTCACCAAGATTTTCACTAAGAACAAACAAATCTACTAAGACAGGAGAGTTTAAATATGTAAGAAAAAATTACATTTAAATTTGTAATAACAATTGTATATATTTAAGGAGTAAAACATGAAGTTTTGATATGCATATATAGTGAAATGGTTAGTACAGTCAGATCCTTCTCCACATTTTGTTTTGGTGCTGAGCACACCTGAAGTCCACTTTCTTAGCTAGTGTCCAGTGTCCAGAGGACTTTTACCAACCCTCGCCATCATGCTGTACTAGAGCTCAGGACTTACTCATCCTACACAGCTGCAGCTTCGTCGAAACAGCATTCTGCGCTCTCCAAGGTCTCCCTGGCACTTACACCTGGGCCGCTGTAATCAACAATAACCCGTGATCTGTACAGGTGAAGACATCAATGTTTTCCCGTAGCCCAGACCATGTTGTTTCTGCCTGTTTTTGCTGTTCACCGTCAGGTAACACCTCAGAGAATTTTAGCTGTTAGAGGGCCCCGCTGGCCACCCATGACTTTAACTATCTTTGGACAATTATAGGCTATTAGACAGAGGACAGCTTGTTTGCGAGGGAATCCCGTGGGAGAATGGTGGCACCACAGGGCATCAGCATGGCGGTTCGGTTGAAGACAACAGTAACAAAAGCACAGCTCTTTCAAACAGAAGGATATAAGACAGAGAACGACATGCTTCAGAAAACATCGAAAGGTTTTAGGTAAACCTCCCTGAGCGGCTCCCGGAGCAACACCACTCCATGGGCCCTTCGTGGTCACTGCCACCTCCCCTGCCACTGGGAAAATGGAGAGTGGGCAAAACCCCACTGACACATGGCTCTGCGAACACACCGTGTTGACCATAATCCAGGAAGCTGGAAACTGCCTCCAGAACCACTGACTTTAACCCCTGTCTGTTACCTCTGCACTGGCAATTAGGAGTTGGTGCCGGGCTTTACATCTTGGTTGGTGGCTGGAACTGGATGTCTGCCCAAAGCAGCCCTGGGGTGTGGTGGGGCTTGAGGACAGGATCTGACGCCTCCATGACCACGTTCACAGCATTCCACCCTCTTGGCATCCTGGGTGCACCTGAAACATACATGTCATGTGGAGCCCGAGTCTCAAAGAAATATGCCTTTAATTCTCCAACCTCTGCAGTACCAGAGAGTCGATTAGAATGATAGCTTTCCACCACTTTTAATCAAGATCCATTTCTAAAAATTAAACTGATGGAGATCACTGAAGATTGAGATTTAATTGTAAGAAATAATAGAGATCCCATGCACTCTATTCATTTTCCCCCAATGCCGATGTCGTACAAAAGCATAGAACTAGTACAATATCACAGGTAAGATATTAGGCTCAACACAATCCGCTGGTGGCTTTCAGATTTCCCAGTTTTACTTGTGTGTGTGTGTGTGTTCTCTGAAATTTCATCATATGTTTGGATTTGTGCATCTATCACCACAGTCAAGGCACGGGACAGGCACTTTGTGGCGCCCAAAATCTGGGAGTGTCTTACAAAGGAAGGCCGTGGGCTCTCTTGGGCGGTTCCTAAGATGGTTTTGAAGATGATTATCCTGCAGTTCTGGAAGAGTTTTTGGTAACTTTCTAGTGATAATTGTACAGCTTCCTGCAGTAACAATTTATACTGAACTGCCATTGTTCTGGTGTCTGTCTGTTTAAGGTAAACCTAATTGTTATTCGTCATGGCTTCAATTCATTTTTGGAGTAATAATTATCGGCTCTTGTGCTTGAAGGGGCACAGGGACCCTGGATAAGCCAGACAGGGTCCCTGATCTCAGGAGGCTCACAGTAGGAGGTACCATTCATACAGAACCTGCTTTCTTTTTCCCCCACCTTTATGCATGCATAATTTCATTTATATTGGCCTCTACCTCTTCTCCCTCTCTCCAGCTTCTCCTGAGCTAAGGCTCTCAATGTCTCAACATACTGGCCACAATGAATCCTCTGGGCTCCCATCTACCATCACAGAGCTTCAGAGTTCGTATTATTTCTCATAAAGGAATAACAGTTTCCTAGTCCCAGTCAATAACGTTTACCATCCTGCTCCAAGAGCCAGTTACAGAAACTGAGAACTGGAAGCAGAGAGAGCTCACCCCCATGTCCTAGGCTTCCAAGGGGCATGGACAGAGAGTGTAGGATGCTGGCAAGGGTAGACACAACGGCTAGCTGCAATTATTACTCCTGCCATAGAAAACACTTCGCTTATTCAATGACCACACTTTCTTGAATTCCAATTTTATCTTTCTTCAAGCTCACAATTGCATTGTCCAAGAAGCATTCTTCTACTTTCCCCACACAATCGCTCTCTCATTTCTTCCTTGACAATCATTTTTATCCTCTATAAAGTGCCCTTAATTACGTATTCCTTATGTCCAATGTCTTGCTTAGAACCTAATGCCAAAGATTAAGTCCCCACTGCCTATGAGGAAAAATCCTCTACTTCATTATTACAGTATTAAAGACATTTAACGGTTCTTCAGTCTACCTTCAACTGTTCTTATAGGCTCATCCCAATAACTCCTCTACAAATATCCCGTGTTCATTTATTATAGGACCGCTTGCCATTTCCTAGAATATTCAATGCAATGCCACGCGTGGCCTTGCACATGTACATTCCTAAGCTTGAAAGTATCTTCACATCTCATTGGCTGATCAAAATCTCACCTCGGGGTTACTCAAATGTCTCCTGTTCTGTGTGGTTTACCTTCCCTTTCCTGGGACCTCTTGAGAACCTGTAAGTGCTTGTGCTATGGTACATGCCATCGTCAATTGTAATAGAGTTTGGTGAGTATCTGATGCACCCACTGAAGAGTGAGCAGAAGGGCAGAGATGGGAGTATGACTGGGTCTCTATCTCTAGAACCTCACACAGGTACTGAGGGGCAGAGCGGCAGAGAATAAGGAATATTCTGTGTTGAAACCAGGAAGACACTGGGACATGATGCGTGCCACTAGAGGCTGTATCAAAGTTTAAACCCTCCAGAAGAAATGGAAAGATCTGAAGATTGAAGGTTGGGACCCTAGTTCACAATGATACAGAGAGATCTGATCACATTACTAGGGAGGAGTAGGGAGAGGGTGTAGGAGGAGGCTGCCCAAGGCAGTGGTAAAAAGTCTAGGACTGGACTGGCTGAGAGATGAATGCCTCTGGAGTGCATGGAATTATGGGCCAGGAGGTTTAATAAAAGGAGGGTAGAGGCTGGCTGGCTGGCTCTCTTCTTTCTAGGGGGGGGGGGGGTGCCTGGATGATCTGCTGCAGCTGCCTGCATTTCCCAAAGGATGGTGTTTGGGTAGGAGAAGAAACTCCAGGTGAAGCCTAGGGTCAGGCTGGCCTGGCAAGGGGGGTCAGGGCTATTTTGGGGGTGTTCTAGAGGGGATGGGTCCTGAGGCAGAAGCCTGCCATTCTTCTAAAATTGGGTAGCTTTTGCATCTTATATTGTTTTAGTTTGTAAACCAATCCTATGGAAATAAGGTAACTTAAAACTAACAGGAGGAATGGTAAGGGAACTCAGGAGTTGAGTATTTTAGCCTTAATTGGTAGGCTTAAGTGATTAAAGGTATAATCAAGGAGTTAAAGAGATTAGTCTTAATTGATAGGCTTAAGTGACTAACGCCTGTGGAAAGCTGTTATTCCAAAACTACAGAGCTTTTGGATAAAGACTCCTTTCCTTTGTCACCAAGTCTTTGCCTCCAGAATTCCATTTCGAGGGTTGTGGTGGGACCCCACTGCTGTTTGGTGACAACAGGATGTACAGCCTTGGAACAAAAAAGGTGGTAATACTTGCTTTATTGTCTAGGAAACTTCTGGGTAGCCGGCAAACCGAATTTGAACTGGAAAAGAACTAAGGTTCAAGGCCCTATTATGGAACATTAGGTTATTTTTAGAGAAGGAAGAGGCTTGAGATAAAATGAAGCAAGTTCATTTAGTTATAAGAGGGTGAGCCCATACCCTCCCTGCCGACCCCTCCTCGGTGAGCTCAGGCACCTGACACTGGGCCGACTGTACCAACCTGCGGGGAGGAGCGGATACCCCTCGACAGGTGGGTCACAGAGCCCTGGGAGCTTGGCTGATGGCTGTATCTTGGGCAAGAGACTGCCCAGCCCAGAGGTGGCAGGAAGCCTGTCAAACAGCAGGTGCCACCTCCCCCAGTGAGGGTGATGGTTGGGCCTGGCTGAGGCAGAGCGTTCACTTGGGGATGGCCCAGTCACCCTAGCCACTGCTGCAACATGGAACAAGGCCTGGAGGGCAGGAAAGCTGGGCAGCCTCAGGTGGAGTCAGAGGAGTCTCCCCCATGAGCTGGGATGGAGGCAGGAGGAGGTTCTTACACGGAGTGTGCTGAAAGCTGGAAATATGAATGGATAAGGCCCCAGCAGCCCAAAGTTAGAAAGATGAATAAATAGGGCCTCCATAGCTCTGAGAGCTAGAAAGGTAATTGGATAAGAGGGAAAGCCTTTGCCCCCACCCTTCCAATACCAGATTGAGGGATCGGACCAGTGGGAGGCAGGCTCCTGCACCAAAGAAGTCAGAATGGCAGCAGGGGGAGGTGCAGGTGCAAAGAGGCCTGTCAATCTAGCTTTCAGAAAGAAAGGATTGGTTGGGAGGTGGACCCACCCAAAACAAAGTTTAGGAAGTTAACTAGTCTCTCCGAGAAATCACCTGGCCCATCCCACACCCAAAATGCATATAGCTACAGGGGAAAAAGAAACTATCTCTTGCTTACCGTTTGCTGCTGTTCTGGACCAGCTCTGCTCCTGCTCCTCACTGGCTGCTTGGACTGGCTCTGCTTCTTTGCAGCTTGGCACCTGATCTCTCTTGCTCATTGCTCGCTGCTCGGAACCTGCACTCCGGTGGTACACTGGCCTGTCCTTTCCCTGGGCCATGTGATCTCAGCAGTCATGTGGCCCATGAGCGCCATGAGGGAGTCTCTCTCTTACTGACTTGGTGAAGCATTCACCAATGCGTTCATGTGCTTTCCCACCCAGAAGCATGCAACTTTGTGACCCTAGCAGCCTCATGGCCATGGCTGAAAAGGCTCCACACACAGCCTCCAAGGGGGAGCCTGAAGCCAGACAGCAGCTGGGAACAAGCTAAGCTACACGGATGCCCCGTGGCAGCCCCCTGAAGCTCCACAGGGCAGTGCTTTATAATGCAGTAGGAACTCTGGGCACTGCCTTTTGTTGCTTTCTTGATGAGGACAGCTGGGTTTGGTCTGGGCTTTGTGGAGCAGATGAGGTTTGAGACAAGAGTCCCTCATTCTCCTAGGTGGTGCAGCATTCAAATAAAACCTTTTTCCTTTTGCATCAACACCTGCCTCACGAGTTTGGCTTTTGTGTCAAAGGTAGCCGAAACCCCATTTTTTTGTTTGGTAACAACTTGAATACCCTTCAAGTAGCTTCTTGGTAACTCATTTCAAATTTTTCTGTTATAGGATAACGATACTCAAAAATCCAGGTTACCTTTAAAAGGTGTAGGGAACAACTATAATTAGCGGGGAAACGATTCTATAATTGGAGGCCCTTTGGGTGGTGGCAAACGCAACAAGAATAATGGTAGTCCCTGTGACAACAGAGATTTTACAGGAAGCCAGAGCAGCCGCAGCTGGGGGCTAGGGGCCTGCGGGAAACTAGCCACTATAATAGCTACCATTGACTGAGCGCCGGCTCTGAACCTGGCAAGGTGCCAGGTGCTTTCTATGCATTGTGGTCGACCTTCACAACTATGACCTAAAATAGAGGCAACCCACACTTTGCAAATGAAAACACTGACTCTCGATGTCGGAGTGGCTTCTTTTCAGGCAGAACCTGAATTTGCCTGGGAAACCCGTGGTCTTTCCACCACACTATGTACTTCTTGAATGTGGCTAGTTGAAAGGAAAGGTATGCAGGGAACTATTTCAGCATGGAGGTGGGGAAAGAAAAACTGTTGTTCATTTTATCTACATCTGGATCATGGCAAACTGGTGTGGTTTACGAATACTGGGAGGAATGGTAGGGGATGCAATGAGTGTTGGTCAGATTACCGTGAATGGAGTTTATACCAGTGCCACGGTCTAAGCCTAATGATGTCACCCACAAGGTATTTAGGAACCTTCTCTGTCTCCTCTAAAATTTATTTTCAGCTTGCTCTAGCTGGTGAGTACCATTCCCAGAGCCTCCTCTGAAGAAGGAGGTATCCACTAAATATCTCTCTGATATTTCTGAGGGTAGGAATGAGGTCAAATAGAGCGCAGTGGTGTAAGATCAGCCTCACCAGGAAGAGGAAAGAGGGATTGCAGTCACTGATGTGCTCTGGGAAAATCTGGCCCAGTGGGCTGGGAATCTGAAACTAATAACCGCCATCACCACTAACAAACAAACACACGCCTACTCCAGGCATTCTTTCTTCCTCTTCACCAAATCCCCCACCATTCACCCGCAACACCACCTGCATCTTCCCTGTGTTTATCCAACCCCAGCCAACAGCTCTTCAACCACTCCATCGGTCTCGTCCACTCCACCATGGCCACTTCTGACCTCTCAGTCCTGCCATGGGCATCTGTGCTCAGTTAGCTTTCCGCCCCTCCCTTGGAACTGAGGACAGTCTTTAATTGAAGATACATCAGATTCCATGGTCTCCCAGGCCAAGGGTGTCCAACCCACAGCTTGTGAGCTGCATTTGGCCCAGGATGGCTATGAATACGGCCCAACACAAAATTGTAAATTTACTTAAAACCTTTTTTTTTTGCTCGTCAGTTTTTGTTAGTGTGTGTTTTTCGTAATGTGTGGCCCAAGACAACTCTTCTTCTTCCAGTGTGGCCTAGAGATGCCCAAAGTTTGGACGCCCTGGTCTGTCCCTTAGCTGTCCCCCAGGAGCCAGCCTCTAAATGTGACTTGGATTTTAATTGCACAATTCACATGTGGTTCCAGAGCTTACATTTAAAAAAATTTACAAGACTTTTCAGATAACAAATGTTTGTGGCCAAAATACAGAATGAAATCAAGGTTCAGAGTTTTTATCCTGAGTTGGTGCTAGGTCCAGGGAGCTAACACCCTAAGTGGCCAGGTGTGGCGTCCCCATCCAGCCATCACGCCAAACTCCCCATGGGGGATATTTAGGGGAGAACATCAGCTATAAATCCTCAGAGACTACAATATTTTAAACATGAACAAAGTGAGAGACCATGAAGTTTCCTGGCAAACCTGTTGTGCTGTAGGTACTGGGTGTTTCCAAAGCTTTAGATAAGAGGTCTGAAGGCCAGATGCACCGGTGGGACTGTGAGTCACTGGAAGCGAGCTTGGCCTTCTTTTCTGGACTCTGAGCAGTGCTGGCATCCAAGGGAGGCAGAAGGGAGGTTCTCAGAGAGTTACGGATCACACCCACGGCTCTTCTACCTGCCGTTACCCAGCCTGTTTGCCTCAGTCTCTCCAGTCCTCGTCCCCCGCCCTCACGGTGTAACGTATAGTTCAATGTATTCTCTGACCTTTTAACTTCAACAATTTTTCATTTTTAATTCCAGCAACTAGCTACCATGTTTTACCATATATAATGCGCTCCCTTGTACAATGTGCAAACATGTGTTAGCACCACCCACATGTAATGCATGTAATGCACACCCATGTTGTTCCCTCAAAAATTGGGGCAAAAAATGAGTATGATACATGGCAAAATGTGGTAATTTTTAAACTGATTCCTTAATAGTCACTTTCTACTCTGTAAGGTAAGTCTCTCTCCCTTTGCCTTTAACCTTGGGACGTTAGAAGAGAGGGCTGGTTCTCGTGTTTTGCTTTCCCTGGTCCAGGCTGAGTTAGCAGGTGATCCCAGGTACGGTGGCCTGTAGTGTCTCTTGCACTTCAACCTCAGCTCTGATTACACTGTGGTTTTCTGAATGGAACACCCCTGATCAGTTTAGTGTGTCCTCCCAGCTATTTACGGAAGGGAGGCTGCGGACGAGAAAGGAGGAGGTTTCCAGGAGGGACAAACAGAGGAAAGCGGTTCCGAGACTCTGCTGTGGGGCTCGCCCTCTGTCGGCAGCGTCGACTGGTCCCCGCCCAGGGGGAGGGGCCTCGCCTGCCATACGAAAGTCTGACTTCGCTCCCTCATATATCACAGTTAACACACATTCTCAGCCTGACTCTCCTGTTTTATATCATTTCACTCAGACACCATTTCCACTCTGCAGCTGAAAGACTTTCTGTTTACTTTCACCGAGTCACGTGGCATGAGATAAATGTTCAAATCCTTATTTATGGGCATTTAAACATTGCAACACTGCTTTTACAAGGCAGCAAATTGATTCCAAAATGGATAAGCTACAAAGCCACAGTCGGCCTCCATCATTTGACTGCAAAGCGACAGAGACCAAAAGTTGGTTTTGCTCATAAAAAGGCAAACAATGACACATAGATCTGAAAACAAATAGAACCAGAGTGTACCAGGGGCCACTGACCTGGTGTCACTGGGGTGGAACATCGACATTGGGAGACTGGAATAGACTCACGTGTTCCGAGAGTTGTCAGACAATGGTGCTGCCTGATCAAGCCTGTCTACAGTAGTGACACATGAAACAAATACTGACATTTATCAGATGTTTAGTATAGTTCTAGTGCTAAAGAGCTGACCCTTGGACAATGCATGGGCTAGGGGCACTGACCCCCACCCTCATCCAGTTAAAAATCCACATATAACTTTTGACTCCTCAAAAACTTAACTACCAATAGTCTACCGTTGCCTGGAAGCCTTACTGATAACATAAACAGTCAATGTTATACCACATGTTTTTAAATCTTCGCCCGAGGACGTGCTCATTTATTTTAGAGGGAGGGAAAGGAAAGGGGAAAGAGTCGGGGAGAAACATCAATTGGTTGCATTTTTCACATGCCCTGATCTGGGACAGAACCCCAACATAGGCCTCGACCAGGAATCAAGCCCAACAATGCCCATCCAACTGAGCCACGCTGTCCAGGGCTATTTTATGCTGCATTTTATATGTATTGTATACTGTATTCTTACAATAAGATAAGCTAGAGAAAATAAAGTGCTATTAAGAAAAACGTAAGGAAAAGAAATATATTTATACTCTTCCTGGAAAAAATCAGCATGTAAGTGGACTCCAAGAGTCAGCTGTGCATGAATTATTCATGAACTTGTCAACAACCATGGGCACTCACACCCAATTTACAGATGAGGACACTGAAGCCCAGAGAGGTTGTACCACTTGCCCCAGATCACACAGCCAGACTGTGGCAAAGCTGCGATTTAAACCCCAGCCCTCTCCTCCACAGCCCCTGCCGTGCCCTGCCTGCTTCTCCCAGGAGAGGTGCCCCTGCTGCTCCCCACACATGCCTTCAGCAAGCCAGGGCTCCCTGTTATTAGAGGGAGTTATTTTGGTTGCCTCATAGAATTTCCGGACACTTCTCACATGGAGCTAAACCTGCCCATTCTTACGTCAGTCCCTGTTCTACCTCCAGAGCCGTCTAGCACATGGTTTTGTTTTCCTTTTGTCTCCTAACAGCCTCTGGATATTTGAAGCTATCAGCTGAGCCAATCGACTGCACCTGCGTATTACCTCCGAGCTGAGTGGAAGCCATGTCCCCTAGGAGAACCACTGTGGTGCTGCAATCAAACCAGCCTCCACTTCGCCAGGCTCCAGCTGCCTGCCAACAGAAGTCTAAAGGTGGGGGCAAAGCACACTGGGAACTATCTCAAGGAAATAGTAAGATATGCTAAAAATACTTACGTCGCCATTCACAGTGCCATTTATATTATAGACAAACTGGAAATTATCCAAATGTTCAAAATAAGGCAATTAATAAGTAAAGAATAAGTTAACTGTGCGACTTAATAGGCACTCATTAAAAGGATTGTTTTCAGGTGAACACTTGCAGATAGGAATGTAAACAGGTGCAGCCACTATGTAAAACAGTATGGGGCTTCATCAGAACATTAAGGATAGGGTTACCATATGACCCAGCAACCTCTCTTCTGGTTATCTGTCCAAAAAATTTGGAAACATTTATAGAGATATGTGTGTCTTTGTGTGTATTGCAGGACTATCTGCAGTGGCCAAGACACAAAAACAACCTCATTTCTTTGACCAACGATTAGTTAGAGAAGATGTGAACAAGGGGAAGGGATTAAGGGAAAAAACCTCATAGACAGACAACAGCACAATGATTAGAAAATAGAAAGGGGGGCAGGGAGAGGGAGGAGAGGGAGGAGAGGGTCGAGGGGCTTAAATGGTGATGGAAGGAGGCTTGCCTTGAGGCAGTGAACACATAATGCAGTGGACAGAGGATGTGGGACAGACTGTACACCTGCGACCTACATGATTGTATTAACCAGTGTCACCCCAATACATTCAATAAAAAGGATGTGATACAAAAATACAGTGGAATACTACTCGGCTGTAAAAATGATTTAATATTGCCATTTGTGACAACATGGATAGATCTTGAGAATATCGTGTCAAGTAAAGTAAGTCAGATGAAAAAGGTAAAGAACCATATGATTTCACTCACATGTGGAATGTGAAGCCAAAAAGCAACACAAGAATAAACAAGACCAGAAAACTCATAGACGTAGATAACAGTGCAGTGGTTACCAGATGGTCAGGGAGGGAGGATGGAGAGGGTAAAGGGGGTCAAATATATCTTGACAGAAGGAGATTACACTTTGGGTGGTGAGTATACAATGCAATAGACAGATAGGTTATTATAGAATTGTATACCTGAAACTTATATAATGTTATTAACCAATGTTACTCCAATTTTAAAAAGTTAGTTTTTTCAAATAATAATTAAAAATAAGAAGTTCTCATAATAGTGTTCACTTTTAAAAGTGGAATTTAGGTCCCGCTGGTGTGGCTAGTGGACTGAGTGCTGGCCTGCAAACCAAAGGGTCACCAGTTGATTCCTGGTCAGGGTCCATTCCTGGGTTGTGGGTCAGGTCCCGAGTGGAGGGGGTGTGAGGGGCAGCTACACACTGATGTTTCTCCCCAGCTTTTTCTCCTTCCCTTCCCCTCTCTAAAAATAAATAAGTAAAAAAGAGGGATTTAAAACACTATATTATACCCATTTTGAAAAAAATTAAAGGAAAAAATTAAAAAATACATATATTTGGAAAAAAACAGAAGAAATGTACCGTTCTGCTAATACTAAATTATCTAATATCTTTTCTTCTAAATATCCTGCACATTTTCCAGATTTTCCAGAATAGGCATTCCTTACTTTTCAAGTGAGAGGGAATAGATTGTCATTGTGGATATATTTTTAAAGATCAGATATGCCCAGTTATCACCTCCAGCTGAAGCTGAATTTGAAGACTGGGGGATGGGCAGATGGTGTTGAAATGGGCATATCTGCTTCTACTGTCCATTTGGATCCCAACCCTTCGTGCCGCAGATTGCTTTGAACTCCTGGGTGCATTTCAGAACTCGGTGGTCAGGGGATGGGAGGCGTAGTAGAAGAACATGAAGCCTGAATACCAAGAGACAAGAAGACAGAGTATCAAGGAGGAGAAGGGAGAGGTTCCCTGTGCCAATTCTATAGCAAATGCCACACTGGGCAGTCACCTTCAAGTCTGACCGCAAGATGGCTGCCAGCCACAGAAAGCAGGCTCTCTGACCATCAGTATGTGTAGTCCCTGCACACAGTAGGCTGTTTGTAACTATTAGTTGAAGCCAGGGATGTTTAGCTGTGGAATGATGTGTCTAAAGGTGGCTGCAAAGGAGCTCATTCGGCAGCAGGGATTTTATAAAGGGGAATTCTTTCAACAGATGAGGAATCAATACCCAGTGGGGCCTTCTAACATTGAGGTGGCAAATACTGAGTGTGAATAGTTTTTTTTTCCTACTTTAAATTTTGAAATGAAACTACTTTGGGCCAATGAATAGTGAGACCCCAGACAGTTGCTCACTTGGCAAGCCATTTGAGGCCATTCCTGTAACCCTGTGAGATGTATCCCTCACCCCTAAACTCAGGATGTATCCTCTGTCCTATCTACTTCACTTGTGTGTTTTAAATGTTTGGGAACATGAAGAGAAGAGTAATGAAACTCTCCTCCTTCCCATAGGCCTGGGAGAGCTAAGCCCGATTGCTACTATTCTACTAGGTCCACTTAAGCAAATCAGTTTTTACATTTGTAAACTGTTGTCTAAGATAGCTTCCATCCCCAGGTTCTTCCAGGCCAAGACCATCATTTCCTTCATCATAATCCCCGTCACCATCTGGGCCTGGAGCAGGGTACATTCGGCGTGGGCGGGGCTTTCAAAATGCACACTGACTCGGTTGAACCTCGGTGCAGTTCAGTGGAGGTGGGGTGAGGGAGAGGTTCATGAATGCCTACACTTTCCAGATGACACTGGGGCTCGGGGTCACAGGCCTGACCCTGGGTGAGCTCTTGGTTTTCCAAACCCATGCTCTTTTTGCCTCCCGATAGCCTTGTTTGCTCATGCTGGAGTGACCGTTATTGAACAGAAACCCTCTTTGGTAAGGAAGGGTTGGAAGCTGCCTGCAGGAGGCCTGCATTAGAGCCCAGTCTCCAGCCCGACTCTGGCAAGCAGACCAGGGCTCAGGCCATTTCCTTTCCATGAGGTGCTCCATTTCTGTGAGCACAAGAGCGGAACCAGCCTCCCCTGTAGGTCCACAGGGTTGTTAAGAGGAAGAAGCGAGAGCAGAGCCGCAGGCTGGGAAGTGCTCTGCACTCTAGAGCCTGCTCCGCTGTGCGGGGGAAGTTTGCAGGCATGTCATCCAGCTCCTGCTCTCCAGCGCTGGGGCCCAGGACGCCTAGGCTGGGAGCGGGTTCTCTCCACACTGCCTGGGTGAAGTACTGCTCAGAAAGGCTGGACTCGCCCTCCTACTCAGTCCAAATATTTAGCTTCAAGCCTGCTTCAGCTGTGCTTTGGCAAGCAGTGTGCAGGCAGGCGGCGGCTGCTCTGAGGGGCCATCCTTTGAAGCCCTGGGTGTCCTGCAGTGAGGTGGGGCCTGGGCCAAGCGGGCTGAGCTTTGAGGCCAGCAGCAGCTCTGAGACACTCTGGGGGGTGCTGCCTTCATCTAAGGGGACCTGGGGCCCAGATCCCCGCAGGGCCGTGGGCTACCAAGGAGCTCCTGGGAACGGAGCCTCCTGCACCAGCCCAGCTGGCCCTGGAGTGGCCCTTCCCTCTGGGTTCTCTGTGACCCAACATCATGGACTGAGGATGCAGGGTGACACTTGGCTCTCTCAGAGGGAGAGGAATTATTATTATTATTATTAATTATTATTAAGCTCTATAGAGAGTTCTTTGAGTACCCACTATCACTCTCAGAGACTTACAAGGGGACTTTGTGCCTCTCGTCCCTGAAAGTTTAGATTCTGGACACTTTCTTCCAGGAAACAGGACTCCTGTTAACTTGAAGCTATGACTGCCAGTGGGTCACTTTGGGCCCAACTGAACCACCTCACCATCAGGCAAAGAGAAAAGCTACTGAACTGGGGGTTGTAATCAGTCTGATATGGAGGAGGTGCCACTGTGTCACAAAGGGGAAGTGAGGTCATCTACCAGTCACTCCTGGTTCTGCCTGACTGGCACTTACTAAAGGTACAAGCTTCAAGGCATGGTGATCCAGGATGAGACCCCCGATCTCCGTGAGTTAACCCATCTTGGGTTAACATACCAGGTAAGCCGCCCAGGCAGGGGAGATGCTAACCAAGGGGGTGGAGGAGGTAGGTCAAGAGATATGCTAGGCTAGGCACATAATGAGTCTCCATCATGCTCAAAACCGATTTGTAGAGCAAGGACTGGAGTTAGTCCCACTAACCTGTTCTAGTTTGCTTCCTCGGGAGTTGTGGTCAACCAGAGTCTTCAAGGAGCTGGGCCCGGATGAACTGGCCTCCCTGTGAGAAGGCTGGGGGTCTGAGCAGGAGGGAGGGTGAAGGTTAGCTGGTCTTGTCTACCAGAACCCTCCAGCCTAGGCCGTGCAGCCATTTCTCTATTGGCTGGGACTCATCTCATCAAGAAGGCGGTGTACCTCCTCTAGCCTACCTGTCCCCCCTCCCCATCACCCACCTCCTGCATCACTGCTACCTCAGCCAGTGACTCCCTGATTCCGAGTTGCAAAAGCATCAAGGCCACTGTCTCAAGGTGGGACTCAGTGGTGAGAGTCATGCTCCAGAGTGCCCTGTGGGATCAGGGTGGAGGGCAGACTCCAGCTGAGACCACAGCCCAGCTCAGCTCCCCTCCTGTCAAATGTATTCCTCATTCCTCTTCTCTCAAAAGCATTCTTGCTCTCATCTCGGGTCCTGTTTTTTAACACCAGCCCATACTGGCCACGCTGTGCATCACGTAGGACCCTTCATGTGTATTACTTCACATGATCTTCAGTTAAACCTGTGAGATATTCCCATTTATCTTTTTTGTTAAGCTGAGGAAACCAAGGCTCAGAGTAGTTAGATAACTTACTCAAGGTTGGGCAGCTCATATTCAAATCTGAGTCCATCTATGTCCAAATCCCCTGACTTTCACCTTTATTGATTCCTACAGAAGAAATAGTAATAGTATAGTATAGTATAGTATATAGCATAGTACACTATAGTATACCTGTATAGAAAAAGTGGTAAACCCTGTTGCTGAGGAAATAGCCTGGATAAGGAAATTGAGAAGATTTAGAAAAGAAAAGGCTGTGGAGAGGCTCTGGAGAGGCAAGACTTGGGTCTGTAAGCTTCCAATGTGCTATCAGTTAAGAAAACATCTTAATTAGGTAACCTCCTTATCCCCAAATGTACCCAGTCAAGGCTATAGAGCAGGGGTGTCAAATTCATTTTCACCGAGGGCCACATCAGCCTCCCGGTTGCTGTCAAAGGGCCAAATGTAATTTTAGAACTGTATAAATGTAAATACTCCTTAACTGGAGCAAGGAGGTCAGTCCTGCAGCCGGGTAGAAACAAGGTGCTGGGCTGGATAAAATAAGGTGGAGGGCCGGATTCGGCCCATGGGCCTTGTGTTTGCCACCTGTGCTGTGGAATCAACTCCAGACACAGAGCACGGAAAATTCCTACAGATGGAGGCCAGTTAAACAAAATGACCCAGGAGGCCTCATCCAACCCAGTACCTTGAAGATCATGAGAAGGATTCTATGGCTGTGTCTCTATTGCTTAGTCTCATCTGGACCAATCTGGCAGCCTTGAGTCTGAGTAACTGCACAGCACCAGCTCAAGCCTAGGCCAGTGTTTACAAAGGAAAGGTTCTGAGTGCTCTGTCTCAGGTGGAAATCTCCGAAGACACAGAGACGGGGGCACGGACTCTACCTCAAGTGCAACGGGTGTACATGCCCAGTGTTCCTCCATCTAGACATGGAGGGCCCCACAGGTCCTTCCTCACTCAGGGTTTGGTTCAGCAGCGTAAATGCTAGTAACAATGGTCTTGATGGTGATGAAGATTCTTACGGTGTGCCAGATGTCATTTCAAGCAGCTTGCTACGCAGTCATTTCATACTTATACCTACCAGGTAAGTAGGTCTGGTTCTTCTATGCATTTTAACAATGAAGGAACCAAGGCACACAGCAGTTAGGTAATGTAGGTCTTCTGTGAAAGTGGGTGGAGCTCTCCAGAGCCTACGTGATGCGCGATGGAGCACCAGACCAGTGCAGAGGCAGATGCGAGCCCCAGAAGAAGGCTAGTGTGCGAGTCTGACCGCAAGATGGCTGCCAGCCACAGGAAGCAGGCTCTCTGACAAAGTTTAAAGCCTTTGTTTTTTCGCATTAACTACTTTTTAAAATACTGTCGTTATTTTCATGAAAGATGTCATTTTTTTGTGAAAATGTAATGAGTTTATTATTTTTAAATGAACTAGTAAACAACCATTTCGGACTGTTCTCAGTTTTAGTTTCTGATATGTTAAAACTGATAGATATGAGTAATATAATTTTTGAGTTCCTCTATAACTTCTAAGAGTATAAAGGGGTTCTGACACAAAAAAGTTCAAAAACCCTTAATTTATTTCATTTGTTAACCTAGAATACATGCCCATCTTCTCATCTCGGCAAAATGTAAGTTAATAAACAAAGTCTACGGCATGTTCATTGGTGTCTGGTTAAAGGTAAACACAGTTTTGTCCTGATTATTAACTAGCTTGCTTGTTACCTGTCTTTCAAGAAGAATATTTGGTTTTCTGCCCAGGGATGTCCTTCTCCCTAAATAATGAAATACTTATTGAAGATATTGGGAGGAGTTGGCACTTACGGAGAAACCTACCCCTGCATTGGGAACAGAGCGTGGGGACTAGGAGTGAGAGTAGCTGAGATAGGAGAATGGGTTCATCAAGCTACATAAGAGATGAGGGGCTCTCCTCTAAGCCCAGTGACCTTGGCCACAGTGGGAGGGCAGGAAGCAGAGAAAATTGGACCTTCTTCTCTTGAATGGCCCTGCTTTTTTTTTCTTCTGTCTTGGAACTGGTTGTGAGGGGGGAAATGCTGTAATTATATCTCCACCATCCCTTCATTTGGAGTAATCAAGACTTAGGTGGACCCAAACCCAAGATTCCGATTGAGAGAAAATGGGGAATCATTTGGAGAAGCAAAAACACTTAAAAACAAAAAGTAATTTGATCCAAAGATGCAGACAAAAGGCATTGCTTTATTTTCTATAGCTGGACATTTTCTCAAATCTTTCTGTTGAGATGAATTCCATGAATAGGTTAATGTTTGGGGTGGGGAAGTACCCACCCACCTCAGTGGCTGCATACTTAGAAGCATGATTAAATGATTAAATGTGGGATCATGTGCTTAATGTTTTCCAAGGATATATTTACCAGTGTATCTGTAAGAGCTAGAGCAATTTCTGGCACATGTAGGTACTCAGAACATACTTGTTGAACGAATAGATGGAAAGGAGAGAGAAAGGGGGAGGGAAGAAGGAAGGAAGGAGGTGGGGAGGGAGGGAAGAGAAGGGTTTCTTCTTTCTGGCTGAACAGTTTCAGGGCTTGTGTGTGTGATTCTATTCAGTGAAAATGCATTCGGCTTAACTGGAGCTGGGAGAAATCTATTCTTTCCACTAAACTAAAAATCCCAAGGCATTTTCCTCAAGGGAAGAACCATATTTATGGGAGGGTAAAATGTTTCTAAGAAAAATGATCCTATGTGCAAAAGCGTGCACACATTTTTCACTGAGGAAACATCAGACTTTTTACCATGGTGAGTTCAGAAATGTGGAGTTCCCTGAGTGTCCCTCTTGGTCTGGTGGCTGTTTCCTTTGCTGCTCCTGCAACATAACTGAGTCACTTTGTATTTTGGCTCCTCCTCTCCTAAAACAGCCTACTTCTGCCTGCTCCTTAACAACAGGAGTTGAAAGGAAATGTGTGGATTTAGAAAAAAAATACACATATATATACCCCAGAGCTACCTTTAAATGCATTTTTCCAAGGCATATCAAAATATCCTTGGAATTTGTTGTGAAAATTTGACCACATCCTAGTTAGCATGAGGTTAAAATTAACTGTAACATGTGTTTTAGGGATCTCAATTTGCAAAATATTAATAGAGTTCATGGGCAGTTAACTGCAATGAAGGAAGGAAATGAAGTTTATAGTGCAAGACCCTGGGGATTACAGCCTTCCCTACCCCTGAGCACACTCAGACCCCAGAACTCACGTGAGGTGAAGAAAGCCATAAAGCGAACATAGGAGGAAATCTCAAGGTTAACATAATGAACCTCTTTCTCCTCCCTTTCGGGAGGGCTTGTGGTGCCTTAGCCATAGCCTTACCCAGCCCTGGCTTCTTCCTGCTTGTTCAGAAACCCCATGATTCAGCCAGTGCTGAAACAAGGACCCTCAATGAGACTCATAGCTGTGGGAAGGTCGGGAGAGAGACCTGACCCAGCCTTTCCCATTTGTCTGTGATAGGATTTTTGCTGGGCAAGGATCTCCCGTTGAACAGCTCAGTCAAGAGGAAGTCATGGACGATGTCCTGGGTGGCGAGTCAGGAGACGTGGGTTTTTCCTTCCTCTGCTATTGATTCTCCTGGGACGCTGAGGAAACCACTTCTGCCTCTAGACCTCCCTGCTCACCCAGAGAAATAGTGGGGCTGGGGGTCTATAGGGGTTCTCTCTAATCTGTGGTTTAATGTGACTCCCACTCTCATCCATGGGCTTTTAAGGAAACTTGACTAAGTAATTATTACTCAATACATGATTCTGGTACTAGAGCCAGGAATAGTCACCACAAGCTAAAGCAGTCCTGACAGGGAGAAAGGCGGGCTTCAGCTCCTAGCCATAGTAGGAATCTAGTGACTAGAGAGGGCATTCCAGGCAAAGGGGAGGCTTTGGGTGAAGAACTGAGGTGTGAAGAGACAGGCTGTGATTTGAGACAGTGGGAAGAGCAGAATAGTTGGCGCAGGTTGAAGGAAGAGAACCACCGTGGCATTTCTAGGACTTTATGTGGAAGAGAAAACTCTCCTGGGGCTGTCTCTGTGGCCACCCTCAAGGACATACTTCTGCGCAGTGTGTCAAAATCTGTGGCTGATCTAGACCCTTTTGGATGAGGGCCTACTGGTCTCACCTGCCCACCTAGTGCACTGTAGCTGAGACTTGAGCCTCGTTGCATCGGCAGGTGCTCTCGTGTTAGTTCATTTTCACACTAGCTCTCACACAGGCCTGTGTTGTGCTCACCTTCTGCTTGAAGAATGGGGCCATTCTTTTTTTTGGGGGGGGGGCGGGGGCAGAGATCCTCCATAAAAAGGGTGTGGACTGATGACTCTCCAGGGTGGTGGTGCAGGAAATCTTTTACCCTTTGCTTTGTTTCCCTCTTCAGGTTATTAGGGCTCCATCCTCTGAGCCTTCAGGGGGATTAAGAATACCCAGGACAGAAATCTGTCCTGCTCATGACATAGGTTATCAGGAGCCTTTGACCACTTCAGCTTCAGGCCAGTAGAGCTTAGCATCTTGTGCATCCTTGTCAGGGTACACTGACTTGGTTTGATGATCAGGTACTCTGACTGCATTCTACCTCGTTTTTCCACAATGAGATCTGAGGCTTGGTGCTTCCCTGGGTAACTCTGCTGCTATCTCTACTCCCTCTGACCTTGCCCATAGACTGAGATCTAATCTCCTCCTCTTCCCTTCCCTTCCCTTTCTTTCTCTTCCTTTCTTCTTTCCTTCCTCCCTCCCTCTCTTTCTTTCTTCCTCCCTCCCTCCCTTCCTTCCTTCCTTCTTTCCCTTTCTCCCCCATCCACTTCTTTCCTCCCTTCCTCCCTTCCTTTCTCAGTAAATTATATATTTATTATAAAAGATTTTAATTTGGGATTGGCCAGGTGGGGGATATGCATAAGGGAAGGTACAGGAAAGGGTGTAGACATCCATGCCCTCTCCAGGGATGCCACTCTCCCCAAATCTCCAGGTGTTCACCAGCCTGGAAGCTCTCAGGAGCCTGTCCTATTGGATTTCATGTAGGTTTCATTACACAGGGTTGATTTTAAATCTTTAGCCATTGGTGATTAATCCAACTTCCAGCCCCTCTTCCCTCCCCCTCCACTTATACATTTTTAGTCATAACCCCCCACTTTGTTCAGTGTCCAAGGCCCCCCACAGGACTGCAGCCCTGCCAAGAATCCAGCCCATTTATCTGGGGTATTGATATCCTGCCTTCTGCTTGTCAGAGCCTGGATTCTTTGCCTGACTGATAGATGCTGTAGCAGGGATCACCTTCTGAACTCCAAGCAAGGCTGGTGCACAGCCTTGCACACTCAGTTTCTGAGTCCTCTGTGTTGTGTGCTCCCATCCCCTAGTGCACTGAGCATCCACCACACACTGTTCTTGCTTAACCTTGATTTCTGGCTCTTGGCCCTTGATTTGCGAGCAGTTAGAGTGATAGTGGCCCCACTATTGCTTGTTACTTATCATTAAGATCTCATTTTACTCTCATTAAAGATCTTGAGAAAGAATTTCATGATGCCAGTTTATATTCTTCGTGGGAATTATTTGGTAACTAGTTGATAAAAATTTTAGGCTTATGATCAGTCACTGTGGATCTTTAGAACAACGAGAACTAGAAGGGGATATGTGAGCTTTGTTTGTTCCCGTATTTGCTTGTTCTCATCAAAGGCATGCCTTGCAAAAATGTTGTCGTTTTAATTGTGCACACTTTGTGCCTTAGTTTATCTACATACAGTCCCTGGCCAAAGGTAATTTGTTTTCCAAACAGAATGTACAAGTGTCTGAAGCCTCAGACTAGGTGTTCTGCCCCTCACTCTCACCCTGAGATGTTGTCTTTCTCAGCCAAATGTAAGGGGACTCTCAGCTGGTTCAGATTCACTATGTGTAGAACCTATAGTTGGTCCTGCCCACCAGTCCTGGGCCCCAAGGAAGCTGGGGTGGATCTTAAGTATCCAGGAGTCTATTGGGTAGCAGGTCTTTTCAGCTCCCAGAGTGTGCTAATCACAGGCTAAGCCTCACTGCCGTGCCTCACCAAGCAGAATTACATTCTTGATATCATGGAACAAATCAATTCTAAGTTAATGGAACCCCTGTGACTCGTACCCCAACCACATCCACTGAGGTCCTCTACGTCATCTCTCACCCAAGGCACACCCAGCTCTTGTTCCTCCAATGGGCCCGAGCTGGTTGAGTCCTGCAGTTAAGGGTTCCCATTGAATTTGTTAGGATCAAGGCAAGATTCTCATCCTTCCTGCTCACTCCCAGTCCAATCACGGAAGCCATCTAGGAGACCTGGGGCATCTAGGGAAGCCTGCCTACAACCCTAAATAAGTCAGGCCTGGCCTCGCTTGCTCAGGCGAGACTGTGGGAAAGACTCCTTCTGGTGTAATCCCCGAGTCCTTCACCTTTTTTGCTCTTCTAGCAAATTCCTGTAAGCATTCCTGTAAGCAGCCCAAACTCCTCTGAAGGGCCCCACAAGCACCGGGGGCCTGACGGCTATGAGGATAGCCAGTCCTGGAGCTGCCGGTGTATTTGCCTGCTGAGCAGGCTCTGCAGAGGCCCGTTGCTAGGCAGTGTCTTCAGAACAAGGAGCCACTCGGCTTTCCTCCTTTGGGCCTGATTCAGAGGGTCACGGTAATAGAGTCACCTGAATGTAAGGAGGCAAGTGTTGCTTTTACAATAGGCAGCTCTGTCTGATTCCCTGCTCTACCACGTACCAAATCTGGGGCCATGGGCCCTTTTCTTTTTCTTACCCTAACAGTCTCATCAAGTAACCAGGAGTAATAAATGCACCTCGAGGAGTTAATGTGAGAATTAAATGCAGCCATGTCTATAAAATCCCTGAGTAGAATTTGGTACAGGGTAAGGGTTCAATATACTATAGAAACTATCTACCACAGTGGAGGAGAGTTAAAGCAGGCTCCTGGATTTTCTTTATCATCCTCTCTGTATCTGAGAAATTCAAAGGGAGCTTACATAACCAGGGATGGGGCCTAGTTAGTCCCGGGAAAATTTATAACAAAGCTTATTTTTCTTATAAGCTTCAGCAGAGCTAAGAGGAATAACTACCCCCAAGTTTGGACAAGAACAAAAGGCTGAATTCAGATTCTGTTGGTCTTGCAGACAAGCTGAGTATCCTTATCATGCCCCCTACCACATATGTGCACATGAGTGCCTAGAACATACACATGTGCACAAACACGCAGCCACAAGACCACACACTCACAGACTCACATGCGAAGCTCCCGCTCGGAACCTGAGCTGCCGCCTCTGGTCTCTGGTCTGGTGTTCCTAAGCTCCCGGGCTGCGCTGGGGGAGGGGAGATCGATGGGCCGGGCTTGTTGAATTCTAACTCGTCAAATCATTCAGATGACCCCCTGCGTTCCTTTGCAAAGCATTTTAGGCATTTTTTCACGGGGCTTGGAAATCATGTTTCACCAGGACTAAATTGAATCCCACCCCAAAGGACGAGAGCTCAGTTACAAACTCAGAACTGAGGAGGTCAGAGTGGGTTCTATCACAAAACATCAGTAACCTCCTTTCCTCGGCAGAGCAAGACTTGTTCTGGGAGAGAGAGAGAGGAGTTTAAAGTCAAGCACAGCAGTTTCTAATATTTTTCCTCTTGACTTTACTTAATTAGTGTTGACTAGCTTAACGAAGCAATTAAGGGGCTTATTTGCTTTTTTAAATCACATGTGAAATTTAAGAAACCTTGAAATAAAAGAAATATTTGTCCCCAAGATCTTACCCCACAAGGGATATCGGTTTGAATGTTCTCCAACCACTAGAAAGTGAGAACAACCCACCATACTCTCGGAAGGGGGCCCAAGCAAAACAGAAATCTCAGTAGCCGGCTGGGCAGGAGCACCCTGGAGGGAGGCGTTGGCTGCTGCGGAAGGGCATGTCCAAACCTCCACTGAAAACAGCAGTGATCATTAGTGTTTAATAATAATGACCTTCAGCCATAACGTGAAGGATGATATGTCTCATTTACGGATGGCGTAGTGCTAGCAGTTGTGTTGTACACTGTTCATACCTCATTCGAATCGAAAGCCACCCCTCCCCACTTTCCACCTGAGTGAGAAACGGGGACTCGGGGAGGTTAATTGGCACACCCAGGTTCCCACACCTGGCAGGGCCTCAATTTAATCGTTTTGGGGGCATTTGCAACCAACTTTTGGGATAATTCTTAACCCTGAGAATTGTGTCTCAGGTACACTGAAGATTATTAAATACTTAGATTCGTATATTTTACTTGCACTTATAGTTATATAAATAGCACATGTAGAGTATTATGAAAATTAGCCTTATAAATTTTTATAATTAGATAATCCAGTTATCCACATCATAACCTTACATATCATATATTATGTATATAATATGCTAATCATATCACTGTGTCATTTTTATATTAAATTACTTATTTAAATCAAATAAAGTTGTATATAATTTGTGCAATTTATATAAATAAATTAATAACTAATGTGTATTAATATAATTAATAGATAAAACATGATGTGTGATATTATGACATATACATGATACTGATTATAACATAGAAGCCATAATATAATGTATGATATATAAACCATGATGCATAATATGATATATATGATATTTACATACAATCTGTAATACATAATATATAATGTGTAGCAGTTATATCTTTACTAAGTATATATAATTATTATTATTTTTAATTCTTTTTCTTTAAAGATTTTATTTACTTACCTTTAGAGGGGAAGAGAAGGAGAGAGGGAGAAAATATCAGTGTATGGTTGCCTCTCGTGGGTCCCCTGCTGGGAACTGGCCTGCAACCCAGGCATGTGCCCTTACTGGGAGTCGAACCGCGATCCTCTGGTTCACAGGCCCACACTCAATCCACTGAGCTACACCAGCCAGGGCCAGTGTATATAATTATTTATAAAATATCAAATATTTGATAAATACTGGTTCAATAAATAAATTACTTATTTTAACAAGTAAATACTTATAGTATAATATCCTACATTATTATCTAATAAAATGATACATGAATTAGATTACTAAATAATAAGATTAATAAATGATTAATAAGTGGAAGTATCCATAGTGTAATGTTGTGTCTCTTGCTGTGGCAAAGTAACATTTATTGACTACCGTATGCTAGAACCAGCGCTGGGTGCCTCCCACACAGCTCCTTTAAACCTCCCAGCAAGCCCGCAAAGGCAGGTGCCATTCAGGAACAGAAACTGAGGCTTGGGTGAGCTAAAGGCTGGGTTTGTGTTTCGCTTTTACAGAGCAGGTGCAAGAGCCAGGATTAAATCTCAATTTTGTCTATTTCCAAATCATAAGTTCTTTGTACTCTAGTTGGTCAGATGGGTAAGTGGAGAAGACAAAGGGACAAAACAAAGGAAGAAAAGGGACATCACACCTTAATTCTCGCCCAGTACTTTGTAGTACAGAACAATGTGGCATGAGTCAAGTTTTGCTGATACAACAGAAAAGACAAAAGAAGCCTCCCTGGGGCCAGTCCAACCGCCCCCACAGCCTCTCCATTGTCCACCCTGCTGCCCCTCAGGGTGCCGGGCAAGCGGGAATGGTGTGGGGTGTGTCTCATGGCCCAGGTCCAGATGCTGGCATGAGCTGGCTGGCTGCCAAGTCCCTCCCAGTGTGACCCCCTTGCGACCAGAGTCTGTATGCTCACGGCACTCCCTTGCCTTCGGTCTCTTTCTCCCACCTCTGGGATTGTAGCCTGAATACTTGGCATTGGGAAGACCGACAGGTCCAAGACAGATTGGCAGGACGTTCCAGATGAGCACGGAATCAACAGCGCCAACAGGGAGAATAAAACATGTGAGCCTGGAGAGATTTCTTAACTATTTACCCAACAGGGGGGTTGTTTATTTTCTAAATATCTCCCAAAGAGTTCATTTATGAGCTCCATTTACCACTTCAAACCAGCACACTGGCAGAGATACGGCATTGGAGATAAGATGATGACTAATTAACGGTCTTGCAACAGGTTTCAACACCCAGAGCTACAACTACTTATATTTTTCTCTTAACTGCCAACATTTCAAACACAAACAGGCTTTTAAGTATTTTTGTTAATACAGCTAATAGTCTTATCTTGTTCCTGGCACTACTTCCTCTTCTTGAAAGGGTTATAAATAGGGTATTCCGCTTGGCAAGGGTCTTGTCCATGGCATTGGAGAGACAGTTCTATACTTACTGTAGCAAAACAGCACATAACTGGGATATTTTCCCCCAAACCCTCCTAACATTTACACTGCCATGTGCATACTTTTCACTTGACTTCACTCTGAAAATTGCCTGTTCCTCTGATACATACCAGAGACTTGGCTGCTTGTACATTTGGAAAAAAAAAAAAAAAGAGGAGAACATGAACGAGCATTCTTCCCATTTCTGATCCCAGGCATTTAATACTTGCAAAAGCACAGCCATTTGTAAGAATGATTTAAAGTGGCTTCCTTTAAGGTCAATTTCAGTGTTGAGATCTTAGGATTCTGTGACAGGAGGAGCAGTTCCAGCAATAACTGACACGTTGCTACTGATAATCACATTGTTGTCCTTAGGTTTACATAGTCAATTGCCCGAGTTCATGTAAATATATAGCAAACAACACTGATGCCAGATTGGGGCTTTTTTTTTTTTTGTAAGAAAAATCCAATGTGAGGCTTAAGGACACACATAAAAATTAAAATTGAGAATTAAAGCTAAGTCCCTTTCAAAAGTTGTGCTGCCAATATTTTAAAGAAACATCACACAGCTTGAACAAGACTAAGATGCTAGAAAACAATACCTCTGGATATTCAAGAATTTTCGTTGTTGTGAGGCAGAGAAGGCATGAGATTATGAATTTCCAGAGTTCCGTCTGGAGATTTATAATCTTCTGCCTCACAGCTGATCTTCACTTCCCCTTTAGGTCTACCAAAAAACAAAGAAAATAAAACTAAAAAAACCCTGTTTTTGGCAATAGCCACAGGGGTTATTGATGAATTGCAAAGAATGTCTCCAAATAAGACCTCGGGGAGGCAGAACACAGACAGCCCTGGCCTGGAGAACTGGAGAAACACCCCGCATCGGCACCAGGCATGTGTAGCCAAAGTGCTACTTGCATGAATGTCAGGGAAAAACTAACCAACTTCCCAATCCTCCTTTCTGAAAGTCAGTGAATTCTGCTCATATCCTTGGATAGTAGAAGCGAGGCCAGGTCATTCAGTGAACATGGGCCCATAAGACGATGCACGAAGGGCAATTTGGTGCCAATTCATCCACAAGACGTCCACACATGAGAATTCATCACCACTGAAACATTGTAAGACTCATCTGAGAAGGCAGCCGACCGAGACCCTCTGTGGGTAAAATGCAGTCGAATGCAGAGCGGTTGACTGCGTGGTGTGGTGCTTTGCTGTCACCGCTGTTGTGCTTTTCTCTTTGCACAGTATTGTAGAAAAACAGTTTACCAAGTGCAGCACCAGTTCTTATATTTGCAGTTTTGATATTTGCATCTTAAATCTTTGGGGGTATCAACTCTTCACAGTCTGGGGGAGCCTGGCTTTCTGTTTTTGTTTTGATAATCCTTTTAGCCATAGTATGAAGGAGTGGGCTTGAGCTAGTTTTACAGACTACCTTATCTGTAATTTAAGAATCTAACCAAGCAGAAACAAGAATATTATTTCTTATGGGTTTTTTAAAAAAATATGGATAATGTGTTTGATAAATCAAGTTGGGGTTTTAAATTCCTAGTACTTTAGAGATGAAGATTTGGGGGAAAATAAAGCAACACACACACACAAGCCAATAAGTTTTTTTAAAGCTTATTTGGTTATGCCTGTCATGTGTAAGTGACTGAATGTTAACCACCTCCACTCTTGTGACTAAAACATTAAGACGTGGGTAGAGTTGAGTGTGTCAAAATGACCAGAGGCACAATATATTTTGTGTAAGACATGGTTATGGCTACCAGGTATGGACTAGGAGATGAAAGAATAAGTATCACGTTGACACTGGTAGAGATTATAGTTCTGGTGAAAAATGTTTATTATACAAATGAAACGAGTGTAAGCAACTGCATTTTGAATTCTGTGGTTCACAAATTCTGCAAATATATATAACCTGACGTTTCCTTTGATTCTTACTTCCGATTCCTCCACCTGACTTTTTCCTACCTCAGCCTCTCCAAATGCTCCGCGCATCCACTTCCTTCAATCAGCAAGTGTCTGTTTCCCCTGGTAAACCTAGAATTCCGTGATCACTTCAGAATTCTTCGTCCTTCAAGGCCCCCTGTGCTCTGTCCAAAATGGCAGCCCCTAGTCACATGTGGCTTTTAAATGAAAACGAAAATTAATTAAAGTTAAATTAAACTCCATGTTCAGTCTCTAGGTCACACCAAGCACTTTCAAGTGCTGCACAGTCCCATGTGGCCAATGGCTACTGTACCGGACGGACAAGGAGATGATCAAACCCTTCCCAAGATCTCAGAAACTCCCGCTGGGCAGAGCTGCCTGAGAGGCTGATTCAAAGCTTGCTTGTCAGCCTCATCTCCCGGAGGTCCCCAAGCAGTCCTCCAATAAAGTCTCCAAGGGACGCATGTGTGCCGCTACCGGGGGCGGGGAAGAGATAGATCTCATCTTATATTTCATGATCTCCGGTTATTGTTGCTTGTGTCTTTTATTTTACTTTTATTTGCCATATGCAAATATGGTTCTGTTAACAGCATAAAAAAAGAAAAATGGTCGCTGCCTTATATATACTGGAGAAAATCCTATTATTAAAGTCTGATTTTGCCACTTACCTTATGGGTAAGAGTTAGTTAATTATCCTCTCTCAACCTCAGAGGTTTTTATTTAAAGCACAGGAGTAGCAATACCATACAGGGTATAGTAAACATCACTAGAGAGATGATATTTGTAAAGGGGCCTCTTAAAAAAGAGAGAGAGAAAGAAGTCTCATACAAATGCGAGGGATTATGCCTCCTGCAAGCTTCCAGAAAAGAAGGGTGTGGAACAGGCAGAAACACACGTTGCCTTGGCCCCCTCACAAACCCGCTTTATTCTGACAAAGCCCAGCCGACTGATAAAGTTCCAGTAGGCTCTTTGTGAGTGATCCACGGGGTTCTCTTTTTATCTTGCAGAAATATTTATATATCTATAAGTATCTATATTTTTTTTATTCCACCCTCCTCGGGATGCAGTTAGAGCTATTGAATGTTTACTTTTCAGGCATTCCTTCTCCCTTTGAAGAAATCCACAGAAGAAAGAGAAAAATGCTGACAAGTTTTCAAAGCCATGATTTACAGGAATGGTTTCTGAAAAGCAAGTGGACAACATCCGAGTTCATCATCAAATAATATTTCTAAAGCACCCTCTAGTGCCTGGCCACAAGCCAGATGATTCAATGCCTGGAGAGGCTGCAGACTTTTTAAAGGAAAACGAACTCTCTTGTTAGCTTCTGGGAAACAAGTTACATTATTTAGGATTCCTTAGGGCTATCTCTAAATACGTGTTAAGAATGGATTGCTTTAGGAAAACAATACAATTAGAAACCCTAATACTATGAAATACAATTCAAATCCCACTTTGAAATAAATACAAAGACTTCAAAGACCAAGTCACAAATTACACCAGGAATTAGAAGAATCTGAAATCTATGTAAACCTCAGGGCAGGGAAATCTTCCCTGTAACTGAAAAACTTTTGAGCCCGAGGCAAGGTGAGTTTTGCAAGAGTACATAGGGGTCATCTAGTAGGAGAGATGGACACAACGAGTATCTGACATCTGATTACACGGTGACTGGTACTAGCATACAGTCCTGACCCAGAAGATTCTCATGAGTTATAGCAAAACTGCAGCCTGTAGATCCAGAAGTCTCATGATCTAGGGTCGACAGCACCATGAACTTGGCTATGTGATTTGGAACACATGGCGTAAGATTTATGAACCTTAGTTTCTTCACATGTAAAATAGTAGAACTCTGCCAACTTCATGGAATTGTTTAGACTTGAAGGGATTAAATAAGATACAATGGACTCGTTCCTTGAACATAGTACTCGCCTCCAAAATATCAACCTTTTTCCAGTTGTCTGATTCTTTGAGAATCAGCGATTCTATAATATGCATTCGGTATGACTCTTGTACAAATCTCCTCAAAGGAAGTTTCAATTTTCCGTCATCTTATCATTCCCACATCTCTGAGGATGAGATTGTGTTTTATAGTATGGTCTTGAAATAGTAGAATCAATTCCTGCACAGGTTAATTGACTTAGAGATACATACCCAAATCAGTGACTGATTGATTGACTGAATATATGATTGAATCATTCATTCATCCACATAATTCCCAACTCTTAAATCCAGAATGTCCCCTTTACTAACAAGAACCTTATTAATAAGATGAACCAGATGCTTTGATCACATACAGAAGATCTTTGTAGGCAGATGCATAAAGATACTGAATCATTTTAAGAAGTCACTTTGAAAGTGACTTTTGAACACAGAAGAACTGGGCTTGTTCAAGCAAATTGTATTTCAGAGTTTTATTTGCGAGGTTATTTATTACTGCGCAGAATCTCACTCCTGCGGCTAGGGTCAGAGAAAATGGGGACACAGGTGTCTGCCTATTTGCACAGACATTAAAGAGTGTTGTAAAATGAGCTTCAGCCTTTTAAGTTACTGTCTTTTCCTTTATAATAACAATCTCTTCAGTTTTACAAGGTCTATATTATTTTTAGGTAGGAAAACACTGTAGAGTTCATGTTTTATTGTTCCTTGCAGTTATATAAATTATATTTGGCCAAAACAAATGTAGTTCCTACTGTGTGAACTGGGAATCCAAAATGTTGATTTTCCTCCAGTTATAAACAATGTGAAGATATGTTATACTGGGTCAATCTTCCAGAGCAGAGAAAAATATATAACTCGGTTTTAATAACAAAACTGCATATATCATTAAAGTTTCTTACTCCACACAGAATGTATTATATTACTCTGCCCAGCAAGAGACATCCTTTGTGTCGACCACAATAGGATTCTAAAATACTTTTTGATTGAATGGAAAACATTTTAGCCATTTGTTAGTTTTTGTTGTTTAGCGTAATGTCTTAATGCTCATGGAAAGTCTGCTTCGTCTTTGCTAGTCAATATTAAATTTCTTCTCACTAAATTTGAATGCCATGGATTTTGTAAACACGAAGGTCTGGGAACGACCATCAGCATCCTTTCCCCACTATTTCAGGAGTCGTCACATTGGAACAGAATGTCTGCTCCTTCATGACACCAATGAACCGTGTTCATGCATGTATTATATCAACTTCAGGCTGCAGTACAGTGATTTACTTATAAGCTCACCCACTGAAATAGACTTGTAAATTAATAACACAGAGTCCAGGCTACATTTCCTTTGCATTCTTGGACCCTGGGCCAATGCTTATTACTGAGTTGAAGCTCTAAAAATGCTAATGAAAAAATGCTGAAAAGACTATGACGAAATCATCTCTTTATCTGCAAACTTGTTCTTCTTAGAATAATTTAAAATTTAGCAGATTTAGAAATGTAAGTACCTTTTACAACATTGAAAGGAATGAGGAAAGATTATTTTCTTTATTTAAAAATATCTCAGGTGGGATTGGCCAGTCTAGCTTCCTTATTTCACAAATGGAGATGTGAGGACCTAAGGGGGAAAAAAGCTTCTTTGCTCTTGCTTATGTCACAAAACTGGAGACAAAACTGGTCCTAATTATGTTCCTAGTGTTTGTCTGATACAAAATAACACATATTAATTATAAACATTTCGACAAGTTCAAAAGTACATAAAGGAGCTACCACGCATATGAAAAGATACACAATATTAAAACTTAGCAAAATGCAAATCAAAATCACCACAATGAGATGCCACCTCACAATTATTAGGGTGGCTAACATTAAAAAAAACAGAAAATAACAAGTGTTGGCAAAGATGTGGTGTCATTGGAACTCTTGTGTATTGTAAAATGACAACTGCTATGAAAAACAGTATTGTGATTCCTCAAAAATTTAAAAATAATATTTTAATAAAATTTTCCATGCTATTCCTTGAAAAATCCCGCTAGAGTTTTGCCCAGGACTATACAAATTATTACAAATTTGTATTAAAAATTATACAATATTTTTGGTGAGAAGTCTACGCATGAAGTTTGGAATAATTGTTGTCACAAGGGTGATCACAATGACAAATGAAACTAGCTACAATTCTTTGAGGAGTGCCTGCTATCTGGCAGGTCTTGCATTTATTGCCAGATTCACGTTATTTATTGCATACAACAACCTTATGGGACAGTGCTGGTATTATGGTGATTTTACAGAGAATCCCACTGAGGCAGAGAAAAGTTAGGTACTGAGCCCAGGATCACTGGGCAGGAAGTTGACGGAACCACGCTGTGACGTCCAGCCCACATCCTCAGAATCCTGGGGCCCTGCGTTGCCTCCACAGGTCACTAAGCTGCTTCAGAATCTTTCTAGAATTCATTTTCTCTTCTGAGGACTTATCAAAATTGTATCTGTCTAAGATATTTTAAGCTTTCTTCTTAATATTTGGGGGGGGGTTGATGATTTTGAATGGCTTTAACATTTTTTCTCACATTTCCTTTTTTCTAGTATGTAAATACTTTAGTAAAACCTTACTAATATTAAGAGCTGTCCTTTAAATTTCTTGAGTTTTCTACTTGTGAAAATATGTCTCTGAAGGCAACAATAATCTATTTCTACTTCTCTTCCACTTCTTGTAGTAATAGCCACAAGTTCTAGGACCATTAGATTAATAAAGGAACGAAGATGCATGAATATTTTTGCCCTAAATACAACAGATAGACAATGAGGCTATCACTATAAGGGGTAGTGGTGGCTGCAAGGTTGGGAAAGTATTATTTACCATGTTTTTATGTACTTATTATTAATATTTTCTTAAAAATAGAAAAGTTCATTTTAGTCAAAATCATTTCGCATTCATTGGGATGATAATATGTAGTTTTCTGACTGCTCTTTGATTTGTCTCATGTAAAAACAACAACAGCTACATTTTCTGGACAATTATCATATTTTAATCACCATCTAAAACAATTTACATTCAATTGCCTACTTCATCTTCTCAAAAAGCTTATGAAATAGGCAGCGGATTTTTTTTTGTTGTTCACATCACAGATGAGGAAACTGAACGATAGAGTGGGCAGTCATGTGTGTAAGGCCATGCAACTAATTAGTGGTGAAGCTGAGATACAAGTCCAGTCTGGTTTGCCTCGAAAGCCAATGATCTAAATTACTGGGTGACCTGAGGGCATCAATAGAGAAGACTTGAGAAGTCCTTCAGAACTAAAATATGTTAACAGGGAGACAGAGAGAGAAGGCTCTTTTATACGTTCATACAAAAACTGGATGATTCTAACAGGAAAAGACATTTTAGAAAATACCTTTGAAAAGGGGATGGACTCACATGAACAAGTATAAAGGACACATGGACAATAACTAAGGTGGGGGGCGGAAATGGGAGGGAGGTGGGGAGCACTGGGCGGGGGGGGCAGGGCTGGGAATATAAGACAGAAAACTGTACTTGAACAAGAATTAAATTAAAAAATTAACTATAAAAAAAAGAAAGAAATTTGCTTTTATATGTCCAGGGCGAGCTCCTGTGCTCACTCATTGACTTTCCTGTCTTTTCATAATGGAAAATGAAGAAAACAGAAAAAAGAAAGAGGTCAATTTTCCCTCTGCAGATCAGAAGTGGGGAGCGCGGACTGCAGAAAGTCAGGAAGTCTGAATGGCTACGAGGAATCGGAGAAGGGGGTTGCAGGTGGAGGAGATCAGCAGGAACCCTGGGCTCGCTGGTACCAGCCCTCCGTGCCTGTTCAAAGACCAGAGCAAAAGATATTCCATGAGCCAGTACATGTGGGTGTGTGACGGAAAAACTGAAACTTTCAAATAAGAATTTACAGGAATTTTTTTTGATAATATGTAACGGGAAAATTTTTTGTAGATTTCCTTACTACTGTGAAACAATCGTATAGATTAAATTAGTCTATCATAAAGCAATCATACTGCTGCTTCTTTGATATCAATGCATGAATTGTTATGTTAGTAACTAAGTATGAATTTCTTTCACACATTAGATTTTCTATTTCTTACATCTGCTCTTAGTAATACGTATAACATCTGCAGTGTTTTGTATCATATAAGGTGATATTGATGTAGGTACTGACATGATTCATCTTGTAGACATCGTCAACTTTTGATATCGATGAATACAGCCCAGAATTATGAATGTGCTTTCTCTGCCTTTTGATTTTATTTATTATTACTATTAAATTTATCGAGGTGACATTGATTAATAAATTCTTACAGGTTTCCAGTGTACTTTTCTATGAGCCGTGATCTGTACGTTGCATTGTGTGCCTACTGCCCAAAGTCAAATCATCTTCCTTAATCAAATATTTGCCTTTTGATTTTCTTAATAGCAGTTTGATCTAGCTTACTTCACTGTAAGAATACAGTATATAAGACATGCATTAAATATGTGTTAATCAACTGTTTACATTAGTGTTAAGGCTCCCAGTCAAGTGGAGGCTATTAGTAGTTAAGTTTGGGGGAGTCAAAACTCTCACACAGATTGTCAGCTGTGTTGAGGGTTGGTGCTTCATATTCTGCATTGTTCAAGGGCCATTGTGTACGTGTGCATTCTCCTGCTGCCTCCTCCACCATAAGACTTCAGTTTCTCCCCAGCAATGTCCAAACTATCCCTTCAGTCCACCAAAAATTCCTCTCAATATTAAATACAAGAAAAAAAGTTGACTACCATGACCAGGTAGCTCAGTTGGTTAGAGCGTCCTCCTGATATGCCAAGATTGTGGGTTCCATCTCCAGACAGGGCACACATTAGAAGCAAACAATGAATGCACAAGTAAGGGGAACAACCAATCAATGTTTTTCTCTCTCTCTTTCTCTCTCTCTCCCCCTTCCTCTCTCTCTGTAAAAAAAATAAATAAACAACAACAACAACAATCAACAAATAAAGTAATTGACTAAGTCTAGAAGCACTTTGTTTATCTTGGTTAGTCATTAGCATTAAAGCAACATTGGGCCTGGCCATTTCTCGTTCCACTCTTTTTCTCCAAGCAGATCGAAAGTCCAGTTACATTCTGAGCATGGTGTTGAAGACAGTAGAAAATGTTTAGAAGGATTTTCATCCTACGCGGTTAACATTTTTTAAAGTTTTGGCACTTGGAGTCACAGGCTTTAGTTATTTGGAATATTATCTATAATAAATAGCCCATTCCCTGGTGATGGTAAATAAATGAGGCATCACTCCACTGCATTTATACTGATTTATGCATCGAGACATGGAGTGTGTTCCATTTGACAATGCAAAGAGTGTCCACAGTCAGTTTGTTTTGTTGCTATGTGCACTGTTTAGTCCCAGGACACACTGAGCTGGAAAGAAACCCTGTTGAGTGACAGGGTTACATAATTCTACCTTCTTTGTAAACTATCTTGGGCCTCAGAGTCCCCAGCTCAGATATCTGTCTATCAGTAGACATGTGGGTCTTGCATTGTTCATACTGGTTTGACACCAAGCCACGAACTTTTACAGAAGCCTGAGTCCTGGACTTCCTTCCTAAGCAACTACCACTGTTAGAGAAGAAACCAATTCCTGCACCTGATGACAGGAAATGGGGTGCTCACCCTTTCAAAAGAAAGGCAATGAAAAACCATTCCCTTGCAGGTGGAGTTTTCTGGCTCATGTAAGAATTAGGAATGAAATTAGCCATTGAAAATTTCATTCAGATCAGTCCAAATGGTGCAGAGTACAAGAAACGCAGGCCTTTTCACATTAGGTGATCAAATTCAATTTCTCTCCACATCTATGTTCCGGAGCAGACAGCTGTGAAACCCTTAGTAACTGTTTTCCAAGTACACAGTTGTTTCCAGAGTCTACAGAGATGGAACATCCCAGAATGAGCTCTGAACCCTGACCTTGCAGGGCTCACGATCTAGTCTGGCAGACCAGAGTCACCCACACAAATGGCTCAGCGAAGTAGGCAGCACATGACAGAGTAGCCAGCCATGTGGGTCAGACAATAGGGAGGCCAGAGCCAACAACAACTGCTAAGAGCATCATGCAGCCAACTTCAGGAAAAATGGGAATGTGACAAAGTGGTATAAATAAGATGCCTGATTTGGACAGTTCAACCTCTCCTGTTTCCTTTCTTCCAGCTGCAATTTTCCTGTAGCAGATCAAAACCATTTTGTAGCAGTAATCACTTTAAAACGAGTTTTAAACTAATATGCCCTCACTTTAAAACAACATTCTTATTTTGGATAGACCAACCATCCATCCATCACCCTGATCCACTCCAGCAAAATGATGCACGATCCATCACAGAGCTTTCTGCACATTGTTCCCCTGTTCAAATACATAATTGGCTTCCTGCGGACAATGTGGACAACGTCAATCCGCCTTTGCTTGGAGTCCCATTGTCTTCCCCATAGGGCCCTGCCTCACCCACCCACGTACAAGTGACAGTACAGGGCTTCTTTTTTAGGACATCTTTAGTAATGCCCCTCCCATTCCCCACCGCACTGAATCCACCAGCTGGTGGATGACACGTGACCATGACCTTTTATAGATTGACAATGTATCTGTTTTGATTGTTTGCCACGCATCATGTGTTATTTTTCTAGCTGGATAACATTGTCTTCCGTGTAGGCACATATAATACACATGAAAAAAGTTTTCCCTTTTTCCATTACACATAACACATAGTAGATGTTTAATAAATCTCTCATTGGTTAGTTTTAATTTCTGAGGAACTAGAGCAAGGTGATAAGCATACGGTTATTGCAGCATTCGGGGCCAGGACTAGTATGAGGTTAGTGAGGGGCCCAGTGAGGGGCCTGGGGGTGGGGGGCAAGATTTAAGGTGGTGCTTACCCTCAGTTGTGGACCTTGCACTTGTACGACCCTGAGAGTGAGTGCCTCCTTAAACTTTACTCCCTAGAGTCTTCCCTTGCCTCACCCTAGAAGCAGCCCTGATTAGGTGATTGTGTGAAGTGTTTTTGCAAAATCTGCTTTTGTATGTTAAAAGTAGTGACTTTGTTTCCCTCCTAGCTGTTCATAAACAGGACCTACATGTGTGCATGCATGCGAAGGAATTAATTCCACCAGACCGGCCTCCCTACAGTGGGGGCAAGCACATTACAGTGAGGCCCATCCTCATGAGAGCTAGGGCTTTGCTGAACAGAGATGGACTCTGAGTCAGGTCTACCTGGCATTGAGGCCTAACTTCACTCTTCATCACCTGAGTAATTTTAACCACTGACTATTATTTGGCAATGCTGAAAAAGAGTAAAAATGAGAAGAAAAATAGGAGAAGGGAAGAAAAAGGAGAAAAAAAGTAAGGTTTTTATGAAGATAGGAATCATATGTGTGCCCTACAAAACTCTAAATGAAACTCAGTGGTTCTTTTTGTTTTCGTGGAGTACCTTGGTTTGCCTTTTTTGAGTGTCTTCAGACTTACAATTATTCAGGTGTACAATGGTACACACGTATCTGTCTAAATGCACACATACAACCCTAACATATATTACAGTCCCTGCACATGTGCCGCTTGGCTGATAATGATAGTCAGAGAGAGAAACTCATCCTGAGTTGTTCCAGCCACCAGGGAAAAGTGTTACTGAATGGGGCCACCTCTCAATAAGGACCCTTTCAAAGGACCCAAGTGTCTTGGGTTCACTGGGCTATGTAGCAGGGACTATTGATTCTGTTCACCTTCAAATTGGGAGACTTGGAGGTTAGTAGTGTCTTTGTCCAATGAACAAAGTGTGAGGACTCAGTAGAAACCACAGAGCTGGGGAGAACATGACACGTTCAAGTTTGATTCGCCCCTGGCCCCCACTGGAGACTGAATTCCTCTAGAAAAATGAGGTTGCTTCAAAAATAAGGGGGTCATTTCCTGATAATTCATAGTCAAGTAGTGACTTCACCTGACTATACCCCATAGGTCACGACGGAGGCACAAATGTGCTTCCCGTGACAGTTCCACTTAGATGTCATGAGCATGTGTGTGATGATGAGCCCAGTACATTCAGGAAAACAGTTTCTCAGTTGAGGCCATTTCTATCATTAGGCCTGATGTTTCTGTGAATTATTCTGGCAAGAGAAGCCTGGCATTGGATCAAGGAATACATACATGCCTAGTTCTGAAGCACAAGTGATCTTACCTAAATTAATTAGGCAATTGTGACTGGCTAGACCTGGCTTCAATAATAATTTGTGAAGCCAAAATGGATAAAAACATAAAATGTTTATCTCAGGACAGCATATTCAAGTACATATGCTACCAGATTAGGCAACTGCTAAGGGCTTCCTGAGTGATTTACGGAAATGCTAGCATTTGGTCACAAAGTTTTCACCTCTTCAATCTGAATAGTGAACAAATTTCTTTCTCCCAACCTTACTTTAAAAAAAACAAAACTCTGTTAATTTGCTGTCTTTGTTGCTTTTCTAATTCTTTTGCTTGGGTGCCTTCCTGGTTTCTACTTATGCCAAATTCAAAGGCAGTGGCACCGAGAGAGGGCTGAAACATTTATTCTAAAGAAAGTGACCTGTAATGTGACTTTGAGGAGAACAAGAGTGAACCAATGGAAGGGTCTAATATGAATAACCCGTTAATAACTTACTGTTTGGGGCAAGTAAGCAAAGCCAGATGTTAACTGAAATGTCTCCCGGTTGGGTCGGAGCCCGAATATCCCTAATGTAGTGTAAACACTCCGGCTCTGGGTCCAGGGGCCTGAGCGCGGGCCAAGTCACCCAGCTTTCGCTGCCCCATCACGGCACCCTTAAAATCAAGTAAAGGAACACCAAATAAAAGACATGTTAAAAACAAATTCTTTCACACACATACAGACACACACGGGGGAAACAAACAAGCCTGGTATTAATAACCTCAAATTCTTTTGTATTAACAACTCGGCTCTATTGGTAGCCCACCAAATGGATGGCCTGAACCCTTCCAGACTCATTTAAGAGACTCGAGGAGTCGGATTTACTTCTCAATGGCCCATTCATCTTTTGACATTTACTCTGTAGCCTGCACAGTTATAACCTAAAGCTGGATCTTGTACATAAAAACTCACCTCCAGCACCCACTACTTTTGCCAAGTCCCAGGCTCTGGGAATAACTTAGAGTTTGCCATAGTGACAAGTTGAAGATTCAGTTATTAAGTGTAGTAATTTATTTTTACTGTTTTTGCAAAATGGCTTTCGCCCAAACTAACTTCACTCCCCTTCACAGCCAAAAGGCCTAAGATAGCAACAGTGACCCTCACAGCGACAGGGCTGCTCGCTTGCCTTGTTTAATGCCACGTCAAACAGAAGGATTTCTACGGGACTCAGATGGAGACATTTCCCTCTTGCTTCAGTTTGGGGAAAAAAATTTTTTTTGATTTCCCTCAGATAGCTGTAATGGATGGTGAGGACGGCAGAGTAATCAGGTCCAGCTCAAGGCAAATGCCAAAAGTTTCCCAGAAGGATAAATCTTGTTTCCTGCCTTACTTCACAGAATTAAGCCTTAAACAAGTCATGTTCTGTGGCTTGGATGTGGTGTTTATATCAGCTTCGGTTCCCTGGCTCGTGGTTGGGAACATTGTATTGGTCTGTAACCCGGGACGGTTTTCCTGAGGCAAGAAATCACTGTGCCGGTATCTCTACCTCCAATTCCATTTTACTTGTTCTATTAATACTAGCAAATGAGCTCTGAATGGTCAGTGGATCACAGGAGACAGTGACATTCACCAGGTGCAGCCTGCAAAGCCAATGATTTAGCGCTCGGCTTTGGTAACTGTCTTTCCCAGGAGCTGTATGAAAGATGCCTCTTCATAAAGGATTTTGTTTTGGAAAATAATAACAGCACCTCATCTGTGCACGGCATGGTCTCAGTGGGTTCAGGAGGAAAACTTCTCTGTAGAGTTCAGGGTAGGCTTGGAACTCACAGTCTCTCAGTGTCTTAAATGAAACCAAATCCTACGAGGATTGCATTGGTTTATGGTTAGTAACAGGCGACTTCCTGTTTCGAAGCGAAATGGGCTTGAAGAGGCTTATAAAAAAGACTCAAAAGGTTTCTTGGACATCAAATGACTCTAGTAAAACATTTTGATGAGTTAAGTGTAAATGCATCAGCAGCATACGGATTAAATTCCCTTCTAAATAAACATGAACAGAGAACATGTTTGGCAAAATGCATTTTGAGTTTTGCAAAACTGAAAACATTTGAGCAAGGAGTGTGAGATATTCGATGAACTCAGAAAGCAGCCAGATTGCCCATCCTGTACTTGAATATTTTCTTTGGATGTTCTGCAGATGTCAAATAAATTAGGGCGCAGATATTAAAACCAATGTCTGCTGCAGAAGTGATCAGCTGCCCTTCACTTAGGAGGGTGTTTCTGTGGATACCCAGTTCGTGGCTGTGTGCATGACGGGAACCCCAGGGGACCCGTAACCCTTTCCCCACTCACAGGCTTCATCTCTTTCCTGGATTCCGTCCTGCAAGACCTTCTGTTATTCACAACTCTTGCATCTGCTTTTCTGCTGGTGAGGTAGTTTGACTCCCCCAGGAGATTCCTACTTTGCTGCAGACCAGCAATGAAGACTCGGTGCCACCAGGCAGATGGCGGCCTTGGAGTGGTGTGGGCCAAGGCCTGTGATCCAGGAGCCACTGCCCTTGTCAAGAGTCTCGTTATCTCTCAGTCTCTTTTTTCTGACATGCAAAACACATTAATGTTTCGGGATGGTAGAAATACAATGGGAAAGAAAGACTAAAACAGAGATAGAGTTTGAACAAAGCCTCAACTGGATTTGGTAACTAGATGTAAAAAGAGAAGGTCCAATGTCACCCCAAGGGTGGAGTTCGGGTGATCCAATCCATGCTGAAGCCACTGGATGAGACAACTGTGCTCAGAAATCTCTTGGATTATACATTCTCGCAGAGAGGGAAAAATACTCAGTTGACATTCTTTTTGTAAACAGAGCAACAAATTGTCAAATCATGGGAGGAATCGCAAATATGTGGGTGCCACTACCTTGCAGTCTACAATCCCGTTGACTTACACACGTTTTGCTTTTGAACTATATGTGCAGAAAGCGGATTCTAAGAAAATCAACAGGAAATGAATAGCAGTTCTTTTGTTTAAATACTTAAAATTTAAAGATTTCATTCAGCCTACTTTAGCAAATGATGATGCTATTTAGAGATGACTGACAGCCCATCACCATATGAAAAATATCTGTAAAATTGATATGCAATTAATTAAAGATATTGAAAGCCTGTGAAGGGAGTTCTCAGCTCTCACTTGGGGTTTATTCAACAGCTTTACAGCTGCTGGGTCTTCCTTCCTGCTATCTTTATGTGCTCATTAAATGGCTTCCTCACGAGGGCCATGATGGGTCCCAGGCTGCTGGCCTCGGTTCTCTCTACTTTCAATTTATCCTACATATGGTTGCCAGAGTTTTCTTTCAAAAGGGCTAGTCTTGTCATTCACCTGTTCAATAATCTTTGATGCCTACCAGGTGTCTCCGGAATAAAGTCCAAATTCCTTAACTTGGTGTTCAAACCCTTCTGGTCTGGCCCTAATTCACCTTTCAGTTCACGTCCCACCACCTCATAATCCAGTCATACCAGACAAATTCCCCATTCCCAGATTCCACATGTTCATATGTTCTCCTGGTACTTGGTACTTTGCAGCATTTTACACACTTGTAAATATTTAATTCATTATTTGTTTAAATATCTTTCCCTACTAGACTGTCCGTACATGGGGTGGGGGTGTTTATTCTGAGAAATGTGTATCTATCCTCAGGGTCTAGCCCACCTCCTAGGATAGAGTAGGTGCCCTGTGACATCTGTGGACTGACAGTCACCTCTCTGTGTCTCTTGACTGTGCAGTGTCTATCACTGTACTTGCTGAATTGCATGTTTATTGACCTGATCTTCCCACTGTTACTTCTGAGCTTAGTGGGCAAATGATATGACTTAATTTATTTCTGTATCCTAGAAACCTGGCATAATGCTTAGTGTGTATACCAAGTTTTGGATAAAGACTTGCTAAGTTTAAGTGAGGAGTATTTGCTGCTATAAGAGATTCTGCAAAGTCATGTCAATTCTGAAGGTAAGCCTACAGGTATGACGGCAATTTTGCAATGTAGCTCTCACTCTTAAATCCAGGGGAATGTTCTAGGGGTAGGAAAATCACAGACCACACACCAAATCTGTGCCACAACCTGTTTTTGTAAACAGCTTTACTGAAAAATTCATTTTCATATGGTCTATGTCTGCTTTCACACTACAATGGCAGAGTTGAGTAGTTGCAGAAATCAATGACCCCTAATGCCTAAAATATTTACTGTTTGGTTCTTTAGAGATAAAGTTTGCTTATCACAGTTCTAGAAGACAAATAATAATAAGAAGAAGAATGATATCCACTACCTAGAGTGGCTATGATAGTTAAATGAGGTAACATCTATCCTATGTTTAGCATAGTCTTTAGCACATAAATTGTCCAGTGATTATTCAATATTATTATTATCACAATATTAGAATTTTTTAACATTAAAAAATATGAAATAGCAAGCCAGCGGAAATCTGACACAGGCCACATGACAGACAAGTGTGGGGATGGGAGAAGCTGGGCACTGAGGGAGAAGCAAACTGCAAAGCAGATAAGGTGTGAATTGAAATGCCATTTGGTGTACTCTGTGATTATATTGGCATGCCTCTTACGGACATTGCAGGACTGAGGCTAGAAATCAGAGCCTGAAAGCTCTGTTGCACATAATGGAGGAGCTCAAATACATCTGCTCACTGTCTCTGGTCATTCTGACCAACTTGAATTATGCAACGTCTGAAAAAGAATCACCAAAAAGAGCCCTGACCTGCAAATTATAAGAACCCTGAGAGGAAGTGTCAACACAGAAATGGATTCCCAGATCAATGAACATATGAACAGGTGATCCATGTCCACAGTGATTGGGGAATGCTAATCAAGACCACGTGAAGTATTAGTTAACAAAAAGATACATTTTACAATTGGCACATTTAAAAAATAACAGGCATTTTCAAGTGTTTGAAAGGATGATCAGTGGAATTTCTGTAAGTTTCCTGGTGGGAGTTTAAATGCGTGCAACAGCTTTGGAAAATAGCTTTGCATTACCTTCTAAAGGTGTTCAGTCATATGTCCTATGACACGACGAGTGTCGTCTTGGATATGCATCCAACAACACTCTTGCACACATACAGGAGGAAATGTGCACACGAATGTTCACAGCAGCCTTACTTTTCGTAGTGAAAGCCTGAATACCCATCAAGAGAAGAACTGACATAGTGTGAATGAGTCTCTTTTATACTGTAGTCCAAATGAGCGAACTACAACAGGATACCCAATTGGGATTCACCTTAGTCATATAATATTGAGTAAAAAGGAAAGAAATCACCAGATAGCCCTAAATCATAGCCTCATATATTTCTGTAAAGTTAAAAACTAAATAAAAAATTTTAAAGGACTATATAGAGATGTAGTAAAAATATAGCAAGGAAATAAACAGGATTTAGGATGGCAATTTCTTAGTGTAGAGGGAGGTGGTTTCAAAGATTCAATTAAGAAGTGTTTGTAAAGGGTGTTGGTTGATTTGTTTATTCCTTTATTAATTGAACAAATAATATTAAATATGATATATTACCTGATGATAAATTATCAAAAGTTCAAGCACCTATTAGGTTCAAAGCACTAGGATAAGTATAGGGCAGAGCCTTGAAAAAGACAGACATACCTGTCACCTGCAGAAGGCATATATTCTGGAGGAGCCCAGGCCTCTCCCTCTGAGTTAGATGGATGACATTCATTTATGGAAATAGAAAGGAGGAGCTTTCCAGAATGTGTTCCAGTGGGCGATAAATATAATAATAAAGTCACAGACACCTGAATATAGCAGCCAACTGACACTCAGGAAACATGCATATGTTATATATTTACACAAACTCGGAAGAAAGCACATAAGGACATTGGTTACCACCCTACACCATTCACTCAGGACTCCTCTTCTAGCACTGGGAAATTATTTTAATCAATACATTCATTCAATCAACACTTCTTGAACCTCTACTATATACGAGTCACTGGGTTTGATCTTTGATGGCCCTAAACAGACTTACTCAGAATTAACCACATGCCCAGCAGCAATAGCTAGAGAAGAGATTTGCCATCAAATGTTGCAGAACCATGGGTTCATGTGAAACTGTACACCAGTAGCTGGCACAGTCTTCGAAGGACATTTTCCTAATGATGCATGGAAGTGACAGGTTTTCACAGAGCGTGACTTCTTGCATTTCATTTGGGGAGTTGCTGATGGCTGCATTTTAGGAGTTCAAAAATCTAACTCATTAATGAAAACATCAGAGCCACTGGGTCTGACATGAAAGACACAGGAGCCACCCAGGGCAGGGGGACAGGCTTCCTTGTTTGTTTCCTGTGTATGACTCAGCTCCCTCTGAAGTTAGTCCTCACCACTCTTCCCTCCAACCTTCTTCACCTACGCTCATATGTCAGTGTTATCAGCTCCCGATCTCCTTCTCACCAGATGTAATAACGATATCCATGACTTCACTTCTGTTTTGTTTTCAACCACCTGACTGCTGAAAGGAACCAGCTAATGGATGCCCAAGTCAGACTTGAGTTTACTGACAGAATCTGTAGTTAGTTCCCAGAGGTTGTGCTCCTTTTGAGTAACTGCATTGAAGTGGGAACTGCCTGTTTCAGTCTCTGCTAATCCGAACAGAGTCCCCGCACCGAGAGCTGGAGCCATCCCTTCCTCTGCTGTGCGGACTAGGGACCCTGTCCAGACTACCCAGGATGCTCCAGTCACGGGTCTGCTGGTTAGTGAGGGGTTCCACTCAGTCGGAACCTTCTTGGTCTAATTTCTACCAGTTGTTACCATGTCACACATGAGGGAATGGGAACTAAACAAACCTTGGTTGTAAAAATGGATGCTCCACAGAAACCCCTTGACTGGGATAGCGAATCCCTCTATCAGTCTGGGAAAAACAGTGCCTGAAATGCGAGAGCCAAAGATTGTCAGTCTAAACTGTGCAAACAGTGGTTTATTTGTGTTGTGGGTGTTTTTCTCCTCTGTAAACACGTTCTGAAACCATGTTGCATAAACTGGAAATCTAAACACAGACATTCTCTTCCAAAAATGGATCTTCAGGACTTCCTTGGCGAACTTGCTTTTACTGTTTGTTCTAAGTTCCGAACTAGAATCAGTGAAAATGTTATACCTCTTGTGCTTGAAGTGGAAACCCCAGCATCAAAGTGAAAACATGTCAAAAGGGTTTTGAGGTACCCTCCTAGATTCCAAAAGTCATTTCTCTTCTCTTGAGAAAAAAGCATTTACATGCCTTGCTCTAATACTGGAGGAGGAAAAATAGATCAGTGTGTGTGTGGTAGGGGGTGGAGGCTGGGAGGAGTTGGCACTTTGAAGAGAATTCTCCTTCAACCACGTACTCTGAGGTCTCTGCTTGTGCCCACTGATATTACAGTTTTCAATGTCATTGCTGTGTGGTTCTTGTGTTTCATTTTTCTCAGAATACGACAACTTCTAGCCTGGACACGGAGTGCTTTTAAAATGCTATGTTGATAGAGCCTAGAAGTATTCACGAGGCATTGAGTAAACATTGAGTCGATTGAGTGTTTCATCAAATTATGCACTTCCAAATAAATGATCTTTTTTGTGATGAAGATGGTTCCCCTTTCATTGATTTACGAAGGGCTGGCCAGGAGTATGGCTGAAGTACATCTGTTCTCAGCTCAAAAGCTCCCACTCTTTCCTCCTTAAATGATACAATTCAGCTGGATGGGGAAATTATAATATGTAAGAGGTCCTGGAAGAAGAACACAGTTTGGGGGAAAAGCTCTTAGCATGTGCAGGCAAAGGAATGTACTCTAGTATTCAGGAATAGTTCCTCCTTACGCAGCTTCCTTCCAGAAGATTCGGAGCAGAGCCTCTAGGTCTTTCATGTAAACATCGATCGCCCTATTTGGAGGTCCTTTGGGGATTCTCAGAGGGTTCTATTTATTGAGAATGTTTAGGTATCTCTTTTGGCTTTATGAAACACATCCTTTGTCAATTGGCTTTGAATCACATGTCCATCGTGGGCACCTGAAAGAATACACACAGCATCCTGGTGGTTTTGCATTAAGTCAATTTGCATTTAACTGCAGGCACCACCCAACTGAATTTTACACTTACTGCATCTAATACCATGAACAATGTCTGCTGTCCCACCAACACCTCTCCCCCAGCTCTCTTCCAACCCCAATCAACATAATGGAACAAATGGAGAAGGAAGGCTGGGTTCCCATCATTCCCTGTAAGAACCCATCAGTTATGGATTTCTCCTCCTTCACTGCTCCATGAGGAAAGTGGGGAAATGTCATTTACATCTAATATGAAAGTGGGGACATTTCCCCCTTTCCTCATGGACATCAGTGTCAGGCACAGTCTTTCCTTCCTGCTTATAATCTGTGCTTCTCTTCAAAGACTTAAGTCCACATTGATGATGGCAGCACCCCGCAACCAGCCAATTGGTTCCTGGCCTCCTTAAATCTTCTGGCCTTCACCACAGCCTATTGACGCCGGCCTCAAGCATGGGCAACCTATGGCAATCGTCATGAGGTGAATGTGTCTATGTGTAAAAGACCACACTACCAAGCCTCCCTCTCCTTTTATGTAATCTACCTTTTCCAGGCCTTACGCCAGCAGTCTGGAGTCCTTGATTGCTTTCAAATCTTCATCCCTTGCATGTCTCCATCTTAACTGGAACCCCACAGACAATTATTCCAAATTCCTATAGTCTGCAGTGTCTGTGCTTCAGTTCATATGGACTCTCCACAGGAGAGTTCACTGCAATCCTAGATCGGCTTAGAAACCCGTTGAAACGCCATTGCTCTCTAAGCCTTCTCCCAGGTTGTGCCGCCAGGCTCGGCCTTGCCTTGCCTCAGCCCCAAACAGTACTTTTGGCATGTGTACAGCATATAGTGCTCCCTCCCCACTGTTAGATATTTGAAAACAGGCGCTAAATTTTGTTCATAGTAGATGCAAATGATACTTATCAAAATGTGCTGTATATAGTAGGTATTGAATATTTTTCCAATGTACTATGTAGTGACTCATCACTACAGATCAAGATTATTGAAATGCTCTCAAACATAAATGGTTTTATTTTCCAGTTAAAAAAAGTGAAGTCATACTAAACGGGACTAGATTGGATTCAACTAAGTTATGTCCATGGACCTCAATGGCCCTGTCTTCACAGCAAACAGTGGCAGGTGGTACACGAGATGGCATCAAAGACAGCGGCCCATGAAATCCTCAAGAGTGGGAATGTGAATCACTCTGCTACCTTTGTCGACTCTGCTCACATAGCAGCTGCTCACTGAGGTCTACTCTGACCTTCCTGTTTAAAACCATAGCCCTCCTAAAGCAGGGATGGATCCCTTTTCTCTGCTTGTTTTCCAGAGCACTCATCAATCATTTCCTAACAAATTATAAAATTGACTCTCCATTTTATTTATTGTTCATTTTTGTCTTGCTAGGATATAAGCTCAACAAAGACGGAAAATGTCTGTTTTACTCACTGCTGCATTCATAGCATTAATACAGTGTCAGACACATAGTAGCTGCTTAGTAAATATTTGTCATTGTCAATGACATGGTGGTCAGTGGCACACCTAGCATGTTTGAGACAGAGAGATCCTTTTCTACCCCCATTTCCTCTACAGAACAAAATTATATCATTTATTTATTTATTTTTAGAGAGAGCAGAAGGGAAGGAGAAAGAGTGGGAGAGAAACATCAATGTGTGGTTGCCTCTCATGTGTCCTCTATTGGGACCTGGCCTGCAACCCAGGCATGTGCCCTGACTGGGAATTGAACCAGCGACCCTTTGCTTCACACACCAGTGCTCAATTCACTGAGCTATACCAGCCAGGGCCAAAGTTATATCATTTAGAGTCATGCAATAAAACAGAAAATAAAGATAAAAAATAGCAATGGTAAATTTATTGTATTGATGCATGTAATTATATTTACAAAAGTAAATACATTAGTATGATTCAAGGAAAAAAAGCTCCACACAGCTATTTACTTAATAGTCATTAAATACACCACACTGTTTGAACTTTGATTCTTTGGTTACAGCCTGATATAAAAATATTTTGTGTAAATAATTGTCCAGTAACTAGTAAGTGAATTTTAACAAAAATAAAAGATCTAAAAAGATCCCCCAAACTAAGTCATACCACTGTTGTAATGTCCTTTTACATTGAGTTAGCCTTTAGTTTTGCAACAATGAACAATTTAAAAAACATAAATTTAGATCTTGAAGATGTTACTCAAATTCAGTAAAACACCCATGTGTGGACTAAAACATGCACTTATCGACAGAAAATATCACATCTCGCCGTGTAGCTGCACTCTGATATACTAACTTAAATTTCAAAAATAAATACAACCTCCAAGCAGTCATGGAAATCACTCAACTTTTGTTTCTGTTTCAGAAATCATGATGTCATCACTGTTTATCCAAATTCACTATTTTCAACACAGGAATCTCTAGTACCACAGAGGCTGGGCACAAACTGTACCTAAAACGAGCTCCAACAACTCTGAATCACCCACCACGCGTGCGTGTTCAAAACAAGTGCGTGCAGCGGAGTGCGCGTGCGTCAGGGCCGACCTGCGACAGGGAGTGATCCAAATGAACATGTGGAGAATGTTTATTGAAGAAAAAGCAATAAGAATGTACACATTTGTAGTTTATGTATCTGTGGAAATTTAAATTACATCTTATTTAATACATATTTATTTTAAAATGTTACATATTAATTTCTATCATATATTATGTATAATATACTTAATACACATTCATATTAATATTGCATAAAATATTTAGATAAACATATAAATGTATGTAAATATATTACATAACATAATACATGTCATGAATAATAAATTGTTGTGAATATATAATATATGAGCACAATATATGTGTGTGTATCTCTCTCTATATAAAACATTGAAATTCTATAGTCATGGCAACAGCTGTTTAGAACTTAGAGCACTAAAAATATTTTTTCAGGGAGCGGTATTTTACCAGCGATGCTATTTGGAATTGCTGGTCCACTGTGTTAGTTGAAAGTGGACCTGATTCCCAGTCAGGGCACATGCCTGGGTTGCAGGCTAGGTCCCTGGTGAGGGGTCCCCAAGAGGCCACCACACATTGATGTTTCTCTGCCACTTTTTCTCTCTCCCTTACCCTCTCTCTAAAAATAAAATAAAATCTTTCTACAAACGTGCACCTATATTACACCCGTTTTGTTATTGTATCTGCATTCTTTGCAGACACTGCCCAATTCTGTCGCTGTCACTGGCCCCACCCCTTCTGTACCACTGGCTGTTCTCACTCATCTTTTATTCCCAGGGCCCAGCAGAGCCCGCATTTGGCAGGTGGTCCATGAATGCTGAACACATCCCACTGCCTAGAGTTAATTCAAGTGGAGAGTGGTCTTTAGAAACGTGTCTTTAGGCAGTAGGCTTCTTCTGTTCCGAGACTGGGGCCTGGAGTCAGAAAAGAAGTGGCCGTTTCTTTAATCCAACCTCCGCAGTGATGTGAGAGGCTTCGGTCCCTCACCCATCTGGACCCGAGATGCCCTGCCCTCCGCCGGTTCACTCGGGACCAGCCTTCTCAGAGAAGGTTCGTGGCAGCTTGGGGATTCTCCCTGGCACAGGCCTAGGGTTCAGCGGGACAGGGCTCCGAATTTCTCCACCAGGGCAGGGGCCGCCAGAGTGCTCGAGGTCCTGGACTATATTAGGAAATATATGCACCAAGGGAACCACAAACATGTTTGTTTTCTTCCAGCGCAGTCTGCTCTGCTTATCTCAGACACCTCCCTTTCTTCAGCAGAAATCGCAACCCCGGGAGGAATGTTTCCGTGGGTTGGGTAAGTTTTTCCTGTATCTAAATGAGGTCTTGCCCTTGGTATTTGTGAAATCATTTCAAAAGAAATCATTTCTCTGAGGCTCACAAATTGTCCTTTTAAAAATCAAATGAGAGTGCCCATGTGAAGGAGGCGCTTCTGAGGTTCAGTCCAGTAGGTTTGTGCTTGTCACTCATTTACCAAAGGACCATCGGCGATACACCTTCTTCTGAGTTCTCCTAACCAATCTTCTGGCTGTTAATCCACTGTGCTTAGGGCCGTGAGAGCATGGGCCATGGGGCAGAGAGAAGACAAAGCAATGGAGTCAATGACCTTGGCCCTGTGCACAATTTGCAGTGTTTGACACTTAAAAGAATGCTTTGAATTACTGGGACGGGACTGAGCAGCGGAAAGCCAGCCTGTTCCCGCCTGACTTGCCCAATCCCACCTGCTCTGAGGGCTAGTTCTGCCCCGTAACTTTCCTGAACTCTGAGACAGCCCTTGACTCTTCCGGTTGTTTGCTATTAATGTAAGTTCCTCCGTTTTCAGCTAGCCACAGAACTGTACTATTTCATTTATTAAAACACCCAATCATATGCAGCACTCCAAACTCTGAATTTCATTTAAGATTAATTCTCCCCAGCTTGAGCCTGTTCCAGGCAGGGGTTTGCAGTGAAAAGCAGGGAAAAGTGGCCTCTTCTCTATTTCCCTCTTTTGTGTTGGTACCTTCCCTTCCCCAGCTTGAGCTCCAAGGATTTGATTCCTGCAGAATGGGAGTAGTGAGATGTGGGGTGAATGGCGGGAAAGGCATTACATGGCTGGTACCCTTGGAGGCACTGGCAGTTCCTTCTGGCTTCTTTCTCTACTAGATGCTTTGGAGACCCTTCCCCTATCACTGGTGACCTCTCCTGGCATTTCTCTCGTGCTGCTCACTAAGCATCCCCCTTGAGCCTGAGGCCACCTGCAGAAAACCCTGCAGCCTCTGTCTGCCGACTGCCCTACCTCTCCAGGTGGTGGCAAGGTAGGACTTGAAGAAGCCCAGGCAAATACTCTCTCGTATAGTCTTCTTTCTTCAGCATGGAGACCTTTGTCTTAAGGTCTTGGGCGAAACGCAGACAGGGTTTAATTATAAAACTAAGGGGGTTTTAGTTTTATAATTAAATAACCCCCCCACCCCCCACCCCACCACAGGGACTGCCTGTGCACATTCAACTGCCACACTGCAGCCTGAGTGCGGGCATTGCCACACCTGCGTTCCTAGGTTCTGTGAGAGTGTCATACCAGAAAGGGAGCAAAGAAAGTTTTAGAGATGTAGGTAATAAGGCTGTCCTTGAAAGAAGCAATGCAGGGTCATCATGAACAGAATTATGGAAAACTGGTCCATCAGTCAGTTCAAATGAAATCAGCTAGAATGATAAAAATATTCACAGTATGGAAAATTATGAATGTCCCTAGGTGTTAAATAAGTACTTGGTAAAGAGGAATGAAAATCCACGTGAAGATGAGGACGTAATACAGTTGAAACTTTTTTTCCTAGAAGCTTCATTTCTGCTTGGGATGACAAATTGGTTGTTAACATTGCCCCATGGCCTAGAAATAGATGATCAGTGTCTGTAAGTGCTGTCTACAAGGTTTGTCCAGAAAGAGTCCAACTATTGTTAATATCAAAAGACTGGTGTGCAGGACATTGATGTAACCTAGCAGCCAACAAGAACGGACTGGAATGCATATGTGTGAACAATGACAACTTCACTGTACCCGTCAGTGGGGGTGGTAGACCCTGTTGAGTGAGCATGTGTACTGTGTGGCCATTGCATTCAAAATGAGCAAGTTGAGCAGTGAATCTGCTTCAAATTTTATGTTAAGCTTGAACATCCCTCCACAGACACTATTCAGATGATTCCGAAGGCCACAGCTATGGGAAACCAGTGATTGGCAGCTTTCTCATGACAATACGCCCACTCATACATCACATTTCATGCAGAGTTTTTTGGGTGAAACATCAAATCACCCAGGTGACTCAGCCTCCCCACAGTCCAGATTTGGTGCCCTGTGGCTTCTGGCTTTTCCCAAAACTAAAATCACCTTTGGAAGGGAAGAGATTTCAGACCACTGATAAGATTAAGAAAAATACGATGGGACAGCTGATGGAGATTGGGAGAAATGTGTGAGGTCCCAAGGTGCCTACCCTTAAGGGGACTGAGGCATCATTGTCCTATGTACAGTGCTTCTTATATCTTATATCTACTTCGATAAATAGCTCTACTTTTCATATGGCATGGCTGGATACTTTCTGGACAGACCTTGTTACCCTCAATACATATATTTTACCTACATAGATGGCTTCCATGATTCTTGGAACACATTTCATGACAGTTCTGGGATCATCTTTCGATGACCTTTGTAAAGTCTTATCTGATAAATACCTTTCTGGCACTGCTGGGGGAGGAGCTTGGCTGACATTGGCAAGTCCTGGTCAGAGGGTACCTACCTCTTGTGAAAATGTGTCTGAAAGTGTCCTGTTCTTGGTTCCTTATACTCCACCTTTTACACTTTCTCAAAATCACTTTGTTTGACCCTTACACAATAAATCTATGGGGTTAATATTAATATTCCAGAAAAAAAGAACAAGGCTCATAAATGTCATATCATTCCTTCAGCATCTCATACTAAGTAGTCAAGATAAGCATTTTTGCCCTTCATTAATACCTCGCTTGCCTATAATGTTATAAAAAAAACTTGAAATTAGAAACTTTCCCATTGGTTATCTGCTGTTTTTCACAAATTTGTAACTTAGCCAGAGATCCCTGCTTCACAGGTGAAAACACGTTAGATCACAGTTTGTAAGTGTCAAATTCCTAATTCAGTCCAGGGCTTTCTCTGCAATACCACATTGCATCTGTATTGTGTGTTTTTTTCTAATAATATGCACATGTCTTTATTCAATTTCAATGTAATTTATAGTTGCACTTACTGAGAAATGCATAAATGTGGGGGCCACTTACTCCTAATCTCTTCTCTCTTACTTCCTCATTTAAATAGCCAGCAGCTTGAACCACAAAACAGAATGAATTAAAAATCCAGTGTGCATACTTTTTGTTTATATCACTTTCAGTGCTGGCTCCTAAAATACAAACTAGTATCAACAGTTTGAAATTACTGTGTTAACATTTTGTGTTTCTAAGCTAAGCTAAACATTCAACCAAATTGTATTGCAACAAATATTTGTTTTAACTCCAATACAACTGATATCCTTATCCAAGACATGCTAACAAAATTTCCCATAGTTACCGGTGGAGTGATGGAATGGAGTTAATGGAATATTTTGGTTTACAAGTTTGTGTAGAAGTAAAAATTTTACAATTTTTTACAACTCAAAAATTTGTGTTTTCTTTCCTATGACTTTGCTTTGTGTCAGATTATAAAAATCCTTAGGCCTCATCCAGCAAACATTCCATTTTAGCCTACAATTTGTTATAATAGCCCCTTGGTGGAAATATATTAACAGGAAGAATGTTATGAAATTGATTTTTTTCCTCATCTTACCATCAAATTTTATGGGAAAATAAAAACTAATCCCTGGCCTGTACTCTAGTCTGTGCAGATGGACAAGAAAAATCTGATCATTGAAATTTTATTTCGTATCTCATGAGGTGGCAACCAAATTTCTCCTTCGAATACAAGTTTATCATATCAATACTGACACGTTTTCTCAGGGATCATTTCACTTTTCCACACCCTTGGAAAAACAATTAGCTTAAAACGTCCTCAGATTATCTGATCAAATCCTCTTCTGCATGGTTCTACAGGCATTTACTGTAAATGTAAATACAAAAAATGCTTATCAGTGTTTTATAAACAATAGTAAAAATTTAAAACAAAATAAAATTTTAGTGAAAGAGACTGATTTTAAAAGTTTTGATAGATCCTCATGGAAAAATATTAAGGGCCATTAAAATAAGGGCCCTATAAAGGTTTTTTTTTTTATGACCTGAGGAAAAAACCACTCACGAAATAGGTTAAGTTTCTAAAAGTATATTATAAAAAATACCACATTGTCAGCACTTAGATGCACATTTTCACCTTTTAACATTTAAAATTCAGAATGCATCTCAAAATTCACCGTGTCTTACTATCGCAGGCCAGGTAGCAGTGACGGAGTTGTTGCTGCTGGCACACGGGTGAACTTGGCTGCCATCGCTGTTGGACTGGCTGGACAAACGGCCACTCCTCATTGTATGACTCATGAAACCAGTTAAAGACAACTTTCAGAGGGGATAGAAGTCCTGGGTGTTTCCTGAAAATCTCATATAAACTCCTCAGAGCAAAAATGTGCTAGCTACAAAACTCACGCACGGTGCAAAACTGAATGATTCTTCCACTAAATTTGGAAATAAGCAAGGCAAGGATGCTTACTCTCACTATCTGTATTGAATACAGAACTAGCCAGAGTGAAATAAAAAATTATACTGTCTGTATTTGCAGAAGACTAGATTGACCACATAGAAAATCCCAAGAAATCTACAAAAAACTAACTGGTTGCTAGAACTGATAGCTAAATATAACACAATCACAGAACACAAAGACAACAGAGAAATCAATCTTGTTTTTATATATAAGCAAGGAATAAATGGAATTCAACATTAAAAATACAATACCATTTGTAATAGCTCCCCCTAAAAATAGATATACTTTAACAAAATTTGTGTAAGATCTGCATACTGAAAAATGCAAAACACTAATGAAAGAAATCAAAGATCTAAATAATTGAAAGACACACATGTTCATGGATTGAAAGACCTGGTATAGTTAAGATGTCAATCCTCTTTAAATTTAGCAATAGTCTTACAGCTATTCCAAGCAAACTGAGAAAGACTTGTTTTTTCTTTCATAGGCAAGTTGATTTAAAAAGTTTTATAGTAAGGCACAAGAATTACAATAGCCAAAATAAAAAAATTGAAATAGAAGAAGAAATTTGGGATATTTATGTTACCCAATTATAAGATTTAGTCTAATGCTGTAAGGATTTTAACCGGTGAAAGTATAAACATATGAATCAATGGAACAGAATAAAGAATCTAGAAACAGACCCACATCAAGAAGGTTAATCAACTTTTGACCAAGATATAAAATATCTTGGAGAAAGAGTAATCTTTTCAACAAATGGTGTTGTAACAATGAAGATTCAAATGAAAAAAATAAACCTCAACATATCTTTTGCACAATAATTAACTCAAAAGAACCACCAATAAATATAAAATGTACCACTGTTAAATTTTTTAGATGGAACTGTAAGCACAAATCCTGGAGACCTGGGTTGGGTGAAGATCTCTTAGACATGTTACATAAAGTGCAATCAATAAAAGACACAATTAGTCAACTTGGACTTCATCAAAATTAAAATTTTGCTCTGAGCAAGACTGTTAAGAGAGTGAAAAGTGAAGTCACAGACTGAGAGAAAATATTTGGAAATTATATATTCAACCAATGGCAGTCATAATATATAAAGAATTCTCACAACTCAACATTAAGAAAAATCTAAAAAATTACAGAGACATGCAAAATATGAAACTAGACTACCTTCTTATACCATAGACAAGAATAAATTCAAAATGATTTAAAGACTTAAATCACAGATGGCAAACATAAGGCCCGTGGGCCGAATCCGGCCCTCCCCCTCGTTTTATCTGGCCCGGCACCTTGTTTCTACCTGGCAACAGCGCCGAACTCTCACTTAACTGTTAAGGAGTCGTTACATTTATACATTCCTAAAATTACATTCAGCTTTTTGAAGGCAACCACCAGGCTGATGTGGCCCCTGGTGAAAATGAGGGCATCCCTGAATTAAACGTTGTACTTGAAACCACACAAATCCTTGAAGAAATCATAGGCAGTAAAATCTCAGACATTTCTTTTTTTAATATCAATATTTATCAATATCTTATTTATTTATCTTTAGAGGGGAAGGGAAGGAAAGAAGGAGAGAAATATAAATGTATGGTTGCCTCTCGTGATTCCCCTGCTGGGAACTGGCCTGCAACCCAGGCATGTGCCCTGACCGGGAATTGAACTGCAATCGTGTGGTTTGCAGGTCCACACTCAATCCACTGAACTACACCAGCCAGGGCTCAGACATTTCTCATAGCAATATTTTTTCTGTTATATCTTCTTGGGCAAGGGAAATAAAAATAAATAAATAAACAAATGGGGCTATATCAAACTAAAAGTTTTTTGTACAGCAAAGGAAATCATCAACAAAATGAAAAGATAACTGAGCACATATTTCCAAATGATACATCTGATAAGGGGTTAATATCCAAAATTTATAAAGAACTTATACAACTCAACATAAAAAAATAATCCATTTAAAAATGGTCAAAGGACCTTAATAGGCACTTCTCCAAAGAGGATATACAAATGGCCAGCAGACATAAAAAAGATGCTCAACCTCACTAGCCATCAGAGAGATGCAAATTAAAACTACAATGACATATCACTTTACACCTGTCAGAATGGCTACCATCAATAAATCAACAAACAATAAGTGCTGGCAAGGATGTGGAGGAAAGGGAACCCTCATACACTTTTGGTGGGAATGCAGACTGGTACAGAGTAGAAAACAGTATGGAGTTATCTCAGAAAATTAAAAATGAAACTGTCATATGACCCAGTGATTCCGCGTTTGAGAATATATCTGAAGAAACCTAAAATACTAATTCAAAAGCATATATGCACCCCAATGTTTTTGCAGCATTATTTATAATAGCTAAGATTTGGAAGCAGCCTGAGTGGCCATCCGTAGATGAGTGAATAAAGAAAGCTGTGGTACATTCACACAATGGAATACTAAGCAGCCATACAAAAGAAGAAAATTTTACCCTTTGCAACAGCATGAATGGGTTTGGTAAGCATTATGCTAAGTGAAATAAGCCAGTTAGAGAAAGACAAGTTCCATATGATTTCATTCATATTGGAATCTAATGAAGTAAATAAACTAACAAAATAGAAACAGATTCACAGATAAAGAACAGACTGACAGCTGCCAGAGAGGAGTGGCATTGTGAGGCTGAGTGAAAAGATCAAGCAAAAAACAAAAACAAAGAATCTCCTAGACCCAGACAATAGCACAGTGATTGTAAGAGGGAAAGGGGGTGGAGGGAAGTAGAAGAGGGTGTAAGGTAGGATAAATGGTGATGGAAGGGGACTCGACTTGGGGTGGTGAGCACACAATACAATATACAGATGACGTATTACAGAACTGTGCACCTGACACCTATATAATCTTATTAACCAATGCTACACAAATAAATCCAATAAAAATAATGCCAAACCAAAAGAGGTATCAGGGGATTCAATTGGTTAATATGAAAAAAAGAAAAACAGATAACCCAACTAAACAATGAGCAAAACACTTCAGGAAATAAGTATGTTGAGGACAAATAAACATGTGAGAAGCTACTTAACATTATTAGCCAGTAGGGAAATGCAAATGAAAACTAAGCTGAGAGTGTCTGAAATTATAAATATTTTTCAAAAACTGACAATAACAAGTGCTGGCAAGTATTAGGAGCAACTAGGATTTTATATCTTGCTGGTGGGAATACAAAATTGTACAATGTATTGTACAATGGAGAACCGTCTTGCAGTGTCTAATGACTATGTACCTACTGTGTAAACCTACCAATCTCAATCCAGGCACTAACATGACAACAGAACAGAAACCTTACACTGATGCAAAAACCTTCACATAAATGTTTACAGCAGCTCTCTTCAGAATCTCAGGCAGCTGGTGACAGCCAGCTGTCTTTGACAATGAGGGTAGAACAAAGTATAGTATATACACACAATGGCCCATTGGGCACGGAAAAAGGGAATACATTATTAATACACTCAAAGATGTGGATGATTATGTTTCAGTGGACCATGGTGAATGAAAGAAATCAGCCTCAAAGACGATATACTGTATGATTCCATCTATGGGACATTCTAGCAAAGGCAAAACTGTCGTGACTCAGAAGACATCTGTGGTTGCCAGAAATAGGGTGTGGGAGAGGATACGGCCCAAAGGGGGCAGCAGCAAAAGTTTCTTGAGGTGACAGGTGTGTTCTCTATCCTGATTTTGGTGACAGTTGCCCAGATTTATACATGTGGCAAAACTACAGAGCTGCATGCTACAAAAGGCAACTTTATTTTATGTTCATTAAAAACACTTAAATTCTATATGTATGCAAGTCTACTTATGTAGAACAAATAGAAAGGAGATTTTTAAAATGCCTGCCATCATAGATTTTCTGGATGGTGTATAAACCAGTGGTGTCTCTTAATCAAAACACTTTATGGTAATGAAACACAGTCTACATACATTATTTTTTTAAATGCCCGGTAGTTGTGAGTGTTCATGGTGGTTGCCTTAGTGTTACCAGTAGACAGTCTGTCCGGAGTGCCAGGGAGTCTGCCCCATCGGCCAGGATGGTGGCCGGGGAAGGTTTTCCCACTGAGCCCGTGGAAACACAGAAATATCAACGGATAGGGCCTGAGCATGAAAACCTAGGGTGCTCACAGGGAAAAGGCCCTCCCCGCTCCTTACAGATAAGGGGTGGGACCAGTGAAGGCAGGTGCATGGGCCACGGAAGTGGAAATGATGCAGGGAGAGGAGCCAGACCAAAGAGACCTGTCAGTCTAGCCTGGGAGAAGAAGGGATTGGTTGGGAGGTGGCTCACCTGAAGCACGGAAAAGTTTGGGTAGTTGACTGGCCTTTTGAGAAAACACATAGCTTGTCCCACACCTGAGCGGATACAGGTCCGGGGGAACAAAGCTCCCCTGGCTCATGGCTCAGTGGCTCACAACCTGCACTCACACCATGAACTCGCCCACCTGGTGATGCAGCAGCTCCTGCATTTGTGCCACGCCTGCCTGGAAGCACACGACCACATGGCCCTCGCAGCCACATGGCCCTCAGCTGTGCGGGCTCCTCACAAAGGCTCCAGCAGGGGCCCTGAAATGAACAGCCCCTGGATGCAAGCCTACCTACCTGGATGGGGACCGTGACCACTAAGCAGCGGCCAGCGGGCTCCATGTCACTGTGCCTTCAATTGGAGAGAGAACTCCAGAGACTGGCTTTTGGCTTGGACTGCCCGAGGAGATGGGCTTTGACATGGGAGTCACCATTGTCCCAGATCATGCCTGAATAGAACCTCTTTCCTTCTGCACCAGCATCTGCCTCACGAGTTTGGCTTTTGTGGCATCAGGCGGCCGAAGTCCTGTTTCTTTGTTCAGTTACATTAAGTTGTGGAATATACATATTTTTTCATGGTTTTTTTTTTACAATAAGCAAGAATTCCTTTTATGAATAAAGTAGAATGAATAGAGTACTTAAAAATTAATAACAGGGATTTAATCAAGCAGGCCCTGCCTGTCTCGATTCTGCAAATGCAAAGGGTCTACTCCGTGAATAAGGTGCAATGAGGTGATTCATTGGACTTGGAACTTCCTGAAGGTTAGTTTAGTTCTTATTACTTACACCTACCCTCTCACCAGATAATTTCTCAAGATACACACATCATGAACAATCTGCAGAGCAATAATCAGCTTGGGATTATTTCTGGCAACCGTGAATGTGTTATAGTTGGAGAATTCCCCACAAAAGGAAAAAAAAACTAATTGTTATTTTTATTGGGGAAACAAGATACTGCCTTTGGCTGCTTCTTTTTAAAACTCTCATATTATGGGATGTGCTCAGAAAGCCAATGTTTCAGAGTACGCAGGGCAGTGCTAGCGCGGGAAATGCATTTGTTTTCTGCTCTTCATACACAGACATCTCCACATGCCGGTTCCCTGAGGCCCTCCCCTCCCTGTACTCCATCAGTAATGGCTCCAGTAACAATAACTGTCAGGGGCTGGAACAGTAAACATTTTGTAAAAGCAAATGGCTTCCAAATGTGGGCTTTCAGGGAGCATGTCCCTCTGAGCCTAACTCAGACCACTGGAGCAGGTAGAAACACCAAGCCCACCGCACAGTGACAGCACCGAGCAGCTCAACCTGGGACTGTTAACCTAAACACCCACAGGGAACCTCCCCTCTTTTTCCCCTACAAAGGTGATTTTTACCTGGCCTGTTGGTTCACTATGCCCAGAGTGATCCTACACGCGTCGTCTGCACAGCCGTTTGCCCTGCTGACCATTTACAAATGTTTCTAAACACACCCTGGCCTGTGGGCACAGGGGATGTTTGGAAGCAAGTAAGTTGATTAGCTTTCCTTGGCCTTCGGGTCTCCTGCCTAGAGAAAAATCCCTTAACTGTACTCATATTCTACATTTTCAGAATGGCCACTGGATGTCTGGGAGTTACCAGTTTGACTAACTAGCTCAGGAGCCTCGAAGCTTGTTGATTTATTTACTGGTTTCATGGGTACCCACAATATTGTAGAACATTAATAAAATGCAATATGATACCGGATTTAAGGATGATGTTTTCCAAACGTTTGAGGATGTGACTAATGGAAAAGGCAGTCAGAAAGAACTATGCACAGTTTTATGAAAGCACTCGATCCTGAGGGCTGTCTGGATTAGACCAAAATGACAGCTAGGAAAACAGTAACAACTTTCATTTCTGGGTGCTGGAACTAGGAGCGATTTATAAACATTATTTATATGTTCTCAATTTCTTTGTCTAGAACACATATTTCTTTAAAGAAAAAATAAACACCTGAAAAGTAACAGTCTAAAATGTCACTGTTATCTCGTTTTGATTTAGATTGGATCTTTATATTTTGATAAAGTGAAAGCTTTCTACTTTACGTGTATGTTATCAATAACGAAGATGTGTTATTTAAATATATATTTGTGTGTGTGTGTGCTATTAAAGAGTAAAATGAGGGATTATTTGGGGCACCTTAATAGAGGAAAACATATTTCATCCTATCAAAAAATTACTGTGAGCCACACACAGTGCTTCCACTGGCACACCGTGGCTCTGCCTCCCATGTGCCCACCTGGGGTCCTGAGGTTCTGGACTGCTCCCCTGTAGAGTTTTCCTGGGTTCCTAAGCAACTGTCTGGCCATTCCCAGCTGACAAAAATTATTTTGTGGAAACATAGGACCAGTTCATGTTACAGAACTAAAGAGATTGGTTTAAAAAGTAAAGAATTTCTAGTCTAACGGCTTCCTACCATGAGAGCCACTGAATGAAGTTTGAGAAACACGGGGACATCTGAAGGTGGCCCAAATAAGCAAGGTACAAAACAGGATTCCCCCCGTCCTGTGGGGCTCTGGGCATCAAAACAAGCAGCTTCGCGGAGAGCTGTAGCTGCAGTCCTCTCTTCGCTATTAGAGCTGGTACTAGATGCATGGGGCCAGGACTTCTGAGTACTTTACACAGATGCCAGGCCTTTTGCTGAGTGGGTCAGGCACACACACCATCTTCAAAGGGCCCCCAGCCCAAGCGTCCCTTTGAAGAATTTGCTTTGCTCAGGAGAAAGTATCAAAATTCTTGCTGTTTAATTTTTAGAGAAAGCCACGGCACTGATAAATGAGAGCTCATCCATACATGTTTTTACTCTGTTACCTAAGAAACTATCTTCAAAACAGAAGTCCTCGTAAATACTCTGGAGATGCATCAGACACTCTCCGGCGCTGTGCGACACTGTGTATATTGTTTGGCAGCAGTTCATTGGGGGAAGATAAACTAGCACATTTTGCCAGGATTCTATTACTCTTGACCCTGACCTTGACTGGAGGCTGTTTCCAGATACACTCCATCTTAAAGACAGCGCCTACTCTTGCCCTGAGTTTCTTTCTTCTCTTCTCTTCGGTTGATTTCTCATTTGAACACAGCCTTCAAGTGCGCCGTGAAATCCTCCTCTTTAAGCAATGGGGGTTCGCTCTTAGAACGGACCTGATCTTGAAGTTCCCAATACTGTACGATAGTATGTTGTTAATGATAGATACTACATTGCCCAGCAGACCTCTAGAACTTATTCATCTAGCACAACTGAAATTGTATACTCATGGAAGAGCAACCTAAAATGATTTTCCCTTTTTGGGAGGCAACTGACTAATACGTGAGATATATTTACTTCTTGCAACAAAATACAGACCCTCCAAGTTGTTGGAAATTATTTTACAATAATCACAAGATTATTTCTGACAAACAGGGACCCTATTATTCCACTATATAAAGATATAAAAATCTAATCCAATTCCAAAATGCAAAGATAAGTTATATTTTAAGCTGTTACTTTTCACTTTTTAAAGAAAAAAATATGACTAGGCAAATACTAAGAACAAATAAACAGTATAAACATTAAACTCCCTTATACTCTCATCTCCAGGCAATAAAAGTTGCTGCGGTTTTTCTCTGTGCTGTCTGGACTAATACAGACATCCCCCATGACACAGTGCTTCAGTATAGTTGTGCATAGCTCTGTTGTTCCTGTCTCTTCCTTAATCACATTCTCAATATTTTTAAAATTGGAATTCTTAAATCCAGGAGCATATTGCATTTCCTGATGTTAAATAATTTATTTAGCTACTGTTTTCTTTCCGGGCATTATGCATTACATGTATAAATATATAGTCTGTCCATAAGGTATCCAGCCATGTAATATGAAAAATAGAGAAATTTATTGAAGAATATACAAAATACAAGAAACATTGTACATAGGACAATGACCCTTCAGTCCTCTTCAAAGTAGGTACCTTGGGACCTCACACGGTTCTCCCAGTTGCCATCAGCTTCCCTGTTACATTTTCCTGAGTCTCATCAAAGGTCTGAAATCTATTCCCTTTCAAAGGTGATTTTAGTTTTGGGAAAAATCAGAAGTCACAGGGTGCCAAATCTGGGCCGTAGTGGGCTAAGTCACCTGGGTGATCTGATGCTTCACCAAAAAACTCTGCATGAGACCTGATGGATGGGTGGGCATATTGTTGTGATGAAGCTGCCAATCACCTGTTTCCCATAACTGCAGTCTTCTGAATCTCCAAACAATTTCCACACAAAAACTTTGTCCAACTTAACATAAAATTCGACACAGATTCTTTGTTCTACTTGCTCAGTCATTTTGAATGCGACAGCCACACAGCACACATGCTCACTCAATGGCATCTGCCCCCACTGACTAGTACAGTGAAGTCGTCATTGTTCCCACATGTGCATCCCAGTCCACTCTCTTTGTCTGCCAGGTTACAGTGACATCGCACAAACTGTTCTCATTATATGAACAATGGCTGGACTCTTTCCGGACAGACCTTGGATTTCTGATTATTTATCAACATACATTGTTTATTCCCCAGTAAAATCCCTAGGGCAATAAATGTAAACAAGTTTTAGGCCTTACAGGAACATTGCCAGTTTATCCCCCAAATAAACCATTTTCAACATATTTACGTGGTATTCAAGAGTCTTTATTTGCTCATACTTTTGCCACAGCAGGTGGTTTTAATCTCTACTAATATGACAGGCAAAAAATGGTAGCTTTAAAATTTTTATTAATTTTGTGTGGGGTTAAATTTGTTTTCATATATGCTTTTGATATTTTAAAGTTTATTCTTCATTGCTGTTTTATTCCCACTTTTGACTAAGAAACTTTTTAAATACATTTTAAGGATATATAAAATATGAAGATATTAAGCTTAATATTAGTACAAAATATTTCCCCATATTTTGCCTTACAGATTTTGAATATAATTTTTGTGAGAAAATATTGTAATTTCATTATAAATCTTCTTTGATTTTACTGTGATTTATTTACTTCTGGTTGCCATTTTTTGGCAAAGGTCTTGAGTGCCTGCTGTACCTCAAGACTCAAGGTCACGTACCTATTTATCTATTTTGGGGGGTTCTTTCAGTGTTTCTCTTTTTATATTTAATTTTATATTAATTTAGAGCTAATTGTGACATACAGAATGAGCTAGGATATTAACTATATGTATTTAATTAGTCATCATATTTAATATTCCTGGTGAGTAGAATTCATTTTAAGAAGAATGGGCATATATTAAACCCAATTTTCTCCTCTACAGACAGAATATGGTTCTCCTCTCTTCATTTGAAATTTTTTTTGAAAACCTTATTAGGTTTCTGAGATTTTATGCTCGAACATTTCTGTTGGGATATTTGATGGATATTTGTATTACTGACATGCACAGATTATTTTCTAGATCATCTTCACTTGGATTTGCATATTTACTTGAGAGAACAATTGATTTTTATTTTTTATGCTATTGCAATACATTAACTTTAAGTTATTATTAAATGTAAGGACATTTTAGTTGACTAACTCCTGAAATTTTGTTAATGTATTTGCAGCTGCAAACCCAGATCATTGTTGTTAAATGACTGTGAGTGTTCGTGTGTGTGCGCAGCCTCAGGACTACATTTGGCTACTTGCTCTGTTGTTACCAAGTTTACTATTATTTAGGCTGTACTGCTTTGTACACTTAATACTACACTGTCCTATCGATACCACACTATCTCCAATATTGAATTATTAAATTTTAATGACCTGTGAGATTATTAATTATTAATGATCTGAAAGATTTTTAAGAAAGGGTGTGAAAAACATGTTTTCTAGACTCTGCTGTTTCCAAAGAGAGAGAACCTCTGTCGCTTGTGTTCATCTATGACATGAAAAAAGCTTACTTTTTTCTTCTAACCCCCCTTATCTACATATGTGAATACAAATTTAATACAAACGTAGCACACAGCTGGCTTGAGTATTTAAAACCACACATTTCAAGGCATACCAAAAGTGCTCAGTTGCACAGAAATGATAAAGCAAGTTATTTTTTTTATCTAGTCAGTAAATCCAGTCGACTTCCTACATTCCTACCGCTGTAAAACAAACTTAAACATTAGAGCGGTAGTAATACAGGCTAAACCTTAGACTACCTCCTAATCCTCCGTCCTCTGAAGTTAGCTGACCCCAAACTGTATGAGTCTCCAAGGGTTTGTCAACATAAGACTTTAATACTCAGAGCATCTCTAGAATAAGGTTTGCCCACAGTCAGCAGTAGCAGACTCTTAGCCCAGATAGAATCCTTTCATATCTCTTTAAAAAAACTTAGTGATACATGTTGTTGTACTAAACCAGGTTTCCAGGAGACAGGCAAAAACAGATTTGTACTGCAAGGGACAACCTTGGTTGTTGGATAAAGTGTTATGTTTTAAAATGTCTTATAAGCCACAGGCCATCATAAGCAGTTGGAACTAGTTTTGGAAGTTAGAGATATTTTTTCTTCAAGAGGCTAGAAAATCGTGACCTTCTAAATGAAAAGAGGGTCAATTAAAATGCCAAGCTTTTGGTAAGAGGAACATCCTTTATTAACCTCCCTTTTGCCATGTTTCTAGAAAGACAAGAAAATAAAGAACTGCAAAGAACACGCAGAGAAAACATTCTCATTTTCTCCCTTCACCCCTCACTGCGCCTCTGCAGTCTCTCCTGTTAAGCAGGGTGGGCTGGGGAAGGCGATAAGGGTTATGGAAAAATAGACTCTAAGAGACCAAGAAATCTCATGTTCTTAACAGAAAGTCACTTAGGGTTGAGAAAAACCAGAGGACGTTCAAGTTCGAACTGGACTTGAAGGAGAGAATTCATTTTGAATCTGATTCTAGAATGGGGTGTATTAGGAGGTACCGATTTGAAGGAAGTTAAAAGAGAAAACAGGGAGTAGGAATAGAGGAATAGGGTTGTGTTAATCTCTAGACCTTAAGGCAGACAAAACAACATCACATTAAGAAAGACCATACGTATATTCCAGGTTGCCTATTCTGGATCTGGCAGTACAAGTAGTGATTTCCCAATTCAGTAAGTGGCTCTCTGATAATAAAAGAGTCTCTGAATTAGCCTGATTCTACTCTCGCCCAAGTCTTTCTCTTCAATCCTTCAAAGAATCTGGTCATTCAAATGATGTTCTGCAATGAATTCTCTTCTATATATATAAGGTTAAGTAGTTTCTCTTATCTGCACCTTAATTCTAGAAAAGTGGAGTGATGGATATACAAGGTCTGTCTGGAAAAGTCCAGCCATTGTTAACAACAAGAATGTTTTGTGCGACATGGATGTAACCCGGCAGTCCAGGAGAGTGACTGGAATGTGTGTGTGTGTGTGTGTGTGTGTGTGTGAACAATGATGACTTCACTGTACTCGTCAGTGGGGGCAGTAGACGCCATTGAGTGAGCATGTGTCCTGCTTGGCCTTCTCATTCAATATGACTGAGTGAGTAGAGAAACAAACGTATCAAATTTTGTGTTAAGTTTGAACGAAGTTTTTCTGTCAAAATTGTTTGAATGATTCAGAAGGCTGCAGTTATGGGCAACTGGTGATGGGCAGCTTCATCACAACAATGCGCCCACTCATGCATCATGTCTTATGTAGAGTTTTCTGGTAAAACATTAAGTCACCCAGGTGACTCTGTTCCCCTACGGTCCAGATTTGGCACCCTGTGACTTCTGCCTCTTCCCCAAACTAAAATCACCTTTGAAAGGAAGAGATTTCAGATCATTGATGAGATTTAGGAAAATATGATGGAAGAGCTGACAGAGATTGGGAGAAATGTGTGAGGTCCCAAGGCACCTACTTTAAAGGGGACTGAGGTATCATTGTCCTGTGTACAGTGTTTCTTGTATGTTGTATCTTCTTCAATAGATGTCTCTATTTTTCATATCACATGCCTAGATACTTTCTGGACAAACCATGTGTGTGTGTATATGTGTGTCATATCTCACATAAATGTAAATCAGCATATATAAATCTCTAGTAGCATAGTCTAATGGTCTCATAAGGTACAAAGAATTGAGTCACGACTGCCAACGTTTAAAGATGAATTCTAATTGCAAGTTCTGGAAATTTTTTTAGTTGCACTTAAACCTTTCAATATGTTGAAGCCCTGTGGTTTATGTCATATACAGCCACAAAACAACTGCATATTAGAGAAAAATAAGATACCCAAAATTTGCATTATCTCATAATAAACTCTAGACTCTGGATTCAGATATGTGTTTATTGCTTGTATGATTGGAAATAATAATTGAGGGACATTTTTCATTTCATGGCACTGACTTATAACCTATACCATTCTCAGAAAAATATTGACACCCAGGGATTGATGAACTGCAAGAGATGTTTGATCTCTGTGGGAGCTCATTATGCAAACTTATTTTGGATTCAATGAATTTACCATTGGACCAATATGATGTGGAGGAGTGTGTTGGGGGCTTCTTGTTTTCTTACCTCTAAAAATATATCTCTAGGGTTCCCTTTTTCTCCACAACCTCTCCAACACTTGTTGTTTGTTGTTTTGTTTATCATGGCTATTCTAACCAGTGTGAAGTGGTATCTCATTGTGGTTTTAATTTGTGTCTCTCTGATGACTAGTGATACTGAGCATCTTTTCATGTGTCTCTGGATCCTCTGTATGTCTTCCTTGGAGAAATGTCTGTTCAAGTCCTTTGCCAATTTTTTAATTGGGTTGCTTGTCTTCTTAGAGTGGAGTCATGTACATTATTTATATATTTTGGAGATTAAACCCTTGTCTGAGGTATCATTGGCAAATGTGTTTTTCCATATGGTTGGTTCTCTTTTTATTTTAATATTGTTTTCTTTAGCTGTGAAGAACCCTAGTGCACTGTTGGTGGGATTGCAGACTGGTACAACCACTATGGAAAACAGTATGGAATTTTCTAAGTAAACTAAAAATGGACCTGCCTTTTGACCCAGCAATTCCCCTGCTAGGATTATATCTTAGGAACCCTGAAATACCAGTCCAAAAGAACCTATGCACCCCAATGTTCATGGCAGCACGATTTACAATAGCCAAGTGCTGGAAGTAACCTAGGTGCCCATCAGTAAATGAGTAGATCAAAAAACTATGGTACATTTACACAATGGAATTCTATGCAGCAGAAAGAAAGAAGGAGCTCCTACCCTGTGCAACAGCATGGGTGGAACTGGAAAGAGTTATGCTAAGTGAAATAATCCAGGCAGTGAAAGACAAATACTGTATGATCTCACCTTAAACAGGAACCTAAACAACAAAACAAACAAACAAGCAAGATATAACCAAAGACACTGAAATAGAGAACAGGCTGACAGTGACCAGAGGGGAGAGGGGAGAGAATTCCAGGGGAAAAGGGGAAGGGTTTATAGGAACAAGTATAGAGAACACATGGACAAAAAGTAGGGGTGGTGGAAATGGGAAGGAGGTCAGGAGAGCTGGGAGTGTGGGCTGGGATGGGAGTAAAAGACAGAAAAGTGTACTTGAAAAACAATTAAAATAAAACAAAATAATTTAAAAAATAAAAAAATGATCAAAGGAAAAGTTCTTTTCCCCCCTGAAAATTGCCATGTTTGAATGTGATGACAGAAACTGCTGGTGTGCCTTGCAGTCACAAAGGAAGTCATTTCAGTGTGGGGGGAGCCAAACTATCCAGCCTTCCTCAAGTGGGGCTCTTTTTTGTAACTGCTGAATGAAGAAAATGATATATGTGGCTATTTTCTTCATTTTCTCAAGAGTGGTGGTAATAGTACTGTTCTAGACGCATAGTAAGTAGAAAAGTTGACTCATTGTATTCGGCAGATGACGGGGGCATCAAGGCTAAATTCTCTGGAGATTCTGTTGAGAAAGACTCTGTGATGAGTAAGATAATGTATCCACTGTATTTTTCTGGACTTCTTCTCATGAGAAATAATACATTTCCTTATTATTTAAGGTAAATAGAGGTGGGTGTTTTCTGAAACTTGCAGCTGAAAGCAATTTAACCTTACCATAAGGCATGGTGAACTTCACTGCACCTCTCTGTTTCCTCATTGATGGACTTGAGACAGTTAATGCAGTGTCAATAAGAATGTATGTCAATGCCTTGAAGATTTCCCCTTCGACATTATTTTAAGAGTTTTAAGTATGTTTAGATCTTGACCCGTTTTTAATTAATTTTAGCCTACAGTGTATAGTAAGGGTACAACTTCATTTTTTGGCATGTGGATATCCAGTTTTCGTAGCTTCAGTTGTTGAAAAGATTGTCCTTTCCCTGCTGAGCTAGTGAAAATTTGGTATCTGTAAACAAACAATTATTCTTAAGTTGTAAATTATGGCTCCTTGGTGAGTTCCTCTTAGAAAAGTGGTAATTTGTTAGCTTTATTAAGACCTTGTGGTTTCAAGACATTTTATTCATCAGTTGAAAAATACAACTGAACAGCACTGAGCACTGTCAGAGTGAATAACTTTGGCACTTAATGATTTAATAACCAGCAATGAGAATAATTCCGTTTCAACCACTGGCTGACTGTTGACAGTGGAAGTATAAAAGCCTGACTTGAACTCATGCATTTTTCTGACAGTCCTTCAGAATCTTAAAACATGGTATATATCAAGCATGTGGCAATTTATTATTTATTTTTATTTATTTATTTTTAGAGAGAGGGGAAGGGAGGGAGAAAGAGAGAGAGAGAGAAACATCAATGTGTGGTTGCCTCTCCGGTGGCCCCCACTGGGGATCTGGCCTGAAACCCAGGCATATGCCCTGATGGGGAATCGAACTGACGCCCCTTTGGTTTGCAGCCCACACTCAATCCACTGAGCTACACCAGCCAGGGCACATGTGGCAATTTGTTTAAGGCAGCCCAACCCCGGAGGAAGGACAGGGACAGTGTTTTCTCAGAGCAGTTTCTCCCTGGCTTTAGTGTCGTAAAGACAAGTGACCAGTTGCTCCTTGTGGACTGGGACAGGGCAGGCTGAGCGGTTGGGTAGTGTTTGTTACAAATATTTTAAAAGGAAGCGTCCAATTAGTAATTAACTGCCCACAATGCTGGTTTAATTTTTACTGAGTCAGTTGTAGAATGACTTCATTCCATATTTTTACTTGTTATTTTGAAGCATTCCTAACATATTAAATCTGGAGCTATATGTAAGGCAGAAATTTGATACATGTTTAATTGTTGCAGTTACCCATCCATCTACCTATTTATATTCTGTCCATCCAACCACTACCTTTAAAGTAAAATCTGAAGTAATATTTCAATATACAACACGGATATGTTGCATTGATTGAAGTAGGTGTAGGGCCACAGACACCAGCCTCTCACACCTATTTTTAGTCTTCTATCGGTGAATGAGTTGCCTTGGAGAAACAGTTACTTAGTCTCTCAGAGGATAAATAAAAACCTAAGCATACTCACGCAAGTATACACTCATCTGACACAAATCTTCCTTTGACATGATCTTGGTTGCAATACAGGCAGAGTTCCAGGTTAAAAACTGAACATAGATATTGGTTTTTATATTATCCTTGTGGAGTTATGGTATCATTACCAAGAGCATGGAGTATGGATAACAGATGACCCAGCAACTCAGTTCCCCAGGTGATGAAAATGGAAACTGAGGCAAGGCTATCCATCACAGGGTTTGAATTCAGAGACTTCATGTGCGTCCTGGTTTCACCACTGCTACTGAATATGTTACTTAACCCTCTAATGATCTATTTTCTCATATAGGAAATGGAGATTGGAGCACAAATATCCATTCATCTCCTAAGTGAATACTTTTAGAGTACCTGGCAGGCCTCAGGCACCACGCTAAATGGTAGGTATTGTACAAACTCTTTCCCTAGGCAGCAGTTTGGAAGACGAAATGGCATAATATGCATAGGCTGCCCAAGAGAATACCTGACCAAAAGCAGGCCGTTTAATTATGCAAATACAGAACCTGGACCTAAGAGTGAATCTCTAGAGAGCAGGAAGCACAGGCTTTGTGGAAACGAAGTGGATGGGATCATGGGAGAGCCCCCAGGGATGTTCATAACGGGCACCTAACATTGTGCTAAAAGGTCCAGCCAGTGGAATCAGGGCAGGAAAATCAACAAAAGGCATCCAGATTAGAAAAGAAGCAATGCTGTCTTTATTCATAGAGATTATAACTATCTATGTAGAACATCCAATGAAATATACTTAAAAAGCTACTAGAATGAGTGAGATAATAAAGTTGCAGAATACAAGGTAGCATACAAAAATGTATTGTATTTTTATGCGCAAACAATGAACAATCAGAAAATGAAGTGTAAGTGTATAATATTATCAAATATGAAGTACTTGGGGATAAATCTGACTGAAGATTTGCAAGGTCTGTATGCTGAAACCTGAAAATATTGCTGAGAGAAAATTTAAAAGACCCTCAAAATTCAGAGGTATATTGAGATTGTAACTGGAAAATGGAATACTGTTAAAATGGTAATTTCCCACAAATGTATCTATAGGTTCAATGTCATAATGTAACCCCAATTAAAATCGGGCAGAGTTTTTTTTTGTGTGTGTGTGTTCTAGAAATGGAGGTGATCCTAAAATTCAATAGAAATGCAAGGAACCCAAAGAGCCAAAACAGCTTTAAATTTTTTTTTTTAATTAGGACTAATACTATCTTGACTTTAAGACTTACTGTAAAATTAAAGTTATTAGGACAGTATAATATTGGTGCAAAGACATACAAATTGATTAATAGAATAGAAGAGAGGGTATTCATACATATGTGATTAACTTATTTCTCCACAAAGGTACAAAAGCAATACAGCAGAGAAAGACTTTTTCAAGAAATTGGACCATAGGCCAAACAAACAAACAAAAACAAAAACAAAACTAAGCTTCAGTCAATAAATCCCACCATGTACAACAAAAAATGAACAAAAATGAATTTTATACCTTAAGTTAAAAACTAAACTATAAAACTTTTAGACTAAGAGAGAAGAAAGTCTTTATGTTCATTAGTTCATTGAAAACTTACTATTACACCAAAATAATAATTTCTAAAAGAAAAATACATCAGTTGAGCTTCACCAAAATTAAATGTTCCTCTTTTTGAGACACAGTTAAAAAATTTTTAAAAATCTACAGACTGGTAGGAAATATTGTCAAATCAGATATCTGATAAAAGGCTTATATCCAAGATATATAAAGGCCTCTCAAAGTTCAATAGTAAAAAAACAGACAATAAAATATTTGGGCAAAACAATTGAACAGACATTTTTACCAAAGAACATGTATGAATGGTAAGTAAGCCCATGAGAAGTCACTCAACTATCAATAGTCATTAGGGAAATGCAAATTACAACCACAGTTAGGTACCTGTCGGAATGGCTAAGTTGAAAAAGACTGATCGTATCAAGCGTTGAAAAGGAGGAACTTGAAATCCCCTGCAGTGCCAGTGTGATTATAAAACAGGATGATCATTTTTCAAGAGTTTGATAGTTGCTTAGTTAAATCTGCAGCTACTACATAATTAGACTATTCTACTCTTATGTATGTACTGAATGAGAGTGAAAGCACATGTCCATAAAAAGACTGTACACAAGTATTCACAGAAACCTCACTTGTCATGGCCAAATGCAGGAAACAACCCAAATGCCCACCAACAGGTCACGGTGTATCTATGCAGAGAGGTACTGTTCACAAAAAACAAAGATGATGAATGCACTTCACATATACGTCTCTCTCTATATATTTATCCCTGACTCCATTAGATGCCAGTACCGCTCTGTCTCCAACTGTGACAACCACAAATGTCCCCAGACTTTACCAAATTAATCTGGGGGGTGTGGAGAGCAAATGGCCCGTGGTTTAGAACACTGTAAAAATAGTTATTCTAAATGCAAAAAGACAGACCTGAAAGAGTACGCACTGTGTGATTGGGGCAGCAGGAATGAGGAAGGCGAGGCGAGACAGATTACGAAGGCCGACAGACACATTTTTGTGGGTGATGGATATGATAGTACCTTGGTTCAGTACCCTGATTATGGTGACAGTTTTGTGAGTATACATGTTTGTTGAAGATATCCCATCATACTATTTATGTCCAGGTTATTTATGTTGGTTACCTTTCCATGAAGCTGTTCAAACAGTTTTTAGGTGTGATGGGTCTCACTAAAGGGGAAGACCAGGGTGCTGTGGGCACATAAAATGGGGCAACTTTCTTTAGGCTCCTTCCTGGGACAATGTTGTCCATTAATTGTAGCCAACGTGCTATACTCGTATAAAATTGTTAATAATGGAGAAAACTGGGTAAGGATATGTGCAAACTCACGGTACTAGCTTTCAAACTTTTAGTAAGTCTAAAACTGTTTTAAATTGTTAAAACTTTAGTTAAAAAAAACAGAATGGGGGTACTTTGTACAAAATTCATTCCACATATCACAATGGGTCATGTGCCCATTTCATCACAGACAAGTTTGAAGTCATGATTGAAAAGTAGAAAAAATGAGGAAGACGTGTTCTGGATGCCACCAAAGAATGGCAATTGCATTTGGTTGAAGTCATTGATATTTGAAACCTGAATTTACCGATAACCTTGACCTATTCTGCCCTTCGTTGTTAATGATGTATAGATTAAACAGTTTCTCTGTGACAAACCGATGAACAAAATTTGAGATGTTGAATAAAAGAAGTCATTCAGTAAATAAAAATGACCTTTATATATTTTTTATCTCTGACCACCTCAATTTGCAGAATGTCTAATTACTCTTCTTTTCCTTTATGAAAAACTCAAAATGGAAACATGTCTTCCCCCCCTGCTTCTCTTTCTCTCCCTCCCTCCCCTCCTGGTCTCCCCCTCCTGTTCCCCTTCTTCCTCCACAATGTACTGAGCACCAGCTCTGTTCCAGACACCGAGCTTAGGCACCTTCAAGAAACACACTACCTAGCGGAGAAATACATGCAAACATCACAAAACTGAGTTGACTGTGCAAGGATAACTAGGCAGCTGCTTTTCTCTTTTTGAAAGGTCTTAAGGAATTGTACCCTTGAAAATTCACCTTTCAATGGCTCCTGATTAGAAAGAACACACTGGCCTGGGTGAAGCTGGCCATTGGCAAGGCAAGCCTGCAATGGAGCAGGACAGTCAGAGCAGAGCACCCTTGCAGCACAGGGTATGTGAGACCCTAGGCCAGTCCACCTCCTCCCGGGCTTCCGTGGGGTAGGCATGGGATGAGGGTCTGTCCAGTTCAACTCTGTGGTCTTGCATGGGCTCTTTAAGAAGCATTTGATCCAGATGATATTTAAAGACTTGTAATTCTCCAAGGACTGGCCAGGGAGGGTTTTCCTGTTTTTTCAAGCTGCCCTGCAGAACATATTATACTGTCCAGAAATGATGTTTAAAGTTTCAATAGCTTCTGGTTCTCTGGGCCACATCACCTTGCAGTTGCCCTCAAATTGTTTCTGAATCACGTTTCCTCTGGCACGAAGCAGGAGCCCTCGGTTCACATTACGCCTTACAATGTACAGCGCTCTCACCCTGCTGCAGAGGAGCTTTAATGTCAGAATGAAAAATGATAAAGCAGGAGTGAAATAGCAACCACATGTGCTCTGCAGTGTGGCCCTGGCTCTGCCTGGCCTTTCAAAGCTGGGAGCAAACCATCTCCGCAGCACTGAGTAACACAGATAGGGTCTGCGGCGGGTGGGGGCTGCCTTCACGGCCCCCAGCCTGGGGTGACCTGAGGCCAGCAAGGGTCGTCCAGTGGCCAGTCACCCCAGAAGGGGCTAGTGGAGGCAGAAGGCAGTCCAGTGAGTGAGAGGAGGGGTTAAAGAGATGGACCCAGAGGGATGGGTTTGAGTCTCCATTACCTTGGTCTGCCCAGGTGACTCTACATCCTGATGCTCAAACCCTGCACTCCTCTCCCTACCTGGTCCTTTGTATTCTCAGCCCAATTCCTATGGCATTGATTGTCTTATCACCACAAGTTTTGTTACCTTGAAATTGATTCACCACTTTGCAGGCAAAGTGCTACACATAATTTTTAAAAAATCCAGTGCCGAATTTTGTAAGATGGGTAAGTTCTGAAGATCTAATACACAACCTGAAGCCTATAGTTAATAACACTGCACGGTGTACTTGACATTTGCTAAAAGGGTACATGTGGGACGTCCTCACCACAGGAAGAGAGAGAGGACAGAAATGGCAACTATGTGAAGCTATGGATATATTAATTAGCTTGTTTATGGTGAGCATTTCACAATACACATGTATATCAAAACATCAAGGTGTACACCTTAAACATAAATTCCTATTTGTCAATTATACTCCAATAAAACTGGAAAAAACCTCTGAAACTCCTGCTTTCAGTTTCCTCAAGATAAAGCAAGTCCAGGTTTCTTAACACAATTTAAAATTTCTGTGGTGGTCTTACTTCTTCTCTCCCTTGAGACTCTCTTAATAAGAGACAAATTTACTTCACATCTTAACACATGTGTGAACAAGGTCTTACAGCTCCCGGCACACACCACGCTCATGGACACTCGCATTGGTTGGCCATGCCTTTTCCCCAGCCAGGGAAGCCCTTACTTCCCATGTCTGCCTAGGGACATAATACCCATTCTTTAAGGCTCAATTCAGACAACACCTTCTCTGTGAACTCTACTTGATCATTGTTCTGCGGAAATTAGTACTCTCATTATCTCTCTTTGTCCCATCACTAGTGAAAGTTTATATTACAAATTTATTTATAATACTGTTTCTTGCCTAGTACTAGGAAACAAACACTGGAACGGTCTTCTACACCTTGTTGTTATCGACTGACTGTTAGCCACCTCATCCCCCGAAATCGTATGTTAAATCCTAATGCCCGAAGCCCAATGTGATGTTATTTGAAAGTGAGGCCTTTGGGAGATGCTTAGATCATGAGGGTGGAATCCTCATGAATCGGCTTAGTCCTCAAATAAGAGAGCTGACAGCCCTCCCCTTACCCTTTCCACTGTGTGGAGAGGGAGTAAAATGACAGCCATCTATGAACTAGGAAGTGGGTCCTTACCAGAAACTGAATCTACCAGCACCTTGATCTTGGACTTTCCAGCATCCCAAACGATAAGAAGTATGCTTCTGTTATTTTTAAGTCACCCAATCTATAGTAATTTTTATAGCAGCCTGAGTAGACTAACAGTTATCTAATGGTGTGCTAGAGCCAGCTAAACCACTTATTTTTTCCACCCCCGAGTTCGGTAATGTTATATTGCTAGTGAGAAATCAGCCATGCTGATTACTTACACCACAGACATTGGCATGTGCTGCAGATCAGCCCTCAACCTCTAAGGGCTGTTTGTTAAACAGTTTCTAGCATACCACTGCTTGCATCCTCAAAACCTAGCCAAGGCTCTGAAACATAGTCTTTACCCAAAAGTTGAATGAATACATCTATGCACGAGCAATCCGGATAATGAACGGATCAGTGGGGTGACCAGAACTCACTTAGTCTCTCATCATTTCACAATCATTTTTAAAAAGATTTTATTTATTTATTTTAGAGATGGGGGAGCAAGGGAGAAGGAGAGGGAGAGAAACATCAACGTGTGGCTGCCTCTCGGTACACTCCCACAGGGGGCCTGACCCGCAACCCAGGCATGTGCCCTTAGTGGGAATCAAACCAGCAACCCTTTGGTTCGCAGGTCAGCATTCAATCCACTGGGCCGCACCAGCCAGGACTCCTTTCCCAATAATTTTCATCTGTTAAAAAGTATATTACATTCTACCCTCCTGTAAGCAAAACAACAAGATGATATAGAGGGAAGTGTTAAAATACATACCCAATGGATGAATAAGTGAAGGGCTTAATAGCAGGCTGAGTCCTTCAGGTAGGTCACACAGTCTAACGTTCTCCCCTTTGTTAGCTTCAGGTGCCATCCCCAGTAATTTTTGGACTCTTATAGTATATGAATCAAATTGCTTGGAATAGATCCCATTATCTGCTTTGAAACAGATGAACTCTTACTGAAGAATTACGTGAAATTCAGTTTTTAAATGGCATCTGGTTAACAGTCCCTGAATCTCATTTAATTCTCATCATCCCCCGACCATAGGTTTGACGTGCCATCCCCACAACTTTAACCCCCAGATCAACTTCAAAAGCTAACACTGATACGCTCATCCTACTACCAAGATCTAGAAAGGATTTTCACTCACTGTAGAAGCCCCAACCCCTTCTCTACAATTTCACTTTCCTCAGTTTGTTACCCACAGTTCGCTGCAGTATAAAACTATCACATAAAAAATGCCACAAAGGAGCAATTTATAAGTTTTAAATTATGTACTATTCTGCATAGCATAACAAAATCTTAAGCCTTCCTGGCCATCCTGCTTGGACGTGAATTATCCTTTTGTCCGATGCATCCCTGCTGTTAAGCTACCTGCCTGCTAGTCACTTAGTTGCCATCTGGGTTGTCAGATCGACTGTCATGGTATCAAAGTTCTTGTGTCCGAGTAAGTCTTATTTTAACTGAGAACGGCCCCAAAGCAGAAGAGTAGTGATGCTGGTAATTCAGTGACGCCAAAGAGAAGCTGAGAAGAACTTTTAAGCGAAAAAGTGGCAAAATGTGATAAGACACGTTGAGAGAAGGTGAGAGGCCACATTCCTGTAACATTTATTACCGTATATTGTTATCATTGTTCTATTTTACTATTAATCATTGTTATTAATCTCCTACTGTGACTAATTTATAAATTAAACTTTATCAGAGATACGTATGTGTAGGAAACAGCCTAGTATATGTAGAGTTTGGTACTATCCAGTTTTAGACATCTACTGGGGACCATGGATAAGAGAGGACTTCTGTAGGAATCTTACAAAAATGTACTAAGAAAGATAATGTGAGGTGTATTCCGGTTGTGCTTTTGGAACCAGCATGAGGTTGCTGGCATGAAAATGGTAGAATGACCTTTTGTCCCCTCACTTGTACTTACAGCTTGATTGAGGGTTGAAAGTTCTGGAAAACGTGAACACGGTTCCTCTCCCACAACGGCTCCTGCTTTTTGCATCCAATGGACTCTTTTCACCTCTCCTCCACCCTGTCTGTGAGGCCTTCCTCTCTGGAACCCCTGGGAGACTGCAACTCCCCTCACACAACGGGGGTGGGGGGATGTTCCCCCTACATGTTCTCACACACTTGTCCTCACACTCTTGTGAGAACATGTTCTCACAGACGTGTGAGAACATGAGAACCTGCATGTTCTCACACACTTGCGAGTGGAGGGGCATGTGGGGACAGAATGGGGCACAGAGTAAGATATGGGCTGGATCGTGCTATCCTTGGACCTGGAGGCTCTGGAAGTGCAGGAATCTAAATTGGAGTCAAGGCAGACCTGGGAGCTAGGATGCCACACATACAGAGAGTTCACCTCCTTTTTTCATATTTTACCTTAAACGGCAACAAAAATAACAGCAACAAGGAAAGGAGGGAAAGATAATATCTCAATGAGATTCTTGGTGGGATGTGTAATTTCTTTTTCAAAATCAAATAGTGTCTCTTATTACTAATATTTCAGATGAATTCCTTAAATTAGTATAAAACAGACACTTTTGACTTCCATGCTGGGAGAAATTTATTCTGGCACATTTGTGCCAGGGGAGGTCTTTTCAGCTATTCCCCAGCAGGAAAAGGAATTTTGGACCTGTCTGCTTGGTAAGTCAGGGGCCAAGTCAAGGCCTTGAGAAGCCAGGAGCTCATTTCTTCTGGGCAAGTCTAAGTAAGCATGCCCAAGTCAGCAGGTAGGGATGAATGCAGCTCCTGACGTTGTGTCTTCTGGCTGCCATGGTGTCATTTCCAAGGTCAGATGTGGAGAAGAAGCCAGCTTCCCCAGAAACTGTCCTCCCCAACTCCTCTCCCTCTCATCCTACCCACAGACCAGCTCCATGCCTTAAAGTGCTGAAAGCCTCAAAATAAAGCACAGAGATGTTGTACTTGTTAGAGAAGGTAAGACGTTAGCCCCAAAGCAGCTAAACACAAACTTTTTTTTCCCTGTAAGGGCAAGAGAGAATGTCAGAGACTTTCTTTTTCACACCCAAAGAACATAACAGAGTTCCAGGCATCTGGAAGTTTCCTAGTTGAAGCACAAAAAATGTATGTTCCATAGTGTGAGAACAAGCAGGCTACAGCCCAGGGCATGCCTCTGGGGCACCTCTGAATGTTGCTAATTGAAATGACATTGTGTGAAGACACAGAGTCCCAGCCTACAGGGTGGGCCTCTGATGGGCAAGCTGGAGTGCCCGGGGAGAAAATATGATCTCAGTTATGTGCCCAGTAGAGTCTAGGAACAGACAACCCAGACATGGACCGCTAACACTGTGCCAAGCCCCAAGCAGGCAGCTATTTGGTTAGTGGCATCTATGGAGTTATAGATGACACTCTATAACTCTCCTTACGAATAGCAGTAAATGATATGAACATTGTGAAGAGCAGGCAGAATGATTGGTCATTCTGTAGGATGACAGAGGCGGGGACACAATCAGACATGTAGGACTGTTGGCAGGGAGCTGTATTTCCTTAGGCTCCATTTGACCTCTGTTTTCAGCACTTTGGTCCAGATGCACAGAGAGGAGGCTGGCACCTGTATCCCGAATGGCTGGGAGGATGCAAATGTACTGAAACGCTGGCCTTTACTGCAATATTTCAGTGTCTTCACAGGTACCTCTCTCTTTCCTTTTCGTGCCATTTACATTTGGGGCTAGACACAATGTCATTTCTTAGCGGATGTAAGGCAACATTTCTCCGAGGATACTCTAGTCCCACAGTTACCAAACTGTCTGCAGAGGCGCTCCAGGAGGCTGTAGCAAAAGCACAGGGTGCCACAGGCTCTACAGGTTTTTAATTAAATCAATCAATTAAAGGTGATACTGGACATCTGTCACACATCATGAGAGCTGTTGGCTTAAGGTAGGGCATGGTATGCTATTCCTTTCAAAGATGCCACATTTTTGCAAAGCTAGGTATTTGGTGGTTGTGAATACAAAGTGAGCGTTGCATGGGAATCAACACGAACAGGAAAGGAACATAGAGGCAGATACCAAGTTTTGAGAAGATGTACAGGGCCCCACAAGCACAGATTTACTGCTAGTGAGTAATTGTGTTTTTAAAAGAAGGAGATAAGAATATTTTTCTTTCTCTTAAGTTATGAGCAATATACATGAGGCATGTCTGGAAAAAGTCCAGCCATTATTAATATAATGAGAATGGCTTGCACAACCTTGATATAACCTGGCAGTCAAGGAGAGTGGACTGGAATGCACATCTTGGAACAATGACGACTTCACTGTACTAGTTTGGGGGGGCAAGATGCCACTGAGTGAGCATGTGTACTGTGTGACCATCACATTCAAAAGGACAGAGCAAGGAGAGCGATGGACCTGCATCAAATTTTGTGTTAAGCTTGAACATTCCTTCATGGAAACTATTTGGATGATTCAGAAGGCCACAGTTATGGGCAACTGGTGATTGCTGGCTTCATCACAACAATGTGTCCATTCAATGCATCATGTCTTGTGCAGAGTTTTTTGCTAAAACATCAAGTCACCCAGGTGACTCAGCCCTGCTACAGACCAGATTTGACACCCTGTGACTTCTGGCTTTTACCAAAAGTAAAATCACCTTAGAAAGGAAAAAGACTTCAGACCATCTATGAGATTCAGGAAAATAGGATGGGGCAGCTGATGGCAATTCCAAGAAAGGATTTTGCAGAGTGTTTTGACGGTGGAAGAGACATTGGGAGAACTGTGTGAGGTCCCAAGGTGCCTACTTTGAAGGGGACTGCTGTGTTACTGTCCTATGCACAATGTTTCTTGTATCTTCAATAAATGTCTTTGTTTTTCATAGTCTGTGGCTAGGTGCTTTCTGGACAGACCTCAGTTTTAGTCTCGAGGTATACTGGGAAAACAAATTACTTAGTCACTAAGGCCACTGTGATTCGAGAAGGTTTGCGGTGCTCTGCCCCAGACAAAGCTGGATGGCAAGACTACAAAAGCATAACTCACAAGATTCCTATCTTAGCTATGGCTTTATAAACCTGAGGAGACTGAGAAAGTAACCAGCTTCAGTAAGCACCTACTCCATTTTTGCTAACATTTTCTTGTAACATTTCTTGTGCCATGCACTTAAAAAGCTCTTTTTTATAAAGCATATTGTTTATTATACTTTTACTGTTGTCCCATCTTTTTTTTTGTCCTCTTTATCTTCCTCTGTCTGATACCCCCATTCCCTCCAGTATTCCCCCCCACACTTAGTTCATGTCCATGGGTTGTACATATAAGTTATTTGCCTTCTCCATTTCCCATACTATTCTTAACCTCCCCCTGTCTATTTTGTACGTACCACTTATGCTTCTTATACCACGCACATTTTCCCTGATTCTCATCCCTTGCCCAGCTGATAACCCTCCATATGATCTCCATTTCTGTGATTCTGTTCCTGTTCTAGTTGTTTGCTTAGTTTGTTGGGGTTTTTTTTGGTTCAGTTGTTGATATTGTGAGTTGTTTCATTTTATGATTTGTATTTTTGATCTTCTTCTTTTTTCCTAGATAAGTCCCTTTAACATTTCATATAATAAAGACTTGGTGATGATGAACTCCTTTAACTTTACCTTATCTTGGAAACAATTTAACTGCTCTTTCATTCTAAATAATAACTTTGCCAAATATAGCAATCTTGGATGTAGGTCCTTGCCTTTTCTGACTTTGAATACTTTTTTTCCAGACCCTTCTTGCCTGCAAGGTTATTTTTGAGAAATCAGCTGATAGTTTTATGGTAACTCCTTTGTAGGTAACTCTCTTTTTCACTTGCTGCTTTTAACATTCTCTCCTTACCTTTAATCTTGGGTAATTTAATTATGATGTGTCTTAGTGTGGTTGTCTTTGTGTCCAACTTGTTTGGGATTCTCTGATCTTCCTGGACTTGTATATCTATTTCCTTCACCAGATTGGGGAAGTTTTCCTTCATTATTTTTTTCAATACATTTTAAATTTCTTGCTTTTCCTTTTCTCCTTCTGGTACCCCTATGATTCAAATGTTGGAAGGTTTAAAGTTGTTCTAGAGGTTCCTAAGCCTCTCCTCATTTTTTTGAATTCTTGTTATTTCTTCCTTTTGTTCCGAATTGGTGATTTGAATCCTGGTTTCCTTCCCCTCACTGTTGGTTCCCTGTATATTTTTCTTCATTTCACTTTGTATAGCCTTCACTTCTTCCTTTGTTTTGCGGTCATACTCAATCATTTCTCTGATCACCCTGATTATCAGTGTTTTGAACTCTGCATCTGATATGTTGGCTATTTCCTCAGTGCTTGGTTATTTTTCTGGCATTTTTATCTGTTATTTCATCTGGGCTACATTTCTTTGTCTCTGAGCACCCATTACATTGTAAGAGGTGGAACCGTAGGTATTCACCAGCGTGGGGGGCAGCCTACTTCTCTGTGTTGTGTAGCCAAATGTGGAGGAAGGGTCCAAGAGGGAACAATCCTGCTTGCTTGGTTCTTGCCCTGCTTTCAGTCACTTCCTCCACTATCCACAAGTGAATTGTATCCTTTGAGGTGCTGCCCTGGTGCTGATTCCTGGGCAGGTGGGCTTGTGTACATTCTACGACCCTGTAGGCTCCTCCAATGGACTCTCCTGTGAGACTGGCAGTTTCTCCCATTGGTACAACCCCCGCATGTTTGTATAGCCAAAGGTTTTGAGGCTTTCCTTCCTGGCACTGGAACCCTGGGTTGTGTGGTCTGCCTCACTCCCCAGTTGTTCCTCCCAGTTTATCTGCACACGAATGTGGGACTGATTGTTCTACCAGCTGCCACCTTGCTATGTGTCATTTTCACCCCGGCTGCCCATCTTACCAGACTCGAATATTTCTTCTTTAATTCCTTGATTGTTGGACTTCTATACAGTTTGATCTTCTGGCAGTTCTGATTGTTTTTGCTTTTAAATTGGTTGTTACCTTTCTTTCAATTGTGTGAGGAAGCGAAGCATATCTACCTATGCTTCCATTTTGGCCAGAGTCAAAAAAAGCTCTTTATGTAAATTTTCTTCCATAATTCTGACAATGCCTCAATGAAGTGGGAATTATTATATCATTCGTATTTTACAGAAGAGGAAACCAAGGCTCAGAGAAATTAAGTAAGTTAGCAAGTCACAAAGTTAGGTGATGTGGTTCGGACACAGGATGGTTGGACTTGGAGCTCAATGCTCTTTTCATCACACCAACTTCCCCTGGACCATCCATGGCCCATCCATTCATCCCAGTCAAAGACCTGGCATCTCAGAACAGGGTATATAGGGAGGAAACTTCCAAGGCCATAGGAAGGTAGAGAAAGCTGGATGGAATATCAATTAAACACTCTTTTTAAGGTGCTAAATAAATAAACAGAATGCCTGGTAAATTTACACTGAGTTTTGCAAACTTCATCCTTTCTTTTGCATTCTGAAGATATATGAGAACACATCATCTGTTCCCATATACTTAATTCCTGATCCAAATTCAAGGAGGATGATCCCTTGGGTCTGCACCCCTTTCACCTACCAAAGATATTCATAAGCCACTAGCCCCAATACATTGGATGCCTGAGATATTTCTGTCTCAATCAAGCATATCTATTAGCATTAAATATTTAGATATTAAATTTCTAATGCTTTAAAGGACAAAAACTTCAGGGCAGGAATATGTTTTCCTTAACCTCATTTGTTTTAAAGGAGAAAGAATGAAAGAGCAAAGAAATGCATCATGTTTTATATAAAGGAAACAGCTCCAGGCAAACCTTGCTAAATATTTTAATGGTTTAAACATTCATTTTCGCAAGTTTTCTTTAATTTTCTTAACTTTGTTCCTTTTGAACTGGCTCAACCTTCATGTTTAATCCTTGGAGCTTTCAAGGAACAGCTCACAGCAAGTTATATACACAAATATAACAAACATTTCAAATAAAGCACAATGCATAAAACAGAGAACAGGAGAACTTTGACAACAGCTGCTAGATTTAACACTAATAGTTTTGAAAGATTTTGGCTTGAAGGTTAAGAGTATCTTATGACAATAAGCAGGCTTTGTATATAATGTCAACAGTCCTGTTGCAACATGTCCAGTTTTAATTTATTCTTTTTCATTTGTATAAGACAAATAATATAATTATGGATGTCTGGTTCATGACATTGAAGTTAAAGGAAAAAAGTCTAAAATCAATCATGTTTTTCAAGAATAACAACTTTCAAAACCTCTGGCCTATATGCCTGGTAATAGCTGCAGTTTGGCCTAAACAGGATAATATGCTTCAAATCTTTATGCATTTATTTTATTCATATTAGTGTTTGGTGCAATGGTGCTTCTGCATTGTGTGGAAGTGACTTAACTTTCCACCCAGTTTGCTTCTCCAGAGGGCACCATGACTGATGCTGAGTCTAGAGATGGGGGCCATTAACAGGGGCCTATGTCCTACCCACCCCCCACCGGAAACACATGGCAGTTTTCAGAATCAGCCACTGACCTGCCTCAATGCCCAACAAAGCCTCTGGAACCTTCCCAGGCAGATCAGAGAATTTTATGCACATGCGTCCATACACAGAAACACACGTGTGCAGAACGCACATGCCTACAACATTTTGTAAATAATGCCATGTATCAGGGTTTGCTGAAGATGTCCAGTCAGAGACACTAGGAGAGGGCTGCTCGATAACGGACTACATGTTTAGAAGGCACAGAATACGAGAAGCACACGGCCAGACTGCTGCGTGAGAGGCCGATGGGGCTAGAGTGCGGCGTTCCGGAGGGTGAAGGGTTTAACAGCATGTTGGCAATGAGTCCTCTCCCATCAAGAACACCCACGTCACCAGCAAATTCCCAGCAAGGCAGGGGCATGGAGTAAGCTGGCCTTGCTTGTGTATTTGTGTGGAAGGACACCAGCTCCCTTTCCATACCAGGGTGGGTTTATGCCATAGACCTTAGGCCTCACTGCTGCCCCCCAGTGTCCAGATCTAGAGAGAAGACCAGGCAAACTCACCATGGTTGGGTCCTGCTCCCAAGAGCGTGTCTTGTTTAAGCACTATCCTCTGGAAGGAATGTCCATAATGAAAAGACGAAAAATAAGAACAGCAATATTTCTGAGTTCTCACTATGTGACATGCGCTGGGGTTTACTGATAGTCCCTTGCTGATTCCTCCCCATCATTCTATGAAAGAGGTATTATCACCCTATTTTGCATGAAAGAAAATGAAATTTTTCCCCATATACAAGTCAAAATCGAGACTCAAAGCCAGATATTTTTCCTCAAGGAATATCCAGTTATTACCTACCTTTCTTTCTCACAATGAAAACATTGAGGATTGAACAACTGATCTGCATGATTTTTTTCTAGGCTGTGGTGCCTTTCTGTCATTCTCCTCTGAGTGTTCAAGACTTCCACGATCACTGTTTCCCATATGTTTCTGCTCCAAAGTACTTTCTTGTGTATGATCTAGAAGAACCACTCTAGCCTTAAACTTGAAACCTTTGCAACCTGCACCTTGATAGGCATCTGCCAATGACTCGAGCACCCCTCGCTGACGCACACACACAGGTCCACACACAGGCACACACATATGCACACTTGCACTTGTCCATGCTAACCTCTGTTATATCATTAAACCATTGAATATTGGCACAGAACTTCAGGCAAAATTTGAACAGCATAGGACTTAACCCCCAGACACGAAGGCAACTGTATCTGTTCATCGAGCAGATATTCTGAGTCTTTTTTTTGTCAGGTGAAGACTGTGTTTGATCCAGGAGATAAAAAGAATAAGTACAAACCCATGTCCTCCTGGCTAAGGGTTGAGGAGAGGAGGCAGCTAGGTGAACTGGCAGGTGCAGCTCAGTGTGAACAGAACTTCACACAGGACGAGCTCCAGGTGCTGTGGGGGTGGAGGAGGGGCACTGGCACCCAGAGAAAGCCTGTTACCCAGATTTCCTGCTCCCCAGTCATTTAATTTGGTATAAATGTAATAAAATGGTTGCTAGCCATTATCAGTACTTATAAAATGGATGGTCTGTTTTTTTTGTTTCTGTAGCAAAGATGAGCATGAGAATCTATAAAACCCCGCGGCTAAGACACACACTTGACCCCTGTTTTCACAGCACAGAGGCATTTCCATTTCACTTGACCCTTACTCTTTTGCCACTAGACTATGAGCTTCCTGAGGACAGAGGATTTTTTTTTAGCCTTTGCTAAAAAAAAGTATGTAGAAGTACAGAAGTATACTGGTGTATAGAAAGTGTTCAATGTAAATGTGTTCAGTGAACCAAGGCTAGACTGAGATGAGGAACTCAACGCTGGAAGGAGCTCTGGGTCTTCCATCCCTGCAATGGTCTAGAATGATAGCAGCATAGTGCATGCTGCCCCGGGCTTCCGGCACAGTGCCCCCATCAGTCAGTGCTCCTGCAGCCTTAACCACCACTAGGACTCTGGTCTCACACATTGTGGTCCCAGTGATCCGACTCTCTAGAAGTTACTCCACGACCGGGACCTTAACTCAGTCAAAAAATGTGCTTCAGTGCAGAACAAAGCTCCATCAAGTACAGATGGTATGTCCTTAGGCAATGTGGTGTGTGGTGGGGGGAGAGAAGCTGTCATTAGGACTCTTAGGTTACCAACCCAGCTCTGTCACTAACTATGTGTGGGACATATTGCCCTTGCTGTGCAAGAGCAGTAAGATGAAATTGTGTGGAATACAGTGTCTTTAGTCTCATCTTACTGTAATATCCAATGGTTCTGTGGTCTATACAACACAGTATATCAGAGAGTAGAAGGCTCCCAGTTTCTTGGAGATGGATAGTAGCATGAAAACAAAAACAAAACAAAACAAAACAAAAACATCAAGCCAACAACAATGTAAAAAACCCAAAGCATTTCATCCCAAGCTATGAATAACTTAGTGACCAAAGGCTATTTCAGCTCATGGGAATTCAAGGAATAGCGCCCCGCTCCATACTCACAAACGCCTGGTGGGCCAATTATTATAAGAAGAACATTCAGCATGAGAATGTAAGAAATGGCAGGCTCTCCTGTAGTCAACAGAAACCAGACAAGCCAAGTCTAAAGAGTCATGCCAGACCTTTTCTGGGTAGCTTTGCTCTCAATGACTCCAGACTAGGAAATCTGGGCAACCCACAGCCAAAATGATGGAGAAATTCCCCGATGCACAACCCTCCCTGACAACACACAAGGCCAACTCCATACAGCAAAATGCTAGAGAGATTGGTCCTTGGAGTTGAGCAGACATGGATGACAGTTCTAGAAAATTGTAATGCCTTGTAGAAAACAAAATAACTGAGAGGAAAATAACATTGATCGATGTTAGTTGAGAGTCCCTTCAGAGACCTACCTCAGACAAGTGACACTTGAAGTTAGGGACAGTGGCAGTGTGGTGTCCTGTTTACAAAGCCCCTTCCCAGCAGCCACCTTTCCACTATGTGCTTTCTGCCAGACACCATCTGTAAGCCCCAACTAGTTCATTTTGTACAGCTTTCTTCAGAATGCTGGGACGGAAGCACGTGGGGGTGTTTTTTTCTTTCAAGAATCTGCCCCTCAGGTCTACCTTTGCTCCTTCCTTTTCTGTCGCTCTGCTTCCTGTTGTAGAGATTTCCACACCCAAAACTTCCCAACACCACCACAGTGACTGGAAGCAGGTCTATCAGCTGCTTTATGCTAATAGTGCTCCTTTTCTTTCCACAAGTGGAGGTACTCATCAGCAAAGCTCTTGGGTTCAAATGACAAAAACTGGATTCAAACGTTTGTAGGAATACATAAAGGTTCATGCCAGTAATTGGAAGAGTTGTCGTAATGAGAATGGGGGCAGAGACTCACTGTTTCCAGGATGTGGTCTCTACTGCTTCTCTCTGGTGTCAGCTTGAGTCTTGCCAGTGTCTCAACGCTGTAGGGACGAGGTCACCCCTAGGTCTTCAGTCTTCATGTATGTGATGCTCTTTTATCAGAAAGACATTTTTTTTAATCTATTTGCTCTACTTAAGAGAATCACGGGGAAAACTGATTTCCTGACTTCGGTCATATTCCCATTTCCAGATCAAGCAGTGTTGCCAGAGGGATGGGCCACTATTGCTATCTTGATTTGTCATGCTGTCACTTGGTCATGCTGTGCCTTGAAGATGGCAGCCACAGTACTGGAAGCCTGCAGAGACCCATAGTTTGAGTACAGGAGGAGCAGGTCCTCAAACACAGGGATTCTACTATGAACATAAGGAAGCAAAGATGCCGGACACATAGAAACAACTATGCATCACAGATAATAATGATTCTGGTGTAACTTGTGACAAGGCCAGTGTGTGCCATGCCTACAACTGCATTCCAGATAGTCTTTCAAAAAAATATATGAAAAGGTATGACCCTCTATGCATTGATGAAGAAACTACAGATCAAAGGGTTGGGCTGTATCGATGTGGCGTGGTGAGGGAGAAGAGCCAGAAGCTCATCCACAGTCTGAAAAATACTTCTAGATGTCTTAGTCTGTTACTACCTGTGTTATTTTTCTGGATGAAGGTGAAATACAATGTACAAGTCTCTACATCTTATTACCCATAAAATAAGCACTGGAGAGAAGAGACTGATAGAAGTCGAATTGAAATCATGACTACTGAAGGTATGTTTGGATCTCAGAGTTAGAGCAGAATGTGAGAGGTGCAGAAGCCTCTGAACTGAACCAAGCTTTGACTAGTTACTCGGACAAAAATTCAGAAAGTAGAAAAGCTGTATGATTTGAAAATGGCAATTTAATAAATTGAATTCTAATTTCAATACATTTTACAGGTTTACAGAATATGAATCTTTTGGTTATTATTTAGAGAAACTAACAGTTATTAGTTAGAGAAACTAACAAGGTAATTATATAAAAGAAGCAAAGTATATAGAAATAAAAATAAAATGCTCGAAAAAAGTATTATTCCAAGAGAAATGGGTATTAAATTGTTTAATATGTGAAAATGTGACCATGATTTGATGACAAAAAGTGAAATAATATATCAAATTTATGTGTATCCTGAAACTTGACCGAAGAAAGTTTGTAAGTCTCTGTGGAGTAAAGGTGAATGTAACATAATAAAATCAAGTTCATAAATATAACATTGTAAGAAATGATTTTCATGACTTAGTCCATAATAGACATATACATTATGTTAATATCCCAGACAGGCATATATGGACTAAAAGTAATATAATTTAATTACATAGTTCGGCTGAATATGATAAAGGATTTAGTGCTGAATGATAAAACTGATGTTAAGAGAAGTTCTTTACTTACTGAGCTGAGTCATTTAAGGACTGTGTATTAAAGAAAGTTAAAAATGGAATTGCATCTCCCTGTCAAAATAAAGTCACGAGTAGGCTCATTATTTAGCTAGTTAACACCTGCATCAGAACACTGCTCATGCCAGCAATGTCTTAATATCAATATGATTAAAAATTATGCATAATTGTATGTTTACTTTGTAGTATAAAATTTATATCCCTTGGTCAAGAGTCCTGGAATACATAGGTTAGGGTATTTGAGAATAAAAAGAACACTTTAATTTTTTGTGCTACATATTAAATTTTCCATCCCCACTGGTACTGAAATGTTTTACTATCCCCTCAGCATCTATGGACAAGGAGTTGGGAGGGCACCATGGGCACTGTCCTGTCAGGGCCAGCCCAGAGTGCTTCCTGCAGAGCGAGGCAACTAGGTGATTGAAAGTTGAATCCTGTCAACAGAGAGAATAGATAGGACAGAGTCTTCCAGAGGCAGCAAAGTTCGAATACGCAGATTGTTTGATGACTGTTATCTCACCACTAAGATTGTTTTAGAGGGCCTGAAAGAAGGGAGTGGGAAACACCATCTAACAAGGTAAATTACGATTGGATTTCAGGTATCCTGAGAACCAGATGGAGCAATAACGTTCTTCTAGCTCTTGTGAATAACTGAAAAAATCATAAAAGTGACATTGGAGCCTTAGTTCCCTTATCTGTAAAATGGTGATAAACAATTCCTCAAGAGTCAGAACTGAATTTCGTGTGTGAAAGAACCTGTCACAGGATGGGGTCTGTTGGAGAGAAGTGAGAAACGTCCTATAAAAGCACTGTGCCTGCATAAAACATCCAGTCTTTTTCCAAGTTCATACAGCTGGATTGAGAGAGGTCATATAATTTCCCTAAAGAAGATATATCCTATCTGTTCTTTAATCTGTTTCTTAAATCATCTTTAGCATTTTATTTTTTAAATTTTTAAAAATATTTTATTTATTTATCTTTTTAGAGGGGAAGGGAAGGAGAGAGGAAAGAAACATCAATGTATGGTTGCTTCTCGTGCATCCCCTGCAGGGAACTGGCCCCTGCAGGGAAACTGGCCTGCAACCCAAGCATGTGCCCTGACTGGGAATCGAACCTCGATTGTCTGGTTCACAGGCCCACGCTCAATCCACTGAGCTACACCAACCAGGGCCATCTTTAGCATTTTAAAGAAAATAGTAACAAAGGAATCCTGCAAATTCATTATATTGTACTTTATCAAGAAGTACAATATCCACTGAGCTACACCAGCCAGGGCCATCTTTAGCATTTTAAAGAAAATAGTAACAAAGGAATCCTGCAAATTCATTATATTGTACTTTATCAAGAAGGCATTGCCTAAATTTGCCTTATTTTTCCACGACACCATACTCACAACTTTGCTTCTGTCTAGTCATGAGGTTTTGCTGAGGTTCAGGGCACTTAGTTGGTTGTATATTTTTTGGCTCATATGAAGTCCAAGGTAATGAGCTTTAACACTACAAAGGCCCTGGAATGCTTTCAAAAACATTTGCTTCCCACAAGACAAATTAGCTGAACCAAGCAATAAAATGTGACATTAAGCATTCGATACTCCTATTTTTATGTAGTCCCAGGTCAACAAATATGACCCCATTGGGGGCATTTCTCTAATGCCCTTGTTCAGAGTTCTACTAAAAACCTGTCTCTAGGAAGCTAATCAATAGTTATTTATGTATGCTAGACCCCCAAAGAAAGCCTACCTCATAAATTGAACTCAAGGCATTCTGGAAGCTTCTGAACCTAATTCGGTTTATAAGGACCCTCCATCAAGTGGACCACCCTGAGTGCACACATATGTCTACATCTGTACACATACACTTGCCATATATCACTTTTACTTATTTGGTATTGTATCTTAAGGTCTTGAAAAAAAATCTAAAGTTGTCTAATGATCAGTGAAATCCTACTCTTTTGGACTTTTGAAACATTCCTGTTTAAACTTACTACTTGCTGAATGTCTAGTATTTAGAATAAGGGGTGTTTTCATCTTACCTGGAGTAACACAGTGTTTCTGTTGGAAGAACACGTATCTCCAGCCAAGTGTAACTGGTCTAAAGAAGGAAGGCCAGGAGAGCGAAGGAAGATCTTACATGGAACGGTGTGAAGGCTGGCTGTGCCTGGCCCAGAGAAGGCCGGAGTGTTGGAGTGGAGGAGGGAGAAGGCAGTGCCTGAAGGTCCCTAAAAGACTGTTAAATAGAAGAGACCTCAGGGGGGTTAGATGAGGAAAGGCAAGCAGCAAGGTAGTAGAGAAGCAGAGTCTATGTCAGTATGACCTAACATTTCTAGAACAGTGGTTAAAAAAAAAAAACCTGTCTAAGCAGAGATTAGATAAGAAGGAAGAATCCAACTGGTGATGTTTGAGACCCTTTCCAGGCCCTGGGATGAAGGGCTTCGGTGACCCTCACAACTCACACTTCCTTCCTGCCCCCATGGGGTTCAGGATATTCTGTTCAAGCCAGTATTTTCCACAAGATTTCCATGAGTTAGGCAGCCTACTTCCTGAGGGGTCCAAGTTTTCTTTCATTCCAAGGTCAGCTTTTACAAATTTTGCAGGAAAAAAAAGTAGGAAAACAAAGACTTTTATTTTTTACAAATTTAAATTAATTTGAAGAAATTTTACCTTGACTATTTTTGAGAATTTTAAAAACTCGCTGGGAAAAGTGAGGCATTTGCTCCGTCAGGTTGGTAAACTCCTGCCTGTTTTATTTGTCAAAATTATGGCTGCTTCCACCCTTAAGGATACTTCAGACCTTACCAGCAAGGAGAGAAAACTTCAGAACACCAAGGAACAGATTGACTGATCGATTCTGTGTGTCCTTAACTTCATGTGAAATGTAATATCCTAACAATTTGCAGATGTTGCCTCTATTACTTTCAGCCTCACTTGGAGTAATCCAAGTAGCCCTGGGTCATCAAGATGGCAGTTGTCACTTGGTGCCTGGGGGCTAAGTCAGGGGTGTGCCCATGGCCCGTAGCCAGATTCTGACGGAGAATGTAGAGGCCACAATCCTGTCAACAATGAACCTCTGTTTTATCACCATCCTGAGAGCTGCAGTTTAATCGTAACTCCCCCTTAAGAGATTTCAACGGTGAACCCCTTCGCTGTATACTTTTACTCTCTGAGAGTTGCAAAGGGACACGTGTGTCCCCAATCTATTTAGGGAGCCTCAAAGAGGTATGTGAACATATTAATCACTCTTACATGCAGGTGATGTCTAACTGAAGAGTCACCCTCGTAATCTAACTTGTTCTGATGAAAAGGAAAAACAATGACTAGGACAGTTCTAAAGAGTGTGAAAGCCTTTGACATTGCCCCGGGGATTCTGCGGCAGAAATCTGATGGTCACAGTCAATATCAGGGCAAGGGTACACATAAGAATGAAGGATTCAATAGAAAATTTGTCAGGAGGCTAGCGGCATTGCCAGGAGAACGGGATAGCGGTCAGGGTGGAGGTGACTCACAGGTGAGCCAAAGCAGCAGCTGCGTGTCCGCAATTTCTGTCCTAAGGGGCCATGGAGTTTCTGGCTGTCGAGCCCTTCAGTAACCTTCCAAGTCAGGGTGTCTCTGGAACTCCATTCCAGTTCCAAGATCCTACTTTCTCTGACAACTTCAGATTCCAAATCAGCACACAGGCATTCCAACTTCATGAATCAATCAACCACCAAAAACCTCCATCTAGATCGGCCACACTTGGAGACGGTTTAAAGCAGAATCTCTTCTTCCCTTTTATTCTTCTGTGTAAAGGACATGGCACGTGCACCTGCGGAAAGGAAGCTGCTGTCAGTCACTGTGGGTGGGTGAGGGAAAGCGTCATGCAGGCAGCAAACGGGGCCCATTTCACCCACGTCTTTGGCCAGGACGGGCCAGAACATGAGGAGGCATTTGGAGAGCAAACTATCTGACCAAGGTTCAACTAGTCCAGTGGTTCTCATACTTGTTTAGTTAGCAGAGTATCTGATAATGAACACCTTTGTGAAATGTTATAAATGATGATGCAAATATATATATATATATATATGTTTACAAAATAGAGTAAAAATTTAATAATACATATCAACTTATATTGTGTTAGACTAAAAACTGGCAGCTGTCCCCGAAGCTGTGTTCAACATAAACCACTTGAGTGGCAGTCACGTGGGGCTGGTACAATGAAGGTCTCCATCAGTGTTCTGTAACCACATGATTTAAGAATTAATGATTCCATCAAACGGGAGGGAACTGAACATGAAATTACCCTTACTGTCTGACTTTGTTTGGGGGAAGCGACTCTAAAGAAGTTTTAAAAATACTTTTAAATACTTTTTAATACTTCATCCTCTCCCTGTTTCCATTGGAATAAGTTTTTGGGAGCTTGTAGGGACCCAATAAGAGTGTGTATGAGTGCTCTATCATCCCTCACCTTCCCAGCCCCCGTGCAACTATAATTTCCATGTTTTGTCCTCCCATTAATGTTAACTGTGCTCCCTTAACCCCATCCGGACACAGTTGCATCTCAGCAACACACGGAGCCTGTGTTAGAAGCTAATGACTTGTTTCCTCATCCTATTAGTTTCCTCTGTGTGAGGGTCAGGCCAGCAGAGGTGGGGTCAAAGACTTGACTGCACACAAGAGGAAAGGGGTAGATCTTAAGGGGTAGATTTACCCCGGACTCTTCCTTGCAGACACAGTGGTTCTGCCCCGGATTCTTTGTTCCATAGAACAGTTCTTTATTGGGGTCCCTCATGAGGATTGAGGCTTTCCCCCAAGGTGCCAGGATCACTTCAGATAGCCCCTGGCAGAGCAAAGCCAGGTGGCTCAGAGGTGGGAGGACCTACCATAACATATCACTCCCTCTCATCTTGAGGACTTGTGGTGGCCTTGGCCATCAGTTACATTGGGTAGCTCTCACAGAGGACAGTTGGCATCACGCAGTTTTCCTTGTGATACTGTATGCACCAACACTATGGGTCTTGATATTCTGATCCCAGCTAACCTCACCCTGCCCTTCACTCAGTCCCACACCAACACACGCACACTCACACACACGCACACCAGGCTACAATAATATCCATATATTTGTGGATTTAAGCTACTGAATAATTAACCAATTGTGAGTTACCCTCATAATATTAACATCATTACTTCCGAAATGTTCTCTGCCAGGCAAAAGTCACAGAGGGTAGCACTAATATCCAATATGATTAATGTAGGTATATAACTTTTCCTACTCAAAGCAAAGTAACAATATACCAAACTGATAATATTCACATACATTTAAAAAATCTTTATAATGGAGTTTCTTTTATTATAGTAATATACATTTATTTAAATTATTTTGTTTCTCTTTTTCCAGCTTATAATTTCTTAAAGTATTTATAGTAACATCTTACATTTGAAAAATATATCTTAGCTTCTTTTCCTTTCCTTGGCCTCTTGTTTACCTGTTGCATTACAACAACAACAACAAAAATATCTGAGGGCTAAAATATATTTCAAAGATATACGTTGACGTGAATTCTACATAAAGACACTGGCAAGTCCTGTTTAGAAAGTCCAACATATTCCAACATCTTCAATGAAAGAGGTAGCCTCGGTGATCTGCCCTCTGAATCTCTGTTTCTCCATGGGTAGAATGGGAGACTTGGAAGACACTGTCTAAGTTCCCTTCCAATCCTGATATTCTGTGATACTCTATAGTCCATTCCCTTGTATGGTGTAAGATAACCATTAGACAACGTCCATTTTTCACGCAAGCTTTGCCGCTGCATGGAAGGATCACATTGAAATGTAATGGCTCACGTGTCAGAGGCCCCTAATGAAGGTAGTAGGTCCCTATATTCATCACGATCCCTGGGTGCTGCAGGCTGGTGCAATAGAGGCCCTCCCCCCACTGCTCTTGCCCAGCTCTGCATCCAGAGGACAAGCCAGCATGGGGGAGTCCAGCCCATGCAGAGGGTCTCTACCAGGGAGACAGGCCAATGCCATCTCTCCAAAGGAGCCTCTGAGGATCAGTAACAGGATCCTAGTCCAGGCACCTTGCTTCTGCTGCTGCTTCCTGTCTTGCTCCGTGAAGCCTTCCTGCTTCAGGACCTACAGACAGGTCTCTTTTCAAGGAAAGCTTGGTTCTTTCCTTTTGGTTTATACTAACTTACTTTCTTATGAAGTATACATTTGCATTCACTCTTGGTTCTGCCCAACCTCTCCTGACTCTATTCAGAGCACAAGAAGAAAGATAAAGTAGAGAGACTCCAGGCACAGAAGAGGCGACTATATTTTCCTCATCCCTGGTTCTAGAATCCAACATAAAGGAAGGAAGCTCCTCATCCACCAGAACACATGATCGGGTTGCTGGTATTACCTATGAAGAATCCACCACATTGGAGTCCAGACTTGCTGGTCTGCACCCCACATGTGACTTCTATCAAGGCACTGGGGCTCATAACACTCAGCAATGTCTTATGAGACTTTTTCTAAAGACCTCCATATCCCAGAAATTAGCAGAGGCAAATCTGCTTCTCATTATCCTGGTAGTCAATGATTTATATCTCCCGACTTGGGGGAGGGGGGAGGGCCAACGAAGTGAGCCATTGGCGAGTTATTAACCCTTCCAGGCCAACGCGCTTCCAGCACCACCCTGGAGTCAGTTCTGGCGCCACTGTCGGAATCTCCACCCAATCAACTGTTCTCTTTCCTGGGTAACAATTTCATCCCAAGTTTCTTAATTCCTGACATTCTGCTTATCAGGACAGATGGAGACAAACTCATCAAAACCCACCCCTTGGCAATCCCGTCCACCTTCCTCCAGTGAGTCCCCCTTATATGAGCTCTGCCTTCTTCCAATTATCCTAAAAATCCTTAGGCTTTCCTCTTTCCATCTAGGCATTCACCAGTCAGTCAAGCAAGTATGCATGAGGCTATTTGATGAGGAGGGTTTTTTTAATATAAAAAAGATAATCTGCTATTGAAAAAGTCCACTTATTTATAAATATTAAAAATGCATCTTCGTATGAAATGGTTTTAAGCCATGTTAGGTAAACCTGTACAAGACTGTGTGAGGCAAAGTGTGTCGGGGGGTGGAGGCTGGGGGACCTCATGAAAGCCGCTTCCCCCAGGGTGCATTATAACATAGGCTGGAAGGGTCCTGTGTGGGGCACGCAGGACACTTCCTGAAAGGGAGATCTGGAGACCCTAGCTTCAACTTTCAGAACCCAAGTTAGGGAGACAGTTTGGGGCCGATGAAGAAAAACCAATGAGCTCCTTAGAAAATGAAGTTATTCTGACTTATTATGTCAGACTGGCTCCCACACTGACGTTGGAGGAGGAAGGCGGAACACTGAATGTGGGGCCTGGATCCTTCAGTCTGGGGACCTGTCTTGGAACAGCCGCTGGGTGTCTGCTGGTGCCCAGGAGAAATGGCTGTGGGTGGTTGGATCCTCCGAAGCAGGCCAGAGCAGGGATCAGTTACGTGGTCTGACTCATCGGACTCTACCGTTGTGGGATGACTCTTCCTTGGAACAACTTCTTCCATGGGGACAGAGGCCTGCAGAAGCTGCACCAGCACCCACAAGCTCAGGCCGCAGGGCTTCGAGTGGGACCTGTGTTGACGACAGTGCTTTAGCACAGGGACCGGACAGCACCCGTTTAAAGGAGGGAGGGCATGCTTGTTTGGGAGCTGCAGACTTTGGCTAAGTGTGACCCCCGAAAGGAAAGGTTAATTCCTCTGAAAGAACCACAGTGGACTGGGCATGTGCGGCAGTAGCAGGAGCAGAATGTTAGCCCGGACTCTTCCTTGCAGACACAGTGGTTCCGCCCTGGATTCTTTGTTCCATAGAACATTTCTTTATTGGGGTGCCTCAAGAATGAGCATGTGCAGAGACCTACGGGTTTCCTGGTGGCACTGACACACTTTCTGATGGCAGTTAGATTGTTTTATGCAAAAAGGCATGCCCTTGAATTATGACCTCAACAAAGGATGAAACAAACAGGATCCATTCTTCAGACATGGGTCTTCACTTGTGAATTCCTAGACAAGTAAGTGAGAGACCGAACGTCATGCTCACCGTGACGATTGCCCTCTAGGACACCATTGCATGGGACCATTAGTCACATCCTAAATGGCAACTTCACAGATGCCGCTTGTATTATTATCAGTATTTCTTTTTGCGACTCTAAACAAACTACCACATATGAGTGCCTTAAAATTACACAAAGTTATCTCAAACGCTGTGGGTCAGACGTCTGATGGGCCTCACTGGGCTAAACTGGAGAGGTCAGCAGTGCCGTGTGCCCTTCTGGAGGCTCCAGAGGAGCGTCCATCCCTTGCCTGCTCTGGTCGCCACAGGCTGCCTGCATCCCTCAGCCCACGGCCCCTGTCCAGCCTCTTCAGAGCCAGCGGGGGAGGGTCGAGTCCTTCTCACATTGCATCACTGCAACCTCTTCTTATGTCCCTCTTCCACTTTCAAGACCCTTGTGACCACATTGGACCCTCCAAGATACTCCAGGATAACCCTGAAATTTTAAGTCCAGCTGACTGGCAATCTGAATTCCCTTACATTGTATAACCTATACTGGTTCCAGGGATGACATGGACATTTTTAGGGCCCTGGGGACAGATTTTTTTGTTTGCCTGTACCAGTCAAGCACTTACTTTGTATCAATCTTTGGGTTAAATGTTATAAAAGAAATAAATCTCAAGGGCTTCCCAGTTCAGGAGATGGGCTAAAAATGATAAAATGAGGGGGGGTGATAAATGATAATAACAGGGAGACAATCATAGGCTAATGATTACTGATGTCAGAGTATCTATCTCAGCCTCTGTTTGAGGCGAACGGCAGAGTAGAAGGTTTTCTGGAGGAGATGCCTGAGTGTGGCTCCTAATGGATGAGTAGGCATCCAGTAGGTAAAGAGGAGGGCATTCCAGGCAACCACATCCCTGATTACCCCAAACGTGGCATCTTTCTTCCTCTGTAGCTTGGCTGATGAAGTCTCCTGATACCCACAAGGCTGACGGCAGGTGAACGGGGAATGCATTGAATATTGATTCATTCGATGAATGTATATGAAGGGCCTATGATCTGCCAGACATATGCTGGTCATCAAAGCTGCAGTGACGGACAAGGCATTCAAGGTCTCTGCCTTTTTAGTGCTCACAGGACTGAGGCGGAAGTACAGAAGTGTTCGTGCGAAACACTTCTCTGAGCTAGACTTGTGAATCTGTCCAGAGAGGTGGTGCTTTTCAGATACCGAGTCTCACAGGTAGGGAACAAATTTTCAGTCTCCCGAATTCCTGATGAACAAGAGATGCTACTCCTGAACTTTGTCATCACAAACCAAAGCAATAGGAAGTCTGGGGCTCAATGACTTGGGTGTACTTCCGGCTGAAGGGCTCCCATGCCCACAACTGAGCTGCTGGGATCCATAGGGCCACTGTAACGCACTCACTGTCTATGGCCCCACTTCCTGCACCCCAGCTCCTCCCATGATGCTGCCTGATAAGTGGCCGGCGGCTGGCCCTGCTCCTGATTCTGGAGCTACTCCCTCTTCTGTGGTTATTTGAGTTTTATCAGCTTTTACGGGTTATCACTGAGGCCTATCATTTTTATGTTGTTTCTGTGAGAAAGTGCATTGCTAATGACCTCTAACTGGATTATAATAAAATCCTAGATTATAGCATTCCACAGGTTATGGAAGACCAGTACAGACTTAAACTATATTTTATACTTAACCCAAGTTTTACTGTGTAAGGCAGATATTTGGGTTTCTCAAGTTCTACGATCCTTTCAGCAATTCTGCAGGTGGGTGTTATTTTTATTTCCATTGAAAAGGTGGGGATACTGAGGCACAGAGGATAAGGTCACCAGGTGCAGATGGCATTGCTGAAATCCAGCCACTTGACTTCAAACCCCACTTTCCCTTTCTTGCATGAAGGAGCCTAAAAGCACCTTCCTCCTGAGACACCAAGGAGCCTCTTCCCAGAATTCCTGGTTACCGTCAGTGGAGAAATGAAGTGGACACAGCTCATGCCCTCAGTTCTAGAACTGAGGCCCTTCAAAGCCCAATTTTGTTTCCATTTGTAGTGCTCACCGTCACAGACACCCACCCATGCCACAGCCTTTGTGCCTTCGTTGCTGCTACTGTTGACACTTTGTGGGCAAGAGCCTGCCCCTCCATTTGGATTCTCCTTGCGAAGATGGTGGCTGTGTCTGCCTTGTTCATGGCTATGTCCCTAGGGCCTGGCCAACCCAGCCTGGGACAACACTGGCATTTAATGCCAAATTTACGAGTCAATAATCCCTCTCAAAATAGTCCCCATGCCTCACGTATTCTGAGTAGTACCTTGAGCCTAGCATAGTTCAGTGTTATTTGTATTGGGAAGCTGATGTGGGTCATTTTAAGTGAGTGAACTAACTAGTTTATGAGTGATTTAATTAATGAACAAGCAAGTGAGTAAATGTTTGAGCAACTGAGTAAGAAGAAAAATAAAGTAGTGTTATTGGTCAGGATTCTCCAAAGAAACAGAGCCAAATAGATAGATAAAAGAGGAGCTTCATCATAACCATTGGCTCACATGGCTGTGGAGGCCTAGAAGTCCCATAGTCTACTGTCCACAAGCCAGAGAATGATGAAAACCAGTGGTGTAATTCGGTTCAGGGTCCTATGGCCTGGACACCGGGGGAGCAGATGGTGTAGGTCCAGGTCTGAGTCTGAAAGCCCTGGAACCAGGAGCCCAGGTGTCTGAGGAGAGGAGACGGTGGATGTCTGGGCTCAAACAGAGACAGCAAATGGGTTCTTCCTCTGCCTTGTATTCTACTCAGCGCCTCAACAGATCGGGTCAGGTGACGCCCAACGGCACTGCGGGGTGCTGTCTTCTTGTCTCAGTCTACTGATGCAAATGCTTATCCTCTCCACACACATGTTCACAGACACACCTAGAAACCACGCTTCACCAGCTCTCTGGGCATGCTTTACCCCACCGACATAGAGCCATCACAAGAAAGCATTCAGCTTCTGCTGGGGTTAAGGAAGTATTTGTGAGTGTTTTCCACGAGCATTTACACTCATGCAACGGAACACAGCCTCCCAAATTCACTAGAATTTAACCCTAATTATGTCCCTTCATTTATCCTATGTGACGTGAGACACTAAATTATCTGGTATACTGGAATTTCAGTGTTACCTTTTTACTATAGTGGAAATTCTGTATACAGTTGTAATATATATAATATGTAAATAGCAAGTAATAGTGAAAATTCTCCAGCTAAAAACTATGTCTAAATATCTCCTTTTAATCAGGTCTGCACATCATTTACATGGCTGTACCACTTTTATAAACGTATGACCAATGGCCAGACACTGTCTGCAGCATACAGACTGGCAGATGGCAAGGGCATTCACTTTGAAGGCAGCGGGTCTTTGCTCATGCCCACCTTGGCCACTTACCAGTTGGGTGATCTTGAACAAGTTACATAACCTCATGAAATACAGATATCACTATAAAAGCAGCTTAATGCTGACGAAATGACTGAAGATGTATAAACCACTGGGCCCTGGGCCTGGGGCAGAAGAGGCACCACGCGCGCCTTTGCATCAGCAGTCCCTGTGTTTACGTGGCCACGCCATTGTTCGCGTGATGTGCCTTGATTACTGGGCATCAGTCAATTCCCCAAATCTAGTTCTAAACACTCCTGTTCAAAGTACTGTAATGTGTGTGTGTGCATGTGTGCGCATGTTCAACCACTGAACCTTTAACGCACAGAAACAGAAACTGGCTCTGAGGGCTTCCACTGAATTGATGGCGATGAGTAGGTCTGGAAGGAGAAAAACACTGCAGTAAACTCTTATCTTTGGGATGCTCTTGTCTCCTGAGGGCCTTGGGCCTGGACCCTGAGGGAGCAAAAATTTTCCCACCACCAAAAAGGCTCATAGTCATGCCAATGACTGCGGGGCATCTTGGAAATGTTCATCGCTGGGTATCATAATCACGAAGCCACCTCCCTGCATACCACCAGGCTAATCTCTGCTGAGTGTGAGTTCACATTCCTCCACCAAAGAACCAAAGTCGTTCGGAACAGAAAGAGAGAAGTACCCAGGACAGGTACTGCTGGTTTCTTGAATGATCTTGAGCAAGACCTTTCTGCAGCCCTTTCTGGATCTTCGAGATTTTAGAGCCCTTTCTGTGTGAGATTCTAGAACACACATGTCCAAGCTCTCCTTCCTGCTCTCAGTCCTTCAGAGCCTTCCAGAGTAAAATGTCTAAATTGGCACAGAAGGACGTCTTTGGCATCAAACGGCTCTTATGAAACAGCATACTGATGAGTTAAATGAAACGATTCAGAAAAATACCGATTAAATTTTCCTTTAAATACTCAGGGGGGTAGAAATTAAGCAAACTGTTTGGCACGAGGCAGTCTGGATTTTAACAAACTCAAAATGTTTGAAAAAATTGTTCAAGATGTTTTGAGAAACAGAAAATGCCACTATATTCTCCCCTGTCTCCTGAAATCACTGTTATATGCCAAGAAGAAAGCAGAGTCAGGCTGCCCAGGGTCAAGAGGCCCTGCTGTCCCAGGAAGGGCTTTCGCCCTCAAATGGAACGATCCACAGTTCTTGTTTTAACACTCACTAGCCCCTTTGCTCTGCCATGCGGGAATAGAGCTAGCTCCCTTGACTTTAAAAAATAAAGCCAAGTAACTGTGAACAGGATACAGTGATGACCTTAAACACTGAGGTCATAGTTTTAAGGGGAAAAATTCCAATTATGTGAATTGAATCTGTAATGTTGCCTGGCCTGAGCAGCAAATGCAATACACGTGAAGCGCCGTTCCCATCAGACCTACGGCCTTCACCACCAGCAGCAGCCTGGGACCCTGATCCTCACTGGCCTGCTGGAGGGGCATTGTGATGTTTGGCAGAGAGTAGAAAGACTCCTGAGAGGGCATGCGGTTGAGTAAAAAGAGTCCTGAGCGAGAAGTCAGAGGTCTGAGCTTCAGCCCCAAACCCCGGACAAGCCAGGACTTAAGCAGAAAGCAGCCCCCTGAAGAGCACGTGTGAGCACAGAACCTCTGGAGGGACCTGCCGTCCCGGGGCATTCTAAGACTCAGGTAGGCTATATTATTGCTATTTCCACAAGGAGGAATATGGCTTTAAAATGTGTACTGATGGATAAATTTGGGTCACTAATTTTCCAGTTTAATGTAATTTTTCCAACAAATATTATCCCCTGTCCCAAAGGAAGAATATATTATATATAATATTAGATATATATATATACACACATATATATTTTAGCCTTTCTCTTAATAGAATGATACTAATATTACTTAGCCAATCCATCCATTCATTTGATTTTTCTGAACATCTTGCAAGTTGCAACGTATATTCATTATCTCCCCTGCCTCTCAGAACCCTGAAATGGATCAATTATCTATGTCCCCCAAATTATGCTCAAGGAAACTGATACTTCTCAAGGTGAATTCCTCAAGGTGACATAGTTGATTAAGTGGCAAAGCTGCAGCTGAGCCCAAGTCTACTGGTCCCAAAATATTCTCCTTGCCACATTGGCTAGGCTCATCCAATCACGTTCTATTCTCTGAGGCTTCAGGGGGATTTAAAAAAAAGGTCACAGCTGAGACACAAAGGAGCAGCAAGCCAGTAGGATCTTTCCTGTGGTTTTGAGGACCCAGAGCCATTGGATAATTACCAGGCGGAGAATGGTGAGACCCAGGCGTTCTCTGGCAACTTGGTGAAACAATACAGGAGAAACAGTTTCCATTGTCTACTCCCAATTCCCCAATCATGTCAGCAACCAAGCTGGGCTGGTTTGGGTTTTCTCGTGGCAATCAGAGCCAATTTCAAAAGTTAAGAGCCAAATTCATGCTAGAGAACAGGGAGCCACACCTTCTCCCTTGTCATTTTATACGAGTCTGTTCTGTACATTCCTTCTGAAACCATGAAATCAGCAAGCTGTAAGGCACCCAAATGATATTACCAGAGAGCTGGGTCAATGTTTTATAGCACAAAGAGATCGATAACAAAGCCATAGAAATGAACATGTTATAATAATAATCATGAACAGTCACAGTTTATCCAGAGATGTATAATGCATTAGAATCTACACAACCCTTTCTGATTTATTTTAGCACTTGGTCATCAAAACAGCTTTGTAGAAAAGGCAAAGTTTTGTTTCCGCTTTTCAGATGAGGAAAGAAGCCCAGTCGCGGTCAGTGGCACCCACCCAGGGGCCTGGAAAGAAGGCCCAAATGACATCCTTCGTCTTCACCTCCCTCACTTGTCACAGCCCCATCACCAGCTCCCGGCCTGCCCTTCCTGCAAGTACACTTCAGATCCTCCCCCTCTCCCTGCACCCTCCGCCACAGCTCTAGTCAGATGCCATCCACCTTGGTCCCTGCCTCTGTCGTCATGTCCTTGCTGGTTGCCCTGTGCTCTTCCCCGATTTCTGACAATCGGTTCTGACCTGGAGCCCTGCAGTGGCAGGGCACTGCCTTCAGTGTGAACCCAGACTCTCAGACTTGACCTTGCTTGCCCTCCCCAGAGCCTCTGCTCTGCCACGCACTCTGCGTACCATCCTATCTCATTTTCATGTCTCTTCCTCTGTGACTCCCTCAGAGGAGACCGGCATCTACATAGCTGAAGCCTTGCTCAGCACCTGGCACGCATGTCGTGAGTGCTCAATAGCCTATCTTTTTAGGGAATGAAGTCACACCAAAGGCTTCCAGCTCAGGTCTTTACACTATCAGTTTATGTTTTGCCCCAACAAACATCCACTTATATAGAATAGTTGTGAATACTACCTCTCTGTTTTAAGTTGTCAGGGCACCTGATGGTCCATAAACACAGTAAAACTTTCCATCTTCCTTCCCAGACAGAGTAGCTGCCCGAAATCCTGCGTCCTTCTCTCCCTCACTGAAATTGGACTATATTCTGGAAAAGAAATGGGTAGACCCCTTTTCCGCTTTTCCTTGGGCCAAGAACCACTGTAAAAGAGCCAGGTCTACGACCATTCCTCAGAGCAGAGCTGCTCTCGATAGAGGGCTCCCTGCATCTGAAGGGTACTCAGAACTCTGAGATTGCTGGGCCATGGGTGCTTCCTGACTCACCGCCTGTTGCACACGTTGGGCGCGTAGCCTGTCTAGAGGGGTTCATCGGTTGTAGCTGCATCAAGGCTTTGAGCCATGGACGTTCTGGAGCGCCAGATGGCTGAGCTCGGAGGACCCTGGCTCCCAGGCTGCTGCACGTGACTGGAGAGTAGACACTTTTCTGGCAAAGTAGCCAGAGGCTCTGAGTCAAAGCTGAGTCCATCTAGGAGCATCTAAGTCATCAGCCAGAGTGGCCACACAGCAGAATCTAGTCAAAAACTTTTCAGTTTACTGCCAGGTTCCTCTCCTTCAGCACTGTGGGCACTTTGGGCAGGATATTCTGCTTATTGTAGGATCTTCAACAGTACCCTTGGCTCCCACCAGTAGATATCAGTAGCAGCCTGGTCCCCCGCCACTGACCCTGCAGATGTGACAGCTGAAAGTGTCTCCAAACGTTGCCAAATTCCCTTTGGAAGAAAGGGAGTGAAAATCTGGTTGAAAACCACTGGTGTACCAGCACTTTGTACCTCGGGCAAATTCAATGCCTCTAATGTAATTGTCTTCATTGGCCAAAACAAAACAAAAAAACAAACACCAGGACTGCTTCTTTTCCCTTTTTTTATTTAATTATTTTTCAAATACAGTTTTCTGTCTTTTACTCCCATTAGGACTGGGTTTTTTTTTCAATATTTTGGGGAGGATTCACAGCTGTATTAAGTGTAGTGTCTAGTCTAGTGTCGGTTCAAAGTATATGCTCAGAAAATTAGGCTGAGAGGGCAAATTCTTGGCCATGAAGGAGAATAACGGAGATGCAATGAGGAGGTGGCTCTGACGTCACTGCTGGGGACTGGTTGCCTGCGAACCAAGGAGGCAGTCACAGAAAGCCCAGAGAGGGGAGGGGCAACCAAAACTGCGCTGGAGCCCAGGCCCTTGGTGAAAGCAGTTCATTTGGCAACACTGTCAGAACTTCTCTGGGGTATTGTTGCCACCTGGCCTCCAGAAGAGGTACGTGGTAGGTGGCAGGGACGCAGTTGCGATCATGAACAGCATTTTAGGAGCAGCTGTCCCAGAACGAGGACCATGCTGGGCCTCACCTGTGAAAGACAGCAGCATATACAAGGGGGTATAAACTGCACGGAAAAGGTAAAGGGAGGAGGCAAGCTGGGTGTGAGTCTCAGTCCTGCTACTAGCAAGGTCTGTGACCTTGGGCACATTGTCACCACCCTGAGCTCCATTTGCTTCATTGCAAGGATATGGTGAGAATAAATAGAAGAATGTACGCAAGTCAGCAGGCACGGTGCTGGAACATAGTGATCACATAATGCATGGAAGCACTGCTAATATTAACTACTACTGCACTGATTTTTCCTATCACGGTTTCATTGTCATTATCACTACCTTCGTTACAGGCCACTGTAGTTAAAAGAGCAGTGACCTGTATGTACTTCAGGTCCACCACAGGCTGGAACCAGCAGAGACAGCGGTCTTCTCCTGGATTCGGAGGCTGGAAAGTGGGCGGGGCAGCTCAGCCCACTTCTCCCTAAGAAGAGCTTGAGGCCTCTTTGGGTAAAAATCTGTGTAGTCTCTGGTCCCAGGACATCAAAGTGGCTTTATCTCTCTTGGCAGGTTAGGCTACTAGGAATACTGAACATTTTTCTGTCACACCCATTGCCAAGGGTGCAATTTGGGAAAACAAATAGGATTTACAGATAGCAACTTTCCTCTTCTTCTATCGATAGCCTGAGATAATTCATGGCTGGGTTTGGACAAATGCAAAAATGTGCATTGAGTTTGTATTTGGATTTGTTCCTCATGAATATTAGTCATCTGAGCCTAAAATGCAAGCCCTTCTCTGTTTCAGCAGATGGGAGGGTGCACTGTGCAAGCATGCCCTATCACAGGGGGAAACAAGGTTAAATTAAATTCAAGGACAGGTCTTGGCATCGGGGGTGCAGTGTGCATCACCATATATTTCCCTGCAAAATAAGGAATGTACTTTTAGGTGTGGCTTACATTCTTGCAAAAACAATGAGATGGAAATATTTATAAGCCACGTTTGCTTGATGATTTAACTCACTGTTAAAGAAATATTGTTTGCAGAGAACTCTTCATGCACAATTTTTTTTTTTTTTACTGAAGGTCTAAGCCAGAGATATACATTATGTATGGCAGCATATGTTATGTTCTGCTGTCAATGGTGAAAATGTGATTTTGGGGCCCTGCTGCCTTCTCTGTCCTCCTCTGCCATTGACTTTCGCTCTACTGCTTCCCAAGGCCACTGCGGGTGGCTCCTACCACATCGGAGATGGTGGTCCCAAGGTCCAGCAGCTGGAGACACCGCAGGGGGAGGAGGAGAAGTGGGAGAGAACAGGAAGAAAAGAAAGAGATAGAAAATGACAGAGAAGAAAAGAATTGGAGCAGAAGAACTTCAAATAATGCTTTTTCCCACTAAATCACACCAATTAATGAAACTCAGCAGAAGAATGAAGTTGTTAATTTCTGTAATGAGTTTTTACTGACCCAATCTATACCTACAAACCGGATAGTGGGACGGGAGCAAAATTAAACTTTTATGATAATGAAGCTGGAATCCATCTAACACTGAATAGATAGAGAACTCCAATTTGCATTATTTTTTTTCCTGAAAGTTTCCATTAACTGATACATCAAAATGCCAATTGCACAATGACTCTTGCCACATGAGAATAAACAAAAGGCCATATAAGATCTTGACATTCATTTTATATCAGAGAAAGAATGGCATTCGCTATAATTTAGTTTAATGTATTTTTATTAACATTAGAATTTTCTAAAGACAAGGAAATCCTATGTACTATAGCTAATAATTCTTTTGATGTAATATTATTGATTATCTAGGGATTCTCATCAACTTCTCAGTGGCCAATATAGCTTTTCAGAGCAGTTCTACTAACCAGAGGTTACACAGAAAACCTTTCTAGGACAATAAAAATGCAGAGCTTTAGCTTCATAAGAGGTCATGGAGATTGTATTGCCTCAGTCCACATCCATTTATAGATTAGAAAATGAAGAAACATGAAGAATAGTGGAGAACCATTTCACTGAACGTTTTTCTAAAGAGTAGGTCAGCTCCACAGCTTAGCTTTGTGGAGGACCTCTTACATGCCTGAGTTAGCTGCAGGCATTACGGTCCACATATATAATCTTTTTTAATCCTGCCTAGGATACTAGGAGGCAGATATGGTATTCTATATTTAATACAGGAGGAAAGAAAAGGTTGAAGAAGGTAGATAGCTCACCCTGGGTCACACGATCCCATGACTTCAAGACAGAGGCTTCACTGTGTTACTGTAGTTAAAATGTGTGTGGATATGTGTGGATATGTGTGTGTGTGTGTGTGTGTGTGTGTGTGTGTATCTTCCAAATTCTCAAAGTTTCTTATGCACTTAACACACTTGTTAATTCCTCTGATGAGTTTTATATCATGTGCGAAAATGTCTTGCCATTTGCTTCCTTTTGCTATAGTATTCAAGAGCATTTTTCCATTTATGTGCTGTTTTAATTGAGAAATTAAAATATAGATTCAAGTTTATCTTTCAGGTTCCCAGAATCTATATAACACCATTGGCTAGACAATTATCTATTTTCTAATTCTGTTTAAAAGAAGGATGTTTTAAATTGTTAGAAGCAAATTCTGGATAATAACTGAATAAAAAATTGTCGGAGAAAACAGGAGTGAACGCAGGGCCACTTTCTTAGCTTATTAAAGAGGGAACTCAAAGCTCTTATGGCCCCAGCTTGTCTCCCACGGGTGAGCAATCAGGACCGACAACAAGGTCTTGCTGTGGAGAGGCCTGTGTGGAGTAAAGCCATTGTACCCCGAGGACTTGTCTCCCACTGCAGGGATGTTCGCTTGGAATTACCGGAGGTTAAATTTTAAATACAGATTGTTGTTTCCAGCCTCAGAGATGTTAAATTCAGCAAATTTGGAGTGCCTCAGAAATATTTATTTTGTTTAAAGCTCCTTTCAATTTTTTTTTGGTCAACCATGTAGAACCATCCATCACGTTAAGAATATTTCATTTGCACCAGACATTCTATTCACCTCTGAGCTTTATCTCATGAGGGTGGAGGCTTGGGGACATCGAGTAAAGTTTCTGAGTTTCTTATTCCATACTGCAGATGGAGGGGAAGCCAGGTCTTGGAGGGGCCTTGGTCTCCACACATGGCCATGATTCACTGAGGTCATGTGGGCAAAGGGTGGGAAACTCTACAGCTGTTTACAAATGCCCATCATTTCATATAGTTGCTGCCCTGGCAACTCTGTAGGTAAGAGACAGCGTTTGAATGCCTGCTTCATGCCAGGCACCGTTTTTGGGACTTGACCTTCCCAACCTTTAGTTTTCACATCTGCCTGTACCAGTCAAGTATAAAACTTTCTCCCAGCTGCACTGGACAGACTTCCAGGTGCCTCACTCCAAACGATTAGCTTTACTCCGTGTAACAGGGAGGCAGAGTTGAGCAAGAGAGGGCCTTTACTGAGCCTATACATCCTTGGTTATGAGGATGGATTGTACCTAAAGGCCACTAACCTCAGAAGTGGCACTTAGTCCCAGAGGACAGGCAGGGGAAAAACAAAGCAAAAGAAGACTTGCAGTTTTTCGTTTAGGAGGCCAGTGGGAATACAGATCAAGGTTAACTAGAGTGGACAGGTAAGGCATTGTTCTCAGAAAGAATAAGCAAAGAGGGGGCAATAGGAATATGCCAGGCTCATGCCAGCATAAAAAGACCTGTCTTATCTACTTGTGGAGTTCTGGTGGGGAAGACAAAAACAAAAATAAACCTGCGAGATACTGTTTAGGGCATAGACTAAAGCAATTATGAAAGGTGGGTCTTTTGAATCATTTTTTGGTTTGGTTATGCAGGGTCAAAGTCCTGAACTTCGGAGCTGAAATTCAATCATTTTATCCCCTTAAGGAGAACTCATTGGTTCTTAGTGGGAACACAGGTGATTTATCTATACATAATTTTTCCCTGTGTTTAAAAGGCCTCCGTGTTCCATTTGACATCTTAAATTTTCAAAGGGAGGGGGGAAAGGCATGTTTAGTTGCTTAATATTTCTGTATGTCTTAAAGGATCTTTCGTATTTATCATCAGAGACACACCAAAGCACATTATAAGTAATGTAAGCCAGCTGGTGTTTTGCAGGCCAAAGTCAGTTGAAGGTTTAATAGTAAAAACCATCTTTTGTTAACATTTTTCTGGAGCACATCACCAAAGAATGCATGGCCTCTTTCTACATTTTTTCAGAAAAGAAGTGTCTTACTCGCTTTTTTTCTTAGGTTTCCGAATGCATCTAGGATACAGAGGATTGGTCTGGATTCTTTAGAGATCTCTTTCAGAGTTGTCTGAACCATGTTCTGAAATCAGTCACATTCTTTTTAATGTGGATTTGTTAATTCTCCAAATTTACCCACTTAGATGACATCTAATACCCCTGCACAAGATTAACAAAACCTCCTTATCTGGGACATTAGCTAATCCATGACCTCTGTGCTGGTCCAAGCTCTGGGACTTGGAAAAGCAACTCAGGACAGCTATGGATGGAGATCTCACACTTCCACGGTTCCCTTCCATCTCATTGGGACCAAGTCACAGTTCACGGTTCATGGTTCCCAGCATGGCTCTAGAATGGCCACTGAAATTCAAAGGAGAGACCAACATGATAAACAGTCTGTCCGTCCAGCCAATTACGTTTCCTGAATATGCCACTCTCCTTGCCGCTCCATGTCTTTACAGGTATTGTCCCAAACATAATTCAAGGCCTGCTTTACCCTGCTTCACCTCTTTCCTCCACCCTACTCCAGGCTAGTTTATAAGCAACTGCTCATGGTTTTACTATATCGTATTATCAGACTTGAGCTGCTTAAAGGTAAGGACTTTGCCTGATTAATTGCTCCACAATCCAGCCTTCTAGGCATCATGGTGCCTCAAACGTCATAACCTCTGTGCCAGCTACCTTATAGGAAGTTATCATCACGTGATTGCATAAGGAAAGATGAGTAAAGAAATGGCTCTAGGTCGAGTTTTCATTACACAGACAGATCTATCTTTGCAGCAAGATATTATATTGGAGAAAAACTATCATTCTCATGTATACAGCAGTAGAGTTTGGTACATCTAAAATTTTCCCAGCAAAGTTCTCCTGCAAGAAACCCTCAGATTGAAAACTAACATCTAAGGCTTACCTCCAGGAGAACTTTGGTGGGAAAATTTCACATGCACTAAACTCAATTATCTAATTTCATCTTCTCAACAACCCCGAGGAAGTGGTTACTATTCACATGTTACAGATCTGTAAACTGAAACTCCAAGTAGTTAAATGCTGACTTGGGACTCTATCAGAACTCATAAATTTAAATGCTAGGCTTTTCTTTCTGTTACAAGAAGTAAGCTGAAGAGGAAGAGGGAAAATTATATCATTGAAGGTGCCAGAAACAAAACTCCAAACCATTACCTAGCCCACTGCCTTGTACTCTTGAAAGGGAAACGCTTTGATCAGAGAGGGGTGTAGTATGGTCCCCTTTTAACCTCTAAAAATTTAGCTCCTACAGCGGTTCCTTCAAGTTTGGGCTCCTCAAACTCAAAGTCACAAACTCTTCAGAGTCCCAAGATTCCTCTTGCTCCTGGTCATTATGCATGGCTTTGACCAGAAAAGATGGTGGACAAAACCCCGCTGGCAAAAGAAAAAGATGAGTCATAGTAATGTGATGGTGTCCATGGTGCAGCTGCGGAGAGACAAGGGTTCTGCCAACATCCGCTGACGTCTCTCTGTGCCAACGACCCAAAATAGAAACCCCTGAGAAAGACCAGGAGCATCCCTCAGAAACACAAGAAGTCTGTCTGGGGTTTTAGTTACATGTAAAGATTATACACTGAGCATTTGGGCTTCTGCTGGGTTTGCCCCTGTGACGAATTCTCACCAGGCCTCCCCTGCTTTGGCCTCCCGAGCCATGCTCAGTGGTCAGGAACGCTCTTTATGAGCAACCTCTTCAGAAGCTCTGTCCATTCTAGAGAAATAAAGGACCATAAACACAAAATTCCTCTTTTGGCAAGTAGTGCCGTTTGCCATCTTTTACCTTCCCACCGATTTCATTTCTCTTAAATAAAACCCTCCTGATGAATTGGGACCCTGTAGGCCCACCAAAGGCAAAACCCCAGGCAGAAAGGGTAGCTTGTTTGCTATTCCAAGTGATATTTCCTCAGATGTTTGCTGTCCTGCTGTGCAAACATAGTTACCCATGAAATAAAGTAAAAACAAAAAAAATTAAACAGCAGTTAGTGGTTGGATGTTATTTCCAGTTTGGAACCACTGACGAGGCTGCTATAGAAAACTCTTCCCTCTGTTATTACAAAATAACAGTTTGTGGATGGTGAAAAGAAAACACAACTGAATTTTCTTTTAACTTCAAATACAGAAGCCAGTGCATCTATCATTACCACCACATTACAATACATTATGGGAGAAGGTCATCGTAACTTTAGATGGGTTATTTCAATCCACGTCTCTCATCCTCTCAAAATTGTTATACAGGAACCAGGCTGATGCCAAATGCTCTGCTAAAGAAAACAGGCCAAGTGGAAGTGAGAGAATTAGAGAGGATGAAACAGAACCAAAAGGTCAATGCACGGGACCCAGGACCGAAGCAGTGTTGGCCACAGTGCACCCTGGGGCAGCAGCGCCACCACAGCCCCTGTCCGCTGTCACTCCAGTCCCCCTGTCCACTTCTGCTTCTCCACACAGACCATCCTTTATCCAAAGACCACAGTGTGGTCCCTGTCAATATTCATGGGGCCAATCTAGGCACAAAAATGTTCTTCCAACTCTTTCCTTCAGAGTTTTGTCATTACCTCGTTGTACTGATAATGATGATGATAACAACAATAGCAATAATGGAGCTAATAGTTATTGAAAGTTTACTGAATGCCATTTCATATTCTTATTTCAATAGTAATCCTATGAGGCGGTAATTAGAAACTAGCTTTGTATTTTAATTATGTGTCTAATTGAACTGTCTTCATGTGAGAATCTCCTCGACTGAGGGTCTGAGTTTATTCACTCACTTTACTCCTTAACCCCAGTCCCTAGTTAGTCCTTAGTCAATGCATGTGGAACAGCTGTCCACAGGAGAGCCACGTGTTCCAGAATATTTGGAGGTATGGTGATCATATCGACTCTAAATGACTGTACAGATCATACCAAAACAGTGGGTATGCCTACGCAAAAGTGAAGGCTAGTACATGAAACTACTGTTCAAGTTCCCCTTCTGACTTGGCTTATCATCTTCAGAGAAAACGCAGGTAAAGTAACATTTTCAAATGAACAAACCTTCATAATTTGTAGTCAATTTATAAGTGTGGTTCCTGGATACAAAGTACATGAATAACAACGTGCTAAATGGGGAGCACAGTTCAAAGAGCTCTATGCTGTAAAATGCATCTCCATGTCACATGCCTTAGCACTTGGAAGACAGGACCTTGAGTCAGGGTCCTGAGGTTGGCGCTGCTCTTAAATGAGCTGGTTCAGCCATAGGCCTTGGCATTATCATTTAAAAGACTTCTTAGATCACTTAATTTTTTTAGGTAAAAAGTAAAATTAACTTTCTTTCTTTCTCTTTAAAATGAACTAAAGTCAACAAGTAGAACGTGAAACGGAAAGAGCCATGCCATCTTTGACCAGTCTCTGGAACACTTCTGATTTTGAACCACGATGAATCAATAAGGACTGTTGAGAGAGATAAAACAGGAATGGTGGTAAGAGAGGAAACCAAGACAAGGCATCTGTCCTTAAGGGTCTTGAGCCAGAGCCAGATGGTGAGTACAGAGACTCCTTGTTTGAGATGAAGCAAGCAAGAACGGTGTGTAGACTCACCGTAAGCACTTTTCTATTCCACTTTGACACTAAGGAATGGCAGGCAAGCAGGGGTTGGCTGTAGCAAAGAAGCACCATTTTTGAATAAGCAGATGGTGCTAAAGAAAGAATGGGAATCAAATCTCTGAAACGTAAAGTAAGATCATATGACCCCCTCCCCCAGCTGACACACAATATAGACACGCTGATGCCCTGGCCTCACACGGCATCATTTAGTTTTACAATGAGCAGAAGAGCTTTTCTCTTCTCCCGGATCTTATTTTTGCCCGCAGGGCAAAGCGTAGAGGAGCAAAGTTCTGTAGACAGACAACCCCTCTGCTTGCCTGCAACTTGAATTGCTTCCAGTCACAGTTTCCTCTCTCCACCGCTCCCTTGTCCACAAAATCTGTTCATAAACGTCCCTTACAAGAATTCCCTCCATTCAAAGATAACTGCAGAGTAAGAACATTACTACTACTATCCATGGTGATAAAATAATATCAAACCTATGGAACATGTTTTTCCATTCCATAGAAACAGAAGGCAGATGACAACACTAGTTTTGTGAGAAATAAGTTGTTCGTACATGTGTGACTTTATTTCTGGAGTCTGTTCTGCACAGTTGGCCTATTTAACAGCACTGCACCTCGATGAACAAAATAGTAGTATGTCTTGAAATCAGGTATTATGCTTCCCACTTAGGCTCTTTTTCAAAGATTTTCACTACTGTAGGGCAGTGAAAATCCTCTTTTAAATGATAATGCCAAGTTCTATGGCTGAACTAGCTCATTTAAGAGCAGTGCCAACCTCAGGACCCTGACTCAAGGTCCTGTCTTCCAAGTGCTAAGGCATGTGACATGGAGATACATTTTGCAGTGTAGAGCTCTTTGAACTGTGCTCTCCATTTAGCACGTTGTTATTCATGTACTTTGTATCCAGGAGCCACATTCGTAAGTTGACTACATATTATGAAGGTATGTTCATTTGAAAACCTTTGAATTTACATGAATATCAGAATCATCTTGTCAATTCTACAAAAACTTTCACTGAGATTTTAATGAGTTTGTCTTGAAATTTTTGAGAAATTTGGGGAAGGCTAAGGTCTTTACAAATCTGTGTCTTCTGATCCATCTATTGATACCACACCATTTATTTAGGCCTTAATTTCAATTAGCAGTGTTCATGGTTTTTAGTGTATATGACTTGTATATCTTTTGTAAGATTCATCTCAGCATTTTCTACTTCTGATACTTTTGTAAAGGCATTATTTTTTATTTCAATTTTTATGGTCAATTACTAGTATGTAGAGATACATTAACATTAGCATGTTATTTTGTGGCTTTCAACTTTATTGAACTCAGGTTTTAGTTCTATAATTGTTTTGTAGATCCTATAGGACTTTCTACAAAAATAGTCATTTGTCTATGAATAAAAATGATTTCACTTCTTCCTTCCTTGTCTGTATGCCTTCTTTTTTCTTATTATATTATAACGGCTAGAACCTCCAGTAAAACAGCAAGACTGAGACTATGGATGGATGTTGAGAGTAACATACTAAGCTAAATAAGTCAGATGTCAAAGGGGTAGAATCATGGGATTTCATACATATCTGAGATATAAAACAGAATGCATCAAACCAACAAAGGAAACAAATAAACTCATAGACACAGACGACAGTATGGTAGTTACCAGAGGGGAAGGGAATGGGAGGAGGAGGAAGAGAGAAAAGGGGGCCAAATACACGGTGATGGAAGAAGACTAGACTTTGGGCGGTGAGCACACAATCCAATATACAGATCATGAAATTGTATCATGAAATTGTACACTTGAAACCTACATAATGTTATTAAGCAATGTTACCCAATAAATATAATTTTTAAAAAAGAATGAGAACATTCTTATTTTGTTCTTCATATTAGTAGAAGACTGTTGGTTGAGACAATCATCATTAAGAATAAAGGTAGGTGTATGTTTTTCTCAGAGGTTTTTATCAGGGTGAAGAAGTTCCCTTTTACCACTGTTTGCTAAGAGTTGTTTTTATTTTGTTTTAATCAGAAAAGGATGTTGCATTTTGTCTAAAGCTTTACCCACACTCTTCATGAATGTACCTCTTCATTCAGTAAACAAACTCCTTGTTGTAAGAGAGTTCGTGTGTGTCTAGGGGTCTGTTTATTTTTAATCCATTCTGAACAGCTCTGTATTTTATTTAGTGAGATTAACCAAATGACAATCAGTGTGCATTCCATTCTCTTGGTAATTATTTTTCACAGTATTTTATAGTTCTACATTTCTGTATCCACCCTTTTCTTCTTTTCTGTATCCTGTAAATCATGAAGATTGTCACCTCTGAATAAAATCCTATGTTCTACTTTTATTTCTATGATTTCAAACTTAAATTATGACAGCTACTTATGTTTTGTTATGACTTTTCATTGTTTTACCTTATTAAATATCTCTTTCCTCTCCTTGAAAAAGAGAACTCTTTTACTTGCCTTCAGGTTTCTTTGGCCTAAAACATAAGCTATTTCCTATAAAATCTGGAATAAAATAATAAAAGGTATTTAAATTCAGTAAAGAAAGAATGATGTGCTTAATAAATAATATTGGCATAATTATCTACCCAGCAGGAGAAAAACAAAGTTAAATCCCTATTATACTCCGTGTAAAAATAAATTTGATATGGATTAGAAGTCTAAGTGTAATGAACACAAAAATACAATTATTTAAACTAAATTATTTAGAAGAATATTGATATAACCTCAGGGTAGGGAATGCTTTTTTAGCCAAACAGGAAACCAGAAACCATAAGTGAAATCATGAAAGATTTCTTACATTCCATAAAATTTTTTTCAATGACACATTTTATTTGCTTCATATTTTCACCATGATTCTTCTATGCATTTTATAAGACATTGCTAATTCTCTTTTATTCTTATTGAGGAAATATACATGGCTATTTTTTGCCACACAAGTAAAACCTTCTTGCCTATCCCATCTATCAATTTGAAAGAATCTATTCTTTCGTTCTTAAAAATATTTTTTTGTGGATCACCAACTTCCTGGACTAGCCCAGATGTCATCATGGGATTTATTTCCCTTGCACCTCTCAGCTAGTTACAATGTCTCTTGTACCTCATGTGTCTTTATCTCACTCAGATTTTTGAAAATTTTGAAATAGATGTTTTCATTTTTTTAGTTGTACATAGAATTCTAGATTCAACGTAATTATTCTTAGAGCCTAGAAGGAGTCCTTCCCCCAGCATCCATTGTTGGCGATAAAAATCCTGATGCCAGTTTGATTTCAATCCCCTGAAGTTCTGTGATTTTGCCTTTTAAGGGTTTTCTCTGGGGTTGACTCCATGTTGGAAATACACAGAAAGGACCAATGTCAGAAAGTCAGGAAACTAGCAAAACCTTGAATTTCACATAGTCTGGCTCAACAGTGGCGAAGACTCAGGGGAGCAGAAGTCTTTCTCCAAGTTTGGAAGAAAGAGCCTGCCGAGAAGGCAGGCTCGTTTGGCAAGGCCCATGGGAGGACGAACGAGGGCCGAAGCCACCGGTTTCATACCCAGATGCCCGTTTGAATGGAGTCAGCACGTGACTTGGGTCGTGATTAAACAGTGTGTGCACCGCCCATTTCTTTCCTGCAACGTTGTCTACTGCCACCTGATTCTTTTTCTTCTCAGCTCTGACTGTGGTCTCCAGGCACGAATAAATGGAAATAGCATTTTCCAATTTACGTTTCATGGCCCATGAGCTGCACAGGAAGTTACTGTCTCTTAAGGTGCTACAGGATACAAGGAGCTCTGTGACCAGATAAGTCAGGAACGTTTTGTGTCCAAAATATACTTTCTGTTTATTGCACAAGTTCTCAGAATCGTTAGCATCCTGACAGGCATTGTGACCCTCTAAGGTGAGCATAGTGTATGCCCTTGTTTTCTAACGTATTTGGCCCTGAATATTTTGGCAGAACAGTTTTTAGGAACTCGTATTCCCACAAAGACAGGTTACGTTACACTGTATTAAACATTCAGCTATCGGGGAAGCTAGAGATGTGAGATTACAACGTGGACAATGAGCTCAAACGTGAGGGGCGTCTTAGTCCACTCCAAGGACTGCTGGAACATTTCAGTCAGGCCAATGCCTCCCACATGATCTGGGGCAGAGGACACGTTTTGTTTGTCTAATTCATCTGACTTCAAACTTTATAAAATGCAATAAAAGCATATTTCTCAGAAAACAAGAGACAACAGAGAGACAAAAATATGACACTTTTTTTCCTATTAGATTCAACAGATATAAAATGACTTGGTTAAATTGCTACCCAACGTGCTAAGCCCAGACTCTCAATTTCTGGACTTCTGCCTTTGCAAACCAGTAACCCAGCACTTGCTGACTGGCCCCGGCTCACACTGGGAGCCTCCCTGGACCAGGGTGTCTGCGTGTCAGCTGCATCTACTCTGTGAGCTGCTCTTCTGAGTTTAGAGGAAATGGATTCCCTTAAGTCATCGATGAGTTCATGAGGACCATGGCAAAGTCTTCGTGCTGTGACATACTTTTATCCAAAAGTTGGAACCAACGGTGACCTCAGGAGGCTGTAGCACAATGCTTTTTCTTCCCATTCCCTGCCATCCCGCATACGAACAGAGCACCACGAACACATGCAGAAACCTCAGAGTTTGATGCAGACTTTTTCTTCTTTGTTGTCCCAGTCGCACGGTTCCCTTCCTGGACACTGCAGCACATTATCTTGTCACCATTGATTTCCAGGTCTCCACACACCCACGTGGGAATCGGGACTGGTTACATGACTTGGCCACCCTGAAAATAACTCGATGCTAAATGTGAGCAGCTGAAGTCCAAAATTGCAATCAGATTTTTTCCCCCAAATCTGCTATTGCATTATATGTGTGCATGTGTGCAGGGGGTATATTTGTGCCTGTGTGTGTAAATGAGTGCTTATGAATGTCTCTTCTGGGCCGCTTTGTAGCCCTGTGACCTCATTTCCTTAAACTCTTCCTCTCTACCTTTCTCTTGGGGTCCCCTCTACACTAGCCTGTGGACTCCTCCCTGCCTCACATTCAGACAGCCAGGCCCCCAGTCGTCTTTCTCTCCAAATGCTATACACTTCTGTGTCTCACGGAAGAGCTGTTCCAATGTTTTATTTATTCTCTTGATTAAATGAGAGTGTGATTCTTAACTTGACTCCTGCTGTACCACTTTCATACTTGGCCTCCCATATATTCACTCTGAATTCAAATAATCTTCAGTGGCTTTTCTCAACTTCTGTGCTTTAGGGAGAGGAGAAGGCAACAGACCTGCTAAGGGTTGTTAAACAATAGCTTTTAGTGGAGAAATTGTAGACTTTATATGCCACTAGATGATAATTTAAGTCAAAGAAGAAAAGGGTTTCAGAGCTATGAAAAGGCAATTGCCTATACCCGCTTGCTTTTGATCTTTTGATTGACTCTTATTACTCATAAGAAAAAATCATCTGTGTTTGGAGAAACTTCTATCTGCACATGAAATCTTGACACTACAATTCCTAAATGTAATACAAAATTATTCGTTTCTCTTTTTACTTGGATTTCCTATTTTTTTACCTAATTACTATCAGATACTGAAAGGAATCTCAGCATTCTCAGAAAATCAGTCTTCTCACAGCTTTTCTTCCACATGAAAGGGTGCCATGTTAGCATTTTCCAAATAATATTCATGTACATCATCTACCCAAACTTAGCATTCCTAACTTATCTACTTATTTGCAGGGAGAAGAGAGAGGAACAAATAATCAGGCATCAAATGCTGGGCTGAGCTGCATTTCTTCTACATAATAATGGGAAATGGCCTGCTAGTCTTTGCTCTTGTTTCACACCTCAACCCTCCAGCCAAGTGCAAATGGACATCCGTTGGTCACTGCACCAAAATAACAATGGCCAATGGAGAAGAGAGAGCATTGCATAATGGGGAAGGAGGGAGATAGGTTTATAATTTGTCCAGATAAAAATACCGGTAAGACTTTTTTGATTTTTTCAAAAAACTCACAGGTGTTTTTTTAAGTAAGAACGGAGCCCTCTAGTCTACTGAGGACATGAAATGCTCAGGGCAAGAAGCTCTTGCCCACCCCCTCACCCCCTACACCCCGAGCTGTCAGTTGCCCTGCTCCCTGGAAGTCTTGTAGTCTTGTTGGGTTACACAGTGTGACCTCACTGGGATACACAAAGCATCAGGAAGCAGCCACCTAAACTGTCACCAACCAGGGACCAAAGAGTTTAGATTCATTACCCAGCCAATAAACTATGCATAACCTTTAAGTAAAAAAGAACATATTACTGTCAACAACAACAAAAAAAGAATACCAATTTGACTTCTCTTGGTCATGGTAAGGTTGGTGAGCTGTGCTCCTTTCTTAGCAAAACACAGTAAATAAACACGTCTGAAAAGATATCCAATACTGTTGACATGTAATTATTTTCTGCTACCTTAGCATAGAATGTCACAGAAACAATGGATAAAGGAATGCTAAGATCCTTACATACAAGTCATGTATGTACAACAGAGGACCCCCTGATCCTTGGGCCTTTCGTAACTACCTCCCAAAGAACACCTCCCAAAGAACAAATAAAAGTCCGCTAGTCGTGCGATGGAAAAGAGATCCTGGCTTGGTCCAGTGATTTCTGAGTGAGATACATTAACTTGTCTTATAATTCCAGTAAAATCAATGAAAACCCTGCTCCTGCTCAAGGATGAGGTCCAAGAAGCCCATTAGTACTTGAGGACTTAAACAATGACCAGCAGTACTCTGTGTTGTGGGGCTGGGGCGAGGTGGGAGCGAATAATGGGCTTGCCGGGTTGGTTTGTGTTTCTTGGTGAATTGGGGCCAGCTACCCAGCAGTCTGACCAACTAATGTGCATCTCATTTAATGTAATAATGTACATTAAGAGCTGTCAGGCCCTATTGTGGAAAATGAAGAACTACACATTGTACCACTTCATATGGAAGTCTGCATATGGAACCCTTTAAGGGTTCTTAAGAGACCCATTGGGGTTTCTAATTATTGTGAAACATCTCCTGGAATCCAGAGAGAGAAGGCTCTTGGCAGAATTGCTTGTGCCATTTCAAATGTTCACTGTGAAAGTAATTAGATGATGAGATTTAGACAGAAACCGCTAACGAATATTTTCTTAAGTCTCCTTTTTAATGTACAGAAAATGAAAATCTGAAATCGGCAAGCACGAAGGAAAACAATATGGTGCAGTTCATTCTGGGGGTGGGATTGTTTTTTGTTTTTTTTTTCTGACTGTAATGCTTGGCTTCCTGTGGTTACAAGTGGGGGGGATTTTTTTCATTTTTTGGACATTATACAATCCTATTGAAAATTGGACCAAGGGTTGTTTTTTTAAACTTCTGTTCTAACTTTCTAAATGCAAGCAAGCCTCCATTGTTCCTCCAGGATTACGTCTGTTTCTTTCGAGGGAACCCTGACATTAGGGAAACTTGCTTTAATCAAGCTTTAAAGTTATCTCCCCCTGCACACACCCCACCAGAACCAGAGAAACTCCATCCTTGGAGACCATGAGCCAAGCTAGCATGTAACCAATTAGGGGCCATCACTTGTACCCAAGACACAGAGCATATTTGTTCAATTAAAACAAACAAATATGATTAAGAGTTTACAAAGCAATGCTTAAAGGAAGATGGACATTTCAAAAGAAAGGCTGGGTTCCGAAGGACGTGGCTGAGATAAAAGTAAGTTGCGTGAAATCGGAAAGGTGAACTTAACAAATGGGGACGCAGGAGTCAGACTTCATGCAAAGCCACCAGAGTCTCTGGACTGAACACAGTCCACTGTCTGGAACCCATAGTCTTTTTTCCACATGCTCCCAACACTCCAGCTCAGAGACTTCCTCCTCTTCATCCATCCCCAGCCTCCTGATTCGTGGGACAGGAACAAGGAAAAGCTGGTTCAATGCCATTTTTTTTTTATTTCCAGCCAGATGAAACTGAGGACCTTATTGTTTCCTCTCCTGTACACCAGGCTGAGGCAGTTCTCCATTGATCCTGACATCCATCTGGGCTGGAAAGTGGCTGCCACTGTGTCCTGCCAGCCCACACACATCCCCTCCAGTTTGAGACTGGTCATTGAGTAGTAGCCATCAGGTTCTGTCCTCACTGCGACGCCAACAAAGCAGAACTCATCATGCGATCCGTTTGATGCAACACTGGTCAGAACATCCCCTCCCCTTTCCTGTTTTTTTTTTTTTTTAATTGGGTTAGAATCCAGTGCTGTTCAGATTTCCAAATCTCTCTTTTGGCTCTTAATGGATTTCTACCAAGTCTGTAGCCGTCAACCAGCAAGACGTCCAGTGAGCAGAATTTCAGGAGTCATACACCTGCATAAATCAACATAAAGGATGTGATCAAATTCCTGTCCACAAGGATTTATTGTTTGTTTCAGGGGGATGCTGGTTGTTAAGAAATGTAAATAGCAATACACATTTACTGAATACCTGCAGTGAATGTGTATTTACATTGATTTACATTTACATTTACAAAGTGTTCACATTGATTATACGGTTCTTGAGAATTTACAATAGTTTATTATTCATACAGGTATTTACTCTTTCTACTACTGTGGTATCATTCTGGGTTTGGTTTTTGATGCTCACAACCTATGGAATGTGGGGGAACCGACAGTCCCAGCAAAGTTATCAGCAGTGTCCTTCTTGTTCCTGTCCCACAGGCCCATGCAAGGGCGATGCCCACAGATGCAATGATGCATCATGGATTTTCTCACCCGCAGTTCCTGACCCAATGTCTTCAGTGAGCTGCTGTTTCTGAATAGATCTAGTTGGTGAGATTGTCAGAGCCACAAATAGATATGGAGCATTTGCCATATGCCAGGTTCTGTTACAGGTGCTGGGAAAAGAGTGAATAAAACAGACAGCGTCCTTGCCTTGGGGTTCTGCGTCAGGAGAACAGAATTGTGGGCTTAAGTATCTCCCTGTCTTTTTCCATGTACTCTTTTTTTCACATTCCTGGTGAAGGTTTTCTGGTTTTTATTTTTTCCTTTCTTTATCATCATCTATTCCTTACAGTTAGTGGACATTCTTTTCAGATTTTGACATGTTTGTCCGTGTCTTTATTCTTTAGCATTGTACATATCTTCAAGGGATTTTGATAGGAAGTCGGGTGGGGGGAAGCAACAAAAGTTGCTCACAAAACAACACATTAAACTGTAAGGCAGCTTATTTAATTTTGAAGATAATTCTGCAAAATTTTCACTGCGAACTCCAATTTTATAGGTGAAAAAACTGAGACACACAGCTATGAAATGGATCACCCGAGATTGGTCAAATGACGCCACAGATTAATTTATTAAATACTGGCATTTATCTGACAGCCCAGTAGATGTTTCCCCCTGTATCTCGCATGCCCTGTGGCAGAGATTGCTAACCCCATTCCCAATATCCACCTGCTTCCATCTACATTCCTATATTATTGGGTGTACAATGTGGCCAGCTGTGGGACATTTCCCAGGGTTTCTTGCATCTAGAAAGTAGTCAATGAGTAATCAGAAGTTACTGGGTGGGGTGCAGAAAAGCTCTTTAAGGGGTCTGACTCAGCTGGGAGGTATATTGTTTTGTTCACTCCCCTCTCATTCTTTTTTCTTCCTGCAACATAGATGTGACAGCAAGACTTCCAGCTGACATCTTATGATCTTGAGGATGGATGCCATGTGTTAAGGAGAGTGCAGCAGAAGATAAAAGGTCCCCAGAACCCTGATGATAGCACACATCGATCACACTCTCTCTGGACTGTCTCCCTCTTGGTTTCTTTTGCACAAGAGAAAGGTAATCTCCCAATTGGTTTAAGACACCATTATTCCCCATCATTCCTATCAACAGTCAGATGCCCTTTTTAACTCATACAGTCTTCTCTATTATAAAATATGCCATCATGGGAAGTGACAGACTTATTTTTCCAGGCCACATTTATGTAATAATTATTAAAAGCTCTAAGCTTCAAAAGCATATGGAATTTAGGGCTTGGCACATGAAACACATTTTTAGAAAACCATGTCGAATAACGGGAGTGGCTATATTTTATAGAAAGAGAGCTTCAAATGATTCGTTCTAGTATGTGAGCAGGGCCCCATTTAAGAACTACTGAGTCCTGGCTGATGAGTGCTGTGAGGACATCTTGCTTGGACAGGACCAAGACACCTGAACTAGAGGTGGGGCATTCTTGTTGAGTTAACCTCAGCTTTCCTCTCATTTCAATGTTCTTTAATTCTCTGCCCACTCCATCTCTGTTCTAGGGAAAGGAACACGCTGCTGAAACACACCTGAAGCAGATCAATTCTACGGCATTGTGTTTTGGGTGGTTTTCTCTTTTCCAGTTTTGCTTTAGAACAATCACAAAACCTTGATGTTTATGGCCTGATGTTCACACAAAGCAAACGAACTCGGGAAAATTTCCATTGCTATTTGCTTCTAAATCAATAGGTAACTACTAATAATACGTCCGCCCATGTGGTCTACAGCTCCAACGGAATGCCCCGGTAAATTTAACTCGGCTGACATGACCTCATAAGACAAAGCAGAGGCTGACATGGCATCACGTGCTGGGAGTGAAGAGTCTCCCCAAAGACATTGAAACCAGAGCTCCGTCCAGCCTCTGGATAACAGGCATTCTCAGCAAAGGACTATAGTTCAACTCAGTTTGTCCAAAAGTAACTGCTCTTATATTTGCCAACTCTGTCATCTGTATGCCTCGAGTTAATATTGGATGCGAACCAGATTTCTGAGTAGATACAGGTGGAACACAGCCCTGTTTTCAGCCCCCAAAGTCAACAATACATTCCACTAAGGCCCAAAGGTACCTGACCACTAAAGATCAGATAACACTCGTGACCTTAGGCTTGAAGGTGAGAAGAGATGGGTAAATCAAAGAGAAGGAATGGAAAGCCGAGGGGAAGAAGGCGGAGTGCCTGTGTGCATTTCTACCTATGGACTTTACTTGCAAAGTTTCCTTCCTTGGATCCCATTTCTATTCAAATTTAATCCAGTTCAGCAAATATATAAAAAGTGAGCTCGTCATTGAAAAATACTGTCTTAAGTGCCATGGGTGCTATATAAAACTAAACCAGATATGGACTCTATCCATTGTTCAAGATATACTTCAAAACCTATTCACAACAGCCAAGAGAGGAAGACAACCCAAATATCCACCAACAGATAAATGGGTAAAGAAGGTGTGGTATGTACTTACAATGGAATATTATTCAGCCTTCATAAAGAAGCAGAGCCTGTCACTTATGACAACACGGGTAAAACCAGAAGACATTATGCTGAGTGCAATGAGCCAGTCACTGAAGGACCAATAACTCACGGTTCCATTCACGGGAGATATCTAGACTTAGTAAAACTCACAGAATCAAAGAATACAGTGCAATTGCCATCGGTTGGGCAAGGGGAAATGGGGAATGTTTCCCATGGGTAAAACATCTCTGTTAGGCAAGATGAAAAAGCTCCAGAGACCCACTGTAGAACATTATGCCTATAGTTAATGAGAAGATATGGTGTACTTTAAAACATATTAAGAGGATAGATCTCATGCTAAGTGTTCTTACCAATAAAATGAAACAACAACAACAAAACGAACAGACAACCAAAAATAGAAAATCACAGAAGAATATAAGGACAGTTTTGCAGGTAGCGCCTTGGCAATAGAGATGGCATCACAGGTACATGGGTATGCCCACGCTCATCCAGGTGTATACATTGAATGCGTACTGCTTTTTGGTATATCAGTTATACCTCGATAAACTAAAAAATGGAGACAAAGATTAAAGAATTAAATGAAACATCATATAGACCATGTCTGGGGCACAGAAGGTATTTAATGGTCTTAAGCATGACCTCAGCCAGAAGGCCACTGAGCTCTAAGTGTTCATGCATACATAAACACTTCCTCTTGTGGAGAACATGCAGGTTTAGATTATAAAATTTAATTAGAAGAACTATGCCTTCTTTGAGCGATCTTAAATATTCTCTAATGGAAGACTCTTCTTAATTCAAAAGGATATATCCTTGGCCTCTCGTTTGCTACCGAACATGTATATGCATGTGCTATAATTATTTTTAAAACTTGCTGGTTATACTTCTTAAATATCAAGTTTACTTTACATACTATATATACACCATAGATATGCACATACGAAGCTGACGATGTCAAAAAGTATAAAATGTGTGTATATGTGATATATGCATATATCTATGTTTATGTCTAGCTATATATGTAAATCTAGACACATATGTAGAGTCTTCTCTATCCCTTCCTCAGGCCACGCCCAGTCCCTTCCAGGGACAGCCACTTTCAAATCTGAGAACTGCTTACTTGGCCATTTACCTCCTATGTTTAACAATATACATATAATTAGTCGCTGGAGTCACTGTCTCAGACACTCTCTGTCATCTTCCTGTCACGGATGAGAATTTTCACTCTCTTACACCTCCCTTTCCATCTCTCCTTCCTTGTTAAACTTTAACCTGAGGGTTGTACTTACTGTCTTAATTAGCGTCTTAATTTTCAGCCTCTCTGTGATTCCTCGCAGGGCTTATATTTAGATGGCTTTGCTCTGTGAGGAGTTACTTTGACTGGACTTGATATCAAGTTGTTCCTAGTCACAGAAGGTGGAAGTGACAGTTTACTTTGTACAAATACATAAAACAGGCAAAAATGTAGTGACAATATTTATTAATAGATGCATACTAATATAAGTAAGGTTTTTAGGATTTTTCAGTATTATATTCCAGATGGACATAGCAAGCTATTTTTTATTTAACGACTCTGCAATGGTGAAAGTAACACCTTTCCCTACCATAAAATTAAAAATCCAGCCTGGAATAGAATGCTGTTTTATCTCTTTTCATACCGACTCTCCAGGGAACAAAATCCCTAATGCATGCACAGAACTCTGAGTGCATATTATTGGACAGATGAATGCATATCTTTTTCATTTAATACTTATAATAGTCCTTTAAGGTTGGTATTATCTCCACTTTACAAAAGAACTGAAGACGAAGAGATGGTAACTAATTTCCTAAGGGCACAGCAAATCTCAGGCCTAGGATTTGGATGGACTTCTGTTTTTTGGACCAGCGCTGTATCTACTCCATCACAGTTGACTTCTCTGGGTTCTGCTTAACATCTCCAGGTCATCGTGACAATGTGACTTCAATGTGACACAATCCAGCCTATTCCGTGGAGGGGGAGTGCAGCAAAAACTCCTACCCAAAGCATTGAGTTTTAGGGACAGTGACAAGTCAATTCACCGTATCTTTCCTGGTCACTCCTTTGCTCTCACAGATGCCCAGGACCCTGTTGTCAAAAGTGCTCTCTCGTAGCCATCCTACCACCCACCCACGCTCACCATAAGGAAATCCCTACTGCTTGGTTAAAGTAATTCTGCCCCCTTGAACCATACCCTTAGAGGCAAAGGAAATGACAGCTCACATTATTTATGTCAGAATAATTTAAGGGCTCATTATTTCTTATCTCATAACACTTCTCACACCTCTAGGGTAGAAACTCATCCTTGTGCACGTCACTTGGGAAATCTTTGTTCACACATGCTGCTTCTTTATGTTCTTGGACTGCCTGGATTCTGCATTTCTGTCCACCTTGACATTCTATCCACAGTTCAACAACTTTGTTTTCTGGACATGAACCATGCCCCAAGCCCTGTTTTAAACTCTGAGAGGTAATATGATGGAAGAAAAATGGATCCTGCCCTCGGGAAGTTTATTGTCTGATTGAAGAGGAGAGTACCCAGACACTTTTTATGAACAGTGCTAACTGCATTGACGCAGATACGGGAAGACTGTGGAGGCACTCAGGTGAGCCTGGGGTCGGGGAGGGAAGTGAATTAATGTCAGTCTTGCAGAACCAGTAGGGATTGGCCATGTGAGGGAGCAAGTAGTGCAGAGAGCATTCCAAAGGCAGAGACACTGGGCTTGGTGATGTAAAGACGACTGCATTGTTACAGCCTGAGATGAGACGTGAGGGCTTAGAGGGAAGATGGAGACAGAAGAGCAGCCCGTCATTTAGCAAATCACCCTGTGGGTCATGGGAAACCACCGAAACGGTTCACTGGGGAAGAAGCAACGTCGGACTTGCCTCATGGAATGTTCACAATGGAGGCAGCTGTGTAAGACTGATTGGATCAAAAGACTGGAACGGAGAAGGAAGACCAGTCAAGAGACCGTTGTGGGGTCTAGAGAGATGGCTGGGACTAATGCAAAACTGCGCAGTAAGAGAAGCATTTGCGTTTACGGGGTGTTTAAACTCTTACCTTCCTTCCAAATGTCATCTGTATTCCCAGACCTCTGTCCCTCCCTGCTGGCCACTGCTGACTTTGCCTAGTTTGGACTTTATGTGCATGTTCAACCCCCTCCTTACAGCCTTCTCCACTTACTTGGACTTCTGGCTCCCCACCTCGCTACAGCCTGGGTCATTTGGGGTCTAAGTGGATCCTTAAATTATTCTCTATTGTATACACCCTTGAGTTTCTCTCAATTTTAATGGCTCAGAATCACTCACTCGTAACACACAAAGTCAACAGCGCTCTTCCAGCCCCAGTGTTGGCCTCAGTTTCAGCAAACTCACTTGATCACAGTTGGGCGCGAGAACGTAGCGTGCACACTGAAATGCTGTCACACGGGTGTCAGTGATTCTGATTATGAGGCGCTGGCCCGGACCCTTCTGGGGATATGCGCCCTGGGTTACCCTTGGGAAATCCAGAAGACTCTGAATGTGGCTGACAGCGGTGCTAATTGGGAGAGCGGACCCACACGGGCTTTCTCGCATGCCCTTGCTGAAGCCTCACTGGCTGCAGCCAGCATTTGTGGCACATACAGAGCTGACTGATCTGATTGAGTCTCTCTCTGCTATTTCCATGCTCCAGTTGCGCGGTGAATGCTCCTTTCTGGGTGATTTTAAACCCCATCAAAGAACTCCACTGAGACAGCAGCTGCTCCAGTTAAAAATGCTCAGAAATATCTCTGTCAGTGGGAAAAAATATATATATGTATATGATTTCAAAGACCTATTTAACCTTTGCACTGATATTTCAAAGCAACAGTTTATTCAATTAAAAAGAAACATTTAAAAACAGATAATATTTTTTGCAGTATCTTAGCAACAGGTGATTGAAACCATGCCTAGAACGAGGAGTTGAGATTTTGCCAAAAGGGCCACATACTAGTGATAGCTTCCTTTTAACAAATGGAATAAATCTAATATTGTTTTGGACAAACTGTACTGGATTACATCATAACACGAAGTCCTGACAACAGCCACAGTGGAGGACAAGCCCAGAGTGATAGTCCAGCCCTCCAGCCCCTAACGGTGTCGAGAGAGAGAAAAGCACACACCGGGAGCTCCGTCCTGCCTCAGCTCCAGCTCTGGTCCCAGAGCCAGAGCCCCTGAGCGCCTGGTCATTCAGAACTTGATGGACCAGCCGGGGCCTCGGAGGCAGAGACGTCTGACCCCACTCTTTACAGGCCACCCCGAGATGGTGACTCGTGTAGAATCAGAATCAGGGATTCTTAAACCATTGGAGGATTTGATAGAAAACTTACCCTAGAAACTGTACCTCTGACATACAAAATGCTCTCATGATTTCAGAAGATTTACGGCCAGGGTGAACCCAACTTTGAATCTCATCATTGTCCGCCACACCCTGGTTGCAAACCCGTCGGCTACATCTTGCTGAGTTCCTTAATCTCCGTGGAACCATGGGGATGCAAGTGACCCGGGGGACCAGCTCTGTGGGCCTGATTCCACGGCACAATGTATCTGCATGTTCACATGGGCAAAAGTGAAGTCAGAGTGTTGGATACACAATCAGCTTTGTCGATGAAGGATGACGTGAGCTGCTTTCTGTTCTTGCTTTGTTTTATTCAAGCAGTTCTGCCATCGGGTGTTTGTGTGCCAGTTGGTAGATGTTTGTAGGCACTATATTAACCGCAAAGAGAAATCCCATTTTAAAAGCTATAGTTAAAACCACCTTTCATATATTCTCAAGAAAGCCTTCAGTCAAGACCAGTTGCCCAGCTATATGTTCAAAAAGTCCCAAGGATATAATGACAACCTAATATGTTTACTGCAATGAGATTATGTATGTAACCTATATCAAATAGCAGGGTAGCACATAGGTGCCAAGCTTATTGTAGTAATTTTTTACAAAAATTATTGGATATAATTATAATCTTGTACCATGATGCAATTTCTAGCATCATCCCTAACTCAAGAGAGGTGAAGCCAAAAGAGACCACACATTGAAATAGCAAACCATTTAAAATATTCTTTAGCTCTGTTGGAATCTCTCTCTGATCAGAGAAAATCTAGCTCTTTTATGGCCAGTCATCTGGCAAATATTTACTATTTTCCAAGTACTAATTTATGCCAGGTGCTGTGCTAGGTGCCAGAGGTTCAAAATATACAGTGTGATCTCTGCCTTCAAGAGACATGGAGTCCAGAAGGAGAGAGAGACCCATAGACAGATACTTGCAGCGCTGTGTGGAGGGAGGGGAGACGCGCACACGACATCACGGGCACAGAGAAGGCCAGTCTCACCCCGTCAGCCGGCAGGGTGCTGTAGTCCAGGGTCCCTCAAAGACAGACACGGAGGCCAAAGCTTATCGCCAGCACTTGGAGGACACCTCAGGGGACTGGGACAGAAGAGGAGAAGTTAGGGGCAGCAAATGCAAAGATGAGGGTGTGCAGTGCCTGTTTAGGCATAGCCTCCTGACAATATGGGTGGTCGTCCTTTTTCTCGCGTCATTTTGAGAGAAACACGTAATGTGAACTGCCTTGTCTCAAAAGAATACGTGGGGTAGGGAAGGAAGAATAGTTTTTCCGATGGCTTCCTCCTATCCATTGCCTACAACTGGTAAACACCTACTAGCTCCTGGGTTGTGTCTTCGGGCTCCCCTGGGCCACAGCACCCGGGGGCTGTGTCCGCCCCTCTTTGTCAGCAGGCCTGGTGCCAAGGGCCCTCAAAGCATAGTGGAGACAGCATGGCACCATAGCTGTGGGGCTGGCTCCAGCTCTTGCTCAGAACTTTTAATCTGGTAGACAACCAGAACCCAGAGGCAAGGCTGGAATAGCTGCAGACATGCGGGGTGGTATGAGAACCGCATCTTATACAGGGAGGAAGAAACAGCCGACTAGAGATTGTCAGAAGGTGCTAGACATTATGACTTGAGAGGGGACAGAGGATTTTCTAGTAAGAAATGCCATGTTTTAATAGGTTGAGGCTAATAGGGCTTGAACCATAAGCACAGAATGAAGAGCATATGAATCTGAGAAGGAGGGGAACCTATAACTGGAGAGAGCAGATGTCCCCCACCCCCAGCAACTGTAGACATGTGCAAAATGGGAGCAACCAGAGACCGGGAGATACTACCTCCCGAGCAACACGCCTGCACCCAGGGAAGTGCTTCCCCCCCAAGGAGGCAGACAGCCCTCTGTCCCTTTCATCTACCTGTTCTCTCATGTGTGCACTCATTTACCTAATGTCTACTCAGCTCTGCCTGCCAGGTGCTACAATAGGCATCTGGAGACCAGAGTGAAGAGGTCACCCTGGAGGTGCTGACATGTAACAGTGACACATGCATAAACAACGGCTGGTGGTAAACACGCCCGTAAAATGTTAACAATGGAATCACAGAGGAAGGGGCAGATGACTCTGTTGAGGAAGTATGAGGATACGCACTGCATCAGAAAGGACGCACAGTTAAGTGGAGCCATGGCGATAAAGGCTCAGGTTCTCCTGTAGGGAAGACAGAGCAAATAATCCACATGACGAGGGCTGTGATCTGTGCAAAGATTGGTTGAGGGGTCAGGACGCCTGGAACTCGGGTCTCAGCCCGAGTAAGAAAGCAGACCAGTGGCAGCTGTGGGATGATAACACGGACCACCTTGCTCCCACCAGGCGAGTCTTTCTACAGATCGACACAGCTTCCCTCCCGGTCCATTAAATAGTGGTTTCGTAGTACTCCAGACTTTTTAAGGTTAGGCGTACTGAGGCTGGATGAAAGGAAGGGACAGAAGCTCTGCCCTTAGAACACTATCGTAGGCGAGCCCACACCCAGACAGCTGTCCTCGGAGGACTCTTTCCCACCCGAGCTCACCTTGGGGTCAGCCCACCACCACGGTGCTTAGAGTCACAGCACAGCCAGCAGCAAGATAACACCTCGCTCTGCCTTTGATCTGCAGGCATGGTGACTGTCAGACTGTACATTTCTGCTAGTGATGAAAACACTAACAATATCCCAACCCCAACCCTTAACCCTGAACCAGGGGGTTGATAACGCTCTCCGGAGCAAGGCCAGGTCTGGAGCCTGAGCGCTGGTGCTGGTGGGACACCCTCAGTGCAGCCCCTCTGGGTTTTGGCATCAGATTTGCTGGTGGTGCCAGGGATTTGGTCCCTGGCAGGCAGATGTCACAGTCAACTGAAAGTTGTTTTACATGGGGTCTGAATAAACCCCGAGAATGTTTGCAATTAAACTCAGGCAGCCGGGCCCACCCTGAGCCCCCAAACAGTCTTGGAAGGGAATTTGGAAAGATGTCTCTAGGCCTTGGCACAATGTAGGCTTTCTGGGCCTCGGTGACATATAGGTGCTCCATAAGCACATTTGTTACGCTGTTTAAATATGTATATGCTGGGCACAGAAAGCTAATATCTGGAACAATAAGGTAATTCTATATGCTTTTCAATGAAAAACACGAGCAGAGGGCTCCTTGCTGCCAGCATCTGCCATCCTTGCCTAATTCTGTCTTTCAGTTACGTGATATCTTTGAAGGCTCACTTTGTTAAAACTGCATGGAGAAAATGAGCCACAAACAATATGCACTCGGCCTTTGAGAACCAGGAGGCCAATTAAACATAGTTTCACTTGGACCTCAAAGAAACGAGCGAGCACTCCCTGTCCTTCTGGCTGTCTCTCCCCGGCCCCACTGGCCTGCTACCCTGCCTCTAGAAGATGCTGAGTGCAGAAGATGGAAAGAGGTGGGACAGGAGAGGGGAGCTATGCTTTCCCAAATATTTTGAAAAGTACTTCATAGGGGAGAGAGATCAGACTCTTTGGCACGTTGGAGGCAGAAGCCTCCTGTTGGCCTAGGAGCTTAGTTTCCTGGACCCACAGCTTTTGGCAACGTGCTACAGTCGGAGTGGAACAAATAGCTAAATCAAAAATGAGATCGGTGAAGGCGAGGCTGAGGTGGGAGCTAGTAAATTCATAGATAAGCAGGTGCCCATTAGAGTTTTGGAAGTAAGAGGCTGGTTCACCATCAAGGGCTGCTGGCTGGAGAGTGGGAGACACCCAGGCCCAGCCAGGCTTCATGGGCAGGGCTGGCTGCTCCTGAGTTCTCAATTCATTTCCTGCTCCTTGGAGAGGCAGTGTGGGTAATGGACAGAGTCTACGCATTCAAGCTGGGAAGCCCCAGTTGGACATTCTGGCCCAGTGTGCACACTGGGGTGAATTATTTATCCACCCCAACCTTCGATTCCTTTATGAAAATTTGAATATGGTCTTGAGTTTACAGGGTTGCTGTGAGAAATCAAAATAACCTACATAAAAATTGCCATGCATGGTGTCTAATATAAACTGGGTTGTCAACAAATGGGCAGCTCTCTCTAGATACTCAAGGGCCGCCCTGCAGAAATAATCCTCCAGGAAAGTCGTGAGAGGAGGCCCCACCAGGCCCTTATTGATTGGGACCCCGCTGACTTTCCCCCTCCCCTAACACCTGCAGTGGCCTCAGGGGGGTCTGGTTAGCCCGGTTTAGTTCTCCCGGTCCAGCCCCCTACACCGTTCCTTGGGGCAGCTCCTCTGACCCTCTGGGACAGGAGGCTTTGAGAGGCTCTTGCACACACCTAACCCCCAGAACATGTAGTGCATTATGATTCCATGGACCAGTTTCTGCTTCCTCCACCAGCCTGTGAACTCCCGAGACTCTCATTTCATTTATCTCTGTGCTCCCCCATCCTGTGGCCACTAGGCATCGATACAGAGGTAAACATCCAAATCGATCTGATGAATGAATGCATGAAGGGTCAGATGAATAAGGTTAGGTGAATAACCATTTCCTCCATCTCCTCGCTAGAAATTCAGATTTCTTAGTCATGAACAGGCTTCTTCAGTCTCATCACTAGCCCTGGAGACCCAGATGGGGAAGCCCTCAGTAAATCACATCTCCAAGAAATGACAGTTTGTGAGCTCCCTTTCTCTGGGCGAATGCCTACTCCACAGCATCAGGCAGCTGTGTGGGCCACCGTCGGTCTCGGAGGGGAGCCCCCGGCCTGAAGGGTGGGCAGTGGGAAAGAGTTCTGTAGCTGGAGCCTGCTCACTAGTGAGGGCATCCCCTCCCCTTCCCTCAATGTTTACAGCATTGTTCAGTCGGGACTCTCACAGGCCACGTCTAGTTCTGAGCAAAGCATGATTCAGAACCACTCTCGTACTTGTTGTCCCAGCTACATTCCCAAGAAGATAATTTTTCAGAGTAAACATCGAGGCCCATCTATATTTGGAGGCAGCTGAAGGCATGCCCCCAAATGACTGTGCCTGGTGGCTCCACAGGGGCCCCCTATCACTTTCTTTCTGGTCCCAGGACAACCCAGGAACAGACTAGGATGTCCTGTGCCCTTGCTCACCCCATCTGAGGGGAGCCCTGATTGGAAGGAAATAGGAGGCTGGGAAGACACGTACCCACATTGGAGGTATGGATGGAAGTGGGGGCGGGGTGAGAACAGGACACGAAATCATAGAATCTATTTTGCCTTGTTAGACAAATAAACACCAGAAAACAATCAGAAGAAGTCTTCCCATCTCTGGACAGGTTCTCACCAGTCACATCTCCGCTGAGCCTCGGATGGCTCAGGTGTCCACGCAGGAGTCTAAAGCTGCTGCATCAGACTCTGAGAATCAAGGTTCCCACGTGCTCTTCTGGGGTTTGACGGGGGGCCCAACACGTAACTGAATGCCCCTTTCATTCTGAATTAATTCACTAGCTACTTAAAGACTGTAACTTTAGATTCACAAATAAGTGGGTATGTGAATATTTCACCCAAGATACTTAGAGAACGTAACTTAGGGAATGTAACGCCCAGGAATAGGCAGTTCTTAACAAGTCTTCAAGTCGTTGAAGGGGTCCAATCCAAACTTGCTCTCCAGACAATTGAGAGCCAACTAGATGGCACTCTGTCTGCACGCAGGCTGATTATAAGGGGAGAGTTGAGGCTGATTCAATTTCTTTTCCCGACTCACCAACGGGGTAACTCCTTCTTCCTCCAAAGGAATGAAGGGTAGAGAGGCTGGTCGAGGTATAGGTATAGAGTGTTACACCGGCCGAAGGTCCCTCCGTGTGGAGGCAGACAGTCTCCGCTCCAGGGCGTTGCTAATGCTCGCACACAGCACCTTGTGCTGAGAACGGCCCCGCTGCTCCCCAGGCAAGAGAACAGCCAGTCCCTACTCTGTCCACCGGAATGGAGCATAATCCTGATGAAACAGAACCCAGCAGGGGTTACACTTCCCTCGGAGTCCACGCGCAAAAACCACGCTAACCAGGATTCAGGTGCACGCTCTTCTCTCTCTGCTGGATCTTGCGCCCCTTCGTCCACTGCAGGAGAGGGAAGGAATCACCACAAAGCTGAGCAGTGCCTGAAATTTGTTCAGAATCAAAACAGCTACTTCTGGCCCAGGTCAGCGAAGATTTGCCTGCATTTTCAGACCTCCTCCAGCTGACATTAGATGCCGTGAGATCTGATGGCTCTAATAAGAAGCCGAACACAGATTTAAGAATGTTTCTTTGAGACCACTTATTAAAACTAGGTAATTGGCAAACATTTCAGATATGTGTTCAATGCTTAAGATGGAGTGGATGGGATTCATTATTTCTCACAAAGTTTAATTTTAAAAAAATAATCAGTTGAAATTTTTGATTTTCCAAGCATTATAGCTAGTCTGGCTTTTACTGTATTGTCATGTAAAACAAATAAAATTGAATCATGATTTCTGTCAGTTGAATAAATATATTCTACCAAAGCCTAAATTATAATACATCTTAGCAAAAGGATTATATATTACATTAACAGTCAGTGACTGACTACTTATTTATTCTTTTAGGGGGCGACTGAAGGAGATTAATATTCTGATAAGCTTGTCACTGCTCTCTGGGGAGTGCTGGGCTTTCTTTCATCACGTGAACTATAATGTGTCAGACGTAAATTCCATTGTAATTACAATTAGTACTAATGCCTCCCAAATTAGGCTTAATGAAAAGGTAATTATTTTAACTACAAAAATTTCTTTCTTAAAAGTTTTCAATGGATTTCCATGAAAAATTACACACAGTTAAATTAATGTTGAGGAAACAACAGTAAGTATATCAGAGGGACATATGTTGTTGTTTTTTTTTAAGATGGCGTATTTTGCTTATTTTTCCAGCTGGGTTACATTTCTCACTCATATCACGCCAGCGCTGGTTTTTAGATGATAGTGGGAGGGGAGGGGAGGAGGTGGGGAGAGGAACAAAGAGAAGAGGGGAAGGCCGAGCTCTGGGTAGGTTCTAGACACAGTGCGAGGGGCTTAAAAATTGCTTTTCACATTTTTACTGTAACCCTGTGAAATGCATATGTCTCCTACTTACAGAGCAGCAAACTGAGTCTCCCTGAGGTTAAATCCCTCGAGCAATTTTACCCCACTGGGGACATGAGAAAGTGAAAATTAAACTGAGGCCGACCAGCCCCGAGCCCCCACCCCCACAGTCAGCCTTCTGGGCAATGGTAGCTCCTGACAAGGGCAGCGCATTCCCGCCCGCGTGGATGGGGAAGGGCCGGACCCAGACTCTTCTGGGTCAGGCGATGGGCAGACCAAGCCTGCCCTGTGGTATTCAGAGTCCCTCTCTGTTTGTCAGTGAGCCGTGCTCCCCTAAGCATTTCTCCCCACGTATTGCTAAAAGCATCAATAAATCTAAGGGATATGAGAGACAAATACAGATAGTAACTGAGCCAGCGTCTTGGCAGCATGACTGGTGCTTCTTAACATGAAAGCCGCAGGTTGTGAAACGGCCCTGTTGTGAAATGGCCATGAGATCCAGAATTCAAAGACCAGAGTTTGAAGCTTTAAGAAGCCAGTCATAGATTAACAACAAACAAAAAGACCGTTTTTCCTCTACATTTCAAAACACACCACACACACACCCCATAGCAGGCAGAGTTTACTCTGATAAACTCTTAGAAAGAAGAACATACGGAGTGTCTCTGACTAATTACATGAACTTGCACAAGCCACTTCCCCAACTGGGGCCTCAGTTTCCTCACCCACCATAGGAAGATTAGATTCGATCAGTGCTTCTCAATGTAGGAATGTGAATTCGTGGGCCCTGCCCCAGAACACGATGGTGGGTCATCTACGTGGGTCTCCATGAAGCTCTGAAGGCTCCATGTGCAATAAGAAATACCAGCCCTTCCCACTGTACTCGGCAAGTCACCTAGGTAGACGGCACTTTCTTCATTGTGGACAAGAAACACTCATTTAGTATCAAGTATCAACTGTGTATCAGGTGGAGGCATCCTTTGATACCTAGAGCCTCTGCCCCTGTGCTTTGAGGATTTAACCATCTATTGGGAAGGGAAAGACAGTGAATGGAAAATCAGGCTTGAGAAGCTAGATGGTAGTGGGAGTCCCTGAGAGCTCTGGGAAGGAAGAAAAGGGGGCCGTGCCTGAGAATGGAGGTGCTTTAACTCCCGTAGGGAGGGGAGGGTGAGGGGAAGGAAGAGGACTCAAAGTGTAACAGAAGGCCTCTGCAAGAGGGGAATTTTAATATCTGCATATTAAGTCCAATGAAAAAGCATTCATTTACATATTTTACAAGGGGAAACTGAAGATCATAACAAAACGTTTTAAGTTCACTCAGCTATTGAGTGGAAGAGAAGAAATATAAAGGCAGAACTTTGGACTTAGAAACTCCTATTTTAGTTGATTCTGTTCTCACAGTAATGCAACTGTTAGGGGACAATAGAGTGTTCCCCCCCAGCCCCACACCCCCAACCTCCTGGGAATAAAGGACATTCCCTGTAGGTCTGGGGGGAGGGGAACCCTTCAGTAGTCAGTGAGGCAGCAGTGGCAGAGAGCTGGGGCCCAAGCAGTCACCAGCGCGCCTATTAAATGTATCAGATGTCATCGGTACCTCCTTTATCCCTCTCACTTTGGACCTCACAGGCTGCTAAGAAGGGGAACGCGTTATAACCCAGAAGTAAAACTGTTGCGTGATTATAACCCTGACAGCCTCCCTCTAATGAGGTTCCCTGCAGATAGGGAGAGGGGAGAGTGCTTTGATCTCCAGGAGCAGGAGGCTGAAAGGACCACTGTTTGGAGCAAAGCTGTCTGATGGGGTCCAGTCTCCCAGTAATCAAAGTCACAAGCTACCATCTGAGCCATTTGTGAACCGCAGATAAGATTAGCTGCTCATTTGATAGATCAACCACCACCCTCAATGGAGGCTAATTGCATCTGAAATATGACCGGGAAGTGTCAGCTCCTGGAGACAAGCATTTCCTTTATCCAGGGTTTGAAGTCAGGACAACATATTTGGTTGAAAACTTGAGCAAAATGTTCGTGTGAGCATTGTTCTCCTTTTCCCCCCACCCCAGTTGTGTGAGAAGTGAGCATGTGAGGTTCTTTGAATTAGACATCAATCTGCACTAGGTTTTGGCAGAGTCTGCATTATGGTGTCAGAAAGTAGGTGCTTTCTGGGTGCAAGACGGTAGGTTCAGGTGTACTTGCAACATAAAATTATTTCATAGCTTCAAAGTTAAGAAAGGAAAATGGCTGAACTTTGGAAAATCACGTCCAGGGAGATGAGCTTTGAAGTTCCAGAGTGTCGTGTGCTGAAAACCGTGATGGTCAGTCATTTGGAACCTGAAGGCTGGTCTAAGGGTAGCGCTTTGCCTCGGGGGCTGATGCGACAGCCTGACCTTCTGTGAATCCACTCCCACATCAGGAGAACTGGAGCGCAACATGAAGGCAATCGGGCAACTTGGACAGCCCCTGCTCTGGGCTAAGGCGGAAAGCCCGTTGTTCCAACATCCCGCTGAAACTGGTTCTTGGCTGCTGAAGAGATCATCCGTTCTTTTGCATTCTCCAGGTGCAGTGCGGTACAAAAATGAAATTTGCTTGCTCACCTCCGTGCACATTTCTGTGTGTGCCTGTGAGCCCTTTTAGGCTTCCTCTTTTATGAAGGGGAGAACACAAAACCCCCTCTCCCCCCTCGCCCTGCTGCAGCTTTGGCCTCTATTTCCAGCCTCGTCCACTATAGCTCTTAAATTACTAGGTTGTCCCCATGTCCAGGCGGCTAGTGAAAGCTGCCTGAAAATGGCAAGGTGTGATGAGAAGCACCTCATTATGGCTCCAAAAATACATAGGCCCAGAATAGCGCTGCACAGTTGGGGTAAGAGAAGTAAAAGGGGGCCAAGAACAGAAACATTCTAAGCTGCTCCTCCCCGCCCTCTGTGAAAGTTAAAGGAAAGTTCCATCACTCTCGCTAACTCTCAAGCTAAGACGACTCTATAGGAATCACGTTTATAAACTCTCTCCTGCGTCCTGGCTGGGGTCGACCTCCCACCCTGCCACAGACCGATGACTCATGTTTAGGAGGCACCCCACCCTCGCAGGAGCTGGCGACTAGGCCCAGCTCTCGGAAGCACTGACCACTACAGGTGGCGGAGCTGTTATGAGTAATAGCGCCTTGAAACGCGCCCGGTGCCTGTGCAGACACATTCCACGCCACAGCCCATCTGATCCTCACACACAACTTCAGAGGCAGTTACGGTTATTATTTCTGCTTTAAAGATGAGGAAACTCACACTTGGAAAGGTTAATCAAATTGCCCCAGGAACACAGTTAGTAAGGAGCCGCCCTGTTATATAAAAGTGGATTTGTCCAACCGATGGTAGGATCCCCATTTTTAACGCTATGCAATAGGGCACTTGGATCATTATTCCAACCTTTTTGTTTTTAATATGCTGCAACAAAAGATTTCACTGAGGCTCTTCCTTAACATTATCACCACCGGGGCAACCTCTAAAGTTCTCTCTTATTACCTGGGTTAAGAACTGCCAATCAACTGAACTCTGGAAGAGCACAGCTGGAAGAAACTCTGAAACGCAGAGGCGCGGCCTCTTCTCCGAAGTGCCAGGATCACGTCGGGCGGGGGGCAACTGGAACTAGAACCCAGGACTGTTAACTCCCAGGCCATTTTCCTACTTGCTCTGTATTGACTCCAAAGCAGAAGGTGAATTCCCTCTGCTGCACCTGGTCAGTACGCACGAGAATAATGCCAACAGAGGGGACCAGCAGAAAGCCCTTCCGTGTCCAGGGGGACTGCACAGAACATTGAAAACCAAGTGTAAATTTCTGATCCATAATCAGAAAGCATGAACTTGCTTTCTGGGACATTCTGTGATGCAGCTACACAGGCCTCTAGACAGGTAAGGATGGCATTATCCAACTCAAGTATTAACTCCACATATTGAAACCCTGAGACTGGAGGATAAGGGTGCTTTGCGCAGCCCTGTCTGGCCCTTAGCAGACGGTGTCTAACACTGGGGAGACTGAGCTGACATACAGGGGGTGAGAACTCCTGGTGGCCACATCCTGTGCCCTCCAGCCTCAGGAATCAAGATGGGCAGAAAGTGCTCTGAGGTCAAGGGACAGATAGGTCCTTTCCTGCAGGGTCGTGAGTAAAGGAAAGTGCTGGCCACAGGATGGGAAACATCACCCGCTATGGGAGGAGCTCCTGCAGGCCAACCCCCCACCAGCTACAGCTCTACTGTAAGCAGGCTTGCTGCAGGGTATCTGGCCCTGTGTATCAGGCCCTGTGTAACAGCCAGGGTATCTGGCTGTTTCCTGACCCCACTCACACTTTCTCAGTATCTACCTCTTTGTGCAACTTTAGCTCTTATCTTGGAGACTATTCTTTATCCATTCTCAGCATTTTCATTCCCTGGAGCACAATTTAACTCAACTCAACAGCATTTGCTAATCAGGCTCTGAGCTAGGGGCTCCGGGAAGCATGCGGAGCCCAGTTCCTGGGCTTCAGAGGGGCACGCTGGAAGTCACGCTGCCCCAGGAGGTAAATTTTCCAGGTCTCTGAACAGGAGAAGAGGATCACTCTAACACTGCTGGGAAGTCAGAGGGTCTGGGCTGCTGCTAACCCTACCTCTGCCAGGGATCTCAGTTAGGGGAGTCTGTGTTCTCTTCTCTAGACCTTGTTTTCTGCATTTTAAAAATGAGGGGTCCCTTTGGCTCTTGCTCGAAGTCATTGTGATTCCAAATCTTACACACTGTCTCCAGAAAGCGTTATGAAAGAGGCCGAGTCTCTGTAGGCACCAAAAGGATGAGTACAGAGGGACCTTCCCACCAACCTGACCACTCCCCTTCAAATGTGTCAAGGTCACGGAAGGCAAGAAGGGACCAAGATGTCACAGATTGGAAAAGATCAAGGAGACATAAGATCTAAATGAGATGTGTGAGATCCTGATTGGATATTTGAACAGAGAGGAGAAATGGGTAGAAAAATTGGTTAAAGTCTATAAGTCTGTTTTGTTCGTAGTATTATGTTGTCAATTTATTTCTTGATGGCATGGTATTATAAGATGTTAGTGTAGAGGAAGGTGGGTGAAGGGTATATGGGAACCCTCTGTGGTATCTTTGCAAATCTTATTGAAATTAAACAATGTTTCCAAATTAAAATCTTAAGAATAATAAAAGATAAGTATTGTGGGACTGTAAATTTCTCAAGGCCGGGGGTCTTCTGTCCTCTTCCTGTCTGCTCTGTAAGGCTTAGCATAAAGGTGTCTTGCAGTCAGTTACCAAATTCTTCTTAGAATTAAGTTGGCCGAAAATTATGCACAACCAAATATTAAACTGGGACAGAACAACATACAGCCTTGTCACTGTTATAAGGAGTTAATATCAATCACAATTGTAGTATTTCTACAACTAACACACCTCCACACACACAGAGTCCAGAAAAATGCCCTTGTTTCCTGGCAGCGAGGAAAAGAAATCTCTTCCCCATTCAAATCAGATAGCCAGACTGATTTAGGAAAACAAAAGGGAAAGAAAAAAAAAATAACAGCACAAAAGATCAAGGGACTCCTTTGAAAAAACCATCACCTTTGCTATTTGGTCGGAGCCAGAAGCTCCAGATAACTGTAACCACTAAAGAAGTGAAAGAACAACAACAAAAAAAGAACCCTTGAGGCTTTCGATTTGTTTTTCATAATAAATGAATTGCCCCCATCAACATGCAGCCTTGAGGGGTTAATGAAACAGCTACCCCCATGGCTGATCCTGAGATGCTGGGAGGCCCTCGACAGGCTGCTAAACAAATGGGCAATAAGGGTGTGGGGCTGCGGGGCTTGATTGAAGAGCTTGAGTCTTTCACCCCTCAGTCTCTAAACCATCTGGAAGCGAGTTTGTGGAATGTGGATGGCAGCCTCTCTGCTCTTATCTGCTGATAAGATTCTCAGCCCCAAACACGTGTGCCCGAAACGCAGTGAGCAAATATTTTAGACCTTAAACAACTTGCAAATCCTCCCTCTAAAGTCCCTGGCATGCTATAGCACAGAAGGACAGACATGCAACTCATTCTTTCCTCCCTCCGAATCTGGGGCTTTGGACATCAAAATGAGCCAAGACTGAAATGTGGGTCTGAAGGAAAACCACATTTCGGTCAGGACTTGTGACCGTCACCCACCTTCTCCGAGTCTCCACCAGCGTGAGGCCATAAGTAAAGATCAGGATTCTGGGGCTCGGCTCGGAGGAGGCTGCCCTGCAAAGGAGGGTTAATTGAGCAAAGAATTTTAATTGAGCAGAGGGTCAGTATTTTTTTTAATTTTAATTTTTATTTGATTCTTGTTCAAGTACAGTTTCTGTCTTATATTCCCAGCCCTGCCCCCCCAGTGCTCCCCACCTCCCTCCCATTTCCGCCCCCCACCTTAGTTATTGTCCATGTGTCCTTTATACTTGTTCATGTGAGTCCATCTCCTTTTCCCCTATGATTCTCTCCCTTCTGGACCCTGTCAGCCTGTTCCGTATTTGAGTGTCATTGGTCATATTTTGCTTGCTTGTTTGTTTTTTTGTTTAGATTCCTGTTAACGGTGAGATCATATGGTATTTGTCTTTCACCACCTGGCTTATTTCGCTCAGCATAATGCTTTCCAGTTCCATCCATAATGTTGCAAAAGGTAGGAGTTCCTTCTTCCTTTCTGCAGCATAGAATTCCATTGTGTAAATGTACCATAGCTTTTTTATTTCTATGGTTATGACTGCTGGTCAAGCTGAGACCCATAAAAACAGAATATCGAGGATGACCCACTGGCTACAGCTTGACTGATAGAGGAGTCAGGTGTCTGACATCAGAGGCTTAGCTGTTGGGAATGAAATAAATATAGAGAGATTGTTCTTTTAGCTTTTAAAGTCTAAAAATTAGAGACTATATGTGGTGTGTGTAGTTGACGTGATGGGTGTGTTTCTGGTGGGTATGAGGTATGAGGTATGAGGTTATATGTGGGTGTCAGTGTAAAATTAAATTTACACTAAACACTATGGAGAAGCACAATTAGATGAATGTGGTAATATCTTGGGTAAGACACACGCACACAGACACACACAGAGACACAAGAATGGAAGGGTTGCTGTATTTTTGAAAAAGCTCTCATAATTCTGTCATTTTATCAGTCATTCAGTCCTAGTATATTACAGGCATCAAGTAGACCCTAGGAATGTGAAGTCAGGTGATATATTTAGGGCTCCCTCTCGAAGAGTGTGCAATATACTGGGAGAGACAGTAACCCAACAATTCTAGGACAGAGTGACAAGGGACATAATAAAAGCAAGTTCTGATCGCTCTGTGTGGCCAGATGCAGAGTGGCAGTGATCACAAAATTGATCTGTCATTTGCTTTACCAAATAGAAGATGCTTCTCCCATGCTCACACCAGCCTACCTCACACTCATCCTTAAACTCAAAGAGACAGTGGGGCTTTTAATATTTGTGTGTGGGGTTGGAGAAATGTAATGGTGAACTTGCTCGAAATGTTTCACTGCTCTAGTCTCAAAAGTCTCAAGTTGAAGCTGTTGTAATGATTAACAAAATAATGTTTAAAACAATAGAAAATCATCAATTAATATTGTTTACTTGCTCAAACATGTTTTGAAGTATCTGTTCTGTGCCGAGCACTGGTGCCTGTGCTAGAGAGTGTGGCTTCCTCGTCTTCGCTCTTTCAAAACAGGGCCACTCTGGTCTTAACTTCTTAGACAGTGTGATGGTCTCACAGTGGAAAAATGATCCCGTTTCCCTTTCTTGATGAAAAGCAAAGTGATCATTTTATCAACATGATCTCACTAGAGTCCAAAGTTGTCCAAGGGCATTGTAACTAATCGTGGAGCAACCCAAAGATAATGATAGTCAAGGGGGCAAGATAATCTAGCGTGTCCTGGCCCTGATCAAATACACCGGGGGAATTCCTTTACGCATAGCTGTGATGCTTACACCGGGCTCCTGTGACACAAACACCAGGCAAATCAGCATGCAAACACAATGGAAGATCTGCTTTCCTAAGCTTATGTTGAAATCCATGGCTCCTCTGGAGATATCACAGCTCTCTAAGAGCCCCATGTCTGCACCCGCACCCAAAACCCAACTCACTTTGTCTTCTGAGTTAATAACTTTTTATATTATATTCTTAAAATACCCTCCAAATGCCCAAAGCAGACATTCTAAGTTCCCTCCAGAGCTCTTCAAATATGAACTCTGTTGACTTTACCAACTGTGCTCCTGGGTTGAGTTTCTCTGACGAAGTGAGGAAAAGGCTTCTGTTTCCAGACTCCAGCATTATCTTGATTTAGCAGGTTGGGCCCCTGAATCACTGCTACGCTCAGTAGCAAAGAATGCAGGCTGCGAAGGATTAATTACCGAAGCCAGCAATCCTGACTCCAACCTCCAAAAATATGAGGAAGTCCAAAAAAAATCCTGAAAGTGATTTGCAACACTCTGTTCAAACCAGTCTCATGAGTAATGCCACTCTGACACCTCTTACCCGTGTAAACAGAATTATCACAGGCACATCAGCCATTCTTTCTGAACCTTCTCCTTTTCACCCTGTGGCTCAATTTTCCCTCCTCTGCAAGAAGATCAACATGGTTTTACTAAAAGCTTCTTCCTCGGTCTTCCCAGTGAAACTAACATCCTCAAAGTGGAAGAATGCCAGTAGCCAACTTTTTATGACAAGACGTGTGCACTCCCACGGGCCTGGGCAAAAATTAATTAGGCATTTTGGTCTCGAGCTCAGGGGACATAGATTCTCTTGGCAAAATCTGGTAAAGCGGACGAACCCCTGCAATTCCTGTCATTTCGAATCAGCAAAATCTCAGTGTACTAGGAAGTAACTAAAGAGGAAACTCCCCGTTGACCCTTAAAACTCCTAAACAGATACCACTTTCTTTCGTGGACTTTGATGGGGGCTTAGTCAGCTCAACATTCGCCAAAAGACCACATGCCTATTGTATCACAAGAGTAAGTCTATCAGTAAAAATATTTACAGCTGAGGTTGTTTACCTATTGTACTGAAATAAAAGACCTCCCTGATTTATGCATAATACACACGCTACAGTACATACACATACAAAGTCATGCCAGCTGCTGGGGTGTGCTAATCACCTAAGAGAGGAAGCTGGGTTCATAATGTTAAAGTATCTTACTATGCCTCCTCCATCAATAACATTATTGAAAAAAGTGATAGGAATTGAATAACAGCATCTTACTATAAATGGTACAAACAAGGTTTATTTAAAATTTAGAGCCCATTGTCATATGCAAGATAGTGTCTGGAAATAAATGCAATGAAAACCCAAGTAACTGAGAAGAAAATGTGTTAAAACAGCTGATATAGCAAAAAATGTAATCGTCGAGGGATGCTAAAACCCCCACATTTATTACACATATGTACCCAATATGTGATACATAGGGGAATTCTTCTCCTTCACAACAAACCATGAGGGAATTTTAAAAATAAAATTGTACCAAAATAAAGGCTTAATGAAGTGCAGATTGGGAAACTTACATCCACACCCACTGGAGTCGAGCTGGAGATTCGGAAGGAAGCGCTCCTGAGTCTTGGTGGAAAGGAGGCGGCGCTGGGAGCTGCGAGTGTGCTCTGCCGGTCCCTCAGAGGCATCTGGAAATGAGCATCAAGTGATTGTTATGGTGAGTACCTGTTTTCCTCCTTTGAGCCAGAATCTCACATATCTAAGATCATCTTTTCCTTTGGACAAGGTAAAGTGGGAAGCCAGATTTCTTCTACAACCACAAGGGGATGAGAAAATCAGAGTGGAGGAGGTGGTACGAGGTAGGTGTGTTGAGTCACCATCACTCCGAAGTGCTGTGCTTGGAGTTCGGATTCTCTAAACACAGCATGTGTTTGGTGGAGGCTGGCGGGGGGCTCTTATAGAATCAATGGCACCTGGGACTCTCTTGTAAACTTACATTCTCTCACACCTTCACTGTCACTCCAGGGGCAACCTACTGCTTTCAGATTGTGTTCAAACCCTTAATCAGTCATTCAAGACCTTTAGCTCTAGCTAAACACAGCCTCCTCCTTCACAGCTCACTTCTACACCACTTCCGTCCTGCCACTGTCCACAAACATGCCCTCATTTGTGTTTGTGTGTGCATGTGTGCTTGGTACTTGCTGCATGCTTGTCAGGGGCCCACGCTGACACAGGTCTTGGGGCTACTACAGTGAACAGAGCAAGTCCTTTGTCTCAAGGAGCTTGTATGGGGGGAGGTACGCAGTGAAAGACAATAAAACACAAACGGGTAAGTGAATAAATAAACTTAGGTGGCTGTAAGTTTTAGGAAGCTAGAGTAAAGAGGAAATGTCAGTGGAATGGCAGAAAGTTAGAGAAGAGGCTCTCTAACTAAAATGGTCAGAAAGTCCTCCGTGTGGATGTGACTTCTAAGTAAAACCTTCAACCCAACAGGATGAATAGCAAATGCAAAGGCACTGAGAGGGGAGCGAGGCTGGCTTGTTTGGGGCACACAGAGCAGCTCAGTGTGGCTGGACTGGAGTCACTGGAAAGAGTAAGAAGATGTGTGAAGTGTGATGGCAGTCAGCAGAATTTTAAGACGGCCCCCAGATTTCTCACAGAAAGTGGCCCCTGCTCATGGTATTCCCTTCTTGTGTGCGATGCACACAATGGCCAGAAGAAGGGTTATGTGGAATTTATTACTGTACATCCAAATAGACTGAGTTTCTTTCCAATTGTTTTATTTGCTGTTTTTTCTTTTCTTTTTTTTTTTTGGTCTGTTTAAAATATTTACATAGGCTTGTGTTTCTTTTGACGAGACCTAGTTCTTCCCTCCCTTTTTGTGTTTAACTAAGTGGGCAATAATTCACCGGCTCAGTCCGAGAATGGGTTAATCCCTTTGCAGTCCGGGTATAGCTAAGTTTCTGCCCTTGGTTCAAATGCTAAGTGAACCTGCATAACCAGCTTCAGGTGCAGTTTAATCTCCAGGCCACTGTTTATTTGTCAAAGGCCTTGCTGTGCACTCCTGTGGGTCAAAAGGCACAGAAATGAGAGGTGGCGGAGAGGTCAGACTCTGGGGAAGTGTGGAAACAGCCAGCACTCCAATAGGCTTGGCCATTAGCTCCCTGTGTGGCCTGGGCCAGGACGACAGCTCCCTGAGCTTTAGCTTCCCCTTTGCACAGGAGGGCCGTGGCCCAGAGCATCCCTAAAGCACACCCCCATCTCACCCAGGACACAGTGAGCCTGGGGAGGGGAAGCCAACCCAACTTGTAGAGACAGCTACCCCTGGCTTGATCTCATGCTGCATTTGTTTGAAGAGCAGTGGCCTGTAATATTTGTGGGACGTTTACCGGCTGGGGCTCTTCGTGAATGACCTTCATTCATTATCACATTTAATCTTCACACAACCTGTGGCATATTTACTGGTATTTTGCTCAGCTGTAAACAGTGAAGTTTAGACAAAGCGTTTAGGGATTTCCTCAAATCACACAATTAGAAAGTAGCAAAGTGTCCTAGCTGATGTGGCTCAGGGAATTGAGCACCAGTCTGTGAAGCAAAGGGTTGCAGGTTCAATTCCTAGTGTGGGGCACATGCTTGGGTTGTGGGCTAGACCCCCAGTTGGGGGAGGGGGTGTGTGAAAGGCAACCACACATTTTTATTTATTCCGCTTTCTTTCTCTCTCCCTTCCCCTCTCTCTAAAAATAAGTAGATAGAATCTTGAAAAAAGGAAGTAGCAAAGCAAGATTAAGTCGGTTTTCACACATCTTATGTTTTCGCCTTATTGCTGTATTCTTGGTGCTCCGCTTGCCTGAGGGAGTAGGGGGCGGCTGGGTGGAGGGAAGCAAAGGGGAAAAATTGGGACAATGATAGTAGCATAATGAACAAAATATAATTAAAAAATAAAAGCAAAGCTCATTTACCAATGATCTTAAAATAATATAAATAACCTATATGTATTGCCAACCATGTGGCTAACAGGTGCATGAAAAGGTAGTCAACTTCATTAATCCCTGAGCACATTCAAGTGAACATCATGAGATATCACCGTACACGTGTTAGAATTAACATGAAAAGAAATGCCATTATTACTGCTATTAAAAATACACAGACAGCAAGTGTTGGCGAGGGGGAGGAGAAAAGGGAACCCGTCTGCACTCTGGTGTGGATGCACACTGGTGCAGTCACTCTGGAAAACGGTACGGAGGGTCCCCAGAAGAGTTGAAAATGGAGCTATCACATGACCCAGGATTCCCACTGCTGGGTGTATATCCAAAGAAAGCGAAATCACTATCTTGGAGAGGTATCTGCACCCTTGTGTTTATCACGGCATTATTCACAATAGTCATGAGGTGGAAACCACCTAAGTGTCCACAGATGAATGAATGGGTAAAAAGGAAAATGTGGTACGCACAATGGAATATTCGTCAGCCATAAAAACGAAGGGGGTCCTGCCATTTTAACAATGTGAATGAAACTTGAGGATATTTTGTTAAGTGAAAAAAGTCAGGCAGAGAAATGCAAATACTGTGTAATATCACTTACATGTGGCGCCCAAAAAAGCCGAACTCACAGAAGGAAGGAGCTGAGTGGGAGCTGAGAGGGGGTGGACTGGGGGGCAGTCCGAGGGGCAGGAGGTTGGGTGGGGATAAGGAGCTCTGGTTCAAACGGCTCAGACTCTCAGGTATGAGATGTGTAAGTTCTGGGTGCGAATGTACAGCACAGTGACTGTCATTGCCAATGCTGTGTCATTAGATACTTCAAAGTTGCCCAGAGAGTGGCATGCACACAAATGCCACCTCCCATGTGCACAGCTGGTAACTGTGTGAGGTGATGGATGTGTCAACTCACCACGTCGCACAGATCATTTCCCAGTACGTAAGTATATCAAATCATTGCACTGTACACCTCAAACATATACAATGTTCTACATCAATTATGTCTCAATAAACCTGGAAAAAAGAGCTATTGCAACACTAACTTATTACTGCACTTGACATAGTACACACTCCATTATTTTACCCAAAATGAGATTGCCAGGTATAACTCTGACATATTGTAACAAACCAAATCTCTTACTATTCTATCAAGAATCTAATAAACATATTTTTGAAAGAAGTTGGTCCCAAAAGACTCTGATTATTGCATACTCTGTTGGTATCTAAAGAAAAAGAACAGATAAGGGGTTTCAAAATACTTTGCATTAACTCCCACAAAGGTTGGAATACTCGCAAGTGAGGCCAGCCCCTCCCTACCCAAACGGTGGTCTCCAGTGAGCCCTGGCACCTCCTGGAGGCTTGTTGGAGCTGGAGACTCTCCACCCAACCCCGACCTGCTAAACAGAAACCTGGGAATTCACGAGGCGCCCAGGCGGCTTCTATGCACATCACCGCCTGGGCACTGGTTGTATCCTAAACTGTTGCTTTTCCAGCTGTCAGATGGTCAATACTCAGTATTGGCCCTGGATTTAATTTACAAGCATTATTTCCACAGAAGGCTCAGGTTTAGAAAGAAGCTTTTTTTTTTCCCCCAAGGGAGTGAGTGGGACAAAATTAAAACAGAAATCTCGGCTTTGGATTATAATCTACCAAAATTTTTAAGAGTGCAAGGAACGCATCGTTATTACAGTGGGCTTATGGGAAGGAAGCAGCACTGTGTGTTCCTCTGTGCTCACCCATGAAGCTGCCCCACTCCATCAAATCCCCTTTCTGGTTGCTCGAGTCCCACGCGGGTGTTTGGAACTCTCAGGCCACGGGAATTCTGGCACTAGGCTGGAAAGCTGGAGCATGGGTGGCATGGTCTATGACCCCAGACAGTGATTCAACTTTTTGATAACAACTCAAGATAAATTTGACAGGTTTTTATACACTAGTACATATGAGCTGGCTCATGGCGGCACTGATTCTAATAATAACAGTGAAAATTAGATAGCACATAAATGTGTATCAACTGTGGCCTGTTTACATTGTAGAATACTACACAGGAGTTTCAATGAATGGATCCAGAATCGACAGGAATCATTCTCAGAAACAGAGAAGAAACCTCTTCAAGTAGGATGTATAAAATGTGAAATTCTTCACGTCTGGTTTATAAACCTGAGAAGCAATAATTTGCTGTGATTGAATGCCTGCGCACACGCAAGTGTAAAACCACTCATGGGAGTGATGGATGTTGACTTTATGACAACAGATGTCTCTGAAGAAGGAGAGAACATCAAGAAGAAGGGACAATGATGTTTCTATATTAGCCTCTATTTTCCATTATCTGTTCGATGTTTCACAACAAAAAGAACAATTTGGGGAGGAAGCAGGTGGTTTCTAACTAGAAAAAGAAAACAAATATCAACAACAAAAAAAATCATAAAATCAAAATAAATACCTGTAGAATTTATTCATTAAAGAAGTTAGGGTTTAAAAAAATGAAGCTCTTTGAAGTTATTTTTTAAACTAATAATAACTACTTCTTCAGCTGGAAGGTGATAAATCACCTCCTCATTCCTGCCCTATGGTCTCATTCACTTTGCTACTTGTATGAAGAACAATCATACGGAGACACGGACATTTCTGTGAGTCCAGAAAGGCACTGGTGGTCCTGAACGACTGAATCAGACACAGACTGAACCAAAATCATAATCTTCATGTTGGTCCATGTTGTTAGAAAGAAATACATCTCAGGATATGAATTCATCAGTAAACAGACCTCACGCAGGTTGATAACATGAACCTTTGGATGGAGGTTCCATCACTTACAAGCTGTACAATGTTGAATCTCATTGAGTCTAGAGGAAATAATAGTTCAAAGTGTTGTTATGAGTATTAAATGCTATATGAAATACTTAGCATTGTATTTAGTACACTGTTTTATATATGATGGCTAATAGTAATCATGAAGACAGTAATAATTAAGACTGTGAGCAGCCTCTGCTCTATAAGATTTATTTAAAATTCAACACTGTGATATCTTAGGACATAAATAGTATATTTTTCAGGGTAAATAAATAAATTGCCAAATCAAAACATTGAGTCAATTTGGCTTTTGTTCAGATGTAAAGATGTACCAAGGAAGATGAACAGCTCTTTCTAACTCATCTCCCCTTTTAACTTTAAACGCATTTGTTCTTCACACTCAAGTATAAGTCCACTTGGGCTCTAACAAAGGATTTGCCTGATGGACCTGCTATTAGTATTTGGGACAATGAATAAAAGCTCAAACCCTAAAATAAGTTTTTTAACCTGATATTTTCTTGAAATACGGTTTTAAAAACTTGAACTTTGACTGCCTTTTTTTCCCCAGCATGAAGTCTCCATGAATAAATTAGGGAGAGGTGACATAGGTTTTGCCCTGAGATACCTTGCATGGATGCAAAGTTTCAAATAAGAAATTTATGAGATCATAAACTTTGTTAGCCAACACCTACACCCCAGCACCCATGCTCTGCACATACACTGCTCTCGGTGACCACAGGATAAGCTTACTGTGAACCTGAGGCAGACCCCTGGCTACTAACAGAGCTGCAGGTATGAGAGAGTTGGAGAACCCAGGGCAGCATCACGGTGTCAGCTGCCTTAGAATCTGCATGTTCAGAACTTGGGCTGGGGCCTTCCCTCTACTTCCTTCCCACATTGCCCTTCATTGATCAAAGCCCACCACACACTATGCTGCCTCCCTCCCACTCTCCTGTCTGACCACAGAATGGTGGTTTTGTCTCTGAATGAATGGGGGAAGATTTTTCTATCCTTTCCCCAGAAAAGCAAAAATCCAGAGACATGGCAACCTGATAGAATATCTCAGAGTTGCATTTTGAGAAAATGAATCAGGGCATGCCCTCTCCAGAAACTAAATGGAGCTTTGGAAAGTGCAGAGGACCACAGTTCTAGAAGATCTAAAGCTAATCTCTGCGCCCAAGTCCTGATGCCCACATAGTCCCCCTCAACATGCAGCCAAAGGCATGTGTAAAGATTCTGTAACCCGAGAGTGTCGGGAAGCTCAGATAGACAAGAAATATATGTCTGGAAAGAGAGGGGACTCTAGCCAAGATGAAGTGCTTATGATGGTGACACCCCTCTCGTATTTTGAGGAAGGAGGTCTGAAAACGAAGTGTTCCTTCTATTTGCAAAGCTGTCCAAAAATTGTGGATAATTGATGTTTTCCTGAGAAAATAACTTGGAAAAAGACCAAATCCAGCCTCACTACAAAGTTGAACATGGTTCGCAGGACTAGGAGAGAATGGAGACTGAATAGCAATGGGAGTCTGAAAGCCACATGCTTGTTACTTACGGCAGCGAGTTGCATCGTGCAGATGCTGGGGCGTGGGGGCAAGAGGAGACCGTGGGGACACAGGCGGGAGCAGACATAACCCTGTTAGCTCTGGTCCCCAGACTGAATGTAAGCAGGTGACTTATTGAGGAAGAAAAGTAGAAAAGGAGAATTGTGCCTGGGGTTAGAAGAATGGGTATGAGGCACAGACACAGGGATATTTATTGGGAAATTAATGAATTCCCATACAGGGAAACATTTCACCCATTTTTACTCTTCTAAAAATATGTAAGCAGTTGCCGAGGAGAAGGTGTCAAGTACCTTTCCTATAAATAAAGAGCTTTCCTAATAAATTATGTACTTGGTAAAAGGAATTGTATTTTACATGCTATGGCCTTGCTTCATAGTTTTACAGATTTCTTTAATCCCAACTATATTTTCCCAGCTTTTATATGAGCTGCTGACACTGGGTACTAGTGGCTGGTGAAATTGTATTTTTTTCCAGGTTTTTAAGTCTTAACTGGTAGCTGGGGAGGAAAGAATAGGGCTGCAAAGATGGCAGTGGCTATAGCTTTTATGACTCAAGGAAAATGAGCATGTCTTGAAATATTCAAAGTTTCCTCTTCTTAAAAAAATTTTTTTAGAATGATCAAGAAATGTGGTGGTTACCTGAGGGGAAAGAGGTGGGGGAGGTAGAAGAGGGTATTGGGGGGATGAATGCTGATAGAGGGGAAACTTGACTTGGGGTGGTGAACACACAATAGATGATATATTATGGAATGTTATACCTGAAACCTGTATAATTTTGTTAACCAATGTCACTCCAATAACTTTTTTAAAAAATACGCTACTTCAAATTTTCAGAATCATGGAAGCTAACTGTGATCATTTGTAAATTCAGGAGAGACTAGTAAAGTGAGTTTGAAGAAGACTGTTTGACATATGAGGTCTGCCCATAAGGTATCTAGCCATGTAATATAAAAAATAGAGACATTTATTGAAGAAGATACAAGATGCAAGAAACATTATACAGAGGACACTGATGCCTCAGTCCCCTTCAAAGTGGGCACTTGGGTCATCACATAGTGCTACCAATTGCCATCAGCTGCCCCATCATGTTTTCCTGAATTTCATCAAAGGTCTGAAATATTTTTCCTTTCAAAGGTGATTTTAGTTTTGGGAAAAAACAGAAGTCACAGGGCACCAAATCTAGGCTTTAGGAGGGCTGAGTCACCTGGGTGATTTGATATTTCTCCAAAAAACTCTGTGTGGGGAGTGATGGACAAGCAGGTGCATTGTGATGAAGCTGCCAATCACTGTTTTCCCAGAGCTGTGGGCTTCTGACTCATGTGAATAGTCTCTGCAGAGGAATGTGCAAGCTTAAGGCAAAATCTGATGCAGATTTGTTGCTCTACTCACTCAGTCAACTTGAATGTGACGGCCACACAGTATACACGCGCACTCAACAGTGCCTATGGCCCTCCCACTGACTAGTACAGGGAAGTTGTCATTGTTCGCACATGCACATTCCAGTCCACTCTCCTGGCTGCCAGGTTACATCAATGTCACGCAAACCATTCTCATATTAACAGTGGCTGGACTTTTTCCGACAGAACTTGTATATTAAGCATTCCTTAATGAAAGCCACCGGTGTTGCCCTGAGAGTGTCAGACTTTTCCTAAGCACTCTTTAAAAATGTTTGGCCCTGGCTGGTGTAGCTCAGTGGACTGAGTGTGGACCTGTGAACTAAGGGATTGCGGTTCGATTCCCAGTCAGAGCACATGCCTGGGTTGCAGGCCAGTTCCCAGCAGGGGACACACGAGAGGCAACCATACATTGATATTTCTCTCCCTCTCTCCTTCCCTTCCCCTCTAAGGATAAATGAATTAAATCTTTTAAAAAAACCAAAAACCTTTTGGATGCTATTTCCAAATTCTGAAAAGCTTAGTGATAGAATAGGAAATAAAATGTGTTCTAGGTTAAAAATACTGAATACAATGCTTCGGTTAAAGGGCACATGTGGAAAACAATAGATCCAGAAATTCACTGCACCTTCACGGTGGTTTCAGAACATTTGTCCAGCAGGGAGGAAGTGGTCACTGGGAAGCAAAAACAAAAACGAACACCTGGGACTGGGTTGTTTACTGGGCTGAAGATCAATATACAGTGAGGGGTCAATGGCCAATCTCACTGGCTTCTGCAACAGCTCAGTGTTTAAATCAAAACCCCATGTTTAGTATATGTGACTGTGCCAGGTTTTATGGGAAATTATAAGCACTGGCTTCCAGAAGTTTTCCTTGAGTCAATGGAAAGTCAGTGGGAAAAATTCAAGAGATGCTAAGTTCAAGTTCAGCTGTGAATTTAACTGATACACGATTTTGAGCAAGTCATTTCCCTTTGGACTGCCTTTTCCATATATTAAAAAATAAAAAGAGGATTGTCAAACATGATTTTTATGATCCTTCTAAATCTAATATCACAGGGCTGAAAATAAAGTGCTCATTTGGAAATTCTGCTCAATATAGTGTCATCTTCCCTAGGAATTAAGGTTAAAGAGTCTTTGGAAAGTAAGACTCTAAAGGAGCTGAGAAAGAGTCTAACACTAACCCAGCCACCCTACTTGTAAGGAGGCTGACCACTTGTGTTTGTTGGCTTCCCTCCCAGATGTCAGTGCAATAGCGGGTTGTTTTAAGTGCGGTAATGAAACTTCGTCTGAGTCTGAAAAATCCAGGTTCATGTGCTCCCATACAGGAATATGTCATTTTACTGTCAGGAAAAAGTAGAACTTTAAATTACAGTAGAAATAAGAATAAGAATTATCATGCTTTTAGAAAGTAACTGCCACAGCCAGTACAGTGGTACGATATTGCCTATGAAGTCTTTCAGCATCGGGTAACTTTGCCTGGGTCTCACCTCACTAGCTGCAACGGTACAGCTATTTGAGGACCCTATCAATTATTTTATGCCCAAAGACAGGGGCCTGTTGTATAGTAAGTGCTCAGTAAATGTTTGGTTCATTCCACAGCTTTCAAACACTCTCTTTTTTTTTGTTGGAAGTTACAACATCAACTATTCTATTGTATTATTAATAAACATTATTTTACAAAGTGTGTGTATTTTTTTTCCTATGGCTCCATAATTCCCTATAGCAGCTACTGGACAGTTCCAGAGATCTCTGGGTACAGAATATGGGGTAATCTAAATGTATCTGCAATTATTTGTTCATTTAATAGTTGGCTTAAAAACATTGCATGTTCAAATGAACAGGAAAAATTTCCATTTTTGTCCATGACTGTAATTTTATGCAATGCCTGACTAATTTATCTGAGTGGCCTTCTGAATGTTACTTTCATGACTATTGAAAATATAGGCAACTTCAGGAACACAAGACAGTTATTTCATTTATATTCTGAAACTTCTGTTTTGGAGAATTAGGCAGGAAAGGGACTTGTATTCTGGACTGACAAATCCTTTTACTGTTCAGAATGTGTAGGCCTTCAGAGAAGTTGCTTATGCTTCTTCAGAAAGTATTCACTCATTATGTATTATATAGTAGACATAAGGGAATATATTAGCCATACAGAAAGAAGTTAGAAAAAATCCACTGATTTTAAGGCATTTACATTCTACAGGTAAATCAGATAAACACCTTACCATGCTTTCTTTGATACAAAGCTGGGTGCTAAAAGGCATTTAGAAATCATTTTTTACCAGAATGAATCAGTCAGTGTAACGATGATATGTAGAAATAGTGGACACATATTTGTCGATAAGCCATCAGGAGACACATGTTAAGATTTGAAGGCTGCATCTTTTAGGTTAAATGAAACCAGACCCGCATTCATATGTTTATCAAATATGGAGTTTGTTTCCTCAGGAATTGTTTCATATTCAGGAAGAATTAACCCATGGGTGTAGCGGGAAATCCCTAGCATTTGAAGTTAATCCTGGAAAGACTCACTGAGCAGACGGATTTTCAAGAGGAGTCTCATATACGTGTGCCAGCCTAGAATCCTGGGTGGGTGGAGAGATCACGGGGTTTCCCCATCGGGCCACTGTCCATTCATTTATCCACGTGCTAACATCTCCTGTGCTCTCTTCCTTGCACTGAAGGCAGGTGAAGTCTCCTGTGTTCCCTGTCCCTGACACATAGAGTCACAGTGATATAGAAGAGACCCTCAGGCATGAGTCAGTGCCTTTCAGCCATCTGTACTCGCCCCCTGTAGCCACCTTCCCTGGGGGCTTCTCCAGTCTGCCCCTTAGGGGAGCGCGTGAAAGGAATGCGGGCTTTGCCGAGGGTAGCAGCAATTCCTGGAATGGTGGTTTGGTCTGCTAATTCTGTAACTGTACCTGCTTTGCAGAGAAGGTGGTGAGACGTTGACAACCTGCTAATGTAATGCAGCTCAGGATTCAGAAAGCCGTCTCTCCGCTCCCTGCCCCACTTTCTCCCAACAGAGGAACAGAGGACCAGGCCACAGAAATCAAGCTGCTGAGCCAGCCGCAAGTCCAAAAAAAAGAGACTCTCCAGCTTATATGGGCTTAAAACGTTCCTGGGCCAAATGTTGCTCAGTCAATCTTTCCATCAGACTCAGTTCTGCACCTCAAGATAAAAGTGTCACTCATAAGTCAGCAGGCACTGGCATTTGGCAAAAAGCCAGGCAACAATTCTGTGAAACACCGGTTTTGCACCTTGCATTGGCCCCATCCCCTCCGCTTTTCAAGCAAGATGCGGCTGGAAACAGACCTTCCAGAACAATGATTCCCCTCTCGCCATACCTTGAAGGATACCAGCCCTGTCCTTCTAAATCCTTTACAAATTTTAAATCTATGTCTCGGTGAGAATATTGTTTATCTTGCCCATTTGCATACTGTATGCCTAGCCATTGTGTGTGCATGTGTGTGTTACTCCAAAGGACCACTGAATATTTTTACAGAGGCGGAAGTTGAATGTCAGAAAGGTAAAATTGCCTAGGATTATAAGACTAGCTGGTGGCAAAGCTGGGCTGTGAGTCCAGGGCAGCCCATCTATGGAGCTTGTCCTTTCTCCGCTAGCCAGACTGCTTCCCTTTCCCATGAGGCAAGGTGAGGAAAGATGGGTGCCTGGACAGCTGGGGGCTGCAGAAAGAGGGCAGGGAGAGATGCGGTGAAGACGGGGTTCAGAACAGGATAATCTCAAGGCAGATTTGGGCTAATGAGTAACTGGACTGAATGTGGCCCCAATGAATGGAACGAATCATCCTCTGAACCATTACGGGGAAAATGGATGTGTTTTCTCCAGAATCAACAGCAACTTAACTGCCAGGTGTGTTCTTAAAAGCCTATGTTTTAGAAAGAGCCTCTATTTATTTACCTACTTTTGTGGACTTAAAAAAATGTGCCAAGGACCCATCCCTGCTTCTATCCCATCCTTTTTACTTGGACGACTCTCCTGACTGGTTTTTCTGCACTAACTTTATTCCTTGCACACATGTTGTACCAAAGGAGCTTCACTAAAACATCAGTTGTACCTGCAATGGCTCTATTTAGGAAACTTGGAAAGCATTTTTGTGATGCCACAAATGTTCATGTTTCCGCACTGCTCCACAAACTTCCTCCACCTGCGAACCTTCCCCTCACCACCTGCCTCAGCGTATAGGCCACTTTCTCAGAAAACCCTGAATGTTAAAAAAAAAACAACAACTGTGAATGGTATCCACCTAGAACACCACCTTCCATCTTGGGGATGATGCTTTTAGAGGGATGTTATTTGAAAGGAAACTGGAAAATAAGCAGGAAAAATGAAACCTGAAGCCAAGAAAACTGGCAAAGAAATAGACAGGGAAGAAGCAGATTACTGGGAGGTTTGTTGAGTGTGGGCTAGAAGTCAGAACTAGGACCTATGGGTAGGAAGCGTATCAAGTCAGATTCAACATGTTTTTAGTAAAGTCAGTCTTGGCATTAAAGATTTATTGTACCACACGAGAGCAAACACCCTGTAGAAGACTCTGGGCTCCAGGTTTTGAGAGAAGGCTAGGTGATACCGTGGAAGAGACTGCTCACAGACATCGACCATGTGGGGATGATACAGAGAAATGGCACAGCAGTGCAGCGGCCAGGGAGCCAGCTCAACCTGCTGGAACTTAGAGACTCCCAGTAACTGCTCTGTGTACAGAGTGGCTGGTCGAATTAACCACAGCACAACTGCCGGCACAAGCCAGAGGGTGTTACTTTCCCCAGTTACTTTCCCCAGTCTTCTAACAGTTTAAGAAATGTATATCATGGGCCAAGATGGAGGCGTAGGTGGAAACACTGTGCTTCCTTGCACAACCAAGTTTAAAGACAACAAAGTTTTAGCAACAAAAATGCAACCAAAACACAGGAAATTGAACTGTACAGAAGTCCAACAACAACGAACCTTTCAACCAGACCGGTAAGAAGGGAGGAGTCAGCGGCTGGCAGAGAGGGGTCCTGGCAGGAAAAAGCAGTGGCTGTTGGACCTACCCAGGTGCGCAGGCGGCGACTGGCAGATCCCAGGCGTAGGATGGCAACGGGCAGACCCAGTGAGGGTGCAAGGCAGGTGGCTGACCACGGTCACACATTTGCGCTCAGATAAACCAGGTGAAGGAGCAGGCAGTGAGACAGACCCCTCAGGCTAGGGCCCCAGCAACAGGAATTAAAGTCTAAAAGCACCAATTGGAAAAACTTTCAGGGTCAAGGTGCCAGGAGAAGCTCCCAGGCTCACAGAGAGTTTGTTGGAGAGACCCACAGGGTCCTGGAGGGTGCACAGGCCCACACACCTGGGAGCTAGCACCAGGGGGGCCAGGTTTTCTTGCAGGAAGCAGCAGAGGGGACCAAAATCCGAGAGAGAGCGGAACAAGTGCCATTCCCCTCTCTGACTCCACCCCCACATACAGCGTCACAACCCAGCGACTAGGCCGCCTGGCCCTAGTGAACACCTAAGGCTCTGCCCCTCATATGTAACAGGCATGAACAGACCAAAACATTATGGCTCAAGCAGAACAGCTCAAAGCCCCAGAGCCAATACTTCTAAGCGACCAAGAGATAGCCAACCTATCAGATGCACAGTTCAAAATACTGGTGATCAGGATGCTCGCAGAACTGGTTGATTTTTGTCAAAAATTAGAGGAACAAATGAAGGCTAAATTAATTGAAATGAAGGGAAATGCACAGGAAACCAATAGTGATGGAAAGGAAACTGGGACTCAAATCAAGGGAGTGGACCAGAAGGAAGAAAAAAATGACCAACAGAAAAGAATGAAGACACAAGAATTCAAAAAAATGAGGAGAGGCTTAGGAAGCTCCAGGGCATTTTTAAATGTTCCAACATCCGGATTATAGGGGTACCAGAAGGGGAATAGGAAAAGCAACAAGTAGAAAACTTATTTGAACAAATAATAAAGGAGAACTTCCCCAATCGGGCAAAGGCCATAGACTTCCAGGAAATCCAAGAAGCTCAGAGAGTCCCAAAGAAGTTGGATCTAAGAAGGAACACACCAAGGCACATCATAATTACATCAGCCAAGATGAAAATGAAGGAGAGAATCCTAGAAGCAGCAAGGGATAAGGGGACAGTCACCTACAAAGGAGTGTCCATCAGACTGTCAGATTATTCCTCAAAAGAGACCTTACAGGCAAGAAGGGGCTGGAAAGAAGTATTCCAAGTCATGAAATCCAAAGACCTACATCCAAGATTGCTTTATCCAGCAAAACTTTCACTTAGAATGGAAGGGCAGATAAAGTGCTTCTCAGATAAGGTCAAATTCAAGGAGTTCATCATCACCAAGCCCTTATTANAGTGAGGGTGCAAGGCAGGTGGCTGACCGCAGTCACACATTTGTGCTCAGATAAACCAGGTGAAGGGGTAGGCAGTGAGACAGACCCCTCAGGCTAGGGCCCCAGCGACAGGAATTAAAGTCTAAAAGCACCAATTGGAAAAACTTTCAGGGTCAAGGTGCCAGGAGAAGCTCCCAGGCTCACAGAGAGTTTGTTGGAGAGACCCACAGGGTCCTGGAGGGTGCACAGGCCCACACACCTGGGAGCTAGCACCAGGGGGGCCAGGTTTGCTTGCAGGAAGCAGCAGAGGGCACCAAAATCCGAGAGCGGAACAAATGCCATTCCCCTCTCTGACTCCACCCCCACATACAGCGTCACAACCCAGCAACTAGGCCGCCTGGCCCTAGTGAACACCTAAGGCTCCGCCCCTCATACTTAACAGGTAGGAACAGACCAAAACATTATGGCTCAAGAACAGCTCAAAGCCCCAAAGCCAATACTTCTAAGCGACCAAGAGATAGCCAACCTATCAGATGCACAGTTCAAAATACTGGTGATCAGGATGCTCACAGAACTGGTTGATTTTTGTCAAAAATTAGAGGAACAAATGAAGGCTAAATTAATTGAAATGAAGGGAAATGCACAGGAAACCAATAGTGATGGAAGGGAAACTGGGACTCAAATCAAGGGAGTGGACCAGAAGGAAGAAAAAAATGACCAACAGAAAAGAATGAAGACACAAGAATTCAAAAAAACGAGGAGAGGCTTAGGAAGCTCCAGGGCATTTTTAAATGTTCCAACATCCGGATTATAGGGGTACCAGAACGGGAATAGGAAGAGAAACAAGTAGAAAACTTACTTGAACAAATAATAAAGGAGAACTTCCCCAATCAGGCAAAGGCCATAGACTTCCAGGAAATCCAAGAAGCTCAGAGAGTCCCAAAGAAGTTGGATCTAAGAAGGAACACAGCAAGGCACATCATAATTACATCAGCCAAGATTAAAATGAAGGAGAGAATCCTAGAAGCAGCAAGAGATAGGGGACAGTCACCTACAAAGGAGTGCCCATCAGACTGTCAGATTATTTCTCAAAAGAGACCTTACAGGCAAGAAGGGGCTGGAAGGAAGTATTGCAACTCATGAAATCCAAAGACCTACATCCAAGATTGCTCTATTCAGCAAAGCTTTCATTTAGAATGGAAGGGCAGATAAAGTGCTTCTCAGATAAGGTCAAGTTCAAGGAGTTCATCATCACCAAGCCCTTATTATATGAAATGTTAAAGGGACTTATCTAAGAAAAAGAAGATAAAAAATATGAACAGTGGAAGGGCAGCAAACTCACAGTTATTAACAACCACACCTAAAAGAAAAGCAAACTAAGAGGACAGCTAGATCAGGAGCAGAACCATAGAAATGGAGATCACATGGAGGGTTAGCAACAGGGGAGTGGGAGGAGAGGGAGAGAAGGTATAGAGAATAAGTAGCAGAGAGGGTAGGTAGAAAATAGACAGGGGGCAGGGCAAGAATAGTAGGGGAAATACAGAATCTAAAAATCTTGTGACACACGGACATAAACTAAAGGAGGGGAATGGTGAGGGAGGGGTGTGCAGGGTGGAGGGGAATGAAGGGAGGGAATAGGACAACTGTAATGGCATAATCATTAAAATACATTTTTTAAAAGGGCACCAAAAAAAAGAAATGTATATTATTAACAGGAATTTAATATCCTCCACTCTCTAATATTTGTGGGTAAGGAATTTACAAGCAGCATTATTAGGAATACGAGGTTTGTCGGGAAAAGCCCAGTCACTGTTAATATAATGAATATGGTTTGCACAACATTGACGTAACCTAGCAGCCAAGAGAGTGGACTGGAATGCGCATGTGTGAACAATGACCACTTCACTGTACTAATAGTCAGCACATTCTCAATCACTGAGCAAGTAGAGCAACAAATCAGCATCAAGTTTTGCATTAAGCTTGGAACATTCCTTTGCAGAAACTATTTTGATGATTCAGAAGGCCACAGGTATAGGCAACTGATGACTGGCAGCTTCATCAGGACAAAGTGCCTGCTCATCATGCATCACCTCTCATGCAGAGTTTTTTGGTGAAACATCAAATCATTCAGGTGATTCAGCCTCCTGCAGCCCAGATTTGGCACCCTGCAACTTCTGGCTTTAACCCAAAACTAAAGCCGTCTTTGAAAGGGAAGAGATTTCAGTCTTTCTATGAGATTCAGGAAAATGTGATGGGGCAGCTCATGGAGATTGGGAGAACTGTGTGAGATCCCACAGTGCCTACTTTGAAAGTGACTGAGGTGTCATTGTCCTATGTACACTATATCTTGTATCTCCTTCAATAAATGTCTCTATTTTTTATAGTGCATGGCTGGATACCTTCTGGACAGAACTCGTATGCATGAATATTTGGGGTATGGACACATTCGGTAGAGATATGTTTTTATACAAGGGTGTATTTCAATGTTGGCATATAAATGTGCCCATGATTTACCCACTGGTGTTCAGCATGGTCATTGTTATATTAATTTAGGCTAGAACACAGTGATGGTTCAGGAAAGTTGAAATGTTACTTTCTAAAACAGCACTTTACACACTTCAGTGTCCTAAGGCATCCCTTTGCCCAGTTTACTAATGAGATGCACCACAAATAATGTGTTATTGATAGCAGGTAAAGTCTCAGATTTGTGAATGAAGTAATTTTAGAACACTGTAAATCAGATTTAAGATCATGTCTCAAATAACGTCATTTTCACGGAGCTTTACAATAGCTTTCTTAAAGACAGAGAACCGAGTTTCAGTCAGCACTCAGGAAATCACATACGACTTCAGGTGCATCCCATGGGAATGCATGACACATGTCTTCTGTTTTCTGTTACGTGTGTGATGACTGAGAAGTCAAGAACCCCCTTCTAAAACACTGAGTGTGAAGCAACACACTGTTTGCCTGTTGTCCTGCCACTCTCTACACCCGCAGGAAATGCACATGCTGGAACACGCTGTTAAGGTAAATCTTCCAGTTCTCAGTTTACAAGAAAGTATCTCAATATGTTAAGGGCACAAAAATGATGAATTGACTTTCAGAAGAAATCTATGAAACTCCTATCATTTTGGAGCATGTGCATGCTTCAGTAACTTGACTAGAGCGATTGTCTAAAAAGATAGAACTTCACATGTAATGTCAACTATGGTCAAATTTCAGGAGGCAATGGGAATATAATTATATCTATGCCTATAGTAATGTTAGGGTATGTGATGCCCTTGTTCACCCAGTTGACAAATGTATGATTTGTGCTATATTCCTCTGAATTAAAAACAAAACTGAAAAGCAAACAGAACACCACTCTGAGAAAGCAGAGACAGAGTGGTGCAAGATAATACTAGGGAAGGGGAGTAGGGACTAGACTAGATGCAAGGCAGAATCTTGAAAGTCATATTACAATTTATCTTCCTTCTTATATCTATGTGGAAACAAAGCATTTTAAGCAAGGTTTCACAAAAATTTCATTTAGAAATATACTATGGAGGTAGTTAAGAGTATGTGGGTTGACGAGTTCAGGAAACTCTTTCAGAAGTCCAGACAGCAGACAATAGATAGAGGGTATGGAGAAGTGTGGATGAAGTCAAAGCATATTTAGGAGACAAGACAGAAAGCTCCTAGCAAGGAATCAGGAACGTGGAAGATCAAAGACTGGGAGAGGCGGAGGATCGCTCTAAAGGTTCTGGTTGGTACAACCAGCAGGGGAATCCAAACCAAGGGGCTGAAAAACGGAGCCAGGGGATCAGGTTTGGGGGGAAAGATAACGGGTTGGGTTTCAGATGCAGGGAGCTTAGGATGTCTCTCTGATGTTCAAAAAGAGATGTAAAATTATTATTTTGAAAAATGTTGTGAACCTCAAAGGAGAATCCTGAGTTGCAGACGAGTATCAGGTTCCCCTGTTCTGTCTGTCTCTCCTTAACCAAGCTCACTGTGTTCTGATCAGTACAGTTTTACAGTAAGTCTCGATTTCAGGTATAAGGCCCTCAACTGGTTCTAATTTTTAAAAACCATTTTTGACATTTTAGATCCTTTTCATATTCATATGAATTTTAGAGTCACCTTCTCAATGTTTTCAAATAAAGAAAATCTGGATGGGACTTTGGTTGGGATTGCATTGAATATATAGGTCACCTTGAGGAAAACTGGTATCTTAGCACAAATAAATTTTCCAATTCAGTATAATGTTATATCTTGTCATTTATTTAGGTTTTCTTTTTTTTTTTCCAGCAATTTTTTGTAGTCTTCACTGTATAGGTCTTGCTCATATTTTTTAAAAACCTTATTTTTAAGTATTTTATGTTTTGATACTACTATAAGTGGAATTTTTTAATTTTCACTTTCTAATTTTTATTTATTAGTGCAAAGAAATAAAACTAGTTTTATATGTTAATTTTCAATCCCGAGTTCTTATTTATTTGTTTGAGTAGTTTTATTTTTTGGTTGATTCTTTAAAATCTTATAAACACATGATCATATTTTCCATAAAAGAAAGTTTTACTTTTTCTTTTTCTTAAATGTATTTTTTGTTTTTCTCTCTTGCCTTGACTACTCTAGCTAGGATCTCCAGTAAAATTCTGAGTTGACGTGGTCAGAAAGGACAACACCCTGGCCTTGTACCCGATTTTGGAAAAAAAAGTATTCCATGTTTCGTAATTAAACATAATGCTAGCTACAGGTTTTTCCCACAGATTTCCTAAACCTAATTACCTTCCCAAGACTCCATCTCTAAATCCCGCCCTGTTGGGGGTTAGGGCTTCCGCACATGAGTGGTGGGGGGTGGGGGGCACAACTCAGTCCACAGCAGTTTGTCTAGCTTTCTCAGCTCCAGCACTCTGTTCTACAAATTCCAGCAGCCTCAGGCTCTCAGAGTCCTTTCACTTCCCCTCTTCTTCTCAGTGAAGATGCCCTGCTTGAGTTTCCCCTCTCCACACCGTATCCTGGCACCAAAGGGGACAATCGTCGGTGAATCACAGCCCTGTACTTCCTGTTGAGCATTATCCGGAAACAGTCAGTTACCATGATTTGTTTGGTTTTTATAGTGCTTATAGAAAGAGTGCACATTTAATCAGGCAGAATGTAGAAGCCTACATTGTTTTTTTTTTAATTTTTTAAAAATAAACTGGTGGAACCAATGACTTTAAGAATGGTGTAGTGCAAATTTGGGGTAGAACAGAAGTCAGAAAGAAGGACGTCAGAATTCGTGATTTTGGATGTAGAGCAGTTCCTTGTGGGAAGACAATGTCACAGTGTGATAAGGTAACTTCCGCATCTTTAGTTGATTGCCAAAGAGTAAGAAAGTAGAAAAATATCGATGAGCTAACTGGTACTGCTGTATATACATATTTACATATTCACTTCCTACATGAATATTCAATTATTTATTCTTTCTGTCACCAACCATTCTCTAGATATTATCCAGGGTTAAGGCAAAAAAAAAAAAAAGGATAACAATTAAGAATTATAAAGTTTTCCTTGCAGCTTGTATGAGCTATTAGGGAGCAAATTAATCTTAGGGGAAGACATCAAAACTGCGTGGACTAGAACTTTGGGAGCGAAAGTACAATGTCATAGTGAATGTAGTTGATGATTTTTACCAGAAAAGTTCTAGATACAACTACTGAGTTTATTAGCTTTTATACCCTTAGATGGTTGTCAGATTTCACCCTATCCTGGGAAATAAACCAGCCCATCCATCTATTTCTCTGTCAATGCCTTGTAAAATAGCCGATTTAAGTCTCAGAAATAGGACAAAACAAAAGTCCATGGAGTATTTTCCTTCCCAAAGTTTTCTAGAAAATTACAAGTTACATTCTTTGGAACTGCCTCCCATATTTTCAAAGGATCCCGGTTACTCAAGCATAAGCCAGGAGGGTGATATTACTTGGTGAGTCAGACAGAATGGAGTCCAGTCCTGGCTCTGCATCTGAGTTGTTTAGTGACCTTGGGCAAGCTGCTAACTAGAGGAAAGAAATAAGATACAGATCCAAGAGATATGGAGGGAAAACAGTCAGGAAAAGTGCCTGAATAGAGAATAAGTATATATATATATAAAATCTCACACACAGAAGGTCCAGACTTCATTTCTTGTTTTCATCTTTGAAGGATTTGAGAGCACTGCACCCTATACAGCAATAGAAGGAGGTTCAAGGGAAGTGAGTTACATGGATTTGAGAGATTCAGAATTTGGATGTTGAACCTGTCAGTGAAGCTCTCTAGTAGAGGTTAAAGGATTTGACAGTGAATGTTGGAGTTCAGAAGGGCAGCTAGGCATTCATGCATTTTATTCAACTAATGAAGTCAGATACTTATGTTTTCACCATCACTGTGCTAGTTGCTGCAGATTCAGAAACGAGACTCAGTGACTGCCTTCCAGGAGCGCACCTCATTGGAGCCAGAGTTCATAAGACAATGAGATAACCCAACCCTGAGGTCTCAGTTGTTACTGGGACTAGGACAGAGGAAAGGACGAAGCACTTTGGAGATACCCCTCTAGGCAACGAGAAGTGACGAACCGGAGTGGGCTTCGGGAGCAACTGAACTAAGACTAGAGAAAGAGTCAACTTTTGGCAGGCAGAGAAGCTGAGCGGGGCCTCGTCAGTGGTGGAGGGAGGTTCTGTAAAACTGTAGAAACTTTCACCAGCTAAACTGGTTCTGCACATCTCTAGGAGTACATACATAATTTCCAATAACACCACATTCCTGGTTTGATTCTCACACCGTTGTGCATTTCTTTTTGTTATTCTTTGTTGCCTTCTTTGCTCAGCTCCCGAATGACAGCACTCTTTCCAGAGCCACTTCTCCTCTGGCTACATTTTCTCCCTTAGGGATCACCTATGGGTGCACGTATCATTTTCGTGTCAGTGGCTCTTCTCCGAGCTCCCGACTCTCACAGTGCTTAGCCATCTCCACTCTACAATACTTACCCAGAAAAAAAAATACCCACTTCATGTCCATACATTTTTCCATGCTTGCTCCAACCCCATTCTTCTGCATAAACAGCAATACCACCCACCAATTATTCAAACCAAAAACTTAGGAGGCATCATCCAGTATTCCTTTTTCCTTCACCAATCGGTGTATCCTTATCATTTTCTTTCCCAAATACCCTGAAATAACGTAATTTCTCCATCTTCATTACTACTACCCCAAGTCCCAATTACCTCTCTCTCTCTCTCAGACTATTACAAGAGCCTCCTAAGTGATTCCCTACTTTGTGGTTCACGGACCGTCTTTTTTCTGCTCAAATGTGACCTTCAGGAGGAATGTTTCAGGGGCAATGGGACAACAACCAGAGCATGTTTTAAAGGAAATAAGTGATGACGATTTCTAATCTGTTCATTAATTCATTTGTTTCTGCATTTAATTTGACAAGAACCTAGGCATTCTCTGAGAAAGATGTCAGTACTGGTAGAAAGGGAGAAAAAAATTGTAAGAGGATCATGTAGAATGAGAACCCCGAGGCACTGAAGACAGGCAACAGAGCACAGAGGTTTGGAAGATACGGTCCGGAGCTCGGTGATAATGAAATTACGAAACTTCCTGAGCCTCCATTATTGTGTAAGTTAAATGTTGGTTATGGGGAGTAAATGTTGGTTATGGGGAGTAAATGGCTGGATGGGTGAAGGCAGGGCTGAGACAGAGCAGAAGATGGCACGGAAGAAGCAAGGACATTTTGGACACTTTTTCGAATTAAGCGGTTATTACACAAAAATGTTTTGAGATGAAAGAAACATTAAGCCTCCAGTCTCCTCTGTAAAGTAATGGTGATGGTCCGTGGTAAGTAGTTGAATGGCGTTCTCAGAGCATAAACAAAAGTAATATTGGTTGCCCTTTATTGATGTGGAAGGCATAATGCTAAGTAACATACATATGGTTATTTTTATCCTTCCAAAAATAACCCCCTGAGGTCAATGCCAACAGTGCTCCCACTTACAGATTATGAAATTAAGAAATGAAGGTGTAAAGAGGTAACACCACTCACCTGAGATTAAAAGATAGTGAGTCAGGATTTGAACATAAATCTACCAACCTGTCAATTCCCTATTCTGCAGACTTGAGTAAGAATGCTCCAAACCGTATTAAAACCACTGCCCTTTCAACAGAATCCGAATAGAACAAAGTTACTTTATATCATCTATGCCGCTACTCCCCTTTACTGAAATGTACCCCCGTACAACTTAAAACAAAGACAGTTGGACTCTCCTTCTGAATTCCTTTGTGCACAGAGTTCGCCATTCACAGACTAAAACTGAGAATACTGCACAGCAGAAGACAAAAGCATCCGGCATCTTGAACTGCCACGATGCTGGTGGCCAAGGGAGAAGTCGGTCCAGGGACCATGATCCCAAGCAGACAACAATGAAGTTAAAATTTTCATAGGGAATTCTAAAATTAAAAAAAAAAACCCATGCTTTCAGAAGCCTCTTTCATCCTGAAAGTGTGCTCTAAATATTTGCTCTTCAGGCTTCTGTAATAGAACTACCATGGCTTTGCACACACTACACAGAAGTAACCCTGGACTGACCTGGAAGGCCTGGGCGCAGTGAGTGATAAATCTGCTAGTCCCAGTTTGGAGAGCCAAGTATTTTCCAGAGGTCACAGCACTGGCTATTCACACAGGCCTGCAAATTCTTTCAGCGGTGCCCCCTAGTAAAATCCTGACCAGCGCTTTGATCTCAGGGTCCCTTTCTTTTTGTAACATGTCCGAATACCTGGGACTAGGAGGCAGGCAGAAGTCAGGGCGAAATTAAACAAACAGTGGAGAGTGACCAGCTGGGGTGGCTTCTAGGACTGAGGTCATGTGTTTGCCTTCCTACTTGCAGATCAAGGTGAAAAGTGCACCCTGAGCTCTGGCCAAATTTGGTCTATAAACAAACATGAAAGAAGGATTAGCTCTCTTCCCTGAGACTAATGGGGACCCCCAAAATCAATAGCTGATTTGTGACAACAAGATTAAGTCAATATTGGAACAAAAGATACTGGCTGTATCCAAGTCGCCCTTAATCTCAGGTAAACTTGTAGCAAATTCAACACTACACGTTTTTCTGGCTGCGACCCTCCCGGACTCGGAAGGAGCACTGATGAAGGGAGGCGCACACAAAAGCCACAGCTTATTCCTTCTAATCGGGTCCCTTTCTTCTCTGCTCATGACAGATTGTAGTATGCAGACCCTTTTGTGCTAATTCTGGTCCACCCAGCAAGAGCTCTGCATGAAGAGAAAAGGGTCAGCGAGCTGCCTACTGCACCCTGCCTTGCCAGCAGAGAACCACTAGGAAGAACAGGGTGCTCTGTAAGACTGCCGATTTTGAACTTGCAACACCGGGAGTTCGCCCCATCCAGAATCTAGCAGCACCAGGAGAGACACAAGGCGAACTTTATGGGTATCAGGAGGGATTTCTTTTTAAATTTTTATTGTTGACGCTATTACAGATGGCCATTACCCACTTCCTTCTCTCCCTCCACCAAGCCCCGCCCCCCCCACTTCTCCACACTGTAGTCTGTGTCCATGGGCTTTGCATATGTACATACATGTTTTTTGGCTAATCTCTTCCAGTTCCCCACACTCTCCTCGCCTCTGAGATCTGTCAACTGCATCAAAGATTCAAGGGCCCCCACACCATCAAAGGATTTTATGAGTTAGGGATGGAAAGCAACTAAGTCCCCTGGCCCATGCTCCCCACTCCTGAGTTCACACAATATAAGCACCCAGCCCAGCCACTTTAATTCATAGCAATTCAGAACACAGGATCGGGCAGAAGTAGGTTATAATCATATCCACCATTGAACACGATACTTAATAAGCAAACAACAATATGAGAATAAACCATGCTTCACATATTTACAACTGTAAACCTACTGTTACCTTGCCCTGTATTTTGGTTTACTGGCCTCCTGTGCAGAAACTCTCCCAAAAACTGCTCAAGGAAAAAGTGACTTACACTCCCCGGCACGTGCACTCTCAGCATCTGCACTTTGCAGATCAGAACACTGCCCGGGACCACAGGATGGATGAAAGGTGAATCCGGCATGCATGCCCAGGGAGTCTGACTCCGGGGCTGGCACGGTTAGCCACCACACTCTGCGGCTACGTGACCTTAGCGTGCGTGTTCATCTTTCCGAAGCTTGGCTCCCTCATCAATAAAAGGCACGTTTTACTACACATCTGGTAGTGTTGTAATGAGCAGTCGCTAGAAAATGCATGTCAGATACTTTAGTAATGACTTGGAACGTAGAGCCCAGTCAATGGCCGGTTCTTCCCTATCATTTTCTTTGATGAAGGAACAGGAAGTAGAAGCGGCACTGGGTCTCTCGACCACTTCTTGGCACTGCTCATTGTCTCATAAATTTGTCCATCTAGGTTCTTCACCAAAATGAGTTTCTCTTCATTTACATTTTCACCAGCATGCTATTGCCTTCCATTTGAGCTATTCTCGGGGCACATGTATCCACACCCACGTTTCATCATTAGGAAGGGGCTCATTATCCTTCTCTCTGTCTGTCTCATGGCTTTGGCCTTCCTACCGACCTCACTCGTAGCATCTGGAAGAAGAAGGAAGGGCCAGTGGACCAGGCGGGCTGATTCCTAGATCTGTAGCACATCTGCAGTGGCGAGAGGGGGAACCCCGAGAGCGCTCGGTGAGGATGCAGCAAGTCCAGTGTCGGAGGCCCTGGAGGCCCAACTACCCCCTTGCGTCACGTTGGAGCAAATCATGCCAGAAAGAGGAATAAACTTGCCTAAGGTGCAAAGTACGTCAGAACAGTCTCCTATACATTGTGTTATTCAGGCCAACAGGGAAACCCCTGCATTCTCACAACCGATAATAAAACTTCCATCCACAGAATGCTTGTAATTCTCAGGTAGTTGACTATGTACTGCACACTCATCAGGGCGCATCGGTTTTGACCCAGCTGAAATAGCAGAATCAATACTTGGCTACAAGCCAAGGCAGAAACTGAGTATCACTATTATAGACTGCACGTTTGAGAGACAAAAATAAATCTGACATTTTATCAAAAAGTAAATATTATTGCTGCTTCATTTTCAACATTTTGTGCTCAAATTTTAAAAGACTGATAGAGTGTAAGAAATCGTTTCTTAGCACTATCAGTTGCTGGCTACTCTGGCATTAACAACACTGTGCAATTGCAGCTCTAAAGAGATGTTCATTTGCAGCCCAGGTCAGCAGAGGGGCAAAGGTCGCTCCGGGCCTTGCTCTGCCAGTAGGAGGCACTTCTCAAGGCGCTACCAAGTTATTAAGTTTTTAATCCTCTCAAGTTGTAACTGACTGAAGTAAATACTGATCTTCTCTTCACCTTCCCTGAAAATACAGTTACTGAAGCTACTTTATACACCCAAAGTTTAAGGTTGATGGCTTATCCATTGTCACATACACTTAAAAACAAACCAAAAAAAAAAAAACCCTTACTTAATCCTTTCACCAACCTTTGAGCAGGTGTTGTATCTCTATTTTACCATGAGAAATTAAGGCTTAGGAAGGTCAAATAATCTACCTAAATTAGTGGTTAAATGGGATTTTAACCCAAGCAGTCACAGGGCTATGCACAGTGCTACACAATGCCCCAAACCAGCAATGACCAGCTGGTGTGCCATGGCACGCTGGCGTGCTGCTAGAATTTTTAAGACATGCAGTACCTGTCTTAAGGTACTTTTTAAGACAATAGCACCATGTAGTACTATTTAGTCAGGGGCATTGACTTCTTTTCCATTAGATTGTCAAATTTAAAAAAATGACAATGGCCAACATGATAATAGCATTCTGGTGTGATAGAATCAAAATTATACTTTTTGTTTTGCCAGATCAGCAAAAAATGTAGTTTTTTGATGTGCCACCAAATTTTAGTAATCAGTTTATGTGCATCCCGAGGTGAAAAAGGCTGGAAATCGTTGGCCTCCACGAACAAACAGCGATTGCCCATTGCGTACCTGCTGTGCGTCCGCACCGGTGTGCATGAACTCATTGGTTCTCACACAGTTTGAGGAAGTCATTCTCACACCTACTTTACACATGGCCTGAGACCTCATATAATGACTAGTTGGGCAAAACTAGGATTTGAACGCAACTGTCTCACTCTTAAATCTACACTACAACCCACTGCACAACCTGCTTCTCACCATTTTTCTCACCCCCCGAAAACCCTTATAACAATATTCAGTGGCTATTCCTGAGCTCTGACTATACGCCAGGTGCTGATAAGGTCTAACATTCTTTTTTTTTATGTACATATATTAACTTTATTTCTAATTATAGTTTACATAATATATTACCATCAGTTGTATAATATAGTGATTAGACATTAATGCAACGTACACAGTGATCACCCTGCTAACCCTAGTACCTGCCTGACAACGTACATGGTCAATATATTATTTACAATATTCCTTATGCTGTACTTTATGTACAGAAATATATATATTTATTTTATAATAGTATAAAGCTATTACAGAAATGTATCCTTTTTCCACATTTCTGTCCAATTTCAGAAGCATTTTTCCATGTTCTGATATGTTAATTTAAAATGATATTAATACAGCTTTTAATGGCAAGTGTTGTTGAAGTCTCAGTTTTTTCCTCTGTTTAAAAAAACAGGGGTTCGATGCCATGAAGTAGGTGGCAGCGCCTTAACTGTATGCGCATGGTTAGGCCCAAGGGCCTCTTCCATCCTTGTCAAGGGCAGTGCTAACCTTCTCTCCTTTCATACAACATTTAACACTCTTAAAAGAAGGAATGAAGGCCTATTCCACATGGAGAAATATGAGGGGGGACCAAGAAAAATGACATTATCTTCTGGAGGGCAGGCCCCTTCTAGCAGAGGCTTCCCTCACAGGTGAGTGTTCTAGGATCCCATGTGTATCGGGTGCACCAGCTGACATTGTGGCAAAAGGTTGCATTCGGCTTCAGTGAATTTTTTTGCAGATTCTTTCAATGCATTTGCCTAGTTCCTGATGGGTAATTGACAAGTGTGCCTGCTCTCATTGCACTGTGTGTTTCAGCAGTTTTTTACCAAAACCAGCATGACTCCCAAGCCCCACCCTAACCTGATCTCACCCCAAGAGACCTTTTTTTTTGTTTGTTTCCCCAGATAAAACAAAGTTCTCAAAGGGAAGCATTTTGCTAATGTGAAAGAGGTGAAACAAAAAGCGGCAGAAACACTGAAATATATCGAAATTGGCAAGCTCTAAAACTATTTTGAGGAGTGGGAAACGTGTCTCCATAGGTGGGTAGCATCAAATGGAGAGCACTTGGAAGGTGACTGAAGTTTAAACGGGTAAGAATAAACACACGCTGTTTTACAAATAAATTCCAGTGTTTGTTGGGGATTCCCTTTTGTAGAGTTGCATTGCCACTTAGGAGAAGAGAGGCACAGTAACAGAGCATGCTTTTTAAAAAATCACAGAAAACAGTACATGGGATTCTCGTAATGAAACCAAAGAAAAGCTGGGGGCATGAAACCTGTCTGCTCTTTGACATTTTTGCCCAGGGTTTCTCCAACAAGAGGTAATACTACGTTGGAAGACAGAAAGGCAAGCACCAGGGCAGCAGCTTCTAGCAAGCCCACCTCCTCCTTCCCACGTGCTCTCTCTGCAGCCTGCCCCGCACAGAAAATCCAGGAGGCACCATGCAATCCAGGTGTGGGAATAGGCTGGAGCTAATCCCTTCCCAGGAATGTTTGTTTGTGCTGACATATATTCCCCCAATTTCAGTTAGCCCATTTTCCACCGTGTGAGTCAACCTGACAGTTTAAACCAACAGAAATATTACTTTCCCCCCTAAAGTGTAGGTTAAATGCAACGTTTAACATAATGAGTCCAAGGGGGGAAAAGTTCACAGTAAAGATGAATACTCCCCTTGAAAAAAATTAGACCCGATTAATAACTAAATGGCACAAGTTTGCAAACAATGAAAGGGGAAGCAGTGCTTCTTCCTTTTCTTTCTTTCTTTTTTTAAAAAATTAAACCACAAGGGCTATTGTTTTGCTTCAAAGCCTGAATGCTGAAATATTTCATACATTATAGCTATTCTCTTAAAGGAAAAATATAAAACTGTTTTATTAACCACTATTCCCCTGTATTTACTGTAAGGTAAACAGCAGCCCTAGGTAACAGCTCTTTTTCTCCTAAATTACTACTTCCCCCGGCTCCCTGGGGCCCCAACTAACTCCAGTCTGACAAAGATTGATCCTCAGCCGGGATGCAGGAAGGCGTGCTTCTCACAGTGCACCCTCACCTCGCAGCTCACAGCTCGCAGCAGCCACTCAGAATCCTCCCCTGACTGCTCAGGGTCCGTTCGCTCTCACTTTCCCCAGAAAAACTCGTTTCTTCATAGTGCTCTTGCTAACAAGAGGCGTTCTTGAAAACTGCTTTTCTCTTAGCTAATAGCAGGCTGAGGATTTGAGTCTAAGTGAATCAGAACCACATGTATGACATGCATTTCTCTTACTGTGCTGGGCTTTTATAATTAAAGAACAATGCTACAAGCAAAGCATGCTTTGAGAAGCTACTGAAAGGCAAATGTTGAATGAGATTGAGGATGGTCTACGAAGGCGCCTGAGGCCTGGAATTTTGCAATCCTAAACTACCAGGGAATATACCAGGCAGTTCACAGAAATCACTAAAAGAATGTTCCATTTGCATTCTTTCTCACATTTTACTTTAATCTCTCATCCCCTCCTGCCTCCCCACCCCTTACTCTACCACTTCTGGCTCCTTTACTAAGATCTTCCTTCTTATTAAAGTTAATACACTACAGTTGTTTAGAAACGTCTAGACCTTGAGGCAAAGGTAGGTGCTCAATTATTGAGTATGTGCCCAAAGCCTGGTCCTGGGATTATATTTAACTAATCTTATTAGTAAGTGATCTTAATGCCAATCTCACTGGAAATCCACAGGGTTAATGTCGGCTTACAAGGGTTATCATCACGTGTCTGTCCTTTGCGGGTCTGTGTGTGTGTGTGTGTTTATCTGAAAGAAAGAGAAGAAGATGTCGCTGCAGTAAAATCATTCTCTAAACCAGGCTTGGACATCTTAACCCGCAATTTCCTAGCCTGTCGCTTGTCTTTTGGAGTCAGACTCCACCTTCCTCTAGAAAGGACTCAGTCTTTCATTGATCAAGTGTCTCTCGAGTCACACACTGAACTATGCCACCTCTGATGTACTATCTTATTTAACTTTATCCCCACCGAACCTAAGTTAGGTAAATGCATAGGAATTGAGTCACACTTCCCCAAACCTAAACTAGGGTTTCTGAGGGGCTCGTGCAGACCTGCTTGGTTTTAGAACCAAAAGTAGATAGAGCATCACAGTGATTAGGAAGCAAGAACCGCACGGTAGGCCCTGCTGGCTGCCTTGGCACCGGCCTGCGGACCTGTCCACTGGAGCACAGTTCCTCCTTGCATGGCCACTTGAGTGCCCGTTGTCAGCTCTCTGGGAAGGTCTCGCTCTCAATATGGTTAAGCCTTCTGAGATGCAAGCCCATTTCAAGTGTTCAGGCCAAGGGTGGAATGGCAGGGACCAGGACAGGGATGGTTTTGGGTGGGGGGGGGGGCGGATATAGCACACCACAGTGCAGCAAGCTGTAGAGCAGGCACTGGAGGCCTGGGTCCAAATCAGAGCACCCCCATGTATGTGGCTTAGTGACCTCGTGCAAGTCACTACTCTGGGCCTCATTTTCCTCAGCTGTGAAATGGGGCTCATAGTGCCAGCCTTTCCCACCTCACATGGAATGGGGGAGGTTAAATAGAAAAACAAAAAACACTTGCTGAAAATAGCCCACGTGTGTGTTCAGCTTGGCATGGACGCCATCTCTGACCATCTGTGTGGCACCTCAGGGTGCTGCCCTTGCCCTCCTTCCTGGGGGCAGAGGAGGGATGGCACTTGAGAAAACTCTGCAAGGCTTTCCTCCTCCTCCTGGCCTTTTCTAGGGCATTACATTGAGAGCCCTGGGCCCTCGCCACCTTTCCAGACTAGATCGGGGCCTCTCTCCCTGGTCTCTGCTGAGAGCCCTGTCAGGGTAGAGCTGAGCAAGAGGCTAACGGCCCTTTAGCAACTTCTCTCCAAGGAGCAACATGCATCACCCCTCTCCCAGCCTCGCTGTGTCCTCATGGAGACAGGACTCAGCGGAGGCACAGAGTGATGGGCTAGAGGCCCCGGAATCTGGAGGAACGGAAATGAAACACAGCCAGGTGTGGTCAAGGCAGTGATCAAAGGCGTCCCATGGAGGAAATGTGGCTCACAAAAGACGGGGACCAGGGGAAGCGGTCCCCTGCAAGCCACATTAGCCAACGCTGCTTTATGCAATTACAATTGCAAAAGATTTACTATCGCCAGGTTCACACCTTCCAAGACAATGTTCCAGATGGGATACTGCAGACACTCAGAGGAGAGAGGAGGGATGAGAAGAGAAAGAAAGAAGGAAAGGGGGAGAAAGACCAAATTCCAAATTTGAGAGTGGAAAGAAACAGAGAATAGAGAGGGAGACTCGTCCCTAGGAAGGTGCAGTCCCACTTTTTGTCCAGAACACACGTTCAGCTGTGTGTTTCGTTTACAGAAAACAAAACACGGAAGCACGGGCCATTTAGGTCCCAGTTTCCCTTTGCCCCCGACCTCAGCAACACTTAAAGTTAAGGACTCTGAGTTCACTCGTCTCTCTGGTCTCCATCTATGCTCCTTTGAAAAATAACATAGGGAAAAATAAGCATGTGTGCATCTGCGCGTGCATGCACACGGGCTCGTCTGGGGGCATTTTACGCAGGAGCCTCTGGTGGGGTGGCTGAGAAAGTGAGCCCAGCTTGGGTCCCATGAGGATTCACCCTGTCTGGAGGCTGGTCGCACAGCAAAGTCGGGCGTACTGCAGAGGCTGATTACCGCCCTCACAAACGCCAGCCCACATCATTTCACTGACTATGAATTTAAAGAAAATATTTGCCTGGCAAAAAAGAAAAACATGGCAAACTGTTTCTGTGTTATCACCAAGGGGTCCTTATTCTCCGCCGGCCCTTGTCTTTGGCATGACGTGGGCCCGTCTGACCTGGGCGAAGTTATCACGGTGGAGCAATTACAGGAACACGAGCCAGATTCTTCCAATTAGGTGACTGTGCACAGACCTTTGCCATGTCTGTGGCAAAAAAACTACTGTTCTGTCCCCCATTCCCACTGTTCAAGTGATAAATGACCGCCGGCCCGCTCTCCCCAGAGCTGAGCGAGGCCTGTCTCTGGACAAAGGCCAGGGAAAACAGAACAAGATTTATAAGAGCTAAAGGCAGGGTGAAGAAGAGCCGCAGGGCACGGGGGAAAGACCACATGAGAAAATGGGGCGCATTTTAGTAGCGGCATGTTACTTTCCAGGGGTGGGGCGGAGGCAGCAGGGGAGGAGGGGGCTGCTGGAGGCTAAGCGGCCACCGACCGTCGCAGAGCCAGCCTGCAGTGCCTGCGCGGCCCGGGCTTCTCCTCAGCTGGCCCAGATCTTCAGAAAGAGAGATCACTGGACCTGAAACCCCGGCCTGGCTCCTTCATTCACCCCAGTTCCTTCCAAACAGACACCGCTAAAGGAATGTATTTAAAACTAAGGAGACAAATGGAGACAGAGAAGGGTGGTTATATGCCGGGGAGATTAAAAGGCATGACGGTACAATTAAAGATATTTACTGGAGAAATTTGAGCCCCATTACACGCTGGCGTACAGTGTGCGAGGAAGAGCTGTTTTATATCATTAAAGACAAAAACCAGGTCTATAGGTAAGCTTTAAGAACAATAAACATCCTGGATTCAAGAATAAGTCTGTCAAATGAAGGGATATTGATTTTGGAACAAGGAATATTATGTCAAACAACATTAGTTTAATTGATCTGAATTTAGTTTAAGTACTAAAAGCATTTATATACAAACAGAAAATGAAAATTAACTGCAGCTGAGCCCACTGCTGGCTCTCAGGGGCTTCGACGAGACGAGAACCTGGCACCCAGCAGGCCCTTTGGAGTCGTGAGCACACAGCAGAGCTGGCGTTTCTTCCCCTGCACGACCGTGGGGAAGGCAATGTGCTTTCTCTCAGAGGTAGGAACATTTAACACCGGCGTTTGACTTTTCAAAATACACAACTGCCGTTTCTTGCTCAGGAGGAATTCATGAGAGAGCACGGGGTGAGGCCAGGAGGGAGGAGCCGAGTCAGTACCCAAGCGCGCTAAACGCTTCGGGTTCCCAAGTGAATGAGACAGGCCCTGGCCCCGCCCCTGTCCCCTTGGCCCCATCTGAACCCAGGCGTAATAAAGCTGCTTGTGCTCTGCACAGAGCTGCCCCTTTCAGAAGATGCCAGGCCCCGGGCACAGGCTCCAGGAAAGCCCCTGGGTGTGGAGCCTGGGCAGGACAGGTTCTCAGCGCGCAGCGCCAGCCTCAGTGCCTCCACAGGGAGACCACGGAGAGAGACTTCCAAAGCGCCCCAACCCACGTCTGGCCTTGTGCTTGGCTCCTCCTGAGAGAGGTCGCAAACCAGGCCCTTCTTCCTTCTTAACCCCCAGCCGCAGCCACCCCGAAGAACTCACTGGGAATAGAACTCAAGGGAAGGGCACAGCGGTAAAACCAGGGCAGAAACGAACATTTTCTTGGTTGCTCCCAAAGTCTGTGTGCAGGTCTAATGGTTGCTTCCACTGAAGGGTCAGTCGGGGGCACTCCCGGGGACCCTTCAGAAGGCCCAGGCCCCTGGTGATCACTCCACATCTGCCTGCAGAGGGCTCACTGTCCAGAGGCTGCGGGCCCTGAGAATGGATGGGAGCTGCTCCATCACGGCTCAGACTCATCATTTAAAAGCAGGTCAGCACAGGAGCCAGCGTGTTTCCACTTTGTTTTCCGAAGGCCTGACAAAGGCCCTGGGATGTTGTTTTGTTTATATCTTGCCGCCTGTGCACTCTCCCCCCTGAAAGCTGATCTCCACCCCGACATCAAAGGGCAATTAAGTGGGGCTGGAAATCTCTCCACTTCCGGTGCTCTGCTTTCCCTCTAACTCCAGAGCGCTGCACGTTGTTGCATTCGTAGCCTCACGTGTGAGCATGGTCACAAAAACAACAACAAAAAACCCCACACCATGGCTTTCTATCTGCCAGACCCTCTGCCACACACAGGAAGGTTAGTTTTGGGGTTTGAGCCCTGAAGGGGACCTTAATATGAGCTCTCAAGATACCAGTTACCCTATCTGTCTTGATTTGTCCTTCATTCAATTTTATACATTTGAAACATTTTCTATCAAAGTATTTTTCCCCCTCTGATATTACCAGCCAGCAGAGTTGGAGGGGGAGCAGAGTGACTGAGGACCAGGAGAGCAGTGTTCTGGAAAGACATATCTAACTTGCTGAGGGTGATACAACAAGAAAGAAGACATGGGTCAAGGCCTGGGGTGATAGAACATTCTGGAAACATTCACTCTGTGCAACATACTGTGTATTAGCATCTCACAGACTCTAAGGAACTCATATCCCTGGGCTCATATTCATATGACACACTCATCACGTGTAAACTGAATACCCTTCACGTGCCAGGACTCAGGCAGAGCACCAAGCCTTTCACACGATTCCTGCCTTTGGCAAAGGGAACAGATCATTCTAGCCTAGCCTGGCTTATATACAAACAAGCCACTAGAAAAACCTTAAAGACAAAGATGATTGCTCTTCCAAGGGAGAAGGGTGCTAGGTTCTGAATGTTCCCTCCAAATTCATACATTGAAATCCTAACCCTTAAAGTGATGGTATTGAGAGGCAGGGTCTTGGGGAGGTGATTAGGCCATGTGAGCAGAGCTCTCTTGAATGGCATTAGAAAGCTTATTAAAGATATCCCTCAGCCCGTCCACGAGTGACAACACAGGGAGAAGCTGACTGGCTGCAACCCAGAAGAGGGTCCTACCAGAACCTGACCATGCTGGCATCCTGATCTTGAACCTCCAGCCTCCAGAACAGCATCCTGAACTAAGACAAGGAGCAGGGCAAGGAAAGTGTTTGGAAAGGGTTAGCCCGCCCAGGAGGCTGACAGCTGGAACGGGTGGGCCGGAGAAAGGAGATCCCATGAAGAACAAGAACACAGAGTGTGCAGGTGCTGTCTGCACGATGCTGCTGGGCCCGCGTGGCTGGGTCACAGGGGACTGTGGGGAGAGCCTGGCTAGCATCCTGGACAAGAGCAGTCATGGCTTCCTAACCTCCTTCCTGCTCGCCTTTCCCCTCGAGAGGCTGTAATGACTGCGAGGCAGATGGTCTTTGGCCTGAGTCAGTCTCCTCCATTGCTTAGACATGTGACCTTGGACAAGTCACTTAACCTTTCCAGACCTCAGTTTCCCCTTAGGAAATATGCAGAAAATAACAGCTACCTCCCCACAAAAGTGGAAGTGAGGTTTAAATGCAGACACCCTATGAGAAAGCCCTTATGCATAGTACAAGCCTAGGCTTGGGGGGGGGGGGGTTGGTCATGTGATCCAGAGATGCCTGCACACTGAAATGAAAAGGGGATCTGGCTTTCTCCACCCTGAATTTAGGAAAAACTCCCAGTAGTTCTCCTTATGTGATCCTGAGCACATTGCATCATTCCCCCAGGACTTATTTTCTTCATCTACAAAACAAGAGTAAAAAGGCCAGTGTCCATTTCTAAGGTCTCTTCCAGTTAAAATTTTCAAGGGCAGAGTGTAAAACTCATTGAGCAAAATCTTCAGATTCCTAAAGACCTTGTTTAAATCCACCTCCTGGAGTGTGACTGTTATATGTCTGAACTTCACAAATTGTGAAATATGAAATAAATATATGCACATATATGTAAACACATGTGAGTATATATAGACATTCATGTATATATGTAACTCAATTGTTCCAGCCAGGGACATCGGTCCAGTGCCTGGAGTTTCTCTTTTCCTTTCAGGATTCAGCACTTGGCTCAGTTCCAGTGTATTCCCGAGTCTCTGAATCTTGTTCCCACAAAGCTCTGTCTTCTCTCTCTGGTTAAAAGAAATTCATGCTGGGCATTCTGCCAAGCACTTGAGGCCTCGTAGTATTTTGCTGTGACCCATGGGGTCGCCTCCTTCCTGTGTCGTGATTGTGGGAATGAGGGCCTTCCATGGCCCTACTGGAGCTGGGGGTGGAACTCTGAGGCATGAAAGGTTTACCCAACTCAAGGCTGGGCTCCCCAGATCCGGGTCTCAAAGCACCACGGACAACTATGTCCTGATGTACCCGTGCCTAGTGGAGCGGCCCTCAGGAAGAGCGAGAGGGGCCTGCCTGTTCTTCTAGAGCCACCATTGCTAATGGCGCCTCTCACACGAAAACAGCCCTTTATGGTTTACAAAACATGACTGCACCCTTGAGCTGATGGAAGTCAACCCAGGGCATCAGCACCCAAACACATACTCAATTTCCAATGCACGGCCTTGTGGAATCGTAGGGGCCATCTTTGGAGGGAGCACCTTCTTATTTTGACCTCTAGTTATCCTGGAAGGACCCAGATACTCCCTGTCTGGGGACAGGGTGTTCTTAAGCTTCAAGGACAGAAAGGACAAAGGTTGGCATTTGGCAAAATGGAGACAAAGCAAACGTGGAGGAGACTCTCCCCTCCCCTGTCATGCCAGGCTCTCATCAAAGTGTCATTGCTACTTCTCCCACAGCCCTCCTGTTACTCCTGGAAATAACTGCTTTCAGGACAGAATTTACTAGCAGTCTCTAAAGGCCCTTAAAACCCTAACATTTTATGATTCTATTTGAATTTCATCCAACTCCTTTCCATGAGATGAAGCTTTGGTATTAAGGAGCTTCAGAAATGCTGGGGTCCTTTGGGAGGAGAAGTAGGGGTTTCCCCGCCCCAGCATTTCTTATGGTGATATCATCACGGAGCCTGACCAAGGAGCCTGACAAGTTCTCCTCATCTGGAACAGAAGGTTGTTGTCCAGGCCAAGAAGAAGCCCAACAAACAGCCTGCTTCTGGAGAGACACAGCTCTTCTTCTGAAGAACTTGAGTGTGAAAAACCAGACATGACCATGAACCTGAGAGCAGAAGCTATGGAGATAAATACTCCACACCTCCTGTATTTAGGACTTCATTGTCTATTAGTGGAAATACACATAAGAACATATAATTTCAAGAAAATATTTTAAGTGATAAAATGGACACAAATGAGGATATTGTGAGAACACAGAGAAGGGACAGAGCCAATCTACAAGTTCAAAACGTATTTCTTGGCAGGAATGAAATCTGTTCACATTGTATTTTTAAAAGTGCTTTTTATTCGTTTTGTTTTTTTTTACAGCATGTTCTTGTGCTTTATCTCGCAATATCCTCACTCTATTCCTGTGAGGGAGCCAGGAAAAGGAGCGTTACCTCTACTGACAGATGAGGACACCGGGGCACCGGCAAAATAAACCAAGTTGCACAATTCGTTAATGGCAGAGAAAGAGCAAATGCCTGTTTTACGCACTTGAGTAAAGCAGCAGTTGTGAAGAGACTGGATGAAATAATGGTAAGATGTATATGATGTTTGGAACATGGTGCAAGGAAAGAAGGGGGGGGGGTCGGATATGTTGCAGCCCTGTCTGATGTGCTTCGAAGAAAGCTGCCCTCAAGAGGTGTGATGCCCTATAATCAGAAACACTCCCTCCGGGAGAGGGGGTGCACAGAGAAATGGCTGAAGGAGGCAGAAAGAAGAAACTCACATAGTACCATTTATAATTGTTCCAAATAAAATGAGATAATTATGTTTTAAATGTGTACAGGCTTCTATGCTTACAATTACTAAATGCTCAGGAAAGAAATCAAAGAAGACCTTAGTAAACAGAGAGACATACCATGTTCATGGACCAGAAGACTGACTCAACAAAGAGGCCAGTTTTTCCTAAATTGGTTTATAGGTTTGATGCAATTCCTATAAAAATCCACAAGTTTTTTTGTAGTTATAGGGCACCTTATTCTAAAATTTTTGTGGAAATAAATCCGTGTAAATGGTGTGTTTGTGCCTGTCAGGTTTAATGCTATCTGTGGAACTTTGGAACACATATTAAGTTTTCATTTTTCTTCTAAAAGCCTTATTTAAAATGCAATAGTGTAAATAAAGATACAACTTTAAATATGTAAAAAAAGTACTATCTTGCTTATAGATAGTTCTAAAAACTGTGTGCCTGTTTCATGCTTTGTGCTTTGCACATTCTGTTCCCCTCACATGAAATGCACTTCCCCAACTTTCCTACCTGGTATCTTTTCACAAATTCTTAAGAATAAAACTTAGGCATTACTGACTCTGTTCACTTAGACCCCAAAACACCTGACCCTGGAATCTCATTCTAGGAATAATCAATGGCTCTTTTGTCTAATTATTTCTTATTTCCACCAGATAGTGAGAATTATGAGAACAAGGATATTCTTCTATTCACCTTTATGTCCCCAGAATCCAAATGGAAGTTGCTTAGTAAATGTTTGAATAAGCAAATGGACAAATAAAGAAATGAGCAATAGTTAATCATTAATCTTAACCCAATGGTGTCAATGGAATGCCCACAACTTCAGCTCCAGGATATAAAGAGCTGGAAAAAAAATAGCATTTCCAAATAATGAAGAGAACAAGGCTAACTTCAAGTGCATGGAATTTTTAAAATCCATCAGGGAATAGAGGTTGCAGAGTTGTCTCCCAAATCTAATACACTATGGTGCCTGCATGAAGGGAGAGAGAAGATGTGAACACACAATCAACTTGGAGAGACAGAGCCAGTCACCGCCAATAGGAGTTCAGAATTGGTGGCAAATTGGGAGAGGTGGAGTGCGTGCGAGCTGTTGGGCTACCTCTGGAGGGTCGGATCACAAAAACTGTAGGAGTTCACAATATCTTTCTGGCTTGCCCTCTGTGGACCCCCAGGGTGTTCACATGAAAGATCAGAAAAGTGCATCTCAGTGCAGATCTGAATGAGAGGAAGAGTAGCCCTGTAACAGAGACCAGGACTTCTCTTGAATCCTTCCCGTATATCTGCACTGTGGAATGGGGCAGTTATCTGAAGGGGCGAAGGGGCAGGGCAACGCCACTGGTCACAGGGCAGAGGGGAACATCACTACAGCTAGGGAAAGGACAAGGGGAGGAAAACCAAGTGCTGGGAGGAGAACAGAGTCATGTGCTAAACCCACAGCTAGAGCCAGGAGAGCCACAGAGAACAGAGGAGGTCACTGGGCTAAGACCCAGGGACAGGGTATGTACCCAAGACCAAGCTTTAATTAGAACGGCGATCAGACTGCACCACCACCACCAGTAACAGAAGAAGTTTGGAATGACACGTAGCAGGAGAACACTGCTAGCGAGGGGCAGAAGAGCAACGGCAGCTTGCCAAGAGACCCCCTCTGGGGTCGAACAAATGGGGGAACTAGAACTCGGCTTCGTACAGACATTGCTCTGGTGAACCACACGCCACTCCAGCACAAAGCATTTCTAGAGGAATGTGAAGGATGTGGTGCAGGGGGTGAAACCAAAGCAAAAATAGTAGGTTTAAAAAACTGCAGAATGTCTTTTTTTCTAGGGTAGATAGAACATTCACCAAGGTAGGTATTATAGAGGGCCACACTGGCAAACTCTATCAAAGATTTAAGGAGGGACAAAAGCACCCATGCTCCGCAACTTTGCCCACAATAGAAGAGCGGACAGAACACTTTGCAATTCACTGTGTGATGCCAGAACTTTTCACTGTGAAAATCAAACAAAGGCATTACAAGAAAAGAAAGCTATAGAAAATAGAGCCCTCATTAAGATAGAGATAAAAACCCTCTCCCTTTCAAGTGTGTGTATGTGTATTTCTCTAAATTTTTTTCAACATGGAAATTTTAAAGAGGGTATCAGTGTCTTTAGAATTCGCTACAAAACTTTCCCTTTACCAGAGCTTTCCTAAAACCTGCAGTAGAAATCTTAAACCATGATCTGGACTTGACCTGTTAACCAAGGTGACACAGGTAATATACAGGAAAGGAAGAAACCTGGCAGGTAAACTGTTATCAAAACTAATATCATCTGAAATGGTATATATTTTAATCATGTGTTACTTGATAAGTTAGAAACAGAAGAGTAGAACTCTTCTCTGGTATTTCTGCCAAAGACACATGGCCAAAATCTACTCATGAGTAAATGGCAAACAAACCCAAGTTGAAAGGCATTCTGCAAAACCCCTGACTTGTAATCTTTAAAAGTCTTGAAGTCATGATGGTCAAGGGAATGTCGAAGAGCAAGCCCATACTGAAGAAGACTAAGATCAATGCATGGTTTTGGACGGGATCCTGTTTCTGAAAGGAATGCACGTGACTAAATTGGAGAAGCTTGAGTATATTTATAATACCATGTTTAGGGGAAAATGGTGCATCATGTCAGCGGTCCGCAGTTTACTCTCAGATGGCTAAAAGAAACAGTTCTTTCTAATGTCCTTGAAACGTATAGATAGACTTAATCAGAATTTAGACAGATGTGCACAAGTTTATTCATAGAAACACTATTCATAATTGTAAAATATCGGCACTAACCTATACACCCACACATAGGAGACTGCTTGAATAAACTACGCCACATCTTAGAACAGGGTCGTTTACAGCTGTTTTTGCAATGGTTCATGAATGGAAAAAATGCATTGGAAGGTGTACCAGATTCCCTGGGTTGAACATAAAGTACTGGCATCTGCAGTGGGGTTGAAATTTCTGGGATATTTACAGGGAAATGACTGTCATTTAAATCAATGAGAGCTGAACCAGGAGGCCCCGAGATGCGTATCCTTCGGTTCCGAGTGTCAGGGCAGGTAGACAAGCGTGCACTCTGCCTCTGTGCTCACCCCATTCCTGTGCGTTCTGCTGTCACCGAGCACTCCGGTGTCCTCGACTCCCTCAACGTGCCCTCCGAGGAAAGCCTCCTTCACCCAGTTACCAGGCTGGGCTTTTTCTTTTTCCTTTTCCTAATACTTCTTTCAGGACACCGCAGGGTAGTCCTGAGGTATCAAATCACATTCCCTCCTTGTTCTATTTTGGTCATGTTGAATCATGTAACCGAACTTAAAGAGGCCAATAGTCCCCAGCATGTGAAAACCCCAAAGGTGCTATTTTCACCAGGGTGAACCAAGGAGGTCAAGGGGCTAAGGACCCGGGAGGCCTGAGATGAGACCTCAGGGTGCTATCTCAGCTTCAGTCCAAGGTTGGATGGTACACTGAGGTACGCTAAAAGGCTCTGGGATCACGTACACCAAGACAGGTACTGACATTAGCCCTTTTCTGAGTGACATAACAATGAAGCATGCTTTCTGACATTGGGGAAAGCCATTCACTTGTTATTTGGAAGAAGCTCAAATAATTAAGGTTATTATGGAATAATGCATGGTACAGAAGATTGTCTGATATTACAGCTCTTACTTAACCGATGAATTCATTCCATAGATGGTATATACTTGATCCAAATCAGAATTTATGAAGACATTAAGTTGGCTAATTGCTCTCACCTAGAAATGCAAACCACCTTAGTCCGGTGTGAGTGTCCTCAGGCTGTGTCCTACACCCTCATCTCACGGTATTTCTGAACATATAAATTCTATGTTTAACACAATGTGGTGAATCTATTTAGGAGTGTTTTTTATTCATTCACTTCAAAACAAAAACGTATTAAATAAGCCTAAACTTTTGAGATTCTCATGAAAACTGTAAAAACACATATTTCCATAATAAATCAAAATTAGAAAATGAGTATTTTTGAAAATAAGAAGCTAGGAAACATTTCAACAAATGCTAAATGGATAGAAAATTGTTTTACATGATATTTCTGAGATAGTCCTTTTAAAAAATGTTGTATGAACTATAAAATAAAAACTATTATTCACACGGTAAGTCAACAAAATAACTATAGATGCCCAGAGTGCCGATTTTATTATGTGGATATTGCAATGATCTGAATACTAAATAAAGTCTAAAACTGTCCAGCACCAATGACACTAATTAGAATAGCAGTTATGTTAAATACTTACTATATATTTTGCATTGAGTTAAGCATCTAATGTACATTTTTCTCATTTCATCATTATACCAGGTCAAGTAGTTCTTCTCAAATTAGTAGCAAGAAAACCACAGCTAAGGAGAGTTCATTATCTTCCCTAAGCTACATGACAGTATGTAGCCAAGCCAATATTTACAACCAGATGTGTCCATCATCAACACTTCTGCTCACAACAAACAAAAACATAATCCAACATACACATGTTCAAGTTCCACTAGCAATGTTGGAAAATCAGTCAGGCAGCCTAACTTCTATAGATCCTCTATAAGAATAGTAAAAATGACAGTCTTTCCTTAAGAACTCAGAAATTAGAAGCAGGACAATGCACACACATTCTGAGCCAAATCTAGACTTTATTAGGGGAATGTGTCATCAAAAAAACTAACAATGCCCTCCAAAATAAAGCACAGTCTTTACTTTTAGTGTGGAGACGCTCAAGAGAACATGTCCCCATCCCATGGTTTACGCTTCTTCATTTGAATGCCCTGCATTTTTCTGCCCTGTGACACAGTCGTGAAAATAGAGTTGTGATTCACTTAGGAAATGGGTGCTATCTCTACCGTCTGCTTTCCTTCCTGTCCATCCGTCTGGATTCAAATTAAACAACAACCGCGTGTGTGTAGCCCAACTGTGTGAAAACAATGGTCAAGGTGAGTGAAACTTCCTGATGCTGAAAATATCACAAAGGAAAGGAAAGAGAGAAAGCAACGAAGGCAGAAATGACACTGAAGATCAGCCAGCCTGGTACAGCTGTGTCATCTTCAGGTGGAGTCTGGAGCAACCCGACAATTTCAATGGCACCAATGCGCAAAGAGGATATCCTGATGAATGAATGTGAAGGCTGGAAATTTCCATAAAACAGAAGAGAAGGCTTGTATATAGCCATTTGAGGCTTCTATTTGACCTCACTCTTTCTGACTTTCAACAGTGTGACCTATTTGTTTTTTGCAACTATTTGTTGATCGTTAGGCTGAAATATAACTCAGCCTAGAGTTGGAAGGAAACACATAGGAAACCAAGGTCAGTGTACTGTCTCTTTGCCCGTATTTATTTGTCTGGATCTCAGTCAATGGCAACTGAGAACTGGACGACAGAGAAAAGCTTTGACAGAGAAGAGAACAGCAGGAGAAATTAACCAGGCTGTTGGTGAATACAATTGCAAAGGTTTGCTCTCTATTCATTAAGACCTTTGGTTTATTTCAGTGAGGATTATGTATCATTAGATCTAAATATATCAGTACTGTAGTCATTATACCTACCCTCAATATACTAAAAAAGATAACCAAGAGAATATTGTAACTGATTATAGTTTAAAGCACAAATAAACCATGGGGTCGAAACCTGAATGTGTAGCACGAATGTGAAAAACACAATGCAAATGTTCATTATTGTATGCTGGTGTGAATGGCAAGTCCTAGCAAGTCCGAAGCTTCACTTTATTGGTAGTTACACTTCCATAATGGAGAGAACCACATCAAATCCTTTGGTTAATAATGAGGGCCGCTGAATCTTTGAAAAGACATTTGATAAAGAACTACTGTAGATCCTAGTGGCTTATTGACTTGAAAAGATGTCAAAACATCTTATGTTTCTCACAGTATATTACTTCAAGGATCAGGCACATGGCTCACACCAGGCGTTTACTTTTAATTAACATTTTCTCTCATTTCCTTTACCACCTCTCTGGCTCCAACTCTTCACCTGAGCCAAGGAGCCAAACACACACTAATGACACCCATTAGCTTTGTCTTTACAAACATCAAATTGATGAGCAGACACCCCAAATCCTTCATTAGGTGGGTCATAAACTGAAAGCGGTCTTTGATTATAATATGATGAAAGATTTATTAACAAACATGTATTCGGCTAAATCAGAGGATTGGCAGGTTTATGAGATGGTCTCTCCCTGGCTGACAGGTGGGGGCTGGTGGCTGCTGTGGGAATGAAAACACTCAATCTGTTCGTGTAGCCCGTAATGATGTGATTACTGCCCGATGGAGGGCTGGGAGAGGGGCTAGGATTTCAGAAAGTTTCTTTGGGTGTGCTAGGGCCTGACAGGGAAAAAAAGCATGTACTACAGTTTAGGGGACAAAATGAACATATACTAAATGAAATGAAACAAACTAGGGTCAAACAGAAGGGCTGAGGTTAAGGGGCTGGAAAGAGTGAAAACGTAAAGAAGGGTAGACGGAAGGAGAGATGCTGGGAAACACCAAGTCACTTGCAAGTGGATTTGCCTCCCCACAGCCCTCTGGCAGAGAATATTTGGGGGGTGTTGTAATATGTAATGATTGTTAGAAATTTTAAATATAGAATAAAGTTGACAGTGTACTTAAATCAGCATATGAGAAATCTACAAAGAAATAATAACAGTGATACATTATGAGCTCCCTGAAAATGAAAAATGGTACATCTCTTGAGAAAGCCATGGACAAAAATCTTGATTCTAATATACCATTGGACCAGATGAGATTGTTCAACACATTCACTCAGAATTTTAGAGTTTTCGTGTATGGTCCTGTAGGCGGAGGCGTACTCCGAAAATGTGGCATCAGGAAACTCTCGGAAAGTGTTGATGAAATTACCAGCGTTGTTAAACCAAGCCCCCCAAATGCTGAGTTGTTACGTATAGTGAAGGATAACCAACTATTGGGAAAAATCACAATAATTTTTGGTGGGTTCAGATTTTTACAAGATATATTTACCTAAAGTAATTTTTTTAATCCGAAAGCTTATTTTCTTTTTGTCATAGAATATACTTTGGACCTTACACTTATTTCCCCATTTGATAGCTACTGACTATTGTGTCAAATGTAGAAAACTTTTCTACGTTAATAATTTAGGTGAAATGAACAACAAATGCCTTAGTTTGGAATGTGGCTTCAGCCCCCAAAATTGCTATTTAAAGAAACTTTATAGGTTTCTGTGTAGATGTTAAAACTAAAGAGTGATAAGTAGCATAAAAAGGGATTATGTTCTTAACCCTTGTGTTTAATGAAGGATGAGTGGGGAAAGCAAATGCCTTGGACTCTTACCAACAGCAAAAACTTTAACTATCCTGTCTTTTAATCCTCTCAGTAAAGATACAGTTAGACAAATTCAGAGAATTTCCTCAAATGTGGTTTCCATAAATCCAGTACTCGCCTTCTGCCATATGTACACAGATGTGAGACCATGGAAGCCTCTGAGGGAAGCGGCAGTTTTCTGATGTTAATGAGAAGATTTCTGCCACCACCCACTTCCACAGGGAAGGAAAGCACGGAGTTTGTAGTTGATGCAAAATAGAAAGAGGTGCTTGTGTGTGTGACAAAATAATTCTCTTCCAACTATACAAATAACGGTAACAGCTTCCACGGTCCAACGTTAGTCACTGTACCGAGCAGTGTGCTACGTACTTTCACAGAGACGGCATTGCATGCTGAAAGAATATATGTTACTATGATGACTTTGAATAAAATGCATGTGACTAGCCATTTTCTCACTGTTATGAATTAAGATTACCAGGTGGCATTTACCAGGCTGCAGCTATTTCTTTCCCAGTCTCTTGTAAAGAAGAAGATGCACTCTGTGCCCCCCTTACTTTTAGTGTATCATTAAAACAGCAATACTTATCATTAGCATGGCATGACAGGCCACAGTAGCTTTGACTAAAACAAAAGAACATGTAGCTTCTAAGCTGCTAATGATATATAGGATGGTGACAATTCTTACTCTTGTTATGGCTCCTGATAATAATATCTTCCAACTAACATTTGGAAGGATGTCTCCTTATACTTTGACCTTTTCTGACACCCCCACTGGTCCACATGCCGGGGAGTTAAGACCCAGGGTTAAAGTGAGCAAGCTCTGTGATTTTAGCTGCCCTCTATCTCCACTGGTTCATAAGGGCATATTTTACCTCCCTAAGGAGACACGGAGCTCCCCGAGGACAGAGAAGACGCCCCTCTGACTCCTAATCTCCACATCTTCCAGGCGGGCTGGGAGATGGAAATTCTATTCAATGAACACTTAGCAGCTCATGTAGCTGCAGAAATTGGGGGGACTGCCAGTCTAAGGAGCAGATTTCCTGAAACAAAGCATTCAAGATTACTCATGAGTAATTCCAAATATATTTTATTGGAAACTTACTTTGTGGGAAGCAGCCCTTATTGACCTATCCTTGGCTGCACCTCTGAGATTTCATCCATCCACAGGAGCTTCAATATCTGTATTTTATTTTCCACAAAATTAGATTATGGAATCCCGTTAGTTAGGGAATCCTTCAGCAAATGTTACACGGATGTGCCATTGTGTGGTGGACAATGTGGTCCCCACACTTTAGGAAAAGCAATTGAGACTCATATAGATGCTGCTACAGTGGCTGGCGCATAACAAAGCACAGCAAGTAACTGAAAATAAGTTGTCATAAGCAACAGGATGAAATCCATGCAATGATGGAACGATCCATCAGCCTCCGGATGAATAAGGAGGTTATTCTAAGGTGGGCAATGGGATTGGGAAGGTAAGATCACTCACAAATACTTACTTTTATTGGGTAAGGTGTATGCTAGGTTCTGGGGATTACAGATGAAAATAAAAGACTTACAGGGAATAGATAAAATAGCACTAAAATGGAACGTAGTCGCGCTGCACTGAGGAAATGGAGGGCTCCATGGGAACCCAAAGGAGGGCATTGTACTGTGGCAGGGATAGCTGGTTCCCTGAGTCTTCCCCAGAGTAAGGCAAAGGCACAGAGCGAGAATGCTCTAAGCAAGGCAAGGCCTCCATACGAGCACTGAGAGACATATTTTAATAAATTAAGAACAGGCAAAGGAGACTATCTCACTATGACGGCAGCGAGGTACCAGGGGAGAGAGCAAGAGATGAGACTAGTCCACGGGCTTATGAACTATATTCAGGGGCCTAGGTCTCATCCAGGAGCCGATGAAAGATCAACCGAACAGCTCTTAGTAAGAGAATGTGTAAGCTTGTATTTCACAAAAATCACTCTTTTGTTCCATGAGAAGAATGGCTGGAAGGATCCACACAGGGGAATAAAGAACAATTAGTTAAAGGACTACTGATAAAATCCATGTGGCTGATTATAATAGCCTAATTGGAACCATGAGAATAGGAGTGAATAGAAGAGGATATTATAGCTAGCAAGAAAAACAGATTAGATAGATAGATAGATAGATAGATAGATAGACAGACATTAATTTAGTTTTAAAATCTAGGTATATATTTACTTTTTAAAAAGACTTTATTTATTTATTTTAGACAGAGAGGAAGGGAGAGAGAAAGAGAAGGAAAGAAACATCAATGTGTGGTTGCCTTTCATGTGCCCCCTACTGGGGACCTGACCTACAACCCAGGCATGTGCCCTGACTGGAAATCCAACCAGCAGCCCTTTGGTTCACAGGCTGGCACTCAATCCACTGAGCCACATCAGTCAGGGCTATATTTAATTTTTTATGTCCGATTGACTATGGGAAAGAATGATCAAGGATGACAGCAGGCTTTGAATGTGAGACGGTAAATACGATACACCATGGTCTAGTTTAGTAGCCAGGAATGGGGCAGAATCAAGAGTGAAAATAATGATTTCGAGTGAGGCATACTGACTTTAAGATGCTTGGGAGGTGATCATGGCTTTTCACCCACTAGACAGTGGAAAATATGAGTCTCAAGCACCAAATGCAGAGATAGACTGCAATGTAAATTTAGGAGTCATCAATGGATGAGAAGTAATTAAATATTTGACAGGGAAATGATGACCTAAGAAATACAACAAGTTAATGGACAGACAGAGGGAGAGACTGTCACAAAGAAGAGTAAGAAAAACCAGGGGGAAGTTATGACAGCATCCGTCACGGAAGGCAAGGAAAGGGGATTTTAAGAAGGGGGTTACTTTAACTGCATCAAGTGTTGCTGGGAAGTCAAGACAAACACTAAACAGTGTTCAATGGCTTTGACAACAAGGAGATTGAGGGTAACCTTAATGAGAACAGTTTTGTCGAGACATCGAGGAAGGGACTCGGAGAACTTGCTAAGGAAAGGCATTTTACAAAGGTGGGGAAGCTGCACTAACCCAGTGGCACCTGAAAAATGAGGGGGGGTTTCTACTGGGAGAAAAAATAGTACAAACTTCTGGCAGAGCTGATAGCTAAAACATGGGGTGTGTGTGGTCAGTAAGGAAGCTAGTGAGGTGCCTGATGTCGTCGGAAACCAGCACCCTGGAAGGGCGTCAGATGGACTAATTCAAGGCAGATCTCTGCATCCTTTGAAAGTGGCAGCCGGAGACCTCTGGGCCTTGCTCTGTGGGGCATGTGGGAGCCATTGCAAGGCTTTATACATGCAGGTGTCAAGTTTAGAATTACATTTTAAAAATATCCTAGGCATAGCAGGAACGGCAAACGGCAGAATAATGCCCATTAATCCATCAGTGATAAGGACTAGCGGCAATGCCCTTCATCAGCACTACCACTGAGCGATGTCAGCACCGCCACTGCAGCACCCGCCCATCTGTAACGTGCCACAACGTGATCAAGCTGCGACCACGATGCTTTTTAAACGTACAAAGTGCCTGCATGCTTTGCTCTAATTGTTTGTTTGATACATGGCTTTAAAGCAAGCCTATGGAATTCCTAATACCCAGACTTGCTCCATCCAAAAGAATATAGGTAACAACCCCCATTCAGATTCACTGTTTATTCTGCTTTGCAAAGCGCCATCTGGGAAAGAAAAATCAAGGACGAGAACTAGCCTGCAAATCGCGCATGACGATCTTTTTAAAAGCTGCATTTCTTTTTGGTAAGTATGATTATTTGGCAACAATTATCACCATACCCACTCCCCTGAGTGCCTGGTGCCTCAAACTGCCTCTAAAAGTCAACTTCAGGTACCAAGTTAGAAATATTGCCTTTCTTGAAAACATTCAAAGATTTGAAAAGCCTATCTAAAAACAGTCCACAAGTATTTGGTACAACAGAAGCCTAGTTTCACGATGTGCTAGCTGTACAGGGTTTTGAGTTACATCTCTCAGTTGCCTGGAAAGAAAAAAGCCTGCCAGGCATGGTTCTTGGGCAGGACGTGTAAGTCCCCAAACCGGCGAGAGTCCTATTAACCAATTAACACAGTCGGGTGCCGTTTAACAGCACACACTCTTACTGGGACCTACATCCTCTATTTGACCTTAGAACAACTAGCACCCTTCATCAAATGCTTGGTTCCAACAATTCAGGCATGGGGACGCCGATAAAGGGGAAAAGGGTCTGCATTTCTGAAAGCAGGACGCCTGAGTCAATTTGTCCCAATTGTATCTTCTCAAGGCCTATTATATGGGCTGTGATTTCCAGGGATGAAAGCTGTGAACTCCCAGGTCACTTGTAAACTGATCACTCCCCAGTCTTTCCTCCTCCTGCTTTTAAGTGGTTTGAGGCTGGTAAATTGAAACCTGAAGAAACACAGAGCTCTGATCCCTGGGACCTCCAGAGCAAACCTGGACTTTGGCTGATTTGCTGTAGGAAGTAACTGCTTACTTACCCCATAATTAACACCACAAGCTGATCCTTGGAAGATAAAGTACAGAAGGTCAGACAAAAGGTCATCTGGAGAAGGGTTTCACTGAAGCACTACTTTTAGGAGCTCTTGTGACTACTTCACTCGTGAAACAATCAGGAGCCATTTTGGAAACCCTGACTGTCCACAGAAGCGGAGGGAAGCGTGAGTTGCGCACCCCTGAATATCATCTCAGTAAACAGCTTGTGACTGATGAATTCCCAGCATGCATCGACTGGGTACTGTACTGAGAGGTAAAATGTGTGATTTGTTCAATGGCAAGTTAACTTACTTTTAACTACATTTTACTATTCTATACACAAAATGAGCTGTCTCTCCTAGTTAGAAGTACTGAGTGGCTTGCCATCCTCCATCACTGAAGTCCCTTTTCTGAGCCTACAGGCCTCAGTGACCTGGTTTCCTGACCATCTTTTGCAGCTGTGTTCTGCTGCCCTTCACCGTCATCCTCTCAGCCACGTGTAGCTCTTACAGTGCAAGGAAGGCAATGAGTTCCAGGCTTCTGCACTTGTACACATACTCTTCCTTCATTCGGATGCCCTTTCTGCCCTGTCTCTGAGTCAGACTACTCCTCGTCCTCAAGGTCCTGCTTAAGACCCAGTTCTCTGCACAGCCTTCCCCAGCTGTATTTGTAACACTCTCCTTCTCTGTGAGAGGACCACAATATCTATTACATATATAAAATATTTTATATAAACAAGTACACAGTAGTTTTGTAATGGAAAATCTCAATCTCTCCTGTAATTTGTTCATCTATAAATATCAAAATATTGGATTCAAATGAAGAGACATGTCAATAGAATAAATTGTTTCTAGTATCTTCACTTCCCAAATATCTCTAATCAAGGTCTGTCTTCATCCATGTTAATCAGTATCTGGGAGTCAATGAAACCTGAGAAAGGTATTATTTTTAATGGAGTAAAGACCACTAAGGTGCAACCCAGCTCAAATGAAATAACTATCATTCTTACCTAGCATTCAGATAAAGGTCTTTTATCTGGGAATCACGAGGTTTCCATTTCAGCTGGAGAATGAACAAATGGGAATTTCCTTCCTCGTATGGAATAGAGGAATTAGAAAGAATATTTCTCAGGGTATTTTTCAGCTCCAAAATGTTATGATTCTATGACATATCCAGGTACACTATATAACTGTAATACATATTTTTTTAAATCTACATTCTGACAGTATAGACAATTGACCACACTGGCTTAATTTTTGTGAGTGCAATGCTATTACAGTCAAAGTTTATTGCCCAGACGGGCAAGTTAGCAAGATCAAGGCACAACGCCTGCTTCTTCAGTTAAGAATTATATCCTTGATCTCAATCAACCTCAGAATGTATTCCACTGGTCCCGGGGGAGCCCCAAAGTGAGAGTTCTCAGACCACATTCACTGAGACCATTCGGGAGTCACGATGGAGTGTTTGCTGAGCTGGCCCCAGGCCGGCAGCCTCGTCCTCACACACGAATGCTTATCCCCTCTCACTCAGCGCATCTGTTTTGGGACATCCATCATGAAGGAACAATCTTCAAAATTTAGCATCCCTTTACATCCAACAATATTCTTTATAGCACCATTCATATTATTAAAAATAGAAAATAAGTTAAATACCCCAAAGTAAGGGCACTGATAGATTAGTAGATGTGGTATAGAAGCATAATGAAATATAACAAACACATTAAAATTGTTAATAAGGACATATATCATGGAAATGCACTAAAGTTACAAAGAGAATAAAATATATATTAAAGTCCCATTCACACCCAGAGGAATAATTAATGTAAACCCACACTAAAATAATGTGTTACATAATTGTAATGAGGCATGCATGACTTTTTAAAACTTCTGCTTAATTTTTGACAGTTTCTAAGTTTTGTATAATGGGTATATATTAATTCAAAGACCAGAAAAATCTAAACATGTTTTAAAGGGAAAAATTGAAAAGATACATTTATTATTCAGCCAGTTAACACTTATAAACCATAGTAAATAGACTGGTCTAACAAAAAATATTCTATGTATGCAATAAACTGAAAAATATTTCATTAAATGAATAAACAAATATAATAAAGTTCAACTGAGCTAGAAGCAATAATTTCAAGCAAGTCTCAGAATGTATTTCTTAATGTATAAAGTAAATGCATTTGTAACCAATAACCCATGTTTCATGTTTTAAAAACCCATAACGTATATATTTATGCTATAAATAGAAAGCACGTTCAAGAATTTAAACTTACAAGGACTTAGATAATCAAAAGTGCATGAAAGGCGCTGTCTAGTGATGTGACTTTGAACAAGTTCTTTCTTCTCTAAAAACTGAAAATCAGCAAACTCAAGGCATTGCCTGAGATAGTCTCCAAATTTCACTTGAGTTCCAAATGCTGGTTTTCTAAGATGGTTTTGTAAGGGCTGTCACACAGCAGATGGAAGTGCCAGGTTAAAAGGGGTCTCAGGGAATGCCCAGGAAAGAAATGTACCTTTCAAGGTAAAAACGTCCACAGGAAAAGGATCTAAAAAAACAGAAAATGAGAGGGGTGGGTGGAGGCAGGAAGCAGGGAGGGAGGGAGAGAGGAGATACATCAAAGAGTATAGTTTGGGGGTAAAAAAGCATTAGTGAAATATCTCTCAGGGATGTCCCAGGGTAGGAAAGGAGAACATAGATGAGATTCCAGTGCATGTGGCAGCCGAAGGCTCCACGACGTCCCATACCTATGTCCGAATCTCTGACTCTGTGGCAGCTCATAAAATGGCATTTCGCCTTGTATCAGCTGCATCAGACCTTACTGCTACATCATCAGCCATGGAATGGAAACAAAGCAGAGACAGTAAATGACCAATATGCACTCGATGAATAAATAGGTCAGTTGGTGCGGATAAGAGATAATATTTGCAACATATCGTCACACGCACATCTTCCCCTGGGTGACCCACAGAAGCTCAACCTCAATATTACCAAACAGAAACCCATTGTCATGCCCTACTCCTGCTTCTCCTCCAAGCACCTTTGCTTCAAGGGCTGCTGGGCGCCCTTATGCCTATGCTCCAAAGCCACACATTTGGTATCATCCCAGATGTTCTTCCTACCTAAAATTTAAGGAATGCCCAATCTTACTTGTTAACTCCTAAACTTCCTTGGGCTCAATTTCTTGCCATCTCAAGTCTGGATGACATCAACAGGTCCCTAACTGGTGTTTCCTTTAATAAAACCTCTTAACTGTAGTCCTGCCGCCCGCTACTGAATGGAACTGACAATACCAACTCACAGTTTTAAATCCTTGAATGATTCCCCTTCCCTGCGTTTCCTCCAAAATAAGCCCGAACTCATCAGAATGACATAAAAGGCTGATCAGAACCTGGCCTCACCTGTCTGCCCTGACAACTGCATTATAGTAAGTGATCCGCGGTCTTCCAATGGTGTCTCTACACCGCCCTCCTCTTCATTCTCCAACATCTGCTTCAGGGGTCATCAGCTCTAAGAGGTTTTCACTGACTCCCCCAGAGAACATTTCATTCCTCTGCACCCACAAACATCTTAATGCTCTCCCCACTTTATGCTTCGCTAGCACTGATCACACCACATTGTGATTATCTGTGTTCATATCTGTTCTCTCACTGAAATGTGAGACCCTTGGGAGCAAGGATCTGCATTGTAGAAGTCTTTGTATCATCTGTATTTGCTCATTTTGTAAATAATCAGTAAATGTTTACTACATAAATTAAATGAATACCATCCTTTAAGGATATACACTTAGCAATTAGAGGTCAGTGAGTAGTGTACGCTATTATTTCAACAGTTATATTTTAACTATTTCCTGGGTCATATTTCATCTCTGTGCTACACAAGAATAGTTCAGTATCTCATATCATTCAACAGTATCTGGCACAATGTACATGTGATTCCTTGAAGAAATAAACTAACCTTTGAGTCACTGGTCATGCAAAGTCACTCTTAAGAAACTAAGATGATAATAACATAATTGGAAACAATGGAAAAAATTAGAAATTTTGACCTAGGTTTTTTTAACCAAGAATTGAACAAAATAGAAATAAACACAGTATAATACCGCTAGGTAATTTGTTTCACCCTATTATCTTTCCTCGATTGTTTTAACCATTAACTCAATGTGAGAAATACTGGTTATAAATATACTCTTCTATCACAAACTCCAAAATATTCGTTCCAGTCTTCTGGAAACCTCTACTTTGTTCTGCTGCAGGAAACTCAACCCATGACTCGATCTATTACTAGATTGTACTCATTGTTTCAGTATTCCCTGTCAGCTAGCTCCTCTTACTTCTCCCCCTCATTTCTATGGAAGGCACCACCGCCCACATGTTGCAACTCCAGCTGAGATTCCAATGGCCTTTGCTTGTCTTACTTTGAAAACATCTTATCAGATACATTGTTTCTTTCCTATCTCCTTATCTCTGTTATCCAAACCCCACAAACGCTTCTTTTTACAGCGGTGTCAGAGTCTAAAATGTAGTGCAACGTGGTCTAATACACATGTCAGCATGGATAGAAATGTGTGCTGTAGGATACAGTGGGCGCTAGCCACATCAGGCTACCGAGCAGCACTTCAAATGTATCTAGTACAGCCAGGAGATTGAGTTTTAATTTATTTTTATTAACTAAATTTTAGATGACTACTCGTGTCCAGCAGCTACCTTTTCAACCATGTACATCTAGACCCAGTTTTACAGTAACTACTTCAAACACATTCGATATTACTCAATTGTATCCCAATGGTGAGGACGAAATAAACTGGAAACTCATCAACTTATTCGCCATCTGATTCGACCTAAATGTCCATTCTTCTATCCCACTGCATTTTATCATGGCCCCCCTGATACAAGCATGTGGGAATGCCCATAATTTAAAAACAGTCTCTTAGGTTTTCTCTTACGAGAGTTTGTTCAATCTCTTTTGCTCAAAAGTCCCAGCTTATTATGTTCCTCCTAAAAGCCTGCCTATTTTCGAAGTTTCAGGAGACTCTAACATGCCATCTCTTCAAGGAGAATCTGTCCAGTGTCCCTCAGTTGAGGGACTTAACAGACCCATCATAAATTGTTGCAATTACATGTTTACCTCACATCTCTGCTGCCCCCCCCTATTTCTTATTAGAAAGCTCTCCATTATTAAATTCTAAAGTCCCTAGGGTGATTCAAATTTGTAAATCTGTGACATTCCACAGGATGTTTAGTTTTCATAAATATTCATTACATGTAATACTGTGGACCTGTACCATAGATAAAACCTTTCCTGGTAATTTTTAGACTTCAGGACTTTAGAACAATTGCCCTAATGACGATTGTTTCTTAGACAACTGAAACTGGTTATATGCATACACTGTAACTACAAATACGGCATTAATTGAGAAACATTCCACAGTAAGAACCATAAATTTTACAAAGATTATAATCCTTCTTTATTGAAAATTTAATTGGAAATTCATCTACCAGGACTGTGCCTGTCACCCTGAAAAGTAGAGGTTCCTGTATGCTTGGATTGAACATGCACTTAGATTTCTCTCCACAAAATTCACTAAATACTCATTGCAGAGTCAATGAGCCAAGTTCTGGGCCAAGTGATGAAAGGGAGTAGAAAAAAGTAGGAAATGGTTTCTATTGCAGGTGCTTAAAACTGAGCTGCATACAAATGGCATACCTGTAACACACTAAAGAACAGTGCAGACCAGTCTGGTATGAGTGGTCCTGTTCCTTCAGCGAATGGGACACCTTGTAGCTCTAATAGTCTGTGAACATCTGGGAGGGGCCATAGGAAATAAATATGAAATGTGGAATACTGAAGATAAGTAAGGAAAAAAGGCAGAGACCAGATTATAAGGGTATTATTGGATCTTGAAGTGAATAATGTGGACTCAAGGCAGTGGAAAATATTTGGGAGCATTTGAGTCAGAGAGAAATGAAATAAAAATAAAAAGCACATAGATGTTATATCTCCCAGTTGCCTTTAGCCATAAACCGGTTATCTCAGGACTTTCAGAGTGACATAGTAAGGAGGGAACCCTCTCCCTCCAACAAAACAACTGCTTAGCTGGTGACACTTTTCATTAATCCTTTAAAGTCTCTAAAAATTTTCCTAAGGACATACAAGAAATAGAGAAATCTATTTCATTTGAGGAAATTTACCAACTTTCAGAAAGAATACTCAGGGTCTGCAGCATTTAGCCACAGTTGACACTATTGGTATCCTCTACTCTCACAGCTCAGTGGTATGGGTGTCTCTCTGCTCCCAATCTGGGGCTAAGGCTTTGCCCCAGGAGAAGGAGGATGCTGGAACTTGTTATTCCCCCAGATCCATGCTGCAGGAGCTCTATTTCAGGCAGACACCATGCAAGGGACCATGTTTCTTTTCTTTGGCCAGCTCCTATTCATAGAGCAGAAACTCTACCCCACACCCAGTAAGCCAAGAATACTAGACTCTGATTGCCCTGACTCAGCTCACTTACAGGGAAGACGTTCCACATCAGAAGGAATCCAGAAGACCAGGGGCTGCCTATCTGCCTTCCTTATGCTTTCTCGTAGAGCTGTAGCACTCTAAAAACAAATGAAGAATGTTCTACCTCCATCTTTGCTGAAGTGAATATCCTCAAGCAAGCTGTAGAGCTTTCTTCTCTAAGGTCTGATTCCTCTCTGTGTAGAGCCACCTCTATGATAAATTCAACCAAACAGTTCATAATAAAAATGTAAAAATCAAAAAAAGTCTTAAAAGCAGAAGGAGAAAAATAACTCATCACATAAAAGACAACCAGAATAAGATTAACAGCTGACACCTCTTCACAAACAAGGTGTCCAGAAGGCAGTGGGATGATGTATTAAAGGTACTGAAAGTTAAATGTCACCCTAGAATCTTCTATACAGCAAAACTGTCTTTGAAAAATGAGGGCAAAATAAAGATGTTTCCAGATAAACAATGATTGAAAGAATTTTTTGCTAGCAGACATTTTATACATGAAATACTAAAAGATCTTCAGGCTGAAAGCAAGTGACGCCAGCCTGTAATTCAAATCCACGTGGAAAAGCAAAAGAATACTGGTAATGATAATTATTTAGGTAATGAAAAAGACAGTATACTTGTATATTTCTTCTTCTTTCTTCTCTTGACTGATTTAAAAAGCAATTACATAAAACAATATGTGCACTGTTACACATATTCATTGTTGGAGTCATAAATACATAGATATTCAACCTGACAGTAAGAAGGCTATATTGGCATTAGGAAATTATACCAGGTGGTAAATAAAACCACAGAGAGAAATGAGGAGAACTGGAAAGGGTAAATAAATAGTCAACATGACATACTCTATAAATAGATACTAGCTATATTTCTCTCAATTTATTTAAAAATATGATATTATATAAAGTAATGATTATAAAAATATTGTTGGATTTGTAGTATATATTGATATAATATGTATAACAGTAATAGTTTCTAAAGGTAGGAAGAAAATTATGTTATATAGGAGTAAATTTTCTATATTTTACTTGATCTAAGTGTATAAACCTAAATGGATTCTGATAAGTTAAGATGTGTATTGTAAGTTCTAGAGCAACCACTGAGAAAAATAACTCAACATATTATTATAATCATTAAAGGCATTAAAGTGTTTTACTATAATATAGTCACTTAATAAAAAAATGAAAGCATTGAAAGTCAGAGAGATAATAGCAAAAACATGAAGCTTATAGAGAAAAAAGTAAAGCAAAATGGCACATGTAAATCCAACTCTATTAGTAATAAGGTTCATAGCTCAAAATGGAGTAGAGATCTAAATTTCAAAGGCACAACTACAAAACACAATTAATTATAGAACTAATTCTATGTGACGTTGAGTCAGGCAAGGATTTCTTAAGTGTGACACCAATGTGCAAGTCATAAAGAAAAATTGGACAAATTGGACTACATAAAATTTAACACTTGTATGCTGCAAAATACACCACCAAGAACCAGAACAAACAAGCCACACAATGGGAGAAAACATCTGTACATCTTATATATGGTAAGATATTTGTATTGAGAATGTATGAAGATCTCTTAAACTCAATAATATAAACATAATAATCTACTTTTTAAAAATGGGCACAGGATTTCAATAGCCAGGTCTCCAAGGAAGATATACAAGTGGCCAAAAAGCTTCTGAAATGATGCTCAGCATCATCAGTCACTAGGGAAATGTAAATAATAAGTACAACGAGATGCCACTTCCCATCCACTAGGATGGCTAAAAGAAAAGTCAGATAATAACAAGTGTCAGAGAAGTTCACACATTGTAGATGGGAATGTAAAATGTTGTAGCCACTTTGACCAGGCACTCTGAAAGTTGCTCAGCAATTTAAGCACAGTTATCCTATTACCCAGCAGTTCTACCCTCCTGTTCATACCCCAGACAACTGAAAATACACATCCACGTAAAAAGGTGTACACAAATGGTACACCTTATGGTAATTACTCATAATTCCAGAGTGGAAATAACACAAGTATCCATCAACTGATTAGTGAATAAATAGAATTTAATATATCTACACAAATGAATATTACACGACAATAAAATAAGGTATAGATATCGGCTACAACATAGATAAACCTTGAAAACTTCAGGCTAAGAGAAAGAAACCAATTGCAAAGCAACATATTTGAATGATTCAACTTCTACACAATGCCTAGAGCAGAAAAACTTTCATAGACAGAAACAGATTAGCAGTTTCTTAAGGCCAGAAGGAGTGGATTGGCCGATTCATGGTATTGAGTACCTGTTTAATGGACCTATGGACCACTTATATATCTTCTTTGAAAAAAATGTTTATCCAGATCCCTTGCCCACCTTCACATTGAGAGTCTTTTTATCATTGAATTATAAGTGTTCTTTATATATCTTTGATGCAAGTCTCTTATCAGATTTGTGATTTGCAAATATTTTCTCCCTATTCTCTATGGATGTCTTTTTACTTGATGGTTTCCTTGAAACATAAACTTTTAAAATTTTTATGAACTTCAATTTATCTACTTTTTTCTTAAATTGCCTATATTTTTGGTGTCATGTGCTTATACTTTTCAAAAGAAAAAAAGAAGAGTCTGACTCCTGTCTTTCCCTTTGGCTTACAGAGGCAATGTTCAAACACCAGCTGGACTCGAACGGTGTCTTCACAGTGACAGTGGGGTCATGAGGAGGGCACACCATTCTCTTCATAGGGCTCATGGGCTTCCTGTCAGTGGGTCAAGATGTAGTGAACACTTCTCTGGTGTGGGGGAGCCAACGCCCTGGGACAAAGGGTGTTTTGCTCCAATGACAGCTAAGAGATGTGAATGTCACAGAGAGATTTATGATTCTATCCCTTTCTTGACCCTCTAGGAGCTGATTAATTCATTTGCCTCCAGAATAAGGTTCTCCCACCCACCCCCCTTTCTTCTGGAACAAGGACTCAGATGGACAAAGCAAGACAGACCCTGCTTCTTCTTTGATGGAAGTCAGAGAGGTCCGAGTCCCCTTGGCACTCCAGTTCTCTATCCTTTGAAGCCAAGCATAAGCCATCCAGGTTAGAGTAAGTATTACACATTTAAAATGTGAACTTTAGTGTTTGACAAGGAAGTACTTACACAACTAACAATGTCCTTACCATTCTAATTGGAGAGAGCACGGGTGTGTGTGGGGAGTGAAAAGGGGCCTTCGCTATTCCTATCAGGGATTCTTCTATTCCGACCCAGGACCTCCTGAAGCTGCCACGTTAGGAGGAGGGGGCTAAAATGTAAGCACCACTCTCACATCAGTGGGGTCCCAGCAAAAAGACAATGAGCATCTTAGCCGCCTCAAGCACGTAACTGTTGGTGGACTCATGGGCTTGCCTGCTCCCTGCCCCTCCAACAGCCAGTGACTGTCTCTCAACACCACGGTAGACTCTCATCTTCAAAAAACCAGAATTCCTGCAAAATTCAAAGACACCTCCAGGAAAACAATTTTCTGTGCACTCAGAACTCATCACATGTGCACCATTTTCCCTTTTTATGACCATATGCGGTTATCTAGGCAGAATCCTAGAAAAAGCTGTAGAGCTTGGTGAAGCTGAAATGTGTAGAAGAAATGCCTGCACCCTGTGAAATTTTTTATTGTGTTTAATTCCACCTATTTTATCTATCTGTCTATTTACTTAATTAATAAGAGTTTAACATATATGTACTATGTCCTTGGCATATTCTAGCCATTGATGAATACAATATAAAAACAAAACGTATACCTTCAAGAGCTAACACTCCATTAGGGAAGTGGTCATCAACCTTTTTCATCTCATGGTACCTATAAACTAGTTACACCAACAAATACAATTTTTTGCCAATCTGACAAAAAATACATAAAATTTTAACTCATTCACACTGGGTGACTACTGTTGTGCTGGCTATTGTCATTTTTTAATTTGATGATCTAAGGGAAAACAGGTCAGTGTATTATTGCATGTTTTAAAAAATCTTGCAACACAGCAGTTGAAAATCGTTGCATTAGGGGAACAACCACAACAGAAACAGCCTGTGGTGAGTGCTAGACTGAGAAATGAAATATAAGGATATGATAGAGATCCTGGGAGGACACCTAGTATCACCCAAGTCAGGGAAGGACTCGTTGAGGAGACAGCATTTAGAGTGAGACTCAGAATCGATTGGCAGTAAAACGCCTGTGATGAGACAAGATCGGCAGGGGGAGGAGGCCGCATTCCAAGCCCAGAGAAGAGCCAAGATCTGGAGACAGGAAATGTCTTGGTATGTCCCAGGATCAAGAAGAAGGCCAGCGTGGTAGGAGCAGAGGGAATAAGGAGGAGAGTGACAGAAGACAAGGTCAGCCAAGTTAAGTAGCTTGGATTTGAGTTGCATTTTAATGCATTATTGCTGACATTGTGAGTCTCAGAATCAAGGTCTGGGTGGGTTTTGATCAATGCCCTGCCATTATCTTACTGCATGAGTCTGGAAAACTTACATCCTTTCTCTTGGCCTCAGAGCGACCTCAACTGTGAAATAAAGAGATTGAACTAAAAAGTAGATGATCTATGAATTCCCTCTGAGTGCTAACATTCTATGATTCTAATCTTTGGCCTCAAAGATGAAGCTGAACACTCCCTTTTCTCAAAAGCACGGAGGCCCCTCTGTGAACTAGGGAAGTGCAGCTCAGGGTATGCCGGCCATTTGCCCTGAACTGTAAAGCTGCCAAGACTTCAGATTGGTCCAGCAGCCAGAGACTGCATTTCCTCCACATTGCTGACGTTTCTTACAAGACATATTTGCTGTGAGATTTTTATATTTTGCTCCTATTCTCATTACTTTTCTAGTTTCTTCTATGTGCCTGAGTAAAACCACCTTAATTCTCTGTTTTTATCTCAATAATAAAAGGGAGAGAAATGAATGAATATAGAAGTCATAATTCCTTCCCAATATCCACAGGTTCACTGATTTTCCAAACTCTCCTTTGGGAATAAGATCAAGTGTGAAAAACTCCTTCACTTTTCTCTGCAGAAAAGGGTGTTTGTGGATCTAACACTAATGTAAGCTTGAACATTTTGGAGAACTTCTCAATTGGAAATATGAGCAATAAGGGCAGCGATTTCCAGAACCAGAAATTCACTGTGACAGTAGATTAGTTGGCTCTCACCATAAAAAATTTAGAAAGACCACTAAACAAACACTTCAATAGCTTCATAGGTTTACTAAATAAACAAACAATACACGCACAAGATAAACCTTTTAAAGGAACAGCTAAGAGATTTAGACTTTTAAAGAATATTTACCTTGGAACTGAGATAAAACTCAACGCTCAGTTTAAAGAGACAGAAGGCACTGAGAACACAGGCCCTCTTCCATGGATCAAGGAGGGAACCAAACCTGTTTCTGACTTGTGGCATTTTAGGTTTCAAGGCTGTATTGATAACCATGACCTTTTTGTAAGACTCAGGAATACTTTAGCAGAAAACACACACACACACACACACAAACACACTTTTAAACACTGCAGATATTTGCGAATTTGCTATGTTGTGTGATTTTTATCATGCTTTGGAGCCATAATACATCAGCTAGAAAACAACTCTATTTTACTATGGAAAAAATATCTGACATACAGAAAAAGCCTTTGTAAGAAACATTATATTTTGTAAAGTGATTTTCGGTGAAACTAAGTGAACACTCTAGAAAAAAATGTTGTTTGTTTTTAAGTTGCTAACAATATGAGTCACTTGCAAGTTATTTTATTACGTATGAGCAAGACCACATCTGATGCTTGGGTTTGGACAGAGCTTCTTTAGTAAATTAGCAGTGAAAACGGGGACAACTTAGTTTCTTTCAGTATCACCTGTAATCTGCCAAATAAGGCAATGGATTTAATATTCTCAAATTGTCACTCAATGCTGAAATGCTAGAAATACATTTTTACCATTACATATCACATTTGCAAGCAGCACATGACATATATTTAATCAGTTCCTCAATAATCTAGTGGAAAACCGGCACAGTGAGACACAATGCTTTGCTAATTAGAAAAGGACAATACTTAGTAATGAAGCATTACTGGGTTGTGCAGCGTCCTGCACTTACCTTAAAACTCCAGTTTTGTCCCCTACCAGTCATAAAGCAACTTGCGGAAGATCATAAAAACTCTCTTGACCAGTCTATCCTCACTTGTGAAATAGATGTAAGAGTACTTTCTTCTTATAACTGTTATGAGTAGTTAAGAACACAGGGACTCAAATCAGACATTGCATTTGAAAATCTGGCCTAACCAGTTATGAGCTGTGTGACCAGGGGGTCACTTCATGCAGCTTCTAAGTAACTCAATTTCCCCAACTGTACAATGGAGACAATAACACCTAATTAAAAGAGTTGTAAGGATGAGATAAAGAGAAAATATGCATAACAATTTTAATAGTGCTTAAATATTTAGTAAATGTTAGTGTCAATTTACATTAGTTTATTATTAGCATTACTAGTAGGAGAAGATTCAGCAGCAGTGGCTTGTGAAAATCCAGGTACTAAGTAGACAGAACTGAAAGTGCTTTAAGGGCAAAGAGAGCTGCCCTATAGAATGGAGATATTAAAGAAGACTTGAGGTTGTAGCAATGGCTAAGATTGGGCCTCACTGAAGGGAAAAAGGTCAACAGAAAGACATCGCAGCCTGAGAAGACAGAATAACCAAAGAGATAAAAGGAGAAAGGCTATGTTGGATTTCCAGGTGAAGGCAGCAAACCAAACATGCACGTACTTTTGCTCCTTCCTGAAACCTAAGAAAATGACCTGATGAAAATATGTTTAAGGCCTAAAGCCATAAGAAAAAGAAGGAAAGAAAATGAAGCAACAAAACTTTGGAATCTGATGAGAAATTGGATTAAATGCCTTAGGAAACTTAAGTAATATAAATTCTAAGTGGGCAATAGGAAAAGCTAAAAGGTGACCAAATTTATGGCAGAAAACCCCACAAAATCCAGGAATACACAGCTTGTAGCACTAATTGTGGAAGTGAGGTTAGGGCTAAAAAGTGAAGGATTCCTTGAAAATCTGCTTAAAAACACTTACATGCCCAGATTTTCTTCCCGGGTCTAGTCAGAATGTCACTGGACAGAAACACAACCACAGTGAAGGATGCAGCTACCTTACTGAAGTTGATGAGAGCACGTGTATGCGCGCATGGCTGGATGCTGAGAGTCACCCTACTGCCCCATTTCCAGTCTCTCGTTACTGGAATTCGAGAACAAAGCTAAGTCCTGCAAGGAAAAGCTTGGAAATTGTCTCTGGGAACCTACTAGCCCAAGAAAGAAGGTACAGAGGCACCGACGCAGAGATTCCCCCCACAAAGTAGCCCCCTCAGACCACCTCTGTACTTTGAGACTCTAGTTAAACATGTTTCACCAAAACATTCAGAATTTCCCATCACCCCTTAAGAGCATTGCTCTAAAAAACAATCAGACCACTAAAAAAAGATGCTAATATGGAAGATACAGACCTAAACGCAAGTGAAGAAAAAAGGCAACTTTAGAGATACTAGAAAAATGCAATAAAAACATCAACAAAAATATTATTAATATATTATATTCATAAAATAAGAACTGGATGTACTTTTCAACAACAGATATTCTGACGATTTTAAATGTTCTTGGAAGTAAATATAATAACAGAAATAAAAAAGTCAATAAAAAAGATTGCAAGATTAAATTAGGGAAATTTCCCAAAAAGAAGAACAAAATGTCTAGGAGATGGAAAATGGGAAAGAACACTAGGAAAACGTAAAAATCAGTGCAGAATGTTTGCCATGTCAATAACAAGAGTTCTAGAAAGGAAGTGCTAATACAAAGGAAGGAAGGTAGTTGTCCGTGAAAAGCTATATCAGAAATATTCAGAACTGAAGGATAGGTGATGCCAAACATTTGGTACAGTGAGTGAAAGCAGGCCCATACCAAATACTATACCATTTTGAAATTTCAAAGATTATACACATTTCCAGAGAGAAATAGTCATATGCAGATGATGAGAAATCGAAGATAGCTTTGGATTTCACAACAACAGAGCTGAAAGGTAGAAGAGAACGAACCAGAGCTTTAAAATCTGAGGGCAAATGATTTGCAACTGAAACCTCTATACCAGACCAAACTTTCAACCAAAGGTGACACTAGAATAAAGACACACAAAGGCGCGCCACAGTCTTTAAAAATATTACCTACTGGTCCTGGCTAGTGTAGCTCAGTGGATTGAGCATGGGCCTGTGAAACAAAGGGTTGCTGGTTCAATTCCCAGCCAGGGCACATGCCTGGGTTGCAGGCCAGGTCCCCGGTAGGGGACACATGAGAGGCAACCACACATTGCTGTTTCTCTCCCTCTCTTTCTCTTTCCCTTCCCCTCTCTCTAAAAAATACATACATAGATACATACATACATACATACATTAAAAAAAATATTACCTCCTGTTATCCCTTTTTTCTTTTTTCTGGATGACGGCTCCAGTAAAACAGGGAAGTGATCAAAGGTGACCTAGATGTAGTGAGAGGAAATCCAACACCAGAAACAGAAAGTCCCCAAGATAATGAAGGGTAACCTAGGGTGACAGCTGAATGCAAAGAGTAGAAAACACTCTGATCCATTAGAAGAAGATGCTGACAATTTTGATGAGACTTTTTTCTAGAACACAAAATTTAAAGGATACTTGCAGATTTTGAGAATCAGTAAAGTATTTTGGCTAAATTAGTGATAAGTACATAGGAAACTAAACAAAGAAAAAAATCAAGATAAGTATTCCCTAAAGAAAAATGAAAAAATTGTACAGCAAAGGAGAAGCAATTATAATTCAGGGTTTACTTACTAATAGTGCAAGAAGCACTGCACATTCATGCAGCCAAAATTATGAGAAATATATTGGAAGGGTGGGAGAAACAGGAAATGTGTGTGTGTGTGTGCATTTGCGTATGAAGTCAATGGATAGTGCCTAAACTGAAACATCTACAAATAACACTATATTTATCAGTGCTTTCCAACCTTGTTCAAGATATCACACACACACATGCACACACACACACATTTGTAAGGCACCCAAGACTAAATGAAAAAGAATGACTGAGACTGAAAGACACCAGACAGGGCCCAGGCCACCCCAGGTTCTACCTGACCTCCCTGAGGGCAAAGAAGATCAATATCGCCCCACACCTGTAGTCTATTTGCTGCTTACTGTTTGAGAAGCTCTGATTTAGAGATAGGGAGGTCAATATAAAAACAAACAAACAAGCAAAACAAATTGGAAGTGATTTCCTCTGAGGGCAGTGAGAGGGGGCATCGGCCTACNCTAAACAAAGAAAAAAATCAAGATAAGTATTCCCTAAAGAAAAATGAAAAAATTGTACAGCAAAGGAGAAGCAATTATAATTCAGGGTTTACTTTCTAATAGTACAAGAAGCACTGAACATTCATGCAGCCAAAATTATGAGAAATATATTGGAAGGGTGGGAGAAACAGGAAATGTGTGTGTGTGTGTGCATTTGCGTATGAAGTCAATGGACAGTGCCTAAACTGAAACATCTACAAATAGCACTATATTTATCAGTGCTTTCCAACCTTGTTCAAGATATCACACACACACACATCCACACACACACACACATTTGTAAGGCACCCAAGACTAAATGAAAAAGAATGACTGAGACTGGAAGACACCAGACAGGGCCCAGGCCACCCCAGGTTCTACCTGACCTCCCTGAGGGCAAAGAAGATCAATATCGCCCCACACCTGTAGTCTATTTGCCGCTTACTGTTTGAGAAGCTCTGATTTAGAGATAGGGAGGTCAATATAAAAACAAACAAACAAGCAAAACAAATTGGAAGTGATTTCCTCTGAGGGCAGTGAGAGGGGGCAGTGGCCTACTATGATATTTTTCATAATAAATCTTGTAGAACTAATCGAATCTTTAAACCAAATGCATGCATTACTCTATTCTTAAAAATAAAACAAAAACTTATACTATACTATGACACTGATGCCTAAACTAAATTTGATGTTAACCTTTTAAATTGTTTTCTCTTTTTTAATTAAGTTTATTGGGGTGACATAGGTTAATAAAATTATACCAGTTTTAGGTGCACAGTTCTATAATATATTATCTACATATTGCATTGTGTTCACCGCCCCAAGTCAAGTCTTTCTCCATTACCATTTATACCCCTATACTCTCTTCTACCTCTCCCACCCTCCGTTCCCTGTGGTAATCACCATACTGTTGTCTGTGTCTATGAGTTTTGTTTTTTTCTTGCTTAATCCCTTCACCCAGCCCTGCAACCCCTCGTCTCTGACACCTGTCAGTCTGTTCTCTGTCATTCTGTTCCTGTTGATGCCGACATTTATTGAGCACTTTTTAAATACTAGGCATCTATTAATTTCTTCATTTGATCCTCATGATAACCAGGCAATAAATATTGCTATCATACACATTTAAAAGGTAAAAAAAAATATGCAGTAAGAGAAATTAAGTACATTGCCCATGTTTCCACAGCTAATAAATGACAAAGTTGAAATTCATGTACTAGAGCCCAACTCTTAACTTTTGCTGTGTTGTCTCTCAGGAAGGTCAGTGTCAGTGCCTCCCTGTTCTGAAGGGTCCTGTATGTCAGTCTAGATGAATGCCTCTTACCTAGGCTCCTTGGGAAATGTCTTCCAAGAATTTTTTTGTGTATGAGCCCCCTGTTCCACGGGGGCTTTGTGGAGGCTTTGCCACAAACCCCTACCCCCAGCCACACAGAATGCTGTCTAGTGCACTGCTGACTTCCTTATGAGTGTATTGATGAATACATGCACCCCCCTTCAGTCAAAAAGCGTTTTGCGTATACCTACTGAATTTGGTAGTAGGTGTAATTTAAACATAAGCAAGAAATCAAGCACCGCCCCTTCCTGGATCAGCGCTGAAACAGCAGAAGGCCGCATGCTCCGATGCTCCCTGGAAGAGGGGGGCATCCAGTCCAGACTGTGGGGACCGGGTGGAGAGAACGTGTGTGCAGGGCAGAGAGGGGACTGCTCGTCAAGGAAGAAGAATCCTCTAGGAAGAGAGAATTATTTAGGCAAAGTACCAGAGCCACAGAAAATATTTAGGAAATAAAAGAATTGCTGAAGCATATAAAGAGGAGAGGAGGGTTGGGGGAGGTGTGGGCAGGGTCCACCTGCAAGGCCTGGTCAGCGGACTTCTGTAGCAATAAACCGCTGCAGAAGTGTCAAAGGGCAGTCAATTGGCCAGACTTCTTTTTTCAGTTTTTCACTCATTCTTGACATTGGCTTGGTGCTTTAGAGGTCCATTATATATTTTAAAAAGCAATGACTATTGATTATAGCAATTCTATTAGCATTTAACTTGAATTGGATAATAATTGCATAACATCTAAATATTATTAAACACTTCCAAACATAGTTTCATATTTTATCATCATAACTATCTGCAAAGCTGCTGTGATCGTCTCCCTTTTTCCCAGAGAAGAAACTCGGAACCAGAGAAACGGAGTGGAGCGCTAGCACTGGCCTTGGACCCAGGCCACCGTGTTCCTGCCACCACCTTGGCACCAGCCACCCGTCCTAGGACCAAGGGCAGGTCCTGCTGCTCACTCCCACCACTTGTACCAGGTAATAGACACATAATGTAAACACAATGGCCACTCGCAGTTGACTGAAATGTATGACCTAAAGATATTCCAGTAAAAATGAAAAGACGTGAATCTGAAAACTAGGAAACTAAGGGCATTAGTCAAGGTCACTGCAACAGTCCACGTGGAAATTCTGCGGAAAATACTAGATGCTCTTTTACTTAAACATCTGTCTATTTTTATAGAATGAACTCCGATAACATTGTTAAAAAGAAAGCTTAAGTTAAAAGGGGAAGCGTAGTGCATATATTACGGTGCTATTTGTAAATATAGTCCTGGATAAACACAGACTATCTCTGAAAAGATGTAACAGAACCAGGTATTGGCGACTGCCGCTGGGGGGAACTGGGGACTGGAAAACAGACTAATTATCACTATAAATATATTTACATTGCTTTACTCTTTGCATTGTGCATATATTACATTTTCAAATGGAATTAATTATGAATTAAAGGATATTTAGAAGAAAATGATAATTCTCTGCTAACGTGGAGGAAGTATTTTAAAAAGGAAACCCAGAAAGGCAGGCAGAATGTCACTGGCACTTTTTCTTTGGTGTCTGACACATTCGGGAACAGGCTTCCTAAGGCAGAGCGATGTTCTCTGTGACTCCATAGGTCCCGGCGGGTAACGTTTGTCCCGACTTAGAAGAGCTGGTTTAGGTCTCCTCATCCCAGGGCTGAGCCAAGACGCTCCTGTCCATGGAGCAGCAGGCCCTGCAGCCTCTGTCTACCCCTAGGTGGGCCACCCCACCCTGTCACTGTGGAAGTGCACAGTGTCCACAAATCAGTATTTGACCCTGAAATTCCACTGACTGAGTTCGAGTTCATGGAAAATGTGTTCAGAGGGAGAGAAACAGAGCAGTGGGAGGAGCCAGGAGCCATTCTTCATATGCCCAAGGCCAGAGTTTTAGAACCCATTTTCTGTGGTGTTAATAGCTGCTTCACAAAGAAAAAGAAATTTCAAATGCATTTTCAAAATGCACTTTGTCTTCTTCCTCTCCTTCTCACGTGGACTGGGGTCTGGTGCACATTAGCACCTTACAGCTATTGTGCATAATCTTGACCAGAGAAATCTTCTTTTCAAGGCAGGCCTTTGAACATTTTTCAGAAAACCACGGTTGTACAGGACACCGTGGGAGCAGTGCTGCCGTGAGCTGTGCGGCAGGTTTTTGCAGCACCAGCTCCACCTGGTCATACTCTGACACCTATGCTTTTGTGTCCTCTTCTCTCACCTTCATTCTGACTTTGGCCGTGTGATTGGCCTTGGCCAGTGGGCCATCAGCAAATAGATGATAAGGCAAAGCTTTGATAAGGGCCCACACACTGTGGACTTGCCCTCTCGGATCTCTGCCCTGTGGTTCTCCTCTGTGCAGAAGGCTGGGGTGAAAGCTCAGCAGAGAGAGAGAGAAGCCCAGCCGGGTCAGCTACGTAGGGGAGTCCAGCCAGCACCCAGCCAACTGGCCCAACGAATGTAGCTGCATGAGTGAGTCTTAGCCAGTGCGGCAGGACTGCTCAACCAGACACACGACTGTGACAAAGAACATATTATTCACAGTATCCAAGTCCTGGAAACAACCAGAGCGTTCTTCCACAGAGGACAGGATAAAGAAGGTGTGGCACATATATACAATGGGCTACTACTCGGCCATAAGAAAAGATGAAATAATACCATTTGCAACAACATGGATGGACCTTGAGAATAATATGCTCAGTGAAATAAGTCATAAGTTTCTTGACTCAGAAGACGTCAAGAACCATATGATTTCACTCATATGTGGCACATAAAACTGAAAGCAACAAGAAAAACAGACAAAAACTCACAGTCACAGACAACGTTATAGTGGCTCCCAGAGGGAAGGGGGCTGGGGGACAGTAAGGAGTGAAAAGGGTCGAATACATAGTAACGAAAGATAGGACTTTGAGTGGTGGGCACTTGGTTTAAGAAGTGTGCACTTGAAACCCATATGACTTTATTAACCAATGTCACCCAATAAATTAAATTTTAAAAATACCATCATTGTTTTCAGCCACTAATTTCAGGGGTGGTTTGCTACATGGCAACAAAGAACTATCCAGAGAGTTAAATGTCAATATGAAACAGTGGTCCAAGAATCAGGGAACTTGAACTCTTTTCTGAGCTCTGTTTTCTGCCTCAGTTTCCTCAAGCAGAGAAAGAGAAAATCAGAAAAGATCATTCTCTCAATGAGCCTTCTAAGCTCTAACGTGTGCTTGATGCAAAAGGAATGTGTTCCGTGTCCAAGTGCCATTATTTCGACACCCATTTGAGCCCAAACTGCAGGCTGGAGCTTATGATACATCTTGGAGGTGAACACAGAGCTTCGCTTGGGAACTGGCGATCCAGCTCCCAGGCTCTCGGCTGACTTGGCCCAGGCGTTAGAATGGAAGTTTCTGAGTCTGGAGTGTGATTCTTTGAAAAATAAGAGGTGAGGCGGCAGACCACGGGTCACAGACTCTTTGCCTCCTCACTTCCCTCACTCCGCCGGGCTCAATGGGTCTGTCAGCAGCACATGACCCTGTGCTTTCTGAGCAACAGGGTTTGTGTTTACAAGGCAGGGGACAGAAGGGCAACAAAAATCACCCCAATTCCCAGCCAAGCTTTCTCCCTGTCCGGGAGGAATAGGAGTGTGGGATCACACGCTTTGTTTATTTCTGCCTCTTTTAAGTGATGTCCAGGGACTCACATTTCATGCTTGTTTGAAAGTGTATACGTAACAGGGGAAGCTGTTAAACAGCAGTTTGCCTTCACTCCCGTTATTTACTTATTTAGTTACATGTCAGTGTGCCGTTCCCCGACCCATCGTTCCTCACTGTGCCCTGAGACGACCAGCGTTGGAAGGTGTCAGAAGGAAATCTGCATCTTGGGTTATAAATATTTCTCTGGACATCATATTTGCCTGCTTATATTTTAGTTATTCCAGGATTTTTGTTTGTTTATTCAAAAAGTTTTCCTTGACCAGTGGTATGACATAATAAAGGAGAGAGGAAAAAGTATCCATTTCAAAGGAGGAAAAAAATACAAGTCACCCAAATAAATGGAACTAAATTCCTTGAGAGTGCTGGAGACTTCTCTAAGGTGTGCAGAATCTTTAAACGTGGGAGAAAAGCAGTAAATTCATAATCACTGATCTTAACTGAAAAGGCCTAACCTAATGCTGAAAAGTTTAGTTTAGTTTTGAGGGGAAAAATCAAATAAACTAAACACAAAACACATTGCTGCTATTTTGCATTGTACATACTGGCAGCAGGAAAAAAAAAACATTTTAAGGGCGAATAAAATTCTAAATCAAGTGAAAACAAACCAGAAAGCTAGAAGAAGATAATACCTCCAAGATACGCGGCCCTGGTCACTTTTCTAAGAGCCTTGACAATGGCCATCTCCCAGCTTCTAAAATGCCCCCCAAATGTGCAGGCCAGGAGACCGACTCCTGTCCCAGTGCCCATAATGCACTCACTCGAAGATGAAGCACTTTCCTTTGACTTCCTGGAGTTTTTCTGCGCCATAATGAAGCCTGAGGAACAATGGCTTTGCACCGCTGATGCAGCAGAAATGGCTGGCTTAGACCCTGTCCTCTGGGTGGGCATCTCTCCTGCTCAGCTCTGTGTTCTGTGGCTGGCAGAAACCGGTTGTGAGGGAAGCCGAGGCTGGGCAACGCTCCCCCTTTCGGTCTGCAGGAGAGGTGAATTACATTCAGGACACAGAGCCCCCTGGCCTTGCTTCCAGGAAAATGCCCAATGAAGACAGAGCTGGAAAACTATCTTGAGGAATCTGGAAAGGTGTGGTCACTTCTGTGGCTACATTCCCAAGCTCATTTTTATCCCCATCACTAGCAATCAGTCTTAAGAGATAAAAGTTTATTTGGAAACTCCGTCAGCATGTTCACTGTGGTTGCAAGCGAATGGCTCCCTCTTCTCCCATTTTAGCTGGAGATTTACATCCCTTCCAAGTCAGCCCCGCTCTTATTTATGTAACTGCACTGGAGAGTGGCTTGAGGTTGCCTCTTACAATAACAAGCTCTATTTATGCCTCGTGGGGCTGGGCCCAGGCCGTTAACGCAACTTAGATTGAAACAGGCACCTTGAAAGTGGAACAGGCATCATGGAGGGGCTTTACCAAAACTGTCTCTCCTTTCGAACAGACGGTTGGAACATTTCGGTGAATTGTTTGGACCTCAGAGCTACATGTGGTGCTACGGGACCTCCATGTACTCTGGGTTCTGAACTGTTTCAGGCACCAAGGTCCCTAAAGTGCAGGCACAACCTTAATACAAAATGACACAAGAAACCAACAGAAGCTTTTTTCCCCTGATGTTGCTGTTTATCTTGATAGGAACAGGCATTATAAAACACATTTTGGTTTTTCATTTTATTCAAAGAAAGCCCTCCACTAATTCCAGACGTTGCAGTGAAATCAAACACATAAACATTCATATATAAATGTGTTAATAAATTTTAGCAAGATGAGGCATTAGCAACCATTATTCATTTTCCTTATCAACATTCTTAACCTTTTATCAAAATCTACCTAGAATTTATCAAAATAATGCTATGCACAAATTTACAATGGAGCTTAGATAAGTATCCTTAGCTTCATTATTAATCAAATGTCAGAGGTTAAGTAAATTGACGTAAGAGAGAAACATGAAATACATTGCAGTTTCATACAGAATAGTAATACCAGGTCTTTCTATAAAAGTTATAAAGCGGACACTTTTTCTCCACAAACTGTTAAATGGCGCCCCCTTCCTGTCAGTGATGAATTGGTCAAGGAAAAAAAAATTACTGCCTTTCAGCATCTCAGATCAATAGAGTTGTAAGGATCCTATAGAGATAATCTCATGTAGACCCTTCTTCAGCCATCCAAAAATAGAGTAAAATACGGAAAGGAGAAGATTATCATCCATTTACTAAATCATTTAAAAATCTTTTCAGTCAGCACCATGTCCATCCCTGGAGATGAGCAAAGTCCTAATTCTCAGGGGCCCATAGAAATGCACCAAGTATTGCGAGTCAGGTCAGTGAGTTGTGGTTGAGACACGTACCAAGTGCCGCTGGGGACATGATAAGTTTGCCAGAGTAGTTTAATGAGGGCTTCCTAGAGAAGGTGGCAAGTAAGCTAGGTCAGGAAAGATGGTTCAGTGTTGGCCACACATAAAAGATAGCAAGAGAATTCTGGACAACTGAGATGGAAGTTGGCATTCTTAAAAGTCTGAAAGAGTGTGTTATAACAAGGATCAAGTCCTTCCGGATGGACCCGCATCAGACATATGTGGACAAGCAGAAGAAGAAGGAGCCGAGGGTGTAGGGTGCCAATTCTACGCCCAAGCCTTGTGGTACTTCAGAAGCATCTTGCTGGCTCAGCTTATCCACAGTATGAAAGTGTTATAAATCCACAGCACAGACAAGGCAGGGGGTAGAGTTGGATTGGTTATTATATTGAGTCTTTGTAAAAAAATAGTAAAAATAACATACATTGTGTGTGCTAACTTTTGTGTAGGAAAGAAAAGAAAAACAAAAAAATACGTATTAGTCTGATTATTTTTTGCATAAGGAAAGATGGGAAGGACTAACATAAAGAATTGAAGTGCTTGCCTAGCAAAGGCTGGAGCAGGGATGGAGGGGAGGCACCCCTTGGAGTGTGGACGTGGTAGAGTCTGAACTTTTGGAAGTGTAGGGGCGCTCCACATATTCAAATATAAAGTCAACAAAGATGTTAGGGAAAGCCTCAAACTCAATGAAAAAAGAAGACAAATAAATTCACTGAATTTTAAATGAAAATGTGTAATCACACTGAAGGAAAAAATAGATACAATACGAGTGAGTGTGGAATACAACACCATGAATGTATAACTCAGGGCCAGAGGAAATGAAACTGCAAATAAACCGTGGGCTCTTCTGAGTAGAATTTTATTTTTTCCATAGTATTTTGGGTCCAGCAATTCTAAAACAAATTTTATGCATTGTAGGATTGAGTAAATGTGTTGATGTTATTGGGGCTGAAGTTCTCACTGCGGAAGAAGCAAGTTGGAAGATGGGGAAAGCAAGGAAGAATCGTGTAGAGCTGGATTGGAGATTAGGTGTTGAATGAATTCGTGATTTCTAAAGATATACATATATATTTATATATATGTCATCTGTATACATATATACTTAAGTGCATACATGTATGTGTTTTCTCAACCCTGGCTTTGTCCGCGGAGAGTGCTGAGAAGCAGTGACACTCCGTTGCAATGAGCACATCTACCACCCAGATCTTGGTTTCTAGAGAGAGAGAAAAAGATCCTTGGAGAAAGGACTGATTCCATGGCTGGAGTGCAAAACACACAAGATGAGCCTGAAATATCTTATGGTACCAGAAAATGCATTTCTTAAGAGAATGCAAGGAGAATGTAAAAAAGACACAAGAGAGGGTGTGAAGGGGCGACTGACCGCTGGCATCGAAATAAAGAAGATATGGATTATGGCCCATTGATTAAAGTATGAATTCATGAATATACACTGAAACTGATAGATAATTTACATATAGATAGAATAGTTATAGATAGGTAGGTAGATAAAGAGATAGACAGACAGACAGACAGACAAACAGAGAAAACGGGGCTTTTTCTTACAACATGATGCCAATGGATGAATGGCAATAAAGCAGTGTAGCCACCACGGTAAATGTTGGATTAGGCAAGATCACAAATGAGTGCTAATTGCAAGATGAATATCATAACTGTAAGTTAAGAAAATAAAGAACCTTTTGACCAGCGATCAAAATTAGCACCACCAGTGAGAGCAGATACACATTGTAGATTCGGGATGTGATACCCTAAGAAGGACACAACGTCACCTTTCTGGTGTTGCCAGCAGGGGACAAAGAAGCAGAATATAATCGTGAGGGAACATTACATAAACCCTGGTGAAGGAATATTCCGTAAAGTACTTATAAAATAAGTACTCCATATGGTCCCAAAATGTCCATCCCATGAATGGCTTACTAAGGTCGAGAACTGTTGTGGATTAACAGACACTACACGTAACATGTGACCCTGTGACTCCATGCCTGACCCTGCATACAAAGGGGAAATACTAGCACGGGCATGATCGGGGCAACTGACAAAACTGGAATATACAATGCAGGTTTAATAATGACTTTGTATCAAAGCATTTTCTAAATTTGGTACCTGTGCAGTGATTCTATAACAGAATTCGCTTTTGTTAGAAAATACGTGTAAAAGCATGGAGGTGTAATAGAGTGTGTCAGGTGTAGACTCTTCTCCAGTGGTTCAGAAAAGTTATAAAACGTGAGCGTGCAAACACACATGTAAGGAAAGAGCTTGTGATAACACAAATGGGGCACAATGTTGAAAATCAGTTCACCTTGGAAAATGGTACTCAGTTCTTAGTAATAGTTTAGCAGGTTTTCTCTTAGCTTGAAGTTATTTGAGAATAAAAAAGTTAAAATAAACGAACAGAGCCATACAAGATGTATGACCAAGTAAGGATGCTCACCACGCCACATGGTTATTTGAATTAACCACATAGCAACCAGCCAGGCACCTGCCTGCCACCTGATCACTGAATGTGTGCACCGACATCCAGCCACTTCCAGGAAAGCTCGGAAGCAAATCTCTACACCTCAAAAATATCTACCTCAGCCGAACTGGATAAGGATCTCCCAGGTGGCCTGGATACGTGTGATGCCACACTCCCTGCAGGGCCTTGGTGACCTCAGAGCAGCCCAGAGATCTCGTCTCATAAGAGCCCCTCATAATGCTTAGGCCTGGGGATCCCTGGACAGTTTTCTTCTGGAAGCCCTGTGGCCTTGAGAATGAATCCTCCATGGTCACCGGACTCTACCTTAGTGAATGAAGTTTGGGACCTTAAAGAGCAAAGGCAAAGAAGGACACAGTGCTGTAGCTGTGCAGGCTGGAGAGGGTTTATTTGAACAATCCTTTGAAAGATTTGGAAGAGGCTATATGGTGGGCAGATAGAGTTCTGAGCTTACAGGTCAAACACATTTGAAATGATGTGATGGAGAGTATCACTAATGTTGAAAACCTTGAGTCCTAATTTTGTTCATTGCCAAATGGCTCACTTTCTTATAATGCTTTCCATTCAGGCATACTGTCTCCATTGTAACAATGACCATTATTTATAGAGCATTTGCTTCCTGTGAGACACCAGTAAGTACTCTACATATATCTCACTTAACCATTTAGAGTGTGCCATTAAGTGATCATTGTTCCTGAATAATAATAACTATTATCACTCGAGGTGAAGCTTAGGTAGGTTAGGTAACTTGCTGATACCACAGAGAAGTAAGTAACAGTGCTGGGATCTAAACACAAAATGACGTTAAAATTCAAGCTCTTCATCACATTTATCCCTGTAATGTCCCTTAGGAATATCATTCCTACTCTTAAAATCAAGGGACTGAGACCCAGAAGAGTGAAAGGGTTTATCTGAGTTTGGAAGCGCCTTGTTCAGGGGACGCGATTCCAAATGTGGCATCATTCCTATTCTGGCTGCTACAAGAGTCACATAGGACAGCGGATATAAAGTACTTTGTAGATTGTGAACTACGTGTGTACACGAGGATTAAATACCGTTACTGCCTTTAAAACTTCCCTAGGGCACCACGAGAGCAAGCCGCAGCAGAAGCGAAGGGAGGAGCTGAGGCCCACGGCAAAGGAGTTGGGCAATTCCTTACGAAGTTCAACAAACACTGACCATTTGACCTGGTGACCCCACCCCTAGGTATTTACCCAAGAGAAACGAAAATAAATGGTCACATAAAAAATCAAGATGGGAAAGTTTATTGCAGCTTTATTCATAATTGCCCCAAACTGGAAACAACCCAAACACCCTTCAAGTGGTGAATGAATAAACAAACTGGAACATCCCGGGAATGGAACAGGATTCAGCAATAAAATGAAATGAATTACTGTCACATGCACCGAACACGGATGAATCAGAAATGTGTGATGCTAGATTAAACAAAGCCACATTCAGAAAAGCTACGTTCTGAATGTTTCCATTTCTATAGCATTCTAGAAAAGTCCTGCCTCTGAGGACATAGACAGCCGTGGGAGCTCGAGGCTGGTGCAGAGCAGGTACGGGGGCCACAGAGCTGCCCGGGGAGCTTGTTCAGGGGGCCTGGGTGTTTTCTATCTGTTGTACCCATGGTTACCTGGCTGCCTGCGTCTTCTTAGAAATCACTGCAGTCCACTCGGAAGGAGGATCCATTTTATTAGATGTAACTTACCCTCCAATAAACCTGATCCAAATTTTCTTTTCTCAGAAAGGAAGCTGAGAAGCTCTAACAGTTGGCCAAGCAACTTGATGGACATAGCACCTGACATCCCTCTGGCTCACTGGGAACACCTTCCAGGAAGGCGCCACTCTGTCCTGGAGATGGCCCTTCAAGATTTCCCTGGGAAAACTGTGGACACTCAAATCTTACACAGGGGTATCTCCACGTGGGACTTCTGCTATTCCCTTACTTACTTTCAGTCCTCGGTTTATTGTGCTTGAATAATTGAGCACTACGAAAAGTGCAGCCCTGGCTGAGTAGCTCACCTGGAGTGGGCCCGAGGGCAGCTCACCTGCTTTGTTCTTTTCTCAGAGAACCACTCCGGGCCTCCCTCCTATCAGGAGCTCCGCTCCCTTTCTTGAGCTCCTCTTGATGTTTCTAGGCCTAGTTCAGCTTGGCCCCCCGACCACCTCAGCCCACGTAAGTCTACAGATTGTTTCAGCTCAGTTTGCTCTCCATTTGGTTCTTATTAGATGCTATTGTTTGAGATTGCCTACGGCCTCTTGCTCAGGTTCTCCAAGTCGAGGTAGGGTGGCAGCCTTCACTCACGGCCAGTGCTCCCGATTTGTCTTCTTGCTCCCATGAAGAAGGTAGGCTTTTCCTCCTAGATGCCTTCACAGTTGAGTGGCGCTCTGTGCCCGTGGCCAGGAGGCTGCCGGAATTGCTGCGTGCTCCTTGTAGACACGGCTTAGAAGAGAAAGCCTGACTGATAGTGGATTTGTTTTCTTAATTCCAAATGTAGCAGTCTCACATGGAGATGATAAAGACTGCAGTGTTTTGAATCATGGAGGTCCCACAGAGAAGACAGCTTTCGTGTAATCATCTGGACCTTTAGGGAACTTTGTGTCGGGAATAAACAAAACTTCCTGTGGCAAGCTGTTGAGAGTCGGGAATTGCGTGTCAGCACGACCTAACCAAAGCTACTCTGACAAAACAAGTGGAGGGCACGGAAACACAGCTGGGAGGCTAGAACCCAAGCCCATGGCAACCGACCGAGAGAGAGGTAAGTAAATATGGCCCCGAATGCAGAGTTTACCATGCTGCCTGTGACACCCGGCAAGTTCTCAACAAACGCCTATTTTATTGGCATCTGCTCTGCCTACACAGCTAGTCGGTGTGAAGCAGAGACCCACATTTTAATACAATAGACACTATTCAGAGCATGCAACAGGACTCTAAACAGTAACACATCTAAAAATAATTAAGATCATTCTTTTTTAGCTTTTAATCTCCCTCTCCTGAAATAATGGGAACATACCTGAAAGGAATATTGTTTCGAACTCAGCTATTTTTAATTACACTCCGTTTAAGCAAATTAGATGTTTACAAACCTATTTAGCGTCTCTTTACTCAAAAGTCATGCTAGAGTTCCTCCTGATTATACATGACATGACTGAAAACCAAGTCATGTTAAATGTTCCCTAAACATGCATATGGGTACAGACACACACAGATACACACTCCACGTTTTGTGTCAAAAATAGGCATTTTATTATGTTTTACTTCAGGAAGGCCTTGGGCTTGGAAAGCAGGTGAGTAAAAACAAAAGCGAGACCACGTGGAAAGAACACTAGCTTTGAAGTTGGACAACAGGCGGGAGAATCCGGCTTTGCTGGTTCTCCTCCGTGTTCAGTCTTGAGCTTTACAGTTTCCCTCTGGAAAATGGACATAACATCACCTTATCTGCTTACTTTATAGAATGGTTGTGAGATAATAATGACATTTTTTATATCCAGTATCATTTAAAATTAGTATATTCTAAGGGAAAAAAAATCCTAGGTTCAGTTATCTGTCTTATATTAAAAGCAAAGATTCCACTTAGGGCAACAATAGTTTTCCTTCACAGCGGCAGTTTACATTCTCTCAGATTTCTACACTTGATAATTTCTCAATTCGGGGAGGGGGAGAATGTTTTCAATGTGCCTCGTTGCTGGTGCACTTACTTCCAGGTTCACTGCTCCAAAGTATGAGCTATCTTCAACTCGCCACTCCCATCACAGGTTGTGGCATTTTCTCTTCCCATCCAGGGGCTGTCCACACTCCTGACCCTGCTCCTTCTCTCCCATCCCTGAGGCTTTTCATCAGCCAACGTGGGAAGTCAGGTGGGACAGCCCTTGCTGGGGGCAGAGCCTTGGGGCTGTGGGGAGCCTCCTGGCGGCAGAGGGAGAGGGAAGGAAAGGGGGGAGTGTTGGGCAAATAGTGTTGATAGCACCATAGGTGGGAAAGCTGGTCTGGGAATCGTTTCCCTCAGCCCGAATAATGTCCACAGCATCTCCGCGCTCCTGACATTGCTGGACTTCTTTCTCTGCCACTTGGTGCTAAATGATGTTGTTTGGATCAACCTTCGTTCAGCAAATCACTTTTGAACTGCAGTTCCTGACTCCAGCTTTCTGCCAGGACGGCGTGTCTCAGTAGCTATTCCTCTTCCAGCCTCGAGCTCCCAATTAAGCCCCAGTCCAGGCTCTCACGGCTCGCAGTAGGAACAGAAAAACCAGTTCTAACCCATGGCTCTGACAAACAGGCAGCAGAGCTGTGAGGCCTGCTCTGGCAAAGGCTCTGTCAGCGGGGTGCACGGGCAGCCCAGCCAATCCTGCAGCCCTGCGTTTTCTATCCCACAGCAGCGGGGCCATTTGGTGGGCACAGGGCTGCCTGTGTGCAGTGGTTCCATTCCCAAACCGGGGCAGCGTCCTTGCTGTGTTTTGGGCAAGCTCCGAAGAGTAGTGGGAGAGCTTCCTGACCCCAGGGTCTGAGGGGCATGTGCACTCTAGGCCCTGGCACCTTGCAGGAAGACTCTGTGTCACCATTTGGTAACTCTCTAGTGTGTTCTGATGTAGAGGGCATCGGAGAGACCCTCCTTGGGACAGCACTCTTTCTGCATTTTAAGGGAGACACTGACGTTTCCTACTCCCTTCTCTCCGTGCACAGAAGTGGATCTAGCAGGCCTCAGTCTGACAGGGCCCATCCATCAGGAAAGAGTGACATCCAGATCAGCAGTGAGAGCCCAGCGGAGGCTGCAGCAGAGCCGCAGTGCACCCTCCTCCTGCTCACAGGCCTGTGCTCCGAGCTGCACGCTGATCCAAGGCCCGGTTCTCGTTCCTTGGCCCTGGGCCCCTCCTTTCCGGCACTCTGTTTCAAAAACATCGCGAGCCACGCAGGTGGTTTTCGTTGCACCACAGCTCATATTCCTGACAGATTCTACATCTGCACATGAATACGCCTTGATGCCTCCAGCCTGAAACTTTCCCAGACACACTGGCCTAAGAGCCTCGGAAGCCCTGCAAGAGGGGGACTCACGACAGGGGAATTCCTTACTGGGGCTGAAGGCGGGGGGTCATGGTGTTTTAAACATGAGAAGCCTCACGGCCACTTAAGCTGTGAACGGCTTTTGACTACATTAGAAATCTACCCACTCTACAGAGCCGTGAGTGTCCTAGCCCTGGGGCAAATCCAAATCACTATAGTCGAGAGTTATCACCATCCCCACAGTTGCAATCACGGCATGAATGCTCATTGAATGAACAAACAAATAACAACTATAATCTGAGGTATCATTTATTGGGTCTTTCCCACTTGTAAGGCACTGGTCTAGATTAGTCAATTCCTCTCCTATGCGCACAACCACTGAATGAGCAAGATACTACTTTGCCCACTTCATAGATAAGAAAACGAATTCAATCATCTGAACAAGGTCACACAAGAATAGTGGCAAAAAGGAAACTTAACCTCAATCACAGTCTCCCAACTCAGACCAATTCTATTTAATCACTTTGAATTCAAACAAAAAGTGGGTGTTTGGGGTAGGACAAAGAGACTAAAGGCCTTAGAAACTGATTTATCTGCTGGGGTCTGTCTTCTAAGAAGCTACTAGGACACTGTTCTGGCCAGAAGAAAGACCTGCCTGATTTTACTGGCATGCAGTGAAAAAAAAAAAAGAATGGGGTGCAGTGGCCTGGACTCAATGTAAAAGATGGTTCCCAGATTCAACAAGAAATAAAGATTAGAAAGAAAGGGGGGGGGTGGAGATTCATCTCCCAGGAAGGCTGGAAAAAAGGAAACAGAATCATCCCTGAGGACAGACGAGTGGAATGACTGTGAACAAATCAGAACTTCCGGAGGGGGCAGCCAATAAAAAGAAACAGTGCAGAAGTGGTCTTTGAGTGTCCATTTTCTTCCATCCTTCTGCAGTAACACGAATTATGTGTAACGCCATAGATTATCTCTAATGACTCCAAAATGCTCTTTCTTTAAATCCAGAATTCTTATTTTGAGGCGCACCCTGAGAAATTTGGCAGTGGTAAAAGTTGTCAGGATAGAGGGAGGGGGGTGTTTAGGAAATATGTTCGGTCGGCACAGGGTCCAAGCTATCCGGTGGGGCCTGAAATCAAGCTAGAGAAGAGTTAGCCTGGGCAGAAGGAGCCCCATTGACTGTCTGAGGAAGAAGAGTGACCGGGGGCTTGAGCCGGGGGGGTTCTCAGAGCGGGAGGCTGGAGGGCTGCCTGGGTCCTGAGGGTACGACTAACTCATGGCTTATGGAGAGCCTGACAGGTCTGACCTTGGAATAATGAGGAATCACACTGGAACTGACCACAGCCCCTTCCCTGGGCTTCATCTTGTGCCCCGAGGAAGGTCTCCATCATTTCCCCGGTATGATTTGGCATGAACAATATCTGTGGGTCTCGACCACAGGGACAGGTCTGGGAACATTCTCAAAACACACATCTTAAATCTCTTCTACTTGCTTATCCAGGTTGATTCCATCCACTGTCATGAAGGTGGCTGAGGATAGGCAATCGGAGGGAGGTTTGATCCTGGGAAACACAACCTCCTAAAACACATAGTTATGAAACTGCGCTTGATTTCTCCAGCACTGGTGGCGCCCAAATGCAGAAATGATCGAGCTAACACATACACATTATTACCCAAATTCAAGACTTGGGTTCATTTATTTTCACATTTTAATAAACAGATTAGTCATAATGCCAGTGTTAATGTTATTCATTGACTATAAGAAGCTGCTATGTGCAAAGAAGTAGGTATGAACTATACAGGAAGTTTGAGGCAAAACATAAATACTACCCCTATTTTACTGGGAGTTTCAGTCTAATTAAGAACAGACTGAAATAAATGTCTATGTTGTAGTGTTCCCAGGATGGTCTTGGGCCAGAAGCATAAAGTAGTATGATGTGAGTGTAGAACAGGTAGAAAGTGTCCAAGGGTTCCAACATACAACTGACCTCCGTCACCTGCCTACTTCAACTTGTACAAGGTACTTGAAGGAAGAGAAGAAGGAAGGCAAACTTGTTCAGCTTCCAGAATGCAAAGACTTCTTTTATCCTGCATAGCTTGAGATCCCATCATAAAAGCTGTATAGGGCTAGAGGGGAAGGATGCAATGGGGAGCGCCTTCTCCCAGGTGGGCAGTCTAGTAGGAGATCCCTGGGTAACATTAAAATCCCAATGGGCTACCACCTTTGTAGAAGGTTGAATGAGAAATAAACTCACAGCCCAAAACAGAAGATCAAGGAATCTTTCCAGTTTCTACCCTGGCACTAATGGAGAAAAAAGTCTCCCCTGAGATTTTATAGCCACAACAGACCCTTCACAGGTTTGCCATCCAAGTTTACGCCACTTGTGAGGTCTGAAAAATCTGAAACGGACAATTTAATTTAAACTGGTCCTAGGTCAGTAGTGCCCCCAGGAAACTGGCAGAAGCAAACACAAATCATTTCTGGAGGAATACTAATTCATCCCAGGCCTCAGAGAATGCCCACAGATAAAGTTCTGAAGAAAATGAACGACTCACTGGGAAGAAGAAAAACACAAAGAGACAAGGAACCTTGAATTAAATGCAGGAGAATCAGTTTCCTAAATATAACAGATATTGTATATATAACTATATAGAAACTATACTTTCTTTGTTTGAAAAAAAAGGAGGAACATGAAAATATAAACAAAGAATAAATGATATTTTAAACATAAGAATATTTTTTAAAGATGCAAATAAAATACTAAAAGTAAGAACTAGAAATAGAAACTATAATAAAATTAAAAATTAAATGCATAGGTTAAATACAAGATAAAAGTTGACAAAAAGTAGTAACCCAGAGTATAGGTTAAAAAAAAGGTAATATAAAGATGCAACTCAGAAAAACAGAGAGATTAAAAAATACTAAAGAGAATTTGAGTCAAAGCGTAGAGTGAGGAGGAACAGGAAAGGGCCCTGCAGGAAAAGATGCAAGAAGAACAAAACAATGTTTAATGACACTACATTTGAGAATTTTCCAGACCCACTAAAGGACTCCAATTCTCAGGTCCAAATGCCCAGTCTATTCCAAAAACAATAAATAAAAAATAACTTCACAAAAAGACATAGCAGAACTAGGAACATCAAAGTAAATTAGTCCTGAGTATCAATAAGGCAGAGGACTCCTCTTCACATTAACATGGAGGGAGATCAGAAAATGGGGTGAGGTCCTGGAATGCTCAGCTCAACACAAGTATTTTCTAAAAGGAGAGTAAAACAAAAACACTTTTTACAGGATGAAAGGTGGAGTTTCAAACAAATATATCTTTACTGAAGGAAATTCTAAAAGAAGTAAAATGAGATACAAGAAGGAATGATAAGCAAAGAAATCGGCAAGTGGGTTAAGCTAAACAAATAATTATATAAATATTTGGAAGTTTAATTTGTGGGGAAATAAATCTACAATGGAGGACAAAGTATAATGCATATGTTTGAAGATGAGGCAAGCCAAGTTAAATCTGAAGGCCTTGCTATACCCAGAGTGTGGTCCAGCCACCCGTAACATTGCTGACATCCAGGTCTTTGTTTCAAATGCAGAACCTCAGGCCCCACCTCAGGCCTCTTGAATCATACTCTGCATTTTAACAAGATCCTCAGGAGCTTTGAATATACATTAAAATTTTAAAACCTACTCAAAGTACTTCGAATTTGTTAAGTATGCATCCTAAAAGAATGAAGTATGGTAACCACTAAAAGCATAATAGACATAGCGTATAATTTACAAACAGTAGAAAGAAAAATGAATGAAATGGGGGAAAACTGGAATCAACCTGGCAGTCAGTATAGTCTGGTTATTATATACCAAAAATCCTCATATATCACAGGCTTAAAACAACAAAAGATGATTTCTTATTCATGGTGAACATCCTTTGTGACTTAGAGTAATTCCTAATATTACTGGGTTTAAATCAGTAATTTGACCATTGGTGTTCTGATCATTTCTTTTAGCGTGGCTCTGTTGACAACAAATTCTCTTTCTAATTTTCTTATTTTGCCTTCATTTTTGATGTACATTTAGTTGAATGCAGAATTCCTGGTTTTCAGTTATTTTAAGCACTTTAAAGATGTCAATTTGCTGTCTCTGGTTCCTTTCATTTCTAATGAGAATTTAGCTATTAGTCTTATATTTTTCTCATTTCAAGATAATTATCTTTTTCTGATTTGCTTTTAAGATTTTCTTTTTGTCTTTCAAGTAGTTTTTATGATGCTACCTATAGGCATTTAAAGATTATTTATCCAATTTAGGGTTTGCAATTTTTCTCGAATTCTATGACCTGATGGTTTTCATTAGTTTGGGAGAGTTCTTGATCAGTTTCTCTTTCAATCTATTATCTGCCATAATTCTTTTCCCTCTTCTTGAAGGTCTTCAAATGTATCTTATGTCAGATATTTTCACCAAGCCCCATATGTTTTTAACATAATTTAATCTATCTGATGTGATTTTTTTTCTCTGGGTGCATGAGTTTGGATTGACAGTAATCTCTATGTTTTAGCTTACTTCTCTTCTGCTGTGATTAATCTGCTATTAAAACTGTACTTTTAGTTCTTAATTCTTTTATGTAACTTTCGGTTCTTGAATTTCCATGAGATTTCCTTATATACTCTTGCTCCCTAGTGAAATTCTCACTGTTGATGTGTTTTTTTTTTTAAACATGGTAATCATAGTCATTTTAAAGTAAATGTCAAGTAGTAAATGGGTCCCCTGTGGGTCTGATTTTATTGCCTGTGTTTCTTCTTGACTTTTGCCCTTTGGTCCTATCTTTTGAAATGCTTGGTTATTTGTATTGAGTGCCAGACATTATGAATAAAAAATAGAAGCTTTGACTGATTCATATTCCTCCAATAAGGAGAGAATTTTACGCTCTAGTAGGCATTCAGAGCAGGTACGGAACACCATAATCCAGTCTGGGAAGGACAGAGCTCAAATCCGTCCTTCTGTGAGGGATGACCCATTTGCAGTTTGCTTTCACTCCTAGTGTGTACTCCTTCAGGAGTCATAACTGCTAGTATGAGGCTTTTACCAAGGGCCCATTTTCCTGCTAGACTGAATCCAATTTTTACCTCCTCAGTCCCATGAGATTGCCAAATGCTTTGCTCAATTAGCTGCCACTTCCTGTTCAACTTTTCGGCTTTTGGCCACATGCCAGAACAGCAAATATCTTGAATGAGAAAAAAAATACAAAATCTGGGGTTTGCCTCTATGCACCCACTTCTTTCTGAGTTCTTTCTCAACTGGGCAGGTCTGGCTGCCTTGCTCGACTTCCAATGCCTACCCTATTTTTCTCAGCTCCTGTAAATGTTCTTGGTGAGAGAGTTGATCTGCAACAAGCTGTCTCATCATTATTGAAAATACAACTTCCAGATCCCCACATTGAATTTGTAATTTTATAAGCACTCATTCATGAGAGGAAGAGAAGAACACAAAAATGTATTTTGTATAAGCAAACCCAGAGACTTTAGTGCCCCCAATATTTTGTAAGAATAAAGAAATTAACAAAGCACTCTAGCAAAATTCAAAAAGAAAAAACAGCAAAATAATAATAGGGTACCAGGTGCTTTTCTGTGGGCTGTGCATGCATTATTTTATTTATCATTCATAATAACACTCTGAGAAAGATGTTTTTATTATCTCTTCCCACTGAAGAAAAAATAAGGCATAGAAAGACTAAGTAAATTGCATAATGAGACATAAACAGTAGAATCTGTCAGCTGAAAAGCAGTACTATATTATTTCTCAATCCAAGAGACAAAGAAATAAGGATGACCAGAAGAAATACGGAAACCGAAAGAAATTAAGATCTATTAAACACTGACACCTGGAATCATCTTTTTTTAAAGGACAACATTTAAGTGACAAAAAAATTACATCTGTTTTTCTGATCCAATCATGCTATTTGATTCTACCGTGGAAATATTCAAGTCATCCTAATATTATAGATTTTATTTGTTTGATTTTAGAATCAAGCTCCTGACAAGAATATGTTATTGTCACAAAACCACATTTAACATTTATTCAGTGTTTCCTGACTATTAGGCACACTGCTAAACATGTTACATGGATTAACCAATTTAGTTCACACAGTTATTATGAAGGAGGCACCTTTGTAACCAAGCAAACTGGGGCTCGTCCATGTGGTGCCTTGATGCATGACCCAACAATTAGTGTTGAAGGAAACGGGTTTTTATTTATAGAATTCCAGCCTCTGCGGGGGGGAGGGGGGGAGCACTCCTGCTCAGAGCCCTGCGCTCCCACAAGACTCAGCACTTCTCCTGCTTCCCACCAGAGTACAAGCTACACTACGCCCAGAAGCTCCCCATGTCCTTATCTGTTCTTCAGCCGGCCTCGGAAAAAAGCTTCCTTCTCCTCCGGAATGTGCACTGTGGGTCTCAGTCGCCTTCCTCTCACAGCAGCTCTCTCCTTCAGCCTGCATGTGATAGTTCAGGAAAACATGTGCTACGTTCCATTGGATCATGGTGCAGTCCAGGGAGGCACACATCCCAAGAGAGTGGCTCTCCATACATCCTTCAAAGAAGCAGAAGTCTGAGGCTCAGCATTCCTGGGCACAATTCAGTTCAAGCATCTCCTACTTGGTTAGACATGTCCCAGCATAGCTCCATCAGCTCTGCCAGGTCCCCGCACAACTCCACCAGCTCTCTCCTTACACTCTTTCCTCCCACGTGGCTACTTCCTCTCTCTCAACCCCCATGGCTTCTTCTCACTATACCAGGCCACATGGTGAATTTCCCTTCTCTTTCAGCTTGCCCTTATTTTAAATGTTCAGCCAGAACTTCCTATGTGGCCTCATATCCAGCTTCTCCTTTGATGTGCTACTTTTGCCATTTTCCCTATATCTTTCACCTTCTCTCAGGTGCCATCTTTACTCAGGGCAAGAGTTCCCTGTGACACAGGGGCATCCACCTCCCCTGGCCAGGTCAAGAGTCACAGAAGCTCTTAAAGAGCTCTTAAAGCTCTTAAAGAAACTAGCTTTTTGCCTGGGGCAGCGGCACAGCTCTTATCTTGCCATTGTTATGCAAAGTACCTTAAATACCTATTGTCCACTTTCCCTTTCCCCTGACCAAGGTTGTGGATTTTCTTCTAGTTTCAGGGAATCCTCACTCCTTGCCCCATTGTACCATTATTATCCCCAATTAGAAATGAGTGTTTTGAAGTCCGGATAGGCTAAAATATCTTTTTCAAGATTGCATAGCTAATAAGTAAATAAGTGATGAAGGGGACATTAAACTCTTGGAGCCCATTGTTAACTAAACTCCCTTCTGTAAAAGAAGTCAGGAAAAAAATATATATATACTTAATAGAAATAGAAGGTGAAGGGAAAGTGGAGGGGGAGGTAGTGTAAGTGTGCCAAATCCCTCACCTTTTATAAAAGAGAATCAATAGATACTGGTTAAAGACAACTTTAGAAGTAGAAATAGAAGTATGTCATTTAAAATTATAATGACAGCAACCAGGGAAAGTAAAAACAGAAACTTTAAAAGTTGTTGCCTTTTGAGCGTGAGAAGGGGGCAGGGAAGGGTAGATAAATGAGGGAAATTATTTCTTTCCATTTTGTACCTTTGTCATTTGTTTCACACCTCGTATGAGAAAATTAGCTATATGTATAAAGGTAAATTATACTATAATAATGTTGGGGGGCGTTATATTCACTGAGAGCGTATGTTCGTGATTCTTCCAGGGCACATGGCAACCAATAAGAACGGGCTTCCCAGTGCAGAAAGCCTGTGGTATTGGCTGATGCCACCTGAGGACGAGCCACGAGGCTTTCTAATTCTAGGTCAGTGTTTAAAGGCCCAAATGCCCCAAGAAATCAGCCATATTGAACCATATCAAATTGACCCATTGTCAAGGTTACATTTGGCTCTTTTTGCTCTAATTTCTAATTGGTTTGGAACTTGGGTGGAAAGTGGTGTGCTTTGCTTATGGGTCCCTCAGCACGCTCTAAGACATTGAACAAGGAAAACGGCGCAAAGTCGGAGAGGAATAGCGATGAATTGCTTTAGGATTCTTTAGCGAGGATCTAAGCATAGGATGTCCTGAGAAAATGTAACACCTTTCCTGGACTCAAACACAACAGTCCTATGTGGAGAAAAAGGCTAATTTGGAATTTGAAAGAGATCAGGTTTGCATTTTGATCTTTCTAAGTCATTCTATATCTTGTGACTTAAATTATGAGTGGATAAAAGGCAGACGTTTCTCTCATTGTTAGGCAAAGGTTAACCCTTCACAGGAGAAGGTCGCGGGATTACCATGCCAAACCCTGTTTGGGGGGAAGCAGTTGCAAAGAGATGACAATTTTATTGAAACTGAGAGCTGAGTTTTCATAGCTCAGTCACAGCTCCAAGCATCCCTGCCACAGAAGCTAGTCTTCAACACTGTCCTAGGCTATTTCCCAGGAGAAAACAAGCAAAAAAAAAAAAAAAAAGGAACATTTGATCCCAAATGTTCTCGGGTCCCAAAGCAAAGAGCACTCGGGGCTCCTGTTGTTTTTCTTGAACTTGTGTTCCTCTTTCCACATTTCCCACTTCTTGCCAAGGTGCTGAGAAACGGTAAAGCTGGGAAAGGCCAGCTCCAAGCAATCTGGCCTGACAGCCCAGAACCTACTCTTAGGATGTGCATTTTACCCAACAGCTGTTTCTGCTTCGCTCTAATTTGTTCAGGATTTGGTTGGGACCCTAGAGTTCACCTTCTGCAAAATATTTGTTAATTTTTGTTTTTAGCTGAGAAAATACCTTTTCCCCTCCCCAAATGAGAACAATTTGCTCTGGGATTGAAGATGGATTTGTATTATAGTTGCAGTGGAGATTTGTTCAATTGCTCCATAGCCACATACCCAACACTCACTAATTCCTTTTAACAAGAAAATGGTAAACAGGTGGAGCTGAAATCATAGATAAATAAAGAGTCCTCTCCAATTCATTCAGTTGGGTCTTTGTAGAAGGAACTCTGCCCAGCTGGCAGCGAACATGCTTAAACAAATGTAGAATATTTTTAAACCAGCATTGGGAATGGTGGACATGAAAACAGGCTCAAGATATCATCTACTCAGCAGACTAAACTTCAAAACAATCAGCATCGTTTTGCTAATTTACCAACTTAACTTAGAAACATTCTTTTCTTTACGCCATCTCAACCTATTTACTCTGGTCATATAAGCAAACCCTAAACCCTGTTGATAGCAACAGTTGCAGGCTTGTGTATTTGAAGTCATTTATATTTTCCCAATGAAAGTCATGGCCTTTGCAAGACTAATAAAGCCATTTATCTGATATTGATTTCCCAAAGTGCTATAAAATTTCTTTCCTCTAAAGTATGTGATTTTCTATATTCTGAAGGAAATATAACTAGATTGTTGCTTAAGAAGATCCTAGGCAGCTTAAACAGTCCTGAAAAATACCACTGAGACCCATAGAGTCATGAGACAGAATAACAAGATCCTTCCCCTCACCCTGTCACGGCATTCAGTGTCAGGTGGCTGTTTATAAAGGACACAGACCGAGCACTGTTCTGTGAACAGACTCCAACAGATGCGCACACACGGAAATGCACCTTGTCATCATCACTGTTTTGTTTCTTGTCTAGTTTTTAGCCCTGGAAGTGTTTGTTGCCTTATTTTTTTGTTTTAACTCTTTGTTCTTTGAAATACACATTTCTAAGTATCTCGGATAGTATTCACTTTTTCCTAACGCTGGAGTAAGTTTAAAGGAGGTAGGATTGAAGGTGGGAGGTAGGGGTGGGTGTGGTGGGGGACATGGAGACAACTGTACTTGAACAAACTTTTTATAAAAGTGAAAAATAAGACATGCAATACCTGACTATTTAGTCAGGAGCACTGACCTCTTTTCTTTAGATTGTGAAACAAAAACATGACGACAACCAAAAAAGAAAAGAAAGAACAGGCTATAGTGAAATCATTCATTCTCCTATTAATCCTATTGGATGCTTCGTAATTTGCTTCCCGCAGCCCATTAGTGCACTGCTTTCAACATTTGGGACCTGGAGTCACAAAAAAAATAAACTTTATATGACTTTATTTTGCCCTCAAACCTAAAACCAGTTTTATGAAATCATACTTCAATCTCTGTGATGTAACGCTGATATTTTCTATTCCACTCCATTCTGTTCTACTTTATGTTTCCTACAAATGCTGGTAACAAGCTGCCATTTGAAAAATCCTACCAGGAGCTCCATCTCCTACATCGAATATTTAAGTCACCCTAGCCTATCCCAATGTGTTCTCTCACCAGGCCCTATGGGACTCTGCCAAAGCCCCTGAGCTGAGAGGTGGGTTTGGGGGACATCTCTAGCTCCTGGACATCAGATTTCTAAACCAGCATCCCGAAGTCAGTCGTACTCATCTCCAGTCCCAAGGTCAGGCCCCGCCCCAGCCCGCCCGACCCCACCGTATATTAACCATATTAACCAGGCAATGTCTGCATTCCTTGCTAAATCATAATTTCTACTGAGTGAGAAGTTATCTTTAATGTGGTTTAAATTGTCCTTTCCAGCCTTCTTATTTCTAACATAGATTTATTCATCCAGGAGGCACTATGTATGTAAAGTCTAGAAAAATACATTAGAAACATTTAAAAATGACACCAATGCATCTAAAATACAAAGTGAGGCAAAAGTAGGTTTACAGCTGTGAATTTGCAAAACATAAGGTTTATTCCTGTATTGTTATTTATTATCATATGAATTGCATATGAACTGCTTTGTAAACCTACCTGTGCCCCACCCTGCATGTGTGTCATGTGTATCTCTAATATCTTCAACTGAATAGTATTTAATTCAGTCTGCTCCCATAAATCCAATTTGACAAACAATTTGTGAGATTTCGTTTCCAGCTCTACTGGATCTCCAACAAAACAGACGTGTTGTCACTTTAAATTGAACGCTTCCAAACCTCCAGCTCTGTCTCTTTCTAGACAGCCACTTCCTAGGCAGGAAGGCCAGATGGAAGGCCAGAATCCCCGGTCCTGCATCACACCGTCAGCACAGCGCTTGCTGGTCCAGACACCGACTCGACTCAAAGGAGGATCCCATCCTTTTTGTTTGTTTGTTCCTTTATCTTTAAATTTTATCTTAAATAAAATTTGTATATACTGAACATGTATAACATGATGATTTAAAATGGGATCAAATCACAGAGTGAAATAATTAGTCAAGCTAAGTAAAACATCATCTCACATAATTACAATTTTGTATTTCTGTGCCTCCGTGTGTATGTGTGTTATGCAAGCAACACAAATCTATTCTCTTAGTTTCTTTCCAGTACTCAACACGGTATGATTAACTATGGCTATCACACTGTGTACTTTAGATTTATTAGCCACATGCAGCTGCAACTTCGTACCCTGTGACCAACATCTGTCCATTCCTCCACCTCCCCACACCATTCTAGTCTCTGTTTCTACGCATTCGACCCTTTTTCAGATTCCACATATAAGTGAGATCATTCAGCATTCTTTTTTCTTTCTGTATCTGGCTTATTTCACTTTGCACTAGGTTTTCTAGGCTCACCTCTATTATTGTAAGTGGCAGGATCTTCTCTTTCATTTGCAAAGCTGAACAATGTTCCACTGCAACAAATATTGCAATTTCCTTACCTGTTCATTCATTTATAGATATTTAGTTTGTTTCTATTTATTGGCTATTGTAAATAATGCTAAAATAAAAACAGGATAACTAATTTCATTTCTCCTGATTATCTACCCAAGAGAGGATTGCTAGATCATATGGTAGTTCTATTTTTGTTTTTTTGAGAAACCTCCCTACAGTCTTCCCTAACAGATATAGCAATTTACATTCCTAACAAGTCCTAGAGTTCCCTTTTCTCCATATTTTAACCAACACTTATCTTGTTCTTTTTCTTAATATAATAGTCATCCAAATGGATGTGAGGTGATATCTCAGTGTGATTTTCATTTGTCTTTCCCTGATGATTTGTGATGTTGAGCACTTTCTCATATACCTGTTATTATTTATATGTCTTCTTTGGAAAAATATCTATTCAAGTCCTTTGCTCTTTTTAAAAATCTGATTGTTTTGTTGCTGAGATGTATGAGTTCCTTACATACTATTTTGGATCTAAACACCTTATCAGATACATGGTTTGCAAATATTTTTTCCTAATATATTAAACCGCCTCTTCATTTTTATTCTGTGACTTCCTTTACTATACAGAACTTTAGTTTGATGGAGTCTCTATTTTTATTTTCACTTTTGTTGCCTGAGCGTTTGGTGTCATATCCAAAAAATGCCAAGGCTAATGCCAATGAATTTTTCTCTTTGTTTTGTTCTGTGAATTTTATAATTTCAGGTCTTATGTTTAAATCTTTAATCCATTTTGACTTGTTTTTTGTGTATGATGTAAGGTAAGGGTCAAATTTCATCCTTTTGCACGTGAACATCCAGTTTGCCCAGCACCATTCAATAAAGTGGGTATTTGTTCCCATGAGCATTCCTGATTCACCTGTAGGAAATTAGTTGATAATATATGCCTGGTTTTATTTCTGGTCCGAGTGTTTGTTTTATGCCACTTTTTATGTCAATCCTATAGTGTTTGATTTTTATAACTTTGTAACATAATTTAAAAACTGTCAGTGTGCTGCTTCCAACTTTGTTCTTCCCTCTCAAAATTTCTTTGTCTATTAAGGAGGTTGCATACAAATTTTAGAATTCCTTTTTTCTATTTCTGTAAAAATACCATTAAAATGTTGACAGGGATTGTATTGAATCTGTAGATCACTTTGGGTAGGATGGATATTTTAACAATATTAGTTCCTCCAATCCATGAATATATCTTTCCATTTATTTGTATCTTCATTTCCTTTCATCGTTTTATAGTTTTCAGTGTACAGAGCATTAACCTCCTAATTAAATTCATTTCTGAGTATTTTATTCTTTTTGATAGTATCATAAATAAGATTGTTTTCCTGATTTTCTTTTTGGATAGATAGTTTTTGGTATAAAAATACAACTGATTTTTGAAAGCATATTTTTTATTCTGCAACTTTACCAAATTTCATTCATTTGGTCTAATAGTTTTTCTTTTCCCCTGTGGAATACAACCATGTCATCCACAAACAGATAAATATACTTCTTATTTTCTGATTTGGATGTCTTTTATGTATTTTTCTTGTCTTATTGCTCTTACTAGTATTTCTAGTATTATGTTGAAAAGTAGTGCTGAGGGTGGGCTTTCTTATATTGTACTTAAGCTTAAAGAAAAAGCTTTCAGTTTTTCCCCATTATTTATAATGTTAGCTGTGGGTTTTTTATAAAAAGACTTTATTGTGTGGAGGAATTTCCTTTTACACTATTCTATTGGGAGTTTTTATAATGAATGGATATTAAACTTTTTCAAGTATTTTTGTGCACCTATTGAGATGCTCATGTGGTTTTTATTATTCATTCTGTTGATGTGGTACATCATATTAACATATTTGTGTATGTGGGACCAAACTTTCATTTCAGGAATAAATTCTGCGTGGTTATGTTGTATTCTGTTTTTGATGTGGTCATTGACTCTGGATTGCCAGTATTTTACTGAAATAGTTTGCATCTATATTCATCAGAAATACTTGCTTATAGTTTTCTTGGGGTATCTTTGTCTGGCTTTGGTATCAGGATAATACCAATGTAACAAAATAAGTCTGAAAATATTCCCTCTACTTCAATTTTTGGAAGAGTTTGAGAAGGGTTGGTTTTAATTCTTCTTTGAATGTTTTGGTAGAATTCAGCCATGAAGCCATCTGCTCCTAGGCTTTGTTTGTTGGGAGGTTTTTAATATAAAACTTCAATCTCCTTATTTGCTATTGACTCATTCAGGGTTTCTATTTCTTCTTGATTCAATTGTATGTTTTTTAGAATTTTATCCATTTCTTCTAGATTATTCAATTTGCTCATAACAGTTCTTTATGGTCCTTTTTAAAAAAATTTCTGAGACTCCACTGTAATGTCTCATTTAACTCTAATTCTATTTATTTGACTCTTCTTTTTTCTTAGTCTAGCTGTTTATATTATTAAAAAAACAACACTTGGTTTTGTTGATTTTTTCTGTTGTTTTTATTTTGCTATTTCATTTATTTTTGCTTTGATCTTTATTATTTTCTTCTATCTAATTTTTGGTTTGTTTATTTTTTCCTCTTTTCTAGTTACTTGAAATGTAAGGCTCAGTTGTTTCTTTGTAATTCTTTTTTTTAATGTTGGCAGTTATTCCTATAAACTTAGCAGATTGAAATTCTAATTTCATGCTGTGTCCCCCCAGTTTCCTCCCTCGTCTCCATAATGACTACCTACCAATCCCCTACATCCTTCTATTCAAGTCCTGGCTGCTTTCTTCATAGAGCTTCCCCTGATCTTCAGCCCCCACTAATAATGGGTGCCCACTTATATGCACACTTACTTAACTTTTGTAGTATCATTTGTAAATTCCATGCTCATTTCACTCCTTCCATGAGGTAGAAGTTATGAGCAAGCTTATTTTCCCCTAGTCTTCTTTTTTAAAAAAATATACTCCTGAGATTTCCCTAGGATAAAGTATTTATTTCTTACATCACTTATTTTAGTTTTCCAAAGTCTTTTTCTAAAACAAGCAATTGTGGTAAAATGTAACATAAAATTTACAATCATAACCATGTTTAAGTATAGAATTAATTGGTATTAAGTATGTTAACACTAAAAAATCATTACCACAGTCCTTTTTATGTTGAAGACTGAGACTATTCTGACTAAACAAAAATTTCCCATCTCTCCTCTACCCAACCCCTGACAAGCACCAGTATTCTTTCTGTTTCTATGAATTTGACCTAGTGGTGCCTCATTTAAATGGAATCATACAGCATTTGTGTTCGTGTTTCTGGGGTATCTCACTTAGCATAATGTCCTCAAGATTCATCCATATTGTAGCATGTATCAAAAGGTCCTTCCTTTTTAAGGCAAAGAAAGTATTCTACCATACATTCATATCACATTTTGTTTATCCATCTATTAATGGACAATTAGGTTGCTCCTACCTTTTGTCTACTGTGAATAATGCCACCATGAACATAGGTATACAAATATTTGTTTAAGTTCCTTCTGTCATTTATTTTGGGTATATATCAAGAAGTGAAGCTCTGGCTGGCATAGTTCAGTGGATTGAGTGTGGGCCTGCGAACCACACGATCGCGGTTCAATTCCCAGTCAGGGCACATGCCTGGGTTGCAGGCCAGTTCCCGGCAGGGGACACACCAGAGGCAATCATACATTGATATTTCTCTCCTTCTCTCCTTCCCTTCCCCTCTAAAAATAAATAAATAAAATCTTTAAAAAAAGAGGTGAAATTGCTAGATCACATGACTTTGTTTTTAGTGTTTTTTTCTAAAGAAACTGCTACACTGTCTCCAATGTTGTTGCAGCATTTCATATTTTTCTAGAGTCTTCTGAATGATTCCTGGAATTAATTGGGGCTCAGGACAAAGTACTGGTCATTCAGATTAAAATCAAAATGTACTACCCATGTTCTTTTGAACTTTTCAGTAAGGCTTAAAGGTTAAAAATCTGCACTGGTGTTTGGACTTGTTTGCCTATAATCACTCATCTGTTTAAATGTCATTTTTATTATTTCAAAATTATAAAAGTCAAAAGGCCTCAAATGGGGATATTCTCATTTTAATAGTTCTTATTGCACCCATATCCAGTAAATCATTCACCTAATCAACTGGCTAGTTAACACAGACTAGATCAAGAGAACACAAAATAGCTATCTTGACCTAGAAGACCAGAAGTCTGGCTAAGACAGTCTCAAACGAGACCTAACACTGATCTCTATGCCTCGACAGACCTTTCATTCTGCTACTTATCAGTCACAGCCAAACAAGGGAGGAACGTCTAGAGAAAGTGTGAAAGTGTAAAGTGATAAAGTGTGGTGCACTTGCACAATACAGAAGTTTGTGAGCTTTTTGGAATTGCATTTGCAATGACATTTAGTGATATGAAAAAGTGCTTATAGTAATTGTATTAGGTGAAAAGTTGAAGCATATTAGTTTTCATACATTATGACTTCAACAGTGTAAAACTACTGGAAATAAAAAAAATAACTAGAATAAAATATAGCTGAATGTTAGAGGTGAAGAAAGACAAATCTCACCTGTCCCTAACCTTCCCCACAGTTGCATCCACTTCCTTCCACCTTAGCACTCTCTCTCACCTCCCCCTCTTTTGTTCATGCACAGGCAGCAGGCACAAGACCAGCTTTGAGAGTCACCTCTCGAGAGAGTGGTCATCTTAATAAGAATCAAAGTCTGAATCCAGACTAAGGAACATCAGAAGATAGAATTCCAGAGGTTACTCCAGGACTTATTGAAAAGTCCACCGTGTGCCAGGCATATAGCTCAGAGATGAGTATACAGAACTCTCTAAAAGAACTGAGTCTGTTCCTAGAAGCCTGGGTTCCAGGAGCTGGGGACAACCAGAGAACAAGGCGAGGCGGGCACCTGCCCTCACAGAGCGTGAAGTACCCTCAGCCCTGGGGCAGGGGTGGGGGAGACACACCCATCGGCATGTGAGCCTCTGTTTAGGTTCTGGTAAAGCAAAGTCAGGAGTCTCTGCCTACAGTTTGATAGTGTGTACGCGGTGGTCATGGTTCAATGAGATTAGCTAATTTGATAGACGAGGAAAACCACAATTCTTATGGCATGATTGGAGAGAATTTTAAACTTACACTAATATTCCTGTGGTCATGGCCGAAGAAGCCAATGTTCGGAACTGAGAAGCATCGGAAATGTTTTTCTAGGCCGCCAATCTGTTTAAGAGACTTCTCACAGTCATTAAAGCCAACATCAGATTCTCTGCACCACACCCTCAAAACTGGCAAAGAACTCCCAGCCAGGCCCAGCAGGGCCTGACCCCTGAAAATGATGCTGTTTAAGCCCTATGATGTCAAAAATGCCTCTCAGGCTGAACTCATTTGCCAAATCTTTCAACATGGGCATACTTAACCTATGGCCTTACTTATATAAACATTTTCATCCATGGAGCAAAACTAAATAAAAACAGGCACGTGCTATCTGTAATTGTATATGTGTGGCGTGTAGGTGCATATGTGTACACAGGTGGTGTGTTTGCATGTGTGGGGTGTGTGGATGTACAATGTATGTGTTTGTATGGCTTGTGCATGTGTGATGTGTGGTATGTGTGTATGTGAGGTACGTGAGTGCATGTGTGTGATGTGTGCAGGGGGTGTTGTGTGTGTGTAAGCACATGCAGTCACCTGTCTGTGACAGGCCTATAGACACTGCCATAACTAATAAAGTAACTCTTGATTCCACGAAATGCCCAATCAGAAAAAGTCTCAGCAGGCCAAGGAAAACAAGTAGAGGAAAGGACAAAGTAACTTTAAGAGCCATTAGTGCTACGGAAAGGAGTAGAGGAAAATGAAACAAATGGCGTTCCCAATATTAAGTCAATCAACTTCCCTCACAGTAGGCTTTTTTCTTGGAGAACCATATATTTTGGTTGCGGTTGTCAGGAGCCACCAAAAGAAGGTTAACAGCCTAAAATGCTGGACTCCATTGTGCTAAGGAAGGGTCTAGGGTGCCTGGAATTTTCTGCCTTCTTACCCTATTGAAACTTCTTCAATGGTTCTTCCGAATTGTGTGTTCTCACTGGGCTAAGCCAGGATCTTAATTATTGTACCTACTGGATAATGGTCCTGAGACATTAATATGTGCCAGGCTCTCTGCTAAGGATATATTATGTTTTGGTTTCTGTGTCTGTGCCTATTTTTACAGATAAGCAAATAACAACAACTTGAGCAGATTTCTCAAAATTAAGAGTTATGGAGAATTAGAGCTGGAATTCAAACCCCAGGCCTGCCTTCCTACACATTCCTGAGCAAGAAGATGCACATAGTAGGTAATTAATAAATGACTGAATCCTGGCTAGAAATAGGAGATGAATAGCAGTGTGAGAGGTAAGGGATCCATCTCCTTCACACTCCAAATTGTACACCCTGAAGGTGGGCCACTGCCCATTGGGGTTATAGCAGAACAGAGTTTATTGCAGAAACACTGTACTAGAGTCAGTCGGTCTGGACTCTGGAACTGGACCAACATCAGTTTTCTCTGTGGTTTGGCAAAGCCAATTTGTCTCCAAGGCCTCAATTTCCTCATTTGCAAACAAAGGAGATTCCACTTTACCCATAATTCTGTTGGGAGGACCAGAGGAGATAAACATAAGTGCTTCATATAACCCACTTGGGAGGTAGCCATCAGTGGCGAATGGATCTCGATACAGTGGGTCAATTCTATGTTCTTCTAATGTACCTGTCCCGGTGGTTGTTTTTTGCTTTCTGCCACTGTGGAGCTCAAACTATACTACCGTTATTTTAAGCAAAATACAACAAATGCATAGGGTGTGCAGAGAAGGAAAGTTGGGAAATACTGGCGGGTCAGATGGAAAGTAGATCTCTGTGACTCACCACTCCTTTCAGAAGACTATCCAAATGCTCTCTCCCGGCATCCAAGACCTCTCCCAGTGCTCTTCCATAGACTTCATGCTCCAGTAACAACACATGACATGTAGTCCCTCCAACACAGCCAGCTCTCTCAGACCTCTGATGTTTCCCATGTGGCTGGACCCTGATGTCCCATCTCCTTCCATGTATCACTCCTGTCAGGAAACTCTGCTCCTTTCTCAGCGCTCACACCCCACGCATACAGGTAACGCAATTCCGGAGCGTTCTTTTCTCTGTTACTACCAAGTCCTTCAAGGGCAGGTGCCTTGCTTCTTTCACCCTGCCCTTCCCAAGTGCCTGCCTGGCACAGGGTCTGGAGCTCTGTAGGTGCATGGTGAATTCTGACTAATTAGATCAATTAGTATGTGCTTACAGTGCTTTGTGTGGTCAGAAGAAGGGACAGGCTAATGAGTTCAATGCTAAACACTGTGCCCTCAAGCATACAGCATTATCATTTGCGAAGTACTTCTCTAGCATCTGTGATCACTTACATTAATTTCACAACCAACCCAAAGGACCTCAATTAATTTATTAGGGGGCTTCCTGCAACCACACTTAGTTTACTCCAGATGGGAATAATATTTTACTAATCTGTCAAAGCACAGTGTTCCAGTAATGTTCATTGGCTGACTGTACAAATAAATAAGGTTACTATACCCATTTCTAGATCACGTCACAAAACCTAGCATGATTCTCGGGACATAATGTATGCTCAAAATGAGTTCTAAATGAATGAGTGAACAAATACAGGTATTTTCATCTATTTTTATATCTCCAGGGATTAAAGAATGTGGCATATAGCTATTCAAAGATCCCTGCTTGATACATGAAGAAACTTAAAGATTCAAGAACCATCAGTTGAGAATTTGGCTACTTTTCCAGTCTTATGACCTTTTTACAACACAAAGTCAAATATGAAAATATCTGCCAAATGTTCACACTGCTAAGTAGAAAGCTGCTAGCAAAAACATCATTAAATACAGAACCTAATGACTGGTAAATTTTGAGATTTTCATGGTTACATATGGGGTGACATTATTGGCTGTGATCATGATAGAGTTCTTAAGCTGATATGTTTAATGAAGAGTATTCAGATGTAACACAGTTACTATAGAAATGACAAAATATTGCATTATATTAAATATCTACCTAATATGCCATGTGTTCTAAAAGCATTCCCTCTAAACAATCTCCCTCTCCCTGGGAGTCTAATTGGCACCCATTAGAGTTCATGACATAAAATCTTCTCTGTGATGTTTCCCATATAAAATGATTAGGCCTTAAGGACCAACTGAACCTGATGAGTTTGCCTCATCAGGGCATTTGCCTAACCAAACAGTCAAACTAGCTCTCTCATCCAGAAAACTCTGCACTTTGTTTGGGGGAAAGACAGGCTCTTCCAAGCCCAGCCTCCTTGGCTAGACAGTGCATTGCTCACCCACTGGGGATCATGAGGTAAAATGAATAGTAAATTGGGTCAAGGAACCAAGGTTCAAAGGTAAAGCCAAGGCAGGGCTTTGTGTGTGGATAAAGTTAGTTCCCAAACTGTTAAATCACCAAATAAAACCATTCAAGTTTCAAAACCAAAGGTGCATGACCCAGAACCTCAGCTCTTGTTTGAATGGAGACAATAAAAACAGATAACAATTTATCACCCCATAGACTTCCATGAAACTCCAATAAATGGCAATGGAGATAGGCAAAATACTAAAAATGAGGAAAGCAATCCCTTCTTACAATAATTTGATCCCCAATTTGTACTTATTTCAATGCTCAACATAAATTATAAAATGAAACAGAACTCACTGTCAGTGAAAGATTAAACCATTAACAATATGGTTTATCACCTTATAAAAGTTTTCAAGTAAACTTATAAGGACTAGGCAATGTGATCGAACACAGAGAAATGGGCATCGCTTAAACCGCTGGCACCTTCTGTTAGGATACGCAAATCAGATGAAAGCAAATGGAAGATCATAGAAAAGAGAAGGGAGAAAGGACCCTAGATCCATCACCAGAAAAATAAAATTCCAAACAATAGGCACTCAACCACTGATACATATTAATCTTTCCCCCACCCCCACCATGACTCTCTCCCTTTCTTTTCCTCTCCTCTGTCCATTTCTCCTCCATATCGTTATTAACATCATCACCATCCTTATCACCATCATCGTCAGTAATAAAGGGCAGGTACAAATCCTCTGGGTCTCTTCCTAGGGAAAGCAGCATTCACTAAAAATCTAAATATGGTTCATATGGGATAGAGAGACTTCTGGAAACTGTGAGGTATTTGATGGCTATGACATGTTGTTTTTATCATTTAATGTTTACTAATACTGTTTCCCTTGGGGCTTTTTTAAAACTTATTATCTGACAATCTCTCTCCCTCACACTTTTCTCTCTCTTTCACCCACACCCATATATTCACAAACAATAAACCCTACAATCTCTTTATACCATTCCCAATTAACTTAGTTTTTCCAAAAAAAAATTTTACAGAGGTAAAATGTATATATTTTTTAAAATAGTGTCAACTATTGTTTTAAATCTGATATTTAAAAAAATCCCCATTAAAGTGCCATGCTAGTTAGCTCAACACAACTATACACAAGAAAGAGTGCGATGAATAGAAGAGGGACAAGAAGGTGTAGAACTGCCATGTAAATACATGAGTACCCAGTGGGGACTAAACATTTTACATACATTACCTGGGTTAGTCCCCAGGCTAAGGGGAGGAGAATGGATGCTCAGGAAGATTAAATGATCAGCTAGAAAGCAGAGGAGGTAGGCACTAAATTATTGTCTTTCTGACACCAAAGCCCATGTTTCTTTGTAACTTTGTTTCTTATGGTTATCTTCTTTTAGGACTCTTTTGTATTTTAATAAAGCCAAATACAAATAATTATATGCACTAGGATATTTATAACATCAATATTAGAATAGAAAAAAACTGGAATGAAGAAAGCCAGTTAAATAAATGTCTAACAATAAGAGAATGAAGTTATAATAATGGTATGGTCATGGTAAGTAAAATATTAAAGATATAAATCAATTAATCAGAAAAAAATGGTCATATACCTTATGAATTTAGACAAAAATACAACAAAATATTGGCAAATCAAATCCAACAATGAATCTAAAGAATTATACACCATGACCAACTAGTGTGCATTGTAAGTGTGCAAGGATGGTTCGATATTTTAGAAAATCAATCAATGCGTTCCGCCACATCAACAATCTAAAGAAAGAATTCAAAGCAAGTGAGCAAAATAGAACCAGAGACATGGAAATAAACAAGCTGACAGTAGCCAGAGGGGCAGGGAAAGAGAATAACGGGGAAAAGGGAGAGGGTCATCAAGGGACATGTATAAAGGGCCCATGGACAAAGACAATGGTGGGTGAGGATTGGATATGGGAGGTGGGGGTGGGGCAGGGGAGAATAATGGGGGTAGGGGAATGGGGATAAATGTAATGGGACAACAATAAAAAATTCAAATTACATGATCATATCAATTGATACACACACACACACAAAGAATTAGATAAAATCTAACACTCATTCATGATAAAAAAATTTCACAGCAAGTTAAGAATAGAAGAGAACTATTTGATTAAAAAAGCTTTTTCAAAAAATCCTATAGCTAACACCATATTTAATAGTGAAAGACTGTACTTTCTTCCTATAACAAGAACAAAAACAAGGAAGAGATGTTTGCCAGCACCATTCTTATTCAACATAGTACTAAAAGTTCTCACTAGTGCAAGGAGGCCAGGTAAAGAAATATAAGGCATACAGAAAGGTCAGGAAAACAGCAAACTGTCCCAATCTGCAGATTACATGATTATCCATTTAGAAAATTAAAAAAATATATAAAGAAAAATCTTAGAAATTATTACTGAGTTTAGCAAGGTTATGGAATACGAGACACAACATATCTCTTTATTAACAATGAACATGCAAAAATATAATACCATTACCTTCACTCTAAAGAAAATTAAATACTTAGGTATAAATTTAACAAAATATATATAGAATCTATATGTTGAATATTACAAAATACTGATAAAGGAAATTTTTAAAGACCTAAATAGATGAAAGTGCACACTGTGTTGATGAATTAGAAGACCCAGCATAGTGAAGATGTCATTTACCTTATATTTAGCTAAAGGATTAATATAATTCCTACCTAAACCCCATCAAAGTGTTTAGTAGACATATACAGGCTTATCCAAAAATTTATTTAGAAAGGTAACATAATTGTAATAATTAAATATTAGAAAGAAAGATGTAGGACTAATCACTCTTTATTCAATACTAAAAGTTACTCTATAGCTACAACAGTCAAAAAGTATGGGATTGAGGTGAGAACAGACACATAGATCAACAGAACAACACATAGAACCCAGAAAGGGAGCCACACAAGACTACCCAGTTGATTCCTGACAAATTTTCAAAAACCAATTTACTGCAAGATGAATGGTCTTTTCAAGAAATAAGGCTGGAACATTGCACATCCAAGAAAAAAACAAAAATGAAAACAAAAACAAAAAACCTTACCTTTGGAACAAAAACATTATCTCAAAATGAATCATGGACTTAAATTTAATGTAATTCTGTACAATCTTTTAATAATAAGAGAAAATCTTTAGGATAGAGCACTAGATAAAGAGTTCTTGGACTGGACCACAAAAGTATGATACATAAAAGAAGATATCAATAGATTTGACCTAATCAAAATTAAAAACTTTTGCTCTTTGAAAGACCCCATGAAGAGGACTAAAAAATATATACAGACTGGGAGAAAATAATGTAAATACATAACAGATAAAGGACAGATATACATATACACACACATACACACAACAGTTAAAAACACAAATGATTCAACTATGAAATGGGTAAAAACATGAATGGGCATTTTACTGAAGGAGACATAGATATGGCAAATGAAAGGGCCATTAGCAAAATTCATTTTACAGTAAAAAGTATTCTTCAGAAATAATGAGTGAGCCACTTCAGTACATATTTTCACATTGCATTTCATGTTCCTCACACAACAAAAATAGGAAAACAGTAATTGAGGACACATCTCACCCTTCCGTGTTCAATTTTAACAGTCAAAAATCAAACTAAAACTACCATAAAATTTTTCCCAAACAATTACAATTATCCCTAAACTCCAATTGTTGGACACAAGGAGCTTCCAAAGTAGAAAAATTACATATATATATATATATATATATATATATATATATATACACACACACACATATATGGATATATATACACACATATGGATATATATATCTATCTATTTGATTATTTGTAGAAAATTCAAATTTAATGTATCTGCAGTGGTTAGGTCTAAATAGTTACCTCTTTTTAATTTGAAGTCATATGATTAAGCACTTCTGAATGACCTATTCATAGATACTGAGCCCCTCATAAACACTGAAATTAATAGGAGTTGACCAAGAAGCCAGTCTTTTCCCATGAGGCGATGAACAATGGCTAAGACAAAGTTATTAGTGCAGCCCAGAGCTCTCAGACAAAGATTTGTTCTTCCTGTGGGGTCCTTGGAATGCTTTCCATCACTCCCTGGGTATTCCTCTTGGATGATTTTCTTGGAAAATATTCACATGGATCTTTGCTTTATTCCATTGCTTTTCTGAGAAGCCAAAGTTAAAACTGACCTTGAGCTCGAGTAACTTCTAATGTGTCACACATGGAAGCAGAAAGATAAAGCTCTGTCTGTGGTTGAGAAAGAATAATTCTGCCAAAGCAGTGTTCTCAATAGCACTGATGATAATAACAATAACTCTTCATATTAATAAACTGTTTTAAACCTACCAAGTGATTTCATATACATTATAGCACTGGATTCTCATGGAAATGCTTTGAGGTGGGTGAGCAAATATTACTTTTATTATTCTCATAAGAAAATGAGGCTTAATAATATATGTGCCTTGTCCAAATTAATTTACCAGCAAGTGTTACATATCTTGAACTTCAAATCTTCTTTGTTAATGTTAAAGAAATTTTGAGAGATAAAAAGGTCATTTCACATCCCAGCAGCCTAAAGTCATTAATGTAAGTTTTGTGAATTTAAAAATATATTTTATTAAATTTATTGGGATGACACTGATTAATAAAATTATATAGGTTTCAGGTGTACAATTCTATAATACATTATCTGTATATTGTACTGTGTGTTTACCACCCAAGTCAAGTCTCCTTCCAATACCATGTACCCTCCTTTACCCTCTTTTATCTTCCCTCACCCCCTTTTCTCTTCCCTCACCCCCTTTTCTCTCTGGTAATCGCCACACTGTTGTCTGTGTCTGTAATTTTTATCTGTGATTAATCCCTTCAGCTTCTTTACGCAGCCCCCCAAAGTCCCTCCCCTATGACAGCTGTCAGTCTGTTCTCCCTATCTACGAATCTGTTTCTGTTTTGTTAGTTGATTTTGTTCATTAGATTCCACATGTGAGTGAATTTTTATGATTGTGCCCATATGCTTTCCATTTTATATAACAATCACAATTATACTATTGTATTCTGCATTCTTATATTTATTATATTATGTTCTGGTTCAAGTTGTGGCACAGTTTTTATAATTATGTTGTTATTGTATGGTGTGAGAAATTTATATCATTGTTAACTTACTATTCATGAATTTTGGGGATTAATTATTTACTTAGGGAAATTTTGAGGTCTCTGAATCTTTGTCAAGGAGTTTGAAGATTCCACATCATAAGTGCTATTAGTTCTTATATTCTGGAGTAGAGCATAAAAATTTACATTGAGACTAGCTACATCTGCATATATAACACAAGCTTATCATAATTCCAAGAGCATTTAGAGTTACCAATTTAAAGTTGGGAAAAGTATAAAGGTAACTCTTTAGTTATCCACTTACTTCCCCAACAGCAAATTGTATATTTCCAAAAATTAGCCTGTACCATTTCCTAATAAATATATATATATTGCATTCATCTACTGAGGTCTTGACATTTTTCTTGGGTATTTGAATGAGGTACTATGTAATAAAATTAACCTTTCATGATTGATAAAGTATTTTCCAGATTTGTTTTTCTTTGATTTTAGGTGTTTTTTTTCATTACCCAGATGTTTTCCTCTTTAGTTTCTTCTGTAACTTCAAAGCTGAGGAAGTTTTTCCTCTCATTCTAATACTATCAAATCTGTTTTCTGTTTCACTCTGATTGAACTTTACTACAATGTTATCCTATAATATTTACTACCATGTTATGGCTCTGTTTTTGCTCCATATAGAATTTTTTTGTAAGAAATGCGAATTTAACTTTTCAAAATGTGTTCTTTGTTTTTATATATTTTATACATACATATAAGTTAAACAGCAAAATAAACCAAAGGTACATTATTAAATATGAATCTCTTGCTGTTACCCCCTCAATATTCCTCTTTTTCAGTGTTATCCACTGTCTAAATTTCTAGAGAAATGTATAAACATACTTACACATATATGTAAATAAAGTTTTAGGTATGAAATATTGATGTCTCAAGGTGGGGAATATGATTCAACTCTCCCCAACTCACATTAACACCTCCAGACTTCTACCCTGCCCTTCAGTAAAGTTACACTTTTATATTGTTCAGGTCAATCTACTAAGGTTACCTGAAGGTTCATCACAACTAAGCCATGCAGCAAGCCATAACTACTTTTCCTATCCTGCATAAACTTTGTTCTGCCTGATTCAATACATGTTCTATTTACTTTTGTTTTCTTTGTTGCCTGTGTTATTATGATTGATTCACCTCCAAACTTGTTCTCAGCATTCAAATACATCCAGTTTTCTACCAGTTTCATCTTCTTGGGAAATGTTTATTCCGGAGCCTCTAACCTGCTCCAATCTGGACTGCTGACTGCGTAGGCCTGTCTTACAGCTTTTCTTTTCAGCATCTGCAGTAGTTAGGGTAGGCTGCAATGAGAGACACCTGAAACAGAAGCTTATTTCTTGTTTACGTTCCAACCCAACACGATGGCCCTTCATTAGTGGGTGCCCCCTCTCCATGCGATGAGTCTGAGATCCAGGTTTTTTCATCTCATAAATTTCCCATCTCTCAGGGCCTCATCCAACTCTGCATCCAGCTGCCTCAGGAAGAGTCAGGGGAGGACCTCTTACTTCTTGAAAACAGTGGCCTGAAGTAGCACAATCAACAGGACACAGTCCTAAGGCCAAACTTGGGCACACAGTCTAACTATGTGCCCAGAGGGGAAAAAAGGGGGTGGATTTTTACTGACTACTAAAAAGCTCTGCTACATCATCAAAGGTATTCCTTTTGCCATTTGGTTGGGTGGGATCTCATTTCCCAGACACTGCAGCTTCCACTCTGATGTTTTTGACTGGTGGAACACATCCTAAAGTAGTGTTTTAGAGAAAGAGTAAGTAGGAAGTAAAATTTTAATGATATTTACTATCCAAAATATATTTATTCTATTCTCAAATTCACTTGACAGTTTGAGGATAGAATTTGAGACTGAAAAACATTTTTTTCTTGAAACTTTTAAAGAGCCTTTCATAATAATTTTAGACTCTGTTTCTGCAGAATCCAAAGCTAGTTTATTCATAAATTTTGGTATATTGCATTTTTTTACCTCTCTCATTGCCACAGGATCTTCTCCAGGTCCTTGACATTCTGAAATGACGTGATGTGGTTCTGTTTGGATCAATTTGCTGGGCACTTGTAATTTTTAATTACATACTTAATTTTCCCCAATTCTGAGAGCTACTTGAATTATTTGATAATTTTTCTCTTCCATTTCTTCTTTTTTGTCTACTGATCCTCCTGACATAATTCTTTAATATTATAATATGTATTCCTATTTTCTATCACTATTTGTTTTACTTTCTGAGAAAATTGCTCACCATTAGCTTTTAAAGCTTCTACCCATTTAATCCTACTTTATAGTTTTAATTTTCAAAATTTTTTCTTGGAGTAATATTATCCCTTTTTGTGGCATACTGTTCTTATTTCATGGATGAAATGCCTTCTCAGCTACTTGGAATATGATGATATTTTTAATATTCTTATCTCCCTGCATAAACTGTTATGTCCATACTGTGTTTTTCTACTTTATTTATTTTAGTCTCTATCTTTTCAGTTAGGGGCTTTGCTCAAATACTTGGAAATTTTTGGCAGTCTGGCCATGTTTAAGAGTGGACATCTAATGGCAGATGGGAACTGCTGAGGACTGTGTTGGCTTGTCAACCTTGGTCTTCACTTTAAAGAGTGCTGTGACTGGGCTATTTCATTGACAAAAATACTGCTGCGTGTCTTCAGGTCTTTTCTTGTTGACAATTCAAATTCCTCACAGAAGCATCATCTAGTCTCTTAAGGCTAGTACAGGCCAGGCTCCCAGCACTCTGAGAGCAGAGTGGGAAAACAGTGGTACAAGACATCCAACATTCAGTACATGAGCCTTAATGAAATATCTCAATTCACAGTAAGATTTCCCTTCCCTCAAATGCACCTAATATTCCCAGAGACACACAGCTTGACCTCTCCTGAGAATAAGCGTCCAGTCCTCTGCCAGGGTGAGAGAGAAGTCTTCCAGCTGAGCAGAAGGAGGGGGGAATTTGGTGGTTGAACTGCATTCTGAAGCAGAATTTAATCCAACCTCCTGTTTTCAACAACTTCTGCGTACACTTCGGCCTCCCTACTTCCACAGGTACAGGTGCTGACAATTTCTGAGGCTCCTGAGGGATCCATGGTGCAGACTGAGTGCTGCTCAGCTTTCTCTGCGCTGATTTACATTTCCGGTGATTGTTTGGGTCACCTAAGTGTTTTAGCATCTATCTTGTTGCTAGAGCCATTTCTCAATTTCTCTGTGCTTTTGTACATTCATGCTTAGAAAATCTTTCAGGCCTACTTTAGTGGGGTTTCAAGAAAGAGTGGAAATCAAGGAGTTCGATTTTTGATCTTCAACCCAGAATCCTTACTATAACTTTTTATTTTCCAAATTGCTCTCCTGCCAGAGTACCGTTTAATAAATAATTCTTGCTTTTCTCCTTGCTTTGAGTGTTTATTTGACATATACCAAGTTAATTCTATTCCTGGAATTCATGTTCTAACCAACTGATCTATTTTATACCAGTGTCATAATGTGCAATTTTTTTGCTGTTCTAGAATATATTATCATACACAATAGTTGCTCTATACAAGCTAGTTCTCTCCTTATTGCTTCATTTGTTCAGGTAACCCATGTGGAAAGAACTATGTTAAGACTCCTTATTCAAACAACTTGCCAATAATAGCACATGCAAACTAATTTTGTTTTTTTTTAATGGCTAAATAGACATGTCCTTAAAATTAGTTCCAATTCTATTAATCATCCTTCTGCTAGAATATGTCAGCCAAGATTGTTTCTATTCCAGGCCTAAAGATTAAAAGTCCCCTGGGTAGACAGTTTACCATGGAACATGAGCCATCATTTAGCCTAATGTTCTCCAACCAGAAACACCTGCAGAGATGGAGAACCACAGACATACCTCCCTAAGCCATACGAGTGTGTATTTCCCTTAGATTTGCTTAGAGATATGCTTAGAGATATTTGCTTAGAGATTTGCTTAGAATATCAAGATATTTCATCAGACATAAACTTTGGTGGTCTGAGTAACATCTTCTTACCATATTAAAGATTAAAAAGGGAATCAGCTGGCTAACTCAGTTGATTAGAGCATCATTTGGATATGCCAAGGTTGTGGGTATGATCCCTGGTTGGGGCACATACAAGAAACAACCGATGGATGAATAGCTAAGTGGAAAAACAAAATGACGTCTCTCTCTCTCTCAAATCAACAGATAAATATTTTAAAATAAATTTTAAAAAATAAAAAGGGAATCAATTTTGTAATTTACTAGGAAAATAAGGGCTATGTAGTGCATTTCTGGTCTTCTAATACAGGCATCTCCTGTACGTACATTTCTACATTGTTTTGCCTGACCAGACCTTCCTTATTGCTGACATAAATTACAAGATGATCCACTATGCTTTTTACTTCTTAATACAAATATACGTTACCAAGAGCAAGTGACATTTACATGTTCAGACTGATTTTTTTTCTTCCATATAGATTTGTCTAGGAAGAATATTATTTAATTCACTTTTACTATAATTCTAATCTCATCATATCTGGCAAATACATATTAAAGAAATATTCATCTTTCAGCTATACCTAACAACTATGCTCATGAAGCCAAGTAGCTGCTATACTTTTCGGATGGTTCCTCAACAAGAACATGTATTATCTGTAGCTGTTAGAGTAATGACAATGTGTGGACCAGGAAAGGAGCTGCTGGGTACACGAGGATCACCCCACGTGGTTCGTAGTTGGAGTATTCGAGAAGGAAGATGAATGACAACTACAGAAAAAAGTATGCAAAATAATAATGCCCTCTTTATGAGAAATATTACCCTGTAGATAGCACAATTCTATACACGTGCTATGCATGGCATTTCTGAGGATTATAATTTAATTCTTTATAAAAGAATTGTATAGCAATCAGCTTTAAACTGTTTTTGCTTATTATTCTAGGTCGTATTCATCTTAGAGGTCGAATGTGTGAGTTTTGGCTTCCTCTTGTGACCACTCAGAGACATTAAAACAATGGTGTGAACTTATTGGAACATTCCCCACCTAATCTCACTGGAAATATATAAAGTTTTTAATGACCTATTTATGGTTCTCAAAAACTTGATTTAGGGTGGGAAATATTGGACTAAGCTACTTTTTTGCAATCAAAACCACATACCAAAAAGAAGATAGTCTCTCAAATTGGGAACTTAGGGTCCAAAAATACAATGGAATCCAAATGTTTGCTACGAAAAGAGACTAGGCACAGACAAGATTCTCAGATCACTCCACCCACTCCTACCAGAAGAGAGATTCTCAAAGAGGGTATTTGCAAATGCTAAACAGACTAAGATCCATTAAAAAGGGTGATCTGTGTAATAATAAAAACAATAATAATAATAATAATAATAATAATAAAACAATTTAAAACAGCCAAAGTAAAAATCAAGGGGTCTTTAAGAGTGGCTATTTCTTTTCCCCAACACAAATATGATTTCTCTCAACTCCAGCTGTTTGGATTTGTTGACTTTGAAGACTGTCATCAGAGGCTGAGTAACACCCAACCTTTCCATTTCAAGGCCTCTAAATTCTTTCCTCTTGGCCTTCACATCCAAGAACAATACACATCCCAATTACCCCAGGGCCTGCGGGGCCAACTCTACACAGCAGCGTTCTATTTCAGGAAATGCGCATCTCAAGGTCTTCCCTCTGCCTTTTACTCTGGCTTAGGCATGTTTACCCAATTAGAAGAGAGGTTATGTTACCGAACAAGGGGTCCGAGGGGGGGGCAATACTTGGCCCACCGAGGGGTGCCAAAAACTGCTGCAGAAAATAGGGGCCCCTCCCAAGGACGATACACTAAAATCTATAGGGCTCTTCTGTCCGCCGCCAATCGGAAACACATCTCTCAATGCCAGAGATTTGTGAAAAGGAAACAAAATGTTTATTTAATGCTATTCAGGCCTAATGCCTTCCTTAAAATATTAAAGTCTTTAAGGGTATACACCTACACACACACACAGCGCTCCCTTCTCCCACTGTCCCAACTCCGGGTACCGTAAATCAGGAAAAGAGCACACGTCCGTTTTTCTCCCAGGCCGCTGGCACATGAGCTGTGTCGCCTGCCTGTCCAGGCAGGATCTCCAATTAATCCAAAGTCATGTGGCACCTTCCACTGGCAAGAGTTCTTTGTACCAAGTTCTAGTCAAAGTCTCTCCTGCTTTCCAGGCTACTCAGCCAAAGGGAGCACGCCAAAGCCGTGTGGGCCTCTTCTACCAAAGCCGCGTCTTTCTTCTTCACCTGGCCGCAGGGATCTCCATTCTGGCAAAGTTGCGTGGTTTTCTCTTCCACCTGGCCAAGAGGGGGTCTGCACTCTGCTGAAACTGCATGGCTCTCCCTCCTAATGGCTACAGGGGTCTACATCTTTCTAAATAGCGTGGCTCTCCCCCTCCCCTGGCCAAGGGGGGGGGTCCCCACTGTGCTAAAGCCACATGCCTCTCTCGCAGGCACTCTCTCCGAGAAGCAGCCCCAGTTCCAGCCTGGTTTTCCACTCTGCTAAAGCCACATGGCTCTCAAGCAGGCCTCTCAGAGAAGCAGCTCCCCATTCTCTATTTTAGCCTGCTTCCCCACTCACTTCTCCCTGGCCCAAAACTTGGCCACAGCTATTTAACATATCTATGAAACCAGTTAAAGGTTATAGATATGTTAAATGACCATTCCAGAGGTTAGCTACAAAACTGTTGCTATGCAAAACAGCTCTCAATGGCCCTGCTCCATTCGTCCCTTCCCCCAACTGACACCTGTGGGGGGGGGGGGTGAGGACATCTCAATATTTCCTCCAATATTCCTGTACACCTTGAGTTCTGGACACCATTCCAAATCTTTTCTGGGGCCTCCCTTGGCTGCACCCTGTATCAGTTAAAACCATTTACATATGATCGAGGGTGCACTAGTCTGCTTGATTAGATAATAAAGCACCAAATATAATAAAACTCAATTTTACTTGCCCTTGTCATTTCATCCAGCTTCTGCAACAGAGCCTGCACAGGTATTTCCGGTACTGTGTAGGTCGGCGAACATTTGGTGCAACTAAATAATAAGAATCTGGGCCAGCTAATTTTGCACAGAGTAAATCTCAAGGTTTTGCTAAATCCCCCCTTACGTGATAACTGCCAACAAATGATGTGATTTATCCCTCAGGAAAGACTGGATGAGAAGAGGGGGAGGGGAGTGGATAATAAGGAAGAAGAGACAAGAGTGTGCATGAGTCAATTTTTGGAAAAGTCTGAATAAATAATAATCAAGCTAATGGCAACTAGAAGGAAACACCCTAACGATTCTGGACCAGTAATGCCTTAGTACAAACATAAACAGTTTGAGTTTTTAGATTTCAGTCTTAAACTGACCTTCTAAACTAAACACACCCAGGCTTTATTGTGCTGCAGCTCAGCAGATAATCGCTGTTGTACAGCAACAATTGATAAATCCATAGGAGACAAAGATGAGTGACAGAGACAGAGACAGAGATGAGACACAGACCTTCAATCAGATATCCTTCCGCAGCGTAGTTCGGGAAAATCACAGTCTTTGGAGCCAACTTCTGCCACGCTGCCTGTTAGTGGAAGCCTTGAGCAAATCGCTTCATTTCTTACTGCTTTAGATTACTTTTATATGAAATGGAGATGATACTAAATTTCATTGATTCCATGGAGGTTCATTTATTTATTTATTTATTAAAATTTAATTATTTTTCAAGTACAGTCATGGAGGTTTAAATGAGCTAAGATATGAGAAGGCGTTCTATGAACTTAAAAGTGTACAATAAATATTAGCAAAATATGAAGATATTTATATACTACATATTCATATACCATTGATGGGAATACAATATACTCTTAGAGTAAACCTTTCAAAAGGCAATTTGTAAAAAGGGCAATGAAATTTTTCATTCGATTATCCACATATTTACATATGATAATCTATTCTAAAAACCCATGAGAGATTTGGACAAAGTGTTATTCACAAAAATGTTCACTGCAGTATTACTTGAAATAGCCAGCTGATTGAACTCAGTCTTAATGTCCAATAGTAGGAAAATAATACACCTATATGAGATTTTATTAGACTATTTTTAATAAATTGTAACTTTATAAGTACATTATTATACAAATTCAGCACATTTGTATATATATGTATGTGTATATATATGTATGTATATATATATTTGTATATATATGTATATATCTTTGCACACACATGCAAAGTGGATACTAAAATTATTGATTTTAGATCTTTATTCTTTTCTAATATATGTATGCATTAATTTTCTAATTTTTCTTCTAAGCACTGTGTTTGCTACAAAGCATAGATTTTGATAAGTCATATTTTAATTTACATTTAGTTCAAAATATTTTAAAATTTATCTTGATGTATCTCCTTTGTTCCATGTGTTGCTTGAAGTATACTGTTTAATTTCCACATATTTTTGAATTTTCTGGGTATTTCTCTGCTCCTGATTTCTAGTTTAATTCCACTGTGATCTGAGAACAGACTTTGTATGATTTCTATTTTTTTACATGTGTTAAATTATGTTTTATGGCCGAGAGTGTGATCTATCTTTGTGGATATTCCAAGTGAGCTTGAGAAAAAAAATCATTCTGCTCTTTTTGGATGAAATAATCAATAAATATCCATTATACCCCATTGAGTGAAGGTGTTGCTGAGTCCAACTATGTGCTTACAGATTTTCTTCCTGTTGGATCTATCCATTTTTGTGAGAGGGTTGTTGAAGTCTCCAACTATGATAGTGGATGGATCCATTTCTCCTTGCAGTTTTATCAGTTTTTGTTTCATGTAGTTTGATATTCTGTTGTTAGGCATATACATGCCCAGAACTGTTATCTCATCTTGGAGAAATGACCCCTTTATCATTATGTAATGCCCACTTTTATTCATGATAACTTTCCTTACTTTGAAGTGTCTTCTGCTTGAAATTGAAATTACTATAGGTATTTCTGCCTTCTTTTAAGTAGTGTTAGCATGCTTCATTTTTCTCCATCCCTTCACTGTTTTTTAAAAAGATGTTATTTATTTTTAGAGAGGGGGAGGGAGGGAGGAAGAGAGGGAGAGAAACATCACTGTGTGGTTACCTCTCGAATGCCCTGAACTGGGGACCTGGCCCACAGTCCAGGCACGTGCCCTAGACTGGGAATCCAACCAGAGACCCTTTATTTTTCTCTGGCTGACATTCAATCCACTGAGCCACACCAGCCAAGGCATCCATCACTTCATTCTCATGTGTGTCTTTAAATCTAAAATGGGTTTCTTGTAGAAAACATGTAATTGGATGGACTTTTTTTACCTCCTCTGACAATCTCAGTCTTTTAATTGGTGCATTTGGAGCACTGATATTCAAAGCAATTACTGATGCAGCTGGATTAACAGCTACCATATTTGTTAGTTTTTCTACTTGTTGCCTTTATTCTTTATTCTTATTTTTGTGTTCCACTCTTTTTTGGCTTTTTGTGGTTTTAACTGAACATTTTCTTTCTTTTAGTGCATAACAGTTAAAGTTCTTTTTACCTTTTTAATGGTTGCCCTAGAGCCTGCAGTACACATTTATAACTAATCTAAACCCACTGTCAAATAACACTATCCAGTTCATGGGTAGTTCATGAGTAGTGGGAGCACCTAATAGTAACAAAATAATACGAATTCTTTCCTCCTGTCCTTTGTATTATTTATTGCTATCATTCCTTTCAATTACATGCAAGCATACATAAGTATATATGCAGACATATATGATATATACATACATGACATATACATATGATAGATACACAAGCATTCATAATTGAGCACATTATTGCTATTATTATTTTGAACAAACTGTTATGTTAAATCAATTAAGATTAAGAATAATGATACTTTTTATTTTACCTCCACTTATTCCTTCTTCAAGCTTCTTCCTTTTTGTAGATCTGAGTTTCTGAGATATATTATTTTTCTTCTCTAAAAAACCTTTTTAACATTTCATGCAAGGCAGGTCTTCTGGCAAGAAATTTCCTCAATGTTTCTTTTAAAAACTTTTAAAGTTTTTATTTTTCTTGTACTTTTTAAGAATAATTGTTCAGGTTACATAATTCTAGATTGACTTTTTTTTTCCACACAATACTTTAAATATCCTACTCCACTCTCCTCTTGTTTGCATGACTTCAAAGGAGAAGTTGGTTCTAATCCTTATTTGTATTTACTTTGTAGGAAGGTTATTCCTACCCTATGCTGACTTCCTTCATGTTTATTTTTTTTTCTGGTTTTCTGTAATTTGAAAATTATATGCCTAGGTATAGTGGCTTTTTTATTCATTTTTTGTTTTGTTTTGTTTTTGGCATTTACCCTGCTTGGTGTTCTCTGGGCTTTCTCGGTCTGTGGTTTGGTGTCTGACATTAATTTGTAGGAAATCTCTGCCATTATTGCTATTTATTCAATTCTACTATTTTTCTTCTTCTGATATTCCCAGTTTTTGTATGTTATGTCTCTTGAAGTCATCCCTCAGTCCTTGGATAGTCTGTCCTGTTCTTTTTTTCAGACTTTGTTCTTTTTGTTTTCTATATTTTTGAAATTCTATTGATTTATCCTCTAGCTCAGAGAGTCTTTCCTCAGCAGTACCTAGTCTACTAATAAGCCCATCAAAGGCATCCTTCATTTCTATTATAGTATTTTTTGTTTCTAGCATTTCTTTTTGGTTTTATCTTAAGGTTTCTTTCTCTGCTTACTTTTTCTATCTGTTCTTGCATACCATCTACTTTATCCATTAGAACCTTAGCATATAAATTATAGTTGTTTTAAATTCCTGTTTGATCATTTCAAAACCCCACCATGAATGCCTCTGATGCTCACCTTCTCCCTTCAGAATGTGGGGTTTTTTCTTTGTCTTTGGTATGTCTTATCATTTTTCCTGGATACACAGATATGACTCACTAGGTAAAAGGAGCTGTTATCCATGGGCCTTTGGTAATGTGGGAGGACGTGAGGCATTCTACAGTCCTGTGCTTAGGGGTCAGTCTTTCAGTGAGTCTGTGCCCCTGGACTGTGATTTTCACAATTGTGCCTGTTAATCACCCCCCTCCCCCCACACACACACACCTTAAATGGGACAGGATGGCTAGAATGGGCTGGAGTTGAGTATTTCCCTTCTTCCGTATGGAGGTTAGAGCTGACTGGATGGAGTTGGCTACTTCTCTTACTCAGGTAAGTTAGGCTCTGATAAAACCCCAGAAGGTTAGGCTCTCACTAGCTAGTTTCTCCTAAGCACAGATGTTGTTAAGAAGAACAGAGTGCTCTGTCCTATCTCACAATGGCTCCTTTTCCCCTCCTCTACTGGAAGTTCAAGGAAGTTTTTCTGTTATTTACTGTGGGCACCCGGTTGAGCTCATAGAAATATATCTCACACTATTGTGGGACCTCCCATGCCTGGATCACCCTGGTGTAGTTAACTCTCAGAGGTGTCCACACTGATTCTCCAGCAATTCATCAATTATAAATCACTTTTTCCAACCCTAGCACTGGTTCTCAGATTGGCTCCCATGTATGAGTCTCTGCCCTGGTAACCTGTGACTTTTGTGTTCAATAGTCTGTCTCAGCAATCTTGGGGGCTGCAGTTTTCCCTGTGTCTTCCCTTCTCTTACAGATCCTAGAAGAGTTATTGATTTTTTAGTTTGTTCATCTTTTTATCCTTTTAGGACAAGCTCTTTATATGTGGAACTAGAAATCAAAGAGACTTTGCAGATACAATTAAGTTTGCTAATAATCTGTTGGCCATAAAATAGGGAGATTATCTAAATGGTCTTAATATAATCAAGGGAGCTCCTTAAAAGCAGAGTTTTCATCAGCAGTGCCAGAAGAGGATGTCAGAGAGATTTGAAGCTTGAAAGGAATTCAATACAAGGAAGGTTCTCCGATACTGAGAGCTGTATGGAAGGACCTCAGAGCAAAGTCCAGGAACTAAGAGAAATCCCTGGCCACAGCCCACAAGATGACAGATACCTCAATCCTACAAGTGCCTGAATGAATTTACAAATGGCTTCCTCCCTTGAAACTCAGCAGACACTTTGATTTTGGCTTTGAGGTATCTTGAGAAGAGACCCCAATCATAGAATGCTAGACATCTGACTTACAGAGCTTAAGCTACAAGATGGGTATTGTCTTAAGTTACCAAGTTTCTGGTAATTTACTATGAAACAATAGAAGTGTATGTAAGCATCGATAGCTGCTTAGCTCTTATCTAAACAGAAACCCAACATTAAGGGCTTCCTGATGAAAACAACAACAACAACAAATGTGTACAACACAGAACATACAGGAATCTAACAAAACCCAGAATAAGTCTCTGAATTCAGGGATCATTTTGCAGGGAAACACAGGACAGAAGAATATGTCGAACTGCACTGTGGCTGTGCGGTGGGCAAAAATCCAGTCTGTGAGAGCGTATGAAGGCCAATGCTCCAGCTCTTCAATAGATAAACTGTGGGGAGAGAAACTGTTGGAGGGAGACTACGTAGATTGAAACATACTTAGGTGATGTATCAAAAATGATTTAAAGGAATAGACTGAACAATAACGTCTATAAATATACATGTAGGTGATAAACTAAAAAGTAATACACAAAATGGTCACTATAAAAATCAAACTAGTATTTCTTGGGGAGGAAGTGATGGATTTGAGATTGGGAAAGAACCAAGAAAGACTTCTGAGGTGACTGTCAGACTTCTATTTGTTGACCTGAAGGTTGTAAAGTATTAAAGTTATTTGCCATGAATATTTATTGAGTGGGTTCATTAAAACATTGCCATAAGGTATGAAACAAATATTTTTGCCTTCATTACTTATCTCCACAACCTATAAAGTTGCTTAAAAATTCAAACAACACCATGCTCTTCACTGAGAGAAGCTCTGATTGTGACATCTCATCAGGTGACTCCAGAAGTCATTTGAATCTAGAAGACAAAGATCAGCTGTCTATTCCCTTAGGAAAATCTTTTGGCTCTTGTTCCTACAAAGAGGGTCAGAAGGTACAGTCCTGCTCCACAAACTCAAGGCTTATGGGGCCACTGTGGGGAACTCAGATGAGTGACATTGGTATAAAATGCTGCCTGGGGACAAGCGGTAAGACTTCAGTTTGGAGGGAAATAGAAAGTGGAGGGTACTATGGCAAAGCCAGACCCACTGGGCTTTTCTAAAAGAGGAAGAAGACTGCTCCTTTAAGCCTTGTTGCAGGTATGGGGCCTTTGGGACCAAGTGCTAACCCAGTGGTTTTCAAGGGAGCTTGGACATGTCAACATTTATGTGAAACTCCTCCCCCTTCTTTGTTGTTGAATAATTCAAATGTGCCTTGGCTGGTGTAGCTCAGTGGACTGAGCACGGGCCTGCAAACCACATGATCATGGTTCGATTCCCAGTCAGGGCACATGCCTGGGTTGCAAGCCAGTTCCCAGCAGGGGACTCATGAGAGACAACCATACATTAATATTTCTCTCCTTCTCTCGTTCCCTTCCCCTCTAAAGATAAATAAATAAAACCTTTAAAAAAATAATTCAAATGTAAAACACTGCCTTACTGCCTGGGAGCCAATCTTCTGAGACCCACGCTAAACAGTCTGAGGTCATGTCCACCCCGCAGGTTGCAGTTTGCTGCCTCTGGATGAGGATCCAGAATGCAGATGTACATATTTCTGCTCTACCACCCTGACTGCTCCCAACGCACAGGTGTGTGTTCACAGCTTGTGTGTTGATTCCTAAGCACTGGAGGTATCTCAGTGGAACAGTGTCCTGACAAAGGCTTTGCAGCCGCTCTGTCCACTAGGGCAGCTCTTCTCCTCAAATCAAATCCTTATTAAATGTGTTCTGTTCTGAAGGGGGCAGGGAAGAATTGACTGGGTGAGGAAGGATAGGACTCCCCGTGCAGAAGGAGTCAGGCCAATCTCTGGCCAACAGGGCAGAAGTTTGGGCAGTTCCTCAAACTGCCTGAACCGCCGAACCCTAGATCTTTGGCTCCCACAAGAAGGGAAACTCACGCACCTTCCACTTCAGATGGGGGCACACAGGTGGCCCAGGTGTAGTAACGCTGTGATGGACAAAAGCGCTGGTGGGAGCTGAACGTTGCCAGGGCTCTTGACCACCATTTGCACTGAGGCCTCATATTATTCCTCTGCTGTCTACTGAGGAACTAACTCCAAAACTGCAATTACCCAGCTGGTACCGTTCATCACTGTACCCTTGAGTGTGAAAGGAGAGTTCAAAATTACAGTCTGAAATGGGCACACAACTCCTACCGTAAAATAATATTATTATTTCCAGAAATCCCAAATTGTTGTAATTTGGCTTTCACCTCGAAGGGGGCAAAAAACTAAGATCGAAGGGTTCCAAAATTTCTAGCTCGATTCCAGATGTCTCACAAGAAAAAACAAGAAAAGGTTTCTATATGTTGGGTAAATAGTTTTTTCCAAAGATACTAGTTTTCTTGAACATCCATTAGAATAAGCAAACAAAAAATCTCTACTAGTATGTGAAAAAGAACTTTGTTAGGAAATTCTCCAAACTCTCCTAGCCCCAGAGATAAATGTCAATGTGATTAAAATTTCCCAGCACTGGGATAAACACTCTGAGTTTATTTAGACGGTACCAGCTAGCAGGGCTGGCTATTTCTGGGGTGTTTCTAGCCCAATTGGAGTGCTGGGTGCCTTTTGTAGGATCACATAGGTGAGTAAGTCTTGCTGATGAACTGGAGATTCATTCTGTGGCTGTATTTTCTGTGGGGTTTATGAGTATATATTCATCTTTACACCTCGCTTAAATACCAGGCACCTATCATCCCAAGGTTCATGTCCCTGAGCATATACTTTGTGTTTGGCACCATGCACCTGTTAGGGCTGCCGAGGAGACTAAGACCTTCTGTCTTTAAAGAACTCGTGAATTGGTTACAGCCCTTTCTGGAGGCTCCGTTTCCTCCTCAGTTCATGAGAGGGCTGGATTGATGATTTCTGAAGTTCCTCTCAGTTTCTCTACAAAGTGGTTGACAGAGCTCTGACAGCTAGATTCATAAAGGCATCTGTCTTTTCTTTTTGGGGATGAAATATAGAACATGAAACACGTGCAGGACTCTCAAAAGAGGCTGGCATAATTCTCAAGTCAGGACTTGGGTACACGTGTAAGATACACTCGCTTACAGACATGATGTACCTCTCAGCTTCTAGCTCATGACCCAACTTCTGTGCCTAGAATACCAATTTGCAAACTGAGCTTTAGGTTTATAGTAGAGGTTATAACACAGGTCCCTAGAATTTTGAAACTAGGGACTAATGTTTCTTTTCACAAGAAATCGAATGGGCGCTGCACATACCATGACACTTCTGACATCATGAACAAGGTTGTGGAGCAGAAATATAGAAAGAGTAGAACACTGCACAGCCTAGGAAACAATCAATGCACAAAACGACAACCTAAGGATTCGGAAAAATGGTTGCGAACCATACATCTGATAAGAAGTTAATATACAAAATATATGAAGAACTAACACCATTGCAACAAAATAAACAACCCATTTTTAAAAATGGGCAAAAGACCTGACTAGACATTTTTCCAAAGAAGACATACAAGTGGCTAACAGGCATACGAAGAGGTGCTCAGCATCACCAATCATCAGAGAAGTGCAAATCAAAACCACGGTGCGGTATCTTCACACCCATTAGACAACTATTGTTGAAAAGTAAAGAATAACAAGCGTGGAGAGGATGCGAGGAAAAGGGGACCCTTGTACACTGTTCGTGGGAATGCAAATTGGCACAGCTATTGTGGAAAACAGTATAAAAGTTCCTCGTAAAGCTAAAATATAACAACCATAAATGCAGCAATGCCTTCTCTGGACATGTTCTCAAAGAAAATGAAATGATGCCTTGAAGATGTGCACCCATGTTCTTTGCAGCATCACTCACATGGAAACGATGTACGTGTCCATCTTTGGGTGAATGGATGCAGAAAAGGAGATTCCGCCATTTACAACAGCATGAACGAACCTGAAGGACAGTGTGCTGAGTGCAATCAGCCAGACACAAAAAGGAAAAAATCCTTCTGCATAATCTTACATATGTGTGGCATCTAAAAAACTCAAATACATAGGAGCAGACAGTGGTTACCAGGGGCAGGAAGGTGGGGGAAATGAAGAAATGAAGAGGTGTTTGTCAAGGAGCATAAAGTCCCATTTTACAAGGACAAACAAGGCTAGAGATCTAATGTACAGCATGACTGTAGCTAATAATACCATAGTGGGTACTGGACATTTCTAAGGCAGTACATTTCAAGTGCTTTCATAATCTCTCTCTCTCTGACACACACACAATACAGTAATGAGCATAAGATGTGTTCATTAGCCCGACTATAGTCATCAGTTAACTATGTGTATGTATATCAAGCCCTCATGTTGTACACCTTAAATATATACAAATTTTACTTGAAAAGGAAAGACAAGAACAAGCCTGGATTTTAAAGTCACCTGTAAAATAGGAAGTCTACCTCAGAAGATTACCTCAGATGTCAATGAAATAAAGTATGGGAGGCACTCAGCGTGGTGACTGGCACTGGTGAGTTCTCAATGTCATTTGTTACTGTGACTACAAACCCTGCGAAAGCACTTAATGCAGTGCAGTAAACATGCTCAGAAAATGTTTACCTCCCTTCCCATGCCTTCCTCCTCACAACGGCTCCCTCCTCGTGGGCACCTAGACACTTCCATAGCTCCTTTGCCTTCTATGCTAAGGAGTTCCACCACCCGTAAGTTGTTCTGCCCTCCAGCGACCCTGGAAGGCCTCTTATTAGGTCCATACAAAGCACACCACACCCAGGTACCCACTTAGCAAACCAGTGGAAGATTTTAGCAGAGAGAGCCCCTGCTGAAGAGTCCAGCCCATCCTTACTACCATTTGTTTAGAAGCCTTTAGTTGATTCACAATGTACATTAATGGATGAAATTGATACCTTTCGTACAAAGATAGTCATTGTCCCCAGCATGCTTCTCCCTGAATACAGCTGTTCTGTAGGTTCCACAAACGACAGAATGCCAAAACACTGCTCCTGACACATCACACCTGCTTCCCAGGGCACGTCTCACCCTGCACCAGCCAGGCAACAGCCACGGGCCACGTTTAACGACTCTACAATGCCCAGATTAGCTCTTTCACTTGACTGGCTTTTATGGATGTAGCAAAGTCCATTTGGTCTCGTTTTAATAACATCCCAATAAAAGAGCTGGGAAATTAGATGCTAGGAATGACATTTAAATCCTCCATTTCCCTTTGCTTCAATAATAGCCTTCTTGATAATAAAGTAGATAAATTTTATTAAATTATATGAAGTTTTTCCATTTGAAAGCAATTAAAAATGCTTTCAGTTCACAATTACAAAACTACTCACTTCAGACTTGAGGCTGACATTTTTATTGGTAATCTGAGTTGTAACATGTTCAGCTTAATGCCCATGCATTGGCCCCTGATGCTTCTGCCAACTTTTTATGGTTTTATGTGAAAGTACAGTATTTAAGCCTCCTCCAAATTCATGAGCTTCCCCTGCTTCTGAAAAAGGCTCTCTCAGTGTCTGAACAACGCACAACCAGGGCTGATGTTTATTTAAAAACATCTGCTCCATCCTTTGTGGTATAACATACCAAAGTAGCCTGACATTTTAAATACTTCTTCTTACACTCTATGTCAAACAATGAGAGAACCTAAGTACTTTCATGATGAAAAACTATTCGGGGCAATTACAAGATGATACAGTAAGTGGACTAAATGGTACCCAAAGTAATCAAAGGAAAACACCAGGATTAGCCCCAATGCTGCAAAACCCCACTTTCATGGGCATTTCCAGTTCCCTGAATATCTCCGTGATTACGACTTACATCTTAGTGCTTCCTACTTGATAGTGAAAATAGTCCCTTGTTAGTTTATTTGTTTAAGATAAGGATGTGAATGATTATTTTTTCAAGTTTTTGACAAGTCGGGACGGGCAAAAACAGCACTATCTCTGTGTTCCTGATTGTTCTCTGCACCTGGCAGCCTCGAGTGGCCAGAGGTGCTTTTAATGCTACTGAGCACTGATTCGGCTGAAACCATTTTTCAGGGCCACTCTTATGTACGCCCAGTGCAGAAGTGAATTAGGGATGTGAGAAAATGCAGTTTCTTATTTATACGCATATGAACCACTTAACTACCAGAATATTGCTCAACAGAGACCCTGTTCAACCTATTTTCTTTCTTTATTTTTTCTTTTAACTTGTTGATTTTAAAGAGTGTGGGAGACAGAGAAACATCGATTTGTTGTTTCACTTATTTATGCATTCATTGGTTGCTTCTTATAGGTGCCCTGACTGGGCATGGAACCCGCAATCTCAGTGCGTCAGGACGGCACTCTAACCAGCTGAGCTAGCTGGCATGGGCTGCTCGGCCTATTTTAATGATAAAATGCATGTCTCCAGAACTATAGGTGCTTCTAATAGTTGCAAAGACAATTTTTATCTATCCAAACATACATTCAACATTGAGCCCAACGCAAACACACATTTTAAAAGGACCTGCTTTCTACTATAGACTGGGCAAAAGTAAACTGGTTTAGCTTCTATTGATAGTAAACACATTTACAAATGCTTTTAATCAACAGAAAACCAGATGCCTGAAGGCACTTGAACATTCTCTTGGACATGAAGCAAAGGAGGCACTGAAAGAAGATGAAAGGCAAACACGGCTAATTTCCTGAGGAACAATCTGACAGCCGCACTACACCCACAGTAGAAGAAAGCCCAGCTCTGGTTATTAGCAGGGGGCAGAGTGATTTCTTACTGTTGAGGGAACTCAATTCTGCAGTCACAAGAACCCAGGCTGCCAGTGCTAGAAAGAAGACTTAAAACATCCCAGCGGAAATGGGCACTGACCCGCCCAGCCCAGTCTGCCAGGGACTCTTGCTCTGCCTTGCTCCGGAAGGCTCCATGCTCGTTCTCCATATGAACCTCTGACCACCCCCCTGCATTTCACACACCTGGGAATCTGCCACCCTTTGGCCTAACACAACTGTTCCAACTGTGCCCAAATGCATCTCCTAAAAGAAGCCAGAAGTCGAGGGTCTTAGCATATGTAGAGAGCAGACGCAACAAGGAAATGTTATTTGTGACCTTTTAATATTGTGGCTCACTTTGGTCCATAAATCTCCTTTTCTGATCACACCAACCTACCTTGTGAACACACAGCCCTTTGATTGCCTCTTTATTAGCTTAGCAAATGGAGTGGTGGGTGAGCTTCTGTCATGGTGCTGACTCTGTTACAAAGTGTCAGGGAAATTCCCATCCACCCATGGACCACGAGGCACCCAAATGTCAAAATACATCTGTTTTATGGACATTCAACAGGAATGTTTTATCCAAAAGCACAATTATAAATCTCTGCCTGCTGCTACTCTCCAGTGGACCCTTCTAAGCATCATGTAACATGTCAAAGCATGTCCCATATTAAAATAAAAAAATAAAAAGGAGCCAAAACAACTTCCTTGATCCCTGAAGCTACCACTGTATTTTGGTCCTCCTCTTCCTCTTAGGAAGAAATCATTGTAATCCCTGTCTCTATTTCCTTTCCTCTGTTTTTTCCCTTAAACCCCTTGAATCAGGCTATTGTCCCCACAGTCAATCAGAACAGCTATTTTCAATGTCAACAAAAACCTCCTTGTTCACACTTGTTCACTAGCTGCTTCATGTTCAGTCTCCTTTGTTTATCCTTCCTCATATCCCCAACTTTTAAATGCTTGGCCTTAAACTCCATCTATTTTCTATCTACCATGGTGCTAGGTGTCTTGCTAGGTAATCCACCCAGACTCAAAGGCTTAGATTCCATCTCTCTGTTGATGGTTTTTTCAAAGTATATTTCCAGTCCAGATTCTTGCCTGAACTCTGGGGACCCCAAAACTGTTTCTTCCACAATCTCACTTGGATGTCTGTCCATTCCTCCTAAAATCTTCCCATGTTATGAGATGGCAATGCCATTCTTCAATGTGTTCCACTTCACCATATCCCCCCTCCACAATTAGTCATTGTTGACTCCTCATTTTTCTCCATGCCTCACGTCCAATCTGTAAGCAAATTATTTTCTTTCTAGAATCAAACTACTTTCCACCATTCTAGTCCACACTGCTATCATCATGCACTCAGGCGAGTGCCAATGCCTCCTAACAGAACTCCTAGGTTCTGCCCTTAACCCCAAAAGCACATTCTCCACAAAATGTCCAAAAAGATCCTTTACACATGTATATTTAAATGATCACACTGTAACTTCGGTTCTTTGGTGTATATATCATGACCTTGATGGAAATTGTCCAGTGGCTTCCTAAAGTCCGCACTGCAGTGCTCACGCCCTGTGCAATCTGACCACCAACTGCTTCACACCTCAACTCCTTTCCCCTCCCTCCTTGCTCTGCTCCCACACACTTGCCTGCCCTGCTGTTTCAGCAGCCACTGCCTCACACTGGCCTCTCCTTTGCAATGCCTGTAATGCTTGTCTCCTGAACGCAAGCATAGCAGAATACTTCACTTCCTCCAGGTTCACTACTCAAATCACATCTTACCGGGAAAGTTTTCTCTGGCTCTCTTGTAAAAAACCAACCCCCAATCTCTAGAAAAAAGTCAAATATTCTTCAGTCACAAGGAAAGTGATGACTTTTACTGGTCATTTACAGTATCCTTTGCAAAGTTAAAAGAAAAGTGTAGATTTTTCAACCTCTAAACTTGGAAGACATTTAAGTAAGAATGATGAGGCAATCTGACAAAGGAAATAGACTTCCAGGAAATCCAGGAAGCTCAGAGAGTCCCAAAGAAGTTGGACCCAAGAAGGAACACACCAAGGCACATAATTACATTAGCCAAGATGAAAATGAAGGAGAGAATCCTAGAAGCAGCAAGAGATAAGGGGACAGTCACCTACAAAGGACTTCCCATCAGACTGTCAGCGGAGTTCTCAAAAGAGACCTTACAGGCAAGAAGGGGCTGGAAAGAAGTATTCCAAGTCATGAAATCCAAAGACCTACATCCAAGATTGCTTTATCCAGCAAAACTTTCATTTAGAATGGAAAGGCAGATAAAGTGCTTCTCAGATAAGGTCAAGTTCAAGGAGTTCATCATCACCAAGCCCTTATTATATGAAATGTTAAAGGGACTTATCTAAGAAAAAGAAGATAAAAGATATGAACAGTGAAAGGACAGCAAACTCACAGTTATTAACAACCACACCTAAAACAAAAGCAAACTAAGAGGACAGCTAGATCAGGAGCGGAACCATAGAAATGAAGATCACATGGAGGGTTAGCAACACGGGAGGAGGAGAAGGAGGGAGATGGTATAGAGAATAAGTAGCATAGACGGTAGGTAAAAAATAGATAGGGGGAGGGCAGGAATAGTATGAGAAATATAGAATCTAAAGAACTTGAGACATGTGGACATAAACTAAAGGGGCAGAATGGTGGGGGAGGGTAAGGAAGGGGGGAAATAGGACAATTGTAATGGCATAATCAATAAAATATATTTAAAAAAATAAAGAATGATAAAACAGAAAATTTTGCAAACTAGAGAAAACCTCAATGACAATTTTCTGTTCTGACTCATACATGTCTACATAAATGCATGTATGATTGTCTCAGAGAGGAAACAAAAGGTGTCTCAGTGGGTAAGTTACTGCCACATGTGACAACAACAAGGGAAAAGCAGAGGGGCACAGGGAACAGCGGTCTGTCTGTCCATGCATGTGCAACTAACCCAGCATGAGAAAGCAGGTTCCCAGCAAAGGAACACAAGTTACCATGATGGGAGTGTGGGGGACAAACATTTTTCTGTGTAGTGAATCTGTGATGAGCATTTATTTTAGAGAAATCAATTTCCTTTAAACAAGGTGTGTGATCCAGGTTCTCCTCTGAGTGGTGTGAGATACTACCTACCCCAAACACAGCCCTATGAAAGATTCGTTTGACTCCAGCGTAAATTGTCGGAAAACAGGACCCAATGGGACAATGAGCATTTTGGCAAGAGCATTGAATCATCCATTTACACATGTATGCACACATAAACCCACCTCATTTCCATCACTCTTCTTTTCACTTCCATAAGAATTCTCTTCTAGATTATGTTCTACTCCTGGTTCTGATGTTGCAAAATGAAACAATACACTTAACATCTTTTATAAGTGGCATTAACAAAGCTACCATATAAAAGGAGGTAAGACTTCTGAAGCAAGAGCAACAGTTTTGAGACCTATTAGAAGCACTGAGGTACTTTTTCAAATGTCCACCCACTTTTTCAGTGTTTTTGAGTTTGGGGGTCAAATCATGGATCTGGAAACTACCCGCAGTGTGACCTGGGACAAAATTCTTAACTCTTAGGTCCTCATTTCCTTTCCTCATAAAACTGAGAACCCTCTGCCACCCTCACAAACCACGAGGCCGTTGTTAGAATGGCATGAGAAAGCACTGGTGAAGAGGCTAGCATCGTGGTCCCTGTACAGCAGGTTCCATTTCTTACATGAAACCCGCATGCAATTCAACATCAGTCTTACCACATTAGTCCCACTAAAAGTGTGGTGTATGAGGTGTACTTGCCCTCCAGTAAAGAGATGAAAATCCTCATTGCCCATTTGTTGAGTACTCACTTCTCTAAACTTGACTCCGTTTATACGGAATTTCATCTACATTTTAATCTTGTTCTAAAATGTAATGAATTTGTTCCCTCTCACCTGATCCTCATTCATGCTGAATAGTCACTTCAGCCAGTCCCTTGAAAATATAGGAGAGTTGACTAATTTTACAATTCAAAGAATTTCTACCACGATTTGCAGAGAAGATAGAAAAAAACTGAGTGAAGTCTTCAGCAAAGGCCATGTACAAAACCTACCAATTTATGACACCAGCCTCATTCTGCACCACATACTCCTCTTCCAAATCCTGACTCTCAACCACCGACTGCAGTCCCACCAGATAGTGCCCCTTCTCCGCCTCCACCCAACCCACCTCACCTCCCTTAGGGAAGCAGAAGATGGTTCTAATCATTCATGTCTCACAACGCCCCACAAAGAAGACTCCTAACAGGAGAAACTGACTCGTAGTTCTAAGCACTGTTATTTATTTAAATAAGCGCACATTGCCATTTGCATCCCCCTGCCACACCAAAGAGTAGTTAAGACTTCAGATACCTAACTCTTCTAAGAAAGTAAAAGTGGCACCAGATCATGTGTTTTGTAAATATAGCAGTGGCCTGATATTAAGAACTGTTACATAATTTATTTTCATAAAATTTGTTTTATAGAAAAAAAGGCAAACTGGAGAGAATGGGAAACACAAAGCTATTCTCTTGAATGTTGCTTTTTTTCCTTGTCCTGTACAATGTTACATAATTTGCACTGAAATAGGCATTCTCCAAAACACATTTGTTTTTTTAAATAAATGACATATGAATTAACTGTGCAAATCTTTGCACTCAAGAATAAAACAGAAATTTTCAATAAAAGCTTGAGTCTTGAGGTTGAAACACCTCAAGTTGTGGATTTCAGTCAAATTCCCACTCTTTTATCATATTTCTGGTCAACAAAAAGCAAGAACATCAAGTTTTAGCTTTGGTCAGACTAGGAAAATGGTCACAAACAAGAAATATTTGGGTTTTGCTGCTATAAACAAAACAAGGAGGTGTGTATTTAAAACAACATGCATGAACACCTACTATGTGCTATGCACTCTGCTAAACAATGCAGTGGCAGACCATCCTATTATTATTACAATAATGGGATAGTGCATAGGAAAGCTATCATTGTCATCTTTAAACACTTTAGTGCCTACAAGGGACTTTCACAACCTCCTAGTTCATTTAGAAGTCTCTGCAGCAATTGTTAGGAAACACAGCTTGATTTGCTTGACCCAAAAGGCAAAAGAGGAAGGATTATGCTTTGTTCCCAGATGTGGCCTACATAGAGCTTCCCCATGGTCGTTTTAAAACTCTGAAATAGGAAGAAAACAGCATAGTGTGGGTAAAAACATGATCAGAACAGAACAGTCATTTTTAATAACAACTGTATCTGAAAATGACAAGGAGGAGTTAAGGAAAACCTAGTATAACTAAATCACTGCTCCAGACAGAAGAGGCACTTGAACCTCACTTTTGAATTATGTCAACATTTATTTTTTTTATCCCAAGCTTAAATCAATAGGTATATATGTTTCCAGGCCTTTAGAAAATATGAACTGGATCATAATGGTGTCCAAGACAATTTGACCCCAGCACACTGAGAAAGAAAATGAGCTCAAGTGTCCAGCACATTTGGTTTCTGCCCGCAGCCAGGCACGTGCTGCATTCAGTGGGAATCGTGCGGGTGCTAGTGAGGGGAGAACCTGCCTGGGGCAGTTAATGAGATGTTGCAAACTTGGGTAAAATATTCTATTACATGTTTGGTTTCTACCAACAGCTACAATAGCTGCTTCCCCAAAACTTCACTCCACTTTGTTTTTACTTGGCTGAATAGATAGGTGTCAAATAGAGTGAGGATCTTTTACGGCCTACTGAAGGTGTTCTCCTTTTTCCAAGTTGGTTCAACCAGCAGTAAATATAAAACATAAGGAGGGCGTAAAATGGATATTGATTACTTACAAGAAAATTGCCTTTCCTAGTTCTTATTTTTGCACATAAAGATTGGACTATTAAGTAGATATGTAAGTGATTTATTTACTTTGGTAACTGGCCAGACAAAAATATTTAAATTCTACTCTTGGAAGTAAGAATTATCTAATCATTCACAAGCTCTTATAATAGAACATTTATCACGAGTCATTAATCCATTAGGACTAACTCTCAGGCCCATTCTTTCACTAGCACCTTGCTTTGAACACAGTCAAGTTTGGCCGCAATTTTCCCTTTTATCATATATCATAGTTAGAAGATGGGATGCACCAACGCTGGATTCCAAAATCCCTGCACTCTGCTTGAACTTGGAACACAGAAACTCAACTAGTATGATTCTAGGGCTGAGACTCATCCAGGCTCAGGGCCTGAGATCACGCTTGGATCATGGGATACCAAAAGTTTAGTGTTAGGATACAGTAAGAAAATGAAAATCTAGGTACATTATCTCACAGAGGTTTAAAGAGAGTTTTAAACCCTGGGGGTGCCATTCTGGTAGTCTTCTGTCTTCTGTGCAGGGCTCAAAGCTGTCTCTGCGTAGGCTCCTCTTTTCTACCACCCCATTTGAGGCCTTCCCCTTTCTGCTTTGCACTGTTCTGACCTGGTAGCTTTCCCCTGACATAACCACCTCACTGCAAACGAAGCCCCTTGAGCGTTTCTTAGGCCTAAGTAACATCAACACATGTCAGCAGCTTTCCACTTAAGGGGAAACTATGTTTACACAGAAACTACAAATAGTGAAAGAATATGACATAAATAACCATATCAAATCTGGCTTCTGATAACTCAGAAAGGTAGTCAATTTTGCACTAATAAAGGCAAAGGAGGTTAGTCCCGGTTTTGCTCTCATTTATGAAAATTATTACCGCTCTATCTCATAGCACTGTTATAAAACTTAAGTAAGCTAGTGTTTTAAGGAAATATTTTGTAAACTACAAAGTCTCAAGTCTATATGCCCTCATCATAATAATCTATTGTAATACTCATAGGCTACGATTTATTAGGTGCCGTACCTGGATCTACCCTGGTACCTGGAGAAATAATCGAATAGTGGAGCAAACAGGCCTAATATAAACCAAGAAATAAATATTACAGTGATTTTACAGATGAGGAAACTAAAGCACTGAGGGATCAAGTGACTTGACCAAAGCCGCATAGTTATAAAGTGGCAGAGCCGAAATTTAAGCTGTGGTCCTCCTCCTTGGGCCTACATCGCTGCAATGCACCGCTAGGAAGGGCACTAACAGAGAAGAAACAAGGCAGAGTGAGGAACTAGAGAGACAGAGGGAGAAAAAAAATACTCAAACTTTTCTTTTATGGAGGATGAGCAATTGAGGAAATGTCACATGCAATAATCGTAACAAACTAGGACATGTCATAATTAGCCATATTTTATCAATTCTCTTCCATGTAAAAGAGTCACTTTAAATTTATGTTTGTCAGTTTCCAAAACTGGGACAGAGCTTACAATTCATTGTCAAAAGTGCTTGTCAGCAGCGAGGCAGAGAAGTAACAAGGAGGTGTCACCGCGGACCCATCTGCGAACACGGCTCCTACAGAGGATCTCTGTTCATCAACAGTCATGTCTGGTTAGTAACTTACGCTGGTATCATCACACACGGTTCATTTTAAACTCCCAGTTATTACATCCGTTGTTACTTAAAGTGTTCCAAGAAGACTGTCCTATGAAGTAGCACTGAAAACAAAAGTTTTTTGATATAAGCAGATTGCTAGTCACATGCCAGGCATGTGGATTGATGTCACAAAAAGTTGTTAATTCCTCAAAATTGATGAGATTTTTTCAAGCCAGAAAGTTGGTGGTGGTGAGAAAGCAGCAATTAGGGCCCAAGCCTGGGTAATGGAGAGAGGAACAAACCGACCTCCAGGGTCTTCCACACACCCCCAGGCAGGCTGTGCCTTCTTCCAGGCATCAGAACTTTGTCAGAAAGATTCTGGCTTCTCTCGAAAGAAGTTCTTGAACTGGCAGTAAGAGGTGATTCAATTAAGGAGAGAGGGAAGGGAACTCTGGTCTTCTTCGACAAACATCAAATTATAGTGTCCACCCTAAAAGTGCTATGTTCAGATAACACGCTCGAGTGAAGAAAGGCAGAGTGTCACCTGCATGTTCTCCGTAATCCCTAAAGGCCAAAATTGATTCAGGGAAAAAAAAACCACCTTAGACTCCATACTTGAAGAATTAGCCTCAAATACTGATGTTGAACCTAAAGAGAAAAGTAGTATGTGCCATATGGGTTAATGTATTTTAATGATGGTTATTTAAAAAAATAATTAAAATACCTGCGAACCAGAGGATCATGGTTCGATTCCCAGTCAGGGCACATGCCTGGGTTGCAGGCTGGTTCCCTGCAGGCCAATTCCCAGCAGGGGACGCACAAAAGTCAACCATACATTGATGTTTCTCTCCCTCTCTCCTTCCCCTCTAAAGATAATAAATAAAATCTTTAAAAAAATAAATAAAATAAAAATAAAAAATAATTAAAATAGCATATTAAAGCTATTTCCCCCCCAATGGTCTCATTTTATTTATTAATGGTGATCAATTTATTATTCGTGTATCATAGATTTGATGACATGTGATTAAAACCATAAAAGCAAGTAATTATTGAGTTTTTATCAGGCCTTCTATTAAGCTTCTTGTTCTTGCTTTTATTATCTTAGTTAAATCTCAACAACCCTATACAAAAGGTGTATTATTTTCATTTTACAGGTAAGGAAATTGAGATTCAGATGGAGATGAAATCCATTCTCACCACCTAGCTGTGTGCAAAAGGGCTGAGGCAGAATGTTCGCCCAGCCCTCTCTCCTGACTGGGTCTATCCCTCATGTACCCCAGTTCACGAAGGAGCCTGCCACGCACAGCACTGAGTAATCAGTCTAAAGAAGCTCCAGAGCTCAGGCCACACCTGTCCTGTCCCTCTTGTGGTCGTGAATGATCCAAAGGACGCCGACAAGCCTGGGCGTTGGTGAGCTTTGTCCTCTGAATATTTGTTTGCTATACCATCGATTAACCTGCTCCCCACAGGCCTCGTGGGAAGAGCACACGCAGGGACTTCCCGTGTACCTTCCCAGATACTCTAAGGGGGACTCTTGCTGAATGAAATGTGATCTTCCCAGGGAAGCATCTCAGGCCTTTTGACAGAGGCTCCTTAGGCACATGGTTTGTGTCACTTTTGTTACCCATAACTCTTCTCTCCCACGAGCCTTGATAATACAAAGTAGACAATAAAACAATTAAAGGGGGACTATTTTTCAACGACTTCTCATCAGCAGCCGATCATTCACTCCTAACCTGGCTGGACTGTACCATCTCACACTCCAATCTCAGCTTATCTGTACAGCAGAGTGAGCCACACTCTGATCCACTCCCTCACTTTAATTCATTGGTCACTTAGCGATATCAAAACCAGACACGTCCAAAAATGTCTTCACTCCCTGACATGTCTCAGATGTCCACGCGTCTGGTTTCTAAGGGAACGTGGCAGCCTGAGAGTGCTCACCTGCATGTGTATCGGCCGCATGTGAGGGGACAGAAAGTGTGTGCCACAAAGCCTTTCTTCAGAACTCTCGGGTGATGGGTGATGGTCTAGTGGCTGACAGCATGACTGTTTTCCTCTGCAGGGAGAATTTTGAGGGCTTTGCAGGGCCAACCCAAGAAGCCTCAGAAATTTCCCCCTGAATCCACACATCCCGTGGAGAGGGCCCATCTTCCTTCAAATCTTCTAAGAGGCTACAGGCAAGAGAATGGTACACGTCAGTCCATGATCCATGGAGGATTGTGCAGTAACAAAACAAAGCCTGTGACTTTAAGTCATAATTCGAGTGAAACCGGAAGCCTTGGGAACACATATCCATGTGCCTAAATTGACAAAACTCCCCAAATCAGAGAAGACAAAAAAAGTACTGAGAATAATTTAAATACATTGGCTTTCCCTTTCTTCCCACGTGTTACACTGTGTTATAGCTGGTTTTTCTGCCCATCACCCTCACTCCCCAACCACCAATAGCCTAAAAGTTCCTTGAAGAGAAGGACCGATTTCCACTCCTCTTTGTGTCCCCAGGAAACGACAGAAGGGCAATGCCCAACGTTCCGTGCTCCAGTACGGTGTTCACTAGGAGGAAACGTGGTTGAAGCATTTGACGGTGAAGCACCGCCAGCACCACAGGAACCTGAGGCCGGATTCCTCCGCTGCCAGTCTTCTGTGGGAAAAGGTGGCCCAGAGTCTGGCCTGGCTCTATCACGGCCTGGCCAGGGGGTTTTGAGAAGTCATTCCACCATGCTGAATTCAGAGGTTCGTGATGTCTCCAATGCCTCAGCCGGGAAGTGACAAACCCATGAAAAGGTCTTAGCTCTCGATACTCGGAGGAATTTCACAATCTTGTGGACAGATTCCAGACTGAAAGTTAAGTCAGTGGAATACTGCGTGTTTGTAAAAACGATACATAGTTGACCCTCAAACAACACAGGTTCGAACAGCTCCAGCCACTCTGTCTGTCCGGATTGCCTTATCCCCCTGGGCCTCAGTTTTCAAGCCTGGGCACAAACATCGCCTCTAAACTTCCCACACCCTCTTCTGTAGCCACATTCTCCCAAATGTGGGTTTCCAAGAAGACAATGACACAAATGGTATTTTACTTATTTTGTGTATGTATTTGTCTCTCACATGAGACTATGAGCTCCTTGAGGGCAAAAGATATACCCACTTTACTTCTCTATTTGCAGAGCTAAGCATAATACATTTTGCTTGCCAATAATAAAATGAATGCTGCTACATAAATAAATGATGGACCTAGGGCGTTTCTGTTTTTATAGCAGATTTACTGTATTTGGGATGGCCAAGCCTAACATAGAAATCTCTTAATGATCGCAAAAAAGAAAAAAGGAAAACTTGAAACAAAATTTCAGCCTGTAGACACCCAAATTCACCCAGCCAACAGCATGAGACTTCTCTGTGGTATCCCAGAAAGCAGATAAAGCAACAGCCTGGAAGGAATCTTTGAAAGATTAAGCACAGTGTCCTCTGAGCTTCAGAGAAGAAAACAAATCCAAGCAAATCATCTTTCCTGGGTAACAACAATTCTAAGCCAACACATTCACAAAGCAGAGGAAGAGGGGAAAGGGGAGACAAAATGGTAGCATGATATATAAGGTCTGTCTGGAAGAAGTCAGACAGACCTTATATATTGTTCATATAACCAGAACAGTTTGTGTGACATTGATATAACCTGGCAGCTAAGGAGAGTGGACTGGAATGTGCATGCATGAACAATGAGGCATCACCGTGCTAGTCAGTGGGGGCAGTAGATGCCATTGAGTGAGCACAGGTACTGTGTGGACATCACATTCAAAATGACTGAGCAAGTTGAGCCACGAATCTGCATCAGATTTTCCATTTAGCTTGAACATTCCTCCATGGAAACTATTCAGGTGATTCAGAAGGCTTTTGGGGCAATGCAGTGAGTGCAGCGCAAACAAAAGTATGGTACAAACTCTAAATATGGTTGCGAATGTGCTGACAGTGATCCACATTCTGGAAGGCCTGCAACAAGCAGAACCCCTGAGAATGTTGAACATGTACAGGCTGCAATCAACAAAGATCTGCAACTGCCAGTGTGAGAACTAGAAGTCGACCTGGGGATTCCGAAAACTACTGTGTTTGGGATTTTGAATCAGGGTCTTGGCATGAAACGTGTTGTGGCAAAATTCGTTCTGCAGCTTCTGCTAACAGAGCAGAAGGAATGTCGTGCTGCAGTTGTTAATGACGTGATTCAAACCACTACCAAATGAACCAGGTTTCCCTGAGAAGGTCATAATTTTGAAGGGGACTGAGGCATCATTGTTCTATGTGTAATGTTTCTTGTGTCTTCTTCAATAAATGTCTCTATTTTTCGCATTACGTGGCTGGATGACTCAGGTGGTGGGGCCCACTCTATTCTGAGGACACATTCATTGGAACATCTTGGGTGTTTCATATCATATTTACCACTGCACTCATGGGCTTGGGTTTTTCCCTTATGAAGCAACATGACATGGAAGCATTTGTATCACTCTCCTTTTTATGTCTTCTCAAAATTAAAAATATGTATATAGTTAAATTTCTAACAATAGAGAAAATATAGAGCTCTTTCTTGGGATTGAGTTCATCTTGCCCCTGGATAAGACATTAGAAGAAAAGCGATAATACCTCAGCTGATGACCTTGTTTATAAGTCTTCTGTCCCTAGAAAAGGACCACCTGCAATTCCTCTTGTATCAACACACAGACAAAGCCTGGGTCGGGGGGGGGGGGGGGGGGGAAGGCTCATGACCCAGAGCTGCAAATCTCTATCCTGTTACCAGCATTTTTTTCCAGACTAGGCAGTGTACTGAAGCCTTTATTGGACTTGTTCAAAACCTTCAAGTAAGAGCTGTGATGAAATCCTTCAAAAATCACTTTTTTTGCATGCCACATAAAGCCTTTAATAATCCTTTCCTCCCTCTAAAATTAAAAGTATGTAAACCCCTGAGCACGGTGGTAGACCTGTCCAGGAAGGGGAAGGCTTCCTCTGCCCAGCTAGCCACACAGGTCCTCAGTTGAGACACTGAGGCCGGCCACATTGTTTGACATGAGGGTTGGTTTTCAGATAGTGAAATTTCAGTTGCCAGGTGCCAGAGGCAATTTATCAGACACTCATAAAATAAAGATCAAAAAGCCCATCCATCTCCCAGTGCATCTGGGATCTAGGAAGGAACACTCACAGCCCTCCATCCTTTAAACAGCTCTCACTTAAAGAGCCCGATGTTTATAATAACAAGAAAAGGAGAAAGGGGTCAGGTCAAATTCTGCCAAGCGGCAGGTGTTGTTATAAGTGTTTTGTTCTCTTTTTTAACTTAAAAAGTAACCTGAAAGATTATTGAGCTGTTGCAGTGGACACCCTCCACATGCAATTATTTATATTTTTACATGTTTCAACAGAAAATGTGACCTGGAAACCAAAAAATAAAAGCCCTGACCATAAAAGCTTTGAAAGCTCTTCTGTGAAAAACTCAGTATACTTAATTAACTACAAAGAATCAAAGGTTTTCAAATGTTACAGGGACTGCAAAATGATATTACCTAAGATTTGTAATGCACTTGCAACATAATAATTTTGAGTGACAATAATTAACAACAACTAATAATGATAAAAATAAAATTTCCTGTACATAAGAACTTTCTTCTTCATTATTTCCTTGAGGAGCAAACAGATGAGGAGACTCGCCTGAGGTCTCACAACATGAAACTGATAGAAGCCCTTGGACCCTGGTCTTGGGACCCCAGACGCTGTGCTCTCACCATGGGGCCTCCCCGCCGTAGAGTTCAGGGAGGTAGTCTCGTAGCGGGAGCATAAGCAGCCTGACTCTTTCCCATTGATTTAATACATCTAACTTTGTGGTTAGTTGAGAGCCAATTCAAGAGCAGTTATTTCATTACGAAAACAAAGAGTAGAATTTTATGTTATGGGCAACGGAAATTTCGCAACTAGTTATAGTTACCTTTTGGCATTCACTGGACAACACTGCAAGGCTAAACATACTGCCCACTAATATTAGAGTTTGGATTCTCTTGGACATTTTTTCCCTGTTCCTTTCTTCCCATCTTCCCACTTTTAATTCTTTTCTCCCCTGCGTCTCTTTTCTTTCCTTCTCTTTCTTCCCCCTCTGCCTCCTCTTCCCCCTCCATTTCCTCCTCATTCTTCTCCATCTTTCTTTCCCCTTTTAAATCTTGTGATGCACCTTCATTTTTGTGTTGTGAGAGGGGTAGAAAAAGAAGAAAGGGATAAAGAGAAGTAGGAGGAACAGAAAAGAAGAAAAAAGAAAAGAAAACAAGGTGGTAAAAAGAGAAGGAATTTACAAAGATACCATGATGTGAAAAGTAAACATCAAAATTAAAATCTATACAAGCATTAACGAAACACAAACACATTATTAAGAATAATGAGGACAATAAGAAAAAAGGAGAAAATGGAAGCTTATGAAAAAGAGATGGCTTATTATTACTGGAAAAGCATCTAACATAATCTTTATTTCTAATCTTTCTAACTTGTTCATTAAATATTTTAGTTCATTAAAATATTTGTATATATTCACAGAAATCACATCCTATAGGAGACAAATATAAGTAGAGATCTTTTAAGAGCCCAGAGAGGGCTTTATTATAATCATAAGGTTTCAGAACTGAATGGAGGAAAACGTCCAGAGTTGCATGGATCCTCGGTGGAAATAGGGCAGTTTCAGTGCCATGCCCTGACCCTGGAAGAGAGCTGACCCTGGAATTTAGGTCTGTAGACAGCATTTCAGATATGTTTACAAGAGAAGAAAACAGTAGGTATTTGGCAACCTTAGACATTCACTGGTAGGAATGAAATTACAAGTTAGCCAACAACAAAATATTATCTTCCAAGTGTATTAGACACAAAAGAAAATAAATTGAAGATAGCCTGTCAGACATCACCATAGGCTGGCTCTGAAACTCACACATGGGATCATTAATTCATGTGTTTGGGGAGGGAGAAAACTTCGAGGCTTTTAAAGAAAGATGTTTTTCTTAGCCCAGAGCCCTTACTAAATGTCACAGTTCTTTTGGCATCCTCGTGGAGATTGTATATCTTGGGGATTTGGAGAGCTACCCCCCCTAAATTCACACTTGGTCAGGAAATGGCCGTCTAAAGCATGATGCTGATGGGTTTAAAGGCAAATGTTTCTTGCTCAGTAGTTTAGAAAGGAATGGTGCTGTTGCTGAGATTTTCCGTGCGGCCTTAGGACCTGGTTCTTGCCAGTGGGGCTGGAGGGCCGGTAAAACAGTTCCGAGTCTTTTGGAAAGCCCATACCAGAGCCGAGTCACCAGAATAATGGTAAATCACTCTTACCCGATTACCAGCTTCACCACTTAATGGATACATGATTAGTAGTCATTTTTAAAGGGCTCAGTTTCAAGTCCACTGAAACTTTAGGATCCTTGAACTGCCTACCCTCAGCAGTCACTATCTCTTAAGAGACAAAAGTAAAAATTGTTGTGGAAATCAACACTCATTTAGGAATGAAAGCTATATCCAGAATATTAGAAAACAAGTAATTTTGGTAATCGATGACTTTCAGAGTATTCAAGATCCTCTTCTGACTATTGGTTTCTAGCAGCAGTTGACATATAAAGAAATTTGGATGAAACTGACCAAGTCACTCATGTATAGTCTGACTTTGCATTACCTTCAATCGTCATTATTAGAAATAATAACTTCACTATTTTATATTCATGCAATTCCCCATAGACTATTGTGAGTGGAACTCTATTTCCCAAAAAGATATGCTGGACAACCTAACCCTCAGTATTACAGACAGTGACCTTATTTGGAAACAGGATTGCTAAAGATGTAATCCAGTTAACATCTATTAGTGTTGGTCCTAAATCCAATGACTGTGACTGTTGTCCTTATAAGAAGGTCATCTGAAGATACAGGAACTCTGAAGATGACCACATGCAGGCAAAGCAGAATGTGAGTTTTGCAGCCAGCCAACAGTGTTACAGATTGTCAGCAATCGTCAGAAGCTAGAAGATGGACACGGAACAGACTCTATCTCAGAATCTTCAAAAACCAACCTGCCAACACCTGGATTTTAGACTTTGAGCTTCTAAAGCACCAAAAATAAATTTCTGTTGTTCCAAGCTGCCCAATTTGTGGTACTTTGTTCAAGCACCTCTAAGAAATTAATATATCAACCAAGGAGCACACTGTACATGGACATCTGATGTGACATTTCATGGCAAACTCATGAGATGAGTAGAATCACAGGTGTGATCAGGCCACTTCCAGGCCCTCCTTTACTATAAAATGACTGGGTGTACAGCACTGAGGTCCACATATTTCTAAACTAATTTTGATAATAACCAAGTAAGAAAGGTAGTAGTATAAGGTTCGTTTTACATAACTTGAAACTGAGGGTTAGAAAAGCTCAGTAATTTGGCCAAGGTCATACCACTAGTAAGTTATAGTCAGAATTTTAACATACTTTCTAAATCAGAACCACTAGGCCTTAACCATTATTAAAGGGCACTCCATTTTGTTCATTCGAAAGCGACAAAGAAAGCTAGCAGATTATTTTATTCCAGCCTCCTCACTTAATAAATGAAGAAGCTGACATCGCTGGAGAGAAGATGAAATTTGACTTGGGAATACATAAACTACTCCATGATGCTAACACAGGTCTTTGGTCCCTTGTTCCACTGTCCCATGTTGAAGGCCCTCCTCCGGCACCATTAGCACTCTCCGGTGCACCTTTATGCTGGCCTGTGCATGCTGCATTTATTGGGCGACGGGGGCAAATGCAAAGAAGCACCGAGTATGGACATCTTTGGACCCATGCTTCTCAGACAAAGCCAGACACAGGGCATCCAGTGATTAATTCTGAAGAGTCTACACTGGTCACTAGCTTCCTGGTGTCTGTAGTTCTTCCTAAACTTCTGACTTTATGTCTGTACTCCAAAGCTGCATCCATGGCTAGCATGAAACAGCGGCCCCTGTGCTTATTAGAGGAACCACGAATATACGAGAGATAGTCAATGCACCGACCAAACCTACACCACAACTTTAATGCCACAACAGTGAGGTATCTGTGGCCCAGCCAGTGTTTGTGGCATGACCCAACAGGACTGGGCACCTTCTTCTGTACGTCAAGGAGGCATGTTACAAAAAACTTGGAGACCCGATGGTCTCCATTGCCAAGTTGCCATAGTGTTCTTCCTGCCCCACACAGAAAACTTGTGAGCAATGCATAGGCAATCCTAACAAAATGTCTTGCCCTCTTTCCAATATCTCAAGATTCTTAAAAAATAGTCTCAATTCTGATTGATTCCACTTACAGGGAATAAGTAAAAACATAGCATCACGTATAACGACATAGGCTTTAGTCTCAAACCATTTTGGATTTGCTTACTGGCTGTGTGGCTCTGGACAAGCTGGTTTGCCTCTCTACACACGGCTTTCTTCATTTGTACAAAGTGGATAGTCCTCAGTTCAGAGGCTTATTATAAGAATTCGTTAAGATAATCCATGTAAAATACTCAGCAATGTAACTAAAATACCAAATATAAATGTGATGATGATCATATTGAGAACACTTGATAAAACCCACAAAGCCTTTTTATAGGAAAAAAGCCATTGGAGTATTATACAAAATGAGAGAAAAAGGAAGCAATCTACATGCCCAAAGTAGTGGGTTATTTGGAAGTATTCTGCACCAGAACCCATGTAGTTTTGCTTGGAACACAAAATTAAAAGGAGCACTGATCTTGGACTCAACAATCTCAGAGTTTGGGTGAGAAGATGAGTCTATACATAGGCAAACTCAACACAGTAGAATCAACACAGGGATGGAGGCATACATAGGATGTCAAGGGAGCCTGGAAGAATGGCATCCAAACATTGTAACCTGGGGATGAAGGGACATTGAAGAAGAAGAGGGCAAATGGCATCTGAACATTGTAACCTAGGGATGAAGGGACATTGAAGAAGAAGACAGGTGATACCTTGGTTGAAGGCAGAGTTGGCCCCCCAGAGCCCAGTCCTTTCCTCATGGTAGTTCATGAATAACTGTTGTTAAATGAAATGATGAAAGTATATTGGCTGACATGGAGTTACTTTTTTGTTCTAAATCAGGGACATTTCCAGTTTTAAAATTACACAGTAACTTCCTCCAAATTTAAGCAATAACTTCAACATTTCCTGACTAAACTTGTAAACTAATATTTAATACAATGTGTTTGATATAACCCCCACTAAAAAGAAACATATTTAGATTCCAGCTAAAGAATATCAAAATTAGAAGAAAAATTTTAACGGTGATCTCTAGCACAGCTAGGAGGGGAAAAGAACACGTTTGCATGAATGAATACCATTTTTTTTCATCCAATTTCATGTCATATTCTGTGCTTTTGGTATGAAAATACAAAAAGGACATCACATTAATGGCAATTTGTAGGATTAAGAGCATTTACATAATGCAATAATCAAGTAGATTTATTATAAATATTACTAAGATTCTGTTTGGGCTTGATGCCAAGAAAACTCCCCTCTCTTACTCAGTGTAGATAATTTTACTTCAGTGACTGCATTAAAACTGATAGCATCCGCTCTTAAGATACAAGCTAGCACTATGACTGCAGAATTGATAAGGAAATTATTTTCTCTAAAACAAGGCCAAAGGGAGAAAGATAAAGAAGAAATGGCACACTCTATTCTTTATGTTTTCAGATGACAGAGCACTTTGGGACGAACTGTCTACCAATTGAGCGACCTCATTTTTTACAGAACACAGTTATCTCGGGAATTCCCCACTCCAGAACTGAGATTGTGGTCTCAATTTAAAGTGTAAAAACCTATGTTTAAACCACATACCCTTTTGCTAGGCACTAGTTATAAACCAGCAGACTATTTAAAAGCAGAGAGAGAAAATTGCTAAATATTAAACCAGCCCTTTTGTCTCACTTTGATGTTACAAAACAGTATCTGGAGGAGGAGATACAACTCTTTTTCCTCAATTTTCTTTCATGTTGCACATTTACAGGCTTACGAAGTCAAAGAGGCAAGGACAAAAGCCTACACACAGACATATGCATGCAAAAGCACACACAGGAAAAAATGCATGCTAACCTAAGAACCCACCCACCACTGCAGAAGGCCTTTTCAGGACTCTGGCATTCTCTCCTCTCACTACATCCAACCATCCATCCCCAGGACAGATGACCAGGAAGTCAGAAGAAGAATGTCAGCAAAAGGGTAGGAAAAAGCTGCATTTGCATCATGGGCCAATGCCAGCATCTGAAGGATGGAGGAGGAAATGTCATCTAGTACACTGCTCCCCAAAGAATGAACTTGGTAATGATCTGTATTTAATTTGAAGAACCAACTTTCATCTTTGCCGAAATGTAAAAACGCTAATGTCACAAAACTGCATTCCAGTACAAAAACAAGGGCTTTATAAACCGGACACATTCTAAACAGAACATTATGAAAGCTAACAGTCCTTGGAGAATTTTTCATTTCACAAGGAAAATCTTTCTGTTATTGGATGTTGTTTTCCCCTGATCTAAAGAGTTTTTTTTCCTATTCCCATCATGCATGCACTGGTTAAAATATACAAAAACATACAAGTAGGGAAGTACAGGTCCCTTTCTTCAAGGAACTCAGTGTAGCCAAGAAGACAGACTCACATAACTCAGCAGCACAAGATATGCTAACAGCCCAATGAAAAATTGGGCAGAAGGCAAAGGAAAACCAAAACTACAGTGAGGTATCATCTCACACCTGCTAGACTAGCTATTATTAAAAACACAAGATATAACTAGTGTTGGCAAGGATGCAAAGAAAAGGGAACCAACCCTTAGGCACTGTTGGTGTGGATATGAATTGGTACAGCCCCTATAGAAAACAGTATGATGTTTCCACAAAGAATTAAAAGTAGAACTCTCATATGATCCAGCAATTCCACTTCTGGGTATTTACTCCCTCCCCAAAAATAAAAACAGTAATTTGAAAAGACATATGCACACTGATGTAGACGCACCCCCTTGAACAGAAATGTTCGAGGTTAATTAGTAGGAAAATTTAGCTTTGTGAAATGAAGGGTTTTTCAGCATTATGTACAATAGCCAAGATATAAAAACAACCTAAGGGTCTATGGATCAATGAACAGATAAAGAAATTGTGATATGTGTTTGTGTGTGTGTGTATACAATGTAATATTATTCAGCCATTAAAAATAATGAAATCTTGCCAATTGTAGCAACATGGATGGACCTTAGGCTGAGGTATTATGCTAAGTGAAATAAGTCAGACAAATAAAAATAAATACTATATGATGTCTCCTATATACAGGATGGAGCAAAAGTACATTTACAGTTGTTCATATGGAAAATAGTACAATAATTAATAAAGAATAATGCAAAAATAAGCTGTTTTGCATACTCACAAACTTTCTTTGGCCTCAGTCTCTAAGGAATCTTACAAAAAAGTAGTAAGTTCGTAGATATAGAGAACAGATTGGCAGTTTCAAGAGGCAGGGGTGGGGGTAGGAGATACGGTGATCCATAATGTGTTGCTTTTAGTTCAAATAAGTTGAATAAAAATTTTTAAAAACACAGGCAAGCAAACAACAATTATAATTCATGTTTTATATATTAGCCTCCAATACCATTGCCCAAATTAAAGGCCCACCCAGCATCGGAACATCTCCTTCTCTTGGCTTCTGCGTTTTGTCTCAATTAGCATAAAATTTTCTGAAACACTTAGCTCCTTCTCCACATTTTCCTAAGCATAACGGAGCAACCTACGGTCCACTCTATACAAAGGTTGTAGAACATCTGTTTTCTCCTGAGAAAAGTTAGGCCCAGCCACCCAGCAGGAATGCTTTCAGGAATGGACTGTGATTTTACTCTTGCAACGCACCATTTAAGGGCTACTGCGGTTTTCTGAAGTTCCATTTGGGGGGCATTGAACATTCCTTTTTATACTCCATTATGCTCATTATACTACCAAATTCCCATGTTTTCCCCTTTTCCTCCCTAAAATAAAAGGCATCCAGGCTTCAAGGTAAAATGTTCATGGTATTCTCTCTATTTTAACGCTCTCCTCTTTAAGATGAAGCAAAATAGCCTCAGAACTACACAGAAACCAGCCAACATTCCACAGCAAAATTTACTGTAAATACCTGATTTGGGTTAGGCTTTCCCAGTATAGCTGTCTGATTTAATAACTATAGGATACTACTTCCTTTGCACAGATTCCCAAAACTTAAATAAACCTAACATTCCTATCAGCTGTTTGCTTATTTGACATTTTTCTCCTTGGCAGGATTAAAGATGTACATTAGAGTTACACTTTCAAGGAAGATACATTGGCCGTTTGATATCAGATTTGAACACTATCAACTGAAAGTGAAAGTATTTTTGGATTTTTTAATCCAAAAATCAAGATGAAGTGTAAAACTTGACTGATTGTCATGTTTTAAAAACTACAACCAAAGTAGTTTTGTAGAACAATGACAAAAATTAGAAATAAGAGGAAACTTGGAGATCAAGTAGAACTACCATTTTACAAATGATAAAACTCAAGTTCACATGGGTTAAGTAATGGGTCCAAGGTCACACGACTATATTTTAGTTGAGCCAAGACGAAGAACAAAAACAAAAACCAGGTTAATGATACTCGGTCCAATGATTTTACTAGGTCTGAGAGCACAGTGATGGATTTATAGTTACAACACCTACTCTTCCCGGGCCCCTCTGTACCCAGTCAGCAGAACACACACATCAGGGTCTCCATCTACCACTTCTTCTCGTGACGCCTGCCAGGCTCATGCACAGCCCCTAATGTCCACAATTTCACTCTCCTTCGTACATAGGAGTCAGAATGGTTAGGCACCAAATGACAACACTCTGGTGGATGTAGGCAGAGAGAGGACTAGCGTGGCCCAAGGTTGGCCCCCTGAATAAGACTAAAGGGAAGCCAAATACTTTCTCCAGCCCAGCATGTTGCTTAACACTTTCATTAGTAAAGAATCCTTCTTTTTGACTACAGATCTCTTTAGTTTCCCTAGAATCTACTCTTTGGTTCAGAATAAGCTCTTTGCAAATGGGCCGTGAGAAGGCAGCTTGGAGAGATGGCACACACAGGATATAGGGACCTAGGCAGTGTTTATGTGCCTGAGGCTGGAGTGTGTGGCATACTCCAAGTCGGCCTTGGAGTAAACCTAGCTCTCTGGAAACACACAGGCTATTGACGATGGCCCAGCCTGCTCCAGCCACACCCCCTCAAAACGTCCTTCATTCCAGCTACTCAAAGGGCCCCATTCTGTGGCCAGAATCTACATAGACCCTTTTATCTATACCTTTGTTCATGGCTTAGTTTGCTAGAGTGGCGTTTCCCTTTTCCATATCCATTTACTAAAATCCGCACTTCCTGTAAAATCTTTTTTTACATACGTATCTTTTCTCATAAGTATTTAATCCAATCTCTAAATCTAATGTAATCGCTAGGTTTTGTGCCCACAGTGTTTTTCTTAATGCCTCTATGTCACATTTAATGTCACTTTGTTTTTGTTTTGGGCAGTAATAATTCCTACGGGAGAACCTCCCAATTAAACCATGTGGTACTGAATCTGATTCATCTGTCTAATCTTTCAGTGTCTAGCACAATGGTTGGCACATGGTGAACACCAAAAAACATTTGCTGAGTTTAATATAGCTAATGTGCATGCTAGAATCACAGAAGTCTTGGTAGTATTGATTGCTGGTGTTAATCTTAGCATTACTGGTGCAGTAGCAATTCCACTTTCTCCTCCTCCTCTTCTTCTATCCTTATTGTTAATATCATTGCCATCATTTGTGTTACTATTATCATCTTGATCAAGAGCTCAGAAACACATTGCCTGTACAAGCTGCCAACATGTATGGACAGACTTGGCTGCTGGATGAAGTCTACAGGTCTTGGCTCCATTTGGTACAGCCTGAGATAGCATCTCCTCTCCTAAATCAACCAAGTCTCGGAGCCGCAGAGAAAACCTCTGGCCATGCTTCTTTCTGCCATAGCCTATATAAATTATCCCTGACCATTAAGGCATAAAATAACCTTAGAAAATGCAGGAAGCTGTAAATTATCCTGGAAATGTTTTAATCTCTCACTATCAGTTCTTCCTTGGATCACAATCAAAGTGTGTCCTATTGAAAGAAGTCCTTACGGGTTTCTTCTCCAGCAGAATGGCTTGCTTCAAATGGACGTCTGGGATGGGGAGAAAAACATTTATGTTTCACTGTAACATCTCAAAAGGATACATTTCATTTTGTCAATTAAGTTATGAGCCTCCTGAAATTCATGTTCTGTTTCTGAGTAAAGGAGCTTTGAGAAACAATGGCCATTTCACATACCCAAGTTTTATCACAAAATATTATTGTGTAAAATTGTCCAAACAACTCTGCTAATACAGCTGTTCAAACATCTGGATCACTCCATTACCCCCTCCCCCAAATCCCCTCTCTCCCTATGAGCCTCCCCCACCTAAGGCGTACATCCTACACCAAGGCTTTTGTAACAAGTGATGACAGTAGACACACAAGTTCTCCAAGTCACACCATGAGGCTCTCGATCACTGCACTAACCCAAGGGTCGCTCCAACGGAATTGTGTTTGTCGTGAGTGTCACTTACAAGAAGAAATCAATTGATTTATCTAAAAGTAAAGTGAAATATTCAGACAAAATTGATTACTGACCATGTTAAATCCGAAATATATCTACATGTATGTGTGCACTTATATACATTAATACATATATATGCACTTTTATTCATTTTGAAAATATCCATTTTCTAACATTCAGACTATCTTTCAGCAGTTTCTTAATTCCTCACAACCTATATGTGAACTCTATTTAAAATGAATGATCACATTTATATTTGGTTTCATAAACTGTTCATAAAATATTTTAGTGGTTTATAAAGTATTTGGCTTAAGTTATTAGAAAAAGAAGAAACATAAGTTACACATCTTTAAAAAATCCAGGTTTCAAAGTATTACAAACACACATATTTCCACACAGTCCAGAGGAGTAGGCCTGGAGTCTTCTGAGGAAACCACGGATGGAAGCTTCTAGCTCTACTTCAGTCTGTATCCCTAATACTTAGTCCAGTATCAAGCTCAATAAACATTTATAAGATGGATAAGCAAAGTAAAAATAAACTCCATAAGAGCAAGTGGGACATAATGGTAAGAGTAAAATTAGGTGACCCAAGCTGGAGCCCTGACTTTACCACCTCCCAGAAGGTCACCACCCAACATTCTGAACCTCATAACACAACTGTGATCTTCAAGGGGTGGTTGTGAGAACCCTACAAGAAAACATGTGAAAGTCTTCTTCTAACAACACTACCATTTACTGAGTACCAATTATGTGCAAAGCAATCTCTACGGTTTAACTTCTAATCCCCATGACACCTCCCAGCAGGTACCAGTATCTTTGTATTCCAGAAATAATCATATAGCTAAGTCTCCTACTGCTGTTGGTTTCAAATTTTCCTTTACTAGGTGGGGATGGATCTTCCCTGGATCACATCATAGCCACTCGGTCAGAGGCTAGCACCTGGACAGAACATGGTAAACCCGTTTTTGAAGTCACATCAAAGTGTGTGTGAAAGTGCCCTGGAAATATACAAAAGCACACCCAGTTTCAGACACTATAATTAACATCGTGTCATATCTGGTCCAGAGGAATTAGCATAGTCACTGAACACATTTTCCTAATTCTGACACCACATGTGATACTCAGGTTTCACTTACAGCGTGTTACAAAGCATGGCAGGACAAGAAAGTGGTGGTAAGAAGCCCAAATAATATGCAATCGCTCTTTTCTACAGTCCTGGGAATAACAGAGAGAAGGAAACTCAAGAACTTGTAGATCGTGCCAGAAATTCCATTTTGGAAGGAGGATACTGTCTTCAAAGCAGCCCGTGCCTCCCACTTCTCTCTGTTTTGATATACAGCCCATCACCAGCTTGGTTGAAACTATTTCTCATCCTATGCAACAACCTACAGATCAGATCCCAAGCACTTCTCAGGAAACACCACATCTCTGAAGGCAAGTGAGAAAAGGACATTTCAATTTCACAGCAGCCTGAGTAAAAATGTCATCTAAAGGAGCCTGTAGGAAAAAGATGGAGAATAAAATATTACAAACGAACATTCCTTCTTCTTCAATGTCATAGAGAGAGAAGGAAAGAATTTGGGGCCAGATAAGGAACTCAAGCCAGAGATACTATAGTATTTTACAGCCTGAGGTCACTGGGAGGGGGACAGGGGGAGGCCAGGATGGAGGAGTAGAGCAAATGCTAGGCCAAGAAGCGTGGGGAAATGTGTGGAGTTAGTCCTTGGAGGCTGTGGGGTGAGAACAGGGAGAGAGAAATGGGGAGGCAGCCAGTGAAGGTGTTTGGGGTTGCTTGAGAATATCACATTTCCTTTGGAGAACAATGGGCCCACATGCACAATGACAGACTCTAAATCAAGAAGAAAGCAGAAATATTAGGATGGCCCAGAGGGAGACAGCTACCCAGAGGCTCTCTCTTCAAGCAAGATAGGTTTGTTATGTTAGATTGCTCCATCCCTGGAATGAAACGAACGTGCAAATTCTGAAGATATAAAGGAAAAAAGAAATAGTAATTCTCAATTTGGGAATTGGTTAAAGAGTAAAAAATGCAATTTTCAAGACTCGTAAAGGGTGGCAGGGAGATGACATGAGAGGCTGTGAAATCAGGACTGAGGAGTTGTACCATTTACTCAGGAACTGGTGAAAATTCCCAGAAGGGAGCATGTGCTGGACTTGGCTGTGATGAGCCAGGACTGCATTCACCAGTCTCTGAGTGCAAGAGGAATTTGGAAAATTCCAGGAGAAAGCATAATGAGGCTACAAACCAGGACCAGGGGACTCCATCAGATTCACATCTTTCGCTAAACGTTCAAAGCATTGGAAAGCTTTTTCGTCTGTTTTTCCCATCTAGATGAGAAAGGTGAATTGTAGGGGGATAGTTCTCCTGCTATTAGGTTGAGGAAAATAAATATTTCTTCTCTCCAGCTCCTAGGAATCAGGATGTCTCTCCAGTTATTTCAGCAACAAATTCTAGGATATCTTTGTTGTTCATTTGCTAACTTTTCAACTCTTTAAAATGGGTGAGCTCCCAGAGGACTTCAAAAGAGATCCCTATTTCTTTGCTTTTCAATGTACCCCAGTCGCAAATCTCTAAGCCACATTTATACAGGACTGGAGCTGCTGGTTTGGTTTTTAGCATCTTCCAAACGGTCCATCCTAAAGTTACAGAGATGACTGGTTTCCAGAGGACCACAATCATAACCACAATAAAAACACCGATAAAGCTAGCATTTACTGAGTGCAAGGCATTGTTCTAACATATTATTACATTTCATCCTCACAACAACCTATGAGGTAAATTGGTACATTATTACCCACATTTTGCAAAGGAAGAAACTGAAGCACAGAAACAGTAAATAATTTTCCCGAGTTCACACACCAAGACTTGTATGCAAGTATTGGGTTGGCAAAAAAGTCCATTATGTTTTTCCTATAAAGTAAAACACGCATTTTTCATTTCACCAATAACTATTGATTTGGGTGTTTTGAGTATGTTGGCTACCTCCCCACTACTGGCTTCTAGTGGGCAGAGGCCAGGGGTGCTGGCAAACATCTTCCAATGCATAAGACAGCGCCACAGCAAAGAGTTATTTGACCAAAATGTCAAATGTACCAAGAAACTTCGCAAAGCACTTTTGACACTTTTGATCAGTCACATCACCTTCTCCATATACTACACCAATCTTTTTCTGTGTTTCAGTTGCATTTTTACCTTCCTTGAAATAATAAAAAGTAGAATGCATTGAAAGTTTTGCATATCTTCTTCCATCTTCGATATTAAAATGGCTGCACAAAAATTCACCAACTTTGATAAGCATTCTTTTAAATAAATGCATGCTGATATGACAGCTGTCACAATACAGTCTAACAAAATTGTTTTGAATGAAGTTAAAGACAGCTAAGCACTACTAGAGCCATTGTATGGAAAAAACGTAATGGACTTTTTGGCCAGCCTGATACACTGGCAGGAGAACCAATGATATCAAGCACTGTAGAATAGCTTGCAGATCTCCAAGTGCAAAAAGGTACTTAAACTGTGGACTAAAATGTCCTCTGTAGAACACAAGAAAAAAATGTTCACTGATTCCATCAGTATTTTCTTCTGAGCTTCCATGGTAATGCATATTCATCCACATTAATTGACAGAACTTTAATGTACTTATTTGTTTCCATATCTGTGTCTATGCCTAGTCTATGAGCTACTGAAGAGTACTGACTATATTTTATTATTTTTTTATCTTAGCATTCTCAAACTCTACTATAGAGCTAGGGACATGTAGGTAATCTATAGATTTTGTTAAAGAAATAAATTAATTAAAGGCAAATTGTTTTTTGTTACCATTAACTTTATGCCTATTATAAGCCAGGTCCTATACAAAGCACAAAAACAACGACCTGAATTGGTCATAGTGCCTACCTTCAAGATGTTCTCAATCAAATTGGAAAATCAGATGAATAAATGGAAAATGTCAATAGCAAGCAAAAACTTCTCTAAGTAAAGCACATGGTGTTACAGAATGTAAAGAAATAGTGCAACCCTAGCCTGAGGTTGCCAGTGAAGCTTTCCTATAAGAGGTTTTACAGGGCCCTCTGGGAGATAGGTAGGGGCAGCATGGGCGTAGGAGAGAAGGCATGGGGCATCTGGGCATTTTTAAGTGATTAGACGTTGATGTTGCATAGGTTATAAAAGTCCACTGGAAAAAAGAATTCTTAGAATGGAACCAGAGGTCAGTTTCAAATAGCAATGAATGTAAAAACTTGAATCTCCTCCCCCCAAATCAGGGGAGTCATTGATGCAAGGCAAGCAAGCAAGAGTGGTGCCCAAAAGAGATTAATTCCTCTTCGGAGGAGCCATCAAAAAGAAAGCTGACAATTAAGGCTTGGGGGAAAATAAAGGCCAAGGGGCTGTCAGGAATGGAGGGCAGATTATGGACCCACGAAGAAGCCCAGGGATCCAGTGGAGGTTCTCAGAAGAACAGAGGGCAGCACAGAGGGAGGAAGAGCTGTGCTGGGGGGCAGGCTCTTTCACAGAGTGCTCTGTGACCTTGGGCAACTCACTTCAATGGTGTGTGCCTTAGAGTCATTGACCGTGGAAGATTGACACAAGGATTAAATGAGATAACACGAAGATTTCATCTCTCATTACTATCACCTACTGCCCCATTCAAATTGCTCTCTGTGTGGTATGGAACCTTTTTCTGGGATCTACCACCTGACGTGCTGTTGAGGAAACCTGTGTCTCACCTGCACACCTGGGAAACAGAAGATACACAATGGAAGTGTCAGGTAACAACGGGATGTATAAATCGAGAAGTCAGGACTGAAAAATACAGATGTGAAAGTTACAAGTACAGACACAAGACACTGCTCCTTACCACACATCAGGTTTTTCTCTTTATCACATGAAAACATTTCACATACTTTGGTGTTTTTTGTTTTTTTATTTTTTTGCTTTTAGTCTTAAGATGAAAAATTGCTTTTTATCTTTAATCTTTCATCTCAAAACTTCCAAACAGACTTTAAGAATGTATCCACTGATACACTTTCTACCCCTAAAGGAGCCCAGCAGCCAGCAGCATCACTATGCTCAACACGAACGGGCCGGGCCGTTCATTGTCACTGACATTTATGGAGCATGAGCATGTTCTGTGCCCAAAGTCCTTCGCAAGACGCCTTTGGGAGTGAGTTCTCTCTCATGTCATCATAGCCTTGAGCACACGAAACGTAATGGGAAACAGAAGATACTCATAACAATCATCCCACATCATCCAACCTTTGTTAAATATTTTGGGGGGTCTGGTTAGCATCAGGCACTACCATAGATCTGGGTGAACAATAGCGAGCGTGGGGGAGCCAGAAAGTAAATGAAAATAAAGTTCTATCTCTGATGGCAAGTTAAATAGTAGAAGATCCTCTAGGTCAAGGGTCAGCATACTTTTTCTATAAAAGTTCAGAGAGTAAACATTTTAGGCTTTCCAGGCCAAACAGTCTCTGTTGCAATTACGCAGTTAGGTCATAGTCCCTTGAAGGTAGCCATCGACCACATGAGAAAGAAACAAAAGCATGGCTGCGTACCAATAAAGTATTTTTATAGACCCCGAAAGGTGAATTTCATGTAATTTTCACATGTCGTGAAATACTATTCTTCTTTTGATTTTTTCCAACTATCAAAAATGTAAATATTATTCATAGTTCACAGACCATGCGCAAAGAGGCTGCATTTGGCCCACGGGCCATTGTTTGCACACCCTTGTTCTTGAGACACTTCACAGTTCCAATTAGGCTAAGTTACACAATTGGCAGGGCCCATTGCAAAATGAAAATGAAAATCTTCAAAAGCTTTTAAGAATGTCAAGACAAGCCCTGGTTGGTGTAGCTCAGTGGACTGAGCTCGGGCCTGCAAACCACACGATCATGGTTTGATTCCCAGTCAGGGCACATGCCTGGGTTGCAGGCCAGTTCCCAGCAGGGGACTCATGACAGGCAACCATACATTGATATTTCTCTCCTTCTCTCCTTCCCTTCCTCTCTAAAGATAAATAAATAAAATCTTAAAAAAACAATATGTTTTAAAAAAAAGTATGTCAAGACAAGTACAGCAGAGCATTAAATTGAGTGTAGGGGCCTTCGGGACACAGGACCCTGTATGACTATACAGCCTACGTGTCCACGAGAGCAGCCTGTCATGGGTTTATATCTTACTTGCATTTCTAGTTTCCCAGATACAAACTGGCTCATATAAACAGCATTTTGTGCTCCGCATCAAATATTTCTTTTAAATTCATGCTACTAGAACCCAACAATGCCCTAACATGTCTCAAACGAAAGTTATTAGAATGAACATAGAATGAAAAAGTGGCTACAGTTGAAAGTGCTGCATGTTTTGTTTCCTGAATCCCATAGAAATAATAGGCTACTGTCACCTAAAATTCTAGTTCCTTGAAAACCCACCCAGGCATCTAGACATATGCTTCTGGAATTTTCTTTTTTAAGTAAGCTTAACTTTTCTTTGCAGCACGAAGAACTCTTTCTCCAGCCTCATCTCTGCCTTCTCCCATGTGGTAGCTCAATCTCCAGGCAGAATGACCCACTTTAGTTTCAAATGTTCCAAGTTCTCTCCACTTTTGGGCTTTTTTTTGCTGCTTCCTGTTCCTGGAAATACTTCCATGACCTCCACCTGGATAAGCCTTCTTTTCCTTCAAAGCTTTGTTCATTTGTCATCTTGTTCAGGAAGCCTGTTCTCTTGCACTGCTCCTGACAGGCTTGACTGGTGTCCTTCCTGAACCTCCACAACGTCCTGTCCCTGTGTCATCACCTCCCCCGTCAGAGCACTCATAAGGAAGGGTGGTGACTTTCTTTTCTCGCCTCCTCCAGTAAACCTGGGCCTCCAGTAAATCAGCTCCTTGGAAGCAGGAACTCTAGGGCATTCCTCTCTGTCCCTTAAGCACTTGGCGCATAATAGGTGCTCAGTAAATGTCAGACAAATCAATGAGTGAAGAGTGTGGATTGCAAATCAGGCTGGCACATATGATCTCTACCAGGTCCTTCAAAGACTCCTTTCCCTCAGGTGGTTAGAACCAAGACAAACAGCCTCCACCTAGAAGGATGGCAGCATACAGAGCTCCCTGGCACAGTCTGCTTAGCAAGGAATGTGGCCCACATGGATGGGGAAGGCTGCTGTGGCCACCCAGTGGTCACTGCTACAGTTTTCCACAAAGCTTCAGCAAGTCAGAGGAACTGGCAGTCATATTCTTCTGTTTTCATCATTGATTCATTCATTCAACAAATATTCATCAGGTCCCAGGCACTATTCCAGCATGAGGATATGGCATTGAACAACAGAAGAAAAAAATCCCTTTCTCCTTAAGCTTACTCTCTAAGTAGTGGAAATAAACAACAAGCAAATAAGCACACAATATATGCCAAGTGATAATAAGGGCTATGCAGTACAAAGAAAGCATAGTGAGGGTGAGGGGCATGGTTGAACAGTCCAACAGAGGGCGGTCAGGGAAGGCTGCTGTGATCAGGTGACAACCGAGCAGAGACTGGAAGAGACTGTGGCAGTGAGTCAGCAGCAGGATCCCATGGCCAAGGAAAGGAGGATGGAGCCCTGGGGCAGAAAACAATAGCAAGTAGCCCTGTGGCTGGAGAGCTGGAGGCAGGAACCCGGACAGTGGCAGAGAAGAGGTCAAAATCTCATTCAGGCAACACCAGGAGGCTCTCAAAGGCCATGGTGAGGACTGTTTTTTTTTTTAATTGTTTATTTTATTACAACAGACAAGTTCTCAGCTTTTCCCCTTTTGCACCCTCCATCCAGCCCACCCTTCTAGCCCTTGGTCAATCCCCTCTCCATGTCTATGCATCATTCATACATGTTCTTTGACCAGTCCTTTCCCTTCCTTCTACCAACTCCTCCTCTGCCCTGCCCTCCTACAGCTATGAATCTGTTCCCTGTTTCCATGTCTCTGGTCCTGTTTTTCTCATTAGTTTATTTTGTTCATTAGATTCCAGTTATAAGTGAGGTCATATGGTATTTGTCTTCTGTCAACTGGCTAATTTCACTTGGCATAACAGTCTTTAGTTCCATCCACACTGTTGCAAAAGACAGGAATTCCTTCTTCCTTTCTGTTGCGTAGTATTCTATTGTGTAAATGTGCCAGTTTTTTTTAATTAATTTATCTACTGATGAGCACTTAGGTTGTTTCCAATACTTGGCTATTGTAAATAGCACTGCTGTGAACATAGGGGTGCATAAGTTCTTTTGAATTGGTGTTTTAAGATTCTTAGGGTATATTCCCAGCAATGGAACTGCTGGGTCATAAGGCAGTTCCATTTTAAAGTTTTTTGCAGAGATTCCATACTGGTTTCCACAGTGGCTGCACCAGTCTGCATTCCCACCAACGGCGTACTAGAGTTCACTTTTCTCCACATCCTTGCCAGCACTTGGTGATTGCTGATGTGTTTATGATAGCCATTCTGACTGGTGTGAAGTGGTATCTCACTGTGGCTTTAATTTGCCTCCCTCTGATGACGGACGAGTGATGTTGAGCTTTTTCATATGTCTATGGGTCATCTGCATGCCCTCCTTGAAGAAGTGTCTATTTGAGTCCTTCGACCATTTTTAATTGGTTGTTTGTTTTCCTGATGTTGAGTTATATGAGTTCCTTATATATTTTAGAGATTAAACCCTTGTCTGAAGTATCATTGGCAAATATGTTCTCCCATACATTTGGCTCCCTTTTTATTATGATTATCAGAAAGAGAAACTAAGAAAAAAATCCCATTTACTAATAGCAACAAGAAATACAAAGTACATGGAATAAATTTAACCAAGGACTTTGTTCCTAATTTACTTAACTCTACTATTTTACTTTTTAAAATAATAATAAATACAGATTTACTACTATTGTCCAGACATTGCCTACATAACTTCTCATCCTCAGATCTTCACAATTTTTCATCTCTGAACATCACAATATGAGTTAAACAGAAGAAAATATCCAATTTCCCTGATACTTTTCTGAAGAACCTTTCAGCTAGGAACTCAAGAACAGATTCTTCAACTCCCTTTGGATAGCAATTATGATGCAGCCCATTATCCACAGAGCATCTGCAAGAGGGCAGATCACAGCCCCAACACTTACTTCCATGAAATGTAGTTCAGGTATCAGTGGGGCTCTTCTCACTGTGACCAGCATTGAGGGGACAGTCTAAACAAACCCTGTAGTACATCGTTATTGTCTAAAATAGACCAACATTCAAATTGTGCATTTGTATTTCAGCAATTCTGTCTTCAAGTGTTGATCCTGCTGAAGGTGTGATCTCTGTCGTGTTGTGTTGTCACAAGAACTGAAAGACATAGTTTTGTAAATCCTAGAGCACATCTCACTCTGCAAAGCTGAAGACCTGGGTTCAAATCCCAGCTCTATGACTTACTTGCTTTGTATGCTCAGGCAAACATCATAACCTTTCTTCCTTTGCTGTGTCATCTGCAGAATAAACCTACTAATAAAAGTGCCCACTTCCCTGAGTGACTGGGAGTGCTTACTGTGCCTGGGCCAAAGTAGGCATTATATACATGTTGGGTCTGATTACTTATAATAATATATAATTGTATATTAAAATTTAAAATATTATTTATAAAAATTAAAAAGAATCTAGGCATTCATTTTCAAGTTGAAGTTAATTCCATTTTAAACATGTTCCAATCTATATACCCCAAACCCAATATAATGATCAACTTCTAAGAGACTGTTTCTCTATCTATCCATGAATAGTTTGGAAATGAACAAAATCTAAGTACTCACAAGTCAACAATTTTATCATTTCAGTGACCAATCGAAGCATCTTTATCCCCTTTAGTCTAGATGACTGGAGGTTTGAGGGTGTGGGTGGCAAGTCTAGGCTGCTGCTATGTACCCATGTGTACCACGTGCTTCTGAGGAGGAGAGAAACTGTACGAGAAAGGCTGTGCAGAAGTCACAGGAGACCCAGCACAATCTGAAAACGTGATAATTACAGAATCTGGGATCTCATGACCACCTTCTTCCTATAGCTTTTCAAACTCATGAAGGGCTTGAAAGCAGATTCTACTATAAAATATAGTGTGAAAATTAATTTTAGCTCATTTGATATTTCTTTCTTGTACAGTAACCTTAGTCGATGTTGGGAAAAGAGCACAGACAATCCTCTTTCCCTTTCTACCAAGACTTTCTGAACCTGCGCAGGTGACACTGAGGGGACCTCTCAAAAGTTTAATTCCAACAACCGTATGTGGTTCCCAGAGTCCCAGAACAGAGTCAGAATTCACTTTGAAGCTAATGATTATCAACCGCCAACTTGAATATAATTAATGACCCCACAAGAGATAGCATTTAGTATATGTTTGGCCTCAGAATCTTGTTGAGGCACAGAACTTATAATTGAGAATTTATAAAGTCACTCGGTGTATTTTGTTCAATGCCCACTGTGTACTCAACACTGATGAAAACATAGTTATAGAGATTAGAAAACAAGGATAAGATATCTCTGCATCTATCAGCCAGTGAGCATTCACTAAGTCTGTATTCGCCACCACGCACTGAAAGATACAGCAGTCGTTCCCCAGGATACCTGCAGTTATCTTGCATTTTTTGTGGACGTGTGTTTTGTCGGTCTTGCCCACTCCAATAAAACAACCATGAGATCAAGGGCCATGTTTAGGATCTATAACAGGCAGAAGTGATCAAACCGCAGAAAGCTTTCCAATCTTAGCTCTAGAAGAGTGTCTGGCAAGTAGGTCCTTATGAACACTGTTGGATGGATGAATTAATGAACAAGTGACTTTATTTATTCTTCATGACAACTCAATTTCACATTAATTTTAAGTGCTGGCACTATTATTTGAGCTGAATGTATTGACCCAAACGCGTGCCCATTCCACCAGACCGTATTTCCTTCCTAAAGTACCTCTCATTTGTTTAGCACTTCATCATTTACAAAACTCTGTTATTCTAGTCCACTCTTGTTTGATCTTAGTGACAGCCTTCTCATTAGAGAACTTTTGCCACTGTCATCCCCATATTTTGGATGAGAAAACAGGCTCAGAAAGGCAAAGTCCTTCATCCCGCACCACCCAGCTCATAGAAGATGAAGTCTGTGGATAGTCCTGGGTCCCAGGACCGTCATTTGTCTTGACCATGTTTAGAAGCCTATTTCAATTCATTTATCATCTGTGCTCCTGAAGGGTGGGAATTTATCTTACTTATCTTTATATCCTCAAAGCCTTAACATAGTTTATGATTCATGGTGGACATCCCATAAATGTTTGGTGAATGGATATAATTCACTTTCCCACTTCGCAGAAGATAACTAACTCATAAAACATTAATGTGTACAAGGCTGACATAAGGCAATCAATATGTTCATTGGCCAGGCTCAAAACCTGGCTGTATTCTAGTTCATAGATTCCAACCTGCACAGGCTCTTCTCCCTAATTCCAGGCTAATTATTTGTATGAGACAAAACATGTAACAGATCATTTTCTAATCCAAAAATACTCAAACCTTATATAGATCACCCTACTAACGTCAAGTGATTTCCTTTGGGTTGCACATGTAGCGTCTACTTCCTTTTTAAAAACTATGCACTAATAAATTTGCATTGTTCTGAAATTATGCCACACCTTCCTTGAAGAAGCATGAGACATTCTTCAAACATTATGATGACAGTAAGAGATGAAATGTTTGTATAATTTTCCATTCTTGACCACTACCATAGTTTGTGGGAAACATGATTAATTGCACAAAAATTGCTTCTATTTTTGGCTAACTAGTGTCTGGTAATGAATCAACTCATCACAACGAAAGATAACGTGTACTCTTAGCATGTTCAAATTTCTTGAAGATGACATGATTGAAAATGGAAACATTCCAAATCATGAAATATTTACACAGCAATGAAAATAGTTAAGGCACAAAAGGCAAGTACAGACAACACTGTTCTGGACAGAAGGACAGACATGACAATGTGTGTTGACAGATGAACAGATATATGGCCCTTCATAAAAGCCTAGGACATCATCTCACAAGACAGGCAACTCTTCAAGAGGGACGGATTCAGAGTCCTTCCCTGTTTCTGAGATGCAGCAGCAAAACGATATTTGCTCTTAGTCTTGGATCACAGGGAAAGGGCTAAAGTGAGCAACAGCTGGTCTGGACGTTGGCCAAGCATCATTCAATGTGTTTCTCTCCATCTTTCTCTATCTCCTGCCCCTCTCTCTACCTCTCCCTCCCCGTTCCCTCTCTATCTCCTCACCTCCCTTCTCCTTCTTTCTCTTCCTCCTCCATCACATTTTTCCTCCTCTTTCTCCCTCTCCTCCCTCTCCTCTTCTTCTTCCTCTTTCTATCTCCACCTCTATCTCTCTTTTACCCTCCATCTCTTTAGAGTTTTCCTGAACTTGTAGCTTTAATGACTCAGGGATGAGAAATCACATTATTAGCATAGAATATTTATGGATTCTTCTAAAATATCATCAAACATAGCCAAATACATGCCAGTTTCTACATATCCATTATTACATTTGAGCAATGTATTGTTAGAGTGTCTAATCAACTTAGACTCTAGGACCTAGTTCCAAGATTCCACAATGAACTAATTTAAAAAATTTGCACTGACCTAACTTCCCTTTCAAAGCATCCTCCCTTCTTTCTTTCTACCCTCACTGGGCTAAAAATAATCAAACTACTATTTTGTAATAATAATCCTAAATTCTCACCAACACAGTTAATATAAGTAAACTAAAAGGTAATTTACAAACAGATTTCAGTAAGCTATTATTTGTATGAAACATAGCCCAGGAGATACTGGATTTTTATAAGATGAACTTTAGAATTTACTACTTCTAAGAAAAATTTCAATTTGAAACAGCCTAGCCTGTATTTCTGGGATGCCTGGTATCACTGCCTTGAATTCAATAAGAATGAACTGTTTAATATTTCTCCCACAACTCTATAATTTGAGAAATTCCTAATAAGAGAAAAACCAACTACTATATTTAATTATTCATTTAAAAGAAAAAATAAGAGTGTTTTTTATTGTAGTTATCATCCTACAAAACCAGGTTATTCAGCCATGGCCTTTTAAAAAATAACATGGACACTCTTGCATACATCTGTTTTCTCCTCTCCATGATATCATTAGAGCCCTTTAACTGGGGAAACTGACAGACATGAATTGTCTCTACTTTTAGGTTTATTTAAACATTCAGGGCAATGCCATTACTGACATTATTCTCTCCCTTGAAGCCTCCATTGCCCATAGACCAACTGCACAATGTATATATTGTATTCACTTTTTTTTTTTACCCAAAGGCAAGGGAAATAGGAGTGGCTTTCTGATGACAACATGTACCTCTTATTTGGTTATATTCAGTAAAAGCCCATGTACTTGAACTTTAAGGACTGGTTCACTACTTAACACTATCTACTATCTGGGTGCTTTGGGAGAGTTCTCTAAATCAGTCAGTGGGGTCAGCAGGCTGTTGTCAAGGGACATCTTGGCTAATTAAAAATGCAATGTGTCTATTTGGTCCTGAAAGTTATTGACTTTCAGTAGAAATGAGGCATTTTCTATCTTAGTGAGATGAATTCACCAAAGGATGGTTGTGGTCGTAGCTAAAGTTGTTCCCATTGACTTCACATTAATATTATCATTAAGAGTTACCACCTATGATATGATGGGCTTAGCAGGCCCTCCAGTAAACTCTCATATTTATTATCTCCTTTAATCCTCCCAACCACCCTAAACTTATAACCATTATCCCTATTTTACCAATAAGGAAACTAAGAGTTTAAGCTTCAAGGTCACATAGCTAATAATTAGCAGATCTGTGTCTTAAATTCAGATCTGCTGGATAATACAGTCTAAGTTCCCTCCCAAATTTTTACCACCAATAATATTTAAGACATAAATTATTAACATAGAAATTGAAGTCAATGCATATATAATTTCTCTTTTATAGTTAAATTAGTCTTCTCTCTAACCCCCAACCTTTATCTTGAGTTTGCTAGAACTCTGCAGCAAAAAAACATTGAGCCTGGGATCAGGAGAAATAAATTCTGGCTCATAATTTACCACAACCTTGCTGTGTACTTTGGACGAATACATTTAAACTGTTTGGGCTTTAATGCTGAGATCTGCAAAATAATGGAATTGAATTATATCATATCTAGGGCTACTCACCATGTTGAGATTCTATGAGCTGCCCATTGGTTGAGAAGGCCTTGCCTTTGTGAAAAGACATATTTTATCTCCATTGCAACTATCATAATTTTTCTAGCTAAGGAGATCTTAAGAAATACACTTCATCTTAAAAAATAACTTACAGCTGAGAAAACTGGCCATCCACAGAGTCTAGCTACAAAGACAGGAAACACCATGTGCTATTTTCACTAATGCCGTATCAATTCTGAGATACACAGCCTTTATTCTCATCTCACAGAAAAGGAAATTAGGTCTCAAAGACGGAGGTCATATGGTTAGTAGGCGGTACAGCAGTGATTCAGACCCAGATCTTTCTCTGGAATCACAGACTGTTAGAAGGGGGAGGTCATACAGCCTACTGTTCCATCTAAAACTAAGTTAACGGTGGGCTGTTGATTCCTGTTTAGTAATTTAAGATCTCTTTTGTTAGATATAGTTTTGAAATGTATCATAAGTCTCCCACGATTTGGATAAAGAGAGAAGAGAAGGGCACACAACTCATTAAAAGAAAATAAAAGAATATCCAATAAAATTAAGGAAAGTCCATGTTTAATGCAGTGATGAGGAATTCAGTCCTTAGGAACAGAGTTTCCTGGGTTCAGTCCTGACTCTGACACTTAATAGATGTGTGACAAATCAAAGGCATCTATTTTAAACTCAGTAAGCCTTGCTCTCCACATCTATGAAATGGGAATACAGTATCTACTTCATAGTGTTACTATGAAGATTAAATGAAATAACCCCTGTTAAACTGCTTAGCAGAGCGCTAAGCACACACATAAAATAGGGTATTGTTCTTATTTCTCTATGAACTAAAGGGAAAAGCAAGAATCTTCAGCTGTTACTCAGCTCTGATCATGAGGCTCCCAGCCATGGTCCCTTGCTCCTGACTGCCATTATAAAGAAACTCCATCTCACTAAAGACAAATCTGTTTGTGGTTCAATAATCGACCTAAATGCTTTAACCATTCATTCCAGGTCTGAGCAGCTGTTGCATTAACAGCAAAATCTTTTTTAAAGGACCAGCAAATACACTAGCACCACACCCTCACTATAGAATTCCAGCACTTAGTATAAATCTCAGTCCAACGGAGGACATCACAGACCAGGTAGTGAGCTTCGCAATGTCTAACCAAAAAGTATTTGGCAACAGCTGGAAATGTCAGAAAATGCGGAGGGAAGGAAGAGCATGAGGTAAGAAAATTGCTTGAGCCTCAGGTATGAGTAAGATGGATGGTGAGCGATAGGGCTGTGCCAGAAACTGGTAGCACGGATGATTTGTCTGGGATGAGCTTGCCTAAAACAGTAATTCTTATTTATGTGCAATTTTTACAGCATTTTCCTTGGAAAACATGGAGGTTCTCAGCACAGTACCTTTAGTTCTTCCAAGGAACAATTGTAATAGTTTTAGGGCCACAGCAAGGTTGGCAAGAAGGCGAATAAAGGGGAACAAGGACAGTGGCAGCCAAGGGCAGAAAGCAGCTGAGGGACAGTGACTGGGGGCGAATGGAAGTGCAAAGATGGAGGGAAGTCATTCTCTTGGTGCTGGCTTTTCCTCTCATTCCAAAAAGGGCCCCTATATTCCAGGTGCTCCCTTCCAGCCTTCGCCCTGCCACCTTTCCTTCATACCTCAAATTAGGAGTGTCGGAAGTCTGGGGACCACACCTTTCATCCCTGTCTGTTTGAATGCAGAACTCAGTAAACCCTTCTTGAATGAATGGATAAAATCTGACCAACCTCCACAACGTATAAGTGTCTAGATTCACAACAGTGCATTTGCTTGCTCCTTAAACTTCGTAATTATCGCATTCTACAAATTAGCATGGCTAAGTCTCCTCGTCGCCCCCCGCCTCACCCAGGAGCGTGAACAACCAAAGAGTGTGGTCACGAATCCTCTCTACTTGTGCAGGGTGGGAGGTTGTAGAACCGAGATCTGTGCTCTAATAGTCTCAGTGTCATTGGCCTCGCGATACTTAGTCCTTCTTAATGTCACTACCACTTGACCTCATTAAAGTCTGAGAGGAAATAAATGATCTTACACCTCTTTCCATCGAAAGATTCTGCTAAGCCATTTGGAGTATTTGACATTTAATTACAAAATTTTCATTAAAATTAGATATAAGATGCTCTTTTTGGATACAGGAAAGTGGTCTATCCTAGAATCTAAAATGAATAAATGCAACCTGCAAAGTAGCACAGCATATCCAAAAAGTCACTGTACAGGGAGTTATAGCATCAGACTCCCAGTTACGTTCCAGCTTTATCTCTTCATGTGATATGGGACATACTATTCACCTTTTCTGGACCACTTTTCCCCACCTGTAGGCTGAAAGGAACAGTTCAGGTTGGCCTCAAAAGGTTCTTCACAACCCTACAATTGACAGTGTGGTAGTAATTTAACATGGGACCAATTTACCCCAGAGACATACAAAATGCTCCTGAATATAAAAGCATAGAATGTGCACTATTTAAAATAAGACACTACCAAAAAAAAACCGATGTCACTTTTATAGCTGGGCAAAGACATACCTAATGAAGTAACTTCACTAAGGAAGAAAACGAAAATGAATTTGGTTCAAGAGAAATAAATGAGTAAGAGAAAGATTTTGGTAACTTTCCAAAGTTAAACTTAAGCCAGTTGCTCAATTAAAATTTAGCAATATCTACTCAAGATAAAACTACAGGTTTTGAACAAGTTGTTCTAATTTTAATATCAAATAGAGGCTTAAAATGGAAATTAGTGCACTTACTCCCACAAGATAAAGATATCAAAAAGTATAATTTTAAGCAAAAATACTGGCATTACAGAAGTATTTCAGTAATTTATGACTGAGAAACGGGCAAGCATATTACCTATATTAGAACTATTTCCTATAAAGCGCCTGAAAAGATAAAGTATGCTTGATTTCCAAAAAAAACAAACCATATAAACATTTCTATGATATTCTTAGTAAAATACACATTTTAAAATGCTCTTGAATTGTCTTGAAAATCTAATCAGCCTTCTCATAACATTGAATCCATGGGAAATATTTTAGTTTGTGGATTTTGTAAATACAACAAAACTTAAAGTTAATTATCTGATGATGGCCAATTTTGAGGATGAGCACTGTAAATGTCAGGGAATACCATCCTATAACTCCACAGCAGGGGTTCCCTCAGGGCACAAAAACTCCCCCATCTGTGTGATTCCCTAGGTCCCCAATCCCAGCTGCCGCCCTGCCTACAGGCACACCAGGGGCCAGGGGACACGGGACAGCCCGCACACTCGCTGTGCTACTGTTCTGTTTCCGAGCCACTCTCTGGGGTCCCTTTCTTGCAGCTGAGTCCCTACTGCCTTCTAACCTCTGTCTACAAACCTGGTGCCCCCTGTTTACCTTTACTTTACCGTTGAAATTGTCACTTACTACCACTCTCTTAGCTTCAGCCTTCATTCCTCTCAACAACACTGCTGTTGTTATTATTGCAATGCCCCCTTGCGTGAGCACCTTGAGGAATACACATGGCCCTAAGCCCTCCGGCTCCACAGATGGGGCCACCATTAACTCTGTCCAGCCCATTAGAGAAAACAAGACCTACGTTTTAATAATAATGCAAAATGTGGGGTTTGTTAACTGGTCAAATGCCATAATGTCAACAATTCCTCAGCACTGATTATTTTGAATATTGAGCATAGAGAAATAAAAGCATATTCACTTGACAAGATCATAAAAGATTGCTCACTTGGTCAATAAATAATTATTAAGCATCTACTATGTATCAAGCACTGTGCCAGGCCCTGAGATCAGTGGTAAACAGGATACATTCCATGACCATAGATACTTTAAAGTCTAGCGGGAACAAACATTTGATGTGGAAGCAGAATTTGTTTCCCTTACAGCTATAGGATTTACCGTGGCTCCTTGAAACTCAGCAGAGACCCTGAAGTTCCCAGTCTATTCTGAAGAGTTAATCTGATTAGGTCAGTCCCAGTCTAATATTTCTTGTAATTGTTTCAAAGTGCACTGGTTAAGGTACTTAATCACAAAACTCTTTGTCACCTTTAGAATCCATCGTATGCAAAGGTCCTGTCCAAAGTCGAGGGGAAGAAATTGCACACGGTGTGTATACTGGGGAGTTAGAACCTTTGTGGGGCATCTTAGATTTCTACCTCCCATAGATATAAGTCCTTGATTATTATTCAGAACTAAAGGTGATGCACAATGCTTTCATGTGGAGTTTTTACTGCAGCTGAGCTTAAAACTGAGGACAAAGGAAATGATGGTAATGCACAGCAATAAGCATGAGTGTCACAGGTGTGAAGCAGTTTGTCATATGTTACAGGAGTTCTGCAGAATTGCCTGTGGCCACCAGACTAAGGCTTCCTGGGGCCCTAAAGCATGGAACCCAAGGCAGAACCCCAGGTTGTCCAGAAGGAAGTAACCTCTTCAAGTCACAGCCTGATAGGACTCAACAGACAGTGCTTGAGTAGGAAGGAGGAGACAGGGAGAAAGGAGGGCATTGTGGGCAGAGGGGGCTAAACCAAAATGTTAGAAGGGCAGCAAAGAGAATCATCAGGAAATGAGTAATTTGAATGTTTATTAGAAGCAGAAGCTATACATTGTTCTTACTTCCAGGAGGGTCTTCCCTCTCACATGCCTCCTATAAACCTCTGCTTCCTGACACCTACCTGTTATGGGTTCAGTTGTGCGCCCCACAAATTCATACATTGACATTCTAACCCTTATTACCTCATATTGGGACCTTATTAGAAATTAAGGTCATTGTAGATATAATTTGTTAAGACGCTGTCATACTGGAGTATGGGGAGCCCCCAATTCAGCATGACTGTCATCTTTATTAAAAGGGCAATGTGGACACAGGCATCTGCACAGAGAGAATGGCATGCAAAGCAGAAATCAGAGACATGTGTCCACAAGCCAAGGAACGCCAGACATGGCCAGCGAACCACCAGGAGCTAGACCAGAGATGCAGAACGGGCTCTCCTGCTTAGCCTTTCGAAGGAGCCAAGGCTGCTGACACCTTGATCTCACAGGCGCTAGAAGTATGAGCTAAGTTTCTGCCGTTTAAGTCACTCAGTTTGTGCACTCTGTTACGGCAGCCCTAGCACACAAATGAACTACCTACTCATCTGCCTCAATGTTACCTTCTCCCAGGAGCCTTTCTCTTGGGGCCCCTTCCAAACGTCACTGTCACCTTCTCGCCCTTCAACCCTCAGGCGCCTTGTTCCACTCCTCGTAGAATGATGAGCACTCACGTGAGAGTCATGCTTGAACTTGTCTTCTCTCTCAGATAGACTGTAAGCTCCTGGAAGCTCTAACTCACCCCATTGGGTGGGATTCATCATTTTATTCTGAGTTCTTAACACAATACTTGGGGCGTGGTAGGTACTCAACACACATTTGCTGATTAGAAGTGACCTAAAGGAAAAACTGACATGGAGCAAAGCCCAGAAGAATATGTTCTTGGTTGATGCTAGGTATTAGTCATTTTTTTTTCTTTCAGATAAGAAACTTTCTTCAGGCTCAGTTTTTCAGTACCTACACTCTGACAGGCATTGTGATGGCCCCTAGTGATGCAAAAATGAATTAGACACATGCATTAAAGGAAGTATGATCTAGTAAAGGAGGTATTGTGACTAAACATTCACAATATAGTGTGGTAAGTAACAGGGTAGAATGAAACTCAGGGTTAACTCCATGGGAATTCCAAAGAGGAAGCACCTAACCCACCCTGTCATCAGGACAGGGGTGGGGATGGGGACAAGGGGAAGCAGTGGATTGGAAAGGATAGTAATAGTACAGCTGAGACCAAGAGATCGGGCCTCCCCACTCTCTTTTGGGGGATGACTGCTAAGGCACGGGCCTGAATTGTTGATCTTAGCTCTCCCTGCAATGTTTATTTGACCGATTCAGCATTTCGCTGAGCAGCAGGTGATTAAGCATGAATTTACAGAGGAGGGATCCGTAGGTGGCACAGTTAGAAAACAGCCGCTGCCTGGAGCCGGCGATCTCCCCCACCAGGACTGAGCTCTGAAAAGGTGGCAGGAGGGACGGCTACGAGCAGTTTGCAACAGATCGGAACGCAAGTCCAGAAGGACAAGCAAGACAGGACGTGGAGCTGCCAGTGGGGGCTGCTCACCGGGGTCTGACCCGGGTCTTCCGAGAGGGCTCCTCAGGGCACGGCGTGCTACAGCTCCTGACACGCAGGGTAACCCGTTGTCCCGCATGCTCGCAGTCTCGGAAGCTGTCTGATTTGGCCGTGATCATGCTAAAAAGCAACGGGCCCTCCATATGCCTCTATCCCACTGGAGTGCTGCTCTGAGCTGGTGTGACCGAGCCCCACCAACTAGGTGGCTTAGACACCAGCAGTGTTTCTGGAGGCTGGTGATTTGAGATCAAGGTGTCAGCAGTGTAGACGCCTTCAAAACCTGTCCCCCCGGCTTAGATGGCCACCTTCTTCCTGGGTCTTCACATCCCCTTTCCCATTTTCTTGTATCCTCATCTCCCCTTTTCAGAAGGACACCAGTCATACTGGGTTAGGGTCCATCCATATGACCTTATTTCACATTAGCGTCCTCTTTAAAGTCCCTATCTTCAAATATAGGCTCTATCTCACCATCAGCAGTGCTGGGGAATTGGGATTTCAACATATGAATGGAGTGGGGCACCCCATCAGCCTCTAGCACCCTGTAAAGGGGGCCCTCTGTCCTGTTCGGGCTGTTTTTCTCTTCATGAGGCATCTTGGAATTCTGAATGTGGAGGACGTCTCTCTGAGGTGCTCCGCCATCCTTGGGAAGAGCTGAATGCTCTCAGAGAACTGACGGGGTCTGGGAGGGCAGCCGGGAACAAGGCGGACAGAGACGGAGAGATGAAGCTTGATGAAGCTTAAGCATCAGGGCTGGCCATGCGAGTTTGGGGAGCCATTGGAAAAAAGCAAGGCCTTTGGAGCATCTCTGGATACGCATTTCTTATACATTGGCCAAGAGATTTCAAAAAACAGGCATCGGGATCTCTGAGCCTCTAGTAGCACGTTGTGATTTTATTTCATGTTCTCTTAATATATACTCTCATACCTAATTTGGTATTCATGATTTTGTATTCCTTCTCTTAAGCTTCAGATTCCACCCCCCCCCAAAACCAGATCTGCCCCATAAAGAAGACGAGGCCAATGAAATGCTTTCTCAGAGGTTTGACACTAGAAATATCTACAAATATCTAGAAATCTAGGATGGAACTCCAGAGTTGGGCTGTTACATTAGGAGAGGCAGGAGAGAGTTGGGAAGTAAAAACTTCAGGCAAAGTATGTTTCGTCTCTGAATTCTGTAAGATTGAGACAGAGCTGACAGAACCTGCCTCTAGTGCTCTCTTCTCTCTGTGTCATTTATCTGTCTTTGAGAATTTAGTCCTGGCCTACCTGTGCTAAAAAATTCCACTGCAGAGACAGAGAGAGAGAGAAAGCTTTCATTGGCAAATAATTAAAAGTCTATACACTGATTCTACAATCATTATTAATGGGACCTAAGCGACTCCTTTTCCCGGGAAGCTAATTCCCATCTCACCCAAACCACACCTCTGTGAACACACAAGTCATGTTTGCCAGAGCTTGTATGACCCAAACCAACTAACAATCCTGGCTGCACAACTACAATGCACACCATGCTAACTGCCAAGCTTAAAGGCCCAAACTTCAAGGTCAATGCAAAGAAAGCTGTATTGCCTTAGGGTCAGGCTGGTGGTACTTGAAATCTTGCTCAGCTCATGTTGTTTGAGCTCTAAACGCCAGGTCCTCAATTCTTCCTGGCTGATGATCTTACATTTGGGGTTATAACTTGCGACAAGCTAACCTCACTCCCTGGTTTGAGTTTGGAACTAGTTGAAAATTAGACCTGGCTACCAGAGAGATAAAGACCAAACATCAGATTTATTTATTAAAATCACTAGAGAGGAGGATGCAAATTAGAGGAATAGCCACAGTGGATTTTCTAATATTCCCTCCCAACTTTGATTTACCATAAATAGTGCACAACTGTAGCCTTGCTCGGCCAGCCAGAGCCTGCCCTGGTAACCTGACCACATGGCATAGAGAAAACTCAGAGCTACCCTCTATGTGGGCAGCCATGTCTGACAGAAACAGAACCTGGAAAGAAGTCAATCAAATTGCCTGCTTCTGAACTCCTCCATGGGATAAGTCACGTCAATCCCCGTGTGAAGGAGTGAGTAGGGGTGGAAAGGTGACCGTGCCCAGGAGGGTCTTTCTGGGGCATCAGAAAGAAAGAGACGGACAACTACTGAGACGGACATCACAGGGTGGCTTCCAGGTAACAGCCTGAAGCTCACGTCACTTTAGGTCAAGTCAGTGCACTTCCAGAAATATTCCCACAGAAAGCAATCAATGATGGAAACAAATAGTTATGCACCAATACCTTCATCTTAACATTAGAGCAGGAAAAAAATTGAAATTATAAGGAAAAGGAATAGTATGTTTCTATTAAAGTGTTTTATGAATACTATTAATGCCATGAAAAGGCATTCATGGTGTAATGGCACATTTTAAAAAGGCAACAAAATTGTATTATAGAACAAGCTTAACTTTTTTTAAAAAAAGAAGTATAGCCACAAGAATTATAAAACAGAAAAGAAACATTACAGGTACATTTTTTCTTACACTATTGCATATTTTCTAAATGTTCCACAAGGAACATAGAGTATTAATATAATCAAGATAATGCTATTTTTTCACTTTCCCAGTACATATAATTTATGATGTTTACTTTCTGTACTAATTTCATAAAATAAAAAAGAACTTCATATTGGGTATTATTCTTTAATCATGAGTTAAATGAAACAAATCTAAACTTGTATAGTACATTACCACATGGACAAGAAATGAATACATATTCTCATCTTATGGATGTCTCCTTTATTTCCATAATGTAAAAGAAGAAATAGATATTTATTCTATTAATGTGATTTACCTAAAATGGAGACACATATCTAATATATCACAGATTCTAGTGAATCTAGTCAATGATCAAATAAACTTTTTCTGGGAATAGCAGTATCATTTTTTTAACTATTCCTGGCTAGAGTTGCCAGATAAAATACAGTGTATTCAGTCAAATATGAATTTCAGATAGATAATTTTTATCATAAGAATGTTTTTTACCATCCTTGAGAGGACCCATGCAATATTTTGAACATACTTACACTAAGAAATTATTCCTTGTTTATCGAAATACCAATTTAAGTAGCCACCCTGAATTTTTATTTGCTCGATCTGACAACCCTGTTCATAATAGCATTTCAGAAAGCCACAGTCTCTCTGTGAATGTCCATTATTGTACTTCCAGGAGGGGTTAGAACAAGTGAATTAACCAGAAACCAGTTCCTCACGTTAAAACTAGAGCTTTCTCACTCAGAAGCAAACACTCCCAGGAGGACACCTGAAGAATTTCCAAGCTTGTAAAACCTGCTGTGTGCATCGCACCATCATTGTTTTTGTAGACCTCTCCCCGTCCCCATTCCCGTCGTATAGGCCCAGATAAAACAAGAGCAGCAGGGACTCTGACCGCCCTCATCCCCAAACTAATCCTAAACGAAACACTCGGGAGCCAGCAGTCCTTCCCCATGTGGACACTGGCTGGCCCTGCAACTGTGCGGGTTCCTCCCTGAAGCACAGAAAGCAGGAGAGCCGAGGACGGCCATAATAATCCCTACTGCCCTGGAAGAAGCCAGGAAGAGTCTCCCGGCTTCCTTCTTCTCATCCCAAAGATGGTTCTCTCACATTCTGATCCCAGTGAAATAGAGGCTGGGCGAGGCCAAAGAGAGCACTTGGACAACCAGTGTACAGTTCTTAACCTACGGCTGTTACTCCGTTGTTGTATACATAATAAATAAAGATATGGAGCAAGAGATGTAGTGATTCAAACCCTCACATGCAGATGAGGACTCAACGTCCAAGAAGACGTTGATAGCCAGGTGACTCTCTGGATCCTTTATAAATCCTGACCCCAAACCTCCGAAGGTAGCTACTCATTGTTGGGTGCCTTACGACCAGGAAAGTTGTTTTAGAGGAAGATCAGCAACAACACTGAACTCTGAGAACCAGATTGGCAGGAGTAGGAAGGAATCCAGCAGAGGGATTTGACCACCATTTGACCTTTTAACCAAATAACCCACTGTGCCCACAGGGACTGAGAAGGGCAGGTCCAGGCTCCTCCTTGGAAAACTTCCCCTCCTCTCAATTCTCCAAGACATGCCCCTTCACATTGAGAAGAGAAAGGGACAAGTAGACAACAGTATCGTTAACTCCTAAAGTTCACTCATGAAAACAGGACCTAAGACTCAAGCTGATAAATTACATGTTTATTTCCCTTCGATTACACCTATTCACTGCAGAATTGTCCTGTTCACCTACAATGGCACTAACACACACAAAGTGAGAATAAGCACTATTGCCCAACGGTTTGGAATCTATAGCATTAGCCTCGTGCTAATTGGATGTAAACCAAGGAAAAGAAATCATGCTTTCTGTATCCTAATTTTTGCAACTTAAACATCATTTGCTTTCAAAACTACTGCACATACATGTTCAAAATCCCATGTTATCCCCCTGTGTATTTAGCATATTTTCTTTTATCCCCATCCTTGGCAATACTATGCATTTTAGTTATATCTCACTTGCTTTAAGAGCTTGTGGAAACTCTATTTCCAGTCTTCTTCACCCAGGCTGGCTTCTCAGTTGAATTTTTTTTACCTCTCTAGGCTAATTGTCTCAAAACACCCTGTGGCTGGGCATTTCCATTCAGCCAGCCCTACAGCATGCCCGAAGAAGCAGAGACCTGGAAGAAGTCACTCCTAACCTTTAGGAAGAAGTTATTTTCCCTCCTTTCCAATCTTTTTATTATGAATGCATGTATGTATTTTACTCAGACTAGCAAAGGAAGGCATTTTTTTTCTGTAGAAGACAAGAACCAGTTTGCTTTGAAAAATTGAAATGTACTGTTCCCATCAACAGAATACTTCTGATAACGGTTTGCACATCAAGCTTGCCGTTAGAGAACCTCGAAATCTGGGCTCTGGGCTCCGGGCTCCAGTATCCACTGCTTTGCTTCCTCCTCACTGAAGCCATGTGAGTGTGAGGCCAGAAAGAATTTCTAATTCATCTCAGCTATCACTGTGTCTTATGAGAGGACGGCATCTAAACTAAGACGACTCTATGAGGCTACTCTCCCTTCACAGAAATGAAAGCCAGGTTAATCTCCCGAGTACCTTCACTGGGAGAGCGAAACTCTGTTGCTGCGCATCGCAGAAGGACCTGCCACCTCTCTCCTTCGGCTCAGGGTGCAGGAGGGAAGTAGTTGTTGGGCAGAAAGTCTGGCTGAGTCTCGGGGCCTCCACCTGCTAGTCGTACTGGAAAGAACATTGCTCAGGGCCTAGTGTGCGTGTTGGCTTCCTCATATACGATGCCCTAGGCCTATTGCAGGAAACAGATGAAATAATATGAGTGAAATAGTCCACAAACTATAATGACCCTGATCAAAGAAAGGTCACACCATGTAAGTTCTCACCACAGAGGAAGGTCACTCTGTAGGTATTCCTTTAGTATAAGTGTTTTAAACAATGTCCATCTGAACCAAACAGGTAAGTTACTCCACAAAAAACAATAGCATGTTGGTATTTTCCATTTGTTTATTTTATACCCTTACTACAGAACAGTACAGGTCCCCTCCCCATAAAAGCTTTTCCTGATCAATAACGTGTTTAACCTCAGTGCCAAGGGGGTATTTAAATGAGCACACAATTCTAAAATTCCTTTCTCCCAGAGAAGTCCCACAGAGTAACTTTCTAAATATTGCTTTTGTCCAGGCCAAATTGACGTGCGCTGCCAGAAATACATCCCGGCAGAGTGGCATTGGAGAGCAGTGCCGTCATAACAAGATGGTGAAAACCAGAGCCGCTTTTATTAATAACAGCAGAGCCTCATTTCGTGGGTTTTAATTTACCATTTCTACATTGTACTATGACATTATCCAGATATAAATTGTTATGATGAGAAGCTATTCGCTAGGGACTGAAAAAAAGCTACAACTCTGCTTAAAAAAAAGAAGGACCGCATATATCAGTGAAGGACACACTAATAAAGATTGGTCTGGAACATTTCTCTTTATGACGATTGACTTATCAGCAATAGTTACTGCAGCAGAGTTGGAAATTACATAATTGCCAGAAACCGTAGATATTTGACTTGGCAAGAACCCTAGGTTTATCTGATTTATTTTTGTAAGAATTGGGCCCTGTGAATATTTAGAAATGTTTAATGAAAGAACAGTAGAATATAAATGAAACAACCAAAAATCTTCTCTTCAAAGGCTGCATTTAACTCCATTGTCCCTGTTGTGATAACACAAATAAACCAAAGGCGAACCCTTGGTGATGGCATCGGGCGAAAGCACTGCTCTAAATTAAAACATCGTGAGCTACTAACATCTGGACATTTTCTCCCTGTGCACAGTCATTCTCATCCACTCTCCGCCCATGACTTATCAGAGGGCACTGCATTATGGGACACCAAGCCTTGGAGCGTATGCACAGTAATAAGGAGTGGGAAACACGAAGGGCCGTACTCACAGGCGGCCGCGTAATGACCTCTGTTTTCATTCCCTGTCCCATTCATGGGACAGAGAAAGAGAGAGACACACAGCGAGACAGAGAAACACAGAAGTGTTTTGCTAACCTCGGACCCTTCCTTCTCTTGCTGCTGGTTCTCCAGCACCTGGTATAATGCTTTGCCCAGTAAGTGTCTTGTTGTTGAATCGAAGCAAATGAGAAGGATGCACTGACCTACGAGAAAATGAAATAAAAGAACGCAGCTACATGTAGTAGGAGGAGACAGAATGCAAAGACCTGGTAGCTAATTCTGATGCATCATCAACTTGCTGTGTGGCTCTAAGGCCTTTCTTCTTTCTAGACCTTGGTTTCCTCGTTTCCAAGAGGAGCTCATTTTTCTTGACGGTACCTGAAATATCATCTACTCTATTAATCCATAATTTTTAAAAGCCTACTGTTGTCCCACTGGAATCGTCACATGTCGTCTCCAATACAACAACCTTCCGCATTCGGCACTGTGTCTGCTTGATAACTTCACGTGTCTTGGTGATGCCACTCCACAGAATTTCACCCATTAGTTAACTTCTCTGTTCCGTTCCATCTTGACTTTTCTACCTGGCTTAGCTCTGATATCATCCAAACTCTGCTGGGCAGTCACACAGCAAAAAAGAGTTCAAGTTTTGAAGTCAAAACAAGCAGAGTTCGGATTCTGATGCCTCCTTTTCCTCAGACAGTTGCTTACCTCCCATGAAACTTGCATGTTCAAAGTGAGATCCCTATTTCCTTCACCACTGAGTCGTTCTTAAACTGAAAGAAGATAAACACATAAAGCACTCATCTGGCACCTAGAAGTTTCTTGGTATACGTTTTTGCTTAGAATCTATCTGTTGCCGTGCAGATCCTATTTCAGAAATGAACCCCTTCCTCTCTATACCACAGCGTCACATTACGAGATCAGGCCTGGGGGTGAATGGGCTAACCACGCCCCAGTGGAGGAAAGCCTCAGGTCAGAAGCTAGTTACCCATCTTTCACTCCTTCGGACACAATTACTGAGGCCTGTGAGGAAGGAAGGCAGCAGTACCACGCGTGCATCAGAGGACGGAACAGAATCAAGGCATTGCAGGGGAGACAGACGCACCAATGACGAAATGTCATGCAATGTGCTTGATCACAGCAGGATGTACGAGATGTTCTCGGCGCATCACGGGGCATCCAGGTCTGGTGAGAGCAGCCACTAGCTCGGCCATTTCAAAACTCTCTTGTCTGCATTAGTAGAAAAGAAATTTAGTGCTGGGTGAAATACCCAGATCTCCCCATTGAGGCTACTTTTCTAAAGCAGGGGCAATGGGAGCACATGGCTGGTTTTGAAGGATATTAAGAAACTCAAGTAAAAGATGCTGATGAGAAGATGTGACAGGGAGGAAGATGCGGCAGTCCTGGGAAAATCCAGGATTTACCCTGAGCTGCCAGGACAATGGGGGTGCCACTCACGGCAGGAGGAGCACAGGAGTGGAAGGAAGCTTTGTTTTACTAGGAAAAGGAAGTGGCAGCCAAAGGGACTATCCAGAAAAGAGAGGAAAGCCAATCCATCTTGAAGCCAAACTTCAAAAAACTGAAAAATATCATCAATGCCAATTTTGTCCACATGCATCACCCAGAATACAGAATCCAAGCTGCCCTAGACTTGGGACTCTACTCTGAGCTGTGCTACATGGAGGGACATGTGTCACTGACCCACATTTGGAAACAACACTGGGGGAGGGGCACCTCTAGAAACAAGCGGATTGCTCCTCAAATAGCAAACACACATATTTTCTCACCACCAGGGGAGCTGTTGCCAGGAAATCACACAGACCCCAAATAAAAAACAGGCCCAAAGAAAACAGAGAGACAAGACTCCCAGTCTCCTGTTCATGGGGCACTGAAGTTCAGGGCAAGGCCCTCCCCAGGTGGTCACACGGTCCAGATAAAACCCTCCCCAAAGCCCCTCAGATTTGTTTATGCAGGTGAACCAGGAGGCAGGGGATCTGGGAAGAGGATGGCTCCTGAGCGCCTGATCTGTGCCAGGCATTTTGCTTCAGCCTCCACATTCCTTGTTTCCTTCAAGGTCAGTATTATTATCCTTCCTATTTTATAAACCAGGAAGCAGGCCATGAGGCTAAGCCACAGAGACCCCTAGGCAGTGGTGGCACTGACATTCAAAGCCAGGCCTGCAGACCACAGGGCTGTCTCTCAGCATCATGCCGCCCATCGGCAAGAACCTGGGCATTCCGAGTGGGAGCTCCCGGCGCCTGCCACCTCCATGCGGGAAACAACTTGGTGACAAGGCAGGGCAGTGGCCACCTCAACTCCCTCTCTCTCTCTCTTACTCTCTCTCTTACTCTCTCTCTTACTCTCTTTCTTTCAATAAGGCTACCTAATACAAAAAGTCTGTCCCCTTGGTGCTGCAGATCATGGGTTCTCTGAGCAAGCTGATAAACAAACAGTAAGCTGAAGGTCCCAGGCAGGAGGGACTGGCCTGCTTTGCTCTACTCAGGGCTTGCATAGAGTCCACAGGACATCACCGACAGGAGAGTTCAAGACAGCCTCCGTGAAACCCAGGATGAGTCCCCAGTTCCAGGTGCAGCAGTGGGTGCACTGTGACCATGAGGAGGGCACACATGTAAGTCCCACTCAGCACTTGTTCATCTGGCCGGCATGCGGCAGGAAACTGGATCATTTTTTTCCCCCTTTGGATGAGGCGTAGCCAGCTGATTAATGATGTGAGGGAGAGTGGGCTAAGGAGGGGAGTTCTACAAACGTTTCTTTTAGGAGAGCCGTGGCAGGCATGGGGAAAGAAAGGTGTGCATTGTAAAGGGTGGCAGGCAGTACTGGGCTAATTAGGGTTTGGTTAATGCTGGTGAGTGTTGAACATTCTTGCTAATGGCTGTTACTAAGGGCAGAAATGGGATCATTTGTTAACTTTACTTAGGAAAGTGAGTGTTGAAGGCAGGATGGAGGGGGGAAAAGGTGAACATGGACCATTTCGGCTAAGCTAAATGAAAAGTGGAAAAAACTCCTCATGATTTTCTTAAAAAGAGAAAGACTCTGACTTCACACTGGCACCGGGCTCCCCAGCCTTTACGAGACAGTGGTCCCCACTTTCTAATTAGTCCGCATGACTGTCAAGTCCTTTGGCAATCCTACACTTAACCTTCTCCCCCTGTTCCATATGCAGAATTATTTAAAACAAAAAATTGTCTTGGAGGCATGGGTTAAGAACTGATTTTAAATTGTGCTGTGTGCTTGTACTTGTGTGATTTTGATTCAAGTTTTACACAAAATTCTGAGATGTATAATGCATTTAATTCCTGTTTTACAAATGAGAGGATTAAAGCTCAGAGTCCTAACCTGCACAGAAATTAAGTGGCACTTTTATTTTTCAAGGCCTGATATTTTTATAGACCATTATTCCCTTTGAATCTCACCCGAGAAAAGTTTTCACAAATTATTTTCTAAAGTACAAGTGTCCTGCGTTTTTTTCTTTCCTGATCCATCAAACCCATTTCACCGCAGTGTCCCACAGAGACAGAGCTCTCTGGCCCCCCGAGTCCACAGTAACCTCTGAGTCATGTGGGTAATCAAAATGGACGGACTCAAGAAATATGAACTTCCAAAACAACTCTTCTTCACTGGTGAATTCTGAATGGCATCGCCTTCTCTTTGAGCGACCTTCCCATTAGTGTCTCCAGGAATTTTGAATAGTATCACAACTTCTCCCAAAAAGTAAATAGTAGGAAAATGGCCAGGTGGGAACCATGTCCCACAAATCGCTCTAAAATATCCTCTTAGCACTGCCAAGGGAAAGGGTATGTTCCGCTCAGTAACCACGGCAAGCATCACAGAGATTTGCCAAAAATGGGTGGAGAATGCTCTTTGCAAAATGTCCCTGTTCTGTTTTGTAGAACTTGGGTCTCAGGGCCCTCCAGGTTTTGCTCTCCCCTGCTACTTCCACGCCTGTCTTCTTGCTCTGTCACCAATACTGTGGGAAGAATCAGCAAACTGACATTTGTTTGGTTATAAAATTATATGAACAAAAACGAATTTTAATGTTCTGTTCCTAGAGTATAGTGGGGCTTCAATAAAAGATGTTTCTATTTGAACTCTGTAAGGTAGCTGAAGCAAAATTACAAAATAGCTAACACTGATTAATAAGTTATGAGTGCTGGTCCCTCTTCATTATGTCATATTATTCCAACTATCCAACTATCATTTGATGTTGATACATTATCTCCACCTTATAAATAAGGACATTGAGGTTTATGAAAAGTAAACAATCTGCTGAGAATCACAGTGAGATACAGGAAGTGAAAGGACCCAGGCGGCCTAACGCAGAACCTGCATGTTTTACTACCCAGGAGACCCCTCAGAGAACTCTAATGAAAGTTGCCCCAAACCTCTCCTAATACTCACTAAGATAGCAACTCCCTTGAAGACAGGTCAGAAATCTGACTCAATCCATGATGGTCTGGCCAACTCCGACTGGCCTGGAACTTGAGTGAAGACAAAATCAGAACTGTAAAGTGCAGAACATTACTGAGGCCTGTAAACCCGAGTTGGGTGCTGGATTTGACATACTCTTCTCTGTGTGCACACAAGAGGGACACGTGTGTGTTGAAGTTTTTAAGGACGGCACAGACAGCAGCAAAGACAGTGCAAGAATCATTCTATCTACTCCACTGAGTCTAGCCTTGGGGAAACTGCTTTGACCTTGTGAAACGGAAATGATATTGCTGTGAAAGAAATACCAAACACTAAAGCTAAACTCAAATCTCTGCTCTATATTTAGAAAAAAATCTCAGCTGTCAAAAATAGTCTCCAGATTTGCAGAAAATTCCTGAAAATCTGTCAGGATAAATGATAATAAATGATTTGGCCCATAAATGAGTTTGCCATTAATTTTGGCAGTACTGGAAAATGTACAGTCAGAAATCAAACTGATGTATTGGTGACCTAAAAATGCTAAAAGGAGATTTCAAAAGAAGGATCAATAATAGTAATACTGCTACATATTAAATATTTGAACATTGTTTAGACATCAATTCCTAAAAAAATGGATGTACTCATATGTGAATAAAGAATATTGGTATTTTTATAGTAATGTATTCAGAGTCAGTTTGTTACTACGGAATCACATGTGATGTCATAAATTTGACATTCTACACACGAGCCTCGACCAAGCAACGGAAACAACAAGAAATGGAGCTGGGGAGATGAACACCTGTGTAACAACGAAAGAACTTCAATAGTTAAAGAAATGAGTCAAACATCTCTGAAACAGAAAAAGAAGGTAAGTGAATTAAACATCCTAGAATCTTGCCAAAGAGCCAAGAAAAAGTAGCCATCAGTCCATCATTTACTTCTGGAACCTCTCTGAAATAATTCGATCATTTCAGATGATCATTACGTGTACAAAAAATGGAGGGGGAAGTAAAAGAAATAAAGAAAATGGAGAAGAAGGAGATTAAAGCACGTAGTATAAGTCAAACCAATAGGTCAGCCTTTATTGAATATATGCTCATATGTTAGTTGTAAGAGGTAAAAACACAATGGCTACCTTTGAAGAATACACAGCCTAGAAGGAAAGAAAATACCAAGTACAATGCAGTGCTCAGCAAATGCAGTGCTCTATGAAAGACACGGCCAACACAGAGGAATGCTTAACTCTAGGAACTTCTCCCAGGTCACCTGATCTGGGTTTGAAGAATACTAAAGGAAAGAGAGGGCTACAGGTAAATAAAATGGTATATCGACAAAGACAAGTCACTTGGCCAAGAAGAATGTAAAGTGTAGAGTGGTGGGCATGCAAGTTGGAGGAAGACAAGGCACATCAGAAGGTTCCCAGTCTGTCTATCCAAGTGAATGGAAAGTATATCCAGGAATGAAGCATAATTATATTCATGTTTTATAATATCACCCTAAGTAAATAGGGTAAATGGGTCAAAAAGCTGGGAAGATTTGAGGCCATGAGACCTGTCAAAAGGTTCTATTCTAAGAATACAGACCCATGATGATGTGAGGTCTGGAACGAGACCACCATGGTAGGCATGGAGCAGAGGGATGGGGTTTAAAATATCTTTTGAAGTTACGAGAGCCAGGACTTCATGGAGAAGGTGCAGGGTTGATGAAAAACCGTAGGATTAGTCCTAGGATTGTGCAACTGTGCCATTCTCTGCTGCCACAGACACAATCATTCAACTAACCCTGGTCAGATTTCTTCTAAGCCTAAGGCACAGAGCACAAAGAAATGAATAGACTGCACTGTTGAAGTTGCACTTCTTCAACAGATAAATAATACTAATCTTGATCACATTACAGCTACAAAATTAGCATGAACAATACAAATGGTGATCCAACACAATAGTATTTCTCTCCATTGAAAGTGAAAACAATAATTTGCATAGGTATCCACGAAGTGAGTCATCTTCTTGTAATCTCCTACCAGTCTCCCTACTAGTATATTATGAGTAATTACATAATATGAACAGAAGGCACGCCTGTCAATAGATCCAAACAGGATTGAGGATTAAGTATGGCATTAAGGTCCTTGACTTTAAAAATCAGACTAATATCAGTGAGGCTCGGATCCACATAATATTGGACCTATGGTTTATTAAGAAAATAAGAAAAGTTTCAATTCTGCATGGCAAAAGTTAAAGTTCCATGAGTGGCAATCTTCAGAGTGATGGAGGAAAGAAAAAGGTAGTCTATGTGAGCAACCTCACATTTAAACCCAAGTATTGCTGGCCCCTGGAAAATTTTCCTACAACATATCCCATACTGTAATTTTTTAAATGTAACACCTTATGTCTTCAATCTATAAAGCACCAAATTTCTACCATAAAATAATTTATATAGTTTTTTGGTGTGTTATTTTTACCCATGCTTAGAGAACAAGGCAAAAAATAATGTCAAACTTTATATATATATATATATATATATTTGATATTGGCAAAGAGACAGATGCTAATTTTAATTTATCCTTTTATTCCCAAGTGCCAGGTTTCTAATGCCCCTGAGATTAAAATTAATAAACATTCTTTGTTTTCATATTAAGAATGAGTCTGGAACGAAATACTCAAGAGAAAGTCTAGAATCAGAGAAAAGACGGGAGTCTGACAAATCAGGAACTCGTGTGAGAACTCAGGTGAGCTGACCTCCTCATTGTCAGCGAGAGAATTAAAAAACAGAATGCATAATAAAATATTGGGGGCAGAGTGTTCTGGGAGACTGAGCTACTGAGGTATGTATCAAGGCATACTAATGCCCCTCATGGAGAGGTTAAGGAATAGCTAGGAGAAGCTGGTCCCTGCCTTCCCTGTAGTACACATTTCCGTGTTCACATAGGAAATATAGTATAGAAACCATAGCCGCCTCCTCTGCTCAGCCAATGGGAGGAGATTGGTCTTTGTTCAAATCAGGGAGGGAATGGGAGTCTGGCCATGGCATTGACCATTTTCTGCACAATCTTTCAGATGAGGCATGCAGTCAATCCGAATCACTGGCTGAGATGTTGCCCCATGCGTGGTCACCTGGCGTGTAGACACTGCCTTAGGGCACCTGAGGGAACAGTCCTTCTTGGCCCCTGCTGCACAATACGTATTTATATTCACATGTGCCTGTTGTGGGAACAGGGCCAGCAGATCACCATGATCAGGGTGAGCAGAGATGGAACTACTGATTTTGCAGGGGAGCCAGTCAGTCTGGGGGAGGGGAAGGGTACGGGGCATAGAAACTCTTCCACTCGCCTCTCCACGGTCCCCTTCAGTGTTGTTCCTCCCAAAGGGCTCTAGTTACTAGTACGTAGCTGCCTTGGAGTCCTGTTGCAGCCTTGTTTAGGCCCACCTGCCCCCATCTTTGCACTCTGGTAAAAAATGGTGGATGTCTTTTTAGCATCTGTTAATGGGCTTATCTTTAAGGGAAGAAGTGGGGAAAGGGAGGAAAAACTATCAGCTCTACTAAGTATCATGTAAGAGTGCCAGGTGAAAAAATATGAGACATCAGATTTGTTTCTTGATTTTGAATGCTCTCCTAGGCGGATCCTCACTTTGTTGTTTCTCAGAGACGTGAGGATTGGGCCAGAGCTAGATTAGTACTCCAGGACCAAGAATGAACTAAGGGTCATAGTGGCCAGGGAATTTTCTCAGTGTGCTGCTGTTTAGCTTGGCATGGCTATTCTTTAGGCACATGCATGGGAGGAGTGGGTGGTGGGGCATTACACCCCTAGGTCTCTTCTCTCCTCAAAAGGGATCACAAGAATTATCATTGCCGAAGACAGATTCTCGAGGGTACCTCGTGCGAAACCAGTGGTCCGGAACTTCACGGAGCCCATCCGTCAGAGCCCCATCATTAGAGGAGCCCAGAAGCAAGAGTGCCAGTCTCAAGGTAGAGAGGGAGAGGAAAGGATGGAGGACCTGATAGCACAATACTAATAGTAATAGTAAGAATACTACTGATACGGATGACAGTCAACATTTACTGATGCTTCCTACCTGTCAGTCCATTCTACCTACTTTACATGTTGCAGTTCATTGAGCCTTCACAAGACACCCCCTGGGAGCCCTATTTTACAGCTGAAAGTAACACAGAACAACTTGCTTAAGATTTCACATCAGTGATGCTAACAGAGCTAGTTTACAACCCCAGGTCACAACCCATACGCATACATACACTTAATGATTAAACTCTGTGGTTGCTCATTCTTTTCTTCATTCGTTCAATAATGACTGCGTACTCAAGACTAAGAAGGGGGTGGTGTAGAAAGGTCAACAAAGAAGATAAATTGTTGAAGAGTGTTACACTAAGCTTAGCCACATAAGACGAAAAAGTCGGTTTGCGGATTAAGTTTTGGCTGCAGAGAGAGTGACACACATCCAGCCACTGGGAAAACATGTATTCCCACCAACCCATCTGTCTCTGTGGGGACTGGCTCAATCATCTAACAAAAAAAAAAAAATGCCTTTCAGAACACGTGAAGCTGACATAAAAGTGGAAATAATATGTGCATGCTTAACAACTTATTGCACATCTTAGTCCAGGAGTCCTTTCTCCAGAATGGCTCCTTCTCTCCAGCTGAGCTCTGCACACAGAGTCTGGAGGCGAAGGGGAAACACCAGTTTCTCCAGCAACCTTCCCACAAGCACTGCCTGAACCACAGGGCGAATGTGGAGGTGGCTGTCTCCAAGGTGCTCTGTAGAGCGTTCTGGTGGGAACGTCTGATCTAGTTGCTCATGTGGAGGTCACAGATGGAGGCAGGGCACAAGCAAGGTCCCTTACTCAAGCCCACCTGGAGGTCTCTAACTGAGCAGGTATACATACAGAAGTCACATGACAGAACTTTACAATCTGTGTGCCATCCACCTAAGGACAAGAGAGAGGGCCCCTGACTTAGCTACTCAGAAAAAAGGGACATGTCGATGGGGGAACTATGGGGAAGTGAAAGCAGACTGTCTGTGTCCACTTAACAGAAATACCTAATGTCTGGAGACTTGGCATGCCTAAGCCCCTTTAAGCCCCACTTAAAAGAGCTGAGATGAACAAGGATCCAATTAAGGGCTAGGAATAGAACAGAGAAAAGGGCACTGGTCCTTCTCCTTGACTCCAGTTGGAGATGGGGACAGGGATGCCGGCTGATCTCGTAACTCAGACACCATCTTCTTGCTCCAGGTCCCCACAAGCTCCACAACCTCCCAGACGTCATCCACCTCCCAGAGCCAGCAAGAGTCCACGCAGGAGCTGACCCTACAGAACTCCCCGCCCACGCCACCTGTGGCTCACACGCCCCCAGGGTTTCTAGACCCCCAGAGCCCTCCCACACCCCCTGAGCCCCAGGCTCAGCCTCAGTCCCAGCCCCTGTCCAGACACAGCACCAAGATGCAGGAGAGCCATGAAGCCTGGGCGCATGGCACTGTGCGGGACTTCCGGGACTCCCGGGACCTGCGGGACGCCCGGGACCTGCGGGACACCCGGGACCTGCGGGACACCCGGGACATGCAGCAGCGGGAATATCCGCGCACGCCCCCGGGTGAATGGAAGTCCTATGGCCAGCGCAGGACCACCTACCCCTCCCAGCTGGACCGCGACTATATGCCCGACTTGTCTCGGCAGCGGGAGAATGAGAACGACGACGACGACGAGGAAGCCTACTGGTCATCCGTGAAGACACTGTATGAGAAGACCCCGGGCTGCTCACGCCTCCGGCCGGTGAGCAGGGCCCACTGACCCTGGGGCCTGGGTGTCTGTCCCTCTGCTCAGCACCGCAGCCCCAGTCTCCTCTCTAGGCAGTAGGGAAATCCCTTCCAGACCTCCCTTCCGCACCCTGGAGGGAGGAGGGGAAAGGGCCCAGCTAGTTTCTCCCCACGCTGCCCTGGGACGAGCCCCATTCCCAATCCCTTCCTGGTTATGAGACTGTCTCCTCCTGACTCGGTTGGCACCTCTCTCTGCAGCCGAAACCCAAGCATGCCATCACCATCGCGGTGTCATCCCAGGCTCTCTTCAACATGGTGGACGGCAAGAAAATCTACGAGGAAGAGGGTCTGGAAAAGTACATGGAGTATCAGCTCACCAACGAGAACGTCATCCTGACCCCCGGGCCCGCGTTCCGCTTCATCAAGGTACTGTTGTCCTTAGGCCCTGGGTCACGCGCGGGATCTCGTCTAGCTTCCCTTATATTCCTAAGCCACCTCTGTCCTTCTTGCCCTCTTAGTTGACCCCCAGTTGGATTATGCTGTCACAGAGACTTCCAGACCAGACCCTTGGGGAAGGGATTCCAGCCCCAGATTTGAGATGCTGAGCTTTCTTGAGTGGAGTCCTAATTGGGAGGCCAGTAACTCAGAAACCTTTGTCCCTCCCTAGAAGGAACGGCAACCAGAAGCAATGAGTTCACAGCTGTGAGTGCTAGCAGAGATAAAATGCCTCCTTAAAATAAGGCAAAATTCACTTTTGCTGCTTTTGCCCAAGACATAGCATATTAAAAAAAAAACAAACTAAGATGTTCTTGGCACTTAGGGGCATAATATTAAGAAAGTAAGGTGCTCTAAATTTATACAGAAATATATAGCACTTACAGTTGTGATCCTCTATAAAACTTAAACAAACATTAAACAACAGCATCATAACCAGGCAGAAACAAATGGCGCTCCCACTGTTTGTAAGTAGAACTTATAGGTCATGGGAGGAGCACAGGAGGAAACCAGCTGCCTATTCTAAAGTCTCCTGTTGGAAAACAGACCAAACACTGTTTGGGCAACACATGCACTAAAGTTGGAACAATAGACCGTTAGCATGGCCCTTGTGCAAGGTGAACATGCAGATTACTTTTCACAATAAAAAATCATCATCAATGCAAGTATCCATCAACAGGTGATTAGAGAAAGATGCGGTACATATAGACAATAGAATATGACTCGGCCATATAAAAGAAAGACATTTTACCACTTGCAACAACATGGTTGGACCTCAAGGGTATCATGGTAAGTGAAATAAGTCAGACAGACGGTGGGCTGGGATGGGAGTAAAAGACAGAAAACTGTACTTGAACAACAATTAAAATAAATTTTAAAAAATAAATTTAAATTAAAAACTCTAGTTTCAAAAAAAAGTCAGAGACTTTTAAAAAATATCTATATGACTTCACTTTCATGTGGAATGTAAAGAACGAAACGAGTGGAAAAAAGGAAAGAGACTCAAAGACACAGGGAACAAAGTGAGGGCTGCCTCAGAGGTGTGGAGACCCGGGCGAAAAGGGGGAGGGATTGAGAAGTACGAATTACCAACAGACATGGGTATGTAAAGGGCAGCATAGGAAATATGGTCAATAATATTGTAATAAGCATGGACAGTGCCAGGTAGGGACTAGAATTATCAGGCGAATCACTTTGAAAATTATATAATGGTCTGCCCATTGTGCTGTACGCCTGAAACTCGTCTGAAATGATATCAGACACCAACTGTAACTGAAAAATGAAAAAAAAATCAGATGACCAAGAAAAGTAGACTCTACAAAACAAGCAAAAAAAAGTAGACAAAGCATAAAATGCTAGTAGATCAAATGTGGTAACAATTGTAACAAATTGTAACAGATAAGTATTAACCTATATATTCACTAAGCATTAACTGAAGTCCTGTGTAAGAGGCATAACTCACAGAAATGAATGACAGCACCCCACCTTAAAGGAGCTGTAATGTCTCAGTGAAGAGTCTTCAAAGCTTGAATTTGACACTGATGAGACCCCTTCTCTGCAGACCCCCAACGCCCACCTCGCCTGGCCCCCTTTGCACACGCTCATGTTTGTAACCGACAGGCCCTGCAGCATGTCAATACTAGACTCCACGATCTGTATCCGGATGAACAGGACTTATTTGATATTGTACTGATGACTAATAACCATGCCCAAGTGGGAGTGCGGCTTATAAACAGCGTCAATCACTATGGTAAGTAAAATAAATACCGTGTGGAAGAACAGCTCGCTGCTCCGGGAGAGAGAAGCCTGCTGTTTTGCTAACTGTGGCCTAACTAATGCAGTGTCTTTGATACTGACACCCCCTTCTGCCTGAGGAATGTTTATTTGCCTATGTCAGAACAAGAGAGGCCATGTTCATTTTTAACTTCAGCACAGAGTTGGACCCAAAGCTCTGGACTTAACTTGTCAAGTGTGAATTTCAAAGTCTTAATCCCAGGTCCTGCAATATATTTCTGTTTTATGTTTTTCACTTCTGAACTTGACTTCAAGGAGCCGTCAACCCGGGGGCTTTCGCTGTGTGATCAAACTTCTTGCTCACCACAGATACATGTTAAAGGTTCAAAGGTTTCACCTCTCCTTTCCACTCTTCAAATCTGTTTCTCCCTGGCTGCTCTCCCACACATCAAATCCAGAGTCAGGCCAGCAAAATTGTCTTGATTCCTTTACATGGAAAGTTAGATGAACTCTAGTCTCTTCATAGCATTCTCATCAATGTGTAGGAGACTTTAAGAGAAAGTCCCCCTTCTTCCTGCTATGGAATTACCTGACTTCTTATTTGGGGATTTTTAGCCTCTTTTCTTAAGTGACATCCAGAGGAAAACACTAAGAGCAGATTAGCATTTAATGGGTATGCCAAGCCAAAATAAGGTGTAAATTTGGCATATTTAAATTCTTCATTTCAATGGGGCATATTTATAAGTAATCAAGATACATTACAAGGTATGAGTTTAATAGTATCCTAACTATAAGGCTGACGCCTTACTGTGACATACTTTAAAACATGTTTGCCTTTCAAAAATGCAGCCTCCATAGTGTTTACGACATGAAAAGAATGTATGTAAAAGGTTTAGCATACACGACTGGCATAGGTTAGTTACTTAGTAAAGTGCAATTATTTGATTTATTTGGCAATTTAGGTCTACCTATCCCTCACCACAATGAGCCCATCAAAGGTAGTAACATAAAAAAAAAAAACACTGTTATTTTACCTATTATTAAATCTGCTAATTAACTGTCTGAGCCGGATCTTCTCCCGCAGCAGCTTTGTTCATAGCACAACAAACAACCTTTCACTTGGAAGAAGAATTAGCCACTTGCCTTCTCTGGGTGTCAAGGCAATTTGTACATCTCTCTGCTATAGGCTTTGTTACATTATAATTATGTTTATAAGCCCAGCTCCTCAGTGACTATTACCTCTTTGAGAAGACAGACCATGTTTTAGTCACTTCTAGGGCCCCAGTGCCACTGTATAATTTCTGATCATTAAATCAATACAATGAAAGATTTGTAAAGTGCGGTTTTGTGCCACGTCAGCCCACTGCTGGCTGAAGTGAAAAACTGAGAGCATTTTGTTAACACCACAACAAACACTTGCACCTCGGCTGCTGATGGATCCTATGTACTGTCTTGGTCCATAGAGGTGATGGACTCAGAACTCTGCTTTCTGTGATATATGCAGCTACCCAGTCTTTGGCACATCTAAAAACACTTTGAATGGGTACGAACCTTATATGCGTACGGTTACACTTCAGTTAATTATCCGCACATTGTTGAAGGTTTTGCTTTTACAAATGATCCTGCACTGAGACGTTTCTACATAAATCTTTTTCACAGTCGCAGATTACTCCCTTAGAATAAACCCCCAAAGAAAGCAATCCTGCGTCAAAATGTATAAACCTATTAAAAGCTCCTGATATATTTTGTCAAATTACTTTTTAGATGGCTCGTACCAATTTATACTTTCATCCATAGTGTATTTGGGTGCTTATTGGACAAATCTCTCAGCAACATCTAGTACTTTTATTTTCAAGTTGTTGATTTGAAAGGCATTGATGGGACATTAGTGATTAGTCTGCTAATAAGTCCATTTAAAATTTCAAGTCAGGAAATAGAAACAACTTCAGACCTTTTGTTGTGATTTGTAGAAAGCCATTCAATTCCTAGCGCAACTTTTTATCACTGTTGTATTTTCCCTGAAGAAAGACAGAAACGGTACCTAAAACAGAGCCATACTCTAACGGGCCCTGCAGCAAGTGCGGAGGCTGCGGTTGAAGCACAGAGCTGGCGGGAGCCGGAGGACTTAGACAGGACTTCGGGTCTCAGTTTCCTTCCCTATAATGGAAATAACAGAGCTGCCATGCAGTTGCTGTGAGGCTAACTTGGCAAGGTCAATGTGGAGGGACCTCACACATTATTATGTGCCAGACGCATCTACTATTATATAAAACTTTGGCGGTAAGAAGGTACTCTTCATCTTCTAGTACTGGTGCTAAGAAGGTGATTCTAAAACGTCAGTAGGCACTCGGTTATTCTTAAGATAACTCCCATTCACATTTACAGTAAGTATATTGTCTTTAACCTCTGGCATAACGAAATCTTTCTTGCCCCGTAACAGGCTTACTAATTGACCGCTTCTGTCTGACTGGTGGGAAAAGCCCCGTTGGCTATTTGAAGTCCTATCTTACCAACTTGTATCTTTCCTCCGATTCTGAAAAAGTACAAGAAGCAATAAAAGAAGGTATGGGTCTGGTTTTATCCCAGTACTCAAGAGAGAGCTTTGCACCAGTGGTTACTTCCATCGGGTTTTCCATGATTCTAAGGCCTATGCCCTTGTTGGATTTCCTAAGGTATTTCCGCCAAGTGGCAGCCCTTAAGTTTGTCTTTTATGGTGCTGACCTTCCTGGAAGTGGACATCCTCAGTGATCTTCTTATAACCCATTTTACACTTTCCCATCCCTTCTAAACATGGGGGAAGTGCGTAGACAATGCTTTTGAGACGTGCAGTGGTGGAGGGGAGGGAAGTCACCAGAGAAAGAGCCAGAGGGAATGCAAGATCTGGGATGGCTTCTTCTGATTATTTTAATGGTAGAAACTAAATATCATGGCCCTGAGAGGAGCACTAATCAGTCCCCATGGTCTACCTACCAGGGATCGCTGCTGCAACAATGTTTGATGGAGCCAAAGACATATCGTACTGTGACACACAGCTCCGCGTGGCTTTCGATGGGGACTCTCTTCTCTTCTGTGAGGAGTCGGAACATATTACCAAGGACCGCGGGCTGGACAAATACTTTCAACACGACACAGTATTTGACAACAAGTCTCTGGCTCAGGTAGGTTCAAGGAGCTCTAATTAATTTTGATCTGCTTATTTCCCAATAGATATCAGTACCTGTTCCCTGGGATGGCTTTTAGATTATTCTAGACAAGCCACTCCCGACTTCTGATGCTTTGCAGTTTTCTCCCTTTCTTTTGTGAACTCCTCATTTTGAAGCCTCTGCTGCTTACTTTTTTTAAGTTTAGCATTCTTTTACCTAGCCTTTTAGAAACGTTTCTATGATCTTATGAAAATGACTTCACCCCCTCTGAATTATGAGTAACAGGTCTTATGGCTTACCGATAAGCCATTTCTACATAACAGGTTCTCAAAATAGTAAGGTCATTTCAAATATGTCAGTAAACATTTGTTGAACCGCTTTGTCCATAACCTCAAACTCAGTGAAGGCATTGCTTAATTGAGAAAATCTGCAAAACCGACAGCTTGAGATGACTCAAATAATGAGCCTCAAACCAGTGCAAGCTATGAAAACCTAATCAAAATGAAACTGAATATGCAGGTGTTTTGGAATCAATCCACAAACTGAAGTTGAAGTGTTAAAGTCATGGTGTGAAATGAATGAAACCTACAACTTCTGTCCCAAAGGAAATTTGACGAGTCAAAATATTCTCCAGGCTGAATCTGAATTAATGGATCATTCCGTTTTAATCTATGAATTTTGCCAAGAAATTTAACTGACCCTTGTTCCAGCTCTTCTTGAACTTAAGATAAACTTAAATACTATTTTTATGACATTCATGAAAGTATGAATAAACTAACTGAAAACTGAAAAGCTTTACTAACTCACCTTCCGTTGCAGCAAGTAATATTTAAACTCTGTCTGTGCATTTAACTGCATGGCATCTTCCTAAATAGCTCCTTTGGAAGACCAGCTCTCATGTTATGAAGTCGTTCAGTATTAACAAAGTTTGCTGTTGAGAAGAAAGGAATTTGTTATATATTTTTATTTATTTATTTTTTAGAGAGAGGGGAAGGGAAGGAGAAAGAGTGGTAGAGAAACATCAATGTATATGGTTGCCTCTCCTGTGTCCCCTACTGGGGTCCTGGCCTGCAACCCAGGCATGTGCCCTGACTGGGAATCGAACGGGTGACCCTTTGCTTCACAGGCCCGTGCTCAATCCACTGAGATATACCAGCAAGGCCATTTGTTATATTTTATATATGTCTGCTTTGCTGAAATTCAGAGCCCATCGTTTATCAGCCTTGAACTATCATTGAAATGTGGAAGATCTCCAAAAAAAGAACACACACACACACACACACACACACACACACACTCGAATCTTTAAAAAAAAAAAAAGAATTACTTCAAGATAATCTTAAAATACCATTTTCTCATCCCAGGTAATTAATTAAATTTTCTTTTAGATTTTGCTTTTATCAGCGTTTTTTTTCATAAACACCTAAATACCCCATTAAACAATTAAAATTGAGAAACCCAACACTAGTTATTGCAGGAATACCCAATAAATGTCTGTTTAATCACACTTGCTTTCATTATGCAGCAGCTAGAGTTGCTGTTTGTTTTTTAACATGGAAAAGGCAACTTTTCTATAAAGACCAGGCCTTACCAGATCTGTTCCACTGATGAGAGTGTTCCAAGGTATGATACCTACCCAAGGCTTTCTAGTATTTGGGCCACGAATAGGTCTTTCTAGGTCTGGCCATAGCAATGTTCCAACTGCCTCAAACAGAGGAGATCTAAGAGTCACCAACAAGTGGGACAGACGGAGAGGGTTAATTTGGCCACACTCAGGATAGTTTATAGGTCTCCAGTGGGACACCATGACTAGTAAGGGATGACTCCTGATGTGATCTCCACCTTGTCTCACCATTCTGATAGTCACCTCCAGGTGTCTGTGTGTGTGTGTGCGTGTGTGTGTGTGTTTTCTGTGCCTGTGTGTGTTTTAATCAGAGTTTTTGAGGTATAATTCACATGCAGTATAATTCATCATTTTTGGTGAGTGAGTGTTAAGAGTTTTTAGAAACACATACAGCTGGGGAACTACAATCTGATTCAAAATGCCCAACATAAAAAATCTCCTGGTGCCTCTTTGCAGTCATCCTTAGTCTCGCATCTCCAACCACTAATCTGATTTCTGTCCCTGTAGTCTTGCCTTTGCAAGGTGTCATGAATGGAACCACACCACGCAATCTTTTGAATCTGATGTATTTAGCAAAATGCATTTCAGATGCATCCGTCATTCTTTGCATCAGTAGTTTGTTCCTTTTCATTGCTGAGAAGTATTCTGTTCTGTGGATGTGCCACACTGTCTTTATCCATTTACCTGTTGGAGGACATTTAGCTGTTTTCAGTTGGGGGGCATTAATAAATAAAGCCACTATAAGCATTTCCATACAGGGTCCTGGGTAAACATGAGATCTTATGTGTCTTGGGAGGAAGAGGATTACTAGATCACAAAATAAGTGTGTGTTAAAATCTGTAAGATACTGCCAAACTCTTCTCCAAAGTGAACGTACCACTTAACATTCCCAATAGCACTGTCAGGGAGATTTTGTTGCTCTGCATCCATCCTTTCCAGTATTTGGTATGGTCAGTTGCTTTTTATTTGCTTGCTTGTGTTAAGTAATGTAAGGTGTTATATAACGGTATCTCGTTGTGGTTTTAATGTGCATATCCTTGATTCCTGATGACAAGGAATACTGAGCATCTTGTCAAGTGTTTATTTGCCGTCACATGTATTCTTCGGCAAACATGTTCAAGTCTCTTGCTCATTGTATTGGAGTGTTTGGGGTTTTATTAATATTATTATTGAGGTTTGAGAGTTCTTTCTATATTCTGGATACAAGTCCTTTATTTGATATGTTTTACATATATTTTCTCAGCCTGTACTTGTCTTTTCACTCTCATAGTATCTTTCAATGAACAGAAACTTATCATTTGGATAAAGTTCAATTTACCAATGTGCTCTTTTTTGAATTGTGCTTTTAATGTAATATCTAAGAAATGTTTGCCTAACCCAAGGTCATAAAAATGTCCTCCTATGCTTTGCATAAAATTTTTATTAAAATTATAAAAATTTTGGGGTTTTTTGGAATCTGACCTATTTTTAATTAATTTATATATTTCTACAAAACATTGGTTAAGGTTCATTTTTACTCCTTTAGGTATACTGACATTTACACTGTCTTGATTATCATAGTTCCATTGTTAGTCTTGAGCTCAGGAGGTATGGGTCCTCCAAATTTATTATTTTCCACATATCTTCCAGATATTCTGATCTCTTTGCATGTTTACACAGATTTAAGAATTAGCTTGTCCATTGTTTTGTGATTATGTTAAATTGATATTTTAATCTTGGGGAAATAGTTACCTAAACATCAAGTCTGACATGGTATATCTCTCCATTTATTTAGGTCACCTTTGATTTATTTTATCAGTGGTTTGAAGGTTTCGGCATATAGATATTATATATGTTTTTTTAGATTTATTCCTAAATATCTCATAACTTTTGGTGCTATTATAAATGATATTTTAAAGTTTTTAAGCCCCAAGTTCACTATTGCAAATATAAAGAAATGCAGTTGGTTTTTGTACACTGTACTGACCTCGCATCCTGCAAATTTGTTGAGGTCACTCATTAGTCACAGTAAGATTTTGTAGATTTGAGATTTTCTATGCAGGCAGTGTTGGCTGTGAATGAAAATAGTTTTACTTCTATGCTTCCATTCTGTATGCCTTTCATCTCTCTTGTCTCATTACCCGTGCGAGGTACTACAGTATACAAGTTGACGTAATCACAGTTAACTTTGTTTTATGCCACATCAGGTTTACTGTAAGAACCTACCATCGCATGTGATCACTCTCTCCCTTCTGTGTTTCGTGCAATTGTGATGCACTTAGTTTCACTTATAAAGTCCCAACACCTTGCTACTATTTTTTAATTTGGGTAATCAGTTACCTTTAGAATGAATATGAATAGGACAAAAATATGTTTTTTGTATTGATTTTCATTTTAAACATTTCCAGGGACCTTTATTTCTTTTTGTAGATTCAGGTTTCTCCCTGGCAGCATATTCCTTCAGCCAGAAGAACTCATATGCTGTTATCAAAAACTCTGTTTTTATTTACCTGAAGATTTTTTATTCTTCTTTGTTTTGAAAAATATTTTATTTTCTCTGGATAGAGCTCCCTGCATTTACCATATTTCTCTTTTAGCCCTTCAAACATATACGTTCATCGTCTTCTGACTTACATAGATTCTGAAAACAAATTGCTCTAAATTCTTGTCTTTAATCCTCTGTGTGTAATATGTCTATTTTTCTCTGGCTGCCTTCAGGACCGTCTGCTTGGATTTCAGCAGTTTTAACATGGCGGTGTGTGTCTGCGTATCTGTGCGTGTGTTTCCGCAGGAAGGCAATGCCCTGTTCTTTTTAACGTGTGCTGTTTTCCTCTTCATTTTCAACTGAGTAATCTCCACTGAACTATCTTCAAGTTCACTGACTCTTTCCTCAGCTATGTTAACTCTAATGATAAACCCATCAAAGGCATTTTTATTTCTGTACTGTCATTTTTATTTCCAGCTTCTAACTCAACTCTTACATTTTCCATCTCTTGCCTGAAATTACAGGTCTACTCATGCATGCCACCCACCTTTCAATTAGTCCACATTTCAATTACGATACTAATTGTAGTTATTTGCAGTTCCCTGTCCTAGGTATGACATCTAGACGGTCACTGATTCTTCTGCTGATAATCACTCTCTCTCGAAAGTTGACTGTTTCCCTTTAGCGTAGTCTCAGATTCTTTGGTCAATTTCCAGTCATAGTGTGTCGACAGTAGAGGTTTTGGTAAATAGTATTTCTGCCTGGTGTCCTCTTCTCCTGCTGACAATCAGTGTGATGGATTTAAACAACCAAGTCAGTTTAACTCGCTGTGCGTTGTTTATTGCTGTCATTGTTACCTTCATTCCACCGCAGGCCTCAAACTCAGGTCGGTGGTGGTGGTGGAGGTGGGGGGTTGTCCTGTTCCACTTTCAGTCATAGGCCTTCTCTTTGTGTCTGTGCCTCCGAGGGGGTCTCCGTGTTGTCACCCCTCTCCCAAATGTTGCTGTTTGTCTCTGATGGCTGGCTTGGTAATGGTGGGGTGACATCATCCCACCTGTCCTAGTTAGCCCAAATCTAAAGCAATCCCTGTGTCTCCTTGGCCTTAGGGGTGAAGTTTTACCATTGATCTTGCCTTTCCTCCAGTGATAGGGGTCACTGGGTCCCTATCAGTGCCCTGGGTCCTTATCAGTGCCCCATCCCTTTCCCAGGAATGGAGAGTTTTTCCTTTCTCCTTCCCTTTTGATAGTGGATCTTTACCTGTGCCCTGGGGAGGGGGTGGGGACAGTAGTGTTGGAAGTCTTCCTTTCAGCAGTTTAAGACTTTTGTTCTTTAGGAGGTATGGGACAATGTCAGTCTCTTCTCTCGGGGACAGCTGCTCCTGTCCTCCAATCCTGCACCACCCATGACTCATTCTTTCATCTCCCACCCTGCCTGCAGACCGTCTCCTAAGTGACTCCTGAGGTCCACAGGGCGGCTGGGGAGAAGCCTGTAAGGGAGTGTGTGTTTTTTGTGTCTGTAGCTCCCAGGGCTTCTTTGCTTTCATCAGCCCACACTCGGCCTTTATCAATTTGTTCCCTGAAATACCCTGAATTTTTCACACTTGCTTATATGGTATCTGGGATGCTTCCTTCGGTGCTCTGCCAAAAATGCGCCAGTCCATGAATCCCATCTGTCTTTGAAGACACACTAGATTTTTCCTTGGAGTTTTATCCCTTAGATTTCATGTTAGTTGGTTGCCCTGATAACTCAGCTCTCTAATGGGTTCAAGAAAAGTTCTATTTTTTCGACTATTTGGCTTTTTATTCTTGCTAGGTTACGAGTAAGTCTTTCCAGCTGTCTACCTCCAGACAGCTTCCAATGTTGCTAACCATATGGCTCCTCAAGAAGTATTTTGAGTAACTTTCTCTCATATTTCTACATTTTATTGGTGAGTTATATACTTAAACTACTGTACAAATATATAAATTATAAAACATCCCCGAAAATAAAACTAAGAAAGGATGATATGAATACCTGGTTTTAATATGGTGACATACACTGACCAGTCCCCATGTATCCCCTTGGGAAGGTACTCAATGTCAGAAAGGAGAACTGCGCTCCTCCGGTTTCAAAGCCAACCTGTGAGCAAGGGGCTCCTGCCAACAGTCACGAGACCCTTTCTGCTGCTGTTGCTCTCCACCTAGAAAAGAGTTGCAGATTTCTCACCTATGTGCATGCCTTTCACCTTTAGGAAGTAATTTTTTTTTTCTGTATATGTAGCTTCTGAGAAAGCAAAACTAAGTAAAAGATCACATCGATAAGCCATGTTTGCAGGAAATAGTTTGTTCCCATGATAACAGAGAAGAAGGGAAAGTTTGGATTGTGGAAACAAGATAGTCTTAAAATGCAGACAATTGTAATTGAACAACAATAAAATAATTTAAAAAAGAAGGAGGTTATAAATAAGCAATAAAATCAATAAAAGTTATTCTGACATTGAGAAGCATATTATAAGCCAAAACACTTTTTTTCAAATTATGCCTAAAGGTAGTGATTGATAAAGAGGAAGAGATAAGTTTAGAATAGAAATAAAGAATAAGATTTTATATTTAAAAAAAATACAATCCTTGGCCTTCCCCTTAAACCCTCTAATTCCTCCTAGGTAAGCCAATCTACTCCGGTGATGAGTAATAAAAAAAGAACCAGCACAGAACATAGGCAAAGATACTACAGGAAAAGGGCAGACAAAGAAGAGAAAAATATAGTAACAGATGAACTCTCACGGCAAATACTTGCCAAAGTCTAGGTGAAAGTTGTGACTAAACATTTACCATGACTTTTCAAAACTTAATAAAGCAGCATTATGAAGTGGAAAGGCAAGACTAGGGAAGAGATGGTAAAATGTTAAATGGTAATACTCTGGAAATGAGTAGAATTGAAAAATAATAATTTAGGAGGGAAAAAGAACTAGATCACAGGTGAAGAAAATCCAAAATATGCATAATTGGAATCCTTGAAGAAAAACACTGAAATTATGTTCTGCGAGGAGGAGAAAAGGGTTGTATGTGGTAAATATAAAGGGATAGGTATATCAGGAAAAGATCCTGAATTACTGGAAGACTTTCCTATGTGCAAAGGGCACACGTGTAGTAGGGAAACAGAAGAGAATGGTCATGAGACATGCCCTAGTAAAATTATTTGACTTCAAAGATGAAGTAGTGATTTTCCTAGCACCCTGCACATACAAGTTGAGGGGGAGAAGGACCCAGCTGTTCCTGCTCTTCCCTCAGCAGCACTCAGTGGTGAGAGGCAGGTGCACTGGGGTTGGTGGGTGCCCCGACCGGCGCAGCCACTGTGGGAAACTCTGTGGAGGTCGCTCAAAAATAAAAAATGGAACTGCCTTATCACCCAGAAATTCCACTTCGAGGTAACTATCTGAAGAAACTAATTTGAAAGAATACAGGCACCCCTAATGTTCATTGCAGCGTTAGTTACAATCGCCGAGCTATGGAAGCCATGCAAGTGTCCATCGATAGACCCATGGATGAAAAAGCTGTGCTACATTTACACAATGAACTAGTACTCAGCCATGAAGACTAATGGAATATTACTCAGCCGTAAAAGAGAATAAAATGTTATCATTGCCATAGTTCGGATGGACCTGTAGGGTATTATGCTAAATGAAATAAGTCAATTAGATCAAGTCAAATACCATATGATTTCACTTTCATGTGGAATCTAAAGAACAAAAGATATGAACAAACAAAATTGAAACAGACTGGTAGTTGCTAGAAGGGAAGAGGGTTGGCTTGGCGGCTAGGTGAAAAGGTGAAGGGATTAAGAAGTACAAATTGCTAGTCACAAAACAGTCACAGGTATGTAAAGTACAGCATAGGAAATATAGCCAATAATATTGTAACAACTGTGTATGGTGCCAGCTGGGTACTGAAAATACTGGGGTAAGCACTTTGTAAAGTATATCATTGTCCAACCACTAGGCTGTACACCGGCAACTAATACAAAATAATATCAAATATAAACTGTAATTAAAAATAGTGATGAAAAAAGAGTTAAAGAAAAGACTTACAAGATCACTACTTGTAAGAGCATATGGAAAGAATATATAAATCACAGACTCTAGATCCAGCCAAAAGCTCCTTCAAGTAAAAAGAAAACAGGTCAACATTTGAGAACACACACTATTCTCAGGGAATTTTACTCCATAACTTTTCTTGACAAAATAAGTACTAGAGGACACAACTGGGTTAATATACAGATGACTAGAAACACAAAGGCACAAATGGGCCTCGAATACATTTACTCATAGAACCAAAACTAAACAATCATAGGGGTTAGGGAACAGAAAAGAAAGTACCTATTGACGTACCCCTAGATAGAAGTTATATAACTAAGGAACTGGGAGAACATGGAGCAAAACAGTCTAAGGAAGAACAAGTATGCTGATGTATTCAGTTACGATAACTGATCAAAGGATAAAGTATAAAGCTGATAAATAGAAATATGAGAATCTTCAGTAATGCAAACTTAAACAAGTAAAATCACAGAGCTGAAAAAGAAAGGATAAGAGAAAGGTAAAGAAGTACTCGAAATTCATTTTTTCTCATTGTTAAAAATAATAGGTCCTAGATTTAAAAAAAAACACAGTACTAAGAGTACTACACAATGATACAGTTATTGAGGGAACCAATAGAATGAAATAATATAAACTATCCTTAATCTTCGAAGAAACACACAACACACACATGCATACAGAAAAAGACACTTATTCTTGAGTAATACCTGAAAATTTTAAACATGAAAAATACAATAAAAAGCATGAGAACCATTACCATGTATATTTGTAATTCCAATAAATATAAATGTCCTAAAACTCAAATTCTGTTTTAAAAATTAGGACTTTCAGGTTGGATCACATAGCAAAATCCAGTTCTGTGCTCTGCAGCATAGATTTAGAGCAAAAACTAAGTGTTTAGAAGAAATGAAGATAAAAGGTAGTATGATGCTATACAGCCTATGTGCGAATGAATATAAGACAAGGCTGGATTCAAGCCAACAAGGCATGAAACAACATAAAACAGTATACTTTATAAGGTTATAATGTGCAAGTCACAAAAAGCGAATTAAAAGAGTGCTTCTGAGAATGAACTGAACTGGGTTCCACTTTGCCATCAGAAGTTTATGACGGTTGCCTTGGTTTAACTTTTTAATAGAAACTTCTTTCACTCTTAAAAATATTTTTTTAGACAGTAAATCATATGATCATCCCACATGTATTTGAGGAATGCAAGGATGGTTCCATATAAGGAAATATGTTCAAATAAAGGCAAGGAGTTTCAGCATTGTGCCACTGACTTTATAATACTGCATGCAGTATTCCATCCTCTCATAAGCTCTTACAAGCCTCTGCTTCTTCAGCATTCACTTCATTTGGTTCCCTGGATCACAGCTGTGACGTATGTTCCTTTTACAGGGTCCCTTGAAAAGCTTTCTGGAAGATTTAGGCAGACTGCAAAAGAAGTTTTATGCCAAAGACCAACGGTTATGTTGCCCTATCAGGACCTACCTGGTTACGGCCAGGAGCGCAGCCAGCTCAGGTGCTCGAGTCCTGAAAACCCTTCGCCGGTGGGGTCTAGAGATAGATGAAGCTCTTTTCCTTGCTGGAGCCCCCAAAGGTCCCATCTTGGTGAAAATACGGCCCCACATCTTCTTTGATGACCGCATGTTCCACATTGAAGGGGCACAGAAATTCGGCACCATCACATCTCATGTACCTTATGGCATTAACCAGAAATTGAACAATTAGAGATGGGGCGGAGCAATAAAGCAGTGAGTCTGGTATTACAGAAGCCACTTCTTGTGGACCTCCAGGGTAATTAGGTATCTCAGAAGACTGGACCTCAGAACTTAGTTCATTTGCAAAAGTTTTCTTTTAATTTTTTTTTTGAAAATATTTTGAACCTTCAAGTTACCTTCAAGCTACTTGTTTTGGAGATGTCCACACTGTGGCATACCATTGCACCTAAGTTTGTGTGTAAGTCATAATGATGCCTCTTTAGGCCACGTTTAGAACTTGTGTGCCTGATGCTACGAGGGACTATGTAAAGGGCTTCGGACGTAAAGGGCTACATCAGAAGCCTACCAGGTCTTACGAAGCAGTGCTCGTTTTGGGATGTTGGTAAATACAGTTGGTACAAATCATCACTATTGAATAGTGGTCTCCCAAGGTAGGAAGAGTAGGGTTAAGTACACTCTTGAAAATTAGAACTTTTCAGTCTGTTACCTCGATGACCAGCCTTTAAGTCCATGCAAAATGAAAATGTCATTCATTTGCATATGTACCGATTCTGACACTACTCATTCCAAAATAAATCAGCTAGATATTCATACAGGGTGCTTTCCCTCTAAGGCGTGCTCCAGACAGAACCCCCTAGCAAGGGTTCTCTGAAGCTTATTTGGTGGGTTTACAGCCCGTGAACAACATTTTTGAAATCTCTTGCTTTGGGCCTAGCAGATAGGCCCAATATTCATGTAGCAAAATAAGCCTTGGCCACGACTTCAAAATGTGGCACGAAATGTAGTATCCCGGCCTTGCATTTTTATCATTCTCTTGTGATTTTTGTTTTGTTTTAAAAAACCTTGGTTGGATATTAAACATCATCTACTACACGATGCGGCACAGTGGGCAGGATATTTTCATGCTGCCCCATTTTCTCATCAAACCAAATGTGTGTGATATAGCATTGTTACCCATCTTTGTAATCAGTGAAGAACCTAAGATGCGAAAAAGACTAAGCAGCTTGTCCAAGAACAGCAGCCAATAAATTAGTAGCAGCTAATAAATTAGCTAATAAATTAGTCAAATTCAGGTCTTATTTACTGAAAAAGCTACTGTTTTTTTTCTTTGTGTTACACATACAGCCTTCCAAATTGAGTTGTTCTTATTGACTCCATGGCCATAGGACCTAACCTCAACAGATGAGTCACTCCATCAAACTCTATGCTTAAGCTTCACAGCAGATATATAGCAGGTCTGGGGCTTCATCTGTCTTGGTTGCTCTACCCCCCACCTCCACCTTACCTCACCCACTTATGCCATGTCCACCCTGGTTCTAGTTAAAGAAGACCGCTGCTGACATACATCTTTTGATCTACTTCCTAGTTTGATGTAAGCCAGTCCAAAATATATCAGTCACAACACCTAATGAGTACCCAGTGTTTTCTATGCATTCCCCAGTGTGAAGACTACAAGAGAGACTCAGAGAGAAACCCATCCTCAAGGAAATTTAAAACGTTAACAATGCCACAGAGGAAGTCAAATGCGCAAACCCAAATAGCCAACACTACAGGGCTGTTTGTTCTCAGTGCCCAGCTAGGGTCACAAGCAGATAGCTACAAGGGCTGGAAGGGGTCAGGAAATGAAGAGCACTGAGGTGGTCTTTGAAGGACGGAGAAGGGATAAAACTGAAGAGAGAGAGGAAACAGGTGTGTTCCAGGCTCGGGGAGTTTGACAGAGAGCTTCAAATTATAGGAGGAGAATAAAGCCCCACCCCTACCCCCACCCTCGTGATTTCTGTTCCTGGAGCCTTGTCTAATCCCCAGTAACAGTGCCCTTTCTCACCTCTGGGCTTCATTCTCAGCACTCGTAAGAAACCGTCTTCTGCTGTTCTTCCCCTCCCCTCTTTGTATCCTGATTATTGTGGCATGTTAGATCCTTCACAAATGCAGAGTGGAGGACAGTTCATCAAAAGCTTACAGGGGATTATTGCAAACTATATTTTGCGTGTGTCTCCTCTTGCCCTGAAGATTCTGGAAGGGGGCTGGGACAGTGGAATGTGGTGCACCAAACAGTAAGCACCCCATTTCTCTGTGACTCTCCTGGGGCACAGGGGCTGGCACCTAAAGGATGGGGTGAGATGAATGAATGTCCACTTAACAACAATTTGGTCTAAAGCCACAAAGTCCGCACCTTGGAGATGAGTCCGTGGGAAAAATGCCCTGACGTTTCTGATGCGTGTTCTAGTGGACTGAGCACTTCCCCTCCCATTTTTACCTGTAAGAGTCTTACAGAGGACGTGGGAGGTGCTTGTGAAGGGGTCTGCTCCAAAGTCCACGTTCACAGTAAGTGCAAGCTTTTCTCACTGTATTCTGGCCAGTGTCGAATGAGACCATTTGAGGACGTCTTTTTCTACAGGGACCAGATCGAAATCACCTGAGAACTTGTTAAAAATGCAAACTCTCAGGTCCCATCTGGGACCAATCGAATTCGTAACTCTGGTACTGGGGCCCTGAAAATTTGGTTTGTAAAAGCCTTTCAGGTGATTCTGATGTGACGCTCAAGTTTGGCAACCGCTGGTCTAGTCTATCTCCAACTGATCCGTGTTGCTAAGTTCTTAGCCTCATGGGGGGGTGGGGGGCGGGAATAAGAGCCCTTCCTCAGGTTTTGTTGGGCAGGGACAATTCTCCAGACGGTGAAAATAAGTGGAACGGGGGCGGGGGGGGGCGGAGTGAACAAGCCCCAGGGGCCCTGAACAGAAAACAGCTCTGAAGAGTAGGATTTGCACACCAGCCTACTCATGCAGAGAGATTTGTAAACTCGCAGTATTCAATAGGCATTCACAGTGGGAAAGCACCACCACTCCGGAATGTCCTTGCAGAGGAAACGCAGCCGCCAGGAAAACCAGGGCTCACCCTGCACTCTCGCTAGAAGCTGTCTTCGCGGGATCACGGTGGCCCCCGGCGAGATCCTCTCATAACCAATCGGAGGTCCTCGAAAGGAAAACTACAAGTCCCAGCATGCCCCACGCCGCCCTGTCGGGGTCCACAGGCCGCGCCCCAGAGGTCCTGGCGGACAGGTGGCAGCGTCAGCCCCAGCGGCGTGGGGACTCCAGACGTCCCGCGCAGGGGGCGGTGGGCCCTCCTCCGGGTGCCTATGGCAGTGGCTACAGTGGCGGCGCTACTGGCCGCATTGGGCGGGGCCCTGTGGCTGGCAACCCGGCGGTTCGTCGGCGCCAGCGTCGAGCGGCTGCACGGAGGCGGGGACGCCGGCCTCATGCACGGGAAGACAGTGCTGATCACGGGCGCCAACAGCGGCCTGGGCCGCGCCACGGCTGCTGAGCTGCTGCGCCTGGGGGCGCGGGTGATCATGGGCTGCCGGGACCGCGCGCGGGCCGAGGAGGCGGCCGGTGAGCTCCGCCGCGACCTCCGCCCGGCCGGGGGCCCGGACGCCGGCGGGGTCGGCGAGCTGGTCGTCAGGGAGCTGGACCTCGCCTCGCTGTGCTCCGTGCGCGCCTTCTGTCAGGAGATGCTCCAGGTGTGGGCTCGGGGAGCCAGCTGGAGACCAGTGCTGGGGCCCAGTGGCGGGCCGGGCGGGGCCGGCGGGCCGGGGGCTGAGCCGGCAGGGGTCCGCCCAAAATGGAGGGAGTGCGGTCTTGGGAATGACTGAGGTTAGGAGTAGGAGCAGTCACGTGATTTGAAGGCGGCTTGGGAGTTGCAGGCTGGAAAAATTTATTGGGTAGTCTTATGTCTTCCAAGGATATTGAGAAAAAATAGGCCCTAGAGGAAAATAAACCTTTGTCCGAACATTGCCTTCAGTTATGTGAGGACGGCCCAGGAGGAGATCAGCCAGGTCTCTGGATCACCTTCCCTGTGTCCAAAGAGAATCTGCACCAGGCCCTCTCCTCTCAGAGAGCGCGGAGCACTTGGGGGAAGTTGCAAGTCAAGGACATTGGAACAGTCTTTTTCTTCCCCCTTGCTGGGATAGGAAGTTTAGCTCTCTGCCACCAGGGGACTCATTAGCACCATCCTTAGCCACGCTCTGGCCTGGTTTCCAAATAAACTGGAGCTCAGAATCCCAGTAGCCACGTGCCCTAAATGAAGACAGAAATAAGTAAATATGTAATACCTAGCATCTATTAAAGCTTTTCTCTGTGCCAGCTGTTCCAAGCATTTCAGATATTTAATTTTTTTTTTCTTTTCAACGAAATGAAGGTGTCCTTGGCTATTGTCATGGAATGCTTACAGTGGGCATTATTAGCCACATTTTTCAATGTAAGGCAAGGAAGGCATAGGCAGGCTAAGTTGACTGCTCAGTATCTGTCTCCAGAGCCCTTGCTTTCAACTCCTCTGTACCTGCTGCTGGCCAGTGAGGTGGAGGATTTCTTTTTCAGATGGTAAATATGCCACTGAGGGGTGTCCTTCCCTTGAAATTGAGGTGGAAGGGTTTCCTGCAGCCGGCGTTCAGAAGAGTGAGGTTTAAAGTTAGCTGGCATAGGAAACATGCATGGATGAAATGGAGATTCTTGACTCCAGAGCAGTGGTTCCTAAACTTGCTACTTTTTTTTCATGGCGCCCTCAGGCCAAGAGAAATATCTGCCAGTTTATTTATATTAAGTAATTAGGTATTGATGTCCTAACAACTTAGTAGCTGTTTAAAAAACTAGGACACATAAAGAAAAAAAGATAGGCTTATTTCATCCCTCAGTAACCATAGTTAATGTGAGAAACATTACCTGTTGTTCAGTTCTGACTCTGGAACCAGACTCTGGACACTGCCACCCACCTTTCTGTTCTACATTGATTTTTAACATTATACATGCTCTTCATTACAGCAGCTGCTAAAAACAGCTTTGCAGAGATGTGACATTACCAAAGAGAATTTAGCACAATATATTGTTAAAGCTGTGAACCACCTGGAACTCGTGGTTTTTTAGATGTTGAGCGATGTATCCCATTGTTTCCCTTGAAAATTTAAAATATTCCATAGCACCCTAGGAGTTTCTTCTGACTCTCTAGGTCACTGGTGTACAGTGTGAGCTATTGCAGATTTAGAGTTGGCTTTTTTTTTTTGGGAGGGGGCGCATTTTTATGCCTATTTCATTAGGTAAAGCAGTTAAAAATAACAATTAATACTCAATAGAGGTGTTGGAAACATAAGTGAACCTTCCTATTTTTTCATTGAAATCTAGATATGGCTGGATATACTTCTCATTTTTGAATGATGTATTTCACAACATGGGTCACTTAGGACAGAACCAGTTAAAATTAGGAGATAAAGAGATAACTAATTTGTCCTTGCTTCCAAGTGTTAAGTTCCTTCCTGGCTCTCAAATTCAGTGACCATAACTAAAATTTTTTAAAAATGAAATGGAAATGTCAATTTCCTACAAGTTAGTATTCTTGGTATTCATGTCATTTATCTCCTAGAATTTAAAAAAAATAGTAGATGATAAAGTCTTAAAATAACACAAGCCCAGCAAAGAATGATGGCTCAGAAATGATTAATACAGGAAACTCTTCCAAAGGATTACTGACAAAGAACACTCCTCTCTTTCCCCCACGGGTGAACTTTTGCCTTCTTTTTGAAGCTGACTATTGGAAAAGCTAAAGGTGCTTAGAAGACAGAATGAAAAATAGTTACTCCTTTGACGGGTAGGCTTTGATACAGTTGTGAAATTTAACACATTTTTCTTTTCACTTGCACTTGGCATAAGGGCCAGTGAAATTTGAAATTTGACCTCAAATTAATTTCATCGTGGATTCATCACTCTGTCTTTACACTTGGAACATGTTGTACATTTATTTTTCTCTGCCCATCCAAAGAGGCAGAGAGGAGCCAGAAAAGGGCTGGGGAAAACCAACCTATATGGATTACAGAATGAAAAGACTTCCCTTTAAGGACAGTCTAAATTTTAGGCCTTTACTCTGGAAAGATGTAGCAGGATCTGGTCAAAAGGGAAAGTTCTGACTATAGATCTAAGTTGGGGCCCCTCCAAGCCTGAAAGAGGTAGATTTTGTACAGGGAAGAAAAATGACTTCTAGTCATAGTAGAGTTAAGACATTTGTTGGTCCTGTCTCCCGTGAATCCCCTTTGCTATTATTGTAAGCCTTAGTATTTAGACTGACTAGGTTGTTTCTGATATTTTTATATTACCTGCACAATTTTTTAAAGTATTTCTTCGATTTATTCATGATTTCCTATGGCCTTAAATTGCATCCCTAACCCAGTCTATTGCTTGTCCCAATTTTAAGGGACCTACTTCAGTTGCTCCATCCCCACAGTACCATTTTACCCTTAGAAAAACCGCAAAATAAAGCAATCCTGACTTGCCCCTGGTGTTGGTACGAGTAGCTCTGGGAATAAACAGTGCTGATCTGTCTTCTGCCGTATTTGCACTCTCTAGCTCACATTGACTCAGTAGCTATGGTTTGAAAATCCCAATTAGAAAAACAATCTGGCTTACAAACGAAGAGCCCAGGCACTTAGGAACCCTGTGATAGTGGACAAATCGCTGGACCTCAGTGCTTCTGTTTGCTTATAAGTTGCTGACAGTAGATCAGAATACATGTAAAAAGCACAAAGCCAGGCCCTGATAAGCATACAGGTCTCCTGTAGTTCTTTTATCAACTGAAAACTTAACAGAGACATTTTATAGAATTTTGGTAGTTGGTAAGAATTTTAAAAGACTTATTTTAGGGACACGTCCAGCCTGTGTTATAATTCTGCTGTTCTCTTTTTGACATTTGAAGGAAGAGCCTAGACTGGACGTTTTGATCAACAACGCAGGAATCTTCCAGTGCCCTTACACGAAGACCGAAGACGGGTTTGAGATGCAGTTTGGAGTAAACCACCTGGGTCACTTTCTACTCACGAATCTTCTCCTTGGACTCCTCAAAAGTTCGGCTCCCAGCAGGATTGTGGTGGTTTCTTCCAAACTTTATAAATACGGAGACATCAACTTTGAAGACTTGAACAGTGAGCAGAGCTACAATAAAAGCTTTTGTTACAGTCGGAGCAAACTGGCCAACATCCTTTTCACCAGGGAACTGGCCCGCCGCTTAGAAGGCACACAGGTTACTGTCAATGCCCTGCACCCCGGTATCGTGCGGACCAATCTCGGGAGGCACATACACATTCCGCTGTGGGTCAAACCGCTCTTCAACTTGGTGTCTTGGGCTTTTTTCAAAACTCCAGAAGAAGGTGCCAAGACTTCGATTTATTTAGCCTCTTCACCTGAGGTAGAAGGTGTGTCTGGAAAGTACTTTGGGGATTGTAAAGAGGAAGAACTATTGCCTAAAGCCATGGACGAGTCTGTTGCAAGAAAACTCTGGGATGTCAGTGAAGTAATGGTTGGCATATTAAAGTAGGAACAAGAAGTGTAAGTCATTGAAAAAAACCCGAATGTCACTTAAGCTGTGATCAGAAATAGTGTGGCTTGACCACCTGATACTTGAAAACATAATTTTAGTTTTACAACAGTTCTGATAAGAGGTACATAGGGATATTTTCAAGTTATGAAAAAATTTTCAGAAAAGATGTATGAATATATAATAAACAATGAATGGTGAAAAATATATTTCAAAAATTGTAATTGAACAAGCATGGATTACACATATTAAAAGAAGTCACTTAACATAGATACCTTGAGAAGTTTTTGTGAGTTTCAAGGCCTAAGTGTTTTTTGTTGTAGAACTGGGTTTTCTGTGGAAATAAAGTACCTGGCATATGTGTATCATTCTTACTTGGAATAAATTTACTGATGCAAATTCTTAGTTGTCTGTTTCTTTAGAAGAATCGCTGAAATTAGTCCATCATCACAGTGGCACACACTGATTGTGATACACCAGGTGTCTTTTCTTCTCCCATAACCCACTTGCTGCTTTAAGAGGTAATGTTTCTAAAATCCAAGTCTGTGTCACAGTGTTACTTACCTACTTAAAAACCTGTGGTGGTTCCCGGTAACCCATAGCACTGAGTTTCCAGTTTTGTTTGGTTTTCAAGCTGCAGAATTCTTAAAAAAAAAAAAAAAACAGATGCAGAAGCTGGATTCATAAACCAGGTCAAAGCAGTGCAGCCAAGGTGGAGTCCCCCAGGATATCCCTGAAATTTATAAACCATTTTTACTTAAAGTTTAAACTCTTTCACATACATTTTAGATTCTCCGTGACCTATACTCAGTGCTGTCCAATAGAACTTGACAATGATGGAAATAATCCCCTGCACTGTCCATTATGGTAGACTTGATGTGTGTGGTCACTGAGTCCTTGAAATATGACCGAGAACTGAGTTTCTAACCTTAATTTAAATTTAAATAGGCACATGTGCCCAGTGACCAACCAATGTCTTAGCCTGTCTCTAGTTATTCCATTGCATAACCCAGCCCTCCATGTAGACCCAGTCAAACACTCACCTCTTGGCCTTTCCTTCCATTGTTCTCTCAATCGGGCACAGCTTTCTCCTTTTTACTGGGAGTACTACACACTCTGACATTCCCTTCAGTTACATTCCTGTCTCCCTGTCGGCTGTGCCAGTTCTCTCTCTGCTTCATTTTCATTTACCTTGATTGAGGCAGCTTTAGTAGAGGTTTAGTGCACTAATTATTTGATCACAAATCTAATTAGACAATTGGAATAAGTTTTCCAAGGAAAGCTTTTATTATTAGTTTCCTTGCTCAAGAATCAAGGATAATACCTGACACAGAGTAAACATTTGATATTGATGCTGGAATGAGAAATAAGGTACCAACGCTGCACATAAAAGTAAAGTCTACGTAGGTAAGTAGTAGGCATCTGTTACAGCATCAGAAATAATTATTTCAGTGATTTGTCTTAACTGTTAATACTGGTAAGAGGAATTGTGACGGTAAAGGACACACTGAACCACACCGAATTTAGTGACCCCTGTAGTCAGGGGTAATCTCTGCTTGGTTATTTTCAAGACATTTTATAAAATCTGGTTACCAGTATCAGCTCCTTTTGAGAACAGCGGAAACTTGGCAGGTCACACAGAGGGTCTGTTTTCTGTTAGAGCTTAGGTTGTGAATATGAGGAACAACCTACGTGTTTGTCTCATCACAGGTGTGTCTTTGCAGGTGGAGTGTGTATAGCCACCTCATGTTCTTTGAAATGTATTTTAAAAAAATAATCCTACAAAGAGATCTGCTGAGCTTAGAAATATGGGCAGGAAATACACCAGAATGCAACTTGGAAAACTGGAAGCCAATAAATCTGTCCTACACCTCGGCTTCATTAAAAAGGAGCCTCCCCCTTTCTTTTCTTTTAATACCATCTTTTCTGGCTGCATTTTGATACTTGATGCTTTTCAGGGGATTTGGGCCTTTTGTAAGAGTTGCGCCTTTCAGAGTTCTTGTTTGTGGCACCATAATAAAATAGGATATATTAATTTATCATGATGGAGAACTAGAAACTCATCTGGAAACACCAACTATTTGGGTAAAATGAGCTGCCATTTGGAAGATGTCCTTCCCACCCAGTGTTTGATGGCACGGAGGACTAATAGCTATAGCGTGACTGCTTCGATTTTGAGGATTATTTAAACTTGCTGTTCTCATCTTTCTCCTTTCTGCGGACTGACCTGTAACCGTTTCACTGGGCACAGAAATGAGTACAAAGTAATTCTGTTACTTTGGTACTTCCTTTGACCTTGGGAAAATATTGTTCGAGGGAAATGTGTAATGTGCTGGATAATGGGATAATTGAGTTGGAAACCCATTTTCATGTTGGTTATTAGCTTCATCTTTTGAAATGTTGATTTCTATTCCAAACAGCTTGTCCTGAAGAAGGGCTGGGGTTGCTGGGTCTTCTGCCTCAACTTTACTCACAGTAAACTGTTTTACATAGTGAGGTTCTAAATAGCATTTAATGGGAAAAGCGATTTCACTGCTTAAACACACCACCATGTTGGTTGGGTTTGATTAACAACTCCACTACTTAATTGGCCCCCTCCCCGTGACACTGGACAATTACTTAACCTTTCTGAGCTTGTCCTCTATGCTCTGTGGTTGACATAATGAATGCCTCCTTCAGAGCATTGCTCAGTGAATGAATTGGTAGAGTATGTAAAGGGGTGTCCAACCCGCAGCCAGCGGGCCACATGGGGCCCAGGGTGGCTATGAAGGTGGCCCAACACAAAATTGTAAATTTACTTCAAATACGAGATTTTTTTGTTTTGTTTTCATTAGTGTTGGTGTATTTAATGCGTGGCCCAAGACAACTCTTCTTCTTCCAGTGTGGCTCAGAGACACCAAAGGGTTGGACACCCCTGAACTGCAAAGCATTTAGCAAGTTGTCTGGCACGTGTGGGCCCTCATCAGTTTCTCCTTCCCCAATGCACCTCATCAGTACTACTAATAGTAATAGTAGTTATTAATATTTATATTAGCACATATGATAGAAGCTAAAGTAAACCAAGAGTAAGCAAATTTTACAAAAGGCCAGAGCATAAACATTTAGAATCATTACACCAAGTACAGTCTGTGTTACAAATTCTTCTTATGATCCTTTACAAACGTAAAAACCAGTGGTAGCTCACGCAGGCCACACTGTCGTACTTATGCTGATGTGCTTACTTCTTTGTCTTGAAGTCCCTGGGCATGGCAGCTGTTCTCACGTACACTGCCACTCCTCCTTCTTAACAAGGCTCCCGCGGTTCCCCCTTACCATTTCTGACCCCATCTATTTGCTGGCAGGCCCAGCAAGTCTAGAGGGTCTGTTTTTTTTTTAATCTCCAGCTATAGATTTTGGTATGAGGGGTAGCAGTTATCTGCCTTGAACTCTCTCCCCTCACAAACTTGCCGGGCCTGGCTAAAGATCTGAGAGAACCAACATTTGAATATTTAATTGATTCCAAATGTTCTAAGCAACACTGAAGAAAACATGTTACTAATCCCCCTACAGGAGCTTGGCCCCCACAGACAACATCAGATATTTCACAAACCTTCTCTGGACAATGGGGAGTTAAATTAGGTACAGGTTAGCATGGAGGAAGGTAGGTTATTCCTAAAGGAAGGTGAGATGGAAAGCTTAGTTTGTGCAGGTGGACCATAAGGAAGAGTTTTCCATAAGTTAAGTATCAAAGTGCGGGAGAAGCGCTCAAGCAACCCTTATGTAACAGACGCTGTGACAACCTATTCTCCAATTTTTTTTGGCTGCGGGGGCAGGGGGGCGGGTAAAGCATGCTGGTGGATGCCCATAGCATGAGGATTCTGTAGGCTATGAGTGTCCCCTCTAGCCCACCCCTGGCACTTCCGCTCCCACCTGCTCTGTTATATACATAGGAAGAGTGAGTTACACACCATTCATTCATCATTTCACAAATACAGGGTGAGGCAAAAGTCGGTTTGCAGTTTGCATCAAGAGTATGCAAAACAGTTTACTCTGGTATTATTGTTATTTATTGTATTATTTTTCATATGAACAACTGCAACCCAACCTTTCTGCCCCACCCTGTGTTTACTGAATGCCTAGGCATTGTCCTAGGCTCTGGGATGCAGGAGGCAACTGGGAACACCCAGCCAATCCTGTGTGTGTGTCAGCTGTGCTTGTTGTCATTTATAATGGAAGGTCCTAATCATAACGCACACCAGCAAATGATGAGTACAGAAAGAAAGAATTTCTGTGAAAAGTAGGCTGAGTGCTTTGTAAAAAACTAAATGAAAGCAAATCACTAGAAACTTACTGTTGAATAAAATTTCAAAACAACTGTCAAATACTAAAAATAGATAGTATAAACATCTAAAAGGGTCTATATTTAGTGCTTTGCAAGGGACTTTAAACTTTGACTGCATTATAGAGACACAAAAGCTGGAAGTCGCAGACTCTACTATTTAAGTGAGTACAATACAAGAAAATGGAATTCCAAGTGAACTCACACTGAGAAAGACAGATGAGCCCTTAACTTTATATCAAAAGATAGGCACATGAACAGATATGTCATATGTTTTCAGTTTAATTAATAATTTCGAGGTGCATATAATTCATCTTTATGAAGTTCTTCACTCAGTCTCTTGGCGTAACCAACTGATCACAGATAGGAAGGCTTCTATTGTACAAAACAGACCTACATCACTGACATACCGCAAATGTTTCAGTTTGAAGGACTTGGCAATCACTGTGTTCCGTGTAGAGAATTGTATTTTCCCAAAGACTTCTAATCTAAATTTGGGGTGTTTTATTCTTCAAAACCACCTAATATACTTAATTATTTTTGATATGTTAGTTCCTGAGTGTCTTTGCAGCCTCAAATTTATTTTCATCATCAGCCGTGTGTTTGCTTCTCTCCCTCATTTAAAGTATCTACTTATTGTGTTAAATAGGTAAGTTCCTGAATATTTAATAGGATTCTTCTTCTGTGCACGATTTTGTCTTTAGAAGTTGCCATGTTACATACGAGGTATTATAGCCTGGTCTAGCTGCAGGTTTTAAGTCTACTAAAAACAGCAGCAACAGAAATGTTCCAAACTTTTTTTCTTTCCTTCTACCCAATACATCTAAATAGTTATCCAGTTCTTAGCAGAATGGTTCTAGATACTAATGTCACCTTTCTTGCTACCATGAGAACCGTAAAGTGAACAGTAGGATGAATGAGTAAATAGAAGCTCAAGTTGCAAATATAGTCGAAAGGTTTTGTTGTTTTTTTTTTTATCTGTGCAACCCTACATATAGTCCTGGCATTTTAGGTCTATCTTAAAGTTGTACACACTGAGGAAATGCCGGGCACAGAGAAATACATAATCGTGACTGGTTGATGCAAAAAGCAAGGCTAGTCTCTGCCACCAGCCCATGAAAGCGCAGGAAATGGCTCCATGTAGTAGGTGTTCCAGCCTAAGCGTTCTGTTGACAGAAGCGGACTCTGCCCAGGGGTTCTGTGTTAATGTAATCAAACACTTCTGAGCTGCACCCTAGCAAGCGAGTCCGCCCACCTCAGAGTTTATCTTTAGCTCATCTGGAAGAGTTTATTTTAAACACTGAACATTGTTTGCTGCTGTTGAAATGAAAGTGAGAGAGTTACAAGCTTTCTCCCACTGCCATCTGGCAGATTTACTGATGGATCGGGCTCTTTAATCCACGCAGCCCCGTGTGTGGGAGCCATTGTCTCTGTGTGGATCATGCAGCTGGCTTGGCTGAACTTTAAAAAGCTCACACAAGCTATCAAGAGCCATCCTATAGATAAATGGAGGTGGAGGCTGGGAAAGTCAACTCACTGGGGTCTTGTGGAGGAGGGTGGAGAGGCTCCAATGTATATATTCTTTTATTTTTCTCTAAAAGCACATTTTTATTCTGTAAGTCTCTATGAACTGGAAAACAGGATAACTGTATTTCAATATTTTGAGAGACATAATGGAAGCTACAGAAACGTCACTGTATTTAAATTAGAAAAGTATGAGTGGAGTTGGCGACGTAAATACAAATATGAGAAGTCGTACTAGTGTGCCCTGTCTATCAGAAGGAATTTGTCTTGCTGCTTCTTCATACGGTGTGTGATGTGGGGATGCTAGTGATACACTCAGTTGCATTTATTCACGGCCCTAGCCTCCTTGGGTACGACTACCCAGGATCTCCCACAGTGCATCACGCCGAGTACATCTAACGTACAGCTAACTCCAGTGCATGGTCATGATCCTACCCACACACGCACACGCAGGCACTGAAAGATTCCTTGTGAACAGTCGTTATGTGCAGATACCTTCAATATGACTTACATGGAGTTTGTAGGAACATAACACAGATAGAACCTGAAGGATATGGATGACAGGCATTCAGTTTGTTTTTTTCCCCTTCCTACCACTACAGTGCCCTTTTAATCTCTTGTAGGCTGGAGAGTTTTAAAACAATAAACAAACATGTAACAACAAGAACAACACATTACCTGTGTCCTGGATGAAAATGAGCTTCCAACGAACAGATGTTCCTATCATGAGACTTTGAAGGGAGAATTGAAAAGGGGAACTTTTTCCTACCGTTTCTGGTCATTTTAGGCTGGTAAGAAAGATTGTGGATGTAGAGTTGTTTTTTGTTTGATGTTGTGTTTTAATGACAGGAGGCCAGTGGGATAGCCCCTGTGATTCCGTGTGCACTCACTTCCTAGCAGACGCTGAGCGGAGGCTGCAGTGGCCTCGGTGTCCTGCCTCAGTTCCTGACTCCTGACCTGCAGCTGCAGTGCTGTGTGTTGTCACTTACATATCCATCACCCGAACCCTGGAGGCCCCCCTTCCTCACCCGGGCAAAGTAGTAGCTTCCCCTCACTGGTCAGTTCTGTAGGACTTTTGCAGTTATTCCTGTTACTATATAACCTATCATACTTTCCCAGCCCTTCCCATGATTTTGTAGGCACCTTCTCTTCTTGCCACTTAAAATACCTGGAAGGATTTTGTTTCCTACAAAGAAAGTAGACTATCAAAGTCACTGACCAGAGGGAGTAGGGAAACCCATACATTTGCAAGTGAAAACCACCTTGCAAAGGAGCCTATGAAACCACATAGAGAAGGCACAGGGACATGGAGAGGGAGGGGCTGACAAAGAGGGGCGCCCAGATGGCACTCCCTGGAGGACTCACACTGCTCGGCCTCAGCGTAGCAGCCTCAGATTATCAGTCGACAATGAGGGACCACCAGAGGAACTGGAACGCTCTTTCCTTTAGGTAGCACATCGTATCCCAGTGGGGAAATCCATGTGGGGAGCCAAACTATAATCCGAACCTTGGTTGGGTATTGTTGACTCAGAGGGGAGGAAGCTAATTCTGAGGCTGACTGTTTGGTGACATCATTAGCCGTGACACCTGCATTGGGTGAACCCATAAATGGAAGATTTATGCTCCGGTGGACAAGGCTCTCGAAGTAAGCCTTGCAAACATGTGTTCTGCTGTTGCCGACTATGCTACCTTCCTAAGGACATTTTCTTGTTTTAAATATGCATGTACCATTTACATATGGCTAGTCTGGCTCAGGAAACATTTCACGTCCGGTGTACCACACAGGGAGGTAGGAGGGGCCAAGCGAACTAGCCGAACTCAAAGACATGGGTTGGGGGACAGGGATGTATTATTCGTAGTGGGAAAGACTGACAGTTGAGAGAATATCTGAGAATTGTTCCTAATATGAGATTTCTGCTGAACATTAATTTATCACAGCTGTTTTCCATTTAGGAAAAATGTAATAAATACTAGGCTTCCTTCAGCAGGCAATTTGATTAAGATTGTAGAATGACTTGTGATGGATAATCCCGCATAAGTGCTTTGGGTAGTGTGAATGGATTAGAAAGACATTTATGACTGAAACCCTGGCTACCCTAGGAATATTTATTTCTATTTATACGCTGCAAATCTAATCAGAGAAGTAAAGGTAAGAGGGGATTCAAAGGCTGGATGTGAGTTTTTGAGAACCAGACTGCAGTGTGCTGAGAGCAGGGACAAATATTTTAACGTGCTCCGCCCCCCCAACATCTGGTAGAGGGCTGGAGTATATCAATTACTCACAAGATGTTAGGCTGATTGTTTAATTAGTTAATTAATGCTAAAAACTAACATGTCTATCACCCTATCAGTGGCCAGGGTAGCTGGAGCTAATTCGACTGGTTTCTTCCTACACTCTAGACAATGGATGTGGTCAGCCTTTGCAAGAAGACCCTTCGGGCTTGTGAATTCAGTAATGCTGAAGTTTCTTGCACACTCACGTTCAAAATGATAAGTATGATAAGTATTCACACTCTTGAGGCAATGATAAGTATGAAAGCCTTGGGTAAGCGTGCCATCATCTTTGACAACTATAATCAGTGGTAATTTGGAATGACTATGAGGGAAGCTAAAAAGAAAGCTCACAGACTAAAAACTTTTAATCTGGCCACAGATTCCCCTGAAAGCTTCTATACAGTGCTGTCAAATTATTGATTACTGCCTTCCAGTGTTTGCTCTGCAGATTCCTGTGGACTTCAGTAAGCAGTCTGCCTTCAATTAACTAGATATGATTTGCTAAAATCAACACAATTAATTCTGATGTAGTCTGTATGCATTTGCATTGTCCCCTACTTAATTTTCAAATAAGTACCTGTATGAAAAAAACTAAAAGGGCTTATTTTCTTCTTAAAATAATGTCATGATATTGCAGATCCCTAAGACCACAGACCATCCATCAATTAATAGAACAAATTAGGAGACTTAATTAAACTCACGAGAGAAAGTTCTTTCTAGAAAAATAATAACTACTATTTATGTGAGATATTTAACCTATATTATCTCTAGTTCTTGTAACAATACTTCAAGGCATTCTTATTTCTAATTTACAGCTAAGGGAAGTGATCTTTAGAAAGCTTAAATGAGCCCTGGCTGGTATAGCTCACCGGATTGAGTGCCAGTCTGAGAACCAGGGGGCTGCTGGTTCGGTCCCATTCAAGGCACATGCCTGGGTTGCAGGCCAGGTTCCCAGTGGGGGATGTATGGGAGGCAACCACACACTGATTTGTCTCTCCCTCTCTTTCTCCCTCGCACCCCCTTTAAAAATAAATAAGTAAAATATTTTTTTTAAAAAAAGAAAGAAGAAAGAAAGCCTAAATGACTTGCCTGATGAGACCAGGATTTGAACCAAATTTTTTCAGATTTGACACACTCTGGACAAGTAGACACTTCTTTAAGTGAACTAAAATAATGTGCATAGCAAAAGTTAAAAATGTCCCTAAAATAAAAAGTCAGCATTTAATTCCTATATTTATAATCATTATTATTTTCAATCTTTCCCTTTAACATATTTATTTTGTAGAGTAGATAATATTTTAAGGAAGAATTCTTTTCTGTGCAGTGGGTCAAGAATGTGTTAATTTTTTTTCATTGACTTCTATATTTAGCTTCTCTGTCAACACAGGTTAATTGAAAAGGTTTCTGCATAATATCCCCAAGTGTAAATTATTTATCAGGGTAGTTAAATAACCCAGTACCCAATCCAGAGTGCTGGTTTCACGCCAGAGGGATATATATCACATTTCATGGGTTTGGAGAAAGTGCACAAACAATAAAGATGTCTGAGTTAAATCATAATACAATGATCAAAAGAACCATATTATTGTACTTTATAGCAAATGCCTATTTCTTTTGAAATACAACAGTTTTAAGTCTTCAACATCTGCTAAGAATTCAGACATTACACATATCCTATTAGTGAAAACCCACTAATTAAAGATTCTTAGAATAGTTTTCCTGCTATGCAACTGATAACACACTTGACATATCAATATTATTTCATGTACAATTTTCTGAATACAGTGAGTGGTGACAGATAAGAGATTTTTTTTTTTTACATTTCTTTTTCACAAGAATTATTTCAGGGACTTTGGCTTCAGGAAATGACAGGCTAGGTTACTTGGACAATCTTATTTTAGGACAACTAACAACTATGATGAAAATACAAAATATATGTATATATTTCTTAAAAACAACAAAGTACTGACAAAATGGTGAAAAAATTCTTAGACCAAAATCAAGTAAATGTGAAGGTAAGATTCCTAAAAGGGAAAAGAAAAAATTACTTTTGCCGGGAGGACATTTGTCACCCTAGAAGAATGATGAATGTGAACTTTTGTTTTGACTGCTTACAGCCTGAAGGAGAATAGGAGTGAAAGCCTGCACAGAATCTGGGGTAAAATCTGGGATACGGTGGACGCCAAAATTCACTTAAGCTGCAATTCTAAATGACTACACAATCAAGGTAAGGGTGAGCAGGGATTAACGGCATACAACACTCCCAGCTGTCCCACGGAATAGGAGAGTTGTCTCAACACCGAGCAGAAGAGGGACCATCCAGATGATTTCACTCATATGTGGAATCTGATGGACAAACTGAACTAACAAGCAAAACAAAGACAGGCTCCAGACTCGTAGAGAGCAGGCTGACAGCTCGGGGCAGGGTGGGGGGTGGGGAGTCATGGTAAGGAGGTGGCAGGATCGGGCAAAAAAGGAAAAAGACTCATAGGAATAGACAATGGGTGGTGATTGCAGAGGGGAGGAGGGTGGGTGAAGGTTAGAGAGGATATAAGGATGATAAATGGTAATGGGAGAAAGTGCAATAAAAATAATAATACCAAAAAAAGAGAGTTCTAGAAAGGAAGGGCTTAATGAGTCCAGTGAAGGCTTTTCATGTAAAATTTTCTGATTAAATACCTCAGAATTGTCTTATTAAAAAAAAAAAAAGGAGGAAGCCTGTCCCTGGAACGCTGTAAATGAAGCCCTGGTCCCCGTGTAGAAGTGGGAACTGACTTCACCAGAGCAATCCAAGAAAACAAGTCATCAATTTTGGTCTAAAATCATTAGGGACTAGTAATACCCTAGATGACCAGCAACAAAAAAGAACGAGCAAACAAAATGCCCAAATCCTCTTGAGAGGAAGGTTCTTTCATGAAAGGGCTTGGGAAACCTCTGTAAATAATTTTGTCAAGGGCCGTGACAAGCAGTAAGGTACAAGCATAGGTACCAGGAGTGAGAACCAGCAACACTGACCCCAAAATGTCAGATGTAGGAATCATCAGACGTAGATGATAGAATAACTATGCTTAGTATGTTTAAAGAAAGAAAAAATGAGAAATTTTTTCTCATTTTGAAATTTGAGAAATTTGGGAAGTTTGGGCATTTTGTTTGCTCGTTCTTTTTTGTTGCTGGTCATCTAGGGTATTACTAGTCCCTAATGATTTTAGACCAAATTGATGACTTATTTTCTTGGATTTAACCCTGGCTGATGTGGCTCAGTTGGTTGGGGCACCATCCAGTGCACCTAAAGGTCACCAGGTCCATTCCCAGTCAGGGCACAAACCTAGATTGGGGTTTGATTTCTGGTAGGGGCAAGGCAGGCGATGGATGTTTCTCCCTTACACCAGTGTTTCTTTCTCTCTCTCCCTTCCTCTCTCTCTTTCTCTAATATCAGTAAAAAAAAAATTTAAGTGACCTACAAAATTTCAGCAGAGAGAAAAAAAGCAGTAAAAGTGACAGCTTTCAGAACAATATATGACTGCTAGAAATGAAAATTACCATAACAAATGCAAACCTCAGAGGGTGGATTTGATTGCAGATTGAACACAACAGAAGAGAGAAGAAATGGGCTAAAGGGAAGGATCAGAAAAAAATTACCAAGAATGCTGCAAAGAGAGACATAAAGATAGAAATTTTAGGAGAGAGGCTAAGAATTGTGGTAAGTAGAATAAAAATACATAATATGTTTTTATGGGAGTTATGAAGAGAAAAGGAGGAGAGAATAGGGACAGAGTCAATGTTTGGGGAGATAATGAAAGGCAGTTTTTTAGAGCTGATGAAAAACAACAGTCCACAAGTTCAACAGGCCTAATTCTGAACAAGAATATGAAAAAGGTAAACATGGAAGATTTAAGTCTATGCATAAAACTGCACGCAAATATTTATAGCATCTCTATTTGTAAGAGCCAAAACCTTGAAGCAACCAAGATGCACTTCAGTATCTGAACGAATGAGTAAATTGGTAAATCCAACAATCGACTATTCTTCAGGAATAAAAAGAAATGAGCTGTCAAGCCATTAGAAGACATGAGGAGCCTTACATCCACAGCGAAAGAAGCCAATCTGAAAGGCTACATGTGAAATACATACATATGTGACAGATAGTAGATGGACTGCATGAAAATAATTGCCAACCTAGCATTTTACACTCAAGCAGAATACATATCCAGACTGGTTGTAAAGTAAAAATGTTCACAATCATACCACAATGAAGAGAGCTGGTCATGGCTGATCACAGCAGAGAACATTCTAAACAAGTCACTTCAGGCACAAGGAAAGTAATTCCAGATAGAAGTTCTGAGATACAGGAAATAATTAACATCAAATAAAATACTATTGAGTCAGTATAAAGCTGATAGTTATATTAGAAAAGAAGTATATAAACATCATATAAAACTAATAAGATGTATGAAATCATAATGTAAAATAATAGACAATATACCTGATCATATTTAGATAGAGATCAAGAAAGGATAACTAGTTCAAGTGTTCTAAAGGTTTTTGATTACCCAGGAGAAATATAAAAGTGAAGATAGGTACTGAAGTTTGGTAAGTCAAGGATGCACAATGTAATAATACAGAGTGAACACTAAAATAATTTTTAAAATGCATAATCTCCAGATTAATATAGGACGAAAAAAACAACAGGTAGACATCCTGACCCAATTTGCACTAAGCTTCTCCAGTTACTAGCCCAGAAATTCTTATGTAATTGACATAAGGTAGGGCTCAGGCATTGGCTTTTCTCTTAAAGAACCAAAAGTATTTAGTGCATGTAGCCCAGATTGAGAATACGGAGTTGTGGAATTCTACAGTAGGGAATGGCACAGAGAAAAACCGACCCCTGGAAGAAAGCATCTTCACCCTGCCTCTGAGCTGGCTCTCAGGAGAAGCCTGGTGTCTGGAAAGAGGATTCCACTCCCCCACGCTGGCCTGCTCGTTTTTTTCTCTTACCCCGCCAGCACCCTCTGACACCCAATTCTAGTATTATTTCCTTACATTAGGTTGGCTCCTTAACCAAAACATTTTAGATATAATACTGGTGGTTTTCAACATTTTCACTGTCTATATTTTACACTAAGACCCTTAACACACATCTCTATGCTGAATTTAGACTTTCACCATCACGAAAGGAACTTTGAGCCAGCCCTACAGAGTTGCTGCCGGCTAGTGGTTCAGTGCGCAGGGGCGTCGTCCATATTCTGCAGTGTTTGGGAACCTACTGGGATACTGACTGCACTTTATCAGTGTTTTTTAAAATAGGTTGACATTTTAAAACAAGGAGAATGGTTAATCAACATACGTCTCATAATCATGACACATTTGAGACTAACGTGCCAAGTACTGAATACTAATTTATTTGTTTTTGTCAAATGAATGAATGAGGGTTCTGAAAGCAAATAATCTATAACCTCAATTGTATATTCATTGGACCTAAGCTCATTATCTTTTTTCAGTTTTAAAGTAAATATATATACATATATATTTATAAAAGAACATAAAGTGCTAAAATATTATTTCTAAGATTTTTATTGAAACAGTAAGTTCCAGTGAGGGATTTGGTAGTTTATAATGAGCTAGGAACAAACTTTCCTTATGATATTTTTCTATTGCTCATTCACCTGAAATAGCTCTGTCTTTCACACACATCTGAGAAGTATATCACGTATGAAAGTAGGCGTCAGAATTTTCCCTTTGACCTTCACAATCTTCTGTGAGGGAGCCATGATTGGCCCCCTGTTTGGAAGAAGAAATCGAGGCTCAGGGTGTGGCAACCGATGAACTGCATGGTAGGCAGCTAGTCTAAGACCTGGGTTACTTGACTTCCTCCCCTCTCCGAGCCTGTAGGGTCTTCTCTCAGCAGAGTGCCCTGAATTTCTGTCGATGTGATCCAACAAGTCCTTCGGTGTGACTCACCTTTGTCTCAGTTATTTTAATTTTTTAAAGGCTCTCAAAGACCCAATTGAATGATCATCTATGGGTCAAACTTCACAAACTATAAAGTAAACTAGAAGGATGGGTGGCTACTCCTAAATCTCATCCTTCTATACATTATTCCCTGTTATCAGGGGAAAAATCTCATTTGGAAGAAAAAGGCACCAGCCTCTTCTGAAGAGTGGGAAACCTTTTCCAACAACTGCTCACCGTTGTCTGAAAGGGCTCCCAGAACTGCCTAATACCCCCTGAATTAAATAAATTACACGTGTGGTTATGAGAAATTTAAGCACTTATTTATCCACATCATTAGTCATCAAAATTCTTGTAGGGAGTAACAGCCCAGCCCCACAGGTCAGCCACTTCATGTTTCCTTAACACTTCCACTGGTTTTTAAACACCCACTTCCTGATTTATGGCTGTGCTGTGGCCAGCATGGGCCTAATAATGCAGCACGTACCACCCCCGATCAGAGTGACACACACATTCCCTCGCACCAATTTAAGTCATCCCATATGTGGGCTCTTGCCTTTTACTCTGCTATCTGGAAGTGCAAGGAAGCAGGTGACCTGCACTGCAAGCCAAGAACCTCCGCTTCAACATGAACACTCTCAGCAAATGATACTTACTCCTCAGCAAACTTCAGCCTTTGGTATTTTTAAGGGGGTTTTTTTTTTTTGGCCTCACCTTCTTTCACTCCAATTGGGCCACTTCCTTACCCTGGGAATGCTTCTTCCCCATGTTTTCCCCCTGCATGGGCAAGGCATTGCTTTTCACTTCCCTCATAAAATCACTACCTGCGTGATGAGTCCCAGCTCACATGGTCCCTCCAGTCAAGCCCTTCACACACCTGTAAGTCCCGTCTGTCTGTAGGTCAAATACATGGGCATCTTTCATCCTGGCCCATATTAGGCAGCAGAAACATTCTACTGTTTTTTAGTATCTGGTGTATTCTAGGTACTCAGCTGGGTGCTGAGGGTACACTGATAAATAAAACCAACTTTTTTCTTCATCAGGGTGCTCCCATTCTAGCCAGTGTAGATAAATACACATAAACAAAACAGCTGTAATACAAAATAATTGAGTCTGTGATAAAGAGCTCAAAGGACAACAAATGGTGGTGGGCGGGAAAGCTGTGGCTAAGCATGTGGTTTTGAGTCGGTCTGGGGAGCTTGGGTTCCTGGGGAAAAAGGGAGAGAAGGGTGTTACAGGCAGCAGGAGAAGCGTAGGGTGAGGCACGGGGACTTGGCAAGAGAGAGGAAACTCAAGAAGACACTTGGAAGGTAGATGAGACAGGCGTCGTGAATGGTATGAAGGCCACATATGGGAGGTAAAGGTGACCTAATTTTTTAGACAACAGACATCACTGGAGTTTTTTAGCAGATGAATGATATGGTTAGCTCTGTACATCACATGGATTGCAATCACATGCACAAGGGTGACAATTAAGGTGAGGACAGTGGTGGCCGACAGCCATTTAGCAGGTTGGTGCTCCAGTCCAAGAAGCAGCTAGTCAGAAGTGGTAGCTAGGTTCATGTCCTAATGGCCTTGCCCTCCCTCACCCCGCAATCAGGGCATTCTCTATCCAGGGGTCGATGCCTGGGGAATGTTTAAAAAGGTCTCCCTGCCCAGCCCAACAAGCACCAGCCAGCCTAACGAATGTGCGAATGAATGGGGTTTATAGACTCTTCTAAGCACCCCATGTGCTTTTTCCTGATGATTTTTTCTTTCGTTGCCTTTACACCAAAATGAGGCTTTACAATTTATGTCATTGAGAGGGTATCATTATGAAGACCACTCAGATAAACATTCAAAAGTTCTCCACATGCTCCCGAATGATGGTTCTACGTCCAAGTTGGCGTATTACTGTCAAAAATTTACACTCCTTCTGCGCAGGCCCAGGTCTCCACCCTCAAGGGGCCAGATGCTCCCAGAGAGCTGGACCAGACCCTGCAGAGAGCCTGGGACTCAAGGGAGAGGTGGTAGCTGGGGAGGAGGGGAAGGGCAAGAATGGGGATGTCCCTTCTCTATGAAGACTGAACGTGAGTGTCGCATCCGAGAGGCCCTGAGGTGAGGTGTCTTCCTGCCTCCTGACGCTTTATCCCCTGTAGATGTATAAGCTGCACGGTGTGCAGGTAAAAGCAACGGCTCTGGAATAGAGGTGTCAAATTTATTTTCACTGGGGGCCACGTCAGCCGTGCAGTTGCCTTCAAAGGGCCGAATGTAACTTTAGGACTGTATAAATGTAGCTGCTCCTTAACAGTTCAGCGAGAGCTCAGCGCTGCCACCAGGTAGAAACAAGGTGCCGGCCAGATAAAACAAGGGGGGCGGCCGGATTTGGCCCGCGGGCCTGGTGTTGCGCCTGTGCCCTAGAACCACAGAGCTCTAGTTTCAGGTTTCCCTCTTCTGTCGCTAGCCTTGAACCTGGGCCACGCCACGTCATCTCTGTGGACTTACCTCACTGGCATGTGAAATGAGTATAAATGGATAACATGAGTAAAATACTCAATGTAGGGTACGACACACAGTAAGAACTCTCAATGTTAACGATATCAATCATCATTTAGATTCAAAGCCCTGAATTGAAGCCCATTCCTGTCCCTTCTGACTTTTATGAACCTGGGGAAGTTATCCCCCCCTGAATCATCTATGGCATGGGGTTAATGCTTCCTGACTACCTGTGAGCATTATTTTGGAGACGGTGTGACATCATAGATGTGCAAGTACCTTGCACATTAAAGGGCTATACAGTATATGGGATTCTTATGATTATAAAGCAAATAATCTCATGGAAGTTCCTCATAAACATCCTCATCTTTGTTTTATGGGTTCCATGCTGACTCCTGAAAGCACCACCTTCAAATATGCTCCCTGTACTATTGCACTGCCCACACCTGAGGACACAGTTACCACCATGCAGTCCAAGGACAAGGGTGAGAGGACCAAATAGCCGATGGGCAGGAGGTAATGGACAAAGAGTGAGCGTTGGTACGTAAGAGGCTTCCATGGGAGTCCAGGTCAACCTAGCATGTATGAGATTCCCTTCAGGAACTTAGGGTGGAGAAAATACAAAATCATAATTATTACGGAAATAGTTAAGTTTTTTTAGTGAATATTAGGTCAGGCATTCTGATAAAGGCTTCAAGACCATAGTCTGCACAATATTTCTATGAGGTTGGTATTATGGCCTTTACAGGTGAAGAAACAGGTGCACAGAGGGTATATGGCTTGTTCAAGATCACGTTCTAGTAAAGGTAGAGTCCACATGTCTGACATCTCTGCTTCTAGGATCCATGGCCCTCCGGTGCCCTGGCCTCACGGGGCTTGGAGTTGATCCGGGGGACAGGAAAAGACAGAACACAGTTCTGGACTCTAACACAGCAGCACATGCTGAGAACAGTGGATAGAGATTTCAGAGGAAGGAGCGCTCTTTGGGGACAAGGTTTGTGTGAGAAGCTTTCCTGGGGTAGGTCAGAAAGGAGCTCGAGCTGGACTGTTTGGATAAGAGAACAGAAGGACAGTGAGAAGTAATAGAGTCCAAAGGGATGAGGGCTCTTGTGGGCCTGTTGGAAGAAGTCACCTTTGAGATTTGTAACTGCAAGGACTGCTGGTGTAGGTCAGCTCTGTGGTCCAATAGGCTGGAAACCCCAGCTGAAGAGTAGACCAGAGAGGTGAATAGGCATTTCTAGAAGAGGAACCCCCAAATGAAATGAACTTGAAAACCCACTAACATCAAAATAAGAAGATACAAATCCACTTCCATTTGATGAGAAAAGCATAAATGATCTCACAATCAAACATTACCAAAGCTAGCGCTAAACACAAGCACACACTGCTGGGGAAAACAGAATAGATGTTTCCATCTACCTTGGAAAGTAAAGTGGCAAAAAGCAATGAAATTAACCATGAGTGTCCTCTCTGGCTCTCCAATTCCACTTTCAGATGTCTGTTTTTGAGGGACTCTTGAAGATGTGCACAAGACAGCAAGAATACTCATTACAGGGTGATTTTTAACAGTGAACAACTGGAAAACACCCAAACGTCACCTATAAATAAATACAATGCACTACACATGTAAATTCTATTCATCTATTCAAAAGAATGACCGAGGTTTCTAGCTGCAAATCCCAGAAACGTACTGACTTCCACTTCCGGTGGAAGTCAACTTAACTATTTCTGTAGTTGCAGCCGACCACTGCTCTAGGTGAGAACCATAAGGAAAGCAGAGAAAGTAAAAGGCAGCAGAGAGCAACGGAAGCGGCCAAGACTTAGGGAGCCAGGATATGAGCCCAGGTGTTTGAACACAGCTTGATACGGCGCGTCTGTCAATTCCTGGTGCAGGGAGGGTGGCCAGGAAGCCTGGCAGAGGGTAGTTGCTGAGAGGCTCTCTTAAGGGGGTCAGCAGAAAAACAGTGGAATTGAAAACAATCAAACAACCGGAACTCGCGAGGCCACAATTTCGGAGAGAGAGCAGAGACTCAAGGAGGTGGCGCAAGCACTCAGGGTCTGCTTGACATGAAGAGACTGGCTTCCTGGGGTTGCCATGAGAACCGAATAAAATGAGGGTATCTGATAGGATGCTCTGTCAGCAGTGATTTCCCCTAACGGAGGCAATGGGCACAATCCAGGTGTGCCGAGCATGTAAGAATGGCACATTATTAGAGTGCGTGGTGCTCAATAAATCATATACGTAATTGTCCACAAGCAAAAGTTGTGAGTTTGAATCCCGATCCTGAGTCTTTATTTTTTCCACTCCAGTCTCTGAACTTCTATGTCATTTTGCATATTGCACAGAATGGCAAAAAGTTAAATGAATTTAATTAAACATAGCACAAAAAAACGATGAATTTTTGAGTTACTCAAATCTCCAAAATGTATAAAAATGAAGAACTGCATGTGATCGGTAGGGCTGAGTTGGGTGGGAACCAAGTTCTCACTATGGCCTCACAGCGACGCTCTGTCCCTCAGCACACGCGAAGCCCTCCCTGTACTTCCTGTTATTTATCTAAGACGGTGGTGGAGGGGAAATCTTGCTGCCATTTCTTTCGCTGCTCTGAGTTCTTATCATTAAATTTTTGTCTGTAGCTTCTGTCAATGCCATCCAAGGGCGCTTTAAGTGGCCATGATAGTGCTTCTGCTGAGAAACACTTCTGAGAATAACAGCATTATGAAAGAGATTTGGGTGGGATAAAATACTATGAAGATGACCAGAGAGCAGACAGGAGAACTCCAGCTGTTGATTTAGAATGGATTTAGGGAAACAGTACAGCTCACCCCAAGAAAATGAGAAGCATCATTGAACAAACATTTCTAAGTTTCCTGGAAGCCTTTACTTACATAAGATGAAGTTACTATTTTAAAAGTAAATTCAAAAGCCAAAAAAAAAGTTGCTTATGATATTTATACATTTATAAGTCTCAAAATGCATCCTTCCCTCTGTAGGCCTATGAGAAAATTATTTTCAATTATTTAAATTGGCAATTATGGGACGTCTCTAGTAATAAATCACTTACATGGAAAGGGGCCACCCCGTACCAAACTCTATGCTGGTTCTCGGAACCCAGGCCCACAGCTCTGTGTTGAAGGCTTGTCTTCCCACCCAGTCTGTGCCCCTTTCCAATTCCAGGCCCAGGGGCTATGCTTATTTAGGGGAGTTTTCCCAGAACATCTCTCCCTGCTCAGTCCTTGGAGACAGCATGGCTCCCACACCTCCCAGAATCCTCACCCTGAGCCTGGAGGATAAGCCTATGCTATGATTGCAGGGCTTCCGATGAGGCAAATAAAACTGACTGACTGAACCTTGAGAAGTTCAAGTCTAGGAACTCGATAAGGCGGTGAAAGCTTAGTGCAAATGAAGGCCAAGTTCCAAGTCCTGATAATTTCAATATGTTTCTCAAACTCTTCAGATAAGTCCGGCTCGCAGCCAGGCTCTCACGATGACCTTGAGGAAAGGCAGCGTTACCCTTGGACGTGGCTTTGCCCGCCCAGAGGATTGGCCCAGGGAGCATGTGTAATGGTTTAGGCAAGGACAGCAGGACAAAAATGCAACTAGGATTTGGGGGCGGGGTCAGCTCTTCTCCCCACAGCCTGTTTAACAAGCTCCCTCTTTGACCTCCATTTCCTCATATGCAAAATGAAGCCTTCGAGAGATGATTCCTGGAACCCCATCTTTTTTTATGGGCATATGAAAAGAAAAAGGAACTATCCACACTCCCCACCCCACCCCCCCCACCGGCCCTGCAAACGGAACATAAATTTTACAGCACAGCAAACCCACTCCTAGCCTTCCTTCTCCCCGCGCTGCTCCCTGCTACTTCGGGTTTAAAAATACTGGGAGATGCTTCCTGTGCTTTCCGTTTTATGGTTTGAACTTGACAGAGTCCAGAGAAAGGGAAGAGAATGTCTCCCTCTTTTCAGGACCATCCCTCTGTCTGCACATGCTCGCCTGTAAAGTGAGGATCCCAATCTTTATCATAAGGAAATACTTATCTCCCAGGGATCTGAGAAAGTCCGTGAGATAATGGGCCCTGTAGCCGCCGGAGCAGGAGGAGGGGGAGTCAGCCCCCACCCTGAGGGGCAGTGACTCTTTCGTGATCAGAGGGAATTGATGCCGAGACCCGCGTCAGACCAAAGTGGGAGTAGGAGGAGCGTCGAATCACCCATCAGGATTTTTTGAACCTTCCGAGTTTGGTTCCATGCGCTGCCCCACAGCCTGCTGGAAGATGCTAGCGTCAGAAAGCCCGNGTGCTTTCCGTTTTATGGTTTGAACTTGACAGAGTCCAGAGAAAGGGAAGAGAATGTCTCCCTCTTTTCGGGACCATCCCTCTGTCTGCACATGCTCGCCTGTAAAGTGAGGATCCCAATCTTTATCATAAGGAAATACTTATCTCCCAGGGATCTGAGAAAGTCCGTGAGATAATGGGCCCTGTAGCCGCCGGAGCAGGAGGAGGGGGAGTCAGCCCCCACCCTGAGGGGCAGTGACTCTTTCGTGATCAGAGGGAATTGATGCCGAGACCCGCGTCAGACCAAAGTGGGAGTAGGAGGAGCGTCGAATCACCCATCAGGATTTTTTGAACCTTCCGAGTTTGGTTCCATGCGCTGCCCCACCGCCTGCTGGAAGATGCTAGCGTCAGAAAGCCCGGGACATCCCTCAGTTCTCCTGCACCTGACATCTCTTTGGGATCATTGATAATATGCTGAAAGACACAATATGTAGACATTGTCCCTGAGCAAAGTTGCTTCTGTATTTGCACTAAAAAAAAAGGAGTTTCATAAAACTAGAACTGCATCTCACGACAGCCCCCCAGTATTTCAAGGCACCCAGTCCAATGATGGGAGAGGCCCATTTTATTTTTAGGCAGGAACACTGCCTTAGGGCCTTTCAGCCACAGAGAATGTGCATGCATTGGCCTGTGGCCACACGAATGTCCTCGAGGCCTTGCCTTTGCTGGGCTGGCTCAGTCTCATCTGAGTCAGTGTCTTAGCCAGCACCCAGCACCCTCCAATCCTCAGTGCGCCGTCCTCCCTGGGCGGCCGGCCAGCCCCAAACCCTTTCCTATGCAATCTGCTCCACCTCCCGATTCGGAGAAGCAGCTCACCGCTACCTAGGTTTTCCGGTGCGCACGTGCTGTGCTGGGCTTTCAAATACAACATTTTGCTTTTCATCATAATGACCTTTGAGGGAGGGAGGCCGTCCCATCACTGCTCCCATCGTAAAAAGGAGAACATGGGGGCACACACAAAGTTTGCTCCACGCCAGAGCGCGATACATGCCCAGGCCAGGACTCGAATCCAGGACTCATCGGTCTAAATCGGGAACCAGCCTCTGCCTTGGGAAGTCTTTCTTCCTTTCTCTGTGATTTTCAGCCTTCATTCAGCATCAAAGCCATCACGAAGGATTTAAAAATAGTAATAATGGCTCCAGTGCATGCTGGGCATTCTGACTCAGTAGGTCTGGGGATGCGGGTATGTATTTTCAAAAAGATGATAGCATGGTTCATCTTAAGTTGAAAACTACTGTCTTACCTAGTAAAGACCTAACTACTTGTCTTTCTAACTCTACCTGCCATCTCATCTAAACATCCACCTTGGGTCAGGCCAGGAGATGGGGGCGGTGGGAAATTCACTGTGTTCTAAATTTCCCTTCTTCTCTCTGGTGCCGGGGGACCTTCTGTCTAGAACGCCCCTCCCAGGCGATGCCCGTTCCAGGATGCGCCTTCCCGGGCTCCAGTCTATTCTGCTTCTCCGGCTACTTCCGCCAAGGCTGGCAAGGCCCTAAGGAGTGTCCCTGCATGGTATCTTTTGCACGCTCACATCCTGGATCATTCGTTTTGGCCTTCATCATTTACTGCCTATGCCACTACAGATAGGTTTTATTGGTTACCTTGTCCCTGCAGAGGGACCTCAAGAGCCCCAGAGAGCGTGTGTTGTGCCGAGGCTTCTGCTGAGGTGGAGCTAACACCATGGGGAGCAGAGCATTGGATGTCGGGAGCCCTGGCTCAACCATCTACTGGCTACAGGACCCTGAGCAGACCACAGCTCCTTTACTATCATGTGTGGTGTTCTTCGGGTCCGTCTTTGAGCTTCCGTTATCATCATCGTACAAAGGAGTAATGTTATCCAGCTCCCTCAAGATTTTGTCTCAAAAAGCACCAGACATTGCTACTGGCATCTGCTGGGCTCTCGGTATTTCATGCACCTCAGTGTGGAACCTAACCCCAGGCCTTCTGTCCGACTCTGTTCCCAGTATACCACACGAACGTCTAGAGCTGGATTTTCAGAGGAAATCATATCACATCTAAATTCAGACAACCCTGGCTCTCCAGACACCTGTAAATATGTTTAGAAGAAACAGAGGAACCAGTGAAGTGCAACTGAAATTATAGCAGAGATGGAAAAAGAGGGAAAAGGGAAGGGATGAGGGCACCTACTCAGGGAAGTCAGAAGAGACCTGTTTGCAAATGTGGTATTTGGGCGTCAGTGTTTGAGGATATAATTAATAACGTCTCTCTTCCCTCTCAGAGCTGGGAACCAAGTAGGCAACAGGGATGCAATGAGAGTGAGGAGCTAACACCATCGGCATTGCTGCCGTTGCCTCGGGGTGGGAGAGCACGGCCCCCACCGCTGTAGGCCATAGCGTGGGGGACCCCAGTGAGGGCAGGGCTGGGTCTGCAGGCAGATGGGCTCCCCTGCCCCCTGCAGGCATGCTGCTGCTTCAGGCCAGCCCTGTCGTCGTGGACAGACAGGCACAGAGGGAGGGGCCTCTTCGCTGCTTCTAGAAGGCAGCCCTAAGCCCTGACCAAAGGGAGTGGGTGGGAGCCAGACCAGAAGCCACTGATCTCTGGGCAGATGCAGCCCTACCGAGAATGGGGGCCCGGGCTGAGGCCAATGTGTGTACGTCTTCCTGGCCCCACGTACTCCTCTTCCCCTTGGAAGAATGAGTGAAAGATGGAGAGAAGGCCTGGTGGTGTCTCTCCTTCTTCCCTTCTCCTGGAGAGGTTAGCGAAACTCTCCACCTCCACACTTCCTCCCTACGTAAACATGAGGGGCACAAAGCTCTAAAAATGCTCCTGATTGTAACAGGCAGGCATTCCAGGAGGAAAACACCCGGCAGAAGAAACGGTATGCATAAAGGCTTGACGTGAGAAAATGTGGCGTATGTTCATGGAAGCGGAGGTGCTCTGTGGTGCCTGAAACCCAGAATGTTAATAAGGAAGTGGGGGAGGGTAAGGCAAGAAAGATCTTGCCAGATTTGGAGAGCCTCGAATTCCAGGCTTAGCAGTTCCACTTTGCTCACTGGGCAGTGCAAATCTATGGCTCTTATTGGAAACATAACGGTACGCACCTGCCTGCACCGGAGCGGGGAGCAGTGCAGGGCTCTGGCAGAAAGAGCCGTCCCGAGCACCCACCTCCACTTTACCTGCTTAGGAGTGATGCCAGGTGCATCTCCTTTGGCTCTAGGATGAAATCACCGTACACGTTTACCTTAAATATAAGGTTGGAATCTGCAACCACATGTTCTCGAGGCAAACACCAAGAAACAACAGAAAAGCAAACGGCAGATGACTGAGGATTGGACCCGCTGCAGGAAGTCTGGATGGAGGAAGCAGGGCGCAGAGAGCCACCTATGGCTGTCCTCTGACCCCAGGGTCATCACCTCACATCCACTCTAAGGATGGGCCAGAGCTTTGGGTGAGCAGTAAGGGTCAGAGGTCACATGCAAACAGGAGCTTTGGACTCATTAACTAAAGTAAGAAACATCAGGGACATTAAAGATTGACCCCATAAACTGAGGACTTCATTCAACTATAGAGAAAAGCGTACCCTTAGTATAAGCCATTCAAGGCATGTACTGAGCCAGTATGAGAACTATTTCTCCAGGCTTCCCCCAAATCAACAGTATTAACTCGCTGTGTTCATTCTGCACATGGTAATTCACAAGCTCTTTTGCATGACATTATCTTATGGGCCCTCACATACTGCCCTGTATGAGGAGACCCAGGGAGGGACAATCCCCACTTTAAGAAACCGAAGCCTAGTTCCATGACCAGGCCGGTTTTCCCGCTGTCTCCATCATAACCTCATGGATTTGGGGCGGGGGGCTTTTTTAGAGGAAGATGAGGCAGGGATGATCATTAGCTCATTTGTTCACCATACAGAGGTCTTCAAGAAAATGTTGCTATGATCCTTCCTGCCCTATGGTACCATTCATACATACTATTTCCACAGTGACTGGGTTTACTTAATCCTAAGTGGGTAAGGAGAATGACAAATGGGACTGTTTTCATGAGCAAAGATAGGACCTTACATCAGGCTAACTGGGTGGATTGGGGGCTTCCTTTACTACCAAATTTATTTTCCTTCTTTCTCAGCAAAAATCTTTCCTTATTTTTCTTCTTTTACACAGGCCTATGGTATTTTTTTAAAAGTGGATCCAGAGATACAAAATCAGTAGCCCTTGGGCCAGAAGATATTTAAAGTGATATTTTAAAGAACAGTAATTTGAACATCAAAGATAAGGTATGTACCTTCCAGTTTAGCATGGTCCCTACCACTCCCTAATGTCTCCCACCAGACCCACTCTTAGCCACTCAGTCAATATATCTTCAGTGCCCACCTCTCTCTGCCAGGCATAGCCTCATCATGACTTCTGTAGGACCTGCCTGGACCCTGCAGATGTTTGGATAAGTGACCACCACCCTACAGGAAGACCAAGGTGGGCTGATGTTTGACTGAGGCAGGAGAAATGATGTTCCTTTATCTGTCTTAGTGTAATCCTCATAACCAAAAATTTGAGTCACTTTGAAGCTAAGACATTATCACTAATGGCTATCGTAGACACCAGAAACTAGCTTTTCTGAAGACTTAACTACTTTTCTACCCCTCCCTATGGCCAGTGACAAATGCTCTCCCCAGAGCCTCACCAGGTAGCTGGAGCCAGCCCCAGGCCGTGGAGATAGTAGAGAGGCCAGCCTGAACAACTGGTCATCTGGATTCCAAGCTCAGCACCCATCTCCTGTCCTCGATGGGCGTCAGTTTCAAAGCCTGCCTTGGAGAAGGAAAGAGAGTTTAGTTGTCCCATGTGCACGGGCCTGAGCTGCTCTCTTCTCGGACTTGGACTTGGCGGCCTTTCCCTGTGTGCTGTTTCACATCAACTCCCTCCTCCCCTCGCCCCTCACATGATGGGTTGAAATTAAATATCCAGAAATTACACTGAAGGGGAGGGGAGAAGCTGAACCAAAATTTTCATCAAGATACAAGCTTAACAGTTCCCAACCTTTGAAACGGAGAGCAGATGCTAGGTCCTTAGGGATGCCTGACCCGTTCTCAGGTGCGAAGTTCGCCAAGGAAGGGGCCATCTCCCAAGGAGGAGAATCACAAGGCTGCCGGCACGTTGCAAACTGGGGGTTTCTGAACACCTGCGCTCCCTTTCCAGGGCGCACGGGCAGGCTCAGCCAGAACAAAACTCTCGCTGTGGATGTTGGAGGAGAAGGAGACCCTCCAGAGGGGTCTGGGTTTTCTTCCCCATCCCAGCCAGCTTTGATCCACATGCTTGTATCCAGGGCCTGGAGGTTACATGGGGAGGAAAGAACAGGACAAGGGGCTTCCAGGGGGAGCTGAAATCCCTCACCCATTAAGAGCAGCTGGGACTGAATGAGGCGGGCATTGGGCGCCCTCTGGTGGAAGAGGCCGCACCAGGCAATCCGAAGGATTTCTCCCTGGATTAACTCTATAAATAGACAGATGATTTATTAAACAGATTTGAGGCTCGTTCGGGGCGTTGGGCCATGATTGCTTCAGGGCTCAAATAAGGGAGTGCTTAGGACCCTGCCTCTCAAGCAAGCACCTGGACTCACTTAGGGAGTCACTAGCACGGTCTACATTACAAGTGCATCGGACTGTTGGCTCCGCCACTCCCGGCCAGGGGATGCCAAGTGCTTCGTGTCTAAAAAGGAGCTTTAGTAACTCAAGCAAAATAAGCACACTTCTCCCCCACCACCTTCCCTGAGACTGAGGCTGCCGGGTTTCTGGGAGGATACACAATACCTTGTTACAAACCATGTAATGTTTTAAAAAGTATCTATCTGACAGCCTTGGCTAGAGCCAGGTCTTCTATCTCGATTACTTCAATATGTCACATCCATATCGCACCACGGTGTCCAGGCTCCGGGAGCCAAGGCCTCTCTGTCTTGTCCAACCTTCCCATCTGGAAGCAATGAGCTTAATATTCTGGCTCTCCCCTCATAAAAGCTATGTCACAAAAAAGTAGCAGCCTGTGAACTGCTTTATCCCCCCAAGACACACCGGAGCTCACTCGATTCAGTTACATTTAAAGACAGTCCCCTCCTCCGCCCCTCCCCCTCTGCCCTGCATCCCCAAAGGGCCCGTAATGCTCAGCACTGTCCCAGGAGGACAGCCATGAGTTGACAATCATTTACACTTTAATCCCACTTTTGACATTTTGAGGGATGCAGCTTAAAATACAGTGGAGGCTTGGGGACTCCCTCTGGGCAGATGTGTTTTCTGGAGAAGAAACATCCCCTTGCGAGCAGCCTACTGTTTCCGGTGGCTCCGAGGAGACCCAGCCTCTGAGCCTGGCTATGACGACCCCTCCCACTCACCTTAGCTTCTCAAGCATTGGGTTACTTCCGTGTTTGGTAGGTGGTGGTGATGATGGCCTTCCCTATTCCATGCGCCTAACTTGTTCATCAATTCCCTTCCTCACTGAATGGGACTGAACACTTAGCATGCACCCTTTGCTATGCTCCCTGTTGTGTTGCAGTGTCAGATGGATCTTGGGCTCCTAGGAGACTCAGTCTATGAGAGAGACGTAGCCCAAGTTCAGCAGAGTTAGAACAGTGTTCTCCCGGCCTAGTCCATGGAATCCCCTGGGGTGCTGGTTAAGCAATCTGGTTCCTGGCTCCAATCCAGGTTGACTCCATGAGGATCCTTGGAAGCAGGGCCCCGGAAGGAGTATGTTTAACAAAATCTCCAGGTGACTTCCACGTGTATGAAAATCAGGAGACTCACTGAATTAGGTCAGATGAGGCAGCAAACGATGAAGTGCAAAATCTGAAGAGAAGTCACATGCCCTGAAAAGAGAACCTAGGCCTTTGCCTGGAAATGATATAATGCCCTTGCTCCTCCTCCAGGCCCAGCGCCTGGAAGACGGTCGTGAATGGAAATCACCCTGCAGCTGAGCTGCTAGGACTTTGGCTCCTTTGCTGCTCTCCTCCGTTGGAAGCTTCTGGGGGGCAGAGGCCAGCCTTCCTGCATTGAGTCCTGGGGGAAGAGCCTCCAGGCACTGGGAAGGATTTGAAAGAGCAGTTCGTCCAAGCTCCTCATTTTAGAGGGCGGATACCTAGCCTGGGAAGGGAAGGAGGCTGCCCGAGGTCACACAGCCTCTCAAAGCAACTGTACTTAGGCTAATTTTTGATTCGGAGACATCAACATTTGGGTGCAAGCCAAGCCCATGTTTGTTCAGGGCCCTATTCTCTAAGTTCCAAAAGCATGGCCCATTCACTCAAGTACACTAGAGCGTTTTCAAAAGTGTTCGTAGGAGAGCCATTTCACCGGCTGGGCCTCTGGGGGCCCAGCCGCCACAGGCCACAGGCACAAAACCTGTTTCCTGAAATGCTGCCACGAGGCACTGGAGTTAACCTCTTTTTGGCAAATGATTCCGTGACCTGGGAACAGTTAAACGAAACCTTAGGCACATCAGGAGGAGGTTATTTGTGTTCTGTCTTTTTTTAGACCGAGCCTCTGATGTGTTTATTTGGAAGCTTGGCTCGTGCTCACTATCTCACTACTTACAGTTAATCCCGTGTTTTCTTTGAGCTATCTTTAAATCCACGTCGAATGAAAAATACTGCCTGATTTTGAAGTACGTGGTATTATAAAAAGAATCCCAAGGTTTACGATCTCAAATTTATTGTCCAATGTATGTACTTCTCATTTTTCTTTCTTTTCCTCGCCCTCCCCCCACCCCCATCCCCACCCCAGGCTCAATCCAGCCTGGACATTTTTAGTATGAGTCACGAAAGCAAGGAATGGAAGATGCTGGGTCGTGTTTCCTGGGCAACTCTTTGTCTTGCAGAAGAGATGTCCTTGGAGAGCGCTGCCCAGCTACTGACTCTTGAAGAGCAGGTAATTTGAAGGGGCAGCAACCATGTCTGAGTCACCTGTCTGTCTTCAGTGCCTGCCTTGGTGTTTGGCAGACAGTCGCACTCAGTAAGTGTTGGCTGAGTTCATGGCCACCGAAATGGGCCAGAGGCCAGTGCCTCCACTCTGATGGGCATTGCTTCTATTAGAATGGGTTTTTAAAGAGCTGAAGTAGTTTTAATACTTTCTTATATGTCCATGACACAAAGACACTTATCTCATAAAAAAAATAATACTCTTCATCTTCCAAAAGCAGTTCTATATTTAGTTAAATATTCTGGAAATGACTAAAATTGTTTAAATATACACATGTATTTGACATTTGCTTCCCACCAGTGATTATAAAGCAAGATCCATGAAAAATGACCGTTGTTTTTTATAACATTTTTTGTTCGACTTAAAATAAACCATTTTATCAGAACTGGTTTTCCTTTTTCCTGCCGGTTCTAGGGCTTTGGGTCAGTTGGCTTCTGGACTCTGGAGAGTCCTCAGTGAGATACGGAGCGTCTGCCACGTCCTCGCCAGGCGCTGGGAAAGGTGATTCGGTGATGTACGGGTGTGAATCGGGTAGCAGGAGTCACAGGGAAGCCCAGAGCTGTCCCCCTTTCCTCGGCTCTGTGGCTTCTGGTTGTGTGTAGGACGTGGAGAGAGATGATGGAAGACAAAAGAGGGGGCACTAGCTCCCCGTTTCTACGGGACGGAGAGAGAATCCGCTGCCCTCGGCCTCTCTTTTTCCAATCCTGTCTGGCATCATGCACACTAGTTCAAGGCACTGTGTTGAAAGGACACCAAGGGCTTTCAAACGCCGTAAGATGGCTCTCACTGTGTTTTCCAGCCCTGTCCTAAAGCCGCCAGGGCACGCTGTTTTGGAGGAGAACACTGGCAGATCTTCCTGGGTTCTTCAATGCCTGGCTGTACCTTCTACCATATCCCTCGACGTTAGGTTTAATGGTGCCATGCATCTTTGTCCTGGTTCCCTGCCAGTTGGTCTTGCCTCCCAATCAGAGTGTGCACAATGTCTGGAATCAAACACGTGTTCCTCCCATCCATTGCCTGGCTCACCAGTGGACAAGGCGGGGTTGCTCACTAGCTGCTCAATAGACCCAAGAGATCACTCCGCGCCCATCACCTACTTCGAGAATTCTCTCCGCAAGATTTAAAGAGGCTTGAGGTACCTGCCCTGCCACCCACTGACCTCTGAGCTGACTGCAGATTTTGAAATAAAGCTTAAAAACCCATAAAGCTTCCTAGAAATGCTGCTGGACTCCATTAGTCAGATCGCGAATCACAAAGTAAATATTTTGCCCATTTCGCTTTATTTATCAAGACCCGGCCTTCTGGGGCCGTGGTATTTAAGATGACTCGACCCCTGCAGGGTTAAATCGACTCCATGTGGGTTCACTCTAAACAAGCTCACATTCCAGCCTCCCAGCCTCCGACGCGCACACGCAGAGGCCTCAGCGCGCCTCGCGCACCTTTCACATCGGAACCGTCCATCAGACATTAATGTGACGGAGCCATCACCAGACAAGTTCATTTGACCATTAATATCCTGGAGTCAGAACATCGAATATACACATCCTGAGATTTAATCTGTAAACAGAGCCCCAAGCGTCTGGGAGAAGGAGGTGTGTTTATGCTTCAGTCATGCTACTTCCATGAGGCTACGTGGGGACTGTCTCTGGCACTAACCAGAGACCTTTCTTCAGTGGTTGGAGGCTAAAGTCTGAGATGACATTTTGACCTGCAGTCCTCCTCGGTGTCCCAATGGCTGGTTGGGAGCCCCAGTGCCATCCACCTTTCCAATAAACCTCCAAGGACCCGAAGGGTCATGTCAGCAAGCACCTTGGGGGTGTTTATCTTTGGCTACCTCTGCAGGGGGGTCATGGGGATGATTCTCTTCCCTTCTTTCAGGAAATGACAAAAGTCCTGTGGCAAAGCAGTCCTCTGTGGTCCCAAGACCGCTGTCAGTACTTCTCTCTTCCGAGTGAAATGTCCAAAAACAAATGGGAAAAGAACTTGCTTACCCTCTCTGATGTATTGAACTATACGAGGGACTTGGACACTTTGCCACCCAGAGCAAATAATTTCTAGCTTCATCCTTTCTGCCCTACGCTAGAAGAAATACAACAGCCTATCCCACCCCCTCTAAAAGTAGCAGCTCCTGCTTTTCGTTCTGTGTAGCTGAGTGTAGGCTACCAGGGAGTGTGGCTGTGGATTCAGGATTAGGGGACATAAGGAAGGAAGGAATGTGTTTGGTTTCTGCAGAGGAAGAACAGGAACAGAAGAAGGGACACGAAAGCAAAAGAGAAAAGAACGGAAGCAAAGCAACTACAGTAAGAGTGAGCATGGCCCTCAGAAGCTGATTTTGAACAGATTTCCTTTCCTGAAGAAGCGAAGACTCTAACTGGCAGTCCCAGGTCCCATCCCGCTCTCAGGAGTATTTTGTTTGGCCCCATCAGGGTGGGCCTGCGGAGTCCCTTTGAAACAGAGGCATATGTTTGGCTCTGAGAAACATTATTTCTACAGATTTGCCCTCGAACACCTGGAGGGAGACACAGTCAGGCCTGGGGAGCATGTTAACCCTTGGTGGCACTGCGGCGGTGCTGCGCAGACAAAGGCAGGTCCTGGAGGGATCCAGTGTGGACAGTCCGGGGGGTGCGTGGTTATTCATCACTGCAGTGGCTGGCTCCAAACGTCCACAGATGTGTTCCTAGCCCAAGCCCATCCCTCCTGCTAAGTGCACGCACACACACAGGCACACACACACTTTCTCAGTATACAATATGGCTGCCAGGGGGGCCGCTGAGCAGTGACCATCTGCCTCTAGACAACGTGTGCTCTCCCGTTTGCCAGACACATGCACAGTGATCTGCCTGGTCCTGCAGGTATTGGACTTTGTAAGGGTCCCTGATAACTGCTTCCTTTGACAGCTTCCAGATTTGTCTGTTCTCCCCTTACCTCTGGGAAGATGTAGGGAGTCATGACGCAGCCCGTGGAAGATGGAAAGACCTGGTGCCGGAAGATCTCGAGGCTGGTGCAGCCAGGGAACCGCACACAAGCACACCAGGTCCTTCCAGCCCGTTCTCCTTCATCAAGCAAGGCTCCTTGTCCCCTCCCGTTGGTGGACACGCCATGGTTAATATCCTTTGTGGCTCTCTTGTGTTCAAAAGAAATTCTGTTTCCTCAGAGATGCTGGAAGTTCCCTATGGAGAAAGAAATATTATTATTTCTCTCTCATCTTCTTGCATTCATGTGCAGCTCTCAAGGGCTCTGCTCACAGTCACCAAACCAAGGAAAAGGCCGCTGGGAATACAGCCCAGAAACGTGCTCCCAGAAGGGCAAACACGGGTTCCCATGGGCAGCACCTCACACATGCACACCCCGTCTTGACGCACTGAGAGCACATTCTCAGTCCGAGGGAGCCCGGCTCCCACAGCCCCATGGAGCTGCCAGGACAAGGGCTCCATCCTCCCCCAGGACCGATGACAGGATGGAATGACTTGTCCGCATCATCCAGCAGGCCGTGATGGGGCTGAGACTGGGAGCCCAAGTTGTCTGGCCTCCTCTGCCATTCTCTGCAGTCAGTAATGCAGTCTCTCTAGTACTGAGAATTCTAAAGGGATCAAGGATCATTTAATTTCAAGCTAAAGATCCTGCTCTGAGCTATAGAAAGGAAGAATTACAAATTAATGATTGAAATAAGTCATAGTAATAGTTAAGTACTTAGCGAGGGTGGGGAGGAGGGGGGAGAGCGAAGGTGAGGCAGAAAAACAGCCCGTTTAGATATTTGGAAGTCTCAGCACTTTGGGCTTGTTTGATGACAATGACGCAGCCATGTTATCAGGAGTTGGATTACGTAATAGCAACACTATGGGCACAGTTTTGGGCTCCCAGCTAGTGCCCAGCGTTTATGTACATTGTCACATTTAATTCTTGTAGCCTCAATTTGCATGATGAAAGTATTATTATTTGCATATCATAAAAGAGGACCATTTAGCTTTGGAAGATATGTTAATATGCCAGAATATATCAAAAGCCTCCAAATATCTAAAAAATTCTCTAGAATCCTTCTAAATTTTTTTTCAGAAGAAAATAATAACTGGGAGTAAAGATTTATGGACTAAGATATTAATTTAAGTTTTGTTATTCTAAGAAATAAAAAATACAGAAATAGGAGGAGGGTTAAATGAGACATGGTAGACTAATGGTACTTAATATTCAATATATATCTAAATCCCATAGAAATAGGTGTGGAGGTATAATTAATGCTGTCTAATACTATAAATATAAAGATTAAAAACATATATGTATACAATTTACATGTATTCACTTTCATGTATGTACATATAAAATACCAAAATATATAGGAACAGTGAAACAGTGATTGTCTCTGGTGTTGAACAATTTTCTTATATTTTTATATTGTTTTTCAATATGTTATCAAAAATAAATTCATTCTGTTTTTATTATCAGAAAAGAAATTGCCCTGGCTGGTGTGGCTCAGTGGTTTGAGTGTGGGCTGCAAACCAAAGGGTCACTGGTTCAATTCCCAGTCAGGGCACATGGCTGGGCTGCAGGCTAGGTCCTCTGGGGGGCCACTTGAGAGTCAACCACACATCGATGTTTCTCTCCCTCTCTTTTTCCCTCCCTTCCCCTCTCTCTAAAAATACATAAATAAAATCTTTTAAAAAAATTTTTAAAAAGAAAATAAATTTTAAGACTTATCTTAAAAATCAAAGGACTGAACTTTCTGATCCCAACTGATAGAAACCATGGAATTTGTATAAAACAGCCAAGCTTTCCTCCCAGGCCCTGGTGTATCACTAAAGCCACACACTGAGGTTACTTCAACAGGGATAAGGTGACAAGAAAGAAGGAAATTTTCAGAATGCATTCTCCTTTGAAAATACCTGAAATACTACAGAAAGTACACTTTTGTATTACAAACACAAAAGAACTGATAATAGAGCAAGAGACTAGTTAGCCGAAATCTGTGTCAATCAGAGCCCAAGAGGTGAGGGGGTCCCGCAGCTGTGCTGTCCCTGAGGGTACCGAGAAGACCAGATAGAGACACGGTGTGCGGAGGACACAAGCTTTCACAAGAGGAGACCCTGCTAGGCCACACAAGTCCGTAAACCCGGAATTCAAGGAGAAATAAACCCACTTTGTCTAATGCCGCAAAATAAACCCGTGTCCTCTGTGAAAGCGCCGTAGAGAAAGCTGTCTTGGTGCTGGGAAAGTGAGTCTCTGGGAATGCGTAACTGCACATTCTGTCTAAGAGCACACACTGGCAATGTGAGTTCCCATTCACTTTGTTAAAAAAATCTTCAAACCACGTGGGTTCAAGTTGCCAAAGCAAATGTCAGCGCTCTCTGGAGGGATGCCCCAACACCCCATCCTCAAAGAAGGCCCACAGGTAAAGCAAACGTCTCACACTCAATAATGTCAAAGAGACAATGACGCCTGGGTAAGGAGCAGAAAAAAAACTTGACAATATTTATAAAACAGGAAGTGAAAAACAACAGATTTAACATAAAAATATAAATCTAGAAATAAACAGATAATGCTGCAAATAAAAAAACCCCTCAATGACCAGGTTTAACAACATATTTGAAACTGCTGAAAAGATAATTCATAAATTGTAAGATAGATTCAGAAAAAAACGTTCCAGTCTGGAACACAACGAGGCAAAGAGACACCAAATGTGGTAGAGAAGTGAGGAGATGCAGAGGATTAAGTGGGCGATTTCCGATCAGACTTCCAGGAGAAGCGTGCCCACGGCTATCGGAAAGAAAACATCTGAACAAACGACGGCAGAGCACTTTCCAGGACTGACAAAAGAAATTCAATGAATCAAAACGAGGATAAATTAAAGAAAATCCAAGCTAAATACAGTACAGAAAAACTGCCAAACACCACACACCAAGAGGTAAGAAGCTGGAGGGAGAGGGGAAGGCGTATGTTTAAACAAACGGCAGACTACTGACTTCTGAGTAGCAACAGTACACACTGGAAGAATGGCGTCTTCACTCGTGTGTGTTTAAGGCAGTGGGGGGTAGGGGTGTGGGAACACATCTATCTGGAATGAGGGAAAAACAAAAACATTTCAGGCAAATTAAAACATAGATTTCACACCAGGTGACCCTCACTAAAGGAAATTCTGGGAAAAAAAATGTTATTTTAGGAAAAAAGGAAACCAACGCTATTTGGAAGGTCTCAGCTGTAAGCTGGAATGAAAACAGAGAAAATAGAAATATGTGAATATATTTAAACAAACAGTGCCTGTATAAAAATCGCACTAATGTCTGTGGAGTTTACAAGACAAAAATAAACATGAGCTATGAAGCAGGTCACTGGAGTCGATGTGATCGAAAGTCCATGCATTGCATGGAAAGTCGGTAAAAAGAGTGACAATTTCAGACTTTTATAAGTCCTGTATTTATGCAGTAATGTTGATGGTAATCACAAAAATCTTAGAAACAGTATATAGTTAGGAGAAGTAAAAAAAATTATTTCAAAAAATCACAAGTCCTCTCATAAAAATTATGTTAAGAGAATAGGCCAAAATTAGATGAAAGATGTAAACCTAATTATAATGGAAAGGCCTGGCTGAAGCTGGGGAGACGATGAAAAGGTCTGTGGGTGCCAGGGTGGGTGGGGACAGGGACAGGCAGAGCACCGAGGATTTTTGTGGCAGCAGAAATACCTGTGTGATATTACGGTGATGGATACATGTCATACTTTCTTCCCAAGCCAGTGAGTGTACGCACCAAGAGTGAACCCTAAGGTAACTGATGGACTGGGGTGATTACAAACCAATACAGGTTTATCCTTAGTGAAAAAGTAGCAACCTGGTGAGTGACGCTGATAACAGGGGAGGCTGTGCACGGGTGGAGACCAAGGGTATGTGGGAAATCTCTGTGCCTTCCCCTCAACTTTATTGTAAACCTAAAACTGGTCTAAAGAAGATAAAATCATAAGATAAATAAACATATATAATATGATATATGAATGTAATAAATGTTCTAATTAAATAATAAAGATTATTAGATCATATGAAGCTATCCCCATGCCGGCTACTTACCAGAGAACTATATAAACCATAGGTTACAAATGAGGAAGTAAAAAGAAGGAAAAGAAGTACTGACCAAAGAAGCTGCTGCAGCTACGCTAATATTTGACAAAGTAAACTGTAAGGCAAAGTGTATAAAATATAAATTAAATTACTTCATAGAGAGAAACTTTTATTTCCTAAAAATATAGCAATTCTGAATTTGTTCAGTTTTCAATAATATAGCTGTGAAATATATTTTGCTAAAATTGACAGATTTACCAGAATACGTAAATCCACAATTTTAGGAGGAAGACTTGAACACACCTCCTCATTAATAGATAAAACCATCCACCTGAAAAATTTTTTTACAAAGCCCCAAAACAAACCAAATATTCAATATAACTCATCAAGAATAATTTATCATTAAAAAAATCTTAGCAGTAAAATTATAGTAGTAAAAAACCCCTACAAATATTATAATTAATGTTTGTTTCTGAGCAACATCTTCTCTGGGCTTCTTACCAAGACAAGGATGGCTGCTAGTATCTCTATTTTTAACACTGTACTGAATGTCATAAACAGTACGACAAAGCAATAGAAAGGCATGCAAATCTTAAACATTAGAAAAAGAAACAAAACTGTCATAATTTGCTAGTGAAATAATTGTAAATGAGGGAATCCAAAAGGGTTTTCAAATAAATTACACAAAAAGGTTGCAGAGATCAAATATAAGTATTTATCTGTAGTGTATATTTCATACCTTCAGTAAACCATTGGAAAGTGAAAATTTTATATAATTATAATAGCATCATAGAATATGAAACGTCTGGAAATAAGTCTTACAAAAGTTATATAATACTTTTATGGAAATAATTATAAAACTTAGGTAAGAGTTATTGCAGAAGGCTTAATCAATTAGAAGTTTAGACTGTGTCAATGATTTTTGGAAGACAATATTTTAAAGATGTCAGCTCTTTCCAGAAATTTTATAGATTCAATGTAGTGTCACACAAAATCCTAAAAGAGAGATGTGTATGCATCTTTGGGGTGTGTAAGTAGACAAACCGTTTCTAAATGTATGTGGAAAAGCAAAGGGATAACAGTGAAAATACATCTAAAAAGAAGAACAGATTGAAAGTATTTGCTTTAAAGGAAATCAGTATTTTTGTGAAACTACAGTAGTTAAGACATGTGATAGTGGGCCAGGGGGAACCAATAAGTCAATACAGCTCAGAAAAAGAATTATGTACAAATTAACTCTTTTTAAAAATATTTTATTTACTTATTTTCAGAGAGAGGGGAAGGGAAGGAGAAAGAGAGAGACAGAAACACCAGTGTGTGGCTGCCTCTCACGTGCCCCACACGAAGGACCTGGCCCACAAGCCAGGCATGTGCTCTGACTGGGAACCAGACTGGTGACCCCCTGGTTCACAGGCTCATGCTCAATCCACTGAGTCCCGCCAGCCAGGGCTCAAATCTTGAACTACTATAGAAGTATCAATTTATTTAGTTTAGGTAAGTATGGTCTTTTCAATAAATAATACCTAAATAACTGACCAAACATTTGAAAAAATGAAATACCCACCTTGTTTTATATACAAAAATATTGCATGTTGCTTAAAGACCAACACAAGAAATACAAAACTTAACATTTCAGATTACATAAAAGAATATCTTCAGAGCCTTAGAATAAAGAAGACAGAAATTTATATCAGTAATGAAAGAACAGAGGTAGATGTATCAAAGGTAGAATAGTTTAAAAGACAACAGAGCCATGGAATAGAAAAGACATCTACAGCACATACAACAGTCAAACAGAATATATAAATAACTGCATAAGTTTTCAAGAAAAGAACAGACAACCTAATTTTAAAAAATGGTCAAAAGATATGGACCGATCTTTCCAAACTGGCAATAAGCTTATGAAAATGTGTTCAACCTCGATGGTACTCAGGAAAATGAACACTGAAACCCCGACACATAACAGAGTGTCAACAGCTGAAAGAGGTGAACAACGTCAACATGGGTAAGATGTGAAATAATGAGAACTTCCATTCATTGATGGTTGGAGAATGAACGGGTACAATCTGGTAGGAGATATTTTGAGATTATCTTCTAAATTGAAGATTCAGCTACCCTAGGGCCCAACCTTCTTACTCCTTGTTGTACATCGATAGTACAAGAATTAAAGGAATTGTGATCTATTCATACTAGGAGATTCTATACAAAAAAATTAAATAAATGAACTTGAGCCACATGCAATGACATAGATACGTGTCCAAATACGATGTTGAAAAATGAACAGGTCATTAAAGTCATTAAAGCTGCTTAGAAAAACCAGGAAGTGATTATGATTATAGTTAATATGGGGGTTATCCCAGATGAGAAGGAGGGTGTAACTGGTAGAGGCAGGGGAAAAGCTTCTGGAATTCCATAAATGCTCTATTTCTTGACCCGGGTGCTCTTTGCACAAGATTTTACTAATGTAACACCTCACTAAACTCTGCATGTATTTTTATGCACCTTTGCATATCTATCTTAGCAGCATAAAAATATTAAGCACAAGGAAGGAAGGGAGAAGGAGAGGAAGGAGAAAGGAGGAAAGAAGGAAGGAAAGGAGGGAGCCGCACAGACTTAACAAACGCAAATGTCAGATTCCAACCCCCCCTAGAGTTGGGACCAAGCCGTTGGGGTTCGCTGATTGTTTGGATGATCAGATATGTCGTAATCCTTCTGGATCCTTTCCTCCGGAGCACTGAATGAACCGTCACTGCACACTGCCAATGCACGGAAAAACTCAAACAACAGATCCCACACTAACCCCAACCTTTCACCTCTGATCCAGATAAACTCCAAGCCAACGCTGCCTTGGGTTTCAAGAACCTGAGCCGGCACTCTGCTTCTCTGAGGAACTGCCAATGTTTTGCCCTCAGGCACAGAGGAAACCTGATTTTTTTTCCCCCTGACCACGTCTCAGAAAGTCCAGTTCCAGCAGTTAAGATCTCTCCCCTGCTGCAGCTGCTAATTAAAAACATATTCAGTCACCTCTCTCTCCCTTCCTCTCTCTCCCTTTCTCTCTCTCTCTCTCTCTCTCTCTCTCTCTCTCATGCCCTTCAGTAAGGTTTGCTACATTTTTTCAGATACGAAGTGTCACAGCCTTGTCACAGCTCAACCACTTCTTTATCGTCAGGATAGGAAGAGAAATGCCACTATCTTTCAGATATTCTTTCAGAATTTCAAGTCGTGTGGGATTTATCTTTCTAGAGCCTCCCACCAGAGAACTGAGGTCATTTTTATACAACACACTTCAACATAACTTTAACAGCAGCCACTATCCTAGTAACGCAATGCAGAGATGGACTGATGTCACACGGATGTCAGCAATGTGTGTGTGCTGTTCTTTGTTTTCCTGAATTTCCAGCATGGAAGTGGACCGACCAGACGCAGCTCTCAACCGACCATATGAATGGGGCAAGAGAGTAGGTGACAGTATGTGTTCTTAATATGTAGATGATATAAAAGCAATGTAAGAATATTCTGATGTATACACAGATACCTTTTGTTCATGGTTTGCTCCAGTTAAAATGAAAATAATAACCCTGCTAATTGTATGCCCATACCTTATAGCAGGTACTTGCGCTAGTTACTTGACATGCACCATCCCATTAATCTTTCCTATTTCTACACAATCTATTGTCTCTGTCAATGAGAAATGGAGGCCCAAAGAACTGAAGTGACCCGAGCTTATGTAACAAATGCTGCTCCTTCGAGAACCAGCCCATTTCTCCCTTCCCTCATCTCCAGGCGACTGGTCTGGTCAGGCTGGCCTGTAGGGCTCTCCGACCTCTGTAAAGAAGTTTCCCATTGTCCACCCCAGCAGCCCCCTCACTTCTCCTCAACCTGGTTTCATGACATTTCTCACTGTTTTAGTACCATTCACATTTTCATGGATTTTTACCTGGATTCCCCAACTTGACTGAATAGGAGACCCTAGGGCACATTTTCAGCTTTTGTGTCTTCTCATCATTTGGCACAGGAGCCATTCAGTGGAAAGTGGAATGCGTGTGCAAATGAACAAGAACAAGTACGAAAGGAGAATGAGTGCGAGCGCAAGATCGTTTCCTGAGCATCATCCACCAGCAGATATGAAAGAAGACGAGGTGCTCTGGGCAGACAGCCATGTCACTGCACCTGCAACTAATTTATACACGATGCTTAGTGACTGTCTCGGGCCACTCTGAACTGTCTTCCATGAGCTGAACCTTAAAAGGTTATTTTCCCTCAACTTTTTATTGAGAACAACTGCTCACAAATACTCACCCTCTGTTACTATGATTGTGTCTTGGAGGTTTCAACCAGTCTGGAATATTATTGTGAACAAAAAACAAAACGTAGAATAGAGAAAGAGTTATAGAAGGTATGAGGTCTTGAAGAGGATGGGGTGTTTGTAGTGGAACGCTTGGAGATAAAATCTCTAAAATCATTTGATGTTACCCTAGAAACCACTACCAATGACTTCTCATCCCAGTAACTCCCTTTACCTGTCAAGGTAAACATGGAATGGGTCTACCACTAAAGTCCGTGTTAGCAAGGGTGCATGTCAACGGTTCTCATTTGCCCTAAAATTCCATCACTTTTTCCAAAATCCCTCCAGAAAAATCTCCCACACCAAAAGTTAAACTCCAGGAAAGTTTTGCTTTCTGCAACTTAGCAGTTTGGAGTTTTTTCATGCATGGGCGTCACTCCACCCCACCCCACTCCATCCTAAATTGAGTTTGAGGCTTTTTTGTTTTTGTTCTTGCATAACATGAAAATGCGTGAACACATTTTACTCAAAATTTCCATCTCCACATCTCCTAAGTGGTGTGAAAAATCCTGGAAGATCTCAGAGCAAAAGAGGACGCTAGGAAAAATCAGGACAAGTGGAAACAGCAGGGAGGGATGAAACCTAATGTCTGTGTCAACACAACCGACTTTCCCTAAAGAGGTTCTCTCCAGTGAGGCTGGTGTGTGGGGGCAAAACCAGGAGTGATTGTCATAAGTCACCCCTGCACCCATCCAGCACCTGACAAACATCTACTTTGTCTCTTAGACACTTGAGGCCCAGGGTGTACAGCCCATAAGGTAGTTGATATCCCATGAAAATGATGCCCCAGAAGAAATATTGGCTCTAAATTAAAGAAGACAAAAATTGAAATCAATATAGTCAATTAAACATCTGTGAACCAGAATATTATGCTACCTAGGTGAAGTAAATCTCAATTCATATGTACATATATACATACATATATTGGCATATATGTATGTGTATATGCAGGTATATCCATGTATGAATATGCACATATACACAATATTTCACTGAGATGTGTGCAAATTTTAATATGTCTAGTACGACGTGGCTGGGCCGCTTAAAGTGTGATCTTAGAGCAACTCTGCCCAGAATGTGAGCGTTGCACTTTATTATTCTCTCATTCAGATGAGTAAACTGCCCACTAAGTACGTGTCACGTGAAAAAAGGCAACTGGTCTTCCTTTCATGCACAGTTCTTGCAGGTAGACCCTTGCCTTGAAAGAACACAGAATTATGGTGGAGGTAGCCAATCATTTCAGAACAAAATAAATTATGGTATAATTTAACATGTCAATTGACAAATGAGTGGTATATATAGAGAGAGGGGGTTGATTCTGGGACTCCGGGAAAGGCCTCAGAAACAAGCCGAGGCTCAGCTGGTCCTTCAGCAGGGCCGACAAGGTGGGCGAATGATGGCGGGGGGGGGGGGTGTGAGAGCACGGAGGGACCCACGTGGGAGGCAGAGGCAGGAGCTCGAGAGCAGAAGCGAGAACCTATACATCTTTGGTGAATTTGGGTGTGTCCATTCATAGAGGGCCCTAGAAAGGACTTTATGCTGGTAAGATTTGCACAGTTCAGTCATGTGAATTTCATTATGTAACATGGACTTGGTCAAAATTTTGTTTCCCTACCATGGAGTTCAGAGAACTAACGGGCTCCAGAAAGAGCATCCAGTCGTGGGCCTCCAACCAAGAAGCTGCTATGATTTTGGATTTTTTTTTCCCTCCCCACCGCTAAAGCAAGCATGTCTGCAAGGTCCAAGCTAACCATGTCTGTTATTCTATCCTGGGAGGTCCTCAGAAATTCTTTCTTAAGTGATTTTCAGTAGATGGTGTTGTTTCAGACCCTACGATATTAGGACGGGAACAGATACTTGGAGAACTTATCCAAATGATTTGGTGGGTAAGGCCTGCCCTTTGGTTACCCTTTTCTGTCCATGATTCTGCTAACTTCGAAAGAAAGAGTGAGGACATCAGCTCCTCGTCTAAGCTCCCACTCCATTGTGAGTGTACGGTTAGTATCCAATGAACAATTCCTTCGTTGTGAGTTTTCAATACACATTTGAATCCCCTCAGGACTGTGAGTTCTGTGAGGGAGGTGGAGCAGATGGACACGTCTAATCTATCTTGATATCCGCAACACCTAATGAAGCGTCTCACCATGAGCAGGTGCTCTGTGAGCAAAATAAATGCAAAAATCATTCAAATAGATGAAGAAAATAAAAATGCACACTTCTACAAATGATGGTACATAGACATACATGGAGAGAGGGAAGGAGGGAGAGAGGAAGAGAGAGAACTTCAGGTTGATATGATTCTCAGAAGTCAGAGATCCCTGCAGTCTTCGAAAAAGGGATAATGCTGGCCCATTGAAAAACCACAAGTACTCGCCCTGAGTGTGATAATGAATCGCTGGTCCCAAACCAGGAGTAAGTTTGCATTTCTTGATTTCTGGGTCTGTAATTTTTTTCCCAAAAGTATTATTTTAGGAGGAATGTGTAGCCTAAATAACAAATGCAAGTATACTGCAACATATCAGCTGGAACAGAATTGCAAGTCTAAAGGAATATGAAAGGAAAGTAACAATCTTAAGACCTTTAAAGCATCACACTCTGAGAATACAGGGATGAGGAATTTAAACTTTTCTAAGTTTTAAAAAAGCCACTCATTCTCTTGACAGATTAACCTCTCTTGGGTAGCGTCAGCACGCTAATGATACTGCTAGTTATAGTAGTTGTTGCGAGGATAATACACATGATAGCATCCTGTTTGTTCTTAAGCATTACAAAAATACAAAGGAAATATATATCTTTATGTACATAAATATACATATTTCTCTATATATTTCTTATATATCATATTGATATATTTCTATATTTAATATATACCATGTGAAAATAATGTTATATATACATATGTGGTATATATATAGTATATATATACAAATATATATATATATATATACACACAAATATATATATATATATTTGCCTTAGGGTTAGAATTTACTCCTGCAACACTCTCCAAAGCACTATTTGGAAAGAAAAGGAACACCTCCTACAAACTGAAAACCGAAGGACTCAATATCTCTCCTTTCTAGATTGTTTCATTTGGAAGTTTCTCCCTTGTCCAGGTGGGAACTCAATGGATTTTGTAAATACAAGCGGTCACGCAGTCAACAGAAGTTCAGTGAAGGAAAGCATCTCATCCAAGTTCAGAGAGTGATTTCCTCACCCAGGGATCTGAAGTTGTCCTCCCTCCCAACACACACTCCCCTTCCTCCTGGGCCGCACTGCCTTCACCAGAAAGCGAGGCCACATTCCTGCATCTGAGGTTGTCTAGCCATGGTTTCCTTTGGGCACCTTCCTCTGTGACTAAGACGTATGACTAGGATTTTGTGGGGAGGAAGCTGAGGCCAAAAAATCCTTTTGCTTTTTTTACATCATGCACCATGAAATTAGGGTAACGGAGATTGTGGATGTGAACAGAAAGACCGTGCATGGGTTTTGGAATTGGGCCTGAATTGGTATTCTGACTTTCACCCCGTCCCATGCCCATCTCTCTACATTCATACAACTTACTGTGTAATCACGAAAAGCTATTTAAATCTTTAAGTTTTAATTTCTTTTGTAAAGTGGAGGGCGTTTAAACAAATGAGTAGAGTTTCGCTGAGGACAGCTAATCGCATCTACATCTGCAAAGACTTAGCACGGTGCCTGGTCTACAGCTGGATACCCTGGATATCGCTGTTTTACAATGACTGTGATTAAAAAGATTTGTGCTGCACTCAATGCATGATTCTCTGCTTTATCTAATGATGAAATAATTCCTGGAAGAGGTAGAAAAACAAAAGATGACAATTAGATTTTTAATGAGTAATTGGTCTAATTTTGGCTCGTTCCTAATGTTTTGAAAAATTTTTGAGGGTGACTGCTAACTGCTATTATGATTATACAAGAGCATGGAAAGGATTTTGTTGGATTAATGAGTGCCTGTCAATAAGCTAACAACAGAAAATGAGAGGTATTGATAACAAATACAATTAAGGTAACAATTTTCTAAAAAACTGGAAAACAATTCAAACTTTGAATATATGAAATAATATTCTACTCACATGCAATACAAAAATTTTATTAGACAAAAATTCTTTTTTTAAAAGATTTTATTTATTTATGTATCTTTAAAGAGGGGAAGGAGAGAGGGAGAGAAATATCAATATATGGTTGCCTTTCGTGCGTCCCCTGCTGGGAGTTGACCTGCAGGGAACAGGCCTGCAACCCAGGCATGTGCCCTGACTGGGAATCGAACCCTGATCCTCTGGTTCTCAGGCCTGTGCTCAGTCCACTGAGCTACACCAGCCAGGGCCAGACACAAATTCTTGATGATCAACTTTGGATCAACCACCCAGAGATGAAGGAGTCTTTGAACACCTACATGGAACCACAATTTACAGGGAGGCTGCAATATCACCATCCTAACATGAAATATTGCTACACATTCATTATTATGCACATAATAATGCTGGGAGGGAGAACCTTCCCTCTGCCCCCTGTGTTAGTTAGGGTACAGGCAACAGATTCAGTCATGATCCCGGCACTTACGTGAGATAGTACCATTGTTACTGAGAGATGAGAAATGAATATGAATGAAGGAATGAAAAGAATCACATGAAGTTTGTAGAGTCACGTGTAGGTTTTGTAACATCTGCATTGAAGAAGTGAAGTAGGTTTTATGTAGGTTCTTTGCTTAAAATAGTTTTCAACTAGAACTTAGTTTTTTTAGAGCAGTTTGAGGTTTGCAGCAAAAGTGAGGGCAGATAGAGAGGTTTCTCCTGTGTCTCCCACCCCCACACATAAATAGGCTCCTGCATTATCAACGTCCCCGCCCTCCCACAGTGACACTTCCTCATCCAGAGCCCATAGAGTGTATGTCAGAGTTCACTATTAGTGCCGCGCATCCCATGGACCTGGACAAATGGGGAATGACCTTATCCACCAGTACAGTATCATGCAGAGTAGTTTCACTGTCCTAAAAATCCTCCGTGCTCCTCAGAGTCATCCCTCCCTTTCCTCTAACTCCTGACAAGCACCGATCCTTTCGTTGTCTCCATGCTTTTGCCTTTTCCGGAGTGTCACGTGGTTGGGATCATACAGTATGTAGCTTTTCCAGATGGGCATTTTCCTCTTAGTATTATGCATTTCATTGCCTATGTCTTTTCTTGGCTTGATAGCTCATTACTTTTTGGTGCCAAATAATATCCCATTGTCTGGATAGACCACAGATTACTTACTCATTCACATACTGAGGATATCTTGGTTGCGTCCAGGTTTTCGCAATCATAACTAAAGCTGTTGTAAACATCTATGTTCAGGTTTTTGTGTGAACCCAAGTTCTCAACTCTTTTGGATAAAAGCTGCTTAAAATTAAGGAAATGCATATAACAGTATTTTGCTTTTCTTAATGTGTCACCTAACAGTAAGTTTGGCTGCATATAACACCAGTGATACAAAAATCTAGAAGGTTTAGCAGGTATGGATTTTGTTTGTGTACTTAGGTATGCAATACAAAAAGTAACTAACTTGGGGGAGTAATAACTCCAAGGTCTCTCTCTCGCTCTCTCTCTTAGTATATAGCTTGTATATCAACTTCATGATCATAAGGTGTCAGCCATGGCTTTAACCATGCTGCCCACATTCCAGGCAGTGGATAGGAGGAAGGAGACGCACGGATTCTCACACCTCTCAGCTGAGTCAGCCGCAGAACCTTCTGGGAAGATCTGCGCGCCCCTTCAAGGCTTTGACTAGTCTTGATTTATATCTCATTGCCACTTATATCTGCAAAAGAGGCTGAGATATGTCATCTTTTAGCTGTACGTGTTGCCACACTAAATGAAGTCAGGTGTCTGCTTGTAGAACAGAGGGGAAGAATGAATATTACACAGGCAACTACGGGTTTCTGCTATTGCGCTTCACAGCTTACATTCAAATCAAAACTTAACTGATGTGATTCTGTGAAGGCAGAGATACAATTTATTCTATTTTGATGAGAAGTAATATATCTGGCCAACATTTTTATATTGCTTTATAGTTTACAAAGAATTTTTATATATATTACCTATTTAATTCTTGCAGCAAGTGAGTATTTTGTGGACTTCATCAAAGAATGAAACCAGCTCAGAAAAGCTTAATACCTTGACTCAAACTAACAAATAGTAAGAGGATGAGACAAGATTTAAACCAGATCTGACTGACCCCACAACTCATGTTCTTTTATCTGAAAATTGATAAACAAAACAAGATGCTAATCCAACTATTTCTATAGGGGTGAAAAATAAAAAATTTCTTAATCTAGGGTAAATATGAATTTAAAAAAAGCAACTAAGTTGCAGCATCATTTACATAACTTGAGAAGAAGCAAGTTCTTCTCAAATACATGACCTCTTTTTATCCTCACAGCCTCTGACACTATTGACAGATGAGGAAGCTGAGATGAGAGGGATTGTGAAACTCTTGCATGCTTACTCTGTTAGGGAACGACATATTGGGGATTTGTGGGGTTTTTGTTGTTGTTGTTTGTTTGTTTGTTTTTCTATTTCTGTCATTTAGCTTGGGGATTTGAACAGAGCCCTTCCTGCCTATCAGAACTTCGATTTTATTCAAAATATTCGAAAGGTTGTTTCGTGATAATTTATCAATATATACAGGGTCTGGCGGAAGTAACGCTTGCTCGAGTGTGGTTGGTGGGGTAATAATTTATCATTTTAATTGGAGCGTTCCAATGGTGTGCTTGAGTGCAATATTGCTATGTTTCAGAATTATATGCTTATGACTTTGTAATAGAAGATGTTGTATAAAGGAGAGGTATTATTCAGGCCAGACTCTGTGTATCCCTATATGGTCAATAATGAAGGAGCAAAAGGAAGTAGACTCTACGTCACTGATTAGGAAAGCTTCTGAATAATTAGGAGAAAAATAAAAATTAGAGATTATGAAAGCTTTGAGATATTTATAGCTGGCTATTTTGGAAGATGTCTCTTTGTCCTGGTTGGTTTCAATACCAATTTGCTTTCAACACAGGAGCATCACATGGTTTTCTCAACCGACTCTTCCTAGTTCTAAATTCATAGTGGCAACAGCTACAATTGAACACTCACGCTGCCTGACTGAGGCCACTGAATCTTCTATGGGAGATACGATCAAACATGCTGTTCATCTTAAGTTCTAATGTAACTGAATGCCCTATATTTTCATTTGCTAAATCTGGCGACCCTGTATGTGACAGATATATGTGTTACTGAAGCTCACCCTCCAACCACTCTTCAAAGGGTTAGATAAGGTGGCCCATGTCCATAGAGACAACTAGACAACTTCAAGATTGCTCTGTTAAAAAACGGCAGTCTCAGGACTCATGTTCATACATGTCCACTCCGTAGTCGATGGCCATGGCTTATTTTCTCAAGGGCTGCAAATGAGAACAACCTTGACATCCTCTAACAATGAAAGAATTTAGCTATTGATTGATTATTCTAACCATGGGCGGAGATCACATGAAAACTATGAAGACTCCCAAGTCTGTCTCCCGAACAATGGCTAAAGCATGTGATGTGTTTAATGTCTTCCAGATCATTAAGTGAAACAGAAAAGCAAAGAAGTGTCCTCTCTTGAGAATCATTAAAGCAGTGGTTCTCAATAAGGGGTGGTTTGTCCCCACAGGGATATTTGGTAATGTCTGGAGACATTTTTGGTTGTCACGACTGGGGGTGCTACTGGAATCTGGTGGGTAGAAGCCACAGATGCTACTCATTTTTCACTGCACAGAACAGCCCCCACAATGAAAAATTATCCATTCTCCAAATGCCAATAATGCTGAGGTTGAGAAACCCCAAATTAAAATAATCTGTTGAGGTTTTAATGTTTTTTCATTTAATTTCAAGTTGCTATACTGCACACAGAGGGCTGAAGGATGGATATTTGGGGGCTTCCATGAAGGATGAGTTCTGTACAGTCTCACAACCACAGCCCCTTTATTGCATTCTCTGCAGCACGCAGGGGGGTGGGTAACTGGAGCCTTGTGAAAACCAGCACCTTCTAACAGCTCCACCACATCTTTAGAAATCATGGCTGGTCTTTTCAGAGTTGCTCTTTTTGTGTTCCCTGATGGTTGAGGTTCCTTCTTTACGGTGGATTCTTCACACACTGCGATTCTATCTGTCCCAAGGCCTTTAGTTCTGGCCAATTTGGTCCCACAGGCTATGCATGAATGAACACGGAGTGAGTTTGAGATTGCAGGCCTCCCTCATTGGCGTTTGTCCCTTCTGTCCCCAGCTTCACACTGTCTCTCCAGATGGTCAAGATGGTCAAAATCTGGGGAAAAGGGAAGGTTTTAGCTAGAGGACCCCCGGTCAGAGGAGAACTCATGGAGCTTAGAGTTGGTCTAACCTAGATTTCATCTCATCCTGTCTTTTTTCTGGCTATGTGACCTTGTATGGTTTTTAAAATCCACTGAACACCATCGTGATTTATAACATGCCAATAACTTCACACACCTCACCGGGTTGTGGAAAGAATTAAAATACCTTAAAAGTGGTTTTATAATTTACACAGCATCATTAAAACAGATTAAAACCCTCACAGACTATGTGCAATGGCAGGTTTAAAGCAAATGTGTTTGGTTAAAGCAGCGATCTGTGCTGATAGTTTATTCATTCTATTGACCACGTCCATTTTACGTGCCATTGGGAAGAGTGCCTGTCCTCCCTCAACCAAAAGAAAAAGACTATTTGCGAAATTTGTTTGTTTAAACACTTTCTCCTTTTTTGCAGGGCGGGTGGTAGTGAGAGCAAAATAACTTTTTCCTCAAACAAACAAAGGCAAGAAATATCCGATTTGAGTTGACAGGACTTGGTAAACAATGGCCTGTTTTTAAATGTGGATGCCTGGCCGTGGGGTACAGTTGATTGTGAGCGGTGCCTTTAGCATCTCTTCACAGATGAGATTTTGTAAAGTGAGAAACACCAGACTGATTCTGGCTCCATGTTACCAAACTCAAATAGGACACCACTCTGCGTGGGAGAGCGGTCCTCGTCCAGGGGGCTGAGGAGGGTTCAGGGCAAGACACTGGGAGGGCTGGGTTTGTTTTAAGTCTCCTTAGAATAGAGGTTTCCGTAAGGGTCTGATTCATTTCAAGATTTGTCTGTTTCTGGTCCATGTCAGAGTTAGAGAACACCCAGAGCCAAAGGAGAGCTGACATCTGAAATGGAGAGACATGTGTCAAGACTCTAGAAAGAGCAACTTGAAGCCAGATACAGACGTCTTTCTTCTCTGCTTCCTTACCACTCTGTTCTTTGAATCTTACCATACTGTGTTATTATCTATTTTCCCTCTTTCCTGTGAGATTGTGAACCCTTTGGGGAAAGGGAGTGAGTCTTAATTCTTCCAACCACTTGGTTTCGCATATAATGTCTATTATGTAGAATGCGCCCAATAAATAAGAGAGGAGGGAGGGAGAGAAGGAGGGAAGAAGTGAGGAAGGAAGGAAGGAAGGAAGGAAGGAAGGAAGGAAGGGTATTTCTACTAAAGACGAGAAAGAATTGGTTGACTGTGGGTCAGCGCTAGTTTCCCCAGAGCAATGTGCCTGTGGGCTGGGTGGGTGTGGTGGGTAGATGTATGGGACTAAAAGAGAAAGTGACGTGGAGGAAAAGACCACTTCAGCCACCTTTTTCTTATGTGTTTGATCGTCAGCTGGGAAGTTAGATTTGTCTCTGGGGTTCTCATCGTTGACTCTAATCTGTAAGGCAACTCTCCTCTTCCTCAACAAGGGCCATGTACTTTGGTGTGTTCCTCAGAATACGATTAGTTCTAAAGTTCTAAACCAAAGTTCTAACTGTCACCTGGGCAACCTTTGCCATTCCTGGGGCCTGTGAAAGAAGACATTAGTCACAAATCCATTGTATTTCCAGGGGTTTTGGTAGATTGTAATTTAGCAGTGAGAGACTGGTGTGCTGCAAATTGCCCTTTGAAAATATAACTTATGGTACTCTAAAAAAATATAATTTCTATCTTGCAGTCCATTTACAAATGCCAAAGGTTCAAATCCAAGTTCAAAAGAAAAGTTTGACTTAGAAATTGAAAAAACAGTGACGTGAATATGGTAACACAAGATCACACAAATCCTTAATTTGTCCAAAAGCAATGAGCCTGAGAAAAATCTGCATGTACTTGCATATTCTTTTCTCTTTCTCTACTGAGTTCATGCTAAAAACAAGACTGTAGGTGGAACATTTTATTAGCATCTGGATAAGGCCCTCCGCCAGTCTAGAAAACCTTCATCAATCATTGAGGTGCTCACCCCCATTTTCCAGAGAACTGTGACTCACCGACAGCTTCACAGGCATCAGGACAAAGGTAACTGGCTGTTGACTTTTCAAACTCTCCTTTCCTGAGACCGCCTTCTCCTCTGCAATGTAAGGGCATTCTAAGTGAATGTGCATGTGTTTACGAGGGAGAAGCAGGGCAAGGAAAATGAACTGCAGCCCTATGTATGTTAGGATTTCCTTTCCCTTCCAGTCTCGCGTTGTCTGAAGCACCTTTGCCCCTAGGGAAGGAGCAGCCCCAGAGGGCTGCTGCAGGTCCGTCAGGCGGCCTGGACCTCCCCACTCAGCTGGCAGTACACTGGGTCACACACTCGCACACAGCCTCCCTCCAGAACGTTCCAGGGAAAACACAGTGAGGAGAAGCAGATGAAGCACTTGAGAACTGGGAGAGAGGTGTGACTTCATCTCTCCCTTCCCAGGAGACACTTCCAATGAATGGTTTGTCAGGACACATAAGTTTGGCTTCACAGCTGGTACTGAAGCTATTGTTTGAAGGGGAAAAAAATCAACAAACTCCTAATTTTTTGGTAAAAGTTGTTTTTAATGTGAACTATATAATAAATAAGAAAAAATAGATGTTGGCAGTGCGATCAAGAAACAGCTTGCATCCTCTTTTCCATGTATTGTCTCTTAAAGCAACAGTGACACTTCCTTTGGCATCCTCAGCTCTCCCTCAGAAGCTTACAGGTTGGTTCATCATAAACAGGTTAACTTCTCTGTGCTCACAGGGACAGGGGATGGTGCTGCCTGATCCCACCCAGGCGAGAAGACAGCTTCTCCGGTTTCACCAGACGGGGCCGCTGGTAGACAGGCCTCCCCAGCCATTCTCCCTTTTGCTCAGGTGTTTGGGGGAGTTTACCTCCGCTTCCTCTCCCTCCCTCTGGTGTGGAGGGGCGTGGCCTGGCTTGCTCCTCTGGTCAGCAGCTGCAGGAAGAAGAGATGGAAACTCTTCATTGTCATGGAGCCTCTTTCTCTGCCAAAGAACAATGGATCCTTGAAACTGCTAACAGAGGGTAGAGGCTTTCCAAGGCCAGAGGAAGAAAAAGACTAACTCGAACTATCGGTCTCCCTGGGGACAGGGTGTAGTCTAGAAGCGAGCAGTAACGGGAGGGTGAGGAGGGCAGCAGAGACTGCTGGGGAGCGGAGTGTCCCATTTCAGACTTTGGGGGACAGGGATGCAGGGGAGGCCTGGGAATCCTACTGAGCTTCCCCAGCACTTAGTAGGACTCTTTCTCTAAGGTAATGTGATTTTATTCCTTTGCAAATATGTTGCTTAAAATGCTACTGGAATCAAAGGAGAACTTAATTCCAACCAAACCATAATCTCTTAAGACACCAAAGAGAGAAATATCCACGGGAGTAAGATAGTTAGTGATCACTGATCTTCAGTGAATGCTATTTCAATGCTGGGGCACCCAAAACAGCACTTGGGGACTACGTGGGAGGTCACATGTGGAGCCAACCTCCCCCACCTGAAAAGGAAAAGAATGAAATGGCTGGAAAGGAATGAAATGTCTGAAATAAGACCAACTTTACTACCCAAAGATTTTTAAAGGAAGAAGGAAAATAAACCCAGAAGCAAAGAATGGCATTCGACAAAAGTACATCAGAAAAGATGATGGTGAAAACGCAGCAGTGTGTCAAAATCTTACCAACCAGAAATAGTAGTAATGTTTGGGAAGTTAACTTCAGAGTGCAGTGTAATCACAAGACAAGACTGAACACACAGAGGACCGCCAAGGGAGACCAAGAGGGGAAGGGAAGATTCCTAAGGCCCGTGTCTTATTTGGGAAGGCAATGAGGTATTAACTTTAGGTTGGTTAGAAAGATGTAAATTGAAGTTTTTATGTTATTCAGTAATATTTTCCTTTTATTAAAAAAACAGTCCTGAAGCAAATACATTAACATGGATTAAGTCTGAGTCCTGAGTGCATTGACAACTTTTATATTATTTTCTGTCTTAAAACTTTTTACTGAATTTAAAAGAGACAGAAAAAAATGAGGAGTAGGAGAAGAGAGAGAGAGAGAACCCAGTTGAAGAGCAAATGGTCATGTTTGAGAAAAAGTTGCAGAGCTAAATAGATACAAATGGACATTCTGAGGTTAATCTAAAAAGGGGGACTGTGGCTCAGTGTAGAGCTGTTGAAAGGGAGCAAATCTCTACCCAAATGAATCAATAAAATTCTAAGAAAAAAAAGGAGTCTAAAAAATTTAAGATTTTCTGCAAGCTGCGACAAGAAAATAAGGTAACACCGCAGACAAAGAGTAAGACCTAGTTTAAGTACAAGAAATGTAAAACACACAAGTATTAGCTCCTCCAGCTCTCTGGCTGGAGTACAGTAAAGCAGAATCTCAATGCTCATATTAGAATTCCTGGTGTTTTTATCACTTCTCAGCCTCTCTATTAAGATCAAGTGTAGGACTCCTGGGGTTTTACTGCAAATGTGATGCATGTGTTATTATCTAAGTTCAAGTGTGTCCAGTGACGAGGGCTCAGTTCTTCTTGATGTTTTTGTCATCTTCTAAGTGCCTGAAGTTCCACGGTCTCTCCAGGTATTCCTTTAGGATCTAGGCAGATACTGGGCCAGGTGGTCACTGAGGCTGAAAGTGAGCAACCTTTGAACATTCTCACGCAGGGAAAGCCTTTGGCCTTCACCTACTAAGTACCATCATTCACCGTGAACTAGACCCAGAAAGGCTAAAAGTCTTGCTGAAGGGCACACAACTGGTGAGGGACATTGCTGTCCTTACAACTCAGACCTGTCGAAATCCAAAGCTCATATTCAGCCTCATCATTTAGCGCTGAGTGGGAGGCTATGCAGAATCACGGTCAGGGTCACCATGAGGGAAGACCTAGGTCACACTACTATTGAGCGAGTGCTTTTCCTCTGAACATGTTTCTTTTGTGTGTGTTTTTTTTTTTTTTTTTTTTAAGGCTTAGGGAGGCCTGGGTGGAGCTGAAATGGAAAACTTGAATATCAGGGTGAGGGTATCCAGGGAAAATGGCTAGAATAGTTCTTTTACAATTATATCAGAGGTCATTGTGTACTGGTATCTATTTCATTGCTTAACAGCACACTTTCAGGCAGATTGTTAAACGTCACCTGATTAAAGCCAAAGAGTCACCCTGCAGGAATAAAATTTTGTACGTTTTCTTGTTCCCATAGTTAGAAGGAAGGTCAAAATTGTCCATTACTCATTGTAAATTGCAAAAAAAGAAAAAGAAAGAAAGAAAAGAAAGGCGTGGAGCAATTTTTCATCTGGACATTGGCTTGGAACTGAAATGCATAAACAATGAAATACATTTACTTTAGCCTAACTTTGGGATGCCAGAGCTAAGCCATAATTAGGAGGTCACTGTGTCTACCTCTAGCCTCTGGAAAGACCTCCGCTGAACCAGACACGGCTCTCCCCTACTGCAGTGGTTCTCAACCTGGGGCCACCCTTCCCTGCCCCGCCCAGACCCCTGGGAATATCTGGCAAGGAAGTTCTGAAGGCGATTTTAGTTGTCACAACTGAAGTGTGCTACTACGATCTGGTGGGCAGAGGCCAGGGGTGCTTCGGAACATTTAACAACGCATAGAAAAGTCTTTGCAACCAAGTATCAAAGGTGCCAAGGCAGAGATGCCCAGTCCCATATAATCGGAGGCCCCCTCTTGGTAGAGGCTATCAGGAGGCTGAGACCAAAAGTAACCCTACTGTTCATGTCGATCAGCTTCCTGATTTCGTAGAACAGGGGCAGCCAAGGAAGTGACCTGGCCAATACTCGACCTAATGTGCAATATGCATTTTACTACGTTGGCCTTGGCCTGACCTCTAACCAATCTCCACGTGTTTCTGCAACACAATTCAATCTAACTCCACTAAATCACTCCTCCTGAACATGGCCCATGGTTAAGCACGACCACTTACAATGCACTTGAGTTTTCAGGCAACGCGTCTATGCATAATGCATATCTTAAAAAATAATGACATTCTGGACAGTGCGTTCCTGGTCACAGCTGACTGCAGGAAATTAATAACTTCTCTGAGTAGCTGTTCTAACCACTTACTTGAAGCAATGATATTGTAATAATAAATTACATATTATTGTCTTTTGGAAAAATTGCCTCTTTAAAATTGTCCATCCTCTGGCTGGAATGAGAAAATTGGCCACTTGGAGGTAGATGTCAAGAGAACTGCCTCAGGGCTTCTCAGTCTCCCTCTCAAACTAGAAGGAGGAGACAGGATAGCCATGTCCAGCTGAATTCTGTACCCCGGCTAAGAGACTTAGGCACATGGCATGATGACTCACAAGCAGAAGAGCGAAGGGTTTAACGTGTGGGACTGATCGACAGGTCTCTGGGGCCTGAGCTCTGAGGCCTTGCTCACCTGTGACTTCAAGCCAGACTCAGGAGCAAGGTCTGGGGAGAAAGCACCCTCCCTGCCTTCCACCCAGGGAATGGAAGGACATTCAAGGCACTGCCCCCCCGCCGTGCTTTCAGCAGCACATTGAGTACACCCAGGTGAAATAAGCTCCCAGGGGTAATGAGCCAAGTCTTTGGTCAGCAACAGAAACTGAGCTCGACCTAGACCTTGTCCCACTGGAAGGGCATTTGCTGCCACCCTTTGGACTCACACTATCTGGTGTGGTTGGTAAGAAGCTTCAAGGGCAGGGGATGGAGCCCTGTGTTGGGGGTTGGCACCCCAGCACCTCTGGGTTCCCTCTCTAGCTCTGTCACTGACCTTGACCCCTCACCTGCCTACTCACAGTTTCCTCATGGCTCAGTGGTCTGGCATTTGCCGGCAGCCCCTGCATGGCCCCAGCAGTCTGAGTGCTCAGGGAGTCCAGGGGACAGGTGGGGACACAACCTGTGCATTGGCCTGTCTTGCTCTTGAGCTCCCTGGGGCCCTGGCTCTCCTCTGCAAAATGTAGCCTTTCAGCCGGTCCTGCAGGCCTCCTGGAGGCCTCGTTGACTTAGGGACTGGTGAGTTCAGCCAGGGCAGTAGCACTGTGTGGAGGAGAGGAATGAGCAAGGGGGTTGAAATCAAACTGTAGAAAGTGTTCACTGCCCCCAAAGGCATTGGCTGTGCACGTTGCCTCGCCAAGGCTCCATGGTGACATCTATGCCCATATCTCGGTCTTGTCAGGTGCAGGACCCTCTGTCACCCTCTCCCCGGGCCTTAGACGTGGTCCAAGTGGACACAGGGCAGACAGTCCAATCCGTTACACTCAGATAGGGCCACTCTAGGGAAGACCACCTTCCTGGGGCGGCAGCAGGCCACAGAGTCAGCTGTGCTCCCTGTTTCCAATACTGGGCAGAAGCTGGCATCGGTCTAGCTGCCTGGGTCAAGGAGCAGGTGAGACATCCGTGGGATGCCCCTGCCTTCATCGGACTTCTAGAGATCTGGGTTCCTTTTCCTGAGCCTCATCTGAAAACGATTCCAAAGGTGAACCCACTGACGATATGGCATTATCGGTCTGGCCCACGGCCTGGTTAGGCTCCTCCTTTCTGGACTCTTATTCTAGAGCAGCATCAGTGCCCTGCGTTATCAGGAGCTGGTCAGACTTGGGTCCCCCTACCCTTTCCAGGGCAGAACCACTGGGCAGCTTTCTTGGGCAACAGGAAAAGAGCAGGGATGGACAAGGGAGGAGAGCGTGGGGGCAGCAGGTCAGTGAGAGGGGAAGTGGCTTGGAAACATTTTTCTCTGTCAACGAAAGCAGATTACTTCTCTGAGCCAGCTCTTCCTCCACTTAAGACGGGGGTTATAAATCTACTTTGCAAGAGTGGTTCCAGAATGAAATAAGGTCATGTATGCAAACTCCCCCACAGGGGTCTGCTATTGTGGACGCAATAGCATGGGTGCTCTGATGATATATGCAGAAGGCATCTGCCTTCGTTCCATCCATTTGGTTCAGTACTTAATAATCAAATGGAACGTCCAGCCAATTTGAGTCTGAGTCCTCTAAATTCTCACTAGTTTTGAAATCAGTTGATGGCAAGACTATCTCCCTGTTAGCCTGGGGTCACTGGAAGTCCTGTGTGTCTCTGAGACCTTGGCTTCTAGCACAACACCCGTAGGCAGGAACCTACAGAGTTATAATTCAAGTCAAGACTTAAAAAAAAAAAAAAAAAACAACTAAAGGCCTTCTGTTTTCAGGGCAGGACTTTTCTCAGGATTTGCTATTGGCCTCCCCACCCAGATTGAAAAATCAAAGGAGGAAATGATTTATGACTCTCTGATTACCCTTCCCAGTGGGTCCCTGGTAGGCTTCCAGCCTCACCTGCCAGCTCCTTACATCTGGTACCTGACCTCACCCTTCCAGGATTCGGTTTCTTCATCTGTGATAGTCCCTTTCTGGTCTTGCAAAATGTACTTCTGTAACTTTTACAAGAACATGTTGGACCAAAGACCTTAGAGACACAAACTGTCTCTAAAAACTGCTGGAGAAAAACTTCATTAGCATTTGGCTCAGGATGCTTAACTGTCCTCGGGTGTCAGAGTTTCTGAGAACCTGCTGAAAACTGTGAACGCTCACCCAGGAAACACGCGCCACCCAGCACAATTCCTACGGCTATCGGAGGCGCCACGGTCCCCTGAAGCCCTTCTTGAGAATCCCAGTCTACAAACCTGGGCTCTAGGTCAGAAACTCTGGTGCAGAGAAGAGGAGAAGTGCTCAAGTTCACCCAGGAAGTGTGATTACAACCACAGCTGTCTCACTGCACATCGTCTCTTACGTGTGCACGCACGGCAGGCTACCATCCCAAAGCACTTTTACATCCATTTTTAACACAACTTGATGGGCCGGGTCAAATTGGTTATCATCATTATCTGGAATGTGTGGAGGCTACAGAGACTATCCATCTTTCCTAAAATCCAACAGTGAAGCCGAGGTACAGTTTGGACTTTGCCCCCGGCTGTCCTGATTTAAACCCGCATTCTCTCCGCTGCACCACAGCTCTGTTGTAAGGAACCTGGTATCTGGTTCCAGGCAGCGAGCAACGCAGGAAGAGCTGGACGGAGAACCCCAGGGACAGTCAGACGGCTGATGGGGAGGATCTGGAAAAACTCCTTGAGCTTGGAAGGGAATGGTAGGAGAGAAAAGGAAGGATTCTTCTGCCTGCGGGAACAGCATGGACCGTGACATGGGATTGTCACTGGAGCAGTGAGGGCCTGGGGAGACCTGGCTGCACCCTGGGCATCCGAGGTGTGCTCAGATGCTTGGGTTCCCCTGCCAGTGAGGCGGGCAAAATAAATGGATGGAATCATGACATTTCCGTCACCTCAGAGAACTCTACTATCAGCAACCAAGTGGTACCCTTCTACAGATTGTCTAGAGTGTGTGTTATTGTTGTATACATACATTTATTATTTAACTTATTATTACATGAACTGTACTAGATTTAGCAAAAACAAGATCCCGCTCTACATTCTGTTTTACAAACTTTGTTTCAGTCAATTATTTCCTCTTTATCCATTTTAGTAGACTTTCAGTAAATCTAACATTTAGACCATATTCAACTTTTCTGATTTCTCCAACTCACCAAAAATTATTATTTAGAGATAGGTGGGACGTTTTTTTTTTTAAATCCAGGACCTCAGTATACTTTGATTAGTCATTTTTGAGACAGCTAAAATTTGCTTTAACAATTCTCAACAGGAGATCACAGCTTGTGTCCTCTAGGAAATCTTGTCTTACAGAAAATACTACTACATAATAAGGCGCAGCTTATCACAAGGATAACAAGCTTTCTGGTTAGTGAGACTTTCATATTAAGCCACATGCTGGCAAAGATAACAAAACATTCAGTTAATCTTGGTCACGTGTAAGACTAATTCAAATACAAGCTTCTGCCATTGTCCGCTTGTGATGATTCTAGAATTTAGTTTACCACAAAACAGATTCACACCTGAGTTCTTAGTCCCTGCAAAAAGGTTTCAGAATCAAGCGTAGTAAAATTTACAGTGGGCGGTATTTTGAATGTCAGTGCCAGCAACTGACAACTAGTCAGTGCTTCCAGTAGGAAGTGTAGATGTTACTGCCCAGGAACGAGCCAGGTCTCTGGATGCAGGACTTTCTCGCCTCCGACTAACCGCCTGTTGGGTGAGGGAAGGGCCACCCCATTTCCATTCTAAAGGTTTGGAATCCTGGTATCGGTTCCCAAAAGCACCGCCACGAATTCACCTATGTGTCCATTCATTCACTCATTCATTTGTTGGACATATATTTATTGAACGTGGATCACATGTCGCTGACAGGAGACACGTGAGTGACAAGGCCAGCATGGTTCCCGCCCCCTGCAGCTTACGGTGCACCCAGCAGCTGGAAAGGATCTGAGGCCAATGGGGATCCTTACACACCCTGTCTTCCTTTTCACAACCCTTGGCCTGCAAACCAGGGCTGGGCTCTAAACTGGCAAAGAGGGTCTACCGTCCCTGGCACCTGTGGGTGAGGACAGAAAATTAGCATCAGTAATATTTGTAGGTGCTGCTGTCACAACCACTCCTCCCAAAGGAAACTGGGTCGCATGGGACCTTGGGAGTTCTCTGGGCTGAGGCAAGTCTGAGGATGAGGAACACACAGATGCCCCAAGGGCTGGAGCTACCTCATCCTTGACTCGTCCTCAAGGAGAAGTCCTGTTCTCTTTTTTCCTTCAAGGTGATGATTTAATGGTCAGCAACCCCCCCACCCCCCCAAAAAAATGCCATGGCAGCCACATCCCAGGAGGAATCCCTTGTTCGGGGCTGAAACTGGCCATGTTATCAGCCACGGACAAAGTAGGTTCCTCCTTCCATCTAGACGGTCAGCTCCGTCTTTCTGGTGGTCTAACTTCTTTCTCTTCTGCAGAGTCCATCTACCTCCCCTCCTTCAGCAGGAAGCCTTTCCTAAAATCCCATCTGCTCCCAGTTCTCTCCTCCTATGCACCCTACAGCCTTTGCCAAAGGTTGTCACTGAGATCCTGTCACACGCTGTTTGTTTTCTTCAGGTAGACAGCCAGGTGCTCATCTCAGGGTCTTTCCACTTGTACGTGAAGAGAACGAATATGCAGAAAATCCGCTGTGACTTAAATGTGAAGCCACTGGACTGAATTCTTTGGGGGAGGCAGGTTAGCATAATGCCTAAAAGGGTGACCTCTTGAATCAAACTGCCTGGGTTCGAATCCCGGCTCTGCCACCTACCAGCTATCTGGCTTTTGACAAATTGCCCAATCTTTCTTTATGTCTATTTTCTCATCTACAAAGGGGAAAAGATAGTACCAATCTTTAGCATATTTTCACTGATTAAAATATTCAGGGCAGGAAAAGTATATAGAACAGCCTGACCTGTCAGTGAGTGTCAACAGTCATTATTGTCTTAGTTGAAGGATGAGACACCTAACAACATTCCCTCACAGAATTCTAGACCAGTCGATGTGAAAAGGAATGTAGGAGTAATCTGGTCCAGTCTCCTACCTGACCTTTATGATTGTTTGGTAAGCAACCCTCACCTTAAAAAATAATCTTAAAGCCCTCGTGTATCTTCAAATACGAGCAAACTAACAGCACAACAATTGAACCCACTGGAACACTCACTCTCAGAGCCTTCAGTTTCCGTGTAAGCACTGTGACTTTCCAGAGGCTATCATGGTGTGAGGAGGCCCAAATAAGCCTGTGTGGAGACACCACATTGGGAGACCCTGAGACTATGTGAAGAGAGAGAGAGAATATCTAAGCCTCCAGCAAGTCTCCCATGACTTCACTTCGGCCCTGCTTCTCCAGGTCCTGAATTCAATTGCATGTGATACCCAGTGTCAGAACTGTTTACCTATCTCTCCCCACATCTCTAACCCTTGAAAATTGTCAAATATAAGAAAACAAATGGTGTTATTTTATGACGCTAGGTTCTGTGATGATTTGTTAAACACTGATAGACACCCAGAACATTTTTATTCCTCATTCGAAATCTTTTTCTTTTCTTTTCTTTTTTTCTTCCTCCCTCTATTTCTTTCTTCCCTCCTTTCTTTCTTTCTCAAGAATGAGTTCAGGGAAGAAAGAGTTCAGAGTCTATTTAAATTGCCACCTTATTTCAGGTCCTTAGCATACTAGAGGGGAGAAGAAAAGGTAGCCTTTTGTAAGAAATCAAACAGTGAGCTTTTTCTCCAGTGGAAAACCAAGAACACATACAGAAATTCAGCTTGCTGTAAACATGATGCCACTGAATCACAGTTTATTGTTGGAGAGAAAAATGGCACAACATGACTCTGCAAAACACAAGACACGTGTGCCTGGCCAGAGCAGTGGTGGGTCATCTCCTGTCCTCAGCTGGGCAGTAGGTGGGGCCTGCTCCTTAAGTGCCTGCACTTCCACAGGCTTGTTTAAGGGTCCTGGGGAGGGTTCCAGTGGTAACTGCACTGCTGTCCTCCTCGGACCCCCTCCCAGTTTGAGAAGCTGGAAGGAGGCAGCACATAGGCAGGACAGGAAATGCAAGACATCTGCCCTGGAGCCTGGGAACACACTCTCCCCAGTCCCCTTGCTGGTGTGGTCCTGGCATGGAGCGGGGCCTCTGGAGAAATGAATTAAAGAAACAAGTCCAGTGGAGAATATGGGATTCCACTTCCATTCATCTTCCTTATTTTGCAAACACCGCATTCTGCAAATCCCATGCCAGTAAAGCTCTTGGATCAACCCTCAAATTCTTCTGGATCCTTAAGGGAGGAGATGTCAGGGCTGGCCAAGAATCTAAGTGGAAACTGATGACAGAAGCTGACATTAATCAGCTACACAGTATGTTCTTCCCAGCAGGTTTCTTCCAATAAATCAAAGGCCAGCAAATCCGAGGGGTGTTTAGCCATGAGAGAGCAACTGTTTGCTGTTCTCTTTCCTTGCTAAAGATGATGAATTTAATGTTTAATTGAATCCAACACTGGTGGCCGTGGGAGTGTTTGCTGTAGGTGTTGGGTGCACATACCACATACAGTCACATTTCCTCACAAGCTGGGGGCTTTAGTCAAGCATCTCCTGCTACACATGGTTCATCATTTATGTTGAATTTTCCTGGCCAAATGGGGCCGCCACCCTATCTAGTGATCTGAAACAGACACGCTCTTTGGAGTTGGAATCCTCCAGCTGTTTGGGGGACCAAATAATTTCTTTTCCTTTCTGCAAGACCTAATTAAGATACTTAAAGGCATTAATGTAATAATGCTTGTTTAAAGTCCAGCAAGGGCCAACCTCTTTCCACATCAGCCCGCATGGGTGTTGGGTGCAGGGCTCAGGGGAGAGGATGGCCTTGAGTCTGAGGCCACGCTTCCCGCATCCTAGCGGGGCCACCTTACCACACCCCTTTACCTCTTTGGGCTTCTTTCCATTATCACTACAATGAGAATTAAAACCTATTCACATCTATTTGTGATGAAGATTAGTGAAGAAAATGTGTGTACAGGCAGTTCTTATACTGCAGAAGCACTGTGAACGTAAAAAAACGGTGTTATTGTGATTTGTGTCAATAATATTAATGTATTTACTAAGGAACATGAAGAAAAAAACAGAAGTTCCTCTTACAGCGGGAACTTCTTGGGAAGGAGCATGAGAAAAGCCAAGGCCAAGGTCTCAGCAATAGATCCAATACAAAACTTTCTTCTAGGACAAACATCTCAATGGGGATAAGATAGCTATCTCCAAGGCTAGACTCATAACAAGTCCACGCTAGGCCAAGAAATGGGAAAACTGTGGAAAGAATTCAACTACTTCGAACCAAATTGCAACTTGGATAATTAAGTCAAGTATTCCTTGGGCATGAAGGATAATTCAATTGCACTTACTTTGCCTGGTTTTGGAAGGTAGACTTAACTCTGTTGCTATGCTCCCAATATTTTTCCGCCTCTACTCTGCACAAGTCTTGGCCTTGGTAAGAAAAGGAACATGAAGATATTTTGTGTTTCCTTAATGATTGTCAAAACAACACAGTCAAAAGTATTTATGTTTTTCAAAACATGATCACATGTGTTATGACATTAGAGTCTTACATTTTCATGAAATAAGCTGGGGAATTATCCTATTCATTTTCAAATACTGAAACTGAAGTTTAGATGGAAAAAGTGGTTGGTGCCAGGACCTGTAGAAACCTGGTGGCAGAGTGGTCCCTGGGACTGGCCTTCCAGCCCCTTTCTCAGATCTATCTGTGCATTACGTTGCTAACACTCACTTTATTGGGGCTTTAAAGAATAAAAAATCTACATGGATTAAGATAATTTTGTGACACATATCAGTGACCAGAGAGAAGAGGGGAGGGAATTTCAGGGGAAGAGGGCAAGGGTTTGCAGGAACTAGTATAAAGGACACATGGACAACAACCAGGGGGGCACGTGGAGACAGGAGGGAGGAGGGGAGCGCTGGGATGGGGGCAAAGGGCAGAACACTGTACTTGAACAAGAATTCAAATTAAAAAGAATAAAAATTATTAATAAAAAAAGAATGTTATCAAAGTACCCAGTATGTAGGCCGGTACCATACATCTAGAAATACGTTTATAAAAATGACTAGATGCATAAGATCCTTGTTTCACTCCATGAAAGACTGATATCAAGTGTAGAAATGCAAAGGTTTTGGAGTTGAACAGACGTTTGGGAGCCACTTACAGCTGTGTGATTTAATCTCTTCCCATATAAAATGGGGCTAAAATCTACCTAATCGGGTCGTTCTGAGGATGCAACAGTCTAGTACATGTTTGCCTCTCACTAATCATCTGGGTCTCAATCCTAAGTTTCCCTCTTTAAGAGAGACCTTTTCAGATTCTAACAGTTAAATAGCCCCTCCCTCAGCATCCATTGCGGCCAGGGCCGCCATCCTATATTCTTCTTCTTTTGGAGTACTTTTTTATTATTTGAAATTGATATTATTTACTTTTTTTTATTAAGAAGATTTTTGTTCGCCTTTCTTTTTAAAACTGCATTTGCAAGAGAGTAGAAACTGGACTCTTTGCTTGACTATTTCTCAAGGACGGGCTATAACAAGCGGTAGCCTTGCTGCTTTGTAACAAAGGCTTACATGGTGTCTTTGTGCATGAAATAAGTGTGCAACAACACTCAACATCTATTTCTTGAAAGGTCCCATGATAAGGGCTGAGAACGCAGAGGTTAAATAAAACACAGCCTCTACTCTCCCTAGGCTCACACCCTGGCACTGAAATGTTTTATTATCCCAACATGGCTCTAAGGTTCAAAAAACGGCAAGATAGCTGGTGTCATGTAGTTTTTTTTATATAGAAGCCATTTGAAAAGCATTTTACCATTTTGTACCATTTATCTTCATTATGGTCATGATTATCATGATCATCATTATCAAAATCAACCCTTGATTCCCTGCAAAGTCCCTGCTGCTGCAGAGTTCTGTACCAGTCATGGTGGGGGCACAGAAATGACTCAAATGTAGTCCCATATTTACTGTGCTTAAATGTAAACATTTAAACTTTTCAGATTCATAGAAGATTGGCAATGTGTGACTCTATGACATCTGAAAACTAGAAGATAGTATGGTCTGTGGTCCTTCCATAGACCACCCTTACCTAATGACCTAGTGCAGAAAGTCATGGTTTTCCTCTTTCATCACAAGTGTAGAGCAGATCCAGCATGGACATGGGAGGATTCCAGACAGTGGGTAAGGCTGGAGAAAGGCTTAGGGTGTCAAGTGTCCTGCTTAGGAGTTCTGCAATCCCAGTCTTCCTTTAATGAGGGAAGGCTGATTTTAGCAGAAGGGAGTGCTTTTATTTTCTTACACACCACACGAGATTCCGAAGACACATTCAAGAGCATTGAGAAACAGAGGGATCTCTTCAGATGTATTTAACTCCTCACTTAAAATTCTAACCCTCTCTCTCTGTTTCCAATGCTCCTTCCCCCAAACCATCCTTGGTTTTAAAGCATACATCTGTTAGAGCTTGATTTCTCCTTGGTCCTCTGCAACATCGGCTCAGTTAACGAGTTATGATCCATCAATACGTTAACCTGTCGCAGGTTCATTCAAAGGACCACAGAGCCCTTCATACCAAACCCTTCAACTGCCAGAGGAGGATGTGAGAGGAGTTGGTTCCTTGAAATGGCTGTCTTCTAGGAGAAAGGATTGCCCCTCCCAGAAGCGTGAGAAGCTTCTCTTTTCTGCAAAGATAAATGGAAGAGGGAAAGGAAAATCCCGAGGAAGAATCTGGAGGCTGTATAAATGTCCAACATACAGCAACTCATAGATCTACTCATGAGTCATGTAAATTTATGTCGTCCTAAGTGAGGATGCCAAGTTAATAACAGGTCTGCACGTACTCTTAGGTTGAAGGCAGAGTTTAAAAAGAACAAAACTTCAGTTCCCTTCACTTTCCTCCCCCGCCCCCTCTATCTCTTTCCCCCACACCCTCACCCTCACCATCACCATCATCTTACGTAGACTATCAGAAGAGGAGTTAAGATACCAGTAGAGACAAATTGAAAGTGTAATTACGTAAACTGAGATGGCTAAGAGGGAGCATTCAGGGATGATGTCAGGTTAGGGAAATAGAAGGATAGTAGAATTGTCAGAGGGAATCAAAGACGTTTCTAGAAACAAGTCCTGGTGAGCCAAGGGGAAATTAAATGAATATGCTGATGTTTACTTTCCCAGCTTTTCATAGGAAATTGAAGATGGTTTTGTGAAAGGCAAGTGGGGAAAAGGCGAGTCTATAAACTATTATCCACTCAAAGCCTTGATGTAAAACATTTGCTTTCAAACACACTAAGAATTCAATATCTAGTTGTTAAAATTTGCAAAGTGAATTTTTTTTGCAATTTATTTGAAGAAAATACCTTGGGAAATTGGAAACATGCCAAACAGGAAAAGAGATACACAGCATAAATGCATACTGCTGGAATTTCAGGGGCTCCAAGCCAGGGACTTCCTTGCAGAAGACCTCTGCCCCTCCCCTGCTGCCCAACCTCTTCAGTCTGAGATGGTGGAGAACTTGGTTTTCAGGGACCAGAGCAAAGGAATCCCTAGCACTTGGCTTGGTAATGACTTGGCTGTATTTTCAGTCATAAGCTACCTTTCTATTGGTGGAAAAGTGAAGACAAGAAGGTTGTAGATAAAGTTTTGTCCTAATTTGAATGTCCTTGAAGGGCAATGCTAGATGATGTTCCCAAGCATGTAACTGGGAGTACTGGGGTATTCTGGAAAGCTAGATCCAGACTGGGGAAGAGAAACAGCATGATGGACAGTGCACTTTGCTCAGTAGAGATTTGCCCCTGCCTGTTCCCCTGCAACTTTGTCAACTGTTGACATCAGTTTCTGTTGATAGTCCATGAGCCAGAGAGTCCACTATCCAAAACAGGTTTCAAAACCTATTCTGCCCCCAATCCATGACTAGATGAAGCACAGGGGCCCAGGGAGCCCCACTTCATGGAGCAAAGGGATGTTTCCTCAATCTCTGCTGAGCACAGGTCAGGACACTCCTCTGTGAGCCACTGAGGGAAGGGAGGAAAAATAAAACTTAGAGAATTGTCTAGGAAAAATATGGAGCTATCATATTACTACAGCCAGAAGAATTGTAAGGTCAGGAGTTCAGTCCACTGCCTCTGGTTGGCTTCCATCCCTGGCTAGCACTGGCCCTCGGGGTCACTGCAGTGTGTGTGGGGGTGGGCACTGCTCTGGTTCTCTGGATCTTGCTGGCCACAGTTGGTAGAATTGAAGATAGAATATGCACCCAGTGTAGAACATGCAGTGGCTGGCCCTCAAAGAACACCTGGAGCAGGGCTACAAATGGAAAAGAACGGACACACAGGAAGCAGAATGGAAGGGGAGAGGGGAGAAGGGATGAAAGAGGTCAACAGTGGTGAGTGGGAGAGAACAGGCTTCTGTACATCTTGGCCCTCCCTGCCTCTCTTCCCTGTATCTGCAAATACCAGCAATCCCTTCTCTGTCTTCTCGTCATGATGTACAGTTTCTAAGGCCTTTCACTCTACTTTCTCCACTTTACATGCCTCATATACAACCCTCTATGACAGCAGCCTTTGCCATCCCATTTGGTGGATTAGCACATCAAGGCTCAGAAATGTTAAGAGTCCCTGGAGTCACATAGCTATTAAGGGGAAAGAAGAGTCTTGCACCTCAGTTGTCTTAGTAACAGGAGGGGAGGAACAGTCAATCCTCTAAAGACCAACCAAAGACGTTTTCACAGCTCAAGACTCTCAGGGAGCAGCCAGGGAAAGAGAGACACATGATGAGAGGTCTATGGCAAGAAACTTGGAGGAAAAGGCCAAAGAGACCAAAGGTTAAGGGAAAGGAGGTGTGAAGGAAAGAAAACACTCCGACTGCAGCCGCAGCCTCTCCACCATCCTGTATCACTTAACAGACTGAGTCCTGGATTGAGAGATGGATGAGAAGATAAACAACGCCTACACAGCTGACTAAGGCCCTTGGGGGACGCATGGAAGGGAGGCACAGACAGATCCTCATCCAAGACTTTCAGACTTTGGAAGGAAGGAAGGTGCTTGTGAGACCCTCAGTCACGGCCGGAGAGGCCAGGATGCAGGTACGGGTGGGCCAGCCCTGGCCTGAGTGGCGAGAAGAAGAAGGAAGACATAGCAGCTGTGGCAGGTGTCTTCCCTTCATCAATCTCCAGGCCTCAGCCCCTCATTGGCCTTCCCAAAACCTCACATTCCAGAATGAGTCAGTGTCGCTATCCATCTCTGGCTGTCTATTCACAGGGCCAGAGGGGAGGATTTGGCTTGAGCAGAGAAGGCCCCTTAACTCATGAATTTGGCCCAAAATTTACCCAAAATGTTCTGTTCTTTGCAGCTGCCCTTGACAGAATTAGCTAGGACACCTCTCCTGTGGTTGCACCTCTATTATCATAACAAAACTTTCTTTAACTCAGTTATTTACTCATTTATTTACTTGTTCAACAGACATTATTGTATAGCAGGCATCTCGTTAGATATGAGAGGTGTTTAGCCTCAACAGTTCCAAACTTCTGAGACAGCATGGCTTCTTAGGTGCAGCTGGGCAAAACAACAGAAGACTGAATTTAGTGTGATAGGTAAGATGGCAGGTAAGCACTGGGTGAAGCTGTACGGAGTCTAGTTGGAGGGTGGGTGGGGGGAAGAGAGCCTGGGGAAGTCCAGGGCTGGCCCCACAGTTTCGCAATCCCTTAGGACCCAGACTCCATCCCAGATATCACTCTTCAGTTCCCAGGGTGTGGCCTTTGTCCTCGTGGCCCAAGGTGTCTAACAGAGCCCCAGCCATCACCTCCTCAGATCATAATAAATGTGAACAACAAATCCAATAGGCCTTATCCTACTTGGTAGTCCTGGGAATTAATAAGTGTCTTCTCTCATGCTTTTTAATCATCCTTTAGTCATTCATACTCCCAACGTCAGTATTCCTTGAAGGCCCTGTTCTGAATGTAGAGCTTTTATACTGCAAACCCCTCAAAATAGTCAGACCTATTAACTAACTCAGTCTGGCCTATCACCACAATTTTGCACACACACGCAGACACAGAACCACAGAGACTTAGAGCTCAAAGACCCTGTAAAGGGTCTGGCCATCCCCCAGCATTTAGTTAGCTAAAACTTCAGCCCTCCCACAGGGCTGGCTTTTACAACACTGAAGTTACCACCGTGGAGGCCCAGCGACAGAGGCAGGGTCCCAGGTGGCCTGCTGGGTTCAGGCACGTCCCATATCTGATGAATTGACACCAGACTTGATTATGGTCATGGGCTTTGATGATCCAAGTCGACCTTGAGGCTTTATCTCCAGATTTATACCCTTTTCCCTTTCCCTGTGTCTTTTTATTTGGAAACTGTGAGTCCACAGCCTGAAAGGTTGTGTTGTACCGGCAGTGAACATATATTCAGACATCCAGCAATCCTGAGCCAGGCCCTTGAAATCTGTATGATTCGAGATCTGTCACTCCAGCACTCAGACTGCTCCTGGTGAAAAACAGGGATTGTACGAATCCTTGCCTCGAGGCCTGCATGAACATTCAATGCAAATCAGGTCGGCAAAGCCATTCAATAAAAATGATCATTTCCTTTGTTTTCTTTTAAAGGGGTTTTCTCTTTCAAAGTATGTGCCTCCTAGCAAATGGAGGGTCTCTGATAAAAAAGGGAAGTAACTCAGCCACAGAAACTTGTGCTGGCCAGCATTTGAGGAAGCCTCCACAACTAGCAGCTCCAATTTCCTTCTCTCTTGGCGGACAGAATTGGAGGCAAGAGCCTGATACTTATCTCCTTCCATCTGTTTCTCTGTGACGACTTATTATTACAGGATGTTTCTATTCCAAAACAGTGGCCCCTTCTATACAAGTGTGCAAAAATATGTCTTCTAATTTCCTAGTCCGTTGCTTGTGGGCTTCCAACTACAAAACGAAAAGGTGCTAAAAAGAAGGCTTTGCCCTACTTCTCTGCTGAGGGACAGTCTGGGGCAACACAGAGCCTTGAGGCAAACTCTGGAGTAGGAATATTATCTCCAGAGACTCCACCCTCACCACAAGTGCCCCCTGTCCCCTCCAATCTCCTGGAGCACACCTGAGTCCCTAGAGCTTCTCCTATGTTGACAAACAGTCCCTTTTCCCCTCTTGATGGTTTTGGTCTGTCCTCTCTGCCCCTTCTCCCCACTTCAACCCCAGCCAGAGCCCTGGTTTCCAACCATAGCTCCGAGCCTTTTCTCCCCAACCCCACCCCAAGCTCAGGCTGTGCTGTGCTCCAAGAATCGGGGATGGCAGCAGTTTGGGTCACTGGGGCAGTCTGGGTGAGCTGAGGTCTTGAGCATGACTCAGTGCTGACACACAGTCTTTTCATAGGCAGGTGCTGAGGAAGCTTTTCTGACATCTCCTGAAAGAAACCCAATGGGCTCAGCCTTCATCTGACCCCTCAGGTTCCCAGGAAACTTCATTCCTGTAGGTCTGAGTCTGTACTTAGAAACAGTGCAATTGGGTTAAAATGAGGTTATGAGGCCTTAGTTCTGGGTGCTATAACAAATCGCTATAGAGAGTGGGGTGGCTTTAACAACGAACATTTATTTCTCACATTTCTGGAGGCTGAGACGTTCAGAATCAAGGTGCAGGCAGATCCAGTGTCTGGTGAGAACCTGCTCCCTGGTTTTTAGACAGCTACCTGTTAGTTGTGTCCTCACATGGCAGAGGTCAGAGAGAAAGAGCAAACCCTGTGTTCCTTATATGGGCCCCAATCCTATTCATTATTGTGACCTAGTCACCTCCCCAAAGGCCCACCTCCCAATACCACCACTTCGAGGGTTAGGACTTCAATGTGTGGATTTTGAGGAAGGAATACACCTTCAGTCCAAACACAGCCTAAATTAAGACACCGAGAAAGTCCGGAAGCCCAGATAGACACTTATATCCCAACATGTGTTTAAGAAATGGGTGTGTCAGCCTGGAAGCCCACCCTGTTTGGTGTAGGCTGGTTTGTACTACAGGGCCCAGAACTTGACAGTTTGGAGGTCATAACTACAAGTAATAGCTCTTGGGAAAAGCTCTTTTCCTAGCCTGGACTTCTTTTTAAAAACTATTCCTTTTTTAAAAAAATTGATTTTTAAAAAGATTTTATTTATTTACCCTTAGAGGGGAAGGGAAGGAGAGAAGGAGAGAAATATCAATGTATAGTTGCCTCTCGTGTGTCCCCTGCTGAGAACTGGCCTGCAACCCAGGCATGTGCCCTGACTGGGAATTGAACCACGATCATGTGGTTCACAGGCCTGCACTCAATCCACTGAGCTACACCAGCCAGGAAAACTATTCCTTTTCATATATGTTCTATAATCACTCTTACTCTGAAACCAACTAAATCTGATGTGCCTTGAGCCTGACTTTACAGATAAATGTGTAATTTAATCCATAATACAACCCAGAGTAATAAGTATTATTTCCCCCATTTCATACATAAGGAAACTGAGGCTTAAGGAACTTACTTTTCCCAGCATTGGGTGGGGGGGGGGTTCTGCCCACAGGACCCCACCCCACCATGTACGAGAATAAGTCTACCAAGACCTGATCTGCTTAGGGAGGAAATGTGGCTGATCTCTCAAAGGAGAAAGGCCAAGATCCTTTTCCTCAATGAGCTTTTACTGGGTTCATTTTGCACAGGAATATAGGTAAGCTCATTAATCATTGTCAGGCAATAAGGATCAAACAATAGATAACAAAGAACTCTGAGGGCCTATTTTGAATCAGGGTCATAGAGCTAAAGAGGTATAAAACTTTGAGGAACAAACTCATTTCTTGCTTGGACCCTTATTTAAATGAGAGCATTCTAAACAAAGCAGATTTCACAGGATTTGACATATTCTTTCTTAGACCTGATTGCCCTAGGGAATCTGCCCTTTCCAGCACAAGGCGGTACCCACCACCAGCATTGTTTCAGGCTTAAGGCATTGTCTCAGGCTTAAGTCCCACAGGGGTAGTAAGGCAGCCAAGAGATTAGGAAACTTCTCGGAGGCAGAATGAGGACTCAGGTTATATCATAGCCAAGGGTGAGGGTCCATCCCCTTTTGCTGTAGCTCCCAAGTCTTTCCTTGGGGCCTCCATGTGATTGGACCTGTTTTAGGTTGTTCCCCCTTGGGGAATCTTACCCGTCATTGGCTCACCAACCAATCATTGGGGGCCAGTTACAGATGAAGTAAAAGGAGTAGAAGTGAGCTCCAGCCAGGGAGATAAGCTTTGTCTCCTTAGTGGCTTATGGTCCAAAGGTTACTCACTCAGCCTTAGCCAATGAGGGGGTGGGGGTTGGATTACAGCTCCTGAAACCAAGCAGGGCAGTTCCCAACAACAGCATCATATAGCTGGTAAAAGGTATACCGAACTAGAATACAAATCTAATTTTCTCTACATCCAAATCTCTTATTCCCAGTGTGATCCATTTCACATTATCAATTGCAAATGCTGAAGTTTCTATCCACACCTGATTAGTGTAACAAATCAAACTAAAGAATTCCTAAAATCATTCTTACACAATATCCCAGGATCATACATGCCCAAATTCATAACCACTTAAGCATATTTTTACTTATTTCTCTTTAGATTAGTCTAAAGACTAATGCTCACTAAAAATAGTGACTTTCCACTTCACCATGCCTATGTCATTGTCATGGCATATGTACTACTTGAGTGCACTTATGAAGTTACATGACATGCAGATTCAGAAGAACATTCCACACAATAGGAGATCCCTCTGAGAGCTGGGATCATGACTTGGTCACCAATGGTCAATACCACTCTAGAACCATGCAAGGGGGTGGGTGTCTGTCCCAACCCTGCATATCAGACAGCCTCACACTTTGGAGTGGTTTTCTGGAACTTTCGAAGTCTCCCTCCAGTATCAAAACCAGTTTGGGACAGCAGTTCCATTCAGGTGGATGAAGTTGTCCTGGGGCTACCTGGTTCCAGATCTTCAGGAGGGAATATGGGGAGAAAATAGCTCACATGGGGCCAGCACAGTGCTTCTCTCTTGGAATGGCATGAGATTGTGTTTCCAGATGCCACTGACATGCTGAGATGGGTGACTTGAGGGGTTTGAATGGAGAAGCATCGGCCCACAGCCCTTCGTACCAAAATGGCAACTCCAATCAATGGGTCTGCAGCCCCCACACGACATCGTGAAGTATCTACTCAAAAAATACTTGTTAAAGCAATGAATGAATGCATAAGTGGTCTGTGATACTTCAAAATAAATTAGATTAGGAACATTTAAATGTTCCTACCGATTATAGAGTTGTTATTCCACAATCATTTTCTAAAGACAAACTATATAAAACTCACCCCAGTATCAAAGTCCAGTGAATCGCTCCCAGAGGTAAGTTAACTAATGGTAACGTTGATATCACTCGGTCCATTTAGAAAACCCATGCACTCTCCCAGACTTAGCTCAGTTCTCTGGGCTTTGGTCATCAAGGCGCTTCTGTCCTCGACACATTAAATGTGCCTGTATTCCTTTGTCATGGGAAACATAGCCCCTTGTTGAGCCTACCCTCCCCCACCATGGTCACTATTATAGAGTCACCTGGGCCAGGGAGTCCCAGAGAAGAAGGAGGAGGAGGAGGAGAAGAGGAGGAAGAAAAAGCCTGATTTACCTCAATCTTATTCAGGGCTAAAATGAAATTTAAAAAAAATCCTATGCTGATGTTGAAAATGAAATCTTTAAGACTAATGGCTTTTGGACAGTGGAACTTCGAGTCCCAAGAGAGAGAAAGAAAATGAGCTTTCTGTTATGAGGGCTAAAGCCACCAAGACTGTGGTATCTGATTGGCTAATGCGTTCTATTTTGAGTGAGGACTGACAAGAGCCTTATTTGAAACCATTATGTCATTCTGTGCAGGACACCTCCCTTATTTCTAACTACGTGATTTCCAAAGGAATTGGGCCTGTTGTCAAAAATAACATGCTTCATATGAAATACAGATTTATTGGGACTTGAGTAAGTTATTTATGATCTTGGGTTTATGGCTTTAATAACCTATTCTCCAAGAGGGTGTTTGAAGAAGAAAGGCCCTATGGCCAAGGGCCAGAGAATTACACTCCATGACAGAGGGGGAGGTCACACTGTATGTTTCTCTCCCCTACACGGCTTGTCCTTTAGATGTCCTGAGTAACTAGTGTGTCTGCAGTACTACATTAAGCACCCGGTGTGTATATACAAGACACAGTGCTAACCTCAGGGCCTTACAACTAAATTGTTATAACTTGAAAATTTCATGCATGAATCATTTAAATGAATATTTAAAGTATACCATAAGAATTCATATGAACCGAGATTCTCAGGAATTTCTAAACTTAGATAGATATTTTGGAGAGAGCCCTAAATATCAGATTTGTTTGCTAGTTCAGAATTGAGGAACACATTTGAGTAAACAGCATGAACAAAATACTAAAGGTAGGAGAATTCAAATTAATTTCAGGCACTCACAAGGGACAATATAGATTGAAGGGTAAGAATTTGAGGTAGACCAGAAGGGATTAAGGATGAAAAGACAAATTTGTGATTATATTCTATCGTAATATTTCTTCTACATAGCTCATTGACTATAGCAGTCACATCCTTCTTTAAAAGTATTGAAAATGTGTCTCAAAAACACCACAATTTACTCCACCCCCAGTGTGTATGCACACACAATATACATTGTATGTCAGTATCTGCGCATGAATGGCGAGGGCTTGTTGCCCTCATGTGGACCTGAGGACACAGTGGGTCGCAGTGATGTGGCATGTGTTGTGTTTAAATACATATGCTTTATGTGGGGGGCTTTTAGCTGATCTGGGCAAAAATGTGGTAACATTTTCCATGTCAGTGAGCCCACTGGTGGACCTTCTAGGGCAGCACAGTGTGTCAGAGAGAGACCTGGCTACCACCTCTGCCTTCTCAGCTTTTCTTTATTGCAAGACCATTGGGGAATCAATCAGCCTTGGAAGAGGAGAGATCATAACTTCTTGCCGCATTAAAGTAGTAATGATGAGTTTATATTTCTGCTATCATCAGAGTTCCAGAGGCAGGAGCCTAGAGAATTGGCCAAATTATTTTGTTGTAAAGCTGTGAACCATGCTGCTAAAGGCAGTAATTCTGGCACTAAAACCAAAAAGACAGATCTAAGCTACGCTTTTGGACCCAAGATAATCACATATAGTCTCTGCTCCCAATGAGCGTATTGATCAGTGGAGCAGGCAGAACAAACCCTAGTGAGACACAGAAGGTAAGGCGGCCTGAGCTGAAGGGGTAAGATCTAGCCTGTAGATCGATCGTGTAGGAATGCAGGGAAAGGTACAGGCCAGAGGTTTGGGGAAAGTGATGTAAAATGGTTAAGCTGTGTCTGTAGGTTGATGGGATTTTAAAGTTAGAAAAGGGAAGAGGGGAAGGGAGAGATTGCCAAGATGAGGTAAGAGATTCCGGATGTTAGGTAAAGGGGTGAGGACAGATCTGAATCAGATAAGATGTTATTGCAACAGGGAAAAAGGCCAGGTGAACTGAACTCGACTTCCATTTGTGCAGAGATGACTGGGGATTTTAAAGAGACAATAAGGGGCAAGGTGGGAGGTGAGAAGAGGCTCAGTAGAGTCAAGAAAATGAAAAATTACGAAAAGCAGGAGAGAGGGATTGGTCCGTGTGAAACCTGCCTGGGTTGGCCAGGGGATGCTTATTGAAGTTAGTGTCCTCCCTCCCACAGAGCCTGGGTGATGGGGCCCTATCTTCAGGTGCTGGCTGAGACCAAGGGCACACTTTTTGATAGTCTTTGGGTTTCTTGGACAGACATTTTAATCAGGGTTAGGGTTACCTTATAGGCATGCCCTTGAGTGGTTGGAAACTATGTTAAGTGTTTTACCCACATTTTCATAGGCAAGGGTGGGGGCTAGTCAGGAAAGGGCCTGTCTAGTGTTTGGACGGGGAGAGGATCTTGGTGAACAGACAGCATGGGCCGAGACAGATAGGCTTGGAAGCTGTCAGTGAGTGTGGGATCAGGGCAACTAGGTGCCCGGAGTGGCGGCAGGGTGGGGCCAAGATATGAGGCCAGAGAGGACGCTCAGGTCTAGTTTTTGGAAGGCTCTTTGAGGTTCTCTGATGGAGGGCTGACTGCTGTCCTCTGATGTATGAATCCTGGTCAAGGAGTTGTCACTCCTGACTGTAGGATAAATATGAAGAGCACATGATATATCCGCTAGACTCTCTAATTAACTATTGTTCTTTGTTTATTTCCCTGTGCTTATCCCTGGACCCTCCCCAAAGCCTTGTTTCAATCTCCCAGGGAACATTGCTACTGGGAAGGAGCAGAGGCTGTGAGCTGTGACCCTTCCGCAAGCAGGAGACGGAAATCCAACCCAGCACAACAGGAAATCGGGGACTGGGCTGGAGGCATGTCAGGATCCAGAGTCTTTAATAAAGTTGTTTCTATTACTATATTTGGGGCTTTGATTTCTTTTTTATTTGATATTTATATATTTGTGTACTTAATTTATTTTTTACTTTAGCCAACAATATGTTTCTTCATGTGTGTGCAGATGATAGTCCTAGTAAGCTCTAGACTTGCACGATTTGTATTGTTTGGGATTTCTGAATAAAAGAGTGAGATTTTATCCCAGAGAAAGCAAATCAACTCTCATTGTTGACGCTGACTTACTCTATTTGAGTGATGTGTTTATCTTTGTCAAAGGGCAGTGTATTCTCACCGGCCATCCTGGGTCACTCACACCGGTGAGGTGTGGGAGAGGGCATCGTGAATGTTGCACCAGCCCACACAGAGTGGGGGAAGGGTGGTCTCTCAAAATAAGAAATGACTATTGCAAAGCATCTTTCTTGTTTCAGTACTTGGGCCAGAGCACAAGGAGGAAATGCGGTACCACAGAGACCGGTAAGCCCATGGCACTGTAGCTGTGGAAGTCAGCCCCGGGAAGTTAAGTGAGAAGAGGTGAGGGGTAGCTTACTGTAGTTTCTGGAACTATCTAGATTCTCTTTCCAAGAATGTGCCAATGTCTAATAAATAAATATAAGAAAAGCACTACCAGCAATTACACTAGAAAACATATGTAACCTTAAAAAATATTGGTCAAACATCATACAGAGTTCAACTTCACTTTGCCCTCAGGCCAAGGGACCATACACTGCCATGCAAATTTTGCAATGGACAACTCAAGAGGTGTCATTTGTACAGACTAGTTCCTTACAGGGAGACCTAGAGAATGAATATGAATATATATATATATATATATATATATCTCCAAATACATTATTGTGGATAACTGTTCATGCCCGCAAAGGTCTCCCACAAGGTTACCCTTGATTGTTACAAAAACACTCTAGAACCTTTCTATCTGACGAGTGGTCCACCAGCAGCATCCGCATCACCTGAGACCTTCTCAGAAATGCAGAATTCCAGGCCTAGCCCCGGAAATCGAAATGCGTATTTTAATAAGATCCGAGGTGACTTGTGTGCACATGACCTTCAGCACAGGAAGTCCTAGAAGCGCTTCTGGAGAACACCCGCTCTCCCGTGCCAAACATGCTGAAAATGCAACTGTCAGAATGCGAAGGATGGGAGGAGATATAACCGGCATGAATTCGGGAATTGCACAGACCTGGATTCAAACTCTGGCTGGGTGACTTGGAGTAAATTGCTTACCATTTTGAAGGCATGTAAACACTGGCTGATTTCCGAAGCAGAGCAGGCATTCCACAAACATCAGCTCTGCTTTTCCTCATTCTACCTAAATCCACGCACGCTGACACAGTGTGACTTGGATTACAGAGTATGTACCATATTAAATGAGTGGTGAGTGATGAACATGAGCAGAGAAACACGCATTTGATGTATACTAAGCTCCTACATTATAGATTAATTAATTATTGCAGGATAACCTAATCTAATTTGATTACTGTAAAACTGGTACCAAGAGTGAGGGCCAGCTAAAAAAGTCCACATAGGCAGCCTTGGTTTACACATCAGATGGCAGAAAGAGACCCCCTGAGAATATGGATATTGGAGATGGTGAAAATGATGGTTCATGACATGCAATGAAAAACGTTTGGGGAAATATTAGCCAATAGTGATGCGAGAAGCAGATCATGCACTTAATGAAGTGATGACCCTAGGAGGAGGAGTAAGAAAGAAGGATGTTAACAGGGTGTTAACCGTGGCAGCATTTGGTAGACTACTGGAAAAAAGAGGTGAGCTCCGGGAAGACTTTGCAAGTTGAAATGCAGAGATAAGGGAAGGACTCTGAGAAAGCCATTCAGCTCACACCGAAGGTGTGTCACCCAGCACCCATATCAGAAGCGGTCAAGTGGGGAATCATGGAAAGGAAGACCCCCTCGGAGTGTGGTCCAGGGGACAAAGTCGACAAAGAACTAGGAAGCTCCCAGGGCAAAGAGAAAAGCAGCGCCTACATAATGAGTGTGGTCCCCCCTCAGGCCAGGGGCCCCAGGACATTTCCTTAATTGGATGTCAGAATTGTCAATTTATACACTGTCCTTTCCACACAGTAGTATTTATATGTTAATCTGCTTCTACTCCATTGCATGCATATTGCCTTTTCAGTATTGCCTCTCTTGAGTCTTTAAATCAAGAGAACAAAAGTGGCCCAAACTATTGCAGAAACTGCCATTCGTGCCACTGATGTCCTGGATGTTGACATACTTGTGATGAATCCGTGAGACTTTGGGTTTTGTACTGTGGGCAGGAGGATAAGTGCTTTCTGCGTGGGAACAAGGGTGCAGCGATTATTCGACAGCCAGAGGGCAGATGTTGCCAGCTTTGCTTGGCTGATTGATATTTGGCCCTTTTCTGCAAAGTGCACAGGGAATTGCGTTTATCCTCCTTTCAGCTGAGGAGGGCCATGTGACCGCATCTGACCAAGGAAATATGAGCAGAAGTAAAAATTGTCACTTGTTGGCTGAAGCAGCGCAAGTGTCTAGTTTCTCTTCCTCACTTCCACAAAGACCTGGGAAGAGAGCCTCTGAACACCTGGGTCCCTGTGCTGGCCAGAGTCCCCCTCAGACTGGGGTTGGACGTGACAGGGGAGCAGAGAAACATACCTTTGTCGTCGTAAACCCTGGGATTTCTGGGGTTACTTTGTTACTACTGCATAATTCAAGACAACTTCCATGAACACAGTGTCCCCTCCACGGAACTTCACAGAGCACAGTCATTCATCCCACTCAGGCCCCACCGCCCAACCGCACATGGATTAAACTTAGCTCTTCTCTTTCTAGGCCCCTCTGCCTTTTGTTTCAGGTTTGCCAAGGATGCCCTGACTATCGAGGCTGTTACTGACTGTGAAGGATTGACTTTGCTTTCCCAGGACTCTTCGATTTAACTAATCCAATCTGCTGGGCTAATTTTAAATCAAGAGATGCTGCGATGTGAGTCACTAGTTTGTAACGGAGAAATATCAAACAGGATCTGCCCAAACCCAGAAAACCGGCTGACTGAAACATAACTCTTTGGAAGGGATAAAACAAATACCACTCCAGTGAGAGTGGACAACAAAGAATACAGTATCCCCCACTTTCTACCCATAGAGGGAACATAGGTGACAGAACGAGCACTTAGAAGTAGCCCCCTTATCAGGATGGGCACCAGGGGCACATGAAAGGCAGGAGTGGTTCTGAAAATAAAGGAAAGCAAACTCACAAACAGCTTCATTGTCCGTCAGTTAAGCCATCACTTAGTCAACGTGTATTTATTACTTATTATGTGTCAGTAATAACAATATCGAGTGACTGAAATACATGACGTAAAGTTGTAAGGATTTTTTTCTGGCTGAGTCAGAGGCCATTTCTAATCAGAGGACAGAGCTGCCTGCAAAAAAAAACATCCCCCTTGATTATTTATTCAAAGAAGGGCAAATTTTTCCAGAGAAAAGAAATAAGATGGTTTCCTTCCAAGCTCACAGCTCACACTGCCTGGAAGTCCGGAAAGGGATTTCAAGAACCTATTGGAGACAGTGCCAGGTGGTCTCTCGACTTATTGGAGGTATTACTTTGTAAATTATGTAAATGTCTAACCACCAGGCTACACACCTAAAGCTAAGGTATATGGAATGTCAATTGTAATTTAAAAAATAAAACTTAAAAAAAGAATCTATTGGGAAAAAAAGAGCCAAAAAATCAGGCCCCATTCATTTTGCATGCATTAGCATAGGTCTGGACTTGCTTGACAGAGGAATCATTTGAACTGGCAAAAAATCCACATAAAAATGTGATTCCACCAATCGAGCTCCACTTCCTTGTGCACAGCCTAAAAGTAAGCTGAGAAGCAGAGCTTGCTCCCTCAAAGTCAGCTGGCTGATAGATGGGGCAGCTGCGAGGCTGTTCCCTCAAGTTTTGTACCACAGAGCGGCCCATCCCTTCTGAGGCCGGGACCACATCCTAGGAAAACAGTGCCTAGAGGAGTCACGTACTTGCTGGATGAAGCCAGTTTTGCAGACTGAACACCCACTCACAGATCAGGCCTTTGCCAAGCACCTGCTAGGGTCCTGTCCCTACCTCAGAGAGCAGAAAAGGGCGCCAGCCTTCTACTCCGCAGAATACAGGGGGAGAAAAGTCAGAAAGAGACATCCACTCTGCAGGGACCACCTTGAAATCCCGCAGCAGTCAGGGAGAGGTCTGCTAATGCCATTCTTATTTCCTTAGCTACAGTCTGTGGGTTTTAGTTCCCCTGTTCGTTGGTCACACCTCCAGTGCATCTGCTCATGCTGGTCTCTCAGCATCCATGGCCGTCCCCACCTTCCTGTCTATCAAAACCTCACTTGTCAGTCATTGCCAAGCTCCATGCCGTCTCCCTCGTCAGGACTCTCTGACCCTCCTGCATTCTCTCTGCCTCTGACTGCTTTTGAGCACTCCTGTTTAATCCCCCCAGAATGTGCGAGCTCCTTCGGAGAAGGGCCAGCAGGCCCTATGTGTATCATTTTTGTGTCCCAAATGCTGTTAATTAAAGCTCCATTAATGAACTGTCGATGGTATTTATTATGAGAAAAGGACGTGAATTTTTTCTCGAGGGAGAAGAGAGACAAAAGGGTGTGAGGTTACGTAAGGCTTACGAGTGAGTTAGATGCCAGGTGGTGAGAGAAGACAGCACACAGAAGGTCAGACCAAAGTGGTTATGACCGAGTGCCGTCCCCGAGGTGGGGCAGGCATGCTTTCACCAGGATGACATGGGAGTAAAAAGCATGTGCCAGGGCAGGAAAGGCAGCTCTCAGACCTGAGCCTGGCGACTCCAGGCAAGTCAAAAACAACAGAGATGGCCCTGGCTGGCATAGCTCAGTGGATTGAGCGTGGGCCTGCGAACCACACGATCGCGGTTCGATTCCCATTCAGGGCACAAGCCTGAGTTGCAGGCCAGTTCCCAGGAGGGGACTCACAAGAGGCAACCATACATTTATACTTCTCTCCTTCTCTCCTTCCCTTCCCCTCTAGAGATAAATAAATAAAATCTTAAAAAAACAAAACCAAAAAAACAGAGACGAACGAGACCGTCAAGACTCTGGAACACAGTGTTCCCAAAAGCTCCTTCATGTTTGATTGTCCTCTTATAGCTCTTTGACAAGACACTGTCATTTCCCAAGCAAACTGCCCCATCTCTGTTCATTGAAAAGTGTAACGGAAATGCGCTCTTGGGCTAGACGTGCCTGTGGGTTCTGAGATGGCACCTGGGATGCCACTCAGTGTGCTCAGCGCAGAGGTCGCTGCCGCGCATGAGCTTCTCACCCAGAAGACCCTGCTGCACCTCACCTGGTGCCATGATGAGGTCCTTGGACCCACGTCACACTGTGATCTGCCCGGTCACACGAGCCAGCTTCATGACTACATCATCACCTGCACCTCGCTCTCATTCTTTCTTACACGTTTATTATTGACTACAATAATTGGAGCCCCCCCAATATTTTCATGACTTGCCTCCATTGAATGTGAAAAAACACACTGACAGTACTTATGGGTTCAGGGCTAAGTTTTATGTGATATCTGTTTACTCCTTGATTAGAAATAAAGGCAGTTTCCTGTGGATGTTTCAAGGCAAACTGGATGAGAGGCTGAATGACCAGTGATGGAGGCCTAAGTACAGATGGGTCTATCATATATATCAAAGAGAATACGCAGATTCTAACCCTCTTCTCCCCAGGCCGCCCCTTTCTCTGCACTGTTGTCTTACGGCCATGGGTTTGCGAAGTATTTGCTCCAGCCCTCCTCTCCAGTCCTTACTGCTTGCTATGCGCAGGACCCCGTTAACCCAGAGATTAGCATCACGTTTCCTACCCAGAAGATAAGCTAAGACCATGGAAGCTAAGGCTTCCATGGGGTGCCGCTCCACCCTTCCCGTGGGACTGCTGACAGACCGATCGTGTATAAACACGTTTGGCTGGTCAATTCAGGCAGTGGCCTGGCCTGGAAATGATCAATAGCAACAAAATTCCCTGCCGACACCAATTTGCCACCACTAAATAAGGGTTGGACAAATATTTTTAAAACCTTGCTTTGATGGGGAGCCAATGATGGGTTTGCCTGGAGAACCCATGGGTCGGTGTGGCCCTGGATGGAGGCTTCTTTCACTGAGATAATAAACAAGGTCACGGACAGCTGCCAGAGGCCCTGCTCTTTCCCCCCATATGACTCTTTGTCTCTTGTTACCCGGTCCGAGTCCCTTCAGGCCCCTCTCCGCGTTAGCCTGTCTCTCTGCAGTTCCCTCCAGCCGGTGAATTCTGGGCTGGAAGCAGGAGATGGATCACAGTCTCGAAGGAATGCCCTTCTCAGGGAGGCCTAATGCCGACTTGTCACTAGGAAGCTCACATAACCTAGTGAAACAGACTTGTAGAGAAGCCAGGTATTTTCATATTTTTATATTCTTAATTTAGTCCAACAAAATAGTCACTGAGTGCTTATAGCGTGCTAGGCACTGTGATGCCTTTTTGCAACCTATACCCTTACTTCTGGACCTGGACTCTCAATTTTCTTATGTTTCTACAATTTCATCGAAACAAATATGGATTGATTGATCGTCCTGTGTCAGGCACTGTGCTGACATTTTCTACCACGCACAAACCGTTCTATGTCCAACACAGGGTCAACCTCAGTTTATGGAACAGCTTTCTAGCATCACGTTGTTCGAAACTGATTCTATTGTTGAAAATGATTTTGAGTGTAAGTGACAGAACCCAATTCAGCCAACATAAGTTAAAAAAAAAAAGACAGGGACAGAGCAGAAGAATTCTGGCAAAGATCTCAGATCCAAATGAAAAGCAGCAGGAAGAGGGGCAGCTCTGGGAGCCTCCAGTTGAGGACTGAACCCCGAGACTGCTCTTCCCTGACTGTGGGCTCCCTGGTCCCAGCCTCCTCTCTGTGGTGAGGTGTGTGACCTTCAAGTTCAGTTCATACCTTTAGTTCATCTCCATGAGGAGGGAGAGACACTCTGTCAGTGTACCAGATCTCAGAGGAGGACTCTGATTGGACTGTTTTGGTCACATGTCCACCTGAACCACACTGAGCACATTAATCTGACCTGTCAGAGGCACCAGAATAAGGTGGCAGGGAACTGCCTGCTAGCCTACTATAGACTCACGTTTGGAGTTGGGTAAGAGCAGTTCTCCAATAAAGGGATTGGTTTTATGTGGGGAGTGCATTCCTATAAGAAAGAGAAAATGTACAGTATAGGTAAGATGTAACACATGTCCACACACTGAATGTGTTAGGTCAGGTCCTCTGAGAAACAGACACCAAAAGAAACATTGCCGTGTAAGAGATTTATGGAGGCAACTCCTGCAAAGAAAAGGGGAGAAGGACGAGGGCTTTCTGCAGAGTGGGAGGCAGGTCTGACACCTGGCCGAGAAGACAGGAGACACAGGAGGCTGGTGTGGGGAATGCCGCAGGCTCCAGTGGAGCTCTGAGCTTGGCCAGGCAAGAGGGAGCCCCGGCACACTTACTGTCTGACAGAGGACTTCTGTGCTGAACAGGACGGCCCTGCTCTCTGTGCTGCTGTGCTCAGTTGTGTCTGAGCATCCCAGGAAGAGGGTGAGCTTGGCGAGAAGGTGGATCCTGACGCTGCCGCAGCTGAAGGTGTCCACTAATCAGCAATCCTTGTAGGATGTTTTCTCCTGGAAGGAGATGTGAGTCCCACACAGCCACGGTGGCCACCCTGATGCCCAGAGAGGTCCTGGCACTTCCTCAAGGTGAGTCATGTGGTTAGCTCAGGGACAAAGCTGCGTCCTGAGCTCCATCCCTGATGGACCATATTTTTCACTCGTTGTCCCTTGAACTTCCCATTGCACCATACTTCTCTCAGAAGTAGGGGCTCTGTTGCCATGGGGTCTGCTGGTTGTTTGGCCTTAGTTTTGATGTGCCTTAAGGCCAAGCCTTGCACCGGGAAGGCCCCCATTCCCAAGACACAGCCCTGTTCAAGAAGCCAGAAGGAGGATGGATTCAGCCAAAGCAGTAGGAACCATGATAATTCACCTTCAGCTGAAAGGTGACATGTGAGCTAGCTAGAAATGCACCATTCTATAGCCTGATGTAACCATAAATCTTGAAATGGTTTCCAACCAGGATGGACTATCCAGAATCATAAAACAGTGACATAAACAACTCAATACTATTCTCTTTAAAAGCCCCATAGGCACATTCTTCCTAAACACCAAACCTCCCATCTAACTTGTCTCCACCATAGGATTAGATTTATAGACTTCACATTACCAACAGGTCAGACAGCAAGGAATACATCACGGATGACACAGCCACCTGCAGAGCAGAGTATCCTGGTATTTGCTCCTCCAGTGAAACAGGAGCTGTATTCCCCTCCACCTGTGGGGCTGACCCAGCTCCGCCTCTGCCACCAGCAGGAAGTTAGCCATTGGGTTGGGCATGGCCATGTGTTTACAAGAAGAAATATCATCCTTTGTTTTATTAGTTGGAATCTAATAAAGCATGAGAAGAAATGCCTTTGTGGTGTCTAGGCAGTCCGCTCTTCTCTAAATACACCTGAGACCTGGGATTGGTCACATATATAAATCAGAATATTAAAGTAGCCACTGACCCTGAAATTTACTCAGTTTACTGTATTCCAACTATTATCTGGTGGCTCTCTGAGAGACTTTGTTGCCTTATGGGTTATGGATGAGAAAAAAGAATTATGAGAAAGGAAATAAAAAGAAAGTGATGTTAGTACACATGGAAACCTAAAACCACAGCTCAATTACTGGGTGGACATGTCCATTTATCCAGAAAAGACAACTTTCCTGATATCCAGACACAGTTACCATAAGAGTCAATCAGGAAAATAGATGTGTTTATGAGCTACACGGACCCATCTATTTAATACTATTTTGTACACAATTCAAATAGTTTGGCATGCTTTTGATTTCAAGTTCACAGTCAATTACAATTACAAAGTCAAGAAGGGAAACTTTAGGAGTAAGGGGTAACTCAGGGTCATAGCTGACTGGCTGGCAATGAAGGTAGAGGACAAAGAAAACTGGAAATCAGACGCAAGAGTTAAATAAGCAACAAGATTTAGAATTTATGGCAGGAGATTAAAATCTGAGCATTTCAAAACTCCTTGGCATCTCTTTTAGTGACGAAATTACTACTATGAATACTACTAAGTCTAGTAACAATTACAAAGCTGACATTTTCAGAGTCCCTACTGTGGGCCAAGCATTACTCTTTTCGTGTGTGAACTCACGGAATCCTCACAAGTTGAAGGGCTAGATGTCAGTACCCTTGTTTTACCAATGAGGTAAGTGAGCTGAAGCAAGTGTAAGTAACTGTCTCAGGGCTGCAAGATTCCTGAAAAAGTGTATTACAGTCGGCCAATGCTACCTCCGTGGAAAACACACTATGCCAATTGTTTTAGATACACATCTTCCCAAGGTGTGTTAAAGTCGGCCCTACACTCTCCAATTTCAGTTCGCGTCAGTGAGCCTTAATCAGGTCCATGCTCTGGGTCACCCACGTTGCCAGGTACCAGAGACTCACAGGTGTCTCAACTCAATTCCATTCCCCCTGAAGCTCATCATCCAGGGCAATACTTTTCAACCAGCATGCTGCAAGAATTTTTAACACGTTTAATACCTAACTAGTTAGTCAGGGGCACTGACCTCTTTTTCCCTTAGATTGTCAAATAAAAAAATGACAACAACCAACACAACAATAGCCATCCAGTGTGAGTGAATCAAAATTCAACGTGGTTTTTTTTTTGTCATAGTGACAAAAAATACATGTTCGATGTGCTGCAGAATTTCAGTAATTAGTTTACATGTGCCCTGAGATGAAAAATGTTTGCAATAGCCAATCTAGGGGAATGTCTTCCATGAGCAATCTGATTTGTTGGTGAGGCCCACGCATGCTGTGTGCGGGTGTATGTATGAGCGTGCCAAACTGAACGCTTAGGGTGACGTCCTAACTAAAGGAGGGTGAACATGATGGGCACCTGTGCTTATTTGTATGTTTTCTACGTCGATATAGGTTAATTCTACCCCCTTTTTATATAGTAGCCTATATTTTTATATGATACTCATGCAAAATTATGAGAAGACAAGACTGACTTCAGGGAAGAAATGGGGTAAAAAGAAACTTGAAGAAGGCCCCCCAAACCCGGACCGACAATGAGTGAAGGGAGAGGCCGATGCTTGCTCTAAGTCAGGAAAGACTACAGTTGGTGTGGCCTGACCCAGAACCTCGGTCCCAGCTATGTATCCCTTTGGTGGGGTCTCTGCCACAGGGCAAAGGGCATGGAAAGAAGTAGAAGAAGCCATTGGAGTCGGAAGAAGGGAAGGAGTGAGTTACCGTCGCATTTCAGGACATATGCTTGACCACATAAATGTTCCATCCACATGTACAACCTGCACCTTTGACAAGAAGAAAGCTCACTATCCCTGAACAATAGTATCTCCAAGGACTAAAACAGGGCTTTCTACCTGAAAGTCTTTACTTCTCCCCAAGGGAATCATGGGCAAAATTCAGTGGCCTCTCAAACTTTGTTGAAATTTAAAAACCCTTATTTTTAATAACTTTAACTGAAAGTTAGCATTTCTTTTCATTACAAATGTGGGCAGTAAGCCATAGAAGTATTAGCAGTGCCTGTGACTTTTCACCAATAGAAATCAGATATTGTCTAGTGCCTTATAGATATTGCAGATATTTCAAAATTCTCTTAAACCCTGGTCATTATTAGATGATGCATAATCAGTGCCTTCTTGTGTGATGTTGCCAGATGAGTGTCAGGCAACCCAAGGCCAGATATCATTCAGCCACCAGCTACTGGTTACCCAGATATCTGCAAAACCCCCTCGATCTACAGTTGTTTGTGGATCAGTATGCAGAAGGGGATGAGCCTTTTTCATTATGTGTTACTGAACAGTGTCTGATAATAAAATGTATCAGAGATGTTGATCTAGCCAAGTATGACCTCATTGATCGCAAAACTAAAATCGTAATGCATTAGTATCTAACTCAAAAAATCCTTGGGGCATTTTGGTATTTCTTGGGAGAAGACTGTCCTACCCTTGTAATACTTTCTCTGGAAGCTTTCATTCCAAATTCGTACATTTATCTTTGTGAATTGGGATTTCTACACTTGTAACTATCAAAACAGAAAACCCAAGTTGACTAAATGTCCAACATGACATGTGGGTGGCCTTGACAAAGACAATCCCACATGCAGTTCAATATCCAAGACAAACAACACTAGCCAGGATGAATATCAATATGTCTGTAAAAAATAAAAACCACTTCTAACTTACTTACATCTTTAATGTGTTGTTTTGCTCTTTAACATGTTAATAACTATAATAAATTTCATGTATAAATGGTAACTGTTTCAATAAAATTTATAATATGTTTCTTTTGTATTTGGTTTATTTTAAGCATTTGAAAAGATTTTCTTCTAGAGGGTATTCAGAGGCTTAACCAGGCTGCCAAAGGTATCTGTACCACAAGAAAAGTTAACACTCTCTTGGGCTAAGCAATGTCACAGTGACTAGGTAGCCACAAGCCACGGGGGACTCAAAGTAACCAGATGTTCTTGAGAAACACCATGAAAATGGCTAATTTATCATTACCTTTTATATAACTGTATTAGTTAGTAAAATGTCAGCTGCTGTAACAAATAGCCCCCAAATTCCAATGACTTGGGACAGTAGAAGTGTTTCTTGGGTATGTAACTGTACTGGCAGGGGTGAAGCCGTCCTCTATGCCATTTGTTAAGGATTCAGGATGACAGAATCTGCTGCTTTTAACACATGCATTCCCAGTTGTCCATGGGTATGGATTTGGCCAGCTGAAGAAGGAAAAGAGCATGGGGAAGTACAAATGGAAGGCTTTTATGGGGACATTACTTCTGCTCACAGGCTAGAACTCAAACACACAGCCACAGGGATCTACAGGGGAGTTGAATGTTTTAGAAGTAGAGGAAGTAGGTTTGGTGAATAACTGATCCGCATCTTCCCCTGATCCTACTAGGAGAAATATAGGTTCCAGACACATTATGGTACACATACTATTTGTAAAGAAGGTACCCCCTTGCATTTGTGTATTGCACAAATTGTATATAAACTAGTTTTATGAAGACCCCTTAGAATGGAGAGCTAAACATATAAATATCAAAAAAATATAAATCCCAGATCTACTGAAGAAGTAACTCTTGGATGTTTCTTAGGCACTCTAATAGAGAGTGATGAGTGAATGGGTTTACATAACCTATTTGTTAGGGAATAACGTCACTAAAGAGAAGAAGAAAGGAGAGCCAAAACAAGGAACTTACACAGAAAATGACTAAAGTAATAGGAGGTTACAGGAATGAAAGAAGGAGTTCCAGGAAGGAGGCAGTGGCCAAAGGCTTCAAATGCTTCAGAGGATACAAATAAGATAAAGAATCTGCATAGTTCCATGACTTCAATAAGCGGATCATTTCAAGCTGGGATGTGTATTCTATTTGGTTTGAAAGAAGCTGATGTGTGCCAACCTTCACTACCAGTAACTCTGGTAGTGAAGCAGATACGTCCTGAATTTTAAAACCCTGGGTGTGATGGCCATCGACTAAGATACCAGGAAAGAGCAGGTGTGGCCTTTGGAAGAACATGACAGGTTGGTTTTGGAACATTGTGCTTGAGGGACCTCTGAGGTAATCAGGTGCACAGCCAGCTCTGCAGAAGGGATTAGAGCTCTATAAGGGGATTCGATCTACAGGTTACAGATTTGGTTTTATCATCCTACAGGTGGTGTACAGGCTAGGAGAATAAACAAGGCTGTCCAGAAAAAATGTGTGGCTGGAGGGAAAAAGAGAGAACTAGGTGTGTTATTCAAACAAGAACTGTTTTATCATACAGAGTGAAGGTCTAAGTTGGTACCTGGACAACGTAACAATTCATGAACTGGGCTGGACCTTTCAGAACCTCTGTTTCAGGTATCTGCACATGTGTCCAACACCTCCTTGTTTTTCTGCCCTTTGATTTCACAGAATCAACTAGAGACACTTTGGGAAATATTGGCTTGTATGTAAGTCCCTCCCCACTAATGAGTAATTCTTTTCTTCTCTGACTTCCTTTCTTAGTACAAAGCATCAGGTACACAGCAGGCCATCCCTGCCCTGTGATTGCTTTTTTTCTGGGCAGTCTCACCTCCAGATAAGAGTCAGCATGCCCCCTAGACAATGGCTCTACATTCACTCTCCCCATGTACATCTTCCATCCCAGGGGGAGATGGCCATGGAGGAGGGGTGAGTCTTGAGCAATCACGACAAACACATGACATTTTTAAACTAACAAACAATCTTTCTAACCCCCTGATGAGACAAATTCTAGTATTTCCAAAGGAGAGTCAATGCCAGGGGCTGGCTCCCTGGGATACCCTCTAAATAGCCTCCAAATCAAGAGTCAAGAATGTATCTCATTTGGAAGGAAAGAAGGCAAGACCCAAAGAAATGACCACGTTGGCCTCTTGGCTTTCTGAATATGTCCACACTGGCACTGCTCAGCCTGAGGTCAGCAGAATCCATGTATCCCCTCCCACAGCCAGCCCCTGTCATGTGGAATTGGTTGACCTCTGGGGGCTGGTGCCTGTTTCTCTTCTTCATCTGTCCTCATTCAAGAATTTGGGGACATCAGTTACTAAACCAGGCGTGAAGTGAGAAAGCACTGGTAGCTAGGTCATCTTCTGTATTGCACTGCACATGGTAAAGTCCTCTGGAAACCATTCATTCATTCACTCATTCACTCATTCACAAATGTATTTCCTGTCTGTCTGAGTCTCATGCAGGGGCTGGTCACAGGGTTGCTCTTAAATTTCACTAAAAAGAAGAACTGAAGCAGACAGATCTGTGAAAAAATGTTCAGAATATCAAGTCTTGGGAATGGGATACACAATGAGGTTCCTTTGCTTCTTTTTTTTAACCCCTTTCCCACACCATGCCTAGGAGTGGGCGGGGGTGTTATTAACCATTTCTTAATGTGACAATGTAGGGTAGGGGTGGTCGTGTAGAGGTGTGCTAACAATGAAAGAGAGACAGAAGTCCCAGGACGCCCCTCACGTGATCCGGGAGCCAACCAAGTGTTTCCAGAGGAAGCAAAGCCCACCTTCAGATCACAGCAAGACCCTCCAATCACCCGTCATCTCCGTCTCTCAGGGTTTTGCCCCAATAACTACCTCCTTCCTCCACTGATCATATTTTTAATTTATATTTTGACAATTTGGGTGACTTCTCTGGTGGGGGAGAATCTGCTTCTCCCAAGCCTAGCTAATTTCTAGAGATAATAAAAAAAACAGGACTTCCACATGCAAACCAACCAGGCCTCAGTCCAGACCCCCAGTCTCCTCCTTTACTGACTCACTCACCAAACCAATACTTCCCGCCCTAAATGAACCCAGGGCCGGGTACCAACAGCTAGACACCACTCATACAGAGCCCAACATCATTATTCTCCTAACCAATCATCAACAGTTCCCTGCCCCGCCTACCACCTGCCCACAGAAAACCCTGGAAGTGCTTCTCCTGGCCATGCTCCTTCCCCATTGGTGCTTCTGCTCCCTGACCAAACCTGATGTTTTCTCATGTGCCCCCTTGTCTCAAAAATTGTGAGTAATAAGCTCTTCTTTCAAGTTCATTGACCTCTCTGTGTCATCACGCAGTCACTGCCATAAACTAAAATGCCACAGGCACATTTGAATACACCTCCCTTCTCTCCCTCCCTCCTCTCTCCCTCCATTCTTTAATTATTTTGTACATAGCATTTGAAAATGGTATTGTTTTGGCAAAAATGACCCAAGTTTAAAAATTGAAACAATGAAGAAAAATGCACCAGAAATCTTATGATCCAGAGAAAGGCACTGGCAACATTTTGGTGAACATTTCTCTAGACTTACCTTGTATACAAGAATATATATATGAATACATATATGATAATACTACACATCTTCACGCAATAATGTGCTATTACCAGCGTTTTTGGTTTTATTGAGATGTGACTGACCTACTGCACCATATAAGGTATATGGCATGATGACTTGACTTATATATACTATGAAATGACCTCAGCTATAAGTTTAGTTAATGTCCACTTATCTCCTATGGGCACAAAAAAAAAAGAAAAAAATTGTAACACCTTCAATAATTAAAGGTCTGGGTCATCAGTTTTAGTAGCTAAAAAAATTACAGTTATAGCACAATGTATTATTTCCTTCCAACTTAAATAGTGGTGTAATAAATATCTTTATCTATCTATATTTTCACTTTTGTATATTTATCTTCTCAGGGTAAATTCCTAAGAAGTGGTAAAACACACAGAAGTGTGTTTGCTAGGTCACAAGATATATCTTTTTTTTAAAGATTTTATTTATCTTTAGAGGGGAAGGGAAGGAGAGAAGGAGAGAAGTATAAATGTATGGTTGCCTCTTGTGAGTCCCCTGCTGGGAACTGGCCTGCAACCCAGGCATGTGCCCTGACTTGGAATCGAACCGTGATTGTGTGGTTTGCAGGCCAGCACTCAATCCACTGAGCTACACCAGCCAGGGTAAGATATATCATTTGTATATAATATAGGGTAAATTAATTTTTATATGATATAGGGTAAATTCCTAAGAAGTGGTAAACACACAGAAGTGTGTTTACTAGGTCACAAGATATATCATTTTTATATACCGATATATATTACTAAATTAAATACCACAAAGACGTCATATTTTATATTTTATCCTCACCTCAATAGTACATAGGAGTAATTATTTCCTAATCCTTCATTAAACCAGTTTTTTTAGTTTAATTGAATCTAGTGAGTGCAAAATTATAAAATGTCTTGTTGTATTTGAATGTGTTTGATAAAGATTTAATTGGTTTTCTTTTGCATATTGATTATACAAAAGAAACCCAATTTCTATTTCTTCTTTTATAAATTACTCTTTCACATTCTTTACCTATTTTTTATTTGGCTACTCATTTGTATTTTTAATTGCTTTGTAAAACTGTGTCTGCATTCAGAAATCAACTCATGTCAGTCATGTGATTGGCAAACTTATTTCTCTCCAGTTGGCTATTTTTCTTCCAATCTTATTTATTATTTTGTGCTAAATAGAAATTGTGACTTTGGATGCAGCCAAATTTATTAATATTTTCTTTGGTTTCTAGCTTCCCTGGAATTCTTAGATAGAATTTCTTGACTGCTGCATTATAAAACATCTCCAGTGGTTTTAAATTTATGGTTAAATATTTGATCCATCTGGAGTTTATTTTGAGGCACCGGGTGAGTAGTTGCCTCCTCCCCCCACTTCCCTCATTTTCCAGCACGTGATTCTCCACCTTCAGAGTCATCCGGGTTCAAAAACCTGGGGTGCATCTGAGATCCTTCCCGTCGTGGGTCCCACAGACTCAGGTAGTAACTGAAATAACCACAACGAGCTTCTGAGGGCTTTTCAGACTTAATGAGGTGTTTCCACATATATTATCTCATCTGAGCTGCGCCAGAACCTGGGATGGGGGAGGTGAGCCCTCCCCTTCCATTGTGTGTTGCATAACACATGCGTGGGCTCACTGCTGAGGAGGAAGGAGGCGGCCAGAGAAGGTGTGACCTAACTGCAGGAAGTTCTGAACGTGAAGAAAAACATGAAATTCCACCCAGAGCCTGTCCAGTTCTTAAACCCACACTCCCTCTATCAGCTTAACCTTAGCAGCACCTCGTTGTAAATCTCTGCGTGTCCGGTCTTCTCCACGCCAACTCCTCTGGTGCAGGTTTACATTTTCTCTCACCTGCATTTCTCCATGGGTCCTCACTCTCCATTTACTCATGGTTCTAGGTTAATCTTCCTGGATTACAGTTCTGTTCACGTGCTCACAGTCCTTCAGCCAACTCAATAAGCCTTTGCCAGGCACTTAAAGACCTTCACGATATGGCCTCAACCTGTCCCCCACCTGTGACTCCCCTCATTCCCCTGCACGGACTATGTTTCAGGTCATAGAGAATTTGCCAATAACATGCCTCATGCTGCCCTAGTCCCGCACCTTCTTTCAGACCACCACTTTCTTCTACAATAACCTCTTCCTCTCCTCACTGTCAACATCCTATCCTTCTTGAAAGCCAAGCCGAAATTCCATATCTATTCTTCACAAAACCTTTCCTGGAAACTTCCAGTGGGCATTTTCTTCTTTTCCCCTTTAACTTTCCACCCTCCTTTTTCTGTGACTCTTTCCTGACTCATAACCTTCTACTTTGGAGTGTGTGCCCATGCCTCACTGTTCTTATCAGACTGTTGACTTCCTGAGTTAATGAATCTTCCCTTCTTTGAATGTTTTTCTCCCATGTCTCCGTGCTTAGAACAATGACTAACACATGCAAATATTTGAAAAATAGAGTGATTCGCGAATGAATATGTCAATGAAGAAATTCTGGAAGAAAGGGATACAGTGCATGATGAGGGGATGACTTCTGATTATTCTGGAAAGCCTCTATATTCCAAAAGACTTTCCTCCTCTACCTCTTTCGCCTGTCCCAGTGCTCACCACCCACACTTGCCAGGCAGCTAAAGTCCGAGACCCTACCCATAGAACGTCATGAGGTCCATTTGTTACACTGATCCGGTAAAACCTTGATGTTCCAGCAATCAGAGGCACACCTAGTTCAGAGAAGGGCTCCATCATCTGTGATGAATGGAGGATTTGAGAGTAGACATTTTCCCCAAAGTCTGGGGATTCCTGCATGTGGAGTAGAGCGACGACCCATAAGGCTGCAGCAGTGGTAGCTGAAGGAAGAAATGGGCTGATTAGAAGGAGCTGACCACTGATACAAAGAACCGCCTGCTTTTCCGTTTGGAGGGGCTTTTGCAGCAACCAGAGCCCTACATTTGATCCTTTTCTTCTTTATGTCACCCTGCCACCCTGTCACCCTGACAACCCTGTCACAGGGTTATCACCCTGTGACAACCTGGCTGTCTTCCTGGCTGTGGCTCGGAGTCTGCCGACTTCCCCGTGAGGCAGCAGAGCCTGTCCCATATCCCTGCCTGTCTGTCACCTTCCTGCCCAGGGAACTTGTCCCTGAGAGCGTCCTCATGTCTCAGAGATCAGAAGAGCAGCCATGTGACATGTACGAAGGGTGGGGTACTCGAAAAGACAACTGGCAAATAACACCTTCTTGCCCTAAACACAAGGCATTACATGAAGAGGGGCTGAATGCCATTTTGCTAGAATAGAATAAATCAGACTTCTAATGTTTAATAACAGATGTTCTGGCTACAACTCATGACATCATTTAATATTGCTTTATGCTCCAGTAATAAAAAAAAGTCATCTGGCTTCACTTGGCCCAGGTCACATATCTTCCTCAAAGGGTCGCAATGATTTGATGCAGTTCTTGGATCAAAAGGGCTGTTGCTCTCTGTACGTTACAGGCTGTGGATGGGGTCTGCTCAGAGAATACGACAGATCCTGGCATAATACCCATGTTACATCCAGCGCCCTGAGGTGCACCTTGAGCCCCCATAGTTACCCTAGTTCTGGGCCTCAGAGGGTCTGAATGCTCTCTGGGGGGCTCACTCTTTCCCCCCTTTGCATATCTCCCATCTGGAAGTGCAAACGTCTGAAGAAGGCTCACAGAGGTTGACCAGCCTCACTCTGCCTGTGGCTGGCAGGGTACCAGAGTTTTGTCTCCGATTTGGCGCACTCAGAAAGAGATTTGCAGATGCATTTGAATCCCTCTACTGAGGTGGAGAACAAGGGGACATGTGCCCCACAAAGCCTGGTCACAAATGAAAAAAACTTGCAACAGGGATAAATGGTAAAAATGCCAAGATGACTCAACTACTGAAATGACCAAGTTAATCGAAAAAGATCTTTTAAAGATATAATAGTCTCTCTTTTCTTGGGTTTCCCTTTCCGCGGTTTCAGTTACCCATGGTCAACCGTGGTCTGAAAATAAATTTCCTCAATCATCAACATTGGCTGCTCCTGACATCCAACCATCAGCATCGTCACAGCTCCATGACCCAGGATTGCCTGGCGTAGATGGTCCTCCTTCCCATCTACCATCAGGAGGTCAACGACAGCCTAACACTATGTCACAAGGCCCGCATCGTCCCCCTCAAGGCATCTTACCATGTAGGCATTGTATCTCGAGCACAGCACAATAAGATATATTGAGAGAGAGACCACTTTTACATTGCTTTCATTATAGCATATTGCTTAAATTCTTCTATTTTATTATTAGTTATTGTTTTTAGCCTCTTACTGTGCCCAGTCAATAAATTAAACTTTATCCTAGGTAAGCACATATAGGAAAAACACNATCCTCACGGCTCCATGACCCAGGATTGCCTGGCGTAGATGGTCCTCCTTCCCATCCACCCTCAGGAGGTCAACGGCAGCCTAACACTATGTCACAAGGCCCGCATCGTCCCCCTCAAGGCATCTCACCATGTAGGCATTGGATCGCGAGCACAGCACAATAAGATATATTGAGAGAGAGACCACTTTTACATTGCTTTCATTATAGCATATTGCTTAAATTCTTCTATTTTATTATTAGTTATTGTTTTTAGCCTCTTTCTGTGCCCAGTTAATAAATTAAACTTTATCCTAGGTAAGCACATATAGGAAAAACACAACATACACAGGATTTGGTACAACCTGCACTTCCAGGCATCCGTTGGAACCCCTGCAAAGTACCTCCGGTGGATACAGGGGGACTCCTAGAATGATAAAATGAGGCGATTCTTTATCTTCAGAGAAAATCTAAAAGAAAAAGTGAGCAAGTCAAGCTCAGAAATAGAAGAGGGAGGTGGTGGGATAATTGGAGCATCATTCTAGAGGTAAATGGAAGGGAGACGGATGGGGACCTACAGGCTATAAAGAGAGAACCTTGGCTGCAGCTTCCCAGAGAGAGTGACGGTTCCTTCCCAGGAAGCACCATGTCAATACCTTGTGAATTTCGAGCTGCAACAACAGCATCAGTAGCATAACGAACTCTGGAGTAGCATCCCACACAGACTCAGAGAACCTGCAGGCAAAGCTGCCAGGCAAACCGCACAGTCAAATTAAAACATGTGTGGGCATACACCAGGACCCAACGCGAGGAAGGAGAAAGTCGAACAACAGGGTAGAGGTCCCCTTCCTTCTCTCCACAGCGGTGGCCCTGTCATACCTCCCCTGAGGAAGCCCCTTCCTCTCCTTGCCCCCACAGAAGATCTCAGATTTAGGCACTCCCGAATTCCTGCCTTGCAATGCCAGGCACTGCATCAGGGCCCGTGGATACAGATACATCAGGTGTGTTCCAGCCCCGAAAGCAGCTTGCAGCCTGGTTGGGGAAACGACGGTGTGAAATGAACAACCGCACGCCCGGGGGTGGAATTGCGCTCAAGGGCCAGCTATGTGGGAAGCACCTGGGAAGAGGTCCCCCTGCCTCCAGAGGTCCTGCCTGCCCTGGAGAGCTACAATGGGGCGTTAACCAGCGGTTCCTGTTCTCAAGCAGCTGGGTCAGGACACTTGTCAAGGCTGTGACAAGCATGGATGGAAAGCTGCTCGGTGCTCATCTGGGGAGAGCACAGCAACCAGGTTTTCTGGAGCAAATGTCAGGGCACATCAGCTGAGAAAAGACTTTGGGTTGTTTCAAAACTCTAGTGACACCGTGAAAGGTGTAAAAATATTGTGATTCTCAGGGCATTTCGGTTTACGACAACAGAAGCAAAACGCAATACACACTAACAGTGCCCAAACTAGTAAGGAGAGAAACGTCTGAGAATCAGAACATCAGGGCCGAGAAGGATTAGAAATCATGTCCAGTGAAACTCCCTGGGGAAACTGAGGCTCAGAGAGGAGAACCAGGTTGCCAAGGGGATGGTGCAGGCCAGTTGGCAGAACAGGAAGTTAGATTCAATCTAGTCGTATTTCCTCCAAGAGGGCGTATAATTTCATACTCTTCAACTTTAGCAAACTTTGTAAGAGTTAGAGGAAATGCAAGAGTACAGCTTGCTCTGTTTCTGTAACGCCAGCATTTTGTGTTAATAAAGACTTCCATTTCTGTCTCTTGAAACAGCTTATTTTGGAACCTGCCGGCCAAGTTCTGATTCTCTTTGCGCCATTTTACGAGTCTTCAGGGAGCCGAAGCAACTTCGTTCACAGAAGAACGAAAGTCAAAGAGGGAAACCTCGAGCTGAGCTGAAATGCGGGGAGTCAAGTGGAATCTGGGAGCGTTTACAGCACCAGGACCTCAAGGAGAAAGACAGGCCTGTATCCGCGGGAAGATGATGGATTCTACCGTTCGGAAAACCCACCCGATCCCAGCCCGATCTAACTGCGGGCCCCAGGCTGATAACAACGGTACAATAATGACATCATTTGTTGGACACTCACCATCCTTCCACGACTTCAGGCAGCACCAATTAAGCCCTAGGCAGCTTCTGCCTTCCCCTCACCTCCGAAGGGAGCCCAGTGAAGCCCAGCCACCAGCGCTCTTGAGCCCAGCTTGCATCTGTCTGGCCTTCCATGTCCAGGAAGCTCAGAGAGGCGTGGGCCGAGCTGTACTACAAGCTGGAAGGATGTCGGGGCCCTCGCAGAGCAACAAGCCGGGCTGCCAGAGGAGGGCAGGGCTGCCTGGGTCCTGGCTCTGGGTGTGGAGACCGGCCGGGGAGCAAAGAGGCCTTGACTCGGAGACACACCTGAGAGTCACTGGAGATGCTTGCATTCCAATTCTGGTTCTGTCATTAACCATGTGTGCAGTCAGACAAGTTCCTCAATATACATTTCATCAGTTTTAAAGGCACACTTGTCCTATATTTTTAAAAATCTCTGAAGTCCTGGCAATGGGTGGAGTCTTATGGTTATAATCATCGGATTTTTATTTCCTTTGGTGGTAGTACATGAGATAGGAACACCCGGTATTTTAGGTCTGATAACATTTAGTAGCATTTTTGATCTTCTGTTCATTGGTAAGATAGAAATATTAAAGTCTCCTTTGATCTTTTCTGCAAGGGTTATGCTAGAGAATGTAAAGAAAACATTTAGGAAAGTATTCAATATTTAACGATTGCCTTGGACGTTAAAGGTAAATGTTGAATGATAACTTCCTCCCCTGGCCACCTGAGCCAGGCATGGTCTGTCCCCAGCCCTTGGCTCACACACACAAAAAAGGTTACCTGGTAAAAATCAAACAATAAGTAAAGCTAACACTGGTGGATTGTTTATTTGATGCTGGCATTGTGCAAAAGGACTTCGGTCCCAATGCTCTGAAGCTACAGTTAGCTCCCTGCCTGGAGGCGGCGACACGCAGCTAATAGCAAAACCAGGACTCGGATTGTCTACGACGCCTTTCCATGCTTTCCACCCCCGAGGAGATGAACCCAGTTGATCACCGAGAACTCTAGGGGGCCCCTGAATCCTCTACGGACGGTGCATCACACCTCTTCCTCTGCGCTCCAGTGAAGGTGGGCGACAGGCTTTTCTACCCATCCTAAGAAACCGGGTTGATACGTTGGAACAAGGTGTCAGGTGTCAACTACCCCAAGTATTACAGAAAAGAGTCCTGACGACCTGCCGGCCCCTGCCCGACTACCAAGGTCATTGCTGGCTCCTCCTGGTGCAGAACTCTGACCGTGATAACCTCCAGTGGAAGCAAAGAGGGTGGGGAAACACCATCAGCGTCTTGTTACAATGGTCTGAACTCCAACAATCTTCCAATGGCTTCTCTGGGCCAAGGCCAACCGCACTGGTGTGCTCCTCACAAGTAGTCTTTTCCCATCTCGGGGACTCCCTGAGGTGTATTCAATAATGCACTCCTCGTTCTGAAGCAGATGGAAAAGTGTTTAAAAAGGTGCCAGGTTTATTTATGGAAGCATGAGATTGAATTTAAGAGATGCGCTTTGCCAATATGAAATGTGAACTCTCAAAACAGGAAGTGTGTTTTACTGCCTATTTATTTTATTGCCGTATCAGCTGCCCAGAGCTGAAGAATCCTTCCTCTGAGGAATTATTTATTTTCTAACTTCTGAACCAGAACATCTTGACCATCAGCCCTCCAGCTCCTTGCTGCCAGATTCCCAACTACAAACATGTGCCGCGCTGTCTTTCAAAGCAGAGCCGCTGAGACTTCAGTGGAAAACATTTCCACTCTCATATTTTGCACTGAATCTTTTGTTTGTTTAACGTAAGTGGAGATGTTTCCAATAAATTGAATCAAATGACCAGAGGTAATAAAAATTTAAAAATACTTCCTAGAAGAGTGGAGAAATTCTTGAATTTTCTCATCTATCTCAAGATACCCAATAATCAATATTCTGTCATTACCATTTAATTGGAGAAAGAATTTAATGGAAGAAAATGAGTAACTAATCACATGTAGTTATTATTACTATGAGACTAGTAATAATGAGGAAATTAACCATAGTTTAGTGGATTGTTCTGTGTAGCACACTCCTCCCCCACTGATATTTTCATAACTGCAGATGTGAAAGTTACGACCGTAGTCTTCATTAAATAGGCCAATAATAATTTGTCAGAAATAGCATTTGGTTTTTGAAGAAACAGCCCAACATGTATGAAGCCACTGACCTGGTCCAGGAAGCCCGGGTCTTATTCCAGCTCTGTAGGACTCCGCCACTAGCTGTCAGCCCTGAACAAACCCTTGTCACCCGAGGGCCAGGTCTTCCAGGTGGTACTAGATACCGGGGAACAAAAAACAGGCTCTGGGCGGAAATTAATAATATAAAGGACAGAGTTACCGTGTAAGAGTTCTTTTAACTTTTGGAAAAATCCGTTCTAGCCTAGCTCACTAGAAGGATCTCGACCACTCTAATCTGAATGCTTCAAAAAGGTACCGTTTCACGCGTTGACTTTACCTGCAAAGCTCAAGCTGCAGGGAGAAACTCTCAGGCAAAAGACGTGTTACAATGGCGCCACCTGCTGGAAACTCGATGAGGCACATCTTTCCTTGTTTTTCTCCCACTCACAGCTCCTTAATAGCAGCTCCCTTAATGCTAACCAAAAAAACTCTTAACATTTCTGGTAAGGAAGCTCTTCCATGAGCTAGTTAGTGCAAATCTATTTTCAGGTTTCATCTGCTGACACTTCCTACATAGGTACTTTGTGTCACTCCGCAGTATAAGTTCAGAATTTTCTGCTGCCTCAGTCTCAAACCTCGCACTAACTCAATGCAATAATCCAGACGGGAGTCACAGACCAGTGGAGGGGCTTCGGGGTCAGAATCTCAGAAGGGAAAAGGCCAGAAGGCATGGGGTGCCCCGATACCCGCATTAAGTGGGACACCACGTGCTCACAACAACCTGGCAAAGGACTGGAGTCCCCACAGAGAACACACACACACTCTGTTAAAATGAATAGATGAAAACAGATGGCTGAGTTCGCTAGTGATCAAATAATGCAAATGAAAATCAAGGAACATCATGTTTCTTCGTCAAATTTTAGGTGACTGTTTTTAAAAGATGTTGTGCCCTGCTGATGAGCATCCAGGAAACAGATGACTCACCCATCCTTGCAGGGCCACATTTGTGAACACGCATCACAAGCCTCAGAAATCAGCTTATACCTTAATCTGGAATCTCTACCTTAAAAAGCATCTTTAGGATAGAGTGACCGTGTTGTACTAAGACATATCTACGAGAATGGTAATTATCGCTGCGGCATTACTTGTGATAAATAAAATGTTGAAATAGTTACATGACTAACCGTAGGATATTTGATGTATTTATATACCAAATTTAAATCGTCATTACAATTAATATTATGAAAAATGTTTCAGAAACAACTATTTATTACAGCTGTCTATATTATTTAGTGAAAAATAGCAGATTGAAAGCCAGCATGTTCTGTTTGATTCTATTCTTGCCCTTAAAATAGGTGCTTGAAACAGTAATCAGAAAGAATTACTCCAAAATATCTATCTAGTCTTATTCTTTTATAATATAATATTTTTAAGAAAAAAAGTGATCATAAAAACCCAATAAAAGCAAGATCCACTTCAGGTTGTACCTACACATCATTTTCAATTGGGCTGAGTTCAGTGTGTCATAATTCGGGGTTCTTGTCTGTGCCTACTACATTCTGATGTCTCTGGGATGCCTCTCTACCAACGCAGGTGTGGGCGTGGTGTACCGGTGCCTACAAAAGGCCAGATAAACACTGTAACAGAACAGACGGCTCTGCAAGGCAGCACACACCCCCCTATCCAGAGCCATAAAAATAGTTATGGGCTCCCACCTGGTAATCCTATTAGAAGGGTTCCATCTTTAGGACACACTTCATTGAAAAAAGAAAAGTAGTTATGCTCAAAAATGTTTATTGCTGAGTTGTCATTCATCGTGAAAAGTTTGGAAACTGTTCAGATACCCAGCTAAATGGGTTGTTAAGATACTTCTAAGACACACATTCAATGGAAACTTAAGAAGTCATTAAAACACTCATGAAAACGACATAGCAGGATTTAAGTGCCTGTGGCATAATGCTAAGTGAAAAATAAGTGGAATAAGATGTAGTTGGCTTCTTGTGATTATGAGTATATATAAAAGCCTGCATGCAAAGGAAGAGAAGAAGAAAATATGTAAAAGAAAGATATCACCATTAAAAGTCTTGAATTGCATGGCTTTTCATTGGAAGTAAATGTAACCCATGCTCTTTTTAGGCTGCAAGTCTCTGCCCAGGATGTGAGAGTGCAAAAACCCCACAGGTGTCCTGTGTGATTCAAACCTATGAATATCTGAAGGTGTGAGCATAGCGGAAGCGTTTCATCTCCATGGTCAGCTTCGTAGGCACAGCTGCTCCAGGCAAACTCCGTTCTCTGGCTGGTTTCTCAAAGGATGTGCCTTGTCTACCCCCTCCCCAGCCGCCCACCCCCCTACCACACACACACACACACACACACAAGCAGCCTTTCAGCTCTGATGTCTCAGAGCCATAGGTAGAGGTCTGACCTCCCAACCCTCACTTGGTTCAACTCAATGACTACAGATTTTATCATGGGAACTTGGATCTTCAGTTTATGTAACTTAATCAGTTTGTAATTTTCTTTTCTGTAGAGACACCCCATTTTGCAGAGCAGTAGACCAACCTTCCCTAAGTGGCCCAGAGCACCCAGACCCAAACACGCCAAGAGGGATTTCAGAAAGAGACAAATTGGCCTTTAATTGCGGGAAGAACGAGCCAGCTCGGGGCAGCGTTCTCTGGAGCAGCAGACCCTCTGAAGACATGCTTCTGCTCTCAAAGAGGTCGGCCTGGCAACTCGCTCGCACACTCCACCTGGGGAAATTTCTTTTCAGCACTCGCCAAAATGCCGATCCAGGCCCTTTTGCCTCGCAGCCTTGAAAGCTTGCACACATTTAGAGAAAATACTTTCAAATGACTCTGGCGTTCTGCTTTATGTTTCATGTTCCTTTGAACTTATTACCTCTTTACAATGTCTTGGACTATTAGTTTGGGAACATTTAAAGTTAATGACTATATGGAAAGTAAAACAACACTTTGATGTTGCCCAAGTCATTCGTTTCTCNCTCGCCAAAACGCCGATCCAGGCCTTTTTGCCTCGCAGCCTTGAAAGCTTGCACACATTTAGAGAAAATACTTTCAAATGACTCTGGCGTTCTGCTTTATGTTTCATGTTCCTTTGAACTTATTACCTCTTTACAATGTCTTGGACTATTAGTTTGGGAACATTTAAAGTTAATGACTATATGGAAAGTAAAACAACACTTTGATGTTGCCCAAGTCATTCGTTTCTCCCTTTCATACACAGGAGGTTATAGAAGGCTGGGTGATGCCAGATCAAGTCAGTTCGGGAATAAATAACCTATTTGGGGGTCTACATGGATTGTTGCTCAGGGGGAAAGGGGGACGGATCGGTTCTGGAACGTCTAAGGGAACCGGAGCCATGATTAATGGACATCAACTGAAAAACCTGAGCACACACAGATAGGATTACTTCATACAGAGCGCCAAGTCTGTCTGACCCAGGCTACCCCAGCACAGCCTCCCGGGGTCCATCACTCACAAATCTTGGGGGTTTCAGGGATGCAGTGACAGCCAACAAGAGCTACGGAGAGGACCTCTTCGGTCATAAGCAGACAGAATCAAAAGTACCGTAAAATGCGATGACGATGGCTGTGAAAGAAAGCTGGCCATGTTTTTAGAAGGCCAAGATGGAAGCCTTCTGGTCTGGTGTCTCTCAGTTAGGCACAGTATACTCTTCCAGATAAGTATCGTTGCTGTTGCATTTGTTGTTTGTTTCTTATTTCTACAGATAAGAGTTTGGAAGCCACCTGTGGGAGGTGGCAATGCAGAAGAGACTTAGATGTAGAGGGAGAACCAGGGAGAGAACAATAGAAGGAAGGGGGGACCTGTTTCTATGAGATTTCTCAGAGCGTGGCCTAATCTGAGTTCGCTGAAGGAGAAGTAGAAGTCTTCCACAAGAAACTGCCTTATTTCTCCAAGCAAATGGCAAAGAACAGGCCAGGGATAGAGTTTCCAAACTTTGAGAGAGACCCAAAGGGTATTCAGCAAAAATCTTAGTTTTTCACTAACGTCAGCCATTTGTGATTGTTTTCGCCACATCAAATGTAATTTTATGGAATAATTTTCCTTCAGTTGAATCCTCCTCTTTTGTCTTAAGTAATAATACTTTTAAAAATAAACATCTTCCCAAGGAATTGATGAACCAGAGCTCCCTAAACACTGGATGGAGTCATTTAAACTCCATCAGCCACCTTGTTCTTAAAACCAGTACTGGGAACTTTTATTAGGACTCATTGCCCTGACTCAAACGTTCTGCTACATCATCTTAGTCTTTCCCAATCAGTTGGAAGTTCTCTGATAGAGAGAGATGGGCATGTTTTCATTTGTTTTGCTCCTCTCCGGGGACGTGTGGGACAGAACCATGTGGGTTTCATCTCTGTCACCTCCATCCTTGTCTAACTTGGAGCCAGCAGCCTCCGGGACAGCATGAGCACTCATCGAATAGTCGTCCAGCCAATAACTCCACACAAGTTATCTCACGGTCTGGATTTCTGGATTTCAGCTCCTTGAGTCCAATCCGTAGTAGGTTGAATGGTGACTCCCTCAAACTACGTTCACCTTTAACTTGTAAACATGACCTTATTTGTAAAAAGAGGCTTACAGATGTAATTTAATTAAGAACCCGAAGATGACATCATCCCGAATCATCTGGGTGGAAATGAAATCCAAAGACAAGTATCCTTATAAGAAGAGGAGACTATGGAGACAGAGAAGGTCATGTGAGGACAGAAACGGAAGTTGGATTTATATTGTCGCAAGCCAAGGAAAATCTGGAGCCACCAGAAGCCACCCAGAAGTTGGAAAAACCAGAAAGGATTACCTGGTAGAACCTTTGAATAAAGCCTGGCTTTGCTGACTCCTTGGTTTTGCACTTCTGGCCCCCGGCATGGAGACAATAAATTTCTTTCACTGTAGCCGCCTATGTGATAACTTGTTATGGCAATCCAAGGGAGTGAACAGGCAATCTTTATGCCCAGTCCAATTAAGCTCTCAGTGAGGAGCTTCCTGCCCTTCTGGAGGTCTAGGACAAGGATGGGGGGGGAGGGAGGCACCTGGGCACAAAATTTTAAGGAAACTCCCGCACGCATGTGCATGTCTGCCACCCCTGCAGCCTCAAGAATTGCCCGTGCTCGTTCCCAGAGGGAGTAGGCATTTAGAATCCAAGGCAAAGCTGTGCCAACACATATATTTTCAACCACAGAGAGTTAGGATATTCTGATTGGAGTCAGAATACTTCAGAACACCCCCAGAAGTGTTTATAGCGGTCTCATTAGACACAACAAGCCCTCAGGAGAGTCCATTCAGAAGGTTGGCCATATTTTCTGAACATTCACACACCTTACTTTGAGAAAGGAAAAGAGGAAAACAATCTCAGGCTGAATGGCATTTTCTTATTTTACCATTCCCTTTGATTACCCTGGGCGTGTCAGGCAGTAAGGAATAGAGTGGAGGAAAGAGCAGGAATTTCTAAGTGTGGGAAAGAGAATCCCAGAAAAGGATCAAATAGAGAGAAATTCCTAGATGGGAGCCCAGCAAATCCAGAGCTTCCCACAAAAGCATGGTTACTAGTCCGAACAGTAACTTAATCCTGATTTTCCTTCTCCCCATCTGCTCCTCAATGAACTACAGTAACTGATTCCTATTTAGGCAAATTATTCAGACAAGCAAGCTTCTAGTTCTTAATTAGAAAAGAGTTAGAAATTCTCTCTAGTTTCTATGGGCCTGGAGTTGTTGTTGCTAAACACTTAGTGTTTTATTAACAATGAACCACCCCCCCCTCAAAACCCAAGTTTCATCCTGAAGAAGCAACCAGTTGAAAAGGCAGCAATAAGGCAATAATACATGAAGATCTCATTCTAATCTCTGATTGATTCATGCAAAATTTTAAATGGCTGATATTCACACGTGCCTTCCAAAGCGTCTCCAGGGAGAAGACCAAGGAGACACGCACTCTTCGCCCTCGAGTCCATGATTGAGCAAAAGGAGGGGAGTCCCTTACCTTTTGCCTTCCGTTTATTTTTGCAAGTTCTGATTTTTATGAGGAGAATGTTTACAAGTCACTCTTGGGTGACATCATGGGCTTTCCAGCTGGCAATGACCTCGTCTGGAGCTCAATTGCTCATTAACAGAGACGTAACTGAGACCCAGCATGAGAAAATCACTTGCCATCAGCCAATTAGAGGCAAGGAAGACTTGCAGGACACTCCTTTGGCTAACATTTTATTAAATACGTGATCTACATTTTCTACGTGAAATTTCCTGATAGTCCTATGAGGTAAGTAGCATTATTGCCATTGTATAAAGGTTTAGAATAAGATTTAGAGAAAAGTATGTTTTTGCTTCATGGCCAGCCTCTTTCTTTGTGGTCATTTCCTCCTCATCTATCCATCCATCTGCTCATCATGTTGGAAAGCAGCTCCTGCGGAAAACAGATGTTAAGGAGGCCTCCAGGATTCTCGCCTCTTGATAGCCATAGCCTTACGTAATGCCCTCCTCTTGAGTGTGGCGGGGCCTGGGACTTGCTTCTAACCAGCAGAATGTGGTAGAGATGATGAGATGCTACCGACATGATTATGCCATGTTATATGAGAATTTCTCTTGCTAAAAGACTGACCCTGGAAATGTTCCCCCATCCTGCAGCTAAAGAAGTAAACTGGCATACAGTCTGTGAGAGGCTCTGCAGAGAAGGCCACAGGTCAGGGATTTGCGGATGGCCCCTTGGAGCTGCGACTGGCCCCTGGCTAACTAGATCACAGTCCTGCAACCATAGGAGATGAATTTAGCCAACAGTATTGTGAGTGCGTTCAGGAGCAGAATCTTCTCCCATTGATTCTTCAGAGGAGATGCAGCCTGACCTACATATCAGTTGAGGCTGTTAAGACCCCAGAGACCCCGGTTCAGCCATATCTTGACTTGGCCCACAGAAATTGAGAAGTAACAATAAACATTGTTCTAAGTTACTAAGTTTGTTATCATTGGTCACTCAGCATAGAAAATTAATATAGCATCAAAATATAACTCAAGTCCTGTGGTAGATACTGGAGATTCCAAAATTTAGTAGGAAACAGTCTCAGTGCTCAAGTTGGAGGGGTCATACATGGGTAACCATTATTCAGCTGCAATGCAGGGTAATATAGTCTATACTTGACAGTGAACAGAGAGGAGAACATGAGGAAGTCCTCCAACGGTGCTTCCTTCCCTCTCCCCAGGTCCGAAGGCTTCTTTTTCCGAGACCTTTTATTCTCACTGACAACAAGCCAGACTAAGACTCTTACTTCTAGTGAGACAGAGCAGAGACTATGCCCACCACTACCTGTGAGTCCCCTCTCCTTGGGCAGGCATTGTAGTACGTTCTGCAAGCAGTCGGGACATTGGCGGGCCGTGTGACAGGGTTCTGGTCAGCAGTGTGTGGGTGTGGTAAGGCACACCATTCCATGCCTGGCTCCTAAAGTCCCATACAAGGTCCCTCAGACAGATTGGTGTCCAGCGAGAATCAAGAGGATACAGTAGAAGACTCCAAGGCTCTGGAAGATAGAATGATCCTGGGTCCCTAACCCATGTTTTGAAAGGATGCTTAGAACACAGCCATCTCATCATGGTGTGAGCAAGAAATGAACATAGGAAGTGTCACTCCACAGGGATTTGGGCTGTTTGTTACTGCAGTTAGTTCATAGGGAAATCGAATTTAACTGGTATCAGGATAATTAAAGGGACAGGATTAATGGATGAAGATTTTTTTATTGTTGTGTTTAGCTGTCTTTGAGATCTCCAGGATCCTAAAGTTAAACTTCAGTTGACATACGAGGTCTGTCTAGATGATATCCAGCCATATGATGTGAAAAATAGAGACATTTGTTAAAGGTGATACAAGATACAAGAAACATTGTACACAGCACAATGATGCCTCGGTGCCCTTCAAAGTAGGCACCTTGGGACCTTACACATTTCTCCCAGTCGCCATCAGCTATTGCATCATATTTTCCTGAATCTCAACGATGGTGTGAAATTTCTTCCCTTTCAAAGGTAATTTTAGTTTTGGGAAAAGCCAGAAGTCACTGGGCACCAAATCTGGTGGTTGAGTTGCCTGGGTGATTTGATGTTTCACCAAAAAGCTTTGCACGAGAGGTGATACATAAGCAGGCACATTGTCCTGATGAAGCTGCCAATCACCAGTTACCCACAGCTGCAGCCTTCTGAATCATCCAGTTTCCACAGAGGAATATTCAAGCCTAATGCAAAATTTGATACAGATCCATTGCTCTACTTACTCAGTCATTTTGAATGAGAGGGCCATACCGTATCATTCGATGGCCTCTACCGCCCCCACTGACTAGTACAGTGAAGTCGTCACTGTTTTCGCATACCCATCCCAGCCCACTCTGCCTGGCTGGCAGGTTACATCCATGTCGCACAAACAGTTCCCCCTATACTAACAATGGCTGGACTTTTTCCGGACAGACCTCATACATGTCCTGTGAGGCTCTGAATGGGGGGGTGGGGGTGGACAAGGGCATGAACTCTGTAGATGTGAACAGCTCTTTGTAACATTTGCCCCAGCAGTAACAGGACCAAATGGGCCCACCCTGCTGTCGGCGCGGGCTCTCCCTCCATCGAAACTCTGCAGCCCAGACTTCCCAGTTCATTTCTACATGATTTCTAGGACTACACTTGGGTGGGGTGTGAGGTTGGGGGAGGCCTTTTCCAAAGGCTATTATAAACCCTGGGAAAAGGGCCAGAATGTTTCATATTGTAATGGAAAATAATCCTTCCACCTTCACTCTGCACATTTTATTTAAGGTGTGAAAAATGTTTTTCCAGCTTCAGCCAGGAGCATTCGGGTCTCCATGGGGACCTGAGCTAAGAGGGGTGGGGGGCAATGATTAGGTGAGGGAGAGAGCCCTCCCTGCAGCAGTTTCCAAGGGAGCAGCAAGTATGTAGTCAGAGGAAAATAAGACTTGACCTCCAGTCTGGTTCATATTACATGTTTCTGCCTCGCCCTGGTGCCCAGAAGCTCCAGCTCACACTTGGCTTGGGACCAAGGGGAACTGAATGGAGGGAGACCCCTGCTGTGAACTTGGAACTTAGAAGCCACAGTGCTCCTTTCGGAGGCTGACACTCTCACCAGGCCAGGGGAGGAAAAGGGGACTGGGTACTGGTTAGCATTTGAAGACAGGAGACTCACACTCACAGAGCCTCAAGTTTGAGAGTTGTTAGAGAAGCTAAAACCAAATCATTTGTCAAGGGGACAAAGAACCAAAGTAATTGGCTGGTTGACGTGTGCAGTATATAAAGTTTAATTCTTTTAGAGTTGTGGATCCTTATTCAATTGCTTCATTATTATATATTTTTAGATATTTGTGATTAATATTATTATTTTAAATAATGGCTTTTAGGTGAGTAGATGATTATATAGTAGTTAAAATTACAGACAGTGTCCATCACTCATAACAGTGTGATATTTTGGAGGTATTAATATGCTGATCTTCCTCTGGGTCTTTTTAATATCTTTCAAAAATGTAAATAAACGATTAGCAATGCTCTAAAAAACGAATAAATTTTTACATATGATTTACTTTAAAAACACTAATTTGCAACAGTTCTTTATCTTTCAGGTGACCTTAAAATTTTCAAACTTAATGACCTAAATATTTTTCTTGAATAACTGTCTCCAGGTTATAGACTAACTAGTATAATGTTCACTCTACTTGTAAGACAATCACAGGTTAGAGAGCCTATTTCCCAAGTTTGAGGTCTGCTAGGAAATGGCAGATTTGGGATTATCTAATGTAGGGCACACAGGTTCTTTCTAACTTCAGGCAAGCCAGTTAAAACTTTAGGGATTCTTATTTCTTAGTGAAATGAGGTCTTGCTCAAGTCATCTACACACACCCCAACATTCACCTCAACAGTCACCCCACCAAGAAATGCTTTCCCATCATGGTCTACACTGATTCTCTATTTTTTTAAAACATGGGAAGGGTAACCGTCACCAGTTCCAGTCATTGAGCCATTTAATCAGGTACTGCCCAGCTGCTTCGTGAACATAGCTTTATCTTGGTAGGGCTGACACCTGCCAATAACATCCACTGATGATGTACCGTGTGCCAAGCCATTTGGAGGCCATTTTCCAGACCGCATGTAATTGGACCCTTGCACTCATTTATGAAGAAAATAATCGTAACTCCACGTTGCCAATGAGAAAATAGAGACTCAGAGAGATGAAGTCACTTTCGGGAGGTCACATAGCTAGAGAAAGCCCATGCAGGAGCCATCCCTGCCACCCAGTGGCTCAAGCCATCGGTGCCCTTCTGCAGCCCTTGTTCCTATGAACCTCTGCATCCAATCCATCATCTGGTTCTGCTGGTTCTCGCTCCGAATAGATCCTGAGTCCAAACATTTCATGCCACCTCCTCTGTTACAATCCTAATCCAAGCTCCCTACATTTCTTGATATAGTTAGACAATTCATTCTCCATACAGCAACCAGAATGATCTATTTTTAAAAGTCTGATGAACTTTGAATGGTCTCTTACTTCTCTTAAAATCCTAACTTTGTGATGCCTGATGATGCAGCCTTTAACTGAATGCTCCATATTATAATAGAAAGTAATCTTCCTGCTCTCTATAGGCACGTTTAATTTAAGGCATGTAGCTGAATTCTCACGTTGAAGTCCTAACACCCAGTACCTCAAAATGTGACTGTACATGGAGACAGAGCTTTTAACGAGGTAATTAAAGTAAAATGAGGCCATACTGGTGTCCCCTAATCCAATATGACTGGTGTCCTTATAAGAGGAAATTAGGACACAGAGAACACAGGAAGCAGAATGACCGTGTGTGAGGGCACAGGAAGAAGGTGGCCACCTGCAAGCCTAGGAGAGAGAAAATGGTCAAACCTACTTACACCTTGGTCTCAAGATCTGGAAGAAAATAAATTTCTGTTGCTACAAGTCATCTAGTCTATGGTATTTTCTTATGGAAGCCTGTATCAGCCAGAGTTCTCCATAGAAGCAAAACCAGTAGTAGACAGGTAGATGGATGGATAGGGATAGGGATGGATGGCTGGGTGGATGCCTAAGAGGAGGGTTATCATAGGAATTGGCTCACATGTTTTTGGAGGCTAAATCCCATGACCTGCTGTCTACCAGCTGGAAAAACAGAAAAGCCAGTGGTGTATTTCAGTCTGATTCCAAAGGTCTCAGATGAAGGAATAGGGGGAGAGGCCAATGGTTTGTGTCCAAAAGCCTGAGAACCAAGGGCACTGATAACTGAAGACAGGAGAAGCCGGATGTCTCAGCTCAAGCAGAGGGGATCTTTCTCTCCTCCTTCACCTTGATCCTGTATTCCAGCCTTCAGCAGGTTGAATGATACCCACTGGCACTGCGGAGAGCTATTTTCTTTACTCATTCTGATTCAAATGCTAGGCTCTTCCTGAAGGACTTTTACAGACACACACACACAAAATAATTGTTCAACCTGGCCATCCCTTAGCCTAGCCAGGTTGATGGTGAGATTCACTACCACACAGATCTAGCAAACAGACACTATCTGAAAAATGCTTACCCATCTTTAGCTGAGAGCATTCAGGTGCCCATGGGGAAGTGAGCTAAGAGGATGGGGAGCAATGATTGGGTGAGTGGGTGAATCCCTTTCCCTGAAACCTCTATCTTGCCCTGCTTCCCTCAGTCATGAGTGTTCAGACTTCCTGGCCACTTTTCTGTTCTTGAACTTGCCCAGACCATTCAGAAACTGTCTTTTTATGGAAGGATCCCTCTGGCTATAGAACTTGGCATGAGTGTCTTCCTTTTTAATTCATGAACCAAAGAGACCCCTCCCCTAATCAATCAGCTTCCCATCACTGTTTTACAAATAAGATCGATGTATCCACTTTCTTAACTGTCTCCTCTGACAAGTTTCACAAGGGCAGTGCCTGAATCATAAGTAGAAGCTCACCTATTCATAAATGAATGAATAGGTGGGTTCAACTCTAACTTCTTCACTGGCAGATTGACAGTTTATTTATCTGTACTCCCATTCCTGAATATAGAGCTGTCACAAAGTAGATTCTCAATAAAAGGTACATAAATTAAATAGAATCACTAAGAAATACTATGTGAAAGCTGAATGAATGAAATGAAGAACATGATATATATATAAAATTATATATATATATATATATATATATATATATATATATATAGTGCTTATGTCTCTTTCTTTATCGCTTTGAAGTTAGAAAGAAATATGTATGGAAAGGAAAAAATCTGTTCTTAATAAACCAGAATATTGAATTTTTGCCCAGGGCGTCAGTAGATATGTGAGAAAGTGATCTGGAAGGTCACAGAGCCAAACTGAGGTCCTGTCTCAGTCCTTTCTCAGTCACCAACACCATCCCAGAACATTCCTAGAACAATTTGTGGATCTCTCTGTAAAATTGGAAATTGATTAATTCCTTATTTCTAGTATAAAAAAGGAATCTGAACTCCAGAAAAGGCCACTGATACGCTCAAATTTCTTAATGTACCAGATTGAAGATAGGACTATATGCTGACTTTCTGGCTGTATCTATATCCCCAGGCCACTTCAAGCTCTATGAGAACCACTGACTTCAACCTTTTAACTCTCTGTTATATTTAAGTGCACATTTGATATACTAGAGTTTCAGAATAAAAAAGATATCTTTAAAAGTTGTGATGGAGACTGGATAGGTGGTGACCAATTGTGCTTCTCCTTCTGGACACATAGATAAATCATATTTCCTGGCTCTAATGTAGAAAAAGATTAGATATATTACTAGTGTTTGACTATGGAATGCGAGTAGAAGAATGACACTTCGAGACTGAGATAGTCAAGAGCTTTGCAAAATCTTCTGTTTTCACTTCTTTTTTGTGATGGGGATTTTCAAGGCCAAGTGTGGATGATGGTGTTGAATAGTTACATATGACGGAAGATATTTGGGTCTGAAGATGCCTTAGCGAAACAGAAACTGCAGTCAACAAACATTAGACTATTACAATCAGCAAGGAAAACAGTTCTATCATTTTAAGCCTCTGAGATCTTGGTATTGTTTGTTATAGCAGTTTTGTGATACTTGTTCTTACTAGTAAAGTGACTTGAACTGAATTTTTTGAGTTGTTTGCTACTTGTTGGCCAAAGCAAACCTGGTCTAGGCATGTTGCTGGTTTAAGAGCACTACAAGAAGGCTTGGATATTAAAAAAATGAGAAGAAATTTGGGTTATAACTATGATCAGTCCATAATAAGAGTAATAATCACAGAGGTTCTTCGCTTAAGTCATTGTACAAATGCCTTCAATTCCTTGTTTCATTTTAAAGAAACAAAAAACTGAAATCTTAAAAATACAGAAATAGTTTACGCATTAGGTATGTGTATATGCACATGTGTAATGTAATGTATCACATGTAGTAATATATAGTAAGTAACACAATATTAATAATTTAAGATAATAATAGCATCTCGCAAAAGGCATAATTCAAACTGGGAAAATACATTCACCAGATACAAAAGACAGTGCTCATCTTACATAATGTGGCCTTACCCAAAATTTTTTTCAGGTTTTCTTTACTTATTTTTTTAAATTATGATAGTAATTTGTGGCTGTTGAAATAAGTGACACTGTATACAAAAGCAACATAAATCACTTCTCTACCACCTTCATGTTTACAGACGTATGAAAGTAGTCCTGATTGCTTCTTATTAAAATGTAATTATACCATACATATTAGTTAGCAAATTACTTTTTCTACCTGACAATATATCATAGCTATTCCTACAAGTCAGTAATATGGAACTCTATTTTCTCTAAAATTTTATACAGACACATGCACTTTATATAAATGGTACCACACATATGCAGAGTTTGTTATTCATTTCGTGTTACCTGTTGTGATCGAATATGTAACATAAAACGTACTCTCCTACCAGTTTTAAGTGTACAGTTTAGTAGAAGGGGGTAGAGGTCAGGAGGAGGGCAGGACTGCTTTTGGGTAAAGCTGCCACTGGTATCAGCGTTGGGGTGGTGTTTGTCGGACAGTCCATAGTTGCAGAACGAACCCTGTTAGAAAGATTTTGAAAAACAACAGGATTTTCTCATCGTTCTTAATTCTACTAATGCTTCTAGCTAATCGCTTGTTTTGAAGGAGGCAGAAACATGAGTCACCTGGAATAAGACCCGCAGAGGGACATTCTCAAAACACCAGCCACTTCGCCGTGTCAGACCCAGAAGACATCAGGAGGAAACTGCCTTTCTTTTCCTACACTGGAAGCTGCTTTCAAGCCCCATGACTCACCGCAGATGGTGAAAGCTTTCTGGCAAATGCGCTTGCGTCAGGACATGGGAATGAGGGATGTTGGGACCCTTGGCTTCCCTCCCCTCGGTGACAGGTTACCCTCTTGGGATTATTTCATTTAAAGATGTTCTTCCTTATCGTTTGCAGAAAATTCTGCAACAGCCAAGGAGAAAATGTCTTAGACTCAACATTCATCAATAGTTTGCTTACATGAAAAATGGTATTTTATGAAAGGTGACTCATGTATTTATGTAACGATGCGTAAGTTTTTACACTGTCCGAGGTGGCAGCTAATGGTAGATCCTTTGAACCAATGTGTTTACGCATTTCTACACATGTAACACATCGAGTTGCGACTGAACTAATAATTTACACTTTGAGATGTTTCATCTTTCTAAGCCGGTCGACTTCCTGAGCTGGGCCTGTGCTGAAACTTGCTGAGCCAAATTCTCCTGGTGCCAAAGCGCCTGCCTCCCCACCAGGGCGAGACCCGTTTGGAAGTTGCATTAACATTTATTCAGGCTTCTAGGCAGTGACTGTTTTAAGAAGGGCTCAACGCTACATGAGAAAACTCAATACATCTTGAAATATGAACATTTTTGACTTGAAATAAAAGCATGTGTTAAGCTTTCTTAAATGATGAACTAAGAACACTCCTTTAAAAAAGAGAGAGAGGTTTGCTCAATTTTTCTGGTATAGACTAGACATTCGTGTGATTACCAAACTAGACAAGCTAATTATAAAAGAAGCTTAAAAAAGAGGGGTAGTAATTAAAACTGTTTCCAGCCCATGGGTGAAAGAAGGTGAAGGGATTAGGCAAAGAACATCTCTGTATGGCCATAGTCACGGACACCTCGGGTGGGGACTGCCTGGGGTGGGGGCTGCTGGGTAGAGGTGGGCAAAGGGAAAAAGTGGGAATAACTGGAACAGTGTGAACAATAAATATAATTTAAAAAAGAAAAAAACATGTTTCCAGTTCAATGCCACTGCTTTGACACTTAAATATTTTTTCCTCCCTAAAATAAGCAAATTCCCCCTAATGACAAATTACTTAGCAGGTCCCTATAAGACCCATATTAGCCACAGAATCAGGAAAAAACAATATGAAGATGTCCTCTTAGTGCAGTAGGCAGCACATCAGTCTCATAATCATAGTCTGAAGAAAAAACAACATGGAATGATGTAAATGTGCATATTTTCTAGATAATTCTATGTCAAGTTCCACTTTTACCATTTATCAGCTATACGCTTGGGGGGAAATTTCTTGACCTCTCTGGGCCTCAGCGTCCACAGCAGTAAAACAGGAATTGCATTTACTGAGAAAATATGTGTAAAGAACTCATTGTACAGTAAATATTCAAAGCCAAGTAGCTATTTTGACATATTAATACTGACAAATGGAGTAGAGTGGCATATTTAAATTAATCGCAAAAATCTCAGGTCTCAGAAACCCATCAGGAAAAGGGTTGTGTTGAGTAGGTGAGAGATCATCTTTTTAAGCACTCAAATTTTAAAAAAACACATTATTTCAAATTTAAATCTTTCTAAAAATGCTCTGCACGTGTTTCCTCCTTCATAAGCAGAAGATACTGAATAGAAGCTAACATTTTCTTAATGACTTTATAACTTGTTGGATCCTGCTATTTTCTAGGTCCTTCTGAGGCTTGCAATGCTGTGTTCCTGCCCTAAAAAACACTGAACCTGAACTTTAGGCCATGAGTAACTGACGTTGTTCTTAACAGTGTTCATATTCGTGGTAATGTGGCTTTAAACAGTCCTTTTTTTTTGTTCCCAGAGCAGACAATCTTGTGTTGGGAGAATGTGATGGGTGCAGGGAAAAGGCTACAGTGTCATGTGATAAACTTTGGACATTTGCTAATTAGATATATTTTGGAGAGAAAAATGCCACATAATGACAGAGAGCTGGAATTCTAACTTTCCAAAGTTTAAATTATACTCCAATCTTCCAATTTGAAGAGAAAAGATCACCATCAAATGTCAGTTGCCCTGAGTTACCACCACATGTATTCCTCCAATAACGGCTCAGTGTTTCACATTGATATGCATATTTAGAAACATGAGTCTAAAATGCTTTCTCTGTAATTAATCATTCCTCGAGATCATATAGGATGATGTACTTATAACGTAAAGAAAAAGTAAAACAGTTTTTCACTTTTTATTTTGCTTTTCTAAGTATGAAATCCCTATAGATTTCTTATGATGAGAATCTGACCCAATAGAATTATTTCCAAAAGGAGGAATTTTTCCTACATTTTCCAATGATTTAATCAGAGTACATTGGCATGGTCACTCCTGCAAGAGCCAGGAAAACCTATATGGATTATTTCAGTGCCATAGAAATGAAAACTAGGAGGTACTTAGAACATTTCACAATGATTTACTCACTCTGTATGATAAAATTTTCCAACTTCAAGCTTAGCTAAAAGTAATTTAATTTCAACATTTTACTGAAATGCAAAGCCAGATTTTCTCAATGGCCAAAAGACACAGCCAGCTGGAATTCTGCAGCCCACAGAGGGTGCCTTAATACCCTCGGGCCACTACGTTTTTGTTTCGGAAGTTTCCTGGTCTGTAAAACTGGCCCCCTCCCTTCTAACAAGTAGGCAAATCGAGCTAAGTTAGTGTCAAAGCATAAATTGGGCAAAGAACATTTTAATCATCCTGAGAAACAGAACTCAATTTACTCCTTCTCTTCAAGAAGATTGAATGTCAGTGGACCGAGGGAGTCATAGAAACTTCTAGTAATGTCTTGGATTAACTGGCTTTGTGTCTTTGCTTTCAGTCTGTAGTCTTTGCTACCGGCCTGGGATTTGGTCCTAAAGCCTCTTTGAACACTACGTAAGGGCAGTAACGAGAACCTACATCAGTCAGATCCCATTACAAGGCAGTGGAATTTCAACAGTGAACATTTAATGTAAAGAATTAGTAGCTATAAAAAGAGATTGAAAAAATGAAGAATTAGCTAATAAGAAGTAAAGAGAACTCAAAAGAATACAAGACTGAACAACAGAGAAGAAACCACTAGCCTTAGGGTTGAAATGAGGAAGAGCCACCTACCCACACCCCCAGGGCAGAGATCCATCCTGGTTGGAGGTCATGGTCACAGCTCACAGGGTGGTGCATCCCCATCTGCTTTCTAGGCTGCCAGGGAAAGCGGTTGTCAGCTGAATCCTGCTGGCTGCCGGTGCACTGGCGGAGCCAGGTGCTGGAAAATCTGTGCCTAGTGTACTTTAGAAGAACCCATGCACTCTAAGTGGCAAGCACTGGGGGGATGTGCGTATTGCAGGAGCTACAACATAATGCAGAAGGCTGCAGAGAGAACACACTAGCACCAGGGAGGGAAGTCCCTTCTGCTTGCAGAGTCTGACCAAGCTTAACATTATGCTAGCTAGGAAAAAGAAAAAGCATTTCTCCATATTTTCACAAGAGAGACAGTGAAGGGTGAGTTTGGAGCCTACAGGCAACAAACTGGTAACTGGCAAAGGACTCAGAGAGGAAGCTCCTTCTGATGTGCCAGCAGCCAGGTGACCTTCGCCATGCGGAGGGGACACCCTGGAGTGAAGGAGCTGGTAAGTCTAAGTAAGACCTGCAGGCAGCTTCAGTAGCTGATACCTGGAGGCTATCTTTCTCTCTCCTTGCACCACTAAGTTATTGTTAGGATTTTCTGTGGCTTCTTCTCTGCTCTTGTTTACAGAAAGGCCAGGGCCTCCATCAGGAATAGCATGTTCAGTGATCGCCACTGCAAAAGTGTCCTGCCCAGGTGGGCTCTGATGGAGGGGCAGACAGGGTAGACACGTCGTGTCCCTCTGATGAATCAGGCACTTTTCCTGTCTTGTTTTATTTTAGCCCTAAAGGCTGGAGGTATTTCATCCCCATTTTATCAAAGATCATTAGCATAGTGAAGATGACCCAGCTATTACCAGTATGGTTAATAATATTTATGGTGAACATTTATTTCCATCTGTAAACTGTGTAACTTGTAATCCTTGGAAGCCTCAGTTTCTTCTTTAGCATAGAATAGTATACCGACCTCATAAAACTGCAGTGAGGATTAAATTACACCATACCTGGTACAAAATGCTTACAACTGTGCTCGGTGTATTTCATGCACTCAGTACACAGAAGCAAGTTGTAGCGTTAGTGGCCGTGGTCCGGGACAGGTAACCTTGAGACTTAGGTCGGTAGAGCCCATGACCCTTTCCTCAGGCATCACTAAATGTTCCCCATTTTCCAGGAATCAGTTCCTACAGTAACACTTGTTGTCTCTTGTGTTTTTGATGATGGTAAATGGGTAACAACCAGCGTTCTGGAAAGCGAGCCTTGATTTGTAGTGTTTGCCAGTTTTCACGGTGTAAATGGCCTCACCATGGCCAGTGTCAAGTCACCAATGTGACATTACTGAACAGCGAGCAAGAAGATGTGTGTGTCCCGTCTCGTGAGCTGGTAAGAGTCAGCTCCACCCTCCTGGCAGTAATCAGTCCCTGACTCCCATGGTACAGCAAATAGTGGTGATTACTGGTATGGTATTCTACAGAATAAATATTTAAAGAACCAGTAATCACTGATGGGATGTAGTTTTTTTTGGTATTTGTTAACAAAAAGAGAAGACATTGTCTTATCATAACTCCAAATCCCTCTTTTGGTTGGTCATTATTGTTTTATAGCTATTTGTTTTCATACAAGTACTAACATTATGAAAGAAAACAGTGATAAAGAGAATTAACACTTTGTCTAATATATTTTGAATCCTCAGAACACATGGAATGTACTTTCCTCATGCACATTTCTCATATACATTTCTCCTGGAAATACGCCCATCATTGCCCACAAGACAAAAGCAAATAAAGGAAGACAGGCTCTGAAGTCTCAGACTGCGTGCAAACAACCTCTCTCAGCCTTCGCTCTGCTGCTTTCCGAGCGAGCCTCTAGATTTCTTCTTCCGTTCAGTCATCTTTCGGGAGTCACCCATTTGTCGAAGATAAACACACACACATGAGCCCATTACCTTCTTCCTGCTAGTTCGAGGTGCCTGGTCAGACAGCACGTCACCTTCTAAATGCACCTTTCCATGGGTTAAACATAGGAAATTGTCTGCTTGAATCAACTTGTTATTTCCATTATAAAGTATGGTTTTCATAATGTTCAAAAGCTGATATTGTTAAATTAAATAAAACACTCTTGTCTATTCTCCACTCTTACTGGGAATCTTCATTGGTGGACTTTTCTTTTTTTTTCATCAGCCAAAGATAAGCCTACAGAGAAAGCGGTTTCATCTTTGTTTCACACCTGTTCATAAATGCTGGTAGGCATTGTGGGTTTGCAATCTCTATTGCATTTAAGAAAAACAACCACACTTGCAGAGGCAGTGAAAGGGCTCCCCTCTGTTTTCCATCAGCATCCCAGGAGTTAGGCAGGTTGTGCACAAGCTCTCCAGAAGGGGTAGGTGGATGCTTAAGTGAGCATCCTGCCTGTTTTGGGGGTGAGCTAGACTGAAGCTCCTCTGGGGGACTGGCTCCAGAAGGGTCCAGAAGAGAAGACACGAATGCTTCCGGGCACCTGCGGAGTCCCGGGCATCCTGGGAGCCACTGCCCCGTGGGCTGCCTCATTTATTCCTCATGCTAGTTGTATGATGATCATAGTATCGTGGCAATCTTATCAATGAAGACACAGATGGAAAACAAGTCACCCAGGGTCACAGAAGTTGAAAGTATTAAGCAAGGATTTCAATGCAGTTTTGTTTGAATTCAAAGTTGTTTAAATTCTCTTCACAGCATACTATCCTTCCTAGTGGGCTAAAAAAATCAAATCTCAGTTGTCTTTCTGTATTACTGCCTAGGAAAAGGGTTGCAAAGTTTTCTTTGACCAAACTGTGAGAAAAATAAATTGCACACCACCATGTAGGCACAGATACACTCAAATGCACCAAGGCTCTTTCCTAGCAGGTTCTTTAAGCATAAAAAAAAAATACCTGAATTTCAAAAAAACAAAAACATCTCAAAATTCTGATCAGATAAAACTATTTAATTAAAAAACCAATCATTTACTTGATTGACTATTCAATGTAGGTTCGCTTTGAATAACCAATCTCACATGATTAAAAATATTACTACTGATGTTCTCAGATGGGGGCCTGGCCCTGAGTGGGTCTGCCTGGGGCCAGCTGTGGTGCATGGGTTCTTGACTTACTGTGGGGAAGATGTCACAGCACGAGTCCAGGTGACTCCGAGGATACATTTATTAAAGCTGGGGACAGTAAAACAAGGAAGGCTCAGCATAGAGGAAGCAGCGAGAGAACCTGGACTGGGCTGCCTTAGCCCACTGGGAAGTCAGAGAAAAGGGGGCCTTGGGGACAGGCTCAGGGGATTAGCCCGGGACAAGCTGCCAGCTTCCCGTTGCCTTAGAGTTTAGGAGACACGTGTCTATGAAGAGAGAAGTGGGCGGGGTGGGGAGAAGGGAAAGGGCTTGCATGCTGGGTCCTTTGACTTGAGGTTTTACCTTCTCTTGCAGGCAGGAATCTTAGGAGAGGGCTGAGGGGAGGGTTTCAGTAGAATAGTCATCAGTTCTCCAGGTGTGTCCTTTCAGCATCGTGGCCTCTGCTTACTGGCCAGTGGCAGGGCAGGGGGGTCTTTAGTCATTGCAGTTGGCTCTGGCATCACCCACCCAGTTTTGCTGCCTTCCTGGGCCTGGAGCTGAAACATATCTGAGGCCTAGATGTTATCTGCAAGGAAGTGACCTTTTGTATCTGGCTGTAAATTGCTCAGCCAGCTTGTTTAGCTGTCTGTCTCGGTCTCCCTAGTCAACTCAGCGAGGAACTTTCCCAGCCCCTTACCATCCTGTCTGCTTGACACCAAGTTGATTAAAACAGTTTCCTATAAATAGTGTTAACTGTGGAGAACACCATGATATGCATATACCCATGTGCATGAAATCTCTATTAATTTGAAGAGTACAAACTAATATGTAATTTATAAATGCCATCTATAGTCCACTGTAAAAACATAATAGATTTGACATGAATCTTGATTAACCTATCGATTCATTGATGGAGCTGGACCAGATCAGTGGTTTTCAAACTGGTGTGAGCTGCAGAGGCCTGGGTATGCCTGATGTGCGCAGCAACAATAAGCAAAGCTACCCTGGCTGGAGGAAAAAGAAGGAGACGCCGAGGGCGGGACTTGATAACCTCTGACATGCCTGGATTCTGTGCTTTGAGGAAGGGGAGGCTCAAGCATGCAATCTCTACTCAAAGTCTACCACGAGAGACATCAGAATCATGTTGTAACAAAAGCTGATCTTCAAATAACATTTGCCCAAGCCTGGTGGCCTCGCAGTGCCCGTGCCAGGAGCTGCTTGGGCCAGGCCTTTGATGGAGCCCAGAGGACTTGTCAGATGACAATTATCTTATGACTTAGGTATCTCCTCACATTTAATCCTCATGGACATTATTACCCTCATTTTCTAGATAAGAAAACAGAAACTTGGGGAGGTCTTCAGTTACCAGGTAACCAGCACAGGGCTTGGATTCAAAGCCAAATATGTCTAGTTCCCATTTTTTTACTTTACTTTACCCTAGTGCCTCTCCCCAAAATATCACTAGTTTTATCATCTCAACACATGTTGCCACTGCCCTATTTTCCTAGTGGTGCCTGTAATGCATCCTATTTGCCTTCATGCTCCTGTGTTGTGGACCGCTCTGCCTGGTTTCAGGAATTGTAACTCGACCCCCTGTGGCTAAGGGCGAGGGATGGCCTTTGGAATGTGAGCCCCAGGAGACAAAGCTTGTCTCTGATAGCAAACACCGCCTCCTCTCCCTGCCCTCAAAGCTTGGTTGGAAGTCAATGACGGGTAAGACCCTTCACAGCAGGGGGCAACCTAAGCCAGACTTGATCACATGGGAGACCATCAAGGACGGACTCAGGGGGCTGCAACAAAGAGCAATGAACTCTCACCCTCCGGCTTTGACAAAGCCTGAGTCCCCGTGTTCTCTGGGAGATGCACTTCCTGGCTCTAATCCCCTTAATCCTGAATACCTGATGGAGAGGGGTGCAGCTCCTTGCCTTGCTAGAGCGTGTCCTGGGGAAAAATCTGGCACCACAAAGAATTCCTGAAAAACCTGTGAAATCCACTCTGCTAAGAGTGCTTTCATTCATATGATAAGGGTCCAAGAGGAAATGAGTATGTCTCCCCAAAGTTCTTCAACCCTCTTTCCTGACAAACACTGACTCACACTAAGCCCTCAAATTTCTTTGAAATGGTATCTACTGTTTGATCCTTGCTGCCCTGTATTCCTGTGTGTTACAACCCAATAAAAGCCCCTGGAGGAAGGAGCTCAAGGCCTTTTCCTCTGGGAAACTGGTCACCTCTCCTCCCCAAGCAGATCACATCATGTCTCAGTCATGTTTCCTCTCATCTGTGGCACAGGGGGGGACTTGTGAGGAAAGTGGCCCCACACTCCTGCTCAGGCTAACCTCCTAAAAAGTCCCCTCCTATTCCTGCTACCACCCTTCTAATAATTCCACATTTTCTTTAAGTCCTGTCTCCTCCACAGAGCCTGCATTGGCTACTTTGAACCCCACGAATCTCTCGTCTCTGGATTGGTTTGGCTCTATTGGTGCCAACAATTTAGTTGCATTTTTAATTCAAATGATTGATCTTCTTAGTCATTAAGTTTTTCATTTTTAATCTTAACATGAATTATGTATTTAACATGAAGCAATTCTTATACATGTTTGCATCTTCTGCACTGAGGTCTACAACGCACAGAGGGCCAAGAGAGAACATACTTACTCAGGTGCTAAGTAAACAAATGTTGAACAAACATTATCTAATTACCAGTAAATATTCTTGGTTGGGAAGTCATCAAAAGCACTCACGTAATGCAGACATCATTCATCTAGTCACAGCGACGATCAAATGCTAGCCATTAGCATAGTGCTTCAGTGTATAAGTTCTAAGTAGGATGGGCAACTCCAGGCAGTTAGGCAAGACCTAATCCAGGTTTGAACTGAGCCACCTGCCAGGGATGTGGCGAGGGGGCCACAGGCATGTGCAGCGTCCTAGACTTGATGGGCTTTTAGTCCCCAGCTTTAGACTATGCTAATGTGATGGGTGCCATTCACTGGGGAGTTCGATGAATAATGGCTAATGGATTGGCCATTCGTTCAGTTTAGGGAATGTTGAGGGTAGGACCCAAAGCACATTCAGATAGAGTTTGACACCTAGGAAGCCGGGAGTGTCACGTAGCTGGAGCTCCGTGGAAAGGCAAGGCTGGAGATCATGACTGAAATCATAAATACAAAGGTAGCAGTGAAAACTGGACGTGGAGGTGAGATTATACAGAAGGAGTATGCATGAGAAAAGAGAAGCGAATCTAGAAAGGGATCCAAGAGAACACTGTTATCTATTATTTAAGGAACAGTTACCAATTATAACTCAATAAAGCTGGAGGGTAAAGGGGACACTTGAAGAAAGAATTGTCAGAGAAAGACTAGGAAGAAATTTTAAAATGAAATATTGCAGAGATAAAAGGAAAAAGTGTTCATAGACAGATCTTCCTTATTCCACACAACAGATGTTTAAAATGTTATCATTCTACACAAGAGCAACACTACATTTGTACAACTCCAGGGGTGCCATTTATGTAACATGTAATGTGAATGGACCCCCTTGGGGGCAGGACAGCCCTGGGGTGGCTTCCCAAGTCCCTTTTCCATTGGACGTCATGCCCATCACATAAGTATTTTTCCTAAACCACAGGAAATATCCAGGACAAGGTCCTTGCTTCTACCTCCCTTTCATTTCACCTCAAAACCTTCATCCACCTTAATCCTAGGGTTCCTTTGGGTCATTTGCACGTCATGGAAGCTAGCTCCTCTATTTAATGCTGAGCCCGTGATATAGTCCAGTTCCACACTCAGTTCGAACAGAAATGTTCTATTTATAGAAACAGACCTTTTTTTAAAAAGCAATGGCAATAGATCCCAAACAGTCATCTCTACAAAGGTGTTTTGCCAATTTGTTTAGGATTTAACATGACCGGGGGCTATTTCATCTACTGTAATAATAAAATGTTCAAAACTGGTATCAAATGGAGGACTCCGTGCGTGCTCCGTATGAAAAGATGTTCCCTTAAAGATGCAGCTCTTAATGCACAGTGTAAAATGCTTGTAGCTTTTATTATGTCTTAGATGAAAAACATGTTTTACTGCATACCAGAGTAACAGACGTCAACTCACTTTCCAAATTGGGAACAGCTTCTCATTTTGTGCTGTTCCCCCATTTCTGGGTCCCGATGCAACCCTTCCCTCCCCCTCTCCCACTTCCCACTACTACGTGTGTGTCTTTGCTCTAGCAAGACAATGTCACAAACTGCCTTTCCAAATGGCAAGGACCATGCGTACAAGGTGACAGAAAAAGGACTTTCAAGAATGAAATTGACCATGCTCTTTCTCCTTTTATTCAGGGAGAATAAAAGGGGAGCTGGATGGCGGTGAACTATTTACTGCCTCAACATTGCTGATTGAACACAATCCACGGGAAACCCAGATGTCCAGAGCAGTAGATCAGAGAGGGGAAATCGTGCAGCTGTGAAGCCAAATTTTGATTTCTAGCCTCCTGTGTAAGAAAAAAGATGACCATCTGCTGTGCTATTAAAACCTGAGATGGAAGCGTCTATCCCAACCCTCTTCCAAGGGACATTTTTTTTTATTTACTGATGAGCGGTGAAACAAGTTCATTCTTTATAAAGTTCAATTCTAACTGAAAGTGTATATGTGATTTCCGAAGATAAGTCATCGTTATGCATTTTTTCAGTATTAATAAATTGGTAAGTTTTACTCCTTAGAGGGAAAAATTCAGATCTCACTTTGCTTTATAATCGCACACACACTTGGACCCACTGTTACTCATCTATGTTGGAGAGGACGTTCAGGGAGCCTCACCAAGTTATAGCACAGACAGTCTCCTCATCCGTGTTCTCTGCTGGGGAGCATAGTACTTTCGGTTCTGTTTCAAAAGACAGTGGGGCCCAGGGTCTGAACGGCGTGTTGAAGTCAGGAGATCTGAGTTCTAATCCTGACCCCCTTCTGCACCACATTCAAAATGGGAAAGATGCGCTACTTGCCTCCTCCTGCTTCAAAGAGCTATTACAAGCAGAAATGGGGTCATCGGTGTGAACGCATGTTAACCTTTTCAAACAAAGAATGGTGAAGAAAAGCAAGACAACACCATTTTTGAAACAATGTATGATATTTCCTTCAGCTTTTTTTTTTTAGATAGCTAAGTTTAAAGTTAGCGGTGCCCATTTAAAAAGCAAAATCACAGAAACATGCAGGAAAATTTGGAATCAATTTATTTAAAGACATGTTCTTCGCAGCTGTTGTTCATTAGGATACTTTTATTGACGTGTCCAGAAATCTTTCCTAGTAGTTTAGGCACGCGGGGGCTTTGAGCCCTATGAAGTATAGCAAATTGCAGATGAATTGGTCCAGAAGTGTAGGTTTGTTTTTAAAAAATGCTTTGTAAGATAGAATATTCTCAAGGGAGTGATTGGTGGGGGGAAGGGAAGTATGTACTGACACTTAAAACATCCTTGACCTTCTGGGGGTGCACATCTAAACTCCTTCTGCAACAGTAGCCCAAAAGGACTGAAACTCGGTGTCCAAAACTGCTTTAAAAAAGCCTGCTTTCTCCAAGGATTCCCAAACCAAATGAACCAGGGATAATTCCCTTATAATAAGATGATGAACAGGTCCTTGAGAGACCTACTCTACCGAAAAGCTTTGTACTGGTGCATTACAGAGTCTCTAGGTCTCGGGAAGAATCAGAGTTTGCTAAGTGGACTTGGAAAAGGATGGATAAGGGAAAAGGGTAGATGGATTAGAATAATCATGGACCCAGAGACTAAGAACACAAAGCAAGTTTGGAAGAACTATGCATATTAATTTTGTTCACTTATTCTTTATTTTTTAAAACCATGTAGAGCTCCTACTATAGGCTGGGTATTGTTCTGGGTGATTAATAAGACACCTCTCTGGTATCAGGGGATTGGCAGTACAATGACGGTTATTGACAGGCAAACGATTTCAATACCATGTGTTAGAGGTGTAGGCAGAGGTAGTGAGTCCGGTGGGAGCTCAGTAGTGCAGAGGTGAAGAGAGGGGGGTGGGAAAGGAGTAGAAGGGGGTAGTACCACCGACGAAAGACTTCCCAGGAAAACATACCACCTGAACTGAGTCCTGAAAAACAGGGAGATGGTCACCGTGTGGGAACTGGGATGGAGTGGTCTTTCAGATTGAGGAGCAATATGGGAAACTGGCCAAAAGCTAGAGAATGTCTGGTGGAATGCAGAAATTGCGGGAAGTTCTGGCTGGAGTTTGGATTGCATAGAAGGGGGTGGTAGAGGGGCAGTATGGGGAGGGGGGTGTCACGGTGAAGGAGATAGTCAGGTGACATAGGTGGGAAAGGGGAGAAATTGTGGAGGGCCTTGGATGTCATGCTGAGCTAAAGAATTTGTGTTTGGAGTTCCATTGGAAGGTGAGATGATTGGAGTATGGTGATTGTGTTAGCTTTTCAGAAGGTCGTTCTCTGGATCTCTGAGGGGTGGGGTTTGGTCTCCAGAGAGGAAGACCAATAAAGGCTGGTGCTCAGCTACTATACGGGAGCGACACGGAAGGGGAGATAGCGAGGCAGAGCATCCTTAGTGCCTAGAGCTTAGCTGTCTCTCCTCCGGGAAACCTCACTGACCACCCCCATGGCTCTGTGCACCACTCCTTGGGCTCACTATGGTCACAGCACATACTTCTGCCTGCTCTCTGTGAAGAGCTATGGACTTCAGTCACTGCTATGCTTCTGGAGCCAAGATTCTTCAAGGAGAGTGATTCAAAACAGGTGGAGGGAAGGTGTCACAGGAGGTAAAAGGGTGCTGTGGAAGTCAGAAACCTAACACACAATAGGTGGTCAGAAATGCCTGCTGAAGGGAAACAACAAATGCACTGTTAACCCTTCCCTTGCCAGCACCCTCCTCTGGTAATAAAGCTTCAAAAAAGGAAGGGCTTTGAAGAAACACAAGATCTTACTATTATTTAACCACGCTAAGCCTGCATTTCTGTCAAGTGCAGGTAACAGCTGTCTTGTTGGATTGTGATTTGGGTAACCAAATACAATATATGAATGAGACCTGAATACATTGTTGATCTTCACAAATAAAATAAGGAGAAGAGATGACAAGTCCCTTTAATCTCCCTGTAGCTCAGATGGACTGTCCTCAACCCTATTTCTAAATGCCTTGCTTCCCCATCTCCTTCTCTCTTCTCCATGACCTGTCCCATATTCACGGGAGACGAATGTTATTAGAGATGAACTCAGGTATACAACGACTTCCAATCCTCCTGTATTCCTGTTGGTATTCCCGTCACCACAGAAGAAGCATGCCTATTCCCACACAAGGGAAACACTCTCACTTGTGCACTGGATCTCATCCCCACTCGGCTAGTTGATGTCTTTTCTGCAATTATTGAACCACGGATTTCTCTTCTCTGTGGTATCATCCTCATTCTTACAATCATGCTGCAATTTCTCCCGTCTTCAAAGAAATTCAAGCTGTCTTTCACCTCCATATCCCCCACCCTACTGCTCTGATTCATAGCCATTTTACTTACCTGCATTCTCCACCTTCTTTCTCACCTAATTTTGCATCATTGACTCCCTCGGATTGGTCTCCTGCCCCCCATACCATGCAGGTTGCTTTTGTCCAAGTCCCCGGCGATGTGACATCTCTATAACCAAATCCAGCAGCACCTTCCCAGGTTTTGTGTTACCTGATCTCTCCAAAGCACCCAGAAGAAATGAACTCCTTTTTGAAACGCTTCCCCCTCTTGCTCAGTGAAAGCACTTTTTCCTGATTTTCGTTCTCCTTCATTCTTTGTTCCCTGTCAGCGTCTTTTGCTGGGTCATTCTCCTTCACCAAATCTTGAAATGCTAAGGAATCTGCTCTTTCCTCTATCTAAGCAGCCTACCTGGTTGACCTCATCCAGCCTACCGCTTGCAAAACTACCTGTTTGCTGATGGTTTTCAAACTTACTTCCCCAGCAATGGCCTCTCTCGACTACCTACCTACACGACACCTACACTTACATGTATAATGAGTATCTCAAAGTTTACATGTTCCAAAACCAAAAACAAAACAAAGCCCTATCATAGTCTCTTAAACCTAGTTGTTACCTCAGAAAATGACCCTACCCTATCAGGCTGATGTCCAGATCTTTCTTTTCCTCATTCTCTACAACCATTACTCCTTGTTTCTTGTTTGCTCGTGCCCATTCTAACCCATCCCCCACCGTCTCTCTCCGAGGTCACTCTAAAAACCTCCTACGGAGCCCTACCTTGAACTTCTCCTCTCATCATAATCCACCCTCCGTGCAGTGCCGAGGGGGGTATTTTCAAAACTTAAATAGAGGTCTGTCTCTCCTAAACTTACACTCTCCCACGGACTTTCAATAGCATGGATCGCTTATCCCGGTGGAACTACCCAACATGGTCTGGCCCCAGCCCAACTCCTTCGTGCCCCCTAGGACCCCTTCCAACCTCACCCCAGGGCCCAGGTCTGTCCCTTTCGTGAAGCACATCAAGCTCAGAGCTCTTGCGGTCTCCTTGGCTGGAACACTTTCCGCCTGACCGGGCCTGGCTGGCTTTTAGCCTACGCGCCACTCAGAGACACCCTGTCACATTCATCACACCATCCTCTAATAAGTCTCTACACAGCAGCCATCGCCATCTAACTGATTTTATATTATTTGCCTGTACATGTGTCCATTTGACCTCAGTGCTCCCAGCTAGAATATAAGTTTCATTGGAGCAGTTTCTTTGTCCATCTTTTTTTTCAAAACAACATCCTCCTGACATAGAATGGCTCTGGCCACATGGGGTGAGCTCAAAAACAACTATTGAACGAATGGATTCATCTCCTTATGATGCTGGAATGGACCTCAGAGATCACCCTAATCTAACACCCTGACTTCACATATGAGGAAACTGAAGCCCAGAGATAGTTATTTACTCAGAGTCACCTAAGTGAGCAGTGAGAAGTACCTTCTACACTGGTCCCTTAGGAGCCCCTCTTTGCTGGAAATAATAGCAGATACCGGCATGTAAAAAATCAGTGTACATAAACTTTTACTCTGTTCTCTGTGAGAGCACATCACGGGACATGTCGGCCCTGCAAGCTGACCTCGGGAGCAAACTCTGATGGGACATATGTCTTCCAACAGATAATCTCTAGTATCTCCAGAAGTTCCACAGAATAAAAAGCTGGCTTCTGGAAGCCTTGGGAAACCGTAGGCTTCAAATAGGTTTGAAGAAAGGACAAATGCTGAGTTTGGTTAGAGGGATAGAAAACACACGTTTCTCACTGCATGTCCCAGAGAAGTTACCTGTCAAAGACTGAGTTTTTAAAAAAAAATTTAAATATATTTTATTTATTATCCTATTATAGTTGTCCCATTTCCTCCCCTTCATCCCCCCTCCACCCTGCACACCCCCTACCACCCACGTTCCCCCCTTTAGTTCATGTCCATGTGTCATAAGTTCAGTTCACAGGTCACCCTGGTCACATTTCAAGGGCTGACATGTGGCCAGTGGCTACCACTTCAGGCACCACCAACATTAGCACTTCCAGTGGGCCGCCCTGGTCTGCAGCTCACCAGGCTCTGGGCAAAGTGCGGGGGCTTCAGCAAGGAGGACCACACAGGTCTGTCCTCGGGGTTCCCTCAGCCAAGGAGCAGGGACCGGTGTGCACCCCAAACTAGAGCGCCGCATCCTCCCTGGGCTCGTACAGAGGCCGTCCTGCCTGTGGGCGGCGTCTCCTGGGTCTCTAGGAATCAATGTCATAAAATAATCACTACAGCCTGCAGAGAAATGAGCCACGATCGACCAAGATTCCCGGAGAGTGGTTTGCCTCCTAGAAAAGGCATGTTATTTCTTTATTCGTTCAGCGAGTGTGTACTGAGGGCCTGCTATGCACCAGACACGCTGTAAGTAAGAGACAGGATGGATCAAAGCGGCTGGCACCTCCACCTCTGTGGAGGATGATACATTCTTGGGAGCTAGGGCACACAAAAGAGATATAAAAACACAAAATATCTGGAATATCAGATAGTGATGAGTGCTGTAGAGAAAGCTGAGGCAGAACAGATGGGGGAGAAAGGTAAGGGATGCCCGGTTGTTGGATGAGTTGGGGAGGGGAGAGGGAGAGAAATGTTGTTCTAAGTCGAATGATCATAGAAGGCCTCACTGATAAAGTGACACGCGGGAATAAGCGAGAGGCCGTTCTAATCGCAGCTTCCACTCGAAAGAGTCCTTTAGTAGTCTATGTATTATAGGAGCCAAGATGGTATCATATGAATTTATAATCTCTACTAATTCATTAGAGATTTTACCCAGGTCATTATTCCTCTCTGGTCCTCAGTTTCTCCATTTTCACGTCAAATGCTGGAACTAAACGGTGTCTGAGGAAACTTCCAGTTCCTAACGCTTCTGATTTAAGCACAGAACAAAGAGGGAAGACAAACCCCATGTGCTGTTAGATTCATCCATTTGTTCCACAAACATTAACTGAGAGCCAAATGTGGACCGGGCTGTGGTTGGCACCAAGATAACAAGGTGAGAAAGCTGTTTCTACCTTGCTGGAGCTCCCAGGGGAACGAGAGACAGGCAAGAACTCTCACCGTGATGTGGAGGCTCTGCCCACACTTCTCTGTGGCTGGCTGGGCAGCGAGGGCTCCCTGCCCTCCACGCCTCCCAGCCACGCTGCTCAGCAATGTGGGAGAGGCGCAGAGCCAGGGCCATCCATCAGCAGAGGCTGTCCAAAGAGGGCCGGCCATCACCACATCCCCAGGAGAAACGGGCCCTAGGTGGGGGAGCCGTCTCCGTGGATGCGGTGATGATGGATGGCCCACAGAGAGCATTTTTCATCTGCAAGTGGTACACGTGCACATTCCCGCTCCGGGGCCAGGTTCCGGCTGGGCTGCCTGCTGTTCTGTGTTTTCTTAGCTGTTGTCGCCTTTTCCCCTTTACTGACAAATGGGCCCATTTCACAGCCTGAGTGACTCATCCCGATTTAGGAAGACCAGATTAACTCAGTGCGGCAAAGCAGGAAAACAAAGACAATTATTTCTAACTCGAGATCTTAAACCTCCATCTTCAACTCAGCGCACTCCTGCTGGAAAACCGACAAAGAGGTCTGCCTTGTCTGTGGGATATTTACTACCCATGGTCCATTTCCATCTGGCTCAGACAACCATTTCGACCCTCTTTCCACTGCTAAATTAGGCAGGCAGAACTCTCACTCAGGTGCTCCCTATCCACCCCTGTGTTGCATGAATTATTCCCACCACCCCTGGCCCAACTGTGTGGCCAATGGGAAGCTGCCTCTGATTGCCCCAGGCCATTGCACAACCTCTTGTCCTTTGCATGGGCATTCAGCCCCAGCTGCAGAAAGACCCTGCAGGTGAACGCTTTTGTTCCCAGATGGAAGTCTGACTTCTGAGTCCCAGGCGCCTTTTCCTAGCCACCCCCTCCTGTCCTAGAGCACCAGGCTGAGTGCCCAGCACATGGAAGACATTGTACAAAATCGAGCTGGCTGATGGATCCTTTCAGTGGCCCTCTCTAATGGGCTCTAATTCCATCAGCAAGTGGGCAGGAAACCAGGTTTCATAGCTTCAGCCTGGATCAGCCTGAGACGAAGCCGGGCTATGCCAGCCCGAGAAGGCAGACACACTCACAGCAAGGCCTGGATGCCCAGGCCACTGCTGGGTGATGACTTTGGGAGCCAGGCTGTACTGATTCAGAGAGAGCAACTTCTTAAACCAAAAACACCCTAATTCCCAGCCTCGTCAACAATTTGGTTTTGCCTGAATAGAGCGAGCTTGTATGATATTTGGGTCTCTTTCATCTTGGGAACTCTGCAAGCCATGTAAAATAATGGTATTTATAGCACACGCTAAAGAGGTTTTTAAGTAGAAGAACCTTTAGGGTGTCTCTACACCAGTGGTCCTCAAACTCTAGGGTGAGTTGGAATCAATCACCTGGGTGACTCCACCCCCAGAGTTTCTGGCCCCGGAGGTTAGAGATGCTCCTGGGAATATGCATTTTAAGGAGTCTCCAGGAGGTGCGGTTCTGCTGGGCACACTTAGGGACCACAGCCTCATCCCAGCACCATCCTCTTGTGGATTCTCCCCAAGCCTCTGTCCACATAAGGTCAGAATTTATATAGCTATCCTCCCAGTGTAGATTAAATTTGCACATTTTAATCCTTTTTTCTGAATTATAAAGTGTCTGTTCCCTGCCCGAGACATAAACTTATAAGTTTGCATATCTCTTAGTTAAAATTTCAGCAAATAAAAGGGCCTGGTGGAATTTGGGTTGAGAAGGGGCCCTAAGAACCATGGTAAAAATTATTTAACTCTTGTGCAAGAATGGTGGGTTGTGACTCAGTTAAGGAGATCTGGGGTTGAACTCCTTGTCTGCTCCATTCATTTCTGTATCTTCACCTCCTGCAACGATGGCTGGTGCCGGAAGCCATTTGTTAAATACTCGTGGAATGAACCAAAAAAAGGTAACAAACATTTCCTTCATATACTCCGTCAGGCAGATGCCTCTAGAATGGATGTCAGTGCGGGCAATTCCGGAACGTTCCTGTAGCATTTGCTGAATACTTTCCTCAAAACAAGCCACTTAATCCAAGAAGAATCATGAACCAGCTGCAATGGGTTTCCAGGCACTGCAGGAGATTGCTGCCCGGACTGCAAGCATTTACCTTACCCAGCGGGTATGTGCTCCGCGACCTCTGGAGAAAGAGCCCAGCAGCACCCACCAGTAAGCTCTGCGTGGTGCATGGGTCCCCCCAAATGCGGTTCACAAGGTTTGCTATTTCCAATCAGAAACACAACGGTGCATAGATCGGTTCAGACTCAGAAGTTAAATGCAACACAGGAAAACAGCGAGGGAGCCTGCGTCCTACCGTGCGTTACAGGAAAACATGCAGCCTTTTCTTTCATGTCATTCCAACGAAAGCCAGTAAACTAAGCAATATTGTTGGCTCGCCCAGTGCCCTTTCACCAAAACAAAATAGAGTTCTCTGGGCACGTGGGTTTTAAACATGTAATCAATAAACCAAAATGATTTGAGGGTCTGGCTGTCTTAATAAGGGGATTGTGAAAACGCAGGGCAGTAAATTAGATTTAAGAAATTTTCTGAAATGAGGGAAAATTACATTATAAAGGTGACGCTAACATTCCAAAGCACTAAAACCTTGGGACTGCAGAGTCCCGGAGCCGAGCACAGCCAGTACCCAGACCCCTCTGAGGGGAAATCCGCAGGAGCGGTGGCTTCACCCCAAGCCGCAGGAGAGCTCTCCTCTCCGCCAGGGGCGGCCAGCCGTTTGACTAACGCCTTTGACGGGTTCTGACAGCATTTCGCCCCCTGCCACCCTCTGGCAAAGCGCCGCTGAGTGCTGCCCAACACAGTGTTTTCCCCGCTACGTGAACGACCCAACCGTGAAACTGCTCGCTGGGCACCTCCTCTGGCGTGGTCATCGCAATATTTCATTCTTCTTGCTTAATTTCAGGCAGTGCTTCCTCCGTACATAAATACATCAAGCTCTATAGAAACCAGAACTTCTGTCTGCATAGAGGGCTTTGCAGAGCTCCCTTCTCTAGCTCTGCAGGACGAGAAAAATCTCGTTGTTTCCCTCCTTGATTTAGAGACGTGATTTATGCAGGTTTACCTTTCAAGCTTCTGTTTCAGTTGTGCTAACTCTCAGGTTTGGGTGTATTTGCTTGGATTTACTGACCTGAGTTTAATTCTTGATTTATAATCCATAGGCTTCGGAGGAAAAATAAATTTTGAGTTAGAGAAACACATTCTCTATGGCTTATATTTTCCACTCAGAGTCAACTATTAGTTGGTTTTAGTACAATTGAATTATGACTCTCCCTAGAAAACCCTTTCGGACAAAATTAAGATAGACTGAAAACCAAATATTTCCCATATAACTACATGAAATCGAGTTTCCTCTCCACCCAGGTTTCTCCCCAGGTCACCTGGTTGTCGGTAGGACACTGGAGTCCTCTGGTCCTTCCCTCCTGGTCACAGATTTGCTGCCTCATCCATTTGTTTTTAAAAATATCTCCCAAGATGCTTCACAGAGTGCCCCATTACAGGACAAGCACACTCTTCTCCTGAAGGTTCTCTGCCATTCAGCACCTTCATGGATACTCAATGTTTCAAATCATCCAACACAAACAAATAAAAAAGATGTCGCATGCTGGTCTTAACGAACGAAGAATTCAGGGTGCACACTGCTCTTCCAGTGGGGTCTCTGGGGTCTGCAGTCTGAACGCAGGGCTGCCGCCAACACCCAGTTAATGGCAATGACCTGTTCTCCAGTCACATCGGGGTAACAGGCCATGGTCCCCAAAACGTGAAATAAAAACACACCAACTGAGAGAGGACCTCTCCCTCCTGTCCCTTGCCACTACATGGGCGCCAACAATTCTTTCAAAATAAAAGAGTCCAAATTTTTAAACAGACTTCTTCCAATTCAACAGTCCCTTGCCTAACAGTGGACACACAGCCAGACTAGTGTCCTGAAGGTCAGTGGTTTGCTAGTTGTCAGTCCTGGGATAAATAAAAGCATTGTTGGCTTCCACCCCTTAACCTCAAAAACATACAACAGTCAAACTTCACAAGGACATTATTCTCTTTTGAATACACTGCAGGTTGGTGAGAAAATTAGGAGAAGTATTGGTGGGCCAAAAAGTTCTTTAGTTTTTTTCTGCACAGTAGCTCTAGCAGTGCTTAGTTCTCTTTAACTTCATTTGAAATGATTTTGTTAGGCTGCATTGTGGCAGCTGTCATACCAGTGTGCACTTAAAAAACTTATCAAGATTGGTGAATTTTTGTGTAGTCATTTTAATATTGAAGATGGAAGAAGATATGCAACATTTTTGGCGTATTATGCTTTAGTATTTCAAGAAAGGTAAAAACACAACTGAAAAGCAAAAAAAGAGATTAGTGCAGTGTATGGAGAAGGTGCTGTGACTGATTGAATGTATCAAAAGTGGGCTGCAGAGTTTCTCGATATTATTGATATTTTAGCCAAACAATTCTTTGTTGGGGGGCTGTCTGGTGCATTGGAAAATGTTCAGCGGCACCGCTGGCCTCTACCCATTAGAAGCCAATAGCAGGAGGCAGCTGACCTACTCAAAATATCCAGATCAACAACATTGGTAAAAAGAAGAATGTGTCTTTTATTTTACAGGAAAAAACTAAATGGACTCTTCTGCCAACCCAATATTACATTTGGGGAAACCCAGAAGGTGTTTTACAGACCCCGTGTCATCCTCATAAAAGCTAAGAGACAGCAGCAGGGTCTTAATGAGTCAGTGCCAGGGACAGGAAGGGAGAATCCCCTCGGGTCATTTAGTAGAGACGGGGTTACCAGGAAAGACACACGGTGTCACCGCAATGGGCTGAGTTCCCAGAGAGGAGCATGTACAGCGAGCTCAACTTCGTTATCAAGAATAATGAAATAATGAAGATAAGCTTTCTGTGCGTATTCAGTTACAACTCTAAGCGCACAGTGTGGGGCAAAGGTAGGTTTACAGTTGTGAGTACACAAAACACAGAGTTCATTCTTGTATTATTGTTGGTTAATTCTTGCATGATTTTCCATACAAAAAATTAAACTATTTTTGGCCTACCCTGTATTTGTGATTATTGAAGTCACTAATTATATATATATATATATATATATATATATATATATATATATATATATGACTTATCAAAGTTACCTAGTACTCCTAAGCTTTACTGAAAACTATCAGGATTATTTTGTTATAAATATATACATATATATGTGTGTGTGTATATACAATTTGTCATTACACTATTCAGTGACTAGCTTTATTGGAATGCTCATTTTTATGCTGACCTTATATTCATTGCAAGTGATGCTGGTTTTCCATTTACAGAAGAGGGAGAGACTTTTCCTTTCAAAATAAATGTATGTCTTTTTAAAAATGGCTAACTTTTAGAATGCCAACCCCGAAGCAATGCAGCTGGATCACACGGGTGGCAGAAAGTACGCAGTCGGTGTTAGAATGTTCGCAGCGGGGAAGCTCCAGTGCGACTCTCCGCACGGGGTGGGGGCGTGAGGAGCAAACGGACATCCAGACGCGTCGGCGCTGGCGCCGGGGGCCCGGTGCATTAACTGAAGGCTGGTTTGGAAAACAGCTATAAGAAGGAAGGAAACTCACTTCTTGGGCCCTTACTGTGTGCTGGGTGCCTTGCAGTTACTGTTCTGAGTTGATCTCCGCAGCCGCTGTTTATTAAATGAGTAACCCCAAAGTCGGGGTTAAGAAATTCACCAGCGTTCATGCAGCGTGTCCACAGAAGAGTTGGAATTGGCACCCAAGTCTGAACTACTCCCTCAAAGTTGAGCGAGGACTAAATCAGAAAGTCTGAAGTGGGTCATGGAGATTCATTTTTAAAAAATGGTCCAGAAGTCAGGAGAGTCATTAAAAAGCTGTCCTAGTTTGAAAAGCTGTCTCCTCTGAAGTTTCCCCAAACAGTAACGGGATGGTGCTGCCCCATGAAAAGGGAAGAAAGAAGAGATTCCTTGAGCCAGTGAATGAAGGAAACACAGGGACCTAAACCTCTTAGCCCCTGCCAGGTATCCCAGGTCAAGTCACCAGGAAATAGCTCAGTGAAAACCTGCAGGTGAGGGGTGCTCGTGTCGTCATCCTGTAGCTGAGCTGGAGTCCTAATATTGAGCTATGCGGCAACACGGTCTTTCAAATTATACTTCCTTCGTTGAAATACTTCAGTTCTCAAACTTTGGGATAACCCAGGGCAACCCCTGAAACTCTTAGGGAGTGCTAGAGTGATAGCTTTCACGAGCAAATACTCCCCCCTAGTGGCAATGGTTAGTCATTGCATGTCCCTCCTTAAGGGGTTCCCTGAGGCACAACGCGAAGGAGAAGGCAGTTTGGGACCCAAACAATTCTTACCCCAGTCATTGCCCAACCTGGCCATTGAAGTCAGAGAAAACAGTCAGGGTGTTTTGAGTCTTTATAAATCAATTTATATTTGCATATGATCTTTCTTGGTTAATGTTTTACAGACTTTTTAAAATAATGTCTATTTCACTATTCTTGGTCTATTGTCCTACGAATATCACAAAGACAAGGTCTTTGGTATGCTCCTCGGGACTTCCAGAACCTCACCGCTTCTCTGTCTACTTGTTCTACCAAGAGAGCCACCAAAAGCACAATGAGAAGGAAAAGCTTGTATTATTTCAGCCTCTTCCTTTTTATCAGGAAAAACATCAGCGTGATGGGAAGACCTCTACGGACACTTCATCAGTTGGATTGTGCGACATGGCCATGCTTGTCACAAGATGACTGAGAGACAAGCCGGACTCACCCCGACTGGGAACAAGGAAGAATTCGAGAGTGTGTAGGCAGCAGAAGCCTGGAGGTATCCCACACCCTGGCCTCATCAGAATAATAACAATTGCAGATACATACTAACATTGTTTCCTCTCTCTGGGCCATGCACAGTGAAAAACTGGATATGATATAAATATGTGAATAGATCAGTTTCTCAGCCTTAGCACTATTGATATCATCCCAGGTACTTTTCTCATGGGGACAACCCTATATGTTGCAGGATGGTCAGCAGCACCCCAGGTCTCTACCCACCAGATGCCAACAGCAGCCCCACCCCCATCCCCTGAGAGGACGACAGCCTCATTTGTCTGCAGACATTGTCAAATACCCTCTCAGGGTGGGCTGCTGCTGTTGGCGTTGGGTGTAAATCACTTTCAATTGAGAGCTACTCATATATCTGTCAACACAGATGCAGATGGATATAGATATTCATATGCAAATGGATACACAAGTATGCATACAAAGATAGTTCTATAAAGATATGATTGATAGGTAGATAGATAGATCTTTGTGTTTGTATACATAGTGAGGCTTATTTATCCCTCATCCCTGAGACTGAGGCTGTAACCATTCAGGGTTCCAACTTTCAGTAGGTCTCTTACATATAATATTTTCATTGCAATGATATGACGAAGGTACTATTGTATTTTCCCATGAACACAGATGAGTAAACTGAAAGGCTCAGAGATTTAAGTACCTCGCCTGATGCCACATCTAGTCAGCCACAAAACTGGGGACATGGACAGTCTCCTAGACTGATGATGGGTTTCTTTGATTCCACGTAATCTCACCAACTGTACAGCTTGCTGTTGCCCTTCACAGTTGTTACCTCAATGTCCAGAATCTTCCTGTCACAATGATTGCTCGGCAGCATTCCGTCTCTGCCCCCTTAAGTCCCTCCACTCTGTTTCCCTTCCTCTCTAGTAGCTCCTGGGCAAAGACCCCCATTTCTTCAGACTCCACTCAGAAAACACCAAATCTGTATAGAGACCATTCAGCCCCCACATTGGAATCATCAAATTCTCAGATTCTACCATCCTCTCACCAGGCAATCCTCAGAGAGCCGGTCCCCTCTTCAGGGCCAAGATGCCTTGGTCTCAGCCTCTGGAAACATCAGCTGCTGCTAACTTACAATGGTGACCCTAATAGGGATGGCCTTTGGCCCTAGGCAGCTACACTGTCCAAGGTTCTGCCCCTCACAGCGGGGTAGCCCATGGCCACTAACTAGCCAATCCCCCCTTGTCTCGCCATGAACGATTCTGGAAAGCAACTCAGCCTCAGACCTCCCAGAACGTTGTCCGAGGCCTGAGTGGTCACTGCACTCTGGCTGACCCTCTCTGCCCACCCAGTTCTGCCCACCTCTCATCTCCGCAGACGTGTCTCCGGAAAGTAATCAACGGAAAACCTGCTGCACCCCACTTTTTGTCTCGGAGTGGTTTCTGGGGAGTTGTTCAAGATAGTTGTTATCAGAACAGGATCTAAGTAGTGGGCCAGGGAGAAAAGGGTGGGACAGTGACAGTGTGTGTGTGTGTGTGTGTGTGTGTGTGTATAGTATATATGTGTGTATTTGCATACACATATATACACAAATAGTAGTTTACATATACATACAGTAGTGTGTGTATATACACACGTACATTAATAGTGTATGTGTGTGTGTGTGTATATATATAATTATATATATATAATTACTAATGACCCTATTGGAATAACATTTTAAACTGGGTGGTACTTTCTCCTTGGAAATGTATACTTATGTTAACTAAAACTTCTTATCTAATATCTGTAAGTCCCTGGAACTTTCCAGAAATTCCTAATCATGCCCTGTGAGAATGCTCAAGGCTACATCACTCACTCATGCCAATATTCTGAGCAAGAGCCAGCCTTCTCCTCCTGACCTTTCCAGGCCTTTCCCTGGAGATAAGGGCCTGGTGGCTGACACCCTCTGAGGTGAAGTGTTGCCCGCAGCCAACAGCAGAGGGCAGCATAGCCCACGTTATGATCTCAGAGACACAGCCTGGGATTTCCCTCCCCTCCCCCGCTCCCAGTCTCAGGGTGCTTAGTTTCAGAAAACTTTGCTGCTGGAGACTAGAAGCAATGAAGTCATTAGTCTGAAGTGCAGATTATAAACAATTAGTAAAAGAAACATTTACAAATATCAAGAACAATGACTCCTGGTATGACGAGGGATGCATTTCAGCTCTCCCACCCCAGAGTCTTAGACTCTGAAATCCCTGAGCCTACGAGCTACGTGCTTATATTGCAGGTGAGGCTGCAGCCTCCAGCGGCTTCTCCACTCACCCTTTGCTCCTCTCCCACTCACTGTTCCAAGGTGACTAGGAAGCAAAGCCAGACCATGGAGGTGACTCCAGATGGCCTTGAGAAAGAAGGAAAAAACAACAGGTTTTGTCTCGGTGTGGAAACTTTATTTCTTTAATCTGACCTTTTCTCTTTTCTTTCCTTCTGAGTCAGACTGGCCTCATCCAAGCACCTGACTTGCCTGCCTCCTTGCCCTTCATACAGCCACTGCCTAAGCAGTGAGCCCTAAGGATAAGGAACTTCTGATCAGCCTCAAGTCATTTCAGGAACAAAGCCTCAGGTCTGTTGACAGAGTTTGGGTCAATCTGCAGAGGACATCTAGGCCTCAGTTGTGTTTAAGCTCCAGGCCCAGAAAAGTGATAAAACCGGACAGAGCAGCATCAGGACCAGATGGACTGACCAAGTACCTGCTACCCTAGCACCAACCACCCAATTGACCATGACCCTGACCTTGACCTTAACTCTTTCAGTCACCTTGACTGAAGGTTTTCCCCTGTAAAATCCATCCCCTGGAAGCCAACCAGGAGCCAGGTATTTGAGCATTAACTCACCTGTGTCTCTGGGCGTGGGTCACTTCCTTAAAAATAAACCTTTACTTTCTTTGCTGCAAAATCCTGTTTATGACTCACTGGGCTTTGATATACTAAGGCAAAGGGATCCCTTTAGTCTGATAGCATTTTCCCCCCATCTTCAGTTGCTGCCCACAGTTCAAGGAAGGCTTGCTAACTTAGGGACTATTGAATGTGTAATCAGCTTAGACAAGAAATTAGAAGCATATGTCTTGCCTTCCGGCCCACTGGTGATCTAGTATGTCTACATCCATTTTGCAAGGAGCCTAGCAGATTAATCACATAAAATTCGAAACGAAATATCTGATGACGACCTTGAGAACCCACTGAGAATTACAACTACTTTTATCAAACCAGGTACTGACGCACTTAGTTTCTCAAACACAATGTCAAAATCCCACTCATCTTATGTTGCCCTCTGTTCTTTTATACTTATAATAAAAGTATGTTCTCAGAACACGAGCCAGGAGAGTGGACACAGTGAAGGAGCAATAACACGTTTATTTGCTTCTAAGAAAAAGAAGCACATAAAGAGAATCCTCAACATCGAAGCCGGAAGCCTCCCTGAGATGATCTCACCCAAACTCTCTAATTTTGCAGATGTGGATACGAATTCCAAAGGCCCAGAAGGTGAACCACTGACAAAAATAGGCAGAAAAGATCATTTGTAGGATATATCCATCTTACAAATCTTGACTCGGGGAGGTCATCCTGCACTGTATGGGCTGGCCGAGTTTAATCCTATGATACTTCCCAGTGCAAAGGGAGGAGAAAGGAAGGGTCGGAGATGTGCTGTTAAACGGACTTGACCTACTGCTGCTGACTCTGAACTTGCAGAAAGTGAACCACGAGCCAAAAAGTGCAATGGAGCCGGGAGCCACCAGGAAGCGGAGACCACAGCACTGTAGCAACAGAGTCCTGACCTGCCCACAACCCGAGGGAGCCAGGAAAGCAGCTCTCCCCTGGAGGTGGCACCTGGTCAGCAGCAGACTCTGACCTTCAGAACTACAAAATAATAAGTTGGTATTAGCTTAATCCAATAAATTTGTGGTCATGTATTTCCTCAGCAATTGCAAACTAATACAGATGGCCAGTCACATTAACAGATTTTCTATTCTGAATCAACCTTATATGTCACATTTGCAGTTTCAATTCACACGAGCACTAGCTAGTGTTCAGCGAGACCCCAGAGAATGTGTTTGTAGATGTCCAAAAATTCTTATCTGCATAACTTCCTCTTCTGTACTTTTCCCCAAACTCCATTCTTTTGTTTTATTCCCTGAGTGAACACATATCCTGCCTGTAACCCAGTCCCTACACGGACATCCAGAAAGTGCAGCCCTTTTGAGGATGACACTCCTACACTGTCTGTTTCCCCACGTCTAAAAGCAATGGCACTTTCAAATGTCTTTTTGTCTATGGCAGGAAGGTAAGTCAGCTCCCACTTACAGCATTACTGCATTGCATTATGGTCCTTTTTAATATTTTTGTTACTTTAGAATTATGCATATAATCACAGTCTGATGCATTTCTGCTTAATTATCTTTGTGGCAATTAGCACTCAGCTGGTTACTTCCCTCAAAAGAGTGTCGGATGTTTACTCCTCCGCCATCTTGGATCCTAGCTTAAATAGTCTTGACTCTCTTCCTTAGTTACTCAAAAAATCACTTGAACAGAGACATCCAAACCAGGGCCCATGAGCCACTTGTGGCCTGGGATGGCTATAAATTTGGCCCAACACAAAATCGTAAATTTATTTAAAATGTTATGAGATTGTTTTGTGCTGACGTGTTGCAATGTCATGTAAAATAAATGTACACACACTCTTGCTATTTGTATGCATGCGTGCACAATCACGCCTTGTTTCTGTCATTGCTATTTGGCAGCACCTACATTTGTGAGCAACCATTTTCAAGAATGAAACACAGTAAGAGTAAAATTCGAAATGAAATATCTGATGACGACCTTGAGAACCCACTGAGAATTACAACTACTTCTATCAAACCAGGTACTGATGCACTTAGTTTCTCAAACACAATGTCAAAACCCCACTCATTTTATGTTGCCCTCTGTTCTTTTATAATAAAATATTTTTAAAAATCAATGACATTTCATTACTTAGATATGTACACTTTCTACATTAGTAATCACAAACTTGGGACCTGCTTACTGATTTTAAAGGATTATTGAACGAGCTGCTGCATAATTAGGGTTATTAAATGAAGACTTTTTTGTTTATTTGTGGTGGCAGACATCATGAAAATTATGCACAGACCTTGCTTTTTGTTCATCAGTTTTCATTCATGTTGGTGTATTTAACGTGTGGCCCAAGACATCACTTCTTGCGCCAGTGTGGCCCAGAGATGGCAAAAGTTCGAGCACCCCTGCACCAGTGTCTCCTCCTTTAGACATTAGGCAAAAAGTTGACCGTTGGGTGAAAAATTTATTTGAGGGAGATTACTGGGGCTTGGAGAATATTCAACTATGGAATTCTGTTACCGAGTTTCTCTGTAAATGCAGAACATCTTCACTTTTTTTTTCCTCAGTATATACTTAATTCTTGCAGCGATGGAGAGTGCCCGGTCTTGGGTTTCATCTGAGTCATGGGTGATTGCCCGCTTGGGTGAGACATTGGGAAGCGACAAACAGTCTCCTGCTTCTGCTTGGTGGGTAGATGGGGAATTTCTCCAGAATCGGACCCACGGATGAAAAGTCAGCCTATGTCCATGTACAATCTTTCCCGTGTGGAAGCCGGACCAGAGAGGACAGTGGACAAGTACAGCCATGCAGTTTCTCTTCCTCCTCTGCCTGCTCTGCTAACCTACAGAACGGGAATGAGCTAAAAAAAATTTTCCCTTCTTTTATGTGGCCTATTTATACTCTAATCTCACTACTTTCAAGTATGGAGGGACTAGCAGGAGGCTTCACGAATCCTTTTTCTTTTCCCGTGTTAATTTCACCTTAGATCTTAAAAGGGGATATTCCTTCTCACCTTCACATCAGTCTCGATTTTATAGAAATAAAATGTCACCTGACAGATACTTTTGAGAGATTATAATATAAGGAGCCTTCCTTAATTGTAGCATAGTTAAGATTTTCTATTTCATTTCAAGATGATGGATAGCAGAGCTTTTTGTAAATGTACTGCTAGTTACTTCACTGCATCTTCTGGGCAGAGAGCAAAACCTTCCAAAGTTCTCAAAAAGAAAAAAAGAGCACATTTTTTCTTTCCCCTTCTCATCACTGCAGCAAGTTGGGACGCAGGACCCTTCTTTTCCCTCTCAGACTTTGGTGCGGGGCTCCTGTGGGGTAACTGGTCTTCTTCTGTAAATAAGTTGACACCATGTGTTTCCAGAAGACTCTTCAAGGTCATCACTGCTGTGACATAGGTTTGTCCAAAGAGATCGTAATCTGGGGAAAACGGTCTTCAAACAGACTGGAGACATTTAGTTGAGATCCACTGTAAATATTAAAATGCAAGTGCTTATGGAGTTCATTGTAAGAACACACACAACTACAGAAAGCCACATGCAACAGGCCCCATGGCTACGTCCTCGCACAGTGCAGTCAAGAGCACTTTTTGGAGGAATGGGCTTTTCACCAGGCGAGAAGGTGTTTCTGATTAGGAAGAGAGGGTGGAATAAAGTTGAAGCACCCTGTTTAGTGTGGTCAACACAAGTACATTCTTATAATTGATTCATTGTGGGAAGTTCAAATAAGAGAGGAATCACTCTGATCTGAAAACTCATTCCCTCCCTGTTACACAGCAGGAATAAGATGTCAACATATTCTTTCTAATTATAGTCACATAGAGTCCAAGAGTTAACACCTAAAGTCCAAAATATGCTCAGCATCCTTCCATCAATTATTTTAAATCTACTCATAAAAAAACCCCAAACAGTAGAAATAGGTGTGTTTCACCCTATTTAAAGTGAAGCAAATCTTGAGTAAAGACAGCAACATCTGGTGTCACAAATCAACTGCCAGGAGCTCCCCAGCGCCCCCTCTCCAGTCTGCCCACGCTCTGGAACCGCCCAGGAGCCCCCCAGCGCCCCATCTCCAGTCTGCCCACGCTCTGGAAACGCCCAGGAGCCCCCCTAGCGCCCCCTCTTCAGTCTGCCCATGCTCTGGAAACGCCCAGGAGCCCCCCAGCGCCCCCTCTCCAGTCTGCCCACGCTCTGGAACCGCCCAGGAGCCCCCCAGCGCCCCCTCTCCAGTCTGCCCACATTCTGGAAACGCCCCAGAGAAAGCAGCCTAAGTCCCGCTCATTTCCGAAGTGGGTGAGGTGTGCCCGAGGGCTCTCATTGGCTTTGATAATTCCAGAGGGACAGGTCACTCGAGAGAAAATATTGTCTGTGTCTTCCGCATGTTGTGGTTCAAAGCAAGTTCGATCTTTTCTAGGATTTCATGTGAGAATGATTGCATATATCTCAATGAGGTGCTCCTCTAGGGCAGGAAATACATTTTATACAGTTTTGCACCTTCAGTGCCCAAAATTGGATTTGGGGCATTGTAGAGGCTTTGTGTGTTGCTTATGTAATTGTTTGGTGGATTTCTGGCTATCCCATCGTTCCTAAATCTCATAGTACAGGGCGCAAGTTAACCACCCAGGACCACAGTGCCTATTATCTGTGAAAAAGTCAAAGTTAAGGAAATGTGCTATTTTAAGAGATTTTTCAAATTCAGTGCATGCCACATAAAACAAAAATCATCTGCCATTGAGGTGGATTGAGAAAACAGAAAATATCCTCTATAAAAAATTAATTCTGTTCTCACACAGAATTGACAGATCACTGATTTTTACTGTTGAAAGGGGTCTTGAAGTTCATTTAGCCTCTGAGGATTATTACTTTATCAGTGAGACGTTAATCTCTGCAAGGTTGCTGGCAAGAACAGAGGTACACTGGTGAGCCAGAAACTGCCCTGCCCCCCCACCAGCAGAGCAGTGCTAATAAGGTATCAGTGCCCCAGAGGAGCCTGTATAATGCCCCCCACTGATGGCCAACGACATGGCGGATGGACCTGGCCCCAACTTCATCAGCAGCTAGTGGGGCGTCTTGGATTTGTCTCATAATTTCTCTGAAACTTATTTACTCTTTTAAAGAAGAAGAAAACTTAGAAATGTTATAGAGGTCTCTTGAACATAAAGTGAAAGACTGNCTGAGGATTATTAATTTATCAGTGAGAAGTTAATCTCTGCAAGGTCGCTGGCAAGAACAGAGATACACTGGTGAGCCAGAAACTGCCCTGCCCCCCCACGAGCAGAGCAGTGCTAATAAGGTATCAGTGCCCCAGAGGAGCCTGTATAATGCCCCCCACTGATGGCCAACGACATGGCGGATGGACCTGGCCCCAACTTCATCAGCAGCTAGTGGGGCGTCTTGGATTCATCTCATAATTTCTCTGAAACTTATTTACTCTTTTAAAGAAGAAGAAAACTTAGAAATGTTATAGAGGTCTCTTGAACGTAAAGTGAAAGACTGGGCATATGAAGTTGTCTCCCTCTTCCTGAGACCACATGAAATAAGAAAAAGTAAATAAACAAACGGATGGTGTCAACGGGAAGGACCTGGGAGATAGAAATGCCCTTGATAAGTGGCTGTGAAAACTCTGATGGAAAATTGCCGAAAGGGGCAGGCTGGCAGATGAGAAAGGTGAGGAAGTAAGGGCACAGCGTTCACCACGAGAGAGGCCCTAAGGAAGCAGCAGCCAGTCTGCCCAGAGCGGTACTTGGTTCCCAGTCAGCAACGTGCCGAGAGTCAGAAGTAGCAAGTTGAACAGAAGGCAGAAGCAACATTTAAAGGTCATTCCATGGACAACCACACAAAATGTTACCTGTGTTCCCCACCCCGCCCCCCGGCATACATAAAGTAGCACGTTGATGTTTACAATAAGGAAATACACCTGATGAAGAGGCCTTAAGATGTTACATTAAATGTTTTGGGTAACCGAGGTCTTCTACCACTGCTGCGGGGACCCTAGAGTACACCTTTCTTCTTTCTGACATCAGGGTAGACAGGGATCTGCCAGCCGGATCCCGGTCTCCTGCCCTAGAGCCTGGCCTGACCATTACCACATTCTACCTGAGATCCTGGTTGCACCTCCAGCCCAGGGCAGAGCCCTGACCAGCCAATGGGCTCTCTTCAGCGATGCATAAAGAAAGCCATCCGAGAGAAGCAAAGTAGATATGACAGTATATTTCCTGTTGGAAACAAAGCTAGAAAACAGCGGAGCCACATCATTGGAATTCTGAACAGAAACACCTAGACTTTTTCACCCAGTGAAAATATCTTCCAAAAATAAAGGAGGCATAATAAAGACTTACCATACCTCCAAAAGTGAAAGTAGCGATTACCAGCATAGCTATGTTTTTTTTAAAGATTTTTTTTTAAAAAAAGTCTTCCAAGCCCTGGCTGGTGTAGCTCAGTGGATTGAGCGAGGGCCTGCAAACCAGAGGATCGTGGTTAATACCCAGTCAGGGCACATGCCTGGGTTGCAGGCCAGTTCCCAACAGGGGACTCATGAGAGGCAACCACACATTGATATTCTCTCCCTCTCTCCTTCCCTTCCCCTCTAAAGATAAATAAATAAAATCTTAAAGAAAAAGTCTTCCAAGCAAAAGACAAATAATTTAGAATGAAATATTTTTTAAAGTCTTCCAAGCAAAAGGAAAATAATTTCAAATGAAATTTGCTTCTGCACAAAGGAGTGAAAATTACAAGATGTGGCAACTACATGAGTAAATATAAACAGTATTTTCTAATTATTAATATACGTAAAATGCAACAGACAGTTACTTAAGCAAAAGTAATCCGTATTTTTAATGTATATTTTATGTATAAACGAAATGTACAGCACCAGTTACGCAAAGATCAGGAGAGACAAAAGGCAGTATACTGTTCTAAGATTTTATTCCATAAGGGAAGTGGTATAGTATGACTTGAAGGTTAAAGATGTAAATGACATGTATATTATAAACTCTAAAACAACACAACCAGCATTGTAGCTAGAATGCAATGAAGAAGATCAAATAAAATTATAAAGTGTATTCAGATCTAAGAAAGGCAGAAAAAGAGGGACAATGGAATGTAGAATATATGGGACAAATAGGAAGCAATTCCAATGACTACAGTCTGAAAAAAAAAGATGATTGGGAGGTAGAAGCTAGGCAGGAGCTGCTGCTGCTGGGGGCGGGGGGCGACAATGTCAAAGGCAGGGCTTAGGCAAGGCAGCAGAGTTATAGCTGGAAGTAGTAACAAAGAGTCTGAGAAAGCATCAGCCGTATTTCTGGGACTAAACATGACCTAGATATTGAGTTTGCAGAGATCAGGAGACCTCATGGACCTTAGTTGGGATACATTCTGGGAATAGAAAGCTCCTAATAGTTTTAAACTAAGAAAGAAACTTGATCTTTTTTTGGCACAACAGTTTCAAGAAACGAGTCCCCATTTGTGGAGCCATTGGGCTCTGAGCTCGCAGGGGTGGGACCAGGGAGAGTAAGACCCCCAGGAGGACTGAGTCAGGGCTGGCTGGGTGCAGACTGATACCCCACTGGAATCCTGGATGTCACAGCCTGGGAGGATCCCCCTGTGCAAAGGATCTGCTTGCGAATGCTCCACCTATCTCCTTCTGCTCTGGCCTTTGCTCTGGGAATGCAAACTGCTGACTCTCCCCAGAACAGCGGACAGGAGCAAGCAATCTCTCAGCCTGTGCTGGTCGTGGCACCATGCTCTGGGGGACAGGTGGCTTTGATGAGATCCTCGTGTTGCCGAGCTCAGTCTATGCGGAAACGGTCTCCTTCCCAGATATTTAAACGCAGAGCCTTGTGGGTGATGAGGTGGACTCTTTCAAGATCTGTAGCTAAATCAAGCCCCATACCATCCCGAACCCCTATTCCCAGACTCTAATGTTCCATAAGAGGACTGCTCTCTTTTTGATCATGCCTCTAGGTCCTTCGGAATCAAAGTAGGATGTCACACCTGAATGGGGTTTTACAGTGTAACAGCCGCATCTTATACAGGGAACTGGAGGCACAGACGAGTGAGGGTCCTGCTGGAGGCACCTAAGGGACAGTGTCAAGCTGGAACCCAAACTCCCTGACCTCTAGGCCAATGCTGTGTCTCCTCTCTCCGCCACTTAGAAAATCATACAATCGATCATGAACTCGGGACTAAGAGTCTCACCCAGGGAGCCTTCCGAGAGGGTCCCTACCCTAATCTCAAGGACTTCTTGAGATTGTCTAGGGTCTCTGTGGGTTGGGTGTGGCATGTCCCCAGATTGTAACTGCACCAAACACAGTTCTCAGTATGGCTGAAACAAACACACATTTCCAGTTATTGGTCTCTGTAACCTTTTAGGAACCCGAAGTGATAAATGCCACAGGCTATGGGAGTCACTGACAGGCAGGAGGCTGCCAGAGGGTTGTCACAGGATGACTGACAGCTGAGGACCTGCAACCTTTTTCCTTCAAATAGAACAATGGGGAAAACGTTGCCTGGAGCATATTAGATTATCTGTGATTCAGAGCTGCGAGGTCAGCCCTTGGCATCTGGTGTCTAACGTCTAGCGGCGTGAAGAGAGAAATATGACTCAAGTCAGGTGGACTCAGGGGGCACTGGTATGAGGGTCCCCCTTATGCTGGCACTCGGTGGGGGGGTTGTGAAGTAGCCAGGCACAGAGAGATTCCAGCATCAGTACAGGCCTGGACACGGCACTTGTCATCCACATAATTCCCTTTAGGTCCATGGAAAAAATGGCTTAGAACTCTAAGGAATGTGGGTGATACAGTCTGTCCTGTAATTAATTTCACAGGATTAGTGCCAGGTTTGTGCTAGGCATTAGGGAGCAACAGTGGCGGAGACAAACGCACAAATATGGTCTCTACCCTCACTTTAGGTAGGTGTGTGTGTGCACGTGTGTACACACACGTTTACAAACACGATGTGTGCTCAGTACACATATAAATGTTAGCCTAGTAAGTGCATAGACTCATCCACCTGATGTGCTGGCAGAGGGTTGTAAAGACTGCACTCAGGCAACAGAACGCGGCCCAAGGGAATGAGCAGAGGCCTTGAAACTGGAGCCCTGGCCCCACCACCAACCATTCACATCGCCTCTGAAATGACCTTTTCTGGTCTCCCTGCACCATCCACCTCCCCCTCCATCATCCGGCTGCAGGTCCCATATCTGCCGGGAAGGCACTAGATAGACTTTGCACAGGGAGGGACGTTTTGAGCATTAGCCATGGAACAGGGATGGTTCTGTGGCCCCGCCTGGTGTTCAGGAAGCCAAGGCAACGAGGCACACCCCAGTGACCAAGGAAAACATGTCCGCCTTCTGGGACATCCACCGTGATGCCAACAGACAATGGCCAGAGCAGTCAGGCAGACCCACCTGAAGGAAGCGGTGGGCCTCCCAGGTAAAGGACGTAGCTGACTGACGGCACCCACTTCCGTCAGAGGGACCTGGCAAGCCTGCTGAGCACAACACAGGTGAAGCCACCGAGGAGCTGCCTGTAGGATGGGGGACTCCAGGCTGACGGGGCTCTGGGTTTCCATCAGGCAGCTAAACCCCCAACATGGACGTGGACGGTTCGGAGCTTGATGCCCTTGCATTTTCCGATACTTTGCCTGCGCTTCCATGCTTTGGGTTTACTAACCTGATCCTCCATCAATTCTGCTATCTCAGTAACCCAAGTGGGACCACTCCACCTTCCCTTTGCCACCGCCACCATGCAAGCCTCCAGCAACCCTCACAGCAGATGGGCAACTGCGACTCAGAGCAATGAGCTGACTCATCCAAGGTCATGCAAGGATGCCTGAGTGGAAAAGAAGGCTTGGGAATGGAGGGTTGGCAGCAGGGGAGCAAAATGGAGTGGACAGACCATTAGGATGAGAGTTATGGGGACGGCTAGTGCAGCAGGTTGACAAGGTGGCCCTAGGAAGAAGCCTGGGGACTGATGTCAGACTCCTACCATGGCGCTTTCCACCAGGGGTTCTACAGGACTTAGGAAAGCTGGCGTTGCTCACCTTTTCCAAATATTTCCCCCAGATTTCTTCAGTTGAGGCTTGGCTTAGACATGGAAGGGCACTGGAGGGGCACTGAAAGTTGGAAGCAGGTGAACCTATTCTGATATAACTATTCCTGTGATTCCATTCTTTTCTCAGCTTGCTAAATCGACAGGAAGGAGCCTTCTCTTTCCACAGGGGAAGGAGTAATTTATAATGTCCAATTTACTATCTGGAAGGATCCACAGAGCTTTATCTAAGGGCTCCTGTTGCCTTTATAGATTTTGTTTCCTAGGGAACATTTTAACCTAGTCGGAGTAAATAATATCAATCACTTTGCTCATATAATCACTATTGGCCTGGGTCTCTGATTGATTTTTAAATATCAGTTTGTATGCTAAAGCCAGCCTAGAGTGTTAGGAATACCACTGGTCTAAAAAACAGAAGACTCTTTTGCTCTCAGTCTGATTTCCTTCGTGATAAACTCACTGTCACCCCATTCTACCACCCTTCAGGGTCTTATCTGCATAGAACGTCTTTGTCCCTGAAAGGGCAGAAGAGAGACATGGAATCAAGTGTGGGCTCTGAGGCAACTGCCAGCATTAGGGGGCTCCTTTCCAGCTGCATGGTCTTGGGGGCATCAGGGAACCTAATCTATGAGACGATAAGCTCAACAAAACATCTATGAGGCCTGTCCAGAAAGAATCCAGCTGTGTACATGAAAAAACAGAGACATTTATTTTTTATTCCTATTTTTGTTTCTTAAAAGATTTTATTATTAATTTTTTTAGAGAGGGACAGGGAGGGGGAGGGGGAGAGAGAGAGAGAAAGAAAACTATCAGTGTGTGGTTGCCTCTTGCGCACCCCCTACTGGGGACCTGGCCCACAACCCAGGCATGTGCCCTAGACTGGGAAGCAAACCAGTGACCCTTTGATTCACAGGCCCGCACTCAACCATTGAGCCGCACCAGCCAGGGCTAGAGACATTTATTGAAGAAGATACAAGAAACTTTGTACACAGGACAAGGACGTCTCAGTCCCCTTCAAAGAGGCACCTTGGGACCTCGCACAGTTCTCCCACTCGCCATCAGCTGCCCTGACATATTTTCCTGAATCTCATTGATGATCTGGAATCTCTTCCCTTTCAAAGGTGATTTTAATTTTGGGAAAAGCCATAAGTCACAGGGACCCAAATCTGGGCTGTAGGGAGGCTGAGTCACCTGGGTGACCTGATGTTTTGCCAAAAATCTCTGCATGGGACATGATATATGAGTGGACACATTGTAGTGATGAAGCTGACAATCACTAATTATAGCTGCGGCCTTCTGAATCACCCAAATAGTTTCCGTGGAGGAACATTCAAGCTTAACACAAAATTTGATGTAGATTCATTGCTCTACTCACTCAGTCGTTTTGAATGCAACAGTTACACAGTACACATGCTCACTCAATGGCGTCTACTGTCCCCACTGACTAGTACAGTGCAGTCATCACTGTTCACACATGTGCATTCCAGTCCACTCCCCTTGGCTGCAGGTTACATTGATGTTGTGCAGACCATTCTCATTGTATTAACAACGGCTGGACTTTTTCTAGACAGGTCCCATGCCTCCCTGGTAGGTGGTAAGGACTCATGATCACATTCACACACAGTTCTTTGAAGAGCACCTGCACCAGGATAGCACCCCAAAATGTGAGCGTTTATTATAATTGTATCCCCACTTCCATTCCCAAGTGTCCAATGCACATTTAGCAAACTCTTCACTAACGCTCCAAATTTCTGCTGAAAAGTTTCCACCCCTAAGAAACCTTCCGTGACCATTCCCTGCCTCTTCCTAAACAGAATTGATACTTTCCTCTCTGATCTCTGATAGCACTTAGTTTATTCCCTCGGTTAAGAATTATTTATAGAGCTGACCGTGGGCCAGACACTGCTACCACAGAGCTATGGGTGAAGAAGCCCTAGTTTCCAAATTGCTCACGGGTCCAGGAGGACAGGGCAAGAGCTGTAATAAGGCAGCATGGCAACAGAAAGGAGAGGTTCTTTTGCTTTGAGATCAGTTATTTCTCCAACTGGATAAAACCAGAGGCGGTCTCCGAGATAATACAGGCTATGCCTAGTTCTTCTCTTTTCTTTTTCTCCATTCTGTTTCATTCCCAAAATTTTATTTTACTTCCTGGCTTCCTCTTCTTCCTTCTCTCACCCTTATTTACTGCCCTTTGGGTTTTTTCCTCTCCCTGTCTGAAAATGCTTTCCTCTCTGGGTGTGGGCTACATGCGGGGGTAGGTAAGCACTTAGGGAAACCTTCTTGGAAAAGTGGGGGCCTGTGCTGCATTTAGATAAGGAATGGAGGCATGTGCTCGTGGGGAGCATACAGGTGGAGTATAAATAAAACAGGAGATGCCTCCAATGTGAGATTGCTGAGAAGAAAGAGCAGAGAAAACCAGGGGTATGGATGGTACGGGCTGAAAAGTACATGAAGGTCAGCAGGTTCAGGATGCCCCGGAGCTAAAGTGGGGTGGACGGGAAAGAGGTACATCAGTTGGACCATTCTGTAGTAAGGTGTGGTTGCATTCTCCAAGATGCATTCTGAGTTGAGGTGCTACAGCAGAAGGTGACGTGGTTTGATTGGCACATTGGAGAGATTGCTTTTTTTGAGTGCAGGATGCACTGAAGGAGACAAGCTAGAGAAAGGGTAATAAGCTGGCTACTCAAACAGTCTGAGCAAGAGATGCTGGTGCTTCAAGGATGTTGGTGCAGCGGTTAAGCCTGTAAGCTCTGCTTATATACTGGGTCATTATTCCAGTGCTGTCATGCAGAGATGACAACAGAAAAGGTGACTGCTGGTGTCCTGCACTCCCCAATGTCTGAGCACTTGACAAATAGGCTTCGTGTCCAGGGGGTCAACTCTTTACCCTAACAAAACAAAGACTCAGAAATCTGCGCTAAAGTGCACCGGCAAACCTCACAGATACTAAACATATTTACTGATTCATTTTGTGATGACTTGTACTGAAAACCTGGTTTGTGTCAGGCATTGGGTGAGAAGGATTTGTCAGGGGGCAAGACAGACCAAGTCCCTGCCCTCTTCAAGTCCACGTTAGTGTGAGTAAAGCACATGAGAAACACATCCTATAAAAATAAGTTTAGTCTGGCAAATTTATATAGGATGGGCAGGGGAGGTCCAATAAGAAGAAAAATTTGCTCTTGACTGAAGGGAGAGAAACAGCTGGGCAGATGCTGGGGGAAGAGTATTCTGGGCTGAAGGAAGAGCAGGTGCGAAGGGTGTGAGGCAGGAGGGTCAGCGAGGGGGCCGGCGCAGCTGGAGCAGGAGGAGTCAATACGATAGATGCCAGATCATGGGGGGAGGACCTTATGGGCCAGCGGCTTGGACTTATTTTTTAAGTGTGATGGGAAGATGCTGAAGCCAAATAAATAAATAGATAAATAACCAAACAAGCCTAACAAAGCAAAACAAAAAACACGATTGGACAGAGTTAATGACAATGGCTGTATGGGAAACAGACTAGCAGAGCAGAAGGGGAGAGGAAGCCCAATGGGAGATTACGGTACTGGTCCAGGGAGAAACTGTGGTGGCTTGGACTAGGCTGTGCGCACAGTGAGAAGGGGCAGGATTCTGGCTGTGAGTCGGAGATAGAACTGGCAGAATTTGCTAACAGTGCTGAGGTGGAGTGGAAGACAGCGAGAGAAGAGTTCGGGGTAATCCCAGGGCTGGTCCTGAGCAGCTGGGTAAATGGTGGTATTGCTACAAGTCCAGGGTGGGGGGCGGTAAAAAGAGCATAATTTTGGACATGGAAAATCTGAGATGCCTAGTAGATACCTAAGTATAATGTTGGTAGGAAGACGAGCACATGAGTTTGGGGTTCAGTAGAAAGGTTAGGAATGTGGTTATAAATTTGGGAGCCATCAGCAAGTATCAGTCTTGGCGTTGAATGTGAACACAGATGAAGAAGTTCTACGAACTGAATCCTGTGCTATTTCAATGGTTAGAGGGTGGAAAAAACAAAGAAACTAATTTTTTTTTTTAAAGGCAACCAAGAAAAAGTAGCCAGCAACAGACGTGGGCAGAGAGGAGAGTGAAGAGTTTCAAGATGAGGGTAGGTTTAAAAAATGTCAGCGTGAAATCAGTGAAATCAGCCTTTACCCCCATCCTCTCGTAAATCACCTAGGGGGTAAAGAGAAAGCTGTAAACCACGTCTCTAATGGAACCAGCAGAGAAGCCCGAGCCACACAAAGGGTCGACGGGTGGCTTAAGCAGCAGAGTATTGAACCAGGCGGAGGGAGAAAGCAGACGTGTGAAACCGGCGACCATATGTGAGAGATCAACGGAAGCACTTCCTGGGGGAGGGAGCTACGCTGAAGTACCTGCACAGGTGCCTGTGTGTACACCCCAAAACAGGAGCCCCCACCACGCTATCTGACCAAGAATCACAGGGGACAGGGTTAAATAAAAAATCACACAAGGGACAAGGGGGAGAAGAAGGATTTTACATTTGAAAAGTCCCAAGGTTGCCTACAGATGCCGGTCTAAAGAAATAAAGGCTAAAATTACTCAAAAACATCACACTGCGCCATCAGAAAATTCCTGTTAACCTTGAGTATTTCTCTGTTCCTTCACGGCTAAAAAGTCCTCCAAACAGCTGGTCCAGAAGAAAGTCAACTGCTGAAGATAAATAAACAAAAGGAACCAGAATGAGCACTATATAGGTACTGGGAGAAATGCACAAAACAGATAAATGGCAACAAAAGGGTGGAAGAAACAGAGAACACACATGGTATACAAACACTATTCGTTAGAAAAATATAGCCACAGAGAAAATGAAAATTGCCACCAAACATTTTGTTATACTGTGATGGATACTATACATTGGCTAACTCAATATCCTTTCTAGCTGTTCTAGTTGTCTGGGAAACAGTGTCATTTCTCAGACTGCTCTGTAGCCAGAGTTCTGCCTATGACAAGCATCCCAAGAAAAATCACTGACCCATGATTTCTAGAAGGAAGCCAATAATGGGAACCACATATGGAGAGACTGATCTGCGGCAAGTACAGGGACAGGGGTCCTGGGTTCTGGGCCTCCGGAGCAGTTTCTGGTGTGTGGTGCCCAGTGCTAAGCACTGGGCCTGGGCCTCAGCAGTGATCAGTTGCACCCAGGACACTGACAATGTGTGGCTGTCAGTCTCCTGGCTGCACAGCACCCCAGCCCAGGCCCCTAGCCCTCCAGGGGGGTGCTACCAAGTGCACTTTCATAAGCCCCCTTTGCTTTCATCATTTAGTGTAAAAAAGAAAAGATAGCAAACAACTGCTATTTAATAAATGCACACAGCAAAACACACAAAAATTAAGGAATAGATAATAATTCATGAAGAGACTAAACATGTGCTATAAAGACCAAGAAGTATAAATGATATACATATATAATCATGTATTATATAAGTTATACTTATATATAATTTATATATATAGATCCTGTCCATTCTTTCTCCTGTGGGTCCTATCATTTTATTAAAATATATAAATATATATTTATATAAACCATAATATAAATACACATCATTTATGTATAAATATAATGTGTATATAATCTTATATATAATTTGTATTATATATAAATATGCAATATATAAGTTATGGGATGCATAATTATAATTTATATACAAATATATGTAATACATAATTATGTATTAAATTATGTACACATATGTGATATATCACATTTTATCCATTTATCTGTCGGTGGACACTTAGACTGTTTTCATGCCTTGGCTCTTGTGAATAATGCTGTAAATGAAAACAGAACTCTTCTATCTCTTAGAGACAGCGATTTCATTTCCTGCACATAACACCCCAAAGTGGAATTGTTGGAGCGTGTGGTTGTAATATTTTCAGTTTTCTTGAGGAACTGCTGTCCTGTTTTCCAAAGTGGCTGAGCCAGTGGAGATCACCACCAACAGTGCACAAAGCTCCCTTGTCTGCACAGACTCGCCAAAACTTGTCGTCTCTTGTCTTTGTGACAATTGCCATTCTAACAGGCGTGAGGCAACATTTCATTGTGATCTGGGTTTGCAGTTTCCTAGTGATCAGTGATGTGGAATATCTTTTCACGTACCTGTTTGTATGCCTTCTTTGTGTGTTTTCTTTGTATGGCCATGTGTACATCCTCTTCGGAAAATGTCCATTCAAATTGTTTCACCATTTTTAAAACAAATTGTGTGCTTGTTTGTCTGTTGTTTGCTAGTGAGTTATTTTTGCTTCTGTTGCTAGTGCTTTTGGTATCATATCCATGAAATTGTTGCCAAGACCAGTGTCAAAAATATTTTCACTATTGTTTTCTAGAATTTTATAGTTTCAGGTCTCATATTTTTTTAAGTCTTTAATCCATTTTGAGTTAATTTTTTAAAGTGGCATAAGACAGGAGTCCAATTTTATTATTTTGCATGTGATTACCTGGCTTTTCCTACACTATTTATTGACGATACTACCCTTTTCCCACTAAGTCCCTTGGATCCCTTTTCAAATATTGGTTGTCCATAAAGGCGAGGGCTTATTTCTAGGTTCTCCATTCCATACCACTGTCGTGTGTGTTTTTTATGCCAGTACCATACTGTTTTGATTACTATAGCTTTGTAATATAGTTTAAAACCAGGAAATATGATACTTCCACTTTTGTTCTTCCTCAAGTTTGCCTTTTGCACAGGGTTGCTTTAGCTACTCAAGGTCTATTGTGGCTCCACACAAATTTTAGGATTGCTATTTCTATTGCCATAAAAATGCTATTGAAATTTTGCTACAGCTTGCATTGAATCTACAGATGGCTTTGGTTAATATGGACATTTTAACAATATTTGTTCTTCTGATCCATGAACACATAATATCTTCCCAGTTGTATATTTTCTTCAATTTCTTTATAAAAGTCTTATAGTTTTCAGTATACAGAAGTTTGACAGCCGCGGTTAAATTTATTCCTAATGTTTTGTTATTTTGATGCTACTATCAATGGTAGTTTTATTTATTATTCAGATATTTTGTTGTTAAAGTATAAAACACAACTGATTTTGTATGTTAATGTTGTATGCTACAACTTTACTGAAACTATTGATTAATTGTAACTCTGTGTATCTGGTGTGTGCGTGGAGTCTTTAGGATTTCCTATATATGAGGTAATAGATATAAATGGAGGCAATTTTACTTTCTCCTGATTTGAATAAAATGTTGCCTTTTGTTTCTTTTTATTTCCTGATTTCTCTGGCTAGGGCTTCCATTACTCTGTTGGAGAGGAGCGCTCAGGGTGGGCACCCTTGTCTTGTTCCTGACGATCCAGGAAAAGCTTTCGGCTTCCACCACTGACTATGATGTTCGCTGTGGGTTTGTCGTATGTGGCCTTCATTGTGTTGAGGCATGTTCCCTCTACACAATTTGTTGAGAGTTTTTATAATGAAAGGATGTTGTCATTTCATCAATGTTTATTTTGAATTAGCTTAAGCAATAAAAGAGAATTCATCTGTTCATGGAATCAAGTGTCAGGTGAATGCATGAACCTTCTTTCAGGACATCAGAATCTGTGGACTTAAATGCTCTCATCACAGTGCAAATGTAGAATTTGTCTCTAGAATGGAGAGGAAATTTAAGTCCAATGTTCATGGAGAATCTGGTAGTAGTAGAAAATGAACAATTTTTTAAAAAATGTATTGTTGTTCGATTACAGTTGTCCCCATTTCCCCCCATTATTCTCCCCCTGCCCTACTCACCCCCACCTCCCACATGGTCTTTGTCCTTGGGTCCTTCATACATGTTCCTTGACTTAAATTTACAACTTTTTAAGGGGATGTTTGTTCTCCTTGACTTCTGACTTGGTTGATCAGGAACATTTAACACCCAACCTTTCATTTACAGTCCAAGAACCTATTCTCGATTTAAGGACAATAGTCGATGGAGGTGAACTTAAACACCACCACTTAGACTGCCTGGCAGGGTTGACATTGTAGACAGGCCCAGGCTGTGTTTATGTTGAGTTTAGACGGATGGAGATGTGGCATTTATCTGCCAGGGTCACTCCAGGTTACGATGACAGAAAGCCCTGTGATTTATTCAAAACCCCCTGCCGTTGTTGGTGGGTATCCCCTTGATACTCAAAAGTTGAATACCGAGGGCAAGCAGTGCTTTAAATAGGACCTTGTGATGCTGCAGGCACAATGGCGGAGCAGAAGACTTGAGTATGGGATCATCAGAACCGGGAGAAAACTATACTGTACTCGCCACTCTATTTTGAAGAAACTCAAGTCTGAATCTCAATTTCCTCCTCTGTAAAACTGGTACCATGACACCTACCTCAAGTAGCTGTGAGGTTGAAATAGAGTAACGTAAAGAGAGCCCGGTATGCAGAGGAAGCCAGATAAATAGTAGTTATTATTCATACTCAGTCACACAGAATTCCCTTAGTCCATGAAGTGTCTTTATCAGACTGTGCACATCTCAGTGTAGCTAGTGCGGGCGAAGAGGTATGCTTGGGGGACAGCAGGAGAGGATGGGCAGACGTCAGGGTCAGCTCATGCTCTCTTTATATCTCAAACCTAGGTGAATCTCAAGAAAGAAGGTAAAGAAATACAGCCAATAAGCAATGTGATTCATTTTTCATATTCCTAAAATAAAGTAATGGATTCACCAAAAAGCAAATGCAGTCATAACTTTGTAAAATCACTGACTATGATCTTTTTATCTGATCCTTGAAAGGAAACTTCATATGTTCCAATGAAATCTGAGAAAACCAAATCCCTTCAGCGTTGAGGTAAATAGAGAATCATGGGAGGGGCTGTGTAGACATTAAGTGCATTGAGTCAAATTTCCTTCAGAGCAGCTTACAGATGCTCAATATCACTAGTTATAAGAGAAATGCAAATCGAAACCACAGTGGAATCCCAACACACACCTGTTAAAAGGCTATTATCAGTAAGACAAGAAATAACACGTATCAGCGAGTGTGTGGAGAAAAAGGATCCCTCAGTTTACTGCTGGTTGGAAAGTAAATCGGTGCAACTACTGTAGAAAAGAGTACGGAGTTTCCTCAAAAAATTCAGAAGAGAGCTACCCGATAAGTCCCCCTTGTAGGTATGTATCGGAAAAAATTGAAAACAATTATTCATAAAGACATATGTTCTCCCAAGCTCACTGCTGCAATATTTACAACAGAAAAGATGTAGAAACAACCTAAGTGCCCTTTAACAATGAAGATGTGGTACAGGGGAGTGCAAAAGTAGGTTTACTGTTGTGGGTGCATGAAACAGAGTTTATTCTTGTGTTCTTTTTTTTTTTAATTGAGGTAACAGTTTATGATAGACCAGTCTTTTTTTAAAGATTTTATTTATTTATCTTTAGAGGGGAAGGGAAGGAGAGAGGGAGAGAAATATCAATGCATGGTTGCCTCTCATGCATCCCCTGCTGGGAACTGGCCCGCAACCCAGGCATGTGCCCTGACTGAGAATCGAACCGAAATATTCTGGTTCGCAGGCCTGCGCTCAATCCACTGAGCTACACCAGCCAGGGCTATTCTTGTGTTTTTTATTGATTATTATAAGATGTTCCATGAGAACAACTGTAACCCTACTTTTGCCCCACCCTGTACAGGGACGACTACTCAGCTGTAAGAGAAGGCGAAACACTGCCATTCGTGACAATGTGGGTACATCCCAAGAGTAAAATGCTAAGTGAAGTTAAGTCAGATAAAAAAGGACAAGAACCATAGGGTTTCACTCATGTGTGGAATATAAAGCAAAAAGCATCAAACAAGTAAAACAACAGAATGATAGTTACCAGTGGGGAAGGGGGTTGGGGGAAGGACGAAGAGGTTCAAAGGGGTCGACTATAACGGTGACAGAAGGAGACTAGACTTTGGGAGGTGAGGGCATGAGGCAGTTTGCAGATGTGTCGTGATGCAGTTGTACACCTGAAATTTATAAAATACTAACCAATGTTACGCCAATGTGCTCAATTTAAAAGACAACTTCCAAAGTTTTAATTAGCCATACTCAAATCCAGAACCATGTTTAATTGAAGAAAGTACACATTCATAAACTCTGCCTCACTAATTGTAAGCAGAATTACCATATAAACAGAAAAAGCTTTTTTCTCATTTTAAATGACTTGTATGTCTACATTAATATATCAGTAAAATTCTATATGAGATTTAAACTTAAAAACATCTACCAGATTCCCCAGTGAACTTCATCACTACTTTAAAGAAACTAAATCAAACTGCCACTGTAGAATAATCTCTCACTTCCCACAATAACGCCACTTTTCCAAACTCACAGTAAAGATATAGTCCCGTGGCTTTTCATTTCTTTGTGGGTTACACGGGAGACCTGCATTTTCATTTTATGCTTTAGACAATTCCACATGAGTCATGTAGAAGATAGCCTGTTTTTCCATAATACGAATGTAAGAGTTTTGCTAGTAAATATTTATGTTGCTTCTGTCTCCAATAAAATCTGTAAACCCTTGGGCAGAGTATTAAAGAGATCTCTCCACTTTGTTCTATACTTTGTCTTAGAATGCAGAAAATGTCCAAGGAACTTGCATGTTTTTTTCCTTAGAGGATAATGGAGTTTTTAAATTGTTATTACAAAAACAATAGGCGCTTGCTGTAAAAATAATCGAACTGCACAGGGTGGTACAAAGTAACCCTCCCGCTTCCACCGTCAATTCCGCTAAAAGTGCCCACTGTCCAGGCACTTGTACAAAATGCCCAGAGAGAAACATGTTTGCATAAATTTTATGATTAGTCTTTTTCATTTAAAATATTTTTACCTTCTTTAAAGTCAACATTTATATGCTTGCAACAGTCTTTTAATGCTTGTGGACTATTTCGCTGAATAGCAGTACTATAACTTATCCCATCAATTCCTTAAAAGGAACATCTGTATATTTTCCAGTTTAGTTTTAGTCATGCACACAAAGTTGTCTTTTATTTCAGTTTTCACAGACTACATTCTATTTTGCTCACCAAGTACACAAAGAAACACAAAGTTTAATGCATATAATTTTTTTGGCCTTTGACCAATTCTGGCGTCACCGTAATGATCAAAACCTTTTTTTGGTAACATTTTATAACCACTTACCACATACTTGTACAGATTTTGTGAGGGCATGTCTCATCTCTCATCTGTATTTTCATCTGTACTTTCTTCCAAAACTAAAACTAAAAATAAAGACATTTAAGCTGCTGCTCGGGCATTCCAAGGTATTTAGAGCATTGGAATACAAGCGAAGTGGATTCCCTTTCTATACTTATTTTTGAATCCTAACCCGAAGATTTGTTTATTGACCTGAGAGAGACATCCATCTTGCCTTCCATACACACACAGCCTGGGGACCAAACCTGCGACGGAGTTACAGGCCCCAACCAAGGATCAAACACGCCCACGCCCAGACCAACAGAGCCATCCAGCCAGGGCTGAAACACACTTTTGATCCACAGGTAACCACACCTAAACTAGATTGTAAACCTCAAAAGGCAAAAGTAAAGGTTTGTTGTTGTTTTTTTAACACCATCCACTCAACATCTAGCGTGTTTGACTCCGAGTAAGAGTTACAGTGTATTCAGCAAATAAATATCAATTCACACACAAAAGGAAATGCCAAGTAATTTACTAGCTTCCTTTGACTACCACAACTTAATTTCATGTGTGCTTTTGAACTTCTGGTGGTTAACCAATGCCATTTTAGTCCACCCCATGCTCTATTTCAATTCCTCCAAAATAAATTATAAAAATTAAAATTCAATCAGAGCTAAGATCTCCTACTATAATCCCATTAATCAACATCACCATCACCATCACCACCACCATCATTATATTTAGAATGTACTCTTCGGGTTTAAATAGGAATTACAGGACAAACAAAGTAATAGAAGATCGAGATTTGTAAAAATGAACTGGGAAAATATTTAGAAGTGCTTAAAAATCCTGAAATATCAAAGAGGAAAAACCTTACTTTTTAAATGCCATTATGATGAATTATTAGTCAAATGTAAAAAATCAGAGTTAAAACTTCTATTCTTAATCCCAATAATAACAATAAATGATTGGTTTAGATATTCTCTTTAGGATCTTAAACATGTACCCCATGACAACAAACTAATTCAATTCAGGAAATAGGTCCATGTGGTTGAACCTTTATATATTTTACAGAGTAAAAAGTTTAAAACTCTTCTTGGATTTCTCATACTAAAGAGTTAGTAAATTAGAAACAGAAAACAACTGACAACAGGAAAAGTACCCAAACTTAGCCAGGAGCCATGTTTATTACCAGCAACACAAGCTTCTATGAAGGCTAAGTTTGTCATTAATATTCATGCAGTCAAACAATAATATTCATCCATTAATTACAAAACAAAAAGCCAAAAGTTACGCTTTGTAACTATGAAAGTCTGCCTTGAGGGTAATCACCAAAGCCTCCGTTAACTAAATTCCAGTTACTCTGAGCTTTGAACTAAACTGAATTTCATTTCACTGCACTCTCCTTTCAAGAGGAAGCTGCTATAGATACAAACACAAATGGAGATGGAAGATTTATTTTAGTGTTCATTCTATACGAAAATTCTAAGTACTCATCTAACATTTATTTTGGACAATTATCATATATAAGATAATTTAGTACATATGGGAGAGAACTAGATAATAAAAGACCCGTTCTCTACCCCCAGCAATCTTATGATTGAGAGCCGCTACTTCTGACCAAGATGGAGTTACACAGGGTGGATTCACTTTCTTGGAGGAAACCATCAAACAGACCAAAAAAATACATGAAGCAATGACTTTTTGGACAGTGGCCACAAGGCTATGCAAGACAGTTTAAAATTAAAAAATAAACTATCCTGCTTTTGAAAAGACACCATTATGAAGATTAATAGGCAAACCATGGGATGAAAGAAAATATTTTCAAAGCATATATCTGATATATGCTTTATGCCCAGGATATATTAAGTACATCCCAAATTTAATGATAATAAAACAAACAGTCCACTTTTAAAAGTGGGAAAAAATAAATACGCATTTAACTAAAGAAGATAGATGAATGAAAATTAAGCACATTAAGATGTTCAGCTTCATTAGTTCTGGCGATAATTATGACCACAGTGAGATTTTATTATACAGCTATTAGAATGGCTGAGATTGCAGGCTGAGCATAGTAAGTGTTGGCAAGGATATGGAGAAAATGCGGTTCTTATACAGGGATGGCAGAAATGTACAAAAGGTAAACTCAATTTGGAAAACAGTATAACATATAGGGAAGGCAGGTAATTGGAGGTGGAAGAGGGTATAGGGTTTAAATATTTAATGGAAAAAATACAATAAAACAAACCATTAAAAATAAAAAATAAACATATACCTACCATAGGACCTATATATTCCATTCCTAAGAACTTACCCCAAAGAAAGGAAAACAAATATTTATACAACATTATGTACATAAAAACTCATAGCAGCTCTATTTATAGTTGCCTAAACCTAGAAACAACCCACGTATCCCTGAGACAAACCCTCCGCACTTGAATGCATTGTCTGGCATATCCAGAAGATGTAAGACCACTCAGCAATAAAAAGAGAAGCTGGAGGTGACTGAGATTTAGGGCTTCATACCCAAGATGGGTCAATGGGTCAGCCACTGACAACAAAGCTTCAAGTCCCAGAGTCCTAGGGTTGAAAGTGGAGCCTCTGAGAAGTCAACCCACAGTTATGATATTCAAAATCAATGCCAAGTGGACATCTAATTTGTACCAGGAAACACAGATTTTTAAAAAGTGGAAGTGGAGCCAAATACCACATAAGAATGGAAGATGCAATAGGAAAGAGAGATAACTATTAATCACACACTATTTAGGAGCCAGCCACTTTACTCAGTATTTTTAATTTATCATCTCATTAAGCCTTACAACCAAAACGCAACAATCACCTTGTAAGGACTGTGGAGTAGACATTTGTTTCTTTTCTGCTCGTATCTTTCTGTTGCTATGGAGGATCTAACTCACTTCTATGTTAACTGCATATGATTAATGCAGTTGGGGAGTTAAAATCTCTCCCAACCCACGTTCAGACCTGGAGAGGGACCTAGCTCAGGCCAGAGAACCTAACCGCACCCCTACACCTGGCCACAGTAACCCATATCCTATAGGCGGCTCCGGCACCCAGCCAAACATTTTCCATTGAGTGTTTGCCAGCTTGGTGGGTAAAAGACATGCCCTTTCCTCTAGGATTACTAGCTCAAAAGACATAATAAAACTAGATTTATGTCAATAGTCGTCGGTCCCACTATATCAGGAAGGTCTGCTTGAGAATAAAATCAACTTACAGGGAAATGCAGCCAAGAGATGAAAGTTCTCTACAGAATTCTAATGACATCGCTTCATCCTCAATGCCCAACCAGCCCGAAGCCAGACCATGCCCTAATGCATAAATCAATTATCTGTCCCTCTTAATTTTGCTAATTTTATTTTTGTTTCTTGCAGAGCTGTTCCTCAAGAATTGGACTTCTACTCAGTTCTTTAAGGCAGGGAGTCAGCAAAAGCTAAAGAAAACACAGCTTTTCATCCTGGCTAGAATTCCACTGCTAACTAAATACTTTCCCCCCATTTCTGCCATTTCCTATTACCAATACCACAACGATTACTTCCAGAACACTGTAGTTACAACTCCACCTATTCCTACTAAAATTATATAACTGTTATCACCAATTATACTACTATTGTAACTAATCATACCTCCCTGGCTTAAAAATGGAAAACATCATGCCACCCATTTCTATACATAATTCTTAAAGGAGCCCTGAGATATTGCCACTACCCTGCTTACGCATGAGGAAACTACCACTCAAGAGGCCAGATTCACAATAAGGGTATTTCAATCCTGAATTGAATGGCTTACTGTGCTTCAGATTGCTAACTACTTACTGGTCCTTCCAAGGGAACTGGGCACCCACACCCATGCCGAATGATAGAGAGGGACGGGATGGGCATGGGTAGCCACAGACTTGTGCTCTCCCATCCAACCACGATTGATTGATTTAAGGATGGACATCTGACTCAAGGATGGAAATTCATCAACTATTTAGAAACAGGAGGCCTGGCACAAAAAATAGAAGTGGAGGTTTTATCAGAAATTTATGCACTGAAATCGCTGGAAAGTCTTTAGCTGGTGGTGGAGTCAGAAACAGAAAAGATGCCAAGAGTGAAGTTAGGAAAAAGGCCGGCCATTTGCAGAAGGAAATTGTAAGGAAGCAAAAAAATCTAAGTAGAGGACACTAGTCAGTAGAGAGAAGAGAACTAAGTTGGTTCACAGTGAGAAGCAGAGGTACTCTCAGAAACCAAAACAAGTAGCCCCTTGGGGAGGTAAGCTGGCCCCTGAAACTGCTGTGGTTTCTGATGACTGCTGCTTTGGGGATAATTCATGTACTTTCACAATTTGGGGTGTTTGAAGGAGATCACTCTTCTCACAACTGAACAGCTTGATTAGAACTCTGGGCTACAGGACGGAACATTGGACAAGGGAAAAACAAATCACAACATTCTTAAAGCTGTCGCCTTAATGCTGGCTAGGAGCTCCCACCCAATTACCTATTGAAGGGAATAGCACGGACAGTGGAGCTGGCTGTGGGCTAAGAATACAGGGATCAAAAAGGCCTCAGCTCTTGAAGTTGCCGGAGAAGACAGCCACACAAGGACTCTGAGTTGCAAAGACCTACTGCCTTCAGAGCTCCTACGTGATGAGAAGTCATGTTTACAAAGAGGTTCTACCGGATCTTAACCTGGGAAATGAATACCAGACTCTCTATAAAGCAGAAAATGAACGTTTAAAAACATTTCAATAATCAAATCTTAGCCCTGGCTGGTGTAGCTCAGTGGATTGAGCGCGGGCCTGCGAACCACACGATCACGGTTCGATTCCCAGTCAGGGCACATGCCTAGGTTGCAGGCCAGTTCCAGGTTCCCGGCAGGGGACGAATGAGAGGCAACCATACATTGATATTTCTCTCTCTCTCCTTCCCTTCCCCTCTAAGATAAATAAATAAAATCTTTAAAAAAATCAAGTCTTGGAGAGCATTATTCCACTCAGAAACAACAAACACCCGGAATGCCTGGAGACCCCCACATTGTGCCTTCCGCTGAGTTTATTGGGTGCGCATTAAACTTCAGGCTGTGCCGAAGGAACACTCTGAACTTACTCAAGAGGGTGACATTGTGGAAGGACAGGAGCAGACTTATTTATTCCAAAGGGACTCAGTGCCGCAGGTTGTTAACCTCAGCTGAGTCATTTATATGCCTCCGTCCCCGTTCTGCAAGGGGAAACCTTTCCATTAGAGCTCCGTGCGTCTTACTTCTTCCTCCTTTCCATTTACAGATACTGCCTCCAGGGAAGAGTTAGTTGAAAATGGCTCTGCTCCCCAGGCTTGCGCTGCAGAGGTAAACGGGGCAATGTCCGACAGCGGAGTGTTCTGCTATAACCCACAGAGCATCTGGGAGCAGCGAGGACCGGTTTCCTTGAGACCGGACCAGTCCCCAAACAGAATTTCACTGTATTAAAAGAGAAACGCATTCTCCTGTGAGCGTCTAGACTACAGAAGGACACTCTGTTGCCATGGTATCAAAAATACTAGACAAAGGAATACATGCTTTGGGAAAGTATGACCCCTACATGGCACACAAATTTCTCAAAATTCTTTGTGTAATGTGAGCACAAAGTTACAATAAAACGAGAAAGGGTAATGGGACAGAAAGCACTCTCTTCCCATAATTTTTCATTATTTCTCCATCACTTTTTTTTAAAACAAAACAGTCTGTATGGTCTTTCTACCTCTTTTGTATGTGCATCTCCTTAGTTTCAACTAAGCGCTTAAACATGCAGATTCTACAATAAACAATGACGTTCACAAAAGTGCATTACCTGTTCTTTGCTAGAGTTGAGTTCAAGTGTAACTTACGTGACCTACAGGCACGCCTATACTGAACACAAGGCCCAGCACAAACAATGCCCCCTTTTTATTACAAAATCATCAGCATGTAACTCTGTAACATAACAATAGCACATTCAGACACACCATAGGACATTTTAGGTGACATGTTCAAATTAAAACTGTAAATTATTATGCCCATATTATTACCCTACCAACCACAGTCAAGCAGGCACTACTGCTGCCCGACCCTGTATTTTGCTTTTTGCCCCAAACTTCTTTGGGGCCACACCCAAGTCTCAGACACACAGAAGTAAAACAACCCAGCAAACATGGTTTCTAGGGAACATCTCTGGGACAGAAAGTGATACAGGGTGCAGCCAAGGGGGAGCCCGAAAGAGATTTGGAATAGTGTCCAGAACTCAAAGTGTACAGGAATACTGGAGGAAATATTAAGATGTCCTCACCGCTCTCCCTGACCCAGGTGTCAGTTGGGGGAAGGGACAAATGGAGCAGGGCCATTGAGAGTTGTTTTGCATAGCAACAGTTTTGCAGCTAACCTCTGGAATGTTCATTTAACATATTTATAACCTTTAACTGGTTTCATAGATATGTTAAATAGCTGTGGCCAAATTTTGGGCCAGGGAGAAGTGAGTGGCTTCTATCCTGGATGGAACTGGGGCTGATCCTCTGACAGAGGGCCTGTGTGAGAGCCAGGTGGCTTTATCGGAGTGGCCAGGTGAGGGGGAGAGCCATGCTGTTTTGGAAAAATGTAGACCCCTGTAGCCATTAGGAGAGAGAGCCAGGTGGTTTTGGCTGAGTGCAGACCCCCTCTTGCCTAGGTGAAAGGGAAAACCACGCAGCTTTGCCAGAATGGAGATCCCTGCAGCCAGATGAAGAAGAAAGGCACACGCTTTTGGTGGAGTGGGGCTTTGGTAGAAGAGGCCCACGCGGCTTTGGGGCGCTCCCTTTGGCCGAGTGGCCTGGAAAGCGGGAGAGACTTTGACTGGAACTTGGTACAAAGAACTCTTGCCAGTGAAAGGTGCCACATGACTTTGGATTAATTGGAGATCCTGCCTGGACAGGCGACATAGCTCACAGTGCCAGCAGCCTGGAAAAATGGACATGTGCTCTTTTCCTAATTTATGGTACTCGGAGTAGGGACGGTGGGAGAAGGGAGCGCTGTGTGTGTGTGTGTGTGTTTGTGTGTGTAGGTGTATACCCTAAAGGACTTTGATATTTTAAGGAAGGCATTAGGCCAGAATAGCATTAAATAAATCGTTCCTTTCCTTTTCAAAAATCTCTGGCATTGAGAGATGTCTTTCCAATTGGCAGCGGCGGACAGAAGAGCCCAGTAGGTAATAGTGTACAGTCCTAGGGAGGGGCCCCTGTTGTTCTGTAGCAGTTTTTGGCATCTCTCAGTGGGCCAAGTATTGCCCCCACCCCCACCCCTGGACCCTTGTTCACCAACAAAAGCAATTGCTGAATTCTTACTTTGGAGCGCAGGTAAGACAGCAGAAGAGTAATTACAGTTCTGCTTTAAGAGAAGCTGCATTCACCAGAAAACACTGTCTTCATTAAGAAATAATGTAAGAAGGCCCAATTGTTGCAGTCATTCAAATGAGGAAGAAAAAGGAGATTTCTCTGGGAGGGAGGCAAACCAGGGGCTTTCCATTCCCAAATTTGTTACAAAAGCCGAGAGAGCCCCAGGGCTTAAAACACTGGGGAGAAGGGGAAATAGGATGATGTCCTTAGTGGGGCTGATGCTTTATGATTACCTTCATTGTGTGTCTCTCTAACTCCTGCCTTCTAGTAAGATCTTTAAAAAGGATAACTTAGTGAAGAGGGCCAACCCTTGTTATCTCATTAGCCCACTTATCATTTTAGTAAATAATAACAACAGTAAGTTTATTCACTGAGATGCCAGGCACTGAGTTGTTTTACTTATTCAAACAGAAAAAATTCTACAAGATAAGGAAGGATATGCCCATTTCAAAGTTTTCAGCCTCATGACTGCGCTCGAAGTGTGAAGAATACACACGACAGATCACATCATCCCTGATCTCAAAGAACATACAATATAATAAGGAAACAATGATATGTACATATACATAGAGAACAATGAAAAGCACAACCAAGATTAAAATTCTGCAGTATGATACATAATTAGAGGACAATAAACACGAGGATACTACAGATTTCCATTCATTCTCCAGTCGCCAAAACCCAGCTCAGACCTGCGGGCTGGCCAGCCCACTCCCCCCCCCCCCCATCTCCACACAACTCATTAGATGGCTAATGAGAACTGAAATCTCCTTCCTCAGCATCTTGGATTGCTGCTTTCAGCAGGGCACATTATCTGCAGCTTGTTATCCATTGATCAGATGGTTGGTTTTGTTATGTGGTGGGTGACCTCAAATTCAGTCTTGAAAAGTCATCATGTTCTCCCTTGCTATGAAATAGATTAAGCAAAGATAGGAAAATTTGATTTTACCTGATATTCTAAATTTTCTTACTTGCCTTTAATACTACTTCGTTCATGCTCCAACCACAATACCCTATAAATCTCATTTTAGGACTTCTGAATGTACCATCTTGGAATGTTAAGAACCTTACAGAATATCTAGCCTCCAAGTTTTATTTTCTGCATGTGAAATTGATGACAGCCTAATAAAGCCCAAGATCATGAACCTAGACGTCTTAAATTACCACTTCAGCCTTAATCCAATGTGACCAACTCAGCACCTCTTAGGTCCTGGGCATTGTGTGAAGGACTGAGAACATGGTGGTAGACAAGACACAGTTTGGTAGGAAATAGGAACATTTTTGGATAATATTTGAATATTATTTCTCTACATACATTAAACATACTTAAGCTATTATATCGATAATATGATAGGAATATTTCTTATAATGTTTAATACCAGACTCAATGTGTCAGATTTTGTGACATCATGTCTCTTTACTTGCTTAATTCTTATAACAATCACAGAAGATATTTGCCACTATATCCATTGTACATACAAAGAACTTGAGACTTAGATGGATCAGACAACCTGCCCGTGGTCAAAGCGCCAATGATCAAAATGGATGCATATCTGTTGAGTTGGCCACAAAATCCAAATTTTTTTTTCTGTAAAATAAAAGACACTTCATTTTCAGCAATAATTTTATTCATTTGGATACGCTGAGTATGTCAACTATCTCAGTGTGGTATAATGTTGATTATTCTCAATTAACATCTCCATTCGCTCCCTATCAACTTCAACTGGTCTCCTCAACCACTGGAGCCTCATCCAGCAAGAAATCTCCAGCATAAAACTTCACAAATCACTTTCATTTATTTATTTATTTTTAATACTACACGTTTAAAACTTTTTGTTTTTACTTGTTAAATTACATTCTATTGATTATGCTATTACAGTTGTCCTGATTTCCTCCCCTCCACCCAGGACCCCCCAGTCCCTCAGGCAATCCCCCCGCAAATCTCTTTTAATGTGTTCAATCAATCACAACACTTTCTCCAGACACTGTACAAATCATTTTTGTGTTTTGGGTTTTTACCTTTCTTGAAGATGTCGGGGCCTAAAGATAGCGGATGCAATCTATCAAGAAGATCGCACCAGGAGGGCTTGGCTGAGGCAACCCAAACAGGATATTGCAGCCAAGCCCGGTGGCCCCACCCTTGGGGGCATCCCTGGATCACGAGTACTAACTACCAATCAAGATGCTGATCACGCGCCCACCTACCAATCGTCGCCAGGAGCATGCAGTGAGCATGCACAGGACAACCTATCAGGACCACTTCCCCTCTTCCCCGCCCTCTATATAACAGCCCCGCCTAAAATAAAATTTGCAGCTTGATCAGAATCCTTTGTCTTGCTGCCTTTCTCCGCACCTCTTGTTCCCATCCCTATACATCTGTTTCAGGTAGACTCGGGACCCCCGTTGACTGTTCCGCGGGACGGAACATGAAATAATAAAGCATAATATGCCAAACATGATGCTAATTTTCTTCCATCTTCAATATTAAAATGGCTACACAAAAATTCACCAATTTTGATTTTTCTAAATACATGCTGATATGACAGCTGTCACAATACAGTCTAACAAAATTGTTTCAAATGAAGTTAAAGACAGCTAAGTGCTACTAGAGTCATCTTACCTAAAAAAAAACAAGAACTTTTTGGCCAGCCCAGACCTTTACTCTTTCTACTGCACCATGCTTCTGAGATCTTTTTCTTAATTCCCTATTTCCAAACTTTCTATGGATATTGATAAATACAAAAACACCAAAACTACTATGGTAAAAATCAATGATTCCAATAATTCAACTTAAAAAGCATAACAATAAATACTCTGTTTTGATATGCTCTTGTCACTTAAGCAATTTTCAAAACTGCAAGTCATACCGATGTTGGGCTGGAGGAGAGAGCATGCAGAGGATCTTATTTTTTTCCTTAAAGCAAATAGCATCATTATTTAATGTGAAGATCATGGACTCTGAAGTCACACAAATTTGGTTTTAAATATCAATTTTGTTCTTTTCTGATTTTATAGTCTTGGCCATGTTTCTCAAAACCTTATAGTGAATGTGCTCTTAGGTATAAAAATGTAGCTTTTACCCCTTATGCAAGAGGATCTTGGTGGGGTTTGCATAAAATCAGATATGTAAGGTACCTAATATAAAGGCAGGTGTAGTGGGCATTTAACTCATGTCCAGTCCGTGAATGGAGTGAATTTTAAAAATAAGGGACTATGGAAAATGGTTTGCTCTGGAAAGGAGGCTGCCAAAGGTGGCCGCCTTCTGATTGTTATTCAGAAGGCATTTCTCCCGTCTTCTGAATAACAATCTCCCTCCATAGGAGAACAACAGGCCTAACAGGAAAAAAGGCAGAGTAGAGGTACATTCCCTAGTGGATAGAAATATTTGCATCCGTCCAACTAGGAAAGAAAAGCCCAGTCCTTTCTTTCAAAAGTAACAGAAGAGGGGGCAGGGTAGTTTTTTAAACATGAGCGAGACTTTCCCAGCCCCCCTGAAATCACCCCCTGCCTGGATGTCCTAGTCATCCCCGTGTCGTCCCCAAATGCATGGCTGGCCTGCTCAGAGTTTGGAAACAGCCCAGGCTCTGAGAGCTGGCTACAGGCAGGGCCTGGAAAGAGGCCACAGTGATCTTCAGTCCAGGATATCCCTTTGCACAGAAGCTCCCTTCTTGGAAGCAAAGGTGAGTCTGTATTAGAACAGCATAGTGATCTCACTGTTCACAGGCTTTCAGAATCCCAATACATCTGTGCTTTGAACACTCAGGTGGCTAGAGAGCCCCCTTAGGTACACGACTTAGATGCGAGATGGTCACTTAGCCTTACAAACAAGGAAAGAAAATAGTCTATGAAGGATAAATTGAAGTTCCCCAGGTATCCATGCCGCATCTCCTTACTCCAGGGTTCTCATTCTCACAAGACATTGGCAACATTTCCAACAGTGACCATTTACCAAGGACCTTATATGAGCCAGACATGTGTTCCCTGAACCACACATCAACTCTGCAGAGTAGACATTATTTTAAAAGAGAAAACAAAATCTCAAAGAACTTAAGTAAACTATTCAAATCGTGCAACTAATAAAGGGAAAGCTGAATTTGGAACCCAACTTTCTGAGTCTAGTTAACCTAGACTCCTCAGCAGGCTCAAAGTTCAGATAGATTCAATCTCTCAATTGATAGATTCAATTGAGAGACCCTCCCAGAGCCCGATGTAGTTGAAGTGACTTCTTACAGGTTAATTTAAGCACTTGATAGAGTGGAAAAGGACAGACACTGGAGTTGGGCTGAACAGAAGGAAGAGCTGACGTAGGTGTCCCATTCAGGTCACAAAATGCTAAATGTCATGGCATTTTGGAATTACTATCTATTCCAGCCATAACAGGGATTCCTCACACGCTTATTAACACGGGACTCACTTATACTTTTGATGAAATTCAAAAGTGAAACTAGAAGTTAGACAATACATTTTCTAAGTTGAAAAAAATGCATTTTTTGGAATATCCTGTTAATAAAAATGTCCATTCTCTCAAAAATCCCTATGTATATATACCTGGTATGATTAAACAAAGACTGGAGAACAAAGGCAACATCTTTAAATATTTAAATGATGAAAATGAAAATTAAAAATAGATTTCCTTTCAATGAAAGCTTTTTAATTGAATCCATAAACCATGTTGATTTCTGTAGCCAGCAGGAATGCATGTTAAGTATTAAAGATGTTTAACGTGAAAATGTGTATTCAATAAAAAATAGATGATTCATTTTTGTATGCAGTTTCCAATTTATTTTGTTGAACCCAACCTCCCATTGAAAATACAAGCAAATGTCCTTAAGTTTGCAAGATCAATGAGTAATAGTAAGTTCTATTATTTTTACAAAAGAAAGGGACCTATTTCAATATATTATTTGTCAGGTACAGAAAGTTTTAAAAATCAGCCAACCAGTAATTCATAGAAGTCATTCATAGAAGTTACCATGACAAGTGTTATAAATACTGCAGAAGAAGATGGATGGGATACTCTGTTTTAGGGGCCTGTACTTGACATGACTAGAGAAGATACAAGATCTGAGCCCTGTGTTATAATAAACATGACTTTAGGAGCCCAGAAAAGGGACTTCAACCTGAGATGATCTTGTTAGAGTAGATACTGTGATGTAAGAGGATCGTGGCTAGAGAAGCCACGTGGAGAAAGATGTGGACTTCAGAAGAGGCGTTTGAGCCATCTCATCTCCCCGGGTAAGGGCAGTTAACATGGAAACAGATGCTTAAGTATTGATAAGTCATGGGAGGCAGAGTAACAGCATCACCAGAGATATGCAGGTGCTGTGCAAGAGTTCATCTCATCTCCGAACAGCCCTCAGCAGCACAATGTGCCTACTTTTGTGTGGTGAGGTAGACCACTGCTCAACCTAACAAAACTGCACTGTGTGAACACACAAAGGAAGCCTGGTTTAAAACTCAGAGCCATAATAGCTAGTGTCTTCCTTTGGAATGGTTGGGATTATTTCATGACCTACCTGCATGCACACATGTAAGTGTGAAGTGCACACACATACAAACTCACAAGTATGTACCCACAACACAAGAACATCTAACTAGTGATATTTGACATCATTCCATGAACGTGTGCAAACTGGCAATATAAATAACACCATGGAAAATTATTTAAAAACACACACATAAAGATTCCTACTTCAGTAGCTGCTGAGTAGGGATTTGGAATTTGAACTTTTTATTGAAGATCCTGAGGGGGTTAAGAAGCAGCAAAGGGCCGATTCACTGCTCTGCCCCTCCCTGGGTCAACAGTCATTCCTCTTTGTGTAAGCAATTCTATTAACAGAGACTTGACGAGACTTCACCAGGTGGTTTTGTTGGACAATGCTGAATACATCAAAGAGTGTGAAAGAAGCCACTCACAGAAGGACAAGTACTGCATGAGTCCACTTACGGAGGCATGTCTAACAGCAAACTCACAGGAGCAGAGGAGAAAAAAGTGGCTGGCAGGAGTTTGCAGGTGGAGGAAACAGGGTGGAGTTGGTCCATGGGCATAAAGCTCCAGCTACGCTGAGTGAGTAAGTGGTAGCGTTTTGCTGTACAGCGCAGTGCCTACTGTAACAACATGATACCGCGCACTTCTAAACACATTCAGGAGCTAGACCTCATCTTCAGTATTCTTACCACAACACCAAAAACAGAGGGACACACGGCAACTTTGGGAGGCATGGGCTATGTCTATTACCTTGATCTTGGTGATGATATTAACAGATGTTTGTATACATTTAAACTTACTAAATTTTACACATGAAATGTATATAGTTTTTGTATATCAATTATACCTCAATAAAGCTGTTTTGAAAAAGTGTTTTTATGTATATATAAGACTTAATATTGCAACTTTCACCCAGCAACCTAACTTTAGGTTCATGAAAAAGGCTCTCAGTTATTCTGCAAAAACAGTTATGTTTACTATATAATCATTCCAATATGTTTATAGTTTCCCTGATTCTTCTGTTCATAAATGAAATAGCTCCAGTGATTTCAGAATCACTGTGTTAAATACGTCCCAGGGGCTTCACCATGCTAATACCTGAGCTTTAGCAGTATTTTTCTTCCCACTCCCTTACACCTCCCAGCGTGACTTCATGCTTACTCATCACGTCTATGCCAATGACTCTCACACAGTGATTCTCCCCTCCCCCGCTTCTCATACCATATATGCCTACTAGGGGTCATCTCAACTGCAGCAAACTCATCATGTCTAAATCTGAACTAAATGTTTTCCCACAAACTCAGCCTTCCTCCTCCTTCATGATCTCTTCCTCTTTCTCCTCCACCTCCTCTCCCTCTTCTATCTCTCCCTCCTTCTTCTCTTCCTGCTCCTTTTTTTTCTGTTTCTTATTCAGAAACCAGACCCTGTATTCACCTCATTGCTTATCAGGTCCCTGAAGGCCTCCGAGACTTTTCCCTTCCTGTTTCTCTGTCTTTATGCAACAGGTAATCAAAGTCCATGGATGCTATCAACTAAACACCTTTGAATCATTATACTTCACTTTATTCCCATTTTTCCACTTAAGTTAGGGCCCCAGAGATAATAATAGCCTAAATATTTGCCCCACCAGCATGCTAGTCACTCTACTACTCAATTCCTCACCCAGATACCAAGGATCTTTCTGAACTGCAAGTATGGTCATGCCACTCCGGTCTTCACAACTGCATGGGAATGTCCATCACCCTCCAGAAAAAGCCCAAGCGTCCTCAAGCGGCAAACAAGACCGTGTGCATTAGCCACACCTTTCACCATCCCCCATACGCTCTGGCTTCAGAAGTGTTGAACTGCCTTTTGGATTTTTCTGTTTTCTTTCTAGTCTCTCTCTCTGTTATCACATTGTTTCTTCTGTCCCTCCCCATCTTTGATTTGTCACTGAAACTTCTACTCACCCTTTAGAACTCAAGTCAGGCACCACCACCCCCAGGAATCCTTTCCTTGCTTCCCATCCACTCAGGGTCAAGTCACTCACCTCAGGTTCCCATCAGACCACGGAGGCCATCACTGCTGCTTTTAGCTTTATCACAATTCATAGGCCCGTGGCTCCTACTAAAATGTAAACTTTCTGAGATCAAGGACTGTTTTATATTCATTCTTATATCTCCATTTACAGAGATCAGTAAGTTGCCTAGCACACAGTAAGTATTCAGTAACACCTGAATTGAATTTGAATTTCATTGCTCAAACATTGAGGCTTATCTCTTAAATTCCAGTTCTTAGTTCTTCCACTTCCACCAGGTTGGGAAGATCTCTAAGATACATAACTATATCCACGTGAAAGATTAACAACTCAACAGTTAAAAGGCAGAAACTAGAGGAATTTCTAAAAGCCTAAACAATGTAAACACCAGGAAGTTTGTATGTAGAGAGGATTATCCAGATAAAGACAGAAAGCTTCAAAGGCAGGAATTTGCTAACCCCAAGCTAGAGCTGCCACATGCCGAGTGAGGTCTGCCCGAGAAGGAGGCTGGGGCTGTTCAGACCCAAGAGAGGGTGCAAGCTGCTGGCACTGACAGTGTTGATAAAGGGACCATTAGCTGGAGTCAATCTCCACGCAGCACTATTGCTCACTGCCCTGATAGACCACACATTAGATTATACCCCACAGAGCGGGGTCTGCTCTCCACCTGCAGGAACGCAGGTCTGCGGGCAGAAAGGGATCATTCGTCAAGTTTGCAGACGGTTCAGCGGAAGCACTGCAAAAAGCTTGCTCCGGGGCCTTAAATACAACCAAACTTCTTAAATTACACTTCTAATGAGTTCCAAAACAATAAGTTTAAGACTGGTTGTTTAATTTTAATGTTTATACCTACCTACATGGAATAATAGATAGTAATTTTAAAAAGCAATCAAATTCATTTTTAAAAACGTTTATAAAATCTAAAGATCAAAGGTACAACTGTATTAACTTGTTTCCCCCCCCCTTTACTCAGTATTCCTATTCAGAATTAGAAGGAAAATCTTGCAAAGTAAAAATTATTCAATAAAGGGAGTCAGTCAGCAGACTTTCCAGTGAGTATCAATTAATTATGTTACATTAAATAAATTGCCTCCTTTTTCTATGCCTCAATTTTCTCATTTCTGACATGGGAGACCTGAGCAATAGTAACTCTCACACCCACACAATTTTAAGATTATGTTTATATATTTAACGTAAACTTACAGCTGACATTTATTGAGTGCATCCTATGTTCCAGAAACTGTTCTGAGTATTTAAATATATTATCTCAATGAATCCATATAACAACACTTATCTTCATTATTTCACAGCTAAGTAGACTGAGGCAGAGAAAAAAATACATGTCTATTTTTCTGGCTCGTGTGTGGCTGGGCGGGGCCTTGTTGCCAGGCTCTCTCACCGCAGAGCCCAGCCTCTTAGCCAACACCCTCCCCGCTCTCTGTAACTCTAGAAACCAAAGTGAGCTGGACACAGGGCGGGTCTGATTGGCTGCTTTGCTGACAGACCTGTCCATTGGCATACTGGCCAATGTGAGAGCCATAACGTACCAAACACAGCTGTCTTGGGATGATTTTATTCATTTTCTTCTTCTACAGCTTGTATTCACACTCTGAAAATAACAGGGCAAGAGACTCACCTGCTTCACTAGGCTATAGTCCAGATGTCACAGGAAAAAATTTTTTTCAATGATGACATTTTAAAGTCTAACCTCTATTTTCTTTGAGGGAGTTATTTGTTTCTTAAGGTCACTGCCAACTAATAAATCCCTGCCATAATTGAGAAACGAAACAAACTATTTGATTGTTTCTAGGACACTTCATGAAATAGTTCATGACATCAGATGGCAACTTTAAATTTAATCTCTTTATGCCTGAGGAGCTCATACCTTTAAGGGAAATCATGTAAATGTGAGAAAATTAACTTTTCCTGATGAGTCACAACAAATGTTCTTTTCATCTTTTTTTTTTTTTTGCCAAAAGGTAGTTTCCATGTTTTAAACAAATTAACAAAGAAAGTTATAATATCAACTGTGCTTAACAATAGGGAATACATAAAAATGTCTTGTTTACCCTCCAATGGGCTGATCTTGCAGATGGCCTCACATGATATTTTATAGATTAAAAGCATATTATGGTGGAAAGGACACCTGATTAAGAGCCCTAAGACCAGGGGCTAGACCGTTTCGGAAGAGATCTTCAGAACATTCAGACATCATGAGTTTAATTCATAATAATGTGCTAACTTTAGGGGCATGTTTACAATGTAGCTCGCGGACCTTGACTTTTATTGAACACTTACATCAGCCTCGGCCTCCTCTACCTTCCAAGGCCATGGTTCCAAAAATGGCCCAATGGAAACCCAAGCAGAAAAGTTCTTGGCTAGTGAGAAGAGAACTCTCAAAGGCATCATTAAAGACAATGGTAAATGTCCATTTCTAAAATGCCTGTTTCCTTTGGCTACCAATGGGATTTATGCTACTGCTTTCATCTGTGAGATTTTAGAACGTGTATGTGTTCATCTGAGATCGTCTGCAACACAGTACAACATGATCACATGCATACAGCTCGTGTAGGAGAATTATCCAAACACCAGTACTTCCTGTGCATAGTTATCAATGACCACCATACCGTGGAAGTCTCTTAATCCTGTCAAGTTGGTGCTAATATTTCCCCCAATTTCTAAATGAAGCAGCTGGGGCAATGAGAGATTTAAAAACAAAACAAAACTGGTCTGTAGCCAAAGTGCATGCAAGCAGCACAAACAGGATTTGAACCCAGGCAGTTTGAATGCAGAGTTCTTGCTTTTTATCTTCCACTGTATGTCTAATCTACCTAGCAAGTGTTTAACATGTATTGCTAAATAAAGGAATGAAGGTGGGAATAAATTAATCAAAACTTTTAAATAGCATGCTCTCCTATTCAGAATAAAATCCAAACTCTTCATCATGGCACATGTGAGTCTGTGGAACCTAGCCTTGCTTGCCTCCAGTGTCAGTTCTTCTCACTCAGCAACAGGGACCCTGAGTCCCAGACTATGACAAACATCCTGCCTTCCTGAGTTTCTTGGTTCTCTTTCTTCCTCTGGACCATCTTTGACAGCCTGGCTGACTTCCACTTGACTTGGCACAGGTCTGGTCTCTTTGGGGGAAGTCTGGATTAGAACACCTTCTCTGGTGCATTCACTGATGCACTCTGCATAACTCTCGCCTAACACTCACTACAATGGACTATGAATGTCCTTGCACTAGTACTAGTACTACGAATGTCCTTGCACTTACCTACCTCCTGCAAAAGACCAGGAGTTTCTCAGGGGCAGGACTGTATCTGACTTCTTCCTTCCAGTTCCTAGCATGGTGTTGGGCACTGAAAGGTTTACTGCATGGATGAAGTGATTGGGATTTTGTGTTTTATTTTCATTCTGATTTTGTTTATCTACCTTCAAATAGCTCAATACTCCAGGGATCACACCATCTTTAATCATCACATACTTGTAATCAAGTCCTAAAAGGGGCCTTTTCTCGGCCTCCCTGCTCTCTACCCTAGGCCCACTAGAGGGCTGCCCATCAGAGCAGAACCAGGCAGCAATGATCTTGCTGCTGAGGAAAGGCAGAGGAAAAGAGCAAGAGAAACAGCTTAGAAGCCAGCAATGTTCCTAGGAGGTGAGCTCAGAGTATTATGCTGAAGGGGTACTTGGTCTGGGCTCAAGCAAACACTTCCTTGAGTATCTGTATATTTCCAGAGTGCCCTTTCTCTCCCAAAACAATTGTTACTAGGATTTTCTAAGATGATGATAATAGTCCTAAGAACAAAACATTCTTTACAAAGATAAAAAATTTAAAGCTGAATATATCATGTGAGAAGCAATTGAACTGCTTACTAATTCACAGCGAATAGCAACATTTGCTGGAAAATTGTCATGTGAGAAGCAATTGAACTGCTTACTAATTCACAGCGAATAGCAACATTTGCTGGAAAATTGTCATCCATAGACCAAACTATATCACAGAGACTGTGCCAGGCAATCTACCAACCTAATGTTATTCAAATCATCCATTTCTCAAGATAAGGGTTATGACTCCGGTGTCACAGGTGAGGAAATGAGGCTCAGGGAGGTTCAGCTCCCTGCCTATGTCACACTTGGAGCCAGGCCTGCCCACCTCCAAAACCTATGCTCTTTCCGCTGAACCAGCTACAAGATATTCTCTGCAGAGACTTCTATGAGGACTATTGAGACAGGAAGGAAGAACACAAAGCCGCTGACTGTGGGAAACAGTGGAGGGAGAAGACTCAGACCCAGGAGTGGAGATTTCAAGTCAAAATTATACTGAGTGGACAGTTCCACTACAAAAGTGCTCGGCATCCAGGCTCTCCAGGTTCCCAGTGGTTCCTGCATGAGCCTGGGCCAATAAAACACCCGAAGCCAGGGCACAGGGACAGGTGTCTGGCTTCATCCCAAGCACCCAGGTTGATGTGAGTGGTTAACGATAGCAGGGAAGCTGCTCCCGACCATCTTCTTTGGTCTTGTAACCCCACCAGGTTGAACTTTCTTGGGTTTTTGGTCCTGGGAAAGTCTCAATGAGACTTCCAAGGAGCTCAAGCTGCCCAGTGAAACAGTCCTGAAAGGCACACACCGCCCAGTGAGAACCATCTTGCATGGAGTGGCCCTTCTGTGACTATGGATGACTGGTCTACCCATGTGGACGTCAAAGGGCACAGAGAAACCAAGGAGTAAATAGGAGATGTCGGAGTAGCCCCTCAGTCATGTGGGGTCCTGAAAGCCCCAGCCCCGGCTACATGGGCTATGTATAGCAAGAGTCCAAGACCGCATCTCCAAGCCATGCAGTATAGGAGAAAAATCCTTGCACTCTGGAGCCAAACATCAACGTCATATCAAGGTTTTTCTACTTATTATGATCTGAGGAAAGACACCCAACCTCTCTACTTTAGCCACTCACTTGTGAGATGATTATTTACAGCACAGTCGCACACACTGCAGACACACAAAATGTTTCGGGTGTTCTATGTTATTTCCCAGCCCGGTAAAATCCCTGTGGAACCGAGGGATTTTCGGCTCTTCTGTGAGAAAGCCGAAAAGATGAGAGCTGACACACCAGTGTCTCCGGTCTCAGACCAACCAGACGGCATTCGTCATTGATTACACGTCAGCCTATCTCACCCACTAAATTCGGAACTCTCTAAAGTTATAAGCTGTGCATGCGTAGCTGTGTTTTGGGACCTTGCAGGGAGCCCAGCATCATGTAGATGTTTAGTAAATGATTGATATGTGAACGCACAAATGAAGCAAAGATCCAGGGAAGTCATCTGGACCACAGCAGGTCTCTGTCAGACCTGAGTCCGGAGGCGAACATGCCCATCTTTGCCCTTCTGAAGGAACAACTGGGCTGACACTGCTTGGCTCACTAAACAACATCTCTCTCCAGTGAAGCACATGCTTGAACTCTTTTACTTCACTCTGTGTTTACTTATTCATAGCCCATAAAAAGCTGTTAGTTAAAAATGTTCAAGTTTTCTCATTACATTCCCCAAAGTGGGAGGATGTTTTCTCTTCATGTAGCTTTTTTTTTTCAGTGTGTGAATATTTTTGGCCTCAAAGAACACTTGCAGGAGCTCATAACTGAGTTTCAAATAATCCAACAGCAGCCAAAAGTTCTTGGAGCCCTTGAGGGCCTCAGAAAGCAGTGTGAGCTCAGAGGGACCTTCTGAAAAATAGGGCATCTGGCTGCCAAAGCCAGGAAGGTCCTGAGAAACCATACAGACCAGCCCCTTCCTCCCACAGATGGAGGATGAGGAAAGAGCAAGCACCCTTCCCAACCCTCTTATAAATGAGGAAAATTCAAACACTTCTGTTTGCAACTGGTTTTTGTTTTCTCATTTTTCTCTCCAAAGCTGACACTTCCCATTTCCCACACACACTTTCCACCCACACTCACACCCTGGCTGCCCCAGTCACAGACCGAGAAGTCTCCTTCATATCTGCTCTCCTGTCAGCCCCAACCATCCCACCCCTCCACTGTGTCTTGGCTCTCCCCAGATTCCACAACCCGCTGTCACTCTGTTTCGTCCAGGGGCAATGGGAACATCTGTTCATATCACAAAGTTTGCAGATTTCCCATCTGTTTCACCTTCTCATGCCCTCTGGGCATCCTCCCACATGTGGGCCATTGAAACAGCCTTGTCTCGGCTCCTCTGACGGAGACTCACACTTCTCCAAGATCACCCACCTAAAACATGAATGGCCTCACAGCTTATCTTATCCAGAAACCTCTAGTGACCTCCCATGCCCTACAGCGAAACCCCAAACTTTTCCACATGGCATCGTGCATACTTTCAAACCTGGCAATGACCTAATGTGATATTTAATGCTTTCTCCTTACCTCCCAGGCATTTGCCTGCTTCATGTCTTTGCACGTTCTTTCCCTCCCCAGCTACAACCCAGCTCAGTCCACTTGGTCCGGGACAAACACCATCTCCCATTTTGTTTTAATCTTCATGTGGGTGACAAGTTAAGATGCCACTACTTAAGCCAGGTTATTTAATTTCAAGTCTCATATTCTTTGTACTAGCTCACAGTAATTTCTGAGCAGCGACTTTGATAGTAAAAAGTGGCTCTCAATACAGATCATTTATATTTTTCTAATGATGTTAAGGGTTGACTGGATCAGTAAATACCACACTTAAGATTAAATTCTTGTGTTTGGAGGGAAGCATTTATTACTATTTAGCTTAAAATGTGTAATTAGAGCCCTGGCTGGTGTAGCTCAGTGGATTGAGCATGGGCCTGTGAAGCAAAGGGTCGCTGGTTCGATTCCCAGTCAGGGCACATGCCTGGGTTGCAGGCCAGGTCCCCAGTAGGGGACACATGAGAGGTAACCACACACTGATGTTTCTCTCCCACTCTTTCTCCTTCCCTCCCCCTCAATGTGTAATTAGCAAAATGAGGTAAGAGGGACTGGACTAGCTGTTGTACTTCAGGTGGTCAAGAATCACAGAATGCAAGGCAAGATGGATTTGCCTTCAAAATGGCTTTTCAACTCATATTAGATTGTCTGCTTCTCATTGGATATGAGAAGCTATCAGCCATAGATGCTTTGGGAGGGAAGGGCTGATGGCTCAGCCCACTTCTGTACTGGGCCTGTGACTCTCTGACCAGATCACTTCTTACTCTTGGTCCTGGAAGAGGTGGCCCTGCCAGCCCAGGGGAACATACGAAGAAAAGCCACATTCTGTCCTTGCTTCACAGGTGTTCCCATCACATCTTTTCCTGCTGCTTCTCCCACTGAACCTTGTAAACAGTGGACTCACATGCAAAATGTGTTCTTTATGGTTGAACGCAGCACATTCATTCAGGTTAGTTTGGAAGGTTTGGTTGCTCCTTCAGTGGAATTCCAGCACATTGCAATATGTCAAATATTGTTAAGAAGAAAGGGAAGGAAGAAGTAGGGAGAAAAATAAAGCCAACATTTACAAACAGAGAGAGAGCACATACGTTATACATCATATATGATGCCTGGAAGCCATATGGATGTTAGGTTATTTTGCTTTAGAAATTCATGCAGTTTTATTTATATCCAGCTTGAAACTAAGTTTTTATTACTCTAATTTTTGGTCTGAACATATGTCACAGATCATAAAATGTTTATTCTATAAACATGTACTCTTGTGAAAGTGACTAAACATTCATATCAGAATCCAGTTAATGTATGCAATCTTCACTAGGGGGTTGGTTTTATTGGTTTTCATTCATATATTAGTAGGTTTCAGCATCTCCTAGTTAAGGTGCTTCCAGGTGTATTATCCAGGCTACCCTTTTAGCACACAATTTGACCTCCAACTGGTAAGTTTGAAAAGAAGTTGACATAGCCAAAATGTTTAGCTTTAGATTGAGTCCACGTAGCTGACTACAGAACTGTGATTCTGTAGAACGCCCACTAATGGATACACAGGCGACACAAATACCATCGAATGTCCAAGGAAATGTTCCTTCTGAGGAGCTTCGAACAACTGGCAGAAAAGTATGTCTTGGTCTGAGCTCCTGGATTCTTGAAGATTTTTTTATGATGTCTTCCTAGTAACCAATAAATTTGTTAGGTCTTCATTGGGAAAAAGCAGTACTACTGACAATTATAATAAGAAATAAAGTGAATTTTATTATTATTATTATTATTAACAACTGTACTGAGCTTTACTGTTTAGAGTTTCGAAAAATCCCTGGTGACTAGGGCTTCATTTTCCTCCCTTAATGGAGCAGGATTTAGTGAATGGTGCCTAATGAACAGAGCATGCAAAGGGAAAATTAGTAATTTCACAGTTACTGTACTTATAATGACTGTGAAACCTGACAGGTGAATGATAGAATATTATTCGGTGTTAAAATTAATGAGCGCTATTGAGCCCATTAAAGACATGGAGGAAACTTAAATGCATATTACTGAGTAAAAGAAGGTAATCTGAAAAGGCTACATACTGTATGATTCTAAGTATATGACATTCTAGAAAAGGCAAAACATTAAAAAGATCAGTTGCCAGGGGTTAATGGGGATCGAAGGATAAGTAAGCAGAGCACAGAGGATTTTTAAGGCAGTTTTTCAATTTTGCATGATGCAATCATGGTGGTACAGGTCATTATACGTTTTTCTAACCCCGTAGAATGTACAACACCAAGTATAACTGATGTAAACTGTAGACTTTGGGTGATAATGTGACAATGTAGGTTCATTGATTGTAATGAACGTACCACCTTGGTGGGGGATGTTAATAATGGGGAGGTTGGGTGGGAGGGTGGGAGCTGCCTGGGGGCTCTCTGTACTTGCAGCTCAGGATCTCTGCCTGAAGGCCACAAGCAATTCAACTGCAACATGCCCCAAACTAAAGGTATCTTCTGCTACTCACTAGTCTTGCTTATTGTACATTTGTGATTCTCCTTAATAGCCTAATAATCTACCTGTTCCCAAATTAATTTTCAACTCTTTCTCCTTTATGCCTCAAATCTATCCGTTACAATATTCTACTGATTCCATTCCTGTGTATCCCTTTCAAGTCAGCCGCCTTATTTCCATTTTCCTGGCACTGTGCTTAAAATACTCTTCTCTTTTATCCTTCAACATGCCCTTTACCTGACCCCCAGAGAGGCCTTGTGAAAAGCAGTCCCATTATGCTTCTCTCCACCGCAGCCTCCAGGCACGTTTCACTGCTCGGAGATTCGATCCCAGGGTAGGACCATGACTGTTCTCTAGCCCCACTGTGCTTAACAGTGGTTCCTGCAAATGCCAGGCCCATTCCAACTTCATGCCTCTGCACCTGCTGACCTCAGTCCTGACTGAGTGCCCTTCACCTTCTTCTAAAGGCACAACCCTCTCTGCCCTCCAAGTCAGAGCTCAGATCTCCCTTCTCTGGGAATCTTTCCTTACTGGACCCTATTTCCCACAGAATGTGGTGGTGATGGCTTCCTTAGATGCATAAATATTTTGCCGGCACTTCCAAGAACAGTGTATTAAAATTAATCATGGTCAGTGACATGTCTATCCCGTGAAACCATGAGCTCCTTAACAGCAAGGCCCTGTGTTAGTTAACCTAGCATGGCCCAATGGCTGCCATTTATTTAGGGTTAACACTTCATTATTTGCACTGAACATTTTTATGATTGAGAAGCTGAATGTCTTCATACAGAGCAGCATCCTACGTGTAGACAGCAGAAAATGGCCTATGTGGTGCGAGTTCAGGGGGAGCACCAGATACCCAGGCTGATATACGTCTTTTTGTTGCCGTTTACCTATCCACGTCAGTGCTCATATATTTCATTCTTCCCTTACTCATTCTGACTAACTCATTCCTCCATTCATTTGTCCACATTTGTGGTAGACAAAAAGGATGGTCCTTAAATAAATAGTACACATTTTCAAAAACTATCTGTAGGTAAATTTGACTCTATCTTTAGGTCCCTCCCCAGATGCAGTTCTTAGGGGAATGATCACAGACTGTCTGCTTGTGAAGTCAATGAAGGTATCAGAGGTTTGATACCTCAGCTCCTTCTTGGTCAGTTTGAGAAGAACTGTGCCTTTTCAGAAAGAATGAACCATTGTTGATGGTGGATAACCATCCGAACTGAGAGTTTTGTATTATCACGTTATTTGTATTTCTTGACAGAAGAATTTACAATGCCTCATTTAATGAGAAACTGAACAGAAGATATATATGAAAACTTAATCCATTTTAATAACATACAGCACTGACATAGGCCATACCTGGCAGGGCTTATACCTATAAACTAAGAGACCATGAATACCAATTACAGTTAAAAGAATAAGATATATATTATTTTGATAAGAAAATTACTTTTAAAAACATGCATTCTGGCATTTTCAAGATTAACTACACAATTATACAGTTCCAAAGTGTAATCAGCAAAATTTTAAGCAGTGGTGAGAAAAGAGTGAGCATTTAGATTTACTAGAAACTCAAGTTCTGACTTGTAATAAAACTAGCTTTACAAAATCATTTAGAGAATATAGCTATATTCTCTAGACTTAGAGAGTCAGTAAGATGTTTATCAATATTCTATCTAGCAAAGTCTTGGGATTAGGGGTAATTTAACAGTAGTAAAGAAATAATGATTAGAACATTGCAAAATTCACTGAATCCAAAGGCTGAACACTGAACAGCCAACAGAAACAAGGCTGCCCCATAAAGGGAGGCTGGAAGAAAAGTCATTTCTAGAAATGCTTTTACATTGCTTAATGAGAGCGCTGCTTTCCAAAGGCAGGCATTAATGTGAATAGAGAGGGATAGAAATTGCAGGTGAGAAATGAGCTTTGAGGTGTAGGAGTTGCCCACTCAGATCCTGTAGTCCTAAAACTCCAAGCCGAAAAGTTGTAGGACACACAGCCCACCTAGGTTAAGTGCCTCAGGGTGCCCCCGATACCCATGTGACCCCTATACTGTCCCAGTGATTGAATGACTATCTCTCTTGCACCATACTGAGGCCAGATCCAAAGTCAGGCAGCTCTGATTATCAGAAAGTTTTTGGTTAACATTAAGCAGAAACAAAATTCCTCTGCTCTTTTCAATCACTGGCCCTAGTTCCAGGCCCTGGTACCACGAGAACACTATGTTGTCCAAAACTGCTCTGACATTACTCGAAGACAGCCACCACGCTCCCCTTCCCTTCATAACTCCCAGACTCTTATTCTCCAAGCCACATGACTCCAACTGCTTACTTAGACACATTTTTTCACATTCTCTGTAATGCTAAAATTTCTAGAGATGAAGGCTTTGTCTCATTCACCCAGGTATCACCAAACCAGTTTCTGACGTACAATAGACTTCCAATAAATGTTGTTTGGATGAAGTTTATTTCCTATTAATATCTGGGTCCCTCTCCTTTGATCATGCCCATCATAAAACAAGGCTCATTAACATTGTTCTGTCTGTACTTTAACTTCAGAGCTGAAAAAATTTTAAGGTCTAAAGGGTCCACCATAGACTTCCTGCAGGTCAGTGGAAAGAGGCCCAGGGTCTGGAGAACATAGCAGAGAATCTCACTCCCAAGAGAATCAAAGCAAACATTGATCTCCCAGAAGGTGTCCGGTGTGAAAAAAAGGACCAACAGAACTCGGTAAGTTCTTGGGAAGAACTTGGTAACACACTTCCCTGTGTTTATGATTCTACACTGTATGTTTTCTCACAAGAGTAAACCCTTTGAATAAACTTCCTAATGGTGTATCACTTTGGGCAGAAAGAAAAAAGCCTGCTTGCTTGCTTCAAAGAGGAGAGATTCACCCTCTCCAGGAACTGAGGAGGTTTGGGTGGGCAGTGAAAATGAAGGACAGGGGCCTCCCCAGGGCTGAGGGGAAGGAACCATATGGTACAAAAGACATGTATTGTATCAAAGTATCAGGGACAGATTTCATGGGTTTGTGATTGGGATCATAGTGTTTTTTTCAGATCAGTTTATTATAGTGAATCATCATGGTCTTTGAGAAGGATCAGTGGAGGCTGGTGTCCCCAAAAATCCAGAACAAACTTTTGGCCTTTCTCTTAGCTGACCCATCTCAGATCTGTGTTAACCTGCCCTTTGTGTTAACTGATGATAAAGAGGAAAGCTCCCCGGCAGAATGCTCCTCTGGGCGTAAGGCCTGAAACTGCAAAGGCGAAGATCTGTTCCTCACATATCACTCAGTAGGAATGGTAAGAACTTTAAAAGCAGGCATTGAATCTTAACCTACGCTTGTGTCGTTCCTAGAACAGAGACTACTCATCAGCATTCAGCTTCTAACCCGTAATCCTTTGAGATTCTGTAATCAAAGTGAGATGGGATAACCAACACACACAACACGTTGTAAACATTGGGCATAACTGCATCTGCACTCTGAATTATTATAAAATTAAATGCACTTTATACTATTGATACCTGCTTATGAAAAACCCAAACAACTGATTTACATGCATCTGGTCTTAAATAGTTATTTATTTCTTTAAAAGATCGTGAAACAGAATCTACTTTCTGCATGACTCTACTGGGAAATGGGAAGGAGTAAGAAAAATCATAGTCATACCTCAACAAATTTACTTTATTGATACTCACAACAGCGGTGCAACCTTAACTGCTACAAAGCTTTTTTAAATACATTCTGTTAGTTTTGTAAGCATGTTTATGAATAGATCTATTACAAATACCTATTTTTTAAAATACTGTTAATCCAGTGATGTGTAAGATAGCATTGCTCTACCTAGACTGCACATCAATTGATGTCTGCCATGAATGAATGCAAATAAACTATTTTGTATATATTTCAAGATAGGGAAGGGCCATTTAACTTTTAAGTTAAATTATGCATGCTGTGGTCATGTGGAAAAATTGGTGGCTAGAAGGCAGTGAACGGCTTGCTAAAGGTTACTTGCTATCTACCCTAGATCAGAGCTGTGAACATCTGGATAAAACTATGCTTAGCTTGAAAATGAGTCACAGAATATAAAAATACCCCCACATTTATTTATTCATCATCTGTCATGTTGTGGATAGGGATGGGGAGAAATTTTATTGCTGATAGTAGCATGCTAATTTAAAGACTTTATGGAAAAATGAAAGAAGAACAAATTGGAGACTGCAATGGCTGGAGACTTCCCTAGGAAGATATTTTCAATGTAGTTCTCTTGAAACCCCCAACCTCCCCTATAAAATAGGCTACATTTCTTGAAAATCCAAAATACCAAATATTTCTATTAAGGAAGGCCCTGGGAATAAAGATCTCTGGAAATCTCTTGATAGTGATAACCATAGCTAACGACCTTGCTGAGAGATGATTTAACCTCATGTTGAAAAGCTGCCTTGGGCTAGGAAGGTCATGTTTGCTTAAAAGCTGATCATCTATCTTGAGTGCTCTGCTGGAAGTAAACCAAGACATTAAACAGAAACTCACGACACAAAGAATATGATTTAACAGCTTTAGCCCAGGTCAATGATGTGAAGTCAAACATGGGTGCCAGGAATCGGCTCTGATAGATCTTAAGGGTCCATGTGACATGAGCCAGGTCTCCCACTACCTTATTGTGGTCCAAAACACTGTGGTGCGAGGGAATCATGATGGGGGCTGAGAACTGAGCCATGTACATTTTTATCTTGGCTGATACCAAGAAGTTCTTCACTATTGGCAAGTCAATTCATTTTACTGTGTCTCCGTCTTCCAAAGAGGAACATCCTGCTTGAATCACTAACTTTTTGTAAAGCTCAAGCAACAATGTGGATAAAGTATTGAATCCCTGTGATATAAAACTGTACAACATAGAACGATGTCATGGCCTTGGCTCTAAATAAGAGCATCAATTTTCCAGATTTATGAATCAACTGTTGTCAGCTACAGAGGAAAGCAGAAAAATATATGGGAAGCCCATTCGCCAATGTTGCTGCAGTGAAATTGCTGCAGTGTGTGAGGTTTCAACATTCAGATTCTGGATGTGGTGTTCCAATGGCTGTTTTTCAACTTATGAGGGATTTATTTTCCTTCAGTTTCTTTATAAAATTGTTTTATTGATTGATTTTTGGAGAGAGAGGGGAAGGGAGATAGAGAGACCTTGATTTATTGTTCCACTTATATACGCATTCATTAGAATGAATCCCTGACCAGGGATCCAACCTTGGCAGATTGGCACAATGCTCCAACCAACCAACCAACCCAGCCCACCCTTACCTAAGTCACATTCAGGTAATCTTGGCGGTGAAATAGGTCTAAATATCTCTATTTGCTTAACGCTTTATGGGATACTTCCCTTAAAATATTTTGACATGCAATGATTTGCCACATGACAAAATATGCAGGACACAGAGCAAGGATTATTATTTACACTCTCCACCTGAGGAAAATTCAGCTCAATTCATGTATCTTATTACCTTCTGTGCACATACAGTACTGGAAGGTCCTGGATGTAAAAGTAGCACAATGATGCCTGTGACCACAGTCCAGTTAGAAGGACAAGGAGTTAAGTGTGCTGTAGAGTGACTCACTAAGTCTCTGCTGAAAATCAGAAAGGTAACACACCTAACTACAAGTTGCACAGAGAGTCAGTGAGGAGTCAGGGCAAGGGCCACAGCTTCACATAGACTCAGCATTCACTGCATCTTTAACAGATGGCTCCGCAGCTATACATTTTGCATTGAAGAGATCTGCTGTGGTTCACAGAGTTGGATAATCCGAAAACAGATCTTCATCAAGAGTACTAGATATGTGCACATTTTTAAAGTTTTATTTTCTAATTAAATCAGGAATAATCATCAATGGCCTACCACAAACAAGGCTATGGCTGAGACCTTGAAGGGTGAGGGTAATTTTCTACAGACAATGAAATCTGGGGGAAGAACACATTGGAGACGTATGATGTGCATTTGGGGGTCACATCTGCACTTATATTAAGTAAAATAAAAATGAATGCTTGGCCTTTTACTCATTCCTAAATTTGTGTGCATGCCTCGACATGGTGATATATAGGCTTCATAAAATATGCATAAGCTGCCACCTAATTTCCTAACAGCTATTATGCAACTGTTTCAAAGATATTGATCAGGCATTCTAACAAAATTTACTCTTACATGGCCTATATTTGTTTCATGAGCTTTTATGTATAATTATTTTGATGAACCACCCTAGAGTCAGTTCCCTTTACTTTATGTTAGTATTGTATTCATTTTTCATTCATCCCCAAACCACACTGTCTTCATTTATTCAATGAGAATTTTGCAAGTTTAGTTTGAATCATTTTTCTTTTCCTTTGTAAAAGTACAGTCTTGAGGACAAGAAACTTCCTGAGCTTCAAAGGCATTAAAACCCCACCATTCTAATAATAAAGGACCCACGGACATGGACAATAGGGTGAGGACTGACCGTGGGAGTGCGAGGGTAGGCAGGACAGGGGAGAGGAGAGGGGGAGAAGGGAACTGGAACAACTGTAATTAAACAATGAAAAAAACCCCACCATTCCAGAAATTATCCTCCAGTTTGAATAAAGGTTGGCAAAAGCAGACAGACTGCCACTGACCCTTGCTCATAACTTCCAGGTCTCGAGAGGTATCCGAAACTTGGTCAGGGTCATTGTGAGAAAATACAGCTTTTATATATAAATATATGCATATTATAAAGCAAAGTATTTTAAACAACTAAATAGAGCTGCTAATAAGTGACTTTTCTCAGGAATGTCTCTCCTCCATTTCCTACACAAACACACTTCTTTTTGATCTTGGTAAAATTGCATAATTATTTTTGGCTATGCAGATGCAACCTTTTCTCTTTTGGGGGCATATTTCCTTTCCTATGGATAGAAAGGCAATGAGATTTAAAAGCATAACTGGGACTGAATCTCTTGCTAATAATGTGACCTTGAGAAAGTTACTTTAAGCCCTCACTTTCTCATGTATAAACACATTGACAGCTTATAAAAATATTTTATACTTATACATGTGTACATACCTATATATATACACACACATCATAAATATGAATAACAATTCGAACACATATTGTTGGGAAGATTAAAAGAGAGAGTCTAGTGGGTTGCTCAATAACTCTTAGCTTTCTCAACTCTGAAATGTACACCGATTGATCAATGTAATTGATCAATATAATTGGTCAATTGAACAAAATATGTAATTCCTTTGAGTATTGTATAAATCTGTACCAATAAGATTTTTGTCCTTGTTGTTCCTATTTAATATCAAATCAACACTTATGTCATTTTTAATGGAAATTTCTGTCCTTGACCCTGAATGTTCAACATTATCATCAACAACATGAATTGTATCCAAGGAGAGGACAAAGGTTAAGATGGTTAAATGTAATCTTATTAAACAATGTCACTTCAATAAATTTAATAAAGTATATATATATATATATATATGATTGAATGTATGTATATAAAGGTTTTTTGTAGACCCAACCCACAACTCTGTAACTCTCAATAAAAAGGTCAACATAATAAAATTCAACATCAGTAAAAGTACTCATATACCATTACTTTGTTCTGAGAATGAAGAATACTCACCACAGCTGCTCACTACATTGTTGACTCTATCTAATTATTAGGAAATACTTATTTTCAGGGAGCCCTATAATCTTACTCAGAAGTCCTTTTGGGGGTACATTATTTCAATTCATGCTTCACTAGGTCATCTAAATATGATATGGTTCTTATATCCTAAATATAATTAGGGTTCTTGATAAGAACACAAAAGAGGCACATGCAGAAAGATGAGACATAAAATTGTGACTATGAAAACATTTTAAAAGCTATGTAATTTCACCATGTGTGTGAGAGGGAAAGAAAAACAGATACAGACACATAGAGACAGAGAAGAGAAATTTAACAGAAAGCTGTCATGAATCAGAACCATTTTCACATGTTAATTGCACATCTATCAATCTCTCCTCTGATTTCCTCCAGAATTTCTAATACTTTCCTACCATATACCTATTACTTGGTGTTCTTATAAGCTATATAGATAGACAGATCACTAGACTGTGATTGTCTCCAAGATGGAGGCAGCATATTAATTTTTCCTTTGTATATGCTCCAGTGTATAACCATGTCTGACTCAAAGTAGATATTCAGTGTTGGCTGAATAAATGAGTTAGATGTACAGATAAGGAACGGTCAGCATAGACAGGGAGACATCTCTTTTTGATCATACCTATCACACATGCTGGAAATGCCAGACAAGAATTCACATCTAAAGGGAGAGGCCGGATGCAAACCTTCTCTGGCCCTTTCAACTCTGATATGCTCAGGACCAAAGCACTAATATAATTATCATGTTTCTACCCAATTTCTCAATAAATTTCTTGAGTCTAAGCCATCCCATTAACAGAAACTGACACAATAAAAGAAATATTACAACAATTTCACTCTATAAAATGGAAAAAGGTACATTTAAGCAACAAATTCTATTGTGGAAAGACCAGAACTACATAATATATTTTTCTCTTCCTTAGGTTTGGCTACATTTGCCCCTACAACATGCCTCTGTTTCTTTGAGGTAGTTCAAAGTGGCCTTAAATCTTTTCCATGAGTCTCTCCTGTGCTTTTCTAGATTTTCTGGATCTGTGTTGAATAGGTTTCTAGTGGTTAACTTATATCTTAGTTAAACATATTTTTTTCTTCTTTGGATATTTGTGACAAAATCTTTTTGTTTGCCAAATGTCTCTGTTTACTAATTACTTTTAACACACTGAAGAAGAGATAAATAAGTAAGGTAGATACATAGATAGGTAGGTAAATAGAAAATCTCCAATATGTGTATGGAAATATATATATATATATATATGTATATATGCAAATGTAATTATGTATGTATACACATATATCTAAATTTCAAGCACTAAATAGGAAAAAGAGGAAAATATCTTCATACAATATTTTAAATATCCTACTACTTCATTCACTAAAAAGTAAATAGAGCTGATGAAGAATTATAATGAGTCACTCAAGGAAAGAGAAGCAATAATAGAAACAACAAGCCCTGGCTGGCGTAGCTCAGTGGATTGAGCGCGGGCCTGCGAACCAGACGATCAGAGATTCGATTCCCAGTCAGGGCACATGCCTGAGTTGCAGGCCGGTTCCTTGCAGGCTAACTACCAGCAGGGGACGCACAAAAGGCAACCATACATTGATGTTTCTCTCCCTCTCTCCTTCCCCTCTAAAGATAAATAAATAAATTAAATCTTTAAAAAAAAATAGAAACAACAGGTGACTTATCCTAACTCCATTTTTTAAATGGAAAAGAATACAGCTGAGCAACAAATTCTATTTTAGAAAGCCCAAGACCTCCACATTAAAACTGTTTTCTTCCTTCCTTTCCCAGCATGCTTCCATTTACGAGTTAAACGCTTCTATTTCCACAGTCCCCGTGCTGTGGGTCACACGGAGTCCTCATTTCCAACACAACAGTTTTTAAAGACCGCAGGTACATCAGGGGACAGTAATTCTGATGAGGCAGCTAAGGAGTCGATACAAATTTACATGCATTATTCATTTATATGTGGATGAGTAATTTCTTAAATCATGTTGTCTCTGTTATTTCTATTCTACACATGATGGTTTGTCAAGGAGAACACCGAGGAAATGCTAAACTTAAGGGTGATATGGAAGATACAACATTTGGGAGTAAATATAGTGTTTAAAACACATGAGAGCTCTAAAGTATTTTAGGTAAATAAAATTCTGCTTTCTATTGACTTATGTGGTCATCACAAGGCTTCATGAGCCTCACACTTTTCAAAGGCAGCACCAACGAGACTTAAACTACCTTGGAGAGGGGTGAAGGGTCAAGATTAGCTTCAAACTAGTAAAGGAAATCTTTGTTATGAGCACAGGAAGCCACTGGAAGAGCCTTTTGTGGTCCTTTAAAGCTGACAAGGCTCGTGTCGGGAGAGGTGTTAGTACGTGGCCCCCATCGTAAACAATGGTAGATGGGGATTGGAGTCAACCCACCACTCACCCTGTGGTAAGTAAAACAGTTGCTGCTGTACTGAGAGACCCAGTTAAAGCAAAGAAAATAAGAGCCTGAGAAAGATAATTTGTTAGAAGATCTAGGTCCCTCTGGAACCTGCCCAGTGGGCCTTGTGACCACAGACAGGTCACTTCCTCTCTTTGTGCCTCCTCCCAACCAAGAAAAAAAAAGCCAGTTTGCTAGATGGCGCTTAAGTCACCTTAAATTCTAACAACATGTCAGTTAGAAATGATGCCCCAAATATATCATGCTGACAGCAATTTTTCTTTACATGCAGCCCACTTCCCTCATTGCTTGTGGCAATGAACTTCAAAGCACTGAGTACAAATGAACAACTTCATGCATAAAAATTAGTCATCATGGAAATGTGAGCTTTTCCTTTGAAAATGTAACAAAATCAATTTATTTAAACCAAAAAGTAAGTGGAGGCAGGGGCACTAACGGGAAGTGTCTGGATGATATTGGCTCCCGAGGTACAAAGCTCAAGGAAGTGGTAAGAGAACCCAGAGGAACGCTAACATTTCTCACAGCTGCTAACAGCCATTCTCCCAGAGAGAGAAACCCTTCTTCACCCTCAGGATGGTGGCCTGTTCATGGGTCTCTCCAAAGTCCAGCAATGTTTAGTCATCTTGCAGCAACATTCTATTTTTAGGACTTTGTCAGATGCTTGACACATCAACAGGATTGCTCTCCTGGCCAGGTATGACTTCTGACTCTGCTTGGCACCAACTCTATATACAGCCTTTGCCGACTTATCTGCCTATCTGTTAACGGCATAGTGGCAGTAGCTTCCAGAGATTTGGTGACAAACAGAAATAATGTGTGTGAAGCCCCCACTCCCAAGCACAATGCTTGAGCACTTAAGAGAATGATTAGGAACTCTGATTCTTAATTGTTACCAGCAACCAACCTCAGAGTCAGCAAAACATATGCCTCAAATAATTTCTGTCTGTTGTTGTTATTCTTTAAGTGACATGAAGAATTAAAATACCCATAGATGAGAGATTCCATTGATATAAACAGCAATTTGGCTATTGACTCACTCTTTGACCAAAAAACAACCCAATTCAACTTTAACTTCACTTCATATTTATAAAGCAATTCACAGGTTCAAGAATATCACCTCATGTAAAAAAAAAAGAAGATAGAGCAGGTGCTGATATCGCTAAACTAAGTAAGGGTTCAGAAGGGATGGTTCACCGAAGATCACACAGGAAGCAGGAAGTCAGGACGGAGCTAAAACCTAGATTTCTGGACTCCAATACAGCACTTGCTGACTTGCATTATGATACCTAATTTTCTGGGCTACCCACCTTTCTTGCTCTTGCCTATATGTAGGAAAAAAGATTAATCGTAATAACTATCTTCCCTCATATGCAAAATAATGGCCTGGACTCAACAGTTTAATTCACATCAATAAATACACACACACACACACATACACACACACACACACACACACACACACACCTTACTCTAATTTAGTAAGATAAAAGAAATTTCTTTATTTTTAATCTAGGTTTTTATTTGATGATATGTGTTGAATCATAAAAGTGATTTCTTGTGTGACATCTTACTCCGATGCTAAATGACAGGGAGTTTACTAGTGACATTTTATAAGGCACCTACTCATTAGTATTAGAAGCTGCTGCTGCTCAAGCGAAATCGGAAATAGAATACATCTTCCATTAAAAGAAAGGTCAAAATCAGCTATTCACCAAAGAGGTTTAAATTTTTAAACACTGTAGTACAGCCAAGGCGACAGGAGAATATTACAGGTGTGAAAAACAAAGAATTCGTTTTACCGTGCAGAATTTAGAAAGCAAATGAGCCAGTCGGTGTGTGGCAAACTGAGAGGGGTTTATCACCCTTCCTCGCCAAGTAAAACCAAGTTATTATTCATGCCGAATTTTAGAGTTCTCAAAACCCAGCACCCTGTGCAGCTGCTGACAGCGAAACTAGAAAGTGAGACTGAGATAATTGGCTATTACAGTGAAAATCATTTTGGAACACAGATGAATGAATTTTCTTTCCTGTTTTTTTTTAGGTTATTGGTTAGGAATCAAGGCATTATGATAATTTTACAGAATTTATTTCTTTGATGCTTCTTCCACATGATATTTTAGTCAGAGAGGAAAGATTATTTCCCTTGAAAGAATGGGCTTAGAAACATTTTTTCAGTTGTCATGCATTTGTTTTGTTTCTGTGTTACACCATGTGTTACAAAGGCATGGCCAAAGGCAGTAGGCAGAGTTTGCTAGCAAAGACGCTTACAGTCCAACAAGGCACACAAGCAGGTGAGCAAGCTCCTCCGTAGAGTCACTAAGCAAATTCAATGTGCAGACTTGGACTCTATTCATAGACTTTTCTGTAAGGGCTATTCTACTACAGAACAGAGGAATGCTAAGTCATATAAGTGAACCTGCTTCTATCTGCCCACAGAGAGTTGCTTGAAAATGATAGGTGATAGTTCAAGACTATTGATCATTTTAGAGGTTCACATTCACTGTCCTGTAAGTTTGGGGCTTGTAATCAATGTCTTCAAAGAATATTACTTTTCTCTCATCTAGAGGAAAAATACAGAAATAAAGATAATGTGAATCTATAAACACAATCATATACACATACCCATGAATATATCCCATGAGATAAGAAGAGTAAATTTTTAGTAACTATGATTTAAAGCTATATTTTGTCTACAAGCTTCTGGTAACAGATGGTGAGAAGAAATAGAAAATTAGTGTGTAGATTCATTTTTATAAAAGGAGAAACGACATGAAATCAAGAAAGACGGAGCAAATGACCCATTTTAGATAGACTCATCTAGGTTTCTATGGGAGCATGTTAATTAAAATAATATATCTCTCCTAAAGAAAAAAAAAGAATGGCATGACTTTAGCAAGATCCTCAGTGTGAGATTATTTATCCTTAACAAGAAGTATGAACTCTAGGAACCAACCTGAAAACGCTTTCCACATTTCTCCAGCCCACTCCCACTGCCCCCAGCTCCCTCTACGACCACAGACCCCTGTATAGGCAGGCGCTCACACTTCCGTGGCTGGTGTGTAACCTGGGGATTGCTGCTCTTCATCATGGTCAAGGTGGCCACACATGCCTACTAGAAATGATGTACTGCTCCACCGTGGTCAGGTCCTGACTCCTCGGAGTCACCTCCTGTGAAAGCACTTACATTACGCATCGTGTAGAACTGCAAAGTCAAATGCATGCCTTACGAAGCTCATCTGCTGTCTCTGTTTTACTAGATATGAATCCCATATTTTTGTCTGTTAATAAACTAACATTTTTTTTTTTACCAATGTATCAGTTTCATTTAAAACAAAATCCAAAAAAAAAGATAGGGAGTTTGAACTATTTCTTCTCTCCCATGATGTTTGTGATTTCTCATAAAGGATTTGAAAACCCAAATAATACAATGTCTAAGAGGAGAAAATGTTGGATATACATTCAGTAACTATGGACAAGAGTTATTCAGTACGTGTCTATCTGCAGAATTAAATACACCAATAAGGTCAGTTGGTGGAAAGGGAACCAGGTTGAGAAAGAGCTGTGTCCTGAGCAGAAATGGGCCAACTGTGGAGTGGCCACAGTGACCAGGACCACCACCTGATGAGACAAGGATCGAGATGAAAAGGTTCCGTGTCCACAATATGTGGATCTCCTTCTCCCTCTGTCAATAATGAAGATGCAGAAGGGACATATTTTCATCCCTCAGGTCCAAGAGGAACCAAGATAAGATCAAGATAAAACTACTAAATCAAAGAGTGTGGAGTATGATGGAAGAAATGGGAAATAGCAAGAAAGAAAGTTTTCCCGGAGGCCCAAGAAAAAGTTAAATCTGCATAGGTCTCCTTTCATATCAATGGGACCATGTGGGGATATTTCAAAGCTGAACTCACACCCTGGTAAAGGCTGGTGTGGGCTCAAAAATTGATGATATTAATGTTCTAACATGTTCCACAAAGGACTCAGGACCTGAGTCAGTGTCACTGCTTAAAACCAGGCATTGCTCAGTACCTTCCACTGCTAAAAGGAGGTGACAAAAACTACTGTCAAACACAGGTGAGGCAGTACCTTTGCTCAAGCTGCCCGGTGAGCAGGAATGAACTATACCTGCCACTCGGGCTGTGATCCCAACGTCACTGACATGGCATTCAATTACCTGAGTCTGGACCACACTCAGCGACCCAGCAGAAGCAAACAGAAAATTGCTAGATGGTGAGCAGTGAGCACCGAGCACGAGGGAGATTAAAAAACAAAGTTTTTAATCCTAACCAAAATTAGTTCATAAATAAAAATTTGGAAAAATTAAATATAGGAAAGACAGTCACCATCAACATTCGGAACATTATTTCAGAGGCAGTAAATTGTAGGGATAATCTAATGAATACTATGAAACAAATGTTTAGACTCTTTCCTTAAATAGAACAAAAAAGCATGGAAAAAAAAAAACAGAAACGAAACAAGAACATGTGGATAAATAACCACTTAGCTTAGAAATGAAAAATATGCGTGTAAACAAAGCTCAGTAAACGAGAAAAGCTGTAGACTGGCCACAGAGAGCGAGACTTCGAAGGGAAGAGCGTGCTAATGAATGCGTCCAGGTGGGCACGGAGTCACAGATGGGGAAAGACAAGTGCAGCGTCTTCTCTAGTTCTTCTGAGGACCCTGGGGAACCTGGGGGGTGCTCTGTTTCCTTGACTTGTGTGACAGCTCTCACTTCACCTCTACCTCCCCACCTCCACAGCCCTCCCCTGCCCCTGCCAAACTCATATCTTATGCTCAAAGACTGAAGAGCTCAAAGAAGAGGAAAAATATGCTTCACTTTTCACATACTCCATTGAGAAGGTTCTAGAAGGGCGTGAGGGTCAGTCTGGACGCCCAAGCTGAGCACAGGGAGAGAAAGGAGTCCCTGTTGCATCACACAGAAAAGTCTTGGGTTCCTTGGAACTGGGGGTAGTGGGAGTGTTAGGGGACACTGCGACCAGCATCTAGCACTTGTGCCTTCTCACCGGGTGCTTTAAAGTCAAGGTAGGCAAAGGCGATGGTACACCATGGAGGGGTGAGAAGAGAGAAAAGGGGTTCGCTATGTCCCTAAAATGCTTCCACTTTCTATGTCCTTTCCTTAACACGCTTTTTTTACACATACCCCATTTCTTATCCTGAAGCTAACCCGCTCATGTGAGAGACATCATCAGGCATCAGTTAGATGAAGGGACCCAGAGAGAGTGAAGGGTCCAAGTGGTGAGGCGCTCTAGCCCAGAAGGATATAAGCAACTCCCTGACTCCTCCTCTTCTGGGCCCAGGTTGCCTCAGGAACATTGTCAGAACATCAGCAGTCTGGGCCTTCACAACTGGCCACACTTCAAGGAGCCTGTTGTCACTCTGTTCCGCAAGGCTGCCTGGTCTCAGAGCAAAGACTGTGTGCCAATGGTCACAAGCCCCGCGTTCTCTCCCCAGCTCCAGTGCACACCCTGGGGAGACTATGGTGGAGTCACTTCTGACTCTAAGAACTCATTTTCCTGCTCTGTAAAAGGAACAACAGATTAAGTCACCCTAATGATCTGTCTTTACCAGCTCCCTCAGGCTCCACTGATGAAATGATAATGTTCGTCCACTGAATACCTTTGCTGCTAATGATGCTATTCAATCAATCCCTGCGTGCTGCAATGAAATGGCGGTAACAGCAGCTCTCTCATAAAATGGGGTTTTTATTATTTACGCTTATTTGTTAGTGATAAAGAAAGGTAAAATTTCTTTTTAAAATGTTGTGGCCGAGTTCTTGCCAACCATTTCACAAAAGGAGGTAATTTAGATCGCCCAGGAAGTCTGACGTTGATTTCAGATCGTGATTGCCAAAGCCGCGTCAGCTCTGCGAGGGGGTGGGCATGCATGGGCACCTGGCTCAGGTTCAGAAAGCACTGCAAGGACCCCTGAACTAAGGACCTCGGACACACTACAGAGGGGGAGGGTAAGAGCCGCCCCTACAGGGTCAGAGTTTAGGCTTCCTAGAGAGAATGTTTCTGTATTGTCTGCCTACCCATCATATCTATATTTCTCAGAGTATGCGTGTATATGTACACACACATATTTATATAGACACATTTATCATATATAATACACCTAAAATAGTTATTAATACAAATGCATAATTTCCCCTTTCTCTGTCCTCAAACTTTCAAGATTTCTAACTATCTCCAGTGTTTCGAAATCCAATTTCTTCTAGCACTGACCTGGTTGATTTAGCTCCAACCCACGGACATGAGTGGAATAAATTAGTACGGCTATGTTAGCAGATAATTCTACAACCACGGAGCAGCACTTTTCTCTCAATGCTCTCTCCGCAGCCCTGTCTCCGGGCAGAGAAAAACAGCAGAGCACGTACAAAACCTCATCATGCCTCACCTGAGTGAAAGTAGAAATAGCCTTCAGGATAATAACACACAGTAAATTTTCTTGGGTTTGTGATTTATATATTGTGCAGGGAATGTTCTTTTAGTAGTCAAATAAATACAGTTTTTGTATAAACCTCTTTATTGGTCCCACTGAAACCAGGAGTGACTAAGTCTGGATTCCACAGCAGACCCTGTGAGTCATCTCACTGCACTTGCAGGCCTCACAGAAGAAACACAGGCCGCATGAGATGCCCAGTCCGATCAAAGTGGGGCACCTGAGACCGATGACTGCAAAGCCTCTGGGGAGGGAACCCTGGCCTGTGGCTGTGGCATGCTGTGGCAGGCCTCTGACAATTTCTCTGGACTATAGTTTACACTTCCCTGGTAGGAAAGTGATATTATTGCATTATATTCCAGGCACTAAGAAAGTGAAAGAACATCTGTTCATTCTTATGGTTCAGTCCTATTTGGTGGCAAACTGTTTCCTGAGAGAAGCTACACTTCTCAATCAACTTTTTTCAGAAATCGACAAAACTCATAAACATCCCCCAAAAGGCTCATTTAGTTCCTGCTGATGCTACTACAGAGCACAGTGTGCATTAATTGGCTTCATTAATTGAGCAATCATGGTAATAGATTGTCCATAACTCACACACAGGTTTTGTGGAATAGAATTATTGTTTAATGCTGGAAATCTCTGCCTTTCTCCCACACTGTGTGAGGAAATAAAGCACATTTGCAGTCTGTGAATCCAGTTTTACAAACTGTCCCAGGAGAAGCCAAGTTTGGAAGAAATAAGTTATCCTTGCAAGTATTAGGCTTTACCAACAACAACAACAAAGAAGTTGATGGGTTTGAGGCCAATTAGGCTCATAAATCATTACCTAATAGATGTAGATTTATTCACCCTTTGTGTATACCAATAAAATGCCACTTCAGTAGTTTGAAAGATCTTGTCCAATGTCAGTATCTACAGGGTAATCTAAGGATGAGAAAAACTCTCCAGCAAGCTGTCCGATTAAATGTTTGCCAGCCCAGGGCACACACACAGACGTGGGGTGGCGGTAGGAGCAGAAATTGAGAGCATCTAGTATTGCAGGAGCCCAGGGAACAGGTCTGTTCATTTGCAATGTAAGCCAAGATTCAAGGTTGAAAATCTTCTTAGGAGAGCTTATGTATCTCTCCACGATAAGAAAAGCTCATCTTTCCCTGGGGCTGTGATTTAGAGAAGAGGGACAGAGCACTAAGCACAGGATGATTTAGCAGAGGGGAGAAGAGGCCCAGACAGGGGAAATGGCCAAGGGGATAGTCTAGGGCTTCCGTGACAGTGCCTGGGAGGTAGGAGTGTAGCCATGTCACCTGCCATCCCTCAGGCAGAGCCATGAGGACTGTCCCAATGCACTGCACCAGGCTCTGTAGCGGTCAATTCGGCAGGGGCAGAATTGAGATCTGGAGAGTAGGCTGAATGAGGGGTCATTCTCTACCGAGAGAATGGATAGATCTGTCAACATAGCCAGATGACTGGTCATGGTCATGATGTGCTCTCGTTGGACAATCCTGACTAACATACACGGTTGCTATTCACCAGTTAATGCCTCCACCTTGTTTTATCCGGCCCAGCACTTGTTTCTACCCAGCGGCAGTGCCGAGCTCCTTGCCCCTAGATGAAGAGTAGTTACATTTATACAGTTCTAAAATTACACTTGGCCCTTTGAAGGCAACCACAAGGCAGATATGGCCCCCGGTGAAAATGAGTTGGACAGTCCTGCCCTAGTGGCTGAGCTAGAATTGTTTCCTATTCAGTTTTCTGAAACCAGATGTTCAAGCATATGGAGATTAATCAACATTACTGTCATCAGATCTGTTTGTTGCAGTCACTGTTTGTGGCTTTAGCTTAATAAAAGACATTATAGACCCATATTTACAAGATGGACTGGGAGGTTTTTTTTTTCTATTAAAAGCCTTTAATCCATAAGAAAAGCAAAGCTAATCAAGAGTTGGAGATGAATAAAAATTTATAGCTTCCTTATTTAAATATATTAGTTTTTTGTATTTAATTTAAATACATTTAATGTTGAAATAAATTATATAGTATATTTTAGATTACAGATTACATTGAACAGATTCAATGACTCTTCTTCCAATTAGGAACAGAAAGATATATCTTATTAAATCATCTTTATTGTCATTTATTACAATTTCCTAATTTTTCACCTTTTGCCCTCTTAGAAAGATAAGATTATTCCAAGAGATAGCAAATAAATATGGAACAAACATAAAACATTAATAAATATAAATAAGTTAGAGTCTCGCTCACTGTCATCTGATACAGAATTGATATGATGCACTGGAAAGACAGATAAGAAGCAAAAAGAGATTAAAATGAGAAAATAAGTAGGAATAAAGTACAGAATTAGGAATCAAAACAGGTACAAGCAAAAGGGACTACAGGAGAGAAAGAGGAGAAATTAGGGAGCTTAGAGACTCAGGGAGAAAAACACCAAGCAATTTAGATGACAACACACAGAGTAAAATAGATGCACCCAAGGGAAGGGGGGGAAATACAGAGCAAGAAATAAAGGAATAAGAAATTAGATTGCTAATGCAATAAATTCCTGTTTTTCATCACAGAGCGTGTTGCTCACTTGCACTACAAATCTTTAAATATTTTGACACTTTCACTACCCTAGGAGAGAAATATTATGGGATTTCACTCATTATGTATTTATATATGCAACGAATAATAATTAAAGTCTCATGGATGAGGTTGAACAAGCTACTGCTAATGCCTCCTATAGTTTATGTGCTGGGGTGAGCAAAATTCAATCCATGTGGAATGTGGTAAGGCTAGCAATACATTATGGTTGGGAACCCCACCAAACACAGTGAAAAAAGAGCAACTCCCCCCCCAAAAAATACCATGTGCCTATGTATATAAGGTCAGGAGAATGCCGGATGCCAATCAGAACTACAAGTACCCAATATTCATTTTATATAAATAAATAAACAAACAAACAAGCCTGAAGCAGATTATCTATATAATTTGGCTACTAAGAGGCCTAAACAGAATTTCAACCCAGATATGTCTATTATAGTCCATTCCATACCATCAGAGTCTCATATTTGAAGAATAATGGTTGAAAATTTCCCAAGTTTGGAGAAACACATAAATCTACACATTCTAGAAAGCTAAGAGAACCTCAAGGAGGTAAATCCAAATAAATCCATGCCAAGGAACATTATAATTTAACTTCTGAAAAATAAAAACAGAAACCATATTGAAAGAAGTCAGAAATACCAAATTGAGTTACAGAGATTTCTTGTCTGAAACAATGGGGGACAAAGAGAAGTGTTCCAATATTTTCCAAGAGCTGAAGAAAAGAACTGTTAACTGCAAATTTCATAATTCGCAAAGCTATTCTTCAGAAATGAAAGGAAAATAAAAATATTTTCAAATGAAAGAAAGCTATGAGAATTTGTTACTTAGCAGACCTATTCTTAAAGAATGGTGAAAGAAAATTCTTTAAATAGAAAGAAAATAATGAAAGATTAAAATCTTAGAACATTAAGAGGAAAAGATATAACAATGAAAAAATATGGCTAATTATTAGCCAAGAATCATCTACAATAGACTGTTTCTCCTGCTGAATTTTCGAAATCTTATTTGGGAATTGAAACAAAAATTACAGTCATCACCATCTGTATCGATAAGCTTGGACTGCCAGGACAAAATCCTGTAGACTGAGTGGCTTAAACAAATGTATTTTCTCATAGTTCTGGAGGCTGGGAAGTCCAAGATCAAGTTTTCAATAGGCTTTCTGGTAAAGACTCTCTTTCTGGCTTGCAGGTGGCCCCCTTCTTGTCGTGGGCTCACATGGCCTTTTCTTGGGTGTGCTTACAAGGGTCGCCAGGGGATAGGTGTTGGAGAGGGAAGGAGAGAGAGACAGAGCTCTCTCCTGCCTCCTCTTGTAAGGACACTGATCCTATCTGATCAAAGCCCCACCCTCATGAACTCATTTAATCTTAATGACCTCCTTAGAGGCTCTCTCTCCACATCCAGCCACACTGGGAGATAGGGCTTCACACATGAACCGTGGGGGACACAAACATCCAGTCCATCCAAAACTCAAGACAATGGTGTTTCAATAGTGGGGATGGCAAAGGGACCAAACGAAAGGTGTCTGTGCTAGAATCAAAGCAGTATAACACTGATAACAGCAGATCGTAATAACTCACACACGTATACTATCATGCCAACAGCAACCACTAAGAAGACTACAAAGCAATGCACACAACAACACTACAAACATATCCAAGTGGAATCCTGAAAAATATTCAAATAACTACCGTAAGAGAAGAAAAAAGAAACAGGGGAATAAGAAATGGAGGGAACGGAAAGAAAAGAAATAACAAAATCATTGACTAAAGCCCTAATGTATTAATTTAAATGTAAATGGCATAAATATACCCATTAACAGGGGGGAGTCCTTAAGAGTAGAGATAATAAAAAAGCTAAAAAACAAAAACAAGGATCTAATTCAATCTATGCTATGACCTCTACCTTGTCCTGCCTCTCTGAAACCAAACTGAGTGTGCTTGCTTTTTTTGGCTCTTTGTAACGGGGATGTCAAGTATGGGCCCAAACCATAACCTGGGCAACTTGTACTCTATTGCATCAAACCGTAGAGATACTCTGAGAAGTAAACACTGAACATCCAGCCTGTTCATATATGACATTAAAGCACTCCGCAGTAAGGCGAAACACGCGGCAGCTGTCCAATTGACATGATCTTTAAACACACCTGATCCGACAGTAGAATTATGATTATTTCAGAGTCAGGCAAATATAACCTTCAAGATTGCCACTCCTCTCTTCTCTCAAAGAAGGTGGTACATATCTAAGAATGCCCACCAGTTCACTAAGTAGACATCAGCCTTTGAGACACCTCACTCCAGTGGCCAGCATGTCTGCAAGGGGACAATATGAAAAGACACATCAGAGATAATAGTGGAGAGACCTGCCAATGGATTGAGAGACCTATCAACGTACGAGTGAATTTTTCTTATTTTGAAATTAAGAAAGTCACTATTATTATCCAAGCAGGCAACAAAAAGAAAACTAACCATTATTGGGAGACTTCATGTCTCTAGAGCATGTTGCAGCTTTCCAAGAACACTTAAAATACACAGATGTGGAGTCTTCCAAAAGAAGTATGAGAATTTTCCATACCATGTCTGTATACCTTTCCAGAAGAAAACTGTAACTTCATACACTCTTAAGAAAAGGGGATGATCCAGAAGTCGTAAAAAGGGCTTTCAGACATTGAAGTTGCATAACGAAGTAATGAAGTACCCCAAGGGGGGGAGTTCAAAAATGAGACTGATTGTCGTAGAGACTCACGATTCCCTCTTAACTCTTCCTCTAACTCACTGCGGGACACTGGGCAAATCCCTCGTTCTTCTAGACCATGAAGAAATAATGACAAGGGCATTCTGAAAAATCAATAGATGGAAGTGACTTTGGAAACATCAGGAAAAATTGCCTTTCAAAGCATTTATAGTTTTATTTAAAAAGCGAAACAAAAATAGGTATCTTTTATTCAAAAATTCCCAAAGCAAAAAAACAAATGTTTTAAAACTGTGAGGCAGGTTACAATGTACAAGGTTAGGTTTCCAGATGAGCTGAGAACTGACCCAGAGATAGAGGCCCAAAGTTTCCCTCAGGCCTCCAGCCCTGGTGCCTGGGGGGGGGGGGGTAAACTTCTAGAAGTTTGTATTGTTTGACAACAGAAAAGGTGGTTCTCTTAATCTACAATGAATTGATACAATATGATTAAAATATAAAAGTTATGCACCAGCTGGTGTGGCTCAGTGGACTGAGTGCCAGCCCGTAAACCAAAGGATCGTTGGTTCGATTCCCAGTCAGGGCACATGCCTGGGTTGCAAGCCAGATTCCCAAGGGGCGGTCCACAAGAGGCAACTACACATGGATGTTTCTCTCCCTCTCTTTCTCCCCCCTCCCCTCTGTCAAAAATAAATAAATAAAACCTTTAAAATATGTATGTATATATATTTAAAAAATCATGTGCTTCTCCCTTATTTCTATACCAGGGTTTCTTTCTATGAGACTGTTTATGGTTTTCTGAAGGCTAAAGAGAGTGTCAGTGTCTAAAATGTCAGATTAAAAGGCAAAAGTATGTTTTCACATTTTCATCCCAGGGTTGGGCCAGTTATATCATGTTCAGAAGTGGAACATTGAAAAATAATAATAATATGTCAATTATAACTCAATAAAAATAAACAAAAAGATTAATTATAGCAAGGCTGAATTCTTTGTCATTTGTCATTGACAAATGTGTGTCTTTTCATGCTTCTCTAAAATCAAAGGATTATCCTTGCTCCAAAGACATTAGGGATATTTATTATGATATCTTTCAAATCTGTTCAAGCAAATATTATTCATCTGTTACTTTATATCATCTTTCAGAGGCTGTCTTTGACCTTGAGAGTTTTAATCATTTCTGTCTTAAGATATAAGGAAAATATTCCATTTGATCAGGAGGCGGTTCTGACTGCACCTCCCCTATCGACCAGCTGAGTGACCTTGACCACTCTCTTAGCTCCTCAGTGTAACACCCATTGTGGTTTTGCTGAAGCATGAGCCATTGGAGAAATCCATCTGGGGAGTCTGAGAGTCACAGTTTAAATGGCAACATGAGAAGTAAAACAAGTTGATGTAGGATAATGGAGATCTTTACTAGTTATGCCAATGGTCTTCTTAGAAGAAAAAGAGACTCAGGTCACTACTTTTACTTATACCCTCTTTATGTTGAAAAGGAAGTTTATACACTTATTTTTTAGAAACCCCAAACACTATAATTTTTAAGTTTGAAATATTATTTCACCATTCAAATTATTAAAAGAACTAAAAACAAAGGAAATAATACAACGATCAAGAAAAACAAGAATTAAAAAGAAAACCTGAAAATCAGAAAGTAAGGGCAAAATGATTAGAGCATCTTCTGCTAAGGGCTTTATTTGGTCAACTAAGACTCTGCCTCACTTTATTCCCAGGGAAGATAGGTCATAATCAATAATGCATCAGTGTTTGCTTTGTTGGCTATTTTGTTGTTGTTTTTGCAAACATGTCAGCAATTATACTAATTTAACTGCAGTCTATTTTAAAAATCTAATAAGTCACATTTAATTAAAAGTTACATTACTTATAAGAGACACTTGAAATTCATGAAAGATGAAATACAAGTTTAGATGTGCAAAAGCATGCCTAAAAAAAGTCAGTAGTGGTAAACAAGATTCAACAGAATTTAGGATATAAAGCAATAGAGCAGAGAGAACAAATTACTACTTATCACTGGTTCAATTTATAACAAAGATATGAATCACAAGCTATGTGAGAAACAGCATAGTTTTGAAGTATATAAAGTAGTTCTTTAGAATTTTAAGGAAAAAATAACTAAACTACAGTATTGAGGAAGAATTTTGCATGCTATTCACAATGCATAACATGGTCATCAATAATGAAGTACAAAATGAGATTTAGTCAATAGGTACCTATTGAATGCTGTACTTTACAAAAAATACGACATCCTTTTCAAGTGTCCATGGAATATTTATAAAAATTGATTGAATACTAACTGGAAAGCAAAGAAATCTCAATAAATTCCTAAAGACAGATATTGTAGAGAACACATTCTAACAATGCCATCAAACAAGTTTTAAATTAAAAATCCAAGTGCTGAGAAATATTAAAATATCCCTCTAAATTATATTAGGCCAATGAAGAAATTCAATAGAATGATAATTTAGAAAAATAAAAAGAATAATATCATTCATCTAGATTTAAAGGTTAGAACATAAGCTACACTTATAGGTAGACATTAGAAACAGTGAGAGAGAAAGGAAGGAAGGAGGGAGGGAGAGAAAGAAGAAGGGAGAGAAGGAGGGAGGGAAAGAAGGAAGAAAAGAGAGGCTACATGTTAAACTTAAGAATCAGTAAATAAATAAGTAAAGCCCTAAGGGGCACAGCAATGAAAAAAATTAAATAAGGTAAAATTAAGAAATTAAAATATTAGGGTATGAACCATGTAGTTTTGGGGGTTGGAACCACATGGCCTGGGAAGCAGGAAAGCAAGATGCAGCAGCTGTGCAGAGCTCTCTCTTAGCAGTTTGAGATCACAGGAGAGACAGAGCAGGACTAGGGACAAGGACAAGGCAGGACAATGAGAGAGGACAATGTGAAACCTTGAGGGTGAAAGGACTCTTGCTGGCTGCCGTGAGGAGGTGCCTCATGGTTTTGGATTAAGGGCTGGAGCACCAGTGAGTGCCACAGCTGATGGTGCTGGGAACTGTGGGAGACCTGCCCAGTGGAGCACGGATTACTTTGTAGTATAGCTGACTGGCCGGGCTGGCAAAGGGGAAGAAGGACTGTGTGTGTGTGTGTGTGTGTGTGTGGGGGGGGGGGGGGGGGGGANGGGGGTTTAAGGGACTTTGAGAATTTAACACCGGCATTCTGCCATTACTCTAAACCTGTATAACTTTTGAATAAATAGTTCCTTTCCTTTTCACCAAAAAATTAATACATTAAAGTTTATTTTTAAAAACCTAAGAACTTGTTCTTTGAAAACAAACAAAAATAAATATAATAGCTCTGGCAAATGTCACTCAGGAAAAGAGACACTTATTAAAATAAAATTTGATAAAACTCACAGGACAAATGTGGAAGCAGAACCAGAATCTGACAAATAAACTGTCTTGCCCAATGAGATTATCAATTACTTGAGAGGGTGTCAATTTTAACTTATCTTTACTTCCCACATAAAACTAAACAGCTTTAAAAAATAAAACAAAGAAAAACTTGTGTTACAGAAGGTCTTTTTTAAGAACACAAAACAGAAATTTGCATAAGACTCCACTTTTGCTAAGAGCAAAGAGAACTCCAACTTTTATTAGTACACTTAGCAATTGAGAAACATTCTGGTTTTCTAGTTATCAGTATTGTATGGTCCCTTGAGAGCATCTTCTGCTAAGAGCCTTACTTGGCCAACTAAGACTCTACCTTATTTTATTCCCAGGGAAGACAGATCAAAATCAATAGTGGATCAGTATTTGCTTTTTTGGCTTTTTAAATTTTTGTTGTTTGCATAACACACTCCTTATCTTTACTAAAGGAAAGTTTTTTCAGAAAAAAAAAATACTTCCCATCAAGTTACTTGCCAGGCAGAGAAGGGTCTTCAGTCATGGGGATGGATACTGTAATCCGGCTTGGAAAACTAGGCCCAAAGAAAAGCTACAAGGTGGGTCCTACTGCTCATTCTTTTATTCAGGTGCATGGGGTTAAAATTTAAAATCAGTACAACATTTACGAAGGCTGCCCCTCAGAGGGGAGTGGGAAAGTTTACCAAGCCAGGCCACTCTGGATTGTTTTTGTATCAAATCACAATGCCTCTTGTAACACCTGTGCCAGCCGAGCCCTTTGCATGGTCCTCCAAACATGAGTCATGATTCAATTCATTCCTCTCTCCCCCCACCCAAAAAATAGTAGACAACTCAATAAATATGAAAATATCAAGTGTGTTCCAATTTCAACCAAAACAGAGCATTAGAATTTAGTCAAGCAATGAGAGGATTAAGATTTTTCAAATGCATCCCTTGAATACTTCTTTTAGTAAATAATCATTTCAGTGATTGAATTATTGACAGTATGAAAACCTAACATAATAAATCATTCAATTGCTAAAATGGATTTAGATCCTGAGACTTGAAAGCAGAAATAAGTGCCCAAATCAGTACCTATGTAAACTGATACCATCCAGGCAAATCAATCACTGTTTCTAAAGTGTTTTTGCTTGTTAGTTAGTTTTGTTTTGTTTATATTTGCTTAGTTGTTTTACCATCAATTATCTTCAGATGCAGTAGAGGCCAGAAACCAGAAACAGTCAGCTCAAAGTTCTGAATTTGGCAGCTTGTGTTGCCTTTAATTCCTCTTGAAAAGGTAGGCATGATTTATAAAGATGATCTATGATTTCTGGATGCTGCTGTCAATGAAAGGATCATTAGTATGGGTCATTAATAAAGTAGCATTCTGCCAAAGAATCCAGAAACCAACCAACCCTTTCTGTGTTGTCCAGAATGGTAGCCACTAGCCATATCTGCCTGTATAAACTTAAATCAGAATTAATCAAAAAGTCAAAATTCAGTTCCCTTAGCCCATGTGCTGTACCTCAATAGCTCATGGTTACCATGTTGAATAGCACAGATATAAAATATTTTCATCATCACAGCAAATTCTAATAGAAATCTGCTTCAGGTGTAGAAATGAAGGTAGACTTGGGCTTTTAAAACATTGACCAAGACTTTAAGATGTTGTTTCTCCACTTTTCCAAAGAGGAATTATTACTAATTAGGGAAATGGCACGGTTCCATGCCCAGACCCATACTGCTCTTCTTCATATTCTCCCCCAGACCAGAATGCCCGCTGCCATCTACCCATCATTCAAAACCATTACAGGGCCTGTGTCTTCCCAAAGCCTTTCTTGGCACCCTACCTCATGGCTTCATCTCTTGCAAAATGCCATGACATTTTTATCTATAGAAGGTAGCATATTGTGTTTCTCCCAAATGTAAGAGGACTCACAGATAGAAAATTACTTACTGCCTCTGCATCCCCCGCCCTTCTTTTTTCTCTCCCTATATTGACAGGTGAACTTGTTGTTTCACAGCAAGCGGGAACATTGATGTTTCGGCATGGACTATCAATATTACTTCTGGGAAAAAGTTGCCAATGTCCCCATACAAAGGTCACGTTGACCTATGTCTTAGCATTGGTTGCATAGGTTTTCCCATAGTCGCTGAGGCTTTCTATGGCTTGAGTCTGTCTCCGCAGCCATCCCATGAGACCCTTACAGCAGAAATCAAGGCTTTAACTTCATCTCCATTCCCCAGTACTGAGCCAGGGCAAAGCTCTACAAACACGTTTCACTTGATAGAAAGCTATTTTCACCTCTATTCCCCTTCCCTTCAAAAAAAAAAAAATCACCTTCAGTCGTTCTCATTTTCCCGAACAAGAGTTTGTTCTCTGTAATGAACTTGCTCACCGATTATCAGACTGTAAATGTCTAATTTCTCACTTACGAGTACATGAGTTTGGCAAAGTAACATGAAAGCTAAATCCATTAACAAAAATTCATGAATTTCTCTGCTCTTGTCCCTGTGTGCCTACACACACACAACTCATACACACAAAATCTTCTTAGACTTAGATAAGTCATCAATTAATGAAATGTCTTGGAATACATGCAACAGCATCTCCAGCACCCTGATCATCTTATATCTACTATTTCTACTGCCATTACAACAACAATGGCACCAAAGTCTTACCAGGAGAAGAGCACTGGGCACAAATCTACTGGATTAGATTTGTCGATTCAGGCATTGAAGGAGGACAGTCCGGCGGAACCATGCAATGCCACTTGAAAAGAAAAAGAAAGAAAGCATTCTTTGTACTGTTTGGGTTCCTAATGAAGGACTTAGAGGAAAATCTAAAGGCGATAGAGACTGGTTCTATAGCTTGGTTGCTGTCTCGGAGGTTGTATTAGAAAAAGCAGGGACTCACTGAGAATTAGGTCTTGAGGTGAAGGTGATTTCGCAGTTAAATATCCCTGGTAATACATGGGAGCAGCGGAGAGAGTCTGGTGGAATAGTACATAGGAAAGAAGTAACCAGTCGACGAGGTAATCATATGGGATTTAATAGTAGCTGCCTGACATGGGGAGACAGTTTCCTGTTAACTTTGCAGCTGCATTTTCTGGACCAGTCCTCCCAGTCCCTTTAATAGGCTGAGCTAATCTTCACCATTTATATCTTGGAAAACTCTTTCAAAAGTTAAACTTCCCAAGGGGTAACTATGTGTTGGGCACTATTAAAAGAGCCTCTTAATTAATCCCCACCATGTTCTATGAAGTAGGTCTAATAACAGCCTACCCCCAATCTAATAAGGAAAAACTGAGGCTCAGAACGGTTAAGTAACTGGCCCAAGGTTGTTCAGCAGGAAGATGGCAGGCTGGGATCCAGATAGGCAATGTGTTTCCAGAGTCCACATCACCAAGCACAAATCCACACTGATACAAACCCTTGCACAGTGCTACTCGGGGAGCCAGGGGTGGGACATTGGTAAATGTGGAAGGAACGCTGAAGCCCTTGCCATTTTTTCCCATACCCAAATTGTCAGCCAGTACGTTTTGAAATACTTACCTCTAAAATTATTTTTCAGCAGTACATACGCTAAGACCTTCCAGATGCATTCACACACCAAATAGACCCTTTGGCCTACTGCTCTGGTTTCTTAATAACCAAGTCAGGCTGCCTCAGGGAAGCCAAGAAAGACCAGGTTCCGTAGGGTACCTTCCGGATTTATGGAAAACAAAAGGTGTGTAGTATAGTTTTTCACTCTCCCAATTCCAAAGTGAGGCTATTTTATGTATCTACTTTGCTGCCCAGGAGACTAAATGAATCTGAAATAAGAGTAATAAAGTGCTTCTCAGATAAAATCAAATTCAAGGAGTTCATCATCACCAAGCCCTTATTATATGAAGTGTTAAAGGGACTTATCTAAGAAAAAGAAGATAAAAAATATGAACAGTGAAAGGACAGCAAACTCACAGTGATTAACAACCACACCTAAAACAAAAGCAAACTAAGAAGACAGCTAGATTAGGAGTGGAACCATAGAAATGGAGATCACGTGGAGGGTTAGCAACAGGGGAGTGGAGTGGGAGGAGGAGAAGGGGGGAGAAGGCACAGAGAATAAGTAGCATAGACGGTAGGTAGAAAATAGACAGGGGGAGGGCAGGAATAGTATGGGAAATACAGAATCTAAAGAACTTGTGACATATGGACATGAACTAAAGGGGGGGAATGGTGGGGGAGGGGTGTGCAGGATGCAGGGGAGTAAAGGGGGAGATGGGACAACTGTAATGGCATAATCAATAAAATATATTTTTAAACAAAGAGCTTTAGTACATAATAAAACCGCCTGGTTCTCTGGGCATGAAGAAGATCATTCTGCTCTGACTTCAGGGAATTTGGACGCTGTCATCGTACCAGTCTGGCAACCCCTCAGTTCCTATTAGTCTGTGTTCATTGTGTTCTGTTTTCCAGCCCCATGATATGCCCAGGGCTTCATCTAGGTGGTTAGCAGCCTTTGATTCTTATCCAGGATGACCCCAAGCTCCTGAGCCGCTGTCCCATGCAGGTGCCCTGCAGGCTGACCCTAAGAGCTCTCCCCACTTGGGTAGACGTGTTTGAATTCAGGTCTGCTGAACACGAGGGGCAGCCCCAGATCCGTGGGATGGCCTGCTGCTCAGTCTTTCCCTGAGGGAAGGCTCGGAAGCCCTGCCTTCACAGAGTGCGGTTAACAGTGCTCAGCAGCCCTTAGTACCCTGAATTCACATGCAAATTAAATTCCAACTCTGCAGCCCTATCCCAGGCTGCAAAGATGGCAAACCCAAAATCTGTAAAGTCAGGGTGTTTTCATAGGAACAGATATTGGAAGATACCTAGTCCACCTTGTCCCCAATTTAAATATGAAAAAAGGCTCAAATCCATAGCAACTTTTTTTGATAATTGCATTTATGTTTTACTAGCTGCATATTTTCTTTTCATCAGTAACAACAAAAACAATACACACTAGTTCAAGGCATTACGCTTCTCAACATGATTTTGCATGCACTTTTAAAGTGTTTTTTTTTTTAAGTAGGAATCCTGTGAATTTTGTAGAATGTTATTGTTATTCTTCCCCAGGGTAATAGGTGAGCAAACTGAGACCTAGCCTGATTAACAATTTGCTGTAGTGATTGTATTTTTGATGTTTAATATGATGTTTAGTGATGTTTAGTATTTCATGTAATTCTGGAGGTAGTAGTTTCTCCTTCCATTTAATACTCTAAATAATGCCATGACCAAGGCAAAAGCTCTATGTGGTGGTGTTGGCTTTCAGTATTCATAATTAAGATAGCCTTTATTGGAACAAATAATTCCATATGCTAGCTCCCTAACAGATGTACTGAAAAAACACTGCAGTGACAAGATAAGTTGTCCTGTTTCATCCCGTACGTCTGTGTTCTAACAATTCCATCATTTTAATTGCTTCCCTGCAGAATAACATTCATAAGCATATGGTATGGAAAATGCTGACCATTTTTGTTAGTATGTATTTTAGAAGCTATGGCCCTAGCTAGTGTAGCTTGGTGGATTGAGTGCCAGCCTGTGAACCAAAGGTCACTGGTTCAATTCCCAGTCAGGGCACATGCCCCAGAAACCCAGGCCTCCAGTGTGGGGCGTGTGAGAGGCAGCCATACATAGATGTTTCTCTTCCTCTTTTTCTCCTTCCCTTCCCCTCTCTCTGTTGCAAAATGAATAATTTTTTTAAAAAAGAATGACAAAAACAATTTTTAAAAAGGAAGAAATTGTGGGGGCCCCGTTTCACTCACCCTGTAAGTGTGATTATGAGACGATTTAATGCAGTTTAAGTGGACTTCTGATTAAGGTCGCAATGCATGTTAGGGGCATAAGAACTCTATTTTCTAGACCTCTTCCCAATGACACCAGGACAAATGGTCAGAAATAATAGTGTTGTTACTTCCTCCCTAGACGGTGGGTTCTTTTGTACTGTATATTTGAAATATGTATTTGTATTATATACTTATACTATATGTATGTATGTGTATATAAATATACATACATACACATACATATATATTTTTTACCAATGTAACTAAAGCTTCCTGGTATTTCTGTTCTGGTTTTTTGCATTAGCCTCTGCCAATTTGTCAGTTTGTTCCAACTGCTTTATTTTTATGCTCATAAAAAAGCTGACCAAGCAACTCCATTAAAGAAATCACCTTCTTTCCTCTACCTCATGGTATTGCCTGCTCAGAAGCCTTTTCATGGTCTGGATTCATTTTGCAATGTTCTGCCCTGGTGAAGTTCCCGTATACCTGTTCACACAGCAACTTGAGTTCACTGCTGGCTCATTCTTATGACTTGGGCTGATTGTACTGAAGGATATATGTGGTACGCCCACCCCCACCCCCATGAGGAGGTGAAAGGATCTGAGGAGTGTGAGGGTGACTCAGTTGCTTTATACAGGGAAATAAGGATGGAAGATTCCCCTCCTCCAGTAGGCGCCTCCAGCCTCAAGGCTCGACCTAAGTTGTGTTGTGAGGTAAATCATGCATGCCACTATCTGGGGACCTTTGTAAAAAAATATCTGGGCTGTAGAGGGGCTGAGTCACCTGGGTGATTTGACATTTTGCCAAAAAACTCTGCCCAAGACATGACACATTGGTGGGCACTTTGTCGTGATGAAGCTGCCACTCACCAGTTGCCCATAGCTACAAGCTTCTAATCATCTGAATGGTTTCCACAGAGGAATGTTCAAGCTTAACACAAAATCTGATGCAGCGTCATTGCTCTGCTCACTCAGTTATTTTTAATGAGACAACCACGCAGTACACACGCTCACTCAAAGACATCGACTGTCTCCACTGACCAGAACAGTGAAGTCATCATTGTTCACACATGCACATTCCAGTCCACTCTCCTTGGCTGCCAGGTTACATTGATGTGGTGCAAACTGTTCTCGTTATATTAACAATGGCTGGACTTTCTCTGGACAGACCTCATATATCATCTATTATATGTTATTTATCTATCTATCTATCACCTGTCTATCTAAAGAGAAGCTTGTGGGCATAACAGAAAAGAATCTAGGGGAAGAGAAATGATGTACCTTCTGAGGAAGTCTCTGGTTAACTTTAAATCCAAAAGAAGTTCACATATTATTATAAGGTGGTCTCTCATGTTCTCAAAGGAGCAATTCACAGGACTATGTTATTGCCTCATCACATACATGCACACAGACTTCCACAGACACACCATGCAAACACAAACTGGCCATTTGCTGACCATGCAAGATGGCAGGGACACCAGGTGCACTGGTAAAAGGGTCTTCATATATTTGTACCAATAGTAATAAACTGTTTCATAAGGCTCAGCTTCTGAGGTGACACGTGCAATCTCAACCTCCAGGTATCTTCTTCATTCCACCCTGTCCATCACACCAAATGAGGTTCCCCAGGCAGCAGCTAATCCAGGGGCTCTCTCGCTGCCCCTAGACCAGGCAGCAACCTGCACTAAGCAGCCATCTTTGCTAACTCGTGACTAGAGAAGGAATGATAAGGCCGAATACATTCTGAGTGATAAGTTTTAATTCTACAGAAAATATAAGCCTGGCACACGCTGGTTGGAGATCTGAAACCCTACGCCATCCCATTAAGAAAGTGTCAGTCTTGTCTGTCCTTCTGGAGGTGCCCTCTGGGGGGCGGGTGCTTGACCCAGGTGGGTCACACGGCTGTGACAAAAGTGGAAGCACAATGGATGTCAGGAGGTAGCAGCTAAAATCTTTTTTTTTTTTGGCTCTCACATATACATGATAAATATGTTTTAACAAATATATTTTGTACTTAAAATAAACTTTTTCCTATTTAAGTGATAATGGTTGGTGTTATGACTCTGGCTTTCGACAACCTATAAAGGGGGGACATACAGCCCTGTAGGAAAAAGGGATCCTTGCTTTCGGATAGAGAATCCCAATAGAGGTGAGAGTACAGGGGAACAAAATACCAGCTCTGCATTTTAGTTTTGGATGGTCCCCAAGGAGAAAAGAATTGAGCGGGCATTACGAACAAAGCTTTCGGCTAAGATAGCATTTGGCCCGGCCTGTCTCTCCCTCCTTCCTCCCTCCCAGGGTGTGTAAGGTCTTGCTGCTCTTGCTTGTCCCCCTTCCCTCCTCCTAGAAGGCTATTTCCCATCCCCCGCAGGGCAGCTTGCAGAGCTGTATACCACGGAGCAGATGCAGGCCCAGTTATTTTCCACTGAAGATTTTCTGCTAGGAGTTGTGCCTGGAAGCTATCAGGCAGCGTGTAACATAGAACTGATTTTAGACAATGGTACCAAAGATGTTTAGATGAGAATATCTACAAACTCACCTCTCCGTGCCACACACAAGCCGCACAACAGAGCCCCTCATATGGGCTCTACCAGAATTGACCCCTGTATTATTTTCTGATACATAAGCACTGTTAGTATTTCTGTAAGCATGGGCTTTTCTGTTGAGCAAGAACCTCAATAAGTCTTAAATGCCTTAAAGAAAAATTGGTGTATGACAAGGTATTACATCTTAGCTCCTTTAAACATTGTTAATGATGATGGTCCATGAATAATCCTGCAACTCTGAAAGAGAAGCTAACAAATGTGGAAACTCAAAAGAGGCTTCGTTAAAGCTGGTTCTCTCAGCAACTGACATAATTTAGCCCAAATAAATGAGATACCTGATATTTTATAGCATTCAAAGGATCCAATTCAGATAATAAAAATCAATGATTACCCCAAAGAGGCTGCAAACTCAGTTGTATACCAGAAGACTCTTCATGGAAAATACTGTACATAATGTTGTAATCAACTTAAAAGAGACACCTATACAATTTAAGCATATAAATAAATAACTCAGTAATGTTACCACTGCTTAACGATATTGCCATAGACTTGGGAGTTAAAACAACACATGTTTACTGTCTCAGTTTCTGTGGGTCAGGACCCAGGCAGGCTTAACCTCTGCTTCAGAATTTCTCTGCGGTAAGTTGTTGGGCCGAAGTCACAGAAAGTTCAGCTCAGAAAGGATCTGTTTCCAGTCTCACTGGGTTGTTGGCAGAATTTGTTCCCCGAGGGTCGTGAGACCAAGGGCCTCTGTTCCTCACTGCTGTGAGTCCAAGACACCCTCAGTTCCTCATCTCACAGACATCTCCAAAATGGCAGCTTACTGCACCAAAGTGGTAGAGAAAAACAGCTAGCAAGACAGAGGTTACAGTTTCTTAAGCTTCATCATGAAAGTAGTGCCCCTTCGCCTCATGAGATGTGTGTTGCTGGAACTGTCCACACTCTAGGAGAGTGTTACCCAAGGTCTTGAGAACCTGGAATGTAAGTCCTCAGGGCAGATCCTGGAGGGGTCATGAGAGAAGTCGCCACCACACCCCCCTTCCCAGTCACTCATGTCCATTAACTGCTTGTTTTCTTCATTGCTCTTAGCACGACCTGAAATTACATTATTAATTTACTTGCACTCATATTTTGTATCTGTCTGCCACCACCAGACCGTTAGTAGCTTAGGATATGTGTCTTGGGAAAGTCTTTATACTTTATACTTAAGTCTTTATACTTAGTGGGATTTGGGTCTTTATACCATCATACAGAATTGAAATTCAACTTCCTGCAGGACAATGAGGAGCACGACTATCCCACTAAAAGGCAAAGTCCAGTCAGAAGCCTCTGGGTTCAAGAGAGAACACAGAGCATTCTGTCCCTCCTGGGATCACACTAAACAGGCAAAGGACAAAAAGATAGGAGCCAGCAACTATATTTAAGAGAATGGGGGAACCATTCCCCACAAGACACAGCCTAGAGACCAACAGCGAATATGTCAGCAGGTACTGTGCCAGACGGGCACTGGAAATACCGAGGGGAAGACTATGTAAAGTGTATGATTGTTTAACCACTAGGCTGTATACCTGAAACCAACACAAAATAATATTGAAAGTAACCTGGAATTGAAAAATAAAAAATAACCAAAAGAATAAATGCCCTAAAGGAAATCCTGGAGGAAGTATACATGTGAGAATAAGAGCAGGGAGGGGGAAAGAGTAGAAAGAGTAATAAATTGAAATTCTTGGGCTTTGTCTCCCACTCCCACCACCAGCCTAAACCACCTGAGTACAGAATGCAAAACAGCCAGATGTTTACCCCAAGGCAAAAAAAATCTTTTTCACCTAGTCTCTCCTTCCCCTGTGGCAGCTACAAAATAGTCTTGGGGATGTAGAGTACAGCAAAGGAAATACAGTCAATAATATTGTATTAACTATCTATGGTGCCAGGTGGGTACTGAAAATAGAGGAAGCACTTTGTAAAGTATATGACTGTCTAACCTCTATTCTATACATCTGAAACAAACATAAAACAATATTGAATATAACTGTAATTGAAAAGAGTTAAAACAATTTTTTAAATCTTTCTTGGGTGAACAAACCATCTAGAGAGAATATGGTATGTATGATAGTTCTCCAGAGTTTAGATACTTTACACACACACGTGACAAGTAAATGACTGAAGGAAACACAGAAGGCACAAAACAGAAAACTTTAAACACCTTCCAATTAGCATCCTCACATTATGTCTCAGGCCAGGCTCCATGGGAAACAGACAGAGAGATCTGCATGCTCCCAGTGAAGGGAGTGAGGTCATGGGGAAGCAGGCTTGGGTAAGGAGAAGTTGACATGTGTTCAATTGTCACAGCAACTCAGGCAGTCCCAGGGGGTGCTCCAGAGCTGGGTGGTCCTTCAGATATTTGTCGAATTAAAGCCAAGAGGCCAGCTGTTTATGCATCCCAATAATGCTCTACTCTCCACCTCCACGGGTCAGTTATCGGACTCAGGTTGCCTGCAGAGGGGACTGTATAATTCCCATGAGGGGACTGAGTGCAGAGAGTGGAGGAATGAGTGATTCCATATCGGGTGGCATGAAAGAGCATCTCTACATATAAATTTCAGAAGCTACTGTATCCGTCAAATAAAAAAGTAATGATACATTGTTGTAATAAAAAATATCAAAATTTTTTATTTAAAACAAAACTATTTGCCAAGTCAAAATATTCCATAGAAGCATGTGTGTATAAAGTGAAGAAATCTCAAATGAAAAATAAACGGACCAACCTATCAGCAAAAATTATCCAAGACAGACATTTAAACCAAGAGTACCGGTATTTGAGAAATAAAGGACATAGAAAATGAATGAAAGGAAGCTAACACATACTGATAGAATAGAATTTGCAAAATGAACAAAGCAAATTAAAGGGACCCACAAAGTACTTAGAAAGATTTTCAAAACAAAATTCATGCTCAGATATGCTCATGAAATATCCGAATCTCAAGAATAAAGAGAAGATTATAAAACTGGTTGGGGTGGGCATAGAATGAAAAACAAATAGCTCACAGAAGATAAAGAATCATCCCTCTGGCATCTGATTTACCTCCAGCAATTAGCTTTGCATTCTTAAAGAAAAGTGACTTTTAATCTAGAAGTTCATCCTACACAATGTCTGTATGAATCAAAAGTGAGTTCAGAAGAAAGACATTTTTTAGACATGAAAGAGTTCAGAAAATGCTCCTCTTACAAATTCTTTATTAGAGGCTTGCTTAAATATATGCTCCAGTGAAATGAGAATATAAATCAAGAAAGAGAAAGAATAAAGATTCGAGCATGAAATTCACATCCAACCTAGGAGAGTCTGAAAAGGGAAGATGGGCTTAAAAAGGAGCCAGTTCAATGTAGACGTCCTGCCACAAGGGGAGTTCCTAGATTAGACAGAATTACTGTGATGTTGGGGAAAATGTTATATTCTCAAAAAGGTAAACAATGCTAGACTTTTTTTTAACATGCCATTGGAAACAACAGGGAGAAAATAAACTGTTACATGAGAAAAAGTAAATCATAGATTCAGGCTCTGCCGTGAACATTTTCACTTAGTCAATAAAATAAATGCATTTTATTGATCTTAAACTTTTAGAATGGTACCCTAGACAAAGCACAGAAAGAAGACTTAATTAAGGTTATAAATAAAAATGTAAAGGTTGAACATTTTAAAGTTGAAGAGAAGAGGGGAGAAGACATATCTACACTTCACCAGGAGAGCGGTCAAGAGATACTGTCAACAAGTGACTAAACAGGCAAGCAACAGAATTTTTAAAATACTGAAATACAAAATTAACCAATAGAAACTAAAAATATTGATATAAATATAAGGATTATATAGTATATAAAGACTACTGCATGAATAAAATCCTCATCAGGAAGTCAATAATTTGTGCCTACAGTTAATGTGCTAATGACTACACCTGAATATTGTCTAAAATATTGCAGAAACTCCAGAATAACTCAATACATAAATAATTTAAAGTATTTATTTCTGAAAAATATACCTTGGGACAGGTCAAAATGTGGCAGAAGTCTTTTATTTATAAGTCTTCTTATACCTGTTTGACCCTGTAAATACACTACTTTCTTAAAATAGCAGATGGCTAAATGAGATAATAAGAATAGATAGATAAGGAAGGAAGGAAGGAAGGAAGAGAAGGAAAGAAGGAAGGAAAGAGAGAGAAAGAAAGAGAGAGAGAGAGAGGGAGAGAGGGAGGGAGAGAGAGAAAGAAAGAAAGAAAGAAAGAAAGAAAGAAAGAAAGACAGACAGACTAGACAAAGAAGAGTCATCCTAGCAATCCTATGTGGAATGAGAGAGAACTAGAAACATGGAGAATAAATATCACTACTGCCCACCACTGCGGATGTTAAAATGGTGAGGGTTGTAATCAAGGTACAACCTTAGAAAAACAATTGTATCTGTCACAACAAATTCAAAATCATAGTCTTATGTACTAGGCAAAAAAATCATTTCATTGAATTAGCTGGCTCTTTATGCTCTCTAGCTGACCAACTTTGAAATACCAGGCTTTACACAGACAGCCTAAGAGTTGAGAGAAAATACACAACAGGATTTCCTGAGAGAAGTAAACTCCAAAGCCAAGGAAGATTTTCTTTAATTTTATTTTTATTTGATTATTTAAATTTTTAAAAAGACTTTGGTGGTCAACATTACTGATCTTAGATTCCCTCTGACAACAGCAATTTAAAACCAAAAAAGCGTTGAGGCAAGAAATGGTGTTTAGAGCCAGCTCTTGAAGGACATGGGAGTACTGAAAAGAAAGCACTCCGCTCAGCCAGGGCTGACGTGTCAATCCCAGAGTCCCAAGGGCTTGGAAAACTCCGGCGCATTGAACCTGAGGATTTCGTCCACGTTATTTCTCTTACTTTTACCTTGTCAAAGGACAGAGGCAGGTTTCCCCAGGTAGGTTCACAGATCACTGCTAAAATTGCAGACCATCATTTGAATTGAGAACATACTCAGCCACGACTCACCAGTGCTGATGGCCGAAAGAGGTTAGTAAAGGAAGGTACAATGGACCCTGTACTCAGTAAAAGTAAACCATTGCAAGAGATTTCTTTGAAGCAATGTCTCTGGATTTAAAGGGTAAATCCCTTCCTTCTCCTATCAATGGCCTTTAAGGGGCAGGTATTTCTTATTCACATTCATATCTCTGTCATAGTTGTTTTATTTATGGTCAAGAATAAAATGACAAGCAATGTGAAAAAATTTAATTTATATATTTGAAATTATGCTCCACATCTTACATATTTTCAACATGAATAACTCCTTGCACTTAAGACGTGAAAGCAGCTTTGGCTGAAGTTATAAATACCACCCATCAGTGAGAACTATAAATGCCAAGGACACTCAAGCGGATTGATGAGGCCATCAGTGTTCATCTATTAGGGATTCTAAAAATAAGTTCATTAAGGCTGTCAGCAACTATTTTTTCACTCTCATTACAACAAAATCACAAGTGACAAAGAATTCCACAATGAGACTAGCATTTGAGGATTATACCATTTAATTACTTTATAAAATTATGCAATTACCATATAATAATAACCACAAGGCACCTTGGTATACCATTTTTAAATCAGTGCTATGGAAAACACTTCCTATATTTTTAGATAAGATTACAGTACCCTTGGAATAGTGATTTGAATTTCTACATTCAGAAGAAAAGCTGAGATATGAACTGAACAATATATTCAAATAACCCTAGGACGGGATGGGAGATTTTTTCCTTGAGAGCTGCCATGTGGATTTGTTAAGAACAAATGGCATTGAAGAGCATAGATTTTATGACAGCATAACCTCTTGCCCATGGTTGGAGAGCTAAACGTTACACACTATTTCCAAGCATTAGGTCCTTTACCTGTGAGGTGGGGATAATAATGTCTTTTGAATGATTAACTGAATTAAATGAACATTTCTTTATAAAATATGTATTACAGTTCCTAGACACTGCAGCTAGACAATAAAGTATTAATAATTCTTAGCTAAAGCTCCACTCCTCGGAACGAGCCATTCATTAACTAGAGCAAGTCTGGGATTGGCAGCTGGGCTAGCAATTGACGCGTTGGGGCAGGACACATGTGTTTAAAAGTATCTACCAAACATCCAGGAAATCATCTCTTAGCTTCAGGAGTAATAGTCTCAATTTCCCAGTTTCCACCAGTTATTCTCTAAGGGTAGAAGCGTATTACTAACAATAATCCAGATAGGGCTGAACTTTCCTTTATTTCCCCCAATGTCACTGCCTTCAGCCCAGTGCACCCACACCAGACAGAAGCGTTGCGATACTGTATAGCATTTGGAATGCGATGAAAAAGTGCCCTGGCAGTGTGCTCTCCTTCCAGAATTATCCTCTGCCGTCCTCATTTCATCCTGCTGAGTTCAAATGAGAGACCAACCAATACCCTCATAACCACTACACACACACCACACACACACACACTCATGCCCATCCACACAGGTACAACAGGTTATGTCAAACTGGCTTCAAATTTAAGGATGGAGCCTGTTCAGTAACCTTTTCTTCTGTACCTTCAATCAGAATAAATATCTTTGACGAATTGTTGGGTGTAAGGGTTTAGCCCCAAGGCAAAGCTTGACTATTTAAAAAACAACTTATTTTTTGTTTTTAGCCTTTCTTGTTTATTTTACTTCTTTAAATATAAGTATATAGTTGTGAAGAAGTATTGGTTTAAACAACCAAGTCCTTACCACATTTTATCTATGCCATCACAATGAACAATAACAACATATTGTTTAGTTTGCTACCGTGTTTAAGGACACCTCATGTGTATATTTTAAATTGGTCCCCACAATAGCTCTGTGAGGTAAATAGGGTAGGAGTCCCTATCTCCTCTACTCTGAGAGAACACTCGGACTTGGGAGGAGTGAATGGACCCAGCAGGAGTGACACCGTCCGTGAGTGGCACACTCAGCCTCACACCGTGTGCCCTCATGCTGCTCCCCACATGACATGCACACCAACACGGGACTGGAGCTCTATGGAGGGATGTTGAGTTTATTATAACTTTTTAAAAAGGTTTTATTTATTTATCTTTAGAGGGGAGGGGAAAGAGAGAAGGAGAGAAATATCAATGTATGGTTGCCTCTCATCTGTCCCCTGATAGGAACTGGCCTGCAACCCAGGCATGTGCCCTGACTGGGAATCGAACCACGATCCTTTGATTCACAGGCCCATGCTCAATCCACTGAGCTACACCAGCCAGGGCTATTATAACTTTATTTTGCACTTTTTTTTGCATTTATATATTTTCAAACATATAGGAAATTTATAAGAAAAAACACTTTAAGGAAGTTGCAAAAATAGTATAAAAATTTATTTTTCATCCTCAGCATTAGCTATTTTTAACATTTTTGTATTTAATTATTCTTTCTATGTTTGCACAAACATCATATAGCATTTAGTCTTATTTTTTTCTTTTATGGATTCTAGAGAGAAGGAAAAGAAGACAGAAAGAAAGGGAAAGAAACATTGATGTGAGAGAGAAACGTTGGTTGCCTCTTGCACATGCCCCTACCAGATACCAAACCTGCAAACCAGTCACGTGTCCTGATTGGAAATCTAACCAGAGATCTTTTGGTTTGCAGGACAATACCCAACCAATTGAATCACACCAGCCATTTTATTACTCTTAAATACAACAAAATATATGACCTAACAATAAGGATAGTTTCTAACAAAATCACAATGCAGTTACCAAAATAAAAAATATGTAGTTCATATTAATGCATACAATTGTTCCAATAAAGTTATTTATGAATATTTTCCCAGCCCAGGATTCAATCCATAATCGTACATTGTGTTTGGTACGCACACTCCAAAGCTTTTGATCGGAAACAGTTCCTCAGCCCCTCTGTCATCACCTAGATATTTTAAAAAGAGAACTGGCCTTTTATTTAGTAGGGTGTCATTCACCTTACATTTGTTCAGTACTTTAGGACTCTGGTTTTGACAGGAACACTGTGTAAGTGAGGATGTATCCTTCTCAGTTCATGGCATCAGGAGGTATATGTTGTAGGTTCCTCCCAGTAGTGGTGATGTCATCACTCAACATTTGGGGAAGGTACTGTCCCCCAGTATCTCCCCTCTAAAGTTACTGTCCTCTTTTTATAATTAGTAGTAATTTTTAAGAGGTATTTTCAGATTCTGAAAATGTACTGGTCTTTATTAAACAGTTACCAAGTAGTTTTTGCATCAGGTAGTGAGTCTTACCTGATTATTTTGTTTACAAATAATGATTTTTTGATCTCTATCATTCTGTCCACATTGATGAGTGCTTTATTAGGACTACACAGTTCTACCATAAGGAGGCACTTTTCCTTCTATCCCTATAAATTAATGTTCATTTTGATGCTCAAATTGGTTATGACCATCTATTTACAGGGTATCCAACCTTTTGGCATCTCTAGGTCACACTCAAAGAAGAATTGTCTTGAGCCACATATTAAATATATTGCAACACATAATCACACAAAAAAACCTAATCATTTTATGTAGATTTACGATTTTGTGTTGAGCCACATTCATAGCCATCCTGGGCCACATGTGGCCCATGGGCCATGGGTTGGACACCTCTGATTACAGCAAGGCACACAAAGTCCCCTCAGGAACAGTGCTTGGGAGGACCTGACAGTCTTCCTCCAGCACCATGAGCTACACTCTACATATCAGGTCCTGTGTGATCTTCATCCACTTCTGTGGGACCCACCACTGACCCCCAGTTCCTGCCAGGGAGAGACCTTGGAGAAATCCGCCCTCTCTGGTCTCTCACACCACCCCAAACAATATCTGTGCAGCGTTTTGTAGTTTTAAAATCTTATTTAAATCCCTTGAAATCCTCCCAGCAGTAGGCCGTAGTGCTCTAAGGCCACAGTGTTTCCAAAACAGGACTCTTGCCGTGTCATGCTGCTGCTAGCTCCTTGTGACACAAGGAATGAAAAGAACAAATGCTAAGCTTGCCATTTAGGCTTGCCCATTATCAGTCTGTCTGTGAGCTGCATTTCTCCTTAAGTTTAACGAAGTTGAACTGTGGCCTTCAATTCCCTAAACTCGTTGAGGTCTCCTATCTCTCTCTCTGCTTTCATGCCTGCTATTCCTTCTTGAAATAACATTCCCCTTGCTTTTGTCTTGGCTCCCCTGTATGGTGAGCTTAAATAGCATCACCTTGTGAAGCCCCAGCTGTCTTCCTTCCTCTCTGTGTTTACTCTCTTCCATCTCTGAACTGTTCCTCAGGCTTCCTGACCCTCTGACCCACCTCCTCTGTGGAAGGGACAAGGTCTCATCCACTCCTGTCTCCAGCCTTTGGCGCACACTGTGTGCTCAGTAATGCTTATTTTTTTAATAATACTGGGTTGGCAGGGTAGGGGCCTCCATTAATTCAACAAAAGGACAAAGAAAAGGAAATTATTCACAGATCAACACACGCATAATATTACAACCTATAAGACCAAAATACAATTAAATGTTAACTGTTTTTAATCATCCTCCAAGCAGCACAAGAATGGGTTATTACCTCTCTCTATTTCATAAATACAATCTTTCCACCTGGACAATTTCTTTGGCTAAAAATTACGTTTACTTAAAGAGAAGTATAAAAAGCAATTTGCCGAGGAATGTATTATCCAATTCACCTGTTTATGCCCAATTCAGAACTTTTTTCCTGTGAAAGGTATAGCGGAAAGAATGCAGATTTGCTGTGTCTACCCACTGTTACAACATTATTTCCATAATCACTTTGATGCAGACAGACCACATTGGAACACCCTTGAAAAATCACTTCGGATTCTTTGATATGAAAGAAGCCAATACGCCACTAAATTATGTATGCGTATCACTGCAGCTCAGGCGCTGAGGACAGCTATCCCAGCAAGGTAACAAGTAGAATCATTTCAATGGCCATTTTTCACGAAAGTGGTCAAGAACCATTCTTTCAAATTTAAGCCACATGGCAAAACCTACTACTAACTGTCTTCCTCGTTCAGGGATCCTAACCCACTGATAAGGCCACCAGATATACAAGATGACCCTCAATCTTAGGTACAACTGAAGCTCAGGGGGCTTAAAGATTAGCCATGACAAATATTGCACAAATTCTCTGCCTGAGGTTCCATGTGAAGCTGAGAATTTACGGAGGATATTTGTACCTAAGGTCATCAATTAAATATGTAAATATAGATCCAACATAGTTCTTCTTCAGCAGGAAAGTAGGGCCACCACCTCTTATACCAGCATGCCTTCGTGTATATTAGGAAGATGCCACCTTGGGGACCTACCAAAGGACAGAACCATACTTCTGAGTTACCATTTTGANCCAGATATACAAGATGACCCTCAATCTTAGGTACAACTGAAGCTCAGGGGGCTTAAAGATTGGCCATGACAAATATTGCACAAATTCCCTGCCTGAGGTTCCATGTGAAGCTGAGCATTGACGGAGGATATTTGTACCTAAGGTCATCAATGAAATATGTAAATATAGATCCAACATAGTTCTTCTTCAGCAGGAAAGTAGGGCCACCACCTCTTATACCAGCATGCCTTCGTGTATATTAGGAAGATGCCACCTTGGGGACCTACCAAAGGACAGAACCATACTTCTGAGTTACCATTTTGAGTGGTAACTTTGTGCCAACACGGTGGTATTTTATGATTGCGGTAGGGAGTAATCCTCACAGGAAGAATGGGTATGATTATACCCATTTTACAAATAGAGTTACAAGCTCAAAGAGGTGAAATAACCTGAGAAGATTCACTCTGTTACAAAAAGCAGAAAATCAGGAATCAAACTGAGATCTGTCCGACCCCACAGTTGTAGCTATGACATGGGATGGCCTTCAAAATACCCTGGGTCTCATGGAAGAAATAGACTGCTACTAATGAAGGTTCTGGCCTTGATTCTGCATCCCTCACCTTAGCTGCAAGCTCTTAGAAGAGACTGAGATCTAGCTATCTCGAATCACTAAACCTGAACATTAACCCAGCTGCCATGTCTTCTCACTTTATTAGTAAAGAAGAGCTAACAGATTACATCCCTGAAGCACCCTCTCAATACTGACATATCGAAATGCTAATGTAAATAGATAAGCAAACAAACAAATCAAGAGAATGAGAACTCCATAACCTAAGTAAAATGGGGGTCCAAGTGACATGAAAGGGTCAAACCCAGCTTTCCCCTGGGTCTAATGTGCCGAACCTTGAGTTTGAGCTCTACATCCATCATATGATTACATCTGTACATGATATTCTTCCATGTTTTCTCACTACTAGAATAACCTGATAGAGTACTACACATAATACATATAAATGACCTTTAAAATGAATTGTTTTATAAAAAAGGGATGAAATTAGCCACACTTTTCTGTATGCCTCTTTTCCTACTCAACTGTACACCGTGGACTTACACAAGTACTTTGATATAGCTCTCATTTACTTTTCTATAATGACCACATCATACTGTGGCTGCTCCCTGATTTATTTAGCCATTCTGTAATCGGTGGTCATTCACTTTGCTCCTACTTGGGGACTAGCATAAAAAACACTGCAGCAGACATCCTTGAAAATATGTATATGGGCATATCTCATTTTATTGTTCTTTGCTTTATTGTGTCTCACAAATAACTGCTCCCCACACACACACACAAATTGAAGGTTTGTGGCGACCCTGCATTGAGCAAGTCTGTCGGCACCATTTTTTAACAAAATTTGGTCTTTGTGTTTCTGAGTCACAGTTGGGAAACTCTTGAAATATTTCCAGTGATCTTGGTGACACTACTGTAATTATTTTGAGGTGTCATGAACTGTGCCCAACCCATACAGCAAACAATCCACAGAGGTTGTGTGTGCTACGACTGTTTCACTGACCAGCGGTTCCCTCATCTCTCTCCCTCTCCTCAGGCCTCCCTATTCCCTAAGACAGAATAATATTGAAAGTGGGCCAATGAATAATGCTACAGTGGCCTCTCACTGTTCAGGTGAAAGGAAGAGTCACACATCTCTCAGCTTAAGTCAAAAGCTAGAAGGGATTAAATTTAGTGAAGACGCATGTCAAACAAAAGCCAACACTGGCTAAAATTAGGCCCTTTCTGCCAGTTTCCAAGTTGTGAAGGCAAAGGAAAAAATTCCTGAAAGAAGTTACGAGTGCTACTCCAGTGAATACACGCCTGATAAGAAACCAAATCAGCCTTATTGCTGATGTGGAGAAAGTTTTAGTGGTCTGGCTGGAAGATCGAACACGCCACAACATTCCCTTAAGCCAAAGCTAAATCCTGAGCAAGGCCCTGATTCTCTTCAGTTCTTTCAAAGCTGAGAAAGGTAAGGATGCTGCAGGAGAAAAGCCTGAAGCTGGCAGAGGCTGGTCATGAGGTTGAGGGAAAGAAGTCATCTCCGTCACGTAGAAGTGCAAGGTGAAGCAGCAAGTGCCGATGCAGAAGCTGCGGGAATGTATTAGGAGACCCAGCTAAGATAATTCATGAAGGTGGCTCCGTCAAATAACAGATTTTCAGTGTAGACACAACAGCCTGATATTGGAAGAAGAAGCCATCTGGGGAGTAAAAGACAGAAGAACACTGTACTTGAACAATTAAAAATTTTTTAAAAAGCCATCTAGGAGTTTACGTACAGCTGGAGAGAAGTCAATGACTGGCTCCAGAGCTGACTCTCTGGTTAGGGCCTGGTGCAGCTGGTGGCTTTAGGTTGAAGCCAGTGCTCACTTACCATATTCTAAAAATCCCAGGGCCCTGAAGAATCACACTAAATCTGCTCTGCCCGTGCTTAATAAGTGGAACAACAAAGCCTGAATGACAGCCCATCTGTTTACAATATGACTCCCTTAATATTTTAAGCCCACTATTGAGACCTACTGCTCAGAAAAGAAGAAGAGAATTCCTTTCAAAATAGTACCGCTCATTCACAATGCACCTGGTCACCCACGAGTTCTGATGAAGATGTACAACAAGATTAACACTGTTTTCATGCCCATGAACACACCCAGTCTGCAGCCCATACATAGATCAAGGAGCAATTTTGACTTTCAAGTCTTATTATTTAAGATACACATTTTCCAAGGCTAGAGCTGCCATACATAATGATTGCTCTGATGAATCTGGGCAAAGTAAATTGAAAACCTGGAAAATATTCATTATTTTAGATGCCATTAAGAATGTTCAAGATTCATAGGGAAAAGTCAAAATATCAACATGAACAGGAGGGTGGAAATTGATTCCAACCCCATGGATGACTTTGAGGGGGTCAAGACTCCAGTGAAGGAGGTCTGCAGACATGGTGGCAATAGCAGGAGAGCTAGATTAGAAGTGGAGCCTGAAGAGGTGGCTGAACTGCTGCAGTCTCATGATACAACCTTGAAGAGATGAGGAGTTGCTTCTTATGGATGAGCAAGAGAGTGGAGTTTTGAGTTGAAATCTACATTTGGTGAAGATGCTGTGAAGGTTATTGAAACAACAAAATATTTAGAATATTACATAACCTTAGTTGATAAAAGAGCATCAGGAATTGAGAGGACAGACTCCAATTTTGAAAGTTCTACTGTTTGGAAAATTATATTGAACAGCATCACACGCACCAGGCAAACTAGTCATGAAAGAAGAATCAACAGACATGGCAAATTGCATTGTCTTATTTTAAGAACTTGTCAGAGCCACCTTGACTTTCAGCAACCGCCACCTTAATCCATCCCATTGGGTGCTCAAGATTCAGTTTGGAGGTGGGGAGACAAGTTGCCCCAGTTGGTCCAGAAGACAGGACATCAAACCAAAGAGGATTAAGTTCTGCTAAGAGTTTTGACTCTTAATATCCAATGGCATTTGCCTTGCTAGATTTTGGATTTGGTTGGGACCTGTCATGCCTTCGGACTATAGCCTGGGATAACAACTTTACCTTTACTGTTTTTGCTAAATCAAAATATAGAAGGGAATATTTTCAGGCCACACAAAACACTGTGTGACAACCTCCAAGAGTCAGTCTATCTTGCTTGCTTCAACTACCAGCGACAATCCACCTAGCATCTCTTCAACCATGTGAAATTTGGTAAGCCCTCTCCTCAATCAGCTCGCACCCAGAACTGTGCCCACTGTCACCCCCAGGGAAGCTGCCCCAGCTCACGGCCCCTGGAAGAAGGCCTTTCATCTTCAGGTGTCAATTCATTTAAGCTTCCTCAGTTACCTCATAGATAAATGTCATTGTTATTTTATCTTGATTATTTTAGCATTGCAACAAAATGAAAATCATTATTATCCATACACACCCAAATTAAAATCAAAATCTACATTTTTAGGTTAAACTTTTAATTTGTTTTGAGAAAATATTTCATTTAGGGAAAGAGATATCACTTCTAAGTCACATGAACATTAGCTGAGTATATAGCAACGAATTTGTTCTCAATTGCAAGAAATGTATTCCTATTAGTAACTAGTTTATTTAGATTCCTATTTATAAGTAATGTGGTTCTCCATCGTTTTTCTTGGTTACTGATGTCTGAAACAAACCTCATCAATTGTTTTTCAATATAAAACACTGAGTTATGTAACCACTGATTTCTTTTAACTAATAAAAGAAACACAACCTTTCTGACTGTGTTCCAGAAGAAAGAATTTATAGATGGCAAGCCAAGTTTTTGATCTATGTAAACAGGGAAACTGAATTCATTTATAAGTTTTATTTATTTCATTCAACAACCCCTGATATAATGGAAAACACTGTGGAATATTAAGTCTTGCCAACTTAGATTAATAGAAAAGAATAGCAGTCCGAATTTTTTTTAATTCTAAGTCAAATAATTTTTCAAAATAAAAGAGCTGTTTAGATTAGGAGTATAAACAGATTCCCAATGGCTATTAGTAATATACTAACAGAGATTTTACTATGCTACCCTTCACTAACACACATAGAAAGGAATTGTAGCATGAAATTTACACAAATCGTTCCCTTTTGTACATATTTTTACGTTTTCAAACATGTTCTTTCTCGGTCATGAAAGAACTAACTCAGATTGAGTTTATTGGGCTCATTGTATTCACTGCACACACAATGAATGTCATATATTATTCTTTGAAAAAATACCCCAATACACCATAGTTTATAAAAATGATAATTTCACCAGGATGCATTGTTTTACTGGTACATTTTTGCTTTGATGTTTGATATATTTAATCAACATCAATAGGCTGTCAATTAAAAAAAAAATACCTTTTAGTTAGAAGATGATTTGCTGTACCTTGAATACAAAGCACCATTCACCAGACATAAAATGTTTATAGTATCTTTGATTTCAGACTATGAATTGGAAGTTCATGTTCTGACAACAGTCAAACTGACCTTTCATTGTGTTTTTGCAGAAAATGTCCCCCAATTACCATAGTTCCTCTTTTCCTAATCACAGCTTTTACTTATCACAAAATAGGACCCTCTATAGCAGCCTGGTTAAAAATCACTACAACCGGGGGGTGGGGTGGGGAAGGACAGGACAGGGCATCACCCTGGATCTCACCCCACATCCTGCCTTCTGCGATTTCTCCTTCTACGGGGGTTTCCTCACTGACCCTGTGACACTGAGCATCCTGTGTGGTTGCTGCCTCAGAAAGAAACTGTCCCTCAACAGACCCCCAAAGGGAGCACCCCAAAGAGGGCCTGGTTTAGAGAACAGACCCACAGGGATGGCATTGGGGGTGGGGGGTTCTCCGCCACTTATATGTTTGTCTTTAGTCCTTTGGATCTAGTCACACAAACCTACCTCTTCTTATTCTCTTTTCACCACCTTCCTCCATGGACACGGGGGTCCAGACGAGCTTCACGGCTTTATTTATTTATTTATAAATAAATAAAATAAATAGAATAACTACCCATCCCCTCTTTGCATCTTGAGCACAAAGTGTTGGTTTTACTACTTTCAGCACATAAGTTTAAGACCCAGCTCCAACAGTATCTTGTCCAGTAAAAATGACTAGATTCCCTTTTGATGTCCCTGCATTGTTTTCTGTTCTGTTTTGCTAGTAATTCGTATCACATCTTCCACTTCCTACATGGCTGTAAGCCACGATACATACAACTGCATCCGGGGCAGCACCCATTAGGTGCTTAGTGTGTACCCTCAGAAGAAAGTTCGAAGGAACACAGTGTTTTCAAGGAAAAGCCATTTATTTTGCACATCAGAAAATTAGACCAGTGTGAACTACCATGATAATCTTATTAAGTCCTACCAGAGATCTGAAGTCTGAACAGAGACAATAATGATTTTTAAGCATGCTGACCCTTTCTTTCTTAAAAAAGAAGGATGAGAGAAAAGGTGGGGATAAGTAGGAGACAGTGGAGGAGAAGGTAAAAAAGAATAAGTGGAAAGAAAGCTGTTAGCTGGACAAATGACATCTGATGATCTTTGGGGTGTGGCGCTGGTTTTTGGGCAAAGCCAAAGACCTTAACACTAAACAAACTGATTAACTGGAATGATGATCAAGATGCTTTTCACATGCTGTCAATGACTTCGAATGGCATTACAGTGAATAGCGGAAGGGATGGGGTCTCCACTCCCAGTTATCTAAGTACACTTGTTGACCCTGGTCAAGACTGCCTGCTTGCTCATGGGATAGAGGCTGTGGAAATGCCGCGACCTCAGAGCACTTTTGCTGAGTGGTGCTCAGCCTTGTGTTACTGTCTGGGGTCAGGGAAACTTCCCGTTACAGTTGGTGATGCTCATGGACTGTCACGTCCTCAGTACAGACTCACACACTACGGCCCAGGAGTTGGGCTGTGCTTCTTTCAGGATGTATACTGGGACTCAGCGGTCCCACTGTGTTCCCCTTAGTGCTTAGGACTGGCTCAGAGATGAGAAGACCCCAGCTCCAAACAATGAGCAGAAAACTTGCCCGCTCTGGGACTGAATTCCACAGCTTCAACACATAAGGCCCCCGTCCTCAAAAAAACACCCTTGGTAAAATCCCTGGTGGTTGAAATCCCTTGCAGGTGAGAAGCCACAAAAAGGTCAGATTTGGTGCCCAGCTGTCCTTTCAAGAAGGAAAATCTAGTTTGGAATGTGATTTACCAAAACACAAAGGAGTGTGGTAAAAACTTTCCCCAGGAGCAGAGAGTCGTAGGGAGAAGCTGCCGCTGAATAAGCACACGGTCCATCGCTGGCGCTGAGCTCAGCGGGTCAGACCTTCCTCACTGCTCCCTTCAATCTTCGTTCTCATAATATGCTCGTGAGGTAAGCATTCATATCCCTGTTTTACACATGGTAACACTAACATGCCTAGGTTTGGAGTAATATGCTTCAGATAATAAAGCTAGCAAATTGTGCGGTGGATACTTGTATCTTCATGACAGCAAGCTCCCCACCCATTGCACCACACTGAGTGACACAAACACTTCCTTAAGGGGAACAGGTGGAAGAATGTTCCAGGAAGGGTGAAGAGTGTTAGGAAAGAGGATTTGGGGCTCTGAATGGACCTCCCCTCGACTCCACTACCCAGTGTGACTCTCTTTCACTTTCATCCTTGCCCTCTCTCCCTCATGTCCATGGAACAAGGCTTCCCCATAACCTGTGCTCGTGTGAACTCTTTCCCACCAGTTCCCCCAGCCTTCTGGTCAGAGGCAGGAAATGTCTCCTTTGTGAGCCCCAAAAGCATCGCACAACCTCGTTCATAAGAAATCACACATTGCCCTCCCACACAGCAGTGTCCTACGATGGTTCCACACGAGGACCCCACCGTCACACTGACCTGGTTCAAATACCAGTCCCAAGACATATTGCATATATTATCTTAGGTAAGTTACTTAATGCCTTTAAAGCCTCAATTTCCACATGTTTAAAACAGGGGTAATCATAGTGCCTGTTTGGGGGACAATTGGCAGGGTTAAATGAAATAGCTCATGTCCAGCGCTGAGTGAGATGTGGAACACATAAAAAAAAACTTAAAAAATGTTAGCTGTATTTATTGGGCATCCCACAGAAGAATGTAAGCACCCTGAGGATACCAGTATTGACCTGGTCTTCGAATGGGCTTGGGACATAAAGCGTAGCTAGTGGCAATTAGAAAAGTGCCTGTATATCTCTGAATGTGACATAGTTTTTGAATAGAAACCTTTCAGACCTTTTCTCGGGGGCCTCTTTACTCCCTGTCACACAGGATTGGTTGCTAATAAACTCTAAGTGCATGGCTATATCATTTCTGAAATACAGAGAATGTAAATCATTAAATTAGAGTAAGATCAAAGAACAGGCTCAGAAACCAGACTGGGCCTAAGTCAAGAGCAAACTGTACAAATAAGTACATGCAAACAGATCATTTCACACGTACCTAGGGACCTCAGACTTTCCCTCATGACCAAGAAATTGTGAGAGCTTCCAATAAAATTTTGAGTCATCAAAAGTTTTCAATAGATCCCACCACCAATTAGTCAGCTTGCAGGACTCCATATACCTAGGGTGCTTACAATTTTGACAATGTTTCTAAACATAAATGTGATGCATTGTACCTAAACATCTTAATCAGCTGAAATGAAATTACTTAAGATTCCCCCAGGATCTTATTTCCTGATGGCTTTGGAACTAAAATTAGCTTTAATTCAATAGGTTATGTGTTCATCAATTTTCCAAAGAGAATGAGGAGAGGGATGAGGGAAGAGAGGAGAAACAAAGCTACTTTATGATTTGTGGCCACGTGACCTGTGCATGGTTTCTGATGTTAAGACCAACCCTGGTGTCACTACAGCCGATGACTTCCCCAGGCCAGAGTGCTGAATCCCTTTAAGCTTCAGGATTATAGAAGACTTATCATTGCAAACATACATCATAGAAGTGGAAGAAGGAAAACACATTGCAGTAGAATCCAATTGGATTAAAGAAACAAATAGATCCAAGGTGTGTTTGTGTAGCTGCAGGAGTTACAGCAAAGGGTTGTGCCTTCTCAGGGTCAGCCTGGACCAATTCAGCAGCAGTGTTGAACTGCTCTTGACCTTGCACTGGTCTAGTCTCTCTGTGAGATTAGTGAGTAGTCATCTGTTGACGCAGTCATTTAAATATAACATGTCTGAGTATATCAGAAATTTCAGCCATCCCAGGACTAAAACAGACACATTGGAAAGGATTAATACGGAAGCCGTCCTAATTTCCACTGCCCTCTTGGTCAGGACAGCTTGGCTGAGGCTCATTCCTTGCCATTCTAAACGGCAGAGGTGATTTCAAAGACCTGCACTCGGCCATCTATCCTGCATAGATGTTCATAATGCCTTCACACAGGTCTGATACAAGACAAGCCTGCAGGGGTATGGAGAGCACCAGAACTGAGGAGAAACTCGTACAAACGCTGGTTCTGGAAAGGCTGTCTGGGAGGTTCAGATGGCAGTGGGATTGTGGGAAGAGAGGCGGTCACAATCTCCGTTCTTCTTTAGCTCAGGGAGGCTGAGAAATAACAGGAGGGAATCTGGATTTGGGGCAGATGCTCCAGAGGTGGATGGTTGTTGCCTGTTGTTCTGGAAATCATTGCATAGACAGCGTGGCTCTGATTAGTAGCCAAGGGGGATTGAATGGGACCAAGCCAGGGAAAGAGGACTGACAAGAGCTTGGCTGGGCCAGTATCTGTTTATAACTAAGAAAAGGGTCTGCAGCAAATAAACAGCCTTATGAACAGCACCCTTGGCCACCTACAGACATATGATGAAGACTAGTCGGGTGTCTATGATTCATCCATGAAACAGTAAGACAACCCCCAGAGTCATCACGAAGAAAAGAAGTACCCCCGAGACTGCACGAAAGCCAGGATTTATGACTTGTCCCCTGGACCAGTGACTGTCAGATTAAAAGTCCTAGCCCCTAGCTGGGGAGGCTGCTGGGTGGGAAGACACTGTTCTTATGAATCCTTTTTCTAGGACTCCCTGTGCCCACCCAGATGGCCTGACACCCTCTAAAGGACTGCACCCCCATACGTGCAGGCAGAGCTTTCTGTGCTGACAGTTCATCAAGAATAGTTACATAGCCCCCCAATCCAGGGACTCTGAGGAAAACATTCTCGACTTGATATAGGTCTCCCCACACTAGATCCCTTAGGCCAATATCTTGCTCAAATAGAGGACATTTCTGGAACTCCCTAATATAATGGTGACAACACTACACTCAGTGGCATGGAATGGTCAGTCTAAAGTGCAACCAAAATGAACACCAAAGGCAACACTGGGCCAATACAATGGGTTGTTGGCCAATAAGCCTTAAGTGTGTCTGCGGTCTCACTTGAGGAGCAATAACCACATAGTGCTGGAACATTGTTTAAAAATGAAACTGCCCTGGCTGGTATAGCTCAGTGGACTGAGCAAGGGCCTGCAAACCACACGATTGTGGTTTGATTCCCAGTCAGGGCACATGCCTGGGTTGCAGGCCAGTTCCCAGCAGGGGACTCACGAGAGGCGACCATACATTGATATTTCTTTCCTTTTCTCTTTCCCTTCCTCTCTAAAGATGAATACATAAAATCTTTTAAAAAATGAAATTGTCGTGTTTTATAAGACTCCAAAAATAAAGAAAAAAAGAAGACACAAATCGTAAATATTGAAGACACAGACATTGATCTCCACTCTTGTAAATACCATTCCTGACTTTCTGTTTCACACATAGTCCCTGTAATCAGACACACTGGGTTTCCAAATCATTGGGTAAAACATTTAGCTTTTTCTAAATCTCAGTTTCTTCATCTTTAAAGTGGGAATGACAATACTCATTGTGCACACTGTGGAACTCGGTGAGATCATGTTCATGGAGTGTTAAGCACAATGTCTCACTCAGAGTAAGAGCTATATAGTACCAAAGAATACTGGGTTTGCAGACATTGTATCCATCAGTCCCTTCCTATTGACCTTACAGTCTCATTCATCTGTTTCTTCATTTATGTTTCTTCAATTCACTCATTAGCTCAGTCAGTCTGTCACTGATTTGCTTAATCATAACACAACAAACACTTAATAAATATCCACTGTGTGCCAAGAACTATGTCAGGTACAGAAAGGATTAAATGTCTATCCTGCTACTGAGGATTTCTACNCACTGTGGAACTCGGTGAGATCATGTTCATGGACTGTTAAGCACAATGTCTCACTCAGAGTAAGAGCTATATAGTACCAAAGAATACTGGGTTTGCAGACATTGTATCCATCAGTCCCTTCCTATTGACCTCACAGTCTCATTCATCTGTTTCTTCATTTATGTTTCTTCAATTCACTCATTAGCTCAGTCAGTCTGTCACTGATTTGCTTAATCATAACACAACAAACACTTAATAAATATCCACTGTGTGCCAAGAACTATGTCAGGTACAGAAAGGATTAAATGTCTATCCTGCTACTGAGGATTTCTACAAATTTAATATGAGACTAGACTATGGTCAGTAGTAATAATAATGCAGTGTTACGTTGCACATACTGGGCTCACTGAAATGTATTAGAGTTGAAAGAAGGAGTTACTTTAGCAGGGGAATCGGGACAGGCTTGAGAGAGATGGTGCTATTTAAGCTAAAGCTTGCAAAAAAGCAGCTGAAATTGGGCTTTCAGAAATGAGAAGGACAAGAACTTTTCAGGCAATCTGCTGTTCCACCTTTTGCCAATAACCCCACCCCACGAATTCCAGATCCACAGCATGTAAGAGCTGTTCAAATATTTATTCTACACATGTCTAGGTAGCAGAGCCGAATTACAACACAAGCCGAACATCAATGACTTCACTTGCATTTGGCACAAACACGGATATGTGGCTAAGGCTAGAATCTGTCTGGTCTGAGCTGCAGTCTGATGGCCACTTCCATAAAGCGCCTAACTTCCCATCCCTGCTTCAGTACTGATCCTGATACTGAGGTTAGTTCCACACCCGGCTATTTCTCCAGTACATATTCTTTGATTCCACCAATATATAGGGTCACTCTTATGTGCAAAATCAGACACCTAGAAAGTAGTGAATTTTACAATTTTACAACTAAATCATTGGATCTTTGGTGCCACTTATGAACAATAGACAGAGAACAGTGGCCCTCAAAGAAACAAAGGGATCAACAGCCAAGCCTGGGAGGGAACCTGAGACAGCTGGCTTCCTGAAAGTTCTGGCAAAAAGCCAGCAGAGGAGCCGGAGTCAAGGGAGGAGTCCTGGCAATCTGGCAGATTAGGGACAGGGCAACTTTGGAGAGGACAGGCGGCAACACTCCAGATGTAACAGTTCTGGGCGTTTGGAGCAGGAAGAGGTAGCTTGCCGGTTTGCCCTTCAAGACCAGAAAACCAGATAGGAATTTATACCCACACATGAAACATAGCCAGGGCCCTGCCAAGCCAATTCCACCCTTTGCAGGACTCATGCCTCAGTGACGTGAGCTGCACGCCTGCCTGAAGATCTGACCTCTCAGCTTGGGACGGCAGAAGTAGGTCACGGTCCCCAGCCCTTTGACCTGGAGCCCTGACATGGAGAAGCAGGTAGGCAGTGTCCTCGCTCTCCGGGCTTGCCCAAGTAACCAAAATGACTATTATTATTCAAGGAATGAAATGATTTAGCCCACCTCAAAACTTTTTAGTTGATTGATCAGTCATCTGCATACGCTCTAAGTGCTCAACTCAACGTTACATGGGTAAAAATTCCCATTTACAAGGAACTGATAATTCAAGGAGCTCGTATTTTGCTTCAAAAGCATCCACCAGGCAGCTTTGGTGGGTTTTTTTTGTTTGTTTGTTTTCTTTCTTTTGTTTTTCTACTTATGTACTTACTCATTTGAATTTAAATTGTTAGGAAATGCGTTACTTCACTCTCTACTGCTTCCCTTGGATTCTAAAGAACAAAAACAAACTTTATATAAATTCTGTAAATTACCTTCCAAATCAGGAGACTCGGCCCTGGTTTTGTCAGCATCTGCTTAGGGGACCTGACCCACACACTGTCCTTTCTCTAGGCCTTAATTTTACTTCCCTGAAAATTCAGGGAGATGGATCAGAGATCTCCAAGGCTCCGTTCAGGACTTCAATCCGGAACTCTCTCAGCAGAGCCTCTCCTGTATACATACACTCACACCTCCTTCCACTCCTTCCCCAGCAAAAGCCAGTTTCCTGACTGGTAGACAAAAACAGTTATTTCAGAGAATACTTCTGGTTGGGAAGCTGTGCAGTGCTGAGAATTTTAACAGTCAAGATAGAGATACCAGCAATGCCATTTTATACGAAGCACTTGAACAATGCTTTATTCCCTTCAGAGCACCACACCTCATGGACCCATTCTGCCCCTGGTGAACCAGACTAAGACATTTCATTAGCGGCACGGAGAAGCCAGCCTGCTGCAAACAGAGAGTCATAAAACCGCTATTACGTGCGTATTAAAATTCTAACGGTGCCAGCTGTTGCAGACAGCCATAATTGGGCTTAACTTTCCTCCTCTGATAAATGCAGCCTTTTGCTGATAGGACCAGACAAGGCAGAACGGACCAATTCATAAGTACTTGGGCTTTGCTGCAATCCCAAAACGTCTAAGAAAATTACTCAGGCAAAAGCAAAGCTGTTGATTTCTAGAAGGCCCCTCCACTCTCTGGGCCTCAGGTTCTCCATCTATAAATGGAGGGATCGGGGAGTCAACAGCTTAGGTCCCTTCCTATTGTACCATTCTGAGTTCTCGCCATCTCGCAAGACCCATGATCTAGGCAGATCCTGGTTCTGTCTCCCTACGTCCCGCCGAGATAAAGAAGGAGTGGATGGCAAACCACATTTTGACTGTGGCCACAGTGAGTGGTCAGGAAGGGCACTGTCAGGAAGCCAGAAGCCAATTAGATTTCAATCAGGATTCCTGGGTGCCTTCATACAGCCCTGACCTTGACCAAATGGTAACAAACACCACTCCTGAACGACAGACAATTCCTAGGCACCACATTGGTGCTTTTGTTTAACTCTCACAATCGCTTTGAGAGGTAGGTATTGTCAGGCACATTTCACAGAGGAAAAAAACAAAGCTTAAAAATGCTGAATAACCTGTTCAAGAACCTGAACCAGTTCAAGTTAAGCAGCATAACCAGAACTGTGGGATCTTCCTAGGAATTAGGCATTCTTACTTTCTGTACTTCAATTTCTCTCCTATGGAATAGAATCACTGACACTTAAACTTTATTTTGAATTACTTTTTCAGAAAAGGTAAAAATTAAATCAGCAAAAAAAAAAATGCAAAATGACCTTGAAGGAACAACTGATAAATCGAGGAGAAATGGTTATGCCTTGTTAAAGGACATTAAGTCCCCAAATAGCTAGTTGCATTCTCTAAAGTCCTCATTGCCCAGCAAAGCTCGAATAAAAACTCACCACTCTGAGCTTGGGGTGCAGGACAGGAGCGCAACTGCTGGAGAATTCTGCACCACCGCAAGTCCCTTGGCTCTGCTTCTGCTCGCACCAAGTGGCCAGGTTAGCAAGTCATGGCGTTTCTCTGGAGTTATGGGGTCTTGGTATCCACAAGTTCCCTCTGTCTCGTTCATTCTAAACACAAACAAGTTCTCTCAGTCTCTTTCATTCTAAACACAAACAAGTTCTCTCAGTCTCTTTCATTGTAAACACGTCCTCTAAGAAGCTTCCCCAACCCCCAGATGTACGCTTTGATGTGAACAACATACGGGAGCTCTAAAGTGAGACCTGCAAGAGTAAACCTGCAAGTTTGTTAAAGAAGTACTATTATTGACTCCTAGAAAGAAGAGACCTACCAAGAAGGACTTCTGTGGCTAACTTGTTTCAATTTTAAAAAGTTCCTAGCAGCTGTTTCTGAACAGGGGCCATCCACACAAACTACAATTCAGGCAGAAGCTTGCCCTAAGCCTGGTGCCTCCTGCACGAACTGCCTACCTGCACTGTGTTCCTACCGTCAAAGCCTTCCCTTATAAAGGACTTCCTGGAATTGTGTTTCATCCAATAGGACTAAGACTCTCTCTATCCAATCAGATTGGAGCCATGCAGCAACATCACCATCAACATCTTCACCAACCAATCAGAACAGTTCCATTCTGACCAATCAGGACAATGTCTTTGGGGCCACTAGAATTTTGAGAATTTAGAGTTCTCATCTGCACGAGGATAGACCAATCAGGGACCAGAAGTGAGACTTCTCTCTCTATAATTCAGCTCCCTTCTGCCTGGGGGAGCTTCATTTCCCTTTCCACGGAAAAGTCCCTCTCCCATGTTGGAGCTGAGACACAAAGGCATCTCCCTGGAGTGGAGCGGAGCAGCAGAGCAGAGCTGTCTAGCCAGAGGACTACCTCGCAGCCATGCTGTTCTGCAGCTGTGCAGTCTCGTAACTGAGCTGTAACACTGCAGAGCTGCTCTGCAGCTGAACCACGTCACAGTCAAGATGTTTGCACTGAATAAAGTTTCCTTGTTCACCACACCCCAAACTGAGCATTCCTGTTGGCGTTGAATTGGCACCAGTGACCTCTGGTTGACACTCTACGGCTGTAATTCCCGAAAACTCAATCTGCTGGCTTTTGAAAACATTAAGCATCACCTTATATTTTATTGTTTGACTTACCTAATGGTGACCAGGTCACCAAAATTTCAACGCCACTTAGAACTAATTAGTGTGGTACTCTAGAGTTTGCCCTGCCATTTACATTACAAAGTATCTCTCAGACACGAGATACTTACTACTAGTGTCCGCAGTGAGAAGACTAGCATTTACAGAACAGAGTGACTGGCTCCAAGTCTCGTCTTCAGTCAATGATTGAACTGACCGAGAATCCAGGTCTCCTACCTCCGCGCACCCACCCCTCACTCTCAAGCCTGCGCGTCTTGGCGGAAAGGCCCCGTGGCAATACTTGGGTGCAGGTGCTGAATGCCTACCAAGGCGGAAGTTTTGCATAAGACTTCCAGACATCTCCTTAAAGGGAGAGTATCTGTCCTCTGCTCCAGGCGCAAACATTCGTTATGAAACTTGCAGCCGTGAGAGCGGCAACCTAGCAATCCCATCATGGAGTAAAGCTAGAAAGACTCTGCTTCCTCTGTGACCCAGAGGCTTAATCATTGTGCTAGGCTAGAACCACCTACTTCACGACTTTGTTTATTTAGCAAACAAATACATATTGTGCTTAAGCCTCTAGTTTGGGGATATCTGTCATTCAGTGTTGAACATGAACATAATTAATGCACCTGCCTCATAGGATTCTTACCAAAATTAGGAGAAAGTAATCAAGGTCAATAGGTGTCAGCTGTAGATAGAATGTATTTCCCTCTCATAGGGGCGCCCACTGTGTCTCTGGGTGTGGGTATGTGTGTGCGTAGGTGAGTGCATTTTATGAGCTGTTATACTGTATTTTGTACAATCTCACGGTGACTTCTAAAGGGCAGAGGCCCTGTATTATTAGTCTTTGTGCTACAGGTCCCAAGCACGTTGCTGGCAACAAAGCATCTCTGTGAGTTGACAGTATCCCCTGAAGGGGCCATACAAAATGTAAGCGCTGGTAGAATGCAAGGACACAAGGTCGCAGTTGTTATTTCAGTGTTGGTTCTCACCCTCCGGAGCTTCCTGGGCAAACTCTGAAACTGCCCCCCCGCAATACACACACAAAGGGCAAAGAGAGAAGGAAGAAAGAAGGGGTCCCTTCCAGATTGGTAGGTGGCAGGTTTAGTAAATAACAAAACATATTTAAGGTTTGTCTCCAGGACACAAAACAAATCGATCCTTGCACCCGCCGGCTAGGATCTTAAAATTTTATAGTGAGGCCTTAATTGGTTTCAGTCACATATTGAGTCTGGAAGACAGTTGTCTCTCAATACTGTGTCCTTGAAAATGGCTTGCCCTGTGGGAATGGTGGGCAGCACACACACTCCAGGGATAGGGGAGGGGGTGAGGAGCCTCTGAGTGCCCGGGTCCAACTCACACACAGGTCATCAGCCACCGTGTCCTCTTGATGACCTCTCCCAAGACTGAGAATACAGCAAACTGAAGCACAGACAATCGAAATGAATCAAGTTATCGCATTGTCTATGCTTTCTGGGAAGAAAGCTTACATGGGAAGACTTATTGTGACTGCAAGCATAAATGCTATGCACGGAGTCCCAGTAATTCAACTGATTATGTGTAAAGGTAAATTAGTAACCTCATGCAAACGCAGAGTGATTTGAGGTTAATTACTCTTCCTTTTTAAGGCAAAATATAGGTGCAGCGCTACTGTCCAAAACCCTGTAAGCTGAGAGAACACATAGTAGGCATTTCAGGCCCTCAGGGGTCTAGGGCACAGAAGAATATGAGACACTTTGAAGAACGACCCACAAGTACAGGAAGACTGTGTGGATGCCTAAGCATTAGAGTCTGAATTTTGATAGGCCCTCAGGATTAGGGATCAGATCATCGATATGGGTTTTGGCTATGTTATCCACACACTGATAGAGGAAAGGAAAAAACTCACACGGATGAATCACGTCGAGATTCCTTCCTCGACCTGTGGTGAAGTGTGAGCATCCCAGGAGCACTGGTGTGCTCACAGAGACCTAATTTTCTTTACTTCTTCGCAAGTTCACGTTGTATTACCCTTCCCCTTGCTGATGTGCACCAGGCATGAGAGTAAAGAATGAAAAATGCCAGGAGTGCCTGGTGCACAGGAAAATGGCACCTTCAAAACAGTTAACCTTCTAAGCAGCAATTGTTTTATTTTAGACTTTCAGTGGAATAATATTTTAAAATCCCTATTCTTCAGGGTTAAAATAATAATGATGCTTATTTACATATTATGACATTCCAAGACAGAAGAAGAATGGATGACTTTATAAAAGACACTGAGAAGGATGAGAAATCTAATAACTAGCCTGGAGAATCCCTCATTTTGACATCAGTGACTTTTTGCAAATATACTTATTCCACACTATACTTTAAACATGGAATCAATCCTCAATCTTCAGGTTTCAAAACTTAAATTTTAACCATTATTCTACTGAAAATGACCAATGTCAACTATTGGCCAAAAAAAAACAAAACAAAAACAAATGAGCACACTAGTACTTGAGAGGGTTAGGAAGTTAAGACATAGAGATTTCTGGAAATATGCAATGGTGTAATGGCAAGAGCATCATTTTCCTTCTCCCTAGGAGCATAGTCCTCTGCTTGCTTAGTTTGCAATATCTATGAATAATTGTTTTATATATTTTATCCAGTTTTCTAGTTGTATATGACAGGAGGATCATTTCCGACCTTAATAGAACCTTAATATAGCTGTGAATATGGCTCCTTCTATGAGCCACAAAGTAAAAAGAGCAAAGTGGACCCTACAATTACCCCAGATTTCCATCTAGACATCTATTGTGGGCCACAGTGCAGAGAGGGGGACTCCTAGTGGTACAAGGTGATCTTCTTGAGATGAGAAGACAGAGATTAAGTTAGAATCCAGGGAAGACGAGGCAGCAGGAAGGTGCAGGAATAAGTTCCAGAGAAGTGTGTGCTACAGAAAAGAACTCCAGAAATCTCACTGGACTCTCCTTGAGTCTTTGCTGAAGACTGAGCTGTGCTTCCATAGGATTACATTGCACGTGGCCAAGGAAGGCATGACTCGGGAGCCACCAGCTGAACAATTCCCAAGCGGTGCACAAGTTGAGAAGCAACCAGCCAAAGAAGAAAATACTCATTGACAACTTGGGGCAGTCAGAAGAGACCAGCCTGGGGTCATAGTAGAAGAACTGGGCTCCATTCTCACTGAAAATAACATTTGAAAGTTCAGGCAAAATAGAGACTTTTAGACAAACAAAACCTGACATATTCTGTCTTCAGAAAATCTACACTCAAAAAAAGTTAATGATAATTTTTCCATTAAAGAGAAAATGATGCCAGCTAGGGACTTGGGTCTATTAAAAGGAATAAAAAGTGCCAGAAATGGTAAACATGTACATAAATATAAATTAAAAATTTTAATTCCTTTAGAAATAATTGATTTTAAAATGATAAAAACGTGTCGTTAAATTTGTAGTATGTGTAGAAGTAAAAATGTATGACGGCAGAAGTACAGGAAAGGGAAGGCGGAAGTGAAAGTACGATGCTTCAAAGTTTTTATATTTTAAGTGGAGTGGTATGATACTACTTAATGGTAGACTGCTATAAGTTAAACATTTATTTATATCTCATTTAGAAATGAGATATATTTATTTACATTTTTGTTATACTATAGGCAAATCTGGAGTAGGCAAACATAGAACATAAAAAGCAAGTTTACAATTTCTGTTTTTCAAAAGACTCCTCTTTCAGAATGGAAGGGTAGTCCACTCACTGCCTGAAAACTATTTATAGATATGAACAGAGACAGAGATAGAGACAGAGACAAAGATAGAGATGGAGATATCACATCCAGGGCTCACATGTATAATCACATCTATAAATATTTACCTATGATAAAGGACTTATGTCCATAATATGTAAAGGCACAACTTAAAAGGCAAATACCCAATAAAAAATAGACACGAATTTGCATACATCACAAAAAATATATAAATGACTAACATATACCAAAGATATGATTGGCATTTGTCATCAAAGTAATAGGAATCACAGTAAAATGCATCTACTCCCTACCCATCTGAATGTTAAAATCAGGAGGACTAATGTGCCAGTGTTGGCAAAATGTGTGGAGACTGGAACTTTCCAACACTGTGGATAGTAACACAGAATGCTGCATCCACACTGGAGAACAAGTTGATAGTCTTTTATAAAGTTAAATATAGCATTTACCATATCACCCAGTGATTTCATTTCCAGGTTTTTACCCAAGACAAAAATGAAAGCCTACACCCACTCAAGTGCTTTTACATAAGTGCCCACGAGCAGATGATGGATAAACAAAACGTCCTATGTCCAGTCGATGGAATAATGGCCAACAAGAAAAAGAACGCCTGCAAGAACATAGATGTCTCTCAAACACATTATCATCAATGAAAGAAGCCATACACAAAGGATGCACATGCTGTGATTTTTGTTTGTATAAAACTCTAGAAGAGACAAGTATAACATAAACTGTCAAGAAGCCAACTGGCGTTTCCCTGGGCCAAGGATGGAGGAGTCAGAATTGTCTGGCAAGGGACACAAAGGAAATTTCTAACATGATAGAAGTGTTCTGTTTCTTCCTTGTGACAGTGGTTACACAGGTGAAAACATTTTTCAAAACTCGGAGAAAGGTACACGTGAAATGAGTGCTTTGCACACATTGAGGTGTGATTTACAACTCAGTAAATCTGATTTAAGAAAGAAGATGCACGGGCTTCCTCTTCCACACTCTGCTTCAGTGTTCGGGGTTTATGCCCTGAATCTGGAATTCAATTTTTCTGCCCCTTCCAGATCGTGGGTTAATTTTTTTCTTTTAATAAAAAAGATCTGAATGTGAAAAAAAATCATCCCAACCCCACAAAGAAAAGGAGGCTTATCCCGCTAGACATATTACAATAGGAAGACCGTGTTCATCAGACAAAGCAGCACAGTGTGTAAACCTAGGCTCTGGGCACAGCTGGCCCAACGCGGACCACGGGCCCCAAACAGGCGAAGTCAGGACAGCGGTCTGCAGTGGAGTGACACACTGGCCTTAGGTTCTGATTCCAGCTACTCCAACCGGTGTCTTTGCTGAGAATAGTTTTGATTTTTTTCTGGATTCCTGGGAGGCTAATGAGAAAATCAGGCCTTGGCTGTTTGTGTATTGATCAGTCCAAGCTCATCAATAACATCACTGGCTGCTCCATTGGCACTCTCTATTGCTATCAAGTAAAAAGGGGAGAAAAAAAAGCCAGTATTGACTGGACTCCAGATAATCAGAGAAAATCTGGAGTTGCCTTCAGGGAATGCAACCTTCGTGGCCATTCCAATAATAAATAGGGACTAGGGAGAACAAGAGAGCTGGGATTTTATATATAAATATATACTTATATATTCATACAGTTATATATATACATATGGGTGTATATTCCTAGAAAATTGAAGAGCCAGGAGAAAAGAGGAATTCTAATTTTTATCCATGGTTGAGGCATTTCAACACCGCTATTGATAGAGAACACACATTTGTCAGTGGTGACAGACTGTTCTCACTCAAAGAAACAGTAAGTTGGAGGTATCATCTTTAGGATGAAGCAGACTTTCAGACTTATGTAAATAGGTACCAAACAAATATAAAATGTTGGAAGTCACAACATGTAATTTCCTTTCAGATTCCTTCAAAGAAGATTTGCAAAGAATAAAGGACCTGTCTCCAAATTATTGAGAGGCTGTAATTTGCAAGAAAAAAAAATATATATTTTAGGTGGAATTTAGGATAAATAGATGGAAGTTATACTGGGGCAAATTGTGATTCCATAAGAGACTTTTTAACCTGGAAGCTGCCCAGCAATGCACGGCATGTGTGGGCACTGGAGATGTTCACGATGAAGTGGAACAACCTCCTTTTGGGGGTGGTCTTGAGAGGAAGTTTGCAGTAGATCACAGGTCATTCCCAAGGGTGATGCAACAATTCTTGAAGATTATATAACTTTCTTAAATTCCTTTCAGAAAGGTGAGGATAATAAAATATTGCTCATGCCTCAAAGATTGCAATTCCCATTTTTACTGGCTCCCAGATGAATTTATTTGACATCTTTTACTACAAGGATTTAACAACTTTTCATTTAGCAAATAAGAATCCTGCTTCCAAATCATTCTCTGACTCTAATGATATGCATATGTCAGAAACTGAAAAGTCTGGTTTAATTTTGAAACAAGCTTGGGCTCGATTTCAAAATAGTTCTTGAAGTGCACCCTTGGCACATCTTGATTTAGCAAATTCATGTCTCTCAGAGGAAGGTGAACAGTGATTCTGCTTCTCACAAGGCCCTGGTGATTTTTCTTTTCTGCCAAAAAATCAGACCTAAGTGCTTTTCATTCTGATCTTGGAAATTCTTTGAATTCTTCAATTTCTCACAAGTGGTTCCAATCTCATTTCTTCTAGAAGACATTTGGGAGAAAGGCAATCACAGGAGATGCCATTTTTTCATGAGAAATAATGAGATATGTTCAGTAAATTGGGCTTTACTCCTAGGAAGAACCACACCAGAGAAAAATTCAAGATCAACGGCATTTTTCTTCTTCAGCACAGCCTCTCCCAAATACAAGGAGCGCAATTAAGCACAATCCAGTTTGAAACATGTTTTTAAAATGTTGCTCCAAACTTCAAATATCAAGAATGAATGAATGAATGAATGAATGAATCTGGTTTTATTGCCTGGAAACTGAAGTACACATTTCACCAACGCCTGTAGGTTTTCCTTTGCAGACTCATGTCACACTCCCTGACCCACGAGGGAGGAAGTTTATGGTAAAGACCCATCTCCTTACTCCTGACAGATGATATTTAAGGATGGCTACTGCCCTTCGCCCTGGCCAGAGGTGTTCTGTTCAGAGTCCACATCATCTTTCTCTCCCTCACATTCGAGAAAAAGAAAGAACAAAGTGGTGGATAAGTCATTTGGTGCAATATAAATAAATAAGTAAGTAAGTAAGTAAGTAAGTAAATAAATAAATAAATAAAATCCAGTAAAATGAGGAAACCTTAATTCCCCTATGAACCATGTTCTCTTCCCTGACAACTTTCTCCTGAAAGCATTATCCTGATAGACCCAGACACTCCCGCTTTCCACAAAACATGTTTGTACTTTCAAATTTTAATATGGGCAATCTAATATGCACAAGATCTGGGTTGAAACTTAAGAACACTCTTATAGTTCAGAGTATAACAATGTACTTTCATGCTCATTTATTTAATTTCCAAAACAGTCCTGAAAGTACATTTTATAATACTGCCAAGTGAGGACAGAAGACTTGAAGACTTACCAAAGATGCAGGAGCTAGGAAACAGCATCAACAGATCAGCCGTTCCACCCCCCTCCCTTCTGGCCCTGAGTATGATCAGTGAGAGGCATCAGGTGAAGGACGTTCTCTCCCGCACGTTCCTTAGCTGCTCTGAATCAGCACATGCTGTCCTACTGAAAGAGTTGCATCATTTCCCTATACTTGGAGACTTCTATAAATGTAAGAAATTCGAGGAGCAATAAATTATGACTCATTTTGCACCAAAAAATTCCTGACACCCTCTAGTATTCCTGTCGTATTTCTCAATGTGTCCTGAGAGGTGGCCAGCCTAGAAGTCAATTGTTATTTGTTTCATAGGGAAGTTTGGTAGCAGACAAAGAAATTGAATCCAAAGGAAAGCCATTCTTTTCATTATTTAGAAATTCAGATGGTGTTTGTTATGGTTGGCTGCACACGAAACTTATTATGCCCTCTCCTTAAAACTTTTGTTTGTTTGGTTTTATTTCCCAAAAGAAGCCAATGAGTTTGCAGTTAGCAGATGGACAACAGCTTAGCTAATGACTACCTGATCTGAGAACTAAAACCTTCCTCCCATCTTAAGGCATCATTGCCCTTGAAATTGAAATGGATTTAACTGTTGCAGACCCTGAGAGCCTGGCTGGAGACCCCACATTTCCCCAGTCCTCCTGCACAGAATGGGTCACAGCCTGCAAGCTGCACACTTTTAAGGTAGCTTGGCAAGCAGGAGTCAGTCCTGCACAGATGACAGTTTGATATTGGTGGACCTGACAGATGACATACCCACTAATGTCATGAATGCCAAGCAGCTAAGTTTTCCGGAAGCAGCACTCTCTGTGGGTTCACACACACAATCAACTTCTCACTCTTTTCTAAAGAATTTCGAAATGCTCAATTGTTGAAAACAGGGTGTGTTGAGAGACAGCTGTTTCCTGAATACACAGGATTGAATGTCAGGATCCTTGACTTGGATTCTTGGAAGTAGAAACTAGTTGGTTTCCACTTCAGCCTGACCTGGGTTCTGGGTTCAATACCAGGGGCAGGCAGAGAGGGAACACAGAGTCAGTAAAGTGCAATGGTATTAGCTATTAAATTCAATGGAAAGAGCTCATTTATTCAGCATTTCTGGCCATTCCGCTCCAAAGCAATGCATGTAAGGGTTAGTCTTCTGCCTTGACCTTCTTGTTTCTTGTAACTAGAATCCTATCCTGAGCTCCAATTCCTTCCAAAGAGCCCTCCTCTGCCTTATGCATCTACTCTTTCTCTCCAAGGATGATGTTCTTTGCCCCTGAACAACACATTTTTATGACTATATCTCCTAAATAAATTACCATCCAGGACAACCTCTGCAAAAGTCTTAATTTGTGATTTTTTAAATCTTTTTCCAGTGTCCTGCCTATTTTTTTCTTACTACACTCATCCCCTAATTTGCAACAAAACTTCAGACTCATGTCCTTACATGCCTGAATCTAGAAAAAAAGAAAATAATCTCTGAAATACAACTCTTTTTCTCTTCCAGAGCTCCTCAAATATCAGTGAAGATTAACATGAAAATTCTGGGCTGAATTTTAGGTGAGACATTGAAAGGATGAATATTGGAGGGTAGCACTGGGCCCTCCATTCAGAGCCTTACCATCCCCAACATCAACAGGGGGCCTTCTCATTGAACTAGGGTCATGGTTAGCAAATGAGTGCCTTTGTGATCCTGTATTTGTCCAGATAAGGCACTTATTGTCTTGAAGTATTCCATATGGTCCAGTAGTTAGATGGAATGAGGAGGCAAAACACCATTTCCAATCATGACTCCTTTTGATCAACTACAACAATGAATTTCCCAAATTATCTCAGTTTTGTTCAACTAGTTTCTTTCAACTTTTTTCTTCTCCTAGAATTTTAGGATTCCAAAGAACTCAAAAACATGAAGCATGGTGGAGAAGAGTCCTCTTGGGTGTAACAGGGATGTGGGGCCCCTTAATTAAAATGTATCTTTAACCTTGAATATTCAACCTCTGAACTGTTCCATCAACCTCAAACTCTCAACTGTGAAAGACATTGACCTTGACCTTATTTGATGCCACATACCCTTTGGAGAGTGGCTCCCGCTCTCAGGGCACGGTCAGGCAGCCTTCCTGAAAGGTCAGGTTTTTGCTTTATTTTATGTTACTGCACTGACTGAGAAAATATGGAAGTGGAAGAGTCCTTGGAGCTCCTCAAGCATGAACCCTCATTTCACAGATGAAGGAACCGAGATGAGGATAAAGTGACAGGTCAAAGGTCACCCAGCTTGAACTCAGATCCCTTAGCTCCTAACTCGTGAAGCCACTAAGGAGCTCATTACATTACTGAGTTTCTACTCAATACAAACACAAGTTCCTGCTTTCCTGAAGATGGTGCACCCCAGTGCCTCCTCCTTGAAGCTCAAAACTTCTAGGGGCTTTTCATTTTGTCAGCCTCAGGGAACAATCTCACTGGACAAAAAGCCTTTTTACTGAGCTGAGTGGTTCACCCTGAGAAAGAGACTAAGACAATCAGCCTAACTGCCTTCACCTACCTTCTCCTCCCAACGGCTCTGCTGTCAAAGGGCAGAGTTTGGACCAGAGTAGCTGCCAAGCCAGGATTCGGGAGACCCTCTTCTTGGCTCCTGTAGTGCCCTGTTCATACTTGGTGTGCACATCTGCCTCCCTCATTAGACTTGAACTTCTTAAGGACAGTAATTTATGAATTTTTTCCATAGTACTTAACATGGTGCCAGGCACGTAATGGGTTCATACTGAATGATTTTCAAATCCACTAATAACAGTCATATGTTTAAATTAGCTCAGAGGAAGACTGCTATGGAGACAAGTGGTAATAAGTGGGAATTACAGGCTGCAATTTTGTTCTGCATCCCTGTCGCCCCTCAGAAAGTGTTTTTGCTCTGTCACTTTCCAATCCCCGGAGTCCCCAAATGTGGAGCAGGCACCCCATGGCAAGGAGGGCAAGGCTTCTCCCCCTGGGTTTCCTGCTTCTCCCCATCTGGAGCACCCAGCAGCAGCTGCCCTGCTGTGCAGACCTCGTACCACCGTGGAATCCAGAACTGCGTGCAGGGACCCAGAGCGCTGTAGACGAAGTCACACAGAAACAGAAAGGTTAAAACATTCTGCCTACTTCCTCTTCACATTCATGGGGGGAAAAAACAATACAAAAAGAATTTTCTACTCCAACGATTCCAAAAAGAAAAATGCCTCACAAACAGCGTCTTCCCTTGGACATCAAATTGCTCTGCTGACAGCATTTTTAATCAAAAAGTCTCTCAAAGAAGAAAGATGAGTGGAATTCACACAGAAGCAGTCAGAGAGAATGAATGAAGACATTCACCACGAAGGTGAGGCGTCACCAGAGACTCGTGCCTCTGCTCTGGGGACTCTTGATTGTGTTCTTGGACCAGCTTACTTTGAGTTCCTGGATACAGTGACCTGAACAGCATCAGGGTACTTTGGGACATGTGCTGTCACCAGGAGGACTCCAGCTTGTCCACTGGGGACCCTGAAGTGCAGGGCTATCTGACAGAAGACAGAAGGACACGGTGACAAGAAATGCTGGTGCCTTTGCACTATGGAGGCTCACACAAGTCCTGGATTCTCAACGGTAACCAAGTGAAGTCATGATGTAGAAACTCAGAATGAGTCCTACCTGGCTTCTTACGAGTCTGCTTGTCATGAGAAAATTCTGGGGAGGAAGAAGGGGTTTGTTTGCCTTGGGATTTTAGGCTGTGCTCATCTGCCGCCAAAAAGAATAAGACAAGGAATAAAGACAGAAAGGGGAAAGAGTTTTTGACTTCTTGAGCTGGGCTATCACCCAAGCCTGTGAGGGGATAGCAAGGATTAGCATGAAGCCCAAAATAAGAGGAACTGTGTTTTGTCTCTGCTCGCACTTTCTCCAAAGCTGTTGGTGAATTTTCGAAATTATGATCTGAAAGTCATGGCCTCCTACTAGGGTGCATGCAGCTCCTAGCACACAGTAGATTCATCTTACACAGTGGTTGATATGACATGACTTGATTGGGTTTACTAATCAGAATGCAATTTGCGGCAGCGTTGTTCTCCAAGTCCCATCAGACAAGCTCACCTCCTCTGGTGCCCTGATTATATATCTATCATCATGCCAAGATTCTCAGCCAAGTTAGAAAAACCGACACACGGGGCCCGGTGTAAGTGAAACCTCATAAGCAGCAATTCTAGGAAGAAGGTGATATACCCTGTGGATTATTACTTACAGTGACCCTTGCCCAGCTCCCCATGGCTGGCCTTATCAAACTCACAAAGGGAACGGGCAGCAAGCAAAACACCAGAAACAGGAAAGTGAGTAAGATACACACCTGCCTTGAAGCACTCAGAGTGTGGTATGAAAAGGGAGGGGTAAACCAGACATGCAACGAATAACTCCCACGGAACATGGAAGCACCATAATGGAGGGGACCATGAGTGTCGAGACATCAGGGAATTGGTCAAAGAATTCTGTGTGTTTTGGTGAAATGGAATGGCAGGAAGAAGGTAGCCTTGGAGCTGGAACCTGAAATACCTGTCAGAGTTTATCCATAAAGGAGGAAGTGACCAACAAATCTCCCCAAAGGAAGCAGAGGGCACTCTCCAAATGGAACAATTCCAGGAGAGTTTATCGTTCAGGGACAATTTCCAAAGGTGCGGGTGAGACCAGCCCCAAGAATCCAGGTGAGAGTGCGGCAACTCAGGGCTGTAGAAGTTGCACTGGTGCCAACCATAGGCTGGAAGGATGTGTAGTTACCAAAACCCAACAAGAGGCGGTCCTATGTTGTTGGACACCTGGAAAGGAACCAGGACCACCGGTCAGGGGACAAAGCCATCCTGAGGTGACTGCAGGACAGGAGTCAGAAATACAGAGTCTGACTTCATTCTACTCCCTCTAATCTCCTGCAGGGGGTGTCCCCTTGGCCAAACCCGTCTGGAAGCCCAAGGGAAAGAAAACCCACTGATGTCTGTTCAGGATGGAAAAGAGCAAAGAGGGGGTCTGGAGGGGCTGAACAAAGGTATGTGCTCAAGATTGAAACAAAGTCACAATATAGACAAAGACTTGACTTTGGAGTGTGATGACCTACTCAAGGAAAAATGAGAAGCTGAGCATGCCTATAACCCACAGAAATATCAGATGGGGGATGAGCGCCCCCCCCCCCCCCACCAGGCTAGGGCTAGCTGTGAGAGGTCTTTACTCCGGCCTCGGGAAGGGAATACAAGGTCTGTCCAGAAAGCATCCAGCCATGTACTACGAAAAATAGAGACATTTATTGAAGAAGATATGAGATACAAGGAACATTGTGCATAGGATAGTGAAGCCCCAGTCCTCTTCAAAGTAGGCACCTCGGGACCTCACACAGTTATCTCAGTCATGATTAGTTGCCCCATCGTATTTTCCTGAGTCTCATCCATGGTCTGAAATCCCTTCCTTTCAAAGGTGATTTCAGTTTGGGGAAAAGCTATAAGTCGCAGGGCACCAAATCTGGGCAATAGAGAGGCTGAGTCACTTCAGTGATTTGATGTTTCACCAAAAAACCGTGCATAAGACGTTATGCGTAAATGGGCACATTGTCAGGATGAAGCTGCCAGTCACTCGTTGCTCGTAGCTGTGGCCTTTGAAATCATCTGAATAGTTTCTTAGGAAAAATGTTCAAGCTTCATGCAAAATTTGACACAGATTTATTGCACTCTTTCAGTCATTTTGAATGCGTTGGCCACACAGTACACATGCTCACTCAACATTGTCTACTGCCCCCACTGACAATACAGTGAAGTCATCATTGTTCACACATGCACATTTCAGTCCACTCTCCTTGGCTGCCAGGTTACATGGATGTCACACAAACCATTCTTGTTATGGCAACAATGGCTGGACTTTTCCCAGACAGACCTTGTATTTCATCAGCAGTCTGAGTTCTGAGCTCTAAGACCCTTCTCCTCGATGCCCAGGCCCCATCGTGAGCCCCACCACAACTGTGATCATCCCTCCCTTCAAGCCTTCATACCCTCTTACTCTGACCCCAAGACCTACACTTGAGGTCAATGGAGAGAAGCAGGTGAGCTGTGAATCTTAGTGTCTATTTGTGAACCTGCTCCCCACCCCTTGCATTAAGAGCATCCAAAGAAATGACCCAGGCCAGGAAATGCCGTTGGTAACAATGACACCAGGCAACAGTGATAATGTCACTGTGCCTTGCTGTGTTACATTACTATCTCTAACCTGTACCCCAAGCTGAAGCTACTAGATCTGAATTTTAACTCAACCAGGACTTCAAATCCGTTCTGACATCAAAAAGGGGGGTTTATTCTGTGCTTCAGTTTCTTACCTGATAACACACCTCCTGATCCAGGCTCTTCCTGGCTCTGGAGACTTTCTCACTCAAAAATTTACCTAATGACACCCTCAATCAGGGGAATAAGATCCAAGACAGATGCTTCCAGGGGAAGGAATGCACACGTAGCTGAACCATACTGTAAGCTCTATAAGACGTCCGGTGCAGTTCAAGCCACTAAACTACTAGCTTTGCATCTCAGCTTAAGAAGCACCTTCTTGACTGGTTTGTAGGATCCCTGCCAGTCAAGGCATCCTATCCAGGCTTCCTGCTCTGTCATGAAAAAGGGAGCAGGCAGGTCCGGAGAGGGACAGGTCAGAGTCCCTACAGACTAGTGATTTATAATCTGGTGACAGCCTCTCGCCTGCCGCCTCCATCCTTTTCCCACCATGACCCTGCCTAGAGCACTGCCTGCCTAGGCTGCTCCATCCCCTCTGCCTGCAGCCTCCCACCTGCTGGGCCTGTTCCCGACACCTCTGCCTTTTTCTGCAGGGTGGGGGCGTGGACTGGAAGGGCTGTCTCTTCATTCTAATCACAGATCTCCCCCAAAGGCAGGCCCGTTAAAGGTGTACTTCACCAGTATATCTTTTACGAGCTCCATTTGCCCCCATGTCACTGCCTCATGAGATTAAGACTTCTAGCCACAATAAACTTGATACACATGGTGTCAGAATATTTTCATTTGTTCCAGGGCTTTCAATGATGAAGACAAAAGGAACAATTTTACACTGAGAATTTATGGCGCAGTTTTATTAACCTCCATGGTAAATAGTTGCTTTTCGAAATGAGAAGCTGCAGACATTTTTCTCACTAATGTGCACTTGGTGTGGTGGGGATATATATTTCTGTATTTTTTTTTTTAAATAAACAGACCCAGGGTCTCCTCTGGGAGCATGCAAGTATAAGTAACTGGCAGAGAAGGCAACAAGCACCTGGCTGGTGAGTGCCTCCTGGGATTCGCCTCCCCTTGTCCAAAATAAGACTTGAGCTTTGAAGCAATGAGTCTCTGGGTGTATAGAGAGGTACCCGGACATGTAGCTGGTGTGCATCCATTAAACTCCATGGAACCACATTCCTAAAAAGCCTATTACAATATTCATTTATTGTGGCAATAAGAAAGATGGTTGACTTTTCCTGATTTTTACACCTCTCTTTATTGAGATCTTCTGCATTTCATATTCATTGGTACAAAATTCCTTGCACATTTGCCCCCAAGTATAGAGCAGGCTTCCTTCTGCCTCCACAGTGCAGGCAGTGTTTGCACGCGGATGAACACTGTCCTCGTATACTTGGTTCAGGCAGCTCTTGACAGAAATTCCTTATTTCATGTTTTGACATTTTCTATTCTGATGAAAGTTTACATCGATGGTCAATCTGACTCCAATCTAATTATTGCCAGAAAGCAACAGAAGAAAAATCCATGAACCAGACACGAGAGACTTTCATTCTCATCTTGGCACNGTATAGAGCAGGCTTCCTTCTGCCTCCACAGTACAGGCGGTGTTTGCACGCGGATGAACACTGTCCTCGTATACTTGGTTCAGGCAGCTCTTGACAGAAATTCCTTATTTCATGTTTTGACATTTTCTATTCTGATGAAAGTTTACATCGATGGTCAATCTGACTCCAATCTAATTATTGCCAGAAAGCAACAGAAGAAAAATCCATGAACCAGACACGAGAGACTTTCATTCTCATCTTGGCACTGGTAGTTCACTAATCATTATCATTCTGGGTAAGTCAAAACCTTCATCAGCTTCACTGGGCTTCCCCGACAAGAAGGATAATGACATGGCCGTGCCTAACTATAGATATTGTAAATGTTCATTGAGATAAAAGAGGATCCCAGGGAGCTAAGAAAGGTTGTGTAAATCATCGTGGCTCTCTGGAAATCTCCAGCAGAGTTGACATCAGGTAGAATATAAACAATGCTCAGCAGTTACCCATTCTTTTGGATGTTTGGTTTTAATGTGTCACAATGACCTTGGAATAACCCCTCAAGAGCCAGGTATCACACTGACGAGCATAACAGGCAGAGAAGGTACAAGACAGATGTGAAGACATATCCAGGTGTCACATCACGTGAGACATTGCAGGTGTGGTAAAGAATCTGGATGTTATTTCTGGGACAATGGGAAGCTACCATAGGGGTCTGGGCAGGGCATGACCTCAGTTTTGATGGATGCATTCAGAGACCACTGTGGCTGACCTTGCCAAATACTCCCGTATCGGTGCAGCAGAAAGACCGCTGCGAAGGATTTGCAGAAATGCAAGCGAGAGGTGAGGATGACTTTAAGGAAGAGCGTTTATAATATGCTTTGAAGGTACATTGACAAGGATTTGCTTGTAGATTGGATGTGAAACATGAAAATAGAGAAAAAAATAAAGAATGGCCCTCAGGGGATACTTGAGCAGCTAGGTGAATACATATGCCATTTGTTACGATGGGGGATGCTGGAGGAAAGAACCAGGTTTGAATGGAAGTCAGGAATCCATCCTTGGCCATGTCAGTTTTGAAATGCCTAGTAGACATCCAACCAGCCTAAGCTGTGTCGCCGTTCATCCCTGCTGATCACAGAGAGTGGCTAAAAAACAAACATTCTGCATCTGCATCAACTAAATGGAAATCAAATGAGCCGTAATGAATTAGAGTTTACAAATCTACCGGAATTATATCAATGAGGACATTTTGGTGTCAGAAAGCCAATGGCAACTGATTCCACTAAATAGAAAAATCTATTGGCTCCTGAAATGGAAAAAGTCCAAGAGGAGACACATGACTGAATCCAGGTGCTTAAATAAATCTGTCCCTCAGTTCAGCTTTCATTGTGTTAGCTTTCCTCCCAGGCAGGGTCCCCCAAGGGATGGCAAAGTTTCCCCAGGGTCAATTCTAATGTGCTTCTTACTGGTCTAGCAACCCTATCGGCAAAAGGGCACATTTTGTCCAATAGCATCCAAATCTCACGTGCCCATCCTGAGAGCCTGGCCATCCCTAGAGCCGAAGAGGAAGTCGGCTCCTGGCAACTGACATGAGCTGAGGTAGGAGTTCCCCAAAAGGGAATAGAGGTGTTTTGGTCAGAAGAGGAGCAGACTGCTGTTGGACCAAGTTGAATGACACATGCCATAAGGAAATACTATCAAGTGTGAGTAGCTTAAGCGACAGAGATCTATATTCTCGGGGTCCTACAGGCTGGAACTTTGAGACCACGCTGCCAGCATGGTTGGTTCTGGTGAGACTTCTCATCCTGCCATGGGACGACAGCAAGCTCTCTGGTGTCTCTGCTTATAAGTGTCTCTGCACTAATCCCTTTGCAGGGGTCCAACCTAAATAACTCATCTCACCCTAACTTCCCAAAGGCCCCATCTCCAAATGCCATCGTGTTGGGAGTTGGGGCTTCAAGACACGAATGTGAGGGGGACACAGCTCAGTTAACAGCAGATGGCCATAAAACACGTATAGAAATAACCTGAAGTTTTAATAACAAAAAGACAATATATTGTTTCCCAGAACTTTGCTAGCATGACAAAAAATTTGATTCCTCTCACAACGTGTGTGACAATAATGAAGGAACATTTAGTTTTCCTACTCAAAATTTACAATTTCTCTTGCCACACACTAAAATGAACTCCAACTGAAGTAAATAACCAGATACAAATTTAGGGTAGAAAAACTACTAACATAGAGTTGTGTATCTGTCAGGTCTTTGAATGGACAGTTTTCTAAATTTTGAAGCAAGGAAAGGAAACAGAAAGAAAAATGTTGCCAGGTGCTCCTGAAGCCTATATAATTTGATTAAGCAATGTCATCCCAATACATTCAATAAAAATCAAATAAATAAAAATAAAGATGTATAGCACTATGTAGGCAGACAAAAGTACCGACAGCTGACCAGGAATATATCTGCATTGAGAATTCCTTCTACACCCACCAGTTTACCTGTTACTTAGCAAGTGCTCACCAAGTCCAGGCTGTCACATCCAATCGGGCTACCTCTTCTCCCCTCCTCTTCAGGTTAAGGCCATACTTTAATTATCTTAATTTCTACAAAAACCTGATCTTGAACAACTGTATGCCCACAAATTCAGTAACCTAGATAAAACGAACCACTTCTTTGAAGGACACGATCTGCCAAAAATCAGAGGAAATTGCTCATCTGAATAGGCCTATGGATAATAGAGAAATTGAATCAAAAATTGATAACCTTCTACCCTGGCTGGTGTGGCTCAGTGGATTGAGTGCCGACCTGGGAACCAAAGGGTGACTGGTTCAGTTCCCACTCAGGGCATAGGCCTGGGTTGCAGGCCATGTCCCCAGTAGGGGGCACACAAGAGGCAACCACACATTGATGTTCCTCTCCCTTTCTTTCTCCCTCCTTTCCCCTCTCTCTAAAAATAAATAAATAAAATACTTTTTAAAAATTGGTAACCTTCCAAACTAGAAAGTGCCGGATCCAGATGGGTTCAATGGTAAATGCTACCAAACATTTAAGTAAGATATTATGCCAACTCTTTACAATATCTTTGAGATGCTAGAAGCAGATGGAATACTTCCTAATTAACTCTTTGAAGCCAGTACTACCATAATACCACCACCACACAAAGACATTACAAGAAAACTACAAATTAATATCTCTTATGAACAGAGATGCAAAACTTTTCAATGAAGTGTTAGCAAATCAAATTCAATAAGCTTAAAAAGAATTATACACCGCAACCAAGATCAAGGTTAGTGATACTGTGTTGTGGCCCTTCAGAAACCCTGTTAAAGAGACTTTGACTTAATATAAAGAGACAGGTTAGAATTCCTGAGTGGATATCTGGTGAAAGAGATTGTGCATTGGTTTTCTAGGCCCACCATAGCAAAATACCACAGCCTTGATGGCGTGAATGACAGAGATTCATTTTCTCACATTTCTGGAGGCTGGAGGTTTGGTGTCAAGGTGTCAGCAGGTGTGGTTTCCCCAGAGGCTTCTCTCCTCGGCTTGCCAGTGGCCATCCCCTGCTGCCTCTGCACAGGGCGGGCCCTCTGTGATTGTGCGTCCCTGGGATCTCCTCCCCTTCACACAAGGACACCTGTTGTATTGGCTTAGGGCCCTCTCTAATGGCCTTATTTTAACTAATCATCTCTTTAAAGATGATCTCTAAATACCGTTACATTCTGAGGTACGGGAAGGTTGGGACTTCAATACATGAATTTTGGGGAACACAATCCTGACCATAACAGATGGGGTACTCTGTCCTCCAAATTGCAACTACTGAGAATTTAACCTAAGGAAATGTTTTATGCATGTACACTAATATACCTAATGGGGAATTCTTTTAATAATTGTAAAAATGGAAAAAAATGGAAATAACTGGAAAATAAATTTGTTATAGAAACTTCAAGCTATTTTCTTGGACATTGAAAGTATAAAACAAAGACTATGTCAACAGTATGGGAGTAAACTCTTCTATGACTTTGACCAAGTCTCATTAACGAAGGATAATTATGGGAGAGTCATAGAGCTGCCACTAGAGGGAGTGCTAACCCAGAGCTGGGCGTAAGTGCTGAGGCATCTGGAGCAAGCTGTTGTCTTCCCATTCGAAAAACAAGAGAGACACAGAAAATCAAAAGATAGCATATGATCCCACCTTTAACTGGAACATAATCAACAAAAGAAAAAAGCAAGCAAAATATAACCAGAGACACTGAAATTAAGAACAATCTAACAATAGCCAGAGGAAGGCTGGAGGGGGCAGTGGGGAGAAGGGCCTTCAGGAACTTCAATAAAGGACACATGGACCAAACCAAGGGGGAGGGTGGAAGCAAGGGAGGGAGGTGGGTTTGGCTGGGGTTGGGGGGGAATGGTGGGGAGAAAATGCAGACACCTGTAATTGAACAACGATGAAGTCATTTTTTTAAAGACAGCAATAGTAGCTACAGGAATGAGACAGGCACCCCCCCATGGGAATCACAGTACTCAGGGAAGAACCATAACTATCAAAGGGAAGTCTCTCCTAGGGAAGAATTACTTCTTGCTCCCTTTCTCCACTTCTGCCCTCAGTGGAGGTCATTCCTGTCTCTTGCCTTCCATGTGCAATTGGTACGGGGCTCTATTTGTTTAGTGGTTGGGTTGATGTTACTTTCTTCAGCCAGTCCAATTTGTTCTTACACCACCATCGCGCAGTGAAGGTCAATGGTCTCTGAACAGTAAAATATGTGCTGAGAGGGCCTCTGCTAAACGGTGTGGGTCTTTATGAAAATAGCAGCGGGAATCGTGTGGGTGCACCTAGTCAACGGATGGACTGAGTGTGCGTAAGACAACTCCTGAAGAACAAAGAGGGGGCCATGGCATTAGGGGGTGAGGAAGGCTGTGCAAAGGGGACAGCAACGGGGGAACCTCGGAGTTTGGACCTTAGATCACTCTCTTACTCCCTTACTAAGAGGAGCATACGGGTTGGAGCCTTGTAAATTCTCACTTACACTCCAACTCCACCTTCCATGAACTGTCAGAGCTCGGTAAGTCACTTCTCTCTCAGCCTCTATTTCTCCCCCTGTAAAAATGCCTCCGTGGGCCATGAAAATTGGGAATGATGCGTGCAAGGCCGAGCACCTTGTTGGGCGCACTGCAGCTGCCCAGTAACTGGTACCTAGGATCACTTTAGCCTCCTATCACATAAATTGGTAGAAGCAACCTCTTATGGGGGGGAAGTTACAGCTCTTAGATGCTCTGTCTGTGCTGAGAGGTTAAATTCAGTTGGGGAGGGGCTGAGGCAGCAGCCAGGCTAGTGATGCAGATAGGAGCTCCACTCTCCAATCTAGGTTTACCAGCACATAAACTGCTCTTCTGAGCCCCGATTCCTAATTCCAGTTGGTTAAAAATCTGGTGGAGAAGAGTCCTTTTCAGAAACCACCAACACCTAGCATTTGTCCCTAGGCCTGACACAAGCCAATACCAATTAACTTATTGATTGAATAAAGTCAAAAATGCATGAAGTAGAGGTGATAAAATACTTATCACAAAGCTATGAAAGTTTTATGGAACCCTAAACCTATCAGGAAACAACATGTTAGTGCTACCTTAAGTTAGCCTGTTAACACAAATTAATAGTAATTGATATAAAACCATCACACGGATTCTCACAGAAACTCGTTGATTTACAAATGCATGCTGAAAAATAGCTACTAATTTAATAAACTGTTTGTCTGACGTCTCCACTGTCTTCACATTAAAAGTCACTGGGGACGGGTCCAGCTGGCAGGACAGAGATGTCAAGGAGGAGAGAGATTCTGGGAGGCCACACTGGCAGCTGCAGTGCAGGAGCGTTTACAGCAGGAAGCAAAAAGCTCTAAGCATCTCACTGCAGATTCCTGAGAACAAAAATACTTGTATTTTGACGAGGAAGCTAGTAGGACATTGCTGCTGAGTCATCTAGAGGCAGTCCAATTATATTCTCTGTAAACTACTAATAAGGATGAGAAATGTGTCAAACTTTTAGGAAAGGCTTTTATGGTAGCTCAGTTTTTTTTTAGTGTTCATGCTTTCGTACTCCATCCCTGCTTTCCGGATCCCTCAGTTACGGGAATATCTCCATCTGTCATTGCTCGCCTAAGGGGAGGAACCAGCAAAAAAGATGCGACTCGAACTTTCACGAGCTGAGGGCTGGATGTTTTAACTTTAACAGTGTTATGTGGCACCAAATGGAATCTCACCTTTCAAAGTTAGCTTCACCCAACACCATTCATTTCAAAAGAACAGAAGTTGCCACTGTCTTTACAATTGTTGTTATTGCTTCAATTAAAGTTTGACTTTCAGTTGGCACATTTAGCATATGGAGCTCAACCCTTCTTTCAGAAGCTTAAGAGCTCCCAAACTAATGAGAAATATCAGACCTATTTCACAGGGACAGAATTAGATAGCTGTTAAATATACAATTTTATGTATGAGACATAACATCAATACATAAAATACAATGCTATCCATTGCTGCCTATTCTGTAAACACTGCATTAGCCACCTTTAAGAGAAGTGTCACTCCCAAAGCTAACAGATATCATTCAAAAGCATAGGCATTCCTACGTGGTCTAATAAGGTTGAGAAGCACTGAGTTAAACAGTTGGGGCTTGTTTATTACAGGACTTTTCAGCAAATTCAATCAGTTCAAACAAGGTGACAAGCTCTCGGGGAGGAGGCCATAGCATGTATGCAGCGTCCCCCAAACTTACTAGCTATGGAACACACTTCCTCCAAAGAGCATACTTTGGGACCAGTGTTTTGCAGGTGACATATTGGGATGCCAGGAAGCCACTATGCACAGGATACTAAGATGGGGAAGTCACAGGCTTTGCCCACAAGAGGCTCGCAATCTGAGTTGCTAAGGAGGCAAAGACCCAAATAACTGCAATAAAAAGAAGAAACAAGTGTTCCGTGATACAGAGTTCTGAGGCTATCTCTCAGCAATGCTCACTGAACACAAATTAAATAAACTGAGTTAATATCTTCTCAAGTTTGGATTAGAGGAGTTTTTAAACTATCATGACCTCTTTCTGCCTAGCATTTTACAAATATGATCTTTAATCTCACAGAAACTCTGCAGGGAAGGAACGGTTTTATTTGTTATTTCTGAAGTTGTTGTCGAGAATTGCTGTCTCTGATGGCTTCAGGCATCGCTGCTGTGGAAGCCGTGAATCCAGAACTCCATCCATCCCTACCTGCAAAAAGGTAATTTTTTCTCTAAAATACATGTGTCTTTGAAGAAATATTTAAGGATAAGAAGATACAGAAATACCAGGCCATAGTAATGAACCATTCAGGTGTGGTTGAGAAAAAATTCTTTTACACTGAGTTTGATGTTCAAACAAAACAATCTTTAAGGTCTGTTTTCCAATAGAATGCCAAAATAAGAAACAAAAATGAAGTTCACAATATTCATGTACTCATAGTTGCTTATAAGGAGAAAGAGAGGAATAGAATGAAGATACCAGGGAGAGCCTAGATGTGTATCCAAACTGAAATACCTTTCCAAACTTTGATCAACTTCTAGTCTTGTTTTACTTCTCTGCTATGTTTGCCCTCTTTGAATACAAACACCATTATGAGGGTTTGAAATACATCTCTGGGTATCTTTTCAGCTCATTCTCCAACAGAATAATTTATGAGATAACCTCACATGCAGATGCTGAAAGCATGTATTATGCTCATGTGCCACACTAAGGCAGAATTTCAATCACTCTGTTTTTTAGGAGATCAAAGAATATGTGTTAAATATCTCCAAACATTAAGAATCTATGCTTCAGTTTCTGTGTAGCTGCCAGCCCCTGATGTGGTCAAATAGGTTCAGAGTGAAAGAAATGAGGAAAAATGAACAATCTGGGTATGGAGAGATTAACTGTGCTTCAGTGGTCTTTTCTGAATGAGGATTAGAAATGTCTGTTTATAGCTAGATTTTCAGTGTGTGTATATGTCCACTACAGGGGTACTGTGTAAGATCTGCCATGAGAATGTGGAAAACTCTGATATAATAATAATAAGAAGATTTTGAATTTGGGTCTTCATATTTAACTCACATGTGCGTTTGTAAAAGCATACAAAACCCTCTTCGAGGTGTCACATTATGAATTTTCTACCCCAGCCGGGAATTGTCTCGTGATTTTCAAGTGGCCCAAATGTCAATACCTAAAACGAAAGCCATCCTCAAATCTTGCAAGAAATATTCTAAAACCAATCAATCCGTAATCAATACCATTATGTTCAATCCTTTTGTGTAATCAGGCAGGTTGTTGTCGAGAGACCAGGGAGATAAAGGAAATAAATTTACCCGGAAGAATTTGCTAAGATAACAAATTACCATGTTCTTCAGAAACCTCCCTAACAATTAGCATTCCATCCTTGATCCCCGGGAGAAAACCAGTGCATTGCAGCTGCTTCGTACACGTCCGCATCCATGTGCAGGAAAACAGGTCTTTAAGTGGGCGTAGGTGAAGTGGGCAAGCAGAGGTGTTTTCCTTTACTCCCAGTGAAAATGCCAGTGTCGGGCTGGTGTGCATTGTATCTCTAGCCGTGTCTATTCTCACCGTCTCTGTTGCTGCCCAAATCCCTTCTGCTTTCTCGCTCTTCCCAGAGAATATTCACAATCCCAGTTTCAACCCAAGGGTGGCATCCTGTGGCTTGTAATTGTGCTGAGGAAAAGTCATTTTTAAAAAGGCTTACTTTTTCTCCTGCCCAATTAATTTCGCTGATGAGTAAAGGCCTGCGGCATTGCTGACAGCTCAAAGTTTGGTCTCCTACTTACTTCTTGCAGGAAGCCATCTCTTTCTTCTCAGGAACTGCATCCTTTCCCTGAAATGCTTATGTGTCTGTCCATTTTCCTGGGGCTCAGTGCTTAGAGTTCTGTTCTCAAAACTCGAAGACCCATGGGCAACACCCACGGAACCAGGTCTCCCTGGTGCTCCAAGGCTCACAGCCTTGTTTTGAATCCGCATCCCCCACACCACTGAGCACAGCCCTGGATGTGTGGGAATTTATCTGTTTTATGTGTAACGGTAGTCAGTATACTATTTTATATTTGTTATATTAGTTTCAGGTGTACAAGGTAGTGATTTGACATTTCTATTCCTTACAATGTGATCACCCCACTAATTCTAGTAATAACCTGTCACTGCATAAACCTATCACAGTGTTGTAGACTAGATTCCCCTTCCCCATTTTTGGTGGTTGCTTTCCTATTCCCAGTTTCCTACCTGTGTAGACGCCTCCCCACTCCTACCATCCCTCCTCACACAAACTAGCCTCCAGAAGGTATTTTTCCAGCATTTTTTGTACAGGGCCAAAGTCAGACTTTTGAGCACATGAATGACACATGTCAGTTTTATTTGTTGCACAGGGCACGTCTCAAATGCTCCTACTGTATACACACACACACACACACACACACCACGCACACGTCACTTGACATCTGCCATCATGAAGGTCTAAGAGGATGTCCACTCTGTCTTAGGAACCAGGCCCTGCTTTTCATTTTAAAGAAAAATATCTCCAAACCTCCCCGCCACCACCAAAACAAGATTGCATTTTTTCTCCTAAAAAAATCTAGCGTTTGGAAATCTTCACCTTCACCTGCCCATTCATGCTTGTCATCTCCACTGGTATAGCAGGCCAGCCCACCACAAGCCCGTGGGCTCATTCCAGCCAGGAGCTCACTCACCACACCCTTCCATTAGTAATTTAAGGTAAATATATCACTTGCTTAAAATGACCAATAGAAAGGGCCCAGGTCATTTGAATGACAGCGCTCTGGTTCTGCAGAAATAATAACTCAGATCCAAACGAAGATGGGGAGTTAGAGATTCAAGCGTCACCCCCATCAGAATCCGAGCCCTCTGACATGCGTTTCTGCTCCAGTGGCAGCAAACAACCCTCTGTCCCAGCCGCTGTGCTCCCTGTTGCCTGGCTCTGATATTCAGGGCTCTGATATCCCTCCCCCGCCCCCGCCCCAGCCTCCACACCACGTCCCAGGCAGTCCTCTGTGGATGGACATGCCCATTTCCCCGGCTTCCAGGCTATTGCTCCACCATGCCAGCTGGCCCCTTGGTGAACGTCCTTTCTTGATCCATGTGCTAACACCATGCTCTCCAGACTGGTCCTGGTGGATTTCCCAAGCCAGGCAGGATGAGAAACAGACATTCTCTGAGCAAATGGGACTGCTCTTGCTCTGTCCACTGTCCCCACCCGTCCTTTTTACTGGTGGCAGTCTGTGCGAAGCAAGGGTATGATTAATGTTGAAAGAGATCATGCTCTTGGAATGCTGTGACTGTGAGCTAAAGAATTCAAGAGAAGACATGGCCGGAAGATGTGTCCTCCACTTACATTATGAAATTCCAAACAGCCAATTTAATTTGGCCAGGACTCTTTCCCAATAGCACTTTTCCACCTGCCCTGGGTGAGATCTGCATTGGTGGTCACTGTCAACAAAGTACCTTTGAGGGGGTGATAGACAGTGTTCAGAAACAGAGCAATAGATGGCAACGCAGTGTCATGAGCCCTGACGGAGTCAGCCTTAAATAAATGGAGTTAGGAAACCGCAGAGATATGAAGTTCTATTTTGTTTCAATACAAGCAGATTCTGAACAGCCATGGCATTGTGACGGCTGCATTGCTATCTTTTTCTCGTGGTTAGAAGATATGAAGTTAGCCTGGAATGGCACACTTGACAAAGAAGAATGTAAAGAGATGGTTCGGGCCCAGAATAGACAGATGGTGCCTGAAATTTATAAAGAAACTGTGTGTGCACTGATTAGACTGTAACAAATACATCAGTACCTGTTCTCTACTCATCATTCTAGATCTCCATCAGTGTCACTGTATCTAACACAAGCCCATTCGTTCGTAATACATTTTAAAATGGAACTGTTTATACAGACATGCACGTGCTCATTCTGAAGCAATCCCTCTGGCGGAAGGGATGTCGTACCCTGATTGATAAGGGGTTGGTTAAAGGCCCGGGACCAGGCCCAGGTGGGTGGAGTCAGTTTTATCTGAATCATACAGACTGAGGGCCAGGAATGGAGAGGTTCCCGGGAGGGAAATTAGGCTGCTATTCCCAGAACCAGGAAAACAGAAGCAGCACAGGCTAAAATGAACAGATGTGCATGCTGCCCCTTGCATGGTAGGTTAGCATTCTCTCTGTTTATCTGAGATACCTAAAGAGTGGGAAAACCGGGCCATTTGTTCAAGGGTCCATGCAAATCAAGGACTTAGCCAAGAGATGGAGCCACATCAAGTCTGATGAGTTCAATCTGCAACTGGCTGGGCTCCTTGGACGATAATTAAACCCAGAGGTTCAGATCTGGCAAAGGCTTGACACAACAAAGCTGAAATAATGTTGGATTCCTCATTTACTAGTTGTGTGATGCTGAAAAACTTGGTTAACCTCTCTGAATCGGTTTCCTCACATACAAAATTTGGTATAATAATAATTTCCTTGTGGTTTCGTTGTTAGCACCAAAGGACAGAACACGTAAAGAACTACGCCTCGTGTGTTACTAGTAAGTTACATAGCAGAGTCTAATTCCTACTATAGTAATTGCGGTAGTTATAAAGGACCTAGTATTTCATTTCATTCGTTTTTAACAGACTCTAAAATACCACTTCTTTATGTGCCAGGCACTATTCCAAAGACACCATAAACCCTAACTCCAGTTACGGAGCAACGCATGCTCCCTCTTTAAGTAAGGAGGTCAAGGCCCAGAGAAGTTGAGTGACTCGCCCACGGTCACAAGCTCACGAATGAGGGACCAGTGTTCTCACCCAAGCAGACGGGCTCCAGGGTCGGGCCCGTAGGTACTCAATTCTACTGTCTCTCAGGAAAAGGCGGTTGTTACTACCAGTCAGTAAGAAGTAGCGTGTGATCGTCGTTATTATTATAGACGGAAAGACAGACATCTACAGGCACCAAAATAGAAGCTAAGCAAAAAATAAATCCTGGGTCTGAGGCTTCCCAGTCCACAGCCCTTCCCACTGTCCCAAACATTTCCCACTGAGGGGCAGAACTGCGTGAAGGAGAAGCGACAGGATTATCTGTCTTCTGATATATGAGGTATTTTCATGCATTGCAATAAATACATCGGGTGCAATTACAAGGACAAATAAGAATTGTTTTCCCATAATAGATCCTAATTGTGTGTAAGGCCGTAAGAGAAATACAGTGAACCTTTTCTTGTTTCCAGATAGAAATAAGAAACACAACACAAATTCGAAATTTCCGCGGGTTTGGGGAGTCACGGTGCCAGTTTATAAACCAGCAGTATCACAATTCCATTGTGAAGCACATCAGTGACCCAGGCAGACGCTAGTGTCTGCGGAGGACTGAGGAATGCTCTCAGGACCTGCCATTGAAACAGGGCAGCTGTCTCCTAGGGACTGAGCGGAAACAGAGCCACCCACATGAGGCACCATCCCAAGGCCAGACTGAGACACTCAGCATGCTCATAGCACTCCCTTCTCCCCGACGTAGAGACACGCCTCGGAGGCTCCTTCAGGCCCATCGGTCTGTTTGAACAAGTCCCCAAGGACACACGCCCACTGAGAACCACCGACTAACTCAGGGGCAGCTTCTGACAGTCGCCTCACCTCTCCAAACCTCAGTTTTCCTTACTGGCAAATGAAGATCATGAAACCTGACCACAAAGCCCTGTGCAGACTAATGAGAAGATGAATACCAAGCACTATGCTCAAAGAAGTGGTCAGTAAATTATCTCATCATGTTCTGCCTCAGAATTCTTAAAAAATCTATACCTTCTCTTTGCAAAGTTTTCAACTTTTTGCTTTTAACACATTTAATTCCTTGCCCGATGGGGACATAAATGGATAGTTCTGCTAAATGGAACAAAAATTATATACCGGATGCAGATAAACAGGACATGATGCTAGAAAGGTTTCCTTTTTACAGAAGAAAGCTGCCCAGGGAGGTAGGAAGAACCCTGGACTCGGGTGTGGGAAACTTGAGTTCCAGCTCTAACTCTGCGTGGGTCCCTTTCTGTGGGAAGCCATGTGGAATGGCAGAGGAGGAAAAAAACTAGGGATTAGGAAACTCAGGTTCAAATACCGCCTCTGGCATCGTACAAATCTGCAGGACAGGTTCCAGCATCTGGCACGCACAAGCACGTCAGAAAGCCTGGGCTGGCTCCTCCTTTCTGCCCCCAAGCCTTTGAAGTTCATCTCTAACTAGGCAGGAGCTAGTGGGAATTTCCACCACGAGTGGTAAAGAACAGGGAGAAACTGTCCCCTACACTCCTCTTTCATTGGGTAATGCTTTAAATCTTAACTCCTTTACTCCTCGTCTGCTGCGATGTCACTCAGCCTTGAAAATGCCACCTGAACCCAGACAATGGGGACGTCACCGCCCTTAGACAGTTTGCTAGCAATCAGAGGGCAATGGCACCCATGCTCAGACCAACCAGTGAAAACCACAGCCAGGGACCCCTGAACAACCACTTTCTGCTCCCCAATTCTCTGTGCCTGGCCCAGATGCCACCCACTGAACATTTATTAGCACTGACTCTGTGCTTATGACAAGAAGTGGGCACGTTCTGTGAGACCTCAGCTACGCAAGGCCACCCTGCTCCAAGAATTGCATCGGCGCTGATATGAATAGCAGTCCTCCGGTGTGTACATTTCCGGTGGTTGCTGTAACAAATGATCCCAAACACGGTGGTTTAAAACAAGCAGAGTTTATTCTCTCATCGTTGTCGGGGTCAGAAGTCTGCACTCAGTTTCACTGGGTCAAAACCAGTGTCTGCGAGGTCCGGCTCCCGCTGGAGGCTCTGGGGAAAATCCTCTGCCTTTTCAGCCTCCAGGGCTGCATCCCGGACACTAGCTGGCCCACAGTTATTCCATCAGGGTAGCCAGCAGTACAGCATCTTGTTTTGGTCCTCACATTGCATTTTTCTTTTGTAGTCAAAGTTCTCTCTGCCTCCTTCTTACAGGGACGTTGTGATTAAATGTAGGTCCTCTCCAGATAATCCCATCTCAATATCCACCAGAGTCACTTTTACACCATACCTTTTGCCATTAAGGTAACATTCAGAGTTGCAGGGATTAAGACTTGTGCATGGGGTTGAGGGAGGATGGGGAGGGCATTGGTCAGGTTAGCAGGTTTGGTATCAAGTGTCCTTCTCTGTTTAAATGATAAATCTCCTTTCCATTCAGTGCCAAGTGGTTGAGATTGTTATTTTTACTCCCATCAACCTATAGAGAGGAACATTAACACTCATGGCTTAAGAAGAAGATTCTTTCACACCTGGTCAGGGTTTAGGTGAGAAGGTAGGTGCTGCCAAGGCCCTCAGAGCCCACAGGTGGGTGCAGCCCCTTCCCAACAGTGATCTCCCACCAGGTTTCCAGCGCTACAAAATAGGAGCGAAAAATGGAGCCTTCCCATTGTGACAGCGTGGAGGGACCTATAGGAAATTATCCTAAGCGAAATAAGTCAGCCAGAGAAAGACAAACACCATGATTTCACTTTATGTGAAATCTAAAGGACAGAACAAAGGAACATGCGAGATAGAAACAGACTCACAGACACAGGAGAGCGCCCAACTTAAAGACCTGTTTTCCTGCACATGGATGCGGACGTGTACGAAGCAGCTGCAATGCACTGGTTTTCTCCGGGGGATCAAGGATGGAATGCTAATTGTTAGGGAGGTTTCTGAAGAACATCGTAATTTGTTATCTTAGCAAATTCTTCCGTGGTGGATTGGGTGTAAGAGGTGAAGGGGTTGAGGAGTACAGATTGGCAGTTACAGACTGGTCTCAGGGATGTAAAGTACAGCATGGAGAATATAGTCTATAATATTATAATAGCCATGTATGGTGCCAGATGGGTACTGGGAATATCAGGGGAACTCTTTGTAAAGCATATGATTGTCTATGCTGTACACCTCATATTAATACAGAATAATATTAAATGTAAACTGTAATTAAAAAATAAAAGTTAGAAAAAAAGAAGCTTTGCTTAAAAAAAAACAAAACCCTGAATGAGACATGTGTGAGACGGTTTATCCAGGATTTGTAGAGCAATAAGCATGCTCCCCTCCTTTTTCTCTGCAGGCTCTGACTCCCATCTATGCAAGGAAGTTGTTGCTCAAGATGCGCTCCAGGCACATCTTAACTTCTGTCACAGAGACTCCTGCACAGATGGAGAGGCCTCATCGGCTTCTCTTCACTCCGGGCAGGACCCAATCCGTTGATCTGGGGCCACTTGTAAGCCTGGACGCTTCTGTCTCTCACTTGCCCCTTCCTGGGTCTGCCCTGACATCTTTGTTCCCCAGAACACAGGCTTACCTCCAAGTTATCCTGCCTGCCCTCTCTTTTCCTTTCCTCCCCTCCACATTCCAATATTCTAGTTCTAAAAGCATTTAACAGAGAGAGAGTGAATACCTCTGTTTACCTTTCTATGAGATAAAAAAGAATATATATATTAAAATGAAAAATCAAGCAGCTTGAATGGTTAGATTGACTGGCTAGAAATTTGTTGAGTATTTGCTTTGTTCTTTTTCCCCCTTTTCTGCTGATGCAACATGGGTTATTCATAACTTGAGGAGCTGATAAGCAAACACATCAACCAGCAGACTATTTAGAGGAGCAAATGATTGGTATTGTTATGCTGCATAAACTGTATCTGCTCCCAGCTTCCCAGCTTCTGGAATATCACCCTCATCTGTTCTCACAGCACTCTTAAAGAAGCCCACCTAGATGCTGAATGTTTTGTGGGCAACAAAAACAGAGCTGGAACTTTGCATATATTTTTACAGGCAATAATCTTGCCACCTAAATAATGTCTTCATTTTTCAGATGAGGGCGCACAGCTCAGAGTTGTTGAAAGACTTGCTCAGGCCCCTGCAGTAGATGCAAAGCTTGAACTGCAGGAGGGGGCAAGGGGTGGGGGTGGGGGAGAGATGCACAAGACTGAGCATCCCAGACCAAGGCTGCAGTCAGCAATACCACCCATCTCATGTGTGGCTGTTAGAAAACCTCACCCACTTCCAGGGCCAGAGTTTTCAGCTCTGATTTCAGTCAAGATGATTCCCAGCTTCCTCCCGTAGTGCATGCAGACAGACGCAAACATGCACACTAATGCTGCAAACACCAGCTGCATCCGCTTGCAACAGCGTGACTTCAGTCTTCACACGGCCTTTTCCCTGTGTGCATAACTGCTCAAATACCCCCTTTTAAAAGAACACCAGTCATATTGCATCAGGGACCCGCTGCACTCCAGTCTGACTTAATTTTAACTAATTACTCCTGCCATGACCCCACGTCCAAAGAAGCTCACATTCTGAGGTTCTGCAGGGTAGGACTTCAACACACAGATTTGGGGAGGGCACCATCCAACCCCTAAGAAGTGCCTTCCAAAGAACATGAGCTGCAACCCAGGTCTGTTTCCTGATCTATGAAATGCAAGTGACACTGAGTGATCTCTAAGGGCCCTACAGCCAGGTCGCTCCACAGTTCTATCAGTAACCATGGTTTGAAACTTCAGTGCACATCAGATTTATGTGGCACAACTTCTAAAACTGCTACCCCTGGCCCAGAACAATTAATCAGACTGGACACTTTAATCCCCCTAGATGAGTCTAATATGTAGCCATGTAGAGAAGCCCTCCTCTGTAATATTTCCTGAGAATACACGTGGGAGTCTGAGATACCATCCTATGCAGAACACACAAGCACAGGGTTTTTCCAGGCAAGAATCTCTGCAACCACATTATTCACAAATGCTCATCCTAGACGAGGGATAGCTACAATTCTGAGAACGACCACTAGCATTTCAATTGAAATTCCTGTTTTGGTAATAATCAAGACCAGGCCTTGCTTCTTCAGGAAGTTGTCCTTGACAACTTCCTGAAGGCTGAGCTGAGTCTCTCTCTTGCTCACTTGGGTTTTCTCCTAACAGAGTCCTTATCACTTCTTTGGGACTGTCCTCACCATGAGGCCCTGTGCTCCCTGTGGACAGGGTGTCTTACTCATTGCTCTACCACTTCTTCCTGATGCACAGTTAGCAAAGGTTTGTTTTTTTTGTTTTTTGTTTTGCATCAATGAAAGCACGAAGGGATGAATAAATGAATGAGGAAGTGAATGAATCAGTGTAAAGATTTGTGATGAAAACTTTGAACCCAACAGATGTTAGCAAAGGCCTGTTGCTATAGTAATTTAAAAGAATGATATATTTGCCATTCTGCCAAAAATATACTTTATTTCATTTTATACTCTTGATTGCAAGAATCCTCATTCACCACCAAAGTTAAGAATACAGTGAGTTCAGCTCATTTCTTGTAAGACTATGCTTTCTAGCAAACATGCTTCAAGGCACAAATGCTCAGACTCTGCCCGAGACTTCACTCTATCCAGAGAACCAGGAGGTTTCTCCTTCGGAATCATCTATGAGCTCACAGGTTTATGGCAAATCGTGAAGGAGGCGGGGTAACACCCGAAACAGAAGTCCTGGTCAGGAAACCTTTTAAATCAAATGATTCCAATCCAACATTTATATGAATACAAGAAAGGCCTTACAAAAAGGCAGGATGATAAACACGATGACAGTATGGAACGCAGACGCATGATTCTGTGATATGACTTGAAGCCCTCACACAAATCCAGTCATGCCTGACAGCTTCTCTTCCAAAAAGCAGGCAGACATACACAGGGCAGGTATTATGCTCATTTTTTCAGGGCACTGAACTGCAAATATGCTTTAAAATGCGAAGATATAGCCACACATTAATTTATTAAGTAAATGCATTTTCACAGAATACCTTCTATGTTCCATGTTGGGTATTATACTCAACACACATTATACCCATGTTGGGTATATGTTCCATGTTTGAGGGAGATAGGACCCTTTTCTTAAAGGAAATTTTATGCTAACATGGAAGAGAAAAGAACACTAAATAGTTGTAATATCAGATATAATGCTATTTCTGTAGTAAAAAAGAAAATGATATTTTAACATTATATTAAAGATTATGCTTTTTTTACAATTCCCAAATTATTAGTTTTCTAATTAGTTTTTGTAAAAAGATATATGAGACTATCACAAAGGACTTTGAGTCTTTGAGGCATAAAAATTGTCAAAAAAAACCCAATGAAATTTAGACTTATGTCCAATCTGTGTAGAATGTAATCTCCTAGCATTGCAAAAATATTTCAGTAGGGTCACCACTAAAGTCCTAGCAAAGGGACATTTTTAGTATATCAATCAGACTTAAGCAGAGCCCACGTAGATTTTTTAAAGTTGTGTAATTTAAATCCTGCCCTGGAGGAAGTTACTTGCTCAGACTAGGGGGTAAAAAATGCTCAGGGGAATTAATGGCTAATCTCCAGAAGAAGATGTCACAAACTCCAAGTATTACTTTTTCCCCTCAAGCAAAACTGCTCTGTGTTCTTTCTCTTGGTTTTCCTCTCAGCACCCAACCCAGCAGGAAAGAAAGACTTTAAAAACTGTGCCTTCCAAATCTCCCCCTTTTCTATCTGAATTGTAGTCCTAAGAAAATAAAAGCAGACCGCAGCTATATAACTTCCAGCCTGGAGATATTTCATTTTCATCCAAATAGTTTAAGCTCCATAAAGCACAGGGAGCTATATTTTCGAGTTTCAAAGGATGTGGCAAATGTGTTCTCTCAGCATCCTTTAATATTCGACAACTTGCTCCTAAATAAATTTGCCATCTAAATATACTTTTTTGTGCAGTTTTTAAAAAAATCTATTTGGCGGAGTTTTTAAAGTGTTTCTGTCACTATATCACTTTTGACTCATTATTTAAAGCACAGAATTATTTTGTTGCTGACAGGTTAGGAAATAATTCTTTGAGACATTATATTCAAGAACCATGTATTTGTTCCAATGCCCAGGAGTGAGATGCGTTTGAGAAATAGCACACTTAGTGACAGTACATTCCATATGTAACGTAGGAGACAGCCTTTGGAGCAGCTATAGGGCCACCTATATCTTTCAATCATTCTTATGCCCACAACTTGTAACTCCTTCCTCCCAGAATCCCTCCCTCTAACGGTGCCTCTCCCACCATCTTTGACCAGACAGAGGCTCTGCATTCGTTAGCTGGTAGGTACATCTGCAAGTGGATTTTCTATGCACTAAAATGATTCTGAGATTCTATTTAATTCATCCTGATTGCCCTAGGGCTAAGTACATTTCCTGAACTCTTCTGAGCACTTAGCAAACCCTTACAGGAGAGAGAGAGAGGGGGGGAGAGAGAAAGAGAGAGAAGGAGCTAAAAACATCTTTCTTTTTTTTTCTAATTCTAGATTTGGTTAATAAATCCCTCTAATAGTTAAAACAATACAAGTATGAGTACGGTGGCCTCAGGGACAAGAATCCTCAATACTCCCCAAGAGCTACAACAAGGAATGCAGTAGGGTGGGCTACTCGGATCCACCTTGTTTGATGGCAATCCTTATAGTCAACATGACTGTCTTAGATCATTCTGGCTGCTATAACAAACCACACCATAGACTGGGTGGCTTATAAACAACAGAAATTTATTTCTCACAGCTCTGGTGGTTGGACTTCTGCGTCTAGGCTGCCGCCATAGCTGCATTGTGTGAGGGTCCTCTTCCGGGTTTGCAGAGGCCTATCCTCCCTGCACCCTTACGTGGTGGGAAGCAGAGACAGCTGCACAGGGCCTCTAACAGAGACACTAATCCCATTCATGAGGCCTCCATCTTCACAGCTTGATTATTTCTCAAATGCCCCCACCTCCTAATACAGCTACATTGGGGGTTAGGATTTCAATGTGTGAATGGGGGGGGGGGGGTCACAGACATTCAGTAATGACCACATGGGGTGCCACTTCCTTTGGAGAATGTAAGATGCACAGAGCCATCTATATGGCAAGGCTGAGTTCACCTACTCTGAAAGGTCTGGGCGATGGAGAGAGGAGAAGCTGAACGCTACCCAGGGCTTTCAACCAAAGTGTTACCACCCGGAACATTCACTCCACTGGCCTTGATATAGCAAAGCAGGGAGCCTGATCGTATCAAAGAGGTGCTTCTCTTTCTAAAATGATTGATGTGATCCTTTCCCACATAGTTTATTTCAGCAGCTTCACATTTGAACTTGTCATTTGTTATTCTTATTTTAACTATAAGCAGCACATAGTTCCCCTAAACTTGGAGTTTAAAGTCTCTTTTTCAAGTTCTCTTGAGCTAGAAATAGTCTCATTCTCTGATGTTTGTGGTACTCGGTGTTTGAGCCTCTTTTATCTACTGTTTGTTATTCACTTTCCTTTCTGATAGAGTCATCCCACTGGATCCAGTTTTTAATTAGCATATTTTGAGCACCTACCACACTACAGTATCTCTAGCACATATCCTAGGAAGGGGAAGCTAAGGGGCTTTCTAGGGCAGTGGTAGATTTGCAGGTTGAGCTTGGTTATGAGATTTATTTCTTATTTGCAAACACAGGTGAAGGAAGAAGGAGGAGGAGGAGGAGAAGGAAAAGGAGGAGAAGAATAAGAGTTAGAAGAAGGAGGAGGAGAAGGGTTCTGAAGAGTGGTAAGTTCACTGCTATGAAGGAGGAGAAGGAAGCAGGCCGGGAAAAGCCTGAGTAGGTTTCCAAGGCAGTTGTCAGCTGGCCAAGTAGATGAGGCCAGGGAGTAAAAGGTTAAACGGGGTCACCAGGGGCCATCCTGGCTCAGTGCCTCAACAGGTCATCATTACTTGTGGTTGCTGCCTTGTAAAGTGCTTCATGGGAGGGCTGCAGTATTTAAGGATTGAGAACAATATAGATAAATGTAGACAATTTCACTTAGGGTTAAAAATAAATTGCATACGTGCTAGAATGGGTGACTTAGACTGACAGAGGATTTTTAAAGATATTTTTATTTTAAATTGTGACATATTTCAAATATCAACTGAACACAACCACGATATAAGCCAATAGGATTCTGAGGGTGACAAAAAAAAAAAACCCTAAACTTAAATTGTTGCGTGATTAGACAGTAATGAAAGAAATGCAGTGCCCAGCCCCAGGGCAGCCATGGTTTCATGGGACCGTCTGGGCCAAATACTTTTTTGCATTCTCTTTTCTTCCGGAGGGGCCTTGACCCATGGCCCAAGGCCTGTAGTCAGAGTAATGAAAAGATCAGCCTCCAAGACCTGTGACGAATGCTTGAAGGGGCTTGCACCGGTCAATCTAAAAACGAGGCTCCGGGGAACTGTGACAGTTGCCTCACCCTGATTGAAGGGCTGTCATGGACACAAATGGAATTGACTTACTCCCATGACTCTAGAGGGCTGATCAGTATCAATGAGTAAAGTCACAGAGAGGAAGAATATTTCATCTCAGTGCAGAAAACTTTCTAACATGATCATTGTCCCCCAACGGACTGTGGAGTGTTAGGGGAAGTGAATTCCTTGTCCCCACTAGGCTCGGTCAGAGGCTGGTTGTCACCTCCTGGGAAGGCTGATCAACAGATTTCTGTATCTATGGAGAAAGTTGGAAGAGGTGATCTTAGAACCCTTTATAACCCTCATGTTTCTTTGACTCTGTCTATGGTATTGTGCTGATGTGAACTAGCTTAGGTAAGCTATTCCTTCTCCAGTCCCACTTTGCAGATGAGAAAACTGAGATGCCTGGAGATTAACTGCAAGGTCACAAAGCATGCTTATTGTAGAGGCAGGGGCCAGATCTTTCTAGGCCCTTCTAATTGTGTTCCTTCTGTGCCCTGGTGCTTGTTAAAGTGATTCAGATCAGTGATCCAGCAAGCCTATTTTTTTAAATGGTTGAGCAACTTTCAAAATAACCCTATATAGGTAAAAATTCATTTAAATGCATTTTCCAGATGAACGAGTGGGAAAATAGATTTCTGCTGAAAGCAATAGTTGGAAATGACTCTTTTGCTGCAACAATCTTCAGGCTATCCCTTGGTTCACACTCCTTTAACCCTCAGCTAATGCCTATGTGCCATATACCAAGCTAGTCTTGGAGAGACACAAATAAATAAGACACTGCTTTGTCCCAAGGTGCTCTTAGTCTCAAGGTGTAGGAGATGAGCAAAGAAAATCCCACACAATGCAATGTCTGAGTACTCAACAAAGAGCTTTATACAGCGTAGGGCAGATTATAGTAGGGAACTTCTAACTCTGGGCAGGAAAATTAAAGAAGGTTTCACATACAACCTGAGGTTAGACCTGCAGTCTAAGGTGTGTAAAAAATAGGACAGAGGAAGCAGTATGTGTAGGACATAAAAATCTACATAAGTCCTGAGGAGCTCACTGGGCCTAAAATACTTAAGTCTGAACAGAAAGTTGTGAAAAATGAGGCCATCATTGAGAAGTATGCCTAGGAATTTAGAATTGACCACATCAGCAAATCCCTGAATACACCTATTTTTTCCAAGGGGATTACTTTGGCATCTGGATTAAAGGGAGATATCGTGTCGATTATGTTCAATGAGCTCATATGTCAGAGACAAGTAATACAGTCCAATACCAGTGTGTTTATCAGTTTATTGAGTCTCTTTCCCAAACTTTAACACTATGATATTCATATCATCTAGAGACATTTCAAAAAGAGAAGAGCAGAAGCCCTGGAAATTTCTGTCTTGTCTGTTTATTTCAGGGGACAGCAAGCCATCAAGAGTGGAAACACCATGGCACCCCAAACACCCGACACAGCTCTCAGCCACGTGAGGTCTCAGTAAATGTCTAATAAATTGACATATGGAGAAGACGCATTAGTTTTGAAAACCGACGATGGGGAATAACAGCAGAGTATACCAATCATACATTAACTTAAAAATAATTTGGAAGAATTACCACTTTTTTGCTGTAATCACTTCTAATGCATTTTTTACTAATCTGTCTGCTTAGTTACATAGAGTTTCCATCCCAAACTCCTTGACCCTTCTTTCAGTAAAGTGTTCTTGAAGTTTACCTACTCCCAGCCCCTGTAGTGTGGTTGGAATTGAACTCACTCCCAGCTCTAAAGGCAGATCCTTATCTGCCTGAGCCAATCAGCACACTTCAATTCCCCTGGCCAGAGCAACTGGTTTGGAGATGGTTCAAACACACAGTTGGAGCCAAGCAACACCATGAAAACTTTGTTTAGTCCTCTGGAAAAGACACTGTCATGGACTTGAAGCTGGAGGCCCGGGGACGCAAGGCCAGGAAGTTCTGAAACCAGCTTGTGACCGTGGAGGAGAGTCACCCTGGGGATAGGGCATTGAGACCACGGTCCCAGCCAGGCAGCAGAGAATAACCGCCTCTGAGGACACCACTGGAGCTGGATCCAGCAGGAGAGTTTTCATCTTCATTAGCCATTTACTGTCTCTTTTGCTTAAGCTAGTTTCAATGAGATCTTTCTGTCACTTTGCAACCCCAAACTGCTAACTAGATATAGTAGATATAACATTAGGGGGGAAATTGACAAGATCAATTCATCATTCACTTTATTAAGAAAGTGACCTCTGTGATTAAATTATTTCTCCAGGAAAAGCTCACGTGGTCATCTTTCTAGTTCTGCTTTATGAAGGTACAGGAAGTACCTTCTCCAGCCTCCGTGCTCCGATACACCGTGAGATTTAGTTGGCGCTTACTTTGTCTCACATAACAGATGTTTGTGGATTTGTCTTTATGTTTTATTGGGCTGTGGATTTCTATTAAGTGAGGGCAATTTCTTGCTTATCTCTAGATCTTGCAGAATCCTAGCACAGGGCCTGGCATGTAGCAGTTGCTCAATAAATACTTGATAAAGTAATTTGCATTCATTCTACCAATTCAAGTACAATATCCTCCCAGGCTACATAAAACTGAATTTTGAGTTGTTGTGGCAGTGCTGTTATCTTTAAAAATCAATAGAAATAAACATGAAATTAGTAAAAACATTTTACTCTGAATCACTCATAGATTCTGCAGGACTGGTGATACCAAGTGAATAGAGCCAGTCACACATTTTGAAGGGAAAATTAATAGTTGTCTAAATGGTATTTTTTAAGAACTAGACCATGTGAAACAAAACCTTTTAGTTTTATTTTCATAGAAATAGAAAATTATGTTTTGTCAAGAGTGAAATATAAATCTGAACACAGAAAAATTCAAAAGGTATGTTTCAACTTTCTCAAAAATAATAATAATAATTCATTCTATCTGAAAAAAAGGGCATGGCAAAGGACAGGTATTGAATTAATTAACATAATTCATTCCCTCTTTTTTATCAACATTTTAATTATTCCTGGGGTAAAAATCATGTCAATTAATGATCATGGCTTCCCATGTTCCTCATGGAAATCTAGCAGTTTTCACACTGTCTGCACATTTTTGGTGCCCAGCGATATTGGTTGAACTAAAGGAAAAGAAAGAAACTGACTTTTCTGAGTTTTACTATATATCAAGCACATAGTAAATTGTTTATCCCAGTTAAACCTTATGACAATTCTTTTACTCATCCATTCATCCATTTACTCATCATTTAAGAAGTATTATTAGTGGCCTACTGTGTGGTAGGTAAGTGAGTAGCAGTATCAGGCCATATTAATGGACGCCTGGCTCCAATACTCTAATATCTGTATTATTTCTCCCTACTTCTTAGGTTGCTGCTCAAAAATGGGGCGGGGGGGGGGGAGAACAATGATCTTAAGCACAAAAGGAATCTTGTGTTGGAATACTAGGAGCCAGGTTGGCTAACATTTCTGATGTCAATGGTAGTCAGCTGCAAAAAGCCAGTGCTTTCTAGAACCAGTACGAGCCACACTTTTGGAGAAGGGAGGCATAACCTGGAGGACAGAAGACGATGTAGGCTCTGCACTGCCTTAAGCCACAGAGAAGCAAAATTCCTGACATTCAGGCTGCATAGAGTGTTGAGAATCAGCCAAGCCAAGGACGATATCTCAAAATGATGCAGCAGCAGTGAAGTTAACATCCATGCAGTCTCGAATTGATTTCTAGAGATTATCACGATACATCACTAGTTGGGGGTTGCAGGAGCAGGCACTTTCAGCCTGCCAGCACAAACGTAAAGGATGTGTGCGTGTTTATCCCATGTCTCTTGAGGGGCTCCTTGGGTGCGGAAGAATATGGTGTTGCTCCCATTCATGGGAGTTGGGTTAGGGGAAAAGTGTACTGAATTCACTCCAAAATACTATTTTATTTTCAAGGCCATCTGTGCACAGACATACCCTGGAGAAAATAAAGAGCTACATTATTCTTCATTATTGTCCTGGAAGAGCACTCTGGCTTAATAAGGGAGCCCTGATTTCATAAATGGGAAGGAACAGCAGTTCCCTTGGATGGTGAATTAACTTGCTTTTGATAAATAAATGAATTTTGTCCCTGAGTAAACTTTGCTAAAATAATTCCATGTCTTATTTTTTTCTCTATACTAATATATTCTAATACCACAGAGCTCTGTATCTGGTTAATAGTTTGGCTTTTGTATCTGAGGTTGAGTTTCTATTTTGCTAATGTTAAAAATAATCTTGATTTACTCGTGAAAAACTTGATTAAATATTTGTTAAAGGAAATAATTTTTCAAGAAGAGTCACAGTCACTAAGTGAGCGAAGGGGGGAATCTGTCTGCATGGCTGTGGGGAGAGTACAGAAGCATCTGCCCACTCCTGAGATTAGAACGACCCTGCATAGCCTTCTGGAAGGTTTACTCTCATTTCCAAACCCTTTGCCACAAGCAATCATAAGTTACGGTTTCTTTAATTTGGGGGTTGGGACTTAATACTCAACTTCAACTTTGCAAAGATATTTTTTATTAGAGATTTTTTTTTTAGTTTTTTAAAAATTTGTTTAATTATTTTTTTTCTCAATTTTTTTATTTAATTATTTTTCAAGTACAGTTTTCTGTCTATTACTCCCATCCCAACCCACCCCCTGTGCTCCCTTCTCCCTCCCATTTCCACCCTTCTCAGTTGTTGTCCATGTATCCTTTATATATGTTCCTCTAAATCCCTCCCCTATTTCCCCTGAAATTCCCTCCCCTCTCCACTCTGGTCACTGTCAGCCTGTTCTCTATTTCAGTGTGTTTGGTTATATTTTGCTTGCTTCTTTGTTTTGTTGTTTAGCTTCCTGTTAAAGGTGACATCATATGGTATTTGTCCTTCAACACCTGACTTATTTCACTCAGCATAATGCTTTCCAGTTCCATCCATGCTGTTGCAAAAGGTAGGAGCTCCTTCTTTCTTTCTGCGGCATAGAATTCCATTGTGTATATGTACCATAGTTTTTTGATCCATTCACTTACTGATGGGCACCTAGGTTGCTTCCAACTCTTGGCTATTGTAAATTGTGCTGCTATGAACATTGGGGTGCATAGGTTCTTTGGAACTGGTGTTTTAGGGTTCTTAGGATGCAATACTAGCAGTGGAATTGCTGGGTCAAAAGGCAGGTCCAATTTTAGTTTTCTGAGAAAATTCCATACTGTTTTCCATAATGGTTGTACCAGTCTGCAATCCCACCAACAGTGGACCAGAGTCCCCTTTTCCCCACACCCTCTCCAACATTTGTTGTTTATTGCTTTGTTTATGATAGCCATTCTCACCGGTGTAAAGTGGTATCTCATTGTAGTTTTAATTTGCATCTCTCTGATAGCTAGTGATATTGAGCATCTTTTCATGTGTCTCTGGATCCTCTGTATGTCCTCCTTGCAGAAGTGTCTGTTCAAGTCCTTTCCCCATTTTTTAATTGGGTTAGTTGTCTTCTTAGAGTGAAGTCGTGTGAGTTCTTTGTATATTTTGGAGATTAAACCTTTGTCTGAGGTATCATTGGCAAATATGTTTTCCCATACAGTTGGTTGTCTTTTTATTTTAATGCTGTTTTCTTTAGCTGCGCAGAAGCTTTTTATTTTGATGAGATCCCATTTGTTTATTCTTTCCTTTATAGTCCTTGCTCTAGGGGACATATCAGTAAAAATGTTGCTGCGTGAAATATCTGAGATTTTCCTGCCAATGTTCTCCTCTAGGACTTTAATGGTGTCATGGCTTATATTTAAGTCTTTTATCCACCTTGAATTTATTTTGGTGTATGATGTAAGTTGGTGCTCGAGTTTCATTTTTTTGCATGTAGCTGTCCAGTTCTCCCAACACCATTTGTTGAAGAGGCTATCTTTACCCCATTTTATGATACTGCCCCCTTTGTCGAATATTAATTGACTGTAGAGAGTTGGGTTTATTTCTGGGTTCTCTATTCTGTTCCATTGGTCTATGTGCCTGTTTTTATGCCAGTACCAGGCTGTTTTGATTACAGTGGCCTTGTAATACAGTTTGATATCAGGTATTGTGATCCCTCCTACTTTGTTCTTCTTTCTTAACATTGCAGCTGCTATTCGGGGTCTTTTATGGTTCCATATAAATTTTTGAAGTGTTTGTTCTATGTCTGTGAAATATGCCATTGGTACTTTAATAGGTATTGCATTGAATCTGTAAATTGCTTTGGGTAGTATGGACATTTTGATGATGTTAATTCTTCCAATCCATGAACACGGTATACGTCTCCATTTGTTTGTGTCTTCCTTGATTTCTGTCTTCAGTGTTGTGTAATTTTCTGCATACAGGTCTTTAACCTCCTTGGTTAGATTTATTCCCAGATATTTTATTTTTCTTTTTGCTATATCGAATGGGATTTTTTTCTTGATTTCTGCTTCTGCTGATTCATTGTTAGTATACAGAAATGCCTTTGATTTCTGGATATTGACTTTGTATCCCGCTGTTTTGCCAAATTCATTTATTAGTTCCAGCAGTTTTTTGGTAGAGTCTATAGGATTTTCCATGTACACTATCATGTCATCTGCAAACAATGACAGTTTTGTTTCCTCCTTTCCGATTTGGATGCCTTTTATTTCCTTTTCTTGTCTGATCGCTGCGGCTAGAACTTCCAATACTATATTGAATAGAAGTGGTGAAAGTGGACAACCTTGTCTTGTTCCTGATCTTAGTGGAAAAGCTTTTAGTTTTTGCCCATTGAGTATGATGTTGGCTGTAGGTCTTTCATATATGGCCTTTATTATATTGAGGAATGCTCCCTCTATTCCCACTTTGCTGAGTACCTTTATCATAAATGGGTGTTGTACCTTATCAAAAGCTTTTTCTGCATCTATTGATATGACCAAGTGGTTTTTGTCTTTGCTTTTGTTTATGTGGTGTATTACATTTACTGATTTGTGGATATTGAACCATCCTTGCATCCCTGGGATGAATCCCACTTGGTCGTGGTGTATGATCTTTTTTATGTATTGTTGGATGCGATTTGCCAATGTTTTGTTGAGAATTTTAGCATCTATGTCCATCAGTGATATTGGCCTGAAGTTTTCTTTCTTTGTTGTGTCTCTATCTGGTTTTGGAATTAGGATGATGCTGGCTTCATAAAAAGAGTTTGGGAGTTTCCCATCATTCTGGATTCTTTGGAATAGTCTGTGAAGAATAGGGGTTAGCTCTTCCTTAAATGCTTTGTAGAATTCTCCTGTGAAACCATCTGGTCCAGGGCTTTTGTGTGATGGGAGGTTTTTGATTACTGCTTCAATTTCATCTGCTGTTATTGGTCTGTTCAGGCTTTCTACTTCTTCATTGAGTTTTGGAAGATTATATTTTTCTAGAAATTTGTCCATTTCACCTAGGTTTTCAAATTTCTTGGCATACAGTTCTTCATAGTAATTTCTTACAATCCCTTCTATTTCTGTGGTAACAGTTGTAATTTCTCCTCTTTCACTTATTTTTTTGAAAACATTTTTTGTTTGTTTGTTTTTAAAGATTTTATTTATCTCTAGAGGGGAAAGGAAGGAGAGATAAAGGGAAACATCAATGTGTGGTTGCCTCTCGTGGGTCCCCTGCTGGGAACTGGCCTGCAACCCAGGCTTGTGCCCTGACTGGGAATTGAACCTCGATTCTCTGGTTCGCAGGCCCGTGCTCAATCCACTGAGCTACACCAGCCAGGGCTCTTTCATTTCTTATTGTGTTTATTTGTGTCCTCTCTCTTCTTAATTAGCCTATTTAAAGGCTTGTCTATTTTGTTTATCTTTTCAAAAAACCAGCTCTTGGATTCATTGATCCTTAGAATTGTGCTTTTAGTCTCTACGTCATTTAATTCTGCTCTGATCTTGGTTATTTCCTTCCTTCTACTTGCTCTGGACTGTCTTTGTTGTTGTTCTTCGAGTTCTTGCAGGCATCAGGTTAGGTTGTTTGTTTGAAATGTTTCTATCTTCTTTAGGTAAGCCTGTATTGCTATGAACTTCCCTCTCTGGACTGCCTTTGTTGTGTCCCATAAGTTTTGGGTTGTTGTGAGTTCATTTTCATTTGTTTCCAGGAACTTTTTGATTTCTTCCCTAATTTCAATCTTGACCCATTCATTGTTTAATATCATACCATTAAGTCTCCATGATTTTGGGTGTTGGGGTTTTTTTCTTTGGGGTTGGTTTCTAATTTCAGTCCCTTGTGGTTGGAGAAAATGCTTGGTATGATTTCAATTTTCTTGAATTTGCTGAGGCTCATCTTGTGTCCTGTCATGTGGTCTATCTTTGAAAATGTTCCATGTGCATTTGAAAAGAATGTGTATTTAGCTTCTTTGGGATGAAGGGCTCTATATATATCAGTCAAGTCCATTTCATCTAGGGTGTTGTTTAGTGCAGCTCTATCTTTGTTGATATTTTGTTTGGAAGATCTGTCCATTTTTGACAGTGGGGTGTTAAATCTCCTACTATAATTGTGTTGCTGTCAATATCTTTCTTGAAGTCCTCTAGGATTTTTCTTATATATTTGGGTGCTCCTATGTTGGGTGCATATAAATTTATGATGTTAATGTCTTCGTGGTGGATTCTTCCCTTGAGTATTATGAAGTGACCTTCTGGGTCTTTCTTTATGGCCCTTTTTTCTCTCTCCCTGCCCAGATAGCTATCTAGTTGTCTCAGCTCCACATATTAAAAAGGCCACCTTTCTGTCAGAGGTTTAAGATGCCACAGTTGTCACCAAATATCGGGGTGTTCAGGTGTCCGATTCTCTCCCAAGCTTGTCATCTCTTCCCAGGTGTGGGATAGTGGTGCTGACATCCACAGCACAGGCCCAGGATTGTGGGAGGTGGGGCAGCAAATGGCCACAATGGCTTCAGGGCCTTTTATTAGAGGGCTTTACTTTTGTAACAGAACTGCTCAACAGATATGAAAGCTTGACTCCTCAGCGAATGAGAGAAAGCCAATTGGGCAGGAGGAGAGCTACCAGGAAATTCTGCACAGCGTGACTGAGGCACCCTGGAGTTTGGGAGGTGAGGCCAAGGGTGTCCAACGCCTGGCGAGTGTAGTCTTCAGAATTGATTACAGCCATCCGATATTTCATGTCAGCAGTCATACCTGATTCTACCATGACGGGGTTCACTGTCTGAACCAGGACTCCCTGAGTGAAATACTCTGTTCCCACTGCCTGGGAGAAGCTCCACACGAAGGCCTTAGAAGCTGAGTAGGCAGAGAAGAGCGGGTTGAGTTTCTCGCCAAGAATTGAAGAAATATTGATGATGATGCCTTTGCTCCTGGAGGAGGAAGCCGAGTTGAAAGGTGGGGAGGAGGGGGTCCAGGTGATTCCCACTATTAGAAATTATTAAATGTTGAGGTTTGTATTTCTAACATTTTAGCACATTTTCCATGTTCTTCCCACTTCTGATGGAGGTTCCGTGTCCTGAACTCCCCATGTGACGGGACTGCACACGGGGAGTAACTAGAGATCACAGTCTGAAAGAGAAGGCCGTTCTGGCAAAGTTGTACAGGGAAGGTCAGCTTTGTGGGTGAGGAAGAGACCGAAGTTCCCACCTCGCTCAGTGGAGGGGCTCTGTGAAGCCATTTAATCTCACCAAACCCCAGTTTTCTCACCAAACGGACACAATCCTTCATCCAAAGTTGGTTGCCAGGATCCAGTGAGATGATAGATAGAACACACCTAACAAATGACAAAGCCTTTTTTGGGAAGCTTCAATAAGACTGCCCAGCCTCATGCTTATTAGACCAAAAGCCCTTTGAAGTCAAGGGCTTTTTCATTCAGCAAATGGGAGGCAGATGACAAACACCTAGAGAACAAAGGTATGAGGAAATCATTGAACATAGCAGATGCTCAATTAATATAAGTTTCTTCCTCTTCTCCACGAGACTAGAAATGGTGCCCTGTATTTAGTGCTTTGAAAAGTTCTGCTTTCAGTTAACAGATGTTATGGCATCACACCTTGTGCCCCACCCATACATCCTACAGTTTCTGGTTAATAATTCTGTAAAACCCAAGTGCCAGTTCTGAGACTGGAGTTTAGGATTTGATGCAATATCAGATGGAAAGTTTTGATGGGCCTGGCAAGCCACAAACAGCTTCTCAGCACACCTACAAAAAGAACCAGCCTGGCCATGGGAAGAGAGTAAGAGGAAAGTGGCTAAAGGAAGGTGACAGGGGTGGAGAAGGGGTGCCTTAGACAGGCGCCAACAGTTCACAGGGGAGCGCAATCCCAGGAAGCAGAAGACAAAGGGAAAATTCAAGGAAGTGCCTTATGAAGTAGGTACAGCCTCTGCAATTTCCTGAAGCTACTGCATCTCTGAATAGTGTTTCTTGGGGGAAGAAGTGAGAAACGTATGTCCACTGGCTCCACATAAATTCACCCATGGAATGGACTCCTCCCAAGTCCAGGTTGCTTGAGCTCAATGCTAAGGGCATCTTGCAGAACAGTGGGCAACAGACAAGCCCCAAGTCGGGGCCCATAGCCAGGGGTAAGGCGGTGCACTGTGAGGCATGCCTGCAAGTGGTCTGGGGGACCAGGAGCAGCCTCCTCAGAGAGCATGTCCATCCGCAGTGTCCATGGAGCTAGTGGACCTGGCTCCCAGTCTACGGGGCAGCACAGCTGAGGCCAGGGCAGGTCTGGTTGAGTGAAAGCTGGTGCAGAAATATCTTGGCATTTTCATTCTTGAGATAGTTTTATTAATCAAGACTCTGTATATCCCATAATTTTATGGGTGAGATAGCATGGTGGAATGGAAATAGTAGAGGACATTGAGCCAATCCTGGTTCAAACCCTGGCTCTAAACTAAACTGTAGATTCCTGTGGCTTGGAGTGAGTCACGGTCTGGGCCATGATCCTGTTTCAAGATAGGAGTGATAGCATTCACCTCAAATGGTGGGCTGGAGAGTGGAGATGATGTAGATAGATAGATAGACAGATATTTTATATATATACACACATATGTGTGTAAGTATGTGTATATGCATACATGTGTGTGTATGCATATATGTAACATACACACATGTATATATTACGCACATATGGCCTCGTGTGGTGATTGGCACAAAATGCATGGTCAGTAAATGCTACTGAAATTAGAATTAGATTGAAGTAGGCATTTCTCAGGCAAATGTGATCTTTAAACTTAAATTATGGAATTCCTTTGTTCAGACCTCCCAGGGGTCCCCCACGGCACCTGGAATAACACACAACTGCCCCTGCCCCTGGCTGACGAGGCTCCACCTGATCTAGCTCCTGCCCACGTCTCCGGCCTATACTGCAGCCCCAGCTGTTCCATCCCCCAAACCCACCACACTCTTCTCCACCTCAGAGCCTTTCCACGTGCATGCTTCCTGCCAGGTCACTGCCCACTTTGCCTCTTTCTGGGCCCCTCCTTCTCACCACAGATCTCGGTTCAAATATTAGCTCCTCAAGGAGGACTTCGCTGGCACCCCCACTTAATGCACTCCCTGACCCCGCCTCACCTTCTGACTGTTTTCATGGTGCTTACCTCTACTCACCTAACAAATATTCACGTAGCTCTTTGCCTATTATTTAGCTCACACATGGGAATATGAGCTCCCTCCAAGCAAAGTCTTCATCTTGCCTTGAATTATAGAGCTTAGAATAATGCCAACACATAATGGGGACTCCATATACATCTGTGAAATGAATGGTAAATGAACTTCCACCGTCAACCAACTTCTCCCCAGCACTGGGAATATGGCGGCTGCGGAGGATCTCAGGAGTGAAGCAGCATTCAGGATTGGCTCCAGACAGCCATGAGGTGTGAGACAAGGATGAGCCTGGGCAGCTGCACTGTGACTCATTATAATTGAAATAACTAATTACTGGGAGCAAGATCTTGAAAGATTCAAATTCGAAAAGATTTACAAGTGTTTAAAACCCATGCTAACAGCAAGCTCAACCCATAGACACAATGTAGGTGGTCTAGATGCTCCATCTGCTCCTGACATATTTCTCTCTCCTTTCATCTAGTCAGCATCAACCAAAATGCAGCATCCTGCCAGCCTCTGTGTTTGTTCCAAATGGAAAGCTCTTCCAAAAGAGCTCTTCATGTATTATTTCAAGTAACTTTTGAATGCAGCTCCCTAACTAATCATCATCGCAAGGATACATCCAAGGATAAACAGAACTGCAAAGAAATATTCAAAACAAAACCTGTTCCTGGTATAAAGGAACTCTCCTCCAACTCTTCTTGGGTCAACGCCACTCTACAGCAGGCTCCTTTCCATCAAAGCCCTTAACTAGAATCTGGGTCTCTCTTAGCCTCTCATTTCTTAGCCTTGCCGTGTTCTTAACGCAGGAAGAACACTAGCTTTGTCAAACAGCCTGTACTTAAGATCTTGGCTCCATCATTTGCTACTTGTGTGTTTTTGGTCAAGTTATTACAACTCTCTTAGTTTCAGTTCCGTCATTTGTAAAATGGGCATCATAATAATCTCAGAGGGCTGTTTTGAGAAACAAATGTGGAAAAGTATGTCAAGTTCCTAGCACAATAGTAGTTGTTCAGAAAATGGGAGTTACAATTATTAATGTTATTTTTATTATTGCCATTATTGTCTCCTCTCTGCCTGTGTTGGCTTATCGGTTGGTTCAGTAGTTGAGCCAGAGAGTGAGTTTCCCTGTTTTTTTAATCCTTGCTGATATGACAATAACAGATGTTTTATAAAAGCTTACTAATCAGGTGTATTTTTATGAAACTTAAGAGTTGAGTTTAACGACTATTTATTGAGCCTCTCCAATGTGCCAACAGCTGTGGTAGACACCTGCGTACCTATAAATGAAAGAGGAGGCCAGTCCCAGGTGTGACCTCAAGGGCACCGGTAATGCCAGGCTGCCCAGTCCCATTTTCCTTCTTCCCAGGGCTGATGCCTGGAATTCAATCATCTACACGCCATTTGTTTAGTTTAAGACTGTTCTCCCAGTCATAAGGAAACTCCCATGGAGGGCTTTAAAAAATTGTAATGGAGGAGTCCAAGAGTATTTACCTGGAATAAAGGGAGAGAATGGGGACCCTGGAAACTGGAGGGAGGACAGAGAGCCGGGCCCAGGAAAGCTAGAGGACCTGAGGCCAGCTGGTCCTAACCCAGACATTTTCAAGGGCAAGTTTCCAAAGCAGCTGTCACAGAGCCACACTGCTGGATGAAATGATCAGCTAAGTGAGGGATGGGCACGAGGCCCACCTGGAACTTTCCATAGCAGGCAGAAATTGCCTTGTCTCCATCTGCATTCTCTGGGGTCACATGAATCCCACCCCGCCTGCAGCACTCACCCACCCAGGAGCCCAGAGGATATACGCCTCTCCTCCCACTTTGTCCTGAACTGGTGACCACATGCTAAATTTATGGGCTTCCCCGTGTTGCCTCCACCCAGGCATTCCCCTGGGAGCAAAGCCAGACAGAGACTCGGGGAAGGATCTGATGAGACTCCCACCTGCCATTGCTGGGTTTGATTACCAGCCCGTCTGACTGCCAGAGTGCTTCTCCAGCATCCAGCTGCCTCCAGCTTCATTGCCAAAGATCAGCACTGAGAGTGATTGCCCCAGTGTCCCCTGACACCAACCAGCTTATAAATGCATGCAGATAATCTCACCTGTCATCAGGAGAAGAGCTACGTTTAGGTGGTTTAGAAATTCAATCGAATTTGGCCAGCCAGGGAACAAGCCCAGCCTGACCCTCACTGGGAAATCAGAGGTACATAAACAATGGCCCCTGCCTCAAGGAACTTGCAGTCCAGTGGAGAAGAAAGTTTCCAACACATACCCTGGCCTAATAGAAGTCCGATCAGAAAATGCATTAAAGTGGAATGTTTCTAACATGCGGCAGAATGAAAAATTTATAAAAAGCGATGCTTTCTAAATTGGAATCCACGCCACATAACAAAGGAAGGAGGAATTGGTTCCGACCATATCAAGCTTGGGAGGAAGAGCCTTTGCAGGAGGCAGGCAGAGAAGGCTGGGCACCCACCACAGGCAGAGCAAACAGCTGGAGCGGGACAGAGGTGGGAACACTGAGTTACCCCCAGTCTGGCACGAGGGAGTTTATGCGAGAGTGGGGAGAGAGAAGGCTGGGAAGGAGGGATCCGATTATGGACTGAGATCAGGTTGTGGATTATGGAGTGGCTGGAGGCTCTGACAAGAAACTTTTTATTTATTTATTTCTTTGTTTGTTTGCAAGCAATTAGTGTTTGACAAAGTCACAGAGTACAGAATGCTGGTAGCTGTGTTTTAGGGCAGACCCCAAAGTCACTGGATGGAAGGGCATCCTGCTGCTGGCCAGGAGTCAAGGAAAGGTGAGAAACAGTCTCTTCTGCTGAGATCCTGGTGGACCCCACTCGATGGCAAACTGCCAGAGGAGGGGGCGATCCTGAAAGCTGGGGTACCGAACACAGAGACAGCCTCTGTGCCAATTGATAGCCTTCCTCTTGGAAAATAGATCCTGGGTGGATTGTTCAAATTCCAGTCAATGTCCCAGTGCATCCTGGCAAACGGATAGAGATAGTACCTGGGACACAGACAGGCTGCCTGCGAACAGTCACAGCCAGTGTGTGCATTCGTTCCTCAGGAGCCTGGCCAGCTTTGGCACAGAGCCCTGTGCTGGGAGGGTCACCGAGCCCTCTGGGGCCTTCCTCCCAACTGGCAGACCCACTCCAGCCAGACTGTCCCACCAGCCAAAGTCCTGCAGGAAACACCAAGGAGCCTTGAGCATGGAAGCACCATATTCGCTGACTCACTGCCTCATCCACTGCACAAATATTTGGGGAGTTCACCCCAATGATTAAATCCTTTCAGCAAAGGAAAAGGACTTTACCTTGCTCTTTATTAGTTATTGGATTTTCCATTTCTCAATGTGGGAGTGGAGAAGAAGATGCAATAAAGGCAAACAGTTTGAAATTGATTGTTTGCTATGCTCCAGGGTAATTTTCTGGAAACCGACAAAATACACAGGCTATAAGAAGCAGTCACGCACTTCTTGTAAAACTTCTTTCTTTGTATGTTAGATTTTTAAAAATCTTCTTAAGTCCTGGTTTCTTTATTTTTAAAATGAGAATAATAGCACTAACCCCTCGCAGGGTCACCAGGTGCAGGTTCGCCATGGGAAGGCGCAGCCGTGCCGAGCTCCAACAGGCGCCATTCACGTAGATTGCACGGTGAACCACACCTGCTGGAGTTGAGCAGAACAAATCTCCGCAACCAAATGAAAGAGGATCCGGGGAATAAAGCCAGGAAACCACTTTTTTAAACTGTAAAGATCTGTTTATAATGATTACACCTATTGCTTGGGATATCCAAGGTGATCCTCAGATCCCAACAGTGAAGCCAGAGACATGACTGAGCCCTGAGCAGCATGAACTGACCACGGGGCTGGATCTCTACAACAGCGACCAAGAACTTGACCAGTATGTATGGGAAACCTTTCAAGCCATTTGACCTGCTGAGGAAACTACATTAGGGATCACAGGAAAACTGGAGAAATTAATCACAGTAGCAGATAGACACTGAGAGTTTAATTCCAGGCACTATTATAAGCATGTTGTGTGTCTAATCCTCACTATCACCCCCATTGCTGTTAACACCTCCACTTTACAGGTGAGAAAACACTGCACAAGGGTATTAGCTACTAGATCAGGGAACCGTGAGTGTTAAGCAGGGGAGCAAAGAGCTGAAATGAGGCAGATTTCTCCAGCATCTGTGATTTCAACCACCTCCTGCCTCCATAAAGGATAAATCGCAGTGAGCCCTGAGGTTTTCTGTGCAGAATCTGGGTATCGTCTCTCCAGTGAGAGGAACAGAGGAGGCCAAGGAATCAAGTACCAGCGGTGCACTGGGCTCTTCCTGGTGCTGGTCCTTGCGTGTCAGGAGCTTGTACCGCATCTGCGGCCATGATAAAACTCAGCAGACAACCTTACCTCAGAGAAGCCCATTCAATCACATCGTACCAAACAACTTGGTGTTTACAAAAGGAAAGAATTTTCTGAGAGGCTTTCTGAAGGACCTAGAGCCCAACCGTGGCCCTGCAAGGAAGAATTCGAAAGGATGTAGAGAACAAGTCCTGTCTGCAAATTTCTCTCCTTGGGGTGTGATTGGGGTGTGGGTGGGGAGATGAGGTCGAATTGGCCGGGTGGTCCTGACCAAGATACTATTTGTCAAGATTAGTTAGAGGGGAAGAAAGTGGTGTTAATAGGGTAGAAGTAGTTCCCTCCTCAAATGGATACTTCTGGTTTTCACCATCTATCTTGATTCAAGGTTTTTATATTGTCACCAAGCTTCATTTTCTGATATTTCCATCAGGTTTCAGTTATCTAGTCTTTTTCCCTCCAGAATATCATGATATGACTTTGGGGGGCAAAAGGCCCCACCATCTTCCTCCCTCTTGATGAGATGCATGGGGGTGACACACAAAGCCAAAACTGTGTGTCATAGAGATCAGGTGAGCCTTCAAGATGGAAAGGGAACAAGAGATGAGGTCAGAGAAGGGGAATAAACAAATCAAGGGTCCAAAGATTGGGAGCTAGGACCCAGAGACAGAGGCGGGGCTGCAAAGAAGCCAGAACAGCAATTGGTGAGCAGCGGAGAGCAGACATCCGGGCCCCTCAACAAGAGTGGGTGCTCTCATTGAAAGCGGCACATAACTGCCTGCAGGGGTGGGTGCTTGGAGTGCTTAGTAGACATGGAGACAAAGGCCAGGCCAGGCTATTTCAGTGGAGAGGAAAACTCAAACCAATGGGCACAAGAAATGTGTAGGGCATGCATTTGTCCAGAACGCTTATTTAAAGGCCTTGCTTCACAGTTTTGCTGCTCTTTCAGTCTGAAATACTCCCGTCAGTCTGAAATATTCCTGCCCCCTCCCCAATCTTATTATCAGACACACTCCCTTTCTGGCCCTCTGCATATATTTCTTTTTTTAAATATTTATTTATTTATCTTTAGAGGGGAAGGGAAGGAGAGAGGAAGAGAAACATCAATGTATGGTTGCTTCTTGTGCATCCCCTGCTGGGAACTGGCCTCTGCCAGGAACTGGCTTGCAATCCAGGCATGTGCCCTGACTGGGAATCAAACCATGATTGTATGGTTCGCAGGCCCATGCTCAATCCACTGAGCTACACCAGCCAGGGCTCTGCATATATTTCTATCTCACTTCCTCTAACACCCCTCTAATAACAATCTCCACAATCCTGTGACACCATAAGGACATCAAATATTTTGCTCTTTTTCTTGATCAGTTTTTTTTTCCCTCTACACCCAGAATTGGATGCTATGAGGTCTGTGCAGAAGGTATCCAGTCATGTGATGTGAAAAGTAGAGATATTTATTGGAGAAGACACAAGAAACATTGTACACAGGACACTGATGCCTCAGTCCCCTTCTAAGTAGGCACTTTGGGACCTCACACAGTTCTCCCAGTTGCCATCAGCTGCTGGTCTATTTTCCTGAATCTCATTGATGGTCTGAAATCTCTTCCCTTTCAAAGGTGATTTTAGTTTTGGAAAAAAGCTGAAGTCACAGGGTGCCAAATCTGGGCTATAGCGGGACTGAGTTACCTGAGTGATTTGATGTTTCACAAAAAAGCTCTGCATGAGACCTGATGCATGAGCGGGGGCATTGCCTTGATGAAGCTCACCAGATGCTTGTAGCTGCAGCCTTCTGAATCATCTAAATAGTTTCCACAGAGGAATGTTCAAGCTTAATGCAAAATTTGGTATAGATTTGTTGCTCTACTCATTCAGTCATTTTGAATGCAAAGCCACACAGTATACATGCTCACTCAATGGGGTCTCCTGCCCCCACTGACTAGTACCTTGAAGTCATCATTGTTCATGCATGCACATTCCAGTCCACTTTCTTTGGCTCTCAGGTTACATCAACATTGTGCAAACCATTCTTGTTATATTAACAATGGCTGGACTTTTTCCAGACAAATCTCATGTGGTTCATCATTATCATCACTCCCTTGCCATCTCCTCCTCATTCAATTCTAGTCTCCCTGCTGGAACTGGGGGGGGGGGCTCCATTTCCTCCCTTCTGGCACCAGGCTATGGCTGACAAATGAAGGGGCCTCAGCCAAACGTGGGCTGCAGGTGGAGAGTAATTCACAACACTGGAGACTGGCCTTCTTTGATATTCGGGATGACAGATAATTAATTCATGACCAGCACTCTGCACTGCCTGGCAAGCCTCTTCATTGTCTAGGCCATTCTCTCTCTCACTCTGCTAAAATGCCGTTTCTTGTCCTCCCTTCTCCTCTGTCTAACCCCTGGAACAACTTCTCCGCCCCACTTGCTCTTGGCTGATGACCCTGCTTCTTCATTCCCTGAAGAAAGAAAAGCACTCAGAAGAGATATTTCCTAAGCTTCCATGATCACGTCTTCCATGCTACCTGTATTCGTACCTACAGAGCCTCCCTGTCTTCCAGTTGCTCTGCACACACAGTTGCGCTGCTTCCCAAGGCACAATTTAAAACGTACGCCAAGTTGCATCATCCTCTGTTCAAAATTCTTTAATAGCCTTACATGTCACTCAAAACTTGGGGGGTGGTAGGGAACAAGAGCTTTAAATCATAACCTGCCCATCCCGCATACCAACTACTCCTTCTCCAGACTCATTCGTCCCTCATCCCCCCTGTCCGAGGGCCCCCTTAGCCTCCTGCTCTCCCCAGAACTGTGCGTGCACACACCTACCGCAGGATCTTTGCACCTGCTTCCTTGCTTGAACTACTCTTCCCCCTGACATTCCAAAGGCTCCTTCCCTCACCTGCCCCAGGTCTCTTAAAGTGTTAACTTATCAAAGAGGCCTTTCCTAACCACCCTACCTATGGCATCAGGCTTGGGTCTCCCGAACTCTATTTCCCACCACAGTTTTCTCCAGGGCCACGTGGCTTTTGTTGATGTTATTACTACTGACTCCTCCTCACACTTGGATGTAAATGCTTTGAAAACCAGACTTTTGTCTCTTTTGTTCCATTGGAAAAGGCGAGACAGACAGAGACTGGCATTTGTAGGCTGTGACATCAAATAATATCTCGTGAATAAATACATTAATCTGATTTACAACTTTAGTTTTCACATAAGATTTTGTTCCAATACAGGGCGTTGCTCCTTAAAAAAAAAAAGTCTGAAACTCCTGCCCAGCTCACAGAAGCTATTACTTGCACAATTTAGCCCATCACTTTGAAACATTCTGGAATAATAGCTCCATTTCAGGGTATCATAGACTCTGCACTTGACAGTGACAAGGTGAAATCCGAAGCAAAGGCCTGGTTTTGGGGAGTAAGCAATTGCTTTATTTTCTCCCCCAGTTCAGTGTTTAAAGGATCCTTTCCTGCAGCCCGCTCTGTAAGTTCCCACAGTGAGGCTGAGACACGATGATAAGGGTGTCCCCGAGCAGCGTTGTCAACGTGACAAGATTACTAGGCAGTACTTCTTACATCGCGACGGAGCCCACGGATCCTGGGGTTTGTATCTATTCCTGAAGCACTTTGAGTGCAGTCCCTCCGTCTGTGCTTGGCTGATTGAATCAGACCGATTGTCCTTGGATGACTTTGCTTGCCAAGCTAAGGGGAAGCTGTCCCTCAGTGATGAAGCTAGAGAGGTTCATTGGCCACTCATGGAGATTTGTATTTCTTCAAATATTCCTGTACCCAGACTTCAGAATTCATTCATCCCTACCTGCTAGCGTGTGTGCTGCATGAAGACAGGGAGGTGATGGGTCTCAGAGGTTTGTTCACCGGGTCCTAGAGTGGCTCCTGACCCGGAGTCAGCACTCAAAATCAATTGTCGGATAAATGAATATAGAGAACCGATGCATTTATTCCACCAAGAATTGCTTAGTACCTTCCATGTATCATGTACCAACCGATAGAAGAAAAAAAAAGAGAGACAGATTCGTAGTGTTGAAGTTGGAGAAACCAATAACACAAGCTGCCTAATGGGTAGAAACAAAACAGGAACCTTACCCTTGGGGGCACTTGGTCTAACGTGGAGTGAAGATGGAAATTATAGACAGCTATCTATAAAACAAAGCAGGATAATATAAGAGCAAATAAAGTTTTAAGCAGTGCAGCAGCTCAGGAAAGAAACAATTAAGTCTGACTTGGGAAAGACAGTCACAGAACGTGCCTCAAAGTGCAGTTGGAACAGAGCCTTTAAGTTCAAGAACAAATTCTTCCATGAGTGCTATAGTGGGAGGGAACGGTAAAATATAAATTAAATCGGGATGGTCCTACCTCCTTGCCTCTTCCTCCCAAACAATGGGCTGAATGTCAGTGGCGCTGTGCCATTAAGGACCATTTTTTAATTCTTTTTAGTTCTTTTTGAAGAACCATTTTCTAAATGTCTAGTCCACTGTGGGCTGATACTTTTGATAAACAGAGTAGAAATGCCAAAACAACGTCAACTTGCTATGAAAGGTTCTGAATGCTCACTCTCACCTCTATACCAATCTTCCTGTGGACCAACAATAAGCACTTTGAGAGGCACTGGCCTAGGGGCAAGTTGACGGTATCCAAGAAGAAGCTGGGCAGCATCGCTGTGTAATTTGGAAGCAAGTAAACATCGGTCAGATTGCAGAGGCAAGCACCAGGGCTGGCCAGGCTGAGCACCGGAAGGCCCGAGGTGTCGCACTGTGAAGAGCAACCCTGTACCTGTCCTCCTTTAGTTTCTCTTTTTTCTAACCAGAATTTTCATTCAATATCATTCCACATCAGTTCCAGATGTACAGCAAAGTGTCTGGAAAACCATGTGCTCCAAACGCTCCTGCTGCCCCACGCACCCACCTGGCTCCCTAACCTGTTCTCTGGACATTGCTGATTGCATTCTCCATGCTGCAATCTGTATCGGTGGCTACTCTGCAGCTGCCGACTTGTACTGCTTCGTCCCTCCACCTTTTCACCCAGTGCCCCCACCTCGCCCTGACGGCTGTCCCCCTACTCTGTATCTATGGGTCTGTTTCTCTTTTGTTTGTTCCTTTTATTACTCCTTTGGTTTTTAACCTTTAGTGCTGGTGAATTCTATGGAGAACGTGGGGCCATCACAGAATTAGGAACCATGTGAGACCTTCACCGCTCATTAATTCAGTCACTTATTAATTCGATCTTTTCCTGAAAGGTCTTTTTAGGAGAAGTGTTGACTCCTGTCAGAATCGCAGAGCAGCCACTCCCAGGAGTCCCAGGAAGGGAGGTGGTGCGATGTTTCCAGGTCGGGGACCTTGGCACCTCACAGAAGAGTTACTCTTGGTAAGTGTTATGCATACATCCAGCAGAATTACTACCTCCAGTGTAATCATCACCTTTAATGAAAGGCATTTTCAAGCATTCAAATGTAAACCTACATTTCAGTTAAAAACAATAGGCCAACCAGAAGGAAAAGCCTATGTCAGTTGGTGTGGTTACTTTACAAGCCCAGTTATCACGTTTCCTAAAACTGTGAGAGGAAAGGATTCCACTAGCAGGAGTTTCAGGGAAAAAGACGTCCCTGCAGAGCACTATCTGATGGGGGGAGGAAGGGGGAGCAGGGGGGAGAAGGGGGGGCAGGGGGGGCAAGGAAGAAGCCCGTGACCTCCCCTAGTCTCTTGTTGGTGCCTGAACAAAAACAAGAAGCAAAAAGAAATAAAAGGTGTAAAAACTAAGAGAAAAGAAACAAAAGACATTATCTGTAATAGAATTTTATTCTAGTTAAATGTAGAAAGTGTATTTTTATTTTTAAATATTGTGTTTTTTAAATTTTAATTGTTGTTCAACTATAGTTTTCTGCTTTTTACCCCCATTCCAGCCCTCCCTACCTCCTTCTTGTTTCCACACCTTCGCCTTGTTTTTGTCTATGTGTCCTTTATACTTGTTCCTGCAAACCCTTCCCCTTTGCCCTAAAATTTCCTCCCCTTTCCCCTCTGGTCACTGTCTGCCTGTTCTCAATTTTAGTGTCTTTGGTTATATTTTGCTTGCTTGTTTGTTTTGTTGATTAGGTTCCTGTTAAAGGTAAGATCATATGGTAATTGTCTTTTACCGCCTGGCTTATTTCACTCAGCATAATGCTTTCCAGTTCCATCCATGCTGTTGCAAAGGGTAGGAGCTTCTTCTTTCTTTCTGCTACATGGAATTTCATTGTGTGAATGTGCCATAGTTTTTTGATGGATTCATTTACTGATGGGCACCTAGGTTGCTTCCAGCACTTGGCTATTGGATATTGTGCTGTTGTGAACATTGGGGTGCATAGGTTCTTTTGTATTGGTGTTTCGGGTTTTTAAGATATAATCCTAGCAGCAAAATTGCTGGGTCAAAAGGCAGATCCATTTTTAGTTTTCCGAGAAAATTCTGTACTGTTATCCATAGTGGTTGTATCAGTCTGCAATCCCAACAGTTCACTAGAGTCCCCCTTTCTCCACAACCTCTCCAATACCTGTTGTTTGTTGCTTTGTTTATGATGGCCATTCCGAATGGTGTGAAGTGGTATCTCATTATGGTTTTAATTTGCATCTCTCTGATAGCTAGCGATACTGAGCATCTTCTCCTGTGTCTCTGAATCTTCTGTATGTCCTCCTTGGAGAAGTGTCTGATTTTATATGTTGACATGCAAGAAAAGCTACAGCATCAGTATCGGAATTATTTGGAGAGCTTAGCAAATTTGCAAGATACAAAGTCAGCACAAAAATTAATTCTGTTTCCACATGGGCCCACAGAGCGCTCGTAGTTTGCTGGTCAAAAACAAGTCCCTGAACAAGTCCTAGCAAACCTGGCTGCAGATCTTCGTTCCGCCAGCTAGTGACTGTCCATTTCCCAGTGACCTCACAGGTGACGTAATAACACACACTCCCCACAGCAGTGGTTCTCTAAGTGTGGCCTCAATCAGCAGCCGCAGCAGCCCCTGGGACCTTGTTAGAGATACAGATCCCCAGGCCCAGCCCTGACCTGCTAACTCTGAAACTCCGGAGGCGGGCCCAGACATCTGTGCTCACAAGTCCTCCAGAGGCGTCTGGGGCGTGGAAAGACTGCGAGTCACTGCCTTAAATTTTGAGCCTGAAATGAGATTATGTCTATAAGGTGCTGAGCCTGGCTCTTGATTCAGAATGTCGGAGAGGTCATGATACTTCAGGTTCCTTTAAAAACAGGAGGAGCAATAAACTGATGAGTCACTGACACTGTAGTGCACTGTAGTGTGAACTACTTTAAACGATGTTATGGAAGTATTTGAACCTACAAAGCAGTGTGATTTAGCAAACCGGTATTTTTTTCTCATTTAAAAAAAAACAGATGGCAGAACTGGAGCTCAAAGAAGTGAATGTTTTCCCCAATTTACCTGAAAAAAAATCCAGAAATAGAATGCAGACTATCAACCCTGCAGTTGGTTCATTTTCCAGCCCCCACACTCCCATTTAGCAGAAAATACCAGCACTCCAATAAGAACAGACTCCATCAAGAGCTTATCAAGGCCCTCAGCACTGGCTCAGGCTGGGCATGGGGCCTGAGGCACTGGCTCTGGGCTGAAAACCTGATTCTCAGAGAGGCCAGAGGTCTCCTGCTTGGGGAACCAGCTGATTGTTCTTCTCTCTGCCCTACTTGCTGATGAAAACAGGAAACTTTGTCTCTGACCTGTAAGAAGGCATTCATCTCTCACTCCTGCCAGAAACAAAAGAATGGTTGTGACTGAAACTCACTCGAAGATCGATTTAAACAGACCTAAATAGGTCACTTGCTGTAATTCATTTACTATATTATCCAGCTAGTGTTTTTAAGGTAACCAAAAACACCTGCAGGCAAATTCAACCTGATCTTTCGTTAGTCTGAACTGACACCATGTTCTGGCATCGTGTCCTTGTATCAGAAGGACCCTACTCTCACAGGGCGTGTGCAATGATGCTAGAATAGCGGTCCTTATTTGTGGTCATTGTAGGGTTAAGATATTGTTTACTCCATATTAGGGACCAGGCAACACACCAGATGGGACTGGGGTCTCATGTGCAAGGTGGAATTAGCCACTGAGACAGTGATTATGTCTGACAATAGCCGAGGGAAAGGGCCAGAACATCCTCTTGTTCTTGACCAGGAAGACATGGCGGCATCACAGAGGACAGTCTGCTAAGCGTGGGGTCAGCCATTCTGAGCAAAAGCCTGGAAACGGGACCAGTCAGAGGATAGGATATGCAAGTTCAGGGGCTTCCTCTACCAGCCAGCTGTGGTCAGACGTTCCAAGACCCCATAATGTGTGATTCACATTGTTCTGTGCCCTTCCATCTGGGTCAGCCTTCCTAAGGTTTTCCCCTTTGGTCCAGTGCGGTCTTTTGAGAGTCTTGCTGCTGGTGAGAGCCCGGAGGAATGCTTGTTTTCACACTGGCACCTCGGTATCCTAGGGGCACCTGAAGGGGCCACAGGAGTCTGAGCGGCACTTAGGGAAAGGGGAATCTTGGGAAGAAAGTGCCTTAACTTGGGAGTTTGACAGGCGCTTCACTTAGAGAGGTGGGCTCCTACACCAGCCAATGCTTTCCTCAGGTGAGTAGAACGAGTCCAAGTATATGGATTCCAATGCCTCCTTTTTTAAAAGTATAATTGAATTTCTAGAAATACAGCCCAGACACGGCCTTCCATACCGCCCCAAGGTAACGGATCAGAGGAGGTACCCTTCCTGTACCTCACACCCCTGGAAGCACCTGTATTGAGGGAAGGGGCTGTGGAAGACAGGAGCTTTTCCACACACCAACAGGGGCCCTTTCTGTCTAGAAGTTGCCCTGCCCCTTTTTACCCCTTTACTACCCAGGAGTGGAGAGACGCTTCTTGCGGAGACAGCCTGATTCCTCTCCATGTTTCAGATAACCAAGGTTGCTAATGTTAATAGGAAAGCGGCCAAAGACTCCCTGAAGTCTACAGCCTGTGAACTTTGATCACTTGGTAAGTGCAGAAGAGGTTTGAGGTGGCCACGATGTGTCATAAAGCAGAAGGGGTTTTGCCCCACTGAAGAGTGAGGAGCTTTGAAGCAGCCCCTTCAACCTCCTGCTCTGAGACAGCCCACAACATGAGACTGAGACCCGGAGATGGTCAGAGAAGAAACGTGAAAGCTCCTCCATCCGGTCTCTCAAGGAAGCACAGAAGGGAGAAGTCGGAAAATAAAGGGCAGGACGGAGTACAGGCAAACACAGTGAGCACAGCACCCTGTAACCCGCCCGGGACCTTCCTACCAGCGCCTTAGCCCGGCTACACTGGCAGAGCCTGGAGGCCAGACCGGGAGGCCTCTGCCCGTCCAGGAAGACTTCTGTCCCTCCCTTTCCACTGGGTAGGATCCAACTGCTGTCTCTGCTTCCCTGTCCTGTTCCTGGCATCCTGCCTTCTCCCGTGTGCTTCCTGCGTGCAGGTGTGACCATCTCAGCAGCTCTTGTTTCTGCCTCTGCTAGGTCTTCCCAGTGTTGCCCCTGCCTTCACTGGTAAGAACTGCCCCTGAAGATCAAGTCCACATACTTCCTTTAGCTACAAATTCCTGAGCAGTAAGGTTCAAAGGTGCATTTTTTCCAATTCCATTTATGTTCTAATATAGCAGAGAGTGCTCTGAGTCAGGAGTCTAGTCAAGGCCAGTTATGTGATATTACACAAATTATATACATTCTCTGAGCTTCAATTTCTACGCCAGAAAATGAGAGAGTTAATAACAGAGCTCCTACTTACAGACGATCAATGGATGAGATATGAAAATGCCTAACTATGTCTGGCATAGACAAAGACAGCTTTGGTTGGTAAAATAATATATTTTTCCTTGTATAGTGGGAGAGAGAGAACCTTGATTCTGTGTAAATACGCTTTTCACAATTCTTTGACAAATATTACTTGGAAGAACTTAGCCATGAGACCACAGTGTAGGTTCTGACATTTTCATATTGACACGTAACATTAAATAAATGTTCTAGTTCAAAGAGGCCTTTTTGAGGAATGCCTGGAGAGGTTCCTGCCTACAGACACACAGCCTTAGATGTGGGCCAGAATTTGCATCCAAACTCTGCTTCCCACCACATCCACATCCTCAAAGTGTGCACTGAGGGTCACCTGCACCGAAGTCACCTTGGAAGGCGGTAAACAATGCAGATTCGGGAAAGAATTTAAAGCACACCAAAGAGATATTTATACAGCATTTTTCACAATAGCCAAAAAGCAGAAGCAACGCAAGTGTTCATCAACAGATGAATGGATAAACAAAACGTGATCTATACTACAACGGAATATTATTCAACCTTAAAAAAAAGAAAGAAACTCAGACACATGCTACAGCATGGATGAGCCTTGAGGATACGATGTTCAGTGAAATAATCCAGTTACAAAAAGACAAATACTTATGATTCCACGTATATGAGGTACCTAGAAGTCAAATTCACAGAAACAAAAAGTAGGCTGATGATTGCCAGAAACTAGGGGGAGGAGAGAGTGGCAAGTTAGTTTTTAAGGGGTACTTAGTACTTGCTCTGCCAGAGGAAAAGCGCTCTGGGGCTGGTGGTGGTTACACAGTGGTCGGTGTGAATGTTCTTAATGCCACCGAATTGTACGCTTAGCTATGGTTAGGATGGCAAATTGTATGCTATGTGCATTTGACTATAATTTTAATTTTTAGGCTTTATTGTTCCTTTGAATTTTTTAAAAATAGTAATTTTAAAAGGCAAAAATAAATGCAGATTCCTCAACCCCCCTCTGCTTTCTCCAAAGCAGATTTCTTGGTGGTGGACACAGGAACTGTGTGTTCCTATGTGTGATTAACAAGCTTGTGTGTGATTCTGGTGCACACTCAGGTGTGAGGGCCGCCCCTCTGCCCTGTGGCTCACCCACAGTGCCTGGAAAACCCGAACACAGGTCCCAGTACTTGGGCGGGGCCACTCACAAGAAACTTTACTGAACTATATAAGGGACCACTGTTTTTGTGCTACGGGTATCACACAGTCCACTTTGCTTTTGCTTGAGCCAGATATACTGCTAGGTGTTTTTCAGCCCTGACACTCTGCTCTGATAGCTCTAACTTTTTCTGGGCTCACACACTGACTCTCTCTTCATGCTGGAACAGGATCACTGCCTCGGGGTAATGAGGTCCTGCCTAGCTCTTTGTACTAATTAAAAACCCCTTTTGCCAAATAAACACTTAGGCAAAGAGAATCGTGTAGCTTTTCGGAGGGTGAGGGGGCCTGCCATAACCTCCTCCAAGACACCACCCATACAGCACATCTCTGCTTCTTTTCACCCAACTCAGCCACCCAATCTGCCACCCCTACCTTTGCTGGTACCCTCAGAACCCTGGCTGCAGGAAGGAGAAGAGAGTGAGGAACATAGAGAAGAACAGATGTGAGGGGACTCACAGATGAGACCGTGACTAGTGAGAAGAAAGAGAAGTAAGTGGCAGCTGCCTTCATTTTAATAGCATGGAGGGGCACAGTCATTTAATGAAAGGAAGTCCAGGTTAGTGGTGGAGGTGGAAAGCAGGCTGGCACAAGACGAAGTGTACTCGAGAAGTAAGGAAATAGGGCCAGGAGGGTATGTAATTCTTTAGAGAAGGTGTCGGGAATACAAAGAGAGACAGTGTGCTAATAAGCTAGCACAGTAGGCTCATGGGAAAGATTGTGTTTAAGGACTATTGCTTTGTGTTCAGATGGGAAAAGGTTGGGCACCGTGAAATGTTGATGGGAAGGATTCATTTCAGGAAGAAAAGGCCAAATACGTAGGGAAAAAAAAGAAGATAATCTGAGGTGAAGTTTCCCAGGTGTGCACAGCAGAGCAGTGATGGAGGCCTTGATCTGAATAGATAGGGCACCTTTATTGTAACAGAAGTAAAGGAGAAAAGAGAGGACAAATGCAGAAGAATTCTGAAATCTGATGGAAAGAAGTTATGCAATTTCCCCGTACAATGGTTTTAATTTCCTTTTTGAGGTCAAAGAAAATGCGTTTAGAGTGAGAAGAAAGAAAGGAAAATGGAGGTTTGAGAAAGCTGGATCTTACTAATGAAATTGGGTGATACAGGTGTGTAAAGAGGAATGAGTATTTGCAAACCAAATGCAACAAGGAAGGAGACTGGAGCTAGGAAATGAGGGACAGATGACTGGAGAATATGAAGAAAGTGTGAATCTTCTTTGATGTATTTAACGTGGTGAACACTCCAATGGCATTCACCATGAGGGGTTCTATTATGAAATGCTAGCAGTCGCAAAGAGAGTTCTGTCAGAATATTACATTTTAGTAATGGGGAGAGGGGGTCCTTGGAGATTTCCTAGTCCACTATCCTTATTAGAAGCAAATCCATGCTCACACTGGGCAAGTCTCACTATTGTTGATGGCAGAGCCAGAACCAGTGACCCCACCCACATCTCCCAGACCCAGGATGCGCGGGACACCAGTCCCAAGGCCAGGCCCTACAAAGATGAGGAGTCAGGGCAACTAGCAAATGAATGAACTGAAGGGATGGCAGTTAAAGTGAACTTGCCTTTTCTTGCCCAGACTCAGGTTTTGGACCTTCCAGACAGGTTTCCCCTGAATTCAGGTAGTAATTCATTGAACCACTTCTGCCTGGGTCCCCAGAAGTTTTGCCTCCTTGTGGGGTTGAAGGAGTTTCTACAGTGATTCAGCAGAACTGAGGAGACCCATCGGGTGGGGATTCCAAAGTTCCCTCAATACATGGGTTTAGCTCCATGATGAAGAAGAAGTAGCTGTTAACCAGCCTGAGTGCTGAGTTCTCTTCCTTACTGTCCCATCTTTTTGCTGGGTGAAATCAGCCCAGTTAGCCTTCTCCATGCTAATACATTACTGTCTCCAGCCACATACTGCATTGTTTGTCTTCCCAGCACACTTCAAAGCAAAGCTTTTGAAGACGGACTTACCAGTATTCTAAGTTTAGAGAGAAAAGTCCGCAAGTCACCATGCTTTGATAATTTCCATCTCATCACATCTTTTATTCCTGGATCATAAAGGCCCATTCTTATTTTACAGATTGAAGAATTAAAGAAAGTGACACATGGAACACCAAAACAATTCTGTAATACCCCTGAGGATGTTTATAATGAAGAAGAGATTCGAATTAGGGCATATAATAGGTTTTATTGTCTCACATAATGATATAAAGGCACTTTAGCACAAAATAAAATAAAATTGGGTTTACAAGCTATTCAGGATTTATCATTTTCTTTTCATTGTGCATGATTGCAGTAACCTAGGCTCCCATCAATCACCCTGGAAGATAACAGTCATAATGTATTCAGCACCAAGGTCCCACCATTGTCTCTGAGAAGCTCTCAGACAAAGGACAGAGCCTACAGCACTGTCACCAGAGCCTAATGGGGATTCCTTCTCTCTGGGAGGATGGAACTCTTGGCTTCCTTCTGTGTCATGATAACAACAGCCACAATTATTGTTCTTGGGAATGGAAGGCCTGGGGTATAGAATCCAAAAAAAAGGGGGGGGGATGGAAAACTAGTATATCATTAACATGCCTTTGGGGAAGTTCCTTTGGCAACTCCAAACACATTATCCAGGATCCATTTTAAGATAAGAATCAATTTAATTAATTTTAAATAGCTTTGCACATTGACAAAGCCAAGGACTAAAGGAAATGGGAACCTAGTGCAGATGCATTCTGGGCAAAGAACCATTAGGGAGAGAAGACAGAGCTCGGGGAACACTGAGCTATTCCCCTGTGCACAAGCGCAGGGCTGGTTTTCAGGTCCACAGTCCTAACTGTGCACAGTCCTAATTACATGTAAGGGTAGTAGGTGTGAAAAGCAGAGGTGGTTTTAAAAGACCAGAGTTTAAACCTTGATGCTGCAATTTATTAGTTGGGCATTGTGAGCAGATGACTTAACATTTCTAGAGCCTCAGTCTATAATTTATGGAAGATTTCCACAGTGGCCATTAAGGTATGATATTAGATTCTCCAAATACTTCCCTGAAGTTCTCTTCATTTATCATAGATGTACTTGTGGGGTACCCTGGCTTATTTCATTACCTGTTTAATTGTCTGACCTCATATTGTCTTGACTGTCTGACCCTCACAGTGTCTGTGAGCACGTGGTGGATGATTAGTGGGTCCATCACAAAGCTACCTGTGTGTCCAACCTCTATATCCAGGTGTGGAATTTGAAGGAAGCATAAGGCTCCAGCACTGGTCTCTGGGAGTTTGGGGCAATGTTCAGAAATGAAATGTACATACCCACAGAAAGTTAAATGCCACACAGTCCGATCTGTACCTCATGACTTGTGAGTGGCATGCATATTGGTGTTAGAGAAGATGAGAGGTAGAGATGAAGGAAGAAGACCCTTCTAAGAGAGGGGGGCTATACTTTAAATATGAGTAAAATTTGGGTTATTTCCTGCTTACTTAGACTGGATGACAAAGTGGCATAATATAGAGATATAGTTAAAACCTCCAGCCCAGACTCCAGCAGATGGGAGGAGCCAAATTTTCCCAAGCAGGTTCTATCTCCACTGCATTCCTAAAACCATTCCAAGCTATTCCACCACCAAAGAGGGACAATGACACAGGAGCAGCTGGCTGGGTCTATTTTGAGAAAGGGCCCTGGGACTGGGCCAAAAAATGCCAATCCCTAGGAATCATGACCTAGGAGCTTAGTTGGAATTAGTGTGGTACCTCTTCTCTGCAGCAAGATGCGCATCCTGGGGACACTCTCAGCAACAAGCCTAGGGCTTCCAGGGCCAGCAAGACAATTCAAGCCAATGCAGCAAACAGTTCCTAGGCACTTGTGTCCAGTAAGAGAGAGTATGCTGAGTAAGACATGGTCTCTGCTCTTAAGGAGCTCATGAGTTGGACCAGTATATCTATAACTACTCTACAAGACCAAATAAGCTATGTGACAAAAAAGAAGAAATAAACGTGTGCTTTGAAGTTTAAAGAACAACACAATTAGATCATATAGGAGAGATTGGGAGAGGTTTCTTGCAGAAGTAGAGATGGTGTCTCTGTTCCTGTCCCTTCATCCATAAACTGGAGATAATATTTGTACTTGTATTATAAGAATTGGATAGGTTACCCCATGCTACAAACTAAGGATAGCTGCTGGCACGTAGTAAGCATTTAATATCTGTTAGCTAATTTTTGTTATTAACTGAGAGTGGCTCTGGAGGGTGGTAGCATCTCATAGACAAAAATGAAGGGTGGACGAGTGCAGTCTATTACCACAGCAAAGGTTAATATCTGTACCCTCACCCAGCTACCTGTTTTGTAAAGGAATCGGGCATGGGAAAGCAAAGAGTATGTTCAGGAAGCAGTAAAGCCAGGGAGCCCACCTTGTTGACAGTGAAACAGAAGCTTCGTATAGGAATGTAGGAGACCAGGCTTAAAGACAGTATGCGGAGGGCCTTGAATGCCAGCTGTAGAGTTTGCACAAATTCCCGGCCCTTTAATAACCCGGGCACCCATATTGTCGCAATCTGGCAAGCCCTGCAGAGGGGCCCAGTTCTGTGTGTGGCATCACCACTCGGCTATTAGAATGAATACAGTCTTGAGGGCATTGAAATTGGGAGTTTTCATCGGAGCTAGGCAAAATAATTGATTCGTGCTTTCTTTGGTGCCTTGTGTCTCCTTGGCTGGACCAACGCTAGCTGCATTTGTCTGAGAACACTAGCCTCATTCAGCAAGATGAGGAATGGGCAGGCTGTTCAAGTGTCAGGAAAATGGCTGAACATAGAAAGTTTGGGCATCAGTATAGAGATAGATGCATAGCATTTAAGACCAAGTGCAAAACACCTTTTCAGACAAACCTTCCTTCTTCTGAAGGAAACTAATAAAGGCCAGACAAAGCAGCAGCATGGAGCCATCATGAAGCAAGGAGTGACCCGGGGCTCAATGGGTAGGTCCACTGCCAGTGCTCTCAGTGGAAGACCTTGGGGTATCAACAAGGTCAGGAAGGTGTGTGGGAGTCAAGGAAGCCTTCATGGGGATGGAAGATCAGTAGGTGGAGAAAGACCAGAAAGACAAGAAGTGTTAACAACTTCTTCCATTCACGCATGCATGAATGAATCTTTCCCGAGCTCCTGCTGTGGGTCAGGCACTGTGCTGGGCATTCAAACAATGAGCATGGTAAAGTTTCTGTCTTCATGGGGACAGAAAATTGATGAAGAGGGAAATAAATACATATATAATATATTATCACTGAATAACTACTATGAAGGAAATTATAAGTACGTTAAAGAAATGGAAGCATGCTCTTGCTTGAGTGGTCAGGGTGGACATACTAGTTTTTTCAGGCTGCCATGACTAGGTGGCTTGGACAAAGGAAATTTATTGTCTCAGTTTGGAAGGCTAGAAGCCCAGGATCAAGGTGCTTCAGGCTTGGTCTGTGCTAGGTCCTTCTTCCTTAGCCAGCAGGTGGCCACCTTTTCACTGTGTCCTCACATGGTCTTCTTTCTGTGCACATGTGTCCTTGGTGTCTCTCTGTCCAAATTTCCCCTTTTAAAAAGACATCAGTCCAATCAAATTAGAACCCATTCTAACAGCCTCATTTTCATTTAATTACCTCTTTAAAGGCCTTATCTCAGAAAACAGTCACATTACGCAGTCCCGGGGCTTAGGGCTTCAATGTATCAATTGGAGTGTGGGCACAATCCATCCCATACAGTGGGTCATTCTGATGAAGGGAAATTTGAGTAGAGACCTAGATGACCTTCTGGACTGAGCAAGGAAGCTATCTGGGGCAAAAGAGATAAGCGTGTTCTCGAAAGAGCACATGAGGTAGGTATGGCTGGAAAAGCAAGCAAAGAGAATAGCGGGAGGTGACAGTGGAGAGGTACACAGGGACCAGAGTGAGTAGGGTTTATAAGCCATGTCACATGAGGATTTTGAAATTTGGGGAGAGAACAATTTGGAGGAGTTTGAGCAGATCAGTGACATATTCTGGTGTACGTCCTAAACTAATCACGCTGGGTTCCCAGGGGGAACTAGAGTGGAAGCAGGGAGACCACTAGGAGGCTGTTGTGATCGTCCAGGAGAGAGAGGCGAAAAGACTTGGCCCCACGATTACAAAAAGATAGTGGTATTTCTGTGCTAGTGAAGGCCAAGTGGGGGGCCTGCTGCAGATCGGCCACAAGTTAAAAATGCAGGCATTTTGCCAAGAACTTGAGATCTGGAGTCCTAAAGAAAACCACCCTCGCTCCACTCCCCAGAGGCCTATCAACCCCGTACAATTAATAAAGAGTCAGACAAGAGGGGCGAGCCAGGCTTCCCGCTGCTTTGTGGCACTCCTAAAGACAAAAAAGCATAGCTGACTAAAAACTTCCCCAGTCAGCTCTCGTTAGCTACGTCATTAGAACAGAAAGGTCACTGACAATCCAAATACCTCGTATTTGTTGCTATTGCATTCAACAGGCATCCCTGTCCATCCTGTTCTGTTTTGTTTATGCCCATATATCAAAATTATCACTCAAGGCATAGAGAACAGTAAATATCTCTTGCCAGCAAAGAATTCCACCTGAATAACTTTTCTGACATGACTTCAACACTCACGTCCCTTTGGACACAACAATCAATGTCACTTATTATTGAGTAGAACTTTCTAATTTTCAAAAGGGTTTAATAACTATTCTTCCTATTTAATGCTCAGAACTGTTAGAGGGAGAGTGGCACGCTGTCCCTTTATTTCAATGAGTGAAAATCACACCTAGAACAACATTTTCAGCCTGTTGGGAGGAATATGTATCTCTCTGGTGAGCGCCCCGTTTCTGGCCTGGTGGAGTCAGTATTTAGAATCAATGCACCTACGTAATCTTGCCGTCTTTCCTGCTCTGGAGGCCCTGCGACCCTATTGCCACCAGCCAGTAGTGCAGCTGAGCCAACCTCTGCTTCTCAGGTTCCTCCTCTAATGGCAAGTCCCAAGGTCTTAACTGGGAAGAGGGTGAGAAATGCAATGGGCGGGGGTGGGGGGGGAGGGGAGCGTAACTGGGGCCCCAAGGTCAGTTCTCCAAGCAGGCTTCCCCAGTAACCCCGGAAATGTTTCTGTCTCCACCTCTCTTGTTCCTATTGCTTTATTGGTCGGCATCCAACACCCTGGACGATGATCTTAAAATCTGAGGTTGCCAGTCAGACAAAGCCAAGAAAGATCGTAACTAATAGTCAAAAATAATTTTAATACCTAGGAAAAAAACACTTGAGCCTGCATACTAAAAGGGAGGCATAAGAAGAATTAAATTTGGTCATGCTTGAAGACCTTTTGAATTAGACTAGAGGATGTTTAAGTGTCTTAACAGCCAAAAATGCAAAATTTCACCTAAGGGATGATGAAGATTTACTTGAGTGGCCAGTAGAATTAAATCAAATATACTTTATAAGAAATGAGTGCTGTGTGACCAGTTCTGAATTATGGAGGCCTTGTTATAGATACAAATAGGGCCCGGAACGGGGTATTGTCACTAACAATAAATCCAGTCAGTTTGGGGCCAAATATTTTGTTGTACGGCCTTACCACTTCAGAAGGTACCACCTAAATTAGCTTAGGATGATGTAACTGTTTAATTAGCAGATAATCAGCCTTTAACCTAGGAAACTTAGAATTAACTATGCAATTATATAAGAAGATGATATTTTTTAACATTTTTTATTTAAGAAGCATTATGTAATATTTTTCAAAAGGTGACCTATTTTCTTGCAGATGAGGCTTGCAATTTTATTTACAATGCACAAGTGAATAATTAATTTAGACCTTTTACAACTGAAAACTTCCCCAGTTTATATTTACAGCATTGGAATATTTAAGAAAATTTTAATTCACCATAGCTATAACTTCAATTTATTAGAGTATAAGCTATTTAAGTACTTGTAAAACTTTTATTTGTAAGTCACACAACTGATATACTTCTAAATGAAATCAGATATATTACCAGATATATTAAATTCATAAATACAGTTTGAAATATCAAAGGAATTTAATTAAGTCGTTAAAACTCAAACATTTTGTTAAATATGCTAACTATATAAATAGTGTGATAATATTTGTAAATAAGCTTAAAAGATTAAGGAAAAACTAGGTTTGGAATTTGTAAATATAAACATTTAAGTACGAATATCTGAAACCAGAGTTATTTCTAAATAATCCCCTTTGCACAGCAAAACCAGCCATGAGGACACAAAAGTCACATTAACATGTGCTATGAGAGAGAGAAGGATGTGACTCGTCAAACCTGGCAGACAGTGCCCATAGGGCACCTTGAATTGGCGGTCAGAGTAGGATCTGAGATCAGACTCAATCTGTTATATGATCTCATATATGTTTCTTAGTCTCTCTAAGTCTGATTCTTCATCTGTGAAATGAGACCAAATAAGATTGCCTACCCTACTAGGTTGTTCTGAGGAGTAAATGAGACAGTGAATGTAGAAAACAACTTGCTGACTGTGGGATGATAAAATCATATTCACACACACATGCGCACGCGCGCACACACACACACACACACACACACACACACACTAGTAGTTACTATTACATAGGGGAATTTGTACAGGTAAACCAAGGTACCAGTGGAAGAACTGACCAAGATAGACAGCACTGCTAAGTATGAGACAATCAATACTATTTATTTCATTTCATCTTACTTCATTTCTACTGTGTTATACCATATACCCAACTCTACATTTTAGTTTTCCTGTAGGACAAATAATGCTCTGAACTTCAACCAGTGAAAGGCCAAGTAACCACGCTGATGGCTTTGTCATCGCAGGCCCCCTTTTCCCCAAGTGTGACAGCAGATCCCCAGCGTCATAAACACCTGGTGGGTTTAATGAAAATCCAGATTCCTGGATCCACCCCAGAACTACTGGAGACAGAATCTCACAGGGTAGGATCCAGGAACCTCACTCTAACAAGTTGCATGGGTGATTCTCAGGCATATTTCGGTTTGAGAATTACTATTTCATATAACTTGAATAGATCACTTTTTAAAAACCCGTCAATGTGTAGCCCCATAAAAGTATAAACATTATGCATCCAGGATTAAACTGAGGATATGAAATTCACTGTGGCGGCATGCTTCCCACCTAGGAGAAAGTAGCAGGCAGGCAATCTATAAACATCCTCTGCAGCTACCCCTCGGCCTTTGGGGAACCCCCAGATGCTGCCAGATTCTGCCTCCTGCCCGCCCTGTCCTAGACACACTGACTTTGCTCTCCATCCTTAGTCTTTATTTCCACTGTTCGTACGCTTCATTATGTTTGTCATCCACAGTGACTTTCTGCCCTTCCTTGACTCCATTCTCCACAGCCCAAGAGAGAACCTCCCATCAGACCACTACTTGCAGCCCAGATGCCCAGAAGCACTCTTGCTCCCCTTCCCCAATGCAAGTGCATCTGCACCGGATGATCTTTCGTGCAGCTCTCTCCTCTGGAAGGGGTTCTGATCCTCTAGCACGACGTGCATTCACTTTGAAGCCCTATTAGTTAAAGTGTGGTTTATGTACGAGCGGCAGCAAGGGGCTTGTTAGAATGCACAAACATAGGCTCCTCTCCGGACCTACAAAATCAGAGTTGGCATCTTAACAAGATCCCCAGGTGATTTTAAAGCTGAAGAAACACTACTTGGAACACTTTTTCACGGAATGTTAATGAATCTAAAGAGTCCATGCTGAATCTTCCAAATATTGTCAAGGTCCTCAGATCAAATATTTTGCATATTAATGTGCATGCTAATTACCTGTAGCTCTTATTAAAAATGCAGATTCCTAGAACTCCAGCTGGGAGATTCTGACTCAGAGGTTTGGAATCAGCACTCTGAGAACCACCATCAGGTATGCCAGTGAGCCTCATGGGGAAGAAACAGTGGACTAGGGAACAAGGAGCAAGGGATGCAGCCAAGATCAGAGCTCCCCTCCCTGGTTGATGCAGAAACCAAGCGGGCGACTAAAATTGTAGGACAGGCTTTCTCTCATGATGACATACTTCTTTGTCTAAGGAACATGGAATCTTCCATTAAGCGTGTGAGTTCCTGACACAATTTCCAAATGAAGTTTTATTGTTTCAAACCCTTTTATTTGCAGCAGTGCCCAAGTGTCTGTTTGATGCTGTGCATATACAGGGTCTGGCACAAATAACGCCTTTTTATTACAAAATCATAAGCATGTAATTCTATAACATAGTAATATAAAACTCAAGCACACCATACGACATTTTAGGTGAAATGTTAAAATTAAAACTATAAATTATTAAAGCCATATTATTACCCTACCAACCACACTCAGGCAGGCATTACTTCAGCTGGACCCTGTATGTCCAGAAATGCATTTCTGTGATTGATGTTTTAAGTCCACAGATGCTAAAAAGCTGCCAAGACCTTCCTTTCTCCTTTTGTTTACCTGCCCACTGTGTATCCACCAGCATATTAATCTTTATTTGGGAAACTGGCTTGTCTCTTTAGCAGTCCACTGATGGATCGGGGCGGGGGGGCGGCGTTAAATAACTACTTCTAAATGAATGGTAGGACATAAAAGTGGGTGGTTCTGAATTACATCTCAACATTTATCCTGATAAATTTAAGATACATTAAGCCAAATATCAGGGTTTTGTAAAGATTAAGAATGAATCTCTACCTGCTCTTGAAAAAGGCAAACAAGTCGATGGGTTTACTTCTGGAGCAACTAAGTGTGGCCACACCCAACTCTGCTCATTGATTAAGCAAAGATACAGTTGAGATTTGGGTCTCACTACTATACGGGATGTCTTTAGAGACTGCCTTTGTTTTTTGAACACTAAACATATAAACAGTGCTTTGAGTGAATAACAAATTAATTTTTAATAATTGGATTAAGGCATAATTTGTGTACGATAAATTTCACCTATTTTAAGGGTATAATTCAATATTATTAGAAAAATGACTCAGATGTATAAACATCATCAAAATCAGCAGCATTTTCATTACAATATTTGTTACAATAAAATCAATCATTACAATAAAATCCCTTATGTTTACTTACAGTGAATCCCTATTTCTACCCCCAGCCCTGGCTACTACTAATCTAAGCCAAAAATTTTTTCAAGTACCTTTGTTGGGAAAGTGATGCTTCTGTCATTGAAGCAGTCATGAAGGAGAATATTAGGAGAAAATGAAGAAAAGCATTTTATCTACAAATTAATCAGGATGCGTACACTCAGTGTACACCAAGAATAATAAATGTTTGGCTGGGAGTTAATCTTGGCAGGAATCACGGTGTCTGAAAAGACATTGTCTGGTGCAGTGAGTCCTCACTTCACTTCGTCGATAGGTTCTTTGACTTCAAGCAAAATGATGTATAACAAAACCAATGTTATTGTAGGCTGATTGTTATAAACAAGAGTTAGGTCGTTAGGCCATCTCATCAACATCACAACAAAATTACATTGGCTGGAGTGACTGACGGGACTGAAGGGTTTACTGCAATTGAAATGCGGATGGAGCACAGGAAGTTTGGTGAGTTTACCTGGAAAGGCAACCTGGGCTCCGGTAGTTTGCAACCTGTTCCAAGGGGCTCTTAAAAACGTTGGAAGGCATGCAAGTTCTATTGGAACAGGACATGTGTATTTCTGTGCTGATTTTGTACGGCTCCACATCCTGTTTATGCCAGTGGTTTACTCAGACGCTTGCTTTCTTGAACATTCGTCCACTTCACAAATATTCGAGTGCTTACTCTGTGATAGCCTCTGGGATAGAATGATTAACAAAATAGACAGTTTTCCTGCCTTCACAGAGCTTCCAGTGGAACTTTCTACGTTGAAGAGCTCATGCTAATCAGGAAGAAATCACACCCCCATGTTCGAGCAAACTGGCAGCAGTAAACCAGCAGTTAACCTCGTCCCATACGAACTCCTTTCATGCCGTGGGCCGAGACTTTGGGGACCTAGAGAAAGGGCGGGGGTATATTGCACGTGGGATGGATATGTATTCTGGAGGACCAGAGGGTAGACAGTGGGAGGCAGAATAATGACACCCCTTCTCCAAACGTGTCCATGCTCTTAACCTTACATGGCAGAAGGATTCTGATTTACAACTGGGTTCCTAACCTTGAGGACGGGGAGATGACCCTAAATGATCTGAGTGAGCCCAACCTCAGCACAGGAGCCCTTAAAAGCAGAGAGCCTACCCTGGTTGTGGACACAGAGCGAGGGGGCGGTAGAGGAAGAAGCATCAGAGAGATACAGTGAGAGGATTTAGCTCTTTGCTGCTGGCTCTGAAGATCAACACAGAGGCCCGTAAGCCTGGGACTGTGGGGGCCGCTGGGAGCTGGAGAAGGCCAAGGAACCCATCCTCACCCTGAACCTTCAGAAAGGAACCCAGTGCGGTCCACACCTGGCTCTGAGCCCGTGTCAGACTTACTGTATTTTTGCCATGTATGATGTGCAATTTTTTGCCCAAATTTTTGAGGAAAAAATAAGGATGTGCATTATACGTGGGTAGTACTAATTCTGTATCTACATGAATGGTTTTAATTCTTTTATTTATGCTTATGCATTAAAAGTGTGACTCTAGCCCTGGCTGGTGTAGCTCAGTGGATTGAGCGCGGGCCTGCGAACCACACGATCGCGGTTCAATTCCCAGTCAGGGCACATGCCTAGGTTGCAGGCCAGTTCCCGGCACGGGACACACCAGAGGCAACCATACATCGATATTTCTCTCCCTCTCTCCTTCCCTTCCCCTCTACAAATAAATAAATAAAATCTTTTAAAAAAAAGTGTGACTCTAGAAAGCAATAATGATACCCATATGCAAAATGGTAGCCTGGAATATGAGAATTGGTTTTGTTTTTAAATATAAAGTAATTAATTAAGTAAGTGAGTAAATAAAGCAAAAGATTATTTTCCTGATAGTTTGGGCCCAAAATGTGGGTGCACATTATACATGGGAGCATATTATTCATGGCAAAATACAATATAAGCTACCAAATGGTAAGATGATACATTTTTTCTTATTGAAGACATACAAGTTTGTTAAGACACAGGAAGTTTCTGATCATTTGTTATGGAAGCCATAAAAAATAATACACCCTATTAGGCAACTTATAAAACCTCTCCAAAGCCTGTTGTCCTTACCTGTGAATGAGGATGGTGGTACTGATGGAATTGTTTAAGGACTCGATGTGACAAACTATAAAATCATTAGTGCCTGCCTGGTGCCCAAGGATTACTTAGAAACAGGCTCAGACAGATCCACCAAAAAGCCTGAAAAAGGAGGCCAAGGAAATACCTCTTGCCACAAGTCAGCAGGCTCGCTTGGGACCAGAGCCTGGTACCAAGGAGATGTATGTAAGTTTAGGCAACTCACGTCCTCTCTGAACTAAAGCTTTTCCGAATGAGGAATGTGAATTAGAAGGCTTATTTCTAAGGGCATGTCCTGCTCTGACATGGGTGAATAATAGAAATGAAAAGTCATACACCTTTTGCACTTAAGCAGGAAGAAATAAGATACTGTTACAAGAAAGATTTGATTTGATATCCAGGATTTTGGAAGGCTATCCCCTTACCGAAAGGTCACCAAAGGGTGAGGCTTCAGGTACCGGCTGCTCCTGCAGCACTTTCCCCTGGCCTCAAAGAGGAGAAATGCTCTATTTCATAAGGGCCATAGGATCAAAAACAGTTAGGGCTCTACAACACCTCCCCGGAGCCCCAGTGTGTGCACTTTCCTGAAATTAGGATCCCAGGCAAAGCCCCTCACAAGAAATTCCCTGGAGTGACTTCAGATGTTCTTCAGACACACGGAGCATGACAAAGAGATAAAAGGCCCTTTCCTACCACTAGTCAGAGGGCTTGCCAAACGTCAAAATATCTTTAATTCTTTTCTGCTGCAGTTCTACGTGAAACTAAAAGAAAGTGATTGGGGAAAGCAAAGAGCACAGGAGGGCATTGGGGATTTTAAGTGGAGGGAAAAGTGTCCATTGTGGGTTCCTGGAATATTTCTGTTCAGCTTACCATAGGACAAATAAGGACTTTTTCCTTGCCAGGCCCTAGTCAATCTCAAAACCTGAGTAAGGGATTAGCCTTAATTGGAAATGATTGCTCCCCCTAGGCGAGCAGGCCAGGACAATGAGGGGTTTGAGTTATCTCTGGAGAACTTCCCACCTCTGGCATAGGGGTCCTACTGCAGAGCACAGGTTGTCAACAGTCTGGCCTTGGACGCCCCTTTGGGAGGCCCGACCTGCAGTGAGGGGATGGCTGGTCCGAGAGCAGAGGGGTCTGGGCTTTGGCTTCACAGCCTTTCTGACTCTTCTCTCCCCTGTGTCCAGGGAGTCCTGGGCTGGGAGATTCTCAGCAGGGCTGCTCTCAGGTTGTCATGAAAGGAAGTTGTTTAGTTTAGGGGTCTGCTCTTTCCTGAGTAGGAAGTAATTAACTTTTAGTTCTTCACTTCTTCTCTTGGAAAAACGAGGCAAAAAATAATTTGGGGTTTAAAGAAAATCATGTGAAAGCTAGGAGGAAAGGAGTATTCTTGTATTTTTACCCAATTGCTGGGAATATAAATCTGTAATATTATTTGATAGACAAGCTGATGAAGACAGTTTTATAAATTGTGTATATCCTTTGGCCCAGTGACCCCATTTCCATAAATGTATTCTCTGGAAGTAATCATAATAAGTGTATTCAGTTATATGCAAAAAGGTATTCATTGCAACACGGTTTGTTATAATTTAAAAAATGCCAACACCCTAAATATTCATCACCAGGGAATTGGAGAAATACATCTTAGCACCACTACACAAATATGAGATATTTGTTATATATACTGTGTTAAATATGTTGATATTTATATAACTACTTTTATATAGAGAGAGATTTGGAAAGATGCCTAGTTGATCATTTTAATTTAAAAGTCATAATAGGCAATAGCAAGTATAATAATAAACCATTTCCACATGGAAAACCTACATGTCTCTATTAATTAAAATAAAGCTAAATGTAGTTTCCAAAATGTTCACAGGATGAACAAGAAGTAATAATTTCATTGCAATTTCAATTAGCAAAATTTATCACATCATTAAGAGATCAGTCACATTGAGTCCCTTAGTCCCAGCGGCAGGTTATAAGGATGGCTGACTTGGGAATGGGGGATAGGACACTATGGAGGGAGAATGGTCCCTGAACAGGGTCTGGGGAATAGAGAAGTCCAGTAGCCAGTTTCCAAAGGATAACAGTGTAGAATGTAAGATGGCACCTTACCCAGCTGGCAGGAGACACAAAGGAAGGAGACAGGCAAAGTGCCCATTAAGTTCACCTGCCCAGGGGCTGCTGGGTGGTGCTTTATTCAGACAGGATGTGGAATTAGGCAAATTCTGAAAGGCCTTGGAGCCAAGCAAGACCAAAAATTCATACGTACAAGTCAGACTCCATTTTTTCTTATTGTATATTATAGGTGCCTTCCCTTTATTTTTTAAGCCTTATGTTTGTAACTGTGATGGATTAAAAATGACTACAAATTCTTTGCCACCTCTCCCATAAAAGGGTAGAGTCTAAGTCGCCTCCACTGAGCTTAGGCATATGACTTGATTTATCCAATGGGCTACGGACAAATGGGACTCAAGCAGGGGCTTGATAAGTGTTTATGCAGTTGGGGACTGTCCTCTGGGAACTGTGCTTTGAGGAGGCCATGCTGAAAGGAACCTGGTGTTGTCTAGTGGAGGCTGGAAGGCCAGGTAGAAGAGGACCGAGGGCCCAGGATGACAGCCAGCACCAACTCCCAGACATCTGCGCCAGGTCATCTTGGACTGTCTATCCAGCAATCCCATTTGTCATCTGGAATCAGAAGAGTGAGCCCAGGACACACCAGCAGAAAGCCCACAATATACCCTGAACAATAATAAATAATTTGGTTTTGAGTGCTAGTTTGGGGGTACTTAGTTACATGGCCATGAATAACTGGTACAGTAGTTATTAATGTTCTTTTTATGATACATTCCAGCCAGTCTCATCGGTACTATGGAGTAACAACACTGGTCACAAAATCAGAGATCAAAACAGTGAAACTTAGTGGAACTGGGGCCTGGCCATTTGCTCATTTACCACCATCACCCCAACCTAAAAAAAAGAATGCCATTCAAAGCCACTTTCTGCTTAAATTTTGGAGAACTTTAAAGGGAATCATTACCTTAAAGACCATTTTGCTCTGCAGGGAATGATACGACAAGCCTATTTAATATATGAGTATAGGAAAAATAATAACCGTTTATAATAGCGATAAAATTGGATAGCATTTCTTGATCACTTGCAATGTAGAAGGACTAGAATAGGTATAATTATTGTCCTCATTGTTCAGATGGAGAAACTGAGTCTCAGAGAAGTCAGTGACTTGGCCAACCTCACACAGCCAGGAAGTTGCAGAGCCAGGCCTCCGTCTCAGATTTGTCCGATGAGAAAGCCCTTACTCAAAGCCATAATTCAATACTTCCTCTGCAGCCTTACGCTAATTTCTTTTTATTTTCTTGACCAGTCCACTCAGATGGGAAATGGGTACCTTACATTTCTGAATCTCAGTCTTCTCCTAGGTGCCCATCCCATAGGCTTCAGGGAGGATTCAGTGAGTTGTTGTGTGCAAGCCCTTAGCCACAGTGCCTGGCTTCCAATAAGCGGTGGTAGCTGGTCATAACGGGAGTAAAGGCAGCAGCCACAGTGGCAGGGGAACCAGCAGCATCATTCCCTCCAAAGGGAGTGAGAACTCACTGTCTGGCTACATCAAAACCTGGTGGAAGAGCCATGTTGCCTTCTGTGGTTTAGACCAGGGATCTGATCTCTACAGCAATGTCTCTCCGAAGTGCTGGATGCTTTGAGTGCCAATCACCTGGACCCACAGCTAAAGCTTCTGCAAAAGAGAGGACAGAGAAGCACCACGAATCTCTCCCACTAACCAAACGGGTCTGCAGGTCTTTGCTCACTGGGGCCCTTGTCAGCAGCTGCAGGATATAAATTCCATGATCCTGGTTGGCTGAAAACACAAGGAGCCCTGGGAAGATGCTCTGCTGGCCTTCAGAGGCAGGAAATTTTCTCTCTCCTACTCACTGTCTGCCCCCTTTCCATTCTGTTATTCAGAAGAACAGTGGCATTAGAAGATAAGGGCGTTTTGTTTCAGAGATTACATCTGTTCACGGGAGACTGAAGCCTGGAATTTGCTAAGAGGCATATAGAGCTTCCATACGCCTGCATTGCAGATAAAACTTTACCATGAATTTTAATGCTGTCAAATTTGCTCTTCAACTGATGATTCAACTACCATCATCAGGAAAGTTATCAGCTGCCTAAAACCTTCCCTCCCCCAATTATAGAATATATTTTGGGTTTCCTTGTTTGTTTATTTCTCAAAAAACACAATGCTCCTTTCATTATCCACCCACTGTTTCTCATTCTGAAAAATGTAAGGAGGGCTATTGTCTCTCTGTTGGAACACAGATGTCGACCAGAGTCACCCTGACTTTGAATATCTAAGTAAAATGGGCTTTACCCTCTAGCCTTCCGCCTGGCAAGGTTCAGCACTCTCCCCAAGACACGGGTGAATCCCCAGGGCCAACAGTCTCATGCCACCTCTTATTCCTATCTCCCATCCTTCTGAACCTTCCCCCGCTGATTTCTTGTCTATCCCCCGCTGTCCTTCACTCTAGCTATTCTCTCTGCCCCACTGATCCAAAATGGAACACCACTTTTCACCAATTCCTTCGAAATCAAACACTGACACAGTTGTATGGAGTAAACTTTCCTAAAACAGCCAGACTGAGACTCGGAGATCATAGACAACACAGATACTAAACTTAGGACAGAAAAATTTAAACTTTCCTGTTCTTTAAAAGTCCTTTTGCCAAGCTTCCCTTAGGGAATTTTTCGGTAGCATTTATGTCTAATGCCTCCCTACTTTTTGCAAAATACAGTCATACTTTGGGGGCCACCACACCCGATCCCAATCCCACTCAGTGTCTTAAGCAGGAATCCAGTTTTCTCTTGGTTTGGGCCTCCCCCACCTCCCTAGCCCAAAAGGTTCAAAATCGGGCCAGTCCATCCAGAACATTTCTACACAAAGACATTTCTCCCGTGGGGAACAATTCTAATGTCGTAAGTTTGGGTCAGTACTTTCTAAGCCGATGTGCACTGTGGAGTGGAAGAAGCAGCAACTCAGAATCAGGAGACCTAACTTTGAATCCTGGCTCTGCTGTTTCCCGATCTTTTGTTTCTATGAAAAATAACGTCCTCTCTCTGATCTTTTCTCTCCCCCTGAAATACATGCCAAACGAATCCCTCCCAGGGCTCCTACTAAGGCAAGCAGCAGAGTGGGTGTAGAAGCATGAGTGGGCTTCAGAAATGACTGTTGTATGCCAGGCAGTTTGAATGACACAAAGCAACTGTTGAGAGTAACCTGACCCCTGCCCACTCTCAGGAGCTCACATTTCAGCTGAAGAGAGCAGGAGGTACCAAAGGTTTGTGAGAGGATGATCCGTGACTATAACGACCAACACAACCTACACAAAGTGAGTTAAACATGATTTTGTGCCCGTAGATCCGTAAGTAAAATACAGAATTGTGGATCAATGAAAGATATGGACATGAAACAGAGGGTGCACAAGGAAGTGACAGTTTGGCTATAAAATCAAACAGATTAATTCTGAAAGAGATGCTCTCAAGGAAACACAGAAGAGATCTGGCACAGAGCTTCGCCGCACCTCCTCTGAATGGCACACAGCGAACAGAAAACTGGGAGCGAGGGAGAACTGACCAGTGTGGGCTCGATGACAGGGCTGCACTGTCCTGTGTGATGAAGTCCAGGCCCGGTGAGATAAAAGCAAAGGCCCTGGGCAGGCTGGACAGAAGGGAAATCACAAGAGCGCATTAGGATCCAGAGAGGGACATTAGGCCATCACACTGGAGGTGACAACATTCCACAGGGAAAATTCGAGGGAAACGAATCCATGCAGCAGCCTAGGATTCAAGATGAACCGCACAGAAAAACAGCCCAGATGGGGACTTCAGATTCCAATACAACTGGTCCTGTGCAGTTTCATTTGACAGTGTTTGTTTCCATCAGCACTCCTTCCAGAAATCCTTGGGCCTTCCTTACATTCCCGCAAGTGCATCTGAGGCATTTTTACTGGAAAAGGATTTTGGTTCTTAAGCCTTGCAGATACCGTCTTATAAGATGTGGGGAGAAGGCATTCCAGCTTGTCAAATAAGAAGAGTACAGGTGCAAGCAGATCTCAGTATACAGCATAAAAGAAGACGCAGGGAAATTGAATTTATAGAAAGCATGCCATTAGCCACAACTGCTGTAACGAAAGCAATATGAACATCACTCTTCTGTTTATATCTAAATAGGGAAGTTGTGAATCAAATAGATATGTGCGAACTGGTGGAGAGAGTGGTAGTAGGCAAGAGAGGAGAAATGAAATTCTATTCATCAAAAACACAAAGAATTAGCTGAGAAATGTTTTGATGCCACTGGGTCAATGCAATATGGAATTATGACTTGCATGACCTATGCTGCTATTTCTTTGAAGTCTTGACAATCTCCACTCTTATCCCCTACTGCCTGTATCTCTCACCCAAATGTCCCACTGTAAATTTTTTATGTATATTTGTCTTAGTCTGATGAGGTCTTAGTTCTGGGACAGGTAAAAAGAACATGGTTTATAGCTCCTCCGTACCATCAACTCAGTCATTATTTAGAAGTAATAACTGGGATACTGTTGAGATATATTAAGTTTTGAAAACACAATAACATCAAATGACCAAACAGCTGGGATGTTTTATAACTGGGGGATAAAAATCTCTATTACTTCCCTCTAAGGGGCTCAGGACTGTATGTATTGCCATATATTCTTAGTATCAGAACTTGAAACTATTTCGCTGACTCAAAGTGCTAAAGAAATCTGGACATATATCATAGAAACAACAACTGCTTAATTTCTGATTGGCGGAGACCTTCTATATCAAACCCTCACATTTCAGAAGGCAAAGCACTGAATATATATATGTAGACTTTGTAAGCCCATAGAGTTTAAGCTATCTCCAAAATTTCTAAAAGAAATATAATGCATTTTTGTATCTGACAATTGTATTTGTGGAGGGAGAAAAAAGACAATGGACCCAGAATACTGGTTTTCTTCAGTTCATAATAAGCCATCTCATTACTTTAAGACATCCTTCACCTGATCACACCCAATTTGGTCTTAAACTAAAACATCTTTCAATGTAATGCCTTTGTTCCTATTTATTTTGAAGTTACACCTTTTGAATAAAAGGTGTTTTTATTCTTTATTTTATTTTTTTAATCTTTACTGTATTTTTTCAACCACCATTTAGTTCCTTTATAATCCCCTCCCCTCGGCAATCACCATACTGTTGTCCATGTCCAAGAGTCCTTTTTCCATTTCGCTCCATCCCTCCACCCCCTAACTTCCCCACCCCAGCTGTCATCCTGCTCTCCATCTGTGAGTCTGTCCTCATCCTCCCTGTTAGCTCAGTTTGTTCACTAGATTTTACATAAGAGTGAAATCATATGGTATTTGTCTTTCTCTGGGTGGCTTATTTCACTCAGCACAATGTTCTCCAGGTCCATCCATACTGTCACAAAAGGTTAAATGTTCTTTTTTATGGCCAAGTAGTATTCCATTATGTAAATGTCCCATAGTTGTTTTATCCTCTCATCTACCGATGGACACTTGAGCTGCTTCTACACCTTGGTGATTGAAAATAACGCTGCAATGAACATAGGGGCGCTTATGTTCTTTCAAATTAGTGTTTTAGGGTCCTTCAGATATATTCCCAGAAGTAAGATAGCTGGGTCAGAAAGCAGATTCATTTTTAATTTTCTGAGGTAGCTCCATACTGCTTCCACAGCGCTGCACCAGCCTACATTCCCACCAACAGGGCAAAAGGCTTCCCCTTTCTCCATATCCTCCTGGCACTCGTTTGATGATTTATTGAGGGCAGCCATTCTGACAGGTGTGAGGTGATACCTCATTGTGGCGTTAATTGGCTTTCCTATGATGATTAGTGACATTGAGCATCTTTTCATGTCTATTGGCCATCTGTATGTCCCCTTTGGGTAAGTGTCTATTTAGATCCTTTACTCATTTTTGAATTAGGTTGTTTGTTTTGGGGGCAGGGGGTTGAGTTGCATACATTCTTTATAAATTGTGGATGTATCAGTGAATATGTTCTCCCATTCTGTGGGTTGTTTTTTTCATTTTGATGATTTCCTTTGCTGTGTAAAAACTTTTCAGTTTGATGTAATCCCATTTATTTTTTTCTTTTTTCCCTTGCCTAGGGAGATATATCTGATAAAATATTGCTACAAGCAATGTCTGAGATTTTGCTGCCTATGTTTCTTCTATGATTTTTATGGTTTCGGCTCTAACATTTAAGTCTTTGATCCATTTTGAATTTATTCTTGTGTGTGGTGTAAGAAGGTGGTCTAGTTTCATTTTTCTGCATGTATCTGTCCAATTTTCCCCACATCATTTATTGAATAAACTGTCTTTAGCCCATTGTATGTGCTTGCTTCCTCTGTCTAATGTTAATTGACTATAAAGATGTGGGTTTCTTTCTGGGCTCTCTATTCCGTCCCATTGATCTATGTGTCTGTTTTTATGCCAGTACCATGCTGTTCTGATTACAGGATGGCTGTTGCTATGCAGGTCCTTTTGTGGCTCCATATAAATTTTTGAAATATTTGTTCTAGTTTGGTGAAATACATCATTGGAATCTTGATGGGAATTGTGTTGAATCTTTACTTTGGGTACTTTGGACATTTGAAGTTATCATAAAAGATGTTTTATATTTTTATATTTTTTAAGATTTAATTTCATTATTTTAGAGAGATGGGATGAGAGGGAGAGAGGAANGTGCCATGCTGTTCTGATTACAGGATGGCTGTTGCTATGCAGGTCCTTTTGTGGCTCCATATAAATTTTTGAAATATTTGTTCTAGTTCGGTGAAATACATCATTGGAATCTTGATGGGAATTGTGTTGAATCTTTACTTTGGGTACTTTGGACATTTGAAGTTATCATAAAAGATGTTTTATATTTTTATATTTTTTAAGATTTAATTTCATTATTTTAGAGAGATGGGATGAGAGGGAGAGAGGAAGAGAAACATAGATGTGAGAGATGTTTCCTTCACAAGAGAGAGAGAGGTCTCTCATCTAGAGAGAGATATAGTGACTGGTTGCCTCTTGTGCTGAGGAGTTGGCTTACAACACAGGCATGTGCCCTGACCAGGAATCGAACTGGTGACCTTTTGGTTTGCAGACCAGCATTCAATCCACTGAGCCACACCAGCCAGGGCAAAAGGTATTTTTAAATGTTGGCAAGGACATAGTAAACTGGCACTTTGGTTCCCTGCTGGTCACAATTTAGATTGACCAACCCGTTTCCCAATCATAAGACTATGTTAGTCCTCCCAGTTCTTAGATGCAGAAATTTTCTTGCCTTGGCTAGTCACTAGCTAAAGATTGCATCTGCAATGCTCCCAATGTTATATGAGATAAGACACTCGACATGCCACTTTAAGACCTAGTTTTGCATTGGAAGTAAGAGGACTAGGGACCAGATACAAGCTAGCATGGAACCACCAGGTAAAGAAAGATTGATGATCATTGGGGAAAATAAAAATCAAGGAAAGCAACTTAAAACAAGAACCATAAGGAAATTATAAATAGATTTTAGAAATCTAATGGGATGAATTGTTGCCATCAAAATCACCAATTTGAAAATGAATTTATTTCATATGAAATTAAATTTATGGAATAGTCCAACAAATATTAAAATGCATATATCTAGGATGCACGACTTCATATACCAATTTCTTTTTATCAAAAGCTTATCCTTCTACCTAGAAAGAAGCAAGGAGATAAGGATTGAGGTAGAAGATATGGAAAGAAGGAGAAGAGAAAAAATAAGGGACAATGTAGCACAACCAGGAGGACTATTGCCACCTGGAGGGTGGGCTATCACTCCTGATATTTCTGCAGTTAAATGCTTTTACATCTTTTCTTCCAGAGAGAATTCTGGGATAAGAATATCTGAGATGTATAATTGTAACAACAAGCGTATGTTCTGAAATCATAGATACTGCATGCCATTATTTCACTGCCCACACAGGACTTTACATTCAAGGAGAAACATTCCTCCGAGGAGCTCAAGGCATTTTATAAAATATAATTCCAGTCAACCACTCTAGTAGGCCTAATAAATCATTGTTAAGACAGCATTCTCAGCAGACACATAGGAATTTATTTAAAAGTCTGGTAATAGCTCTATACGATTCCCTTTTCTTGATTTCTCCAAGAAATTCCTCTTTAAAATATAAGACTATCAAATAAACTATTTCTGCCGTAAGCCATGCACAATTTCTTTTAAAAGGAAAGAGAAAAAGGACCCTCTTTAGACTTCCTATTATTCATTGGTTTTCAGAAATCTTAGATATTGCGAAGTGTCAAATGTCTAAGCAAAATGAGGAGCAAAGTTTTTTACAACAAAAGCGATTATACCAGAGAGTCCCTGTTTGCACCCTCAGGCTCATTCTCCATCCTCTTCTTCCTGCTCTGTGGCCAGGAGGCCAACCTCTAGGATGCTTTCCTGGCTCTCTGGCCTCCTGGCCTCCTGTGAGGTTCAACCATGGGAGAAGGGCAGGAGCAGGCTGGCAGAGAACAGGAGCAGAGGGAGCTGGGGTCATTTTTCCCCTGTTCCCACTGTGCTGGACCACAGTTGGGGTGTGGCTGCCCTTCCTACGGCCACAATGCCTGTCAGGTGGCTTCATGAGCAGTTTCAGTTCTTTGACATTGCATGAGTAGCTTGTCTCTCTCCTTCAGCCCCCAGACTGGAAGTGGCAATGACTCCCCACTGCTGCCAGTCCATCCCTCAGCATCACCATCCCTCCTCAACACTGCCCACCCCTCTTTAAATAGGCCATGACTCGGACTGTAAGATGACTTTGATGGCTTTGATCTTGTCATCTGAATTGGGCCAAGAGCAAAGTACCCCTACTGTGCCCTGGGGTCAGCTTTCTGAAGTCAGCTTTCTCTTTTCTTTCTGAGGCCAGCGTTCTCTTTTCCAAAATGGGAGGAAAGCCTTCTCTTTGTGCAGAAATCAACAATGGTGATGTCTACTTCAGACAGAAAGTGTTTGCAGTCTTTAAATCCATGTGTGGGTATGAGCAGTGAGAAAGAGAGAGAGAGAAAGGGAGAGGGAGTGGGGAGTTGGGAGGAGACTCCATGTGCAGAGAGCAGAAAAAGGAGCAAAGTATGCAGATGGGGAAGAAGATAGACGTGGGAAGCTTATAAGGACCAGGAGCGAAGCCCTAGAAACCATGATGGCAATCTCACCTGCCGGGAGACATCTGCAAGTCCCTGCCACGTGCTTTGCAGGGGCAGAGACCTTGGGAGAAGTGAGAGCTGAGTCATTCTGAGATATCACTGGAGAGGATAAGGGAATCACATAAGGAGAGACAGGGGAGGGTAAATGAGTGTGGTCAGTCCCCTAAAACTTGAGCTCCACTCAACCTTGTAGTTCACTTGGAGGTGAAGTGTCAAACATCTGTAATTAATGAAATAATTTAATTTATGTACTAGCCAAATCTAATTAAAATATGCTCTGTAGTATATCCTAAGTCCATCCTTCTTAAGGATGGCCTTATTGCTGGTCTTAATTGCTGGTCTCTTTTTAGAACCCAGAGAAGCTACAGTTTTGTATTTAAAATTAGTTGATGTCAGGCAGATCTGGCCAACTGTCTGTTTGTTTAGTGGGTGCTCAGGTGGGGGGAGACTCTTCCCAGCCCACTTGGCAGAGAGAGGTGAGGTACACGGAATTGATCTCAGGATAAAGAGAGGTACACTTTCAGAAAAAGGAGAGAGGGAAACACAGAACATTGTAAAAGTTTAGAGCAGAAAGAAGCCACAAATATCTCCTGCGCCATTTTGACACATGAGAAAACTGAGGTCCTACATGAATGAAGGACTTACCCAGTCTTACCAGGCCAGCACTAAACTGTAATTCCCTAGAGTCCTAGAAAGCTGTCCAGACAGGATCACACGTAATTCTCAGGGCCCATCCGTCTGGAGAGCTGGCAGCTCTGAGAGAAGGGGGAGCCCACACGTCTTCAGTTCACACTGACATGTGTACACAGTGTTGACATTTCTTGAGAGTCTATCAACAGAAGATATGCCTTTTTTCACCAAGAAAAATCACAAGTTTATTGCAAAATCACCAGTAGATCTTCCTTTGGATTTCTACGCGTGGAGAAATGCCACAGTCTGGGCTCAAACCTGCCCCATTTTTGAGGTCACTTATTCTACTTGTTTGCTTGCAAGCATTTTGGCTGGGGGACTAGAGATTGCTCTGTGAATCAAGATGACATTTCATGGAACACATTCACAAAAACAGGTTCCAAAATGGCCATTCAAAAGGGAAGCCATTATCCCTGGAATGTTTACAAATCAATGTCCCCACAGTCACTTCCCTAGACCTCCCTTGCCATCTGTGGGACTTCCGTGCAGATGCCCTTGTCCCTGACTTTTTGAAGATGGCATTGGCTCCGTGTGTTCTGACTGCAGGGTGGGACAGAGAGGGAAAATAGATAGATTGAGCTATTCATACAGGACATAATGCATTCTAACTGATAACACTTATGCTAGAGATTCCTGAGGTTCTCTCAAATAGGAAAAAACATTTTAAAGAGATACAACTCTTTGTACTTGTCAACTAAAAAGAGGGTCTGAAATTAATAAATACTAATGGCTACAGTGCCAACAATTGGTTGCATGAACCAGGTGTCTATCAGGCCCAGAAAATCAGGGTCATAGTAGTGAAAGAATAGGTCATACTGATGGAGTCTAGGATCAGATAACCAGGTAGACCCTTGGGATTGGATAAGGGCCAGGATCTGAGAAGAATGAGGCCATGTAGCAGATTTCAAATGTAGAAATATGACCATAGGACTAGAGGAAGAAAGATTGTGATAGAGATAGTGAAAATCCCAAACTAAGGATCCAAGATCTGTCTTTCTAAGGCAGTCAGGGACTGTTGAAAGCATAAGATGATTGGGGGCAACTTCCTGGAAAGGTAGTAAGAGATGGAGAAAAGTGTTCTAAGAAGGCTCTATGATCGTGACTTTCTGGAAAGGGGAGACACTTTCTCTGACTACTTTGGTGAGTCTAAGGTTGTTCAAAAGGTATTGGCTACCTGATTACATAGACTAGGAAGCCAAGATCCATGTGGCAAAGTGATTTACTTCGGGCCAGCCAGCTAAGGAACAGCGTCTCTTGGACTAGAATGAGGGTCATCAAATAGCCAAGAAGCACAAGGAACCTGAGATAAGAAGTTTTTTTAAAAGTTTCTGATTCCGTTGCTTCTGTCTAACTCCATCTCCCCGATTTCCTCAGTTATAAAGTGGATTTAATTACAACTATATCATAGGATCATTGTAAGGATTAGATTAGATAAAATAATATTCATATAAGCTATGAAGCAATGTGTTCTACAAATACAACATATGACCCTGTCTACATCATTGCCATACTTTTTCAGAAGTCATTAGTGAAAAAAACTCAACCATTTCAAGCTGTCATAAAACTTTCAGGTAGTTGGTTACTCCAGGAATTGCCACTCATGCCATCAATTTCAAAACAATTTCTTTCCTTCCACCCAAAAGAGAGCACATGACAGAACACATTGACCGCCTACTATGTGTAGCTCCACCATGTGCTGCATCAGCTCAGGCATTTACCTGACTAACATCACGAATGATGCCCTTATTATGAATAGTCAGACTATGGCCACTGCAGAAAACTGAATGACAACAATATAGCATTTTATCTCAACCTGAAATTTGACCCCAAAAGTCTCTGGACATCTCTCAGAGTGGTGAGAATCAGCTTTTTCAGACCTCCTCAGGCTCTGATTAGTAATTCCCATGAATGCTCATTAGATAGTAATCTAAGATATAGCTTGTACACACAGCAGGGTATCTGTCAAAGTAGCTAAGGGCTTAAACAGGGGATTTCAGTACTTCATAAATCTAAAGCTTAACAGGTTCTTTTTTTTTTTTTTACATTTTCCCCAAGCCACAACATCACCACCATCACTATTAATCACAGGCATCATATTGTGCTTTCTTTTTTGGGGGGACCCTACACATTTCTAGCCATCAGGGAGCAAAAAGCAAAGAGTGGTTTTGGTGTATGTCCCACTTTTTATAGCAAAATGGCTTTACTACTAGCTTGAAGATCTAAAAATCAGCTTGTTTAAATCCTCTAGCCTCTCCTCCTGGCTTAGTAGAATGGAGTAATCTGAATAATAAGCACTCAAAAATGTTTTAAAGGTCAAAGAAATAATTGAATTCCATGCACAAAAATGGAAAAGATAGAAGTTACAGTAGTTGCCCATCCTCAATTGACCCTGGGTTGGGGGACACTGTGGTCCAAGCATTTCTCTTCTCATGTATCAGAAATGGAGGTGATGGTTATTACTCTCTGAACTGCGATTTTTGGGCTGTGAACCTCCCCCATATTTTAGCCTGCTGATTGCCAAGTGAAGCCCTGAGGAGTCCACCTATTTCCCCCCACTGCCACATGAAAAGCGGGACCCTGACTTAACTTCTCATTGTGTTCCTGCTCCTACCCCCTGCTCCTACTTTGTCTCTTGCTGGGTGATTTCTTTTTAAGTCTCAGTCAGCAGGTGGACCAATCAGTACTGACTTCACTGCTCTTTCTTAACTCAAGGGACAGTTTGCTTCTAGTCACACTACAAAGGAGGACATTCCCCTGGTGAGGTCTTACAAACCACTATAAAATTATCTCTAATTTATTGTACATTTTAAACCACAACAGACTTGGAATATAACCCTAAGCATAAGCAACATAACTTTTAATTATCTTCCAAGGGAATATAATCCTAACAATGATGTGCAGAAATTTTTCCTACACAGGCTGGGATATGCTTTTCTTCTTCCCATCGACCCCATTCTGCAAGATAATAACAAGTGGAATTGTAGAAAACCCTCTAAGCAGAAGAAAAATAAGTCAGGCATCACTCTTGCCTTAACCAAAAGCAAAATAATAATTAAAAACAATGCCCTGAATTAGCCAAATTCTTATTTTGGCAAACAGGTCTGTGTTCATCAGAGCATGACTGCAAATGCCCAGACTGACATTAAGGAAGAGTTCTAGCAATGGGAGGAGGGCTTCCCCACCTTGCACTGTGATAGGAATTTGTCACCTGAAACAAAGCCAGAGGGTTCAGGGAAGCTGCAGTGTCTCAGACTGAGCCCTGCACAAGGGCACCCACCTGAGGGCCAAGAGGGTGTCCAACTTAAGTCCAGAAATGATGTCTCTTTCAAGCCACCCAAAGACCCACCCACTGGCAAAACCCATCCACAGGGCTGCCACGTTGTCCTCATGTAGGACCCAGAGAGAATGTCACCTGACAGGATGAGAGGGTCCTAACCTCAGTGCCTGACATGGCTCTGCTCAGCTCAGCCACCTTCTCTGATCAGTTTCTACTGAAGAAGAGGAGGAGGAGGGCAGGGAAAGGAGAGAAGAGGGGGTAGCATTTTTGCTCAAAACGAATAGCCATCAGGTCCAGCTGCATGCAGCTCACCCTGGCCAGTTTCTTGGAATGTGTCATCTTGACCTTGGCAAGCCAATCACCAGCATCGTATCTGTCTCCAAACAGAGACTGAATGGGGTGCAGCTGCTCGGGCTGCCAATATCCAAACCCAGAGAACCAGTTCTGTGCCCTCTCCCACTACCTCGCCGGACTCCCAGGCACATGGACAGCCTTCCCTGCTTCTCTGCATGTAGATCCAGTGTGGAAGCTCAACTAGACTGGTGGAAAAAGTCTATCAATGGGGAAGGCAGAAACCCCCTGATGGGTACAGTACAGTTCCCTGTCCACAGGGGGAATTTTTATATCTGTACTCACTACTCTGTTTTCAGGGAGCAATACAAAATATAGGTATGTTAGTTGGGTCTACAAAGTCTTCCCTCATCTGTCACTTCTCAAGTTAATGATTCGTCAGCCCTGAGAATTCACATTTCCTGTGCATCACTGTGCCCTGACAGCACTCAACTGCTCCTCACTCAAGCCGTCTTCACCGTCAAGGGTCAACACCTGCATTCTACTCTGACACCTCCTCTACTGGACCCCCTGGAAATACTTATCTCCATCACTGCATCAGTCACATTGTATCATGAAAACTCGGTGTTGATCTCTCTACTGAAGCTATCGGCAACTTAGGGGGAAGCACTGTGCCTTATTCAACTCTGAATTCCTAGCACTTAGCACAGTGCCTGGCATCCGCCAGCACTCCACCAGTGCTGTTTGCATGAATGACTGAATTGAATGACTGACTGGCACAGTGAGCACAACTTAGTTTTCAGGGAAATTAAATGAGAAGAACAAGCTAATCCCTACAGAGAAATTTGGAATCAGGAATGTAGTTTTCCTTTTCACCCTCCTTAATGTCTTTTCTTTTTTTTTTTTCATGTTTTATTTTCTTTTCTTCCATTATTTCTAATTTTATTTTAAGGAATGCTAAACTTGTAGAGTAAATCCCTTTAAGCTTAAGGAAGGGAGATCAATATAAGTCAAGATATACAGGACACCATGGGTAGAGTTTATGGGGACAAAGGTGAAGTTGAGGGATATCACATAGATAACTTCAGTTTCCTTTGATGAAAACAAAGGGAAAGTCTGCAGATAATGAGGGGAGTCCTCAGATGGGGCAGCAAAATAATAAGACTATGAATTGATTGTCTAGATGACAGAACAGGTCAAGTGTTCAGCAAGCCAGGGAAGACTGAGTAGATAAGGAAGATAAGTGAAGAGGGAGCTGAGAGACTGGACGGAGCAGGAAGACCAGGAGCTGCACATCCGGGAAACAGAAGCAGGTACTGTGCAGAAAAGCAGGTCAGAGATCTAGGAGGCCAGGAGGCTGTGGTCCGGTCTCTGACGTGAAGTGCTTCCAAGTAATCCTGAGGAAAGCGTGCTGAAGGAAAAGAGGGACATACAGCCACTAAATGGCTGGCCCAGACACATTTTGATGCCACTCAAGTACCTTGTTGGGACCTGACCAAATACCAGTGGAACAAAATGGGAGCGGCATGGGAACCTGGGAACGTGTTGTGAAGGGCTGCTCTACCCTAAAACAGCATGATACACAGCTGGCAACGGGGGACGATGCGTGAGGCCAGGGAAGGGGCGTGAGTGAGTGTGGGAACCCACGCCAGTGACAGCTTGATAACAGCCCAAGATCTTCCCCTTTGACACAGGAATCAACAAAGCTCATTTCTTGGAGCCTAACAATTTGAAATATGGCAAACCAGTTTAAAAAGGCCATCTGTTTTCAACTAAATTGATAACTCTGGAATGAAACATACTGCTGGGAAAACATTCTCAAAGATAAACACGTTAGTTCCGGGGGCCCCTTCCTCGTCTTTATTGCCTCTTTAGCGTGTAGGTTCTCAGCTAACTTGGCCTGAACTTCTGTTTACAGCGGCACCTGGCTTTTATAGATGAGGAACTAACACCTAGAGGGGAAGTAATTTGTTCAAGATCACAGAGCAGGTGAGTGGCAGAATGCAACTTGGGACCCTGAGCTCCCCGCCACTAATTCAGTCCTTTTTCCACTACATTGTGATACACTTGGGGGTGGAAGGAGGGATTCAATTCTGTGGAAGTGGCTTTTCTCCCAAGTAACTGAACAGCAATAAGGTCTTCTGTTACTACCAGACAGAAAGACTGTTCAGATATTTCCTTCAATTTATTATCTTCTCCCCTGTGAACTTACTCAGGTCGTTATCTTCCAGATCACGTACTGATGTGTAGTAGAATATGGAGGGTATACCTTTATTCTGACATGTTTTGTAGCAGGCAGTTTACATACTTACAAAAACCAGATGGTCTCAGTTTGGGGGAACAGTTTTATCTGCAGTATTCAAACATTATATTCCCGCATTTTATATCTATTTCCATGGAACTATTTTCTCTCCATAGTGATTTCTTGTTAAAATGACTGCTAAGAGGATTTAAGTTTATATGTTCAAAAGATTTTCAAGTAACCCACTCCACAAATCAGGGGAATGATCTGTCATTAGACAATGAGCTCAATTTGGTGGTTTGGGAGAAATGATAAAAAACATCACCCAATCTTGTTTTCTCCTCTCCCTGCAAATTAACTTTAAACCTACCCATCAGAAATTAATCACTGTGTTCCCCAAATCTGACAAATAAAATACAGTGAGATGGAAGTTTCCAAAGGAACAGTGATTGTGTTGTGTATTTCAGCTTCTATGGTAGCTTCGTGGCAGCAGGGAGACCAAGGCAGAACCCAGTAGCAGCTCACCTTGGGGTCACAAATTCTCCCCAGAATCAAGGCTCCCAAAGCTGGTAGCTCCAGGGGGTCCGCAGGAGTTGTTTATAATTGTGCTGATCCACAGACATACCCCATTTTCTCAGTACTCTTCTTGTTAACAGCTCTTGCAGCAATTAAAATTAGGTACAGCTACCCAAAATGCAGGGGGTTGGGGGGGGTCCCACAATATAATAGTACTTTAAAATATAAAACAAATAGTATTTTGAACAAAATAACAGTGGTTCAAACCACAAACAGTAATTTTTAACTATGTTACAGAAAGTAAGAACTGGGTGTTAAGAGCAGATTAGCAAAGAGAAAAATCAGCCAAGTGTAGAAGATTTAAATAACATAATTAACATAAATGACAACGTAACTGTCCCCAGTGCCTGAAGTACACTTATGGAGTACACAAATGAAGTACATTTATTTGTTATAAATGTCAATGAACTCTTTACTAAAATTGTCCCCATGCTAATCTGTGAAGCAAGCAGCAACAATTTCAAAGGTCAAAACCACGCAGTATATGTTCTCTCACCACAGTTATAAAATCGAGATAGAAACCAATAATAAAGCATGAAGATACAACCCCTAAATTTTTGGAAATTAAGTGATATACTGCTAAAAATTTCATAAATCAACAAATGACAACAACAATCATAAAATTATTTTGAAACAGATGATACTGAAAATTGCAAAATGAAAAAACGTGTGGGGTGCCAACTTTTCAAACTTTAATTGAATCATTGGAAAGGACACAAAGCTCAAATTCAGTAATGTAAGCAACCCTCTCCAAAAGTTAGAAAAGGGATAGGAAATTAAATCCAAAAATAGTAGAGGAGAAAAACAATACAGATAATAGCAAAAATTAATCAAACATAAAAGAAAAAGAACAAAAAATAAACAAAGCCAAAATATGATTCTTTAAAAAAACTAATACAATAGATAAACACTTGGCAAGACTGAACAATAAAAGGAGAGAAAACACAATCGATATGAAAGTGACACATGGCACAGAATTATAGTTTGGGCAGAAATTACAGAGATCATAAGATAGTAAAAATAATTTTATGCAACAAATTTTGAAAATTTAGAAGAAATGGGCAGGTTCCTAGGAAAACACAACTTGGTGTAGGAAAAAATAAAATGTCTCAATGATCCTATATCTATTTAAAATATTGAATTTATAATTTAAAAGACTCCTAAAAATATACCTTAAAAGAAAATTTCAGGATATGATGGCTTCATTGGTGATTTTTTTTTTCAAACACTTAAGGAAGAAATAAACAAAAGTAGTCTTATGCAAATTCTTTAGGAGGTTAATTCAAGAAGGAACACTTTCCAACTCATATCATGAGGTCAATATAACCTTGATACCAAATACTAACAAGGAAATTATGACACAGTCATGCATCACTGAACAGTTGGATTATGCTGAGAAACGCATGGCTAAACAATTTTGTGGTATGAACCTCACAGAGTACTTACACAAACCTAGGTGTTATAGACTACCACTGTAATTGTGTACACTATATTTCCATGTGTCTGGAAGTGCTACAGGCTTGTTCACACCAGCGCCACTACAAATGCATGAGTGAGGAATTGCACTATGATGTTACAACAACTGTAATGTCACTAGGCAATCTGATTTTTCAGCTCCATTATAACCCTATGAGATCATTATCATATCTGCAATCCAGCATTGACCAAAATGTCCTTACGCACCACATAAATGTAGAGGAAATGAGGGCCATCATATTCAAAGACATAAGATGGAAAATTCTAAACAAAATAGCAATCCAAATTCAACAACACATAAACATATACAACCCTACCCACACACATACACGTACACACACAGTTATACTTACAATAGGAATACAAAATTGACCTAACTTCCAAAAACAAACCAAAGCTTCACAAGTGCTTCGGACACAACTGAATATCCAACCACATTATACACAAAATTCAACTGCAAGTAGATTATAGACCTAAATGTAAGGGCTAAAAATATAAAACTCTTAGAAGACAACATAGTAGTAAATCTTTGTGAAACCTGCCCTTGATTTCTTTGATACAAAACGAAAAGTGTAAGTGAAAAGAGAAAAAACTGACAAATTGGACATCAAAAACTTAAACTTTTGTCAGGTAAATTATGCCATCAAGAAAGTTAAAACAGAGTTCTGATCGAGATGGCTAGGTAGGTAAAAACAGTACTTGGAATTTCCCACAACCACATCAAAATTACAATTGAATTACAGAACAAATATCAGTCAGAATGCCTGAAACCTAGTTAAACAGAGGATTCTACAACTAAGGATATACAGAAGAAGCCACATCCAGACCGGTAGGAGAGGCGGAGGGGCAGACGTGCAGAGTAGGCTGGTCCCACACCTATATGTGGCGGCTAAAAATAGGGAGGGTACCTTGACAGTGAAGCAACAGTTCCCAGCCCCACTTCAGAACCCCAGCCCAGAGTTCAGATGAGGAAGAAAAGTCCCTGTAACTATGGTTATAAAACGCAAAAGACATTGTGGCTGAGACAAAGGGCTGCTAAAGTCCCAGGCATTTCTCTTAAAGGGCCCATACATGGACTTACTCAGACTCACTCACTCTCAGCTCAAGCATGAAGGAAACAGCTTGAAAGGCTCCGGGAACACATGGAGATGAAGTGAATTGTCTGGCTTCAAGACAAGGGCTGAATGGGCAGATTTGTCCCAGACAGAACTGCTGGCAGAGGCCTTTTTCCCTTTGCTGAGACTTCCCCCTACAGAGCTGGCAGGTGGGCATCATATCTGAGATTCCATCAGCCTGGCTAACACTTCCACCTGCCCTGGTGATTTTCTGAGACCCCACCCCACCCGACATGCTGGTTCACATGAGCTGTTTCCAGTGGCTTTTCCGTACAAATGGTCTCTCTTGACTCCTGCCTCAAATTTCCCTAAAATATCTCAAACGAGAAGCATCTAGCCTCTGCATACTTCCTGCTAAGTGGACCCAGGCCTGGCATTAGCAGCAGCCAGCCTCAGCTCACAGGTTGGCTTCTCTTGGGCACCTCCAAGCCCAACGAAAGTAACAGCCTGCAGATTGCTCTGTGGCTCATGATGGGTGGCCCCCGGCAGGTCACTCAGGGTGTCTGATCTTGCACTTCCCGGGAGGCTCCAGAGCCCATGCACCTGGCGGACAACTTCAAACCATGCTGGATTACAATCCAAACACCTCCACACGTGGTACACTCAAAGGGCGGACTCAGCAGACACCACAGACCCACTGAAGTGAGTCCTATCCCGTGGGTTGGCCCCTGCACAGCAGCTCCTCAGATGTGGTTTTAGCCAGTCCTTACAATTGATTGACCTGGGGTCAACCCCTCCCAATGATGCTAACAGCAACCAAGGCACAACTACAACAGGACAGTACACACAGATCACACAGGGTATGCACCTGGTGCACCCGTGTTGGGTGAATCAGCAGGCTGTGCCACTGGGCCCTACAGGACACCTACTACATAAGGACACTCTATCAAGCCTGGGAGATGTAGAAACTTTTCCTAATACATAGAAACAAATTCAGGGAAGCTGCCAAAATGAGAAGACAAAATAGCAGGTTCCAAATGAAAGAACAGAAGCAATTTCCAGAAAAAGAACTAAATAAAATGGAAGCCAGCAAACTACCAGATACAGAGTTCAAAACAACAGTTAAAAGGGTGTTCAAGGAACTTAGTGAGAACTTTGACTACGTGAAAAGGACATGGAAGCCATAAAAATGAACCAGCCAGAAATGATGCATACACTAACTGAAATAAAGACTAAATTACAGGGAATCAACCAAAGAGTAGATGAAGCAGAGAATAAAACTAGCAATTTGGATTATATGGAAGCAGAAAACATTCAATCAGAACAGCAAAAAGGAAAAAAAGTGAGGATAGTGTAAGGAGCCTCTGGGACAACTTCAAGGATACCAAAATTTTCATCAGGGGAGTGCTGGAAGGAGAAGAGAGCAAGAAATTGAAAACCTATTTGAACAAAATAATGATGAAAATCTTCCCTAACCTAGTGAAAGAAATAAACATACAAGCCCAGAAAGCACAGAGAGTCTCAAAAAAGATGAACCCAAAGAGGCCCACACCAAGACACATCCCAATTAAAATGCCGAAGGTTAAAGACAAAGAGAATTTTAAAAGCAGCGAGAGAAAGCAGTTAATTACTTACAAGGGAGCTCCCATAAGATTGATTTTTCAACCGAAACTTTGCAGGCCAGAATGGATTGACACAAAACATTCAAAGGGATGGAAATCAAAATCCTATGAGCAAGGCTACTCTACCCATTAAAGCTGTCATTTAGAATCAAAAGACAAATAAACAGCTTCCCAGACAAGAAAAAGCTAAAGGAGCTCATCATAAGCAAACTAGCATTATAGGAAATGTTAAAGGGCCTTCTTTAAGAAGAAGGAAAAAAGGTAAAACTATGAATAAAAACATGGCAACAAATACATATCTACCATCAATTACTTTAAATGCAACTGGATTAAATGCCCCAATCTAAAGACATATAGTGACTGGATAACAAAACAAGATCCTTACATGTGCTGCCTACGAGAGACTCACTTCAGGTCAGAAGACACACACAGGCTCAAAGTAAAGGGATGGAAAGAGATATTTCATAAAAATGAAAACAAAACTAAACTAAAGACTGGGTAACAATTCTTGTACCAGACAAAATAGACTTTGAAACAAAGGCTATAGCAAGAGACAAAAAAAGTGCCCAGCAATGGCCCTTCTGGGTACTTACATGAAGAAACCCACAACACTGGATCCAAAAGACTATACACCCAGGTGTTTATTGCAGCATTATTCCCAACAGCCAAGATAGGGAAGCACCCTAAGTGTCCATCAGTAGGTAAGTGGATGAAGAAGATGCGGTACATGTATACACAATGGAATATGATTCAGCCACAAGAAAATGAAATCTTGCCATCTGCAACAACTGGAATGTACCTAGAGGGTATTATACTAGGTGAAGTAAGATACAGAGAGAAAGACAAATACTTGATAATTTCAATTACATGTGGAATCTAGAAAACAAAATAAACAAACAGACTCATAGACACAGAACATTTTTGAGGGTTGCCAGGTAGCAGAAAGGTTGGGGGATGAGTGGAAAAGGTGAAGGGATTTAGAAGTACAAATTGGCCCTGGCTGGTGTAGCTCAGTGGATTGAGTACGGGCCTGCGAATCAGACGATCGTGGTTCCATTCCCAGTCAGGGCACATACCTGGGTTGCAAGCCAGTTCCCGGCAGGGGCCAGTTCCCAGCAGGGGATGCACGAGAAGCAACCATACATTGATATTTCTCTTCCTCTCTCCTTCCCTTCCCCTCTAAAGATAAATAAATAAATATTTAAAAAAAAAAAGAAGTACAAATTGGTCGTTACAGAATAGTCATGAGGATGCAAAGTACAGCATAGGGAATATAGTCCAATATTGTAGTAATTATATGTGGTGTCAGATGGGTACCAGATTTATCCAAGTGATGGTGATCACCTTATATCCTATAGAAATGTCTAATCAGAGGGTTTGTACTCCTGAAACTAATATAATATTGTATGCCAACTGTAACTTAAAAATAAAACAAAGAAAATTAAACACTATTCATAGCATGAAAGAAAAATTTTGCAAATCACATATACTTTCTGTAAGGGAAAGCTGAGGCCCAGGAAAAGAGTCAGAAACCCATTACTGGTACTACATTGCCATTGTCTTCCCCTGGATTCGTTGCTATTTGGAGTGAGCCAAAGTCATTTTGAAGTTGAAAAACAATATGAATGTATTCAACTTGTATCTGTGATTCAAAGAAATAGACTACTTGATGTTTTATGTTTCAATTTTCTGTGCACTAATAAAAGCGCATAACCGCAGAGAAACTCTATACTCTTGTGCGTGGGCGTAATACAGATTTATAGCATGTGGGGGAAACACCAAGTTTCCCTGGCACAGAAGACCCCAGAAATTCAAACAGTGTCAGCAAAGTCAAACAAACAAACAAACAAACAAAGAAACAAAAATCTTCTCGACCAAGTGGAAAATGAGACATTCCTTAGTTTTTTGTTTTTTTTTTCTAATTCCTTCCCCCAGGACATCAGGAATGAAATGAAAACTTGTGCTGCTCTATGTCCTGCTCCCACAGCCTTGGGGGTTCTTTCCAGGGTTGTGAAATTGTGTGATTAAATTCACATCTGGAGATTTTCTGTTCTAGAACCTGTCTCGGCAAAATACAGGAGGAGCTCCTGACAATGGAGGGTGGTGGCCGGGTTTCGTTCCGCTGCTGCATCTACAGGAGGGTTTCTCATCCTCCACAGTGTTGCCTGGAGAGTGGACGAAATCGATTTTGCTCTGGGGGTTGTCCTGGGTAGGATGGGCAGTAGGGCCCCTGGCCTCTACCCACTAAATGTTAGTAGCCCTCCACTTCCTGTGCGCCAACCAAAAATGTCTCCACACATTGCCCAATCGCTCTGGAGGGAAAACCACCCAGGGTCCAGGTCCCTGGTCTGCACTTCAAGCAGGCAGTTAGATTTGACTTCTACGTGAGATACCAAGTGACATTGACAGAAAGACATAATAATAAAATGAACTTTAAGAGTTGCCATCTGTTTAGTGCCTCCTATCTAGAAGCCCTGTGCAAGGTGCCTTCCATACAGTATCTGACTTTATCCCCCTGATACCCTGACAGGTAGTGGATTATTAGCCAATGCTCTCTCAGTTGCTAAAACAGTACATTCCAGGCAGTTTCAACAGAAGTGGAATTTAATTTTTTGATACTGTGTATCATACATTAAATTCATGAATTTAATTTATGGAGATTCACTCAATCTCCAGGCATGCCGGGTCAAGTTGGAAACTTGGTAGCTGGGTACCACCCCAAGTCACTCTGCAGGGCCTCGCTGCAGTCTCCCTGACCACAGGCCGCTAGCGCCCAACACACGGTCACCGCACTGCTGATGCTGGGCTGAGGCAGGACCAATGTGACCTCCAAGCCCAAAGCCACTGCCACCACAGTCTCTAGAAAATTCATTTCTCCCAATGCCCTTATTCTGATGAGTGCATGTTGACTTTTGTGTCTCTCACCAGTCATCTGACTGGCAGAGCCCATGTCACCAGGGCTGCCCAGGAAGCTGGGATGAGGAGCTTCTCCAGGAATTAGGATGTAGGAAAAGTCTCCAGATATGGGAAGAGTGTTCAGAAACTCCTGTGTGACCGACTCCTAAGTGACCACAAAGCATGTTAAATGGCCACACCAACCACAGGTAGATGCCCACTTTATAGATGAGGAAACACTTAGAGACTTCAAGTAACTCACCTAAAATCCTGTTATGTGAATTTCAATGCAAGCTCTCCTATTCCTGACGGGAATATCCTGGTGGGGCCTAAGGGCTCAGAGCTTGTGCAGCAGGGGCCTGCATTCTAGCCACCCCACCCGCTGTCGCACGGTTGCTCATCCCGACCCAGAACCCTCCTCCCCTTTGGCTCCCGGAAATGCCAGGGCTCCATTTTTCTCATCTGTGCTGTGATACAGGTGTCAGGCGACCCATGAGAGAAGGGGCAGAAAGAGAATTTGCAAGTATGTGTGGGGATGGATGTTAACTTAGTGTGGTGATCAGTTCACAGTACGTACCACAATCGAATCACTACATTGTACACCTGAACCTAATATAATGTTGTATGTTAATTATATCAATTTTAAAAAGTGGAAGAGCACTTCTTCTATGTAACATATATATCAAGATCTCTTACATTGTTCTCAACCTTGCACACCAGATAGTTGCTCTTAATTAATATTTAGTTCTATTCTTAGCTCTTAGTTCTATTAATTCTTCCTTGTAATTTTAACTCATTTATTCACATCTGGGTCTCTTTCCTTTATGCACAAACTCGTGCCTCTTCTTCCTAGACAAAATATCAGAAATTTCTTTACTCTGGACCCAAGTTGAGTTTTCATGCTGCTGTCATCCCTTCCCCTCCACCCCCACCCCAAGTTCCACATTGTTCTTAGATACCCATTAGCTCTCAGTGGACTTTGAGTTAAAATGCAATGTCATAGCAGGTGTCTACAGGACATAGAAGTGTGGAATCAGAATGTGAAAACACCTTTGATGTTACATCTTTTACTTCCTTCATGAAGAATGCTCCAGGTACTTTAGTAGCTTCCCAAGTTCAAAGCCCCACAGCTTTTAATCTCAAGGAGACTGGACTGTCCACACCTATGGTGCTCCAGGTGCTGGGATGTTAAAAAAAATATTTACAGATGAAGTTCTACATGTGCAGTTAATCAACCTAATATCAGGCATAGGCACGCAAACTCCCCACTTAGCCTATTTTGATTCAACCAATAAAGACAGAGCAGCCTAGAAGGACTTGCACTAGGCTAATGCCACCTCTGTTTTGTACATTTCTCTCTCATATTCAATCAAAAGCTATGTTGGTGCAGCAGAAAGAGCCAGACTTCCCTATTCACAGTTTGGATCTCACCCTTGCCACCGACTAGCTGGGTGAGGCAGGGCGGCTTCCTCTCTATACGGTGAGGTAGGAAATGTTTGGCTCACCTGGTTACTGCAGTGGCCAACTGGTCGTGGATAGAAAAAGCACCTGCAGAGCAGTCACACGGGAGCATTCTACGAACAGCAGCTTTTACCAGGATGGGTTACGCTGATCAGGATCAGGGCTGCTGCAGACACTAGCAAAGCAGCCACATCCTCAGTGCTCACTGTGTCTGGGGGGGGATGTGACCAGGCCACCGAAGAACATCAAGGACTCTAGGTGAGGGTGTTGCTTTCCAAAAACATAAGAAGACAGAGACAAGGCAAAATCTGGCAGAAACACTGTGATGAGGAACAGGGCTCTCCGCCTCCACCACCCTGCCCCGCCTCCAAAAGTAGAGACACCTCCCTAGGCCAAGCCAGGGTGGGCATGAAAGGTGGAGAAGTACCTGAATTTTAGTTTCGTAAAAGGGCAAAAAGCTATGGCTTGTGAAGACCTCTCATAGTTAAGTAAAATGGTGATTTTTTTTAAAAACAGAAACACCCTTTGAGTGACATGCCTGCCACTAACTGGATGGGTGACATTAGAGAATTGATAAGTCCTCTCAGCTTCAGCTTTCTTGTTTATGAATGGAAAGACGACCACATCATAGGTGATTGTGACAATCCAGGAAGGGCATGGTCAATGCCATGTTCAAATGGAATGGCCCAGTCCAAGTGCACGTGGCAGAGAAAGTGAGAGGGACAGTGCTGGGAGAGAGCAAACTTCCGCGCCTCTTTCTGCGGGCACATTTTCCTGGTATTCTCCCCAGCCTCTGGTAGAATTGGTCGTTCCCTTCTTTAAGCTCCCACAGCAGGGTCCTGAACTCATTTCTTCACACAATACTCCTTCTGTATCTCCAGGGCTCAGCTTGGCCCTGTGCCTGGCATTCGTTCGTTCATTCATTCATTCATTCATTCATCCATTCACTCATTTAACAAGTACTTTTTCAGTGCCTACCAGCTGCTAGGAATGCCAACAAGACAGACAACTTCCTGTGTGGATCACAGGTGTTCAGTACATGTTCGCTGAAGCAGCATATCAAACAGGACTCCAGGTTTATCATTGCATCTGCAGGGACGCGGTGAGGTGGGAGTCTGACCGAAGCTCCCACCCTCAAACAGAGGGGCAGCCTGATGTGTGTTCTTGCTCAAGGTTCTTTGAGCCCACAAGTCAATCTTTGCCCCTATAGAATGAGCACGGAGGGACAAGTGGGTTCTTGTTTGCATCTCCCACATCCAAGCACAGGGTGCAGTCTATGTGAAGTTAGAGCTCCATCAACCTCACATGTAATATTCATAAGCCTGTGTCTCAGGGCTCCGAAACCAGGGACTCGGAGGAGCTCTACCAGGAGCCCATCTGCTGCATTTCCAGGTACGCCAGCTCCTCCCTAGTCTTCCAGGAGTTCAGTGAGTGTGTTACCCACCGCATCACGTCCATCGGCAGTGGCTTCTTCTGTGAGGGGAGACCTGTCATTTTGTCTAGTTAAAAGCACCTCTAGTTTATCCCCCCCCGCTGTTTGAGAATGTTTTGAGAGCAAAATGTACAAAATCTGTTGCCACACTTCGCGATCTATACTAAACAAAGGAGCAAACCCAGAAAAATGGCTACATCCCACTACAGGCAGTTAGTTTTGCTACTGAGAAGCCCTATTCATGAAAGTTCTCTGGAAGGCCAGCACCAATAGCAACACCCTGGACACAGGAAGGTTTGGGAGGAGCCCTGGTGTAGTTTTTCAAAATGTTGTGCAAGGAAGAAAAGGAAGAGAAGGCACGGGCCATGAGAGCGTCTGTTCTCCACTGAGATACTTAAGCCGGAGGAGGCTGGAAAGTTGTGAAACCCTCGAGATCATCTAGCCTGGCAGGTACCTTGCACTGTGTGGGGGGATGGCCAGGTGTCATGAAAACCAAGGGGGACCGACCTCCTCAGGAGGGCAGGTTAGCAGCATTAAGCGCTCAGTTCCCAGCACGCTGTGTTGGGTGGGGTCAAAGGGAAATTTGCTAGCCCCGAGAGAGGCTCGCAGTCTGGGAGATGGGCGGGACTTGGGTGTGCCCCGAGGCACAATATTTAGTCTTGAGTCTTGGTTTGCTGCTTAATAAAAGAGTTATAACTTCACCTGCCTTGCTGGGCTTCTTCGAAAATCCAATTATGTAAAAACATGTAAACTGCAAGTCATGAGCCTGAGTATGAGAAGGCATGAACCGAGTCCTTCTGAGATAAGCACAGCTGCGCATTCAGCTGACTCCTCGCCAGCAGGGGCACCGTCAGTTAATTAGTCCCAAGGATGACCTAACACAATATGACTTCATTTAGCCCTCTCTGCCTCCAGATGAGATCAGCTGCTTCTTTTCTTCCTCTTAAGAAACTCTGGGAAGCATTTTGAAGTTGTTTAAAGTAAAGAAACAAGCTCTGTACGTGTTATTATCTTGACAGGATGGCCAGATGGTACTCGGTCAAGGGGGTGGGGATATTCTAGAGACACACAGAACCGCATCAGCACTTTAAATGACCTGCCTTGATCTTCACGGCAGCTCTACTAAAGGTGCCTGTGTCACAGCCCCTCTCACGGGTGAGGACACGGAAGCTTGGGGAGGATGGACAACTCACTCGAGGCTCGCTGCTTCGGGGACGGAGCTCAGACACTGCCCACCCCACTGCCACTTCTAGACTGGGCCTCCCTGTCCTGCTGTGAAGGCCTCACTCACAGGCAGCTTAGGCTCCACCACCTGCATTCCCCTCCCCCTTTCCTTTTTCAAAGCACTAGGTTCAAAGTCAGAAGACAGAGCGTTAGGCCAGGCCTCACCCTTCTCAGCTATAGGCGAAGCCACTCCAACTGTCCAACTAGGGAGCAGGCATACTCTCCTGAGGGCAGTCATGGACGTTAGTGAGAATACGTGAAAGTGACTGACACCCTGGGAACATGGCACATAGACCCCATCACTCAGGAGACTGTGAATTTCCCCAGCACGAGGGCCCTGCCTAGCTCACATTGGTATAACCAGTGAGGAGCACCAAATAACAATTTGTAGATAAACAAGATTTTCTAGAGATTGGCCATGGGTGTGGGGCCACTGCAATCCCCACGGGCCCTCTGGTTAGAGAGCACAGGCCAGCCAGGCTGGCCCAGGGCACTGCCCGAGGCCCTCCCCCACCCCATCATGAATCTCTTCTCAGGCATCCCTTCTCTCAAGAGCCCTTCCCTCCCAAATCGCTTTGCACACAGCAACAACAACCAGGCAATGGGGAATAGGGATCTCTCCACACAGACGCACAGGGAGCAGTCAGAAGAGGCCTTGGGTTCCCCACCCCCAAGCAAACAGCCTTCACTCTGAGTGCGTTCCTCTGTCACAGGCGGTCCTAGATTTGCTGGCTCCTCTGGCGTCCCCCCAGTTTCCTGATGGACTCATGCCTCTTGGCCTGACCTGGGTGTCAGAGAATTGTTGGATGTGTCACCCTGACAAGGAACAGACTTCTGCGTACCTGCCCACCCTGCGGTGGCTGGCAAGATGGCCCCCAGTCTGGGCAGTTGCTTGTCCCAGTTCAGGACACAGCACGTAGTCAGAAGTCAATGGCCACATCGTCCATCATCATGCTCATTAATTAACCACAGAGCATGACACAAACATAGTCACATCAGTGCTCATTGTTCCCAGACCTTTCCTTTATGATTGGATAAAACTACATATTTACAGAACAAATCTGCAAGACTCAAAGGCCAAATGTGTGTCCTAGTAACAGCTCTGTTTCTTCAAAGAAAGGGAGGTCAGAACCCTGGAATAGACTCTTATGATGCATATTTTGAATCTCAAATACTTCAGTGCATACACTGTAAATCATCTACCCAAGACTTGTTTTTTGTCTTTAGCCTTATCTTGAAATTTATTATGCAGAAGATTTCCATCTTCACTGCAGCCTTCATCTCAGGTTACGCAGTAGGAAGAGCAGCGAGCAATTTCCGAGACTGCACTTAACCTCTGTGAGATGCTGGTCTGAGGGAGGGTCTGTCCCATGGTAAGAAAAACATTTTCCTCATTTTCAAGGAAACCATATCCAGTGAACCTCCGCAGTGCCTAGATTGGCCTCTTGTCCAAACACTGCTGCGCAAAGCTTAGAGTGCAATGCAGACAAAGCTGCTCAGCCAGGCTGCCATGCAGCCGTGACCCAGAGGACGGGCCCTGAGCCACAGAGAAAGATGGTGGGTGCTAATCCTCACGTGGGAAAAAGACCATGACCGGCTGGACCACACGTCTACGGAAGTGCAGACCAGTGCACATCCCGCCAGACAGAGGGTCCTAAGGAACACCGCTTACCTGGTGTATGTATCACCAGTTCAGGGAGAGCGTGTCAGAGGAGCTGACAACTTCAAGTTACACTCACACAGATACATGCTTTTGAACCCAAATTACCTTAATTTGGGGCCACTTAATGCCTTTCATCAAGTCCCATCGTCTTAGTTTAACAAATGGAATCATAAATTATGCAATCGACAGCAATTGCACTTATTTGCAATTAGAATTCATTTGTCAGTGCTCAGTCCATGAATAATGAACACTAGGATAACCTTGATGGAGCGGATGCACTTTGGTGGGGAATACTGAGAATGTGGGACTCCATTTGTGATCTCCATTTTGGGTTGAAATGATCAGAGAGTGAATCACTCCAAATGGCGTTCACCCCGGCAAGTATGCAATGTTAGGTGCTAGAAAGAAGAACCCCAGGCACAAATCATTCCACTGGGCCTTTGTGGCCGGAAGCAGAGGAACCGGAAAACTCATATTTTTGTCAATATCCACTGCACAAAACTCCCCAGGTGGTTCTGGACTGGTTTTGGGGAACTGTCCCTGGGATCTCACTGTCCCCTTCTATAAAGTAAGAGTACAAAGACCTGTGACTCTTGAATTTTATTTCTGGATTAAAAATTTTTAAGACACACTCAGAATTTTTAAGTTGTAGTCCATGAGTCTCCCAAGGGATCAATGGATAGGACTATATTTCATTATATTTTTTCTTAGCCAAATGTTTTATTTTATTCCCTTAATAATATCATACTCCACCTCTGGACCTGCTCCGCCAGTACCTGAGAGATTCATGGCAGAAACTAGACTGAGCACCAGATAGATGGCACATATGTGTGCATGTGCACTAAATACATAACAATGCATCTTGACCCAAACAAGGAGAAAGTACAGGGTACGCACAATAACTCTTCAAATGGCAGTGCTGGGAAGGACCTTTTCACTTTCTCTCCCAGCCTCCCAACCTCTCATCTCTAGGATAGGGGCTCTTCCACAAACTAGTCAGTAGGCCTAGAAGCCCATTCACAAACGGCACCTTGTACAATCCATCCAACAACCCCACAAGGGGGGTACATCACTATCCAAGTGAAACTGAATCTTTGAGAGGATGAATGACTTGCTCAAAGTCACAGGACCACAACCAAAGTCTTCTGACTCCTAATTTTTGTTATCTCACTTAATGATGTTAGTCATCAACCTTGGATACACATGAAAAAAAAGTTATCAACAACATCCAGAAATGTGATTTGTGATAGTAGAAAAATTAAACTCAACCTAGGTGTTCAATAGTGAAGGAGATGGTGAATGCTTTCCTTTATGGGAAAACAACCCCAAATAAATCATTTACTGGGAAGAAGATAGAAACTCCAAAAGCTACCCCTGGACTGCACCAGGGACAGGAATGCATGCACTGAGAAACTGGGGTCGCCAGAACAGAAGGTGTAATTGTGGATCGGGATATTCTATAGATGTGAAAGAAATACTTCGATTCTTGGCATTTCTGTGACATGTTTCCAAAATAAAGTCTCAATAAAAAATGTTAACTTATGAGAAAATGAAGTTTAAACTTTCCTATCTTGCTGAACTCGTAGCCTATGACATAAAAGACTGGCTCCTGAGAACAGAGGGGATCTTATTACTCAGAGAACATCCCAACTGAAAGCACAGAGAGAGTTCAATTCAACAACTTAAAGGCCACCTACTCTTCACCAGAAAGTATGTGCCAAGCACTGAGTGCAGTACCTTGAGAAGGTGGTGAATAAGATATAAACTCATACCAAGAAGGAAACAAACAGATTAAAAAACAATGATTGCAATACAAGACAGTTTTCCAGGCCATAATGTAGGAACATACCAAGGAGATGGAGAGATTTTCTTTGAAGAGCAACATAGACCAAGGCTTTGGGGAGGAGATGGATTTGGGACCTGGGAAATGTCTCTCAAACATATCCCCTCTCTCCACCTTCATCACTAGGTAAGTAAAGGAAGGGCCTGTGGGGGAAAGGAAGCACTCCAGGAAAAAGAAAAGCGTCTGTGTAAAAAAACTGCATTGGGATGGTATATCCTGGGGACAATGACAGCAAGGGAGGGACCTGTAGGCAGTACCTCAAGAGATCAATCAGGCTAAGTCATGAAGGACCTGGTACAGCAAAAGATACTTTGAACATTACCTCATTGTTGACAAGGAACCAACTGACATTTTAAATAGAAAATTCATAAAATCTGATATTTTAGAAAAATCATTCTTGGGGGTGAGGTGATGGGGAGGCCGAAGAATTAGAAGCTTAGGAGCCAGTTAAGAGTTTGGGGAACATGCTGAACCTGACACGCTCCCCAGCTGGGAGACTGCTTCAGAATTCATATGTTGAGTCCAAAGCAGCTTCTTAATAAATTTAATTAAGGTGTTTCTCAGAAATCTCGCTCAATTTCAGCTTCAGAGAAAGCTAATGTATTTCAGGGTTATCTGATACTTCTTAGAAAGGTCCTTAATATAGAAGAATGATGCAATGAGTAAATAAATTCTCAATACTGTATAGAGTAGAAAATTAAGCCAATCATCTGGAAAACTCATCCCCAAACTATTATAACAATAATATGGTTATTTCATATGAGGATGGACTTTAGCCTGAGGGATACATGGTATGTCTTCATCCTCAAATGACCCAATCCTGCGTCATGATATTGTGGAAATACCTAAAGGTATTCATGTCTTTGAATAAGTTCCCACTAGACAAAAAGAGAGAGAGAAGAAGAGGTAAATGGAAAAGGACAAGGAAGAGAAAATAAAAGGAGGAAAGAAAAACATTGAGAGAGAGAGAGAGAGACGAAAGGCCTGGGAGGTTAACCGTAAGAACGAAAGTCACTAGAAAAGTGAAGCGGCTGATGAGAACTGCGGGGCCACGGGAGGGAAAAGTGGCCATCAGAACACTTCAAATTCGGCAATTCCTCGCACGGTCATCCAGCACCCTCCATGGCACCTGAAGAAGGAAGGACAGATACCAGGAGGTTCTTTTTCCATGTTACTGGCCCTACTGGAGAGTATACAGGTATGACATAGTGACAGTGTAAAACTAGGTAAGGTATTTTCACTCCACCCCATATAGCAAATTCTTCCATCTATCCCCCTTTTCATTCATGCAGTGCGTACTCTGAGACATTTAGTATGTTCTAGGCATAGTAGCAGTCTTTGGAAATAAAAATGAATGAATGGTCAACAAAATGAGCTATCTTGCATGCCCAGTATTTGTTTTGTTTGGGTTCCTTCACATTATTAACAGGGACAGAGTAAAACTCCAAAGAATCAGAAAAGTCTGGACGACCTGACTGTGTGGCCTTAGATAAGTAACCTAATGCCCTGGAGTCTCAAGGTCTTCCTCTGGGAAACAGGGATAAGAGAACTTTCCAGTTCCCCTCATAGGGTTGTTGGGAAGGAAAACTAGATCATTATGCAATACAGTACTTTGTAATATGCAAGCATATGATACTATTACAAAGTGGGAAACATCTGGAAATGTACTGTGACCACTGAATATAATTTACATTGGAGGTTTAATGTTCACCTTGTATTCTTTGAAGAAACTGTCAGTTGATTAAATTAATAATGTAGTCAAGATGAGGGGGTAGAGCAGGCATTTAAACCATTTAATTGTTCCTAACTACAACCGGTGTGCAAATTATGGATGCTATTTGGCTCTTCACCAAAGCAAGATCCTTAAGGACAATGCTATTCGTCTTCTTCTGGGTAGCCTGCATATTTGAAAGAAATAACACCGAATTGCTTTAAAAATAGACAATAATTCATATTCCTGTTATTTTAGGCTGTTTTGTTCACCCAAGGTCCCTGACCCTCCTCCCCACCTCCATGAGGATGGACCAGTGAGGTTTGATAGATGGAACTTTGGCAATGAAGACAGATGACTAGCAATGCACCGACTCTTCATGAAGAACCATTCAGAGTACAGGGAGCTCGAGCAAGGATGTGGGGACATGGACTCTTTGGCTGCGCAAGAACTGCACTTGGGAGTAGGACAAGATGGCAGTGTTCCCTCTAATGAGAGAGGGGAAAACCCAACCTCTGGGAGCCCATCACTGATGCCTCTCAGTGCTGCCCCCCATCAAGGCCATCTTCTGCCCCCTCAGCCCCTGACACTCAACCCAAGTGCCCAACTGAAGTCACAGCTAGCAAGGTGAAAATGGGGCAACCGGGGGAGCCACTGGCCTTCCTGCTCTCTTCCTTCCTGGACGCAACAGCAAACTACGTGTGAGAGGTATTCTACAGATCTCAAAACACTTACCCTACACGATCTCATTTAATTCTGATCACAAGCATGTGAGATAGGTATTATTAACCCCACTTTATAGAGGCATAAGCAAGTAGCTCAGAAAATTTCACTGGTTTTCCATGATTCACATAGCTATTAGAACCATGCATGTTCATCTCCCAGAGTCTGCTTCCATAAACTGTACTTTCTCTTCGGAATCATTAGGCTCTCCTCTCTACCATTGCCTCCATCCCCTAATCTCTTAGTAGATTCAATTTCTTCTCTCCTTTTGACCTTTTTCAGCCACCACTAAATTGTTATTTGATGTGTATTTCATATAGCATTCTATATTTATTTACACCCTACTTCTCTATAGAGGTTGAAGATGGCTTACAATAAAGATGCCCCATAACATTAATATGGAACGAGGAAATCATGGAATGAGGAATGAGGCAAAGATGCTGTTGATTAGTGATGTGCACTCTCTCTCTTCATGTATACACATTCATAGATGCCCAAAGATTTCAATATATGAATATGTACATACATGTAATACATACATACATATTTCAATATGGTGTGTGTGTGAGAGAGAGACAATAATTGGCATGCTGGTAAGCTCCCTGCATAGTTGATACAGAGCTTCCTGAGAATCAAGGCAAAGACAAGCAGGGTGAATTTTGTGACTTTCTTCGTGGGGAGGGAGAAAGCGGATTAGCAATTTGGTGGAAACAAAATATGTCCTGATAATAAGTTCTACAGGATATTCCTCCCATTTTGTTATAAATATTGATTCTCCCCAGGGTGTGCTGTCAGGTAATAAGAGCCTCTTGATGTTTTGGTAATGGAACTCCTTTGCACAGGTTCTAAGACAAATGTGCCTTTGAAGTAATATTCCCCACACCTAAGTATTGACTCCTTATCTCCCTTTCCTCCTATGGAGGCCCAGAATTGTTCAGCACTTTCTAATCTCAGTATTTTATCTCTAAAAATGTGGGTAAACAAGCACTCAAAATGGAAGCGATGTAGAGAAATTGATTTAATCAAATTTAACTATTTGAAAGAAAAATCAGCAATCAGGAGATTTGATTTTAAAACTCCAATATGTGGGATTCTTTTAAAAAATGGTTTACATATTTTTTGCTACTTAGGAAATGCATTTATCGATAAAAATAGAGATTATGTAGTCATTTCAAATATGAAGTATCTACTTTCCATAAATTCAGTTTCTGCAAATATCCAAATGATTACCATTTAACACTGCTTTAATGTAAACACACACGGTACATCTATGAAAGAGCCGTTGAATGTAGCAAATTCAGGAACTCGTAGTTTAGATTCACTCTGAGTGCAAAGGATACTGCTCAGTTGGATCAGTAAAAATCAGAACCTTCTACTAGAGATAACAGAGATGTGTTCGGAAGTGTGAGCTAATCTTGGAATTTTTTTAAACAAACAAAGAGTTTTTAAGTAATATATAGTATTAGAGCCTTAGTAGTATTTTTATTTATTCGAGTACATGAATGTTTTTACATAGCAGAATTTGTTATTGGAAAAGAAGTGTCCATTTTCATCCTGGATGTCAAACATATAAAGAGAATCTAAATGTGTACATGTCTTTTTTATTCTCTGATGCCCACATTTGTAATTTGGTTATAAGCAAAAAGAGCTGTCTCAATTATCCAGGGGAAATGATGCCTAGAGATACTGCATTCCTCAGTTCTCTCATACACCAAGAACCATTTGCTGAGAGACAAGGTGAGAGGTGGTGGAAAAAGTGAAGAATCACGATCAACTTGTTTTCCCAAGGAGCTGAGCTGCCATTGACAGGTTTAAGACCTTACTGTCCCAATCCTCAAAACATCAATAACAATGCATCACAGTGATACTCTATGGGTTAAGTGAAATAATCTTATATGCATGTTTGATAGTTCCTAACACAGAGTAGACATTTAATAAGTATGAATTTTTTTCCTTTCTGTTGCTCCTTAGGAATAGTTAGAGGACCATATACTTACTGAACAAATATTTGTTAAATGTTTGGTCTCTGTACAAACTGTTCCAGATTTGAGGGACGCAGCAGTAAATAAGACTGAATCTCTGTAAAAGTGCCACATGAATGTGAGCTGTGTTATTAGTGGGATTTCTAGAGCAACCAGTACCATGTGATTCTACCCATCCCAAGAACTGGTTAAGGTTAGGGAAGGTCACAAGGGAAGATGAGGATGGATTTGGGGAATGGTGTATAGAAGTGAAAGCTGTTCTGCTTAATCACGTGAAAGTTGTTAAGAGGAACATCCCCTTCATAATTATTCTGCAATGTGGTAACTGTAGAAACTGCCAGACATGCTGAAGAAATAAGGAAAAATAAAAATACATCACAGATACATCTTCTAGAGCCACTTAGGATGTACAATGTCATAAGAGAGTGTTACTCTCACCCTAAGAAACAAAACAAGCCAGAGAACCTACAGCATCTTTTTTTTTCCCCAAATGAATTGAATTCCAAGAAAAGACAAGCTCTTCATGAAACAGAAGAAATACCCAGCTGTTTGTCTCATTGACAGAGTCGAGGTGGTGGGGAGTGGAACATAGTTGGGGATGAAGAGAAGCCAGCTGAAATTTTAACTAGCTGGGATGACAAATTAATATTCTGAGAAACCCCAGGCACAGAGTGAGATTGAATTCACCTGCCAAATATTTCCAACAAGTCTTCACTGAGTACTCCGAGAGAGTATGCCAAAGCCTCAGGTTGGGTCAGGAGCTCGGAGTGAGAGCGCCCATGAGGTCAAAGGACCTCCTCCAGGTACAAAGCAGCCATCCCCCAGAGGCAAGAAGAAGAACAAGAGAGTTCAAAGAAATTCACCAGAGGCATTACAGGTTTCTGGACACCAAACTCTTGAGGGGAGGTAAGGCAGCTGAGAGAAACACAAGGCACTTCAAGGCTTCACAGAGTGAACCTGCCTTCAGAAGGTTTGGGCAGGCCAGCAGGGGAAAAATAGTTCTCTTAAGCCACAGAAACCCAGGGAGTGGTCTAGAAAAACAAAGAGTACCCATAGCAACCCATAAAGCTTACATTCAAACTGTAAAATCAAGCTTTTATGCAGTCTGGGAGGCTGTTAACAGAGTTATAATCCTTCAAAAGATCACCAGAGCTGTGGCTGGTCCAAGGCATAAATTTTGCAGAAGAGAAGGTCCCCAGCCACCCTCACAACACCTCAAACCTGCAGTGAGTAAACTTTATTAAAGTTAAGCTGCTACAAAGTCCAGACTCAGCTCAGTGACATATCAGAGTGACTTAGGTCTTCAATCTAAAAGCCTGACAGAAAGAAAAGTGCGTTTCTTTTCTGGGAGTTAATATTATTTGCTTCAGTCTCTTTTTGATATGAAATGCCTGCCATATGACCAAAAATTGTAAGATACATCAAGAGTCAAACAAATGTGGCCCATGGACAATAAAGGAAACAAAGCAGAATCAGAGAGAGCTCACAGACTGAAATGTAACACTGGGACTTGGAAATGTCTAAGATAAAAATCACAAAGTCTCTAGTGGAAAAGGTATATGACAGGAGTTGAGTGATTACAGTAGAAAAATAGAATCCATTTTTAAGATCAAGTGGAAACACCAGAATGAGGAATACAGTATCCAACATGAAGAATTCAGTGTAAGACTTTAAAATTAAAATGGATGCAGCAGAGAAAAGAACCAATGACCTTGAAGACAGATCAATATAAAGTCACCAAAACAAGACTCAAAGACAAGAATTTTTTTAAAAACTAAACCAGACCACTTGAAATCTGTGAGACAATATGAAAAGTTCTAACATGTATGTAATTAAATACCAGAAGTAGAAGAAAGAATAGTGCAGAGGAATATTTTAAAATAACATGGCAAGAACTTTTCAAAATTGCTGAAGGACATCAACCCAAATATTCAAAAAGTCAACCCCAGTAGCATAAATATGAAAAAACTAAGCTTAGGCATAAGTAGAAAATGGGAAACTAACCAAAAAAGAAAATCTCAAATGAACCCAAAGTGAATAACCAATGAATAACAACACGAACAACAGTTGCCTTCTCCTCGGAAACAGAAAATATTGAAACACACTGAAATGATCATTTTGAAGCATTGAAAAAAACCTGTCAATCTAGTATTACATATCCGATGAGAATATTCTTAAAAAATGAAGGCAGATAATATATATTTTTACTCACACAAAGTTAAAAGGAATTAATCTTATACAAAAAGGTAAGTTTCCTTCAAATTGATAGAAAATTAAAACAAATGAAATTCCATGCCTATAGGAAAAATTAAAGAGCACAGAAAGGGTAAATATAAGTCATTTTTGTTAGCATCTTGAAATAGGCTATTAACAGTTTAAAATATAAATAATGACAAGATACTGTCGTGTAACATACACAGAGAAAATCTGTAAGATAATTTGAACACATAGAGCAGAAAAGTGACTGGAAATATATAGTAGTAAGTTTTTTTAACATCCAGCAAAACACAATCCAGCAATTTTACTTGAAGGTTAACCATGATAATATAAAGGTCAATGTTATTTAAGTATCCAGTAAAATAAATTCTAAAAAACCCACATACTTAAAAAAAATCAATGCAGACGTGTGCCTCTGGCCAAAATACAGTAATGAGATAGGCTTTCCCTTCCAATATGAAACAATTAAAAAACAGACAAATTATATGGAACAGTTTTTAGACCATGGAAATCAGGCAATAAAGGAAAGTGATTCCCAAGATAGAGGAAACAGACAAGGTGAGCACCACAATCGTTCAGCTGAAGATCTGGTGAAAATTCCCAGGCTGCTGTCAGGAGAGGGATCTCTAGAGGCACCAGACTGTTTCCTTAAGAAGAGAAGACCTATCTGGAAGTCAGAAGACATCTGTGTAGCTGGAGTTCAGACCTCTGAAGAGGTCTGACAACAATCAAGACAATGCTGCTTTTGGCTTAAGGACAGACAGATAGATCAGTAGAAGGAAACATAGCTCAGAAGTTAACCCATGCCTATATAGATCATTGATTTCGACAAAGTCGACCGGGTGCAGAAAGGTTGGGCTTTTCCATAAATGATGCAGGAAACCCTGGCTTTGCATCTACAAAAGAAAAGCTACTCCTGATCTCGATCTCATATCACATGCAAAAATTAGTTCAAATATGAATTGTGGAACAAAATTAGTGGTCTCAGGCTGCTGAGCTTTCTGGTTCATTCAATGAACAGATCTTTACTGAATATTTAAGATGTCTTTTATTATGAATAAGACAAAATACAAGGGGCCAGGGGAGGAAAGAAAGGAAGAAGCATAGGAGAAAGAGGAGGAAGAAAAGAAGAAATGCACTAGGCATGTTGGTGTCAGGTCCCATATTAGATATGTGCACATTTATAGTCACCATTACAACCTCACGTGGCAACATTACTATCCTCATCTCACAGAAGAGGAGCCTGCAGTTCAGAGAGCTTAGGCAATTTGAGGCAACACAAGTAGTAATGCGGAGAGGTGGGATTTAAGTCCAAGTTTAATTTACCTCCTAACTTCTCGCTTTCTCTAGTACACTACAGTGCCTCCCAGGACAGTCTAGCCAGGGAGGTAGATCACAAGAAAATGCAGGTTTAAGTGTTAGGTGCTAGAATAGAGATAAATATTAATATTTGAAATCAACGCTTCCTGGTGGAGTTCTGGGAGTCTATGGGAAGAGGTGTTATACGAATCAGGTGGTATTATCAATTAGAAACTCACAACCTGGAGCCCAAAAAGGGCCTGCTTAGAAGCCTGGGGAATGGACTTGAGCAGTGTCTAGAGAATAACAGGGAGCTAGATTGTTTTGGAATACAAGCGTTTCCAGGGGGTTTAAATTGCCAGAGAATAAGGGTGGATGGGTCATTTGGGGACTAGATTGAGAAATGCTGTGAATGTTAAACTAAGAAGCTTACATTTTAATTTGGCAGGCAGTGGAGAGTTATTGACATGCGTGAATGATGACACTCTAGGATTATTTTGACAATGTGTGGAGCCTTGAGCAAAGTAAAGGGGTTGTAAGTGAGAAGCTCCATTAGACATCCATGGCCAGAACTCGCTAGAGAGCCGAGAGATCCAACAATGGGACAGTGTTAGCAGAAATGAAATGATACAATGACGTGAATAAAATTTAGGATGCGAACCTGATAAAAAATGTGGGTAAATACAGATGGGAAAAATCTGCTCGCAGTACCAGGCTCAGGTGACTGACTCCGCAAATGAGCAGGAATACAGGACAAGGAAAAGGCTGGAGTGGGAGAACTATTTAAAAAGTTGGACTTCCTCTTCTGTTCACTCCCCTGGGTACAAACATGCTTGCCCCGTATCCAGTGCTCTGATTTCAGTCCATGACACTAATACATTTTTTTAATTTAAAAACATCCATTCTGAGTTACAAGAAGGCTTCCATTTCCCTTCAGCCCTCCAGGCAGAAAACCTTCCCTCCTGGTGCCTCCCCCGTGACTTATTCCAGCCAACAGAGGATCGCCTTTGCTTTTCCACTCACCTTTCACCTCTGTTGCAGTTTTCCCTGCTTGCAGCTAAATCCACGCGTTGCAGAGTCAGGCTAGGTGTTCATCAAATTGGCTTTTCTCCCTCCCTGCTCACAGCTGGACTCCCCCGCTTGACGTTTAGTGTGGTCATATGACCAAGTCTGGCCAATGAAAAGTGGAGAGACATGGAGGCTTTCACTGCCAGGATTGACCCAGGAAACTACACAACCCTCCCCGCTCATTTTCTGCATCTGACAGTTGCGTGTCAGTGTCCAAGGTGACCTTGGAAGCCACATGTTGGAGACACCAGCGCCTCAATAAGCCTGGATGACCACAAGGACCAGACCCCTCTCTTCCCCAGTCCACCTCCCTGTTACTGTTAGACTTCACAGCAGCTAGAAATATACTTCTCTCCAGTTGAAATATTGAGAGTTTAGGGCTTACCTGTTCAGCAGCTGAGATTTCAGGGTTGCTCTGTTAACTGAAACATCAGGGCTGCAACTCAGTGAATAATGAATCTGTCTCACTTTTTGATACAATCCAGGTCTGTGACCAACAACAGCTTTGAAAATTCCATTTACCTAGAAATTGTAAAGTTGATTCATGCACATGCATGTGCGTGCACACACATACAAATGCACATACAAAACATCCTTTGCAGTCTGTTGGATGGGGAATCTAGGTCCACAAGCTACTTGGGCAATAGAGCTTCCACCAGCAAACACTCGGAGGGCTGAGACGGAGACTGAGGCCCATGCCCTAGGAACCCGCTTTGAGGACTGAGGAGGAGCAACTGTGGAGACCAGAACACCCAACTGGTTGTTCAGAAACATCACTTTGATTAGACCTTGCACAGAACCTGCACCTTACAGTATCTCGTCTCATCTATTGGTTGTTTCTTCTATTTTTTGGCCAACATGGGAGAAATAAGACACAAAGTCCCAAGGTAAAAAAAATGACAGAAACCTTAACTGAGGCTCAAACTCTCAGCTGAAAAGAGACTCGGAGCAGTGGCCCTTGTTCTTTTATTCTTTTTTTTTATTGATTATACCATTACAGTTGTTCTATTCCCCCCTCATTCCCCTCCACCTGAACACTCCCTCCCCCACCATTCTCCCCCCCTTAGTTTATAACCACGTGTCTCAAGTTCTTTAGATTCTATATTTCCCCCGCTATTCTTGCCCTCCCCCTATGTTCTACTTACTGTCTATGCTATTTTCTGTACCTTCTCCCCCCCTTCTCCTCCTCCCACTCCCCTGTTGCTAACCCTCCATGTGTTCTTCATTTCTATGGTTCCACTCCTGATCTAGCTGTCCTCTTGGTTTGCTTTAGTTTTAGGTGTGGTCGTTAATAACTGTGAGTTTGCTGTCCTTTCACTGTTCATATTTTTCATCTTCTTTTTCTTATATAAGTTCCTTTAGCATTTCATGTAATAAGGGCTTGGTGATGATGAACTCCTTGAATTTGACCTTATCTGAGAAGCACTTTATCTGTCCTTCCATTCTAAATGAAAGCTTTGCTGGATAAAGCAATCTTGGCTGTAGATCTTTGGATTTCATGACTTGGAATACTTCTTTCCAGCCCCTTCTTGCCTCTAAGGTCTCTTTTGAGAAATCTGCTGACAGTCTGATGGGTACTCCTTTGTAGGTGACTGTCCCCTTATCTCTTGCTGCTTCTAGGATTCTCTCCTTCATTTTAATCTTGGCTAATGTAATAATGGTGTGCCTTGGTGTGTTCCGTCTTGGGTCCAACTTCTTTGGCACTCTCTGAGCTTCCTGGATTTCCTAGAAGTCTATGGCCTGTGCCAGACTGGGGAAGTTCTCCTTTATTATTTGTTCAAATAAGATTTCCACTCGTGGCTGTTTCTTTCCCCCTTCTGGTACCCCTATAATCCAGATGTTGGAACGTTTAAAGATGTCCTGGAGGTTTCTAAGCCTCTCCTCATTTTTTTGAATTCTCATTTCTTCATTCCTTTCTGGTTGGATGTTTCGTTCTTCCTTCTGGTCCATTCCATTGATCTGAGTCCCAGTTTCCTTTCCATCACTATTGGTTTCCTGTGCATCTCCCTTCATTTCAATTAGTTTAGCCTTCATATGTTCCTCTAATTTGTGACTATAATCAACCAGTTCTGTGAGCATCCTGAGAAACAGTGTCTTGAACTGTGCGTCTGAGAGGCTGGCAATCTGTTGGTCGCTTAGAGTTATGGGCTCTGGGACTTTGGGTTCTTCTTGCGTCATCTTTTGGGCTGTTCGTGCCTGTTACATAGCAGGATGGGAGCCCTAGGTGTTCACCAGAGCAGGGCAACTCAGTCACTGGGTTGTGAGGCTGTATGTGGGGGCGGGGTCAACGAGGAGCGATGGCATCTCGTCTGCCGCCTCCCGCCACAGATGCCGCCGTCACTGGGGTCTGCACATTTCGTCCCACTGCACGTGAATGTGAACCGCCGTCAGCCCTCCACCACTGGGTTCGCCCCTGGGGCCCGCGTGGTCCATCTCACTGTGCGCGAATGTGTGACCGCGGTCAGTCTGCCCCACACCCTGACTGGGTCCAGGCTGCCTGCGCGCCTAGGTTGGGGGATCTTTCCTGCCCGACCCTGCTCCGCTGCTGGCTCCGCCCCTCTTACCGTCCAGGTTGAAGGATTCGTTGTTGTTAGACTTATGTATAATTCAATTTTTCTGTTCTTTGACTGTGTCTTTGTTCTCCAAACCTTTGTTGTATTCAAACTTGGTTGTGGGAGAAGGCACAGTGTTTCCATCTATGCCTCCATCTTGGTGGAAGTCCCTTTTATTCTTTTTAAAATAAATTTTATTGAAGTATGATACACATTGAAAAATAGCCCTAAGAGAAACTGCTGGCTCTTAAGGATATAGCTCAAGGGATTTTCACAAACTGGACACCGCCAGGGAAACCAGGATCCAGATCACGGAGAAGAACCTCCCCAGTGACCCTGAGCCCCTCCTGTCCCTTCCCGCCTCATTCCCCCAGGGGGATCCACGCTCCTGATTGCCCACAACATAAATGCACTTTGCTTCTGAGCTTTCATTCGATGGAAGCATTCATGGGGCGTTCTTCCCTCTCTGGCTTCTTCTGTTCCACATAATGTTGGTGTGACTCATCCTTGCTTCCATGTTCCACAACCTGTTTGTTGTTCTTGGTGCATAGCATTTTATCAAACAAGTAAGCCATATTTACATACCCATTCCACAGTCAATGGACAGTTTCTACTATCAGAAACTATCCAAACTACTTGGATAGTTTCTAGTTTGGGATATTATAAGTAGAGCCATTGTAAATATTCTTGTATGTATCTTTTAGCAAATATATGCAAGCATTTTTCTGTTAGCAATCTACCTAGGAGTGGAATGTTGGGGACATGTGCTATGCATTTGCTCAGTTTTCACAGATTTGAGTGAACAGTTTTCCACGGTAGTTATACCAGTTCTGTGGTCTTTGCAATCAATGCCCTGCCAATGGCAAGAGAACCAAGAAAATAATGGTTTGATTTAGGGGCATATTGAATCTGAGACCCTGTGACACAGCTAAGGAGAATTAAAAGAAAGATGTAGACTGGATGCAGGTGACCGAAGAAGTCACAGGGTCAGAGGGAACCCACCCGGAGAGGCAGGCATGGGACCTGGTGCTGAGGAGAAAGTCCCAGGAAGAGGTGCTGGGGCTGGGAGAGGCTAAGCAGCTGCCCCCTCCCTACCAGCCAGCAGGGAGTCACGCGGGAGAACTGGCTTCACTCTGTGCACTTTGGAAACTGACAGGGTCTTTTAAGGAGATGGATTATTTTGCATTCCCTGAAATTTACTTTGAACAAAACCTTCTCCAGACTGTGCACTCGCTCTGGCTTCATTATTAATTCCCCTGCTTCTTTCCTGCACATTCAGTATAGGAAAGAGTGATCCACAGAGAAAAAAATAGCTTCTGGCACTTTACATTATAAAAATAATTCAAATACTTCATTTGATCGGAGGTGAGTTCGGTGTTCCCCATGACAGCTGAACTTAGTACAAAGAAGTTTAACAACTTCATGATCCAGGTAGTTCTAAAACCTAGCGGGCCAACATTTTAGGCTGGTTGTTTTCTCACCTTGGTGAATGTCTTTGCAACATTGCTGATGAAATCCATGAGGTCAGACACTGAAATGGTATGAATCCTTCAACCTCGGACAGAGGATGGCTGCCACCCTTGAGAACCCTGTGGCAGAGGAGGCTAGAAGAAGCAGAAAAAGGAGAAGAAGGGATGTGTAATTACCAGGGATGCCTCTCAGCACCACAGTGATATTTAAGCCTTTTGAGAATTCAAAGGTTAATGAAATATGGTCCCTTCTCTCAAGGGACTGGCACTTGAATGAAAGAAAGGCAAACCCTCAATTAGCTCTAGTACAGAGTAGAATAGGAAAAGTACTACATTGGAAGACCAGCAGCATGTTGTAGAAATGCACAGGAGAGACAACTTCCTTAGAAAGTAAAATTAGCTTGAAAATGAATGAGAGTGTACCAAGAGCAGGAGCCTGATGAAACACATGAAAAAATGCCAAGTGTAAAAATACATACCCGCTATGTCTCCAGAGAACCAGCAGTTGTGTGGCTGGAGCAATGGCTTGTAAGGTGTGGGTCTCGGACAGTATCAGCATCACCTGGGAACTTGTTAGGATTGCAGAATCTCAACGACCCCTCTCAGCCTCCCGGAATCAGAGGCGCCAGGCTGGAGGCCCAGACACAGGCATTTTAACAAGCCCTCCGGGTGATTCTGAAGTGCATGCAGGTGTGGGAACCCCCCCTCACAGAGGGGAATGTACATGGGGTGACCTGATATGAGATGAGGATGGACAGGCCTGCCGGATGCAGATCGCGGTGAGCTCAGAGGGCAAACCCAGGGGATGGGACGTTACTCTGTGAGCAGTGGGCAGCCATCGTCAGGTTTGAGTATGGGACTGATATGGTCAGAACTGTGCTTTAGAAGGAAAACTCCCGCAGCAAGTGGACGCTGCGCTGACAAAAGGAGTACTTGGGTGGAGGGAGTACTTGGAAATCCCAGTAAAAGAGAACACATACTTTAGTCTAAGGAGAGGAACATAAAATCCCCCATTATCTCTGTGAGAGAGTAACCCTGAAGGAATCTCTCTGTTCATAGTTTGGCCCTGCCGTAGAAGGTCCCCGATCATGGTGCTCTTACAGTAGCGACAAGAGAAGCGGACCTTGTAGAACGTACTCAGTATCAAACGTTACTTGAAGGGCCTCGCATGTCTAATCTTACAAATTCATGTGTCACTCTCCTTCTGAAATTGTTAGAAGCTGTGCAACGTCACACAGACAGGAAATGTCAGAGGAAGACCTCAAGGAGCTAAGAACTGAGTGAGACACAGAAACAACAAACGAAGAACTACGTGTATCCCAAGCATTTCTTGTTCCGCTACTCCATGCAGCCAGCATCAAGCCTGGCTTCAGCCCTTGTGCTCATCTTGACTGCAGTCCCTCCGGATGGAGTTCAGAGATACTACAGAAGCAGATCCAGTCCTCCCCTGCAACTTTCTTTGACCCCTTCAGCTCGCCCTCCACCCCATTTGCCACACACCCTTCGAGAGGAAGTATGAACACCATCTATTATTCTGCGCAGAAGCCGATTCTTCAGCCCACTACCATATTGAACTTTGAGACATTGGGACAACAATAAAATTTTTAAAAATTTTTAATTAAAAAGACAGGTACGGAACTCCTCCCACATCGAAATTACCCATGCACAGGTTCATTTTTCACTTGTGTGATGGCACCGACAGGTGGATGGGACTTTGGAGCTCCTGTGGTCCAGTCTCATCCCTCTCATTGTACATACATAGAAACTAGGGCCCAGAGAGGGCAAGCAATTACCCAAGGCACTCACAGAACGGAGAAACCTGGTTTCCTTACTCAGAGTTCCTTCCATTTTACCACATTCTGTTTCGCCAGATCTGGTTAGAGCATCATTCAGATGATCTGTGACTGACACACATTAGGTGCTCAATATTTTCTGACTGACTGAAGTACTCATCAATCAGTTCTACTCAGAACTCTCCAGCCAGCCACCCAACCACCCCCAGCCCTTCCTCTTTCCCCAGATTCAGAGCTTCACTGGCCCCTCCTCCTGCCCCTCACAGAGCCCATGCTGCACAGGCTCCCCCCACTCTGTGAAAGCAGAGCATTACTATAGAAACCTCTCCTTGGCCAAAATGGGGTAAAGCAGAGAAGGAACTACCATTAATTTATGTGGGGAAAAATATTTGGCCCTCCCAGACCCCCAAATTAACCTACTAATGATACCGAATACACTGAATCATGTCGTGTTAAGTGTAACAGCCTGTGAGCTCGCTTAGCTTTTTCTGCTCCTTCAGGACACAGCTTGCCAACAGACACGCAGATTGAAGGGCGGCATAGCACGGATGCTCACAGGCACAGCGCAGGCTCTGGCGGTCTGCCGCTGAGAAGCTGAGGGTGGTTCCAGGGAAGGAGCTTGGCTGGCCGCTGTCACTGCTCAGCGGGAGCCCCGCCTCCACAAGGGCCCCCTGCAAAACAAACACCGACTGCTGTTTCTGCTTTTCCCCTTGTTGTTTTGGAAAAGTGAAAAAATCCTGTTTGGATTTCTTTTCGCTAAGAAAAAATGTACAGTAAATCTTCACTTAACGTCATCACCAGGCTCTGTGAGTTTAAGCAAAACAATGTATGATGAAACCGATTTTACTGTAGAGTAACTGGCTAAACAAGACTTCAGTTCCTACAGCAGCTCATCAGAATTACAAGGAAATGAAATGACCCAAGGAGCTCCTGTACTAACTAGGTCCTTGGAAAGAGGCGACCCGGCACAAACTTTTGAAAACCAGGGATACCTGTACCCACTCTAAATGGTATTACAGCAAAAAGGATGCCACTTCATTTTTCAAATTAAAAAAATAACTCATGCACTTATTTCTATATGGAAAAAAAACTGTCTCTACTTTGAATGACCCTGAGAAATGTGTAAGCATTTCTATTTTCTAAAGAGAAGCAATTTTATTAATTACAAGTGCCTCCTGCAAACTCCGTCATGCTGAGACAAACTTGTGCCCTGGAACAGGGATTGTACATTGAGGAATACATACAACATTTATCAGCCTGATTCCTTGTAAATGGATGTTTCTAATGGGCCCAACAGCTAAGTTCCCTTTGAGCAGCTTAAGCATCTTTGTTGGCGGCAGTTTAAACACTTGTTTACACAACTGCGCTATTTGACCTACCAACACTCATTACATTAACCCATTAAGTGGAATGTTCAGAAAAATACTCTCATTTATCGTGTTTTCTGGGGAAACTGAAGTACGTCCCTCTCAGGTTATAAGTCTGTTCTATTTAAAAAGCCTGGAAATAGATTTGGAGATTTCAGACTGATTAGAATCTAATAAGCAATAAATTAACTGGCCTTTTCTCCTATGATTCATGACTTCATGGCATTCTGAACACTGTTTTTGGCTTTTTCCTTTTCTGTACCTTTGTCTCATTTAATCAAATAATATTTCTGAACAGTTTTCACTTGCCAGGCCCTAGGCTGGAGACTTGTTTGCAGAGACAGCTTGGGCTTCTTCCATGCACTTCAGCCACACATGCATTGATTAGGCTCCAGAAAGTGGAACTGTCAATACTGAACACACAGGAAGTCACTACCCTGACCTCAGCCTCCACTGAAACCAACAGGAAATCGAAACAGTGAGATGTCCGCTATTTGAAGAGTGCTCAGTTTAGGTCAGCTCAGCACACATTTCCTGAAGGTCCATCATGGGCCAGACCCTAGGCTCGCCCCCTTAAAGATAAAGAAGACTAAACTTGTCCTCAAGGGGTTCCAAGGGGATCTGGAAGGGGTTCTAAGAAGATGAGTAGGTAGGTGGTCAGCCCCCCAGTGAATATTGGGAGATGCCCTGAGGCCCTTCCCAGAGGGTGAGGCACCTGATCTAGGCTGGAGAAGTCTGAGGCTGCTAGAGTGGAGGAAGCTCAGAGACACCTTCCCACCCAAAGTGGCAGCAGGGGGTCAGCTAGGGGAACAGGGAAAGGTGAGGGTGGGGGCAGGGGGCATTTAGACAGAGCCACCTGCATGAGCAAAGACCTGAAATCTATGAAGGTAACTCTATGTGGCCTTGAAGAGTGATGCTGAGGACAGCAGTGGCAGTAATGAAGTCATCTCAGGCATTCTCAGTGAGGAGCACGTCTTTGCCACCACAAACTTGTTCCATGAAAGTACGGGTTTGGGGGGCACCCACTCCAATGGTATCAACAATATTCAGAAATGCATACAGCTGCTACCACAGCAGGGTGGTAGAATTTCTTATGTTATGGATTTTTCTAATGCAGATTTTCCCATGGTTTAGTCTGAAGCCCACATTCATCATCGTTACATGGGCTACTTTGTGAAAAATTCGGTTTCCACTGACCATTGTGTACACTTGCTGAGTCAAAATCTCTAGGGGTGCATGCAAGAATAAGCATTTTTCAAAAGCATCCAGATCAGCATCTGCACACAAGTTTGCAAATTGCTTTCAATAAGGTCAGAGCAGGAATTCTCCATCTTGCGTAGACTCACTTTGGGAAGCTGTTGAAACAAAGCAATGCCCAGGCCCCACCGCCATATTTTCCGACTCACGTGGCCTTGGGTGGGGTGGACATTACCATTATTCAAAGCTCTGCAGGTGATTCTAATGTGTGGCTAGTGGCTCTCAGACGAAACGTTTCAGAGTAAAAATGGAGACACAACCTAATCAAAATTTGTGGTTTATACTAAAAGCAGTGCTTGGAGTGAGATTCATGGTTTTAAAGCCATGTGTTAGAAAAGGGGTCTCAGACCAGTGATATAAGCTTTTACCTTAAGAAACAAAAAAGAAAGCAAAACAAACCCAATACAAGCAACAGAAAGGAAATAAAGGCAGTACTTGGTGGCATTAAAAACAGATAAATACGCAAAAGCAATGAAGCCAATAGCCCATGGTTTGACAAAACCAGTAAAATAAATTGACCTCTAACCTGACTGAGCAAGAAAAAAAGAGAGAAGACCAAAACCACAAATTTTAGGAATGAGAGAGGAAGCATCACTACAAACGATACCAACATGAGCTATAACAATGTCGGAGAATACTACAAATACCTCTTCACTCGTAGTGCCAACAATTTTGATGACGTGGGCAAATTCCTTGAAAGATTTGCCAAAGTTTACTCAAACAGGAAAAATAAATCAAGAGTAGCTAATTAGTATTATACTTCTTAAAGAAATTGAATTGATTTTTTTAAGGAAAGGAAAAAATCTCCTGGCTCAGGTGGCTTCATTGTGAATTATACTAAATGTTTCAGGAAGAAATAATACCAATTTCCCTATTAACATCTTACATTAGTACGGTATATTTGTTATAGTTCGTGGATCAATACTGATACATTATAATCAACTGCAGTGCATAATTTATTCAGATTTCTCATTTTTCACCTAAGGTCGTATTCTGTTCCAGATCCCATCTAAGATACCCCATTACATATGGTCATCACACCGCCTAACATTCCTCATGGTTATGACAGTTTCTCAGACTTGCCTTGTTTTCATGATCTTGGCATTTTTTAATACAGGTCAGGTATGTTGTAAGATGCCCCTCCATTGGAATTTGTCTGGTATTCTCATGGGGTTATGAGTTTTGGGGTAAAGTGTCATTTTCATGACGTCATGTCAAGAATACATACAACCACCATGATTTCTGACTATTGTTGTTGGCCCTGATCACCTGGCTGAGGTCATGTTTGTCCAGGGTCTCACCTGTAAAGCGACACCATCCCCTTCCTTATCAGTACAGTTCACTTTGGGACACACCTAAGAAGTGGGGGTTACACTGTTCTCCTTTAGGGGGAGTATCTACATTGTTTCTTTGAAATCCTTCTGCATGAGAGATTTGTCTCTTTTCCCCCATTTATTCATTTGTCCAATCATTTGTTCATATAAGAATGAATATTTCTTTCATACTTCGGGTTATAATCCAGTACTACTTCATTTGCTTCGTTGCTCACCCTGTTCCAGCTTTGGCCATTGACAGGTCTCTCAGTTGGCCCCTATGCACCTTGGAAACACTACCACCAATGGGGCACTACAAGATGCTCCCAGCTAAAATGTACTTCCTGCTTCAGTTGTAGAATCAGCCATCTCTCCAAAGACCCTGTTCCTTCTACTGGAGAACTGTGTTGGAACTCAGTATCTGGGTGGTGGGTGGGTAGGTTCTTTATAGAGCTAAATATCCATGTAACATAAGATGAAGCAGCTGACTCCCAGATATTTACTCAAGTACTCAAGTGAAATGAAAACCTATGTTCACGAAACTGTATGTGAATGTGTATAGTGTTTTTTCTGGTGATCACCAAAATCTGATTGGGTTTGTGCAAACCCCAAGCATACCTCAACTAAGCATATGATACAGTGTGCTCAATCCATACAATGGGTTTTATTGCTCAGGAATAAAAATAAACAAACTAGTTATTCACAGAGCAGGTATGCATCTCAAAGGCATTATCCTAAGTATAAAAAGCCAGATCCAAAAGCCTATACATTGTATGATTCTATTCATATAAAATTCTTGCAAAAATGAAATGATAGGAACAGACAAGAGATCAAAGGGTGGCAGGACCTGGGGATTGGCGAGATTGGGGACAAAGGGGTGCAGAAAAAACTGAAAAGGTGATGCAATTCTTGTATACCTTATGGAGGTAACATGACCGTATACGTTCATCAAACTCTCTAGAGCAATATGCTAAGAGAAGTATTATTGTATGCAAATTATACTTTAATATGTTTAAATGGAACAAAAATACAGTGGCTTCATATTAATGTGGGGAAATGCTTGTGTCACAAAGCAGGTGAGAGAGGACAGCAGATGGTATGTTCTCAACTACGGAAAAGTGCTCAGACATAGATAAAGGGATGAAAAATTTAGCGCAGTCTTAACCATTATCTGTGTGGGGGACTATTGTAATATGTAAAATATATTCTTTTTACTTCCTTTTATTAACATTTTATGATATAACTTTATAATGATAAAAGCAAATTTATACAAAGGAAAACCGTGAAGTTGTACATAAATGTGAGGGACCTTTGTGAAAAGGCTGTCTGTGTGCCAGGTAGCTCCCTGCATCTCTTTCACCTGTGCACCCCACACTTCTGCATGGCGCACAGCATAGAGCAGGTGTGGATCAAAGCGGGGGGAGCCCTTGGACCCTGATAGTCTCACCCGGGAATGCCCATCAATTAACAATTTCTTCAATGGGCCGAAAGTGATGCTGTTCCCTTTTATCGTGTTCCTGACCTTCAGTGATCTTCTCCCTGCTGACTGGGCACAAGCTAGTCTTTGCTTTAACTGCTGATGAAGTCCGGCTGTCTCCCAGTTGTAACCACAAGCCCACAGCAGCAGATGGAACAGTGTGGTGTTCTCTTACAGCTCATTAATCATGGAAACCTGGCTCGAGCTTAATATTTCACCGGCAGGCGTGAGCTGAGCATGAATTTGCATTTCTTCCTCTGGGATTGGTAGGTAATAGTATATTTTCATCTATAACCTTGAGGTGGTCCCCACATATCCGTTAAATTGAACAAATGTGAAAGAACATTTATACGTGTTCTTCTCACCAGCAGCCAGGTCCAGGTTGTAAGCTTTTGGGTAGGAAGTTTCTGCCTTTCCCTAAAGCAACACTCACCTGGAACATCCTCCACTGTGCTCCACCTCTGTGTTACTCACCACCAGCAAATGTCAACTGGGCGGCTACTATGGGTAAGGATTGGGGCTTAGTCCTAAAGAAGCTACAGGGTGAACAGAAGGGATGCAGGCCTTAGGGAGCTCATAGTCTTGTAGAGATATAGACAGAGTCTCTCTCTCTCTCTCTCTCTCTCCCTCTCTCTTCTTACACACACACTCACACACATGCACACAGCACCAGAATATTACACACAGATGAGAACAACCAGTGGGTAAGTGCTAGAGAAGGACTGTGGGGATCAGCCCCAGAGCTGGGCAGGCAGAGTGAGAAACCCAGTAAGTGTAGCTTAGGCCATGGGAGAGTGGATTTTGAAGTGTCCTGATGCCAAGTTCTGCTTTATCTTTTGGCTGTAGACAGGCACTGCAATTTTTCAGCAGGCTCATGAGCAAAGCTCCACTTTAGCAATGTTACTCCAGCAGCGTAGGCTGGATGGAGTGGGCGGACAGTAGAAATAAAAATTTCAATAAAGCGATTGGAAGATGAAGACAGCAAGACGGGTTAAGATGGTATTGAAATATTCTAGGTGGGATACAGTGGAGCCTTAACTTCAGGCAAAGGCAGTCAGGGAGTGAGTATAAAACAGACTGGGGAGATACTCAGAAGACATAACCATGACGGTGTGATAACTGATCAGACGGAGGGGTGAGAAGTGTTGGTGGAGAAAAAGGGCATAACTTGCAGCTGGTTTTGTCCCCTCTGTTTTCTATCAAACGTGACTCAAAGTCTTTGACTTCATTGACAAGTGAAAAACGAAGCCTCCTCTCCACAGACAATCCCATACAAGAGCAGAGACCAGTAGGAAACATGAAGGCTGGATACCATGCCCAACAAATCCCACCACGGTGCCTACATTATGTCCAACCGCTATTAGTTTTGCCGGTAGCAAATCTTTATATTCTCCCCACCAAAAGCCTGGCAGAGCATGTATCCATTGAAAGTGTGGAATGTGTGACTCTAGAATGGTGCTTGGGCCACCATGAGGGGTTAAAAAGGAAAACACTCTGGTCCAGTAAAAAGAGACACGGTTATACCCCAATCTGAGCTTTCAATTTTTCCTTTCCTAGTAAAGCTGTGAGGCCCATGCTGGTCTGCCAATGATTTATCTGCCTCCATTCCTGCCAGACTTTGGCCCAGCTTCATCCAGACACTAGACTATAAATGGCTGAAGAAATAACAGGCAAGGAGCAGAGTTGAAAGGCCACTGGGCAACTGTTTTTCTTTAGCTCTGTCTGAACTGAATAGTCAGCCAGCTGGGTTCAGCCAAGCCATGTCCACCCCACCTTTTATTACTCATGAGACAGTTTATGTGACCTCATTTCGGAGCAGTTACCGGGTCTGGCAAAGTTCCCAAGAGCCTAAAGCACCTCCATATATATTTCCTAGACTGATACTGCTGTTTATGTCTTGCTAAGCCACAAGGAAGGACATTCCACTCTGCAAAGTCAGCTTATTATTCTGGGGGGTAGGGAAGGGAAAAAAAGAAAGCAAAAAACCTTGGTGATCTCTCCTTTACCTGATTCCATTCTGATGGAGATCTTTATTGCTTGCCAAAAGCTATGTGCTTTCCCTAGTTCCCAGAGCCCTTATAGTTACAGAAGGCCATGTAAGTGGTTCTGGCCAATAGACATTGAGCAGAAGCAATGTGTGTCATTTCCAAGCTAAAACATTTAAGAGGCAGTGGGCAGCCCTCCAGCTCAGTCTTCCTCTGCCAGCTCACCTGGGAGCCATGTTTTCCAAATAATGTAGCTACATGATGCAAGAAGCTGAGATCTTTAAGTCACCGCTTGAAAGTGCATTGTCCTAGAGAGCTGCCAGACTCATGAGTGAGAAATGAACCTTTATGTATTAAGCCCCTGAGATGTGGGGGCTTGTTTGTTGCTGCACTAAAGCCTAGACTAGTCTGACTAACAAAGAGAACAATTTTAAAAAATCGCAATAGGCCTGGCTGGTGTAGCTCAGTGGATTGAGCGCGGGCCTGCGAACCACACGATCGCGGTTCGATTCCCAGTCAAGCCACATGCCTGGGTTGCAGGCCAGTTCCCAGCAGGGGACTCACAAGAAGCAACCATACATTATATTGCTCTCCTTCTCTCCTTTCCTTCCTCTCTAAAGACAAATAAATAAAATATTTTAAAAAAAGAAAACAAATAGAGAAGAAAAATTAAAATATATATATATATATTTTTAAAAATCGCAATAGGAACTTAGACCTGGGGCTGTCATGAAATAGCTTCAATCACTGATTTAAGATTGAGCGAGAAGCCAGCAAGAATCCGAACCAGGTCAGAGCAGGACTCAAGCAGCTTGCGTGGCTGCAGAGCTCCTGGGCTCCCTGCCTTCCTGCCCCTTTGGGGTGGCTGGGCTACTCATAGATCCTGAGATGGCTATGAGCTAGGGATAGGGCTGAGCAGCCTAGAAGACATGTGGCATGGTGGAATTAGACCAAATGGAGAAACTGGCATCACACCAGTTTCATACGAAGCTTTTCCATGTTGCTAAGCATGCTAAAACAGCATCACTTTTTGTGTATTGTGTTGGCTGGGTGGGCATGCACAGCCAACACGCTCTTGTGCCAGGCACTGCTCTAGACCCTAGGGGACTGTAAGAGTGGTGAAATAGAGCCCCATTTCACACTGAGCTTACACCCCAGACCCAGTGTGCGGCCTTGGAGGCTAGGACACTTGAGCTGTAGTCACAGTTTTACCCTGACAGTGACCTTGGGCAAGACCCATCCCCTATCTGTGTTTCATTTCTTTGACAATAAGAAGAAATATTTGGACTTGGCAATATCTAAAACACTTTACAATTTGGGCTACCTCCAACAGAACTATAATGGGGCCTATGAAAAAATTGCAAGGCTACTGGACAAAGGGTGTCTACACCAGAAAAAGTATACAGAAAAGTCCAAATATCTAAAGTGGAAAGTTTCTGAAAACCTTGCCATACCTACTCATCCAGTCCTGCAAAGCCCAGTAACACCACTGATTCTTTAAATGTGGTATACATTGGCCTGGGATGGTAGCTCAGTTGGTTACAGCATCAGCCCAATACACCAAGGCTGTAGATTCAGTCCCTGGTCAGGGCACGTATAAGAATCAACCAATGAATGCATAAATGGGTGGAACAACAAATCAGTATCTGTCCGTCTGTCTTTGTCTATCTCTCTCTCCACTTCCTCTCTTCAAAAATCAATCAGTGTGTTATATATTCAAAATATTTCCCCCTTTCACTCTGAGTAGATGTAAAACATTCCCCCAATAAGCTGGCTAACTTTGAAAATACTCATTCCTAAAACATACTCAAAGAAAAACACTTCGAGGAAGCATAAGCCCTCCTATTACTATATCAGAAAACTGGCTTCAGATGACCACTTATCTGCATTGAATGATAACTATGTCCTCAGGAGTCTCTATATTTCTCAACTACTAAGCTCATCTTTAGAAATTTTTGAATAAAAAATGCATTACCTCCGTAAATATGCTAGTGCTGATATTTTTGTCTATATACAAGTTCCCAATTTCCCCATCACTTGCTGGTCAACCTGGCTTTTTAAAAATATACCTAACATCAGATTAGTTCAAAGCTTGTGTTGAATTTGTTTATGTTTCTCAAAAGGAACATTCTGCCTTTTATTAAAGGAAATACCTGTGAGAAATAGCAAGGATAGCTCTTATAAATGATCTATTACCCAAACTCAACTCACCTTCTGCCTGTGGTTTTTCTCTCCTTAAAAATCCCTGTCCAGCACAGGATAGTGAAAAGAACACAGGCTGGTTGTCAGACAAACCTAGTTTTTAATTCTCAGTTCATAAATGTATTGATTATATGAACTTGACACTTGACCCTTGATCCCTCTCAGCCTCAAGATAAGTGACATGCCAATATCTTGTGCACTCTTTACAAAAATCATGTGTCTACCACACATTCGGCATTCACAATTGTATCTATTATGACAGACCAGTAGAGCTGAAAGCATCTTAGAGTTCATCTAGTCTGACCTCATCTCCCAGAGGTGGAAACAGGACCCAGAAGGAGCGAGGACTTGCCTGGATTTCTGGGAGGTCTGAGAATCCCTCATCGGTCTGCTCCAGTACTGCCTCTGCCCCACCACCTCTCCACCCCGGGGTTCACCCGAGACACCCTGCCCCAGTGCAGGCCTTCTCCCTGACATTTTTCTGGCCCTCCAGAGGCTTAGGTTGGTGCAGTGCTTCTAAAACTTCCCTGCCCTTTCAGTCCTGGGGAGCATCAGGCCTGTCTCATGAGATCTTTGTCTCCCTAATTCCCGTGTCCCACAGGGATTCATCCTGGGCCACTGTTTCCCTCATTCTGTAGGATTACGTTCCCAATTTCTATACCTCCTATGATAATGACTCTCAAATTCGAACCTCCTTCCTGTCTCTGGAGAATCAGCTTCAACCTATTGCTCCACGTATCTGCCTGGGTGTCTCAGCCACTTCACATTCACCAGCTGAAAGTTATTCTTCAAACTGCCCACCAAGCCTATGTATGGCCTCCTCTTCTACCGATGGCACTACCCACCACCCAAACACTGGATTAAGACACTCGGGACTCATTTTTTTATTCTTTCTCTCCTTCACTGTCTACAGACACCCTGCTCCTGTGCTGAATATGTCTGAAGTCCATTCACACACGTGCATTGATAATACCACTGCTCTAGTTCAAGTCTTCCTCGTCTTCTTCATTTTCCCAAGTGCCCTACTTCCCTGAATACACACCGTTCAAACCCATCATCCACAATAAGCAGAACAATTTGTCTCAAAGAGAGCCACTTAAAGAGTGGCTCTCAGAAGAGTGATCAGGTTTCTGGACATGAAAAAATAAGTTCACGCCAGAACGTGAATCAGCTACATCACTGGCTTGCTATGTAGTTCAGCTGACCCTTTTTTTAAATAGCAAGACATTCTCCATGAAAGAAACAAGTGTTGGTTTATATTCCGTCACACACTTCTTACGTCATCACATATCAGGACTTTGAATATTACAGATCCCCAAAAGTCCAGGTCCAACAGTGCGCCATGTGAGACCACCCGAGGTCTGACATCTGCTTCTCTCTCCCATCCCACACGTCACAGAAAAGATGTTCAATCTCATCTTTTCTGCTCCTGAAACACTGACCTGCCTCTCAGCCTCTCCTCCTCCCTGCCATGACCACCCCCCTCAGCCACTTGTAAGAAGCACACAGCGGCGGGTTTCCTCCAGAACGCCTTTTTATCCTCATCATCCCCACCCTGCTGCTTCCTCTGCTCTCACTGTGTCTTATCCATCTCATTGGCTATACTGATCATGTTGTTTTAAATTCATTTATTTACATTATTCTCCCAACCATAATGTTAATTCCTTGAAGATAAGATCTGCATCCTCCTCATCTCTACTAGTCAGAAAACATAACATAGCTACTACAGTAACACATAAACCTTGACATCTCAGTTGCTTAACAACATTGGAGGTCACTTCTTAATCGCACAAAGTCCCGTGCAGGTGTGTCTAGATGGTAATCCCAGGTGGCTCACCTCCACGTGGTCATTCAGGAAACCAGACTTTTAGATTTGGTGATGCAGCTAAGTCACTGGGCCTCAGAGTCCTTCCCTGGATCTCCCGCCTTCAGCTGGGGATGGTAAAAGAGAGAGAGAAATATCACAAAAGCTCTTTTAGGATCCAGGCCTGGACGTGGCTTTCCTAACTTTTGCTCAAACCCTTTAGCCAGAATCTAGTCACATGGTTGCACGTGACTGCAAGTGAACCAAAAATACTGTTACCTGCAGACCCAGAAGAAATGGAAAACTGCTCTAATGAGCACCCAAATGTGCCTACGTTGGCCATGCCCAAACTTGCAGCAATTATCAGTTCATCTCGGGAGAATGGAAACTACTACAGGCAGTGGCAGGCACAAGAGCAGAGAGCAGTTTGAGCCATCTCGGAGACAGACGTCTTAGGCAGGTGGGCTTCTCCGAAGCTTCTTCCAGAGGTGTCTGCTCCGCTTCCTTGCCGTTTCAGGCAGCGCCTGCACTGTGTGACAAAGAACTTTTAGAATCCCTCCTTTATTTATATTTCTATTTACATTCATCATTTCCAGCAGCTAAAGAAGAAACGTAAAGAGCGTTATGTTCCTTTTATACTGACCCCACATTTTTTTTCCTCTGTGTTAATTCAGTTTCCTAGGAAAATCTTTAAAGGTTCCATTTGAATTCAAGTGACATTGCCATTTTTTTAACTTAAACCATTCCCCCCAAATCTCTTGATCTTAACTTTAAATGGCAGCCTTTAAACAAAACATTAATTCAGGACTCAAACAGCTTAGCAAGTGTCCCTTTAAAGGGATAGTATTTAATTGTATGAGCTGCTATATTATCAATGCAAAATTCAGAAAGTTATTAAAAGAAGATGATGTGAGATGGATCAAAACACATCATACTTGGGTAAAAAACAACCCATTTTACAGTTCCAAGGAAATATTCATGCCCTCTCTCAGCTGGAAGTTAGATCCAAGACTTCCATTGCATCGGGCTTTAAATTGAAGAAAATTATGACTTCAAGTGATTTGTAACCTGATAAATGTAACATAATGAAATAGCCAGTCAAGTAACATCCATTAGATAGTTTGCAAAGGCAAAGAAACATTAATAACAAACCCCCAACCTTATGGACATATAGACTTTTAAAACCATCAGTGTGTAGAAGCTCACCTAGCTAAGCGATTTCTGTCTATCCCTTAACACTTCCATGCACTGGCTTAAGGCTCTGAAGGCAGACCCTCATCCTTCATACTACATCTTGACTGCCTTTGATTTCAACACAACTTTATAAAACAAAGAACTGAACTAAGGTATGTGCTTTCAGACCTCCGGCTTGCCCCACATGACAAGCAGGGAGAAAATCTTTCATTACACCATGGTCTGCCCTGCTTCCTGGAAGCCAAGATTCCGTCATTTTGATACACGCTTCATGAATTCATCAGTTTCTTCAGTGGATTTTTGAGTGCTGGCTATGTCCAGGGCACTGTGCTAGCATCCCTGTTTGAAAGCCGAAAACACATTCTCTAAGGAGCTTATGATCTGGTAAGGAAAAAAGACAGAGGCACTAATATTGGCAATTCAGAACTATGGACTGGACACCTGTGCATGCCAAGCATTGTGCTGAGTATGGTAGATGGGACTGAGGCAGATGGATAAACAATGATGATCATGTGAATAACATGTGTGTGACTGAGAGCACTAGGGTGGTATATTGTATACAATGATGATCATAGTGACACTTGTAGTGATAAATTCTAATAAAAATAGTAAATAATAACACACTATGTTACTATGTGATTCTAGAAACTTTCTAAACACATTATCCTCATTATAAAATTATAAATGATAGTAGTATCATTGTTATTACCCCCACGATGCAATGGAGGAAACAGGAGCACAGACAGAAAATGTAACTTGTCCAAAATCACACAGCCTCAGCTGGTGAAGACAGGAGTCGAACTTGGCACTCTGACTCCAGACAACATTTTGAGGAAACGACATGAAGAAACAATGGCATTTGCTTAGGATGAAACTAGGAATGGAATCAGAGAAACATCCATGGGAGAGAGAGTGTTTTGCCAGTTATTGAAAATAAGTATAGGAAGATGAAAAAAGAAGAAAACCAAGCTTCCCAGGGAGTGGAAATGATTCCTACAAGCGCAGAGAGGCAGGAGGAGTGTGTCGCGTTTAGGGATTGGCTTCTTAGTGGTACTGGGAGCAGAGACAGCAGACCTGCAAGGGATGACGTATAGAAAGGTGGAGTAGAAGAGGGAGGCAGGTTCCGAGCCTCGATCTGCCCCATTGAGGAGCACGGACTTGTCTTCCATGGGATGGGAAGCCGTGTTCATTACGGGTACAAGAAGCACCTGTTTCAAAAGCCCTGCCCTCCCCTCCATGCAAGGTCCACCCTTTCTCATGTCTGCCCATGTGCCAATAACATCGGTTTTAGTGTTTGACCAGTTCTTTCCTTTCTGTATCATGTGAATCAACTCTTGTTCTTTAAGAGTTTGCTGGAAACAAGTCATGGTCTCAAATACCTGTCCCTTTTATGCAAGCTGAGGGTTTCTATTTTAACTAAAAGCTCATTAGGGTTTAGAGTAACTATAATAGCTTTGGTGGGGGACATCTTACAAAGTAACTTTAAAGTACAATAAATCAAGGACCTAACAAGTGGACAGAGCCCTTGAAAGCAATAGTATTTAACCAGCGCAGGTACTTAGAAAAGCGATGTAAAGCTCAGAACATGCACACAGGCGAGCCAGCCAGAGGTAACACCCACCGCGGCTGCCTGGACAATGCCAGCGCTGCTTCTTCTGTCACGGGCATCTCATCTTCCTGGGCCCAGACTCCCCTCTCCAGAGCTGAAGATACGTACGGAATGGCTCCTCTGTGAGGAATGGTTCTACTGTGCATGGACCTAGAGTGCCCATGTGTGGGGACTGCACGGAGGCTGAGTGTGTCTGCACAATGTCATTTCTGTGAGGCTGTCCCTCCACTGGTCATCGAGCATTTCAGTATCGGTCAGACCAAACGCGGGACACAACTGCCCTTCCATCTTCTAGCAAAGGAAAAGGGAGGAAATGGCGTGGTCTTGTGGCGAACCACAGGGTAGGGAGAGGGGGCTGTTTGCCTTGGGAAGCAGCCCACCCCTGGTGCAGGCAATAAGGGGGTGCTTGGCTGTGGAGAATGAAAAATAATAATAAAACCAAGTATTCTCATACGCTGGGAATTTTAAACAATGGCAAGGATAAAACACAACTCCCCATCAGGACAGACACCCCCACCTTCCCCTGCTCTTTGAGGTGTGACTGGTGCCTTCAGGTGATGGCTAGATTTCACGTGGGAGGTGGCAGCTGCCTTCGTCACTTTGGCTGGGATTGCACGTGGTCTTGGGCAGAGAGCATCAGGGTACGGAGGAAGCCATTTCCATCCTCAGCTTTTGCTAAGAAATCTTCCTCTTAATCATTCAGAGAGAATCAGTGTTTACTGGGTTCCATGAAACTGCTTCCTGGGCAGAGCGGAGAGGGGCCACCCTGAGCAGTCACCTGGGCCAGCGGCTCACGGATGTGTGTATGTGTCTGTCAAACTTAAATAACCCTCAGAGAGGCTTTTAAGCAAAGCGTTGACATTTCACATTTGTGTTTCACAGAAATGACTTTGATGTTTGGTACTGAAGGGCAGACTAGACAAGAGTCTATTGAAAAGTGATAAAAAAAAAGATGAGGCTATTTGGTTGGACAGAGAAAAATTCGCACGAAATACTATATGATGCTTTTTTATCTATAACCCTATTAAAGGGGTTTCAGGGGTCGTTCTGTAAGAAATGCCTTGTGGCAGTCAACCTGCAAAAATAATCTGAAAGCACACATCCTTACTTAAATAAGTGCTAACTGGATAGCAGAAAAGTAAGTACTGCAGGAATTCTGAAGAGAAGGTATCAGTGTAACCTGAACTAAAGAATTGCACTTATTTAGGATTCAATCAAATTTTCCCAGCCTAAAAAGCCTTGATGTTCATATTACATACACAAAATATAGTACCTTTATTTCTGCTGGTTTGAATGCTCAAATGTCAATAATTCCTTATTTTTGTGTGTTGGACTATAAACATAAAAATACCAAAATGTTTTAATAACAGTGATTTTAAATTATTTTATCACTTTCATTATTGACTATATAAAATATATTTATATAAATTTTGTCATGCACTATTTTATTTACTACTCACAAAAGGTGACTATAGAATCACTTCCATTTGCAGATAAAGAAATTGAGGTCCATTCCTGGCCATTGCAGCTCAGTCGGTTGGAGCATTGTCCCATAAATAGAAAGGTCACAGGTTCGATTTCCAGTCAGGGCATATGCCTGGGGTGCTGGTTCAGTCCCCCCTTGGGGAAACATGCAAGAAGCAACTAATCAATATTTTTTCTTTCACATCAATGTTTTTCTCCTTCTCTCTCCCCTTCCCCTCTCTCTAAAACCAATAAGCATGTCTTTGGGTGAGTGTAAAAAAAAGGAAATTGAGGTCCACAGAAACCAAGGTAAGGTCACTGGAATAGAAACATGAGAACTAGAATAGCAACCTAGGTCTTCTGAAAGCAAATCTTCCGCTCCATGCACTCAGAGACCTTTACAAAGCCACTCAGCAAAGTCAATTCACACGCTAGAAGGACATTCACTCACCACCACCCACCCACGCGACATCCGCAACAGCAGGGGGTTTTCACTGGACACTCTTTCCATAAAGTGAATAGGGTGCCTGATCAGGACACTCGCCTAGAACATTTATCCACTGTGCTCCTTTTAAGCAATTTTTCTGGCCTCTGTCTCAATGGCACCAAGGACCTTTGCAGGCACAAGTTTTCCCATCCAGAAAAGGAAGAGGAGACTTTGCAGCCTTGCTCAATCTCTACAAGAGAGAATTCCTGGGAGAAACAGAAAAGGAGGCAAGCCCTTACTGACCGCTCCAGTGGCCAGAGGCAGCCTGACCTACTACTTTTGTTCAACACTGAGAAAAGGTTGGGTAGTTTTAATGGGGAACAAAATTTACAACACTCAAACACTCACTTCAGGGCATGTCGAATAGAGAACAGACTCCTTTAAATATTTAGAGCTGAGCTGGGACTCCACACTCACAAGAAGTCTGTCAAATGCATCATCACTGCGGCGAGCGGCAGCCGACTGGAGAAGAGGAAGTAATTTTCAATTAACTGATCACACAACATGCCTGAGCCTTTTTAGCAATAATCACTCCGAAATACATACTCTTCCTTGATGGGCCAGCTGTCTCTGGAGCCTACTTGGAACCAAAGTTACTGGATATTCATGCAATTACATCCCCATTGGTGGAAGTGTTCTGCCGCCTAGGGCCTCACCCACCTGGGCACTCAGCTGGTGACGTGGGACCCATGGAATCCGGGCTCCTGGTCAGAAGAGCAGGCTCTCGGGTAGCTCACTGGCAGAAAGAGATGCTGGGGAGGTCATTCGTTTTCGAGTCACATGACATGAATTCCAGTCCAGGCTGTCGGGTATCAGCCACAATCTCTCTGATCCTCAGTTTCCTCATCTATAAAATAGATAATAATCCATTCTTTAAAGAGGGATTTTTTTAGAGAATTACAGGAGATAATAAATACCAAAAAATGTGTTGCAAGTTGAAGAGAGCGCCATGCATTTGCATGTAGGGGTAACAAAAGGCTGGGCTCGGCCCCTTGGCCCTGACTTGCTCCATCCCCCACCCACCCAGTACCCCAGTGGGGGGGTGGAGTGGGGGGGTGGGGGGAGGGCAGGGGGAGGCTGGTGTCGCAGACTACAGGATCCAGCTTAGCTGCAGGTCTTCGTGGACTGGGATGACTCAGGGAGCAGCTGAAGCATTTTCAAGTGCACATCCATCTCCAGATGCAATCTGAACTGGCCACCTAATTCTTGTTATCTTTCCATTTGGAGCATGCTAGGAATGGCAATTATGAAATTTTAAAAGATTCATTGGCACCATTAGAATGAAATTCATCTTTAGAACAAAGAAGACTTGCTCGCTTTTGCATACAAATAAAACCTGCACAAAACCCTGGGATCCCTTCCATTTCCTCCTTGGCAGAGTTCCTGTCCTCTAGAAATAAAAGTAATTCCGAGAGATGGTACGCTTTGCAACTTTATTCTTCTTTTTTGGTAATAGCCCGAGTGCTGTGGAGGGAACATATGGAGGAAATGCCTTACTGAGAATTAGTAGCACTTGTCAAAATAATAACATTTATTCAATGCCTACTATGTACCAGGTGGTTGTTCTGTTATGTCGTTAAATTCAGATTGTAATTCTGTAGAAATTAATGCCATCCCCACTTCACAGAAAAAAAGACGGAGGCATGGAGAGGTGAGTTCATTGATCCAGGAACACACAGAGCTGAGATAGAATTCACATGATGTGCAACTCCAGGCCTGTGCTCTTTTCAAAACACAAATGGGAGGAAACTTCCCTTGGGAGAAAAAAAAAGTAAAGCAAGAAGTCCTAGGCATTTCCCACCGAGTATGCCAGGGTCATGAGTCCTAAAGTGTCAGGAGGGGTAAGGCCATGTTTGTTCTGAGGCTCCTGAAGAGACCAACCAAATAAGAACTGGCAAATGAGGGTTCTTTCCACATGATTTCCATGCACAGGAAAACAGTGTGGAGCTTGCGCAAGAACAGCAGAAAGACCCCGGATGCTACAACAGTGATGAGGGGCCCGCACTGACAGAAAGGCATCCCATTATTCTCCCCCATAAGCATGGGTACAGCTGGGCCTCAGCAAGGTGGCAGAGTTTGCCAAGGTGTCCCCTCCACTAGATAGGCTGTCTGATGAAAAAATACTCTAAACTTGGGGTCAGATTGAAAGCCCAGTCCAGTATTTATTAGCATTGTGACCTTCAGTAAAGGATTAACCTCTCTGAGCCTGAACAGGATTACTGGGGTAATTAAATGACATTTTAGTTTCAACGTGGTATCCAGTTCATGCAGGAACTCAAGGCAGGAGGCCCCGTGGAGACGCACCTGCACAGAGAGAGGAGGCAATGCCCTGCCGGCGCTGGGCCACCCTGCCCCTGGCAGCATCGGGGGGAGCACAGCACTCCCCAGACACCCATCCGCTCATCCCAGCGCCACAGGAGTGAGCGTTCCATGGGCTGGGGAGGTGGATCTGAAGCCCAAAGTCTGGCTTGGAAAAATAATTCAGAACAGCAAATAAAAAGCGGCTAATCTCTATTTCACTACAAAGCATAAATTAGAAACGATAAAAAAAATTTAGGAGACACCCAAGTCATCCTTGAAATACTGATTCATTTGTCAACTTTACAATCCTTTAAAAGCAGAAGCGCTGCGTTTTTCAGCAAGTCATTCGGGAGAGAGAATGGAATGCCCATCCTCAGCATTTCACAGCTTTTTTATTTGTAGGACTGGAAGCGCCATGTAAGGAGAGGGTTACATCTGGTCTTAAACAATTCAGGTATTTGAATACACAATACAACTAACCAGTGGCTGAGAAAGAACAGCAAACCTCTCATGCATATGAGATTGGACTTGAAAACAATGGGACCTGTAAATAATGGCACTGTTTCCAAGGACATCCTCCACCCACCTATTCTGAACATAACACAGCAGCAGTGTGGGCAGGTGTGCTGTCCTCAGTTTTCCTTTCTCGGGAGTATAATTCCCCTCACGGACTCAGCAAGGATGTGAAGGGATGGCAGTGCCTCCCTCCAGTCTCTTTCCTCATGCAGAAGGCCCCTGACCTTCTACTTTACAAGATCAATTCTTGCCCCTTCTCCAGGATGCTGTGGACCTGTGCAGGGGACACTTTGGTAGCTCCAGCTGCTGACTGCTGGAGACACCCTGGGTCAATGTTCATTGACCTGAGGTCCCTTCCCGCCCCACATAGGCCATGGAATAGCCCTTTGGTCATGGCCTTCCAGCACCTGAGACGGATGGACGCCACTGAAGAGGTCTGAACCCACACATTGCTTCTTGGACCACAGAGAAGGAGAACAAGAGGCCCTTGGGTACTACAATTTTGGCATCATATTGTTAAATCAGAAAGATCATTGAGGTGGAAAGAGAACAAGGTTGCCACATTCAGCAAATAACAATGCAGGGTGCCCAGTTACATTTTCAGCTCCACATCTTCAGTATGAAACATACTCATGTAGGATGATGCTCTCCTAAATTTAGAAGCCTTGTAATATTATTTTAAGCACATCCTTAGAATATGGTTACTTGGTGAAACCAGAGTTGCCAGGTAAAATACAGGACACTCAAATTTGAATTTCAAATAGACAACCAAAATTTTAGGGGAGGTAAGGAGATGGCTGGGGTGGGGGTAGGGGGGGCAGTTGTGTGGGGTAAATGTGGACAACTCTAATTGAACAACAATAAAATAATTTTTTAAATGTAGGGGGTGGATCATAACTATGATCCACACATCAAATAGAACCTACTCATACTAAAAATGATTTGGTTTGGGCCAGAAATTCCAATATTGCATGGGAATACTTGTACTTTAAAAAATTATTAGTTATCTGCCTGGCTGGTGTAGCTCAGTGGATTGAGCGTGAGCCTGCAAACCAGAGGATCTCAGTTCGATTCCCAGTCAGGGCACGTGCCTGAGTTGCAGGCCAGTTCCCAGCAGGGAAGCACGAGAGGCAACCATACACGGATGTTTCTCTCCCTCTCTCCTTCCCTTACCCTCTAAAGATAAATACATAAAAATATTTAAAAAATTATTAGTTATCTGAAATTTAAATACAGCCGGGCTTTCTGTATTTTGTCTGGCAATTCGAGCAGGAGATCTACACATCTCTCTGGAAATGAACTGCCTCTTGCCCGACACACAAGCAGATGCCCCTCCATCGTCCACACCGCCAGAGGAGAAAGTGAAGTAAGTGATGGAACCCGATAAAGAGAAGTGAAACGCCTGCAGGCATACCATTTTGGATACCTTTAATCACAAATGACAGAAACTCAACTCATGCCTACCCAAACGACAGGCTGCACTTTCCCTTGGAGCTGACGATGTAAGGGACAGAGCTGACCTAGCCATGTGTCCAAGTGAAAGGTTCGGGTGATGTCCCTACACATCTCTTTTTCTCCATCTCTCAGCTTTGCTCTTCTCTGTTTTGGCTTCATTCTCGGGCAAGCTGTCCCCATGTGGTGGCAATGACGGCAACCAGTCTCAGCTCTCGACATCCTTACAACTAACAACCCTGTGAAGGGCAGGAGCTCAGTCTCTCTCCCATTTGCTTCTATAAAAGGCTCAGGGAGGACTCTTGAGGGCCAGGGGCGCTGTCCGCTTCTGTGGCTGGAGGAGGAAGGCTTCGCCTCATCAGACAGCACGTGGAAGAGTTTCCCTGCAGAAGATGGTCTTTGCCACCAAAGGACCTGGGGAGAGGAAAATACGAATAAAGAAGCAAAACCACAGGGACTGTATTGCTCAATAAAAGCTCATCTGTCAAACAATGAGGTTCTCGCTAGGGCAGGAAGAACAAAAAGAAGGAATTGAAGCAGGAGTATGATGGGTGACTGACAAGCAGCCTAAGAGTGTCTAAATCAAGCAGTTAGTACCAGCATGAGGCCAAGGAGAGTAATGAAATAACAAAGGGGAAGTTTTCTACCTTTATTGGTTTATCTGATGTAAGGATGAAATCTATGTGGGAAGAATCCCCATACGTTACCCAGCACTAATAGAAAAGGGGGTGATCTCAGGGTTCCATCCAAACAATAACTAGACCTGAAAATCTATCACTGTCACACAGAAGAAGGGGACTGAAGTCGGATTTAAATGCCAAGTGGGAAAGCTCACACACCCCTGTGGAGTCCTCCATTCCGCAGCCTTACTCCCACAAACAGACGCAGAGCTTCCTGTACTGAAGCTGTCTCCTAACCTGAGAGGCGTTTCCTGGGCAGAGTTTTCTGAGTGGAAGAATTCGATAATCATTCATTGTCGCGGGCTTTATTTTACTTGTTTTATTGGAAACAACATTTCCAGTGACCAGTCAGCCCTGAAATTAAACAACAGTTGAAAGATGACTGGAAATGGGGGCCAGGAAGCTGGTGAAGGGGATGTCTTTTTGAAAAGATTTTGTGTACTTATTTTTAGAGAGGGGAAGGGAAAGAGAAGGAGACAGAGAGAGAGACATCAATGTGTGGTTGCCTCTTACATGCCCCTCTGCTGGGGATCTGGCCCGCAACCCAGGCCTGTGCCCTGATTGGGAATCCAACCGGCAACCCTTCGGTTCACAGGCCGGCACTCAGTCTACTGAGCCACAGCAGCCAGGGCAAAAGAGGTGTCTTATATGTTGAAGAAAACATAAATAAAAGTTCACAGTAGAATTCAGATAAGTGAATATTAGAGTTTGGTCTGCAGATCCTTCTCTCTAAACAGCAGGAAAATGGCGGAGGCTCTGTGGAGGGTGGCGCACTGCAGAAAGAGAAAGTGAGGTTCAGGGGGCAGAAGGCAAGTATTCGGGAAGATTCCCTATGTCCTTTGGTCACCGACTTGCTGCCCTGATGCAAGATGAGGCTTCCCAGAATTTTGGTGAATGCAGGGCACCTGCACTCTGAATCCACTTCATTCCACAGCTCAGGTCTGAAGTTTAGTGATGTAAACAACTAATTAATTTAAAAATTCTTGTGCCACTGACAGTTAACATGGGTCACCTGACCCTCAGCTGGGCTGCTGGTATCAGTCTCAGAGCCAGTGGGACAGATGCCCCGGCAGAGGTTCACCAAGGCCACAGGGTAGCCGCCACCACTCCCAGGGTGCTGGCAGGTCTGGGGGCCTCCTTGGCCTGGCTGAGCCCTCTGGACAGAGAGCAGAGGTGCTGCCACGAATGCATCCACACCCTGATCGTGCAGTCTGATGACCGGGGCTCAGTGTGGGTGGAGGAACAGTTGGGGAAGGACCATTCGTGGCTGCAAAGAGCTTCCTCAAGAGGATTCAGGTTAAATCATGCCACAAAGTCTTCATCTGAGAAAGAAATGGGACTCATGCCATTTAACAGTCAGAAAGGTGGACTGAGTTGTTTTGGGCCAAATTGATAGGCTTTTTGTAAAGTGACCTATAACTCTTGCGTCTTGGCAGTTATTCTAACAAGTCACCATCATCTCAGGCCACGTACTCAACATCTCCACATCCTGACTTCATCCTTTCTTCTCCATTCCCCACAACTTTCCATCTACTCAGGGTACAGAGCACAACCCCTTGCTGACTCACCAAGCCCTGCATGTCTGACCTGCCCACCTCCCAGCCTCCTTCGTGCCCCCCTCCTTCCCCGCAGTAGCCACTCCAGACTTGTTTTCAATGCACCAGGGCCTTTACACATACTGCTCCCTCTCCTGAGAACACACCTCTCCTCCACCCTTTAACTAGTTAGTACATATTCTTCCTTCAGTAGCAATTGCAATCTCACTTCCTATAGGGAAGATTGTTATTTACATTCTCATACCAACATTTATCATAGATGCAGTGTTCTATTTCTTTCTACAGGTCTTTGATTAAACTCAGTCTCTCCTACTAGAGTATAAGGTCATGAAAGAAGATGCTGGGACTTTGTCGTTTGCTTACTTTTGTTTTCTCACTAATAAGCATAAGACATGGGAAATATGGAAATAATGAAGGACGAAAGGAAGGAAGGTATGAAGGAGGAAGGAAGGAAAAAAGAAGGAGAAAGAAAGGAGAATATAAAAGGAAGAAAGGAGAGAGGAAGAAAGGAAGAGAGGAGGAGGGGAAAAAGGAGGGACAGACCAGACAGAGGCGGAGGGCAGGAAGCGAAGGAAAGGAGGGAGGGAGGGAAGGAGGGAGAGAAGACCTGACTTGGCAGCATTGGGAGATAACTTGCAGGCCTCTGTCTGGGGTGACTGGGTGGAGGGTGCTGCAATGCTCTGAAGCAGACAAGGCAGATGGACCATCATCCTAGGAAGATGACGACTTCAGTTTGGGACCTGCCGTGGGTGATGCCCGTGGTGGTGCTCCACAGGAGATCTCCTCATCTACCCAGAGCTCAGGGAACGAGTAAGCAATGAAAACTGAATGCGTCTTACCTCTTGAGAGGATGATACACAGGACAGAGGTGCAGAGAAAGAAGAGCAACAGGCCAAAGAGAAGCTTGGACAAAACCCACCTCGAAGTACCAGGCAGAATGAACGACTCCTGCAGAAGACAGAAGACGGAGAAGAAACGTTCAGAAATTTATGAAAGTCCAGGGACCAGGGTCAAAGACACCAAGGATAGTTTCTGGAAATGAGGAGGGAACAAGGCTGTCCATCGTGGTTGAGAGGGCCAAACCGGCGTGAGCTCAGAAGTGTCCAGTGGAGTGATTTTGGTAAGGGCAGGGATTGGAAGTAAACCTATGGAAAGGAAGGGAAGGTTCTGGAATAACAGGCAATCATGTAGAAACCTGGCTCACAAGAAGAGAACGAAGGTGATAAAAAGAAGGGAGTAAAACAGGATGGAAAAGATTTGGGCATTGTTGTAGGCTGAATTGGAATGAGCCAGCAAGACCAAGGAGGATTAAGGGTGGGAAAGGGGGTGATATATGGACAGAAGTCCCCAAGGAAGGAGGAAAGACTGGCATTCAAGGGAAGAGGGACTGTTATTCCCCAGCGCCTGATGCAGTGTTTGCCACCCAGTAGATGAGCAACAAATGCTGAATGAATGAATGAATGATGAACAAATGAACAAATGAACAGACAGAGGTAGAGATGCTGACTTTGAGAAAGCCTGACTTCCCTAGATTGGAAAGAAGGTGGAATGGGTGCAGGTAAAAATAGATCGCTCTGAATTATGACTAGTATTGCAGCAAATGCTTTCATTTCGAATGAGCACTTACCCCAGGAGTTATCTGGACATAGAGAGTGTAAAGAGGCTGATGCATCTGTCACACAAAGGTCCCCAAAATGAGACGAACTGATTTTTCCCAGTCGCTGTCCCTGGGCTGCCGTGGATGCTGCTGAGTGAACCAGGGGGTACCCCAGCATGGGGAAAGCTGGCCTTCAGAGTCAGAAAAACAGTTTTGAATCCTGTTCGAAGTTTAACACTTATTTGATTTGGGGAAAATTCTCCTAACCTCCCACTACCTGAGTTTGTTGTCTGTAGAATGGTGATAAAAATTACCATTTGCTCATGGGATGTGGGGGGATTTAGCATAGCTAGGCCAGCACAGTGCCTGGTGCGCAGTGCCCAAAGTTCAAAGGTGACACTGCACTGGCCAAAAAGTCCATTGAGTTTTCTTCCATAAAATAACACACATTTTTCATTTTCACCAATAACTTTATTGATTTAGATATTTTGAGTATGTTGGCTATCTCCAATGTGGTATAATGTTGATTGTTCTCAATTAAGGTCTTGATTTGATTGCTATCAGCTTCAACTTGTTTACTTGACCACAGAGCATCGTCCAGTGAGAAATCTCGAGCACCAAACTTCGCAGACCACTTTTGGCACATTCAATCTGTCACAGCACCTTTTCCATACATGGCACAGTCTTTTTCTTTTTTGTGTGTGTTTCAGTTGTGTTTTTACCTTTCTTATAAAGCACAATATGCTGAAAATGTTGCATATTTTCTTTCATCTTCAATATTAAAATGGCTACACAAAAATTCACCAGTTGCCATAAGTTTTTTTAACGCAGGCTGATATGACAGCTGTCACAATACAATCTAACAAAATTGTTTCAAGTGAAGCTAAAGACAACTAAGCCCTACTAGAGCCGTCTTATGGAAAAAAACAAACAAACTTTTTGGCCAGCCCAGTATTATTGTGATTGTTGCTTGCGTTATTGATGTCACTATTGTTTTGTAGCCAAGAAGCAAGGCCCCTTGTGTCTTAATATTTTATTTAGCAGAAATCTGAGAATGATTTCCCTGGGTATGTTTGCAGAGCATCCCATCAGCAAATTGACAAGCCAGCCAGTGACTTACGGAAATCACTAACAGTTCATAAATAAATCCAAGACCTGAAACACAGTCAGGAGAAGCAAAAGGCCCCAGATTCAGACTCCACATCAAAGGCAGCCAAGTGGATGCAGCAGACACTTAAGCAAATGAAACAACCAGATAAGGTAGTCAATCAACGTGCATTTGGGGCTGACAGTTGGTATAATATGTCCATTTCTCCAGACAGCACTTGTTCATATGGGGATTTGGACTCCACAAGTCCAAGATGGGGCAGCCAGGAACAGAGCACTGGATGGTTCCCAAGGCAAAGTCCTGAGAGATGCTGTGCTCAGGTCGAGCTGGGAGGACAGGGTTGAGTGTACAAGCCAAAGGCAGGAGCACGGCTGCAGAAAGGAACCACAGTGCAGAGTCAGCAGAGACAAAAGACAAGCTGATCAGAAGCAAAGCAGGGGAAGACCGTAGACTGGCAAATTCCATGCTCGAGGTCCCACGTTCGCCATGGTTAGTATCCACGCACATGGGAAAGGACAGATGCTGTCCTTTCCGTGGAAAGGACCAGGAGCTGCTCACTGCGTGGAGACCACTCTCTGAGCATTCAACTCTATTCAACTTCTCTTCCACTAACTCATTTTTGTTATTTTTATTAATTTTCTGGCATTTTTTGTTTTAAATTTATAAGTTAAATCCTTTGGGGAAGAAGTTAGAGCAGGAATGCATATTTTGCCATTACTTTAATTGTTATGTTAGATAGGCTTATCTTTGTAAACTACTTTATAATGCTGCTCCAAGCTAGGGTGTGTGTGTACTCAAACACACTATATATGTGTACATATGTGTATGTCTATATATACATACATGTATACAGATGCATGTGTATATGTGTATACATGTATATATATACACAGAGTACAAATCTGTATTTGTATATATGTGTGCATACACACACAAATATATATGTATATGTATATATGTGTTTGTGTGTGTGTGTGTATATATATAGCTATGTACATTTTTCAATTTACTTTACATTTGCCACCTTTTCCTCATCTAGTTATTATTTTCTTCCTGTTTCCTTTATCTCTCTTTCATAGAGTCCTGATCAAAGCTGGTAGCTGGGCTTGAAACATGTTTGGTGAAATAATCCCTCTGAAGCCCCTACAGGCCACCCCAGTTTGGGGGTGTGCATGAGGTGAAGTGTCAGTAATAAACAAAAAAATCAATGAATGCAGCCTGTTTCAAGAGTAGGAATAGGTACTACTCACTGAGCACCTGCGATTTGCTCAGTTTCATGTCAAGTGCTCTTCATGTTTTGTTTCATGTGACCCTCGTGGAAACTAAACTGGGTGGGTTTCCTCATCCCCACTTACTCATGGGAGAACTGAAGATGGAAGTGGCAACACAGGCCACTCAGCTAGTGTAAGAGCTGAAGTCAGAGTGACAAATCACCCCGTTCTGGCTCTTCCGTGTAACATACACACACATACAGAAATGTGCGTGTGGGCACCTGCAGCCACACCCCAGAACACAAATAGTGTAAAGGGATGGAATATGCAACCTGTTACCCTGACTTCTCCAGGGAAGTCCCCACGGTCTAAGTCTCCTTCCTAGAACTCAGACATGGGGAAAACAGCTTTCCCTGCTCTGTAGTCCATCCCAATCCAGGGTTACTCCCAACTCAGACCCACCAATTCACTGAATTGCACGTCCCTCGAGGACTCACAGACACAGTGATGAGTGTCTGTGGGGCCTCCCTGCACACTGCATGCCCAGGAAGTGGTGCTGGTCACACTTCCTGTTCTCCCTGCCTCCAGATTCACGGACGCTGGGCCCCAGAGCGCCGCAGAGAAGCCCTGGGAGAATGACCGTGTCGAGAGCCTTCCCTGGTAAGGCTTGTTTTCTCAAAATTGGCTCCAGGCTTGCACGTATGGATTATTTTCCTCCTTGTTGGGGCCCAAAAAGGCTGAGTGGCAACAACAGAGAGCAAAGTGCCACTTCCATTCCTGTGATCGGGCGAGAAGGCCGAGGGAGCTGCCACGTGAAGACACTATGTTCTTCCCCAGCCCACTGCCTGGAATTCCAGATTTCAGGATTCTTTCAGGGGAAGAGGTCTGGTGGTTCTTTGTGAGGCCTCTCAAGAAACCAAAATACCCTTGGGTAAATGGAAGGTTAGACTCAATGAGGATTCATTCCCCCAAACTCCTTCTAATCCTGGTTGTTAGCTTTGACTAAACCCCTGTGAGAAAGGGATAAGGGATCAGGATGGGAGGAGTAAGGGGTGATAAGGTAAGGCAGGGCTGGAAAAGACAAGCTCTTGCCAGAGCCAGCCTGCCCTTCACCTTCCTACTTAAATCCATTTGCTGTAAAAGCTACACGATCACAATTTATTGTGCACTCACCGTGAAGGTGTGGACTTCAGAAGCATTCATTCATTTGTTCACAAATCATTCAACTGTTTTTATTTACTCACTGGAAAAATACCCACTGAGGAACTACTACTGGTCACTCTTTCAAATCCCACAGTCTAATGGAAAAAGAGACAGTTATACACACTGTTACAATGGAAGTAAATGCAGCAAGATGTAGATAAATAATAGATGGTACATGGATGGATGGATAAGAAAGAGACATTAATCTCAGATAATTAAGTTTAATTGTTTTTTTTTTTAAGGAAGGAAGAGGTCATTCTTGAGCAGACTCATAAATATTGAATAAAATTAGCTAATGAGAGGTAGATAAGAAGGCTTTCCAGAGAGAGAGAGCAGTCTAAGCAAAGGCATGGAAAACCAGGGGCGTGCATGTGTGTGTGTGTAAACAACACTGGTTTGGTACGGCTAGTCAGTAGGCGTAAGGGGCAGCAAGGGGAGAGGAGGCAGCAGCGGCAGACCTGAGCCAGGCCAGGGAAGCTACGTGAGCCATGTTACAGAGTCAGAACTCCACTCCTGGACGTGGGTACAATTGATGGATTGAGAGCAGTGATGACAAGGCCAGGGACAGAGAAGTGAGCGTGAGCTGGGGAGATCAAAGAAAACTTCCTGGAGAAGGGATATCCTGTGTCGATGGTAAACACAGAAGGAACGAAAAATGATTCAAAGAATCCAGGTAAGGTGTGGCTGTATCACCAATTTTCCTCAACACAAAGAAAATTCAACTTATTCTTCTCAACTCTCCATCAAGGATGTAGAAAAGCAAAGGTCTTACCGTTCTTCACTATGATATTGACCAAAATTCTGATCTCTAAATCTGCCGCTAATAAGTATTCATATCCTGTAGAAAACAAAATTAAAAAGTTAATGAACAACAACCAGAAGGTTGAAAGATGTTGTCTAGGGCACATAAATGATAAACAGCTGAGCCATGACTGAAACCCAGGTCTGATGCCAAGTCCAACGTTCTGTATGACTGAGCTCCCAGCCTCAGCTGCGACACAACATGAAGTGTTTTCTTTTTATTCACTCTCTAATGTCTTCTGACTTCATAAAATCTCTCCTCATCCAAGAGAACTTCTTTACCCACCCTAGATCACAATGACTTCCCCCCAAGAGGCCCTTTATATCTGCAGCCCATATTATATGATCCCCATATATTAGGATGATATTGTCTCACATCTGTATTCCTATCCTCGCATTGAACTTCTAGATTCTTGGAAATACGGGGACCTCAGGGGAGACCATTCACGTTCACAAGATGAGACGAAATACAAGACATCCAAGAATTGCCTTCCTTCCGATCTACTTTTTCAAGGATGTTTATAGAGTAAACAGCTTCCGGAGACAGAGTATCTCCAGACAGTGTCCTTCACAACAAAGAGCAGGTTTGTTTACAGTCCGGTATGCTGAAGGCAATGCCCCGCTCCGGGGCAAAGAACAGCCAGGCTTACCTCCCATTATGAAAGACTTGAGTTCTCTCAGCGCAGATGTCCTCTTCCAGTGCACTTTGCCTCTCTGAAACAAGCTCAGGAAACAAGTGTAAACGCCGATACTGTAGACACTGCCATTGCTGTGACTAAGGTAGTTTCCTTTGTCTCCGACCCAGAAATCGCATGTCTTCTGCCACCATCCATCCATGTATCTATGGCAAACTAACTCATCACCACGCAAGCAGAGGAAAATTTCAGACCCTTCACAGCTCTCGCCAGGATCCCATCTATCAGTCCTCCAGTCTTCTCCCCAATACCCGAGAAAACCCCTGTCACATAGCAGGAACTCAACAATAATGGCAGTGGCAAGAAATAAAAAGCAACTAATTCTCAGCATTCGAATTTGGAAGCCATGCTATCAATGTTAAAAACTCAGCCTCTTGAGATAGTCAAAATCTTTTAAATTAAATCTCTAAATAAGCATCAAACCAGTATATTTATCAGTATATATACAGTAGTTGAAAGCATGAATCCTGAGGTCAAACCAGGCGCTCTCTAATTACTAGCTGTGGGTTTGGGAACGTGTTACAACCCCTCTGCTCTTTAGTTTTGTTGATGGTAAAGTGGAATAACAGCAGTTGCTCACTGCGTGGGTCGTTCTAAGGATTAAACGAGTACGTTTACACAAAGCACGAAAACCGATGCCGAGCACACGTGTGATGCTGCGACGGCACCACCGCCACGCCAAATACAGCGGCACATTTCCATGGCACCAAAACTACATTGAAATCTCCAGGTTTATTAGATCTGCTATTGCAGAGGAAGTTCTGAGATGGACTGAAATAGTTAACCATCAGGAATGAAGGATCCTTATCCCAGGCAAACCCACACGGCCCCACTGCAGAGAAGGCCGGGGCTCACAGAGGGATAGAAACCCTTGCCGAAACTTATGGACTATGATGACGATCGTCCGCCCTCAAATACCAGGCTCATGAGGCAGCTATTTTGGGCCCACGTTGTTTTTAGAATCCCTCATTGTTTGACGAGGCAATATTGGATTTGCAAGTGTCAGCAAGGCTGCAGCTGCTCAAGGAAGCTCCCAAGTTACAGGCAGGAGTCTCTTGCCTCACGATGCCTACGATTATCAGGGGAAGAAGAAAAGTTCCGCGCCTGCAATCAGTCAAGAGTACAGGAGGCTGTTCTTAACCTGCGAGCAGCACTAGCAGCCCAAGTCGCGCAGCTGAACCCATGTGTGTTTATTGGGCCAAGGACGCCAAGGAGATGGTAAGTTGGAATCATCTGGTTTACTGCCCACATTATGCAGATTCACCAAAGAGATGTCAAGCCTTCAGTTCATCTTATGTAATGAAAGCTTAGCCAAGAATACAATGTTGGTTAACAAAAAGAGGAGGAAGGTAATGTTTATTGAGCACCTATTATGTGTCAATAAATGTGTATCATCTCAACCTTGTGAAATGGGCTGTATTAGCCCCTTTTTAATCATTGAAAAAACAGAGGTTTCAGAGAGTTAAGAGACCTGACTCTGACCACAGAGAAGTAAGTAGCGAAGCTGGACCCTGATCCATGCTCCTCCGCCCTCCCAGGCCTGTGGTCTTCGGCCCCATAGCCCCCTGACGTCCCTTCTACCATGGGCTTCACATGAGCAGGAGCTGTGTCCTTTTCACCAGTACATCAGACTATATATCTACATATAATACAGATACTCATTAAAGCAGAGCCTTTAGTAGGTTTGTATCAAACAAGTGAAATTGGACATCAGCAAAATCATAATAAATAAGTTGAGTCTTCATGGGCAGTCACCCAGAATAAAGCCCTAGGGTCCTTTCCGGTCACCTGGGAAGCAGCCACAAACAACCATCAAACTCTACAAAGGCCCTTAGAGACAACCACCAAGAGCTACTGGGGTTGGCTGGGTAGAAAAGGGGGCAATTATACCGGAAGTGTCAGAAATAGGCAAGGGAAGGTGGTCATTCTAAAATCCGATGATAAGTCACGCAGCAGCTTAGGTTTGACTCCAGGCTCCCCATGTTACTTAATAACTCCCCCTACAAAATCTTGAGTGATGTCCGACCAGGCCTACATCAGCCACAGACTCCAACAGCCCGAAATGTCCGGGTCTCCCCTGAAGGGCTGCCCGCACATTGGGATGAACACCACCTGGCTGTGATATGCTCCCATTGAGAATGCCCCAAAAAGAGGAGACACTGAGGGCAAAAAGAAGGTCTGAGGGCAAACTGGAGTGAGGACCAGAGAAATCATTTGCCAAGACCCAAGGGCAGGTGGTAAACAAAAGTGAAAGCTGAGAGTCATGAGCCAGATCACACCCAGATCCATGAGAAGCTGGAAGAGACCAGTGAGGAGGGTCTATCGCTCCAGGCTTCCAGCTCACTTCCCTGGGCTGGCTGGGCTGTCAGGCTGGCCCAGAGGCGAAGGGCATAGCAGACATGACCCTGTGTCACCCCCGCCCCCAACAAAGCCAACCAAGCTCCCCGAGAGCCGGGAAGGGCCTATGCAGACCCCCAGCAGGTGGGGTAGGGTGTGTCTGAAATGGCTCTGAAAGTTTTCTCTTGCTAGGCAGTGGGAGAGATGAAGATGAAAACTGGGAGTGTGTGACTTTCCACGAGGCATCTTCTCCGTGACACCAGGGACAGTACCCCAGGACTCTTCCCTTGCTTCTGGAATCTGCTGGCGTTGGCCCAGGGAAGGCCTGGCCCAGAGTCTGATCCAAGGGCTTACGCTCCTCTATTCAGTCCACCATGAGAACTGCTCGGGCTGAAGTCCTCATCATCCAGGGAGAGGGTCCCTCGCAGCCACAGAGTTGCTAACAGAATTTTTGAATCCCTCATTAGCTCTTCAGAAACAACGAGGCTATTTCTTGCCGGCACTCGGGGATGAATGCATGGACTGTGCACGCTGACAAACATCCTTTCCAGTTTATAAATACCATGGCACGTGCTCCCTGCTCCAATGGGAATAAATCCGGTCCGCCTGCTGCAGACTCGGCACAATTTCATTAGATAATTGCTACTGGAGAAAGCGCTTGGTGTGAGCTTCATACATCTGGCCTTCAGCGCCACGGAGCTTTTCCATGAAATGTATACTCATGTTGGAGGCTGGCAGGATTCACTCGGACGGAAGGCTGAGCTCAAATAAAGCTACGCAGTGCTGCAGGAACCAAATGTTCTGTTTATTGATTCTCTTTCTAAATAATGCACTAAAGTTCACTTCAGACACACGTATAGTTGCTTCTCTTATTTGCCTTCCTTATCAAGAAAAGAGGGCCTCATTATAGCTTCGTTCTATCAAGCGTTGGCAGAACATACTCGAAGCATTTTTACATCCTCATCACCATGACCCTGTTGTTTCCTCCTTTCCACACATCAAGACACAGGGGCTTAAGGAGGTGAAGTGGCTTCCCCAAGTTTAATCAGAGGGACAACAGATCTGGAATGCAAACAAGCAGGTTTCTGATTCTAGGTTCACGGCTTTCATCCATCTTCAAATGTATTGCTTCTTAGGGGTGTTTTGTTTCCCCAGAAAGTTTATAATACACTTAAAATTTGCTTCAACATTAAACACGATTCTTCTATTTATATGTCTTAATTTTAAATTAGTGTTGGTGACTTTTCACACAATGATATTTCATCAGTTACTTTTCTGCTGACACCTGTAAATGTCTTGACAGTCAAATTGTGTTTGACTGTGTTAATGCAGTACGATCTCACAGTAAGATGCATTTATATTAGCACACCATTACAATGAATGTTTCTTCAGAGCTGTGTAACTTCAGGTGTGGTAGGCTGAACATCAGCCCCTGAAGCTAGAGATCAAGTTCCTAATCTCGGGAACCTATAACATTGGCTCCTAAATGTAATCGCATATTTTTATAAGGATGAGGAAGAGAGAAGCATGACGCAGAAGAGGAGGCACATTGGAATGACGTACCCACAAGCTAAGCAATGCAGGCAGCTGTCAGAAGCTGGAATAGCTACCCAGTGGATTTCCCCTCCCCCACCCCACTGGCCTCTGAAAGGAACTGGCCCTGAACCATCTTATTTTTAGCCTGAGACTCAGTTAAAAACTGCTGTTCTCCAGAGCTGTGAGGAGATATGTTTCTGTTGCTTTAAGCCAGCCTCTTCGTGGTAACTTGTCACGACAGCCCTGGGAAACTGATGCTTGCAGGCAGAAGCCCACCATCCCATCGAGGGGGAAGGACATGGGTGAGCTGCATGCAGTTCAGGAAAGCTAAAACAGGCATAAGCCAAGAAGACACTGCAGCTTTTTGTCACCAGAGGCCTAATGGCGTGGCCGGGATTCTGAGGGCAGATCATGCTAGGGACTGAGGTCAGAAGGTTCTGGGGAGGAACTTCCAGTTGGCCAAGTCCCGAAGGAAGTCACTACTCCACACACTGCTGAGTGCTCTCCCAAGCTGCCCCCGGGAATTAATATGTGGTGCAGGCAGAAACACAACTATATGGCTCTGACCACAAGAGCTCACAGCACAGGGTTCTAGGCTCGGCAGCTCACCTTCAGAACCCACCAGCTGAGAGATTGCTGAGTTCCTACAGAACCACAGCCTTCCCCCTACATCTGCACTCTGGGTCAGGGAAGGACCTCAGAGGCCGCTCCAGCTTCAAGGGCATCCACGAAAGCCCCGCTCTATGAACAAACGAGTCTGCCTTGTGTGCCAGGAGAGGAAAGGTGCACAAGCCGGCACGGCCCCTTCCACTCACATCCTAGAAAATCAAAGTCTGCCAGAGTCTGTCGCTCTTTGTCTCTTCGGATGACCCCTGACCTCATGTGTCCTTGAGTTCACTCCTGAACGTAGCAGAGTGGGAGGCATGGCTCTGGAATCTGGCACCAAGCTCCCAACCCAAGCCCTTTACTCACTGTGTGAATGTCAGCAAGCCTTTTTTCCTGTGACCTTGTTTCCTCCTCTTAAAGTGGAAACAGTAACAAGCCCTGATGCTAGGAATATTATAAGAAATAATGAGATTACATAGGTAATAAAACACTTGCGTAGTAGTTTATTATTATCCCTATTGCTATTATTACTACTTTACTATTACTTTCTTATTACCATTACTGTTACGATTACTATTACTGTTACTATAATACATCAGCAGTCTTCAGTTACTGCACTACTAACCGGGAAATCTTTAATAACAACAGACCCCACATGCTTCAAAACTGTATTTCTGCCAACATTAAAGGCACTTGGGGAAAAAGGAAGGTTTTTTTTTTTTAAATGGGCAAAAGGATGACATCCATGCACGTAATAAGCCTCCAGATTTAAAAGTGACCATAAACCCTGTTTGCTTATATCCATCTCCGAAGTTGTGGAAACATGAAGAGGAGTAATGAGTGAGAGTTACCTTCACCAGACAACCTACAGACAATGGCCTTTTCAGTGAAATGCACCCGCAAACACAGAAAGTTGGATAAAAATCCACGTGACTCTTCCATTCAAATGCTCTCAGGGAAAGAACGCTGTCTGACAGCATGAATTAGAGTCGCCGTACATCTCCGAAATGAAGGCTTTAGCTCAATTCTCTCCGCATGGGATGGAATTGCTGTCACTGCTTTGGAAATTAGTACATTTGTCTTCTTTTGTCATGAGGGGTTTCCACATAAGGTGCAGACATTACCACCTCTAAGACTACTTTTAAAATGAGGGCGCATCTTACAGAGGCTGGGGTAGCTTTTTTTGATGCCTTAAATTCCACGGCTCTGGCCACAATGAATCACATTTGTGTGTTTGTACACTTCTCCTTTCTTCCATTAAGGCAATGTGTGTCTCTGCCTGGGAGCGGCAGGGATAATTTCCAGGTGACCAAATTTTATCTTAGCAGTAGAAATTATAAAATGCAAAATATATACTGGAATCATATCTGTAGGGCCCATGTTTCATTCATAGATGTCAATTTGACTACGTGCTCCACATATATGTGTTTCATCAGTTTACACTGGACAGTGTGTTTTATGATGGACACTATCTTCTAACAACCACCAAGCCCCTGGAACCAAAAAACTAGCCCCTTGTGTATCCAAAACTCAAAAACATACAGAAGGGAGTCTGGATGCTCCAAAAGAGTATTTTCCTTCCAAGCCAGTTTTGAACAGACTGAAATGTACTCACTCAACAAAAAAATCATACAACCAAGACATTCTCCATACAGAATTAGGCAGTTTATTAGGCTCCTAGTTTCCATGTCTAGAACATGAACATGGATTTACATGCACGGTCTCATGTTGTGGATCTTACATGCATGTAGCCTTCAGTCAGCTGGGCCTTTGATTCTACTTGTCAGCAATTGACAGGTCGGTGTGAGTAAATGACAAACACGGAATGATACAGAAACCGCAGCGGCTCATCCCACCCAATACCATTTCTCTTTTTTTTTCCAAAATCATATCACAACTCCTTCTTGTAAAAATAAATTTCAGAACAAGGCATTTAATTCACTTCACTGAGAAAAATAAAGAGGATTCTATCATTTCGGAGCAATGAATGTCCAACTATGGCTGAAAGGTACACCCTGAGAATTAAATGATTTTAACGAACCCCTGGAGGTTTATAAAGCTGTGTCAACCTATCATCGGGGCGGGACACAAGATGCGGGCACAAATGCCCCAGCTCACTTGGCTGTGCAATTCTCCAAGGAGGCCGTGTCATAAACGTCCTCATTGTCTTCGATGCTGGAGGCGTCTGTGGAGTCAGGATCACCCATCACAATTCCCACAGAAGATAGGCTGGTAATGAAGGCGTGCATCCGCTGTGCATAGATATCCCTAATGTTAAAGTAAGGTAGGTCATGACACTTCTCTGGGGCCTCCTCACTGCACTGGTCCACATCGATGTCCTTCTGCTTCTGGTAGTACTTGGAGAACTTGTTGAAGATAATGGTGATGGGAAGGGCCACCACCAAGATGCCACAGATGATGCATGTGCTGGCGATCAGCTTCCCAGCCAAGGTGACTGGGTGGGTGTCTCCATAGCCCACAGTCGTCATGCTGATGGTGGCCCACCACCAGCAGATGGGGATGCTGGTGAGGCTGGACGTGTGCTCATCTTTCTCCACTGAGTAGATGAGCACAGAGAAGATGGAAATGCCGACAGACAGGAAGAGAAGCAGCAGCCCAACTTCATGGTAGCTGTGCCTCAGTGTGGCACCTAGGGACCGAAGTCCAACTGAGTGCCTGGCAAGCTTGAGAATCCGGAAAATCCTCATCAGCCGGAGGATCTGGACCACCTTGCCCATGTTCTCAATGTCCTCACTCTCGTCCTCCTTGGTGTCTACAGCCAACGTGGCATAGAAAGGAATAATGGAGACAAAGTCGATTATGTTCAGAGGGTTTTTCCAGAATTTCTTTTGACAGGGAGCGGCCACCAGCCGGATGGCAAGCTCCCCGGTGAACCAAGCAATGCACACAATCTCCACCCCCTCCAGCACAGGGTCATCCACCGCCCCGTCCTTGTTCTGGAACTCCGACATGCTGTGCACACACATGGCCACAATGGAGGCCAGCACCACGCTCAAGGAAGAGATGGCGATGAGCTTGGCCGAGAGGCAGTAGGCCGGGTTTTCCATTCGAATCCAGATCTTCTTCCGGAGCTGACCGAACCGCAGCTTGTCAAACTTCTCCAGCTCCTTCTCGAACAGAGAGGACTCTTCGAAGGAGGAGTCGGTACTCACATCGTTGCTTTTCTGGTCCCAGTCCTTCTCGCGGTTCTCGTCCTTGCGTTCCTGGTAGCGGTTGCTGCAGCAGGAGTCCAGGAAGAGCTCATTGATCCCCCAGTACTCGATCTCCTGGCAGAAGGAGAACACGCACAGCTCCTCCATGACGTGCAGCTTCCCCGTGTAGTAAAAATTCAAAACGTATCTGAACAGGGAGGGGTTCCGGTCGAAATAGTACTCGTTGTCGGCCACGCTGTAGTCATCACACAGCTCCAGAATGGCCTCTTCCGAGTGGCAGGCAAGCAGCTTTCCGAGTCTGGTGTGTGGAAACCGCAGGAGGGTGCTTTGGCCGACAGACTGCTTAAAGCCCCCCACGTTCAAGTTGACAAGTTCCTCGTCTTGTCCCGGGCGATGGAAAAACTCACCAAACACCATGGCGGACACAGGCGGCAGAGAGCTGGCTGGGAAGGAAGACGAGGAGGTTCACGCTGCACCTGGAAGGAGCAGAAGACGGTGTTAGCACTGAGCCACAGTGCCTGGCCGAGCTTAGTTTTCAGCGGCTCTTTCCAGGATGATGGGCTACATTAAAAGTAAAAGCAGGAAATAAAATAAAAAGGGATACTGCGCTTGCACATTTTGACTAAGAAAACATCGACACAAAACATTTTTTTCAAAGACTGGGGTTCACAATCCATATTGTAGGAAGAAAACAACACAGTTATATCATTTTTATGAATACCAATTCTTATTTCTTTACCTATTAAGCATTCAAAATTTACTTCCCCACTAAAATTTACTTTAGTGGGAAGAAAAAAGCAAGGCATTTTGGATCACTTACACAATATAGGCATCTCCAGTCTCAACCAAGGGGAGCGGGTGTTTGGATGTGCTCAGCACAGACGTGACGGGCTAGTGCTGCCCGGCTTGTAGCCGGTCTCTCCTGGTTCCCAGGGCTCTCTCCCCAGGGAGAGTCCTGCATCCTCAAAAAAAGATCCCTCCCCTCTGCCCTGTACCCCACCCCCAACCCACACACCACCGGGGGCTCACCTCAGCTCTCCCAAAAGATGCCCGTTTCCCCTTACGTTCCTATGTTTCACTCCTGTAAGAGAAAGCCCTGTCCCCTACGTTTGAATGTGGACAATCAAGGGGATACAATTAACCACCTGTCCTGAAGCACCCTGTATCTCAAAGATATCTTTCCACAGCAGGGGTGGTGTTTCAGGCACACCCACAGTGGAAGAAACTAGGGAAACGGGGGTACCTTTTTAAGTTAATGCACTATCAGTTCCCCGACAAAAACACCTCCTCTCCCACCTCCTCCCTCCTCTCCCACACAGTCCCCCACACCCTCCCAGTCGATGCCACCCAAGTCTATGCCGGCCCAGCACGTCAAGCCTCTTTTCAGTCCGGACACTAACCAAGACGGATTGTGCCAGACCCACTTCTCAGAGAGAAAGTAACAGAGTTTGACCACCATTCAGTGCAGTGGTGTGTCCTCAAAACAGACGGTTCAGATAAACCAAAGGCAGGAGATGGTCACGTGAGCTGACCAACGAGGGAAAAGGGAATTCCCAACAGCAGGCACCACAGCATGTGCAAAAGCCACGTCATGAATAAGCCCTAAGCCCTCTGTCTATAGGTTCTATAGGTTCTATTGTTGTCTATAGGTTCCACAACAAGAACATATGACAAAAGCAGTGTTACCATAGGCTAATTGATATAAACAAGGGTTACATTCCTCCGGCATCTCGTCAAAGCTGTAACAAAATAACATTGAACAAAATGATATTACTCAAGGACCTGCTGTACAACCATCTAAAGAATCCGGAGGCAAGACCACTGAACAATCGGAACCAGTGGGTGGACATGGTTGTATCTGTGACTGTGACTCAGAAAGACCCCAGGGTCAGCAGGAGGCAGGGGCTGGGGGCAAGGAGACAGGATGCAATAGCACAGGTAAGAGCAGGTGAAGGACTGGAACCCAGACAGTGATGGTGTGGAGAAAGAGGAAGTGACAGATTTAAGGGACAGTTACAAAGTTTATAGAATTGACAGTACTCAGTGATTGACTGGCAAGGGGGGACAAGGGAGCTGGAAGGCTAAAAGAGGGTGTGTTTTCTGCTCTTCATAAGTGGGCAGTTGGTGACTCCACCAGAGGAGGAAACGGTGTGGAAAAGGAATTTCTTGCCCCTTATGTTTCCAGAAAACCAAGGCTGTCGCAAACACAAGTGACTCCCCCTCTGAAAAGGACACACCAGAGGCCCTAGCCTTCTGCCACCCACTGCACCAGGCAGTGTATGGTCACAGAGAAGACACGGGCATTTTCCCTCGGGACGCCAACACTGAATGTGCTCCCATGAAACCAGAGACCGTAGCCTGGCCTGACACACCACCAATAAACAGATTTGCTGACCTCTTCGAAGAGACATAACTTCTTTCTGCCTCTGCTTTCTATTTTTACTCAGATGTCTTCTTTGAAGAACCTAAATTGGAGCTCACGGCTCGGTCAAATATTCATGGAACTTCCGCTCCCTGAGAGCAAGCTTCTGTTCGTGGCAAGCAGGGGAGTGAAACGTGCCAAGGAGCTGGTTTCAGCTAAGCTGGCATTAAGACTTTAATGGAAGCTATCTCCTGGTGGATTACTTTTCACTTCCTCGGCTGTCCCCAAAAGCCACCATGACAGAGAGCCAGTGTCCGCCTGCACCACACTCCCTACCTGAGCAGGTCTCACAATCCTTGGGCACATGATCATGTCACAATCATCCTGCAGTCACTTCTCTAAAGAACACGGTTCTCACCCATAATATCAATCCTCCAGCCTCTCCTCCTCGCTTGGCATTGACTCCATGCCAGTGAAAAGCCCATTAGGAGGGCCCTTCGTTCCACAAAGTCTAATCATAAAAGCAGCACACATCCCAAAACCAAAGGCTTCTTTCTGTGGGGCTTTCCTGACAGAGAAAAGGAACGCATCTCTGGATCAGATCAAAAGCTTTTGCTTGGTGGACAAGCTGAGCTTCTCCTAGTCACAGCGGCCAGAGCACAGAGTTGGTTTCCTTGGCTGTGTCTGTCCCACAGCAGGTGACGAGGGCACGGAAGAAGGAACTCCCCCACCTTTACACACCACAGAGAGATTCCTTTACAAGCCCACAGTGCCTCGTGAATGCAAACATCCCTTTTATTATTTGTTCCCCACACCCTCTAAAACAAGGAGAAAAAGCTAACGGGGAGTTTCATTGCAGGTAGATAAGAGTAACAGAGTACCCAAATCCACTGATTAAGCCTGATATAGCAAAAATGAGACCACAAGACATAATGTACCTGCTGATGGAAATATACACACAATTCTGCAGTATTCCAGCCCGCCCACCCCCGCCAAAAGAAATGCCTGAACTTGATGCAGCCTCTAGCTCTTCCCATTGAAATCAAAGAGGATTTCACAAAAAACAGTTCAATGACACTAGAGGATGCAATCAGCAAAATCCAGACTCTGGGAAACCATAGGAGACAAGTGATGTGGATCAAATAAATGACATATCAAGTAGGTTCAGTGTGTGGGCTTAATATGGGTCCCGACTCCAGCTGGTCAAATGCTTAAAATAAAATGTGGAAATCGGTGACAGTTCCACACCAACTAAACACGTGAAACATAAAAGAATTATTGTTACTTTTTCAATGTGCTAATAACATAGCAATTATGCTCTTCAAAAAATTGTTATCTTTTAGAAGTATATACTAAAATACTATGGATAAAATTATGCTGTGTTTGACATTTACGTCCAAGTAATCTATGGAGAGCCGCAGGGAGTCGGGGCACTAATCACACAAGACGAGCGAGTAACTGTTGCAGCTGAGTGTTGGGTACAGAAAAGTTTAACGTATTAGTGTCTCTATGTTTGCACATGTTAAAATTCCCCATCAAAAATGGTGTCAGGAGAATTTGCTGAGCACCTTTTGGGCCATGTGCTATGGCAAGTATTTTAGCAGACACGACTGTTCATCCTTTCTTTCCCAGCAATTCATGCAGCTCCCGGACACCGGTGGTTATCACTGGATGAGTGAATCACGCCCTATAATTCTCCCAGCCATCCTAAGGTCTTACACCCCAATGTTGCAAACAGGATCAGAGTTTAGTCAACATTATCCGGCTTTTATGGGACAGACTCTTTCCACTGTGCCTCAAATATGAGCATTTAATTTTTTTTTCAAAAAGTGGGAGGAAAGAGGGACTAGCTGATCTTTAAATTCACATATTTTATTGTCATCTTTATTAAAGAATGCTGTACTCTTCGGTAAGGGACTATTGTTACTAGCACGCCAAGAACACACAGGTCCTCAAATCAGGCACGTCTGTGGATACAGAAAGCATTTGGATGTAAGGCAGAAAAATCAACCACTATTTTGATTCTCTTCCTCAGGAAGAGATTAGACTCACGGCATCCATCTCCCTGCTACTATCAATCCAAACCACTTGTTCCGAGAACACTATACACGGTATCTGCACACCTTGTGCCTCTTGGTGTTTGTAAGATGGAGAAGAAAGACAATGATGTCAAAAGTCCAAGATATTCATGGGGATCCCAAAAGAAAAATTATATTGATCCACTTCACCCCGATTGATACCTGTTAAGCCTTTTCAGAGCCATTTACTTCTTACCTCTCTCACTGCTGCTTGCTCTCAAACTCACACGAAAAAATACTCTCAAAACCATGTCTACTCAAGGCTGATACATATGTGTGTACATGTGTGTATCCATGGCTTTGACATGCACTTGCCTTGCTCAGAAAAGTAACACAAGTGTGACAAATACAAACCAGTTTTTAACTGGGCAGAACCACTTTTTAAAGTCAATTCCATAAAAGGAAATGAAAACTTAGATTCCTTTTTTCTTCTCACTAGTCCAAAATCTACATTATTCCTTCCATCAAAGAAAAAAAAGGGCCCTGGCCGGTGTAGCTCAGTGGATTGAGTGCGGGCCTGTGAAGCAAAGGATCACGGTTCGATTCCCAGTCAGGGCACATGCCTGGGTTGCAGGCCAGTTCCCAGTGGGGGACACATGAGAGGCAACCACACATTGATATTTCTCTCCCTCTCTCCTTCCCTTCCCCTCTTTCTGAAAATAAATAAATAAAGTATAAAAAAAAAGAAAAAAAAGGGAGCATTTTTCTATATTAATACTATCATCTGTTGGGAACTTTCTTTTAAAAAAGATGTATTTCATTCTATTAATTTTAAAATTATTTTTGTTTTTATAAAGGGTAGGCCATACTAAATTCTATTTCTGTCTACACTATGTGAGAACATTCCAAATAAAACCAAGAAAATGTAAAGAGAATTGAAAATCTAAACTCAATCCACACTCATAGATAGAGCATGCCACCCCACCGGGCTCCTTCCCTAGTGACGACCTTGTCTTAGAGCAAGCCCCTGGTGTACTGGCAAAGGTCACACATAAAGACAGAAAGAGGAAGAGAGAGAGCATGAGAAGTAAATAATGGGGCCAGAAAGAGCAGACAAATTGTCAACAGGAATATACAGTCCACTCTGATTGCAAACTTGGAGATGGAAAGGCTAGTGGTCCTTGGTTCAGGTCTTCGCGGATCAGAGTATTTTCACCACAGCTAACATAGTGCAATCCTAAGAAAGAAATAACTGTTCGTGCAACATCTAGAAACATATGCCCAGAGCCAGAATGCAGAACACACAAAACGTTAAAGAGCCTTCTGGGTTTGAGTCTTTGTTTCCAGGGACCAGCATTCCTGGGACATCCTGAGGCTCCGACATGCAACTATCCCCCCAGGAACCTTGCAAACTGCTCAGCCCCACTCCGTGAGGAAGCCTGGCTATACCACGGGTCCCGCTGGCCAAACAGACAGCAAGGAGAGGGCACTTTTAGGTCTGTCCCCACCGGACATGTTCTGACACCATGGGCACAGCTGACATGACACCAGTGACACGGGGCCTCGGGTCACCCTACTTCAGAACATTCATAACTGAAGCTCAACCTTTACATGTTGAACCAAATGAAATGAGTGCACTGGGTCCCCTTGTCTATGCTGAACTGAAAAACAGAGTAAAAGGCTAGGGATCTGAAAACTTGTTTTGGAGTTGCTATTTCCCAGCTACCTGGCCTTGAGAGGGTCAATTCTCAATTTATAAAAGATGACAGACACACTTTGATGGTAAATGATAAATGCAAAAGTTTTTCGAAAACAAAAACACAAGATACTTATCAATCCTCATTCCAAAAATAGGAGGTGGAAGTAACAGTACCTCTACCTTCCCTTCCTGCCCCTGGACCCCTATTAGCAAGACCGCCCCTGCTCCGGCAACATCATGGCCCCCTGTGATGCACACAGTTCATCTCCCAGCAGAGGGCTGCTTAGGCAGCTGAATGATTTAATGAACCAAGTAGTAGAAATCAATCCTATTTGTGAAAAGCAAAGAATCATAGATGAAAGATTTTCATCCAGAAACAGGAAAACTGTGGACTTTGCCACAAGAGGGGACCCTTACCTCTGCAGTAGGTACGCCATCAAGTTTCCAACTGCGTCCCTTCGCATGGAAGAACCCACACGAATGGCTATCGGTGATGCTCCGGTGTCCAGGGGAGGGAGTTCGGAGAATCTAAATTCGCTAGACCAAAGTAATAGTGCCCCTACGCAACTTCTGAACTCCACTCACCTTCTCCCATAGCCCTTCGTTTTAGTACTCACCACAAGATACTATAAGGTGCTTTACATTTCTCCTCCCCCGAACCCCCACAGATCTGATCATCATTATCATTAGACTCTAAGCTCTTCCATGGAAGTGATTCCTTATTGTCATATCCACAGCCCACAGCCCCCAGCCCCTGGTGTTAACGGATGTCCACAGTCTAGTGAAAGATCATCCCTTTTATCGGAAAGAGCTAACAAAGGCTATAATGTTTTTATCAAAGAGCTAACACAGTGATCAAAGTAGGCGTGGTGAAACGAAATGCCTCCAGTGGCCACATAAGTGAGTTAAACAAACGAACTGGGTTGGTTGGGGACTGTGTGGTGAACCGCCTGCGGTTGTTGAGAGACAGGCTACCCAGGGCCAGAGCTCTTTGTGGGGACTTAGGACCAGTGTAGCTGTCTTTTCAGTGTTCCAGGAGAGCCCGGAAGTCCTGCCCTTTATGTGAGATAACTTAATTTTAACTTGAATGGATCCAGCATGTTTTCAACATCATGTGTCTCAGTGAAAATGTGTCTCTGGGCCAGGTACTGCCAATAAGCTCCCCCCCGACCATGTGACCTGAGCCAGACTCTTACTCTACAGCACTCATTGCAAGTCAAACCAACTCAGATGGACACGAACAGAATCTTGTCACACAAACAGTAGTGCCACTCTCTTAAGTCTGAACTATCAATGTCAAAAGCAGGGGTGGGCCATGTGGACCCTAAATCTCCCTGGGCTGGCCTGCCACATCCCTCAGCACAACTTCAACCTAATCTTTCCCGGTTGATACTTTCTCTCCCTCCAGTCACCTGCCCCAACTGCCCAGTGACTTCACAATCAAAATAGTCTCCCTGGCGTTTCACCTTCATTTCTGTCACTACACTGTGAGGTTTGTTCTCTCCTTCCTTTGACAAGTAATAGAGCCAGAGAAACTATCAGAAAGGACCTCTTACCCTTGTGGTGTTGATGTCTCGCAGTCTGCCCTCATCCTGGCTAGTGGGATGTCCATCGTCATCCATGAAGCTCCGCCCTTCTTCCCCCACTGGAATATGTGGTGCACAGAGGCATTTAGTGGCCAAAAAGAAGAGAAGAATCTTGTTCTCTGGTGGCACAAAGAAGCCGCTGGGAAATCACTCTCACCTGCAAAACAAACCATCAATCAAGCTGTAACCCCACGGAGGAAACACACCCAAGACAAGACACTCTATCGCAGATTCTGCACAAGGGTGCTTGACTGATTAGCCCGTATCTCAGACCCCTGATAACTCTCAGGGAAGGGGCAGTCTTTCCTGCCCCCCACGGAACCATCACTCCCATTGGACAGGTGGGTCGAGAACCATCATCATGGAGACTCGAGATTCACAACTACTCTCAGGCTTAAGGGCTCTCAGATCTTGACTGTAGTGGACACTTGGGACATCTCCAGGGACTCCAAAGCCAACAGAACATCCAACTATAAAATGAGGCACTAGAATTATGACTGCCCTCACTCATTCCCCCCACAGTTTCTTCCAGGTGTGTTATTTTTCCTAGCTAATCCATCAAGAATATACTTAGAAATATCTAATGAATACATTTTAATCCATTTCCAAGACCAAGTTCTCAGTGTGGCTGCCCTAATAGAATTAACACTGCTGCTCTAATTTAAAATCAATAGGCTACAAAGGCTGGCCAAATTCAATGTTGCTTTATTTGTGCACCGTTGTACTTCACAGGTGAGAATGACTATAGGAGCTGATCAGAGTCTGCATGGGTGTGTGCGTGTGTGTGCACGCATGTGTGTGCGCGCACGTGTGTATGTCTGTGCATGTAGAGGTGTACAGAGGGAGAACTGAGTTTGTATCAAAACAAATAAAAAGACGAATTTCAATTCTCTCTCTGAATGAAATAAAAAGTGCAAAAAAATTCAGCTCACAACAAGGTAAGCCTTGCCTCACGTTGATGCATTCTCTTAGCATTGTGTTAGTATCTAAAGCATTCAGCCATAGATTTTCACGTTTTCCCATCAATACCTGGTCCAAAGGTGTGGGTTTGGAGGAAAAAGAAAAGATTGATGCTGAGCCTCAGGAAGAGTCAAAGAAGTGCCTCTGGCTATTTCTGTCACTAAGCAAACTGCATTACAGCCTGAGATCCACAGGGCATTGTGCCCAGCTCTGGGATCACAGACAGGATGCAGAGCCCGCCCCTCTCCTCCCCCAGGAGCCCGCAGGCCCCAGACCACATGACACAAGTAAAGGTGTCCTGACAACAACTAGGAGGCAACAGGAGGAAATAGAGCAAAACAGTTTCCAAGCTGGTCCCCGCGAACTGTGGGCACAGCAATCCCTTTAAAGATTTTCCACCTCTAGTAGAGATAACAAGGGAGAATGATTCAGGAGAAAAATATAGCTCCACCCAAACTGAACTCCTGAGACAGGATTCTTGGAAGAAGAGGTGGAGAAACCTCAACAGGGATAAATAAAATCATTTCAGGAGCTAAAATAATTCTCCTCCTCCTGCCCCTGCTGCAGGGCCTCCCCGTAGCCTCAGATACCTGCATTCAAACGAAACCTAGAAATGCTGCCGTGCCCCTTAAGACAGACAGTCCTCCTTCCCCTACCGGACCTCTTTCCAAGTGTGGCACATTTTAAGGGAAGAGAAAATTAACCCAAACAAAAAAAACAACAAAGTATTTAGGCTGTTGAGCACATCTAAGAAACCCCAAGCACCCCTGGCCACCAGCTCATCAAAGGACAGGGCTGGCCCAGGGACAGAAAGACTGACACTAGCCAAGTATTTTTTACAGACATGGGTACCTAGTGGGCCATCCATCAATGTCTGATGAATGAACTACATCCCAGCCTGTCCCTTTCTCTCTCCCTCTCCCCCAACCTCAGAATTCTGTGCTTTGCCTCACTTTCCATCAGCATGATTCCTGTCCAAAAAGCTGCAGTTTGGAGGGGGAGGAGGAAATGTAATACTAGTCAAAGCTCTAGGTGTGATTGTACACCAATTCACACCCCTCTTAGGGCATTCACATTCTAAGCACGACCTTCCCCACGGAAAATGATAACTAGCATTTTCTGAGTCCTCACACCATTCCAGGAACCTTTTCAAGGTTTCACACATGTCACCTCTGTCCTCAGCCACTGTAAGGGGTAAGTGCTGTCATTCCCAATGTCACAGGTGGGACAGGAAGGCTCAGAGAAGCTATTTGCCCAAAGCCCCACACCTAATGAGTGCCAGAGTCAGGATTCCACAGCAGGTACGTCTGCCTGCTCTCAATGAGTGTAGGGAATCAAGATCATGTTAAGCTGCTGGGGAAGGTTAAGGAAGGATTGAGAGTTGCGGGCAGAACATGCCCCAAACCGGCAGGCTTTGGGGAATAAAAATAAGCACATCAAATACATCCTCCCCGTCCTGCTTAAAAACCCGATTTCTCTGCCCTCTTGCCATTCCTATCAGTGTGGCACCTATCAAAGAAGAGTATCATTTGTGACGGAGCGCGTGAGCAGGTTTCTGACTTTGCTGGGTGATTCATCAGGATCCTAGCAAAACCCATCAGGTTCACGCGAGTCTCTGCAGAATTCCTCTCTTCACAATCAAAGGGGACACTCTGCATCAACTTTGCGCCTCCCTCCAGTGTGCCTGTATTTCCTGATGGGCTGACTATATCACTCAAAATGGACAAAACGACCGCCTACATTACTTGGCGGGGGGGAAAGGTGAAGCGAAGACGACATGTTGGACCTTTTCATTACCCAGAGATCACACATCCAGTCTTGGAACAGAACTGGGAATATCAGATGGACAAGCAGACAGCGCACAGGAGGGATGACCCCTGTGCCCTCCCCCCAGGGCTCAGAATCACAGGAATAAGGTTCCCTCCAAAATTTAAACGATATAATCAGTGTCTGAGACCTGACAGATGAAAGCAGACACTGCAAGTGACAGGACAGCCCAGATATGTGTCCTCTGTACTCGCACAGAATCCTGAGTTGACTGGTCACTGCCCTGCTCACATTCTTCTAAAATGTCACCTCAATGCCACCCACTAGACTGAGAAAGCCTCCAGTTAGGAACCGTGTCCTAATATCAGTCTTCATACTAATTATCCCTGATACATGATGGTGCTTGACAGGTTTCTATTGAACCAAATCCTCTCCCCCGAGCTGGCCAGACTGTAGTCCATTGATTAAAAGAATCAATATAGATCATGAAAGGAAGCTGGTCAGCAATGGAAGCGGAATGCAAAAGATCAAAGCCGGTTACCAAGACCCAGCCCAGTACTTTCAAAGACAGTCTTATCTTAAAGACGCATCCTCTCCAACCCTGATGGGATTCATCTTGAGTGGAAGTTTAAGTGTCCAGACCTCAGAATTCTGGGTATCATGAGATAACCCCCCAATCTCCCCTTGTTCTGATTCTGGGCTCCTGGAGGTACCTCCTGAGGATTTCAGTTCCTGGGTACTTTGCCAACAGCGAACATATGAGCTATGAAGCCAACACACACATTCGGCTCACTCTGTCCACGAGTGCTATTGCCTGGGGAAACTCGTAAGGCAGGGCAAGGTTTATTACTCAGTTTCCTGCGGGTTTCTGTGCAAGTCAACCTCCTAGAGCCTGATCAGCTCTGGGACTCTGGAAAGAGAGTTTCCCAAGTTGCAAGGCTGACAGCGAGCCTAAGCCTGACCCGTGATAAGATTTCCAGGTAAGTGGCACCTCTGGGCATCCTCTTGGCAGCCAGCCAGCTTCCCTGGAGACATGCTGGTCTTGCAAACTTCTACAAGCAGGGTTTCTCCATCTCAGCACTACTGGCATTCTAAGGCCAGGTGACTTTCTTGGAGAGGCTGTTCTATGCCCTGTAGGATGGTTAGCAGCATCCCTGGCCTCTACCCAACTTAATACCGGTAGCGTGTCTCCTCTTCTCCCCCACGGTTGTGACAAAATCATCTCCAGTTGAGAAGCACTGCTCTAAAATAGAGTGAAAGGACCGCAGACACATCTTTGGAAGCTGTTTAAGTCCAGAAAGCTCAGAACTACAGATTGTGCCAATACTTTATCTGCTGACAGGAGCTGGGGATATCCCCCCAAATGCTTGACCTTTCAGAATTCAGTCATGTCATTTCTGGTGTCAGACAAGCAAAAGTTGGCAAATGAGAAAAGATAAAACGAAGGTTAGCCTTTTAATGAAACTCAAAGCACACTCCATGCAATTTGAGTCTAGAGAGAAGGTCAGTGACTTCCTCTGAGAGTCTGTCTTCTACCTGCTAACACTGTCTGGGACAGGATGACTCACGGGCACTAATGCAGGTTCAGAGCCGGGGGCCGCTCTGGCTCCCTACAGATGCTGTGCTCTGGCTAGCTAACTGACTCCCCACCCAGCTCCAACCTTCTGGAGACGCACCGAACTCCCAGGGAACATGCAAATACATCTCTGTTTTGTAATCTTGCCACTCTTCATCCATCACAGACCAATGTTCAATGGAATCTAAAATTAAATAACAATCATAATAATGAAAGGTGAAATTCAACCCTACCTCCATTTTGCTTAACTAATGAGAATTGTGGTCCAGGATTTTGCTTAAATAAAATTAAAATATCACAAGCAGACCATCATAATTGGATTTAGAGTGGCAGAAAAATTACACTTATATTAAAAGTCAATAATTCAAAGCAATGAGAATAATACAATACCTTCTAGGTGATTCAGACTGATTACTAAGGATATGTCTGCACTAACTTTTTCCAAATTGTCAAATTTTAAGAAGTACATTAAAATAGGAGAAATCCTTGCTTGAATTTACAATGATGTTTTACTTTTTTTATCTGTCTTAAGGAGAAAATAAAAACTTCTCAGAGTCTAATATATTCAGGGATTAAAAATTTCCAAAAGTTCTGATCTCCCGAGAGAAAACTCAGAAAGCGCTCTCCAACGTAGCACCTCTAAATTATATCTAAAAGGTTAATATAAATTACGTTTCTCCTGGCTCTCCAGAAAGAGTGAACGCCAGAAGTGCCTGCAGCTGGAAACACGGGAAACCACGCACCGTTCTCCTCTGCTCCGGTTCTGTTTCTAGACAATCCGCTGTGGGGGGGACGGGGAGGCGGCCGGCAAGACAATCAGCAGAAAGAAAGTCCTGTGGAAGGGTGTGCACCTCCTGGGAGGAAGCTAAACCACACAACCACTGTCCCCCACATGGTCATCCCCATGTGTCCGTAGGGCCCTGGGCCTCCCTTAGTGGCCCATGCGACCACGGCACCTCTACTGGCCCCAGAAAGGAACGCTCTGCCCTGACTCCCTCCACTTTGCAGGAGTCACCCAGCAAGAGGGCTGGCCACAAGCCGAGGTTCTGACCTCAGCCAGGAAACTGTCTGCACGTCAGCCCACCTAAGGGCGTTAGACCCTGTGCTCAGTCTCATCTGTTCCCACGTGTTCAATGGCCAATGCGCCAAACATCTGCACCAACAGTCACAGAAAGAGGAACGGAAAGCAAGCAATTTGCGAGCGTACAGGGGAAAACATAGATCACGCAGTGCTGACAGGGTAGAAGCCAGTTAAAGGAAGCCTCTGGAGAACAGGGCCGCAAGGTACATCAGAAATTTCTACAGGTATACATTTGGAATGTATCCTGGGCACATAAATCAGACCAGTGCAAAGGGATACGTGGCAAGGATGTTTACTGCATCATTACTTATTTGTAAGAGCAAAAAGCCAGGCAACCTAAATGCCCACCATCACGGGCACGATTACACGGACTGGGAGGGGGCCATGCAGTAGAAGACCGCGCCACTAAAAAACACTGAAGCAGTGATGGTAAGAGCTCCTGAACAGCCAGGCCTGCCCAGTGTCTGCATGTCTGAGCCCACCTGACCCTCACTGCCTTCCCTTTGCCCGTGGAGATGCAGGCAGATAGAGCTGATAACTAACTCTCCAGGGTCGACAGCTATGATGTGCCAGCCTCGGGGTCTGAATTCAAACGATAATGGTCTAAAGCCATTCTCTGCACCACCATGCTGCACCGCACAAAAGTCACAACACACGGAGGGAACAAAGACAGTAGTTAATACAATATATGGCATGATCTGGTCCTTACAAAATATGTCTGCTTTGATCAAATAAAAAAATCTATAAGAATATACACCCAAAGGTTAAATGCATCCTGTCTGGGTGACAATTTGGGGTGATTTTTGCTTCCTACTCTGTACTTCTCCACATTATGTGAGAATCTTTACAAGTACTATAAAACACTTAAGAAAACAGTTATTTCTACTTGGGAAAAGAAAAGGTTCTAAGCAGCTCTGGTCAGTATTTGCAGGGGCGGGGAGGGTGGAGTGGTCTAGACCAGTGAACTCACAGATCTGGGTAAGACAGAATCTTCAGCGGACATGATCCTATGTCACTTGTGGGAACCACACGCTTCCACTGTCCTTTCGCCTCTGCCTCATGGCAGGCACTGTCCTGAGAACTAAGAGGAACCAAGGCCAATGTGGCTCCTGCCCTTGGGGTTTATAGGAACTCAGAAGAACTCCTAGGAGAATAGGTAAGTAAATGACCACACACACTACCAGGCTGACTGTGTCGGGTACTGTGAGGGGCGGCGCCCAGAAAAGGCTGCAGGAGTAAGAGCCATAAAGGGTCCTTCCAGGACAGGGAAGTAGGGACAAGCACATGAACAGGGGACATTTGCACTGAGCCCTGAGGGTCCACAGGTCCCATCAGATATGAACAAGTTAAAGACACCGGCAAGAGTCAGAAGCTCTTCTCCAAGGAGTGGAAAGAAAATGTGCAGAGACATGGGGACTAGAAAGCTTGGGGGACGGCCAGGATGGAGTCCTATGACCTAGAGATATTTATACAGATCATTTCTTCTCAGAATGTCAAGAACTCTGCCTCGACCATCCACCCCTTTGTGAGCCAGGAATACCCGAGCTGAGAGAGGTCTCCAGGAAAGGAGAGCAGACTGCATGGGAGTCTGCTGTACAAAGGGACCATACCCCAGGTCTCCTGAATGAATTAGCCACAAGGAATCGGACAGATGTTAAAAAAAAAAAACCTCTTGGAGTTATCACTGTTGCTAGAAATCAAAACCATGGGAGGCTGCCTCTGGGCACAGCAATCCACCAGGAAACGCAGTGACTGAATGCGAAAGCAGTGAACTCCAGCCCTGCCTACTGCAATGCAGACGGACAAGAGCAAAAACATCAGCAGCATTTCACTCGATCGCCCCATTTCTCTTTCGGACCCCACGGAAACTACTCTCCACCTAACAGAGCGGGGTCTGTGGAGAGAATTCGGGAGGTCCTTGAACTTAACTGGGGAAAATAATCTCGATGTTTCACTAACCTCTAACTCAAATGCAGTATTTCCTCTTGTTAAAAATGCAGGCAGTGGTCCATCCAGGGCAGTATTAGCAATACCAGTGACTTTGCCCCAATAGAAATTCGAAATAGTTTCATATCATAAAAGAGCTGTTCCAGATCCACCAAAACATTATGTATGCTCTTTATTACTCTGAAATCGGAGTGGCCCCACACTGACTGCTAGATCTTATTCAATGAGCTACTAAAAAAGCATGTATATGGCTAAACCATAAATTGGTTTTAATAGTCTGATAACTGCATTTCCATTCCATTGGATCCATATCCCAGACGTGGGGTTGTATAAGACTGACAAAAATCCCTGTCTTTGGGGAGGATTATCCATACCTCAGAGGGGAACTCACTCTCATTCCCAGCTGGCATGCTGGTCTACACGCTAGTCTTCACACCCACTGAGGCACATTTCTGCCTCCGGGCCTTTGCACTGGCTGATCGCCATGCCCCTGGGATGGTCTTCCACCGGGGGACCGCACAGCCCACTTCCTAAATCCCTGCAGGTCTTTACTCAAAGGATATCTTCCAAACGAGGCCTTCCTTGGTTAACCTATATGAAATACCTATCAAGGAAACAGTTCCTACCACCCTTCCTGGCTTTATTTCCTCCCCTTGGCATTTATCAATTCCTAAAATACACTTAAAGACATGTACTTTATTTTTTTCTCTTATTTATACCTCATTTCCCCTCTCATATGTGAGCTCCACAAAGGCTGGAATCTTTGTGTCTCTCATGCAATACCATGTCCTCAGTGCCTAGCACCCCATCTGACACAGAGTATGTTCTTAAAAATTATTTGGTGAAATAATTAATGGATTCATTAATTAATTGGCTGACAGTTGTTAGGATTAGGATTAGGGATAGCTACTGGCTGCTTCCATTTCACGTCAAATTTTAATATCTCTCTTGACCACTGCACTCCTGAGAGAAAAAAATCAGAGCCAATGTGCTTTTGAAATCGTGGTTGCCACAGAAGCACAGTAGCTTATTTATCAGCCACTGCAGAAGGGAGACACAGATTTTCATTAATAAAAAGAGTTTTCATCAAACAGTACATAGATGTGTCTAACACACACACACACACACACACACACACACACATTCACACACAGTAAGTTATGGGATCAAGCTATACCATAAAACAAATACAAAAAACTAAATGGAAAAATGGGCAGGTGGCATGAAAACCAATAAAAGCACTAACCCCGAATGCAATAGAAATGATGCTGGTTGATAAGATCACCCCACAGATACCACTCAGCCAATGATAAAAGGCAACGGGCAGTATAGAAACGCATGAGTAAATGCAGACGACGAATCACCGTGTGGGCACCGCTCAGCTTCTCCTGCTTCTGTAAAAATGCAGAACTATCCACTTGAAGGCACTGCTGCTCACACATAAAATAGCAAAAATACCTTTAACACAGGTAAGATCTGATGTTGGCTGGGCCGTCTTCCCAGGCAGAGAAAGCCCCTCAGGCCATTCCATACCCTGGCAGTGCTCTGTTTTAAGAACAACCAGAGCTAAGACTGGACTCCTTGGAGTTATAAAATGTAAGCCAAGGACAAATAAAGAAATTACTATTTTATATCACAGGCATCCCTATATAGATATGCTCAAGTCACTCACAGATGAAAAAACAATAAAATCAAAGATCCCCAGATCCCTCTTGGCAACACGGCTTCTCAAAATCGTTTTTTTTACACGCATCCTCCCTCCTTCTCTTACAATTCTTGCCCTAGTACTGCACTGAGTGTTTTTGCTAAGGGTCCCTCCAGGTGACCAAACCCAAAGGACTGTTTCAACGTGCATGTGACTCACCTGTCCCACGCAGCCCACCTGCCAGGCCCTGCAGTGCCCCGACCCCTCTCGTCTCCTTACTCACGCTTGTTTTCCTGCGGAACTCCGCTTCCGCTCCCCAAACCTTAAATCTGGGGTCACAGAATAAAACACCTGCGGGGGCCCAAAATGAAAAAGGAGGGCACGAGGCCATCGTGACAAGCTGGAGGGCACTCACCTGGTCAGAAGGGGCTCACAAACCCTCACCTGTAGGCTTTGGGTGGCCAGATCTCCCAATGTGTAAAAACACTCTCCCGTCTCAATTTTATGGGAACTTGCCCTATGTTTTTACGTGTTGGCAACTACGATTTGTCATGTTTGAAGACTACAAGCCGAATCAAACAAATCTGCAGCCCGGATGCGATCTGCTGGCCTCCAACGTGTGTCCTCTTCCCACTCATCCCCCTGGGTCCCCCCGGCTTTGGCAGGCTGCTCCTCTTCCTGGGAATTTCATCCAACGACTATGAAGCCCAGGCGTGTGCATCTCCCCTCAGGGCTCCCTCCTGCAGTTCAGACTCCCAGAACTGCCTACGGGACACGTCCGTGCAAATGGCCTGACTCTGCAATAAAACAGCCCACGCTTTCCCTTCATCCTCCAGTCCTGAAGGTCCCCCAAATCCCTTTCCCCGTCCCTCCCGCCTCTGTACAACCCACACCCACAGTCCTGCTCCGTGGCTCACTACAGTAGTCCTCCCTGCCTCAGACCCGTGCCCGCTCCTCACCCCCAGATTCATTCTTCACGCCAGCTAATGTTACCCCTGAAATGCACAGGATTTTTTTCTACTGCTTTCTCGTTGTATGACTTTAGTAAATGATTAAAACCTCTCTTTTATGTTCCCTCGTCTATTGAGATAGGAAGGTAGACAGATATAATAATTTAATGTAATAAAAGATAATAATACATATATCAAAGTATTATAATGACAATAAAATGAGATAACACTCATGTCACCTTTAGAACAGTACCCAGCACTTTATATAAGTGCTATATAAATATTTATTTTTATTATTTTTGCCATTAAGTATTGCGGATCCCGAAGTATCATTTGAGTAAGGACCGGAATTCTAAGTTCACAGAATTTGCCGCGTGTATTTGATGTTATTTCCGCCCCACCCCCACCCCCGCAGGCAGACTCATCTATGGCAAAGCCTCCCACAGCAGGACCACCGACAACAAGGCTGGGAAGCCAGCGCCTTGGTCTCCACGCCCCTTTCAGTCCATCCTTCATTCCCTTTCAGCAAACACCGTCCTCATGTTCGCTCTCTGTTCCCTGTTCAGAACCAACTGAGACGGCTAGGAGATTACTTTTTACTAATGGCGTGAAGTAAGACCTTTGGACATTTCCCGCATCTCTTTAGGGTTCTTTGGATACAAGCAAGAGCAACTGGTGTGGCTGACTAAGCAAATGTGGCTTTTGTCAGAAAACTACCTGAAGCCCTCAGGGTCAAAGGGAAGTCTGAAGAACCACACCTGGAATCAGGCAGGAGCCAGGGCACTTCGGGAGGCCCTGGAAGCAGAAACTACTCACAGAAGAAGAGGGCTGGTCAGGGGGCCAGTCGGGGAACTAACACATTCAGTGGCCTCCTCCATCCTGAGTCACTCAACCGTCAGAGCCCCCAACAGGCTGGGCTAAGCCGACGTTATCTGCCCTTCCACTGGCTGCACTGGGACCAGGAGAAGCTGGCAGAGGGAACCGCCGGGGACATCCTTAGCATTTACTGTTCCACCAAGAGGTCATTCAAACAGGGAGGGGTCATTACCCAAAGGAAATGAGGGAGCTGCAGGAAGAGGAAACAGGTGTGTGGCCAAAAATTTCCTTCAACTTTCCCAGAGAGTTCTCCATTGTTGGCCTTAAAATACAAGACAGAGAGAATTTAGAAGATTAAGGAATTTGAGGAATCATGAAACGGGCCAGATTAACTACCTGGATGACAGAGGTGACCTCCAGTCCCTCTAGGAGATAAGCCAGTGACATCATCTTGTCCCATGTCTCACTAACACCCTGTCCCTCTCCTCAGGTGGCCAGAGGGACTTTTCTAAACCACCAATGAGGACGTGTCAATTCCTCGCCTAAACCCTCAGTGGCTCCCTCGTGTCTTCAGGATACAGTCCCAACTCCTCGGATGTCAAGCAAGAACATGGCTGCCTGGCTCTCTGGTCTCAGCGCCCAGCAACCTACTTCAGAGTCCTCTGCCGAAGCCCCGTCAAACTGTTTACCGTCCCCACCCTCGTTTCCAAACCTCAGTGAAGCTGTTCCCTCCCTTTCCTTCTTCTCCAGTTAATTCCAGTTCTGTCTGCAAGAAATCAGCTCCAATGTCACCGCCTGCGGGACCCTTTCCTCTGATGTGCCGCACACCCAGGCTCACGCACACACCTCTAGCGTGAACAGGCACCTCTTCCTTGTGCCGGCAGAACCCCACTGGCAGTAATATCACGGACACCCAGTGAACTCGATATCTGGCACACTGCAGACAGGAAGAGGGAGATGTCTGGTGGAAATAAGACTAAATGAGCGCTCTCTTAAGGCTAGAGGACTAGGATTTTCCTGCTCAAAATAGATTGGAGAAGGCTGCTTGGGGGTGTCTTCTCATCACACGGCCTTTCTTAGGGGCTCCAGGACACTGGGCTGGATTTCCTGACCAAGCTAGTGTTTCTCTGTACCCAGTCCGAGCACCTGGCACATGAAGACATTTCCAAAGCCTCGTAGAGGAGCTTTTATTGCTGCTGGAAGTGACAGAGTGCTGTTGCCAAATCACAAATCCTCAGCATATTTTCAACAAAAGTCTCCAAGAGCCAAGTGCTCTCTGCTGTAGTAAATTGCCACAGTGACTATTTGGTGGGGTGGGGAAAAAAGCTTTACTAAACTTTTTAAAAGACATAGTAAAACAAATATGATGGTTTATAGAACATCTAATCCATTATTTAGAAAGTAGAAAATAATGTCTTCATGCTTTCACAAACATCCCATTCTGCTTGGGGAAGCCACGCTAGGACTTCTTAATGTTCTGCCTAGCACTATCTGCTATGAGCAACTCCACACTTTATCAACATGAAAAGAATTATAAAATAATGAGATCCCCAGGCAATGCAAGTGAAAAGGATTTCCATTTGACTTATTAAAATGCATTCTTATACCTCTGCTTTTCCCAGTCCATTCCCTAAGTGTCCGAGTTCTCCACACAAGGAAGAACGAGGTGGGACAGAGCTGGAAAGAGGCAGATGAGACCCTCTGATGAGCACTCACGTCTCCCAGCATCCCCCAGCAAGCAGAGCACAGATGGCTGACAGCTCAGGACCCAGCCCAGGAGACCAGGTGAGGCACCTCCTCCGGACAGGTGCAGGCTTTCCACCCAAGACACTGAAAGGAAGTTCGCACTGGTGCTAGCCAGGTGGATCAGTTGGTGGGAGCATCATCCTATACACCGAAGGGTCACAGGTTTGATCCCCGATCAAGACACACACCTAGGCTGCCGATTTGAGCCCTGTTTGGGGTGTCAAGAGGCAATCGGTTGATGCTTCTGTCTCATATCGATGTTTCTCACTCTCTAAAATCAGTAAACATGTCCTCAGGTGAGGATTTTTTTTTAGAAGTCCTCACTCCACAGGAAATAGGAATGCGTTTTGGAAATACACAAACTTCACGGGCCCTGGAGTGAAACATGGCTTTGTTTACCTGGTTTTCCCATTCAAGGTGTACATGTCTGTGAGTGTTCTACTCAAGGGAGTCGAGCAAGGGAAATTCAAAGCAGATACACACCATTCTGCCGGGAAGGCGTTCATGATAGAATGGTACAAATGTCGTTTATGGAAGACTGCTGTTGTTTGTTCTATAGACTCAGAAGAGAAATGTGGGACTTTTTTTTGAAGGGTTCCTCTTGTTCTTTTATTTGAAATCACAGAATACACAGAATTGCTAAAGTTCGAACTCAGATGATGTTAGAGGAAAGGAGGCTAAAACATACAACATAACAAAAAATTACCTTGTCTGTGGATTTATTCTATACCAGTAGTTCTCAAAATGGGGTCAGAGGCTGCCTGGGGTTCCTAAGACCCTTTAAATGGCCCATGAGATCAAACCTATTTTTATAATAAACTAAGATGTCATTTTCCTGTTTCTTCGTCATCCTCCCCCACGCGTCCAATGGAGCTTTGCAGAGGGTATATGATATGTGAGGACATAGACCAAGTGGAGCAGCAAGTTTAAGAATCTCAGTGTCTCATATTAAGCCAGACAATAAGTAATTCATAAAAATGTAAAACAATGCCACTCTTACAATAGCTTTGCTTTGAAACAGATGAGATTGTTATTTTAAATGAATTAATGCGCAAATACTTTAAAATGTATGTACCTATCCTCATTTCTAAGATAAATACTGACAAATATAACCCATATTAGCAGAAGGTTCAGGGGCTTTCTCAGTCATTTTTAAGGATGTAAAGGCCCTGGGACCAAAACATTTGAGAATACTATTTCACAGCATTGGTATCTCAATTTCTTCCTTTTTTCCCCAATTGTTTTATTGTGGTAAAATATACATGACATAAAATTGACCATCTTAATCATTTTTTAAAATTTTTATTTATCTGTAGAGGGGAAGGGAAGGAGAGAGGGAGAGAAATATCAATGTATGGTCGCCTCTTGTGCGTCCCGTGCCGGAAACTGGCTTGCAACCCAGGCATGTGCCCTGACTGGGAATCGAACCGTGACCTCTGGTTCACAGGCCCGCACTCAATCCACTGAGCTACACTAGCCAGGCTGACCATCTTAATCATTTTTAAGTGTACTGTTCAGTGGTATCAAATGCATTTACAATGCTCTGCAACCATCCCCACCACCCGTATCTAGAACTCTTTTTTCATTCCATAAAACTGACACTCCATCCCTAGTATGGTGCCTCTGTGTGCTTCGTCTCCCTCTGTCCAGTCAGCTAAGCAGCCCACACTAATGAGCACTGTCTCCTCCAGAGTGCGCACCTGTGCCGACAGGCAGGTGCAGCAGGGCCCCCCAGTCCCGGGAGAGAGAGCCCCATCTCCTCCCCAGTCCCGGAGTTCCACTTAACTCCAAACCACCCAGCCTCCCACTCCTGATGACCACACTGCAGTTGCCGGACAGTCTCTGACACTTACCCCCCACATCTAATCACGCTGAAATGGGATAATTTCCAAGTTGCTGACACTAATTTACAAATGAATGGTTGCAAAATAGGGCCTGCTAGTGTGCTTTTAACTGTTGATGAGGGTGATAGAATTGGCTGGTACAAAGAAGGGAAAAGAAACTCTAATGTGGTCCCATTAGAGTTTAGGACCACATTACATAACTCTGGCCCCTGTACTCTGTACTTCAAGGTCCACGTAAAAGATACTAAGGTGAGAAGACAAAGTGTGTGCAGCTTCCCCAAAGTAAGTCTGGAGCAGCTAGGAGACAAAAGCTCAGCGCTAATCACTGAAGAGATGCTCCGTGCTGACATTCAATTTCTAACTAGATCGAGAAGCCTGGGGCACTGCTTAAAAGGTAAAGTTGCACTCAGTGGATTGAGCACAGGCCTGCGAACCACATGATCTCGGTTCGATTCCCAGTCAGGGCACATGCCTGGGTTGCAGGCCAGTTCCCAGCAGGGGACTCACGAGAGGCAACCATACATTGGCTATTTCTCTCTTTCTCTCTCCTTCCCTTCCCCTCTAAAGATAAGTAAAATCTTAAAAAAAGGTAAAGTTGCTAAGGCATCATACAACCGTCCATACTCAGTCTACATACAGGATTTGGAATTTAAGGAGACGATGAGAAGATACAGGGATCTTATTACCTTTTACATACTTTGGCAAAGATAGATAGATAGATAGACAAATAGATGACACTGCCACATAATGACACTTTAATTCATACTTTCAGCCCAGAGGAGAAAAAAATTCCCCAAGAAGGTGCAACCCTGAAACACTCTGGGGCCAAATCTTGGCCAGGCGATGTCTTATCACCAAGGGGAGGAGGGCTGGTGGTGGCCGTCTTATGTCAGTGGCTTTACGAGGGTACCACACTTAGAAAATTGGGATCTTAACAAACCCACAAGAAAAACACTGCCCAGAATGTATGATTTATTGACCGCAAAAAACAAAAATGCTGAAATAACCCTGCCAGAATCCAAGTGTCTTCTCTCAATCCACATCTACAAACCACAGACACTAACCACCGAGTTCTCCCATCTCTTTGATCAATTAAATTCTTTACCTTCGGTAAATAATAGGAAATGCTTTCAGGTCCACCTGGGCATGTCAATCAGGGCTTAAGAAAGCCAAACCAGTCCATGGAAGAATGCAAGTAAGAAATGTAAGCATGTTCAAGTCCAAAATTTTAGTATTGTGACATTCATTTATCTCAACACACTAATTATTTGCCAGGATATGTCAGGCATTCCTGGAAGAAGTCTTCCAGAGACAGCAAATGTCTCAACTGATCTTTGGAGTAACTCTCAAGGCTATGGTCCTACTTAAACTCTCATTTCCCACAGCCACCATAAATTGATCATCAGGTTCCCTATCACTGCTTCTAAGCCACATCAGACTATCTGTGACATTCATTATTAACATGGGGGCCAGCAAATTCTGCTGTTCCCAGAGAACAGAACAGACGTACCTGTCTTGCAAGTTTTGACAAGACATCCATGGGTACAGAGGAGGCATCTCATGTGATAAGGAGGGCCAGGTAAGGAAATTGTGCGCTGAGACATGGAAGTTGACTTGTAGTCTTGCCCAAGCCTCTCCACCGGAACTCACCCCTTTGTATCTTGGAGAGGCTTAGCACCACCATACCCCAAGCTTTTCACTGGTGTCTCTCCATGTCAGTCAGTCTGAAAGCAGACTGGCAATCATAAAAAAGCAAACGCTTAGAATCTCGCCACAAACATTGCCATATGTCCACTCAACGTTCTCCTCATTCAACTTACAAAAAGGATCCAAATGAACACAAATAAATAACACTATTGAAGGGGAATATTCATAGGAAGATATTCATTTTTTGTATCATAAAATCATCAGGTTGCGGGAGGAAAAAAACAAAATGAAGAAGCACAAAATGATACACTCAAATTTACCCTGCAATTAGAGACAAAGCCAAGGCTAGGAGTCAAATTTCCAGTCTTCCAAAAACGCTACTACCCCTTAACTCACACACAGAGATGTGTACGTGTTGACTTATTGAGGAGCTGGACTCAACTCCCTGACCTCGGCCAAGGTTGCCTTCCCACAGACACGTTCATCTACGCAAACTCTTGTTTGCACCCACTCTGTCTGTTTCCTTTCATAACCAGCCGATGCATGTGTGGTCTCCGCTTCCTCACCTCCCGTTCATTTGCCACTCAGTCCCACCTGGTTTTAGGTCCGATCTCTCCAGCACAGCTCTCTCATCTATTCTCCACAGCCCTCACCGATGTTTTTCTAGAAACACAAATTGGTTCCTGAAACCCCATTAATTCCTCATCACAGTCCTCAGGATAAACTCTTAAGATCCTGACCTTGGCCTACAGAGCCCAGCATGATCTGGCCCTTGTCACCCTCTTCGACCGCCTCCCAGCCACTCTGCCACCCGGTTCTCCTGGAATCCCTCCACAGCTCCATGCTCATCCTCCCATGGAATCCTCACCCCCCTGCCTCCGCCTAGAATGCTCTTCCTCAGAAAAGTCTTCCCAGATTCCCACCTAAAGAAGGGTTCTCCCCACCCTGGTTATCCTCCCCATGAAGTTCTCTAGAGCGCCTGCCACTGCTAAAATCTTTGCATTGATTTGTTTACTGTCTAGCTCCTTACCCACCTCCCACCCATCCCCACATCTGTTTCCTTTAGCCCACCTTACCCAGCCCCTAGCATACTACAGAACACTAGGAAAGTACTCAAGTACTTATTGAATGGATGCTGATACATATTTGCATATGTAAAGAGGATGTGTGTGTGTGTGTGTGTGTGTGTACACAAGTCAATCATGCCGTCAACATTGGTAAGTGTCTGCTCCATGCTCGGTTGAAAGTGAGCTACAGGAGGCTTCATTCACTGGAGATGCCAGCAAGCACACCAAAGCCACTGCAGTCAACATTAACTGCTTCTCTGCAACATTATTGGCTAAAAGCAGATCTTGGGCCTTTATCATGCAACACTCGTGCAATCAAAGACAATTTTATAGAATATCTACTCCAAGCAAACCATGGTACAAGGCTCTGCAGGATTCCAAAGAGAGTGAGATGCCTTGTCCACCAAAAAAAATACTACAACCTCATCTGGCAACTCTGGCCTAAGAAGAGGAATTTCCTTTCATCAGGAGTTAGGGGGGTGTGTGTTGCAAAGTTGTGAAAGGCGATCTAGAGAAAGGGTAAATGATGAACATTCTTCTAAATCAGCTCCTAGATTTTATTGCAAATTCTAAACATTGTTATAGCATTCATAATAATTAGAATTTATCCATAGTTCACGTACCAGGTCCCTGAATGCAAAAAGAAAACAGCAAAAAAACAATGTCTCCCCTCCCACTAAGCACCATGGCTAGCCACGACCAGGAACCAAAAGCAAGCTTCAGGATGACATTCCAACTCAACTACCTCCAAGGACCCTCCACATCCCAATATCCTCCTGTGGAGCAGAGAGATGAGAGTCCTAAAATATCTGGGCACGGCCAAGTCCAAGGCCCGCTTTGCCTTAATTTCTCCATCTGCAAGATCAGCTTCCTAACTTCCACTCTGCCTACCACTCACCACAATCAGTTACTATGAAAACTGAAAGAACATAACCCTGTGAACATTTCTGCAAACTACAACGGGCTACACAAAAAGTCACTGCAACTTTTATCAGGACTCAAATAATATCTAGCATCCTGCATTGTCCTGTTCTGCGCTTGTTGACCTTGAATCTCCAGGTGTACTGTAAGTTCAGGATCGGAGGTTATCTGTCTGCCCTTGCGTCAGCTGTCCTGGGCACATGGCCCCCACACGACAAATTCTTACGAGTTGGTTACTGGTTGGCTTTGTAATGGATTTGACTCAAAGTGCAAAGTGTTCTGTGATTTTTTTCTGGGTTTTTCACTGATAATAAACGCATTTTCTGAAAACAGCCATAATATTTGCCTAGCCCACGATCTTAATGGTCTGCCTTATTTTTTCCCAACCAGCTGGGCAGAATTCCATGGAAAAGAAGACTATTTTGGCAAAAGCAAAAAGGACATTTTTCCAGTACAGTTTTCAAGGTTCCTTTTAAGGATGAGACAGGAAGCCAAAAAGTCGATGGGTAAACGCACGCTACCTCCAACTGTCACCATTAACAACCCAGCCTGAATCCTGTGAATCCTGTGAAGGCAGGGCAGGGTGTGGGGCTGCAGGGATAAACAAGGAAGACGGACTCTCACAGTGGCTCTGCAGTGTGTGTGTGTGGGGGGGGGGAGCGGGGGTAGAATCCTGCCTTCACATCGCCTACTTTTGTGATTTTGCACAAGTTACTCAGTTCACTCAGTTGGTCTCTTCTTTCTCGTCAAAAATAGGGTCATAAGAAAGCCTACCTTCTAAGGTTGTCATGGGGATGAAATTAGCTAACACCTGGAGAGCTTTTAGACAGCGTCTACAAGAGACTACAATAAACTTTAGGCATCTGATGTCTTGAGGTCACCAGACTGAGACTCAGAGAAGCAAAGTGGCATATGTCAAGTCGAGGTGGCGTAAGGAGGGTGGAATCAGGGCTGGAACCCAGGTGCGAAAAAGGACAGCCTCACTTCCTCCTGGGGTTACTCTGTGAATTAAATGAGATAACGCCCGAGAAAGTGCTGAGCACAGTAGCTGCCATCTAGTATATAGTCAATGAACGTTACGCACTAAAAACTGAAAAAGGAGGAAGAAAATCGAAGCTAACACGCACGCCAACACCCCACGCCAGGCCCGGGCAGACTGAGGTCTCCCGTGGAACAGAGAGGGAGGCAACGTCTGTGAGGAGTGACAGTCAAGGGCAAAATTCCCTGGAGACAGAGGAGGTGTCTGGAGTTTCACTCCTCCCCTCTGTTCTTAAAAAATAGAATAATAATGAAAAAATACTTAGCTGGTGGTTTGTATTGGATTTTTAATACTTTACTATTTTTGACCAGAACGAAGGTTGTTTCCAACCTCCCAATTTGCTCTCACACACTTGACCATCAAAATACAGCTTCTCTGCGTTTGTGATCAGCACAGCTCAGACATAAAGACCGAATGAAAAGAAATTCCACAAGTTTGCTTAGAATATTCAAAGCATGCTGTGGATTCAGAGTTCTTAAGCATTTGGTATTAGCTTCTCCCCCATCCCAATACTGACAAATTCTACTTCTGAAAAGACAAATCTCATATTAGAACGGGAGAAGGAAGGAAGGAGCTTGGAGAACCTAAAAAGAAGAAGAAGAACGGGACTAGGCTGGGAGCAAAAAACTCATCTTCCAACTCTGCGTCCCCAAAGCAGAGCCCAGAGCCCGGCCCAGGGTGGGCTGCTTGCAAAGGCATGCAGAGATGAACCAGTGTCTTCGAGGAGTTCACAGCCCAGGTGAGGAATGGGACGGACACAACACTCCAAGTCCCACCGCAGAATCAGCGACACCCTTTCAGCCTGAGGTAAGTGGGGAGGAGAGGCACTGGGGCATCTGCCTTCAGCACGGGGGCAGGTGCTTAGGAAACTGCTTGCTTCCTGTTTACCTGGGCAGGTATTTGCAAGCAGTCTAAAAGGCGGGGGCACCTAGGAGTAACTTATACAGTTCTAAGCGAATGGTTATGCAAACCACTTAAGCAAATCAGTGGAAAGGGACGGAGAAGGGTTTTGCTCTGGCCATCCTCATGTGCCCCAGTCTTCCAAAGGTGGGAGGAAATGAAAAAGCCAGTCAGGGAAGCACAAAGTCTACTTACTCTCTTAGAGGACGCGGCACACGCCGCAGCTCTGCACCCCGCCCCGCCCCCACTCCCCGCATTCACTCCAGGGCGTCAAAACAGCCCCCCACCCCACTTCATCACCAATCATCCCAGCGGGTGGAATTCTTTGGGGTCTCCCACCCCTGCCAAGGACTGCCGGAGTTAGAATACCGGCTCAGTCTCCCCAGCCGAGGTGGGGGAGAAACCAAGGGCGCAAAAGGTGCTTCTTTCCCAAAAAAGACAAGTAGAGACCTAGGCGGGGAGGGGGCGGGGGGTGCCCATTAGGAGCCCTGCAATGCGAAAGGCGCTGGCCGGCTCTCCCCGCCCCTGCAGCCTGCCACCCGGAGCGGTGGGGGGAAAGGAAGTTCGCGACCTGGGGCACCCACTCCCACCACAACGACTCGTGCAAACGAGGAGTCTGGGAACCCCAAGCCGCTCCCACCAGAGCACCCCAGCAGCCCAGGGCGCAGTGCTGCACCGAGATAAGGGTGACAGGGGTGCCCTCTCCCCAGCAACTGTCGCGGGGCATCTTCTCATCGCTGCAGGGCAAAGGGGAGGTGGCGATATGACGGAGAATACCGCGGCGGAGCAAGCGCTGGGAAGCACATTCGCCAGGAAAGCGCCTCCTCTCCAGGAAGAGGAGTAGGCTAAAGAAACGCCCCAGAGATGCCCCTTCTCAAAGCGCCACCGCCTTTCCCCAGCTCGTGGATTCTCTGGCCTCCAGTCCGTCCTCCACACTTTGCCATCCCCGCCCCACCCCCCATGCCCAGGAACTAATCCTGGATACCCTCCCTGCGGCTTTTGGAGGGAGGAACCCAGGCACCCCTCAGCTGCCCGCAAGTCACTCAACAGGCGGATCTCTAAGGCTCTAGTAACGGGGGCGGGGGGGGGGGGGAGGGGTTATGGGGACGAAGAATAGAGAACACCCGGCAGGATGCAAAATCCCCTGCAGACTTAGATCTCTGGGGACGTGCACCTGCGACCTGGGTCACCGGTGGTTGGGGCTTCTGGGGCAGCAAAACGTGGGGAAAGTTGCGGGGTCGAAGAGGCAAGTCTCAGGAGCGAGCGCTCGGGGAGGTGGGGACAGAAGTAGTTACCTGCAGGAGTCCGGCGCCTCTGACTCCCTGGGCTCCGCAGTGCCGCCTGCGCTGCAGGGATCAGGCCTCAATGCGCGGCCAGCGGCCGCTGCAGCGGCTGCGAGGAAAGCGTGGCCGCCACTGTCCGTCTATCTGTCCAGCTCTTCAGGAGCCTGGAGCCCCAGGGAGCCGCAGGCGGGGCGGGGCGGGGCTGGCCTCTTGGCAACGCCCCTTGGGTCCCAGCTCCACCCGCCACCTGGCTTCTGCCAGCCCTGGTCCAGCCGAGGGCGGACCCCTGCTGGCTCTGGGGGGTCTGGCCACAAGACAGGCAGAAAGGGATGGCTGGACAGAGAGAGAAGCGGCCGTATAGGGCACCAGTCCCCGCAAAGACCCAAGTGCTCAGTCACCCCTGGAGCAACGCGCCCTGTCCAGGAGGGAGCAGGAGCGCTGGACACCTCCCACCTCGAGTCCTTCGGGGCTGGGAGCACTGTAACCCCTGGGGAGACACACCACTTCCTCCGAGGCCCCAGAGTCTCTGGCGACTGCCTCTCAAAAGTCAGGGTCCAAGCAACACTGCAGATTTGTTGGAATTTTTTCTAGAAGTCCTGCGGCCCCAACTTGTTTCAAAACAAAGTACGAAGGAGGAAACAGCTCCGTCTTGCCTGTTCACCACCAGCCCCGCTGCCTGCAAACGCATGCACAGATCAAAACAAGACTGGTTTCCACGCTCTGTTCCTCAACTTACCAAGTCAGAAGAGGCGGGGAACACGCACCCGTGCACTGAATAGATGGGGACCGAGTCGATACTCCTTTCAGAAAAGTGGAAGCGGGGACGGTCCCAGGAGGATCGGTGCCTGAGGCGGAGACTGAGGAAGGAACCAGGACCTCAGCGACGGCTGTGTGTTGTCCAGAAGGCATTGCCTGCCAGGCCCCCCCGCCCCCGCCCCCGGCAGTGAGCAGGAAGGCTCAGTGAAGTGCCAGAGCGGGAGAAACAGGATGCCAGGGGACCCACCCCCCGCGCTCCCCTCCCGCCTCCAAACTGCCAAACTGCAGATTTCTAGGTTGTGCAGACTTGCAGTAATTCCTCAGGGCCAGCTGCTCCAAGCCGTGGGCGCCCAGTGCTCCCTGGGTTCCAGCCCCACATCCTGTAAGCTGCCAGCTGCCCCAGCCCAGCACCCGCTGACCACTGGCCTCAGACCAGCACCTGGCAAGAGCATTTGCAGTTGAGTTCCAGGCCCTGAGCCTGGAACGCACAGGAGAGGGTGGGGCCAGGGGGGTAGGGGAAAGGTGAAGGTCAGTTTCTCTGACCTCAGGGAAGGGTGAGACCTGGATTTTCTCATTGTTTTTGTTCGATTAAAAGCCACAGTGGGAGTCAGAGAAAAGAGAGTGATATTTACAGTGTCTGGTAGGGTTTTTCAAAAGGAGGCAAAACCTGCACCTTCCAGGGAGGGACGTTTGGCCAGAGAGAGGGTAGTAGCGAGCAGGAATGGCAGAGAAGGGAAGAAACGCTCAGGACTGGGTCCTCCAACTCCAGCGTTATCAGTGCCTCAGGAAAGCAAGGTGGGGGAGCCAGTGGCTGAGAACGGGTGTTTGAGGCCCTCTGTCCCTAATCCCATGGTTCTTGCCTCCCCCAAACTGGCCCCCTCTCCCATGGGAAAGGATCCAAAGCACTGTCTACACTGCTGTTTGCAAGTAGCTGAAGAAGGTAATTTTCATACCCAGGTTATCACAGGTAGCATAAGGTTATTCTAAATATGTTTACACTTTATCGCTGATGATGCCCTGGAGAAGACTGCCGTCTGATCTCTCCCCGGAAGTGAGCTATTTAATCATTGACAATCGCTAAGGTTATCCCGAAGTCCGCGTTGTTTACTTGAGAGTGAAACACGTTCACCATCTCCGAGCACTGCAGAACACATCCGCACTGCAGAGCAGTCGGAAGTCAGGCTCCGCTCGTGGGGGTGGCACATGGCAACTGGAAGGAAGACACACACAGTAGGGGTCGCAAAGGCCCCCCACTTGGCCTCTGTGAAAGCTGGGGACAGCAAAGACCAGTCTTCTCTTCGGGCTTAGGGGGCATGTGCAGAAGGGGCACAGGTTGGAGGGTCACACTGGCTTCTCATCTGCTGGATCCTGGGGGGAGCCCTGTGAACGTCACTTAACCTTTCCATCCTGGTGTCCTGGTTTCTTCATCTGCAAGGGAAGTTCCTCCCTCGAAGGGTGTTCATGCAAAGTAAAGGCAACAACAACACAGGAGAGAACTGTAGGGCCATAGAAAGCAGGTCTGTTCCCCGAAAGCCCACCCCCAAAAGTTCACCAGTGTTCATGTAGGCAAAGTGGTGAATGCATGCCCCCCCCCCCAGCACACGCACACACCACCCTCTCACCCCCTGACCTCAGGCTCCATCCCCACAGTGCCCACTCGGATCTGTCTGCTTCACTCCTCCCACGTGCCCACCTGCTGTCCCCTCCAAATGCTTCCACACCACATGCGGGGACACCCCTCTATAACCACGCCCATAGGGAAGCCACTAGACTGGCCATGTGTGAACCTGGATGTGGCTAAGCATCAGCCACTGGCAGTACTCACTCCTCCGTGGTTTCAAAGTCCCCCAGGGTTAGTGGAGACATCCCAAGCAGGTGTGAGATGCAGGCAGTCTGTCTGCCAAGCCTCCGTGTTCTTGCTCTGGGCACTTTCCCATTTTTCAGTTCTTCCTCCCTCTCTCACCCACATATCCATGGACCCCCTTCTCTACCCCCTCCAAACCTGTCCTTGACCTTCCATCCTCACTACAATCCAACTGACACATAACCAGCTGGGTGCCTCTTGGAGGAAAGGGAAGAGTGAAGGGCTATTAGCAATCGTCGTTGACACGTACTCAGTTGGCGCCTCTTATTTCCTACTCATCAGCCAGCAGCCTGGATGTCACTCCAGCCATCGTAAGCACATGAAACGTATGTCACTCTCCCAAACCCCCAGTCTTTCTCAGCATCCACAGTGAAGCTCCTCCTGCTTGGAATTCCCTTCCCAACCACCCAGCCTTTCTTTGCTCAGCAAACTCCCTTTGCCTCAGGACACCATTCCCTGGGTAGCCACTGCCCCCTAGAAAGGCCCCTCTCCTCTCCTGGGTTGTGAACCTCCTCTCCATAGTCCCTCTGGTCCCAGGGCTTCCCTCTCTCACCGTACTTCTCACGCTGGAGTTTATCTTCAAATGGACAAAGTGCTCCCCAAAGACTGGATTTCCAGGACCTTCCATAGGTTTGGCACGTTTGTGAAGCCAGTTACTAAAGGCTCTGTCAGTGATTTGGGATGCTCGGCTCCATCGGCTCCTGATAGAAACTGACATCTGCATTTCTATGTTACCTTCTATCAGCCGAAAACTTGAACTATCACATCCAGCCACTTGGAGACAGGTCAGGACTAAATCCAGTGAATTAGCTAGATTATCGATACAATGATAACCCTTCTTCCACAACACTATTCGAGTGCTTACTTTAATGGCCCTGATACCTTATTTCTATTGTGCGTACCTTAAACATTTGGGGCCTTCAAATGCAAAGACCTCAGTCCTAGTTTGTCTCTGCCTCTGATGGTTTCGGTGATGCCTCCCCTCTAGCTCTCTGCTTGGGTTTTTACTAGATATCTCCCAAGTCTCTGCCAGCTCTAAAAGCCTTACTGTTCTACAGACAGAAGGACGCAGACTATAAATTATTAAAGGAAGAAATGTGCCAGACTACGGCCCGTCTCCAGGCACAAAGGAATGCTCTTGGAGGAGAGGTACCTGGAGGTGTCCCCCGAGGACCCTTGCGCCGTTCCCAGGGTGAGTTCCCACGTGCCCTGAGGACATGTGCCAAGGTCAGGAGGCTCTGGGCATGTGCACCTACACCATTTCCCTTGTCTGCACTCATAACACACGTCAGCAGAGGAAAGACTCTGTCTGTGAAGTCGGATCATGAAAATACTCCAAGGAAAGCGCTCCCGGGGGGGCTCAGATCTGGCCAAACTGACCTTCTCAGCCATATTTCAGGCTCTGCCCACCTTCCTCTCTGCCTTCCTCATTCCGCACATCTTACCCCAACCTTGTCCCCTGGACACACACTGTCCACTCTTGCATCCCAGCCCAGCACGTTCAGCACGGCTTTGCACTGTGCTCATTGGGTGCTCCCCAGCCTGGACCCTGCCTGGGCCCTGCTTCCATCAGGCCCCCTTCTCTACCTGGCAAACACCAATGCAACCTCCCAAATCATCACCATCCATTTCTCTGACTCTTCTGACCTAAGTCATATTTGGTTCCTCCTTCTCCTGGATCCCTTTAAACTTCGTATAAACCTCCAGTTAGAGTTATTCTGCTCTCTCGTCTCGTGCTTGGACTGAGTCTTCTGCACTGAACCGTGAGCTGCTGGAAGGCAGGCACTATGTGGTGTTATTCATCTCAGTATCTTCAGGGACTGCTGGCCCATGACTGCTGCGCAGTGACTGATTTTAAACAAAAAGGTAGATGAACGGACAGAGAGATGGATGGATGGGTGGACAAACAGATGGATGGACGGGTGGACGGACGGGTGTGCAGACCGGTAGATACACTGAGGCCTTCCGTCTGCAGGGAGGGTGCAGAAACACGAACGCAAGAGGCACCAAAGACCAGGTGTGTCACCCCGTGGTTTTTCCTCCAGGGTCATTCTGTGTCTATTTTAATAACCCCCCGTTTCTGTGATGGAACTTAGGGCCTAGTCTTTATTTCCATCCATAAAAATGAAGAGTGTCCCCATGGCAGAGGCCACTGGGCCCTAGAGTCCCACAATCTTTTGTCTTCTGCATCCTTGGTCATAGTTGCAGGATAACGACTCTTCCTGTTTTTGCTGGTATTGTCTCAGTTTCGACACCACAAGCCCAGTGCCCCAGGAACCCCCTCGGTCCAGACAAAACCAGGACAGTTGGCCATCCAATCAGGCGCGTCGCTGCCCAGGGTGAAGTCTACACGTCCAAGCCCCCTGTGCTGCTAGTAGGGAGCACACGGCCGAGTTATTTCCAGTCAGTTGTCAGTAGAAGCAGCAGCCCGTTCAGATTCGGGGGCAGAAGCAATTTTCTATTAAAATTTCCTTTGAAAAAAAAACCAAAACACAACTTCTAACCGCAATAACGAGGAGGAAATTCTACCAGAGGAAGATACGGTGGTGAGAAGGAAGCGGAAGAGGCTTCTGGAGGCGCAGGGTGGCAGGTAGGTGCCCCATGCTCTGCTGGTGGGAAGAGGCAGGTCTCTCCCTCATGTGCTCCCCTTCCTCGTCTTCGAATGCAGCCACAACCACCTGTGGGCCACGGTTCACCCTCCTTTCCTTTTTCCTTCTCTTTCTTGGCTGCAGAGGGCTAAATTACTCATCCCCTTCAGTTGCGGCAAATTATCGTCTTTAGTCTATTGTTTGTCTGTGCCTTTGCTCCCACGGCACCCTAGCATGGCCATCTACCCTCCATCTACAGCCATTCCAATGGCTCTTGGTATGCCCCTCAAGAGCCTTCTGTTTCCACGTGTCCTTGTAAAATACGTGCCATTCTTCTACAAATGGTCGTTTGTCACTCATCTCTATGTCTCTGTCTTACTCCACACAGGAAGCCTTCTGTTTTTAGCTCCATCCCTGCTGCTCATCTGGGCTGTTCCTCTTTATTCTAGTCGTCCACTCCCCAGGGATGGTGCCCAGAATGCCCAGATTCCCACCAACGACACTGGGACGGATCTCCCCACCCTCGTCACACTCATGGCCACAGCCCCTCCTCCAGGACCCCCCAGGTCTTTCCACCGTCCAGACACTGAAGGGTTAATACTAGGCCCAGCTAGAACTGACACTCTCTCCTGCAGCTGTGAAAGATTTTGACTACCACCCCTGGGTGTGCATATACTCAATGTGATTGTCCCAGTCCTTATTTCTCGGCAGAGCAACAACAAAACAAAGAAACCAACAAACCTAGAGAATTCAGTCCAGGGTCTTATCTTTATGGAACTCCCAGAGCTCCGGAAACCCTGCAGACATTCCCATCTGTATCCCCAAGGTCACATCTAACGCATCCTGCACAGGGATGCGCAGGCGGGAGCCAGCGGGCTGTGACCGCTTTCCCGAAGCAGGGCCAACCCCGCAGGCAGCCAGGCTGGCAAGGGGACAGTTTTGGACATGACACCCTGAGTTTTAACTTGGCTGCCTCCCTCTCTGGCTGTGTGACTTGGGCCACTTCACCTCTCTCTGCTCCTCAGTCTCCTCCTTGGAAGATGCTCCCCAGCAGGGTTGGAGTGGGGGTCAGATAAGATGATGATGTGATACAGCGCAATGCGAAGGAAAAGGCTTTTGTGTTCACCTCAGCATCAAACCAGCTGGGTCACATGGTCCTCCCCGCTCCCCACCTCCACCCCCGCTACCACGTCTCAGTCTCTCCCACGCAAAATGAGGATGATTGCACTGGATGAGATTCCAAGTGCTGCCTTGATTGATATCCTAGAGCCTCACAGGGCCCCGGGGGCTTAGCCGGAAGTTCCCCTGCTCTGGGGCAGACACACACCCCTGCCACCCCCCCACTAAGAAAGTCTCCCTACTTAGCTAGTTTGCCTCTCTGCTAGGGCAGTGACACCCCACCTGGTCACATCTTTCTGAGGAAGCCAAGAGTCCCCTGGCCTGCTTGTCCCCACAAAGCCTGCCTCCCCGGCCCCTGCTGGCTCACTCCACTCCGTGCAGCCCTTTTCACCCTGCGTGTTGCATGGTGTCCTCCTCCCCAAGGTCATGAGTATATGTGAGCAAGAAACTGCCGTCTGTCTCACCCGTCCAGCACCAGAGAGCTGGCTGGCAAGCATTTACCAGCACAGCGCGTCCCCTCTCCACCTCCCTGCCCGTCACACTCCAGGACTGCAGACCCAGACAGGGCCAGAGAGGCAGTGGGAGGGGAAAGAGGAGGGGGAAGGAAAGGAGACCATGCCCACTTAACTCCAAGCCCTCTGAGCAGGGCAAGGGCTGAAAACGGGCAAGGAGGACAACTCTGAGTCCCATGTGAGGTTAGCATCATCGCCTGGGCAGGACTCGTTTGAACAAGAGGAAATAACCAGAGCCTATGAAATCCAGAGCCCAGGATGTGGGAAGGGGAAGGTGACTGCATTCCTGTTGGGAACGGTGACTGTAAGGAATAGCACCACTCTGTGTGCGTGCCCCTCTGGGCCTCAGAAAACCGTTGGCCATCATGTAATGACCTTCTATTCGTTGAAGTGCAGCCATGAGACATGCCTGGGAGAGGACCTTGGTCATCTACTTACCTAACCCTTCAGTCTTCCCCAGGGGAGGCCCAGTCTCCCTCCTCATGGGGGAGACAGATGTGAGAACCCCTCACTCAAAGTCACAAAGCTTGGATTCAGAGGGTGCATACCAAAGTCTGGATGGTGGCGACATCCTCATTGAGACAGAACTTGAGAAGCCCGGCACAACAAGCAATCAAATCCAGGTGCCCAAGACCAGGACCTGAGACCAAGACAGAGCCAAGGGCACCAGGGGAGCTGGGAAGTCGAGAGGCAGGTACACCTAGCAGGCTGCCCAGACACAGCTGGCTCTCAAAAGCATGCACTTTCCTGCACCTGTTTCCTAGGCCTCTGGGCTGCCCTGTGGTCCTGGGCTAGCCTCTCCCGTCTGGGGCTCCCGTGTTCTCCAAGCAACGAGGTGGCTGGAAGAGATAGGTGGTCTCTCTGCTCTAACAGGGGATGCCTCCTCCATGAACTACACACACACATGCTGTAGGACACTGAGTTAGTCATCCCTGAGGCTGACAGCCACTGTCCCCCAGGAATTTCACAACTGAGACAGAGGAGAGAGGAGGGCTGGGGCTGAGAGGAGCTCGGCATCGGACTCCTAGTGCAGGGAGCCTGGGAGGTTTGGAACAAGAGTCTGAGGGGAGCAATAACATCACATCCTCCGCATTCTGCTCTCCCACTTGCGTGGTTTTTAAGAGAAACTTGCAGGGAACACCTAGGGCTGTATTTACTGACCAACAGCATCCTCAAGGGGACCGTCAAGGGCAGGGGCTGTAAACTGAAACCACCCACTAACAATGATTGAAAAAAGTCAAAAGAATGACATTTCATAGCACATGAAAAATAGGTGAAATTCAAATGTTACTGTCCCTAAATAAAACTCTGATCGGAACCCAGCCACACTCTCTTATTTGTGTGTTACCTATGTCTCCTTTCAAACTACAAGTAAAAGTTGAATATTTGCAACAAAGATGGCATGGCCCACCGGAGCCTAAGAGAAGAATATTTCCCATCCAGTTCTGACAGGAGCTTCTGGCTCCTGCTACAGGCCCGTGGAAGGCTTCTTCTTCTGTGATTTCAATTTCCTTTCTTTGGGAACTAACTGAAGAACTGTGTCTCTGGACCCTCCAGAGCTCAGACAGGGGCTGTGCAGGTGTTTTGGCTGAAAGTGCTTAGGCCTGGGAGGGGCGAGGAAGAGCAGGGGCATGTAGGGAAGACAGATTCAATCCTCCCCTCCCCCCTCCTCAGCCCCGGGCCGCGGTGCGAAGAGCTCCGACCGGCAGTGATCAGAGACTGGAGAAAATCAAGGCCCCTTAAAGGCCTGCTGATCAGCCTTAACTCTAAAACAAACCTGAAAAGGATTCCTTCCCAGTCCCTGGTCTCAACCACAGCCTGCCAGAGGGCTCACTCCTGCACGCAGGCACGCCCTGGGCAGGCACCATGTCCCGTCAGGTGGTTTACTGTGTTACAAGTCCAGGATGGTTTGAGATACAATTTCAGGCAGCCAATAGTCCTGTAGCCAGTTCACACTTTCACCTGCCCCCAGTTGCTGGCTGGTCTTGTGGCTGAAGGGACCTGGGGTCGCAGACACCTTGGAGTGGAAAGGGGTGACTTGTTCTTTCCCAAGGCCACCTGTTTCTCTCAAGGATCAAGACTTGCAGTATCCTGGGGCAGGGAGGAGAAAAGGAAGGGAAAAACCAAGCATTTTGTGGTGCGTGTGTTATCGGGTTTTTCTTCATTTTTACTGAATTGGCTACTGCTGTGGTCCTGTCGTGGCTGTTCCCACAGACTGGCCACTGGGGCTCGTGTGTGACAGGTGTCCACCGTGGGTCCTTTGTTGGGGCTTAGGCATGTGCACAGCTCAGAGGAGTGATGTGGAAGGTTCCAGTGCACAGGCTGCCTCCTCCTTACCCATCCCCTGCTTCCTTTAAAATTGGGGCCCCCTTCCTGACCACTCTCTGAGGGGCTGTAGCTACGTGCCTCAGGGCCCTCGGCGGCATCCAGGAGGCCCACGAAAACATTCTCCCCAGCCAAAAGGGAATATCCAGTCTGCACCCCTCTGCGTTCTCTCCCATTGCTCTCTCCTCTTGCTCAGGTGGACTCAGGGGCAGGTGCCCGGTCTCAACTTCGCATAATCCCCTACCTGAATATCCTGGAGTCTCCAGCTTCGGAGCTTGTCCCGGGCACTTGTCCCTGCTGTGCGACTTAGCCCTTTCACGTTGGCACCTAGTGATCCTCAGCAGCCAGCGGAAGAGCCGCCCTTAAGCCAAGAAACGGTGGGGAGGAGGCCAGGTGTCCTGACCTTCAGGCCCGAGAATGTCTTTCTCAATGCCAGCCTCATATTGGCCCTCCCTAAATGGGGCCAGCTAATGTTATCAGGGAGGGCTTCACGCAGGTTTCCTTTCAGTGGGTGCCTCTTCAGGGGCTCGAACTGTCCAAGGCTCACCTGCACTCAGCGCTCAGGTAGTTGGCCCACAGCACTTCCTCAATCCATTTGACGGGCACAGGCTCCCTCCTGTGGCTGCTTCGTGCCATGGCATGGTCACAAGCCGGCAGCAACCGAAATTTTAAATAAAACCTCCTGGTGTGTTTACTTCCAGCAGGTTTTCTGTGAGCACAGAAAGTAAGCAGATCTACACCCTTCTCTGCAGCCCTAGATAAGTTAATGTGGCTTCTCGGGCATTTTTAAATGTTAAAAAATATTGCACAAAACAGTGAGTTGTTGGAATACTGAGAATCACTTCCGTTACACTCAGTAGATCTCTCTCGCTCTCTCTCTCTCACACACACACACACACACACACACACACACACACACACACACATTCTTAGGGGTTCCTTGTTCTCCCATGTTCCAGGCAGGAGTTGGGGTCCACGTGGAAGGAGGGAAGGGCCTTTCTCTCATGCTTCCTGAGTGTGTGTCCATATCTTACCAGGGGCTTTCAGACGAGAACCCCGTTACACAGAAAGTCCCTGCTTCACAGGTAAAGAACCCTGGGTCAGAGAGCTCACTAGCTCTCCTCAGGCCACACAGCTGGGGAGCCCCCAGACCAGGCATCAAGCACACCTCTCTGGGCCCCCAAAGCCCTGTTATCGTTGAGATACTAGACCCGCCAAGCCACAGCTTCCTCCTACCCCTGGAAATGGCGTCCTCCAATGACATTGATTGGGACATCTTCTGATGTTCTTTTATTAATTTTTAAAAATTAATTTTTTAAATTAATTTTACACATTCAACCCCTACAGCTCTGGCTCTCTAAGTCCCCACTGCCCCCACCGCCAGGACGGCACTTACAATGCCCCCTGGGAGTCATTCCTGGGTCTGCTTTCTCCTGTCTCCAGTGTACTCTTCACGGTTGACTCAGGGGGGTTCCCCACCCCGGGCACTGTCCCCACTGTCACACTTGGGCACCTGCTCCAGCAGGTGTAACCAGCAGGAAGCCCTACACCGAGTGAAGAAAGTCCCCAGGCCCACAGCCGTCCCTGAGCCCTGTTCTGGGGAGCAGCTGGACCCTCCCAGGCCTCTGTCCAAAGCCATAGTTCAGTGACCATGGCCCTCATAGGAGCAAGATTCCCGTAACAAAGAACCAGGGAGTATCCCCGCTGTCACAGCCCTCAGAAAGCACCTTGCCCAACTCTGTCATTTGACTTGTAAGAACACGGAAGCCCCGGGAGGAGAGGAGACTTGCTCAGCAGGTTAGGGCCAGAGAAAGAACTGCAGCTAATTCTGGATCCTAAGAAGCTCTCTTCGGTATGAAACCGAAGGGGCAACACTTGCCATGTTTGGCCCGTCACTGGCAGCAAATTAGAAACCAGAGTCTGAGACACACCCATCATGGGGCAGGCTGTCCCCTAGACCAGCATCAGCCAGGAACTGCTCAAGGACAGAGCCTTGTGTGAGCCCGGGCCACCCAACGCTGGGCTAGCATAATTACGGTGACAAAGTGCCAATCGGCACTCGTTCCCTGAGTGTGTCCCACTGGCGAGGTAGGCGGGTCATCGGGGCATATGACCCTGGCAACTGGAGGGTCTTCACCCCTTCCTGACCTTGCAGTGCAGGTTCCTCCCACCGTGGTCCCGCACAAGCAGCTGTTTTGAGGATATAGCCCCAGGAGGCTAAGGTGCTGTCAACACCATGGGGACTGAATATGTAACTGAACCCAGCAAAGGCCTCTATGTTGACTTTGAAGGTTCTGGCAGGTGGGTGTGGGGACTACTGTGTTGAAGGGCACAAGACAAGCCTCATATATAAGTCCTCTTCCTTATTAAACCTGCCACCTACACCTCTGGAGTGGCCTGACTCTTCCTTCTGTCTCCCCTCACCCGCAGTGTCTGGGGACCAGTTTGAGATTTCTCCCGAGGGTGCGAACCAACAGCCTGGGGGCCAGTTCCAGGGGAGCCAGACATTCACCATGTGAGCAAGAAATAAACTGTTTTATTTACCCCACACCCCTGGTCTCTAGTACAATGCCTGCTTTGTAGTAGTTCCTCATTAAAAGGGTTTTAGTCCATGGCATATGCCGGCCATGGAAATGTTCCCAGTCCAATGAGCAGAGAGATGATTTCAATGTAAACCAACACGCTTGGGTTTATCGTCCCGGCTGATTTCACTTCGTCTTGGGCTCACATCTCACAGGCCTTTCCCAGTTACCCTTTCTATTTGCACATCTGGCCAAAAGTGGCAGAAAACATTTGTATTTGGAAAACTATAGATAGACTTGCTCATCCTAAACTTTTTCTTTTCTGCTCAGCAAAAGCCAAAAACCTTTGAAGAAGGAGGTGCCAAATGTAGCCATTAAAAATTTAGGATGCCCTGTTAAACTTGAATTTTAGACAATGTCCCAAATATTGCAAATACGTCCAATATTGCAATATTGCGAGTATGATCTGAAATTCCAATTTAACAGGGGTCCTGTATTTCACGGGCTGCCCTACTTGGGTGTCTCTTGGAGTGTTTGTGCAATGGTCTGAGTGAGCTGCAAAGGGAAACTTTAGGAAGGAAGCTGCAGATGGGGGTGGGGTGGGGGACGAAGGACAGCTGTCCTGGATCCTGCCCCACTGCCTGAGCCAGAGGAAGGGGAGCTGCTAGGGATTCTTCTGGCGACTGCAAGCCTCTCAGAGCACAGGTCCACGCTGCCCAGCTAAGAGGTAAGAGGCTGAGAGGGCAGGCTGGGCCCTGCATCTCTCACTGTGAGGTGAGGGGTGCTCCCGGGCTCTTACCAGAGGTCTCATCGAGACCACAGGACCTCGGGTTTCTGGGGGTGGGGGTCTTTTTCTGTGTCTCTTTGTAAGTGTCTCTGTGTGGTTTTGTGTCTCTGTGTGTCTGTGTCTATTCATCTGAACAGGGTTGGGGAAAAGGAGGTTTACAGTTGCGAGGACAAGAAACAAAGAAATTTACTCCTGTATTATTATTTATTAGTTGTTGTATTATTTATTCGTATTACAGCTGAAAATCCACTTTTGCCCACTCCAGCATTTGAGCCCTTCATGATCAAGACATTCCCAAGCTCACTCCTGTACCCTTGGTTGTTGAAGACCACCCTGCCTGGTTTCAGGAGCTGTAACCCCCCCATGGCTAAGGCTGAGTGAGAGACCTTGGGACCATAAGGAGACAAAGCTTATCCTCCTGGCAGGGGCGCCGCCTCTGCCCCCTTTACTTCACCCTGCTTGGCCCCGGGCAGATGACTGGTTAGCCAATGACGGGTAAGATTCCTCAAGAGAGGGACGACCTAAGACAGGCACAGTCTAGACGTGGCCCTCAGGTCAGGACTTGGGGAGGAGATAGAAAAAGGGGGTGATAGACCCTCACCCCTCAGCTTTGACATAGCCTGAGTCTTCATTCTGTCTAGAAGTCTCCTAATCTCTCGGCTGCCTTACTTCCCTTGCCTGACTTAAGCCTAAAACAATGACAGAGGGCGGCACAGCCCCGGGCGGGAATGGGTGGTTCCCCGCAGAGATCAGGCCTAAGAAAAAATGCATAAGATCCTGTGAAACCTGCTTTGCTAAGAATGTCCTCAATTTTCTGATAAGGGTCCAAGCATGAGGTGAGTTTGTTTCCCAGTTTTATAGCCCTTTAACTATCTGACCCTGACTCAGAATAAGCCTTCATAGTTCTTTGTATGTTATCTTTGTTTGATCCTTACTGCCTGACAATGACTGATGAGCTTTACCTGTATTCCTGTGCAAATTGAACCCAGTAAAAGCCCACTGAGGAACAGGCTCCTGGCCCTTCTCCTTTGAGAGATTGGCCACTTTTCCGCCCCAAGAAGATTATGTCTTAGTAGACGCATTCTCCTGTGTGGAGAGTGGACTGGTGGGGGGGGTGGGGGGGTGGCGCAGGGTGGTCGGGCAGATCCCCCCGCCCTCACACTTGGTCTCAGCCGCATGCCCACATGCTGTGCCCCTCAGTCCTACCAAGATCCCACATATCCATCTAGGTTCAAGTGCCAGCGTACCTATGAAGCCAGGTGGCCTGCTTTTTCCCCACTGATTTTGGACACATTTCAAATGTTTTATCCCTTTCTGTTTCACCTGTATTATGTTTATTTAGGTAAAGGCCTCTCTCCCCCAACTCCACTTAAACTCCTGGAGCACAGAGGCTGATTTTGCCCTGAGGAGGTTATTGTGGGGATTGAACAAGACAACCTGGGTTTAAAAAGAATACAGTGTTGCTTGTGTTTAAATTTGCTAAAGACTGGGTTTCCCCTCAGGGGTGTATGAAGAAGTATCACAACAGTAAGCAAGACGAACTTGAGCATCTCGTGCTGGAGCTACCCGGACCGCAAGGTCACTTCATCCGAGTGTCACGTTCTGTCCTGGGGCTTAGGCTGAAGCCCAGGTAAATGACCACCTGGGTCAGGCCAGGTTGAGTCCGTATCCCCAGAGCTTGATGGACACTCAGGCCCATGGCCGCCTGCCCCCTCTTGCCTGTTCCTTGTCCTTTCCATGCTCCTCCAAACTCAGCCTGTGCTTCAGCCAAACCAGCCGCCTCTGATCCCTGAGCTTTCTCAGACCCCCTGGCTGTTGCAGGGGATCTTTCTCTGTTTGGGATGCTCTCAGCTGCCTCCAGTGCCTGGAGGGTAGGTTCAAGGGCCCCTCCTCTGTGGCCCCTCCCCTGAGTCCCGCAAGGAGCAGCAGTTCCTTTCATCTCTTTACCCGCATTTCCCCCTGGCTAAGCTGTGGGCATTTTGGCGTCACTGCGTCCCCTTCATCCAGCACAGGGAAAGGGCTGGGTGACATCGACTTCCGTCTCCATACTGCCTGTTGGTGGGGGTCTGGGTTTCTACCATCATTACGCCGTCCGCTTGCTGTCCCAGTGGCCAGTCCTCAGCACATGGGTGGACACTCAGAGTGCATCAGGCTTTGTGGTGTTTGCGAGCATTCTGGAACTTACATTACTTAAAGGTCATTGGCTCTCTCTGCTAAAAAGTAATTAGGCAGTAAAAGTAGTGACAGAGGTCTCTTAGGGGTGCCAATTTCTGAATTATGAAGGGGAATAAAATTGTGTTTGAAGATGCAGGGTTTCACCTCCATACAGTGCGTGCGGATATTGTTTTGTGTGCGCACGCGCATTAGATTTAAGATTCAGACAGGTTCCATGCAAAACCCACCTTGCAGAAATGTGCCCCAGAACACATCTCGTTGTTCTGTCTTTATGAAGATGCCTTTGGGGGCAGGATTTAGGGCACAACTGGCGTTCCTAGGAGACCACACAGTTGAGCCAGAAAGAGCCGGATTAAGGAGCTTAAAATTTTGGATCTAGTGCCAGCTCTGTCATTTATTAATAGTTGTAATATTTTGTCACCACGAGCCTTAATGCGCTCATCTGTAAAACAGATATAATTCCTCCTTATGGTGAGGCACTGGTGAGAATTAAACAGGATAATGTACAGAACGTGCTTTGTCATCACTAAAGCAGTAGAAAGACACACCTGGTATATTAGTGCACCACACCAGCCTGGGGTTTGAACCAAATGTTCGCCTCTCCGTGCCTCAGTTTCCTCATCTATAAAATGGGGACAACTTTAGTCTTTCAGATGGTTATTACATAGTTATTTCTTACTTCACACAGGTTAAAATGGTTATTTCATGTAAATTACTTAGAATGGTACCTCACCCGGAGTAAGCACACAATAAATATTAGTTGCTATTATTATTATAATTATTGCTATATTAATTTTGTCACTTTGTGCCTAAAAAAAAACTGAAGAAAAAGGTATGTAAGTTGTAGTCCCTGAGAACAGGTGCTTCTAAAATCAGGTTTTATACACCTTTGAAGGTATACAAATGCCAAAAAAAATGTGATAAAACTTCCACACTTTTTTAATGAAATTCTATGCAGCAGAAAGAAAGAAGGAGCTCCTACCCTTTGCAACAGCATGGATGGAACTGGAAAGCATTGTGCTGAGTGAAGTAAGCCAGGCAGTGAAAGACAAATACCATATGATCTCACCTTTAACAGGAACCTAAACAACAAAACAAACAAACAAGCAAAATATAGCCAAAGACACTGAAATACAGAACAGGGTGACAGGGACCAGAGGGAAGAGGGAAGAGAATTTCAGGGGAAAAGGGGAAGGATTCACAGGAACAAGTATAAAGGACACGTGGACAAAAACTAAGAAGGGTGGAAATGGGAGGGAGGTGAGGAGCACTGGGGGGGTGGGCTTGGATGGGAGTAAAAGACAGAAAACTGTACTTGAACAACAATTAAATAAAAAAATTACAAAAAAAAAAAAAAAAAAAAAAACCTTCCTCACTTTAAAAAAAAAATTCTATTTTGTGTGTTTGAGAGGAAGTAGGAGAGAGAGAGATCATGCTCCCTACCTTGTGGGAGATTTGAAAGGGGATCACAATTTAAAATCGGCCCTGATCTACATAAATGCTAATGAGTTGTTTGTTCAATGCAAATACGGAGCAAGAGCACAGACTAGTGGCAAAGGCCTGAATGCAGAGACTTCTCTGTGGCTCTGTTGTTCGCTGCTGATTTTCTGGCACAGAGACCTTAGTATTGTCAGAGGAATGAGTCGAGCGTACCTGTCCAGAATCCTGGGCCCTGCACCAATCAAGTGACCTTGGGTGAGTTGCTGTGGCCTCTCTGAGACTGTCTTTATTTGCAAAATGGGCTAATAATAGCCACCTCCTATTGTTATCGGTCAAGATGAAAGGAGAAAAAGTATAGAAAGCCCTTGGACCTGAGCCTGTCACTTCACAGGATGAATCCCTCCACAACTGTTGCTGACAGGGCTGGGAGTGGCCCTGGGCGCTGCTTTTCGCATTCTCCTCTCTCCCCACAGGTCCCTGATCTTCGGCCCTGCCCCTCTCCCCACTTAACTTAATGCAGGGAAACAGAAGGCAACAGAGTTCACTCAAATGAAGGACTTGAGAGGGGAGATAAGGCAGGGAGGGCTCACCATTTTCGAACCAAAAAGACAGAACAAATCATTGTCCTTTTCCCCAGCCTCCTTCAACATTTTTTGCTTTCTCCCTCCTCAGAGTTCAAGGCCCTTTCTAGAACGAAAACATCAAGATCAAGTCCTTTTGGGTGCTCTGAGAGGCACNAAAAAAAAAAAACAAATAAAAACCTTCCTCACTTTTAAAAAAAAATTCTATTTTGTGTGTTTGAGAGGAAGTAGGAGAGAGAGAGATAATGCTCCCTACCTTGTGGGAGATTTGAAAGGGGATCACAATTTAAAATCGGCCCTGATCTACATAAATGCTAATGAGTTGTTTGTTCAATGCGAATACGGAGCAAGAGCACAGACTAGTGGCAAAGGCCTGAATGCAGAGACTTGTCTGTGGCTCTGTTGTTCGCTGCTGATTTTCTGGCACAGAGACCTTAGTATTGTCAGAGGAATGAGTCGAACGTACCTGTCCAGAATCCTGGGCCCTGCACCAATCAAGTGACCTTGGGTGAGTTGCTGTGGCCTCTCTGAGACTGTCTTTATTTGCAAAATGGGCTAATAATAGCCACCTCCTATTGTTATCGGTCAAGATGAAAGGAGAAAAAGTATAGAAAGCCCTTGGCCCTGAGCCTGTCACTTCACAGGATGAATCCCTCCACAACTGTTGCTGACAGGGCTGGGAGTGGCCCTGGGTGCTGCTTTTCGCATTCTCCTCTCTCCCCACAGGTCCCTGATCTTCGGCCCTGCCCCTCTCCCCACTTAACTTAATGCAGGGAAACAGAAGGCAACAGAGTTCACTCAAATGAAGGACTTGAGAGGGGAGATAAGGCAGGGAGGGCTCACCATTTTCGAACCAAAAAGACAGAACAAATCATTGTCCTTTTCCCCAGCCTCCTTCAACATTTTTTGCTTTCTCCCTCCTCAGAGTTCAAGGCCCTTTCTAGAACGAAAACATCAAGATCAAGTCCTTTTGGGTGCTCTGAGAGGCACTGCTTCAACACTTCTTCAACAGCTTCAACACTTCTTCTGCAACTCCCTCTGGACAGGAGGAGTGGGCCAGGCTGTTGCAGACCCCAGGGCTCAGGGCCAGGGATCAGAGCCAGGCCCGGACTCTCTCCCGCAGCAGGGAGGGAGTGCCTGCAGGAACTATTGGGAATGAAGCGTCTCCTGGGTGCAGGCACGGAACCCACTGAACCATGGGAACAGGACCTCACTGACATGGGCATCTTCTTTCGCTGCTGTTTTAAAAATCTATCTTAGTGAACGTAAGCGTGACTCTGTTGAGAGGTGAGTGCGTAGGCCATCTCCCCACCTCTACTCTGGCATGTCTCCCTATCAGCTAATGTGGCCCAAACTGTAAGAACAAAGCAACCTCCATCCGGTATGAATTGTGGGATACTTTATTGAACACAGGTGAACAGAAGTCAGGTTTTCTCTTCGGATGAAGAAGGACTCCAGGCACCAGCAAGGAAGTGAAAGGAATTTCTGGAAGTGTTTGGGGCAGATGCAGAAGTTCGAAGGGAAATTAATTTAAAGGACAAGATGAATGGCCCCTTCTGAAATGGCTCAGGTGGAGAAAGAAGTGAGGGTCCCATAGATGGAGATGCAGAGAAAAGGTAGAGAAGCCCCGGGAGTGAGGAGTTACCCAAAATGCTCTCCTACTGCTCAGAGCAGGACACCAGTGTCACAAGCCATGTCCTCAGAGGCAGCTGGAAGAGACAGGTGGTGGCAGGATTCTGTGGCAGGACCCGAGCTTTGGAGTTAGGACCAAACTCACCAGCCAACTAGTCAACCACATGCCACCAGCTGACCATGTGACTTTTCAGGGCTCCTCTGTCCTAAACCTTGGTTTCCTCATCCTCAAAATGAGACTGATAAGGCCCACTGCTTGGAGGATCCTGTGAAATTAAAAATATAGCAATTCCATCCACAGCACACTGATCACACACCAATTGTGATTCCCTATGTGAGCACCAGAAGTGACTTATTCCTACCCTTGAGCTTCGCCCAGGCTAGCTGGTTTTATGTGTGCCCCAGCGGCACCGGGGACCTGTTCCAACTATCTTCCCCACAGGGATGTGACTTCACTGGGCCTCCCTACAGTCAGGGGCTCTTGGGCAGCTTCCTCACCTGGACAGGCCAGGGGCTGACCCTAAAGTCTGAGAGGCCTATAGCTGTGCAGAGCACAGCTGTGCTGAGTGCAGCTGTGCTGAGTGCAGCAGTGTGTGCCAGGCAAGGCCCTGGGCCAGAGGCCTCCGCCCAGGACTCTGTCTCCACCTCCTGGCTTTCCAGATACCTCCCCTCCGGTAGGCACCTCCCCTCCTGAGAGCAAGCCCAGCTAGTCGGTGAGTCTGTGGCTTCCCTGGGTCTTTTGAGAGTAAGGACATGACCTCCTAATCCATCCACAGTATTTATCCCCCAGGGCAACCAAAATTACCGAAGTTATGTATAAACTATTCTTAATGCTTGAGCTTGAAAAAAATCAAAAGATTTTTGAGTTTGTTCACTCTTTGAAAAATGACAAGGAAATAGCAATTGATCTAACAGCTGATCAAATGCTAAACACTCCCTTCCCCATATTACTCTCCTTTCTTATCCTCTGCCCCCTACCCATGAAACATCATATGTACATGTGCACACACAGGCACAAACACACACATGTACATACACTCTCACATGAACATCTATACATGCACAGGGCAGAGTCCCTTAGAGACAATCTTGATATTGACCAACATTTTCTAACTTCTTCTCTAAAACACCACCAACAAATACGAGAAGCTGATGAAGGTTTGTATACACAAGATGACATTTTAGCAACTGTGCCCACAATGCAGTGCTTGCCGATGACAAGATATTCTTCAGTCACAAACACCCTAGTCAGAAATAAAGTTAGGTTCCTTCTGTGCACAAAAAATAGACAAATAAATGCAGGTGTGTTAAAGAGCCATAGATAAGTAATTACAAAAATATTTGCAAAAATCTGAACATTTACATAGCCTTGGAGCTGGGGAAAAATTAAGGGAAGAAATACATAAGCCATAAAAGAGATTTGATCATATAAAAAATGAAAAGCTTCAAAGAGGAATAGATATTGTAATCAAAATTATAAACATAAGACACCATAAACAAAGGTGATAACAAAATGATAGATCAGAAGGAAATACTTTTAACACATATAATGCACTAAGAATTCTCCCAAATTATTAACAAGAAGGTAAATAACTAATAGAAAAATGACAATGAACATAAACTGGCAAGATATAAAAAAGGAACCAAAATGAACAACAGTTACATAAAACTTAAAAAGATGCACCATCTCAAATAGTACATGGGGAAATTTAAATTAACACAATAATGTAACCATTTTGTACCCATAAAAAATGTTCAGAAGATAATACCCAGTGGGAACAATTAGCTGTTTCTGTCACATGATATTAGAGCAGGGATAAATAACTACAAATTTTTATAGAAGCCATCTAACAGAATCTATTTAACTTTGAAGTGTGCATACACTCTGATCCAGGAATTCCATTTCTGGATATTTTTCAGGCTAATTGAAATATTAGTGTGTAAAGCTAGTTGTCTGGGATGCTTGTTAAAGCCTTGTTTTGTAATAAAAGACAACCTAAATATTAATCGAAAGGGACTTCATTAAACACAGTTGTGCAACACCTGGCCTAGGGAAGCTCGTTTGGGCCTCCGCTTCCCCTACACGTTCACAGGTGTGATGTAGGGCGGGACTGTGCTTCCATTTCTCACCTATCAGAGGAAGGTAATAATGGTACTTACATTACACATATACTTGTGTTAACTTGGAAAGTCTTTCACTATATATTGCCAGGTTTTTTTAAAAAGCGATTACAGAATTAAAGGTATTCTTCAAAAATGTAATTTATTTGTATACTTTATGCAAAGAAATAAGTAGAGAATCCTGACACTGTGACTATTTCTACCGCCTCTGCAGTTTGTCACTAAAAAGAATAATAATCACCAATAGAAAAAATACAAGACACATAAACATTGAAAAACAAATGTAAATGCTTAATAATCAGGGGGAAATACTGAGCCTTAAAGCCCACTGGTTTTTGAGAACCTCCTCCATTCAGAGCCCCCTTTTCATGCCATGGGCCATGAGATTAGCCAAACCGAGGGTGCTAGTGACCCCCTAAGATGAGGCACAGAGAAGGGGGTGCATGTTTGTGTGTGGGTGTGCACAGGGTGATTGGGGGGGGGTCAGAAGGGAAGGGAAGATGCCATGGGTGAGGAAATAAATGCTTTTGCAGGGGTTACAGGTAGGCTTGGGCCCTAATCCCTACCTTGTACTTTTCTATAGAATTAAAATAGTCTGGATTCCTTTTTACTTAAGATTTTACTTATTTATTTTTAGAGAGAGGGGAAGGCAGGGAGGAATAAAGAGAGGGAGAGAAGTATCAATGTGTGGTTGTCTCTTGCACCCTCAGCTGGGGACCTGGCCAGCCACCCAGCCATGTGCCCTGAATGGATATCGAACCTGTGACCCTTTAGTTCGCAGGCCAGCACTCAGTCCACTGAGCCACACCAGCCAGGGCACAGATTCCTTTTTAAACCAATCTCTTCACTCAAGAAAGAAGTACAGGACAGGGTCTGGTGAGGTCACGCTCACGCCAGGCCTGGCACGGGGGGCTCCTGCCCTCACAGCCCTGCTTCAGGCCGCTCTGGTGGTGCCGAGCCCCTGCCTCCTCCCCCACCCCACCCCGACCCCCTGCACCAGTTTCCCAGCCTTCTTTTCCTTCCCCTGGAGAGGAGGTGCTGGCCTTTAGGCTTGTCACTCTGTCTTACCATAGCCTGTCTGCCTATGACTTTACCATGACGCTCTTTCCTGCTGCATGTAAGGGATTTGGGGGTCCCTCTGCAAGTACAGGCATGATTTCGATCACACACACGCCATAAAACAGGAGCACTGAAGTCCTTGCCACAGAACTTTCTAAATAAGAATCCAGGTGTCAATGGATCCTGTACAAAATACAGGCTTAGTTAGCAACAGAAAGAGAACCCCCAACACTGACATGGCGAGAGAAGATGAATGTAACAATTTTACATCATTGAAAAACTGCATTTAAAATCATTGACCCTTTAAAATAACTTGAACAGAGAAGGCACACTAATCTGTCTCTTTGCAAAGGGCGAGGCTCCTGAGAAATCTTGGGAAAACTGTAAGCAAAGTACCTGCTGGTCCGGCAGTTCCACCAAGTCCAACGGGAATTCCTTAGAACTTTCCTGACAACAAGGTCACCACGCTCACAACACAAACATGACCCTGTGCCGGTGGTCCGGGAGCTGGTTGGTGGGGTTCCTGAGGCTCAGGCGCTCTGCGGCCGCGGCTCCCTCCCGCTGTTGAGGAGGTCTGTGAGTTCTCCGATGTACTTGATGGTGTACTTCAGCGTCTGGATCTTGGTGAGCGGCTGGCCCCTCTGGCTGTAAACGGGTGGCAGGTAATTCCGAAGAGTGTGCAGGGCGTCTGCCAAGGTCCTCATCCGGAGCTTCTCCCTCTCGCTGGCCTTCCGTCTCCGCTGCACAGACATCCTGACTTTGGTGCTCTTCTGGGCCTTGGGGCCACCAGGGCCCTGCAGGTAAGCAGGCTGGAAAGATAACATATTGTAGTCCACCTCTACCAGGCCACCAGTGCCATGGCTGCCGCAGCCTTCGCTGCCCCTGTGGATGGCACCTTCATGCCCACAGGGCAGCCCAGAGGCAGCCGGACGGGGAGAAGAAGTGTAAGACTCCAGTGACGGGACCGGGGAGAGGCTCTGCGTGGGGGAGGCCTGGCGCAGCTCAAAGGGCCCTGCCCTGCTTTTCCAGTCCCAGGAGGACAGCAGCCCGGGGCTGTTGGAGGAGCCCAAGCCATCTTCCAGGCTGAGGAAGGTGTCGCGCAGGTTGGCCATGCCTGCGAGACAGCTGCAGAGAGAAAGACTCCCTGGAAGTGAGAAGACTGTGCTGCCCGGCCCAGGCAGAGCTCCCTTTTATGATGGTGGGGACAAGTGATAAAGTGGGAAAGAGGGCCGGGCGGAGGGAGTTCAAAGGAGACAGCAAGGGCCAAGATGGAAGATGAACTCTTCAGGTGTCACTTTCTCCTCGTTGATAATTAGCATCTTCCAGCTAAAATGGCTTTAAACAGAAAGGCCTCCAAGAGAAGAAAAAAGGAATTATCTTGTTGTAACTAAACCAATTAAGGCTGCATAACTAGACTTAGCATTGTCCTGTGGAACTCATTAAAGAGGGAGCCAAAGAAAACAAACCTGGGGTGATCTGCAGCCGGGAGGCGGTGGCCAGGGGCCTGGTGGAGAGTGGCAGTGCCCCACAGGGCCCATCCCCTCCACCAAGACCACCTCGACGTGCAGATGGGGTGTGCTGTTGGAGAAACAGCCTGGTCTGGGAGAAAGGTCACCCTCCCTGAGCTCACGTTCCTTCCTATGCCAAACACAGACAATAAACTTCGCAGGGCTTCTGGGGGACGCGTACACGGGGGACACACCGTGGACACCAGCTTCCTCCTTTCCCTCCTCTTTAGTAAATTTCCGTAGGTTTCGTAGCGTGCGGACAAGCCTGCGGTCCTAATGACAAAGGCCAGCAGCTCCAGCAAATCCAGAGCCTTAGTGAGCAGGAAACATCCTTGCAGAAGCTTAAAGCTCTTAACTGAGCAGGTTGGAATTTGTCACAGCAAACAGACACCAAGAAAGAGAAAGTTCCTTTAAGGCAGGGAGTTTGTAGCATACCTGCCATTCAGCCTTCTGAAGGATTTTTTTTAATCCAGCTGCAGAGTCACACCTTGTTTTTGAAATGTAGAGCGGAAGTGTGAAGTTAACTAGGGAGCCCCCTCAGTTTCCCCCGCCACAGCTCCAAACGCAGCTGGATGTGTTAAGTTGGATGGCCCTGCTAGCTTGCTTCATTTCCTTCGTGCTCTGACAGAGACCCTGTGTTTTGAAAAAGGTTGTCTCGGAGTCCCGATTTGTCCTATGAACATTATTTTTTCTCCACATAACTAATTCCACAAATTAGTATTCATATCAGAAGCACAGTGGGTTACATTTCAGAGTAATATTGGTGTGTCCTCTAACATGGTTATTTAAGGTCCCCTGGCAATTATTGAAAAGAAATGCCAATGGTCTAATTAAAACATTGGTGGTATTTTTTAATTAGGTAGGCTCAGGGAAGAAGAAGATCACACATGCAGTCTGTGATGATGAATGCTCTTAATTTTGACATTAACTAAAGGACCCTTAACCCTATCTGGCAGAATAGTAACATCAATAAAACATAATAGATATAATATGAGATTTCATCTCCTTTCCCCTCCTCCTCCTTTTTTTTCGGCTCTTACTGGGAAGCCTAGAATCTGCTGATGCTATTCAAGGATGCTCATAGATTATAATGAATTTTCATTTTAAAAAATGTTTTACAGATGAAAGGAGCAAGGCTCTAAGAGGTTCAAAGGGCCAGTTAAGATTTCCCTGGTCAAGCCAAGATCCCATGCAACACCCAAAAGTCTACCTTCAAAAAAAAAACCAAAACATTGCTTTCTATTTCAGTCGGTTGTGGGAGAGGACATGACCTAAATGTGACTCAAAAAGAATCGGGCCCTCAGTGGCCCCGAGGTGGCTGTGGCAGCCACTGCCCCAGTGGGCTTCCAGTCCTCATTCTAAACTTCAGTTTTCCGTAGAATATTCTTCCTCTCTCAGGTGCCATGACTCTTTTTTTCCTATAGCTTCTTTCTAAAATGCTGATTTCTTAAACTTCCATTTTCAGAAGTTTTATTTTCTGAAGGAGACAACATCTGCCACATCCATGGTACGCTGTAGGCCCTTCATAAATGGCAACTCTGGCCCTGGCTGGTGTAGCTCAGTGGATTGAGCGCGGGCCTGCGAACCAGAGGATCGAGGTTCGATTCCCAGCCAGGGCACATGCCCAGGTTGCAGGCAGGTTCCCTGCAGGCCAACTCCCAGCAGGGGACACATGAAAGGCAACCATACATTGATATTTCTCCCCCTCTCTCCTTCTTCTCTGAAGATAAATAAATAAAATCTTTTAAAAAAAAAAGGCAACTCTGTGCTTGCTGTCACTAGGGCCAGGACGACACGCTGCACTCTGACTGCTGTGCCGCTGGCCTCTGTCGCCCAGCATCACTGCGCCCCGAAACCTGTCCTTAGAACAAGGAAACTGCCTGCCATCCGCATCTGTCTAGTAAGAAATAAACCAGAACGGGACTGCATTCATCCTGCTTGTCTCCAGGAGGGGTGCAGTGCTGGTTCTGCTGAAACCGAGGTGTAGGATAGCAGAGCACGGGGGCCACCAATCGCCCCGCTGCTGGTGGAGGGCTGTAGGGTGGGACAGGCCCAGAGGCCTGGAGGTCAAGGCTGCTCCAGATGTTATTCCAGGTGCTTAAGGCAGATGAACTCACATAAATCCTCGCAACAACACTATGAAGTAGGAGCTGTTATCATCATCAATACTGTTGTACTAAAAAGGAACTGAGTCACGGAGGACTTAAGAAATTTCCTCAGCCCTGGCTGGTGTAGCTCAGTGGATTGAGCGTGGGTCTGCAAACCAGAGGACTGCGGTTCGATTCCCAGTCAGGGCACATGTCTGGGTTGCAGGCCAGTTCCCAGCAAGGGACGCAAGAGAGACAACCATACATTGACGTTTCTCTCCTTCTCCTCTTCCCTTCCTCTCTAAAGATAAATAAATAAATAATAATTTAAAAAAAGACATTTCCTCAAGGCTCCAGAGCTAGTGCCTAATGACTGTAGCCCAGGATTCACACCTGGCTTTTAACCACTGACGGAAATTCCTGAGAACAGTGGGAGGCATCAACAGGACGGTCCCCCTGGTGCTCTGGAAGCCTGAACTCAAGCTTTAACCGGAACTCAGTAAGAATGGGAAAACTGCTTGAGTGGTACCATGTAACCAGCGCCCACAGAGCACCTGAGATCAGCCCGGTGTACTGGCACTCTAGGGGCTGTAAGGATGCAGTAGGTTTAGACTTGCTGTCCTCATCCCCGAATGAGATGATGAGATGGACTAGCACCACATAATGCTTCTCCGCCTCCACCAGTGGGTGGGCCTGACTCTCATTGAAAGTCAATCTGAAGAGAGTGTGGTGTGTAAGGCAACCCCCTGTCCCAGCCATACCCACAGTTATTTTGGTGATGAGAGCAGTAATAACCACAAACTTATTTGGTGCTAAGTGCTTTGGATGATTTATCCCACTGAAACCTTACAAAAATCCTTCAAAGAAAGTATCATTTTCATTCCCATTTTACATAGGGAAAAAACAGAGGTTTGGGGAAGTAGGAAAAGTTGTTCAAAGTCATGATTAAAAAGTGGAGGGGCCAGGCTCCAGTGAATGACTCTATGTCATAAGGAAAGCAGCGGGGAAGGTGGGTTTTCAAAGGGGCCCTTGTTCACGCCCTAAGGGTGTGTTACAACTTTGGGGTCACAGCTCCTGAACAGAAGGCATCTGTCTCCCCTGCCACTGTCTAATGCTTTCCCTGGCTTTAGGCCACACCATCATTTCTACTAAACAGCAGGTAAGGTTGACAGGTAGACATATCTTCCTATAATTGAAAGTTTTAGAAAGACTATCTTATTCTTTCACTGATAAAACACTTTTATGCACTAATATCAACAAGAACACTTTCCTTTTTCTGAGTGCTTATAGCACTCACTCTGTGCTGGATGCTGAAAACAAGAGCCCCACATACAGGGTCTTGGGCAGCCCTCCATTCGATCTGGGAAGGTAAGCAACATCTCCATCCTACAAGAAGGGGAAGTGAAACTCAGACGCTCCAGTTCACTGAACACAGTTTCTCTTTTCAAGGCCGGAAGCTCACCCAACATCTCTGTGGCTGACACACCCAGGTCAGCTGCAGTAATACACCCACTTCCTGTCTTCACGGCCTCCAGCTCGGAGCTTATCATGCAGAAACTCCCTGTGCTTTGGTTTCATAGCTGTTTTTGGCCATCAGGGTCTCACACCCCTGACCTTCGTATACTCCACAGTCCCTATTCCCAGCCACAGCCAAGCCACACTGCCTCAATGGCCAAAGCAGCCCCTGCCAGGAAAGGGATAGACCCAGGGCTTGAACACAGTTAGGACCAATTTAAAAACCTGCACCCTTTCGCTCCATCACACAGTCTTGGCACCCAACTAACAAGTAACCAACAAATATATAATTCTTGTGGGGCAAAGGGAGTGTGTGTGTGTGTTTGTGTGTGTGTGTGTGTATGTGGTGTGAAAAGAATACCTACTTGCAATGCAGTATCTTCCTGTGTCCTTGAACTAGTAAGGAGAAATAAAAGTAGCAATTTCCTACTTGGTTACTGACATAGAGCCCCTGTGTTATAAGCTGTGAGCATTTTAGCAAAGTCAGTGCGTGCGTTTCTTTCACGTCATTGTCACTACTTTCCTGATAAGCCAGGGAGATAATGAAACAAAATAACACACACAAAAAATAGAAATGAAATGATGTGGCTTACTTTCTAGGAGAGCTGAGAGACACAAGATAAATATGCTAAGCGGTAGAAACCATTTAGAACAGGAGGAGAAAGCCCCTGTGGACTTCTGAAGCCATTCCTCTTGAGGGGGACCCCTGCCCTGAAACTGTCCATCCCCATCCCCTTCACTAAGTGACGTCAGAAGAGCATCCTTCCTTGTCTGCCCTAAACATCCGTATGACTTCCTTTGTCCTCAAGCATGCTGACAACCTGAGTTCAAGATCCGACCCACTCCACAACCAAGCCCTGTATAACTCGTCTCTGCCAAATGAATGCAGAAGGAGCCAAGCCAGTGTGGCTTTTCCTAAGAATAATCCACTTACAGGACGCCGTGGCCCTGTGGGACCCCTACAGTTTCTGATCAGAACATAAGCCTCCTTCTCTTTCGAAAATATGACTACATATGCCCATGGGGGGCAGGGCAGGGGTCCAGTCATCCGGTCTGACCATGACAGGGGGGTAGTAGAGAGGAGAACACACTGTGTGGGGCAGGGGAACATCAGAGCTGGAACCAGGGTAATAAACAGAGGAAGTGGGAGTTAATTCTCCCTTGAGAGCGGCGGGGCAGGATGTCTGGAGGATTCTTATTGCAACAGAACATAAGCAGTTCCTCTTGGTTCAAAAAAAAAAATCTCGTGTCAACATTTAGCCCCAAATAGCCTGTTTTTCCCCCGCAGACTAGGGAGGGGAAACAGCTTTGCAGGCTTCAACACTGGTTCTTCAGCAACTGGCTAGCAAAAGTCAAAAAAACTCTCATGTGTTACATTTACACCTCCTCCCCCTTTTAAGTCGGATTCTTTATTACCAATGGTATTTGGGGTGGCATTTTATACCCATGTCAAAAAAAGTTGAAAGCAACTTGCACTGAGGCTGTTCTGGAAGGATTTCCCTCTGTTTTTACCGGCCTAAAAAGCAGAAAAGTGCAAAGTTACTTTAGCCCTCTCACCAAGGCCAGTGATTACAGATGCAGAAACTCCTGGTAGGGAAATGAATACTAAAAACATTTTGGTTAGATGTCTGTATGATAAACCTGCTCATTTTCAGAAACACTGGCCTCCACATTGGACCATTTTTAATTCATATCTCCATATCTGTAAGTTAACTGGCACCCAAAAAGCAGACACAAGGCATAGACCAAACATGGGAAAATATTTCTCACAAGTAAAAGAGTCAAAGGTGGTGGCTATGAAGAACTCACGTGGATAAGAAAAACACGAGCCCACCACTGGGGCGATGAACAAGGGCATGCATGGATCAACAGCACAGAAAAGAAGAAGTATGAGTGGTAGTCAATGTAGAAGAAAATGTCCGCCTTGCTAGTAATCAAAGGTATGTAAATGGAAACCACAAGAAGCCATTTTTCGCCTCCCAAATTGGCAAGTTGGCGAGAAGGGGAGGAAATGGTCTCTCACACACTGCTTGTGGGTCAGCTGGTTAGATTTCTCAAACACTCTGAAGTCTCTGGAATACATGTTAGATTTAAATGCAGCTTTGACACGTGACCTTTATTCTTTAGAACAGTTATAGTCAAAGGTTATGTACAAGAACATTTGTCATAGTAAAAAATTAGAAACAACTTCAACATTTAACAACAAAAGAGTAATGATATAAGTTCTGTCCTCTCCACGTGATGGAATACTATGTAGTTGATAAAAATCATATTTATGAAGAACACGTAGTATGGGAAATATAGTCTAACGAGACTCTATAAGCAGAACTGCAAAATACCTTGATCCAATTACATTTTTTCATAGAAAAGTAAGGAAGTGTTAATGCGTGGTTATTTCTGGTAACAGGAATTGAAGGTCCCTTTCTCCTTCCCCCACCTGACTTTATTCATGAGGGGTGGTCTGCGACACGGTTGGGAGCACAGACCCTGGAGCCCGGGTTCCCGGGTTCAGACCTGGAGCCCTCTGCTCTCACCAACTATGAAATCTTAAGCAGGTAACTGAATTTCTTGGTGTCTCGGTTTCTCTTTTTGTAACATGGGGATAATGATAGTACCTACTTCACAAGATTCTTGGGATGATTAATACATGTACAGAAATTTCATGATAACTGTCCTAAGACACAGCAAACGATCATTGACAGATGCTCTTAATCTTTGTAGTTGTTGATATTTTCTAAAATTTAAAAAGATATTGACAAATTAAAATTTCAAAAGCAGTGACTAGGCAAGGACAACCGAGTAGGTCCATGAATAGAGGGAAAGGACTCAAAAATCACAGTTGCCCTCAAGTTGAAGCAAAGCATCTGAGTAGTACACTTATTTAAAAACAAAGAAAGGAAAGACGGAGACAGGAAGAGAGGGAGGGAGGGAGGGACAGAGGAAGAGGGGGTGTGATGGGGGCACACTCTTGTACAGACAGCACGACACTGACCAACAGGATTTAAGGGTTGCTGAGCCCTCACTGGAGCTCTGCATTTAGCTTGCATGGGGTAGAAAGAAATGGGACGGTGGTTCAAGGCAGGGCAACAAGGAAGGCGAAAGGGAGGGGACAGAGCACCGGTGACCCTCCTCGGCCCTTTGGAGACAAAGCAGGAAGCTGGCGAGCGAGGCAGCTGGTGTGGGGAACCATCCCAGTCGCCTGCACAGCATTTGCACAATCCCATGAGGACAAGAACCCCCCTGGGAGAGAGGGCAGATGACTTTCAAAAGGATGACTCCTAGGCTGCTCTCCCAGAACTCGGATTTAGTGAATCCAGGTAATCTCTTTTTAAATAAGCAGGGAAGTTGGGAACCGCTGCCCGGGACAGATGCAGACCTGCAGGGGTCCAAGAACCCCTGAGCCTGGCACTGGAAGCCCAGAGAACGTCCAGTACAGGTCCCTTTGACTTGACTGTTAGACAGACATAAGCCAGAGAACACAGCGGGTGGGACTGATGACCTCTGAAACTCCTCGGCTTCTCCATGCTATTCAGACCTCTCCTGATGATAACCCTGCCAGTCATTTAAGGCCGTCCATGGTCTGGCCCATCATGACCCTTCCTACTCTACGTCCTCCTGGCCCCTAGGCCCATTCTCTGCCCCATTCCAAGAAGCCTCTACACTGTTCCTTGAACACATTTTCTTTGCCCAGCCTTTGCCTGGGCTGTGTCCCTCCCCCAAATGTGCCTCCCTCTCCCTAACCTTTCAGATTCCACCAGTGCCTTAGGCGTAGCCAAGTGTCTTCTGCAGAAATCCTCTCTGCCTCCTCGTGCCTCGGTGACCACTCCTAGGGACAGCACAATTCAGAAAGTTTATTTAACTCTCTCGTATTGCTCAGTACTTTTTTTTCACTTGTTAGACTCAGGAAAAGGGACCTTAACAAAAACTACAACAGGAGCAGTGCCTTAGAGTTTGTAAAAGATTTTCCTATTACATCTTTGGAACCTCACAACATATTCCCGATGTGCATAGTAGTACCACCTCCACCTCGCGCTTCCTTACGGTAAAACCACCAGAAAGGGGCAGAATTAAGAGACTCTACCCCTGGTAAAAGAAGTAGGGGGTCCCCCACGTGAAAACTGGGAACCAGGGGGTTAATGAATGCCTCTCTTTGTTGTCCAGACCAGGGGGAGGCCAAGACATCAGGCCTTAAAGAGCAGCTGCACCTCAGGGCCGAGCCCATGTCGTCCCCAAGCTCAAATGGTGGCTCATTACTGCAGCTGTCGCTGGCTTTAGGGAGCCAGACAGCTGTTACCAGGAGATGGATGCAAAGTGAACAGGGGAAATGGAATCTTGCAAAAATAACTGGGCCTGTGCACAGTGTTCTCCATCTTGTAGCTCAAAATGTTCTCAAGATGTAATCTCATTGTGCTTTAGAGGAAGACCAGGGTGGGCAAGCACAGGTGAGACAGCCAAGCAGAAGGAAGGTAAGAGTCCTAAACGAGACTTTTCTAGAATTCCTAAGAACGGGGAGCAGAGCCTCTGGGGGCCGCACCACCTTTCCGGTCACCAGCATTTGTGACAGGCACTGCAGAAGAGTATTCTCGGCAGAGCTGGGGAACCCTAGGAGTGTCCAGGCCAAGGAACTGACAATAGGGTGGTAGAGAACATTCCTGCTCTGCTCCATTCCCTCCCCCGTCCTCCCCTCCCATCTCTTGTCTGTAACACAAGATGTCGCCATTTTATGGATCTTATCATCTTTTACCCAAGGTTGTAGGAATCTTGAAACAAAATTATAGGGACAAGGCCTGGAGGCAAACACACCCAGATCTAAGCTGGGAATTTTGACATCAGCGCATTGGAGGACAGAAACAGGTAACGTGGTGCTAGAGGCCTCCCAGGCGCAGGGGTGTCACACTCATTGTCACCGGGGGCCACATCAGCCTCTCGGTTGCCTTCAAAGGGCCGAATGTAACTTTAGGGCTGTATGAATGTAACTGCTCCTTAACGAGGGGCAAGGAGCTCGGTGCCGCTGCCGGGTGGAAACAAGGTGCCAGGCCGAACAAAACAAGGTGGAGGACCAGATTCGGCCCCCGGGCCTGGCGTTTGCCACCTGTGTTCTAGAGTTTCCAAACTGGATTTCCCATCAGAATTTCCTGGTAGTTTTAAAAGAGTACAGGTTCCTGGGCTCACCCCACCAAACCTTCTGAGCCAGGATCCGTGGGTGTCAGATCCAGAGCTCCATGTCACTATATATATATGGGCAGTGTGGTCCCTCCGCTCTTGGATCATAGCCCAACACACACACTGCACTTGGAAATGCCAGGTGCCAATGGTCATCCCTGTGCCTCTGAAAGGCAGCCTCAGTGGGTTTTCCATAATCCATGGCAAGAAGCAGCCTTGGTATCTTCTGTTCTGTGTCCTTCGGGGAGAACTTGCAACATAGAGCAGGAGGGCTCTGTGGGCACATGCTCCCCTCTCTGACCACCTAAGGTACTTGTTCGGTGGCTCCTGCCTGCGGTGACTAGCTTCTGCCACAGAAGTGATTCCAGCAAGCAATGAAATAAAAAAGAAATCTCTGCAGGCTAATCTTTGATCACTGGACAGTGACCAAAAACTTTTTATATTTTCAAAAGCTCTTGTAGATTAAAAGGAGGAAGACAGAATCAAAGAGTTAGGAAGAGAAGGGAGTTAAGGAGTTAGGGGAGGTAGGAAAAAAGAGATATTATTCTGACTACTATGGTAAACTAAAAATACCATTATTTTCCTCCTTTTCTTTTCCTTTTTTTCTCTTTCCTTTCATTTTCTTCTTCTCTAGCCTTGCACATCCCTCTCTGATCCACAGCAGTGATTCTCTACCTTGCGCTTCCAAAGCGTGACCAAGTGGGATCCATCTGCACTGTGCACAATGTCGCTCAATACCATTCTTACTTGGCCAGGGTACCACCAAGCCAACTTTGGTCTCACAAACTTACTTCTAGATTGATTAATTCACTCCGTTTGCAACATTCATTTCCTAAGTGCTGTATCTGTTAGCTGCCAGAAACTCTACTGCATTTGGGAGATGTACAGAGAACTAGGCAAGGCTGTAGACCAGGCTGCTCACTCTAGCCCGGCAGTCCACAGCATGCCAGAGGTCAGGCGTGGGCTCCGGGGTCCAATGCAGCATGCAACAGTACTGTGTATGTGCACATGTGTATTTTACTGGTAAGGAGATGTACAGAGCTCAAAAAATTTTAAAGGTTTTCATCACTCAAAGAAGGGCTAAGAGCTACAGGACGCATTGCTAACAATCATGAGTGCCTTCACAAGAGAGAAAATGCCATCCTTGCAAGCTAGCAGAATGACGCCGAGTCGGGGTCTTTGGCAACTCTATCATTAGCAGGTCAACTATTTGCTCCTGAATGGGTGATACCAAGAAGCAGAAAAGTTTGTGAAGGAATTGAGGTCAAAGGTGTTTCTTCAAGCACAACTAAAGGCCACCAACGACAGCCTATCCTCCTAATAGTTATGTGTGGGTATATCTCTTTTCTGAGAGAATGAAATTAGAATGAACAGACAGTCAAGAAATATGCTTTGCTAGAAATAGGTTGTGGGTTCTGCCTCACGAGTGATTACAGTTGGGCCAGGGCTTGCTGGGTAAGATTGAAGCCATTGGACCAGGATCATCTCTTATCGCTGTTATTCTGAACACTGGAACCCACAGCTGCATGGACCACGGGGAATCATTAAGAAAAGAGCTTTCTTAGGAGCAGACCAGTCCACACCAGAACCCATCCTGCATGCTCAGGAGATGTTTGCTCCCATAGCTATTCTTTCTGGAGAGACACCTTCCCAGGAGCCTGTGCCATGAGATTGGGGTCTATCCTGAGAGAGCAGTGGGATGCCTCAAACTCCCAATCTGACCCCCAGCTCAGCAAAATCCAGAGGCTTTTACAGGGAACCTCAGTGGGGGAAGGGAAGGAGTATTCCCTCTCACGACTGGGGATGGGATGGGGAGTGGAGGTGGGGAAGCTGCCGCCGGCTTGAGCTTTGAACCTGATCTCTCAACCTCAACAGGGAGGCTCGCACCAGCAACGACTTTCTTATGGCTCCCAATTTGGCACTTCAGAGGCCCCCTCTTTGAGGGTGGGGGATGGATTTTCCAAGGATGAAGGGAACTTGCAAACTCTTCTAGTTTGTAATAGATAGTCTTAGGAAGTCTGGGGAGATCCTGCACGCAGGCAAGTGGTCCATGTTTCCCAGGGGGAGCCATCTTGGTCGAAATGCCACTGGAGTTGCTGGGGAACGCCGGCAACAGACCTGACCTCAGTAAGTCCACAGAATGACCATACTCACCTCGCACTCTTTTGGCTCCTTGCTCTTTGACACAGGAGCAAATTTCACAGGCCAGTCAGCTGTGCCAGGGTGCATTTGCAGTGTCTATCACAGCCCACCACACACTGTGTGAAAGGAAGGGTCTGAGCTATCTGTAGTCTCGAGTGAGTTCAATTACAGTAGGACCTTCAGTCGGTTATTTCTCTGAGACAGTTCATCTGTAACACGAGGATAACAATTAATTGTACCTCACTGGCTTGTAGTGGAGATTAAACAAGGCAAAGCACCTAGCACATGGAGGTGTTACTGTGGTTTATGTCCTTTATCTTCTACTTTTAACATAGCAGGTATGCAGAATTCTAATAAATCCAATGCCACCTACTTTCCATGAGACAGTCTCTGAACCTCTGTTTCCTGCATGGTTTTTAGGGTCCCCTCTGGTTGCAAACATGTAAGGGTCTGAGACTTTTAGCTTGTTTCCAAAAGGTTTTCTCTGGGGCTTAGAGAAGCTCTGTTCAGCAAATCCTACAGGGCCGCTGAAGACTGTTCCAAACCTAGGCACGCAGCTGTGGGCTGTGCTGGCCTGCGTGGAAGCCTGGGAGAAGGAGAGGAAGAACTCAGAGCCCAAGAAGAGCTGCAAAGGAAAAGACAGCTGCAAGTCGGTCTGAGTAAATCAAAGTGTGACGTTTATTGGGCTATTTCCAGAATAGCACCAAGCGAGAAAACTGGAATGCAGGATAATCTTTTCCAGGAAGGATCTTAGCTAAGCTGCCTATAATAACCAGGCTTGTTGACTGGAGTCAGCTCAGCTTAATGAAAAGGCCATCGGTTTGGGGCCACGCAAACTTGGGTTTTACTTCTGCCTCCACCTCTTACCAGTGTCTCTGGGGAGGTGCTTTAACCTCTCTGAGCCTCATTTTCCTCCTCCCTTAACAACAACGACGACAACAACAAAGGTAAATGATAAAGGAAACTTGCAGGGTGATCACAGTGGTTGGGAATTAAGAAAACCACTTGACATATTCTGGTATTCAAGAAACAGGAGCTATATGACTGTGAGCAGCAGACACCACGGCACCCAGGTCCCCCGGCTCTGGAACCACCACAATGTAGAGAACTGACGGGTGGGGGAGGTGGAGGCAGCAAGGTTGGGGGAGGGTGGGTAGAGGGACGAAAAGAGATCAAAAGGCCTGTAAATATCTGTCAAACTTTAAAATGCAAATCTCTTGCCTGTGTTCTTGTCGGGACCAAATCTTCTGTTATCACCTTTCTGGGAAGAGCTTGCTAGGAAAAAAAAAAAAAGATCGGCATAGTTTTTCCCTTCATGGAGTGGTTTGGTTTGGTTTGGTGTGATTTTTGTAGCCAAGCCTGGCATATGTGATAAATGTCTTCATTCAGCCCAGACCTGGAAGCATGAGTAGAGTTAAGGCAGTAATGGCCTATTGTGCTTTCAAGTTTTAAAGGCACGTGGTTTTCTTTGTGGACAGACCATGCATTCCTCAAGGAAACTGAAGCCTTACTATACACATACTATACTATAGACCCTATACTATAGTAAGGATCTAACCCTTACTATAGCCCCTGAAATTTGTATATCACATACTTATAGAGAAACTGCTTGTTGAATAAATGGATGGATGGATAGATGAATGGATAGATTGATGGATGTTTGCTAATTCTGAGCCTGGTGAGTGCTCAGCATCTGCACTAGCTGGTGACCTAGATCTCAGGGATCTCCTTGCTTTACTTCATTGGGAGCCATAATTGCAGGTGGGGGTCCCCCCATGAGGGGCAGCTGTGGCCCTCTGAGAAACTCTTAGTGTCTGTTAGTGGCCAGGGCTCTGTGCAGTTCCAAACCTGAGCACATACAATGCCCAGTATCTGACACTCACAGCGTGCCAGGTCCTGGCCTATCCCCATCCCAACCCTAAGTGAAAAACTAGAAACCTCACCCCTCTCTTCCTTTCTTCTTCCCTTATTGGCCTTGTTTTCTCATAAAATTAGACTTGCATGTAGAGAGTGAGTGGGTTACTTTCCAGAGAAAGGGATCTAACCAATGTTGCCCACATGGAATGCCCTCCAATACTTGTCATTTATTACTTTTTCTTGGGTAAAGTCATCAAATTTCATCTTACCCCAGAGCCAGATAGTCTTCACCCCCCTCTCAAAACTGCATCCACCACTGAAGGCCTGTACCAGTTAACCTCCGGGAAGTCTCTGAAGACCACCAGGGTGCTGCTGACACTCTTCTGCATTCTGAGGCGCCCTGATGCTGCCTCCTTCACCCAGCACTTAGCTCTATTATCTGTTATCTCAAGTACAAACGAGTCTGGTTTCACAACTAAATTGTAAAGATCTTGAAGGGAGAGATATTATTCTTTTGTACTCTGTACTATGCTTAGCCCAGGACTGGCTCCTTTTTAGGAATTCACTAAAGAGAAGTGATGCATATTGGTGGTCAAAATGTGGGTTTTGGTTTTAAGCTGGTTTGGTTCAAAGCTTAACTTCATTCATTCGTTCATCCAGTAAGACTACATTAAATGTGTGCTACATGTCATGCATGGTTTAAAACTAAGGGAATATGTCAAAGAACAAGACAAAGTTTCTTCTTATGTTGTTACTATAGAGTTGGGAGACAGACAAAAAATCTAATATAATTTGCGAAGAAAATAACTCAGGGTAAAAGGCAAGAGTGAAGGAGTGGGAGTCAGCGTGGGGAGGTGCTGGCGTTGTCACAAAAGTACCGGCTGAATGGGGATAAGGAGTTTACTATCCAACAATCCGTGACAAGGTCATGCAGATGGAACAGTAAGTTCAAGAGCCAGGACATGGAATGAGCTTGGTGTGTTCAAGGAAATGAAATAAAGCCAGCACCACTGAAACCAGCAGAGTGAGTGGGTAGAGTCCAGAGATGGGGTGAGAGCAACGGGCAGGGCTCAGGCAGGGGGCACCTGATAGACTCCACCAAGGCCTTTGGGATTTGCACTGAGTACGATGGGAGGCCTCTACAGGGAGCAGGCGAGTGAGGGAGGTGGTGGTGTCCGAGTGTGGTCTGCAGTATCTGGCTTATGTGTGCACTATGAAGGGCATGAGTGCTTTGAAGCAGGGAAATTAGAAGGCGCTTCAGTATTTCCTTTAAGAGATGACTGCACTTGTCTTTGTTGGAAGCAATACGACCTGGAGGAGACATGTGCACCAACTGTGCAGCCCCAAGCATGTTGCTTTACTTCCCTGCGTTGCTTTCAAGATTAGTAAAAAAACATACTTAGATGATTATAATGGGGCCTGACCCCTTGTAGACACTGTGCAAAAAGGTGCTTCAAGTCAGAAATGAATGCCAAAAAGAAGACACTCCTAACTGATGCTCCCCTGAGAACTCATAGATAGCCTCATCCTGGGGACATCCGGCCCTGATGGGTAGAGCTTTGAAGAAAGGGGGTGAAATTCCTGGGAGATTTGGTGCCCTGGCTGTCCCTCACCTCCACATCATTCCTTATACACCCAACCTTCCTGAAGTAACTTTTGCAATCATTTCTTGAATGTTCACAGTATGGCTTTTCTGGGACTCCTCCGAACGACTCTGATTTAGTGGCCAGTTCTCCAGAAATCGGACCTCTCTAGAGGTCACTGCCTCACTCTGACAAGTGGTTTCTTTAAAAGTGCCATAAACTTCAGTGTGGCTCAATGGGTTGGGCATCATCCCACAATCCTGAATGTTGTGGGTTCTGTCCCTAGTCAGGGCACCTAGGAAAGGCAACCATTCGATGTTTCTCTCTCACATCGATCTTTCTCCCTCTCCCTTTCCCTCTCTCTAAAATCAATAAGCATGTTTTGGGGAGAAGATTTAAAAAATGAAAAAATAAAAGTGCCATAAACTTAGACAGATGTGGAATACACAGAGCCTCAATTTTTGGCAAAGAAGCTGTGCAGCAAGACTTAGCTGTAGCTCCAAGTCCTGGCCCTGCTATTCACTAGGTGTGTTGACCTTGGATAAGCTCTTAGCTTCTCTTAGCCTCATATAATAAATAGGGACTTAAAGGGACCGCCTTTCCGAGTCTCTGTGAGTGAATGTAAGGAATTCGAAAAATCAGGGAAGTGGGTGAATGTAAGAGTAAACATTCAGTATCTGTCCTTTCTCTTCTCCCAAGATTCACAAACTTTTTTTGCATGACAGACTTTTGAAACCAAACCTACTCAAACTCTTCACTATCCAACATGCTTTGTCTCTCTTCATAAACAGACAACCACCTCCTCAAAAAATTATACAGGCTACAATACAACACATTTAAAAGACATCACTTGTGGCTCATCAATGGATTTGGCAAATCACAATCAGTAATGCTAAATGTATGCCTCTCCAAAGCCTGTTCATCCTCACCACGGAAGTGAGAACAAAGGGGAGAGGAAGGATCATTCCCACCTGTGTACGAGGAGACGCATGGAGAAGCTGGGCATGTTTGCCCAAGGCAGCCGGTCTCTACCAGAACTCAGACAATTACTCGGACCATTGCCTCCCAAGTAAAGAAAGTGTCCTTTGGTCTGTTTCACAGGATGGAGACCTGGCTGTATGGCGTCCTTTGACACCTCAAAGAACTCACTAGCCCCACTGTGAAGTCATGGGGCCTTCACAGGGCCTGGACTAGACACGTCTGTTTGGACATCCGTGTAAAATAAGCCTTCTGGCATCTGGCATTCACATGGCATTTTCAGTTTAATAACAATGTAAATGACGTTAGCAATAATAATTACTTTGGAGCAGGTACTGCAACCAGCACTGCTTTCAAACAATACAAAAAGTCAAAGGATCTGTCTTGTACCTTCCCACGGATGTTGAACGACTCACTCGTTCTCATTTTCAGATTCAAAGGACAGCGCTTTCAGACTCCACTCACAGCACAAAGGTGGGTATCTGTTGAGTGGTAGATGAAGAGATTTAAGTTATGACGGTGCAAACAGTCCAGAATTCTTTCATTGAGTGTTTGATCAGAGAATTCTAAACACACAGGAAGATTCTGCCATTTGGGGGAGGTCAACATTTTATTTTTTGCATTAGGGCACAGAATAATGCTGAGAAGCTCAGACACTTAGAACTAACCCCCATCAAAGAAGTTTTGTTTGGGTGCTTACAAATTTATTTCCCCAACCTTAACAAAATATTAAGTCATTCTCACTATAGAAGAGTCAGCCTTCTTTGCTGATGATCCTCCCCTCCCCAGGCAATTTACTGAATTTATCTGGCCATGGGATAAATAAATTATCCATTCTGGCAATCGTCAGAGTCAGAAAATGTTCCACTTTGGGGGGTTATTGCTGGGGCTGACCCTGCAGCATGTCATTTTAAAGGCAATTCGGCAAGTCCTTTAAGGGGCTAATGCAAGCTGTTAGGAGAGCCTGATAAAAGGTCTTCCTGGCTAAGAAGGTGATAAACTGTTGCCACGTTAATCTGCAGATGAAAGGAGGCTGCCTTCAGTGATATGATTTAAGCTGTTTTAGCCTAAGTGCTACCAGCTTAATTGGGATGGTCAGCAGTTGATTTAGCCCCTTCACCTTCAGAAAGCAAGGCATCTCACCATGGCATCTTCAAATGACGAAAGGAGACTAGTGAAGCTGATGGAGGGAACCATCCAACTGGATCTGATCTTTCTCCATGGAGGATGGAAGAACTGAGACCCCCAACTCATTGCCAGGCAATCAGCACCCGTTCCCTGAAGGGTTTCTGTGGCAGCCCCTCTTCCAGGGGCTACAGATTCAGAAACACAAGGTACTCACGGCCTGGTGCCTGAGACAAAATGCAAACCATCAACATGAAACTGTTTACAGATCGTATTTTAGAAGACTATAGGCAAGAGTAGGGATCAGTGAGAAGCTATATAAACCTTTCTTAGAGAAGACCAGTTTATGCTGAGTGTTGATGGGTAAATAAAATTTGGTGAAGCAGAGAGTTAAATGCTGTGCAAAGCCCTGCAGGAATACAAAAATAAATAAGATTCAATCCCTGTGTTCAGAGTTCTCAGCCTTGTCTTAGAGAACAATTACCTACATTTTTCAAAAAGAATATTGTACCTGCTACACAGTAGGTACTCAACTAAGTTTAGTTTGAATGTGTGAATGAAATGTGATAAATTACTACCATGGATGTACGCACAATTTCTTTGGGAGCACAAAGAGAGCAACCAATTTTGCTTGGAGTTAGAGACAAGTTAGGACATTTGAGTTGGTCCTTGACAGAGGAAGAGGAGTTTGTCTTGCTAATAAGGGAGGGGCAGGCGTTTCACACAGAGAGAAAGTTATAAACAAAGGCTTACACATCTGCTCAGGGTCTCAGAAGTGACCTTAGGCAGCTAGAGCCAAGGCTCATGGCTGTGATTTTGAAGCTGAAGCTGGAGAGATGTTTTGGGGCCAGGATACCCCAGCCGTGGGTCACGCTGGCACCCTGGAACCACATTTGTGAGGAATGTGCAGCCTCAGCAGGGCCAGGGGCGGGGAGTGGATATTCAGGCATTTACTAGTCACTGTGCTGACCCCTGTCGCAGTCTTCGGTTAGCAAGAAGGACATGTCCCTGCCTGCATAGAGTTTGCATCGAGTCTGGGAAAGAAACAATGAAAAAATGCAAGAAATATACATAATATAATATCATGTACTGCTAAGTGTAAAGAAAAATGCAGATATCATAGGGTAAGAAATACTAGTGAGTAATGGAGAGTTATTTCAAGTGAGGTCAGGAAAGGCTCACTGGTCTGACATTCGAGTAAAGAACTGAATGAAGTATGGAAACGTGAGTATAGGGAAGTTCCTTCACTGAAGGTATTAGGAGACCTGAGTTCTAGCCTCTGCTTAAGCACTTTCCAACTGAGTGGTTTGCAAAATTATTTTAAATCCCATGGACCTCCATTTGGCTGTTATACACAGACAAACATAGGAGTCTTTCGCAAAGTAGTTGTTCAATAAATATGTTAGGTGACTAAATATAATAGTTACCAATTATATTTTGAATAAGCACATTGTTCTCATCTTGTAAGATCCCAAGTTAAGAACACCTCTAAATTTTAAAGATTTTATGTATTTTTTTAGAGAGAGGGGTAGGGAGGGAGAAAGAGAAAGAAACATTGATGTGTAAGAGAAACAACGATTAGTTGTCTCTCACCTGCCCCCAACCGGGGACCTGGCCCACAACACAGGCATGTGCCCTGACCAGGAACCCAACTGGTGACCTTTTGGTTCATGGGCCAATACTCAATCTGCTAAGCCCCACCTGCCAGGATGAACACCTCTAGACTTTGTAAGTTATGTATTTACCAGGGATGGATGGTCCTAAACTATCATAGCCAAGATTGTGGTACTCCTGGTGAACAGTCATGATTAGCAGATCCCTGGAGGAACATTTTAATGAGGCATATTTTTCCTTTTGAATATTTGAAATATTGCAATACAGTCCTTACAGAGTTGTTGAGGACAAAAAGCTTGTAAAGAACCAAGCTTGCATATAGTATGTGCTCAAGGAATGTTATTTTTCCTCCCTTGCCCAGCAATTTTAAATTTGTTTCTTCCTCCTTCCTCCTGTATAACCAGGTTGGTGCCCCTTTGGTGCCGTGTGTCAACTGATGAACTCACATGTGAACCTGTGTGGCTTATATGGTCAGAACACTTCAGCATCCTGGTCAGCTATTTTGCTACACTGTCCTATTTCTTTTTCTTTTTGTTCTCAGATACCCTAGCCTGCTTTGTGTTTGATTCATTACTTCTCAATTCCTGGCCATTCCTCGCCTGCACAGCAATTTGTCCCCTGGAGATCAGAGTTCCAAATAAGACTCCAGAACTGAAATGGATTTTCCCCATTTCCTAAGCATGCTGGCCCCAATTCTATGTCATCACCTCAAGCTCATCCACCAAAATGTCCTGTTTGTAATTCTACTACAATTCTGCCAGATTATTGCCTATACTTCAAAGCCCAGTCAAATCTGTTTGCCAAAAGAATGTTCCCTGCTCGGAAAGACTCAGGTAGTATTAACTGCCTATCTCATTCATTTAATTCTGTGCTATACAAAAAAGATTATTCTTGTATATAATGTGCCCCATTTCCCTACATTGCTCTTGCCAATTCCCCGAAAGTAAGAACTGGGTTTCATGTCACTTTGTTTCCTGGTGGCCCCTGGCACGTGATGTGCCTACTTATTTAGCTGACCCTAAATAAATATTTCCAGGATGAATGAATGTGCACAACCCAGTGACTTGACTTATAACTGGGAACCAGTTACAGCAAGGCTTGGAAGTACTTCAGGGGTTAGATGTATCTGGTTAGATGTATAAGAAGTTTCTACCACCTCTATTATACATTAATCTCCAGTGATGTCAGGAATTAGTTTAATAAGCAGATCTACAGATCAGAAGAAAAGCTTTGGCTAAAGATCCATATCTGAGTCATGAGAGTAGAAAAATAGGTAGAAATAGTGAATAGAGTATGAGGAGAGCTGGAGAAACAAAGGTATTTCACGAGCATAAATATTTAAGTGTATGAGGAGTATAAAATTATAGCCAAGGAGGTAGGAGATAAACCAAGGCACAGTGTTGACTTGGAAAACAGAAACTTTCAAGAAAGAGGGGAAGTTCAATAGTCCCAAAATCTATGGAAAGGTAAATTTAAGATTGTAAATTGTTGCCCTTTCCTGTGCCCTTTTAAGGTCGACTCAGTGCCTTAGGGGGCTAACACAGAAGGGTAAAGTCTCCACAAAACCCAGAGACGAGATGGTAAAACTCCTCTTTGAATCCTGTGTCTGGAGACACAGCTCAAAAAACAAAAAAAGAAAAAGGAAAAAGATTGTAAATTGTTTATTAGTCTTAGTTAATGCAGAGGCATTTTGGTGATCTTAACAGAAAAGTATAGGCAATGAACAGAGATAAACGACCTGATATCAAGGCTTAATATAAAGGTCTAATAATCAAGACAGTGTGGAATTGAATAGACATACAGCTCAATAGAAGGAACAGGGTTCAGCAACAGCAACAGCCCCACAATTACAGTCAACTGATTTTCAATGAAATAGCCAAGGCCATTCAATGAGGGAAAAGAGATGTCTTTTCAACAAATTGTGGTGGCATAACTGGATATCTGCACAGAAAAAAAAAGTTCCTCAATCCTTACCTTACATTATATGCAAAAATTAACTTGCAATGAATCACAGACCCAAATATTACAGGTAAAAGCCATTAAACCTATAGAAGAAAACATAGACAAATAGTTGGGACATTGGGTTAGACAAAAATATATGAAATAGCACACAAAAATAGCACACTGCACACAAAAATTAATACAATAGACTTAAAAGCTAAAAATATTTTGCCCTTTAAAAGACAGTTAAAATAAAAAGATGAGCCAGATTTGGGAAAAAATACTTGCAACAACACTTATCTGACAAAGGGCTGGTATCTAGAAATAAATAAAGAACATTTACAATTTTGTAACAAGACAAACAACCCAACTGAAAAACTGGTAAAAAAAAATAAAAAGGGAATTTCAAAAAGAACAACAAACTAATGGCAAATAGGTGCAAAAGATACTCAGTCTCACCAGTTATCAAGAAAGTGCAAATAAAGCCATGAGATGTGGCTTTATTTACACAACCACTAGAATGGCTAAAATGAAAAAGATTGGCAATATTAAGTTTTGGTGATGCCATTTCAACATAATTGAAACTCCCAACGTATTGCTTGCAGGGACACAAAATGGCTCTGCCCCGCTAGAAAAAAGTGTGGCAGTATTTTAAATTACACATATTAAACATATCTGACTTCCAATAGTTTAGCTGGCCTCAGAGATTCAAGCGCTTCAACTAAGGTACACTTACCGACAGTTAAAATCAAACACTCACAGCCATCGTATGTCTCTAGGTATCTGTTCACACATAAACATGCAGGGGCATCGGTGCCCTTAAGAGAGCATGATAGACCTACTTATTGATGTGGAATACTTCCTCAGATACATTAATATATTGGTGCAGAACACCTCTCCAAGATTCTACTGAATACAAGGGATTAGAAACTGTGCTTGCCTCTTAGATCAAGAATTAGTCTGGGCATTCAGAATAGAAAAAATTGACTTTTTCACTATTTTTTGGTACTATTTCGCCCTTTTAATTAACCACATGAAAGCAATTATCTTAAAAGATACACGCCATCTATGCAGATAACCATTGATTTAAAAACACTTATCAGTTCAGTTGAGATGTGGGTGCCTTGAGTAGAGGGAGGACCGAGTGCCTCCATTGAGGATTCTGCTTGCACAGGATTTCACCCATGGCAAGTGCTCTGCAAACACGACATTGTTCTAAAACCAAGTGAAACCTGTTTCAAAGCACTTTATATATCTTTAGTGGCATTCGGAAAGGAAACAAGTAAAATTACATCAAAAAAGCACAACAATTTGAAAGTATTCCAAATTTGAGTCTAATTTTACAACTAGGCATAACGTAGTAACTACTAGATTAATAAACCGAAATTTCATCTCCAATACTAGGAAAATCTCTTCACTGCTCTGGACTTTTCTAATCTATACAATGATGATGGCAGTGCACATGTAGGAGTGAGGTTAAGGTATATACATTTTAGATTAAAAAAAGCTAGGGCAGGTAAAAATCTCCATGTTTTTCAAACCACCTTTATTATGATATAATCCACACAGCATAGAATTTATCTATTCAAGCTGCACAATTCAGAGGTTTTAGCATATTCACATTTGGCAACCATTCACACAATCAATTTTAGAACATTTTTCTCATCTACCCACTCATCTCATAGTCCACCCCAGTAATAGTCACTTCCCTTCTCACTACTTCATTTTCCCACCCTATTTCCCAGACCTTGGCAACCATGGGTCTACTTTCTGTTTCTACAGATTATGAATTTGCTTACTTGGAACATTTCATATAAACTGAATCATACATGTGGTCTTTTGTGACTGGCCTCTTTCACTTAGCATGTTGTAGTTTTAATCAGTACTTCATTTCCTTTTATTGCTAATGGCATGGAGAAAGCACATTTTATCCACTCATGAATAGACGGGCATTCAGGTGTTTTCTTTGGCTATCAGGAATAATGCTGCTATGGACATCTGTATACAAGTCTTTGTGTGGATGTGTGTCTTCACTTCTCTTGGGTATACACCTGGGAGTGGATCTGATGCACCAAGTGGTAACTATGTTTAGCCATTTGAGGAGTTACTAAATTTTTTCCAAAGTGGTTCCCACTTTTTATATTTCTACCATCAGGTTACAAGGACTCTGATTCTTCCACATCCTCACCAACACTTATCTTTTTGATTCTAACCATCCTATTAGGTATGAAATGCATCTCATTGTGGCTTTGGTTTGCAATTTTCTGATAATTAACAATGAGAATTTTTTCATGTGTTTATTGGCCATCTGTACACTTTCTTTGGAGAAATGTCTATTCAGATATTTTACTGACTTTCAAGTTGTCTTATTAGAGGTTTAAAAATTGTTTGTAATTTGCATTTTCTCCTGTTTTGTGGGTTACTTCTTCATTTTCTTGATGGTGTCCTTTGAAACACAGTCTGGTTTTTTAAATATATTTTAAAAGATTTTATTTATCTTTAGAGGGGAAGGGAAGAGAGGGAGGGAAATACAATGTACGGTTGCCTCATGTGTCCCCTGCTGGAAACTGGCCTGCAACCCAGGCATGTGCCCTGACTGGGAATCAAACCGCGATCCTCTGGTTCACAGGCCCATGCTCAGTCCATTGAGCTACACCAGCCAGGGCTAAAGTCTTTAGTTTTTAAAAAGTCATTTTTTTTCTTGTTGTCTAAGCTTGTGGTGCCATAGCAAAGAAATCATTTCCTAGTCCAAAGTCACAAAGATTTATGTCTATGTTTTCATCTAAGCGTTTACAGCTTTAGCTCTCATACTTAGGTCTTTCATCCATTTGTCATTTTTGTATATTTCATGGGGTAGATCAAACTTCATTCTTTTGTATGTGGATACTCAGTTGTACCAGTAGCATTTGCAGGAAGACTCGTTTCCTTGTAAGTTGTCTCGGCACTCTGGTTGAAAATCAGTTGAACACAAATGTGAGGGTATTTATGGGCCCTCAATTCTATCCCACTGATCTACATATATGTCTGCCTTTATGCCATGAAAACACACTGTAACTTTGGAATAAGTTTTGAAGCCAGAACTAAGGGCGAGTCCTCCCATTTCTTTAAGATTGCTTTGCCTATTCTGTGTCCTGTAAATTTCCATATGAATTTTAGAATCAGTTTGTCAGCTTCTACAAAGAAATCCACTGGAATTGATGGGGATTCTGTTGAATCTATAAATTAGTTTCCATCTTAATATCAAGTCTTCAGATTCATGAACATGGGATACCTTTCCATTTAAGTTTTACAAATTTTTCATTCAACAACACATAAATTTTGTACTTTTGTTAAACTTATTCCAAAGTATTTTATTACTTTTAGTGCTGTTGTAAGCAGAATTTTCTTAACTTCACTTAGTATTATTCATTGAAGATATACAGAGATACAAGTTAGGTCTGTCTATTGATCTTATATCCTGAATGAGTTCACCTCGATGGACTCGCTCATCACACTTCTAAGTCTGATGCTTCTAAACCCACCACTTAGTGGTGGAGTCCTTAGAATTCTTTTATATGCAAAATCTTGTCCTCTGCAAATAGTGACAGTTTTACTTTTTCTTTCCAATCTGATTGCCTCTAGATTTTTTGAGTGATAAATGAATTAATGCACAACTTAATACTTGGAAATGTTGAACTCAGTATTATATAGATTCATTTCCAAAACAAAAGGGAAAGAAAAAAGTGCTATAGAAGAAAACCCCCCAACAAATTAGGAGGCAAGAAACCTGATTCCCACATCATTATTAATTAGCTGTGTGATCCTGAGCAAACCTCTAATCCTCTTCAGATTATACATTCTATTTTCCAAATCTTTTTGCATTTGGCATAGCTGTTAACTTCTGGAGACATATAAAAAGTAGCTTTCCTTAGTTTATTCAGCATTACAACCATGATTTTACTATATGTATTGATCATGTTCCTCCTTTTCCGTTTTTCCCCTCACAAAACAATAAACTTACCAAACTGAAAGGGCATACTAAAAGTATCTTCATGTGGAGAGAAAATAGAACTCTCATAAAAGCCACAACAGAAGACATTGCAAGATTATAGGCAATTATAAAGAATTATCCTCTTGCGAGCAAGATGAAATATAAATACTTCAGAGAAGTGTGCATGATGTGAGTAAAAATGAGCAAACAGATAAAGCATTTACTGTCTAGTACTACATTAACAGTTTAAAGCTATAACTAAAGAATAGTTAATATTGATATACAAAATGGCATATGTATATTTAAAAAATATACATTGTCTACAGTTTTCACCACAAGGATCATCTTTTAAAATGGAAATTTGAGGCTTTTTAAAATTATTTTTATTAAAATGGCAAAAGTATCTCCTGACATATAGAACCGCATTGCATTTATCTGCCAAACATTAAACACATTCCCTCTGCCTCTGCTAATGCTGATGGTACCAGAATACTAAGTTAAACTTAAACATTTTAAATTTCATTTCAAGTGTTTTGGAATCTCAGTTTTAATCTCTGACATAAAGGAAGAGGGCTATCCAGACAAGTACCAGAGTTGTCTTTTTCCTTACAACATTGTAGAAAACTCAGAGAACCTTTTGCTGCCTCTGGGAAATACTTTTCTTCAGTTCCGGCTGTTTCATAAGCGGGGACACACTGTTCAGTTTCTTTACCCTGCATCAATTTGTTGGCATCATTTTTCCTGAATTGGGCTGGTTTATGCTTCCGAGAGTTCTGCTTCATTTTCTCAGTTGCGTACTCAGCTTTCCCAAACCTGGGGATACTTTCTTCATCAGAGGAATATCTGTCAAGGCAAACACTTTTCTTCACTGAAATTTTCTGAGTGGTTTTCAAATCAACTTTTCTACTGTGATCAAAAGAAGTATTTGATGGTTCAGCTCTAACATTAGACGTCTTTACTACCATGTTTTCGACAGAATGAGGCACAGAAGTATTCACTTTACAGTTTTCTTGAAACAGCTGGTCTCCTTTTAGAACTTCAGCGTTCCTAGATTCATTTGGCAAGTAACTTCCCAGAAGATCCTTTGAAAGATGTGATGGATAATCAGAACTACTGTTAGCAATACAAGATTCTTTTACTGTGAGTAGAGATAAAGTTTTCAGGTCAACATCTGGTTGTACATCATCCTGAGGATGTGATGATTTTGTAAGTATTCGTTCTTTTAAAGGTAAGTCCTGAAGATGTAAATCAGTAATGCCAGAAAGTAGACACTCCTCAGGATTAGTTTTTCGAAGATCCCAATCCAACACTTTATCACATGACAACTGTCCTGGGATAGTTTTAACGCTATCAGGGGTGGCTGTTTGAAGCTCTGATTTTAAACCATGAGAGTAAGAGCTCCTTGGAATAACTGGAGAATTACTAAAAGAAGTTCCTTCCCAATCAATGGTGCTCAAGTGTAGATCAGCAACTGCCAACACACTGTGCGATGAGCTACTGGGTTGACTAGATTCTGAAATCAGAGACTTACTGACAGCTTTAATTTGCTGTGTGGCCAAAGGCCTTAAAGCAGATATGAAATGCTCTTGTGTATTCAAACAGAGGGCATCTACAGATAAAGGCAAGCTATCTAATGACACAGAAATTGATTCCTGGGGTAATGTAGAATCAGGGAAAATTTCCAAATTTAACTGAGAATTTTGTTGAGAAGAGATTTCATATGTGGGTTTTAAATTTATGAGTGACTGAAAACTCTTATCATCTGCTTCTCCCAAATTGTTTTCTTTAGGCTTAGTTTTCATGCCTGAAAAGAAAAAAATACAACATAAGTAAAATCTGTTTTATTTACTTATCTTGAGTAAACAAATAAACTAAAGAGTTCAAGTTGAAATCTATATAAGCAATTTTTGCATTTTTGTATCAGTGCATTCCTGGAAATTATGCTATAAATAGTCATAAACAATAATTATGAACAAAATATTAAAAAATATTTTTCTTTTGGAAACAATGTTATAATCAAATTATTTTCCTCACCAAGTTCTGGAAAATAAAGACAAGGTATATATAATCCAAAACACATTACATATATTGGTTGCTCAATAAGTGATTAATATAATTACTATTTGCCCTGGCTGGTGTAGCTTGGTGGATCGAGCGTGGGCCTGTGAACCAAACAACCATGGTTCAATTCCCAGTCAGGGCACATGCCTGAGTTGCAGGCCAGGTTCCCAGCAGGGGATGCAGGAGAGGCAACCATATATTAATATCCGTCTCCCTCTCTCCTTCCCCTCCCCTCTAAAGATAAATAAATAAAAGTCTTTAATATATATATATATAATTACTATTATTAACACAAGTTATCAGACACAGATTAGAAGGGTTTACTCTGGCTTTTCAGTTTTAAAAATAAGTCAAGACAAAGAAATATACAATCTAACTGTTACATAGAAATTTCAGCAAAACTTAGACAATATAAACTCAAATAGAACTGATAGGTTTTCTACAATATCTATGTGTGGCATATATAGCTATCAAACGAGATACTTACTTTCCTTTTTCTTCTTTTTAATTTCTAACTTTTGCTTTTGGTAAACGGCAACAATCTCTGGAAAAGCTGCTTCAAATAATGATTCTTCTTCTATTGTTTGTAGAGCTAATTCTCCATTTTTATCATCTACAGCATAATGTTCTAAAAGATTAAAAATATAGTAAACTGGCCTTAATTACAGATTTAAAAAGTTCAATTTTCCCAGCTAAGTTTACCAGGTAAACTAAGTCAGTGAATGATTCACTGCAAATCTTGCTTTACAACATTTCTATTCTAATAATCTGTTGATTCTACTACAGAATTTTCTTCTACTTGAAAAAGGTAGAAGGAGATCACTTTTAAATTAGAACTTTAAAATCTCCTGCTTCAGACAGTAGAAGCAGCTCAGAGAATGAAAACCTTTGTTTATATAAGGTTAGTTGGTTTTAGTTTAGTATAACAACTGTGAAGATTCCAGATAAAAAATAGGAACAGACAGTTACCTAAGATTTCAGTATTAACTTTCTTTAGTGGTGGCTTCTGAACAGAACAGGACTGACAGGGTCATCACAAATATTACAGTCATTCATTCCCCTTATCCATGGGCGATACAATCCCAGATCCCAGCAAATCCCTGAAACCACGAGTCGCACTGAACCCCATAGATACCATGTTTTTTCCTAAACACATACTTACAGTAAACTTTAATCCATAAATAGGCACAGTAAGAGATTAACAACAGTAACTACTAGTAAAATAGAACAATTATAAAATACACTACATTTAAAGTTATGTGGATGTGGTCCCTTTCTCTCTCAAAATGCCTTACTGTAGTGTGTCTCACTCAGAGAAAGTACTGCATGTCCAAACTGTCAGCACCCCTACTCTCGCACGTTGGGGCCATTAGTAAGATAAGGGTCACCTGAACACAGCCACTGCAATACTTTAACAACGAATCTGATGACCGAAATGCCTACCAGTGACTAATGGGTGGGTTGCAAATGCAGCAGGGATACCTGGGCAAAAGGGTGATTCACATGCAGGCAGAACAGAACCGAAAGCTGAAGATTTCATCACAAAGGCATGTAATTTAAAATGTACGAGTTACATATTTCTGGCATTCTCCCTTTAGTATTTGAGCTGTGATTGACTGCGGGAAACGGAAACCACAGAAAGTGCAACCACAGACAAGGGGTTTCCACTGTACTATGTTCCAGAGGTCATCAAGGATACACCCAGGCTTTGTGGACTCACAAGCAGCTGACAAATGAAAATGAGAAAGCTTATATGTAAACTGACAATAAGACATATAGTTGCGGTTCGATTCCCAGTCAGGGCACATGCCTGGGTTGCAGGCCAGTTCCCGGCAGGGGACACACCAAAGGCAACCATACATTAATATTTCTCTCTCTCTCCTTCCTTTCCCCTCTATAAATAAATAAATAAATAAATAAATGGACACACAGTAGCAGACTAGATATTCTCATTTATGCTCTCTGAGGGCAAATCTGCGTGAGAAGCCGAACTCTAATGAAAATATCAGTTGATGAGTTTAAAGTAGAAAAAATGGCCCTGACTGGTGTAGCTCAGTGGGTTAGACGTCGTCCCGCAAAGCAAAAGGTTGCCAGTTTGATTCCCAGTCAGGGCACATGCCTGGGTTGCAAGAGGCAACTGACAGATGTTTCTCACACACTGATGTTTCTCTCCCTCTCTTTCTCCCTCCCTTGCCTTTTAAGAATAAATAAAATCTTCAAAAATAATAAGAAACAATGGAAACACATGGATTTAAAGTACGTTCTCTTCCTCAAAGGCTAGTGCCCACGAGGACAACTGAAAGTAGGCACTCTGTGCTCAGTTCTAGACAAGAGACGTGTACAGCCCACTAGGGTAATGAAAATACCCCCAAGTTGGTGGAAGTGTTCCTAAACAGTTTCAGAATTCAACTTTCTATTTTCTTATTATTGCTTAGAACAGCTTATCTAGTTGTTTATTAATTTCATTCTTCAAAGTTACCTACAACTTAAACCTTCATTGATAAATCTCTCACATATTCACCTATAATCACACAATCTAATCTCAACACCAGATAGAAATGCATTTAATTATTTTCCATTTAAATAGTATGATTATTTTCCATTTAAATATTCTGTGCTTTTCTTGCCTTCAGTTTTGGTGCAAATTGAAAGAGTTCACTGCATTTCAGTCTGTAGCAAAATAGCAATGATTTGACAACTATAAACTCCCATGAAAACTGAAGAGTTTGAAATATAAAAGTACAACAAAGAATTAAGAAAGAGTAAGAAAGGAGGTGTAGAGGAGCCCAGGTGCCTCTCAGCGACCTTGATTTCTTCGGACCCAACCACACAAAGAAATCCAATGTACAGACTGCGGCAACATTTTCTTGAGAAACACACACCAAAACGTTAAAATAAAATTCAAGTTTTTCACCTTTTTTTTTTAAATCCTCACCCAAGTGAGAGAGCAGGGGGAGAGGGGGAGAGAGTCAGAGACAGAGACGGAGAGACGGAGAGAGAAACATCAGCATGAGAGACAAACACTGACTGGCTGCCTCCCTTATGTGCCCTGATTGGGGATTGAGCCCACAACCTTTCAATGTACGGGATGACACTCCACTCAACTGAGCCACCCAGCCCAAGGCGAAGAATTTCATCTTTACGATTACTATTTAAATAGCACAAGTAAATTATGAAATTAATCCTGAGTACGTTTTTCTTTATTTTTATACACATATGTATGCTTTACACATATGTACAATATTTGCTAAACATATGGTTAAATGGCATAAATTTTGCTTAAGGTGAATACATACCAGGCTTTTCCCATTCTATTTCAAAGCAATGAACTCCATTTTTGATCCGGTTTTTAACAATTCTGAAAAACAAATTCATCTAATAAGGTTCAAGTATGTAAGTTATTTGGAAGTTTTCAATTTATAGATTAATTCAATTTTCATTAATTTTTATTCTTCTTTTATATTTTTAAAATATTACAAGGAATTACCACATATTCAAAAGATAATTTTATTGTCAGGTATATATAAATCTTATAACTATTAGATCTTATGAGATTGTTCCTTTCATTAGTATTCAGTGTACTACTTTTCGAAAAAAATTTTTGTTTTAAAGTCTATTTTGTTAATTTTGCTACCAACACCTTGCCAAATATTTGTCCAGTAAACCTTTTAAATCTCTATCTTCAAATTTTTTGTAGTTTCATTCTGCACATGTCCTATAAACAGAATTATTTCTGAATTTTACTTACTCATCCAAGATGATTAATTTAATCCTCTTACATTTATTGTGATTACTAACATGGTGGGACTCATTTGTATTTCATATTTTGTCTTTTCTGTTACCAAGCTTTTTCTTTGCAATTTCCCTCTTCCTCCTCTTATACTTTTTTGGTTTGATAGTTTTATTTTCCTATTGGTTTGGAAGATAGAGACTGTATTTAAAATGTTTTAGTGGTTACCCTTATATGTCTACGTGTATACTTTGAAGTTTTAGTTTATGATCAGACTGAAATCATCAAGCATTATGCAGATATTCATGTACATATTCTTCCAAATCACTTTATTAAATTAGCTAAATATGTTTTATCAATGTTTATCTACATCTTCCCTCTGGATTCACTTTTTGTCTTGCTGAATGAAGTATATCGTTTAAGAGTGCTTTTAATGAGGATCTGTGAGTGGTATACTCTTAGTCTTCATACATCTGAAAATGTCTTACCAATCAGTGAATAATATTTTAATCATGTCTAGGTTGTCAATTCTTTCTACTCAAAGCTTTGAAATATTATTCCATCATCTTCTGGCATTTATTACTATTATGAAAGATGTGTGCTGATTGTCTTTTCTTATAGTTTATCTTTTTTCTTTGATACTCTCCCCTAAACATTTATTTTGAAAGTTTCAAACCTTTAGAAAAGCTGCAAGAAGAGTAGAAAGGTCACTCACGTATCTTTCACTGACACTCACCAATTCTGTTTCAGTCCCTCTATTCACATACTTTTTTCCCTTTCTGACCCACTGAAATAGATATCTGGTTAAGTCCGACTATATCTTTTATAGTATTTATTTCTTTTAAAAAATCTATTATTACTTCATGTTTGAAATATAAAAGCATGATGAAGAATTAACTTGCTATGTTATCTTCTTAAAAATATTTTACTTATTCATTTTTAGACGCGGGGAGGGAGAAAAACAAGGAGAGAAACATCAATGTGCAGTTACCTCTCACGTACCCCTACTGGGGACCTAGCCTACAACCAGGATGTGCCCTGACTGGGAACTGAACTGGTGACCCTTTGGTTCACAGTCCGGCACTCAATCTACTGAGCCACACCAGCCAGGGCCATACTATGTTATCTTGACTGTAAGCCCTGGATAAGCATTTATTATTCCAGTAGACCTTTCCTCCATCCTTATAAAGATAAGAAAAAAATTTTAGATCATGAGAAATTCAAATGACAATACAGAAACTTCTTCATACAATTCATACCTAATTGGCTGTAGTTGATTAGAGTTCCTTCTACCAAGCTTCCTTTCTAGCATGTCATAGTGGGTCAAAAGGACCAACAATTTTTCACATGCATAGTGATTGGGCCATTCCATTTTTTCAAGAGTAAATCTCTGCAAAAATAATAAAAATAAAACAAGATTTTCTTATCTTTCAGAGACAAACAACACTCAGATGATATTTTTTTCCTTCAGAATTAGCACTGAAGAAGTGTCACGGAGAATACTCACAGAAAAATCAATGAGCCTCCCCAGGAGGCAATACTGCATAATAATCCAGTGTGAAGGTTCTTGGTTTGAATGTCAGAATATTTCCCAGATGCTGAGTAAATTACTTAGCCTCTCTTAGCCTCAGGTTTTCCATCTCTAACATATAGCCCACCTCTCAGATTATGAAGATTGATATTACATGTAATGTGTTCAATATAATGGCAAACTTTAAATGTTCAATATATGTTGGTTACCATTATTATTACTGTTGTTGGTAGGAATAAGTAATAAGTAGTTGTGATTTACTGAGTCACTCTGTTTCCCTGGCCATTATATTAGGGGTTAATATAAATAATCATTTAATCCTCATAGTGACTTTATGAAATAATTAATATCATTTCTATCTTGAGGATAACTCACATCCAGTGGTACATAGTGAGTGATAGACTATTCAAATTTATTTATTTATTTATTTTAAAAATATTTATTTATTTATCTTTAGAGGCGAAGGGAAGGACAGAGGAAGGGAAATATCAATGTATGGTTGCTTCTCGTGCATCCCCTGCTGGGAACTGGCCCCTGCCGGGAACTGGCCTGCAACCCAGGTATATGCCCTGACTGGGAATCGAACCGCGATCGTCTGGTTCGCAGGCTCGCACTCAATCCACTGAGCTACACCAGCCAGGGCTGATAGACTATTCAAATTTAAATTTATGTAACTAATTAAAAGTCACAATGCTCTTGTAAACTACACTATTTTTCCTAACAATGTATGTACTTGATCCTGGCATTTTTGGTCATTAGCCCCGCTACCCCAATGTACCCCTGAATCCCACATATCTGTACAAGGTATTTAAAGTGTTTTCTAATAAACAGTATAATTATAATCTGTCATATGGTCTGAAAAGTATAGTTACTATGTAGCAAAGAAATGAAGATTAGAGAGACTTCCGCCAAGATGGAGGCATAGGTGGAAACACTGTGCCTTCTCCCACAACCAAGTTTAAATACAACAAAGGTTTGGAGAAACAAAGACACAACCAAAGGACAGGAAATTGAATTATACGGAATTCTGACTACATCTAACCTTTCAACGGGGACGGTAAGAGGGGCGGAGCCAGCAGCGAGCAGGGTCGGGCAGGACAGGGCCCCCGACCCAGGCGCACAGGCAGCCCGGAACCAGTTGGGGTGCGGGGCAGACTGACCGCGGTCGCACATTCGTGCACAGTGAGACGGACCACGCAGGCCCCAGGGGGCGAGGGCTGATGGCGGTGGCACACTCGCGTGCAGTGGGACAAAACGCGTGGGCCCGGTGACGGCGGCAGCTGCGGCACCGGTGAGGGCCGTGGTGGCAGAAGGCAGACGGGACACCATAGTCCCTCTTTGACCCCGCCCCCACATACAACGTCACAACCCAGCGACTTAGTTGCCCTGCTCTGGTGAACACCTAGGCCTCCGATCCTGCTCCGGAACAGGCACGAATGTCCAAAAGATGGCGCAAGAAGAACTCAAAGTCCCAGAGCCAATAACTCTCAGCAACCGAGAAATTGCCAGCCTCTCAGAAGCACAATTCAAGACACTGTTTCTCAGGATGCTCACAGAACTAGTTGATTATAGTCACAAATTAGAGGAACATATGAAGGCTAAACTAATTGAAATGAAGGGAGATGTCCAGGAAACCAATAGCGATGGAAAGGAAACTGGGACTCAAATCAATGGAATGGACCAGAAGGAAGAACAAAACATCCCACCAGAAAGGAATGAAGAAATGAGAATTCAAAAAAATGAGGAGAGGCTTAGGAACCTCCAGGACATCTTTAAACGTTCCAACATCCGGATTATAGGGGTACCAGAAGGGGGAAAGAAACAGCCACGAGTGGAAAACTTATTTGAACAAATAATAAAGGAGAACTTCCCCAGTCTGGCAAAGGAAATAGACTTCCAGGAAATCCAGGAAGCTCAGAGAGTCCCAAAGAAGTTGGACCCAAGAAGGAACACACCAAGGCACATCATAATTACATTAGCCAAGACTAAAATGAAGGAGAGAATCCTAGAAGCAGCAAGGGATAAGGGGACAGTCACCTACAAAGGAGTACCCATCAGACTGTCAGCGGATTTCTCAAAAGAGACCTTCCAGGCAAGAAGGGGCTGGAAAGAAGTATTCCAAGTCATGAAATCCAAAGACCTACAGCCAAGATTGCTTTATCCAGCAAAGCTTTCATTTAGAATGGAAGGACAGATAAAGTGCTTCTCAGATAAGGTCAAATTCAAGGAGTTCATCATCACCAAGCCCTTATTACATGAAATGCTAAAGGGACTTATATAAGAAAAAGAAGATGAAAAATATTAACAGTGAAAGGACAGCAAACTCACAGTTATTAACCACACCTAAAACAAAAGCAAACCAAGAGGACAGCTAGATCAGGAGTGGAACCATAGAAATGAAGAACACATGGAGGGTTAGAAACAGGGGAGTGGGAGGAGGAGAAGGGGGGAGAAGGTACAGAAAATAGCATAGATGGTAGGTAGAAAATAGATAGGGGGGAGGGCAAGAATAGTGGGGGAAATATAGAATCTAAAGAACTTGAGACACGTGGTTATAAACTAAGGGGGGAGAATGGTGGGGGAGGGAGTGTGCAGGTGGAGGGGAATGAAGGGGGGGAATAGAACAACTGTAATGGTATAATCAATAAAATATATTTTAAAAAAAGAAATGAAGATTAGAAAGAAATGCTGGAAAACACATGGGTGGTCAACAGCAGTCTGTTTCAAATCTCCTCTCAGACCAAGTGATTATTATCCCCTCTTATCTTCCGAGTACCCAACTTCATACTGTAAAGAACTTATTTTCAGATACCTGAAACAACAGTAAATCAGGCCTTCGGTTTTTGACTACTTCCACTAATTTATCCTTGTTCAAAAGGAATTCTTCCATAACCTAGCAAGAAGAAAACAGGAATTGAGACTTCCAACTTTAAAATAGCTTCTAAAATAAACACACTTGAGTAATTAGTTATTACCTCATGGAATGGGAATCCCTCACAACTGCAAGCTTTTCTGAAAATAAATTATATAAATGTTATTAATACAATCAAACTCTAAAACAGTCTCATCCAGTCTCCTCTTAATGAAAAATGTCCTTGTATAGTATCCCAGTCATCAAGTTTCACTTTGAATAACTATTAAATTACTATCTTCTGAGAGCCTAATGTTTTAACAAAATCAAGAAAATATTTTGTGAAATGCTATTAATTTAGACATGAACAAAATTATATGAAAATAATTCAACCACAGGTTTATAAAATAAGTCATGCCAGAAAAGGATGAGTTAAAAAACAAAACGTACCTCTTAATATTGTTCTCTAGTGCAACCAGCTGCCTATCGTGCTCTGCTTGGTGCCACTCACAAGGACAAGAGCATTCATGATCATGTGGTTCACAGCACCGACCAGCTGGACATAATTTGCACCCATTACATTCATGATTCTTAGACGAACCTTTAAGGAGATACAAAAAAGTGTGATATTCACTGCTTTTCAGAATTATCTTCTACATACCCTTTAAACAAATACCACCTAGCACAGCACCTAGCTTCGAGAAGGGTCTCAATACATTCAGGTTTAACAGACTAATGCACACCATAGTAATTCTTAGGGTGAAGTAGATCCTGAGCTACTACTATCATATGTTATTTCTTTTTTAAAAAAATATTGTATTTATTTATCTTTAGAGGGGAAAGGAAGGAGAGAGGGAGAGAGACATCAATGTATGGTTACCTCTCGTGCAATCCCCCCTGGGAACTGGCCTGCAACCCAGGCATGTGCCCTGACTGGGAATCGAACGGCAGTTGTTTGGTTCGCAGGCCCCCACTCAATCCACCGAGCTACACCAGCCAGGGCTCATATGTTATTTCTTTGTTTCTCTAAATCCCTCTTCAATCTGAAAGTGTGAATTTGTGACTTGAAATTATACATTCGTAATAATCAACAATGGAAAAATTTTGGAATTAACTTGATAGCTAAATGCAAGAAAAGTAGGTTATAGGTATTAGTATTAAAAAAGATTATTTACTTACTAGAATAATTCATGAAATGGTTTCCTTAATGAGAATATTAAAAGAATATGACAGCTAATTACCTCTTGTAATGTCTAGCTCCCAGTTACCAGTGTAACTATTTTTAAACTATGATCGGAACCTGAACAAATTACGGCTGTGGCAGAGGCATGGGGCCCTACTTCCCTCTACAGGGAAGGCACGATCACTGTCAACATCATTTGGAGAGTACAGACGAGCATACATAATTGATACGACCTAAAATTGTCATTTATATGGTATCAAGAAACTACAGAATGGAATGTAATCTATAAAAAATCATTTCTTCCATGATCTCATCTATAATGTAACAATGTTAATGAAAACATATTAGACAAATAAAGCTATTAGCTCCTAAAAGTTGAGCTAATATGATCTCTCAATCTCTCCTGAGAGTGAAAGAACCTTTCTACTCCAATATGTACCAGTGACATCTATTTTTACCAAAATAAGTGAAGAGAAACCAAGCTACTTTCAATAGCAATGAACATGGTTTAGAAATTAGTTTCGAGGCACTGTCTTCACACAATAAAAATGTATGAGAGGACAATTAAGAGGCATTTAAGTATATAAATGTAAATCACTGATAAAGAAATAGTTTCAATGCCATTTTCCTCTAAGACTATTAGCATAATTTTCCCTTATAATTGATTTCTATATTAAAAACATAATTTTAAGATCTAAGTAACTTGGATTCACGGTTTGAAACTGCACTTATTCTAGCCCTGGCTGGTGTAGCTCAGTAGATTGAGCGCGGGCCTGCGAACCACACGATCACGGTTCGATTCCCAGTCAGGGCACATGCCTGGGTTGCAGGCCAGTTCCCAGCAGGGAACTCATGAGAGGCAACCATACATTGATGTTTCTCTCCTTCTCTCCTTCTTTTCTTCTCTAAAGATAAATAAATAAAATCTTTAAAAAAAAAAGTAGACTGTAAAAAAAAAAAAGAAACTGCACTTATTCTAAGAAACTGCACTTATTCTATACTTACCATTTACATCACACTATTTCATTCAACTAACATTTACTGAGTGCCTGCTAGGTATGTGGGGCACAATTCCTAATTCTGAGGATGCCCATTCCAGTGGAGAAGAGAATGTAAAATGTACCTATAATAAGGGATGAAAAAATGGGTATCAGTCACTAACGCCCCAAGATGCCATTCCCTATGTCTGCTTACCTGGATGACAGCACACAGAGCAATGAGCTGGTTTTTTAGTAGCTACTGGTTGTTGATCAGGGTAACAAGATTTTTCACTCCACTGAGTAAACCTTTAAAAGAAAATGGCTTTAAAAAGAAAAAACATTGAAAACAAAACAAAAAAGCAAAACAAAGTCAAAAAAGGAAAAACAAACAAACCAAGATCACCAAAATGTCATGTTCTCAAATACCAGATTAATCTGTTCCCTGCCAACTTATTTTCCCTCTTGTGGTAGGATAAAGTTGCTCCCCTAGCTGGGGAAGGTCCTTAATCTATGTATCTCAATTTTAAATGTGCCCCAAGGACAGAAGAATTGTAACAGGGATAGAGAGTGTCGGAGAGAGGGCAAGAAAAAAGGAGGGAAAGAGTATGTGTGTGTGTTCATAATCCTTTCTTTAAAAATGATCTTCACTTAGGCATGCATGTAGGGAGAATGATTCGTATACATCTATTTTTTATAGCTTTTCTAAGTGCCAGAGTATAAAACAAACAATCATGTACATGAACACTTCTGTGTATCAAAATAAGAGTGAAGGGCAAAGTATAAAACTAAATAAAAGATTAAGCTTCCGGGTAAGAACTGTTTAAAAATCCAGATCATTTGAAATTGTCATTTTTCTTAATCTCTTATGCAAACAACAAGAATATTACCTGTTTAATGAAAGATGTTAAAAAATGTATATTACTGCTAAAATGTCTAATAAATACAAGTTAATTTTTGGCTAAAGTTCCATCTCAACATAAAACTACCAAGAAGATAGTTAAACATTATCATAAAATATAAGTTCTGCATTGTTCCTCTACTTATAGAAGAAGTTAAAGTTTAACGAAAAACTAAATTATCTCTTCAATTTACTGTGTGGTAACTGGCACTGAGAGTTAGTATTTAGTTTCTGGAGTTTGTAACTCATATACTACCAAGACCGAGTACAAGCTTGCTAACAATTACCATTTATTTCTGCTGGCTGTTAGATAAATAATGGAGCTTCAAAAGTGAATAAAAGGGGGAAAGTCAGTCTAAGTTAATCAAAATTAAAACAACATAATTATAACAAGAAATATAATTTCAAATGCTGAGACCAACATTTAATAAAATGTTGCTAAAATTATAAAATTGCTGAAACTGTTCTAATAAGACTGATTTGTAGTTAGCCAAGGACCATATTTGTTTGTTTTTCCTTCATTATTTTTCACAATTCCAAACAATTCCTGAACTCACCTCCATGCCAAAGTACACCCTTTTTTCCTGTTTTGGCACAGTAACCACTTATAGCAATAGTGAATTTATGAAAGCTTTAGCTCTATCAATAGCTTTACAGCTGAAAGAGAAGTATTATAAAAAAGAGCACAGTGATTTAAAGTTGTTTCCATGATCATTCCTTCTTGATTTCCACAACAAATGTTTCCTTTCATGCACTCACCATCTCAAACCTAGGTACAGGCCAAGGCTGCTTTAAGTCTTCAGTGTCCTTGTTTTTCCCTTTAGTCACTATATTCTATCATCATTAATATTAATTTTTATAAATCACTGCTTTATCAAGTAAATATAATTCACATGCTTTCAAAACTAAACACCAGTCTGTAAATTTCAATATATTCCATATTTAATTGTCTTGAATTGTTAAATAGTACAGTCTAAATTAATCTGAAGTAATGTACTACTAAATATATGGTTATAGAAGGGCAGATCAGTAAAAATTTTGATAGTGTAGTGTTACTTATTACATATATGTAACACGTCAAGCACTTCATTCATAAAAATACATTCAATATGAAGTCTTTCATAATAAAAATAATTTTAAGTATAAAATTACTTTAATGTCATATTATCTTTACTTGGTAGTCAAATAATCTAAAATAGCCAATAGCAAATGCCAATGGCCATAAATAAGCACATTTGACATTTTACTACTTATGTTATAAATAATACTGAAAAAATATAGTATGGCTTAGAATATATACTCTCATCTTTTCTTTGGAAAACTTCAGAATAAATAACAATAAATAATTTCAAATAAAAATATGAATTAGTTTAAAAACACTAAACCCTTTTTTTGAAAAGCACAGTATTTTTTGTAATATTCACTATTAAATTCAATAAAAACAAAAGCCTAATGTCACAAGAAAACATAATTTTTAGTTACCTCTGAAGTAAACTCTGCCCTTTCAAAATCTGTATAAGCTTTAATGCTTGCTCTTTTCCAACGCCAGGAACCCCCTTTCAGAGAGTGAGAAAATAAATTCAAATGTTAATCATTAGGAAATGAATAAAGTACAGTAAGTCCATTCAACAAAATGTGTAGCTGAAAGACTGAGGTAAGACCTAATGACAGGAAAAGATGTTCAAGATACATCGCTGTGTGTGAGGTACTGCAGGATATCCTATGGTGTGATCTAGATTTGTAAATTACGTAACAATTATACTGTTAATCTATGCAAAGAAAAAATCAGAGGGTTTATACACCAAACCACTGACAGTGTTTATTTTAGGGCAAGGAGGAATAGAATTTTAGGGGGCATTTATTTTCTTTGTTAAGTACTTGGATAATATTTTAATTTGACCTAACTTTATGTTATATTGGTAATCAGAAAAAAAGCATGTTCATTTAATATTTAAAGACCCAGATGTCAAAAGAGAACAAAGGAGAGTTCCAAGTAAACCCTTAACATTAATAACTTAAGAGAATTAAAACAAGCTCCAACCCAATAAATGTATATTCACATGACAACTTCTGGTTTAAGTCTTCCAGTTCCTATCAAAGTTCATGAGTATGTCTTCACAAGCAGGGCTGCTATAGAGCCAATATGCACTTGGACAGGCTTATCAGTTTAAAAGTATTCCCCAAGCATACTGAGTGCCTGCTGGCAACGGGGTCTCTCCTGGAACCTGAATCCCCTTCCCAGCCCAGCAGGCTCTTACTACTAAAATTAAAGCACATGGCACAGCAAAGGGTGACCATAAGCCTACGTCTTTGGCATACCAATTGCTAAATATTTTGGATATCACCCTTCTTTTATTAGCATTTAGCTACCTCTTAAATTTTTTGAAGACAAATCATGTTAGTACATAGTCTTACTAATCCTTAAATAGAACAATAATAAATAGATGGCAGTTTTGATTACAAAGGATTACAAATGTTCAAAATAGCTAAGGCTAATTAGTGCATAATGTAACACTACCAGAGCTACAGTTGGTTTCTGTGAGTTTGCAGTTTTTTCTTACAGTTAACATTGGGCTGCTTCTAGTATTTAAGATAAAATTACATAAAGAAAATACCAAATTTCTATTTCAGAATTATAATGATCATAAAATAATTATTTTTATATGATTTATAAGTTGCTTATAAATCCTGCTTCCTTTACTTACTAGTTTAAAAAAATGTTGATTTCTCTATCTGGTCATTGATGACATAAATGAGAAATCAGGGTTAATAACTTCCCTGCTATTTTTCCTCAATCCTAGGCTTTAGCTAAAAAAAATTATATGTCCTCCTTTTTCGGAATAGAGTATACAGCATAGCATAATTAGGTATTCAATAAGAATACAGGGATGATGAGTAGGGACATAATAATGGGACTACATAACCAGAGCTACAATACAAGTCATTTTATATTTTTAAATAGAGTATACAAGAATGGAGTTATCCTTGTAGTTCATAATTCACCACTCACTTATTATACCTATTTGTTACAGAGTATATATTGTGTACCTTAAGATACAAATTAAAGATTTTCATGAACAAACCTGAGTGTAAGACTCAGATGCATGGAAGGATGAATGGCTTACCCCAATAATCATGTAGCCTAGCAACAGTAATAACACTGAGCATGTGCACAAGCTGGAAAGCTAAAGAATGAAAATCAAAAAATAGGTGAAACAGTGACAGAAACTAAAACTGGCATGATACAAGAAAAGAGTAATTCCTTTATTTCTTTAAAATGATAACTGGACTTGAATGTGATTCTAGAGCAATGGTTTACTGAGATTCAAGCTGTGATAACAGGTATTATTCCACTCTTTGTTTATAACATTCAGTGCTACAATGGGCCACCTTTATAATGCCACTTGAAATGCTGATTATTTTTGTTATTAAATAATTTATGATGCCTAAAATTATAAATTAGATTCTTAATCATATAACCATATTATATTCATAATTATGCAGATTGTAAGGTAGCAAAACCCCCCCATACTATGAATAGTAAATAAATACAATTTTGGTGTACCTTTGGAAGATAATCACAGCCAAGTAGTATTGCTAGTCCAACCAAAGCATCTCTATCCAGACCTATTTGACTCTTGATGGACGACATTGTGTAACAGTCAACATGAGGGTCCTAGAAGAAAGTACAGGTTTAATCTTCAAAGAGTAAATGTTTATGCATTAAACAGCACAGCAAAAAACAAATGTGTCAAAGTTGTCTCTAAATGTTTCTTTATTCCTAAACCTTTAAATAGGGAAATTATCCTGATCACCAGAATCTCCATAGAATCTAACACTTCAACATCTGGAAATAAAGCCATAGTTTCAAAATGGCTTAAAAATTATAGTATTCATTTTCCCCTCTTTATTGCTTTTTGATATTCATAAAAGTAGGTTTTCATCTTACAAAATTAAACCCTGTTAAATGTGTATTACTGAAAGTAAATATTCCCTGTAATTGCATCATCTCAAGTTAACATTATTAACAATGTGGTACATATTCTTCCAAAAAATCCTTTCTTTACCACACATACACAAATATTCATTACTAACAATACTTTAAGTAAAAACAGGATTATATAAAAGAACTATTTGGCAACGTTTTTACCCACTAATATACCTGGATATCTTTAATGTGCATAACAGAGCCGTTTTAATAACTGCTTCCTCTTACATTACATGCACTCTGAGGCCGTGTTTCTCAATGGGCACACGATTAGCGTTTTCAGAGATAACAGAATTGTCTGGCAAGAGGATTAGCTTTCCTGGCTCCCATCCACCACATGCCTGTAGTGTCCCTTGCCCAACCTTGTGTAGTTACAACCACAATGTCCCCTAGCAGTACCTCTCTGAGAACCATGGCAGTATTTACTGTTTCCCGTCAATGGGCATTTGGGGTGTTTGTCACATTTTTGTTATTATTGACAATCCTGCAAATAACATCCTTGTATATCTCTCCCGGCATATTTGCAGGTAAATATTTTTGAAGATAAATTATTTTATCTTTAAATTTATCTTTATTTTGAAGATAAATTACTACGAGTTGAACTTGTAGGTCAAAGCAATAAATTCCAAATGCAAGTTTATAATATATGGTTAAGACTGATTTAGTGACAGTATGTGAAACATGTCCAACCCTTGAGAGAGAGATTCATATTTCAAAGAGAACAAACTATGAGGCAACGGTAACAGTAAGCATATTATGTAGCTACTGCTATGTGCCAGGCTCTATGATAAGCACTTTACGGGAATTTTTTTATTTGATCATTGAATAATTCCTTTTAAAATTAGTTTTTAAAACAAAAGCTGACAGAGAAAGAAAAATACCTTAATATTCATAGTGAAATTCTTGTAAACAGTCTGAGCCCCATAAAGGAAAGCATCCCCATCATTGGTGAGGCAGCCGTCCACATAACCACGGGCATTGAGGTAGGCGCACATGGCTTCCGCCTCGCCAGCAGCCTGGACCCAGGGAATGCCTAAGCATTCCAGCAGTTCAAGACACTGAAAAGACAAAGTAGATGCAAGACATCTAAGAACTCTTTTATTTTTAAATCCTCACTTGAGGATATGATTATTGATTTTAGAAAAAGAGGAAGGGGGAGAGAGTGGTGGGGATAGACATCAATGTGAGAAGGATGGATCGGCTGTGTCCCTCTCGTGCTAGACCCGTAACTCCAACTTGGGATCAAACCTGCAAACTTCTGGTGCACGGGTGGATGCTCCAACTGACTTGAGCTCTCTGACCAGGGTTCCAAGCATGTTTTTACTGCTAAGTATCCTCAATGTTTAAGTTACCTTTCTACGTTATAAATATTAAGAGTAGCTATTTAGATGTTTTGCAAATTATGATACTTAAGAAACAATTGGGAATTTGAACACTGAATACTTTATGGCATTAAAGAATGATTGCTGAACTTTTGAGTGATAACAAAAATTTTATTGCGGTTATGTTTTTTAAGACTCCTTATCTTTCAGACAAAGGCACTGAAATACTGAGTGAAACAATATTGCATCTGAGATCTGCTTCAAGAAAATGTGGAAACAGAGGATGGGGGAATAGATGAATTAAGATTGGCTAAGACATAGTAACTATTTAAGATCTATGACAAATTACTTTTGTGTTGTTTTAAAACTGTTATAAAAAGTTAAACATTCCTTTTCTTAAAAAAAAATTTATTTATTTATCTTTAGAGGGGAAGGGAAGGAGAGAGGGAGAGAAATATCAGTGTATGGTTGCCTCTCGTGAGTCTCCTGCTGGGAACTGGCGTGCAACCCAGGCATGTGCCCTGACTGGGAATTGAACCATGATCATGTGGTTTGCAGGCCCGCACTCAATGCACTGAGCTACACCAGCCAGGGCAAAAAAAGTTAAACATTCTTAAGAAGTAATCCATACTTGATTTCTGAAAATTAAAAATTACTACAAAAAAGTAATGAATATTCAATGTTCATTGTTTTGCTCAATGGTATCTTAAGACTCTGGAAATATCTTTAATTGATTTGATAATTAATCTCATTAAGATTTACATCTGTAAAACTACAAAAATTCTTCTCACACAATGGCCAACCTAATAGGAAGTCTTCCAAAGAAGATGCTATCACACAATTTTGTCTTGAGGCCTTTAGTTCTCTCCTTTTCCTCACATCATCCCTTCTGGATAATGAAACTCTCAGACTGTGGGAAACCACAGGGGTCAGTCGTTGCCATGTTCCTAGGAAGTCACATGTCTATGCAGGATACCCCTATTAATTAGCTGATACATAAATATTCCTGAATTCCCTTTGGATTATGACTTCAACCCAACTGATCAGTGTATAGTGTATGTAGTCTTACAGCCTAGTGTATTCTTTCTTCTCATGTATAATTCTCAGGTTCTATCAGTGGGGAATACTGGGTATGGTGAATAAACGAGGCCACTAGTTTGTAGAGACTGACAGAATAAATATCTCTTACACTTTAACAGATCAATTACTTGCATGCTATGTTACATAAGAAAAACCTCTGCCGGATGTTGCCCAGGGTGGCCAAGGTTCAAAAAGACAAAGTACCATGTCAGACAAAAAGGTTAATTTTCAGGAAACAATTCTGTTACAGGTACTGTTTTATTGCAACATCATGGTTGCTTTGACCTTCCTCTAGACAGAAAGTATCCTTTGTAATAAACAAAGAGTTTGAAAGTTATTTCAGGTTCCCGTGCCAGTTGTCATTCCAACTCTCTTCGAAAACCAGCAGAGAATTTGTGATGATGCTGGTTGTAAGTTTCCATACCCCAAGTCTCTGTCAGGTAGGGTAGATGTGGTAATGGAATAAGACTAATTTGTGCTTTTTATGCTTATCCATAAAAGTTGGCAGTGAACTAGGAGGAAGTAGGGTCTAGTAACTGAGGGTACAGAAACATGAAAATGAATAATGGACAAATAACACTGAACAAAATGCCAGGAATACCTCAATTACGGCAATAAATAGGAATAGAGCAAGTTTCTCAGGAAGAGGTGGACATCTTTTTGCTTTATACTGCATAGTTAATGCTTTAACTGGTGGACCATGGTTATTTTCCGTAACTTATATAAAAAATAATGAGTCCAGTACAGATATTCTCTTCAACTATCCAGAGTCATTAAGGTGGAATAGACACTGATTGAAACCATTTTTTAAAATCGCCTGAGAATAAACACCGAGGAAATAATTATTAATTTATTAAATGACTTTTAAAAAGAAAAAAATATTTAACCACAATTAAAAACAGGGATATGAATTAAAAGCAAATGTGCTAAAAAGTTTAGATCCTTAATACTTCAAGAATTTGAACAAAAAAAAAAATTAAAACCTCAGGAAATAACTGGGGCAAAAAGATGATGGCCATTACCTACTGAGGGACTAAAATTAGGTTAAATGTTTAACCTCATCATTAAAAGACCAGTAGATACTCATTATGTACTTATGTTTTATATGTGTTATATAAACAAAGAAATATCTTTGATTTTGAATACTAATATTACAAAGACAAACCTCTCATCATTTAATGTTCTTGGAGGTACACTGAAATCGCTTATCTCATATTTATATTGGTGAAAAGTAATTGGCAAGAGCTACAAAATCATCCGTAAGCTTTGGTCCCTCTATACCAATTTTATTTTAAAATCCAAAATCACAAGAAAAAGCTAGACACACAAAAAATGTTCATCATAATTTTACATGTAATAGAAGAGCTGAAAAATAAATAATACACACAATCCTGGGGAATGAGTTCATAGCCTCACACATGTTGCACAATTGGTCACAACAGAATGTGGCAAAAGGAAAGTACGGATATGACCCATTAATTGAAAAATCCAGACTTCCAGCCAAGATGGAGGCGAAGTGTGCCTCCATCGCACAACCAAAAGGTTGACAACAAACTAAAAACTGAAAACAACGAGAAATGACAGAAAACTGAATTGTATGGAAGTCTGACAACCAAGGAATTAAAGAAGAAACATACATCCAGACAGGTAAGAGGGGTGGAGATGGGCAACTGGGTGCAGAGGGCTTGTAGCAAGGTGCCTCGGCTGGCAGACCTGGCGAGGTGGTGGATTGCAGACTGGGCAGCCCCACATTTGAATGCAGATAAACTGGGAAGAACAAATGGGGAGCAAGACAGACCTACAACCCAGAGGTCCAGCGTGGGGAAATAAAGCCTCAAACTTCTGATTGAAAACACCTGCGGGGGTTGAGACGAAAGTGGGAGAAACTCCCAGACTCACAGGAGAGTTCAGGGGAGAGACCCACAGGGTCCTAGAACGTACATAAGCCACCTACCGAGGAATCAGCACCAGAAAGGCCCAATTTGATTGTGGGTAGTGGGGGAAGTGACTGAAAACCAGCAGAGAACAGAGCAAGTGGCACTGTTCCATCTTGGACCCCTCCTCCACATACAGTGCCATAATGCAGTAACCGGATTGCCCCACCCTAGTGAACTAAGGCCCCGCCCCTAATACATAACAGGCGCACCAAGACAAAAAAAAAGAAAATGGCCCAAATGAAAGCTCCAAAAAATTACAACTAAGCAACAGAGAGATAGCCAACCTATCAGATGCACAGTTCAAAACACTGGTAATCTGGATGCTCACAGAACTGGTTGAATATGGTCACAAATTAGAGGAAAAATGAAGGCTACGTTAAGTGAAATAAAGGAAAATGTACAGTGAACCAACGGTGACCGGAAAAAAACCAGGACTCAAATCAACGGTTTGGACCAGAAGGAAGAAATAAACAGTCAACCAGAACAAAATGAAGAAACAAAAAAATTCAAAAAATGAGGAGGGACTGAGTAACCTCCAGGACAATTTTAAATGTTCCAACATCTGAATCATAGGGGTGCCAGAAGGAGAAGAAGAAGAATAAGAAATTGAAAACTTATTTGAAAAAGTAATGAAGGAGAGCTTCCCTAATCTGTCAAAGGAAATAGACTTCCAGGAAGTCCAAGAAGCTCAGACAGTCCCAAGGAAGTTGGACCCAAGGAAGCTGGACCCAAGGAAGCTGGACCCAAGGAAGCACACACCAAGGCACATCATGATTACATTAGCCAAGATTAAAGACAAGGAGAGAATCTTAGAAGCAGCAAGAGAAAAGGAGGCAGTTATCTACAAAGAAGTTCCTGTAAGACTATCAGTTGATTTCTCAAAAGAAACCTTGCAAGCGAGAAGGGGCTGGAAAAAAGTATTTGAAGTCATGAAAGCAAGAACCTACACCCAAGATTACTCTATCCAACAAAGATATCATTTAGAATGGAAGGGCAGATAAAGTGCTTCCCAGATAAGGTCGAGTTAAAGGACATCATCATTACCAAGCCCTTAGTATATGAAATGTTAAAGGGACTTATCTAAGAAAAAGATAAAAAATATGAACAGTAAAATGACAACAAACTCAGTTATTAACAACCGAACCTAAAACAAGAACAAAAACAAACTAAGCAAACAACTAGAACAGGAACAGAACCATAGAAATGGAGATCACATGTAGGGTTATGAGAGAGGGAGAGGGTAGGGAGAGGGGGAAAAGGTACAAAGAATAAGTGGCATAAATGGTACGTAGAAGACAGGCAGGGGGAGGTTAAGAATAATATAGGAAATGTAGAAGCCAAAGAACTTATATGTGTGACCCATGGACATGAACTAAAGGGGGGGAATGTGGGTGGGAGGGAGTGTGTAGGGTGGAAAAGAATAAAGGGGGAAATGGGACAACTGTGATAACATAATCAATTAAATACATTTTTAAAGAAGAGAAAAATCCAAGATAAAAATTATAACGCCACTATCCTGGCAAGTTTTAGAAATATATACATTTGAAAAGAGACAAAATAATAGTAGCTTCCTATTGTTTTCACATTTTATTTAATGCGTAATTTCTTAACTTACAAAATATGAAACATTTTATATGTAATATATAAATATATTAAAATATAAAAATAAATACTTTTAAATATTACAAAGCCCCAAGGAAAGCCAAATGTGTATTCAATATATGGACAATCACTGGTCATGGATGAGTGAAGTATGAGATCTTTGTTCTGGGAATTATTTAAATGGGAAAGATGTCATAAAAGGTAACATATATTGAGTCCCCACTATGTACTAGTTGCTTTAGATATCATTTAGACATTTTCTCTAATTCTCACTACATCCCTGCAAAGTATTATTATCCTCATTGCACCAAATAGGAAATGAGGCAGATATAAATTAAAAATCTTGCAGAACACCTTAGAGTTTCAAGATGCCAGAACCACGGACTTGAAATTGGGTTAGTTTCATTTCAAAATATAAACTCTCCTCTCCATCCCTACTGGCCTTCTATATACAATAAGGCTAGTGAGTATTAAAGAGAGCTATATAATAATCTTTACTAAAGTAAAATGTTCTCTCCAGATCAAATCAGAATGCTAAATCAGAGCCAACTGCTCACCTCTCTCAACACTGATTTAAAATGTGATCTCCCTGTTCTCTGAGACCAGGCTTTTCCAGAATGCCCATATCGAATCTGGTTCCTCTTGTTCATGACATCAGTTTTCAGTTTGGGGGGTTCCCCTTCCATAACAAATACCAACTTTACATCCATTAGTGTTAAATGTGAGATACGAAAAAATAAGTTCCTGAAATATAAAAATTAGAAACATATTAATCATATATTGATAGCAAAAGTCAGCACAGCTATATGACATTAATAGCAAGAATATTAGACCAGTACCTAAAAGGTTACATGTTGTATTTTAGCCACATGATTTTATTTTCACTGGGCTGAGAAACTACTAAACGTTTTTAAGCAAGGGAGATTTATGATAATTTTATTTGCTGTGTGGAAAACAGTTTGGAGGAGGAGGCTAAGAGCTGAAGGAGGAAAGCCAGTTGTCATTTTAGCAGTACAGGTAAGAGATGACATTGGCATACACAGAGGTGGTACCTCTGCACATTGAGAGAAGTTTACGAAAAGTGTATTTTGGAAGGAGAACTGGCAAGACTTCCTGACAGGGTGGACATGGGGCGAGGTAAAACAGGGAGAGGATGGCTACCAAATTTCAGTCTCCAAAACCTCCAAGTGGATATGATAAATAGGCAGTTAGGTAGGTTAGTCTGGAGCTCGGAAGGTTCGAGGTACAAATTTGTGAGTCATCAAATATAGACGGCAAATCTAGACACATTAATAATTTTAAAATGTCCAAACCAAGACATCAACTGCTTGTGCAATCAGACACTTATATTCTAAGAACTTTTACTATACCTGAGGTGGGGCTTTGAGACGATTCCAGTCATTTTTTTGACTGTCTGTGCTTCACATACCCAGAGACTCAGATCAACTGCAATGGTTTTCCCACCAAGACTATTCAAGTGAATATGCTGCTTAACAGGCTCCAAAATTTGCCACAAGTCATTCACTCCCATTCTCGTTCTGTGTAGTTACTTGACACACTTTTCAAAAATTTGCAAAGGACACAGAAGCTCAGAACAGGAATTCAAACATATATTACAAGCTAGTCAAGAATAATTCATAAAGAGAATTCTCCTTATTCTTTCATTAGTCAGCTTTTTGGAATGAACCAAGAACACCTAAAACATGAAAAATGGTGGTAAACGACTCACTGGCTACAAAATGTGGATGGAACTAACAAATTAAAAGTTATTTGTGTGTCATCAAATACGCATTTCTCTACAGTACTGAAAAACAGTTATCTTTAAATTTAATGTAACTCAAATGTCAATGGCCCCTTGCTCCTCTTCATTCTTTCCTCTTTTCAGACGAGATCAGAAGCGTTCAGGCTGGTATGGCTGCCGACTCTTTCCTCTTCTTTTCTACATCCTCTTCAGCAGTGACTGAGAATGAAATTTTTCACATGGTTACCTGAGTATTGCATGACATTTAACAAATAAAAGAAAAATTACCAAGAAAATGGTGATAATTGCCTTTGTTCTAGCTAATAAATGCAAGATGGTTAGAAAAACATGGATGCTGTAAACCATATTTACCTTCTCTATTCCTTGATTTCTATACCTAGAGAGGGAACAGGAACAGCTTCTAACATGATCAGGTAAAAACAGGAAAAACAGAAAAAACAAAGGTAAGGACACATACAAACAAGCAAACAAATCAAAGGAAAAAACAAGAGGTTACTGAAGGAAAACTTTGATGAGAGCAGAAAATGCAGAGTTGGAGGAATACGGAACTATCTTTTTAAAAAGAGCATTGACTGGCTTATTTACAAAGTCCCACATATTCACTGCAGAAAAAAAAATCTTTTAAAAGAAAAAAATTTTGTTAACTACCAATGGTTCCACTATCCAAAGAAAACTAACGTTACACTATTTCCTGTATATGTGATATCTGAAAATCAAAACTGGTTTAAGCTCCGCTACTGTAGCCTCTTTGGGGTATTCTAGAGGCCAGTTTCTCCTTAGTAAACACCTCTACATGTTTTTCTTTTCCTATGTTATTTGATAAAAATATTATTCAGCATTTGCAGATTCAGTCTAACTATGCAAATATAATCCAGCTTATCATCCTCCGAATAATGACCTTACTTCATTCCAAAAATATGAAGGATGAAAATTACTCTTCAAAATACATTCCTTTGTGGTTTTTTATTATTTTAAATAACCATATGCATGTGTTACTTTTCAAATTACAAAAGTTCAGCCCCAGCCCAGTGACTCGGTTGGAGGGAGTGTCATCATGCACACCAAAAAAGGCTGCAGGTTTGACTCCCAGCTGGGACACAAACTTCCGTTGCAAGTTGTATCCCAGGTTGGGATCCAGTCTCTTCTGTGCTCCCCAAGCACACTCCTGTAAAGTGGTAATGCTCTGCTGTTTCTTCATAAGCATGGAAGAATCGCTGCTATTGTGAAATACTTAACCCCCTTTTTTCCTCTAAATGATGGGAATCAAGAGGACATTTTACAGAAGCCAATCTCTCTCTATGACATGCCCCAGTGAATACTTTTTTCTCTTAGTAACTTGCCGTTAATGAATTTCTACTAGGTCTTCATGAATTACTGCAAGAATTTTTATAGCCTTCACAACTTTTAACAAAAAATAATGGATTGGAACTATGCCAAGCAACAACATTGAAAGGACAGGGGTAAATGTGGGAATTGGAAAGTGAGCAGAAAGACTTGTAGGAAGAGTATTTGTAGAGTCAGAGGCAAACTATTGACAAGTCCCCTTTGAAGACTCTACAATGAAGGAACTGTTCTCCACTATCCGTAATAAAACTTATCCCACATCATCTCATAACTCCTCTCAGCTGTGAACTAGAACATTCAATCCCTCCTTTTTCTTCACATGAATGCATAATATGCATCTAACTCTTGATCCCAATACCTCTTCAAAGCTGTTCTACCCCTAGTCTTTCCGAAAATACCCAAGTGCTTAGGCCAAAAACCTAGCCATTTTTAGTTCTCTACCTCCAAAATCTATACTAAATCCCCATTTCTAATGACACTTCCCTAGTGTTGTCTGTATATAACTAGACTAGGATGCCCACTGGCCCCTGCTTCTACTTTTTACTGCCCTCCATCCCACACAATCATTGTTCCGTGGAAGCCAGTGTGATACTGCTCAATAACCTAAAACATTAAAAACACCATTTCTCTGGCAATGGGTAGTGAATTTCCTTAAAGGTGACATAACGTCTGTCATGAGTTAATTTACTTCTCCAAATATAGTGCTACCTCATAAACAATGGCAAAATGCAAAAAAAAAAAAAAAGGATTAATGTAAAATTACATGTGCTCTACATGTAATTTAGAACGAATACTCTGATGTAATCTAGAACAATCTTTCAAAATATTGTTTTAGATTATCTTCAGTTCAGTAGCTCTGCAACCTAAGTTGTCCATTTCCTTTTGAAAACTGCTTATGTTCCTTATGAAAATCATTCATAAAAGCAGAATATTATCAAAAGAACACCTCAAAAGTTCTGAAAACTATGGATAAAAGGATATCCTCAAAAGGATAAAACCATGTGAAAGTATATACTTAAAGATTTTGTTTACTTTTAGAGAGAGGGAAAGGGAAGGAGAATGAGAGGGAGAGAAATATCAACAAGTGGTTGCCCCTCATGGGCCCCCCACTAGCGGCCTGGCCCACAACCCAGGCATGTGCCCTGACTGGGAATAGAACGAGAATCCTTTGGTTCACTGGCCCGGCTCAATCCAGAGTCACACCAGCCAGGGCTGAAATATACATGTATGTGTATATGTGTGTGTGTACATATATATATACACACATATATATACACATATATTTTTTAAATAAACTGTAACATATTTTAAGGCAGCTAGTACAAAATGTTTACTTTCATGCTCTATTGTTTTATTCTTTGTCACTTTCTTTGCACCAGCCTCTGAAGTAACATTAAGTAGCAAGAAAAGCATGTAAAGTTCCAGAAAGAGACAGAATGCCACAGCTTGTAAGTACTGAAGTACAACCACAAAGATAGAAGAGATGGTTCTTGCATGAGGTCATGATCAACCTGATGAGGTTACCTGAAAATAGCTCATTAATAAATTTAAAAATATCACACATAAAAACTCACCCAAAAGTATGTATAATTTTGCCATGCATATGATTTAATGGGATTAACTTTGAAATTTTTGTAGTATTAGATTTGGTTAGCTTCTACTCATAATGTAACAATTTTATGGATGTCAGTCTGATCACCCAATCAATGCATATTACATATAAGGAATTTTATAACATCCACAATTCTTAAAAAATAGTGTGACACATGATTACTTAACATGAATCAACAAAGTCAGAATAACCTATAACAAATAGCTTTAGCACCTATTAGTGGCTTCAATTTATTTAGTTTAGTGAAAAGAGCACTGGGTTTGGGATAGGAAACCTAGAATTTTGGTCTTGGATAATAACACTGACTAGGTGTACAACCTTAGGAAGACTTTTAACTGATCTCCAAATTGAGGGGTGTTAACCAGATGAATTATAAGATTATAAGATTTTGACATCCTTTGAATTTCATGACCAATTTTGGAAGCTTGGTACTGAAAAAACAAAATACCAATCACTCTCTTTCAGGTATTATTTGGTAGAAAGAACATGAATTTCTAGTTAAAAGAAAGGGCTTAAAAACTCACTTCAGGTTAAAACAAAAAGCAATCCTTTGATGTAACCATATGGTGTCCATAAATCAATTTATGCTCCTAAAACTTCCTTAAAAGCTAATAAGCTTTTATTGGTTAATTATAAAACTGAATGAGGTGAGAAGAGCACAGAACCCTGCTAATTCTACTAATGAATCAAATTTAAAGAACATAAAAAGAGGTCAGTGGTTTGACTTATGCAAAAATACATTCAACCAACAGTTTTGCAATTTTATCTCAGTTTTAAGCAAAAACATTAGAAAATTTATTTTAACAGTAATGCAGGAAATACTTTTAAATTACATTACTCCCATTCAGATGAAGACTGGCAAATGCTGTAAAGCTTACTTCAGTACAGAACTGTACTGAACGAGATTTCCCACATAATTCTACTAATTAATACTGGATTTTTAAAATTCGTCAGTTTTATTTTCATACGAATTTAGCTTCATAATATAACCCAGTCTTAATTATGTTATCAATTAATATTTATTAAATGCCTACTATTTACCAGAAATTCTTTTAGATGCTGGAGATACAATAATGAAAGATCAAGCCCTGCATTTACGGACCTTAGTAGAGGAAATGAAACTAGAGATAAAAACAATTATAACAATGGGACGAGTACAGGTACACAGGTAGAGAGAGTGAACTAGAAGAGTGTATGAAAAAAGCGGGGCCTTACCAACTTTGGGGCTTCAAGGAAGGCTTCCTAAAAGAAGTGACATCTAAGCAGGCACTTCCCAACGTTTCCCTTCGTTGGCCAACAAGAACCCCTTGGGCCAGATGTTGCAGTGTTTTTTAATTTAGACCATGTCATACTTACTGTATCAAGGCAAGGGCCATTATAAGATCTAATATATATCTGATTGTTTTTAGAGGGAAAAGGGTGACTTTATCGAAAGGAATTTCATTACCAGACATCTGACATTAATTTATGTGGGGGTGGGCCCGGGTAGCGGCAAATGCCGCTTTTTCCATCTGGAAAGGAAAACAGAAAGATTACCGGCACTTGTCTAGATCAGCATGTCACGTGAAGAGTTGAGCAAAGACACTGCAGGTGGCTTAAGGTTGGGTAGACAAGAGCTCTGGAAGCAAAGTCAAGGCACTTAAGTTTTATTGGTCCCGATATTTATTGAGGGGGTTTACAGCACAAGCTCGCGCGGGGAAGAAAGACTGTATACAAACAACCATATAATGCCTTAAGGTAATTGCTATAATGGAAGTTATTTTCAAGTCATGTTAACACCGAAAAAGAGAAACACACCCACTCTGCCTACGGGGATCAGGGAAGGCTCACCCCACAGGGCCTAGAACAGGCGTGGGAGTTGCCCTACGGAGTGCTCCAGGGGAGGGGAGGACATTCAGGACGCAGAGGCCTTGGCAGAGACCGCAGAGCACATAGCTGCCCACGACAACGAGTCGCTGCCGTCACTGACCCCGGAGGTCAGCGCAGGGGCGTGAAAACGCAAGGCCCGCGAGGATGCAGGACGGCAGGGCGGCTTTCCCACTGTGATAACGCGGGAGGCGCGGACAATGACTTTGAACCCAGAGCTCGTCCCCCGTCTTTTCTCGTCCCCACATTTCTCAGGACCCAGTGGAAGGACCGGGGCGGTGCCGCCTCCCCAAGGTTCCGAGGGACTTACCCAGAACGCGCTTTCTCCTTGGTTTTGGAAGACGTCCCTCCGTCACGTACTAGTTTGGCCTGAATCCTTACTATGGCTGCTTCCAAGCTTCTGAATTTAATATTCTCCCAAGAAGAAAATCAGGAAAGGGAAACTTCTTTCCTTTCCCAAGCTAAGACGTACCGGGATTAGTACCGTGACCCGGAAAGCTCCTGGAGCACTTCAAATTCCGCGCCTTCCCAGACACAGTTCCGCCTCTTCCGGGAAGTGACCGTCCCCTACCCCGACCCGGCCGCAGGCTCCTAGCCGGTCCGCTATACGCATGCGTAGAGCTGTTGCCGGGGCCTCTGAGTAATCTTCCCCTTCACTTAGGCAAATCAGCACCCCCCTACACACCACCCAGCGTCCAGAGGTGGTCGGGCCCAAGCTCCAACCAGTTTCACCCGCCCGCCCTGGGGCACTTCCGGCCCCTCCTTTAGCCCATAGTGGCGCGAAAACTCCAGACCGCGCACGCGCGGGCGGAGTCCCGGCGGGAGGTGGGGCGGGGCGCAGGCGCGCAGCGTCCCGGGGTGGGCGCCGGGGCGACCGGGCTCCTGCCTCCACCCGCAGCAGGCGCGCGGTTCCCGGCGGGCCAACGGCGGCCAGCCGAGGCAGAGACGCCCCCCAGGTGGCCTTCGCTCCCTGTTGCACCGCGACAGCCCTGCCGATCGGGTTCCTCTGGGAGACTTCGACTTGTTCGAGGTAGGGAGAGGGTGCGCGCCTTCGCTCTCCCTTGCTCCGGTTCCATTCCCCTGTCACTGACACCTTAGGGGGCATCCCCCAACGTGTCTGGTAGTCTCCGGGTCACCGGAGCTGCCGCGGTGTCCAGCGTGGTCCCCGTGGGCCTGGGCGGGCTGCCCAAAGGAAAGCTTCGCGCCTTCTCTGCAGGCGGTACGGGTCCCCTGTGCCGCGGGAAACTTGCGGATCTGCGCTGGGCCCCTGCTACGGGCGGCCGTGGTGGTGAGCGGTGCAAGTCCTGGCTCGAGCTGTGGGACCCTTTTCCGGTCCCGAAAGGCCCTTTGGCTTTGAGAAGTAGCTGAAGGTGTATAGGGGTAAGGGGGTGAGGTTGCGATCGGGAATTGGTCTCTTACCACGACTCTGATGATCACCTCACCAGAAGCAACTCAAGTGTGTTTGTTCAAGAGATGTATGCAGCTAATACTTAAACTGAATTTGTGGTTGAATCCCAGTTTCATGAAAATGCGAAGTGTATCATCTAGGGAAATTAAGTTGATGTTTGGAGCTTTTATGATAGCTTTCCTTTCTCCTGTTTTCTTGTGGCGGTGAACTGGAGCAGAATCCCAATTGAGAATTGCGGAACACGGGACTCAAGGGTAGAGAAAGGGCTGTAGAACCCATCGGGCTTGTGATGATTCCTAGGAAGAGCAACTATTTCTGAAGACAAGTTATGCAAGCGCTTATTACTCGAGTATATTTCATGACTAGGAGATTAAAAGCGAGTGTTTTAAAGACAAGCTATTCTGGAATGTATATTCAAAAACAAAGTAAAGTCCAAACTCCCTCACTCTTAGAAGGCTGCTGTGTAGTCTTTAAAAATATTCAATACCATTTGCAATGGCCTGAAGATAGCTCCGTACTTATATTTACTTTTATCTCATTCTATTATTGTATGAAATATACAGAGTACTAATGTTGAAATGTGTATTCAGAATTTCTTTTCTGGAATGGGTGTAAGTACTAAAAAGTTTGGTGATCACTAGACATATTGTTTGAAGACGTATTTTTGAATAAGACAGAACCAGTGTTGTGTGACCCTGGATAAATGGATACCACCTCTTTAAGTTTCAGTTCCTTTTCTGTAATTGGAGAAAATAACGTAATACCTAACTCACAAGATTCTGAAATATATTGGGGGGAGGATAGAATGAAAGAGATAGTTAGAGTTATATTTCCATATATATCTATAAGTATTATAAGATATTTACTAAGCCTGGCAAAAAGTAAGTGAGATATTAAAGTTGTTACAGCGAAAAACAGGTTTTATTCTCCAAAGGTTTTATTCTCCAAAGGTTTATTCTCCTAAGCACTCCAAGTCCTGAGTGCTTAGATGTAGAATTTTATATAAAACCTGCCTGAATCTTGACTATCCCTTTTAGACCAAAGTTGAAAAGTTAATCAAAGCTGTACTTGGCTTACTTTCAGGAATTAATACATAACAAAACTTACCATTGTAGTATGCAATTTATTTAACACATGTTTAACTGCTGCAGTTCTACATACGAACGTACGTAGAAGTCCCGATGACTGAGGTTCAAGTGTAGTCACTAATTAATGTTAGCATTTTTAATTCACTAGTTAAGGACATACACATCCTTTTCTCACTCAACATACTTTTGCTGATGGCCAAATTCAAGATAATTTCTGTGGCTTTCTTCGATCCACTCCCCAATCAACTCTGTGATACAGTATGTTTAATTGCCTGTTGGCATCTCCAATCTCAGTATCCCAGGAGCACTTCGAACTTGGTGTTTTCAAACAAAAAAACTATTATTTATCCTCCCTCCCTGCCAAACCTGCTCAGTCTACTTATAATGACATTTAGCATTAAGTGTGAAAATTGTTTTTGAAAATTAAACACAAAATAAAACTGTATAAAGCATAGTAACATTGGAGTGGACACATTAGAATAGAATAGTTTTTATAGTTTTGTACATTAACAAAAGATAGACAGGAAGAACAGATTAATAGCCAATTTCACAGCCTAGAAACAGTTACACTGTTAGGTAAACTCAGTTGTTGATGCCAGGCGGAAGGTTTGACTTTGGTTTTTTGTTTTTAAAGAATTTTATTTATTTATTTTTAGAGGGTTGGGGAGGGAGGAATAGAGGGAGAGAAACTTCAGTGTGTTGTTGCCTGTCACACGCCCCCCTACTGGGGACCTGGCCCACAACCCAGGCATGTGCCCTGACCGGGAATAGAACCAGTGACTGTTTGATTGGCAAGCTAGCACTCAATCCACTGAGCCACGCCAGCCAGGGCTGACTTTGGGTTTTGACCCTGCGTTTGGATTTGGGTTTGGATTTGGGCTCTACTAAACCTGGGTTTGGATCTGGGCTCTACTAAATTATAGCTATATAAGCCTAGGCAAGTGTCCTCTTGAGCCTCAGTACCCTCTTTTGTAAAGTAAGGACGATTGATAAGGGTGTTGAGGATTAAAGAAAGTACATCAAGTATTTCTCTCAAAAGCTAAGTGTGTATTCAACAATGTTAATTCTACTCCCCCATATTACCCAATCTTTTAAAGCTCTTGGTTTTATCTCTTCCTGTCATCTCTGATATTGCTGTTGCTTCTTTTTTGTTTAGTGCCCCTTATCTTTTAGAGACTGGACTCTTTCCCATATTCTGTTATATCTCTCCTCTACATTGAGGCCACAGGGATGTTTTTAAAACATAAATCTGAGTGTTTAAATATATTATCTGCAATTCTGTGGTATTGCCCAGTTTTGCTGATCTGGAATTGTTTGATAGGTGAACTTATGAAATTTTTAAAATATTTTATTTATTTATCTTTAGAGGGGAAGGGAAGGAGAGAGGAAGAGAAACATCAGTGTATGGTTGCTTCTTGTGCATCCCCTGCTGGGAACTGGCCCCTGCCGGGAACTGGCCTGCAACCCAGGAATGTGCCCTGACTGGGAATCGAACCACGACTGTCTGGTTCACAGGCCCATGCTCAATCCACTGAGCTACACCAGCCAGGGCCAGCTTATGAATTTTTTTAACTTAAATATATTATTTATTGCATTTCATATAATTTCATGGTATAGTTCAGTATGCCTTTTTAATTGAGTAGGTCAAAATTAAGATTATTTAATGCAGAATGAATGTGTCTGTGGTAGTTGGAAGGAGTGGAATTGGGGATGAAGCAAACAGCCCACAACAGATTTAAAAGTAGCAGCAGTTTGCCTTTCTATAACCCAGTGTTTTTTGAGAATCCCAATTCTGTTATGTCTGTTCTCCCTGTTATGAGTTCCAACTTTGATAAATGGAGGTATCAATTATTAGATGCTCACAATAAAATTTAAAATCTAGAAATTTATAATCCTGTTAAAATGTATTTGATTTTTATCAAATTTCCTATGCACATACTTACCGTAATGAGCCCTTGGTTCTTGAACGTATCTTTTATTGAACTCCACATTTGTTACTGTTCCTGCTCTGATGGTGGTTGGTTCCTGTGAGGGGGAAATGGTACATTCCTTAATTGTGGTATTTTTCTTGTAAATAAATATTAAAAACTATGAAGAGCTTTGTGGATATATTGAAAATCCCAGAGGAACTCTTCCAATTTTGTGTATTCTAGAATATTTAAAAGTATTTTTGTGGGGAGCGAAATATCTCTGTTTATATGTCTCTTTAGCCTATTGGAAACAGTTTTACTGGTTTAATCTGTATTTAACTCTCAAGACTCTTATATCCATTATCATTAAATTACAAAGTGATTGCTATTTTAAAAGGCAGGATCCTTCCGTGTCTGTTAGGTGCAAGTTACCGTGGCAACCTAATAGCAAACTGCAAATCCCAGACTAAGCACACAGCAAATAAAAAACATTGTCGTCATGTAGTGCACTTCCTTCCGTGTGGTGTAGAATCTCGCATTCATTGTGAGAAGCTCATCACACTCACCTTTGGGCACTTCCCTCCCCACCATGTGGTTTGAAATATTTCCAAGAAAACCCAATATTTCTTGACTATTTCCAATATTACTTGAAAAACTGCTGTTTTCTATGAATGGTGAAATACTAAAACCAGTCAGCTGATATCTGAATGCCTGCTAACTGAGATCATGTATTAGGCAATAATTAAAACAGTGTCTGAAGGGGCGTTTAGTGTTGTGAAAACCAGGAAGTAATGTTTCTTCTTTGGTTTTCTGTAGTGAATGAATTACCACTCAGTAGTTGAGAAGGGAAATAGTGGATGGATGGGAGAGAAGGAAATATTGGGGGAACATGGCTTGGCGGTATTCTAGGGAATTTAAATTGGTGACAAGCTGAAACCAATACACATTGATTCTTGTTAGTAAATTATTTGCAGAATATATTGGGTTTTCAAGTTTTGAGTTGTGTAAGAGATTCAAAATAAACATTAAATTTGTCATAAAAGAAGATGTTGACTGTTATGTAATTGTGGCTGTGTAATGCTAATATTGTTTCTGAAGGCATTTGTTTAGGTTAAATGTCCTTTGCATATTACCTAATAATACCTTTGGAATGATACATAATTAGTCATGATAAATCAGGTTCTTCATTGCCTTCAGGCTAGGATAAAGTCTAAGTTCTTTAGTGTTGTTTATAACAGTTCTTCTCAAACTTTAATGTACGTAGGAACCATCTGAGATCTCCTTAGAATGAAGATTCTTATTCACTTGGTTTAGGGTGGGGCCTGAGATTCTGGCTATCTAGAACACATTCCCAGGAGGTGTGGATGCTACTTGCTGGTCCTTGGACTACACTTAGCATATCAAATCTGCAAGTCATTCTGTGGTCAACTTCTTTGCTGCTCTTAAATTTCTTGTTTACTGGCTATGCCTCAGAATGCATGGCTCTGCATCTTGGACCCGCTTACAGTATCCCCAATAGCAGCAGTTTGCAGGGTGAGGTCCAGGCATCTCCGAGACTCTTCACAGGCTCTAGAAGGTGAAACCAGTTTTTATGATAATAGTAAGATGTCGTTTCCCTTTGTCAGTTTCATTCACTTTTGACTGTACAGTGGAGTTTTTTAGAGGGTATGAGATGTGATGATGTCATTGCTCTGATGACATCAGAGAATGTGTACTTGTGTGTTGTTTAAAAAGTTTAACAGTTTCAATTTATAATATGGTAAATACTGATGTAAACAAAAGCTATTCGAATCCCATGGTGCCCTTTGAGATACCACAGCCTTTGAGAACAGCCCTACGGTGTTGGGCTGTGGACACAGAGACTCTGATCTAGAGCTTACCAGAGCTCTTCTTAGCCACATGACTGCCAAGCCAGTGTGGGAGTTCCAGCTCCCCATGTGGTCACCGTGGACACTGCGGTAGGGTGGCCTCTGTACTTTTCTGGGCAGTGGTAAAAGGCCACCTCTGGCACTGTGTAAGGGGGACTGGGAGGAAGTGCCCTATTACTGCTTGGTGGGGGTGGGTGTTTCAGCTGTCTAGGTGGTCTCCACTAAGCCATTATCATGGCTCCTTACTTGGCCCACGTAGCCTTCGCTGACATGAGCCCAGTTGGAATGTTGAGGTGGCTCTTAACAGCCTCGCCAGGGTGGAGGTCCAGGTTACCTAGTTGGCTAATGTTGGGGGGCAGGGTAGAAGGGGGCACAGTTTTTTCAGTGATAGTTGGCTGGAGTAGAACAATTCTCCCCTGAAAGTGTCTTATTAGACAGCCCTTTTCGTGATTCTTTGGCTAGCGAGAACAGCTTTCACTAGCCCCGCCCCGTCCCCTTCCTCCCCGGCACCTGCACCTGTCGGGGTTTCCCCAGTTGCTGTCTTCTCCGATTCTCGGAAATCTGAAGCAAATCAAACACCCAGGGAACTCACCCGGGTGTCATCCCTTGGGTGCTGACACCCCTGGCCAGTCTGCCTCGTTTTTCAGAGTCTTCTCATGCTTGCTTTATATGAAATTTTTAAGGTTTTTCATTGTACTACCTAGGAGAAATGGAGGGGAAATAATGCCTGTTCTGTCTTCATGGAAGTGGCCATCTCCATTTACTTTTATAAACTTGCACTAGGAGAGAATTCTAGTCCCACTGCATATTCCTTATGTTTTTGGTTGTACAAAGATATGGACAAATGTTAAAAATATTCGTATTAAAAAAGAACTAGATGTGATAGCTCCAAGAACTAGTCTTTGAAGAAAATGTTTAAAATTTTGTGAAATAAAATTTGCATGAAAGGAGTCATGACTACAGTTGGAGATTTTATAAAACAAAAGATGATTTTGTGTAGTAAATTTGGGGCTTTATATGATCAATATGGGGGAAAATAAAATTATGGAAAAATTGATTTAGGAAGATAAGTGAACCTATAAAAATCAATATACAAGATAGAAATTAGAGTGATTTTAAGAAGTTAACCAGTCTTCATTATCTACTAGCTTTAAGAGTAGTTCTTTCTTGCTTTCAAAAAACACTTGAAAGGTCATGTTATAGAGGTGATTTCAGAGCATTAAAAAGGTGGGAAAACTACTCATTTCTCTTAATGAATTATTATAATAAAAGACTTGACAAAGATTGCTCTTCAAAATAGTTCTTCCTAAATATGTACACGTATTTGATATTTCTGAAATTGGTTCTGTTGGTATAAGTTTGGAAAGCAGTGGTAAAAAAATAAAATGATTTAAAAAAAAAAAGAATCACTCTGTGAATGTCTTCCCTTCGCCCTCCTTTTCTCTCCCACATTTTCGAGTCCCTGTCCTCTCTCTCCGCCCTGCCACTTCTGGGTGACACCGCCCCTACCCCAGAACACACGTACACTCAGGACTGGCTTTCTTGACCTGCGTTCATATCATCTCTGCAAGGGAGGACTGACTAGAATCGTTCAGTCCAAATTCATGAAAGAGAAAATGCTGCCCAGGCTCCTGGTGTAAACAGGGTTGCTGTGGTGTAGTGCTTGAGGGGATGAAATGGATTGAGACTAAAACTATTCTCATATTCTTTTTTTGTGTCTTAGAAATCTTTGATTATCTGTGTCAAGGATTTTTCTCTATTCAGCAAACAGTTATTGGGTATCTATCTTTTGAGGTCTTAAGTATATTTTAAAGATAAACATGAAAGCAGTCAATAGTGACAACAATTAATTTCAATCATGGACTGTCAATTTTGACTTGAGGTGTAGTATTCATAAGTTTAGAAAATGTGTAACTTCATATATATTAATTTTTAATCTCTGGGTAAAAAGTAGTTGATCAGAATGGACCTTCTTTAGCAAACTGTTCAGGGAAGCATCTGGTGCTAGGCAATATGACTTAAAAATATACTTCCTTGGGAAAATAATTTAAAATTAAAAGTTTTATTTGATTGACTGTTGCTCTGTAACTTGTGAAAGTTGGAGATGATTGCTCTGGAATAATTTCAGAAAGCATTATGCCATCCCTCATAGATCTAGGAAACTAGAAACCACAGTCACACAAAATCTTTACCTTTTTTGAGTTCAGGAGTTAAAATTAGGTTGGCCCATATCAATAAAATCTCGGCCATGAATAATGGAAGTAAAATCAGCTAGTGTAACACATGCAGATGACTTCAACACGCACGCATTTATTGTGTAACGCCTCTGTAGGTTCGAAGCCAGGCACGTCTCGCTGAGCTGAATGGAGTCAGCCATGGACTGTGTTCCTTTGTGGAGGCCCCACGTGTCTCCTCGCCTTTCCTGCCTCTAGGGGCCACCAGCACTCTGTAGCTCACAGGCCTCTTTCTCCATGCAGACAATGATTTTTACCTGTTCAAAGTAAAAAATGAATGAACATAGTACTTAAAACTTAAGCTTTGTCTGTTTTTTTTTGTTGGTTTGTATGTGGAACAATCATATAGATGCTGTACTTGATTTACTTCACTGTTACTATAATATTTTAATATCTTTTCAGATATCTTTTAATATCTTTTCTGATGGCCAAAAGAAAGGAGGATAATTTCTGCTCTCCTGAAAATGCCAAAAGACCAAGACTAGAAGAAATAGAGGATCTTGCTCGAGATGGTGACGAAGATTTCACTAATGGTTCCTCTACTTTGGTAGGTACAAAATCACAGTTTTTGATTCACATGTTTCTCACGTCTGGTTTATATGTCATACTCCTGATAATTCAATATCAGGAAAAGCAATGTGACTTTTAAAAGGCTGAGGTAAATAACCTAATTCTAAAGATTTTGTTAATTAGAAAAACTTACTAGAGAAAACAGTGGTACAGAGAACTGGTTCTTTGGAAAGACCAATGAAAAAATGACAAACCTCTGATAAGACTGAAAAAGGGAATGTAAAATGATACAGCCACGGTGGGAAATACCTTCCTGCAATGCACAAGACTGCCCTCCTCCAACAGAAGTATTACTATCTGACTCACAGTATTGGTGTTGTTTATATGAAGAGACCTTATGATATGCTTACGGAGATACAAACTGCCAATATCAGGAAATGGTAGCTAAGACCACAGATCCTGCGAACATCAGAAGAAGAATAAGGGAATACTGTTCAGAGCTTCATACACAGAAGTCACACAACTTAGGTGGAGTGGAGCAATTCCTGAAAAACTACAAACTTCCACAATTTACCCAATATGAAATAGGTAGTTTGAATCAATCTGTAACAATTAATGAAATTTAATTTACTGTTTAAAAACTCCTAGTAAAGAAATTTTCAGGCTCAATTGTTTTGACTGGACAATTGTGCCAACTATTTAAAGACGAATTAATATGAATTCTACAGTCATTCCCAGAAATCAGAAGAGAAAGGAACACTCCACAATTCATCATCTTGATACCAAAACCAGACAAACAGTACTAAAAAAGAAAACTGCAGACCAATATAACTCGTGGATATGGACGTAAAAATCCCTAACATGATATTAGCAAATGGAATTCGGCAATATATAGAAGGAATTCTTCCCCATTGGGAGGTGTGTGAGAGGCAACTGATTGATATATCTCTCACACATTGACGTTTCTCTCCTCTATATCTCCCTCCCTTTCTCTCTCTCTAAAAGTAAATAAATAAAATCTTTAAAAAATTCTACACTGTGATGGAGTGTGGATTATTCTAGACATACATGCCTGGTCCATTATCTGGAAATCAGTCAGTATAATTCACCATTTTAACAGGCTAAAGAAGAAAAATCACATGATGGTATCACTCAAGGCAGAAAAAGAAGTTGACAAAATTCAGTACTTACTTGTGATTAAAATTCACAGGAAGTGGGAACATAGGAAACTTCCTCAATGTGATAAAGAGCGTGGAGAGGGGAGAGAATCACAGGGGAAAAGGGGAAGGACTCACATGAACCAGTATAAAGAACACATGGACAATAACTAAGGGGGGGCGGGAATGGGAGGGGGCAGGGCTGGGAATATAAGACAGAAAACTGTACTTGAACAAGAATTAAATAAAAAAATTAAAAGTTGTTGAATTAAAAATAAAATAAAATAAAAATAAGGAGCGTGGACAAAAAAACCTCCACCTAATATCATACTCAGTGGTGAAAGGCTGAGCTGGTTTTTCCTAAGCTCCGGAACAAGGCAACAGCGTCTGATCGTGACTCTTATTCAGCAAAGTGCTTGGACACCTAGCCAGTGTATTGAGGAAGAAAAGAAAACAACAGGTGTGAAGGTTTGAAAGGAAAAAAATAAAACTGTCATGATTTGCAGATGACTTGATTATCTGCATTGAAAATCTCAAGGAATCTGGAAGTAATCAGTGTGTTTAGCAGGGTTGTAGTATACAAGATAAATATTTTCTTTAAAAAGTCAATTTTCACATACTAGCCTTAGACATAGAGGTATTGAAATTCAAAACATAATACCATTCATTGTTGCTCAAAAAAATGAAATACTTAGGTCCAAATCTAACAGTAAATCTGACATGCTGAAAACTACACAGTGCTGATGAAATGGATCAAAGAAGACCTAAATAAATGGAGAGGCATCTTGTATTCATGGACCAGAAGACTCAACATAGAAGAGATAGCAGCTTTTCCTAAAAATGATAATATAGGTTTAGTGCAATTTCTTATCAAAATCGTAGGAAGATTTTTTAATAGATATTGATAAGCTTATTCTATAATTTATATGAAAAGGCAAAGCAACTATACAGATAAAACCATTTTGAAAAGGATAAATAAAGTGGGAGGAATCAGTCTATGTTATTTCAAGACTTGTGACATGCCTACAGCAATCATGACTGTGTCGTATTGGTGTAAGCATAAACATACAGATCAATGGTACAAAACGAGAGAATCCCAAAACAGACCCACACAAATCGTGGTAAACTTATTTTTGATGAAGGTACTAAAGACAATTCAGTGGAGGAGAGACAGCCTTTTTAATAAATGTCCTAGAGCATTTAGACTTAGGTGAAAAAGTGAACTTCAACCTAAGTCTCACACCTTTTGTGGAAATTAACTCATAATTGGGTAACAGATTTAACTGTAAAACGTAAGACTGTAAAACTTCTACAAACAAATATAAGATGGATTCTTGGGATCCAGAGGCAGGCAGAGAACTCTTAGACTTGACACCAAATCCAAAAACCATACTATGGAAAAAAATGATAAATCGGACCTCAGGAAAATTAAAAATGTTCTTTCTTTAAAAGACCCTGTTACGAGGATGAAAAGTCAAGCCATAGACCAGGAGAAAATATTTACAAACCACGTATCTGACAAAGTTGCAGTATCTTTTATACATAAAGAACTCTGAAAAATCAACAGTTAAAAGCAATTCAATTTGAGAATGGGCAGATCACATAGAGACATTTCACTGAAGAGCAGGATATATGGTGGCGGATAAGCACAGGACATGATGTTCAGTGTTTGTCACCGGTGCGTACAAATTAAGACCACCGTGAGCCTTCACTTCACACCCATTAGAATGGCCAAACGGGGAGGAGGAGGGAAGCAGTGGCAACACCAGCTGCTGAGAAGGGTGCAGAGAAACTGGGTCATTCATGCATCGCTGCTGGGAATACAAAGTGGCAGAGCCACTCCAACCAAAAATTACCTGACTCAAAATGTTAGAGTTAATGGTATTAAGAAATCTGTGATAATACTAGATTCTTTAAGAACTTTAGGATGAGTAGTTACTCATAAAAGTTTTCCATTTAATTTCATTTTACCCATTGTGTGAAGTTAACTTTATTCACTTGCTGTAATTTTTTCCTTTGGTAACACTGCTGATCTCTCTCCTGCCAGCAGACATTTCAGTGATTATTTTGAGTGAATTAGACAGATTGATTGCCTTTTCACGTTGTTTTTTTATTAATAGACCGCAGCAGAAGTTGGAATAATTGAGAGTATTCAGCTGAGAAACTTCATGTGTCATTCAATGCTTGGACCCTTTAAATTTGGCTCTAATGTCAACTTTATAGTCGGCAACAATGGAAGTAAGTGCTTTCACTTTCCTGCACATTTGGCCCTGAAAACTGTGTTGAGATTAGAATGCATGAACTTTTTGAAATAGGTGATGATTAGTACTGAAAATCTATGCTTTAGGTCTGTAACATGTGGTCATGAATGTTTTCAGCATTTGCTGCCATTCTATATGTTAAGAAAATGAATTCTAGGTTCATTATTTATGCAGTAGAGATAATTCCACACCGTAGAACTGTGGACAAGCTACCCTTACTAGCATTGAGGTAATTGAGCAGCCCTGTGTCTGCAGTAAAGCCCTGTGTCGTAAGTAAAGTGCCATGGGCGTCCCAACATGAAAGAAGGTAATTCTCGCTCTCGTTGCCAACAAAAGCATCAAGAGGAGATGGTATTTGTGCTGGTACAAGGTCTCATTGGGGATGAATAAACGGAGATGTTCCAGGCAAAGACGGCTCATCAGCGAGGGTTGGGAGGGGTGGAAGTAGATGGAAGTGGAGAGAGGTGAACAACTCTGTGGCTTTCTCATACCGTACATGAGGAACAGACAAAAACTGACATGGAGAGTCATATCGTAGGAGATGCTGCTGAGGATCTTGAATGCCATAATGAAGGTTGTGGAGTTTTGTTCAGAAGTCAGGGGGAAGCAATTAAAATTTTTGAGTGAAGTGATGACATGTTCAAGATTTATAAAAGAAACTGGCCACATTGTGGAGAATAGTTTAGAAGGGGGAAGACAGCGGAGTTGGAAAGACCGGTAAGGTAACTTTTGTGATAGACCAGCCAGGCATGAGGAGTTGGCAGCCTGACCGAGCCAGTACACAGGGAGAGGAGGCTAGCCAGAGGCTACAGCTGGTGACACCCTGAGGGCGTGAACCGAGGTGCGTGCAGTCCCGCAGTCTGGTGAGCTCTTTGCTTTCCCTGCTCTGTGTTCCGCCAAGGGGAAGGGGTCTTTAGGAGGAGAAATGGACAGAGGGGTCAGTGCTGCGGGGGCGTCGCGTGGGACAATAAGTGAAGAAAGACAAGTGGATACTGCATTTAGGTCCTTTCTCATTTTGAACTTTGAAACTGATTTTATGAGTAAAACTTAAGAAGAAAGAAAACAAGTAGTGGAAGCTGTGCATTTGGAAGGGAGAAGGTTAGAAGAGGGACTTGAAAGGCATTCCAGAAACCAAATGGATTAGCCTGTGGTGCTAACTCGCACTGGATTGTGGAAGCTGATGGGCTGATCATGGTCGATTGGATTGGTTGATTGCGGAGTTAGTAAATGGTATGATTGCTGGGAAAAAAGAAGTATGCTTTCGAAGAGCTAACAAATGAATAATATTCACATTAGTAATAATTATCCAAATATTACATGAAACATTCATGAGCACCTGTTATGGGCAGACATTGGAGACATAGCATTAAATAAAGTAGACAGTATTCCTGTCCCTATGGAACTTAAGTTCAAGAGTTGTTTAAAAATAGTCTCTGACTTCTAAGAATTTGTGGGAAAAATAAATTGTAGTTGGAATGCAATAAAAATTAGATGAGTTAATTATGTATGTATAGTTTGTTCATTTAATAGGCTGATGAGCCAAGATACAACGGGTTTTTAGGTTGGAAAGGTATCAACCATTCTTTCCATTTCCATATTAGTGGCAAAAATTTAATTCCTGAAATAGAATATTTTTTTCTAATAACATTAGCTAAATATCTTACTACATACACAACTGTTTTTGTTTAAGTTTGTTGCTTTGACACTGGAAGAAAATAATAATTAAAGTAATAGCACTTACAGGGTTAGACCAATTAACATTTTTATTCTGAAAATATTTATATCAGCCCTGGATGGTGTGGCTCAGTGGATTGAGTTCCGGCCTGCAAACTAAAAGGTCGCTGGTTTGATTCTCAGTGAGGGCACTTCCCTGGGTTGTGGGCCAGGTCCCCACAACCAGTTGAGGGTTTGCAACAGGTAGCCTATTAATGTGTCTCTTGCACATTTGATGTTTCTCTCCCTTTCTTTCTCCCTCCCTTCTCTAAAAATAAATAAATAAATACTCTTTTTTAAAAAAAACGCCTTTAAAAAATACTTACGGCAGATCCTTTTCTCTTTCTAATGAATGTGTCTTCTTCAACACCTGTCACTTTAGGTGGGAAGAGTGCAGTGCTCACAGCTCTCATAGTTGGTCTTGGTGGAAAAGCAATCGCTACCAATAGAGGATCTTCTTTAAAAGGTTTTGTGAAAGATGGACAGAAGTAAGTGTTTGCTTTCTCCGTGTATTGTTCAGTTTTTTTGTAAGAAGCTGTTTCTTTAGATTCCCAGTCCCTGCAGACATTGTGGGAAATGAATGGCCTTCCCGGAACTGCAGCTGAGGAATGGTGTCTTTTTAGTCCTTCCCCCGCCCATTTCCAGCGTGACCACTGCTGCCTGTTGTCCTTTGCAGACAAAAAGCTTGTGCCTGCCCACCTACAGTTTTGTTTTTATTACCTTTCAAGAGAACAAGCAGTGGTAAATCTGTGTACTTGTGTTTAAAGCAATATTTATGAACATTAGGCTTTCCTGACTCTTGTACCAAACCCAGCTTCTGCGAGCCCGAGTTGATATGCCGCGGGCGGAAGCAGAGTCCCTGACCAGCCAGGGTGTCCCTGCACAGAATTCCTGCCTCCAGGCTTCCAAAAGAGTGTTCTGCTCTCTGTCTCTGCGTTTACAATGCATCCTTCACCCAGGTGGTTCGCCAGTGAGTTGAATATGAGGACCACAGTCACAAGTTTATTTGCAATTCATTTTGACCCCTGAAGGTGAATTAGTCCTATTGGGTTGGCCAAAAAGTGTGTATGCACACGTGTTTTATTTTTACCAATAACTTTCCTGATTTGGATGTTTTGAGTGTGTCCTCTGTCCCACGTGGTGTCATGTTGATTGTTCTCAGTTAATGTCTCAATTTGGTCACTATCAACTTCAGCTGGTCGGTCCAACTGTGGAGCATCGTCCAGGGCCAGTCTCCCGCATGATACCTCACAAACCGCTTTGACGTGTTCGGTCAGTCACAGAACCTTCTCCGTACACTGCACAAATCTTTTTTTGCATTTCACTTGTATTTTTACCTTTCTAGAAATAATAAAGTATGATATGCTGAAAATGTGTGTTTTCTTCCATGTTCAATATTAAAATGACTACACAAAAATTCACCAATATTGGTAAGTTTTTTTTAATGCATGCTGATGTGACAGCTGTCACAGTACAATCTCACAAAATTGTTTTGAATGAAGTTAAAGAACTAAGTGCTACTAGAGCCATCTTACAGAAAAAAACAAATGGACTTTTGGCTAACCCAATATAACAGCCCCCTTTGGCTTCAGGTTTACATTTCTCCGTGTTAAGCTTGCCTTCACATGTATCTAGTAATTGCCTGGTTTACATCATCACAGACTCATGGCCTTTTGCCCATTAGGAGCTCTCTTCAGGGTGATGTCCTTGTTTTTTTAATACTGCCCCAGGTAGCTCCGCAGGGACCTTGTTTCCCCTGACAACCAGACTTCCCAGCCTCTTGTCGCTCCCGAGTGAGGCTGCTCTCGCTGCTCCTCCCTCCCTCACGCCCGGTGCCTAGAACAGCCCGAACTGGGACAGTTAGCAGCAGTGCCTTTTTTTTGGTCACACAGCAGATTTTCCTCTGCTTGGTGTTGTATTCATTTAACTTCTTCCATTTTATGGCTAAAAAATAGAACAAAGAGGGGTGTGAATCGTGATTGCAGGTTTCTTATATGTCTCTTCGAAACCTTAAGAATCTTACGCCAGAGCCAGGGTTGCAGGCTGACTTAGGAGAAACAGGGAATAGATAACACAGAAAATCATTTCCCATGCCGTGTGGCCTTGGAAAAAACTGTTTGGTAAGAATCCTCTAGCGTACATTTTGGTCTCTGCTTATCTTCTACAGGCCTCAGCCCAGCATGGTCTTCTCCCCTGAGGTCCCCAAACAGAATTATGTCTGAAGTAAAAAAATTAGTTATTTTAACACTTTTAATGATCCCGACTCAGTTTTAATTTCATTATATTTAACTACATAGTTCTTAGTTGTCCAGATACCTCATCTACTTAGTCAGGTAACACATTGATCTTTCAAAATAGAAGCTTCTAGAAGAAATTTTTTTGTATCATCAAATATTTTATGACTCAGTTAAATTTTTTTTTTTTTTTCCATTTGGAAAGTACCTGAACCAAAGCAGAAACTTTCTCTGAGACTTGCTTTTGGAATACCATTGAAAGGAAGAAAGAAAGGGGCTAGTTCACACAGTCACCAGCTTTTGAAAACACAGCTGCCTGTAGATAAGAACATCAATATATTTTAAACAGAGTTAATAACAGTTAAAAGCTTTAATGTGAGCTTGGTCACCTTTTTACTGACCTTGTCTGAAAAAGTAGCTATAAACAGCTTTTCCAGACCCATTACCATTCCTTTTGTTCCTTTCCTCATTTGAAACATTTGGTACCTGTGAAATTCCCTGTATTTTATAGTGTCTGATTCTGTCATCACGTTTTTAAAGAATCAGCTCACTGAACTTTTCAGTTCTGTTTGTAGTCTGTTCTGTGTCTGAAATCGATGTGGGTCCCTCTGTGCCTGAGGAATGGCTGTCAGTCTGGGACAGGCGTGAGGTGGCTTCTGATTCCGCTTCCCCCATGTCAAACATTACACTCTCCATCCATGTTACCTGGGCCTTGGGCTGCCTTAGAGGTGCTTGCTTAGCATGGTTAGGGAACACCAGAGAACTGTTTCTGAAGCCCCTTGACCTGGGGCTCAGCCCCCTGATCACCCGCCAGCCCCTCTTCAGTGATACGGGGACAGTGAATCCACTCTCCTCTAATACATTGCCCCCATAGAACCCCCTCACAGTGGCCCCAGATCTCACACACATCTTCCCCCGCCCCCTTCTTGACCCAGCCCCAGTGACGACGCTGGGATCTTTGCACCAGTCCTGTTTTGCCATCAGCTGTGGCATTGGGAGTGTGTTATGGAGGGACAAAAACTCAAGGCAACAGAAGTTACTGCAGATGAGCTGGCTACCCAGAGAAGGGGCAGATGCATCGTATTTTTACGTGGCGTTTTCTTGGCTCCTACATCCCATCAGTGTGTGCTGCCAGTTGCCTTTGTGCAGATAGGTTCTTCTTGAGTTGAGAAAGAAGCCACGTGCGCACAGTGGCACTGCTTATCATTCTGTGTTACTCTGAAAGAACTCTCATTGGTGGTTGTCTCTTTTCTCTTAAGCATCTCCTGAATTCACAGACACTGGGCTCTATGGCCCTTGACCCAGATTCAGCATCAGCCCCATCACTGTGGTTGGGAGGTAGCCATTACAGCCCAGCTTAGCTGTCTCTTTCCCCTTTTACAGGTTTTTATTTACTCACTATGAAGCTTTTTTCTTAAGCCTTAATTCTGTTTAATAACTTGACTTTTCTATATTTATTATAAGAAAGTTTTCACAATATGAAAGGTAGCTTTAAAATGCAAGCTATAGCTAGGAATGAAATTAATAAAGTGGATGTTAGCTAATCGAAAGATGTTTGATAACTCGGAGAGCGTATGTCATTATTTTACAATGTTTTCATGAAGTACATTCACTAATAGTGGGTAATTATGCTAGTTAATGAAATAAATATTTTTTGCTTTGTATTATAGGTCAGCTGCTCTTCTTCATCATACTTTAGTTAATGGTTCTCAACCTTGAATCTTCATGAGAATCAACTCAGAGAGCTTGTAAACATGCTGTTAATTACAGCTTGACGGGAGCATATCTGTCTTCATTAGGTCTTTCTGAATAAAGGAAAACATACACCAGCTTACTCATAGTAGCATTTGAAAAGGAGGTGTATTGTAGAGATGCAGGGGTCTATATCTCGGAAGCTGCTGGAAGTGCAATTAATTGGGTCTCATGAGTTACCAGAGAGACCTCAGAGCCAGGTGTCCTCTGTCTCTGGTTTTCCCTACCTGGTTTTCTGTGCCTTTGTCTCTAGGCCTCTAGTGTCCCTCTCCCTTCTTCAGGCCGTGCTGTACTCCTCCACTAGGCCACCTCACCAATCCTCTTCATGTGACTAATGACAATGGGTGTGGGGGAGTGTTTGTCTCTCTCACTGTCTCTGAAGAATGTGTGCTCTGATTATTCAACAAATGTATTTCTGTTATCGGTAGAATAGTCCTTTTTAAAAAAAAATAAAGCTTCCCTTATTCTTCCCTTATTAATTTTTGGTTAGGTCTGATGTCTTTAACATTATTCTGTAGCGGCCTATCAACCGTCAGCCTCTGGTGTACAGTGACTTTTCAGATGGAGTAGCCAAATTACTTGGAAGTTTGCGACATCGTTGCAGCGTAGTGTGATTGCACTGATCCTTCACGTGACCTAACCTTGTTGCTTCAGCTCAGCAGATATCTCGATAACGCTGAGGAACAGAGGAGACGATGCTTACCGAGCAAATGTGTACGGGGACTCCATAGTTGTGCAACAGCACATCAGCATGGACGGAAGTCGGTCTTACAAACTAAAAAGTCAGACAGGTTGGTGACGCTTTCTTTTCTATTTCATACGAAGTATTCGTAAATACCCAGTTCAAAAGAGTTAAGTGATTGTGTTGGGATTCATTGAAAAAGGCACTGCTTATCTCTCGAGAGCTCCTTGTAAGATGCTTCATTGGCTGCACAGATGCTTACATATGTGTGTATTTACATACACATGTACATGTGGTCGTACCACAGCAGAACCGCGGTGAGCAGCATTTGGTCTGTTTGAAACAGCCTATGCCATTCTGTTCCCACCTGCAGACCTCCTTTCACACCCGTAGCTTCTCTCACATGTGGAAAGAAATAGGTAGCAAAAAGTGGGAAAGGACATAAAGGAGGAGGGGCTGAGTGTTCAGAGTTAGTGAAGAAAGAGGTGAGAAGGAACAGGAAACGTGCGGCTGTGGAGAGCAGCACGGTCACTGCCTCTGGGCCGCTTGCCCCGGTGCAAGCTCGTGTGTCACGCCAGTTCATTCAGACGTGTGCACAGTCAGTGCTACCTTCCTGATGGCCACGAAAGTAGTTCTTCTCTGCAGTTATAAATAACCACTCTGGTTTTGTTTGTTTGTTTGTTTTGTATTATTGCACTAGAAATAGTCTGGTCATTTTGTCTTTCTCATAACTAGGTGCCGTGGTTTCTGCTAAGAAAGAAGAGTTGATTGCAATTCTTGATCATTTTAACATACAGGTAATTGCCAAACTTGCGTTTCAGATTAATTAATGTACCTGGTTACTTTTTAAAGTGATATAGAAAGAATTATAGTTGTCTACAGGAAGAATAATGTATAACTATTGTTAGTTCCTTAAAATTTAGTAATTCAACAGGAATTTTCAATACACAGTACTGTGATACCTTTAATTCTATAGAGCAGTCAAGGACAACTGGTCTGTACCAGTGTGTGCCAAATTTATGACCATAAAGGCTGGCTATTCCTTTGCTTTCTGCTCTCCTGGTCAGAATACCATCATAGTTTCTTAAGCTCAGTTGCCAAATTCTCATTGAAAGGAAATCTATTCTAGAAAGATAAACCATTTTCTTTATGTATTTTGGAGATATTGATCATACCTTTAGAAGATAGGACTTGAGTCCTTTCTGCTAAAATATTTTGATTGGATTGTTGGAAATAGGGCACCTATAGTCTTACAACATTAATACTGGTGGGGGGTAAACACAGACAACTGTAATTGAACAATAAAATAATTAAAACAAAACCAAAAAAAACCATTAATACTAGAATTGTTTTTGAAGGTCACCGAATCTGGGCCCTTTATGTTGTAGGTGAGAAATTGGAAGCCAGAAGAAGTAAATGTGCACTTACGGTTGTCTAGGTGTGGTTGCTCGCAGTGCCTGGTTTGGGGTCCAGGCCTCCCTGTACATTCTAATGCTCTCTCCATGGTGCCACCCTGCCTTACTCCAGGGTTAAAAACACCAAGACTAGTCACCAAGGAAAAAGAACAGTTGCAAGTGTGGGTCTCTTTCCCAGTTTGCTTTAGAGCAAAGCTGTCCAGAAAACTTTCTGTGATGATAGAAATACTCTGTATTAGGCCATCTGGTGGGGTAGACGCTAGCCATGTATGGCTCTTGAGCACCTGAAGTGTGTGACTGAGAAATTAAATATTTTATCTTATTTAATTTTACTTGATTTAAATGTAAAAGGCCACATGGGGCTAGCATCCTGTGTGTCAGGCAACACATGTCTGAAAAATAATTATTAAAATCTGAATAAAGGCAAATGCAAATAAAATGGAGACTGTCATATGAACAGTTTGTCAAACAAAATCAGGAAGACCAGAAGTGAAGAGTTTGTGGAGTCCTGGGTGTTGGGCGAACCTAGAGGCACATCCCGCACAGCCGTCCTACTCTGTCCTTGCCTGGTGGGACGATCATCCCTGCCTGAGGCTTCTGGTCCTTCTGTGCACAGCTGTGCACGTTAGAAAGCTCTTGTGATGTGAGAAGTTGAGTAAAGCTTGCTTCTCTACCTTTCTGGGGGAAGGTAAAACATGTTTGTTCCCTTTCGAAATATTTGAAGATTGTTATCATGAGTCCTTTAGTCCACTTTTCATATTGTTCTAAAGGTTCAAGTTCATTGATCAAAATACAGAAGGTCTAGAGCTGCACGTACTCTTCCAGCAGCCAGAAGCCCTGTGTGGATATAGCGCACTTGAGATCTGAGTGGTGCAGACTGAGATGTGTGGTGTGAAGTACACACCAGGTCTTGAAACCTAAAGCAAGGGAATAAGTCAATTTTTGTATTATTACATGTTAAAGTGATAAGTTTAGTCAGATTAAAAATGTTATTAAAATTAATTTGCCTGTTTCCTTTCATATTTTTAGTGTAGATACTAAGCATTTTTACACTATATGTGTGGTTTGCGTCATATTTCCACTGCACAGTGCTAGTCTAGAATAGCCAGGAGGGAGGAGGGTCTTGACTGTGTTTGTCTGATTGTGTTTATCTGGCTGTGCCTCCCCTTTTGCATTTTATCTTAAGATTACCCATCTGAGCTTGCTGTAGGGTCTCAAAGGTAAAACTGCAAAATTCTTAATTCCTAGAGTAGGAACTAGGATCCCCATTTCAGAAACAGTAAAAAAAAAGATGTGGAGAAAAGAATACAAGCTTTGAGGAAGCTCTTAATCTGGAGTTGGTGGTAATATGTCTGTCATTAAAGCTATTGCCTTAGGTCTTATTTTTAAGTCAGATGCAGCATGTCATTAAGATGCAGAGCAGACCTTGTTAAAAAAAAGCAGTCAGTCTGGTCTACATGTATAATAAGAAAAATGTGATATGCAGAAGTATCTTTATAACTGCATAGATTTTTTTAAAATTATTTTAGAAGATCCAAAATTTTACTTAAAAGGAAGGTTTTAGACATTGGTAAACTAACAAAGTACAATCAGCATTTTACAGATGGTAAAAATGAAGGAGTTTAAACTTTTTTTTCATTTATACTGGCCTTACACGTTCTATAATTTAGAAACAGGATTATTTTCTAACATACCTTTTGCCTTGTTACTAACACCAAAGATATAAGATCTTTTTGAAACGAGTAATATTTTTTAAAAGCTGTTTTCAACTATACTTTTGAAATGTTACTCTACTGTTACCTTAACTGTACTTTAACTTGATGGCCAAAGGCGGTTTAATGCTTATTTAAAACGGCTCTCCCTCTGAAAGATAGAAATGACTCCAGTATTTCTATTCCTTTCACAATGTCTTCATGAAGAAATAACAATAAATGGGAAATTTGAAAAACTGTTGTAAAAAAATAAATAATACTTCTCATATTCTAATTAGAAAGAATCTAAGTGGGACATTTTATGTTTGGAGGAACTAACTCCCTTGCCCAAGGCTACATCGGAGGGTGCAGAGCCCACACTGGGTGTCAGGTCAGCTGGCTCTCGTGCTGGGGCCGTTCCCACTCTCGTCTGATGGTTCACCAGTAGCTACGAGTGACGCTCTGTAAAACAGACGAAAGAAATGAAAACTTTCTAATAAACCACTGTTCAGAGAATTCTTGTGCTTGCGCCCTTGTGTAGTAGCAGAATATTTAGTTTTGACTATAGTATTTTAGTGTCATGAAATAGTAAAACATTTTCTCTGCATTTAACTTTTTTTTGTATATTTATCCTAATGCTCTAACCATTGGCTACTACTTAGCCTGCTTGATGGCACCCTAGGTCAGTTGTATTGTATATTTCAGTTCAGTTACTTTTAAGGCTTCAAAGTGATGTATTCAAAAATAACCTTGGGTTTGTTTGTTTCAGGTGGATAATCCAGTTTCTGTTTTAACACAAGAGATGAGCAAGCAGTTTTTACAGTCTAAAAATGAGGGAGACAAATACAAAGTAAGGAGTACCAAGTAAATGTAACTTAATGAAAAAACACATTCATAGTTTAAGCATATATTCTGGACATAATTCTTGTTCATATGATAAATATTGAGGTTTTTTATTAAGCCATTTATTTAAAACAATGTTGTAGGGCTAATTTAGGAAATTGTTAAGTGGGATCATACATTAACATTACCAAAAATGTAAATTTTTTGGTAAGTCCTTGTATCTACTTTTCAGCTTTCAATTCTGAGAGAGAATTGGAGTGTTACTTTCTAAAACTAATCTTAAGGAAATGCGAGGGAATAATTTGCTACACATACATAACAACTTTTACACCTTAAATTATTTAAAACTTAAAAGGTAACAAAATTGTGACTACTACTAAAACTTAACAGTGTAACTTTTGAATGGATTTAAGTATTTCCTTTTCTAAAAATTTATAATGCACTAAGATCAAGCATACAAATGTTTTCTCTGTTTCCATAATTGCCTAAAAACTGGCAGAATTAGTGAAAATAAGCTCTCACAATGGTATTATCATAGCGAAAGTGTTTTCTTCTTACGAAAACACTTTCCAAATGTGCCCTGGCTGGTGTGGCTCAGTTGGTTGGAGTGTAGTCCCATAACCAGAGGGTCATGGATTTGATTCCCTGTCAGGGCACATACCTAAGTTGCAGGTTCATCCCCCAGTCTGGGCACGTACAAGAGGCAGCCAATCAATGTTTCTCTCTCACATCAGTCTTTCTCTCTCTCCCCCTTAACTCTCTTTTAAACAACAAAACAAAAAAAGCCCTGGCTGGTGTGGCTTAGTGGATTGAGTGCCGGCCTGCAAACCAAAAGTTCACTGGTTCTCTTCTCAGTCAGGGCCCATGCCTGGGTTGCAGGCCAGGTCCCCTTTTGGGGGAAGTGTGAGAGGCAAACAATTGACATCTGTCTCATACACTGATGTTTCTCTCCCCCCTTTCCCTCTTTCTTAAAAAAAAAAGGCAATGATAAAAATATCCTTGTGTGAGGATTTTTTTTAAAACAGCTATTACAAATGAGCATGTAGTTGTGAACCTATAGGTTAAGTAAATTTGGAGTCTAAAATAAGACATTTTTTTTGTGGTTATGTGTACTTGCTTAAGTATGTTTTTCATGTCTTACTTTCATAATCGGTCTAAAAGTTTTGGAGACGAAATTTTTTTTTATAGTTCTATTCTATGAATGTTTGCAAACTCCTAATTGTGTTTTGTTGATACAGTTTTTCATGAAGGCAACCCAACTCGAACAGATGAAGGAAGATTATTCATACATTATGGAAACAAAAGAAAGAACAAAGGAGCAGATAAGTCAGGGAGAAGAGGTTTGTAAACACTTAATGCAGTTATTTTTGAGATCTTATAAATGGTACTGTAAAATTATAGAACTATATATAGATACCCATCTGTATAAAAGTAATAACATTCCAAAGCATTCTATGAAGTATATGAAGAGTGGTTTTTAAATTCAGAGCATTTATTAACCTTTACTTTTTGTTTTGTAATAATGCGTATGTACACATCTTCCTCTATATAAATTGAAGGGCAGAGCGGTATCACATATGGTTATCTCTTGATATATGACTGATTGGTTTGACAATAAGATATCACCAGTTCTCACTATAAGTAGCTTAAATTCTTTTGATGGGAAAATAAGCAAGGCTTCAAGCTGATATTAAACATAATATGCACTCATAGTTTTATGTGGTAGATGACTCTTTCGTTACATGAATGAAATGTTAACATTAAGCTCTGATAGCTTGGGAGCAGCTGGCACGTCAGTACTCCCAGCGTGGCAGCTGGGCAAATTTGCTTGAATTAGAAACCACTGAGGCCAGCGGGACTTACTTACATTTGTTTTTGCATGTGCTGTGTTTTGTTCTCACACCTTTTTCGTATTCCTGAAGATCCGCCCTTCTCTTAGGTAATCCAAGGTCTCAAAGTCATGTGGTTTATGTTTTAGCTGTTCATTCAGGAAACTAAGTCCCACCGATTTTTGTGTGATTCTGTATCTTGTTCTTTTGTTACTTAGTCAGTTTTATACCACCAGTTAAGCTTCTAGCAACTTCTAGCTTGTTCTTTTGAGACAGAATTGTACTAATGATTGGCTTAGGTCAAATTCATTAGTTGTTACATTGACCTTTTTACTTCAAGTTCTCGAGGAATGTATATTTAAAATTAAGTCTATAGTTGTATAGTTCATTAAGTAAAAACTTGAAAAGCAAGGATGAGCATATTTATTTTTATTCCCCACATCATCCCTTCAAACTTGGCATATGTAGTAGTGGGCAAGGGGTACTATAAACCACAAGACTAATATATAGCATACTTTTCTGGAGTATCAGTGTTATTATTGGGTTGGCCAAAAAGTCATTATGGTTTTTTTCTGTAAAATAAAAGACACCTTTCTCATTTTCACCTCTAATTTTATTGATTTGGATATTTTGAGTGTGTCGGCTATCTCCCACATGGTATAATGTTAATCGTTCTCAATTAATGTCTCAGTTTCATCCCTGTCAACTTTAACTGGCCTGTCTGACCGTGGAGCATCACCCAAGGAGAAATCTCCAGCACAAAAGATCGAAAACCACATTTGGCACGTTTGATTAGTCACAGCACCTTTTCCGTACACTGCACAAACCTTTTTATTTGCGTGCATGTTTACCTTTCTTAAAATAATAAAGCGCAATGTGTCCAAAATGTTGCTTATTTTCTTCCATCTTCAGTATTAAAACGGCTACACGAAAATTCACCAATTTTGATATGTTTTTAAAAAATGCATGCTGATAGGACAGCTGGCACAATACGGGCTAACAAAATGTTTCGAATAAAGTTAAAGATAAATAAGTGCTACTAGGGCCACCATACAGAAAAACCAAATGAACGTTTTAACCAGCCCAACATTAGGGAAAGGAAATATCTGTATACTGAATCAAATATATTTGGTATCTGTTACATTTATTATTTTAGAATTAATAAATCAGGACTTTGAAATACCCACTTTCTTCACGGTATATTTTGTCATTAGCAATCTAAGACATTTTGATTATGAAGTTTGAGAAGTACTTCCCTGTATCATGTGGCTAAGTTCCTTATGCATGTGCACGTCATGAGAACCACTTTTTCCAGTCATTAAATGCCCAGTGTTGCTGCATGTATTGAGAGAGAACGGAGTGAATGTAGAGAGATCAGTGAAGAAGGTATTATCTTTGTCTAAAGAGACGATGCTGGTGTAAGTTAGGGGAGTGGCAGCAGTGATGGAGAGAAGGGTTTTGAAATGATTTTCTTTTAAGAACGATGAATTCCATTTTGAACAAGTTCATTTTGGGGTGCTTATAAAGCATCCAAATAGAAATGTGAAGTGGGAAGTTGGATGTGTGAGCTGAGCACACAGAAGTCAAGCCTGGCCTCAATAACAGTTTGGGAGTCATCGGCATGTTGTTGGTATTTAAGCTACAAGCAATGTGTGAGACGGAGGAGTGGGAGAAAGTGGGCCCCAGCCAGGTGTGGGCTGTTAGAAATGCTATTGGAAGTCGTAGAAGCCAAGAGAAGGAAAGGCTTGAAAAGGAAGTAGTCACGACTGTACTGAGTGGGCAGGCACCACAAGGATTGAGAAATACACACCTGTGTTTAGTGACATAATCTTCATAGATGTCTGTGGCAAGACAAGTTTCAGTAGTGGTGAAAACAAGGCAGATTGGTGGAACTGAAAATGTGAGTAAATGGAGGAGAGGAAATTTTCATGAAACATGGATGAAAAGAGGAAACTTTTGGAGGAGGAGGTGGTGCCCAGGGATACGTAGTGGTGGTTTTATTTGTAAGTGGGAAAGATAAGTAAATAAAGATTTAAATACGATAAAGGAAGGGAGTGAGGGAAGAAGAGGAAGTAGAAGATGAAAAGATGAGATGACAGTTCAATTAATGGAGATCTGAGAAGGCAGAGGGGATGGCAGAATCCACAGTTCAGGTAGGCAGTGGGGACTGGGCTTCAGGATAATGAAGACACCTCTCTTGTAGCGGCAGGAGGAGGTGACTGCGTTAGATTTGTTGATAAGGTTATTAGAAGTTGGAGGAAATATCTTTCTCGTGGCTTTTAAATTCTCTGAAGTAGGAGGCAAGGGAATGGATGAGGGATTAGTGGGGGGGGAGGGGTAACATGAGGTTTGAAGAGAGTAATGATAGATTGAAGTAATCCTGGAGAATGAAGTGACTTGGCTGGGGAAACAGTGAGATGAACACTGTAAGGTCCTGTGCACTGGTCTGTAAGCATGGATGAAGGGGAGAGGCTGTCTGCCCACATGTACAGGCTGTAAGGTCTAGAAGCCACTTCAGAAGCTGTTTTAATGTCATATTTAGTATTTGATGATTTCATTTATTAATCATTAAGAGAGAACTTGGATAACAAAAACTATGCCTTATTTGATTTTTGGAAATGAATTTCTTCCGAGCTTTCCACTGTGTTTGGAACGGGTATGGGGTATATTTTGCCCAGAAGAACATTTTGGTCTGTGTATCAGATATGGCGTAGAGGAGAAATGGTAAACTCCTGTGATTTGTCTGTACTTGAGTCATCTTAACTCTTTTGTTACTTTGTTCTTCATCTGAAGAGTACTTGAACATTTTTATAGTGCAGAAATTAACAAAAGTATTGCACCTAGTAAAATATGCCAAAGAATCAAAAATATTTTTATTTTCACCTTAAAAAAGTCATTTCCTAGCAAATCCTTTTAGTACATGTTTAGTAGTATATTCAAAAGAAAGACATTTGTAAAAAGTCTTGTCTTTTCCGTGTTAGTAAAAAATGTATCCTTTTTTTTTAAAGCGACTTATTGAACTGAAGCGCCAGTGTTTAGAGAAAGAAGAACGTTTCGAAAATATTGCTGAATTAAGTACAATGAAGACTAATTTAGAATATTTGAAACATGAAATGGCTTGGGCAGTGGTAATTTTCATTTAATTATTTGTTCACTTATATTTGTGTTATACAGAGTATAGTGGTTACAGAGTGATTTGCTGTGTAATTTCTGTTTAGGTCAATGAAATTGAAAAACAATTGAATGCTATCAGAGATAATATCAAAATTGGAGAAGATCGTGCTGCTAGACTTCAAAGGAAGCTGGAAGAACAGCAGGTAATTAGTAGATTTAGTAGGTTGAATCATGCGATTGCTGATACTAGACTATTTATGACCTACAAAAGTAGCAGTTTCAATATGTATGTATATATATATATATACATATATATATCTGATTTGACTTCATTATCAGGTGAAGCTGACCTAAATTTTTGTTCAAGGACTACTGTGGAACTCTCTTAAAAACAGTGCACTCTTTGAATGTTACCGGCCTGTGGAGGCTAATGCTATAGGAACTCTAAATTCACGCATGTGGACTCTGGTACTTTGTTACTGACTAGAAATGCTAGAGCCTGAAGCTTTTCCTTTGGGGTCCACTAAGGAATAGAAACATAAGATGGCTTGAGTAATAAAAGAGTGCTAGGGTAATATTCAATTAGAACAGCATTGGAGTTAAGTGTCATGTTGTGCAGGACTTCAGAACTGAATGTGCAGCTTGTAGAGAACTGAGATTTAGGGCCCAGAACCCTCAGGGGGGTTCATATGGGTAAAACACACGTGGGATTAGTTGTTAGACCTGATGGGGTTAATTTCGGTCTGAGATCCAAGAGCCCAGGCAGAAACCGTGTCATTCATCTAAGATTCCAGAGTCTTGCACTTAGTCCTCGAGTCAGAAGCTGGTTGAGTGGTAGATAAAGGCAGTCATTTTCCACTGGGGTCTTCCTCGTGGAACTTTCTCCCATAGCAGATCCACTTTTTACACTCGCCTTTTTATTCATTTCTAAACAGCTATATTGAGGTAAGATTCGTATACCATACATTTCAACAAAGCAAAATTGACAGGTCAGCGGGTTTCTTAGTATGTTCACAAGGGTGTGTGGCCAGCCCTGTGGGATTCCTCACGCTGTCATGCCACAGGTGGGGCTTCTGGCGACTTCTCTTTGTACAGGATATGCCCCTCCCCACCCGGTTCTCAGCGTGGCTGACCTAGCTCTTCGCATTTGGTTTTACTTAGGACTTGTTGTCCCCCAGGTGTGTAGTATAGGATGTAATCTTTCCCACCTTGCTTTTTTTCTATATTCCTCCAAGTTAAGCTGATAGGTCTTTTTTTTTTAAAAGGGTTGTGACATTAATCCATCAAAGGTAATAGATGAGTATGTAAAAATAACAGAAATGCTAAAGGTAGTCCATTTGTGTACTTAGTGATCTCTGGGGTGAGTTTCTCACTTCCTGTTCAGGTAGTAAATGGCAGTTCAACCCCACCCACTCTGGCACCTTGTCTTTTCATTTCTGAGAGAATATTCCAAAATTTTCACTCTTCTTCTCAGCCCCATTTCTTAGCTTGTCATAGGGAAAAGCCTTAAGTTACTTTCCTCTTTAGGTATTCACCAGTCTAAAAATGGAGTCCTGTCTGAGCAATAAATGCTTATGTTTTACTTTTTTTTTTAACGTGAAAAGGAGAATCTTGAGGTTAGGTGATATTTACAGCTGCGGGTGTTCGTTCCACTTTAGTGTTTGAGCACTGTATGTAGTATGTGGTAAACTTCCGGACAAATAGGACTATCTAATTTCATATTTGTGTTCTTCTTACTCTGTCTTATGTAAAAACCTTTCCCATAATCTATGCTTGGTTATTGGTTATAAATGATTATTGAATGGATGGTTTCTGAATAGATAGTATCTAAAGCAGACTTTAAACTTACGTGTTTAAATACCCTATATATTGACAATTCCATAACCTATGCTTCCTACTCAAAAGTTGATCCCCAAAACTTGATTCAGATACCTGTTTTCGCAGCTTTACATGCATTTTCCACTTGAAACTTAGCATGTCTCATTGAATAGCTGTGGCAGAGACAAATGACCCACATATCCTGAGATGTACACTGTCTGGCTGTCTCTAACAAAAAGTTTGCTGACCCCTGACCTAAATTGTTCTCATATTTGTCCCTTCTAATCCATTCCTGTTTTCAGTATCCCATTCTGGTCCCTAATTATTTTTGCTTCAGAGTGTATACTAACTTCTTACTAAAATCATCGCCTCTAATTTTTCTGTCCACCATGCCTTCCCTGTGCTTCCAAAGTGATTTATTATACAGATTTGGTTGTATCTCGTCTCCCTGCTTTTGAGAGGATTAAGCTATAAACCAATCATTCTGGGATTCAAGAGCCTTGTACCCCATCACCTCCTCTCTCCACACTACCTTCTCAGTTTAATTTCCAGAATATTTTTAATTCTCAAAATGGATATTAACCCCTTTCTGCATGCTTTCTCATGTGCCTCTATCACATTTCCCCAACTTTTCTCCTGATACATTTTGATTAATCTTTCAAGCTCCTGCTCAAATGCAACTCCTGCTTTGAAGGCATGCCTTTTTCTGGCAAACCTATGGGTTTTTTCTCTATGCTTCTACAATTATAAATAGACATACCTGACTGCAGCATTATTGCACTGAGACTGTAGGATTGGTTGCATGCCTGTTCTTTGCTAAATTGTGTCTCTTTTTTCTTTGTGTTACTTGAAAACAGTTGTTATAGCATCTTTGTATCCCTAGAAGATAGCTCATTTGTTGGAAACGTGGAATTAAGATTTAATTACATTTTACTATTGTATATAACTGTGCTTACTTGCTTGATGTCTTGAGTTTATTTAGAATGAAATTAAGTTTATTATTGGGATGTGAACTGTATATAATTTTATTGAAGAAAAATAAAACTAACAATGTTATTTTCTTAAAGGCCAGACTTAATGAAGCAGAAAACAAATATAAGGATATTCAAGATAAACTGGAAAATATTAGTCAAGAAACAAATGCACGAGCCCCAGAATGTATGGCTTTGAAAGCGGACCTTACTGCCAAGAAAAGGACCTATAATGAAGCTGAGGTGAGGAAATTGTCCGACCTGGAGTAATAACAACTGCACGTCGAATATAAATAGTATTTGTTCATTTTTTAAATAGAGATTTTGTAATTTCATAGAAATTTGTGCTGCTCTAAGACTTTAAAAAATGCAGTGGTTGCATTTGGCCATTTCTGTATTTTAAAAATATATTCCTTAAAAAATATATATATTGAAATATACATACATATATACATACACACACACTCACACTCCTGCTTATATTCACCTCTGATTTGAAGACTTGGCAAAGTGGACTTGAATGGGGTTTTATTTTCTTGTTTCACTAAAGTGTATCAAATTTTCTGTTAGGTTTTATATAACCGTTCCCTAAGTGAGTATAAAGCATTAAAGAAAGATGATGAGCAGCTTTGCAAAAGAATTGAAGAACTTAAAAAAAGGTAAGATAGTTACTTTGCTGTTGTATGGTTACCTCATTTTCTACCAAAGTATTCTAAGTGAAATGCAGTGCTGTCTTTTCTGTGTTATTGCTAAAGGGATTTTATCACATTGCTTTATGGGGTTTTTTTAGAATTACAATTCTTTTTCTTTTTTCTTTTTTTAATTTAAATTATTTTATTGTTGTTTATTTGCACTTGTCTGTATTTTCTCCCCACCTTCTCCAAACCCACCTCTCTCCCTTGCTTCCACCTTCCCCCTTGGTTTTGGACACATGTTTTTTAAATGTTAGAATTTTCATTTAACATTTTCCATTTGGGATTTTTTACTGTTAGTGCTGACCAATCTTTGGAACCTGAGCGTTTGGAAAGGCAAAAAAAAATATCTCGGTTAAAAGAGAGAGGAAAGGCCTTACAGGATCAAGAAAGCTCCATCAACCAAGAAATTGAACAGTTTCTGCAAGCCATAGAAAAGGATAAAGAAGAACATACTAGAATTAAGTAAGTTTCAACACCCTTACAATGATTTTTTCAATTTCTTGAAAATCATAGTTTTATTCTTTATATGAAGAGAGAAAATCCGGGGTTTTTCTTTGTTTCTTCTGCACAAGGGATCTTTTAAAATCGCTTTTTCACGACTTTTCTTACACTTGTAGAGTTAGACAACTTCTAGGATTTCTGGTCTTCATCATTAATGCATCTTTTTTTTTCATGCTAAGTTTTGAGGATTTCTGACTATTTTTCTCTAGTAACACAATTATTTTCAAATGAAGTCATCTGCGTTTAGTTTTTAAGGTAGCTGAGTTATTTACCAGCATACAGGTATTATGGGAAAAGGCTGAATATTGCTGTATAACTGTGTCACGTATCTGCTCTGTCCTTCCACTTTTATTCTCTAGGAGAGAAGAATTAGATGTGAAGCATACACTGAATTATAATCAGAGGCAACTGAAAGAACTGAAAGACAGTAAAACTGACCGACTGAAGCGATTTGGCCCTCATGTTCCAGCTCTTCTTGAAGCAATAGATGATGCTTATACACGTGGGCAGTTTACCTATAAACCTGTAGGCCCCTTAGGTATTTGTCACTGTTTAGTCAGGATATAATAAACACCAGAAATACGTTTTTGTTTTTTATTGAGTCTAGTTTTAAAACTCTCTTATCAAAGAGCTATATAATTATGTGTTTATTTTCATTGTACATATTTTAAGAAATAATGATGAGTCAACTTAAACTTTGTAACTTTTCTTTTGTATCTTTAAATCATAAAACGGTTAAAACAAACAGAACTTAGGAAAATAAACAGTAGTTATAGAATTGAATAATCTGAGTCTGATCATTTTTTCCTGAATGAATAAATAAATGAACTTGAACATAACTGATGAGTAGGAAACTCCAGTGACATCCAGGTGTATTTGAAAGAGCACTCACCACCCGAGTTTTGGGTAACTTCTATGAAGTGACTTCTCTTTTTCTTAGTTTCTATTAAAGATGGATGACGTTGTTTTTAAGTCCTCTTCCAACTGTAAAATCCGGGTTATTTAATTATCTTCATATGTACATGAGATTTTTAAAAATCAGTTGAATTCTCCTAAGGCATTATCTCTAATTCTGTGTGCCGTTAGGTGAAAATGAGGCTGTATCTGTAGACATGTTTTGTTAGTAAAGTACTATATCACTGTATAAGTACAGTATTGAATACTGTATGAAGTACTGTAGTACTGTCTCTTTAAATATGTACCTATATGCCATGATCCATTTCAATGAATGAGGCATTCTTTTTTCTTGCTGTTAGTCTATAGTTCCAATATTTAATCATTTTTATAGAAAATAATAAAGAATCTATACATCTTTTGATTGATTGTCAAAACACCATTCAAAGGCTGGAATAGTACAAACTTACATAGAAAAACACTATTGATTTACATTAGAGTGGGCCAACTACTTCTACAGGGTTTAGTGGGTTTTCTGCCCAGTCCATTCAGTGGGTATGTGGGATTTCCCATTCAGTTAAAGTGAGATTTGCAGTATCATTTAAGCTGCTTTATATGAAACTATTGGAAAATCATTATGAACTATTATAGAAAGGTAGTTACATTAATATTTCAAAGGAAGTATTTATGGGCCTTTCAATCATTTTCTCTCACTTTTAGGAGCTTGCATTCACCTTCGGGACCCTGAACACGCTTTGGCTATTGAATCTTGCTTAAAGGGACTTCTGCAAGCCTACTGTTGCCATAACCATTCTGATGAAAGAGTACTTCAAACACTGATGAGAAAGTTTTATTTACAAGGGACCTCACGGCCACAGATCATAGTTTCTGAGTTTCGGAATGATGTGTATGATGTAAGACACAGGTAAGGCATCAGGAATTAAGCACTGTTTCTGGTTTTATTAAATCACATGCAATATCACAAAGAATTAAAATGTTTTTATGTTAGCCCTATCTACAGTACTGATTTGTAAAACTGTGTAAGGCCCCTTCTTTAATTTCGGGTAGATAAAAAACATACTGTCTGCCCTTGAGGTCCCTGCATGAAGTCTGTTGTGGGGGCAGTACAGTAAGAGATACGGTGTGGCACCGAAACTGTGCTGATGAGGGGTATGGTGCAGACCCAGCCAAAGGAGGAAGAAGGTATTAAGGAGGAGCTTGGGCCCTCATTGTTCATGGTGCTTGGAAGATTCCGTAAAGAGCTGTCAGTGATTAATTTCTTTGAGGACACCCTAACAAACTTGGAGGCACAGTACCTAAACGGGCCTCTGTAGTAGATCCTGGGTCTCTTGCCTTCTAAGTATGTGCACATTTTCTAATTTACTCTTTGTCAGCTTTGATAAAATTGGATTACGGAGTTAGTTGTGGTTGAGATGAGGAAGTAATTAAATGTTAGTAAGTAGGTTAGGGAAGAAATCAGAGAATAGAGTAAAAATGATTAGTCTTCTAACTCATGAGTTTGTTTAATGCCTTCTAGGCAAATAAAATTTTATGGGCAAAATGCATAGAGGCATGGCATCATAAATTATTCTTCAAAAATAGCATTTACATTATAGACAGTATAGAATAGTTTGAAAGAGATTTAGGACAAAATCAGTAACACTTGTTTACTTGAATGTAAGAGAAGGAAGAATTGAGGGTGACTGCTAGGTTTTTGGCTGAAGTGACTAACCTAACAGATGTGCCAAACAAGAAAAAAATTGGATTTGTCAAAAAGTAGTCCTCTTAGAATTGTGATTTTGAGCTTTTATACTAGAAATACAGTTTGGGAGTTAAAAGTGTTTTCTGTGTCTCCATGAGAATTCGACCTTATGTTAATTCTAGTTTGATCCCTAGTTTCTAAAACCTCTTAAAAGTGGCATTTCAGCTGTGCTAACAGACAACATTGCTATGGTGACAGTGGCCCCTGTGACAGGTTAGTTGCATCTGGAGTGGGAGAATGTCCTATAGAAATTCAGGTTTAATATATGGAAAAGCCAGTCTCCTGATTTCTACCTTATCTGCTCTTCCTCGTATCTTCTGCATCTTCACTTTTCAGTTTTTAAAGGCAAACCTGTCATTTTTTCACTCCTCTCTGCCACTCCACATCCTAATGGCTTTGCTTAAAATGTGTGTGTGTGTGCTGCTTTCTGCGGGAACCACCCTGGTTCAAGCCAATACCACATCTCACCTGAGTGATGCAGTAGACTCATCTGATTCCCTACCACCCCCACACTCAGTACTGAAGCAGAGTGCAGTGAGCTGGTTTCCTCCCTTCGCCCAAAGCACTCAGTACACTCCCATCCTGTTTAGGCCTTGCCACGACCTCTAGGGCCTCCCGATCTTACCAGCTCTCCTGTTCCAGCTCCAGCCCTCCCTCACTGCTCAGACCGTCTCAGCGCGCTGGCCTCCTGGCTTCCCTCACACACCTTTCAGTGCCTTTGCAAATGCTGTCCCCTTGGCCCAAAATGCTCTTCAGGTTGTCAGTGTGACACATGCATCTCCTCAGGTGTCTGCCCAGTTGACACCTGTGAGGCTTACCTAGCCATTTTTGTGTGGAAAGGCACTATATCACTTCTTTATTTTCTCTCTCCCATCAGTAGAATGGGGGCTCCATGTTGAGAAGGATGTAGTGTGTTTTGTTTATTCTTGCCTCATCTTGTGAACATAATAGGTGCTTAGTAAATGCATGTCAACATAATGAATGGAGTGGGGTAAAAGTAGGTTTACAGTTGTTCATATGGAAAATAATACTATAGTAAATAATAATACAAGAATAAACTGTTTCACATACTCAGAATTGTAGAACTACTTTTTCTTTGCCCTGTATATACAAAGGTACGTCCATTGTTTAAAATTCTAGGACAAAGAAAGCACTAAGAATACCATGACCGTTTTCCCATTAGAGATTCATTGCTCCTGTACGTCCATTCTTCAGTGCTATTAATAGCAGAGATGTTTAAAATATCAGTTGAAAGATTGAATGTCTCTTTAGGGAACCCAAATTGCTATTCATATGACTATCTACTTTCTCATATTTCCTCTGTCTTCATAATAATCTGTATTTTAGGTTTTTTATCTCAGAAGGAAAATTGTTTAGCTTTTTAAAATGTGTTTTAATTAATTGACTTTTATATTTATGTATGATAGCATAAAAGATTTAAGGAAGGTGTAATTATTGTAATAGGCAGTGGGGCATAATGGTTATCTGGGCTCTGTGAATTTTGATTCACTATGGTGTGCACCAGAGACTAGTATAATATCACATGCCCACTGTATGCTAATTTAGAAGGAAAAGAATCTGGGCTGTGGAGCTGAACTCCCTGGTTTAAATCTTAGCCCAAGCATGTGACTAGTTCTGTGACATTGGGGAGTTTATTAAACTCTGAAGCTTTCTCATCTGAAAAAAGAAATGAAGAGAATACTACTGTCTAGCTCATGGTGCTGTAAGGATTAGATGAGCATATAATATTTATATAACAGTGCCTATCATATATCATATAGAAATACTTGCTAAATAAATAAAGGTAACCTAATCAAATGTTTCCAAATGATATCAGATATTTCTCATTGTCTTATCAGTATCTGTCATCTACTCGCCCATTAATATATAGGTATGTTTATATATAATTAAAAGTTTATGTTCATCCTTCTATATTTTTGTCTCCTAGAGCGGCTTATCACCCAGAGTTCCCAACGGTTCTGACAGCTTTAGAAATTGATAACGCAGTTGTTGCAAATAGCCTAATTGACATGCGAGGCATAGAGACAGTTCTGCTAATCAAAGTAAGGCCAGAGACTTGCTGTGGTTTGTGACTTAAACGTTTCGGAACTGGAGTGGGGTGTGTGGGTCCCTGGCCCCTCCGATACATATCACGGAGTTGTTGGCGTTTCTTCACTGTACTGTAACCCCGTAGGAAAAGCTGTATTTCAATACAGAGCTGCCAGTTTGTGTGTTTTCTGCCTCAGGGAACCTTATTACTCTCAGCTGTTCTTCAAAAGTAATTTCATAAATTTTTTTTTGATGCATGATACTGTAAAAGTTTTTTGTTCTTTCTTGATTGCCTGCCAAATTCACTTTTTACTTATCCTTACAGATGTACATAATATTATCATTCTACTTTTTAAATAAGTACTTGACTTGATATTTTAAGAATCTGTTCTTTTAAAAATTGAAGAGCTGTAAAGCCAATATTTACTCTTCAGCTGTATGTGCATTTTTATATACTGTTGGATTCACTCACCATGTTGTGTTTTATCTTTGGCCTAAATTTGCTGGGAAGCTATAATTTAAAACAAATCTATAATCAAGAAACACAACAATGTCTGTTTTTCTCATCAATGGAAACAGAAGTGGTGGTATTGGTCATCTGTGTGTGTACATATTGCAAGTTCACGTTGTAATTATTTGTGGGCTTGGCTCTATCACATTTTAGAATGATATGTGAAAGAAAATAATGAAGTTCTATTGTAAACATTTGTGTCCAGAGAGGTTGACAAGACCTCAGTTAAGCCTAATTTTCCTTTTTACTTCCTGCAGGGCTTAAATATTTCTAGGCTTTCCAAGGTATTTTAGGATCTTAATCTGTATAGGAATTTGCTGTTCAGTGGATCATTTCCAGGGTGTAAAAGTCATTTAGAAAATATAAGATTTGTATGAACTGGTTTAAAGTAAATATTTTCATGTGAAAAGTTACTTAAAGTAATTTTTAATTGTAAATGGATAGCAATAGTAGAATTTATTTAAAAATAAAATGTATCTGTTTATTATACAACATTACTTAGTGTGTTGTTTTAAAGAATTAATAGTTTTAATTCTTTGTATCTTGAAAGTTTTTTTTAAATTCTTTAATTGTATGGAGTTACTTTACTTGAGTAAGTAAAAATATTTAATCTTAAAACAATGACAGGTAACATTTTGAAACTGTGTGGATCAGAAATGCTCTGGCACAACTTAAAGAGTGTGTTTTCGTCCGTTGTTTTTAGAATAATTCTGTAGCACGTGCAGTAATGCAGTCCCAAAAGCCACCCAAGAACTGTAGAGAAGCTTTTACTGCTGATGGTGATCAGGTTTTTGCAGGACGTTACTATTCATCTGAATATACAAGACCTAAATTCCTGAGCAGAGATCTGGATTCTGAAATAAGGTTGGTGTCCAGTGTAGCCTTGCTCTATTATTTCTACTGCTTCCTTTGGACATCAGTTCATATTACGATATTAGTAGTTACTTTATGAAGAATTTTGAGTAATCTCTTTGGTCTTAAAAATTATATAGCTGGACGTAGAATTCTAGGTTAATGGCTATTTTCCCATCGTCACTTCAATAAGTGTTCTGTACGAAGTACACAAAGTATGTTTCCTTGACCAACTTGCTACCTGTCTGCCAGGAGATAAGGATCAGAAGTCAGATTATAAATCAGCTACATAATTGTTGTTGATGCCCATGACAAAGGTGCCTGTTGTTAGATCTGTGACTTTTCTCAGTGACAGTGTAGGTGTGCTGGTTGACACTCTTACTCAAGGTCTGTATTTTTTATTGCTTTTTAAAAATTGATTTTAGGGAGAGAGGGATGGGAGAGGGAAGTATCAATCTGTTATTCCATAGTTAATGTGTGTACTTATAAAAGTACATGTAAGGTGCAAAAAATGTGGGAATAAACTCTCAGACTAATAATCAGTGTGGTTATTGCTTCATACAAGATCATTTTTAAGAATTACCTGTGGCCCTGGCTGTTGTATCCCAGTTGTTAGAGCATCGTCCTGAACACCAAAAAGTCAGGGGATTGGTTCCCGGTCAAGGCACATCCCTAGGTTGCGGGTTTGATCCCCGTTGGGGGCACATGTGGGGGGCAACCAGTTGATGTTCCCCTCTCTCTTTCTCACCCTTCCTCTCTCTCTAGACTCTAGAACCAGTAAATGTCTTTTTTTTTTTTTTAAATTACCTGTGGACTTTTGGACTTTGAAAATACTGGAACATTTTAATATAATTTTCTGGAATATGTTTTTCAAATTTTATTTTTTTATGTTCTTTAAAACAGATTCTGATATGCCAGACCCTGATCTAGGCACAAGATGCAACAGTATACAAGAACAAAATAATTTCTCTTTCCTAGAGCTAATATTAGGAAGTAAGAGATGAACTATAAAGAGATACTGACTAGGTCAAGGTCAAGTAGTAAGGAGATACCTACAGCAGAGTAAAGGGTGAGGGAGTCAGGAGTGTGCTGTTTAAATAGGCTGTGCCCAGCACATGTGTCCATCCACACCAGCAGCTCACACTTACTGAGGTGAGGTTTCCTATATTTCACTAGGTAGCACGTGGCCCTTCTCCATGTAAAAAGTAATTAAAACTAAGGAGAAACAGTATTTGCAAATATGCAACAGAATTTGTCCTACTCAGAAAAAAGGAAGTTGTAAAATTTAGTCTTTTTGTTTATGTAAATTATGCTGATTCTTTACATTTTTTCTAAATATTCAGAAAAATGTTTAATAACAATATTGTTTGTTGGTTTTTACTTTAGCCTCTAAGTTTCAAAGTTTGTTTCCTTGGTAAATTTTTTGCTGTTTTTAGCATAATGACTATTTGTTAATAAAGGAGTAGATTTATATATGATAAACATTTTTAATTGAATTCCAATGAACCATCTGAAATCTCTGGCATCTGCCCCCATTTTTACCAGAAATACCACAATTATTCTCTTTTCCTCACTTTTATAGTCTCTTTATCATTTATTCAGCTAACAATTACTGATTTTTAAAATAAGATTTTATTTATTTACTTTTAGAGAGGCGTGGGGAGAGAAAGAAAGGGAGTGATACATCGAGGTATTGCCTGTCAAGTGCCCTCGGATGGGGACCTGACCCACAACCCAGGCGTGTCCTGACTGGGAATCGAACCAGCTACCTTTTGGTTCGAAGGCCAACGTTCAGTCTACTGAACCACACCAGCTAGGCCCATTGATTATTTTTTACTTTTGAGAATTTCAGCGAGGCAGCACAATTATACTATTTCATCACATTTAAAATGCTATTATTTTTTATATCAGTAAAAAAAAGCTGCTAATTGAACCATGGACTGAAAGATGATTTCAGTGATATTAATACATGGTAAAATAATGCATCTTATAGAAATATGACATACACTCTTCATCAGAGAAGTTTCCCTTACTGCTGAGCTGGTCCTCCTCCACCAGGCACACAACTTTGGGAGACAGGTGCTTGGGTAGGGGAGGTCAGAAAAGATCATTTCTGAAGACACTGACAGCTGGCAGGAGGCCTGTGTGGCCTTAACTTCTCTTCACTTTATCTTCCATTCATTTTCATTGCCCTCCTCTCCTCCACTTTTACTTCCCAGACATTCATAGCATTTGTTCACCAATAGTAAGTGCTGAGCTGTCCATTTTATCTTTCCACCCTTCTGTGCCTTTGTGCATTTCTTTCCATCCTCTCCTCTAGCTGGTCCAGCTGTTGAAAAACTTCAGACTACAATTCAGTTGTCCTTTCTCCCAGACTCTTTTGTCCCATGGTTTTATGGAAAAATAGTATACTGTTCTCATTTTAATGTTATGGTTTATTTCTGGATTTTCTTTTTTGTTTGAGCCCTTCATCACAATTCTGTTTCTGCCTCTACCCATCAATGTGCACAGTATCTGGTATCATAGAAATTGTATCATAGATACTAATGAAATAAGTAAAATTTGACTCCAGTTTTGATGTTTTGTGAAATCTATGTTTTCATGTTCTTAATAACCTGGTAGGAGTATAGAACTGGTTCGATTGAACAGGGTTTTGCAAATACGCTATTAAAAACAAGCTTTCCTTTGTGAAAATCCAAAGAATTTGTAATATTCAGAAATAGATTTAAAGTGTTTTTTATCCTCTCCTCTATCAAGCCACTTGGAGAATGAGGTTGAGAATAAGAAGGCGCAGATACTGAGTCTTCAGCACCATTTGTCTGCCCTTGAAAAGGACATTAAACACAATGAAGAACTTCTTAGAAGTTACCAACTCCATTGTAAAGAGTTAAAGGTATAAAAAATACATCATTTTGTTTTCTCAACTTATCACTTACAAGCTATTTTTTAAAATTCTACCATTTAGTTAGAGGAGTTCTCAAACTTTCTGGTCTCAACTCCCTTTACAGTCTTCATCAGGCTTTCACATAGGTGGGTTTTATCTGTCATTATGTTACATTGTTAAAAATGAAAATTTGAGAGTATTTATTAGTTCCCTTAAAAATAATTAACTCATCAAGGGTTAACATAACTGACATTCTTATGAAAAATATCTTTTCTAAAACCATACCTATTTAGTAAGAAGCTTGACACTTTCATGTTTTTATAGTAAATACCTATTATCTGGCTTCATAAAACTCAACTGAATCATCATGTGAGCTTCTGCAACCGATCTGTTGCAGTATTACATACACAACATAGACTACAAACCTGTGCACTTAAAAATGGTGAATAATGTCTTCGTGTTTTTACGAGACTAGTGTTGACCTCATTAACACCTGGAAGTGCTTGAAAGGCACCTGGGAGACACCTGAATTGTGCTTTGAAAACCACTGGGTTAGAGGAATCTTTCCGTGACTTGAGTGTGGATATTTCAGAACAGTATTTCTCTGTGGATTCAACATTGACATCATTTGAAATGGGAACATGGAGTACTTACATCTTTTTTGCCTGGAAATGGATTACCAGTGAGGACGATCCTGGCAGATTTGATACTTAACTTATTTTGGTTCATTTTATAATGATGTGTCTTTTTCATTAAATACAGAGCTCTTTTGTAACATAAAATGTGTATGTGTGTATATCTTTTCCAGGGCATTTATGTTATATTTTTATATTACTAAAATCTAAATACTTTATTTCAGATGAAAATAAGAAAAAATATTTCTGAAATTCAGGAGCTTGAGAATATAGAAGAACATCAGTCTGTAGATATTGAGACCTTGGTAAGATTCTTTCCTCAGTTTAATGTTACAAGGGACAAAGTAGTCATTTAATTTAATACCAGCTACTCTCCACTTTTTTTTAATGCTTTTCATTGAGGCTATATTTTTATGACTGCTGTCTCCATTTACAGATAAGCTAGAAATTACGTGGTGTATAGCCTTCAAGTTCCTTAATGTTTTATTTAGATAACTTACATGCATAGTAATAGATTTTGTCATCTCCTGCACGAAACAAAATTTTAATGAAGTTTGTGCTTTTAAAATTAAAAAGTGGCATTTTAAACCAAACCGCTTAGCAGAGTGTTTTCCAGAGTTAATCGGTATCAATATCAATGGCTATTTCTCAGTCAGTTGTAGTTGGCCTCCTCGCATTCATCTTTCTTTCAGGTCAGTGGTTTTCACTTTGATGGACCACATATTTGTTACTCCATTGTTTTTTCAGGCAGCTATTCATGATATTCAGCTTAACTTCTCCGAGTTACAGTAAACACTAGATTAGATAGATTGCAGAGTCTTGTTAAAATAAATAAATATTCATCAGTGTCTGTGCTGTGACGTATTAACCGCTGAGGGTTATAACAGTGAGTGAGGCAGATAAAGTCCTATGCCAGTGGAGTATTGCTGCCATGAGGATTTCTCTTCATTTTTTATTAGTGATCTTATTTTCTGCTTTTTATTTCTGCTTTAATTCCTTTCATTGAGAGACTTAAGTTCCTTAAAGGTGTGCACTGTGTCTCGTTTATTTTTTTACTCAGCCTCTAACACGTTGTCTGACCAAGGTGGTTATTTATACACACTGCATTTTGAAAGAAAATGAATAGACAGAATAACGGTTATTACTTTCGATTATGATCTCAAGCACAATATAGTTGTAAGTTGTGTCCTAAATGTTATCTCTTGTTATTTTTGAACTTGTCTTTGATCTGAGTTGCCTATAGCCTGTAGTTTTTTCCTCTCAGAATTGTTTGTACTATTTTCCTACTTGTTAACAGAAGTATTTTAATTAACTGTTTGTGCTTTGTAAATGTAACCAGGAAGATGAAGCTCAAGACAATAAAAAGAAAATGAAAATGGCTGAGAAAAATATGGAAAAACAAAAAGAAAATATGGAAAATCTTAAAAGTCTGAAAGTAGAAGCAGAAAGCAAGTATAATGCAATTAAACTGAAAGTTAATCAGCTATCAGAGCAAGCAGATCCACTTAAGGTATATATTATTGTTATTCTGTATGCATTTTACGTGTTAGTTTCGTATCTCCAGTGTACTCACTAGGTACTGCCCCGTCAGAATATATGGCTAAGCATAAATATAACCACATGAAAGCAGGATGTAAACCAGATTTTCTCATTAGGTCTATTAGAATTAAATTCTTCTGCTCATGGCTTTACGAGAATAAATTGCAAAGTTTCTGTTTCTCCCAGAAGATTCCAGCCTTTGTCCTTTCCTCGTTTTCTCACTTCCTTGTTTTTTCAGAGCCAGCGCTCAGGGACGTCTTGTCTGTCTACACCGTTTCTGTGCTTACCTTTCTGTTGCCCCGCTTTCCTTCAAAACTCACGCCAGCTGGAAGTGAAGTGCTGCCCAGTTCCTCGTTATGGGCATGTCTCAGTTACGGTCCAGCTTGAATTCTAGTCATTTTTTTTCATTAACACATATGTTTTGAAACCAAATTTAGGAAAATAAAATTATTCAACAGTTAAATTGTATAAATCTCCGCAAGTTGTGTATTAGCTTAGTTATCATTATTTTATTGTCATTGTTGTTTTTATGAATAACTTAATTATTCTCAGAACTTCAAATTTTATTTATAAGATGCTGAGAAGAATGAAGTATATATTTTAAGAAGAGCGGTATTTGATGATATCACTCTAACGTACTCCTTTTCTTTTTTGCAGGAAAATTATTTATCCCCTGTGAATCAAAAATGTATTTAGATATTTTAAAAGTTTAAAAGAATTTGCATGCGTAAAAAGTTTTAGTCATTGTGTTTACTGAAAAATTGTAAAAATGTAATAATAATGAGCGAAGCAAGTATTAGAGGAAGTTAGAGGAGTCCCTGTGTGTGGCAGATTTCTCTGTAGCTGCTGTCCGTGGACCTGGGGTTCCTGCCCGCTGTTGTGGCCTAACGTGGATTGATTTTCTCCTGTTCCATCTAAGAATAAAAGATAGGGAAACAGAGTGACTGATTAAGAAGAATATGTAAATACTGAAGTCTGAGGAAGGGAAACGTATTAAATCCTGAGACAGACAAATAAGTGAGTGGTTGTTACAGGAAATAAGAATTTAAATGACAAAGTCAAAGGTAAAAAAAGGCAAATTAGCTTTTAAAAGAAAATAGAGTAGTAGAATAAAATAAATGCAAACATGTTAGGAACAGACAAGGTAGAATTCAGGAATCAGAGCAGTAAAAGTTGCAACAAAGGTAAGAATAAAACATTTTTTTAAATGGGTAAAGGATCGAACAGTGTGACAAAGTCAGATGGTGAAATATGCTAAAATGGTATAGAAAAAGAAAGATTAGTGCCTAAATTATTTATCCCGAACAGTTTAAAATTAAAAACAAGAAATGATGAAGAGTAAGCTGTGTTCTGTTCTTTTAGGGACCTCTAAGCTAAAGCAACTCCTGGAATTGGGAGTCCATAAATAAGTTCAAGAGCAGAAAATATGGGCAGAAGGCAGTAAGAATTCTTGATCTTAGCTCTTTGCCTTGGCTGCAAATAACTGAAAGCTAGGAGGTGAGTCCTTCAGTTAACCTGCATGCAATCAGCCAGTAGCAAAGAGGTTTTCCTGCGTAATATCACATCACACAGCCATCGGTAACTTTAGGACAAAGAGGGTTTGGCTAACAAAATAATTCCTGAGAAATTGCAGTCGTTATACATTAACACCTTCTAGACAAAATCTGTTTGCTCTCAGGGCATTTGTTCATTTTGTGACGGGTGGTGGAGAGGAGAGTTTAAACACAGAGTTAGTCATTGAAATCTTGGCATAAGAAATATTTTACTCACTTTGAACAGTTTATTTTATTTTTATTGACTGATTTTAGAGAAAGAGAGGACAGGGGAGAGAGAGGAAAAAGCATCCATTTGTTGTTTCACTTAATTATGTGTTTATATATTGGTTGATTCTTGAATGTGCCCTGACTGGGGATTGAACCTGCAATCTTGGTGTTATGGGGACAACACTGTAACCTACTGAGCTACCTGGACAGGGCCTACACAGTTTATTTTTAATTACCCTGCAAACTACCAAACTAAATGCTTTAGTTGCAAATTAAACTCATTGGTCAGGGAGTGTGGCCCACATTGAGCGTTATTGGAGTAGGAGGGCTTCTGTATCCGATGTGGCTAAGGAGAGTTTGTTTTTATTGAGGGTAACTATGCTTCTGAAAATTCCAAGATTTCATGTTTTATAGTTTTCAAGACCTCGTAGTTAATGTAGGTTTACATAAAACGAGTAGCAATTTATCCAGTGGTGCTGAGTAACTAAAATTGATTTTGTATCCAAGAAATAAAATTTTTCAAGGATCCTGTCCCTTCTAGCATCTCAGCTTATTTTTTAAAGGCTGTAACTTCTTACAGGCTAGAAACTCCAGGGTTAGAACAACATCCAAATTTCATTTCAGGCCTAACGCAACCTAGTCCTCACCCCAAAACCAGGATGAATGTCATTAACCTGAGTTTAACATGTCTAGTTCTTGGTTTCACCATCATTAACGTGAAATTGAGTGAAATACTCTCTTGCTATCTTTTAGTTTTAAATTTATGGACATAAATTTATTAAGTATACAAGGACAAACCAAATAGCCATGGTAAATGTGGAGAAAGGGATTATTAACATCTGTAGTACTTTTCCTATCATTTTACAAGTCAAGTCTTTCCCTTTCCAAACTTGCTAGGAGGGAGGACTAACCTAGCACAAATGTGTCCTGATATGGTTTACCTCTTCGGTTTCCTCAAGCAACAAATTGGTTCCCTAAAGCAAAGGTTGGCCTATTTATTTTGACAGCTTTTACCAAAAATAATTGGAAAACAACCATTTTATTTCATAAGCTGTTCCAATTTCTAATTGTAATATCTTCTGCTACACAGATTGCAGCCATTTTCTTTTATTCTGTTTGAGATAATGGAACAGCTTGTCTTCATCCTTCGTGTAGTAATGTTTTGATTTTTAGTAGAAGTCTTTTAGAAAAGCTACATAATACAAAACAGCTACTGTAGGTGGTATTTTTATCAATATGAACAAGATAGAATAAGTTGTATTCTTAGATGAGGAAATAGCCTAAGTCCTCTGTTAAATGAGGTAAATGTTGTCAGTGTTTAGATACCCATTTTCCTTTTGGGGATATCTCAGTGTATTCTGTCTCATGATTCCATTACTGCTATTTTGGTTGTCACTTGTCTCTTTCTTTGTTTGTAACTGCAGCTCTCGAGGCTAAACACGTGGTAGGCTCAGGAAACAAACTAAAATTTAACTTGGTGGCTCTTAAATCAGAAGCCTTTTAAAGCCGTTTTATTGTGATGTAAATGACATTCAGTAAATACACAAATAAGTATATGATTTCTTAAATTTTGACATGTATATATACCTGTAAGTTTTCACAAATAGTGAAAGAACATACTCATCATGCCCAAAAGTTACCTTGTGCCCCTTCGTAATCTCTCCCCGCCTGCCTCCTGCCCCTTGCCCCCAGGCAACCGTTAGTCTGCTCTCTACTCCTACAGTCTGCACATTTTCTAGAATTACGTAAAATAGAATCACATATTTTGTGCTCTTACTTTGGGGGGTTTCACCTTTTTCAGAACCTGGCACACACTAGTACATATTGTATACTCTATATTTTGAGAAAAAAAGTGAGTACAGTAAAAGGTTCTTTTTGGTTATGGTAATCATCTATATTTTTACCTGAATCAATAATTCATTCCTTTTTATTGCCAAGTTGTATCCATTCTGTTTGATGTACCAGAGTTTGTTTATTCATTTGCCTGTTGATGGGCATGTGTTTCCAGTTTGGGGCTATTAGAAATAAATTGCTCTACACATTTATGTTTGTATATTAAACCAAATGAGCAAACTCTCTGAGAGTCTAAACTTACTTAGTGGTTTTAAAACCAGAGCCATTTCAAAAATTGAGATTTGGGGATTCTAGACCTAAAATAAAATCTCCATAGTGGAGTCAAAAAAATTACATATTTTGTAAAACGTCCAAATGAACTATAATGTAGTCAACCTATAGACCATTGTTTGAGAAAGCTGCTGTAATCAATGACAGTATGCATCCGGGGTGTCCAACCCACGGCCTGTGGGCTGCACGCAGCCCAGGGTAGCTATGAAGGTGTCCTAACACAAAATCACAAATTTACTTAAACAATTATGAGATTTTTGTGTGTGTAATTACGTGTCACGATGTATTTAACGTGTGGCCCAAGAAAGCTGTTCTTCCGATGTGGCCCAGAGACACCAAAAGGTTGGACACCCCTGACCTTTCACAAGGCTGTGCCTCCTTTAAGTCTGCAGGCTAATGTGGCTTCCCACAGACCACCTTGTTTACCAAAATAAAGTTGAAAGCAACATGATCTATGGAGACTTCATTTAAGAATTTAAATATAATAATGTGACTTCTTAATTTGGGGAAACTCCTCACTTCTATTCAGACACATCTGGCTGTGAACTTGAACACTTGTGTCTCGAAGGAGCATAGTCCTGTCCACTTTGTGGAGTTGTCAGTTAGTTTTATAGCTATGCTGGTATTTTTTTTAACAATTTTTTTTAGAGATTCTTTGGCTTTCTTCAAACAGGATGAATTAAACCTTGCTGATTCTGAAGTAGATACCCAAAAACGAGGGAAACAGCATTATGAAGAAAAACAAAAAGAACATTTGAATACTTTAAATAAAAAGAAACGAGAACTGGATATGAAAGAAAAAGAACTAGAGGTTGTTCGTCATTTTTGGTTTTACGTTTTTGTTTACAACCTTAGTCCTGATTTTTAAAGTGCATTTTCCCTAATGTCATGTTTGCAAACATAGACAAATTATCTAATGAATATCTGTTTTGTATAAAGTGACAGCTGTTTCGGTAAATCAAGAGAGAGACTTGGGGACTCTCAGAGAGTGGGGACTTAAATAGAGGACACGAACAGGACTTTGGGCTGGACCACACCAGTCAGGCCTTGTGCCTCTGGGGAATCCAGAGTGTGGCCCTCCCTCTCCCCTAACATAGCTCCTTAGATGCCTAGTTGGGCAAGTAGGTGGCAGCCTTGGGGTCAGAAAAGCCACCCCTGCCTCTGAGTGGTTGGGAGTGGTCTGGGCTGCAGTTCAGCTCCTGTTCACTGGACGCCCATGTTGACAGCTGTCAGCACGTTCCTGTTTCTGGAGGGTATTAGCTGAAGCCACCCTTGGGTCTAAGTAGAACAGACGGATTCCAGCTGTGCCTTTATTTATGTTAGGAAATGATTGAAACTGTAATCTATTGTCTTAGTTATTCAAAACTTACCATACGGAATGTTGTGAATATAAAAGAAGTACTGTGTGTTAAAAGTGCTTTTAGTTTTTTACTTTTTGTTTGAGTTTTCAGTACTGTTTACTGTTCAGAGTCCATCCTAAAACACACAGAAAGCTACCTCTGACCTCAGTGCCCGGAGTGCCAAACTTCCTAACTGCTACCTGAAATGTGTTTCATTGGGAAGTTGTGCACTAGTAAAGAAGTGCATAGTAATGTGAGTTTCTCTTGAAGATGTATCATGACTCTGGACTATATTCTCAATATAAAACTTGTACAAATAACATTGACACTAAGTGTAATTAAAATACAGTTTATAGACATAAGTTTAGACTTTTACTTTGCCCATTTTGGCACTAGTAGTACAGCGAGTTGTTATCCCAAAGAAGAGGTTTAAAGATACTAAATATCTGTTATCCAGGAGAAGATGTCACAAGCAAGACAAATCTGCCCAGAGCGGATAGAAGTAAAAAAGTCTGCATCAATTCTAGACAAAGAAATCAATAGATTAAGACAAAAGATTCAGGCGGAACATGCTAGTCACGGAGATCGAGAGGAAATAACCAGGTAAGTAGTCGGTAGCTTTTCTGCTTTATTATGTTATCCGTGTGTATTGTCAAGACAAAAAATAAATGTTCACATGTAAATTGTAAACTCGGATCACACGTTGCTGTGGCGTATAGTTTATAGCCAAACTAGTGTATCTCGTGTACGGTTAATAATCTAACTTTTTTTCCTCTGAATTTTTATAAAATTCATTACAGAATGATATCTTTTTCTGTGAACTTTTTATGCACCTTTTCATTGTCCTGTGAATATTTGGGGCACGAGGAATGTTTTATGTCTTTTTTAAAATGGTTCTGCAGCATTTGCAAAGGTATCCCTTAATTGTTTTCCGAATGGCTACATGAATAATATTTTTGTGTGTTTTTGCATCTTTAAAACTATTTGTCTTTAACTTTGAATTGAAGAATAGTTTAGCCTAATATAAAATTTTTTGTCTCTTGAGTATGTATTTATGATAGCACTAGTCTTTTAAGGCATATATCTTGTCCAGAATGTCAGAATCTGATTTTTCCCATGATACGCAGCATGCTTTTTCAGTGTATAGGTTTAAGTCTTATTTCTTAAAAGTTTTCTTGTATTTTACTTACAGATATTTTCTATTCTGTTGTTTAATTTTCTTTTTGGGGTCTTCATTTATACGTATGTTGTATATCCTTTCTCTTCTTCATGTATTTTGTCTAACCATTTTCTCTGTTTTCCACCGAGTTTGTTTTCTTTTGTCTTTGTTCTCCTTTGTTCTCTCTCTCTCTCTCTCTCTCTCGCTCTCGCTCTCGCTCTCTCTCTCTCTCTTTGGTCTAATTTGCTCTCATACCATGAATACTGCAAGTTCTCATTTTACCTCCTTTTGTCTGGTTATTACCTTCCATTGTTTACTTTTCTTTCAGGTTTTTTTTTTCTTTTTCATTTCTGTTTTGAGGGCTTTCTTTCTGATAGCATTTTTTGGTTTTAATTCATAGTGTTCAAGCACTGTTTTATTCTGCTTTGTGATGTCATTGTCCTAGTAAATTTTCTTTGTCTGTAGGGGGAGTTTTTTCTCAGCCCTTCCCCAGCCCCCCAGCCCCATAGATACCTTTGTGTGGGCGCTATACTGGTGCCTCTCTCGTTACTCATTTTTTAATTAGTTGAGTTCTCCTGGTCTGGGCCTTTGAGGGAGGATGGGTGGGTCACTGTGGGAGTCTTGGCCAGGGTTCTTTCCTACTTTGTGAGGAACTTCCTCTGCCTTCCTACAGCAACAGCTGTTGCCCCCCGTAATACCACTTCTGAGGAGCCATGCCTTCTCTGCCTCCTTGTCAGTTCAGCTGGGGTTTGGGGGTGGGAGCAATCCTAATTTCTCTCTTTCTCCATTCCCACATTCACATCTGTCACTGAGGGAAACATTTCTTGCCTTCCAGTATGGTCCCTCACTTTTAGAGAGTGTATGTTTGGGGGCATTCTTTAAGGCCTGCCCCCTCGGCCCCACCCGGGCACTTTCCTCCCGTGCTTGCTCCGCGTTCGGTAAGGCTGGACTTGGCTGCTGCCCAGCCCCGCTAACAGCTCCCCCAGTCAGGGCAGCCCGTGCTCACTCTGGCGATGGATTGTGCTTGGAGCTTAGTGAAACCTACTGCTGGACGCCTCAGCACTCCTCGGCTTCCTGTTCTTCTCCATTAAGTAAATGTACTTGAGACTCTACTTTTTAAAATGTTTTTTTTGAATGGTGTTTAATTACTTAATATTTTGTTCATGAAATAGGCAGTATCTAGAGGCAAAAGAAGTCTATCTTGATCTGGACACTAAAGTAAGGACTTTGAAAAGGTTTATTAAATTACTGGAAAAAATAATGACCCATCGATACCAAACATACCAACAATTTAGAAGGTAAGTGCATTAAAAAATATTAGCACATACATATTCTTAGTTTTTCTTTGTTTTTACTTGTCCCTTATAAATATTAAACTAAAAGAATTTTACGTGGTTCAACTAGTGAAAAGTTGCCAGTGACTTGACTACCTTGTCGGCTGGTACTCATGATCCTCTGATTTAAACAGAGGATTCTGGATTTGAAAGGGCCTTTATGGCAAGCCTGTGCAACTTTTCTCCTCCATTAGCTCTCCTTTACTAGAGCACTCACAGATGCCTGGCCATTGGCTGCTTAGAAGGGTCCTTTGGATGGGAGCTCGTTGGTTCTGAAACAGCCTCTTTCACTCCAGGATGTCATGTGCTCTTAAGACATAAGTTTTTGACTGGAGCTGTTGAGGCAGCTCCTCGGTTGATTTACAGTGATCAGGGAGTATGGGGCTGCTTGGTGCAGGCAGAGTCTCTGCTCTGTTCACTGCCTTTTCTCCTGGACCTGCTGCAGAACCTGCAATCTAGTGGGAACTTGATGCATCTTGGTTACGTGAATGAATGCAAGATTAGAGAAATTGTCGGTATTATTAATGTACCTATAAATGTATAGACTCACAAGGATAAATCGACCCAAACACAAATCACAAGCAACCAAAATAGAACAGAGGACCATCTAACGGGAGAGATGGGCCCTTGATGTGCTTGGATCCAAGGTGGCCCTAGTCTTTACACTTACTCCCTATTTTCCCCAGAGGAATCTAGTCGCATGCTTTCTACCTGTCTTTATCCCCCAAACTCTAGTCTAAAGACCATAGAAATAAAAAAATATATCTAGCTCTAGTACATTCATGGAATTTCTGGTAAAACCATAAAGAGCAACAGGCTTTGCATGTTTTACCATATTCTCTAACTAAATACAGGGTAGTTTTTGAAATGTGTGTTTCAGTTGTTTTAGGAGGGACCAGCGCAGCCTTTAGTTGAGTACTAAGCTTTTACTACCCGTGAAGCAGTGGTTTTCCGAGTGCACTCTACTGATGCCTTGTGAATTAGAAGGTTTTCTACACTTGCCAGTGGGAACATGAGCTGTTCTGGCTCTGAGTGGCCTTCGGGAATTGCTTCCAGGTGTTTTTCTCCTCCTGGGGGTGTCTCCCCACCCACATATGCTGCAGGAGTCTGGAGGCCTCTCTCCAGGCCTTCCAGGTGCCCTCTGCGGTCTGGGTCTACGCTGCCTTCCACAGACTCCCCTCTGGTGACCCACAGACTCCGCCTCATGACCCAGAGGCACCTTGGCCTCCCCACTCTGCTGGCTGTGCGTCCACCATCAGGGAAGTCCCAGGCTCCACTTAGGTTTTGGCCCACCCTTTATTCTTTCTGTAAGTAGTAATTTGGGGCAACCATAAGGCTCAGTTTATTTCCTGTCTTTGGAAGATGAGTTTCACCAGAACTGCCTGTGCTGTCTGATGTCCAGAGTCTGAAAACTTGTTTCATACATTTTGTCCATTTTTTAAATTTGTTTCAGGCAGTAGGGGAAAAATCTAGTGCATATTACTACATTTTTTCTAGAAGCAGTGGGATTTATCATAATCTAGAAAATTTCTATTTAAAGTGTTTTCTGTAAAAGTATTGCTCTTATAGTTTATTATTTTTGATATGTTTCTTTGATATGTTTTATATTGTTTACCTAATCTTAGGAATAGAATAAGAATTATCAAATTTAAAAAATTACTTATTTCTTAACACTGAAGAACCTTGCCATTTTATGAGAAAAGATTCTTTTAGATATACCATGAGTAGAAGTTGAAAAATATGTGTCTGTAGTGTAAGAAAAAAGTTAACAGAAAATTCTGAAAACCAACCAACAATAGTTGCTGCGGCACACAAAAAAAGTTATCAGTATTTTCTAGTGTGGAGATTTAATGTAGTTTAGGAAGGAAATTAGGAAGGAAAAGAATAAGTGATAGGTACTCTGAAGAAATGAGCCTTAGATTAATTAAGGAGCAAAAATATTGAGGAATACAGCCAGTCACCTATCACCCAGGTCTTACTTGGTAAATACCATTTACCACTCGAAAGGCTCTTTGGAGAAATGGCTGATCCCAGCGCTGGGCAGGGTGGGTACAGATGAGCCTCTCGCTGTGCCAGAAAGTAAGGAGATACTCAAAAAAAATGGAGTCATGGTTAAAATGTAGGAGGCAGGTTGAAGGGGCTCCTACAGGTGACATCTGCAACAATGTGAGGATTAACATAAATGAGGTCAGGGGTAGATGGTAACCCAGTGAATAAAATAAGAGTCTGTGGTTCCATTGTGACAGATAGAAAGATGGATAGGTGAGAACGTAATTGAAGAAAAAGGACTTCCTGACAGTAAAATGCCATTTGATAAATAGAGATGGACCCGGGAGTTTGCTTTGAGCCGGGCCGTGTGTGGAGGGGTACAGACACGGTGGTTAAGAGGTTGCTCTTCCCCCTTCTTTTTGCAACTATAAAGTTGAAGGGAGAGGGGCAGATGAATAGGTCTTTCACCCATTAGCAGCGGAGCTGGAGCTCAGTGCTCTTACGGACGAGGCTTACATCTTCTGTATTAGGTGATGGGTTGATAATGTCTGTATAATCCATATGAACTGGCTGAAATAACAGAATATATTAAATGGGAGGTGACATCTTTATTCATTTTATAGATGTTTGTGGTAAAAATGTGGAGACACAGCCAAAATATAAAAAGGGGGGGAGGGGGGAGTCACCAAAAATTTATAAAATTGCCAACTAATGTTAATATCTTGGCATTTTTCTGTCTGGTCTTACATGCCGGTTTAAAGATCATGCTGAATATATACTTTTGTATCTTTATATTCTTTTAAATATGCCCCAATTTTTTTTTATTTTAAGGTGTTTGACTTTACGATGCAAATTGTACTTTGACAACTTATTATCTCAGCGGGCCTATTCTGGAAAAATGAATTTTGACCACAAGAATGAAACTCTCACTATATCAGTAAGTGTCTTAACTTTGCATGTTGAGTACTAGGAGGTGCTTTGCCACAGTGTTGAAATTACTGGCTAAAGCTGCCATTGTAGGGTTTTTTAATTTTTTTATTTTTTTCTCCAGACAACCGTATTTTCTTATGAAAATTAGGAATTATATTTCAGTGATAAGTGTTTACTTTCTCTTTCTACTCTATCAGTTTCTCTTTTAAATTGTGTGAGACATTACAGAGGTCTGTTTTCTCTAGTCTCACTATAGGAAGCCAAGAAATTTCTCAAAGTATATGCTCTCCTGTGTAATTAGGTTTCTACTACTTATTCCTGAAGGTATACCTAGATCTGGCCTCTCTTGGATAAAGAAGGCTACCACACATGACTTTGTGGAGTCTATCTTTATGAATACTCTCATAACCATATGCCATTGAACGAGAAGGTGGAGGATATGTCATTAAAAATTGCATGGTCAGGAGGTAAAGGGCAACTATCCATTCTAAGTAATAGAGCAAAATTTTCAAATAATTGCTTATTACTTTTAGTTGCCATAAATTTTATACTTCCATTTTAATACTTAGAATAGGTAATAATTTGTGATATGTACATGTGTATATATATTTATAAAACACAACAAAGGACTCATTTAAAATTTTAAAGAATGATAATAATTAAGAAAAAGAATGACAGCACATTTAAGAGTGATTAAAAGACTTACACAGGAACTTCATAAATTAAAGTGTCCAAGTGATAGATAAGCACATGAAAAAGTGTTCAGTATCATTAGGCGTCAGAGAAATACATATTTATATTACAGTAAGTTACTATCACATCACTATTGGTGCGACTGAATTGAATAAGACTGGTGATACTGTGTGTTGGTGAGGGTGCAGGCTTAGAACTCTCGTACCCTTTTGGTGGGCGTGTGATGTGGTAGAATGAATTTGGAAACCTGTCTGGAAGTATCTGTGAAAGCAACTGCACTCTTCACAAACCAGTACAGTACCGCGATGTGACTCAAGTCAGAGCTGTGGCTACCCTTTGGTAGTGACTGGGAGGGAACAGACAATCTGCTAAGATGTGAGCAGGGTTCTGTCTCGGTTTGAGTAGTGGTGACTCGGGGTGTGTGTGTGTGTGCGTGTAAATTGTTTGAGCCAAACACTTGTGCTTTACTCCTTACTGTATAAATAATTCATACTCTATTTTTAATAAAAATTAAAAAAAGAAGAAAGCATTAGGTGTGTTGGGGTAGTATATCTTCAGAGTTAATTGTACAAGACAAATGAAGCTAGACTTTCTGACATTATTATCCTTATTGTTCAAAAGAATATTATTACTTTAAGAATCTGGTTATCTAGTCTTCATTTTTCAAAAGAGGAGACTGACACTGAAGTCCCATAAGTTGGTAATTAACCAGAAGTAAGATTTCGAGGCCCTGGCTGGCGTAGCTCAGTGGATTGAGCGCGGGCTTGCGAACCAGATGATCCCGGTTCGATTCCCAGTCAGGGCACATGCCTGGGTTGCAGGCCGGTTCCTTGCAGGCTAACTACCAGCAGGGGATGCACAAAAAGGCAACCATACATTGATGTTTCTCTCCCTCTCTCCTTCCCCTCTAAAGATAAATTTAAAAAAAAAAAAAAGGCAGTTCCAGTTTAAAAAAAAAAACGAAGTAAGATTTCGATTGCCATCATTCATCCAGGGCATTCATTAGATTGATGCCGTTTTGGAGCAAAAGATTGCATCCTGTTGCATCCTGTTACTTCTTTTATATGTATTTTTGTTGTTGTTTATTTAGTTTGGCTTTTTACTGCTTATGTTAGTGTTGCTTTTTCATTTGGATTTTCATGGAGGATTCAGACTTACCAATAATAAATATAAAATCTTAGTGTATGTTTAAATTCAGAATTTATGTGAAGCCACATGTCTGCCAAAACATGTATGATAAAACACTGTGCCCTGGCTCGTGTGGCTCAGTGGACTGAGCACGGGCCTGTGAAGCAATGGGTCATGGGTTCAATTCCCAGTCAGGGCACATGCCTGGGTTGCAGGCCAGGTCCCCAGTAGGGGATACATGAGAGACAACAACACATTGATGTTTCTTTACCTCTCTTTCTCCTTCCCTTCCCCTCTCTCTAAAAATAAATACATAAAATATTTTAAAAAGCATTGAAATGTACAGTTGGCTAGTACACCCTAGGTAGCATATATGTGCATGTGGAGTTGTGTCAGAATGAAATAAAATGCCTTCTAATGTTCAAATGTCCCCTAATGTTCAAATATACTATCTTCTCAGGAAATTGTGTGACAGTGTGCTATCAGATTTATTAATTGCCATTTTCTTGTTCCCATGAACCCTTATTTATTAAAGGGGATATTTTTCTAAGAGATTTTGTAAATTTTAGCTTACTGCTGTTGAATTCTTTGGCCAGCGTGAGCCTATCTAAGTTGGCCTAGTGTCTTTTTGACATTCAGTAATTACTTTTAAAACAGCTTAACCACTAGGTGTCACTGGAATTCAAGTAACAAAAGATTATCTTGGCACTTAGAAGTGTTTGAAAAAAGAAACGAAACAATCCTATTTACAGTAGCATCAGAACAATAAAATACTTAAGAGTAAATTTAACCAAAGAGGTGAAAGATCAGAAACTTTGGAAACTAACACGTTGAAGAAAGAAGTTGAAGATGACACAGTAAATGGAAAGGTCCTGTTGTTGGATTAGAAGAATTAATATTGTTAAAATGTCCACACTCTCCAAAGCCCGACCAGATTCAATTCATTCCTCATCAAGATTATAGTGGCATTACTCACAAAAGTAGGAATATTTGTGTGGACCCACAAAAGACCCTGAAGAGCCAAAGCAATCTTGAGAAAAAAAGAATGAATCTGGAAGCAGTCACATTTCTTGATTACTATAGCTTCTAACACTGTTTGAAATCTTCCAGAAGAAAACCTAGGGAAGAAGCTCTTTGATATTGGTCTTGACAATGATTATTTGGATTTGACACCAAATGAACAAGCTCTGGGCATATATCCGAAGGAAGTGAAGTCACATCTGAACCTGCATGTTCACTGCAGTGTCATCTAAAGCAGCCTAGACATGGAAACCATCTAAGTGTCCATTAACGGGTGAATGGATAAAGAAAATGTGGTACACACGCACAGAGGAATATACTGTGATGTAACCGTAAAATGGAAAGGGAATTGACATCCATGTGACAACGTGGATGAACCTGGAGGGCATTATGCTAATTGAAATAAGTCGCATAGATTCTGGCCAAGTTGGACGTGTAGATAGATATATTTCTTTTCTTCACACAGCCAAAAGAATGATGACAACCAATTTAAAAACAAAAAACAACTGGAACTGCCAGAAAATTGAACTTTATGGAAGTCGACAATCACAGAGTTAAAGAAGCAACATCCAGACCTTTAGGAGGGGCAGAGACGGGCAGCCGGGGTGGAGAGGACATGTGGCGAGGCGGCTGCTGGAGGACCGGGGTGGGTGAGGTGGCAGCTAGAGGACCCGGGAGTCCTGCGTTTGTGTGTGGATAAACTGGGAGAAACAACCTGGGGGTAGGACAGACCACACAACCCAGGGTTCCCGCAGGAGGAAATAAAGCCCTAAAACCTCTGACTGAAAAAAACCTGTGGGGGTTGCAGTGTTGGGAAAAATTGCCAGTCTCACCAGAGATTCCATTGGAAGGGTTCACGGGGTTCTAGAACATACACACACCCACCCACCTGGGAATCAGCACGAGAAGGGCCCAATTGGCTTATGGGAAGTGGGGGAAGTGACTGACAGTGGAGCAAGAGCCAAACAAGGGGCATTGTTTCCTCTCTGACCCCTCCCCAACATACACCACCACAACACAGAGAACTGGGCTGCCCCGCCCTGGTGAATACCTAAGGCTCTGCTTCTTAAAACATAACATGCACGGAGACAAAGAAATATAGTCCAAAGGAAAGAATAAATCAAAACTTCAAAAAAAGTGCTAAGTAGTGAGGAATAGCCAACCTATCAGATGCAGAGTTCAAAACACTGGTAATCAGGATGCTCACAGAAATGATTGAGTATAGATACAAAATAAAGAAGTGAAGACTATGAAAAGTGAAATAAAGGGAAATATACAGGGAACCAACAGTGAAGGGAAGGAAACCAGTATTCAAATCTACGATTTGGAACAAAAGGAAGAAATAAACATCCAACAGAAACAGAATGAAGAATAAGAATTCAAAAAAATGACAAGCTTAGGAACCTCCTGGACAACTTAAAACGTTCCAACATCCGAATCATAGGGGTGCCAGAAGAAGAGGAAGAGCAAGAAATTGAAAACTTATTTGAAAAAATAATGGAGAACTTCCCCATCTGGCAAAGGAAATAGACTTCCAGGAAGCTCAAAGAGTCCCAGAGAAATTGGACCCAAGGAAGAACACACCAAGGCACATCATAATTACATTAGCTATGATTAATGATAAGGAGAGAATCTTAAAAGCAGCAAGAGAAAAGGAGGTAGTTACCTACAAAGGAGTTCCTATAAGACTATCTGCTGATTTCTCAAAAGAAAGCTTTAGGCTAGAAGGGGCTGGAAAGAAGTGTTCAAAGTCATGAAAGGCAAGGACCTAACATTCAAGATTACTCTATGCAGCAAAGATATCATTCAGAATGGAAGGGCTGATAAAGTGCTTCCCAGATAAGGTCAAGTTAAAGAAGTTCATCATCACCAAGCCCTTACTATATGAAACGTTAAAGGGATTTATCTAAGAGAAAGAAGATAAAAACTATGAACAGTAAAATGACAACAAACTAACAACTGTCAACAACTGAACCTAAAAAAACAAAAACTAAGCAAATAACTAGAACAGGAACAAAATCACAGAAATGGAGATCACATAGAGGGTTATCAGCAGGGAGGGAGAGAATGGGGGGGAAAGGTACAGGGAATAAGAAGCATAATTGGTAGGTACAAAAGAGGTGAGGAGGTTAAGAACAGTATAGGAAATGGAGAAGCCAAAGAACTTACATGTACAACCCATGAACATGAACTTAGGGGGCGATGCAGGGCAGAGGGGGATAAAGGGGAGAAAAATGGGACAATTGTAATATAATAATCAATAAAATACACTTAAAAGAAATAAGTCACACAGAGAAAGACAAACACTCTGTGGCATAACTTATGTAGAATCTAAAACAGCCAAACTCATAGCAACAGCAGGTGGCAGGGGCCAGGTGTAGAGGCGTCGGGGAAATAAGTGAAGGGATTGGAGGCCACAGACTGTGCAAGGTGAAGAGGTTCTTCCTTGTATTTTCTTCTGCAAGTTTTATGGTTGCAGGTCTTTAACCCATTTTGAGTTGGTTTTTGTGAGTGATGTTGAGATTTGGGTCCAATTTCATTCTTTTGCATGTGGATACTAAGTTTTCCTGCACCATTTCTTCTTTTTTATTAAAGATTTTATTTTTATTTATTTATCTTTAGAGGGGAAGCAGAGAGGGAGAGAAACATCAATGTATGGTTGCCTTTCGTGCGTCCCCTGCTGGGAGTTGGCCTGCAGGGAACAGGCCTGCAACCCAGGCATGTGCCCTGACTGGGAATTGAACCATGATCCTCTGGTTCGCAGGTCTGCGCTCAATCCACTGAGCTACACCAGCCAGGGCCTGCATCATTTCTTAAGGACTCTTCATTCTCCTTTGTGTATTCGTGGCATCTTTGTCAAGTATTAGTTGACCGCATATGCGTGGATTTGTTTCTGAACTCTCAAAGTTCTGTTCCATTGGCGTGTGTGCCTATTTTTATGCTACTACAAAATGATCACTCTACTTAGCAATCCTGTATTGTCATTTCTGAAAGTTTCTCCAAGAGTAGATCTCACCACCAAAAAAGGTAACTGAATGTACGGGTGTGCTAACTAACTAGCCTTATTGTGGGAACCATTTTGCAGTATGTACACATATCACATCGTGCACCTTAAACTTCCACAACACTATATATCCTTGTTAGCTCATGAAAGCTAGAGGGTAGGAAAAACTGTAAAAACACCAGAAAGACTAGTGTAAGTTATTTTAATCACTAACGTTTACCTAACATTGGCATTTTTATTGTTAAACCTTTGGAATTTTGGTATGTTAGATCCAGTTACTGTGAGAAAATGTTTTCAATTTGACTTTCTCACAGTAAAACAGAAACCACTTTTATGGAGCCCATTGTTTTACTATAAAATATTTTAAATGGAGTAGATGTTATTTCCACACAACGGCTTTGTTCTTTTTTTTGTTTGTTATTTTAAACTATAAACCCATTCTTTCTAATGCTAGGCAACCATTTTGTAAAGAACCTTCTTCTATACCTTTTTCTTTTTGTTAATTCATTCAAGGTGCAGCCCGGAGAGGGAAACAGAGCTGCCTTCAACGACATGAGAGCCTTGTCTGGAGGGGAGCGCTCCTTCTCCACCGTTTGCTTCATTCTCTCGCTGTGGTCCATTGCTGAGTCTCCTTTCAGATGTCTGGATGAGTTTGATGTCTACATGGTAGTGTCAAATTTTAGATTCTCTACTTTTGGGGGGAGGGGTGGGTGTGGATTTTTGAGTGGAAGCAATTCTCTTTTTAGTCTTACCCAAAATAGGGAAGATCCTGCCCAGGCACTTTAGTCCACGATGCACAGTGAGGAAGAACCAAACTAAAGAGTAGTGGTCCTCTCTCTTGGTATGATACTGCCCCTGCAGAGACCCTGTCCCTGTCCTGACTTCGTCCTCTCTCCCATCGGCATGTCCTTCCTCTCCCCTGACGGGCTCTCCTTTAGCTCCCCCCTCGGTGTGCACTTCCACCTTGCGTTTTAGCATCAGGCAGGTCACCACCCTTGCTTGGACTACCTCTAGCCCTGTCTCTCCCCTCCCTTCCCCCACAGCCGCTTTTCAGAGAGCAGCACGCATGCCCCAGGGAGTAGGAACATTGGACTTTGACGTTTAAAACCTGAAGATTGAGACCTACCCCTGTCACCAGTTACCCAAATGACTTTGGGCAAAGCATCTGTCCTTTTTAGGCCTCCGTGTCTTCATCCATAAAATAAAGCTGTTTGTCTTTCCTGCTTCATAGAGTTTTAGTGAGGCTCTGGTCTGCGTGGTGCACGTAGCCGTTCTCCCAGATGAGCTGTTGGTCGGTCTCTTTCCTTCTTCACATCTTGTTCTTTTCCAGACCCACTGTAGTCTGGGTGTAGACTACTCCAGCAGAACTGGTTTCACCAAAATCGTAAATGAACTTTTAATCTTACTTGAAGTAGCTGCTGCCACAGACCTGTCCTCCGTCCCCTAAACTGTGTCGTCTTCCTGGTTCCCACCCTCTCCCTTCCCTTTTCTGCTGTTCCTACTTGTTCTCCATCCGCCCGCCTGGGCGTGTTTGAGGTCTTCCTTGTTTGGTTTTACGCTGTGACTGATTTTACTGGATACCGAACCCTACCTTCTCCTCCGCCACATACATACAGTCCCCTCACTGCCACCTGCATTTGGAAACCTGCCAGGTCCGAGTATGTCCCCGATGTTTCCCTTGTCCTTATGCCCAACTACCACCTGTCCGACATAATCTAGTAAACGACCTGCGTCTGAGACCATCGTGTCTGAGACTGAATTTGCCTTCCATCCAGAGCCTCTTCCTTTCTGTGAGTTTCCTGCCTTGATTAGTGGCCAGTTGCCATTACCAGTCAAATCACCTAAGTGCAAAACTTTGATTTATCTGAGATTCTTCCATTCCACTCGCACAGGAATTCTTTCCTCTTCCTCTTTTAAAATAGCTCCCTAATCTCTGCCCTCTTCTCCTGTTGCCTCTCATCGCCACCGCCTCTTGCCTTTTACCTGGTGTAACTGCTTCTGCCCAGACTCCCAGCCGTAACCTTGCTGCTCCTTCAGTTGCTCCTTCACCGTTTTGCCAAGTGTGTATTTCTGAAATAAATCGGACTTTGGTCACTCAGTTGTTTAAACCCTTCCTTGGTTGCTTATCCTCTCTGAAGTACATGTTAATTCACACTCATCAAGGGTGACATTGAGGCCCTCAATGTTTCGGACTCTCTGGACCCTGCGCCTCTGCTTGTTGTACCCTTCTTCATGGTACGTCTCCTCTTTCAAGACTTGGTTCAGATGTCACCTTTGTGTGGCCTTCAGGACTCCCACCAGCCAGGCAGAATCGATGAGGACCTCCTGCAGTCTTATCACCCATCTTATTTGTCGTATTTAACTCAAAACAACTTCTTTCTCTTTCAGAAACTTAGAATCTGAATGGCATTTTGCCCCATTGGAATTATTCAGAAAAATGTCCCCAGGTTCTGAGAACCATTCTTTTGGGGGCACGTTGGCAGCTTTGTTACTCCCTGGGCGGTGTTCCGAAAGGACAGTGTTCCACCTGAGCAAGCTCAGGTTATTTTGTTAACCCTACACCAGATTACCTAACAGATAGGCCTGATGGAAGAAGTTTTATCACATGAGCCCCTGAACAGCGTGGGCAGGGGTGGGTCCCCATCTGCCTCCGAAGCCCATACTCTACACCAACGTGCTGTGCCTCCACACAGGGTTGCCGAGAGTCCTGTAAAATACCGGCCGTCATTTGGCTGCGTTTCCAACTTTCTGGAGCTTTCAAGGGTGGGAGGGGCACCTTGATTTTTTTTCCAATTATTTAACTCAGAAAAAGTAAGCACACAGTTTAATTCATTTCGTTTCAAAACCTGTTATAGCTAAACATTTTTTTTCTGTACACCAATGTGCTATTTTACATAAAGATTTGAGAAATTGGTCTGTAAATTCAAATTGCTTCACGTTGTACAAGTTGTAGAACATGAAGGAAGCCAGCAGAGTTTTTAAAACACCTTAGTCACTGAGGGCGAGTAATTTGGGAGGGTAAGTTTGCAGCTAGTCACTTTTGATACTGTGCAACTGAAAGACTGTTTACTGTGCAGATTAGATTCGTTCTGTAATAGTTACTTGTGTCTTCTGAATATTTTTTCATTATCTGAATTACTAAGTATGTCTTGGGGAGGGAACCATACTTACAAATACTTTCACTGTAGAAATTATCTGGAAGATAGACGTATTCGGTTGTTTTCCCTGAGTAATTTCGGGTATTACCTTCTCTGTGCTTGGCAGCAGAGATCAGGTGGTGGATGGTGCAGGGGGTGCTGTTCGGAGGAACTCGACTGGCAGGCGCAGCAGCGACCTAACTTCTGCCTTTGCTCTCCAGGACATGGTTAACCGGAGGATTGCGATGGACATGATACTCAAGATGGCAGATTCCCAGCGTTTCAGGCAGTTCATCCTGCTTACTCCTCAGAGCATGAGGTAACTTCTGCAACTCTCCTCTGAATATATATGTCAAGTATGTAAATCGGGGGGAAAATCTTTTACAATCTTAATTATTGAAATGCAAATGCACAAATGACCCATAATAGGAAAAATTAGCCTCCATACTAGTTCTAGAGATGTAAGACAATTTTTTGTTTGTAGATATTTAAAATGTTGTTTGCCTCGTCTCCCTTCCATAACAGAAGCAAGTTGATTTGAATATGATTTTTGGCTTGCTACTATTTCTATTTTGAACCTGCTCTTTTATGCTTCTCATGGCCGTCTGATGTGAAATAGTAATTCCTTTTAGACTAGGGAAACAATTCATGGTTTCCATAGCGTTGGCCTGTTCCTGGGGGTTACAAGTACCAGTCCTTCTTAAATGAAGAGGCCACCCTGTGGTCAGGCAGCACTTCCTGGGCACCTCCAAGGTGGCAGACACTGTGTTGCTGGGGACCATCATTCTCTCTAAAGTGGCCACTTTGATTCTATGGGGCCCTACAGTTGTCATTGGGGATATCAGGTAGCTCCTTTCTGGTTAGACAAGAAGAACAAGAGTAGGAAACAGTTGATCTATATCTTCTTTATTTTCTTTTTCCTCCCAGCTGAAAACTCATAGCATTTAGCAGGAAGTTAATATTTCTTCTGGAACTTTAGAAATTAGACATAGCCCTCTATTAGCAGGTAGCAACCACTTGCATTTATAGTTTCATGAGGAGTATTAGAAGTTTCTTGTAATGTGAAAGTTTTTCTTGGGAATCTGAGTAATAAATTTTCCTTCTTCTAGCTCACTTCCATCGAGTCAGCTGATCAGAATCCTTCGAATGTCTGATCCTGAGCGAGGACAGATGACTCTGCCTTTCCGACCTGTGACTCAAGAGGAAGAAGAAAATCGAAGCTGATCTGCCCTCACGTTCAGCGCTTTGTAAAGGGAAAGGAATTAGGGACTATTTGATGTAATAAAGTGAAACTACAGATATTCTAAGATAAAAGAGATTCCTTGATATAGATGACCACAGTAAAACATGTAAATAAGCCTAGCAAGCCAACAACAACCAGCAATTTAAAGTTGTTATTACTTTACTTTGAGAAAATCAGTTTCATAGTACTGGTTTGAAATCTTCTGTTTCTTTGTTTCAATTTTAACCATCTACTTTTATAGATTCTTTTTCAGAAGTAAAGTTTTGTACATATATACATGTACATATTTGTTTTGTTTGGGTTTATTTCTATAGACTTTGTAAGAATGAAAATAAACGTTTTGATCTCCTGATTATATTTAGTTCTGCTTTTCAAGAGTAGGACATGCTCATTGCAGGCGGTGGAGTGCACGGTCCGTCCATGGAGTGGGACCAGTTTACAGCGGCTTTCTCGCCTGACTTCTGCTTGCTGATTGTGAGGGGCTTACACGGGCTCTAAAAACTTGGGTCAAAATCCCTGTGCAGGTCATTTTTAACCCTGGAGGTACAACCACAGATTTGGGCTATACTTTTAATTGCTGTCCCATCAACTTTAAGATGCTGTCTGTTTCTGCGACACTTCTGTGGAGCACTGAGCATCACTAGCTCTGACACAGTGTCATTCCCTCAGCCCTTAATTGTCCGCTCAGCTAGGCGGCTACCCATGTCAGAACTGGAGTACAACAGATTGCTCCTGCACCCCGACCTGCCGTGTGCTTGCCTGGTTTAAAATCCCTCAGTTTTCAGTCCAGGGGCCAGCAAGGCCTTGCTGGGCTGAGAGAAGACACAGGCCAGAGAGGCTGCTGACCAGGCTGGGGAAACAGGAGAGTGGCCCTGCTGGAGAAGGACACAGGTCCACCAGGAGCCAAAGGCCATCTTGTGGGGGGTGAGCTGGCATCACGTAAAGGTACATCCTGATATTAGAGTTGTTCAAAGAGGTGCTTTTTAGAATGATAAAATACAGTATATTGTAAGAAACGGAATTTGTGAACTTAAAAAAAAAGCATGAATAAGACTTCTGCCTTTATTCTCTATGCTTGATACTAGGATTAGTGCAAAACTTTTTGACAATGGGTATCCAATAAGAAGCATCCCCTATATTGCCAAGCATAAATATTTATGGAATGGAAAAGGAGGTATTCTAAGAAAAAGGGCAGTATTTTAAAAAGAACAGCACTTCTGTGGTTACTGAGGAAAACTGGATTTTGTCTTTTATTTTGGTGGAGGATGGGAGTTTAATTTAGCCTTAAATTGAGATCAATTGGCACATGAGAAGTCCAAAACTTGTACTTTTCTAATCTAAGAATTTGAAGAAAGAGAAATGTGTGCTGAATGTTTTAAACATCCCTCACTAACCATACAAAGTTTGATTTTTTAAGTTACATTTATAAAGAATTTCTATCAAAACTATTTTAACATGCATGTGCTTTTTTCAAATAAAAAATAGAATATACCAAATGCATAAACTTATATTAGTTAAATAAATTCAGTGTCTGAGTTTTTGTGATGGTTTTTTAATGTTCTTAATACAGAATGGGAAATAAAATCCTCAAGAATTCATGCATCTCTTAATGAGGCAAAGATTATTCATTGCTTTTGCCTCGCGAAGTATTGGTTTCAGTTATCATAAGGGAAACTATCTTTAGTTAGTGTTCTGCTTAATAGCAACCTTAATTAAAAGGAAAAAGGTGTACTTTCCAAATATGTGTAACGTCTAAAAATAACTTCATATGTGTTGAGTGACTTCAGTACTTAAAACAAATGACTCCTCACCCCACAGTCCGTCCTGAGCTCGGCTGGCCCTGAACTGAGGGGTCCAGTCCCGGAGACGAGGAAGAAATGGTTCCTTGGCCTCCTCACTCTCCTGCCTCCCCAGATCTTTGGGGTGGGCGTGATTGAAATCCTGACAGCAGCAGATGTGATGAGTCGTAGTGAACCGAGGTGTAAAGGAAACAGTCGCACTGGTAACGCTGGGGACTTGGGCGCTGCTGCGTCGAGCATTTTCTCAGTTTCACTTCCGCCTTCCTCCCGTCCTGTAGACTCGTTTCGTGTGTCTTCCCAATGCCTAGACTCTATATGTGGAGAGCCACAGGCTTCAGTTCTGGTTGAGAAACTATTGGCTGGGACGAACGAGCTGGAACAGAAATGCTACCACCTGCGATGAAAACCCAGCGGTCCAGGGTGACTGATGAAAGTGTCTGAGTACAAGTGAGGTGGAAGAATGAGTACAATTTTTTTTACGTCCAGAGTCAAAATTGTTTTGGTTAGATTCATGACTTGTTTACGTATCTACACAGATGCCTATACTTTGACCAACTCAGGTTTTCAGGTTAACAGTTCTAAAAGTTTAAACAGTTAACTGATAGATCATCACTTGAGTTAATGACAATGGCCTTGAAGAGATATAAAAATATTTAATGTAAGAAAGTAACAATATGGATATAAATGAGCTGTTTGAGTCAGTGAGTGGATTTTTTTCCTAATTATATATAATATTGATACCTAACCTATTAGATTTTGGCTAGGCATCTGTATAGAAACCATAGAAACTAAGGAGGACTGAGACTACTTACTAACTGGCAAGCTTACAAGGGCTTTTGCTGCCTAACTTTTCTCTAGTTTAAGAATGTAGAGATCAATTCATTAAAAAATGGGTAAGTGCCATTTGCTGGCAACTCTTCAACACCGGGAATTCTGCTGTAACAGACTACATCCGCCTTCAAGGAGCATAGAGCCTAGTTAGGGAAACAATACCAGATACAATTTCAGATAATGGTGATTGCTATGAATAGTAATTCAGGGGAAGGAGTTGAAAGTTGAGAGAAGTGGCATTTTGGACGTCTTTGCAGAAGGTAGTTTAAGCAGAGGCCTAAAACAAGTGAGAGAAAAAGCTATGGGCAGAGGAAATGAGTGCAACGGCCTTAGAATGAGCTTCGTGTCCAGGAATCAAGGCCAGTGTTGGTGGAGATGAGTGGGCAAAGGGGCTGTTGGACTGGTGGGTGTGGATCAGAAGTAGGCAGACAGAAGCTGTAGGTCATTTGGGGGCCTGAGCACATTCTCACCTGGTTGGTAAACACAAAGACCCCTCTGGTTGCTTATGTGAATAAGGAGTGGATGATGGCTAATGTGGAAAGAAGAAGTGATTTGGGGGCTCCTACAGGGGTCCAGGTAAGAGGCCATGGTGACTTGGACTAAAGCAGTGGAGACAGACACGTTCACATTCGAAATCTGGAGGCAGTGGGGCTCAATGAGAATACAGTGGAGTTGGGGGAGGAACCAAGGATAATTGCCTCAGGGCCTAAAAACCTGGATGGAAGATGCAGAGATGGAGAACAAACTGGTACTTGGTGCGGAACTACGTTGGTTACTACGTCTGGTACTCAGGGAAGGAGAAGTACCAAAGTAGACCCAAACCACGGGGCACTGGCTGGAAGGACCTTGAGGAGGGTTGGATTCATGAACACATGAATCTTAAGGGCCTTCAGGAGAGTGTTAACCAAAACATAATGGGTCTCAAGGATGCTCTGGGTGAGAGCTAAAAGGAAGGAAACTCAATCGGAAGCAGGAGAACCAGGGACCCTTGTTAGGCAGGGGTGGAAATCTTGGCAAACGTCATGGTCACATGGAAAATAGGAAATGTACCTAATGTACTGGTGCTCTATCTGAAGAGATTAGCAGGTAGAATTTGAGAAGTGCCTCCTGGTTCCTTGCTGCTATGACAAAGTGTGAGAGGAGAGAGGAATGAAAGAACAAGCCATTACATGCAAAAGAGCCAGGACTATTTCTTATTCCCAGACTTTTTTTCAGAGGGCGACTGATTCCCAAACTATGTTCCATGCAGAAAACCAGGTCAGGGTATGACTTCAAGATCCTTTGCTAGGACCTCAGAAGGAGCTAAGGCTGTGCTTTCAGACCTCAGACACGGAAGGGCTACCATGCTGTGAGGAAGCACACACTAGCCCTGTGCTCTCAGGGTCCCTCCCCTAAGGCTCCAGGACTCTGCCTCAGCTCAAGCTCCTGTAGGACTAGTTGTCTGCGAGACCTCAGGCCAGAAGCAGCCACATGAACCCCTCTCGATTTCCGAACTCACAGAAGTCAGGGGAAATAATCAAATGATTGTTTCTATTTCAAGCCACTACGTTTCAGGAATGAATTGTGAAGCAACAATAATTACACTATCCCATCACCACTCCCCGCCCCCAGAAACCGTTGTGATGTGATATTTGCTTTTTTTTTTAACATGAATTTGATATTCTAGGAGAATGTACTTTTCACTTACATATGCTACTGGGCAATGGATTTTACTGTATTCTTTGCCATTCAATATTTATATCCATGTTGCTGTGTGCATATCAGTCTGCTCTCCCCAGCCGAGGTACAGAACGCCATAGAACGCATCAGCATTTTACTTGCCTGTTCCTCTAGTAATGACCCACGAAATTGCCTCCAGTCCCCACACCACTGAGGTGTCACAGACATCCCGGGATGCAGCCCCTCGTGGCCCTCTGGGAGAGCTTCGCGGGGCGACGGACCAGGGGGTGCTGCTGGGTGGGAGGGCACGAGTTCACGTGCTCTGAGCACGTCCTGCCTGGCTGCTCTGCTGGATCCCTGCACCGGTCTTCACGCCAGACCCAGAACACGCAAAGGCCAATGTGCTCACTTGCTGGCCCCGTTTCTTCATTTCAGTTATAAAAGGAACCAGTTTCCTTTGCCGGAGAGTTGATTTTTCCTTACGTGTCCACAATACGCACAGGACCCACGTCTTCACAGTCACCTCACCACCCTGTGGTGAACAGCCAGCGCCGTGCCCCATCACTCCTCGCTTGCTGAGCTCTTCCTTGTTTGTACAGCGGCACATGTGTGAGTGGGTTCACTGCCTGTCAGTGGTGCCGGGCGCATCCCAGGTCCATGAAGATGCTGAGACTTAGGACCACATTGCCCGGAGCCTGACGTAACCAAGGAGCCGCCTCCCGCTGGCCCACCCTCACTCAGTCTGCGGAGAGAGTATGCGGAGGCACCCAACCTTCCCATCTCTCTGTGTCCCCAGCTTGGGGACAACCCCTAGCTCAGGGGTTGAGGGTACCAGCACATTCTGTTAACACGTGGGGCTGCTCTCTCTGGGGCAGCAGCTTGGTGCCATCGGCGCTGGTGGGGTCCTGTCTCGGAGGCCCCTTGCTCAGTTTCTGTAGAGTGGACAAATGGAGTTTGTAGACCTCGACCTCTGGTATTAATGAGCCTCTGGCAGACAAGGCGAGAGTGTTTTGAAAAAATCGCTGGATAAAAAAATGAATCATACAGCACTGCACTGTCTGACACTCTCCCAGCTACGTGTGTCGGATTCCAGTGAAATGGGAAACAGCCCCTCAGTCACACCAGCCACATGTAGCTGGTATGGACACACGTTTACGGACACACGTTTCCTTCACCACTAAGAGGTGTGTTGGCCGGCATCGTGGGAAGAAACAGAACCGATCTAGGCGTGCTCTGAAAATGCAAACCTGCCTTAGAGTTCTGCATGGAATCTTTCCCTCCTTCCTTCCTCAGGGTTAAAAAGGTCAGAGTGCGGCTTCCTCACAAAAAGGAACAGGTAGCGTGCTTCTCATTTGGGAGGCTGGACGCCCTCCTTCCCGCAGGTTTCCTCTGGAGGCCGCTCCCCAGCCTGCTGGGCGCATCCTCTGTGTGGTTGTGGGAGGTCATGCGTCGTTAGCACCACACTCACACTGGGACACAATTCATTTTCATCGTTTGAGAATGAGAAACGTTGTGTTTTTTGTCAACATACCATATGAATTGTCCCTCTTCCGAGGGCCAGGGTGACTTTGAAAGGTTGCTTTTTTCCCCTTCAGTTGTCATTAATGCTTTGAATTTGAGTTGTCTGTTTAAGGGTAGAATCGGTAAGTTACTGTTAGTTGACCCTTGATAATTATGAACATCTGTTTCAAGTTTAAAATTAAGAAACAAGAATTGAGGGAAAAAGTCAAATGTTATAAATTTATTTGGGATATCTTTTGCCACCTCTTCGGAAGCCTTTGAAAATTCAAGCAGAAATCAATACACTTTCATCTTTTTTTCACTTTCAATAAATAATATCTTTGTGTGTATGCATATATAGATAGGTATACTTAATGAATCGTCTAGCAGGACTTTTAAGTTTTACATTGCATGAATTCCAAACAGCTCTTTCCATATTGGGAGGGTGCAAGTGAGGTGAGAGTTAAGGCAAACCTAAAAGGCATGCAAATGTCATACATTTCTATTCACTGGTAATACAAGCTCTTGAGTGTGGACCACACGGAGGAGCCCTGGACCCCTCTGCGTGTCTGTCCAGGACTATTTTACAGGAGAATGGTGATACACATAATTAATTAAATTACATTACTGTGGCAGGGGGGAGGGGGCCTCAAGTGCCACTTACATCGTGTGAGCAAGGAGACACAAGCATTAGCAAAACAGGAACAAGAAATCATATAACTCTTTGCAGCACATTTCTGGCCAGGCTTTGGAGAAGGAGGGTTAGTTAGGAAATAATATTACACATATCACATTGTGGCAGGTTGTTGGTTGGTTTTATAATATACGCTTTTGAAAATTCATTAGCAAATGACATTCTCATGCACACAAGTGTTTCAAACACAAGAAGCAAGTCCATGTATAGGTAGTCCGAGCAATATCTGTGTGTGTGTGTGTGTGTGTGTGTGTGTGTGTGTGTGTGTGAATAGCTGCAGACTGAATGGAACATTGAGACTTCGGTGTGGTCCATAGCCTTGACCTCCGCTCATTTCTGAATGTCGCACTGCAGAAGTAATACAATGGAAGGGTCGCTCTTGGCAGCTTCTTTGAATTCATCCAGTGTAATCTGGTCGTCTTTGTTCTTATCCATCTTGCTGAAAATCTTGTCGACTCGCTGCTCGGGCGTGAGGCCATCCTCATTCATCTTCATCATGATCACGGTGCCCACCATTTTGTAGATAGCCTAGAGGAAACAAGAAGCAGAGCACAGAGTTCTCCTGTGATGTGACACGGAACTCCAGTCCACACCAAAAGGCTCCCGAAATGGTTTTAAAGAAGAGAATGATGTAATCACGTGTGCCTGACTTTCACGACCAACTGGGCAGGGTAGAATTTTGGATGATTGTCAGGTTTTGGGCTGGAGGAACTGGGTAGAAAGAGTAGACCCATGGGGAGGTCAAGAATCATGGGTTAGGAAACACGATTCTTGTTCCTCGGGTAGGAAAACGATGATTTCTGTTTTAAATGCCCCGAGTGTGGGCATTTAAAGCCCTAGCCCTAGCCCTAGCCCTGAGGGATTTAGGAAGAGATGAAGTGGTCTTGCCTGATCAGGAACTTACAATCTGTTTGGACAATCAAGCAAGATAGACCACTACAATTTAGCACTGAATGAAGTTTGTGTAAGGAGAGTTGTGGAATACGTATTATGTTCATAAATTAAATAGTACAGCAAGAAGATTCCAATTGTTCCACTAATCATACAAAGCTAGTTCTCAATGTGGAGACTTCCTAGGTAGAAACAATTTTTCCCCTTTAGGAAAACACCTTAAAAATAAATGCTCATCTATACAAAGACCTGCAGGTACACATTCATAGCAACATTATTGACAGCAAAAAAGTGAAAACAACTGGTGAACAGATTAATGAATATGACATATTAATACAACTGAATACTATTTTAGCAATACCAAGGAATGTAATAAATCCTACAACATAGATTTAAAAAAGGGAGCCAGACACAAGAGGCCATATACTTGTATTGTTTGACTTCACTTACATGACATGTCCAGGAAGACAAGACCATAGGGACAAGGTAGACCAATGGTTCACTGAGTCCAGGGGAGGGAATGGGCAGGTGGGCACAGAGAACTTACTGGGGGAATGAAAATGTTCTAAAACTGGATTATAGCAATGGCTGCACACTTTGCTAAGTTTACTAAAAATTGTACAGTTAAAACAGGCAGATTTATCATCTGTAAATTTTGACTCAGTAGAGTTTTATTTTAAAAAATGCAAGTTGGAGGGGCCACAACAGCATCGTATGCCCACAGGGGAGGCTAGTTGGGGGAGGCAGGCGATTTCCAGCAGAGCAGAGCTCAGATGCTAACAAAGAAACTGAGTCCTGAGACAACCTTCACCCTCAGTGAACTTATGTTTGTGGAAGATCTCGCAGCATGTGAGTGGCTGGTTAACATGCTGGTTCTCAGCTGACAGTGCCTAGGAGCTGAGACCTGTGACTTCCCAGAACTGTGCTGGATGGGGGACAGGGTTAGGAGAAGTCAAGGGTTCACATGTCACTAGCCACGCTCCTGAGAGAAGAAAACAAGCTGCCGTAGCCCATGCCAAGAAGCCTTCTGTGCCCTGCAGCCCAGGTCTCTCCTGCAGCCCAGAGCGCCTACCACTCACCTCAATGATCTCCAGCATCTCCACGCGGGTGATCTTGCCGTCGCCGTCCAGGTCATACATGTTGAAGGCCCAGTTCAGTTTCTGCTCAAAGCTGCCCCTGGAGGTGATGGACAGGGCACAGATGAACTCTCGGAAGTCAATGGTGCCGTCCCCATTCTTGTCGAAGGTTCGGAAGGCATGTTGGGCAAACTTGGAGGCGTCTCCGTAAGGGAAGAACTACAAAGCAGAGCAGACACACAACGTTTGGGTGTCAGCAGGGAAAGAAGTACAGGCCCCGGTCCAGGCTGAGGTCTGAGCTCGGACAGAACAAAAGGCCACAGCACTGTGGATGGTCACATGCCACTGCCGGAGGGGCCGTGACAGGCTCTCCTATCTGAACAGCCATTTGGCCTAGTGCTCAAGGCCAAGGGCAGGCACAGGGTATCAGTCCATCTCTCCACTGACCTCCCTCACAAGCATCCTTGGTGTTTCCTGCAGGCAAGGATGGGGCCGGGGTGCAGGTAGCTAGCATCCCTCATCTGAGGCCTCTCTGGTCACCCTAACAAGAACAAGGACTGGGCACGTAGCAGATTTCTCTCCCTAAGTGGGGCAGTGCTACATGAACTTCCACATTTCTATGTGCAAATCTGGGCCCACTGCCCTATGTGGCTGGAGTGAGATTGCCCGGACCTCCTTTCTCCTGCTGCCAGCTCCCTGCCCCCAGCCTGCTGTCCTCTCTGGCTTTTCTTCTGTAGAACAGGCATTTAAAAGTCATTACAAATAGAACACGATGGGGCTTGCTTTTGAGAGATAGAAAGAGGTTTCTTCTCAGAGCCACGAGTTGGCAAAGGTGCTGGGGAAGACAGACGGACAGAGGAGGAGAAGGCAGCACAGACCGCGAGAAGCCAGGCTGTGCAGCATGAGGCGGAGGCCTTGGCCCCAGACTAGTCTAAGGCAGTCACAAATGGCAGGGACTCTGTCTGCCCCAGCACGGCTAAAGGACATTCTCCAGGTGGGAGTTTGGAAAAGAAAACAGTACACCTCAAGACACCACTACTCTCGCCCAAGTAACCATATGTTGTTTTAAAGCAGAAAAGGTATATATGTGTTTCTGGATGAATAAATCCAGCATATACAAAATTCAAAGCGTATTCTTGAGGATGTTACTGGCATTGTTATTTCTTTGTAAGTTTTGCCACTTGTTAGTGGGACAGGCTGCACCTGTGGGGACCCTGAGTTTTTCTTCCTTGCTGTATATGCTGACCTGGGACCTGCTGCCTCCTCCTGCACCTAGAAGCGTGCTGGCAGGTAGAAGATTTCCCTCCAGAGACAAAATATGCTTTTCCATGTCAGGACCCCATATATGAGGCCCAGGGAAGGGACCAGCATCGCAGGGAGGAGGAGCCAACTCAGGCTTGAATTTCAGTAGCAGCCACTTCCAGTCGCCAAGCCCTGTTCTGGTTACTACTGCTTTGCGATGAACCACCCTAAGACTCAGAGGTGGAAAACAATGGCAATCATTTTATTAACCTCAGAAAACAAAAAATTGACAAGCCCTGGCTGGCGTAGCTCAGTGGATTGAGCGCGGGCCTGCGAACCAGACGATCGCGGTTCGATTCCCAGTCAGGGCACATGCCTGGGTTGCAAACCGGTTCCTTGCAGGCTAACTACCAGCAGGGGATGCACAAAAGGCAACCATACATTGATGTTTCTCTCCCTCTCTCCTTCCCCTCTAAAAATAAATAAATAAATAAAATCTTAAAAAAAAAAAAGAAAACAAAAAATTGACAACCATTTGTTTTTCATCAAGCAACTTCTCTTCCTATGATTGTGAAGGGCAACTTCCTCCTTCGTTCCCTCATCCTCTAAACATATCATATTTCTGGATCCTTCACTGTGCATTATTCATCAAAACCCATTGTGACCTTTATCTATGCAGGCCCTGCCTTCAGTGCTGGGGATACAGAGATGGAGACCTCGCACTTAATGGGGAAACCCAACGTGAAACTAATTTACAACAGTTGTGCTATCAGGTCAGAGCTAGAACCCAGGAGTGGACAAAGACTTCCTAGAGCCCTAGAGTAGCTTCAAGGAGGGGCATTATGGAGGGAAAAAATGCCTTTCTTCTTTCATCTGCTCTGCAGGCTCCCCCTAAGGAGCTTAGGCACCTGACCATGTGTTGCCAGGTGCTGAGTTTTAAACCAAGCAATTTGAACTTGAAAATTTCTAAATAGGTAAATTTGATCCTCATGTGCACTGATCTATGTTTTACTCACACTTCTGACACCAGCCTTGTGGAGTTTTCCCCCTGCCTAACCACCAATTCTCCAACTCTCTGGGCACCAACTTGGCGCCCAATAATTTAATTTAGTTCTGACACTAACTGTCGACAGGTAGCACAGACCCCACAGGTCAAGGGCACAGTCCCACAAGACTGCCCCCACTTGAGATGTCAGTCACAAGTCCCAGGTCGCCACCTGTACCTCTGATAGACTTGCTGTAAAGTTGGGGGTCCCCTAACCCCCTCCTTTGAAAACATGCCACAGTGACTCACAGAATTCAGAAAGGCACTTCATTTACTATTACCAGTGTGTTGTAAAGGCGTAAAGGAAACAAGTCAGGAACAGCCCAACATAGGAGAGGCACAGGGCGGGAATGGGGGACGGTGTGTGGGGCTTCTGCGACTTCTCCGGGCACACTACCCTCCCAGTACCTCGATGTGTTCACCACCCCAGAAGGTCCTGAACCCTATCATTTATGGGGTTTCATGGAATTTCATTACGTAGGCATGGTTTATTAAATCACCGGCTATTGGGCATTGCCTTCTATCTCCAGCCCCTCTTCCCTCTCTGGAGGTCTGGGGTGGGGTTGAAAGTTCCCATCCTCTAATCCGGCTTTGGTCTTTCCCTGACCAGCCCCCATCCTGCAGTTACCTAGGGGCCCCAGCCACCAGTCACCTCATTAACACACACAAGACACTGTTATCACTCCAGAGATTCCTAGAGTCTGAGAAGCTTTTGTGTCAGGAATTGGGACCAAGACCAGATAGGTACTTATTGTACCACAGTATCCTCTGTGGCTTGTGCATGAGTGCTCTTCGTCTTGTTCTAGGCAGTGCTGTTTGCTGAAGTGTCCATCCAGCCAGGGATCTTGGGCTGAGCTGGTACCTGGGAAATAACCTAAGAGCAGAGTGGACTGGGCCTCTTGGCTGATCCGAGTCTCCTCAGGGCTGTTGTCCTGCCAGCCTTTCCCGTAGGCACTGACATGAGACCACTGGCGATTATTTTTCTCCATCCGAGAGGTTTTCTGGCCGTGTAATGCTTTGCCTATCTTATCTCTCACAGCATATTTTTAAGCTAAGGGATATCGGGCAGCTTTATCTAAAAGTAGCTGGGCACCTTCGGTCAGTATATTAAAAATTAATATAGTCTAGATAGCCTTGAGAAAAAAATCAAGGGTCAAGTTTGAGCTATAAAAGTTACATACTCCTTGCAGAAGGTCTATAACCGACTTTTATAGCCAGTGTGTTTGTATCTGAAAACCTGGGTGTGCAGGAGCCCTCAAACACCTGAAGGGGCTGTTTCCTTTCGAAACTTCATCTTATCACGTTCTGAGTGCGCTGAGCTTTTCCAATCAGGGGATGCGTCTTCTTCTGATGAGACAGTTTAGCTCTGGTAGGATCACCATGGAAAAATGAAGCCATACTCCCTTCAGCCTCTTCAGGAAGAAATCAGGGCCTTGAACTCATCATACGCACTTCTGTTAGAGGGAAACAGTATTCCTAAGAAGTAAAAGGTTTTTTTTGCATATTGTTGCATAAAATGTGCTTTTATTTTTTTAAAGTCAATGTACTTTGCTTCCACACCTGTATTACATGTATTACATGTTAGTGTGAAGATAATTTTTGGTGGCATTAATAATCTACAAATCTTTTAATATGATAACAGAACTTGGAGGTTGAAAAATTACTTATATGTAATTATATATATTTCACTAATGTCTTAGTATTATAGTTCAAGCTGCTAAAGCAAACTCACAGACTGGGTGGCTTAGAAACAACAGGAATTATTTCTCATAGTTCTCCAGACTGGAAGTCCAAGATGAAGGTGTCAAAATGGTCAGGTTCCGTTGAGGCCCTTTTCTGGGTTGCAGACACCTGACGTCTCACGCCTCTCTTATTCCTCTGCTCTATGCTCTTGGATCCAAACTCTGTCCCTAGGTGTCACTAAACAATGTCATCTTGGTCAGTCAAGAAATCCCACCTTTCCTGTACGTCCATCTCAAATGCTCCACCACCATGAAACTCTCAGACTGGGCTGAATCTTCCTCTCTGCTTGGTTCGTGCTTCACTTAATTGGATGAATCTCTCCAAACCCTGTTCTTTAGACTATGGTAAGTCCTATCCTTATCTCTAGTCCTCCTGGGCTCTGTGACAATTTGCTCCTCTCTGCACCCCACCCTCACCCCAGCTTTTTTGCCTTAGGGCCCCTCAAGGAAAAGCTCCACAAACTCCTGGTGAGCCGGGTCTGTGGTCTTGCACATCTTTGCTTTGTCTTCATGTCATTTCTCTGAGCAGCTCACTTTCCTCAGTGAAATGGGAATGTTGCATTAACTGACGGCACATGCTCCCACGAGGCAAGAGGAGGGTTTTCACTACACCTGAAAGGTCTTGACAAATATTAAAATATTCATCATTAAAATGTCAACCCTTGCATTTGCAGAATTCCCTATACCACTTAACTGCTTTTTCTCCAAAAAGCTGACCACCATACAGCATATTTTAATTATTTATTCCTTGTCTTTCTTTCTCCATCAGAAGTGTCAGCTCCAGGAGGGAGGAGAGCCTGGGCCACTGTGCTATTTTGTTCAGCACCTAACTGCTATAGAGCAGGTGCTCAGTAATTATTACTGAATAAATAAGAGAACTAATTTCTTTTTGAGCTGTTCTTCCTAACAACTGTACTATGTAGTTGCAACCAATTACGCATTCAGCATTTCCTGGAATCCTCAAGACAACCCAAAGGGATGGTTTGATTCTTAACTTTTACTTAGTAACAGAGAAGTAAGTTTTTAGGACAGAGGTTTAGACCATTTGTCATTCCCACTTATGTAGGGGATTGTTTATTTAACATCTATTACTGAACTAAAATCCCCAGAGTGCACAGTCCATTGTCTCACCTGTGTATCCCCAGCCTGTAGCAGGGGTTCTGCAGACGGTAGGTGCTGCATACGATCTGGTCGAATGACCACATGGGCGGACCATCTGCAGGGCCAACTTGAAGGTAACAAATGCTGCTGCTGAAAACGCCTACCACTTATGAACATCTATTAGATTCTAGCTGGCTCTGTCCAACAGAACTTCTTGTGATGATGGAATATTCTATAAACCACATTGTTCAACATGATAGCCACTAGCCATGTGTTAACCATTGTGTTTGGTGTGGGGAATAAAAAATAGAAAAAACCACATAGAGTACGGTGGGCAATCGGGGTTGTAAGTAACCCTTGAAATGTTACATGTGTGACAGAAGAACCGAATGCTTTGATGTTATTTAATTCACACATCAGTGTCCACAGCCACAAGTGGCTCCTGGGTTCTGTACTGACTAGTATGGCTTATGCTCTGTCATTTGCTCTCACAGTCCTCCTGCCACATGGGTATCCTCAGCTCCACCACATGGGCCAGAGAACGAGGTCTCAGAAAAGCCCAGCAAACTCCTAATTCTCTTCCTGCTGTGTCAGTCCGTGGCAATGCCTTGCTGAGAGGAAGAACATACAGAACAGGAGAAGGGGAAAAGTTAGGGAGATGTTCATCTGCCTCATCATTTGTTGGCAAGCTTTCATGATGATCATACAGCCCTGGAGGGGGCTTGGTTTAAAACTTCCAACATGTGTTGCTTCATTTAGTCCTTATAGCCTAACCTACTGCTGTGCACTACCTGTTGTGGGGGAGGAAACAAGCTTCAGAGGTCGAGGCATTTTTTTTGTAGAGGTTCCCATCTGTCTGTGGCACAGACAGAAGCTGAATGCAAATAGGCCGGATCATTTCTGCCACATCCTGTTGTTTTTTTAATTGAGTACAAGTTGAGGAAATAAATCTAAGTCTAAATTTGATTCAGCAAAAAAAAAAAAAATTGTTGCATTATGTAATTTTTAGCTTCCCTTCTCTCTAACTCTAAAAATCCTCAGCTGTGGATATTTATCGCCCCCTTCTGGCATTGTATGTGTACTACAAAGAAATTACCAAAATGCACCTGAGGGATAGTTTTTTTTAAAGACACATTAACTCAACAAACATCTGTTGATCAGCAACTATGTGTTAAGCACCGTGTTAGGTGCTGAATAAAATAGAAAAAGACTCAGTGCTTTAAGATTAGTGGGACAAGCGTATATTAATAGCTACATAAATAAGTATAAAATACACTATGATAAACTGCAAGTATATTATAGAGCTACAAAACAAGAGTAATGGAGATGATACAAGCAAAAAACTTTTAAAAAATCAGTATACAGTTTCCTCCCACCACCCTATTATGCGAGCTGTTCTTCATCATAGCTTAGGAATGGTTTCCGAGTCTGGAACTTTCCGGGCTCACACAAGTCTGGACCACATCCTCACTGGGAATGAACCACCGTGTAGAAGAAAACGCCAGGCAATCCTTGCAGTCTTTGTCTCTCCCAGGCTACGGTAGGAGATTTTGCAGGAATTAGCCAGCTCCCTCAGAAGACACTTCTGCAAAGACAGCAGGCCCCGACCTGTATTTCTTTGCAATAATCAATCCAGTTGTGAATATTAAGGATGATGACTGAGTCGCAGACTCCTTGTGCTGAATATGCATGGTGTCACTGCCTCTGCATGTTGGACCCCTCCCCCACCCCCCACCAGGGTGGCCCAGAGGCTGTGTGGCGGCAGCATTAAGAAATGGCCTCAAACACTGGACTTCATTCCCTCCCAGTCTTTCCTCTGTGCCATCTTGCTGCCTGGACACCTCATTTCTCCAGAAATGATTCTCACTTCAGAGCCCAACATCTAGACGCTCCCTCCCCCAGAGCTGGCCTCACTCTGATGGGGATGCAGGTCCCCTAGAGGTGCCCTGGCCTGACCCTCAGAGGCAGGGAAGTTTGCACAAGCCCAGGTGTGGCCCACTGTGACGCCTGCTGTGCTGTGTCAGAGTGGGTGGCAGCAAGGCCCGTGATGGGGACGGTTTCTCCAGGGCTCTGTCCACTGCCCAGCTCCTGGCTGGTGGGGCAGCCCTCACACCTCACACTAGATTTCTGCTTATTCATCGGCCTGACATAGAGTTCACAATGGGATCAAAGAACAGAAGAGGATTCCTGGACCACTCCACTGCCCAGCCTTGGAGAGGGCTGCCATCCTGGCTCAGGCCAACTCTGTTTCCTTTGTTCTCCAACGTCGGAAGCCTATGCTCTTTGGCTTACGAACCCACGAATACAATCCCCTCCCTAAGGGCAGGATCTTCTTTACTGCAGCCCTGAAACATGGCTATTGTGCCTCTGAGCTCATCCGCCCTCACCTCTGCTGGGATTAGAGGCTTCTAGCCTTATGTGGGTGACCTGGCTCGGCACCCACGTCCTCAGGCCCTGCTGCCTATCAGGGGGCAAGGCCCTTGGCAGGATCACAGGCTTCCTCAGCTAGTTCTTCAAGAAGTTTAGGCATTGAAATCAATTTTTCTGGGTTAAGTAACTGGTATAAGGTGGTACCACTAAGGGCGTGGGGTGGGCTGGAGTCCAACCCAGCTCAGTGTGCAGAATGCTGCCTCTCCCACTCCTGGCAGACCTGCCCGGGCTTCAACACTGAGCTGCAATGAAACTCAGCCATGGGATGGGGGTCCACAAATTTCTGCTTCTCTCTGCCCATTGGTTTGCTTCCTCTTCCCCACACAGACTCCTGCTGAACTCACTCCCAGTCTGTATCTTTGTTGGCAGGGCTGAGCCTTATAGCAGGCATATGGGGAGCAGGATATACCCTGTAGGGAAAAAAGGGGGCATGCATATGGCCTCTCACACTAGTCCAGGCTTGCCCCTGCCACCCCAGCAGCAGGCTGTGCCCAGGGCAGGTGAATGAAGGCTGTGGTTTCCAGCCGTGTGGTCACCGCAGCTGTGGAGGGAAGATGTACCAACCAAGACCAAGGCCGAGGATTTTGGTCAGCCTCCTGGACCTCAGCTGTGGCCCAGCACAACGCTGATTCTTGGTACCCCAACCCCTACCCCTGCACACTAGGGCTACAGGAGTGGGGTCTGTCCTTAAAAGAAATCAGGACCCACCCACCAAGGCTGACAAGGGGCAGAGGTAGGATGGGAACCCGGTTCCATTTCACTGTGTAATGTTGGCTAAGTCAGTTAACCTGAGCCTTAGTTTCCTTATCCACAAAATGGGGCAACAATAATGAATATCTATTACACAGACTTGTGAAGTTCACTGGCGATGACAGATGTGGAGGATCTCTCAGGCCCCGTGGACTTGTGCTTCTGGATGCTGCAGGTGCCCCTCCTCTTCCCCTGACCCTTCACGTCTGCCCTGCTGCATCCCATACCCTGAGGCTTACAGATGGCCTCCTGAGAGAGCGGGGTCAGAGGTAGGGTCTCTGCACAAGTCCCAGGCTGCTGGCCAAGCTGGAGCCCTTGAGGATTAACTTGGTATTTGGTTTGGTTTCAGGCTTTTCGCCCCAGGAGGCCTCACTGGGAGCAGGACCCACATTGGCTGGGCTGCTTCTCCAGCCCCACTGACGTTACAGTCTTTGCCTCCTAACTCCACCCCCTCCACTCACTCTCCAGCCTCTCCAATCCAATCCCCCACAGCTCCAGGGGGACCTTTTCACACCCAAGTTCGCTCATGTCCACTTCCTATAGGATTGTTCTCAGGGGAAGGAACAAGAGGATCCATGGCCCTCGAGCCCTCCCAGGCCCGTCCCACCTCTGAGACCGGTTTCTGGTCCCCTCCCCTGCTCCTCAGACTTTCTTCATCTCTTGCTCTCAGCCACAGTCATGTTGCTCCCTTTGTCTGGAATGTTCCTTTTCTGCCCCAAACCAGTTAACTCCTGTTCATTCCTCAGACCTCGATTCTGTCTTTGTTTTCTCAGGAAGTCCTTCTCTGAGCCCAGGTCCCATACAGGCGCATCACTGAGTCCCGCCCTGGGCAACACGGATCATAATTGCAAGGAAATGTTCATGGGGCTGTTTGACCAACACTGCTCTCCCCCAGGGGACTGTACGCTAAATGGAGGCAGAGAGTGGCCAGGTTCTGCATGTCCCCCCAACTGTATTCCCTGGTCCCCAGTACAGGGCCAGGCCGCACAGGTGCTCAGTAAAGAAGTATCTGTCTATTCACGTAACTCAGCATTGAGGGTCCTGCTCAAGCCCAAAGAGACAGCGTCACCTTTACACAATGACCACGGAAAGGGTTGAAAAGTGTTCTGATGGCTGTCATAACTCACTGTGCTAAAGAAGGCTCACCATTTGGCCTCAAGACTTGTCATTCCCATTGCTACCTTAGCTGGTGATTCACAAAGGCACGAATCACCCCCAGGGCAGTGCACGAGCTTGGTCACGTGGCTGGAAAGAGGAGACAGGCATCTCCCCTTAACTAGAAATGGGGAGTCCAAAAACTGTTTCTTGCCAAAGTGTTCATTCAAAGATCTTCACAGAAGCCTAGTTGCTACCAGGCTTTTTGTGCCGAGCTTTGTGTGGGCAGCAGGGAGGGTGAGGGGAGGCAACGGGGAGTGACAGTGACTGTCACACCTGGTCCCTGTGCTCCAGTAGATGCACCCGGTCACAGGTGGATGCTGCTGAACACAGGAGCTTCCACGCATGGGCTCTCTGGGAGGAGCCTAAGACACGCCCATCCTACCATGCCCCCCCAGAGGTCACCGAGATCACGAGCTCACTCCTCAGAGCTGCCCCTTCACTTGTCCTCCAGGGGACAGTACCCATTTTCTACAGTCACGACTTCCCCCAAACCCCAGTCTGTATCACAAGGCAAGCACTATTAATTCATGGTTCTTGTGTAACTACATCTCTTTGAGAAGAAAATCAGTCCCGAATAAATGTCTAGAAAGGGGCTTTTGCCTTTTCGGACAGGAGAAGCATTTTTTTTTTATGTCTTAGACCAGATCCCTATTGCACTTTGACCCTTGCTTCACTGCCCCCAGAAGGTCATGAACACCCAGGGACAGTCTGTTACATTTTTATAAAACCCTACATATCAGCAGTAGAAATCCAGACTCCTCACTTATTGTCAAGTCTAATACTTGGTGCTTTTCCCCAGGGGCTGCAGGAGTGTGGTGTCCTTGAAAGAAAGCAGGAGCCCCCCAGACTAATGAGAGGCGGAGGTGGGATGGGACCCCTTGCTTCAGAGTTTTTGCCATGAGAAAAGTCAAAAGCACCTCTGCTTTAGAGGAAATATTATGCTTTGTTCTTTATCATATCCTCACTGCTCTTGGAATAGGATACGGTAAACTGTAGGTGCTTTGTAAATGCCTAGGATGCATAAAGGAAGCCACTTGTTGCAGAGGACAGCATGCTGGGTTTGTGACAGGGTGTCTGCGCGGGATCAGACTGAAGCCATGGTGCCTCCTCATAGGGCATCCATTTCCTGGGATGTAAAATGCGGGCATAAATCAGGCAAGCCTCAAAATTCCTTTTGGTTATAATGTTTCCCTTATTGTTCTGATTCTGGAAGTGGAATTTCAAAAATAAAGAAATAAAAAAGGCATGTGGCAAATGCGTGTTACTTTCCTGATTTTGGACCCATTGTTAACCAAAGGCTCAGACATCCTATTGACAGGGCGTCTGGGAAGGTCGACCACATCTCTCTGCGTGGCTCTATCTCCATCTCGTATAATGTCTCTGCCTCTGTCTCTGTTTCTGTGGGCGATGACGCAGGCCCAGAAGGAGACTCATTGGTTACTCTGACTCTATAATCAGAGGAACTCTCTCTTCACGTCTGTCCAATACCCGAGTCACATCACAGATTGGATCAGTGGCATCTTGGTTTGGGACAGGGGGCTCCCATGGTGCTTCTCTTGCTGTGATTAATTGTGAGCCACCAAGACAGATTAGTCCACTGTTAGCGCTTCTTACAAAATAGGAGGTCCATGATAATAAATTACACTCTGAAAATTGTCATGAATTGCCAAGAAAAGCTAATCTGCTAGATTAGAAAGAAGATTGTCTTATCAACTTGAAAAGGAACTCATTTTTGAAGCAAGGGAAGGGTTGAGCATCTTTGATGCCTGGTAGAAGGCTGGTCCCTTTGGAGAAAACTGGAAAAGAACTCCCCATCTGTTATTCTCTTAATTTACTTCAACTAAAGCGCAGAGAACAGCAGATTTTGCAACCGCCTCTGAAAGCGGTCATTTGTTTCTCCTCCCCAGCTCCTCCTAGAACTAGGTGGCCTACTCAGGATCGATCCCCATGGCACCCCAGGCCCAGCTCACCTCACAGAGTCACGGTGACAACGAAAGAACGTGCCGCCTGGCTGCATCTCAGTTAGAATCCTGCCGCAGTGCCAGAGGCCACCGGGTCTGCCAACCCTGGAGAGAGACCCTGTGCAACGTTCCTGGTGACAGTGACCACGGTGACAGCCTGAGACAGGGAGTTCTATCCGCCCAAGGTGAATGCTTCTGTGAGAAACAAACGCATTCAAGGCCGCTGCCTCCATTTCCTGGAAAGGAAGAGCCTTCCTACCAACTTTCAAATGTTTTCCCCCAACTTATCACCATCACTGTAACTTCTACCCTCACTGCTCCGTCCCACGGAGTCTCACAGCTGCCACCAGAGGTATATACAGAGGGCTGTCTGCCGAACAAGAACCAGGCAGAGGAAATGAAATAAAACGTTATTAGAAGTAATTCCACTTGTGTTTTCTACCCTTTTAAATACAATACTGAGAACATTTCACATCCATACAGCTCACAATATTCTTCTTGAAAAAGTTCGTAACAGGCCTTGCCTTTGGAGAGTGCTTCCGCGGTCATAAAGCACCTGGCCTTCTTTAGGGCGGAATCGCAGCAACGCAGGCCCAGAATGAGGAACCCTGAGCCATTTTGTCCAGTCTCCTGATTGACAGGCAGAGAAAGTGAGGAGCTGAGAGGAGAAACGACGCTGGTGCCTCATGTCTCCCCTGGAGACCGCCTCCCCCCGACCCGGGTTGCCCTTCCCACGCCACCACCGGGGGCTTCTTGGCCTGCTGTGTTTAGGTGTCCTGCCCAGCTGGGGTCCCTCCTCTCCCTCTACTCTGGGAAGACCTGAAGGGCTCTCCCAGGGGAGGCTCAACATCTTTATTCATGAGCCTGGTGGAGGGAGCCTGCCTGCCTGCCTGCCCCCCAAACCCAGAGCCAGCCCTGCAAGGCAACTTTCTGCTTTCCCTGCAGAGATAGCTATGGAAATGGGAGAGGACAGCCTCCTTGCCGGGAGTCAGGACTGGCCCCTCATGGAAAGCACCAACCCCCAGCCAAGTCTCCCCAGCCCCAGCTCAGCCCTGGTCCAGCCTCTAGTACCTCACTCCCAGTCCACCAGGCAGCGTCAACCAGGCAGGCTCAGCAGACCCTCCGGGCATCCCTCCAACTGACCTGTGGTTTCTGTCACCCACACCCCCTCACGTAGGCTGCTTCCCCAAACCCCACAAAGACACAGTGCCCCCTTACCCCCCACCTCCTTCAGACTCCTGCTCAAACCCACCCCTCCAGCGCAGGGCTGCGGACCTCTCTGCCTGGCCCTCCTCCTTCCAATCCCAGATGCCGGGAACTACATTGCTGCTTTCTGAAGTGTGGTCCCTGGACTGGCAACTTCTGAATCCTGGGAAAGTGGTTCGGAGACCCTGCGGCTCCATGGCAAACCTGCTGAATGAGAATCTGCCTTTTAATAAGACCTGCCCCATGCCAGCTCCCAGGAGATGTGCTTGCATGGAAGCTGAGCCCTGGGTCCCAGCAGTGAGAGCAGGACACAGTGCTACCCCTACCGTGCGACGAGCTCCAGGTGGACACTCTCAGCTCAGGAAGAATGCCCGCTGTTGTCCCACAGGCAGAGCAGTACTTTAAAATGCCCACCACCCTGAAAGATGTTGAGCAGTTAGTCAAGGACCCTGGGCTCTGGCTGAAGCCCACAGGGATCTCTGAGCACCTTGGCCCAGAGGGAGCTTCAGAGCTGCTGAACGCTGTCGGACTAGAACTGATGTAGGCAACCCACTGTTAGTGTCAGTGAGGGTCAGCGGCAGGACTGGGATGCTGCCCCTCTTGGTGTCTCTGTTCCGTATTTGTTAGATCAGAGGTGTGTGGCTCGTTGGCTGAGAGCACAGCCTGTAGAGCCAAACGAGTTTGAATTCCGCTTCTGACTAGGTGTGTGGTATTGGACAAATTCTGTGGGTGGAGCTAGCAGCGATACCCAGGTCCGAGGGTTGTTACGGATTTTGTGGTGAAACATTGGCAATGTGCTCACACCATGCCCCTCACACAGGAAGCGCCGTAAAAGTCTAAATCACTCAGATTCTCTTGTCAACTGTGATGCTGACAGTCACACAGATTTAGAAGCATAAGCACTGAGAGATCCCTACGGCTTGTTCCACAGAGAGGGTACAGGCCCAGATGGCCAATTCCTCTCCCAACGTGGGAAATTTTCTTCTGATCCTTGTGTGCTGTGGGGTCATACCCTGCGGGAAGTGATTCGGAAACAGAGTGGCTTCAGGTCTGGCACCAGAGGCTAAGCTGCCTGCCCGCTGTGGCTCCTGCCTGTGGTGTCCTTCAAGTGAAAGGATTCCGACTGTGACCCTTGCTGGCAAATTCCCTGCAGACTTCCCTTGTGACCTGCACCCTGAGGTCTAGTCTCTAAATTGGTCCTTGCTGGGGTTACTCCTCAGGGAGAGAAAAATCAAGGAGTCTGGGTTTGGGAGGAGAGACCCAAGTGGAGGGCTCCCCCTCAGGGAAATATGTGGAAGGTTCCATCACAATTCAAAAGAACCTGTGCACCCCAATGTTTCTATAGCAGTGTTATTTACAATAGCCAGGTGCTGAAAACAGCCTAAGTGCCTGTCAGTGAATGAGTAGATCAAAAACTGTGGTACATTTACACAATGGAATATTATGCAGTGGAAAGAAAGAAGGAGCTCCTACTTTTCACAACAGCATGGGTGGAACTGGAGAGCATTATGCTAAGTGAGATAAGCCAGGTGGTAAATTACAAATACCATATGATCTCACCTATAAGTGGAACCTAATCAACAAAACAAACATGTGAACAAAAGTGAACCAGAGACTTGGAAATAAAGAACAAACTAAGTGACCAGAGGGGAGGGAGAGGGACGTATGGGGGAAAGAAGGGGAAGGGTCAAGTCAAAGAACATGTGTAAAGGATCCATGGACAAAGGCAACGGTGGTGGGAGAGGATGGAGTGTAGGAGGTAAGGGTTATGTAGGGCAGGTAAGAGCAATAGGGGAAAATGGGGGCAGCTGTAGCTGAACAACAATAAAAGAAAGAGTCTGGGTCTGGTTCCAGGCTTGGCTGCCCTTTTTGGGGGGTGGAATTGATTCTCCTGCTCTCTGGGCGCCTGTGTTCTGACTCTTAGGGCATCTCATGGTCCTTCCCAAATAAGCCTCCACCTTCCCCCAGAAGGTCCTGGACCCTAGGTTGCAGCAAACAGGGCTCCCTTCTGGAATCAGACCTCTGGAGCCCAGCAAGATGTAGCAAATAGACAGCTGGGCGTTTTCTGCAGGGATCTGGTCTAGAGGCCTGGTCTGGTCTTTCTATTCTTCCACTAAAGGGCTGCAGAGGGGCAGGGTGGGGGTGGGGAGAGTGAGGTGGATAAACTTCCTTTACTGCCCTGGTGGGGTGAGGGAGGTCCCTAACCCCTCAGCTTTTTTTCCCCAAAGTATCTTGCCTCAGCTGGTCTTGAGCAAATTTGGACTCTGGTTGACCTGGGTTCTATGTGGGCTTGAAGGTGTTTAAAGGAAGATTTCGAAACACCAGGGTGTATCCCACGCATCCTTCAAGGTGAGACACACCCACCCCTGGCAGCCTTGCATTGCTAATTGACTTTGGGTGTGCTTCTCTTCCACCCGCCGACCAGACTGGAACCCAGGCCCACAGCTTGCTTTTCTGCATCCTACTCAGCACCTCAGTACCTGGCACACAGTGGGTGCATATAGGAGGCGATTATTGGTTGATTGCCCCATGTGTCTTTTTCCAAAAAAAGAAATGAAAATCACGTTTCTATGTATTTTTTTAGTGTTCCTCAGTTTTTATATTCCTGGCACAGATAGAATACAGCCTTGCGCAAACACAAATAATGATAATAAAAGAGCAACTTTCCCTTGCTGAGCACCCATTATGAGCCAAGCACCGTGTGGGAGTCATTACATGCATCATCGTAACCCTCACAGCTCTGTTCATCTCGGGAAAGAAACCTCACTGACCCCAGTGACGCAGCTCCTCTGGACAGGAAGAACTGGGGCCCCCTCCCAGGCTTTCTGACTTGCTTTCTCTGTCCTCTCACTAAATCCCAAAGATGCCAGCCCATCAGTCAATTCTCCCACTGCAGATTTTGATATAAACAAAATAAGGCTTTCAAAAAGATGAAAAACCCTTTTTCCGTGTTCCCACACTTAGAAACTATGGAGGTAAAATTCAATTCCAGACACTCTGACCACAAAGCACACCCTTTCTTCTCTGCATGATGTATAATATTTAACCCACTATATTCAAAACATGTCAAATTAGATTATTTTAACAGGTAATCAATATTAAAATTACTAATGAAATATTTTACAATTTCTTAGACTAAGTCTTTGAAATCAATATGGATGTCATGCTTATGACCCACCTCAGTTCCCACCAGCCCATTCTGAGTGCTTGTGGTTCATGACCACTATGCAGAACATTGTATCGCTGGACAGCACATCCAGTGCAAAATAATGTGTTTTAATTACCCAAATTCTAGAAGTATAGGCTAGTGCTATAAATACACTTCAGGAATAGGTACATGTGACAGCTGTATCCTCGGTCAAGGAAGCAGGGGTTTGTGTGTTAACCAGGAAAGTTGTGAGCCTCTGAGAAAGGCTACAACTTCTGAGGCCTGGACACCAGTTTTATTCCCCACCTTTGGACACAGCAGGCTCCTAAACCAGTGTGAGCGGCCAGGCAGTCTGGGCCTCCTGCTTGTGCGTGGAGCTTAGGGGAGTTGTGTGGATCCAAACTTGAATCCTGAATCTGGTGTCCTCACTCCTTGGTGGCACCCTCCATTTCTCCCAAACCCTGGCCTGTGTTCCCTCTTCCCAGGTGCCACCTACCAGGGAAGGCCATAATACACCAGCTTTACATAGTGTTTCTGAAATGTTACTCCAAGGAGGAGTTCTCTCTAGCAAATCCTGACCCCTCTGAGAGAAATCAGAAATCCTTCTCCGAGAAGCAATAAAGGAGGCGGCTTGGCTTAGGGGAATGAATGAGGGCTCTGAAGCTGCAGGGACCACGTCAAAGCCTGACTCCACTTCTGAAGCGGCCACGTGGCCTTGAGCAGGGCACTTTGCTTCCGTGCCTCAGTTTTCACTGGGTGTGAAAAAACCTGCCCTATGAGTGGTTAATGCAATTGATTGTGTAAGCTTTTTGTACACTGCTAGGAGACACTAAGACCAAGCAAAGCAAAACAAAACAAAAATGTAGCTTTTCTCTCCTCTCGCCCTCTGGCCTGTGGACGTCTGTTTTGGAGTCTACATTACAACCTGGGCCAACAAGGCGCCTCTGTCCTGTTGACGTGTAATTGATCACACACTGATTCACACCCATGTGCCAGACATTGTTTTAAGTCCTTTTACGAGTTTTCACTTAATTCGTACAGCAGTCTTCTACAGTGGGTCTGACAGGTGAGGAAATGAGGCTCAGAGAGGAAAGGTCACCCAGTAAGCGGCAGAGCCACGATGTGAACCCAGGAAACCTACCCGCGGAGCCCTGCTGCTGATCTGTCTGGTCTCACTGTGACGGCAGAGGTTCCCCGAGGAGGGGACTTTCCACCTGAAGCTCCAGAGACAGGACATACACCAGAGCAGAGCTTTCGAGGCAGCCATAATGATGACCTGAACCGGGATCCTGCCAAGGCCCATCCAATCAGCAGGTTGACGCAGTTTCACATTTCGCCTGCCACCTGTTATCAGCCAGCCCTGCAGCTTCCCACCACCTGTGGCTTCCTGTCGTGATTCTATTTTCTGGAGCATCCTTCCCAGCAGGCCTTTGGGATTCCTTGTGTGTCTCCAGAGGCCTGACCCTCATCTCTGGAGTGCTCTTCTGGAGGTCACACACCCAGGCTCTTCAGCTCAAGTCCCTGCAGTGGACCCTTCTCACCCCGTGGGGCACCTGTGGTTGCAGCAGCCGCAGCGACATTGACTCCCCAGCTCTGCCCCACAGCGAGTTGCTAAGCAGCTGGTGCACACAGGGATGTGTGGAAGGAAACCCTCATGGTGACAAAAACAAACCCTCATGTGTTCAGCAGTGTGTGTGTGTGTGTGTGTGTGTGTGTGTGTGTGTGAGCGAGAGAGAAAAAGAGAGAGAGAGATGTGAGACAGCGCTGGCTTTGCCTTGCAGCAGGACTGCAGGAGAACAGACTGAAGCACAGAAAGGGGGCGGGGGTGAAGTTCTGTGACTCAAAGCACAGAGGTAAACCATCTTCTCTTCTGCAGTCCTTGTGCTCCCATCAAAATAGAAACAGACACACAAAAACACCTGTCTTCCTCTTCTTCCAGCACCTCCCTGAGAAAACCCCATTCTTGCTTGCTGATCCCAAATTCCATGCAGAGTAGAAATGAAAGTATAGGGCCAAGCGAAGAAGGCACCGGTGGGTCTTGGCCTTGGGCTCATTTTTCTCATGCACGCATTGTAGGCATCTCCCCATCTACCCTGGCCTGGGCAATGCCACCCACTGCCCCTTTGCTCCTTCCCTGGAAATGTGTTGAGAAGTCCCCAAATGCAAAGGCTGGGAAAGGGAGAGATGGAGAGAAGGAAGTTCTGACTGCTGTCTCTCTGGTCCTCTGTAATACAAAGTCAGTCTATAGCCTTGCTGATTCTTTACACAATTTGCCAAGCCCAAAGCAAAATGAAAATGTGGCTTCCATGAGAAAAAATTATCAAGAATTTGAAGATGGCAACATGAGAGTGTTAAACCAAGTACAGGGCCCTTCTGGGCACAGATGCGTAGGTAGCAAGCCTGTGTAGGAGGCACTGCAACCTGTCTCTACTCTGATGTCAGCACACATGCAGATTGAATGTTCGAATCCTTCACTTCTCCACTGAAAGCTCTTTGGGGTCCTCCCCACCAGGCCTCCCACAGACCTTGAGTTAAAGCCACCCTGCCTCGCCCAGTCACAGGAGGCCCTTCTGGACCTGGGTCCTGCAACTCTCTCCAGCTTCATCTCCCAGCCTACCCCTCACACACTCCGTGCCTGCACTGATCCTCTACAAATACTTCCTAAATACTCTTCCATGCTTTGCTCACACTTTTCTCTTTGCCAGGAATCTCTCTCTTTTTTAAAAGATTTTATTTATTTAATTTTAGAGAGAGGGGAAGAGAGGGAGAGATACATCAATATGTTGTTGCCTCTTGCACTCCCCCTACTGAGAACCTGGCCTGCAATCCAGGCATGTGCCCTTATTGGGAATTGAACGGGTGAACCTTTGGTTCACAGCCTGGCACTCAGTCCACTGAGCCACACCAGCCAGGGCAGGAATATCTCTTTTCTCTCCCCCTGTGCTTCCCATTAGACCTTTGCCACTCAGCTCAAGGGACTCCTCCTCTCAGCTGTCTTCCCAGACTGCTCTTTCCTTTCAATGCCACAGCCCACTCTCCCACACGTGAGCTTCTCCTATGAGTGATGGTAGAGCCCTGCCTGTATCAGTGTGTTTGGAACACTTATCTCTCATCACAGGATGGATATGTTTATACACCTGTCTGCAACTCTGCTATGAGATCCTCAAGAAAACAGTCACGCCTGACTCATTTATGGAGCCCTAGTGTGTGGAGCGCAGGGAGTAACTCAACCAATAGCTCTTGACCAACTTCAGGGATGGAGGCAGTCCTGCGCCAGATCCGTCATATACAGTACTTTTCTCACTTTATATTAATCAAGAGAGATTTTTGACATGCTGGTTTCTACACATCTTTCCTAATCATCCTCCAAAGATTGATCTCTTTGATGGAAAACTGAAGGGAATTCAATGTTGGTATTTTTTAAAAGTACTTTTTAATTTTCATTTAATGAAAATAGCAATGCTTTTTTTCCTGATTAGAAGGATAAAACCCATTTATAAAGACAAAAATCTAAACATAGCAATTAAGGAATAATTATCCCCAAACCTACTACTTTGAGAGAGCCATTATTAACAGCAATATTGTTCTTCCATTGATTCAACAAGAATTTACCGAACACTGACTGTGTTTCAGGCACCGGGGGGTACAGCAGTGATTCATACCCCCAAAAAGCCTTTTCTTCAATCTCATCATTGATTATGCATGTGCCTCTGTACAGTTCTGTACACACACACACATATTTAAGCATGTATGTTTGCAATTTCTGACTAGAAGTAATCGTTTAGTGATAGGTCATGGAAATCTTTTCATGCCACTGGCTTTAAATGTATGACCCTCTTTTCTTTATGGGTGATATGTTTCCAAATTTATTTAGCCAAATCTTAACTCTTCGCACTTAACTCTCTACTCAACTCTAACAATAAAGGTTTAAATAATTAGAACTTCATTGTTGTCAATACCCTGTGAAATTTTGTATTCATGAATTAGTTCTGGTTATACCCTAAAATAGACTGCTGCGTTTCAGTTTGATGCAGAGACTGCCAGATGACAGACACTCCAGTGCTCCAACCATGAGTGCTCATTTGTCCCACCCCCTGGCAAGGTTAGACCTTTGCCTAACCTCTCCTCTCAGAGGAGAAAAATGGAACCGTATTATTATCTAAGCATGTCTGCATGCCTCTGGTTTCTAGTGAGGTCAAATATCTTTTGTATTTTGGGGGGTATGGGAGATCATAAGAAAGCTTGCAGATGGCGTTGATTTTTCCTGTACAGAGGTTTAAATTTTTAGTAAAGTCCATCAGTACTTTTCCAAATGGCTTCTGATTTTGGTGTCATAATTTGAAAGGGCCTACCGCACTGAGATTCAAAATATTTCCCTCTACTTTCCTGTCTTTCTCTGTCTCCCTGTCTCTCTCTCTTACACACACATACACATACAGAGAAACACCTTTGACTCTTCACATGTATTTTATAAATTTAATGGCTAGAAAACTGTGCTGATTTCAGGAAGACTCCACTGTTTTCCTTAGTGACTCGAAATGCCACATTTACGCTATGTACTGGGGGCCCATGTTTAAATTTGTTCTTTTTCTGTTCCTGTCAGCCAGTCCATTCCTCCATCAATAGCAGAGTGCCTCACTTACTGCAGGCNCAGAGGAGAAAAATGGAACCGTATTATTATCTGAGCATGTCTGCATGCCTCTGGTTTCTAGTGAGGTCAAATATCTTTTGTATTTTGGGGGGTATGGGAGATCATAAGAAAGCTTGATTACAGTTTGTTTTTTTTTTCCTGTACAGAGGTTTAAATTTTTAGTAAAGTCCATCAGTACTTTCCCAAATGGCTTCTGATTTTGGTGTCATAATTTGAAAGGGCCTACTGCACTGAGATTCAAAATATTTCCCTCTACTTTCCTGTCTTTCTCTGTCTCCCTGTCTCTCTCTCTTACACACACATACACATACAGAGAAACACCTTTGACTCTTCACATGTATTTTATAAATTTAATGGCTAGAAAACTGTGCTGATTTCAGGAAGACTCCACTGTTTTCCTTAGTGACTCGAAATGCCACATTTACGCTATGTACTGGGGGCCCATGTTTAAATTTGTTCTTTTTCTGTTCCTGTCAGCCAGTCCATTCCTCCATCAATAGCAGAGTGCCTCACTTATTGCAGGCTTAGAATATATTTGAATATGTGGCAAGCATCCCTTTCACTCTTCTTCTTTTGATTATTATTGAAAATATACCCTCCCAGAGAATCTTCAAACTAATCAGATCCAATCACAAAACAACCAGATGAAGCAAAATTGCAGGAGATTTTGACAAAGCTCGCTAAGCCTTGAGCTCACGGAGAGCGAGCGGACATCTCTGTAACGCTGAGTCGCCTTGTCGGAGCACGAGGAGTACCCATCAGCTCACTCCTGTCCGCCCAGCTGACCGGGCTTCTGCAGGGTGAGCAGTGATCTCCCTTTCTCACAGAGCTCTGGTTGGAGGCTTCGTGCCTTTGGAGCGACCCAGTCGGGACTCTGGTACCATTCCTAGTGGTGGCTGTCACCCACGGCCAGGCAAGTCCAGTCCAATGCACTCAGGGGCTCACACACAGAATGGATTTAGGAAAGTCCTGTCCCAGGAGTAAATACGTCCTTCTTTAGAGAAACTGTCACAGCCTAGCTCCTCGTAGGGGCAGCCCAAGAGTCGTTTCTGGGTGCACCTCCGAGGGGAGGTGTTTTATGTGAGCTTTTCCTCACGTCTCCTCACCAACCCAGAAGTGGGTGTTGCTGCCCACGTAACCGGGAAGGAGCGGAGAGTTCGCTGACCTGCCCAAGGCCAGGTAGCTAATGTTCTTGGATTAGCTAATGCTCAAGCCTTTCCCTAAAGCACCCTGAGCAGCGAGGGACCTAATATCAGCCTGAAAACCCAGCCTGGGGGATGGTGGAGATGGAAGGGAGACAGCCCATGAGCCACAGGCTAGGAGCCCAGGAGGGGTCCAGATGAGGTGAGTCCCCAAGACATACAGAGACAGGGCATGGACTGGGGCCCAGAAGCCTCACCTGGCTCTTCCTGTGTGGAAGGCAGACATGCTCTTTGTCCAGGGGGAGCCAGCAGTTTGAAAGTTAAGAGGAGAGTCAAGGCTCTGTGACTGTGGGAGAGGCAGGATGAAACTAGGTGGGGCAGGGGGGAAAGTGGCGACCTCGGCAGAGAAGGGCTGTGCCCTCCGGCAGCCGAGAGCAGGTGGCAGAGAGAGCCCAGGCTCCTCAGAGACACTGGTGGGACCACAGAGCAGGCAAGAGGCAGAGCTCCTGCTCAGGTTGAGGTGCAGCCTGCTGGCTTTCAGCACCTTCTCTGGCTAACCTTTCCGAGTTCAAGGACAGTTGATGTAGAGAGCAAAATCCCCTGGTGCCCCAGCGGTGGGCAGCCTGCCCGAGGAGCTGTGGACTTGGATTTTTTCTTTTAACACCATCTGAAGGGACATATTGCCACAAACTGGAACCCACATCCTAACACTCAGATTCCTGCCATCCCCACAGTCTCTTCTCTCTCTGGAACAAATGACTTCCCGCAACCGCTGCCTTTCATCACCATCCAGGGCACTGAGGGCGATTTTTCTTAAACACCAATTTCGGAACATCGCTTTGCTCTTCAACAACTTTCCTGTCCCTTCTGGCCCAGAGGAAACAGGGTAGACTCTGGGCCTTCAAAAGGAGGCACTGATCACTCACCACACCCCCCTCCCCTACACGAGACTCCAGGCACAGTGAGTTGTTGGTTTTTATTCAAATTCTCCATGTGCCTCTAAAGCTAGGTTCATTTAACCAACCTTGGTAGCCAATATGTGTCAGACATGGTACTAGATTGAGATGAATAGAGAAGATGCCGCTGAGGCCCTCAACAGCTCACACTGTCATGCCTTTGCACACTCAGGCTAGAACCTCTGTCCTGGATTTGGGCTTTTCTATCCCTTTATATAGACTTCTCTTGGGGTCCTTATGTGTCTGTCCTATTAGACTCGGGTACATGACCAAAGGGACAAGGCCACCTCTTGTCTGTCTTTGATCCCTGAAAGCACAGAGCAGGGTACAGACAGGTGCCTCATTGGAAGAATGAGTAATGAACTAAGTCCTAGAAGCAGTTATAGGCTTGTCTGCATGTAAAGATACCTGAGTGTTTGCGGTATCCTTGTCTCAGCTCCTGAGCCACCCTGAGGCAGCCACCCAAGCAGTGGTGTCCCAGAAGGGGCCAAGAGGAGAGTCACAGGGGCCAGGGTTTGCACTCTAGCTGGGATGCTGTTTGGATACAGTGTTGTTGAAATGAGGGTGGAGCTCCCGGGATAGCCCAGGAGGAGTAGGCCCTGGACAAAACAGCCTTTTAGTGCAACAGTTAAAAAACTTTGGGGCTGACCACAGCTTGAGTCTCTGTGGCAGGCAAGTTGGATCAGCAGACCCAGGCCGTGGTCAGACCCCAGGCGAAGTGGCCATAACTCCTCAGTGTGTGAATAAATGAATGAATCTTCCCAGTGCCTCTTCTGAGAATCATGGTGAAGCTTTTAGCCAGTGACAGATTTTTCCTGGCGTCTGAAATTGTGGCCAGTGCCCACCACTGGGAATCAGAAGTGCTAAGCCCCCCTCATTCGACCTTCAGAGAGCTGCTGGTAGCTGGAGCCAGACATCTGCAGATGGCGTTGATTAAAAGATGCTAATTCAAGAACCAGTCCTGCATCCAGCCACCAGTCACCTCAAGCAGACAATCAACTAATAATCCCCTCTTTCCTTAGAGTTTCTACATTATTTTAGTTAAACAATCAACTCTTTAATTTATTTGAGATTGAGTTAATGTCTGTTGCGGGAGAGGATCTGAATTTATTTTTCAGCCTCACCCCACAAAACCCCGACCAGATGCCCCACCAGTCCTCAGTCTAGGATGGTATCTGATCAGACACTGCACCTTACACACCCAGTGTAGACGTTGTCTCTGACCTAACTGTGCCAGTCTTGTTGCCATGGTTGTTGTTGTTATGACATCGGTGCTGTGCTGTTTTAATTACTGAAGTTATAAAGCATGCTTCAATATCCGACAGAACAAGTATCCCACTTGCTTAAAAGTCAGCTGCTCTCAGATATTTACTCTTCCAAGTAGATGTCAGAGTAAGCTAGAATTGACATCTAATGACACCAAAAAGTAATTACAGAATAACTGGCATCTTTAAAAGATGTCATTTTGTTATCCAGCAAAATAGTATTTCTCTACATTTACTTAAATTTTTTCTGTCCCTCAAGGAAATTTTCTTCATGTAAGTCCCACGTTTTTAAAAAAGATTTTACTTATTTGTAAGGAAAGAGGAAAAGAGGGAGAGAAAGAGGGAGAGAAACATCAATGTGTTGCCTCTCACATACCCCCTGCTGGGTACCTGACCTGTAACCAGGTGTGTGACCTGACTGGGAATCCAACCAATGACCCTTTGGTTTGCAGGCCAGGACTCAATCCACTGACCCACACCAGCCAGGGCCCATCGTGTTTTTTTAAAAAATTGCTGTTATAAGTGTTATCTTTTCTATTTTAATTAAGTATTGACTTATATATTTAAGTTATACATAGTCATTTAAAATTAATCATTATTAGCCTAATTTTTTTCTGTTGATTCTTATGGCATCTTGGACAGTATATGGTCCCTCAATAAGGATAAATATATGAAGTCTGTCCAGAAGACATCCAGCCATGTAACATGAAAAATAGAGACATTTATTGAAGAAGATACAAGATACAAGAAACATTGTACATACAGCAATGACACCTCGGTTCCCTTCACAGTTGGCACCTTGGGACCTCACACAGTTCTCCCAATCACCATCAGCTGCTCCGTCATATTTTCCTGAATCTCACTGATGATTTGAAATCTCTTCCCTTTCAAAGGTGATTTTAGTTTTGGGAAAAGCCAGAAGTTGCAGGGTGCCAAATCTGGGCTAAAGGGGAGCTGAGTCACCTGGGTGACTTGATGTTTCACCAAAAAACTCTGCACAAGACTCAACACAGGAGCAGGTGAGTTGTTGTGATGAAGCTGCCAATCACCAGTTGCCCATGGCTGTGGCCTTCTGAATCATCCGAATAGTTGCCACAGAGGAATGTTCAAGCTTAAAGCAAAATCTGATGCAGATTCGTTGCTCTGCTCACTCAGTCATTTTGAATGTGACAGCCACACAGTACACATGCTCACTCAACAGCATTGACCTCCCCCACTGACAAGTATGGTGAAGTCCTCATTGTTCACACACACACACACACACACACACACACACACACACATTCCAGTCCACTCTCCTTGGCTGCCAGGTTACATCGATGTCTCACAAACTATTCTCACTATTTTAACAATGGCTGGACATTTTCCTGGCAGACCTCATATCTCTGCTACTAGGGCTCATTTCCTACCTTTCTGGATGGAGGAGAAGTTCTACAGAAAAATTAAATAACAGGGGTCCAAGATTAAGGGGGGGGTTCTTTAGTCTTCATTTTTACAGATGTTTACTATTAAGGACAGTGATACCAAGGTGGATTTATGATACTTTCCTCACATTAAAATTTTTGCTCCATTAGTAGATATTAAATTTTTTCTCTTTTAGAGGGTTCAATCATTTTTAAATGCATCTATCCAAATTACGTTTTTACAAATGGTGATGTAATTATATTACAAAGTATTTGTATTTTCCTAATGCTATATTACTCTTAAACTTCCAGGGGTTGGGGAGGAAGATGGGGGAAACTTGCTTGATTGTGGTGCATGATTGTTTTAATATACTTTGAATGTGGATTCCTAGGATTCACTGGAGACTTTTCTATGCTTAGAGGTAAGAATGGTGCCAGATGAAGAGAATTGAGAGAGGTTGACTGCCCTGGGGTGCCTCTGAAGATGACTTCTGTGATGAATGGGGGAAAGGAAGGCAAGAGCGGGACCCCAAGGCCTTGGGGAGAATGAATAAAGACAGGTAAACTTTTATTCAGATCACCTTCTCCCATTGTGACTTGTCCGGGTCTCCCCAGCTATCCAGAAGAATCCAACATAAAAATCAGTAGTTTCCCCAGAAACTGTTGATTTTTATTGCCACTGGCTGTTCAATGAGATTCCCTGAGATGATGGATAGACCTTCATCCATTGTCAGGTTTGTACTTGTATATAAAAATGCCAAGACTGCTCATGACTCACAATTACATAACACAAACCTACTGTAATTTTCATGTTGGCTTACCTTATTCTACTTATTAACATTTGATTACACAAATATTCTCTTATGGTTTTATTATGCTTAGATGTGAGGGAATTATAACTGCATTCCTTAGAAACAATGTAAAATTCAAATAAGCCTTCCCTAGTGAATTTAAATTAAGAAGTTCACTGTTTTTTCCCCCTGAATTTATCAGGGCTTACTCCCTGTGCTTTTTTATATACAAGCAAGTGAAGATTACGTGATCTTCACTTTTGTTTTTGTTTTACTTTACTATACACCTTCTTTGATTTCTGAGGCTTGGAATCTATTTGTAATGTCACTGAACCAAAGACAATGGCGTGTGTGAGGGTTTTTTTCCTCAGAAGATGATAACATGACTAGCATATTGCTCACTTACCCACCCACTTTTCCAGGGGAGCAGAGATGACTGCATTCTCTGGTGACCCCTTGGTTTTAATTAGGAACTTGACCCATGGGTGAGGGATCCTAGGCCGGGTGACAGTCCTCCATCCTGAAAACCATCATTGAGGAACAATCCACTGGGATCTCAGCTGATCTTCCCCGGGGGGAGTAGGCAGGGCCATACTCATCTCCCACCTGGATCACCTGGTGGGTACCTAAGGCCTTGCTGCCTCCAGCTTGACCCTCTCATTTTGTCAACCTATTGTCCACAGTGTAACCAGAATGAACTACTTACAGAGGGGCCCTGTTGACCTCTCCAGGTTTGTTTCCTTCATACAGCAGTGCCCTCCCTGTTTGATTAACACTTCACGCTCTAGCCAAAGGAACTTTCGTGCTTACCAATGTGTGACAGGCAGTTTTTTACCTCCATGCTTTCCCCAGGGAGGAAAAGGGTAACATTTCTTCTGGCACAGATACTTGGACAGCTTCCACTCTGATACTTTCCCATCTCCTGGCATTTTCCTACACGTCTTCTTAAGAGGACTCAGCTCATAACGGAAGCTTTAACTCAGAGCTAGGTTGGGTACCCTTCCTCCACGCCTGAATTCTAACACCATAAACAGGACTCCAAAGTGGCACTAACCACACTGTGGTAACCACTTAGCATAGCCCTGTGACATCCCTGGGAAGTCTTCAGAGCAGGGGCTGCATCTAGTTTTTTTTAAGAGTGACACTAACTCATCTTTGAATTTAGTTTGTAATACAGTTCCTGGTCATAGTAGGTGCCTGATAAATCTTCAGTCAGTGAATGAATGAATGACCCTCATTTTTTGGGGGGGAGGCAGTAAAAGGAGCACTGGATATGAGTCAGGGCATGATGTTCTAATACTGTAACCTGGTTAATCTACTTCCCTGTCCAGAAAGGACCTTTTCTACCTGAAAAGCTACCTGATTGAGCACACTGAAGTCTAATGCCCAAACTTTTCCACCAACGTAGCCTTAAGAGAAGAGAATGCCTGGAGGCTGCTAAGTTGGACATTTCACATTTTATTTAACAATTACATAAAATTTGCATTACAATTCCTAGAATGTCTCTTTTTCAAAACTGAAACATGTAACCCAAGTGTCCATTGACAGATGAATGGATGAAGAAGATGAAGGATATTTATACAATGGAATATTATTCAGCCTTGAAAAATGGCTACCCTACCCTATGCAATAACACAGATGGACCTGAAAGACTTAAGTGAAATAAGTTAGTCACAGAAGAACAAATACTGAATGAGTCCACTTCTGTGATGTATCTAGAACAGCCAAACTTACAGAAGCAGAAAACAGAATGGTGGTTGTCAGGGGGTGGCGGGCAGGGGGGCAGCAATGGGGAGTTTTCAATGAGTACAAAGTTATAGCTATAGAAGAAGAATGTTCTAGAAATGTGCTTACAATATGGTGCCTACAATTAACAATATGATATTGTACACTTAAATATTTAAGGTGGGTAGATCTTACACTGAATGTTCTTAACCACACACACACACACACACACACACACACAATAGCTGAGGGAGGAAAGTTTGGAAGGTGATGGATATGTTATTTCCTTGACTGTGGTGATGGTATCGTGGGTGTATGTGCATGCCCAAACTCATCAAACTGTAGGCATTATATACAGTACATGTTTGCAGTTTTTTTGTATATCATTTATACCTCAATAAAGCTGAAAAAACTGAAATGCCTTTATAATAGTTATAGTTAGTTGTACTCAACCACCCTTCTTCAATCTTTAGATAAAATTGGCATTCCGAGGAGATGCACCTTGGTTACCCTCTGCCTATGCCCAGCTCACCACCATGTGGGTAACTAGTTGGATATAATAAAGGAAGAAGAAAGAACCCTGATCCTGGATTCAGAGAGGCCTGAATCCCATTCCAGTTCTACTACTAATTAGCTGTGCCATTAACCTCTTTGGGCATCGGGGGTTAACTCTGTAAAGTGGGGAGATGGCAACGCCCCAGGGTCTCGTGGAGTCAGTGGGACAGACACCTGGAGAGCAAGGGCGCAGAGCACTGTTAGTTCTCTTCCTTCATCTCTGACCATCGGGCTGTCTGCACAAACCTCCCCCAGCCACCCCACCCCAGCTCATCTAGTCACAGGAGAGTGACCGCAAGCAGTAGATGGGAGAGTCTGGGGCGACATAATGGAAAGGAGTCCCATCCACCTGGGGCCATTCCTTGCTCTTCTCCCTTGCCTACCACCTAAACATACCGGGCCATTTCACTGAACTTCTATGTCTATTTCCTCATGTGTAAATTAGGGTAATTATACCATCTGTGTAGACCTTCATGGAGGAGTACATGAGCTAATACACATGAAAATTTATCAGCGCTTATCACATTGGCTATTTGATAGGCGGCAAACATGATCATTCTCACAATAATGAGCTATGGAGGACCCACATTCACAGAACCTGAATGTAATAGGCAGAAAAATGCCTGCTCAAGGGTGTTTTACCTTTGAATTCCTGAAATTTGTAAAATGAAATTAATTAAGTCAAGAAGATTGAGATGAAAAAATTACTTCATGCAGGTGGACCCAATGCAGACAGAGATTTGTAGATGCTACAGTGGTGGATTTGAAGATGGAGGAAGGACCATGAGCCTCTGGGAGGTGGAAAAGGGGATGGATTCTCCCCTGGAGTCCCCAGAAGGAACACAACCCTGCTGACACCAAGGACTGTAAGCCCAGTCAAACCCAAGTCAAATTTCTCACCTCCAGAACGATAAGATTATATATTTGTGTTGTTTTAAGTCATTCTGTAGTAATTTGTTATAGCAGCAGAAGGATTTGTCATAGTAGCTGATTCACCAAGTGACTACATCTTTGAACACAGACCACAAAAATGACCACCAAACTCCTCCTCTGGTCTTTAGGTACCATGACAAGGGCTGATCCCTCTGACACCCCCCTCGTCTGCCCCTCCTCCACACCCCTTCCTCAGGTTACTGATGCTATCTGGGGCTGAAATGGTGCTGCCATGCCTGAAATGTGCCTCTTCTTCCATGGACAAAAAGGTAGAGGGAAATGTTGCAGAGATGTGTGTGTGCCTACAAGCGTGTATGTAGATAAAGGCATTTCAAAACTGAAAATGATGCCCCATGACAGGGGCAGCAATCCAGCCCTGTTCAACTCCAGAATGTCCAACCTGGCAAGCCCAGGATGAATGGCAGTGGCCATGGAAACAGCATCCCTTGGTTGTGTCGGCTGCCTCCTTAGCACAGCTCTGCCTTTGTGTGGTCCAGTCACCACTCAGTGCTTGGCAGCTCCACACCACGGCAGGGTCTGCGTACCTTGAGTACTTATGCTATTTCCCATCTTTCTAAATTAACTGCATGGATTCTAGAAGCCAGGAAATTGGCTTGATAACTAAAATGAGAGGCTGCAAGCTACACTGGGCAGAGTACTGGATTCAAGATCTCCTTATCGAGGTCCTTCTCCTCTTCGGAGCCCATTTCTACTTTGGTGTGATGAACGGGGGCTGGCCTGGATGACCCTGGAAGCCCCTCTAATAACTGTGAGAGTAAGTTCAAGGGGAGATGATAAACAGACTGGGGAACAAGCGAAAGCTGAAGAACGGTCAGGATGATGGCTATTTCTCCATGTTCCTGAAATCCAGCCTTTCTCAATGGAGGGAAAAGCCCCAAGGGCAGCCAAGTGCAAAGGAAGCAGTTCCTTGTGTTATTCACCGTGCCTGACTTCCTCAGAATACCCTAATGTGCAGTGAGTGAAGTAAGAGAATGAGTGAAGAGTCCACACCCCTGCAGCCTGTCCATCAGAGGACCCCCTACTCCTGAGCTCTGAGGGTCTTGCTTCTTATACTATTCTTCAGGAATGATGTCAAAGCGCTTAAGCCATGCCACTGGCCACGATGGACCCAGGCCCAGATAACACAAGACAGGAGGGACTCCTCAAATCAATCTGACTAAATAGTTCACTTTTCCAAGGATGCCGAAGAGCTTTTCCTGACCTCCAAGAGCTATAGTCCAGCAGGGAAGCTGAGACACACACATGTAATCCAGCATCTCCATGGAACTCACCCTGGCCAAGCCAGCCTGCCTAGAAAGCAAATTTACTCAGCTCCACCAGCTTATGCCACCTCCCACTTCACCACCAGTCAGCGATGGGGTAGCTGGACAAATCCACTCTGTCCTTCCCCATCTTTGTGGGACTTGCACAATGCTGCAGAGAGAGTTCGTGGAGCCAGCAGGGTGGACGGGGGCAAGGCTCCTCTCTGCCATTTCACAGCACTTCATGATAAATACATTGCAGTTCATCAATTAAACACGAGAGCTCTACAGGAGCCACAGAGCTGGCTGCAGGGACACCCAGAATCAGGAAGCAGTATGTGGCTTACTGGCCTCCCTTCTGTGATGCTCACCGTATGTGGCACCTTGTTCCTCTCATCATGATGTCCCAAGGGAGTATGTCACAGGCCAAGGGCACAGCTTGAGTCCACAGCTGGAGGTGCAACAATGGCGAACGTTTGGTGACTGTACCCTGCCTAGGTTAGTTAGTGAGTAGATTAGTACAGTGAGAAAGCAGGGTTATCAGACCCTTTGGCAGACAATCTAAGTCAACTATCTACTATCCCTTCTCACCTAATTTTTTGTTAACTTGGTTTTTTGCTCAAGTTATCAGTGTTTCCAGCTCTAGGTAACAGAAGATGATGAGACTGAAATTAATAATGACAATCCTGTTCCTTGCTTTTAAATTACATGTATAATTAAATATATAAGTATATAAATATACATATATAAACACTTTAGACATGTGATATAGTTTAAGCCAAAGAGAGGGAAAAGTAAGTCTGTTGAAGGTGAGCAGGTAGGGGCCACTTCTTGGAAGTCATTTAATCTTTTCATCTCCACATAAAAGAAGACAGATGCAGTTGGGGCCCTTTCCTTTTCTCTGGAAGACTTGAATAATGATGTGATACCCGGAACAGCAGCAATCAGCTTGTATCCATGAGGGAAAGGCCAAGAAATGTTCAGAAGTCATGATTTAATACTAAACAAGTCTCTGTCTCCAAACTTCTTTTCATATGAGAAAAATAAACTCTTGTCTATTTAAGGTACTGTTTGTTAGATTTTTTTTTTTTTGCTTCTTGTGGTCAAGTAACTAAGACAGGTCCAGCCTCAGGAAATAAAACCTGTATATGAAATTTGAACTTTTTCCTGCAGACAATGAGTAGGAGCACTTTTGTTGTTGTTAAAGATTAATTTAAAGTGAAAAGTTATACATGTGTGCTATAAAAATTTCAGGCAATAAGGAAGTATATAGAGTAAGGAGTACATGTCCTCCTCTCACCAAACCTTTGTGAAGGTAAACACTATGAAGACTGCGGGGGTGCGAGGGAGAGATGTGTGTATGTTTTGCAAAAACAGGATTATGCTATAAAATGTTTTGCAGCTGGCTTTGGTCATTTAATAATGTAGCATGGGTCCAAGTGGATCTGTGGCTATTGTGGCAGCTGTACTTAGGAAGATGAAGTCAATATGATTCAATGATCTATAAACAGGCCATAAACAAAATAGATAAGACCTTCCTTGCCTCTGGAAAGAAAAAGGGACACTGGGATGTTTTGGCAATTTCCCAGGTGCCGGCATTATGCATGGTATTTTCATTTATCCCTAGCTCCTCTGTAAGATTATTCTCATTTTACAGATATGGAAATGGAGGTACCCTCAGCACTGGAACCTGATTCTATCTGATCCCCAAATCCCTGGTTCCTGTTTTACCATCAAACAGATTTGCATTTTTGTGTGGGGTCATACTGCTCTCATGTTTTAAGCTGCCAAATGCAAATATTCGAACTACCTTGATGAGGAGACCTAATGCAAAGTGAGCACCCAGAAAGCCTCTTCCTCCTGGGTCCTGCTAGGATAGTAAAATGTTCTGGACCTGATCCTGAGGCATAAGTGCCCCCTTCAGTATTGGCCAAAGCTGAATAGGTGAGGCAGGGACAAACTGGCATGACCTGGAGAAAAAGGGAGACAAGGTGACAAAGAAAGAGTGTCCTGTGGAGCCCATCAGGCTGGCTTCCCTGCTGGCTGTTAAGCAAAGCTCTTGGGAATATGACAACTGGCAAAAGTCAAAGTGAGGGGTAATTATGCTGTCAGACTGTCAGAAGCACCCTCTGCTACCCAGGGCTGGGAAGATCTGCCAACAGGCCTCATGGTGAATATGTAATTTGCTGAGCATTGTTAAGCCAACATCCCCCTCCCCCCACCCCCCCACCCCCGTAGGGAAGTCTGACAGCAGGAAGTGTAGTTTCAGTGCTCCCTCCTATGCTGCTACAAAGGTAAAGGTGGTGAGGGAAGCCATCAGGTCTAATGTCCTCAGCTATGCCCCGGGAGGAGGGGGTTGCCCATATAGAAGGACCTCCTGGTGCAATGCCCTCCCCAATGCAGCCTAGGGATATCTACCCCAGTTCAAAGCCCAGCTGTTCTCTACATCTCTTAGGCAGATCTTCCCATGTGTGTCCCAGCTCCCACCCAACGTTCCTAACCTTTCATGACCTCTTTTGAGGGGAACTAAGTTCATTTTGCCATAAAGAGTTAACTGTTTACCTCTTGACCCCTGGACAGGGAGCTGTTTGGAGGCAGGATCGATTGATTTCTAGTTCTCAATTGCCCTACAAAGAGCTATCAGATGCCAGGCACTATTTATGCTTCTTCAAGATAAATGAATAAATTACAAGTAGGGGAGAGATGTACGCTTTGCTTTTGGGCAACAGGATGGACAGTGAGAACATGAATGAATGAGCCCTGGGCCAGTAGCTCTGTCCAGCTCAGGGGAAGCCAAGCGTCTTCCTGCATGAGGCCCTGCCCTCTGCGTAGGGAAGACATCTGGGCAGTATGATGAGTGAAGAGTGTTCCACATGAAGGAGATATTGAGCTGACTGTCCTGAAAAGAAGAGTTCCTAGAAGTTATCCAGTCCTGATGCCTTTCATGACAAGAGAGCAGGCCCGGAGAAGTACTAGGTCTGAGGTCTCTCAGGCTCAGCGGGGCCTGAGACTAGAACCCTGTCAGCTAATGTTGCAGAGCCCAGAGCTCTCTCGATGCCCAGGCTGCTTCTGTTTACCACCTTATGGCCATGATCTGAATTTGGCCATAATGATCTCAGGAATGTAGAAAACATATAATTCATCACATATTTTCTATAATTTTACTGTACTTTTCAACTGAATTCTTTGTTTTCTACAATTCCAACTTTCTATTTTCAGTTAATATTTTCTGTATGTTCACTAAAGAACCCCCTGCTGAAGATTCAAGAGGTCACATCCTGCAGCCGATGATGTTACACGGACAGCCTTGCTCTCTCTTTTCCACCTAAAGTGGACTTTCTGATCATTCGTGGGCCATGGATCATGGGAGAAGGATGCTATAGTGCAGTCCGAGCTTCCAAAAGTGAGAGAAGAGAGAAGAGGGGAACAGTGAAGGTGGGGGATTTGGGGTGAGGATAAAGAAGGGAGTGGCCTGGGGAGGAAAGGCAAGGAATGGGGAGTGGGGAACGTGAGTGTTCCAAGTCAGGGCTGGGCATCGTATTCACCTGTGTCCCTGGCACTGAGGGCTAAACCTGGGTCTGGCTTTGAGGAGAGCTTTAGGAACTCTGTGGAGTGAATACACCTTCTTGGAGACAAAACAGTTGCCATCGCCCAGGGTGGTCTGTTCCCATCAGTGTCGTAGTAAAGCTCAGCAGTAACCTGGGAATGTGTTTTAGAGTCATTGTGGAGCTTTTGAAAACGTAGATGTTGGTCTCACTTCCTTTACACTGAATCAGAAGAGGGAGAGGGGGGCCCATCAGGCATGTAGACATTGGAAGTGCAAACCCTGAGGTTGGGAAGCATTCTTTAACCACTGTTTTCGATTCATCCAGCTTCCCTGGACTCTTCTTGCAGTACCTGTAGATTAATCTCTTTGGTGGCATATTTGGGGTGATCCATTCACTGGGGCTTGGTGGAACCGAATGTCTCCTTGGATTTTCCCATGCTCAGGAAGTTCCACCATTGTACCACGTTCTCTGACAAAGAACTGATAGGATGTTTGTAAAGGGGGAAGGGGGCCTTTATACTACAGAACACTTTGGGTTGGGAGCTCCTTGCTGGTCAGCCCCCTACACAAGCCACAGGGATCACATGAGTGTCAAGCACCTTCTGGGACCACTCTCTTCTTCCCTCCTTGGGTTTGAGAGATTCGGCCCCAGCAAAGGACCACTTAGCAGAAATCCTTTAGCCAAAGCAGCCAAAGTCAAGGAAGGCAAAAACTTTTTAAACACGTTCAAAACACCTATCCCTTCTCCATCCCTAATATACATATATAACCCCCACACACATGGAGTGAAGGACACAGCTTATCAAATTCTCACCCCTAATGACTGACAAAGCCATGCCTTTTCCACTTGGGTGATGTGCTATGAATTTCAGCACATAAAGAAGGTTCTCTCCATAGGCCTGAAATCTCATCTTTATTACTTTGGCTTTCCTGATAAACTATAAATCCCTGAGCATGACATACACATTAAGTCTAATCTATCACTGATGTGTTGATATAAATAAACTGATTAGAAACATTCAAGAGGGCAGGTTTGGGTGAGAGGCAGGACAAGAGTAGAGTAGGTAGGCATGGGGTAGGGAGCTTTGAAGAAGACAACGAGATGCAAGAAAATGGAAGCGGGCTTGTAGGAGACAGTGTTGCTTCATTTCGGAGCCACCCCAGTCACTGTCCTCATCAGAATAACCATGCAAACCTCTCCTGGCCTTTTGGCTCAGTTCAAGTGCACCTTTTGGCTCAGTTCAAGGCCTACTTCCTGGATGAAGCCTGCCCTAAAGCAGCTGTGCATGAGTGGACAACTGTAATTGTGATACATGGCACCACCACCCTGCATTTGACCTCTCTACAGGCTTGATCGCTCAGGACAATTGGACACCTCACAACAGAGCTGTGTGTGAGGCATTGCTATCTCTATCATTTGGATGAGGAAACAGCAGCTCAGAGAGTTTGTATCAATTGTCCAAGGTCGCACAGTGAGGTCAGAACTGGAAGTTCAAGAGTTAAATCCTATATACCACTCTGCCATTCATCAGTTGTGTGACCTTAGACACATTGCTTTTCTCTGTTGGTGCTCAGTTGCCTCCTCTGCACAATGGAGATAGTAATGGTACCTTGTGCAAAAGGCAGTTGTATTAATTAAGAGAATTAATGCATAGAATATTGCTTGGCACATAGTGTGGCATAAGTGTTTACTATTATTCTTATTCTTGTTATTACTACTCAATATTGTTTCCAAGAATTCTATCACATCTGTGTCTCTGATTGCACATAGTAGGAACTCAGTGAATATTAGCTCCCTTCCCTTCCCTTCCCTTCCCTTCCCTTCCCTTCCCTTCCCTTCCCTTCCCTTCCCTTCCCTTTGTCTTTCTGAAACTGCCATCAACACCCAAAAAAAAAGTCACAACTGCTTGTTTTATGGAACAAAGATTTTTATGTTCCCCAGGAAAAGAAGCCAACACTGGCACTATTGGATCAAAGCGAGCACAGTTCAAGGCCTTGAGCTGTAGCCCCTGCCTGGCTCGAGTTCAGAGGAAGATTCCTTGGAAACACACAGAGGAGACAGAGAGCCAAGGCTCTGTCATCCGGATGCTTCCAGTGCCATATCACTGACACGTTGTGATCCATGGTCATGGTCTCGGTCCCCGACAGGGTTGTTTTGATAAAGGGCTGACTAATGGGCAGGAAGGGGAACCTTTCACCAACGTGTTTGTTTCCATTAGATTATGGGTATATTTTTAGTGTAGCTGAGAAATATCTAGGATCTTGCCCTGCAAGAGGATTTTGTGGACTAGGACTAGGAAAAAATAAATCTTGGCAAAATTTAAAAAAAGATTGCAAATGCTTGCTGCTGTTATGAACTCCTTTTCATTGCCACCTATGTTCCCTTGAGACGTAGCTCAATTTTTATTTCTTCTGGAAAGCCCCCCTAGAGCCACTTCCCAATACTAGTCATTTGAAATGACCTCCAGCACAACATTTACTTCATTGTATCATCATCTCCAGATTACTTGACGCTCTCCCCCACTGGCTGCCCTCCCTGAGGAAAGGAGCCGTGGCTGCTGGTTCATTTCAGTGTCCTCAGACAGCAGATGCTCTAGTGTTTAATGAGTAAATACGTGTATATATACATGGATGGATGGATGGATGGAATACAAAAAGTAGTCTGCATGCTCTTATTATAAGTGTGATTGCAGTGCCTCAGCATCGCTCACACATCGTTCCGTATTCATCCGTCCTGTGATGCTGCGTTTGCCTGATGCCACTACCATCTTCATCTTTGTATATTCTTCAAGTCCTATGGGCAAAGGAATGTCTCTACTGCCAGACTGACACAAGGAGAGAAACACAAACACTGATCATGGGCTGCCCACCAGCCCAGCGGCACACCCAGCAGAGGTGCCCTAAGGGGGATAAATAGTTGAGGAGTAGGCACAAGAGGAAAGCGGAGGTGACGGAGGGGTCTTATGCTCGAAAACGATGGACAACAGCTTCTTGTGTTTAAAAAATAAACCCCACTGACTGCAGCAAATAAAGCGACCAATCACTGGGATCTCTATGGTCAGTTTTACTCTATTTGAATGAAGTTTCCATCAGGCTCCAGTGTGAGTCAGAGCAAAGCTCTGGAGATGCTGCTTGGCTCTGCCCAAGCAGTAGAACAGGTACTACCCACTGGGCAGTATTCACCCTGGTAAAGCAGAATAACACACAGAGTGAGTCCATTTCTCCCTGTCATGGCCTCAAATCCTGTCCATGGGGAAGCTCAAATAGCTATACATCTTGTACCTGACCTTGAGAAGGTGATGACAGGAAGGAGCCCCTAAAACATTTCCTCTGGGCAGACTGCTAACAGCCCCTCATTACCTAGAATTCTCTCCTTCCACAGTATTGGACTTTTTAGTTGGGCATATAGCCACCCAAAATTAAGGCTACTTTCCTAGTGTCCCTTGCAGCCAGGTGTTGTCATGTGACTAAACTCTGGAAATGGGCTAAGGCAATGTATGCAATTTCTAGGTCTTACCCTTAAAGGGAAAAGGCATATTTTCCCATCCCTTCTGTCTTCTCCTTCTCACTAGCTGCAAAGTGACACTATGGGGAGCCTGGTGAATCAGGGCAACACCTTAAGGAGGGCCACCAGGAGAGAAGGAGACTAAGTCCCTCGAGCTTATGGAGCAGAGCTGCCAGGTCAGCTTGGACTTTACATGAAAGAAAAATATTCTTCAGTCACGCTGAAACCATGGGAGTTTCTGCCACACTCAGTTGGACTTTTATCCAAACTAAACTGTGTGTGTGTGTGTGTGTGTGTGTGTGTGTGTGTGAACACCCTGAAAGATATTCATGTCTCTTCTATTGACAGTTACTACTTCAATAGAGTTTTGGTCCTTCAAAGGAGTCATTCGTTCATTTAAACAATAAACACATAACATAAGTCCCTAACACAAAATAAAAGAGCACCTTCTATATATTTGAAATCTTAAAAGGAGATAGACTGATTCTTTGGGAAATGGTTCCTTACTGGATATATACTCTTTTATTAATTCTGTACCAACTGGAATCCTTAGTTACCCAGAGCTTTCTCCTTCAGTCTGACCACTAAGATTTTTCTACTCAGGTGGCTGATCCAGGTGTCTAATGCTACCCTCACTCAAATGTCCTCCTCATATCCACATCCTGAAAGCTGAGCCATATTTCATACAGCTCGTTTCACCTCCCGACTCCAGGACATCCCTTGACTCTTTGCAGTTGGTCTTGTCTTATGTAATCTCTCCCCAAGCCACCTAGATCCTCATCCAGGGAGTTACGCCAGCAACCCAGCTATGTCATCTTGAAAGATGTCTTCAGGCACAAGATTCAGAGTCCGCAAGAGAGTTGACTGGGGCTGAGCTGTGAAGCCACAACATATTAGCTCTCACACGATCTCATTATTTCTCATGCTCCTGGTAGACATGTCACATTTTTTAAAAGGACATGGATAAAAATAAGTCCTATCTTGACATGCAGTGAGATTTACTTAGAAAACAGACCATCCCTGTCTTTTGTGGTCTCCCTCGCATTTCTTCTAAAAGAAATTCCTTTCAGTTTTCACATTTTCCTCTGACAATCTCATTACAGATTCTAACACACACAGCCTAATTTTCAAGTCATCCAGATAGATTTCTTATACTAGACATCTCAAGTTTTACATCTTGTCCTTTCATTTCCTCTTTGAAAAAGTAGTATTTAAGGAAGTTCATTGACTACTCTCTTTGCAAGTAAACCACATATACATAAGAAAATTAGCTAGCTACTTATTTTTGAGAATGGGGATACTATGTTATCCTGTTATGTTGCATCCTACTTATTTAAATAACCAATGTCAAAACTGTTCATTATGATTCTCTGTAGGTTTATTATGCTGGATAACACACTATAATATGTTCCATTCCTTTCATTTATTTTTCAAATTGAATTTCAGTTAAGGTATAAGTTAGAGTCTTTTATCAACGTATTCTATCAAACAACTTGTTTTGTTATTAGGAATTGAGGATACAGAGATGTGTAAGACACTGTCTCTGACCCTGTAGGTAGCTGGACAGGAAAAGTGTCACAATGCCAAGTAATCTGTGGTACAGGGACATGCTAGCAGATATATAGTGACAGGTCCATTTGCTTTCTAGAATCTTGGCATTGGAATGAAATCCAAGGGGTCAATAGTTCTATCCCTCATTTCACAGAGGAATAAACTAAGTCCAAGCCTACCTGTTCCAACCCTAACCTATCTTTCATTCCTCTCTCCTCTGCTTAGCCACATGGAACCTCTTTCTGTCTGTGGAACATGGTGCCATATTTTATTCATTTCTATATCTCCAGAAAAAAAGTAGGAGGTGAAGCTCAAAAAATGGTGCCCTGCTCCCCTTTCCCTTCCAGGACTCCCAAAACTCTTGCTAACCCATAATCTCATAGCTCTTGTGCTCTGCCTGTACTCATCTGTTTGGAAGGTTTTATCCCCCCAGATGGCACAGGACTTCCGTGGGTGTCCCACCTGTAGTCCCTGCAGAGTTCAGTTTGGTGTAGCACACAAGGCACAGACAATAAAAGTTTAACGAATAACTCAGTCTACTCTAGCTCGAAGTCATTTGCTCGAGGACACACTGTGCTCTCTTACAGCTTCATTCACTGAATCACTGTGAACATCTACAAGGGAACTAAAAAAACCCTCTCATTCCCGGTACTGTCATGCTATTTTAAGAAGAATACAACACCAGGTCATCAGAATTTCTGTGGTCATCTCACTCCTCTAGGCATGAAACCATCTGTTTGCCTCATGTACGCATTAGGACTTCGGGTTTCCTCAGCACTGGATGACTCTGTGATTGGGCCCCTCACATCTCCAACCTCCCTTTCCCCATTACCTCTTCGGTCAACCAACATAGCTGCTTGCTGTCCCCCACACCACCCCTCTGTCTCCCTGTTCTTGTGTCCTTGCTTAGCTTGTCCCTTCTCTTAGGAATGTCACCCTCGCAGCTGCAATTCCTACCTATACTTCAAGGTATCTTGAAATTTTCAGTGACGCTATTTACATAGAAATTCACTAAACCAGAATATCTTTACTGGTCTTGGGAAAAATACTACTTGCTCTATCAGCTCTCAGCTATCTACGTAGATTCTTATATTGAGTTGCAAGTGCTTTACACAAAGGAGGCGGTCTGACTCAGATTCCACATTCCCCATAGTTCCTAGCTGCAGACTTGTTATATATACCTCCTGGTGTTTGTTGACAGTGAATGATGGCTAGTAGCTTCTCTGTATTGCTGTCTACAAAGGGATTGACGGAACACATGACGGAACACATGAAGCCCTTGGACATTTTGTAGATGCATTTAGACTATTTTACAGTTATCTCTCCTGTTTCTCCCCAGTTATGATAGGACTGCATTTCATCTGGGAGGGGAGAAGTTGACATAACACAAGGATGATTCACAACTTCAGGGCAATCACAAGAATGGGGTGCTAAGCTCTGTAAAAGGTGAAAGATTTATGCAATCTGAAGAGAAACTGGAGCATAAGCTCTGTAACAACCCTCAGAGAGAAACAAAGATCCAAGAATATTTCATGTGGAGACATGAGAACAATAATTAATACAATGGAAAGCTTTCTTCTGGTAGGTGCTTGAGAAGCCAAAGGATGGGAGAAAGGAAATGATTCCTGCCAAATTGGGTCAATGGTACCAGCTCCATGTCCTTATCACCCATTTCAAAGGGTTGTAAAAATCCAATAATGTAAAACAGCTTTACAATGAGAGATTCAGATATGATTTTGTATCTTTAAGTCCAATCTTGTACTAAACATGGGCTATTTCTTCTTCTTTGGCTCTATTTCCAATTTAAAAAGGATTGTCCTTTAATAATTAACTGTAGATAATAGCTAAGAGGGGAGTTAGTCTTTCTTGCTTAAAAACTCCATAATCAGGATGGAGTTGAGAACCATCCTTTTGGATGTTAAGTGAAGCAATTAAGAAATTGTTCCATCTTGGACTGCCCCTCCCTTTCCCAAGGGCCTCTGTCTCTTCCTTTGTAAATTCAGGGTGAGGTGAGGGGGGAATAAGGGGGTTGACTGAAAGACTTCTGAAGGGCTCTTTGCAACTTTATCCTGAGAATAGACAAGTCAAGATATCATCTAAGGGCATTCTTTTGGATACCATGGCTGCAAAAACCACTGATATCTCTCTAACTGACACCTGTGGTATCACAGGAAAGCAAAATCCCAAGGTGTGGGAGTCATCCAAAAGAATTTCACACCCTTGGAGACAGGAGAAGGTTATCACTTAAACCCCTCTGGGATAAAGTTTCTCACTAATGCAAGGCTCACTGGTAGCTAGCTATTCCCTGAGACAATCTCCCCATAGTAAAGTGCTTTTGGAGCCCCACAGAACTGGAATTTTATTGTTTTCCCTGAACAATTTTATTGTCGTCTCTTTCCTGAGATGTCAGACCCAAGCCCTTGTTTTCTATATTAATTCAAGTTGAAATGCAGCCTCAATCATGTTGGGAAACATCCCAAAGAGAAACGAATTCCTAGGTTTTCACCAAAAGTTTTAGCATCCTCACCAGCCCAATCTGGATGACATTTAGTACCTTATATAGTGTCTATTTCCCAAAAGAATTCACACAATTCTGTATATAATTCTGCCAAGCAATTTTTAATAAAGTCTACTCCTAATTACCTCTTATGAATGAGCAGAATCTGAATCCTTGTAAACCACCAATCCAAAAACCACTTTTGAACTGAGACTTTTATTTTCAAATTTGATTTGAATCTGGTGTTGCAAGGTTGTAATGGCTATCTCTGTCACATTTTCTTTTGATAAAATATCTGATGGGGAGCCAGCTCTTGATGCTATTGGATCCCAGGGCAGGCCACCACAAAATATTCCACAATGGCAGATAGATTATTTTGAATTGAAATCACTTGAGAAGCAGCAGGGGCAGGAGGAGCTGCCTGGCACTGCTCTGTCTCTATAAATGCACAAATGCAGGAAATAAATCTCCATGTGAGAGGTGCCCTTCCTGCTACAAAAGGGCTAAGGCGCAGAGCAGTCGGACTAGGGCTCAGACAACCTTATGGCCAGAGATAGAGAAACCAGGGCTGAGAAGTTTATACAAGCAAGCCCTTGTCAATTTTACTAATAATGGCCCTGAACCTACATTCTACTCAAATTCCTTACTAACTACATACCCCACCACCTGTTCTCTTTTGTCCAAGTCGCAACTAATTTATTGTTTCTTTATATAACGGATATATAAATGGCCTGCTTCACTTCTCTCTCAGAGAATTATTCTTTTAATTCTCCCACATACATATCATATTTTGGAATTCGTGCCTGTTATTTTGCCTTGTGCAAATTTTATTAGTAGTCTAGCTGCAAGGATGCAAGAAGGAGAGAAGCGGGGATTCCCTCTCCATAACAGGGCCACAGCCCAAGAGAGCAGGCTATTGGCATCTGGAAGACTTCCCATGCCCAGGTGCCTTAATCTGGCCACTGATCAGTATTACCTGGGTAAGACGATTCACCGTTTACAAAGCACTTCAGTTGGCTTTCACATGAACTAGGCATGATTCAGAGTATTCTCCTCGTTTGATAGATGAGGAAATTGAGGTCTGGAGTACTTTGTTGATTTATGAAACAAACCTTTACGTATAAGACTTTCCCAAGTTCTCAGGGCTAGTATATGGTAGAGACGGGTATACATCAGCCCTCTGATTAAACCACAATATTTATGTGTATTCAGACAAAACACTGACGGAAGTGTAGGCGTAGGGGAATGGAGAGGGGCTCCAACTAGTGAGAATGTGAGGAAAGCTTTCAGAGTTGTGTAGTAAAACCATAAAGTCCTTGTGAAAGGGGGTGGGGGGTTAAAGTCCTAAGAACACAAAGGAGGAAGAGATCTTCTGGATTTGAGAATGGGGAGAGCAAGGAAGGCTCTTCTAGGCTTTGTGAAGTGAAAAGCATTATACAAAACTAAGATGATATTCTAGCTCCACCAAGCTCTGAGCTTACTGATGCCGTTGCCCAGGACAGCATCTGTCTTCCAGGAAGCACAGAGGAAATGAGTCTTAAATGAATTAGTAAATAAAGCCACTTTTCTGTGGATAAGCACATAATGACCAAACTACAGAAGCTCTTCAGGAAATGGTCACTTGGATGGACATAGAATGACCTGGCAGGAACTATTTTATTACACGCAAATACATTTTACCAAAATCCAAAGAGTTCAAATTGTTCCCTAGACCCGCCATCCCACCTGCCTCAGGCATACCTCCAGGTTGTCTAATACCTAACACTCAAGAAATTTTGGTGCAGTGGGGTTTGCTTGGTGGAAAAGCAGAAGCTTACGAGAAAAAGAACCTCTGGGTTTTTAGTTACCTTTGAGAATTTTTCCGTCTTCATTGACAAAATGATTAGCCGTAGTGATTGAGCCGGTGAACGTGTGTGAAGTACAGGACACTGAGTGGCTGGTGGGACTGAATAAAGGCCCTGAATGTCACACTTCATCCTGCATGGCAGCAGAGGACTGGGGGACATCTTTGTGCTGGGGAGGACACAGAGCTCAGTGCCGAAGGATCTGTGATGGGAATGAGGCTAGCATAGCTTCATGGTGGCTCCTGCCATGATAGCTGCCCCATGTTGGAACACACGGTAGACATGAACAGAGCCTTACACCCTCCTCTGTAGACCATCAGCTTTGGCATACAAAATAAAACCTATTTTTCATCTTGCCTCTCTGGGGATAAATGAGTAGATCATCATTCACGATGGAAAAACATCTTCTTACAGGTTGCAAAATCATTTTCACTTTCCTTGGAGACTCTACCATTGAGGTGACCGGTCTAGGCTTATTATTTCCATATTAGAGATAGGACCCAGAGATTCAGAGAGGCAGTGATCTGGCAAAGGCAGCACAGCTAGGACTGAATCTCAGTTCTGTCAGATTCCAAATTCCTCGATCATTTTTAACTACCCCGACTGCTTTTTCAGCTCAACCTGAACCCACCCAAGGGGCCCTGATGCCCACAGTTCTGGGAGTCAAACTCCAAAGAAATACCAGAATTTATTTGGGGCTTCTCAGGACTCTGGCAGCTTTGTTACCCAGTTTTTTCAGCTTTGATGTCCCAGTGACTAAACAAAATAGACTGGCATCAGCCTTCTAAGGAAGAGGCCCTTGGAGAGCGACAATTATGCCTTCACCCAATTGGTTGCTCTTCCCCAGGGTGGGTGTTCTTTTTGAAACTGTGGCTGCGTCTCTGAAAGTATAGTTAACACCACCAATCCTCCATCTTAATTGTGATCTTGACCTGGCAATCACTATGATTTGTGGAAACAGAAAATGCTCGTTGGGGAAAATAATACCTGGGTCTTTGTGACAAAGTACAAAAGCTCCTTTGCTGACCTCTCACAACAGTGCTATCGTGGGATGAGGAAACATCTACAATGTCCGTGACCAGACACAGATGCTCCTGCATGTGCCGTGGTGTCTGCACCTCAGATACAGGGGGCTCTGGGTTTGCATGGGAGAAGGTTGTAACAGAGAAGAGTTGAGTACTGTATTAGTTTGCTGGGGCCGCCATACCAGAGTGCCACAGATCAGGTGACTTAAACAATAAAAGTGTATTTCCTCACCCTTCAGGAGGGTAGAAGCCCAAGATCCAGGTGTTGGTAAAGTTGGTTTCTTCTGAGGCCTTTCTCCTTGGCTCGTAGATGGCTGCCTTCTCCCTGTGTCCTCATACTTCCTGTTCTTATGACACCAGTCCTAATGGATTAGGGCCCACTCTAATGACCTCATTTTCACTTAAAATTACCTCTTTAATGACCCTGCCTCCAAATACAGTCTATGATTTCCATAGATGAACTTGTGGGGGAGGGCACATTTCAGTCCATCATAGGTACCACACTTCAAAAAGGTAAAAATATCTCCTTACAGATGTTTTATCTTCTTAAAAGCCAGAAGTCCTCCATCTCTGCTTTAATTAACTTTTTACTTTATTATACCATTTTTAAAGTAACCTCTCTTTTCCACTCTTGCCCCACCATAAGCAAGGGTGTCATTCTGTCTCGTATCATGGTTAACTGTGTCCTTCTGAGTAGCCTGTGAAAGCCTCAGGGCTGGCAGGACTGTCCTTAGGTTACTTCTCTATGTCTCCACCACAAGGCTTCCTGGGAAGGAGACACACAGCCAGTCTTTAATATAATTCACTCGACAAACACTGGTGCTTACTCTGCAGCAGGCTCTGTGCAAGCCGCTGGGCCTTATGTTAATGGAAATGAAGTAAATGTGGTCAATACCACTAAAAAATGAAACCTGGATCAGACCATGCCCAGATCTGTGTCATTCAAAGCTCCCTCCAGCAGCAGTATGGTGGACGGGAGGGAGGGCTCGAGGAGGACCTGCCACAGGGTCCAGGCAACAGGTAAGGCTTTGTGCTTTGGTATAAGTCTACATACCAGTGCTTATTATCCATTCTCCTATCTTCAGTCTTTTTGGGACACTGGGCAAATTGCCTCATTTTTCTGAACCTCAGTTTTAAACATTTTAAAACACAGACTCAGTGAAAGGGTCCCTTCACATTTTGGTTACAAAGGCTTCTAAAGTTGAGGGTTTGTGTCTCCTGGCCTTGCAGAAGGGCCTCTCCCATCATCCCACTCCTCCCCAACCTCACCAGAATTTGTTCTACAGCAGTGAAGTGACTCTCCTGGAGCCTGAAACAGGTCAGGTCAGCGACAGTAGATGCGCCAGGCTGACCACACAGACAGGAGGAGGGCAGAGGCCACCAGCAGTTTTGTTCACTCAGCTGTATTCCAGGGTGTTTCCACGTCCACACTGAGCTAGAAGGAACCACTAAAAAGTGCCTATTCCCCAGGAGAAGGATTGCATCTTGCTGAACATTTGCACTTTTCAGCAGCATTAAAGGAAGTTTCTTTTCTCGTCAGTCCTTCTCCTGGTCCTCATTATATAATTCACATCTTTCCACGCTTTTCCTTTCTAGCCTATCAGACTTGTCTTCCTTTTTTCTGTGCATGTGGCACATTCCCTATGTGACTCTTCTTTGTCTTATGTCCTTGGACAACTCTGCAAGGAGAGGGATACTTTTCCTACTTTCTCACTGTTCGACACAAGGGCACAGGCTGAGTTTGCATATGGCTGTTAAGAGGTTGCCAAGAGTCTAAACCCCACCCAGAAAGGGATGTATTCCCTCCCTGGAATGAAACAATCCACTCTGGGGTGGGGTTGGGGAGGGTGGGTGGGAGATAACGTCAGCACGTACACGTCAGTTGTACCTCAAAACTCTGATCTGTGTTCAATGTTTACATCCTCCTCTCCCCCCTTCTTGAGGCTCATGCTTTTTCAGTGCTGAGTATTTCCAGTATATAAATGAAATACCTCATTTCCTGCATTTCAACCGTGCCTTCAAAGGCAAAACTCCTCTCATTTTAAACAAATAGTGATGAACATGGTACACAGAGCTCTCTTAAACACAGAGTGACAGCTTGTATGACCTTTAGTGTTATGAAAGTGGCTTTGACAAATCTCATTTGTCTGTACTTTCCTTGGGGCCGAGAGTGAAGACAGTTCTGAGGCTCAGGCTAACTCTTGGGTAATAAAACAGTAGAAGATGAGACTTTGAAAATGCATGTATAATAATCTAGGAACATGCATACCATCACACTTCTCTGCAAAAGCAATTTATTTCAATTGAATAATAAATGCATTTCTCAGCATTTCTATATAAAAGATCTTCACATGATAATCATGAATTATTTAGATCTCCTTAGAAATGTCACAGTAATCTTATTACATACATACATGCTGGTACACATGTACCTTTTTACACACACTTACAGACATAGATTTTTATAAATCTAATGCCCTCAGGTGCTTAGCTTTGGAGTGATGATACTCGTGCAGGGTTAATGAGCTTTTAATAATGGTATAAACACCTGCAGGCTCACCACCCTAAACCATGGTTATGATTGACACAACTTATATCTAACCACATGGCTGTATCCTCATCCCTTGCCTTTTCCCCACTGGATATAACTCTCAGTCTGAACCCTATGTTCATCACGCTCTTCCTTTCCTTCTTTTAAATTTTTATTTGTTTTTTTATTTAATTCTTATTCAAGTACAGTTTTCTGTTTTATATTCCCTGCCCTGCCCCCCCTTCCTTTCCTTTTTATATGATTTGATGGCATTTATTTGCAGTCTTATACAGTATTTTTAGGTTATCTGTGTTTAATTTAGAATATTTTGAGACTTATTTTTTGCACTTAATATTTTAGTGTTGCTACAATTCAACTCTTTTGACTGCTTGTGTGAATACACCACAGTTCATTTTCCACTCTCCATTTGATGGGCATTTGGGTTGTTTCCCAGATTTGCTATTGTGAACAGTGCGGCTATGAGTGTTATTACACGTGTCCTTTCTTGTACACGTGCAAGGATGGAATTCTGGAGCACAGGCTACGTGAAACTTTCAACTTCAGGGGACAATGACAATGTTTTATGCAATCATCCCACACACATATATGCACATGAATGTTTCAGATTGCTCAAATGGAGAGTTGCTACACTTAAGTGATAAAATCAATATTTTCTACTTGGTATTTCAGCCAGAAAAAGTCAAAAGAAAAACCACACATTTCTTCCACAAGCCTAACATTATATAAGGAGGCATAAAATGGAATGTCTTGAATCATGCCTGGTAAACTCAGACAAACAATACCATTGCAGTAGAAATTATACCTTTCATGGAACCATTTCATCTAATGTCCATGGAAAGATTAGCTCCTAAATAGTACAAAATGCCGAGTTAGAGTCCATGTGTAGACACGAATGCCTGGATGTACACCATACCTTCCCTAAACTCTTTTAAATGTGGGAATTTATTTTTTTCTTATCTTAAAATAGAAAGACTTTTCTTGGTCAAAAAATCCACATATTTTCTTTTGAACTGAGATAGGTACAGATACTTTTTCAAGTCAAACAATAGTGCAATTAGCAGCTTGTCAATAATCAGCAGCAAACACGGTTATCTGAAATTTTACTGTTCTTTTGCCAGCCTGTCATCCTCTAAACTCTAGTCAGTGTTTTGATGGAACAATTACTCTTCTTGTTCAGGAACTGCTTATCTCTGGAACAAAGCACACCCCTTTGCATTTTTAAATTGTCAATTTTTCTTTTTTCACTTATTATTTTTATTAAATTTATTGGGGTGACATTGCTTAATAAAATTATATAGGTTTCAGGTGTGCAATTCTACAACACATCATCTCTTTATTGTTCTGTGTGTATTCACCACCCCAAGTCAAGTCTGTTTCCATCACCATTTTCCCCCCTTTGACCCTCTTCTACGTGCCCCAACCCCCTTTCCTTCTGGTAACATCATACTGTTGTCTGTGTCTATGACTGTATTGTTTGTTTGTTTGCTTGTTTAATCCTTTCACCTTTTTCACCCAGCCCCCCAACCCCCTCCCTTCTGACAACTGTCCATCTGTTCTCTATATGTAGGAGTAAGTTTCTATTTTGCTTTTGGGGTGAAACAAACCGGCTAGTTTCAGTTATAATTCCACACGGAGCTACATTTCATGAGAACAATGTTTTCTGGACTGAAAGGAAAAAGAGGTGAACAACTCACCTTCACGTAGAGCTGCTGGAATTCCTCGAGGTTCAGCCTCCCGCTTGGACAGTCCTTGAGGAACCCTTTGTACCACTGCTTGAGCTCATGCTCGTTAAACTCCGTGCTCTTCACCAGGTCCTCCATCACTTCAGGGGCCAGTTTGCTGTTCTGTTTCCCCATTCTGCCTGGAGAAAAGCAAATGAACACAATCAGCACCATGGCTGGGGTTATTTAGACTTGGTTAGGAGCCAAGCTGCAGTTCCGAGCAGTTCTTTGATGGGAACACCCTTCTGGGTGTCTGATCAAAGTCTCTTCATGTCCACTTCCCTCTCTTTGGTATTCCAGAACAGAGATAAGCACAAAACACTCTTCCCACAGTCCAAAGGGCGGTAGAGCTCATCCCCCTCCATCATGTGCCATCTTTCACTTGGCACTGATGACCACACGGGAAGGCAACTGTTCCTTTTTATGCTACTAATGTAAAGTACATGGAGACTGTTTATATTTTCCTTCTACAAATTAAGTGTATTAGCATTTGCTGCCCAGGTACCTAATTCTACATTTAGTTTGTGGGGATATTGAGATTACTGACAAGAACAATGAAAAGGCTTTAGAGCCAAATGATTAAAAAGTGGCTCAGGATATTTGATTAGCAATGGTGGGGAGTCTTCATTTTCTTTTTCTTTTTTTCAAATGGAAACACCTCGTTTTTATTAGTCAAATCAAGTCTTTATTTCTCTTCATCTTCAGACACTCCCTACATTGTTTTCAGCGATGATGACCAACTCTTGGTGGCTTTTTACAAAATTAGTTGGTGAATTTCAGTTGATATAATTCCATTCTTTTAGTATTACTGCTAGTAAGTAAAAACAATAGTGCATAAAATAACATTACCTATATCAATTAGGTCCCAGGTTGTGTGACCATTATCACAGTACAGTGTGGATGAACAAAGTATAGGTTTGAAGTCATGCCTGATTTTTACTCCTGATTTGGCCATTGACCAAGTCTGTTACTTATGGCAATATTAACTGCCTTATCTTCAGTTTCTTCCTTAATAAAGCACATATAATAACAAAACTCTTTCAGATTCACTGTGATGGCTAAGAAATAGGTAGGTAAACAAAGATTTAAAAAACTCCAAAATTAAAATAGTTGTATTAACACAAGACAATTAAAGATAAATTTTTTAAATTTCACTTTAGCATCATTTCATAATTTAAAAAGAGAATGAAAACAAAACAAATTACTCACAGGTTGATTCAAAAAGCCAAAGTAAGCCCTGGCTGGCATAGCTCAGTGGATTGAGCATGGGCTGTGAACCAAAGGGTCGCAGGTTTGATTCCCAGTCAGGGCACATGCCTGGGTTGGGGGCCAGGTCCCCAGTGGGGGCCACATGAGAGGCGACTACACATTGATGTTTCTTTCTATCACTTTCTCCCTCCCTTCTCATCTCTAAAAATAAATAAATAAAATATTAAAAAATAATAAATAAATAAAAAGTCAAAGTAAACTTGAAAATCTAAGGGACCACCAGAATAAGGAAAATACTACAAGACCTTTAAAATCCAGTTAGAGAAAACTGAACTAGGTTTTAAAGAACCTAAACAAGTGGACCTAGTGCTTCATTCAATGTGCTTGAGACAAATTCTCTCCAAGGCTCTAGGCAAGTCTATACTTGCAATAGCCCAGAAAAGGTAATCTCATCCCATACTTTTTTTTTTTTACCTTGTTCTCAAACAGATTCCACACCCATTGTCAATAACCTGCCCTAACATTAAACAATTATTCCATTGAAATGTAACCAAGCCACTACTTCAAGGGAAGGCCTCACCCTCGGCACTATCCCAAACACACAGCCCTAGGAAAAGATCCCAGGAAGGTGGCCATTTGTGTTCCAGGCTCTTCTGTTTGAGAAACAACCTGAGGATCAGCAGCTATGCCCTTTTCTCATGGAGCTTCTCTACTAATTTTTGTTCTTAATTTCAAGTTCCAAGTCTCTTATTAGCAACTGTCTCTTAATTATAAGTTACTATAGGATTCTACAGCTGGATACAGAAATCAAGTAGGTACTCAGATGTCATGCTTAATTAATCTGAGTAAGAAAACTGTAATTAATGATTATCCTGATAGTCAAAAGATACACAAGTATTACCAAAACTCTCAGTACTTCACTGTGTTCTCTTCAGTAGAGAATTACAAATTTTCATTACTGAACTAGAATAACAGCTACTGAATACTGAGTGTAGGCTGTGGGGTAGGCAAAGTGTTGGGCACTTCATGAACTTGCTTAAGACCCTATGACAATTCAGGAATAGGGATTAGCACAGCTCTCTCAAGATCATACAAATAACGCATGGCAGAACCAAAATTTAAGCCTAGATCTACAAGACACCCATGCTCAATCACAGACGGAAAGGGAAGGTGTGTTAGGAGAAGGAACAGGAGCGACCACAGGCAGGTGTGGGAGGCTGAATTAGTGTCTCTTGGCAATGAAAAAAAATGACAAAAGATCAGTCACTTTGCCAGGCCCTTATTTGGAAAATGCAGTTAGATTTACCAAAACCACAAGCTCCGAAGTGACTTGGTGTTAATAATGGGAAAATGGATTCAGGGTTATTTAAAACCACCTCCTCCAAATGCCTCTAGAAGGTCAAAGGGTCAGCTTCTCCCTTAGGCAAGAAAACTTGAATTCTCCATGGATCATTTATGATTCTTTAAACTGTTCCAGCTGCCTGGGGAGAAGCTGGTCTCTTGCACACACAGGGAACACTGTCAGGACCGTGAATCACAGTTCTGAAGATTCAAATGCATAACTTCATGCTTCTTTATTATACCTCATGCTCAGCACCGTCACTCAGGTATGTGTAGCAACAGTGAATCATGCAGAAAATCAAGTTCTGAACTGACTCGAAGTGCCACTGACAACACCCTCATCAGGACTTGCCTGGATTAATGATCAGCCTCCTCACGAGGCTCTCTGACTCCAACCCACCTTCTTCTCCTTGAATGAATTTCTGAAATACAAACGTCACCATCTAATCATCTCCCTAAAACCCCCAACAGTTCTTCATTGTCTCCACAATCCAACCCCATCTCTCTACCACTGCAGGTCCTGCCTACGTACCTGTCTTTTTGCTTCCTATGCCAGCCAGCTATTACAGGTCCCTGGGCTTACGTGCTTCCACAGGTCCATGCCTTGCACATGCCGTTCTCTTTTCTTAGAATGACATGCCCTCTGCCTGCTCAGCAAAGTGTTTCTTCTTTAAGTGGCTTCAGCTCACATGCCACCTCCTCTTTGAAACCTCCACAGACTTTCCAAGGCCAACACAGGTATCTTTCATCCTAGGCATCCCCCTTACCTAGCAAGAACTTCCATGATCATTCTTTCTTTCTCTACTACATTGTTAGTTTCTTGAGAGAGAGGACTGTCTATTTATATTTTCATCCTTGGTACCTTATTCTATGTGCTCCACTGATATTTTTGAGGAATGCATGAATGAGGGGGACTGAGCCATTATGAAGGTGCTCAAGGACCTTGTCCTTGATCTTTATCAAGTTATGGTATTTGGTATGGTTTTTCCAGTCTCGTAATAATCTATATATGAGGAGAATCAATGAAACCCTAAGTATAAATATAAAATACAAGCAGCACATGGTAGGATGTTTCATTCTGTCCTCCTGGAGGTTGTTTCCTTGTCTGTCTTCATAAGATTTTGAACACCTTGAAGGCAGGGCCCCTGCCTTTTATCTCAGTACCCTCAGTTTTTGGCATACAGGTACTGCTTAGTACTGCTTGATAAATGAATGAAACAGCATCCATGGGCTAATGCTCCCTACCTGTACTCTATTTATTCTGGGGCTAAACAGCATTCTTTCACTTGGATTTGAGAATACAGAAAGAATAACGTGAAAGTAAAGCTCACCACATTCCCAGTGAAAATATTTCATGACATAGTGTGAGGGAGATTTAACCCAGCTCTGTCTCTAGTTGATACTGTGATCTTGGGTAAGATTCTTTCCTTCCCTCTTGTTCAGTTTCCCTCTTTGTTAAGTGAATGAGTTGGACCAGACGATCTTTAAGGCCTTTCTAAACCACTCTCCCCACCCCCCGCCCCGCTGAATTCACTGATTTGCAACATGTTTTGCGAATAAGACAATTTGAGCCACAGAATTCAAATTGCCTGTCTCAAAGAGTTAGTACATGTGGATTTTTTGCATGAGAACCTGTCAGTGTTTGAGTGTTTGTAACCTTAGAAAGTAGGGGACATTTTTGTTTGTTTGTTTGTGTGGTTGATTTTGGTTGAGTTTTTTTTTTTTTTTTTTTTTTGAGTGCATTATCTTTAAGCTTGAGTTCTAGCTACAAGGTAAAAATCAGCCCATCTGCAAACCAAGTAATTTCTCACTGTTTGAGTTACAATAGAGAGACACTCAGTATTATGCAAAAAATAGGACTGGTGGAGGGGTCCTGGTGGGCAGGAGAACCCCACCAGTGATTGGCCCTCAAGTGAAAGCCCAGACCTCCTTAAATGCAGTAAAGAGTAAATTTTTATATACCGTAGTTTACAAAAGGCCTTTGTGCAGCATTTGCCCATGTAACAATGCAGTGTGAAAGAGATAATCACCATCCCTTCTCTACTGATGAGAAGTTCGAAGGACAGAGAGATTAAGTAATTCATCCTAGCTCAACCAGCTGGTCAAACGCTTAGTATAGAATGAACAAGACTTCCCTGGAGCCCCACTGGTTTCTAATACAGACTGTCTATCATCTCTCATCCGGATTTTGCAACCACCTCCTAACTGGCTTCGTCCACTTCCTCCCGTCTTGACAACAGGATTCCAAAACAGAAGAGGCAGAGCACAGAAGAGTGCCTGTAGGAGAAAGCTGGAAGACTTTCTAAAAGAGGGGAAAGGCCCACCAGGGGAGCTGAGATGCACCCAAGAGCATCTTTCCTCCATAAAACCTTTTGCTCTTAAAAAGGACTCAAACAGAATACATTTGTGTATGTGAGTGTGTGTCGTCCCTGAGTCATCTCTGACCCACACTGATATCTAAGTCCAGCTTCCCAGGGCACAGCAGGGCCTGCTGCATGCGATGCGGTGGCACACAGAACGCCAGGTCCAGCTTCTCCCAGGTGATCTGGCTATCAGCCTGGAGAGATTCATGTAAAACTGGGGAGCTCAGGTGGAGTGGTCCAGTTACAGGTGCACACACAGCAGGATGAGCCTATCAACAGGGAAACGGCCCTGGAAATAGGGCTCAGAGCAGAGGAAGAAAGGGCTTCAGGGCTCAGGTTGGAGGCCTGTGGAATACATGACAGTGCAAGGTGCAGAAGGAGTCTCAACCGGAAGTTGAGCCAGCTCTAGTGTCAGACCACCTTTAACAGGTCTAGCCTTTAACAGGTCAGGTGCTCTCTAGGCCCTGGGCTCCTCACCTGAACAGGGAAATAACTGGAAGAGACTAGCCTTGCTCAGGCTTAGACTCCTACCCAGTTTGCCCTTTCTTTTCCTTACCACCTGTCTAAACTTTACTCCTTATGCAAGGCTTGGTCCCGATGCTGTCTTTCCCTTGACAGCATGATTTTTTTTTATCAATAATGACCCATGGCCTCGTTAACTCTGGGTAAGTCAGGTTTGGCATACATTTATAGGCATTCTCTACGAGAAAGGCCCTGTGTTGGGCATGGTGGGATACGCAGAGAAGACACAGTTCTAACCTTGAAGGGCTCCAAGCTGAATGCAGGAGATGTTCAGACCTCCTGGAATAGGCAGCATGGTGAGATGAATGCTGAGGGCACAGAGCTAAAGATCATGAGTACCAGAGGGACAAATTTTCCCCAAATCTGGCAACTTCACCTTCACCTTCAACTTCACCTTCAATCAGGCAACTGGTCCCCATGTGAAAAACTCCTAAACAGTGTTTCCTAGACTTGCTCATATACAAGAATCACCCCCGGTTGTCTTGTTGAAAATATACCTTCATGAGAGTCATTCTGTGAGGGAATTCTGTACTTTTAATAAACACCCCAGGTGAGTGTGATTCTCAGTCAATTGGGGAAGCACTAATTTAACATGAATACAAATCAAAGTAGATGGTCTAAGGAGAAAACACCCAAAGCAGCAGACATGACCCAAGTTCTCTTGGATTCCTCACTGCCTCCACGCGGCACCTCTCATATGGTTTCAAGACCCTGTATTAGAGACTCCAGTGGTAAGCATTTAGAAATCATCTAACTAAGGATGACCAAAGCCTGAAAAGATTTGCCTCCGGGCTCCTCTGTTTTATGCCCTTTTGTTTTAGGGTGGGGAGTCTGAGGCTGTCCAAGATCCCACAGGCAACGGATGGATGGCAGAGTCGGGATGAGAACTCCCATCTCCTAAACTGGCTGGGTGTTCCCACTCTCCCACCCCCCTAGGAGAGCTGTCTCCAGGCCAAACACTCAAAGCCCATGAGCCAGGAGGCATGTTTATTTCTGTGCCAAGATGTTCAAACAATCCCCATTACCACCCCTCTTGGATTCTGTAAACAAATGACATTAGGTTGCGAGTTTCCAGAGACTGTTAGAACAACCCTGAAAACGAAGACTCAGAGTTGCCCAGCACAGTGCATGGGGGAGGTATTCTTTTCAAAGGCAAATATGTGACACCCTGGTTCTTTCTGCTCCTCTCTCCATCCTCCCAAAGCCAAGTGCTCACAAGCCCCTAGCAGCATTTCCCAGGACACAGGAGTGTGTGGGAGGGTGGGAACACCTTGATCACAGGCTGGCCTTTTGTGCTGTCTCTGGGGACCAGAGCAGCTTCAGATAAGAGGAGAAATCCTTTCTCCTGGTGTTCTCTGGAGACTTTGCCTCAAACCCTGAACCTCATGAGATTATGGCCAAAGTCCTGGCCCACGAGCATGAAAAAGGCAGGAGGCACGGGCCGAACTCTCGGAACTCAAGATGAGGAATCATTTATTTAACCTGTAATAAACAAGGAGAAACACCTTGATGGCAGTAGCAGTGGCTGTGTTAGAGCAAGTGACAAGAGTTTCATTCCTGAAAGTGTAATCAGCACAGGAAAGTGAAAGCAGAAGTTAGCCCCAGGGATGAATAATCTGATCCAACTCCCTTGTTTTCTAGAGGAGCCCCAGGGAGGTTAGGGGACTGATGCCAGGGGACACAGGGGGGAGTAACAGAACCCAACAGTACCCTGGCTCCTGAGCCTCAGCAATAATAATCAGAGGCCTGTGATCCTTGGGTATTTGGATGGGCTGGAAGTCCCAGGCCCTGTAGGACTGGGAGGAGCCAATCCATGTCCTTGTGACCAGGGTGCAAAGAGTGGTCTCCTTCCCTAGGCTATCTCTCTATAGCTCAGGGGCTGAGAGCCTGAAGGGGCCCTGGGGATCTGCTGCATGGTATAGCTCTGACCCCAGGATGGGAGCTGCCAGTGGACCTTAGCCCTTGAATCTGACTAGGAGGTTCCAAACTAAAGTGGCCTGGTAACTAGGTGGTCAAGTCCTCAAGAACTCTGCCTCCAATGCATTAAGGGGCCTGATCAGCCCTGTGAGGAATTAGACTCTAGGGCACCTTCTTCCTCCTTTCTCAGGCACAAAGAACAGTTCCCAAGTGCCTGGGAACCACAGCTCGGACAAATGCCACACCTGGCACCCAGGTGCTAGGCTCTAACTTTGGAAGTTTTTGTTCAAACTCAATTTCCCTTTCACCCCATGTTGTGGGTTCCCCTCTCTGTCAATCAGAACATAGTGTCTTTTATTTTTCACTTAAATTTGGTTTAATGAAAACAAGAGCATGCTGGAGTCAGATCTGGAGTCCGGTAGTACGGCTGCTGCAATCAAGGTGTATGACTTTTGATGTTATTTAGCCCATTGGAGCCTCAGTTTTCTCACCTGTCAAGTAGACATGACGGTACTTGCTTATCAGATTGTTATAAGAATTAATTAGATAACACATTAAATCCTTCCTATGGTGTGCCTTCCATGTAGCAGATGTTCAACAAACAATAGCTATTATTATCCTGATCACAGGACCCAGCAAACTGGGCCACTCCAGAAGACAGGTGGACATTTCAAGATTCAGATCTAGACGTCTAGGAATCATTCTAACCTCGGTACCTATACCAGACCTGGTATGTGTCAAAAGAAATATGCAAACTCTGAGACACAGAGAATTTACTTCTTGGTCTTGTTTATCCCACTTCCTTCAAGTGAAAGTGCTTCATCTCTGACTTGGCACAGGAAAGTCATCTGAGGACCCCACAGCCCTGACTAAGCATCAACTGTTGAGTGAAGTTTCCATCTAATTTCTCGCTCACCCACTGAACAGAAGTGTGAGCTGATTAATAGCTGGTAACCTTTCCTCTGGGAGTGTTTCAAGCATCCACCCACTTTTCTGCATTTTATTTTTACTTCCCTGTTCGTCTCGTCTGCGACTCTCCAATGTGATTCTGGGAATCAGTTCCTATGAAAGGAATGGGCCGTCTCTGGCAGTGTCAGGACCTCACTCAGTTCTGTGAGGTAACAGAGGAAATGCTTTCATGAATAATCAGAGCCTTCTGTCCAACAGATTGCGTTCTAGGTTGTGCTGCCAAGTCACAGTGGGGAAGGACCATGGCCCTTATCTCAGAGCAGCAGGGAGCAGCGAGAGAGAAGTGCAGACCAGGAGCGCCCACGTCACCTACACATCCCCAGTCACAGGGTGAGGAGCAGCCTCGAGCATCAGCGGTGCATGTCTTCTCGGTGCTTTCAGAGTGAGGACCTAGATACCCTGGGGGGTGAATGACCTGTCCAACTATCTAGAGTCACTTAAGTCTTCTGATTCTTAAATCACTATCTGTACAGTAATCTAAAACAAACACTTAAATTCATGTGGGCGGGTCTTAAGTACAGAGAACTTTGAAATTCTCCTGTAAAGGTGGCTTTATAAAAGTAAAATGTTCTATTTGAAAAAAAAAGCATGATTCAACAAATTTTTACTCAATATTATCATGTATTACAATACAAAGGTAAATAGGGTTCTCAAATCCATCTTTAGTGAGGGCCTTTCCTGAATACTAGATAATCTCTTTATCTGCCTGCCAGCAATGCCCACCTCTGTATCCTATAACCTTATCAGACCCAACAGGTAATCTTCCCATGCTATTCCCTGGGTAAAACGCGCCACCACCTGCCTAGGGACTCATCCAGAGCCTGAGGTTATCCAAGACTCTGTCCTCCCCTTTACATCCCTGTATCTAATCAATCATCAAGCTAAGTCGTCTGTAGATTGTACTTCTTAACTCTCAAATTCCACCCACTCTCTGTTGCCACCACCTTAGACCAGGCCATCACCATCTCCTAACTTATTTCCCCATTGACAGTCTTGCCTTACTAACACCCACCTGCCACAGTGCAGCCAAAATGACCTTTCTAAAGCAGAAAATCTAATCATGTCACTGCTCTGCTTAACCCCTTTATTGGCCTTCCATTGTCCTCCTGAATCCAGGCCTCAGCATTGCATTCCGGAAGTTCAACTGGGCCTGCTCTGTGCCCCCGCACCCGGGAGCTTTTTTTTAGTCTCATCCCTCCCCCTGCTCCAACTTGCTGTATCATCTCAGAGCTTTTTGGTTGTGCACCAGCTGTCCCATTAGCTCTCCTCTGGCCTTCCTATAAACTCCAATCCATATTCCAGACATAAATGAGGCAACTCATCTTTAGTGACTTCCTTTTTTGCACCCTGACTCTTCTACACATTGCTTTTACCACACCCTGCGCCATGGTGGTCACCCTATGACAAATGTGATACCTCACCAGACCTGGGCTTTCTCAAGGTCAGAGTGATTGTCAGGTTTGCCTGAGCACCCAGTTCTGAGCCTACCCCTGAGGAGGTGCACAGGAAGTGTTGTTCAATCAGTTAATTATGATGTGATCCCTGTCATCATAATTTCCTCCTCCAAAATATGCCTCTTTGTCATGAGGATTATTTTAGGCTGATTATTTTTAAGAAACAGCAGGCATAGAAGAACCCCTGAAAACTGAGTTGAAGTTAGCCTTCTGAAAGACACATTTATAAAGAAAACTCTGTTTGTAAGGCTGTCTCCCTCTTTGTACCAGGAAGAGGGAGATAACTAAATCTCTAGAAACTCTTACTAATGAAGAAGGCAGCTGACTTAAATCTGCATAACAATCTTGACCTTGACTGCTGTGCTTTGCCTGATAGCCTCCCATAACGGGCTTTCTTCCCAATCCGCGCCTTCTTTTGTCTTTACTGGAGATGGTATTTAAGGTAGTGACTTGGGCCATTTTGAAGAGTTACTCAGTTTTCCTGGGTATCTCTCATGTACCCAGGAAATATACATATTATTAAATTTCTGCTTGTTTTCCTCCTGTTAATCTGTCTTTTATTATTATGGGATTGGGTGGGGCTGAACCCAAAACTTAGAAGGGTAGATGGAAAATACAGTTTCTTCTTTGTCAACAGTAGTATCTCTGGATGTGTCTGCAGACCAACCTTCCCTGCCGTCTTTTCAGAAAATAAGGAAATGCTGATTACCTTGAAGGTAAGGGCCTCCATTCTGGGTCTTCAACCTAGAATTGTGGGCCATGAAGCCAGCTGATAAGCTCAGAATACTTTCCCAGGGCCCTCTTAAATGGCCAGTGTGGATTTTCTTTGCTTTGATAGGTTCTTGGGACACCTTTCCTTAAAATATCAAGCTGGGTTTCAGTCCTAACCAGCAGCATTTTCCTTTGTGACCTTAGAAAAAGTCAACCTCCTCTTTGAGCTTCAGGCTTCTCATCTTCAAAAGTTTTACGAAACTTGCCACCTTACCTAATTCAATAGGTCGTTGCAGGGAACAAAGCATGGAGGCAGTCTGTAAATTGTAAAATTGTTTGTAGCTCCTAACTGAGTGCACTTTTCAGGACATTTTAGGCAAGAAAACAAGACTCGGATATGAAAAGAAGTGGGTTTTGTTGGGCAGGGATGCAGAGAGGAAGTAAATTGCAAACACCGGGCAGGAAGGAGCAAGGACACCTGTTGATGAGCAGCTAACAGGAGCTTCACAAAGAAGAAGCTGGAGGAAGAACAGTCAACCACATGTCCCTTCTTGGATCTTTGGGAGGGACGTGAGTGGGCAGAAAGGACACATTTACCAAAGGCTGCAGAGGAGTGCTGACCCTCTCCAGGGAGGTTCCTGTCTTTGATGTGTTTCTAGCTGTGAGTTATGCTCACCCTGTCCTTTCTGGGCCTTTGTGAAGTATCCAACAAGGCTGGAACAAAGCACTTCATTGTGGTGTATGAAAAATATCTTGGCTGTAGGGGACAATGCCAAGGCTGACAGGGCTAAAATTAGACCTTCCGGTTCTGTTTGATTTGGCAGTGGTGCGCACCGGCTGCTAAGGTGGCATCCTCCACCCACCTCCCTCACACCCACGGGCCTTCTGAGAGCACGAGGTAACGTGCTGAACAAGAGGAAGTGTTGCTTCCTCTGCCACCCTGTGGGGATAACAAATGCTTCTGGGCCTGTGTCGCTGTCACATGGAGCAGTATGTTGAGTAATACTTAGTTTGAATGGATATGTTCCCTCGTCAGCTAATTTGCAGATTAAAATAAAACCATCTCTCTCCTTCCCATTAATATAACACATTTCCGTAGTGAAACCAAAAGGAAACCTCGAGACAACCATATATTTGAGCCTTCTACTTATCTTCACCTAAGATTTTACAGCTGCACCTTATGTAACCATTGCAGAACCCGAAGGCCCAGGTATATGAACCGTATATCACGCTGTGCAGAAATGTTATGTACAGGAAGGAGCATGGGCCTGGGAGTGAGATGAGGTGACATCCCAACTCTCACACTTCTAGGATATTGTGACTTTGGGAAAGTCACTCAACCTCTCCTACCCCATTTATTCAGCTTTAAATTGTACATGTTAATAACCACCTCAAAATGTTAAATGAAATAATAAATGCATATAAGTGCTATTTTAGCAGTAATAATTATAGCTCATCACATACTATATGTTTATGAATTATTAATATAATTATTAATATAATCCATCTTTATAATGACTCTATGAAGTAAATACCAGTATTTCTTCATTTTACAGTCAAGGAAAATAAAGTTTAGAGAATTTAAGACACTTGCTCAAGGTCACAGGGCAAGAAAATAGTAGAGTTAAGATTTGAACCCTGGAAGTTCTCTTACTTCCTCCTAGCTATTCTGCCTTATTAAAGGAGAGAGGAAACAAGAAAGTATTTTCTGGGACAAAAACTGCTATGTTAATGTACGGGTTCATCATTCTCCTTCTCACTGGGTGCTGCCCTGATCTACGCATTTCTCTACCCAAGGAAGGCAACTGAAGGGCACGCCACAGCTTGGTCAGTTACCTCACCAATGCGACCTTCTGATCTCTCGCAGTGAGGGGAGGAGCTTGGGTGCCACACTCAACAAAAGCAGCAGTTCCTTCCACAAAGGCAGCAGTTGAAGGAACTGAGAATTTTAAGCCAAGAGGAGCAAAGACACAGGAGAGGAAACTTGAGCTCTCCTTAAATAAGTGAAAGATTTACTGGCACAAAAATAGACTTATAGATCAGCATAAAGGAACAAGGAGTCTAGGAATAGATCCAGCTATACATAATTACTTAACATATGATCAAGGAAATTTTTCAGAACAAGGGAGAAAGGAAATATAACTTTGCAAGTAATGTCATCATCATCACTTGAAATCAATTTGATGAATAAAGTAAGCAAGAATTATGTTACATACCATCCTTTAAAAGACCTATTGGAACACTTTAATATAAAAATTAAGTAAAAAACAATTATAAACTGAAAGTATGGTAGTCAAATGTAAATAGCTATTGTGTATGTATACGCATAGCTTAAAACATAAAAAAATACAGTTATTAAGGAAACCATTAGAATCAAGAGATGAATGATGAGGGTATAAATAGATAATTCATCCCAGAGTAAACACAAATAATAAACAAACCTAGAAAAACATGTTTAACCTACTTAATAAGGTTGTTAGACTTTCTAAACATTAAAAGCAGTGGCAGAAACTATAAAAGATAAGATTGACTGATATAACTACATAAAAATTCAAAATTTAGGGAGTCTAAAAATGCCAGAAAAAAGCAAATAAGTAAATGAGGAGCTATGCAGTATAAATATCTTTTAAGTATTGAAGATGCTTGAAAGTAAATGGGAAGAGGATATTATAGAAAGCTGCACAAAAATATGAACAAAAGATGAAATAACAATGGCCAAGTTCAGTCCTACAAATAATAAATCACTAAAATTGTATGTTGGTGTAAAACTAGAAAACACAGAAATCAAGAACCATTAAATATCAACACTTTTGATACTGGGGGAAGCTATATTAAAGAAATGATCTCAGAGAAAAAAGTTATACAAAAAGATCTGTTTAATGTAGCTTCATTTAATAATGCTCAACATTCCAGAACTAAAAAAAAAACAAAAACCCACCATTCCAGAACTTTAAATAACCATTCCCCATTACAGAATTGCATAGTAAAGTATGACACATTAACTCAATGGAATATAAAATTGTGAGTACTATGTGGAAAAATGGCAAATTACTTATAACATTTTAAGTGGAAAAAAGAGACATACAACATCGAATATTCATTGTAATTATAACTACTGCAAAAATGAAGTCAGTTGTTTTCATCTCTTCTTCCTTACAAATCAATTAAAAGTAAATAAATAGATATTAGTTTAGGTCAATGCTTTCCTTTTCTGGATGAGAAATGAAGACCTATAGAAGACACAAGGCATGTAGTGTGCATCTCTAGGTCTAGGTCCAGAGCCTCGTCTCCTGATTTCAAGTCCAAAGTTCTCTTCCAAGGCAGTTTTCCTCCACAGGCCATCAATACAAACACCAGGAAGGGGGCAGGAGAAATGGACTCCTTCACTTTCTAGAAAAGCATAGGGCAATAGAGAATATAGTGGGCTTATCTTCACCTAAGTAATTCGGGTCCAGTAATTCAGGGAAGAGGGATGAATTTACAAGCCTAAGTCAGAAATTTAGGAGTTAGTGTATACTTCTCCTTTTCTTGTTCTCTGATTCCAATTAGTGAGAAATTTTGTCATGTCTAACCATAGCATTCGTCTTCTGCCATCTATCCCATTGATTCTACCTTACCTCAGGCATTCTTTCAGCCTTTTTATTTCCCCAAGAACTACAACTACCTGATTAGTCTTCCCGTGGCCTGAATAAAAGGTCTAAGTTCTTTCATAGGAGCCACATGACCTTGCCTGTGCATTTTCCGGTTTTCAGTTTTATCTGTTGCTATTCGTACCTCATACTTCTAGACTCACATTAACACTAAATTTTCAGTTTTGAAAGAGTCTCAGTTTTGTATCAGGTCTCTGTTAGCACAGTAGGCACTTATTGAATGGACAAACTAATGAACAAGTAAGATAAAGGAGAGTTGATAAAGACATTTCTTAAAGACACTGACATCTTGGCAAATTAATCCTCTCTAGCCATAAGTTCCATGACAATGGGTACTATGGCTGTCCTGTTCACGGTTTTATGTCCAATAATTAATAGTTGAATAGATGAATAAATGGCTGGACGAATGAATAAAACTTTGCAACACAGATCTGTACAGCTGTATGGGAAGGTAGAGGAAACATTTGTAGGAATTAAGGAAAGCTGCATAGGAGAAGCTACCTTCTGCCATAGATGACCAAAGACAAGGTGAGCAGAAATTATAGACACAATGAGGTGCAAAAGAGCATGGCATGCTGGGGGATTGAGGAATAATGGACTACGCTGGAAAACTTGAGGGTGGGAAGGATAACCTAATGGAAAATGTTAGAGAAGTTAGATTCAAATTCCAGAGTTAATTCTCACTCTCTGCATGACCTCAATCAAGCTATTAAAACCTGTCTTAGCTTCCATTTCCTCATCTTAAAGTAAATTGTGAAGACAAAAGATAATGTAGAAGAATATTGAGTCTTGAATATTGCATTGTATAAAATGGGAGCTCTCCTCCTCTTCCTCATTTTTCCTCTTTTTCTTAGTGCTAACTGATCACTTTGGCACAAGTATCCTGGGCTGCTCCACTTACTATGTGTGACTGGGGGTCTCTTTCAGATTTAAATCTAAAAACCTCTCCACAGGATGTTTTCTGTGAGCAACCAGACTTACCTACATACCTTGCTTTTCCTACTGCATACATCAGGCCAATGCAAAATAAAAACATTTCGGTTCCAATTCAGATTAAAAGAGGAAGGACCATCAGAACAAGAAGGAATTCATTTGCTAGCTAGTTTCTAAAGTTTTTATTCATTTGATAGCTGTATTCAAATATTCTGGCCCCTACTTAACTGTCAATAAGGAGATCATATAACTGATTGTTCAAAGAGCACGCTTTGAGAGTACTTCTCCAACTTTACTTTCTGTCAGTATATCTTGCTTGCTATGCCACAGCCATACCCCCTTTGTGGCTTTCTCTTTTAATGGATCAAGTTTATTTTCATGTTAGCTGGTTTGCATTAGTTTTCCTTTCTCCTTAGAATTCTTTTCTCCCAAGATTTTTCAAGGCTGACTTTTTACCATTCAAATATGCTCAAAAGTCACTCTTCTAATGATTTACCTATTATGTCAAACAGCTCAAAATAGATCTCTCTATTAACATTTTCTTGTAGCATAGTATAAGTTTCTTCTATGGTACTTAATCCTGTTTATAATTTTATGCTATATCATGATCATTTGTTTAATATCTATTTCTCTAACTAGACTATGATTTCTATGAAGGCAGGGATTATGGCTGTTTTAGTTCACCCTATATATCTAGTACTAGACAAATGGTAGATGTTTAATAGCTGCTTGTTAAAAGAATGAATGAATTGATGAGATAGATAATGCCACATATGAAAGCAACATAAAGAATATAAAAACAAAAAGAGGAAGTAAGTAGAAAGAGCACAGATCCACATTTGATCTTAGAGCTATTACTTACAAATTTTACGACTTTAGGGAGATTACTCGGTCCCTGTTAGTGGTGTCAATTTCTTCATCAAAAGAATTATAAAAATGAGTGACATATAGGTATGCAAAACAAAGCACCTGTAGTGTCCTTAGCACGGGGAGACGCCATGAGCACTTACAAACATTACACACCCCAAAAAGCCTCTTCCTCTTTTTCTTTTTTGATTAGTTAACTGTGGACAGTTTTGGAATACCTGAACATCATAAGGTGTAAATATCTGTCAAGAGTAGAAATTACTTACATGAGGAAACCCAGGCAGATGTAAGGGCCTTTTGCCCCTGAAATATCTCCTCATGTGGCCAGTAATTCCCATCTTCCTATTCCATCTCTTTGGTTTTCTTTCGTTCATTCAATGCATATTTATAGAACCTCTGTGGTATGCTATACACTGGACTTGGCTCTGGGAACACACTGATCAATTAAATAGAAGTTCAGTCTAAGAGCTTGGTTTATATATAAGATTTTTAAAAATTTATTTTTTTAGAGCGAGGGAAGAGAGGGAGAACAAAAGAGAGGGAAACACCGATGTGCCAGAGAAACATGGTCCCACTGGGGACCTGGCCCACAACCTTCTTGTTGGTAGGCCCACACTCAACCCACTAAGCCATGCCAGCCAGGGCTCTTTCTTTATATTTAAGCCATGAAAGGACCTAGAGGCCTTAGTTAGTCTCATATCCCTGTAATCAATAATACTGATAACTATATGGTATTGTATATTCACTCTATCCCTAGCTCTGTCCTAAGTATGCCTGATTGCTAATCTTAGTTAATCTTTGCAAGGACCATGCAAGGTAGACCTAACAGTTTCCATGTTTAGGCAAAGAAATTTTAGCCACACAACGAGCGAGTGGTAATGTTGGGGTTTGAATTCAGGGCTGTGACACTGCAGCTATAATTCTCCTTCTGGTTCCATGCCTGCCAGCCAAGCCCTTTTCATGCTGCAATTGATTTAAGAAGTGACGACTTGACATTATTTTAGAATTTGACTCTTTTTATTAGGCTGTGCTCATATACGACTGTGCAATTTAATAACCGTGGTTCTTGTAATAATAACTGATAAGTGCTGTGTCTTCACTGGCACACGGACACTGCCTGCACATGGTACAGAAATCTTTTAAAAACTAACCTGAAAATGAAAGCAAGTCAGGATCCAAGAGTTTCTATTCTTTGGACCAGAAATGTTGAATTTACGCACCTTGTATCACACAGGACCATGGATGCATTTGTATTGGCCAGTGTGCTGGATGCCATGTTTTAAAAGACAGAGATATTAGACAAGCATTCTGCTTGGTCAAGATACCATGATTTTAACAGTCACTTATCACCTGGCCCACTCCTTTTAGATCTACGACAGATCCAAAGATGAATAATGCCCCGGGTCTGCTTTCTAGGAATTCACAGGCCGATTAGGAAGCCACTACTGGAAATGATATGAAGAGGATGATGATGATAGTGGTAGTAGGAGTAGTAGGAGTAATGATAATAAAAGCAAAACATGCCATTAAAACGGTATAAACCAGAGTTCTGGGATCTCAGCCTAGATCTGGCTGTCTTCCCGACTTCCTGTTCCAAAACAAAGTGACAGAAGTGATGGGATTTCAGGCAAATGCAGATAGGTTTTGATCAGAAGAGAGTTTTTAGAGCTTCCAGAAGGAATGCAGCCATCTGCTCATAAAGTCGGCCCTGAAAATTACTAAGTAGTTTAGACAAATTAGTACTTGGTTCAGACCAAGTACTGTATGTTATGACTCCTCTGGCCTACTGGTTTCTAGAATCCTACCCTCTGTCACTAGGCAGCCGGCTTAGGCTCAAAGGAACTACTCATTCTACTCATGATGCCTAGAAATTTATGCCAAGGACATTGTCCAGGCTACTCTTAAAGTGGTAGTGAGTAATGTGCACAAAGATGTTCCCTTCAGCGGCATTTAAAAAGTTAAAATACATAATAAGAGAACAGTGAGGTAAATCTTGTCCATATATGTAATGGGATATAATATCTTAAAATGACATCTGTGAGGACTTTTAGTTGCAAGGGTCATACTAAGGAGCAAAGAAAGTAGGATATACGTTTTAAAGAAATGAGTCATCTCTATTAGAAACAATATTTGCAAAGGAAGAAAATTTAGCCAATAAATAACAGATCATAGGTGAGTTTATTCTTTTTTCTATGTTTTTCTTTCCAAATTTTCTACAATGAGCAGGTGTTATTCTTTTTACTCAGAAGGAAGTATTCTAAGCACTTAAGAAGAGCAAATTCCCAGCTCTTCACCAAGCTGTTTAAGAGCTTTTGTGTGAGTAGAGACTTGAAGGAGTGAGTATTGTTCAGTGAATTTCTTAGAACGCCAATAGCAGCCTTCTTTAGTTCTAGTTCTTAGGGTTTTGTCAAATGAGTTTGTAAAACTAGATACAAAGTCTTCTGAAAGGAAAAAGTAATCTCTGTCTCCTTCACCTAATAAAAAAAGAAATATTCTACTCATCTCTACTCCCAGACAACCACAAAACTGGAATATTTGCACTGTTTTAATGAGATAAACCCAATCACCCAGTCAGCAATTGGTGGTCCAAACTGGCTCCAAATTCAGACATGTGCCATGATTTCTGGTTATCCACCGTAGGAACCAGTAGCTATAATCTAGAGAAGCTGACTGGAATGCTGTATGAATTTGTAGCCTTTCTTCTGTTATAACAATGCCCCACGAGTTTTCATTCACAGATGCATAAACTTCTAGACCTATCACAAAAATCTGAGTACTCTGGTTGGCATTTTAATTATTCTCACGAAACATAGAAGAAGCCGCTCACTTTATATTTACTAAATACGCAGCCACACAAAGTACCAGAACATTGTTACTGTCACTGTGCTATGAGCCTTTATAAACACAATGTTCTGAATTCAAACATTTATGTTCTAGAAAAAGTATACATTACCTTCACAAATGGTTTTCTATGTACCCCAAACAGGAGCTAACATGCCAGCTGTACTCAACTGTATACTTCTTGGTTATGAATTCATTGAATTTCTCAATTTAAATGAAAAGCTTGTTAAGAACAGCAAATACTACTTAATTGTTAAAAATTGAGGGTCAGTTAAATTCTAAGGTTCTGTTAGGCTTTTCATATGTAGTATCCACAGTTTTTACAACAATTTAGTGAGACAGGTTAAATTCACACTCAACAAATGAGAACACTGAAGCTCAGAAAGATTAAATTATTTGCCTAAGGCCACACTGCCATTAAGTGGTGTAGTCAGAATTGGTTTGGTTCTGATTTATAGTCCACTTTTATTATCATTTTCCCATGTTGCTGATGTCTAATCTTTTGATTATTTTATGCAGAACTTCTCTTTTATACCCTGAGAAACTGAGAAACAAGGAGTGAAATGACTTGCCCAAGTTCATCCGAACAAAAAAACAAATTTAAATTTGAATCCAATTAATTGCCTCTATTTAATAGTTTTTAAATTATGAACTCTGCAACATTATATCAACCTCTACTAACATATCATACATTTTGGTATTATTTTTAATTGGCATGAAATTTAACATTTTTACAACATTGTCATTTTTCTGATTTTGAGATCATTTTAAAGTCACAAATTTGCTTCCTTTTCATGTGGGAAACCATACGAGCCATAAACGTGCAGTGGGGAGGATTCAGAGCTTTAAGCTGTTGGCCACTTTGCACAACTGTGGTCAAATTTCCATCCAGAAACAAAATGGGAGATATCTCAAGGGATCAGCAGCCAAAAGCACTCCAAGAAGTTTCCTCAAGCTCCTTGGCCTATTATTCCATTGTTTTTCTTTTAAAATTTTTTTAGGAAGGGAAATTAACGTTTGCTGAAAGCCTTATACATGCCAGAGACTGTGCTAAGCACTTTCATAGACATTATGCTATTAATCCTTGCAAGCAATCTCAGGGATATAATCTCCATTTTACAAAAGTTAAGTAACTGTCGAAGTAGCTACGTTCATCTCTGAAGCCATGAGAGAAGCAGGGCTTGTATAGGTGTCTTATGTAAAGCAGACTACTGTCTGTTAGGCAACCAGAATGTATAGGACCTTATTTGGATCCTGATTCAGGTAAACTACTACAATTCTTACAAGATTTGAACACTGACTACATATGTGGAGATATTTGTTTTGTGTGTGTGTGTGTGTAACAGTATTGTGGACATATTTTAAAGAGTCCTTGTAGATACATACTTATTCATAAATGAAAGAATATAATGTCTTAATTTGTTCAAGCTAACCTACTGGAGGGGGAATAAAAGTGACCTTAATAATATTTAAAGCTGGATGATGGGTAAATGAAAATTCATGACATTATTCTCTTCAAATGTGTATGGTTTCCATAGTATTTAAAAAGTTTTGTTTTGTTTAGTTTTGTTTATTAAGCCTGTGTAGACTGGCAGAGAGAATCCTGGGTTTAAATAACATTGTTTCACTTAGTAGCAGCGTGACCCTGTATAAACTACTTTCTGAGACACAGTTACTTAGTCACAAAATGAAGCATAACTTGCAGGCACTTACCTTGTAGAACTGTAATGTGGACTCAATGAAGCACTGTGTGTAAATGTCCACCACAGTGTTCTGCATATTCCAAGTTTTCTACAACACTGCTAGTGATTATTATAAAAAATAAATGATCTCTGTTTTCATTCCCTTGCTCTCATGAATCAGCCTAGAAATAACTTCCCATATTCAGATGAATTGGATATTGGCTAACAGCCAAAATTTCTGTGTACACGGCCGCCTACAGAGCACCTCTCTGGAAGAATATCATCCTTTTCCAGTTTCTCCTTTGCCTAGACCTCTTGTTTTGTGGACAAATCATATGGCACTTTGTACAGCTCTTTCTATAACCAGTTCATTGAATGGGTTGACTATTTACCTTTATTCTTTTTATCACTGCCTCGAACATGCTCTACTGTGTTTTCCTTTTCCATCCTAGGATGATTTATTGGGCTTATTTATGTTTTTTCAGGTTACTTTCAGGTATCAGAAAAGTGGTTGTTTCTAGGTATTAAAAAGTTCAGTCCAGGCTCTGGGTGGTGTAGCTCAGTGGATTGAGCTCAGGCCTGCAAACCAAAGGGTTGCCAGTTGGATTCCCAGTCAGGGCACATGCCTGGATTGTGGACCAGGTCCCCAGTTGGGGTATGTGAGAAGAAACCATACATTGATGTTTCTCTCTCTTTCTCCCTCCTTACCCCTCTGTTTAAAAATTAATAAAATCTTTTTAAAAAATTTAAAGCTCAGTCTAATTTAAACATAAATTTCCACTTATCTACAATTCAACCTCCTCTTCTTCAGCTCAATTTTGAACCAAGCAGTGGAAAAGCAGATATAACCTTGACAATAATTTGCACAAGACAGGTACTTTGATTTTTAAATTATATCTTTTATCAAAAATAAACTAAAATTCTAAAGTTGTATGATAATAATACATTTCTTACCATCACATAGCACTATATAACCCATAGAATATATTCAATGTCATCTCAATTTCATAACTGCTAACTAGAGAAGATTGGTAGTCTCATCTTTATTTTCACACAAGGAAATCAAAATTCAGAAAATGTAAGTAATTCTTCTGGGACTTCACACTTGTGATGACTACAGGTGTGATGCCTAAAACACACAGAATGACTCCTAGTTTTACACACTTCCCATTATATGGGTGTAGTTCAGGTTTTGTCTTTCTAAAGTAGCTATGAGATGGTAACAACTGTTTTTTAACATAAGTTCCCTGAACAGACATTGGAGAAATAAGGCTAAGCAAAGCTCAATATATAGATACTGGGGTCTTTACAACTGGACCACTGAGATTTATAACTAATATAGAAGTGTGCAGGGAATATCTAAGAATGGGATTGAGGAAGTTCTAGTTCCCTCAAAAATGTTTCTACAAAACTCTTTGAGGGGAAATAACTATGAATACCTTGGAAATATTTCTTTTAAAAAAAAATCTAAAATGTCCTTAGCACCAAATTGAAACTAGCCTCTCTTTCAACTCAGCCGCTTCATCTAGAACGAGGAAATTTCAACAGGTCTTCTTTTTAATGCTGCCTCATAAGCACTGATTCATTAGGAAGCTCTTTGCTCTCGGAGATTTTGCTTAAAAATGTAAAACAATCTATGCCAGCCCACTGAACGCATTGTGTACATATCATGTATGCACATACATGTGGTGTGTGTATCAGTGTGTATGTGCATCTGTCCCTCACCCCAGCTTTGAGATCCGTTCTCTGCCCTGCCCCTGCGCACACTCCTACAAACACTCAACAAATGAAACCCTGACCTGGGCCTGTCCTTCCATTTGGATTGTGTGCACCACAAGTGCTCCCTTTGTGCCAGTTATTTGGTGTTATTTCATTGACATTTGTATCATGGACAAAAGGCATGTAAATGATCGTGCTAGGTCCACAAAGAAGTGAAGTAAGAGTGTCATTGGAAGGTGTCACAGGCACCTCAGAGGAAAAGGTAAAGCAGAGAGAAGATAAAGGTCAGAAGACAAATACAGGCTGGAAGAGGTCCCCAGAGATTATTTGTGAATCAGTGGAGTAGGGAAGAACTGCTCATGAACTGGATGTTAGGCTTTAGAAGCTTTGAGAACTTTAGTAGGAGACGTGTCTTAAATAAATGGACGAGCGCTCCCACACAGATGCAGTGACACTGGTCCGAGCCAGGGCATTGATTCAGTTAGTATACCTCTTCTAACACCACACTCACCCGGCTATCTGGGAGGTGTGTGTATTAGCCAGTACTTAACTACCAGAAGATTAGGGCAAATATACTTGGAAAGAGCAGAGTACTTAGAACATGAGGCTAGGGGAAATGATGAAGTGCAGACTGAAGAAGACGGGCAGGAGGGATGGTGGGGATCTGGGGTGGGAGGAAGAACAATCTACTACCCATTATGCTCTTTTAGGTGGTATTTTTATATAACGTCTTCAACATTCCATAAGGTGAATATGTTATCCCCATTTCACAGGTGAGAAAATAAGCTCCCCAAATTAAGAGCCACCAAAAGTCCTACCCAGTTCTGTGAATCACCCAAGACTTCTACTGTACAAAAGAACTTCAGAATTTAGGTGCAACTTTTATAGCCTTCAAAGGGAGAGAGGATGTTCCTTGTTGACCACAGATGAGCAACACACTTGAAATTCCCTAGTAAATGAGGCAGGAAATAGGAGGAGAAGGGAGATGCTAAAAGGCTCTTAGGAGAAGCTAAAGACAATAAGGCCATTTGGACTGCAAGTGTGTGTATTTGGACTGTGAGTGTATGTGAGTGTAGAGGGGCTGGGAACAGGTTTCCAGTACAGTAGGAAAGAGGGTTATTTTCCTTATTGTGAAAGCCCCAGGAAGAAGAATGAAAGAGTAGATCACAGAAGAGTCCTCCCACAGATACACATTGAAAAATTAGTCATAAAATTAGTTGGAATAACACTAGGCGGTGGGGGAGACTACCAGATAGCAATCCCTTTTGGGGGAGTTATTAAAGGACAGAAGTATCGTGGCATAATATTGACACCAAAAGGCTGTGATCTTAAAATGCTTTTTATTAAAGTTCAGTAATCTACTGGAGGTGTGGGTGGGACACAAGGGCCACACAATTTTCAAAAATAATTGATAGATGATCTTAAAATAAAAATGTATGTAATAAGGAAACAAACATAAAAATGTCCTCTTAGTTCCACATTCTGTTTTGCACAATGTATATGGCAGAATAATGATGGGAAGAAAAGGTGGGATGGAAAGGGAGTTCATTTAAATAAAGAATGAGAAAAATGGGAAGTTTGAGCACTCAGTGGAGGTATTTCTCCTAGAAATTCTCTCCTTTGTGTATCTGTATCAATTTTTTACTTCCCTTGACTCACTGAAATGTGTTTCTCTGTCTTCCTCATTGGGGACTGTATCTTATTTAGTGTTGATTCCACAGTGACTACACAATGCTTGGTGCATTTATGCAAAAGTCATTTGCTTTGTAGGTTAATCACTGTTAACTGTTCATTGCTCTTAATAGCTCAATTCGTTATCCGGAGGTTCCATCAGGAATGGGATTACTACTGTTCAGAGACTAAAAGTGGTTTATGAACCACTGATTTCTCATGAAAGGAATGATAGTAACTATAATTTATTTTACAGTTTTAATCATGAGGCATTATATTCTTTACATATATAGCTTCTATTTTCTGTTCAAGAATCCTGTGAACTACTATTTTTAATGGAAACCGAGGCTGAGAGGGTGAACAACTTATTCAAGGTCACAGAACTAATAAACTGGGACTGGAGATTTTTATCTAAGTATATCTAGCTTGAAAACTCTAGTTTACATTTATTCTCATTTCTTTTGAGCCAGCTGAAACACTGGTAAGGGCTGAGAAATTTTTCCCCATTCACAAACTAAAAATGAGGAAAGATTAAACTGATGGTTTTCATGTCACTATGAGAAAAGAATACCTTTAGAAACATTTAAAAGAAAACTAACAATTTTATTAAAAAATTAACCTTATTTTGCAGTCATTTTTCAGTTTTCATAAAATTTCCCATATGGCCAAGAAAGCAAGCACTAAGCACCTTATGTATACATTTTAAAAACACTTGAACTTCTGCAATAAACAAAATTGATAGTCTTCCATTAACCCGTAGAATCAAATGTCAAAGAATTCCAACAAACTGAAGTTGCTAATTGAGTCAGACTTCTGCAGCATTATTTGATATGTTAAAAAGAAACTATTATGTTAATAAGCATGTCAACTTTATTGATAATGCTTAACGGACCTCCAATGGGACATGTCACTGGTAATTTAAGATTATATTTCAAGAAGTCAGCAGTTAGCACACTAATCATAAATTAATAAAACCAGTGCAAAATATAAAACACCAGAAATTCCTGTAGAATCAGAGTCTACTATTTTGAGAAAACTTCAATTGCTATAAACATTCTGAAATACGAAACAGCAGAAATATTAAGGTCTAGTTGTTTGAATTAGAAAAAAAAATTCATCTAGCCTCCAAAGCACATTTAACATGCTAATGACTTGCAAAAAAATGTGTTTACATTAAGCTCCTCAAAAGTCCATAGACTTTCAGAGCTTAAGAGATAATAAATACAATTCAAAGAAAGGAGAAAAAAGTACCCTTAAAGTGACAAATTTCTATTTTCAGGAAGTCCCTATAGGAGCAAGAATAAAAAAATAGGATTTGTTCTATAGATCTATAATAATTGTACACAAATTTAACTGATTGGTGAGTACATTGCCTTTTATGAGCAATACTTCATAAAAATGAAGTCTTTGTTAATTAAGAGAGATCTACTTTCTATAAAAAGTCCAGCAATTATTGTTAGATATATTGAGCTTGAAGGCACTGGTGTATGAGAGCACTCTAAGCCCTAAGTGTAATTTAGAACAAAAGAAAATAGATTGTTCACCTGGAAATAATGCAACAAATGGTTAGAAATACAGCACATTGTCTTCTAAGAAATAAAAAATTGGTGGCTACACAGCAGGTCGTCTGTGTTGGAACTGCAGTGAAGTAAGGCAGTCGCGAAACCCAGAGCAAGCCGAAGAGTCATAACAAATCACCTGCCTTCCATGCTTTAAGGTAGCTGATCAGGGTATAGAACATCTCTTTCATGTATTCACAGGCACCTTGTTATTAAAGTGTCAAACCTCTTTGAGGATTCTTCAGTAATTTGCGATTGCATTTCTGTTTCATTCATTAAGTAGTTCCCTAAGGCACCCCATTTGTGAAGTTCTCAGTGAATCAAGCTGTGAGCAACTCAAACTATTTTGATTCACTTAAGGGAACATAAGTTATCTTTAGAAACCAACCATAAACGAGAAATGTGGTTTTATGGTTAATCCCTTCAATTGTGAACATGTTAAAATAATTCCATGGCTCAAGAGACCCATCATCTAAAAGAGTGGTACACATAGCGACCATAGTCTAGGTTGACATCGCCTCTTTGAATTATTAGTGTTGACTCTAGAGAAGAGGTAAAAATAATCTGTCGTTTTACTTAGTAAGAGATTACAAGGAGGATGTTCATGTAAGTGGGGTAAAAAAGTACTCTTAAAGGTATTAACATAGTGCTTTATCTCTTTACTGAAAATAAATTATAAAATAATCTTTAGTCTAGCTTTTCCTTTTAGTAACAAAGATATTTACAGCAACGTTAATTGCTCAAGTGCTTTTTAATTTCTTGATATAATTAACAAGTTACGTACAACTGATTCTTGTTAGAACAAATATTTAGTTGACAAATATTATAGTGTATTTACTATAAAAGAGATTATACAGATATTGGGGAAATATGAAAAAGGTCATTGAAATCTCAGCTCTTGTGGACTGTGTTCTCATATGGTACATATATCTTTAAGATAAAAATGCTCCTTAATGTACTTTTTTTTATATACTGGAAGGACAGTCTCAGTAATTTACATGGATCTCTTCTGGCTCATATACTCTATTAGTTATGTGTATTAATCACTGGCATAATAGAAATATCAATCATTTATTAATTTATCTTTATATCATTTGATACTTTAGCAAATGTAATATATTTATATCTACTACATACAACTAAAATGGACATTGTTAATTTCAATCTTAGATTAACTGAACATGATTCCTTCTAAAAAAGAACCTTCCTATCTTCCTAAATAATCACTAGTCTTAGGAATATAGAACTCCCTCAACACACAAAAAAAGGCCTTTAGAGTGACATTAAAATATATTGCCCTTGTGAATTAAGAAACCATGTATTTGATCTTAATGTTATACTGTCATTCCGTTGAACTCTCCTCAGAGCTTCTCAGCAATGTTTGGAATCCATAGCCGTTTGCAACCCAAACAGAAAGCCTATAGCTTCCCCAGGACAGCATTTCTAATCAAGTTAGCCTGTTGCAGAATGAGATCCATAGCCTAGCAAATCAAAGCAGGGCACGTAACAGCTACGAGTCTCTGCTGTCTGTAGAGGCAACCTGGTGTTCAGAATAATCCTGGAATGCTTCTTTTCCGAATGGAACAGCAAGACCAGGTGACATGTGATGCAAGAGCAGTTGTTAGGAACAGACTACGCAAGAGAGAGCTCTTTCCAATTGAGTCAAGTTTTGCCATGAGGGGAGGGGTTAAATTAACTTGTTAAATGGTGAACCTGTTGAGAAACTCATCACCTTGCTTCCTCAACATCTTCCAAGGGTATTTAGCCACTGTCTCAAATGAGACAGACACGCAGACTCTGTCTTCCTCTAGTTCCTCTAATGCCTCGGCTTCTGAGGTAAGAATTCCTGGCATTTCCCTCAAGGGGACATTTGTGGTTGGTTTGGATTATCTTTCTCAGTATCTGAGAGATTACATTTTTGGAGAAGGAACAGGAAGACCTGGGTTACTTTAAAAATGTCTGGAGCTTTATGACATAGACACTCAGGAAATTTTCATGGAAGAAAGGGGAACAATAGAGAAAACAAGTGAAGGAAAGGGAGAAAAAAAGGAGCAAAGAGAAGGGTAACTCAGGCAGGTATTGTTGTCTGCGTTGCAATCCCTCTCCAGCAAGACAGAGAATAGGGCTGTATGAGAAGAGCCCCACAAGCCCTTTGCAGGCCCTAAAGGGTTTTAAAAGCTGAACTGCTGGCCTCCACAGGGTCTGGTCAGGTTGAGCCAGTCAAGCATCCTTCTCTCAATCTTCTTCTCCCCCTCCCCCTCCCCTTCTCTGAAGGTGGCTTCATCTGGAAGATTTCCAGGAAGGCCAGAGACAGGCATCTTGGATCTGGATTCTGCCTTCTAGGAGGCAGAGGAGAGCTGGCAGAGCCCACGGTGTGTTCACACTGCAGCTTCCTCACTCCACAATGTCCCAGTGCCTGTAGCTGCAGCAGTTCAGGAGGAGGCAAGAAGGTAGAAGAATGGGCATGGGGCCTGCAGTGTCTCTGAAGGCGGGGTTCCCTGAACCCTTCTGGGAACACAGCAGAGAGGGGATAGAGATGGGGCTGGGCAGTCCTCAGACAGGAGCTGACGATCAGACTGGTTTGCCTGCTCTTTCAAAACACTCCGAAAAGCTGAAGAAATTAACTAAGGTACAGAAGAGGCCAGGAAGGCCAGATTAAACATGTAAGAGGTGGGCCTATTAGAGGTGAGTGGCAATGGAAAAGAAATAAAGAGGCCCTACAAGTAAGGAGAGGCAGAGAGGTGCTATGGTGTGAAAGGGAACTCTTGGGACCCTCTCAAAAGATGTTTTGGGAGCAAAGAATGATGTATTTCAAGAATCCAGCAATGTCACAGAGGATGCTAAAAGTGCTGAGAGAAGGGTCCATTTCCATTCAACATTACTTTCTAATTGTTTATTTCATGAACCAGAAGTTAATGGACTTTTCCCTTGCTCATGGCTCTGGGCCTCAGTTCCTCATTTGGACTGGATGCTTTTGAAGGTCTAGGCCAGATGTGACCCTCTATAACTGTCAGCCTGTGAACCAGGGGATCTGAGACCAAATGTCTGTGAACTTTAATTCCAGACACTCTCCCCCTTCTTCTTCCCCCACCCATGATCAGTGCAGTGCACACCTGCACTACTCGTGGAGCTGATTCAACTCTCAGTGGTGACAAGGAATATGGACCAACTGTGACAAATGATTGATCCTTCTGCCCTGACTAAGGAAGGGAAGAACAGAAAGGCAGTATAATTTATACTTTGATTTTCCAAGGAGAAGATATTCTCAAATTTTCTATTTAAAATTTCATCCATTTAAATAAATTATAAATTCCTTTGAGTAAGTTCTAAATAGTTGGACTGGCAAAAGGGCAAAGAGCCCTATAATGAGCTGCCCTATTTCGGGAAAATTTTATTTTATTTTATCCCAGAAATTGGATCTGCCCTTTTTTGTGGCAATCCAGCACACGCTGGCCATGCTCTTTCTTTCCTTGTCTGCCTGCCTCGTTCCATTCTGCCCACCTGCTTCAGTGCAGCATTTTCTGGGGTTGTTAAACACCCAAGCTCAATGTGTGTGCACTCATGGGTAACATGTTCAGTAATGTAGAATCCCTCCCCCTCCCCACACACCACCACCACTCACACATGTAGGCACTTTTGATGGTAGTGGAGATAAAATGTGTTTTCATAAGAGTTTCCTTTTTAATTTGACTTAACCTGAAAATTTGTAATTAAAATAATAATAATAATAATAATAGTGATGCTCTAATAAGCAGATATACATCTCCCTTGCTCCTCTTTGTCTTAAAGTGGGATGTGAAACACAGATAGTATGTACTTGCATTCTACACCCACTGCATTTCCATTTCATGTTAGTCTCCAAAATATGGACAGGAGGGCAACTCTGGAAAAATGGATTCCCACTCTTGCATCTCCCTGGGCGCTGATATGGGCAATGCTGCGATGAGCACTTGCAGGGAGCATCGCCGGTTCCTCTGGCGGCCTCCCCCCTCCCCATTCACCAGCACCTCACATTTCCACAGGGGGGCTGACCTTGCAAAGACCCTTCTCCCGCTTCTGGGAAGGAGCAATCTATCTCAAAAACACACGCAAGCGCGCGCGCACACACACACACACACACACACACACACACCGACCTTTCCTCCTTTAAAGAAACACTCCTAAATGTAACCCGTCTGGGTGCACATTTCCCAACCCCGTATTCCGGAATGCGAACACGGGGTGCAAAGGCAGGTTACTAGTTTGGATCTGACTCCCCATTCAGCCGCTCTGTGTCTCAGACTCTGTTCAAAATAGACGGCTGACTGTGCGGTGGAACATCTGTCCCTTTTCTGCCCACTCACCATCGTGACGAAAAATCAAAAAGGAAACATCATCCACTCGTCTTTAAATACTGAGAGAAATGTGCTTATTTTGCCTCGAGCTGCGTGGTTCTAAACACTAACATCCCGCTCGGAAATCAACCCTGCGCTCCACACCATCTCGTCCACTCAGGTTTACTTAGCAAACACCTTCACGGCTATTCCACGGTGAGAAAAACGCTGCACCAACCCTACGAATGACAGGTTGCGACTTGACTGCAACCGCTCAGTAGTTTTATCAGCATCCGGAAAACTTCACCATCAGTCGATTAGTTTTAAATATCTGTAAGGAAATCCTCCTATTTATAGGCTTGAACTACAAAATCACCTCTGTTTCACCTTTCTTAAATCTAGCCAAAGATAACCTCCCCCCCACCCTAAACATACCGTATGTAAACACTCCCCCTTCCCCCACCCCATTATTCCCAAAAGTCCCCCATGGACTAACAGCACATTCAGACGGCCAGTATTAACCAAGCAACTGTCACCAAGCATGTAGACGCATCTATATGCAAAGCAAAGTATGTGACATTAACCAAGGCATCTTTCAGACAATTGGCTTCACTACACATGCAGACTGCAACGAATATTGTTTTTCTACTTACAGTTATAGCGCTGTGCACGGCCACCTAACGAAAATGACAACACTCAACAGTTCTTTATATATATTTAAATCGGGCAAACAGTTAAGCTGTCTCTGTGCGTGGTTTTCTCACGCTCTTTTTTATCCTCTGGCGCTCTAGGTTGCTTAAATCCCTCTTGGATCGCGCCTTCCAAACCCAGCGGCAGCCGCAACACGCTCCGGTAAGTCTCTGCTGCAGACTGGGAATCCCATAGAAAACCTGGGGTCGCTGGAGCTGGGTGCGCAGGCGCGCCAGCCGCCACCTCGCCAGGCACCCCTCCCGCTTTACCTCCCCCGCCCCTCCCACTAACTCGAGAGCGAGTGACCAAAAGCAGCCTGGCATTGGCGCATGCTCAGTTGGAGGGGCTCGGAGTTTCCACCGGTGAATTCCACGTCTCCAGATTTTAGCAGAAACTCAAAAGGAAATTGAATGGGAGAAGATACCCTGGCTACCAGAGCCGCAGCACCTGGAGAGCTCGAGGGCAGGCGACGTGGACTCACCATGCCTGCGGGTGCTCAGGCTGGTGGTGAAGGCAGAGGCCAGAGATGCGGCACAGGGATCCTGCTTTTCCCGCCACTCTCAGCCCTAGAGGGCCCCCAGCCCAGCTTTTGTCAGGCTGCAGGTGGAGGAGAAAACTGCAGAAATCCCTTTCTCTGAAGGAAACGTTCCCAGCAAGCTGAGTCCATCACCTGGGCTCCTGTGAAGGAGCCCTGACGGTGGACATTTGAAATGGGCCATTGTATCCCAGGGTCTGATGCTGGGAGTACTGGGAGCCAGGCCCTGAAGTAGTCCCCCAGTGCCCAGGATGGTCCAGGCCTGGAACGGCTATGGAGAAATGTGCTTTGGAGGGTCCTAGACTTGCCCTGGAGCAAATCATGCCAACCATCAACAAATGTTTAAAAGCGCTCCCTGTGTGCACTTAATAAACACTTATTGAATACGCTTTTAGTGAGACTGAATGGGGGTGCAGGTGGTCGGAAAGCGAAAAGGAGAGGGGATGAATGAATCATCCTTGGAATCCAGGGTGGAGGGCTTGAACTAAGTGATCTTATAAGTTGCCCCCAACTTTTTTTGTCCTTGAACAATGCTAGTTGCCAGCCCTCCTCTGTTCCCCACGGGCCTGCCAAAGCCTAGAAGACTTGGCAAAGAGTAGTGCCCAGTAAATGTTTGGTCAATTCCCTACCCGGAAAAGCAAGATGAATTTGCATACATTTCTGATCTGACCATTTTCCTGAAGTGTATGTGTTTGTACTTTCATTCATTCAAATGTTATTCACGGACCACCTACCTACTCTTCTCTGTTTTGGAGGTAATGCAGTGAACAAAAGCCCTCCTGAGATTTACATTCAGGCGGGACTTCTATTTCAAAGGGAGGGAAGTTCTAGAGACACAGTGAAGATCAAAGATCTCCATTCTCCTTAAACAGAGCTTTCCAGTTCGCCAAGAGCTTTCACACACCTACCTCATCACCTCCAGGAAAATTGCTAAATTAACCTTTCCGCTCTGAGGACACCAAGAGCAACTACGATGGCAAATGGTCTCTAGCCCAGCGGTTTTCAACCTTTTTCACTTGATGACACGAATAAACTAATTACTAAAATTCTGCAGCGTACTAAAAATATATATATTTTACCAATCTGAGAAAAAACAGGTATAATTTTGATTCATTTACACTAGGTTATTGTGTTGGCTGTGTTGTTTTTGTTTTAAATTTGACAAACTAAAAAAAAAATAGGAGGTCAGAACCCCTGACTAAATAGTCATGTATTGCGCGTTTCAAAAATTCTTGAGGCACATTGGTTGAGAATCGCTGCTCCAGACTGACAAACCATCACTACCAGGAGAGGGCTGCAAGCTGGAGTGTCCTGCTTGGAAGAACTTATGGCTACTTAAGTGAAGACCAGGAGAATCACTGCTTCGTGAGTCTGTGGCAGTCAAAAGCTCCAGCTAGGTGAGTGCCTCCCTCGGTGAAGCGGTGGCCTCTCGCATAATGCCAGCCTGGCCGGCACAGAGCCCAGGCACGCACTTCCTCGGGCCAGACTGCCCGGGAAGGTTGCGCAGAGGGGGAGAACGCTCTAGGGACTCCAAGACACAGCTCGCCCAGGTTCCCCTCCTGGTCGGGCTCTCCCGCTCGGTGCTGGTGACCGCGGAAACCCGGAGCGCGGAGTCGCGCGGAGTCACGGGTAACAGGGCGCGCGGCCCGGAGCTCTGCGGCAGCCGAGCACGTTTCGAGTGTGGCAGCGCCAGCCCTGCGCTCCCTGGCCGCAATGCGCACTGCGCAGCGGGGCTCGCCTGGACAGTTCATTCTGTTTCTCTGCATGAACTCGAGTCAAAAGTCAGCCCTGATGAATTGCTTTTGTTGGCGGTGGAGACCTCCAAGGGTTTCAGAGTAATTTCCCGTCTTTTGTCGATTTCTCCTACTAAAGCATTTTACGCTGGGCTCTCCGGTTTCTTTGAGGAGTCTCCGCACTGCAATCTGCGTCGACTGACTGTAGGGGTCACGATGCCATTTCTCTGCTCCGAGGGCTGTACCTGTTTATTGCGCCCTAGAGGTCTCTCGTGGCAATGTTCGGTTTTAGATAAATTTGAACTTGTGTTTAGGAAGAAATGAACACCGATGCTTTTAAACTGTATTCTGGTGTAAGGGAGATCTGATTTAGGTGCGTTCACTTTGGTAAAGCACCTTTGTCTAAATTGGGGAGGCATTTGGGGAGGTTTTGTTTGTTCTGTTTGCACTGAAGAGTTGTTTGGGGTCATGTGATATCTTAATCTTAAGTTTTAATCTCCAGCTATTGTATAACATTATCTTTTTTAAACACTAGTATGTTGTTTTCGTTTAAAAAATTTTTTGAGATGCCCTTCAGTCGAGTTTTGTATGCAGGGGAAGTCACAGTAGGGAAGCCAATTCTGAAAATAGGGAAGGAACGTTATCCTTTAAATTACAGAAAGCCATTGCCCCTTTTGGATGGTAGAGTGAACTTGAAGAGAGGAATGTGGTAGGGATACTAAAAAATAAGGGAGCCCTGTGTTTCTTTCCCCCTTCCGGCATTTACAGATGTCACGGGTGATCACAGTAGAGCAGAAACGTGCTGTGCCTTGGAGTAGAGAGACTGGAATAATGCACCAAGTCACTGAGGAATGCCTCCAGCAGTTGTCCCATTACTTAAAGCCTGGCCCCCAACACTGCAGATCTCTGCATCCTCAGCTTTCCACTCTGGGGATTTTATGAGGGGAGGGGATAAGCCTGGGCAAGGGAAAGGGAGAGAAGGAAGGTCTATGGGAGAAGGGGGGTGGTTTCTCTGGGGTACCTGGTAGAATTCTCACTTGCCCAGAAACAACTGAAGGAGCCATTTACTTTCCTTGGTTGCAAACTGTGTTCTTACCTGAAACCACTTTACTTCCATACCATTCCTTCCCAGATTCAAAAAAAGCAAAACAAAACAACAACAACCAAGAATGACTTTTTAGGTGTATCTGACTTCCTTTAATACTGCCGTCCACTTTAATTGTGGCCTGGCCAAATTGAAAACTGAGAATCCCAGTAAGAGTGCAAAATGCCAGTGGTTATAACAGGTCTAAGCTTGCTGTCTTATGAGCTCATGTTAGACATGCTGTGTGTAAAATATGTGAGCCAAGAAGGGTGGAACTTAAGACATGAGAGCATTTATGAAATTGGAAGAAAAATTAAGTGTTGGAAAGTCATCATTAAAATGAAAGAGACAGGAATTGGAAAAACTGATTTATACTCATTTAAATTCATAAAGAATAATGATAGTAATTTTCTTGTATGGGTAAAGAACCCTTATTTTAAAAAGCTAATACCCACAGAGGAGATGCATTATGTAAGATAATTATGTTTATCCTAATTTTAATCCTATTTTAAAACATATATGGATAGATCAACAAAATAACCTCCTAAAGTCAAACAGGAAGTTATCACCTGGAATAAAATCTTACAGTGGGTTTTCTGACATATAAAGTGTTTCATAAAGTGTTTCATTGTATAATTTTGCACTCCTTCTACGTATTTTTTAAAAAAATAAGTAATAAGATGCAAGACCATGAAGGAGTAATTCCCATGCAATTAGGAGGAGAGCACCAGACAAGAGAGGGATTAAGTCCCATTTCTAATGGACTGGGTTGATCATTTCAACTCCTGATTTATCTCTCTAATCCATGACTGAATCTAAATTAAGTTTGAAAGATCACTTTAACGGTGCCACCAATTTCCCTTAAAGTTTCAGTAATCCACCACAAAAGTTTCTTAAGTCCCTGCTGAATGAATTATTTATTGTCCAAGTTTCTTGGAGTCTCAGAAACAGTCATAGCAAATGCATGGTCTGCAGCCTTAAGAACAGAAAATGTCCTATTCCATTCTCTCTTCTGTGTTTGGGCTTGAACTGTAGATTCATAGCAGTGCCCTGAAGTTGGAAATGTTTGCCACTATTTTTAGTGGCAGCACAACAGAAGTAATGATAGCAGAATTGGACTATGTATGAGCCTATTTCCTTTCTTCAATGACTTTTTAAGTAGTCCTGTATGCTAGGCTGCAGTCTTATTTAGTTGTGTTGCCATTAGCCATTGCAAATAGGATCATGGATTCAAATTCTGGAGTTTATGTATGTTAGAGACCACATGATCTCCAAGAAACTTCAAAAACCCTTCTTTCCCAAAGTAGGTCTTACTGACTTGTTTCTTCCTTCAATACCTATTTTCCTTAATATTGTTCATTTGAATTTTTAATACACTCTCAAACTCAACAGAGAATCGTAGCATAAAATTTAAGAGTAAATTAAAAGAGTGAATTCTACATTCCCTCTGTGACAACCAGCAAAAACAAACTGCACCAAAAGATTTTCAGAATTGAGTTTATATTTTTACCTAGTGCCTGAGGAAAAAAGAGATAGTGGACTTCTTCATTTTTTAGTGTTCTTTCCATATTCCACTTGTAAAGTTCTTTTTACTGTCCTAAGGAGGTTGAAGAAGATAAAAAGAGTGACCATTAATGAGCTGTGATTTATTTTTATTTTTTATTTTAGAATTTAGGTTTAATACCCCTATTATATGTCTCTAGGAGGGTGGATTGTATTTGATTTTTTTAAAAAAGGATTTTATTTATTTATCTTTAGAGATAGAAGAGAGGGAGAGAAACATCAATGTGTGGTTGCCTCTCGGGCACCATCTGCTGGAAACCTGGCCCACAACCCAGGCACGTGCCCTGACTGGGAATCGAACTGGCAGCCCTTGGGTTTCAGGCCAGCACTCAATCTACTGAGCCATACCAGCCAGGGCTAATTTTTTAAAAAGAAGGAAAAAGCTGCTCAAGTAATTAATGGTGGTGTTTAGTAATGGATACAGGTTCAATTCCTTTGATCTCATTCATTATTCATTTATTTAATACCTATTGAGCAACTACTTTGTACCAAAAAGTATACAATCCTATTTATGTGTAAAATAGGTACTAGTAAAACCCACTTCACTTATGAGGAAGAAACTGAGGCAGTGTATGTATTAATAATATCTCCAGATGACTACTTCAGTTGGCCTCGATTTTTCTTCCTCACCTCATTCCAATTAATATTATGATTTTCCTTCCAGAAATTACTGTGTTTTTTATTCACCTAATATACCTATGTAATATAAGTGTTGGATTACATTATAAATCATGGATTACAGTGGGTTTTCTGACATATAAAGTGTTTCATTGTATAATTTTGTACTCCTTCTACGTGGTTTTTTAAAAAATAAGTAATAAGAAGCAAGACCATGAAGGAGTAATTCCCATGCAATTAGGAGGAGAGCACCAGACAAGAGAGGAATTAAGTCCCATTTCTAATGGACTGGGTTGATCAGTGTGAAAAAGGTACTATTATAACCCATTTTATAGTTCAAATTGAAATTACCCTCAAATTTATCTATTAACTTTCCTTAGCATTAGTTTACAATGTTAGTGACATTGCTTTGTCTTTTTTTTTGTATTTTCATGAGTAATTTGATGGACAGTATATCAATCATTGCTCCCCTGTTTCTGTATTAATCTGGAAGAAGCAGTCTATTGTGAGCTTAAAAAAACCTAATTAATAATAAAGTTTCCCGTAATATACCATAAAAAAATGAACTGAACATAGCAGGCCATTACTACTGTCCTTATCCAGCAAATATTTATTGACTATCTCATACTAGAGAATGAAGGTTCAAAGGTTAATAAGACATAGCTTTGCCTATAAAAGGCTTTCATTCATTTCCAGGAGATGTATGAGCAAATACATAATTACAAAACAGTTTGATAAATTCTAAATCCTATTCGAGGCACAAAGTTATGACTGAGTATTTGTGGAAGAATGAACCTAGACTATGAAAGGAGATAATGACTACTAAGCTCAATCTACAGCTTTAGTTGTGCAAATGTTAATGAGTTGATGTCATGTACCCAGAACTTTGCAGCTCTTCTTTAGAACAACTAAAGTGGTTATAATTTAAAATACCATCTTTTATTTTCTTAAGGTATAAAACTCTTCAACATTTTTATAATACTCAATACACTCATAATATTCTCCAACTAGTATCCATAATAAGCCTGTGAGGTAGGTAATTTAAATACTAGTAGCCTAATTTTTCTATTGAGGAAATCAAGCACCAGAAAAATTAAATATCATATCTCACATGATAAGATTCGAATCCATAGGAAAACAAGTCATAATTTTGAAATTGTTTGGACTGGTCAGTGATTAAGAGAACAGTAATGACTTGAAATTCAAAATCCTTTTAAACGACTCATAAAATATTACATTTAAAAAATCTATAAGTCAAAGAAGAGTAAGTTAACTCAAGATACAAAAAAAATGTTTAACTGTTTTGTTTTGTTTTTAAATCACTATTTAGGTAAGAAGATGTGCTGGGTTAAATAGCATTGCCTCAAAAATTCATGTTCATCTAGAACCTGAGACTGTGACCTTATTTGGAAAAAGGTTCTTTGCAGGTTAAGAAGAATCCATAATGGATTACAATGGGTCCTTTATCCAAAACAACTGGTGTCCCTTCCTCTTAGAAAGAGGAAGGACACAGAGACGGAGAGAGACACACACAGGAGGACACCAGGTGACTATGCGGGCAAAAACTGGAGTTATTGCACAAGCCAAAGAATGTCAGAAATTTCCAGCAGCCACCTGCAGCACACGGAGCAGATTGTTCCTCAGAGCCTCCTAAAGGAACCAACCCCAGTGACACCTTGATTTCAGACTTCTGGCCTCCAGGCTGTAGGAAAAGAATCTTCTGTTGTCTTCAGCCTCCCATTCTGTGGTATCTTGTTACAGCAGCCCAGGAAAATTAATATGGAGGATAATTGCACTTAAATACAGCATTTGGCACTTAGGTTTTTAATAAAGAATATTCTGGTAGTGAGATAATAGATAGTTTTCTTTTTTACAAATACACCCCTCCTTTTTTTTTTTTACGTGAAAATGGCTGGACTTTGAATTAAGAGAAATGTGTTCAAGAACCAACTTTCCTACTTCTTAGATGTGGCCTTGGGCAATTGAAGTTCTTTTCATGACAAACTGAGGGAGATTGAAACTCTACCTAAAAGGGGGGTTTTGTAGTTCAACAATTCAAAATATTAGGCATCCAAAAATTCTGGATAGTAAGTTAATAGTGCCAATTTGCATGTATGATGATATTAAACCAGTTTCTTCCAATTGAAAACTAAATTAAATTCATGGTTTTGGTTTTGAATTCATTTAAAATAATTTCCTTAGAGACTTTCGATATTGTTGCTCATGAAAATCAGATTAGCTACACTGATCGCGGTGCCAGTGCCAGAAGTAATACAAATTCTGTTTAAGATTTCCTAGGCGAGTGTGTAGATGTTCTAATGAAAGTGAGTACTAATAACACTGTTAAACTGTCAATGTGTTTTTTAAAATGAGCTTTTACTTTTTAAAGCAATTTTAGGTTCACAGCACATATAATGTTTTTAAAAACATTCATTGACCATAGACTTTATTGATTCTGATTGTGGACTGGATAAAAAAAAGAAGAATAGATAGCATATTAATTGTATTTTTAAGCGTAATGTATACTCTTAATATTCATGAGAGATGTGTCCTAAGACTTTCCTGATTCTCCAATATGCATGAACATCACTATAGAATTAAATTGCTTTGTTGGTATGGTCATAATTACTTACGTATAGTGTTTTAAGTAAGATAATAAATTAATATCAATGCACACAGTAAGGTGATCAGTTGACTAGACTTTTACTAATTTAGTTATCAAGTACAAGCACCAGCTTCACAGAATTATAAGATGCACATTTGTGCTTTAGCAAAATGACACATTACTGTCATCATATCCTCAGGGTCATTCACAAATAGATGCAGCCCCAGGATTAAATCTATAAAGTCCACATTCTATTAAAATCCTGCTATCTGGAAACATTAACATCTTCATACATCATTGTACTACTTGGAAAATAAGTAATTGAAACTTGAGATCCTGGCCATTTTGAAAGTGTTTTGAATCCACTAGATGAAGGTCAGTTTTGAAAGAGCTAAAATGTACTCCTTGGTTTTTATGGATTCAACATGTATTTGTAAAAACAGACCTTCCTAAAGACTTTTAAAGAAATTGAAGCTGTTTTTTTTAAGAACTAATACATCTATTAATCTAAGAGAATGGCTATTAATTATATTATTTAAAACATGTACTATGTAAATATTTGTCACTTTGGTCTAGAGGAAAGAATATTGTGATTCTATTTATATCTTTAGAAAATGCTGTGTTCATCTTACGAGGCTGTACCTCTCCAGCAGTTGATAAGATAACTTGTAGGGTCACTTTAAAACTAATTAGGAAAGCCTTATCCAGAAACGTTAAGGTAGATGAAACACAATGTCCTTGGTGCTCTCAGGTGAGTGTAATTTTTAGTTCCTCCTCTGAATTTTTTTTTTTTGGTCCTTCTTGTAGGAAGGATCATACTGTTGTTTTGGGTGGTGCATTTTATTTAAATGGTATATGTGAGTGGAAAGACGCCAGACACAAATCTCTTCTGATTGAATGACAAAACCTTTTTCTTCCAGAGAGGGCAAAATTGTACTCTTCGAGGGCTATGGTGAAGCTCTTAAGTTGGAGGGGTCTAGAGTTGGGGCAAGTCATAGGCTGTGGCAGCAATTTCTGACCGGATTGTAGGCCTCAGGTTAGAGCAGAAGAGAATTCTTTAACCAAGTCTGAGCAGGACAAGACCTTCTCAGAGACCTCCTGTCTCACTACAAGCATCTCCAGACCAAAGTGGCCCTGAGATCTCTAGTCTGCAATGTTCCTAGAATCCCACCCAAATGTGTACCCCCAAATGAGGAATTTTACAGTGGATTGGTAGATTTTTACCAAAAGTCAGATCACAGTGCATTATTGAATTTGGATAGCTGTAACCTTTCCTACTTTTCTGAATGGTCTTTCCTTCTTTTCAATTACCAGTAGATTTAAGATGCTTAAGATGAATAGAATAATAAATGAAATATTACCATGACAGTCCTCCTTCTAGATTTTTAATATCCAACTATATTGTAAAGCTACAGAATCTGTCTTACACTTCTATTTTGAATCATTCAAAATGCCAACTTCCTGATTCAAAATAGAGCTCAGCATTTATTTGGCTGATAATTCCCCCTTTCTCTTTAGTTTTTATTCCCAGTGGATTATTTTTTTAATGCTTTTACAATCTAGGAAAGTTAAAATTCAGTTGGGATTTCTGATAATTGGGAAGATTATTTTCATAACTTAATAATGATACCATTTCAAAATTGGTATAGTGGGTGTGATGAATAATTCTCCATTTACAAAACCCCCAACAGTGGCAAACAATGTTCTTATACTGATTTTAAAGATAACTTTAACATTTTCCAGCCAGTGATTATATTTTTATTATTCAATACAACTTTGTAACAGATATGGAGGAATATATTATAAAACGAGAAGAGACTTAGTGTTTGGGTTAATTTTTATGAAGACCATATGACTGGATTTATGAAGGAAAGAGGAAATTAGACCGGATGGAAGAATTTCTAGGTTTATTTGATGGCAAAAGTTTTTACAATTGGCATTATACACTGGAACTGAACCTTCTTTTGGCAACCAGAGTAATCATTTGCAAGCCAAGAAACATGTTTATATTATTTATTTCTTTATTTAGTTGTCTTTTTTTTGGCTACTGACAAAGGAAGGTTGTACTAGACTTCATTTTTACTTTTTCTCTAGCTGTTCACTTGATATTTTCTAAGGCAAAGTCAAACATTTTCGTACTTTGAGAGGGATTGTCTATATCCAGGTAGCAGTGAAACCCACTAACTCAAGTTAATTTTTGTGAAATTCTGAGATCAGAAAATAAAAACTTCCTACACTAAGCAATAAACAAAATATCTTCAAGGTGTTACCACTTAAAAGCATTTTGATGATGATACACAACCCCCACAAAAAAATTCTGCCAGCTTGCAATACTCTCCAAACCAGACTCTATGAAAGCAATCACACATTGAAATCATTTTTTTTAAACCAAGCTGACCATGCTAATAAGAAGAGATGAAGTTTGATTTCACTGACAATTCAAACTTCAATTCTGTGTGGGTTTCTATGCCCACACAGAATTGATGGGTATCCTGTGGTAGTAATATAAGTAGCACAGAATATAAATTATATCATTTTGCTCAAACCATGTGTATTTAGGACAATAATAACAGCAACAAAAAGTTGCTGGGAGTATGCAGTTCTGATATTTCCTCCCTTCACAAACATACCAATTCATTTTAATACACATGCTAAGATAAAATCTATTTATAGTCCTTACCCGCTATTGAGCTTCATTTTTATTTTTTCAGCTCACGGTTTAGTGCTGTAAAAAGTCTAGCAATTTCTTGAATGCAATGTATATACATACAATCTTCTCACCTTTATTTTTATAATATATTCTCAAGTCCAACTTTTCCACTACCCCACCTTTATCAACAGAATATCGATTTTCCAAATCCTGGAAAGGGGGTTTGGAGGAGGTGGAAGAGGGTAAGGTGGGGATAAACGGTGATGGGATGACATTTGACTTGGGGTGGTGAACACACAACACAATACTTGTATACAGATGATGTATTATAGAATTGTACACCTGAACCTATGTAATTTTATTAACCAAGGACAGCCAAATAAATTCAATAAATTTTTAAAAATATATCATTCATATTGTGTTATTCCTTTCCATTCCTGTTCAACAGAGAGGCACGTATCTATTTAAGTGCTGCAGACCACAAAGCCTGTGCATCAAAAGAGCATGGCACCCAGTACAATGTTGATCACAATATAACCTGTACCAAATATTGTTTGAACTGAAATAAGTTGTTTTGTGTGTTTTTTCCACCTTATCAGATTTTATAAGGAAAAAAAAAACAAAACCTTTGTGCCCCTTTACAGTGTTTTTAATTTTTAAAAAGATTTTATTTATTTACTTTTAGAGAGTGGGGAAAGGGGAGAAAGAGGGAAAGAAACATCAGTGTGTGATTGTCTCTTGCACACCCCAGGGGCCTGGCCAGCAGCCCAGGCATGTGCCCTGACTGGGAATTGAACTGGCAACCCTTTGGTTCACAGCCTGTACTCAATCCACTGAGCTACACCAGCCAGAGCTATAGTGTTGTTGTTTTTTTATATATTACAAAAGTTGGATGGTCACAGAGCATATTAAACAAAAACTCTATTTCTAATATTTTGATTTGTTATTTTTATATTGAAGAAGACACATCTTTTAAATATTCTAACTCATACAGCTCTGAAATGCATGGTCACAGTGCTTCTGCCTCTCCTCCTCCTTGTTCTCTTTTAGTTTTTCACGTAAGAAAACAGGATCTTTGGCTCAACCATGCTTCCTGTGGTTCTGTTCCTGCTTAACTACACGTTATATTCCAAGCCCCGCCCCCTGCCTTATTTCAATACTTTGCTATAGATGGCATGGTAACTGTAATCAAGCAGCCCCTATTCTGTATCTTTTCTTATTCGGGTTATTGTTCAAGTTCTGTACGAGATAACTTTTGAGAAGGTCACCTCTATATTCAGAGTGGTCTCCAGAGATCTGGGTTGAAGTTTTGGAAGCTGATGTGAAACTATAGTTAAGTCGGTGATTAGCTTGACTGGCCCCAGGCAAAGCTGCAAAGTATGTGACATTTTGTAACTTCCCTTCCTTTCTATTCGTGATCAAGTACTAGGTAAAACAACAAATAATGACATGTGTGTAATGACGATGTGTCGGATTACATTACAAAACGATACACGTGTGTTCATCCTACATTTTTTCTCACGAGGCATAGTTATCTGTGAGAAACTTTTAAAAGTCAGGAGAAAAGTTGTTCTTTAGTAGAATTGTGGGACAAAGCATTTCAAGGGACAAGCAACTAATGGCCTCTCCTTAGGCCCCACTACTGCCTTCCTTTCCCACTTTCTATGTTCTTGGCTCTCTTTCTGCAAGACTCCTTCAAAAAACTGCCCAAGGGGGTCATGGCATTGGTTACATTTTTTGTAATAATCAATTCTCCCATTGATGGATCATAAGATCCACACTGATGTCGAGAACACGCTGAATTCAGTTACGAGTTCTTTACCATTAGAGAAATTCAGGGGCATATATTACATTCGGGATAGGTATTGTAAGTTACTTACTATAATATCATCTCTGTTTAGATTTAGTTTGAAAAAATATCACTTAATTTCTTCCAGCCCCCACTGGTTTCACACCCTAACAGGCTATCTCGCCTCGTAGCTGGACCCCTTGGGCCCATGACGCCTTCGGTTAGTTCATCTTCACATCTGCCTCTCAGCCCAAGGCCGGAGCCATCTCCCGACTTCCTTAGTCTCCGAGAAAGCGGAGCTAGATATTTCTGCCTCTAAGGTCAACTGTTATTTTCTTCTCAAAGGCGCTCTCTCCTGCGGCTGCCTAGGTCCTGTTTCTCAACTTTAGTCGGATGAGCCCGCATGTTCCGGAGACCGACATTCTGAAAGCACTTTCTGTATTTAAGGAATGGGGAGAATTTCAGTGCTGCGGGAAAAGCACGGTGTGTGGTGGAAATAGACCCAGAAGCCGAAAAAACCAGTCTGGAGGTGAACCCTGAAGAACTCTGTAGCCAAACACTCAGACACTAAGTTACAAATCCACCTAGACTCCCAAAGCCACAGGGTTCACGGGGCAGACCGAAAGCTGGTTGCTGAGGCCGAGCAAGGGCACCGTGCCACGTCCCTTGGCTGCGGCAAGTCAGTCCGTCCGGGCTGGTGACTGCCCTGGGGTGGAATGTAGGACTGGGGAGAATCTGAGATGAAACAGCCGTGGGGTCCAGGGTCTGCGGCAGCAGCCCTTTGAGAACGGGCCAACGGATCTTCTGAACCACCCCCCCTGCGTATGTCCTGTGTCCTGCAAAAGCCAGCGCACGTTTCTCCGGGGGCATTTAAAGCTGAAGTCATGGCGAATGCCCGGAGTTGGAATCTCATTGTGTCGTAGGGTATTTGTAAGACAGGAGGGCTGGTCAACCTCGTGTCGCCGAAGCAGCATGCCCGCTGCAGCTTGCCCCACGTGCCCCCCGAGTCCTGACGTTAGGGTTCCTGCTGCGCGTTGTTGTAGTTCTTGCTCATTTTCACCAGGGGCATGAAACGAACCAACTTCGAAACAACCTTCCAGGGGACTGAGGTTTTTGATTACTGAGTACTAACGACATGTTTCTTAATCAACCATGTATATTATAATGCTAAATATTTGGATAGTCACTTTATGACTATGGAACGGACAGAAATCAGAATGAACTGAAATTATTAATAAGTTATTTTAGGAAATTGTTCAAGGAAAAGAAAAATAACATTCACAAAATTCATTACGTGTGGGTCAGAACTATGTTATTATTTACGTTTACGAGAAATGGAATAGTTGAAACACGTCATTTTATCTTTTAGTAATTTTATCCACGATACCAGAGAAAGAAGCCCCACAGCTGATAGGAAAACCGTTTTCCTACGGTCTTAAATGGAAGATTAATGATCTTCTGGATAATAATTGTCACACACTCTCTCCTGAAATATTGTTTCAGGAAAGAATGTTAAGGAGCAGTGCCTTCTTCCCCCGAAACACACTTTATTGATAAAGTGGAAATCTGATTTTAAGGGCCACCGAGACGATTAACAGCATTTTTAAAGGTTTTTCCAGACACACAGAGACTTGGTCTGGTGCTCATGCAACTGCAAGATGTTACTGGACAGGGCGCCGGTAGTGCCTGTGGGGAAGCCGCTGCTGAGGAAAATACAGAATTCAGATTGTTTTCACTTTTTTTCTTAATTTAATCTAATTTAGAAGTTTCTTCAATTACAGTTGACATTCTTGTGTTTTATATTTGCTTCAGGTGTACAGCACAGCGGTGACACATTTGCATAATTTATGAAGCGATATAACCAATTTCAGAATTGAAAAAATAAAGCCGTTTTCCTTCACAAACAGAAAAATAATAGAGATTCTGACTTTTCTTCTTAATTCTGACAGAGGGAAAGAAAATATTTAGACCAGCCTCAGTCCTGGCATGAGCAGAAAGCGCTAAAAATAAACATGGTAACGGCCGGCTGCCGGGGCTCCGCGCTCACCGGGATGGGGTGGGCGGGGGCGAAGGAGGGGCGTGGCCTGGGCGGAGGCGGGGCTAAAGCGGGCCGTAAGGGGGCGTGGTCGTCCAGGTTGACTATATAGTTGAGGCTGAGACCCGGCCTCGAGGGGCGTGTCAGGGGCGTGGGCGGGGTAGCCCTGGGGTGAGGAGGGGTTTCTTTGCTCCCGCCAAAAGGCTTCTAGAACTTGGCGAAAACCAGGGACAGATACCCTCAGTTCTCTGTCATGTCGCTCACGCGCCTCACGCCCGGGGTTGCGGAGCTCAGGGACCCGGCCTCCCCTTCCCCGCCTCCTGCAGATCCCGACTCCCAGCCCCCGTGTACGAAGCGGCTCCGCCTCGAGGAGCCTGGCCGCGTCGCTGAGGCGGGGTGGCGACTGCCTCTGGTGCCGCGCTTGTCTGAGGTGGAAAAAGAGTGGGACCTGCCGCCCAGGCCCCGCCAGGCGCTGCTTGTGGCAGCTGCCGTGCGTTTCGATGACTCCACGGACGTGTGTGTGGAGGAATCCGCCAGTGAGAAGCAGATAAGCCCTCTGGGGTGTCAGGAGAGCAAAGACCAGACGAGAAGTGGTTTGCAGACTCCCGCCTCACAAAAACGGGGTTCCGGCCTGAGGGCTTCCGGGAGGTCGTGTGAACCGGGGCCGTGTGACCCGCAGGCTTTGCCCCGCAGTGACAGACCCCAAACTGCGGTTGGTCGGCCTCCGCCCGCCGGCTCGACGGACGACGGGCAAGAAGTTAAAAACGAGGGCGGAAAACAATATGTGGTTCAAGGCGCAGACGATAGTCAGAAAGACGATAGTTACAGAAAACAGACAGGAAGTGTATTGTTGGACGTTCCCTTCTATCAGGAAAGGAGACCAACGTTTCATGAAATTAAGCACAGATACAAAGCCGACGGTGTTACGCCATCAAATAAAAAAGAAAATAACGTTTCGGCCTCTAGGCTAAAAATATCAAAATCTCACAACCAGCCCAGCATGAAAATTGCCAAACGCAGCTATTTTAGAGATAGCAGCACAATACGCATCCTTGAGTTTCCAAGTGATTTAAAGAGCAAAATGTCCCCTGTCTATTTCAAGAAATTAGCAAAGAATATGAATGACAAATATGAGACATATGTTGGGGATTTCACAAACATTTACTGCTCCCCAAATAGAGTGAATGTTAAGAAGGACAATGTACTGGGTGATAAAAAAATTGTGGATGCAGAAAATATTATTTCTGAGGGTTATGAAAGTAACCACAAGTCAGTCAGCAACCAAAATATTTGTGTGAGGGCAAAAAACTCAACCAGTGTATTCTACTATAAGTACAGTAGTATCAAGTCTGATGTAAGGGGCCCTGATAAAAATTTTACTGTAAAATTACAAACTGCAAATTGGGAGGAAGCAGAAACATGTCCAGACTGTTACATGCCTACCAGATTAGAAAAATCGAAAAGCTGGGACTACCGTATCAGACACATTTTGAGAAACAATAGGAAAAATAGTCGGATTATGCGTAATTACAAAACTAAATGTGGAAACATTAAAAGAACTGGAGACAAATTGAATTTGCTACAATTATTAGAAATAGGTGTGTTAAGCAAAAAAGGTTATTATAATGCAAAAGCTGTGACTACACATGAAGAACAACCAAAGCGTCTCATGATAGGAACACTGGGTAGTCAAAAAGCTTTAATAAAACTTTTTTGGTTAAATGGTAAAGGAGAGAACAATAATGTACTACAGTGGCAATATTATACTACACAAAGAGACTGTTATTTAAGCAATGCTTTTGAGAATTTCATTACAGAAAGTTTTTATTTCCATAAGAGTACTTCAGAAAATGAAGATAATAGCATTTTAGCTTGGCATAAAATTTTGAAGTGCCTAAAGCAAACTGATGGTGTTCAAAATCTAATAATGAGTAATATAAATGTCAATAGAAAGAATATTTTATGCATATATTTACAAACCAGTGTTTCAAAACCTCTATGTATCATATTGAAAACCAACATAGCTTCTCTGCTCGATAACTTTGACTCTTTAACTGGAAGTGAAAATGATTCTAAATTAGAAGAGAGATGCATATTCAATTGGATAATGTGTTTGAATTATCCAAAAAATATTACAGTGGAAAATCATATTGTATACCTGGGAAGGACTTTAACTTTTTTAAAGTCATTAGGAAGTAATATGAAACCTATGTTAGAGCAAATAAAGCTTTTTAAAACTGAACAACTTTTCAAAGTGCTCAAGAAACCCCCCATTAATTTCTTTAGTGTGGTAGCCAAAACTTTAGTTTTAATGAACTTTGATGACATGGATGCAATTTATTTGATGAAAGAAACTAGTTACAAGAGTAAGACTTGTCCTGAACAAATTATGAATGTGAAAACTTGGGCTCACTGTAGTACTAATACTGTGAAAACATATGTTAAATCTCTTCCTCACTTCACACAGAACAATCATGAATATATTAATGAAAAAATTTATGAGCTAAATATGTGCAACCAAGATTTAGATACTAAAAGAAAACAAGAGCATAATAAGATCAGTAGTTTTAATTTTAAGTGCATATTTGAAGATTTCTTCAATGTTAGGCCACAAGCCATACTGACAAGCTACTACACAAAACATTCTGAACAAACCAATCCCACAATTATAACTTACGTGCGAAAATTTTGGAGCTTGCTAAGAAGTGAAATTGAGGCAAAAGAACGTGACTTAATTTTGAAGGAGGAAGAAAAAGTCACTACACAAAGTTTAATGCACAGTTGTCAAGTTCATAAAGATATTAAGATTGAAAAAAAAGAGAAAAATATTTGTTATTCGATGGATAACATGTTTTCTGTGCAACCAGTTTCTGCAATAAATAAGAAAGTAAATGTGGAAGAAACTAAATATGTTAATCAAAATGATCTAGCTGACAGAAATGAATATAAGAATGTTTTGCAAGAGAGGGAGTTAGCTAATTCAAATCATTCTCATCCAAGGAATGTCTCTGAGACAGGATGTGTTAAACATCAATTTGAAACTGATCTGAGTGTAAGGAACAATGAATGTTTTCAGGACTTAGCTGACAAGTGTTTATCAACAACAGAAACTATGACAATAGGCAAAGACTTTGAGATGAAGAGTCAATTTGATTTAGTACTTGAAGAACTTCGAATGTTCCATGAGATCAGTAAAGAAAATGAAATTCTAAGCACTGCAAAAACAAATAATGCACAAGAAAATTATTTTAGAGAAAATACTGATATTAACATCTTCAAAGAGGTAAAAACAGAAATAAAAAAGGATTTGGAAATGAGTACAGTCAACAAAATATGTGCATCTTCTTTGATCTGTGATACTACAGCAGGTCCTGATATGCGTAAAAGACACCAATGTTTATTTAAATGGGAAACAGTACCCAGAAACAGAAAACAGGAAGTTCCTGATAAATATCGCTGTGTAAGAACATCAGAGGAAGAATCACTCTATTCTACTTCTGAGAAAGGTATGAAATTAGTTTTAAAATGTTTTCTCTTATGATAGAAAAAAAATTACTGCTTTTCTTTTCTGTGTAGGCCAAATATATAATTTTGGCAAAAAGGAGATAAGGTATATATAGACAATGTCTACTAATGTACAATATTTTCTATAAACAACCGTTCAAACATTAAATAATATAATGAAGTTGAAGAAAACAAGTGATAAAAATTCTAAAAGGAGCTTTGAAGCATCCTGCTTCATTTACCTAAATATTAGGAGCCAATGAGAAGAATATTTTTGAATATTCTTCTAAATGTTCGAAATTACTTATGAACATTTTATATAAAAGTTACTTTTTGCTATAACATATTGATCTTTATTTTCAGATTATAAAGAACCTTCAACTAAAAGACTTGCTACATTCTCTGATGAATTTAAGGAAGAAAAAATTAATTATTTCAGGAAAGGAGGTAAGATTTTTGGTTATTTTCTAAAATACCTTTCAAGATGATTATTTTATTCTTGTATTCTTAGCATGAGGAAAATATACTTACATTGTTAAATACAAAGATTTGTACTTTTATAAACATTAATAATTTATTGAAGGAAATTTTAATAGTTAAAAACCAGCTAAAAATTGAAATGCTATTTCAGAATATTAGATTTAAATATTATTGGAAATGGGCTCTTTAAAAGTGTTTAAGTATTTGCAGGAATGCATTGCAGTAGGAATAAGGTAGGTGTTGTACAAGTCTAGTATACACATCTAATATATGTAACATTCATTAGCAAAACCAAAAAAGGTGTTTATTTAAGTTGGATTTCTATTGATGACATGTTACTCCAAGTTATATAATTATCATCAGTATTCTCTGTCTTTAACTATTATGAGGCTCTTTATAGAGACGATCCTTTAACTGCTGTGAGGACCTTTATATGAACATTTTATTTAGTAATTAAAAACTTTAGCATCACTTAGATATATTAACAAGATTCATGACTATGGAGTTTAAAATTTTGATTACTATTATATAAATAAAAATAATAAAAGTTAAACAGCTTTATTATTTGCCTAAGAGGTCTACAATATCAGACTAAAACACAGCAAGTCTAACATCTACTCTAACTTATAACAGTACCAATGGGATGAGACAGAGGTAGGATTGACATTAGGGAATGGTTTTCTAAATGACTAAATCTTCACTTAGAAACTGCTGATGTTACACACAAGGCCAGATCTAAAAACAGTAATAATGTAGGTGAACTATATTTACCGTTACATCTTCATGCATTCATCATTTCTTAAAACATTTTCCTGGCTTCTCATCAGTAGAATGCTGTCCCTGGTACCTTTAGCCATTCACTTCAGAAATGCATCTTTTCCTCTTTTTTCTCAGCTTATAATAAAATAATCTTAAAAATTAATCCAACTCCTAGAAGATCAAAAGCCTTCAGGTAGTTTATTCTGTCCTGAATAAAAGGAATAATTGATGGAGCAATACTTTATGAGACTAAAAGAAGTGGGCCACAGACTGCGGAAACATTCCTTGTGGACTTCCTTCGGAGAAAAGAAGGAAAAAAAGTGTGGCAGAATTAGACTGGAAAAGATAGGAGTTGTTCCTTCTAGCTCAGAAAGAAAGGGAGAACTTGGGTTGATATTGAGATAGAAAGAAACATACACCCATGTTTGTCATCATGATTATAATTGTGAAAATGAATGAATGTATGAGGGAGATTAAATTATGTGCTCAAATTGGAAAAGAAATGTTACATTTGTTGGGAATATTTGAACCCATATTGTATTGCCTCTTCACAAGGAAAAGTGCCTTGTTATTATAAAATATGAAAAATAATGTGTGTGAGGTCAGCCAGAACTATTTAATGTTATGTTAGGATGGTTTCTTGGATTTACTTTCAAAGTGCATAGAAGTAGGATAATCTTCCTGAGGCTTGTTAAAAACCCATAGTGTGAAGGAAGATCGGAGAGACACTGGCAAGCAGGGGCAAGACATGTGCATGCACTGTGAATTTAAAGGCATTGGGAAACTCCTGATTGTGCTGACATGCTTTTGATACTTACCCACTTGTCCTTACGATGCCTCCAATGAAAATTTCTAACCATTTACATCTCCAATAACATCCTGTCACTCTTTGTGTCTCTCTCCTTTCTCTGTGGAGAAGGCAAGTGTTTTGGAATTATTTTGAGCAGGTGTTATAAGCTAGCCAACCAGTGTGCTAAGTGCTTTAATATAATTTAGCATCAGTTCTCCTCTAACTTTAAAGTATATACGAATGACCTGAGCATCTTGTTAAAGGATTCTTTCTGATTTGGCTGTGGGGTAGGCCCTGTGATTCTGCAACCCTAACAAGCACCTAGCAAATGTAGGAGGTGCTGGTCTGAGGACTATGCTTTGAGTTGCCAGGATTTACAAAACAATCGAGTTAGTGTTATTTCTAAAAGACAACTAATAAATTTCATAACATTTTTAATCATTGATTTTTAAAATGAAAATTTTCTGGTAGTATGTTTGAATATTTAGAGTTGTTAAATAATACAAAGCAATACATTAATCCAGTGTATAGCAATAATAAAAGGGGTCATAATTTTTTAAATAAAAAGGTAGGGAATCCAGGGTGACAAAAAGGAGAAGCCCATTCTCAGAACCACAACTCAATGGCTCGTTAAGGGCATATGCTTTGTACAGGCCCTACTATTGATAGAAACTGGTTTAGTGGTTTACCACCCATTATAAAATTACCAGAAGTAACTGTCATATTGGAATATGAAAGAGGAAAGCTATACTTTGAAAAAGTAATCAAAAAAGCAAATCATGGTTTAATTCTGAAAAAAAAATCTCATAATGAAGAGATACATTTAGCATAAATTGCTGATAATAATTTATAACCAAATCCAGTGTATCAGACATGACACAACAAGTTTGGTTTATTTGGATAATCCCTTTTTGCTTAAATAATATACAAATGGTGATAAATTTTCTTAATTTTTATAAGTAACTACAATTTTAATGACTAAAGTATCATAAGCTGATTTATATTTATATTATGCTGTTTCCTCCCTATATACAGAGTTATTTTTTTGCATTTCCTTTTATTATTGTTTACATAGATACACATTCTATCTAGTTAATCTTGCTAGATTATGTTGTTTACCTTTTGTCAGATTTAAAGTTATGTTGATTATAGTATTTTTAGTATAACGTGCTATTTATATTAAGGTCATACTAATAATTCATTAAAACTAAATGAAAGCTTGATACATTTTTAGCTTTAAATCTGTACCCTACTGTTTATTTTTAAAATAAAGCACTCTGAAAATTAGAGGTATTGTTTTGTTTTATTATCAGCAGTAGTTGATCCTATTTGTCTGGTTAACTGATTTAGTAACAAATAAATCTTCATGAAATGTTTTGAAAATGACATTTGTGCTCTATATTGATAATAATCTCTATTAGAAGCCAAACATTACCATTAACAGTATAGCTTAGTTGTTTAGCTTCTAATAAACAAATGACATGGTATTTTAAGCCACTATATTAAGTTAACTTAAAAATCTATATATGTCCCAGTAGGGTAGCTCAGTTTATTAGAACATCATCCTAATACACCAGTGTTGCAGGTTCAATCCCCAGTCAGGGCACATACAAGAATCAATCAATGAATACATCAATAAATGGAACAACAAATCTCTCTCTCCTCCCTCCCTGTCTCTAAAATCAATTAAATAATTAAAATCTACCTGGCTTGTGTAGCTCAGTGGATTGAGCGTGGGCCTGCAAACCAGGTGATCGCGGTTCGATTCACAGTCAGGGCACATGCCTGGGTTGCAGGCCAGTTCCCGGCAGGGGCCAGTTCCCGGCAGGGGCCAGTTCCCAGCAGGTGATGCAAGAGAAGGAACCATACATTGATGTTTCTCTTCCTCTCTCCTTCCCTTCCCCTCTAAAGATAAATAAATAAAATATTTTTAAAAAATAAAATAAAATCTATATAGGTTTTTTGTTGTTAAGCGAGATGGACCGGAATGATGATTTTATTTAGTTTGTATTTTATTTTGGCCAAGTTACTTTTGTGCTGAGGTTTCTACATTTTAAAAATGCAGATAGGATTAAGGAAACTAACTCATTTAAAGCACTTAGCTCAGTGACTCAGAAAATGTTGCTAGTATGATTAAAAGTTATCAAAAAAATTTAAACTTAGAAACTATGAGTAATTTTTATCTCTTAAGAGCTTTTATTGTCTTATATTTTTAGGTAGTAATTTTTCACATGGTATTTCAAGAGTACTACCTCTAAAGACGTGCAGTCGACCGATCAGAGTTGGTTTGTCAAGAAAAGCTAAGCTTAAACAACTTCATCCCTACCTAAAGTAAATATGTTGTGAGGACTTAAAAGAAGATACTGGACTTTAATGTTTCCAAAAATTTCATGAGAACTATTAATTTTTTGTTTCTATCTTTGGATGAATGTTTTTTTTCCATGTTGGGGGTTTGGGGCTTTCTTTATTACAAGTATGGAAAAGATTTTATGTGTGCGTGTGTGTGAATTATCTAATTACCTTTAAAATTATATAATATTTTATCGATGTTTTCATATCATTAACAATATACACATCGAAAGTTTTTGTGATCTTATAAAACATGTCATCTTATTTTTATAATATGTGCATAATAGATAATGCTTTTGTGGAGTAGATCTGTGTAGCCTTTAGAGTTTTCTCAAAAAGACCTCTGACTCTTAAAAAGGCAAAAATGTTACCTGCTTCTATTTAAAAAGCCAGCATTCTTCTGCTTCATAGGTGTTCTGCATTTGAGGCGAAATGAAATCTTTGCTGTTTCCCAGATGAAATGTTTTAGTTCCTTCCAAACAGGGTGGGGAAGACAGTGTGCAAAAGCTAACACTGAAATTTTGAAACAACAGCAGAGTGAGTGAATTTTACTTTCTGTTCACTGTTGGTGGTTAAAAATGAAAATCCTCCCTATGTAATTATTGTGAACACTTTGTGGTCACTGTAACATTTTAGAGGGTTGGGACAGGGAGAAGAAGTAACAGTAGTCCACATGTTCTTGGCATCTATTCAGAGCAGTGTGAAGAATGTAATGCTCTTTTGCAAGACATGTTTTATGATTTAAAAAATAAATTTAGTGAACCTATTTTTAGTAGTCATTTTTCACACTGTTGAATTTCCCCACCTACCTCTCAACTAAACAATAAGCTTGAATTTCAGCTCCTCTGTTGGAGTAAATAAATGCCTCTCTTTCTTGACTTATGCAAAAATATCTTAGCAAATTCAGTTCTGGTGATTTGATGCTTTGAAAGTCCATTGCTTGGAAAAAATTTCCGTTATAGAAATCCATGCTTATAAGCTGGGGATTCTGTTTGTTTGTTTTTGTGAATCCTTGCCCCTACTTTGCAACAGTTTTATATGTTAGTAGTTGTGAAGAACCAAGGGGGGAAGCAGTGCTGAAAATTAAGTAATAGTAATGGCATAAGTTTTACCGGAAGCCTGATGATAGCAAGCTTTATTGATCATAATAATACTTTGCTATGGAAGTTACTGATGCTAAAAAATTCTGATTACTTATTATTAGGGAATTTCTCACTTATAGACTTAAACTGTTAGCCTGCCTAGTGTTTATGAGTTAAAATTTGTAATATATATAATATATATATATAGTTTTTCATTGTATTAAATTGGAAAAAGATATACCATTTCTTTGTTGTATGTTGGATTATACAGGAAATGTTTGTGGAAAAAATTTTAAAGATTAAAAGAGTTTCTGTGGATGATGTTTTGAGAAATATTTTGACATTTGTTTTTATAGTTGAAAGTTTATTTCCAAATAAAACTTTCATAATGCTAGGAAAAAAGTAATGAATCACTATTCTAATCCATTTCCCTTATTTTTCAAGTGAAAGAAATAGAGGTAGAAAGAGGTTGGATACATTTTTCAAAATCACAAAGTATCAGGTTGGGATAGAAGCAATCTCTTCTGTTGTATTCTTTCCCACTGTTCTCTGCATTCATTTTCTATTTTCTATTTCACCCTCCAGAGTCCATTTTCGGTTCCAGAGCAGAATTGTGATCGTGTAGTTAATACCTACTATTAACTTGTTCACTCATAGAACAAATATATTTTAATAATCCTACTGCTGTGTTAGCCTTAATGATAGAGTACAAAAGACCTTGCTTATGGAGCTTACTTTTTATGCTTGAGATTAGAAGAGAAATATAGAATATACATATTTAAGAGCAACCGTCAGTAGAATAATACTTTTCAAAACAGTAGACAAAGAACTAAAATGGGCTACTTATCAAAAATTAAGGAGAGAAGAAAGCATCAAGAAAATATAAAAACAGAAAGCATATAATGGTAGAAGGAAGGCTGAATGTATCAATTAATAAAAAATATGTGATTTGGTTAAATTATCCTATTACAAGCCAAGGTTTTCAGACACGTTAAAACCCATCTCAAATTGAGCTCTGTTTATTAATTTCCATTCCCAACCTTGCATTTTCTAACTTCAATATTTGGCTCTAATTTCTTTTTCCTCACATAGAACCTATTAGCTTTTCTCCCAATAAATATGTGCTACTTTTCAACTTCACTGATGTTTAAGAGTTTATGCTGGATGTCATTCTTTCTAACTGAATATTGAGCTCTTTAAATATTTCCCTCTGACTTGAGTGCTATAAAAACTATGGACTAATATCTCTTTCTTTTGACATACGGAGACATATTTAGCAGATTAGGTTGCAGTTTTGTGGTGGAAAAGAAATCAAACAGATGAAAATGAATACATCATTATGGCTTCAGTTACATCATACCTGCATTTCTCAAAAGGGTATAAAAAACCTGAAAGCAGAAACAGCATATTGTAACAGAAAGAGAATGGGTTTTTGGAGATAGAGAGATCTCGCCTTGGTGATCCTTTAGTGATACCCTCTCAGATTTTTTGTTTCTTTATCTGCAAATTGTTGATAGTAAGACCTAACTTTCAGGGTTTTTATTAAACTTAAAAAGTTTGTAAGCTCTCCAAAGGCAATGCCAATTAATATTTAATTAACCACTGTTCTGAAGCAGTTGCTCAAGTGCTTATTATTATTCATTAATATAAGAATAATAGAATTAATGTACTAATTAATTCAAAAGTATTTATCAAGTACTTACTATGTATAAGGCACTGTGCTAGGCACTTGGAATATATCAATAAACAAAATAGAATTTACTGCTCCTGTGAACCTTCTGTGCCAATGGGGGCAGAGAGACAATAAATAATAAACATAACAATTAAATAAATTATATAGCATATTAGAAAATGTTAAGGAAAAGAAGAAAGGGTTAAGGGAAAGGGGTGATTTGTTGGGGGTTATAATATTAAATAAAGTGGTCTGGATACTGCTCATTGAAAAGTAAGGTTAAAGCAAAGACTTGAAGGAGATGAGAAAGATCTGATTTCTCAGATTTAAAGGTCACTTATGATTTAAAGGTCACTTTAATTGTTGGAAAATAGAAGTCAGAGAGGAAAGAATACAATAAGGACCTGTTAGGAAGTGAAGGGGAATAGAAGCTTGGTTAAGATGATAGTAGAGTTGGTGAGAAATGACTTAATTCTGAATATATTTTGAAGGCAGAAACCAAAGGATTTTCTGACATTGAATGTGTGGGATGAGAAAAGGAGATCAGGACCTATGGTATATGTGCATTGCAATATCAAGGTCCCATTTGAGGTTCATGATCTTGAACTTTAGCATGAAAGCAGCCATGTGCAGAATTGCATTTTTCTCTAGCCATGTTCAGCTTCATGGGTTCAGATTTAGAATAGGTAGAGAATGAATATAGCCAGGGATATAAATTTCACCAAGCAAATTTAAAACAGTGAGAGAAGGGCAAGGAAGTCAAGGATATAAGCAAAGAGTAATTATCAGGATTAACTATGTAATTTAAGCTCGGTGAGGAGAAGAGGAAGAACATAAATAAGGATAAGGGAGAGTGGAAGCTTGGTGGGATTAATGGCTTGGAAGTCCCAGTGGGATCAAAGGATTATTGGATTTGGGAGACTAGAAAGTGAGCTGGTAAGATAGGAGATTGTGGCAGAGAGTGAGATGCATAAAATTGAAATCATGGAGAGGTTGCTGTGTCTATGGACTGACAATGGGAAAGAGTCACTGAGGTAGTGTGGGAAGATTATAATTATTGACAAGAAATTAAATTGACTGAGAGGTTAAAGTTCTGGAAGAATTATTTACATATACAATGTCTGGCACAAACAACACCCCTTTTTATTACAACATCTTTTATTATAAAATCATAAACATATAATTCTGTAACATAACAATATTACATTCAAGTACTCCATATAACATTTTAGGTGAAATGTCCAAATTAAAACTATAAATTATTACACCCATATTATTACCCTACCAACCACACTCAAGCAGGCGTTACTTCTGCTGGATGCTATATATCAAAATCAATAAAAATTAACAAAAAGTAGCATTAGGGAGTGACAGTGAGCCAGGCTAAAGTGTTGAGAAGTGAAGGGGATGGCCTACAGAGGACAGCAACAATAGAGGAGTAGAGGGTGAACTTGGTAATCCCGGACTTAAAGCTATAGATTTTAGGAAGGAGGTAGGAAGAATGCATGAGAGCTGCAATGAGAAACATGAAGAACATCAGCCCCACTGCAGACTCAGTAGTAGGAATGCTGGGGGAGAAAAACCAACCCCCTTTTGAGAAGGTTGCAGGGAAGCAGCGTTCTTAGAGGAGAGCCCACTTTCCCTTAGTTCAGTAAGGTAAAGATTAAGATTGAGCAGGAGCCTGACACATTTGAGAAGAGATTCATGGGTAGGAACAAGAAGACCGATACCAACAGGTTATTGATTGGGACTGTTGGAAACCATGAGATAACTGAGCATGCAGGTGGGGGAGAGTGGACCTGGGAGAAAGCTTTGAGGCCAACTCACCCAGGTTTGGTGCTCTCAACAGCTTCACAGACTCTGTCCCAGTCTATGCCTTCCATCTTAGGGCTGCTTCCATTCTGTCTTGTACTTTAAGCTACCCAGTAAATATATAAATAAATTAAATATCATTTTCTCACTAAAAATTGCATGCTCAGAATAGTGACATTCTTAGGAAGATCTGTACCCCACTCAGTTTTTCTTGAGTGAAACTTGTGTCACGAAATACCATAACTATTCTTGCCGTTAGCTTTTGGGGAAGTCTTTAACATGATCTTAAATGTGTGTGTGTGTGTGTGTGTTCTCATCTTTATTTATCACTCAGGCCTTAATCTTAAAGCTCAATTTATGGAACTCAGCTCTTCCTGGAAGTTGTCCTCCAAGCCTGGAGGGTGAGCAGGAACATTGTCCATAATCAACAAAGCCCTCAGAGGCAATTTGTTTTTCTGCAAATAGTTTTTCACACTGAGGCCAAAAATTTCATTCATCTACTCTATAAAGAACTTCTTTGTCACCTAAGCTTTAGTACTGGCCTTCTACATCACAATTAACTTGCTTTTTATCATATTCCCTCTCTTGAAAACTCACAAGTTTTCACTGTGATGAACTAGTGGAGGCTTAAGTTTTAAATCCCCACTAGCAGTCCCATAGAACAACAGAGCTAGCCTGTCCTTCATCAGCTTGTGCCTGGCAATGCCTTCTCCTCTTGAGTGATGTAGGTTCTGTTGGGCATTTTCTTCCAGAGCAAACCAGCCTTGTTGCAGTTAAACACTTGTTGGAGGACAAAACCCTCAGTCTCTACATGTTCCCTAATTTCAGTAACATAGCTTTTGGCATCTCCTTTGTTGGCACTGGCCGCCTCTCCATGCCTTACCTCTCCAAGGTATCTCCATGCCTTACCACACTATGAATGCCAGGTCTCTTTCTAAACTTATTGAACCATCCATGACTGGCTTCAAACACTTCAGTGCCCTCACCACTTGTTTCAGGCTTGTCTTTGAACTGATCAGCATGCAGTTGCCTAGGTTTCTCACAAATTATTGCCTCAGTAATGCTGTCATCTGCTGCTTTCCATTGATCCAGATGTAAAGCAAATTTTCAACTTCTTCCAACGTCTGTGAACATTGCTTACTCACAGACTTTACGCCTTTAGCAACACTTGGCTTTTCTGGATTGCTTCCTTATTTCTCACTATCTTCAAGATCATTGTTCCTGGCATCTTGAACATAAGAGTGACATTAGTCATACCTATACCACTCTCAGAGTTAGCTATAATCTCTGTTTTCTTTTTGATCGTGGTTCTCATTAAATGCCTTTTAGGCTTAGTGGTGTCACTCTTAACCTTTTCGAGACCCATGCTTAGCACTTGAAATGCATGAAAGTACAAGACACAAATGACAAAAACGTCACAGTTCTGCACTGTTCCCGAGCTACCCGTGAGACTTACGGGACTCCCTTTGACCTGTGTTTCATCACGAGAGGTGGGTGCCAAAGCAACAAGCAATGAAGCATTTTATTTTGCTCGCAGGGAAGCATTGCCACTCATACAAGTTCTAGCAAGTGTGACGGGTTCCTAGCAAGTGCTGAGTGCCGAAACATGAGTACAGGGTTTGACAAGTTCTGAAGCAGATGAGTAGTGAGGCATGACTGTCCTGGCATTCTTTTCCTTGCCTAGGAAGAAGAAAGCAGACAGTAATACTGATTATTCACTTTATTAATAAGTCATTTTGTACATATATACAAATATAATGGGGAACAAAGTTTCTGGTCTCAGCCTCTACTTCCTTTTGATCATCAAGGTGATAAGAATTGGTTACTAGGGCTTCCTAGGGAGTAATTCTAATCTAGTCTGACAACTACAAAATGTGTTGGACTCCACTCATTTCTATATCATCAGGGGTGTTATGGGATGTCTATGTCTTATTTCAGGATTCTGATCACTAACTCTGTGTCTCTACCTTTGCTTTTACTTTGCAACATAATCTTTAAGAATTGATTTATTCATAATTCTTTGATTTCTATAGAGCTTCAGTTCCCTTAAAGTGGATGGCTGGCTTAATCTGAGATTCAAAGGGACGCTTCTTTGTTTCAAATAAATTTTAGAGTCAGTCATTTCTAGAGTCAAATTGCTCTTATGTTGCTTAGTGCAATTGTGGTTTTAGAAGTCAGTGGTTTTTGATTGGTGGTGGCTTTGCCTGCCAGGAGACATTTAGCAGACATCCTTGACTCTCATAATTGTAGGGGTGCCATTCACCTAGTGGATAGAAGTTAAATACTACCCCTAGGTGCTGCTAAATACCCTACAGTGCACAGGACAGCCTCCTCCAGTCCCAGAAAAGAATGATCTTGTCCAAAGTGTCAAAAATATCAAGGTTGAGGAAGCCTGTTTTAGGAAAATTACTCCACATTTCTATACTTAGTTTTTTCATCTAAAAAATAGAGAAAGCAGTATCTACTTACAGGATTATTGTGCAATAAAAATTAGATAGCAGTGCAAGAAGAGTGATCCATTAGTAGAAACTACCTGTATCGCAGTTATAAATATTAGTATTAAATAAAATTAGACCTGGGAGAATTTTGAGAGCATGTTGACCACTTGTCTGTATCATGCACCTGTTCTGCACCATTTCAAATGCACTTGACTTCTCTTTTACTCCAGTAACTAACTGCTAAGGTGATCACTTCTGTGGAGGCTTTGAACTTCTCCCATTCAGTGAAACCTGAGAGCACTTTCAGACTTCCCTTTATACCTCTCATTTCCCGACCAGGGGTTGTCTGACATCTTTTCATGGACCACTGTGGGACCCTGCTCTGAATACATGCAATAGTGTGTGGAGTTGATGAGTCAGTGATTTCTTCCCTGTTTTGTCCCTGGGTGGACTGTTGTAAGACTGCTCATTTCATGTAGCTTCCAACGGCTCCGAACACGAGTGGCTAACTGGACACTGCACAGATCACTCTTTGGCTTCTTCTCCTTTCCTGTTTCACTCCTCTTGTCCCTCACTTCTGCTCTCTGAGATCATTTCCCAAATAAAATGTTCCCTAGTTTCTGCTTTCAACATCCTAATGGTGATACTTCTCATCCAAGAGATAGGAAAATAGAGGCTCACAAAAATGAGAACACTTATTGAAGGTCGCACAGTGCTAAAGCCAAGGCTAGAAACAATAGGTCCTGACACTTTGTGCTCCTGTCACCACACCATAATTTTTGTCCACATTATGGTTTAGCTCAGCTCACCAATGCTATTTATGTGCAAGCTGTTTTGGTTATTATTAGGGACTGTTAAAATATGACAGGGGAGCCATATGCTAATAAAAAGTGTGAGTTTCTAGAATGCCAGTAAATACTGTTTATGCCATTGCCATGGTTTAAAAATTATTTAAAGATTTAGGTATTCTACCATCTGGAATGTCTACAAAAATATAAAACTATAACTTAAGGTTACATGATATTTAAATATACATATAATTGTATTTCTATAAGGTTTGCATAACAGGAAGTATTGTTAAAAACTTTCACCAAATTTCTGTTATTAGATATTTCACAAAATCTTCAGATCATCTTAAGGCATGAAAAAGCCGTTGGCTCTGGGAAGACTGAAATGGCACGTAGTAAGTGCTCAAAATGATTTTTTAAGCATGTTGTAAAAAGAAGGATTTAGAGGTAGTTCTTGAGGCATCCATAATAAACCTGTCAAAATTAAGAATAAGTAGAATGATACTGCTCCTTTATGTGGTATTTATATCGGAACCTACTTGCAGGGTAGGAACCTACCTTGCCCTGTCTGCAGCATTATATGTTCCAGAAGTTGGAAGGACCACAGTGTTCTTCTACATAGATCTTCTGTCGCGATCTAATTTGTAGTTGCTCTTAACAAATTGTAAACTCATGCTAAGTGAGAGTTGATGCATTAATCTGTGTTAATATTTATGAAAATGCATGTGAACACAGTGAGTGAGTCATCCTAGAGTCTGGATTACCTTACCCAAGAACAAAAATATCTGCAGTGTGTCTGCATATGCGAGCTCAGAGAAGTATTAAACTGTAGCTTAACAACCTCAGAAAAAACTGGGTTTGCCCAAGTATTCAATGCTAGATCAGGACTTACTTCTTTTTCATCAAAGTGATGGTTCTGTTCTAAGAGGAGAAGAGAAAAATAGAGATGATTTTGCAGACAGACAATAGTATTCTTGTCTTCCATCAAAACAGCCCAGAGAGAAAAAATTACTGTATTTTGCCAGGTATAATGTGCTCTTGTGTATAATGCACACCCATGTTTTTGGTCCAAACTTTCAGAAAAAAATCTTTTGCTTTAATTTTTAACCCAATTTTTAATTTAGTTGTATTTAGAAACACAATGAATGATCATATTCTAGGGTATTATTTTGCATATGAATATTGTTATTGCTTTCTAGAGTGACACTTTTAATGCATAAGCATAAATAAAAGCATTAAAACATTTATATAGATATGGAATTAGTACTATCTATGTATAATGCACATACTTATTTTTACCTAAAAAATTTTGAGGCAAAAAAAAACTGTGGATTATACGTGGCAAAACACAGTAATTTTTTAAAAGCAGGGATAGAAAGGCCTCGCAAATCCAGGATTATATCTCAGGGAAGCTTAAGCAATACTATTGGCTAGGTTGAAAGCTTGACTCAGAAAAGAAATTTCTTGGTGGTGCTAGCCCACTCATTTTCTCTAATCTACTTAACTTATTTTTAAGGTCCATTTAATAAGTGACAAAGACTTATGCATCACATTAAACAACTAGGACTTAAGGAAACTGGCTAGACAAAAGCAGTATTAAAGTGGGGGATGAGTTCATGCATTTATTCTTTTGCCAAGAAGCAGGAGTTACAGAAAAAAATCTGGTGGCAGGAAAGATTGTTTTAATGCTACTGATATGATACAGTAAAGACACAGTGGAAGACTTCACACAGAAAGTGTAAGTGGGAGGGGTGAGCACGCATTCAATTTGGGAGTGAGAGGGAATTCACCCATTCTTTGAAGGAATATAACATACTTTTGCATACTTATTTTGTGTAACTTCTTCCTAGTATTTTTGGCTTTTCCTCAGATACATGTGCTTTTGACATATATTAACATTCATTCATTTAGTCAATGATTCACTTAGATATTTATGGAGCATCAAACATATGCCAAAGTTTGTACACAGCAAGAGGAAATAAACACAAAGATTACACTAAAAATGTACTGAGTGTGGTAACAGATGCAAACTTTGATTATTGCTTCAGAAGCAGTTATAATCTATTGGAAGAGACTAAGTTTTCCTTATAATATGGTTATATTTTTTGCTTCATAGAGAAAAATAAGCACTAGATAAAAAGACAAAGATGTATTTTATGGTTTTGCCACAACATTTCTGAGTAACTAACCTTAGATTAGTTACTTGTATAGCTGTCAGTCTTCAAATTTGTAAAATAAGGAACTTGCTACTTCAAAATGTTATGAGTTGCTCAACATCATTAGTTATTAGGGAAATGCAAATCCAACCACAAAGAGATATCATTTCACACCCACTAAAATGGCTATAATAAATAACAAATGTTAGTGAGGATGTGGAAAATAGGAACCCTTATACATTGCTGGTGGGAATGTAAAATAGTACAAACACTTTGGAAAATAGTTTGGCAGTTTCTTAAAAAGTTAAACTATAATCCAGAAATTCTACTCTACATATTTACATAAGAAAAACAAAAGCATATGTCTACACAAAGTCTTGTAAGTGAACGTTTATAGCATAATCCCTATACCCAGAAACTAGAAACTCTCTTAATGTCTATCAACTTGTAGATGGATGGACAAAATGTGGTGGATTTGTATAATGGAATACTATTTAACAACAAAAGGGAACAAAATGCTGACATATGCTACTTTATGAATGAACCTCAAAAACATTATGCAAAGTGAAAGAATCCAACTACAAGGGACTATATGTTGTGTGACGAGGAAATCCGCCCCCAAAACTGGAGTTATCCTCCGGAGGGCAGGTGCCTTGGAGTACAGGCTTCCCCTGCGAGGTGAGTGTTCTGAAAACCCATTTGTGTCAGTGCACCAGCTGGTGTTGTTATGGGAGGCTGTGTTTGGCTTCAGTGAATTTTTTGAAGACTCTTTCAATGTGTTTGCCCATTTCACAAGGGGTGATTTAGGAGTGCAACTGCCCACACTGTGCTGAATGTTCCGTACTTTTTGGCCCAAAACAGCGTTATCTCCTTGCCCCACCCTCCCTATTCACCTGATCTTTTCCTGAGATACTTTTGTTTCCCTGGATGAATAAAGTCCTTAAATGGAAACATCTTGCCGATGTGGAAGAGGTGAAACAGAAAAAGGCAGAAGCACTATTAAGGCATCAAAATTGGCAAGTTCAAAATTTGTTTTGAGCAGTGGAAAAAAATGTCTTGATAGGTGTGTTGCATCAAATGTAGAGTACTTTGAAGGTGACTAAAGTTTAAACATGGAAGAATAAATACACAGTTTTCAATAAATAAATTCTAGTTTTTTTGGTCCTCCCTCATATGATTCCATTTATATGACATGTCCAGAAAAGGCAAAATTATAGAGGCAGAAAATATATTAGTGATTGGTTGGGCCCAGGGGTAAGGTAAGAATTTACATGGGAATGAGAAATCTTACTGGGGGTGATGAAAATTTCTAAAACTGACTCATGATCATGGTTGCACCACTTGGTAAAGTTATTAAGAAGCACTGAATTGTAAAGTCAAAATGAGTGAATTTTATGATTTGTAACATATACCCCAGTGAAGTTATTTTGAAATGAGCTCTAAGCAATAGGGAATAGCCTCTTATTCCAGTATTCCTTGAGAGACATGCAGAGAAGAAACACAGTATAGCCAGAGTCAGCACATTTTCTGAAGAGGATTTCTATATTCTTGCATAGAACCATTATGAGAAGTTTTATAATTTCCTTTAGTGCTTCTCATAATGTGATTTAATCTGTTTTGCTTCATACAGACTTTAATATTTCAGATCCACCAGGTATTTGCCTGGGGGCACATGTTTTCCCAGAAGGATAAAAGGATTTTGAGATAGAGAAGTTGGCTTAGTGTACTCTATGGGGACAGCTCTATCTTGAGCATGAGGTTCAAGCCATTGTAGTAAATAAAGGTGGCTGCTTGAATAGCTAAGGAGATGCAAATACACAGATTTAACCGCTGCAGAGCCACCCAGGAATGTGTGCAAAGTATCTTTAGATATTATTCTTTGTAAACCCATTAGTCATTCTTAGTTATGCTTTCATTTTTATTCTGATTCCCAGACATATTTTTCCTTTAAAGTTTTTTTATCAGTTTTTCTTCATTCATTAAAAGAATGACATGTTAACCCTTCTTTTCTATATATTTTTTATTCTTGTTTTTTAAATTATATTGTCCATTCCATTTGTTTTTTTCAGATATCTTTCCCTTTTTGGGATTCTACTCTTTGGCAATAGTATCTAATTATGGAAATCCTTTGAAAATGTCAACTCCACCAAGGAAAACTACTATGAAGAGAAATAGAATCTCAGGAAGAAATCAATTTGCTTTTCTTTCTCAAGTATGTATTGATATATGACTCAAGGGGAATCACAATGCTGCAGAGATTTTAGCCAATCACTTTTTGAATTGATTTCCTATAAAGTCTTTAAAAATTCTTTACCTGTGAGTATTCTTTCCTTTTTTTTTTTTTTTTTTTTTTTTTGCGGCTTTCAGCGACGGGAATACCAAAGTATTTATTAAGTTAAGATAGCTAACATTTAACTTTCCTTCAAATCCAAATATGATTTATTCTGTATTCTCCAAAGACGACAAAGGAGAGCCTAAATGTGACTGAAGAGCTCAGAGTGAATATTTCTACTCGGCACAACCAACTCTGTACACACTGGGGTTAGCATTCCCCTCTATTTTCGCACTTTTTTGTTCCGTTTAGATTATAGTTCCCTGGACAAGGTATCATGACCTGAAAGGCACCTAAAATTTTGTTGATATTACATAAACATTAAATAGGCATTACCTCTTGATTTTATAACACATCACTATAAATCAGTAAGTGAGATAACTTAGAAATGGAGAAGAAAAGCAGTGAACATTGGTATTAGAAACAACTGGACAAATAGAAAAAGAGAGATAACTTTTGGTTAAGAGTTGAATGAAGTAAATTGGAAGTAAAGAATTAAGGGTAGAATGGGAATTAATGAGTGAGTGATTGAGGAAAAAAGTGCATATCACCTGTATAAAAAAACAAATACTTTTTCAGTTAGTCAGTCTTTGAATTTTGAACCTTGGTCATCCAGTGACTGAATGACATTGGTCATTCAACAACGTGGGCAAGACACTTAACCTTTGTTATATTCAGGTCAAAAGGCTGTTGGGTTTAATGTGATACTGGATATAAAATATCGGGCTTTGTGCCTGGTACATTGTAATTCTCAGTAAATAATAGTAACCTTTCACCATTCCTTCCACTATTCCTTCCCTCTCCACACAGCAGCATAGCTGCTAAGCTTCCACACTAAACTTTAGTTAGTAAAATGCAAAAGAAATTTGATTCACAAAGTCAAATAGAATTTATTTGCTATATATACACCCTAGTGCCTGGTGTCTTTTCATACTTGATCTGAGTAAAGACCAAATTCCATCTGGAGTTTATAAAACATCTTTCACTTGTCATTTTCAAACAGATTTTTTTGCATGTGTCTGCTAGATGGTTTGAAAGCTGTAAGGAGGAATAAAATTATGTAAAAGAGTTCCAAGGTGGTATATGTAGATTTCTCCACTGTAACAGTTTTTTATCATTAAAGCGACCAAAGTTTCTAATCAAAACCACCAAACATTTTTCATAAAGAAAAAATTGCATGATTTTTATTAATATATTTAATTTTCTCACTGTTACTAACAGAATAAACCTAACATTTTTTCATATGACAATTAAGTTTCTCCATCACTGATTGAGAAACTTATCATACATATTTTTCAACTTTATTTTTTTAAATTGTGTTTTATATTCTCATCTAAATCTCACAACTTCCCACAAAATAGCTTTCATGTGTTGAAAACTGTTAATACTGGATGATGGTTACAAAGAGTTCTACCCTCTCTACTTTTGTATATATTCAAATTCTCATTATAAATTTTTTATTTGAGAAGAAAAAAATATACACCTCAGTGTGTTTATACTTATTTGCCTTGACTGGGTAGCTCAGTTGGTTAGAGCATTGCCCCAATACACGAAGGTTTCAGGTTTGATTCCTGGTCAGGGCACATAGAAGAATCAACCAATGAATGCACAAATAAGTGGACCAACAAATTTATGTCTCTCTCCCTATCTGCTATCTCTCTCTCAAAATAATAATAATCCTAATGCTAGGTCCATAAGATAATAATATACAAATTTTACAAAATTTAAAGTACAGACTACTTAACTTTGTTCTTTTAGTAGAAAACAACTAATTTGATATTGTCCTTAGGCCCAGGTTTTGGCTTAAAAATTATATCTACTATTAAAAAATTGACAGTGCTCTTCATGGAAGTGTAATGTAGTGTGATGGGCAATGATAATCCCCATCACACTCCCCAAAAGATTATCCTGAACTAGTGCTGGTACTACCATGCAAAGTGGGAAGCCTTGATGCATTTTTTGATAAAAAAAAAGTTTCTTTTCCTCTCAAAACTGTGTTTTAAACTTGTGCTTAAAGTTTCTCATAGCTTGGGAGAATGAAAGCATGGTTTTATACTTTCACAGTGCCTGGTCACTTCAATATTTAAGGCAAGCTGAAAAATATGTTTTGATGCTTTAATTTGTCCCATTATTATTTCTTACTAACAATAAAATTTACTTCACATGATATGCACCCAAACATGCAGATAGTTGTACATGTGATATATTCTCATTTTGCTTTCCAAATTTTAATTTCTAATCATGATAGTTGATATTTCAGAAATAACATGTTTTAGAATCAGACAGGTTTTATGAATATTTTAACTGTAGTCCATGCACTTTCTAAAAAGCAGAAAATAAACCTGCCTTGTAGCTGGCATGAGAATTAAACGAGACTCTGTATATACTAGGACCTGGCAATGCAGCTGGCATATAGTCCGTGTTAGTTACCTTCACTCCCTTCATTTGCCTCTCTCAAAGGCTGATTGATAGCGTCAGCTAAACTTGAATTACCAATAGAAACTATACTTTTTGCTCCCTAGATGAGGAGACTTGGATTATTTGCATTCAAATCTATGATTCAACTTAGAAAGCATGTTGATACTAAAATATATCATCTTTCTTCAAGAAATGTGCATTATTAAGTATCAAGAGGGCTATAAAAATTAGTTTCACAATATTTTCTAAAGAAATTCCACTAGGTTATTTAAAAATATAATTCTTAGACACTCATAATAATTTAGATCTATGGGACTTGAATCCAAGCATTTATCCACAGGAAAAAAACTTAGAAAAAGAAGTGCAATTTTACTGTTTCTAAATTCAGTTCCTTAGAAAATCTTTTTCTCTTACAAAATTGTACATATTTAGATGTACACAATATATGATGTAGCTTATTATTTCAGATTGAGCTCAAAAGGGGTGGAAAATCATTAAGAAATAGTCAGGTTTGTAAAATCATAAACAGCCATACATTCCTAACAGCATATAAAAGAATGAAAATGAAAGCTCAGTACCTAATTAGAATTCATACTATCTAATTATGTTTTAAACAATACATAATTAAAAATGCATACATTTAGGCTATTCTTAAAATGAAACGTGTTTTAAATAGGAAGTGAATAAAAACTTGCTGGGCAGTTTTACAAATGAGACTGCACCAAATCTAAAACTTTTTAGTAATTAAAGTGCTATTCAATTGGATTTTAAAACTACATATCTTTTATTTTAAAAGACCATATGAAGCTACAACCCCCCTCTGGGATCATTCATGAGACATTTTGAATGGATGGACACTTGGGCTGTGTGCTTTATGCCGAATCTTCCCTCCTCCCTTCCTCCCTTCCTTCCTTCTTTGCTTCTTTCCTCTTCTATCTCTCATTTTCTTCCTGAGCACCATATTGTTCTCATGGGTTTTTATTTGATCAATGTATAATAATCAATTATAGTTACTCAATTTGTTGCCCAAATTATTTTATATGTGGCCAATGGGAACACCTTTACACAGGCTCTTATGTCCATTTGACACATCAGTCTTGGAGCACTTCCTTGCTTTCTGACACCAGGTGACCCATGTTCACTTTATACTTTCCCTGGCCCAAATCTGGAATCAGCCATTTCTCCAAGAACGGATCCTCTTCCAATATTTGGAAACCATTTATAGATGATTGTACAATTGTATTCTATCTGGAGCAGGACAGGCTTAATGGGTTTGTGGTCAGTGTAGGCATGTAAGGCCCTATTACTGAAGGGCCCTGTACTTGGTGTCACCTCTATGGTTGTTTTCTCAAAATTGTTAATACTTAGATCACTGAATATGTGTTTTGTAAGTAAAGTCTGATGGGACAATTGAGGGCACACTGGAGTTTGGAGACTTAATTCATGCTGAGTCTCACTTTCTGCCCATTTCTCTGGGAAGGAGTTCTTAACTGCCAACTCCAGGACCTCTGTTATCCTGGTCACAGAGAACCTGTTAGTGCCCTTGCCTGAGATCCGTGATGCCTTCTGCTCACAGCAGAGGCCTTGATGGGAACACTTGATGGGTTAGGACCTGGTGTGCTTGCCTTGTAGCGTCCTGGACCTGGCATGTTGGCTGTTCTCCCTGCCCCTAAATGCATTTGGTGGGCTGCCAGCTTGAGGCTTCATCTCCATGGGGACAAGCCTCTCATTCACCCCTAATCTAGACACTAAGCACGACCTGGTGTGAGCAGTAAAATATCATCGGGCTCTCTTGTCTATTTGGGCTGGTGAGGCAGCCTTTGGGAAGGGAAACTCCCCATAGGCTGTGCTTAGTGTATCAGCTCAGGGACTTCTAAGGGGGAGTACCCAGCAGCTGTCAGGCCTGAGAGGGCACATGCCTGCCCCATGGAATAGGGGGGACCCTAGGAACCTCTGAACTCACCCCATGACTCTCTCTTTGGCTGGGAACGTTCTCTACACAGACTCTGTGCCTTCCAACCTTCCAGAGTGCAAACTTTTTTATTTTAATTTTTATTTTTTTGCCAGCTCAAGGCAACCTCCTGGAGATAGCTATGAAATATATATTGTGCACCTCTGGTGATTCCACATCTGAGGCAAGTGTTCTGATATTTGTACTTAAAACTGGNTGTCAGGCCTGAGAGGGCACATGCCTGCCCCATGGTATAGGGGGGACCCTAGGAACCTCTGAACTCACCCCATGACTCTCTCTTTGGCTGGGAGTGTTCTCTACACAGACTCTGTGCCTTCCAACCTTCCAGAGTGCAAACTTTTTTATTTTAATTTTTATTTTTTTGCCAGCTCAAGGCAACCTCCTGGAGATAGCTATGAAATATATATTGTGCACCTCTGGTGATTCCACATCTGAGGCAAGTGTTCTGATATTTGTACTTAAAACTGGCACTGTATAATATAAAGACAAATGGTAAAATTTGTACTAATTCAACTAATGTAAATTACTCTGCCCCTTCCCATATTTTCCCAGTAGCCACTTATTTTAGTTATTTTTCCATAATCCTAGGCTTCTGACCTATAATTTATATGTTTATTAAGTTTATGTTTCAATGTCTATCTCCACCTGACCTCACAAGAATATAAGTTCCACAAGAGCAGGAATTTTTGTCTGTACATTCACCGATGTGTCCCTAAAGGCTATAACTGTGCCTGATACATCATGGGAACTTAATGAATATTTATGGAACGAATAGACCAATTATTGTATCAAACAGAAGAATTTCACTGCCATAAAAATCCCCTGTGATCCAACTACTGATTCCTCCCTCCTCCCCAAGTCCTGATCTTTTGCTGTTTTTATAGATTTGCAATACATACTTTTCGAATAGTGTTCCAATTATCAATTGCTGCTGCATTGTGAATGATTCCATTTTTTGGTGGTTTTTCATAATCATTTGTTATTATCTCTAACTGTAGTGTGGGTTGGCTGGGTTCAGCTGGGCCATTCTTGCTTGGACTGTCCCGGGGACTACCGGAAGGTGGTAACTGGCAATGTGGCCATCTAAAGAGTCAGCTGGGCTAACAGTGCAAGACAGTGTCTTCACTCACCTGCTCTGTCTTTCAGTGCGGCCTCTGCACATAGCTAGCTCAGGCTTTCTCATAGCATCACACAGTAGTTGGATTTCTTACACGGCATCTGGCTTCCCCTGAGGAAGTGTACTGGGAGGGAAGACACAGATGCTGCCATTTCTTTTAATGACCAGCTCTCAAACTGGCACAATATTATATCTATTGTATGTTATTGCAGAAAAAAGTCATAATCTCAACCCAGAATTAGGGGTGGGTAAATAGACCGTACCTCTTGGTATTAAAACGACAAAAAGTTTATGGCATCTTTAATCCACCACAAATGGATGGAAAGATAGATGACATAGCATTTCAGTTAAGTTTAGAGTGAGAGATTGATAATTATGACAGACAAAAATAAATGAAGAAAAAAGATCCCAGATAGAGGAAACTGTGAAATTATATACAGGGAAAGAAAAGCCTATACTATTCTAGTTTCCTGGAGTGTAGTAAATAAAATGTGACTTGGTAAAGCATAAAACTAGAAACACAGGTTAAAGCCAGATAATGGTAGTTTGAATATTATACTGAGGAGTTTCCACTTGACTCAGCAGGTGGTAACTACCAGAGGATGGGCAGCTCAGCCATTCAACTTCATTAAATAATAATGAGAGCAGAGCTTACTACTTTTGCAGTAATCCGTGGTTTTATAAAGAATTTTTCTATTCACCTATTTACCACAGAAAGGGTTAATTTGGACAGGGTGGCAGAAAACAGAAGTCTTTTCATCACCCTTGCCTTCTTACCGGCAACCTAAAATAATGCCTTCCCCATGTAGGTTTCTGAAGACCTCGCTTCAATCACAGCTCCGCAAGCAGTTGTATCCTGATTCTTTCTGTTTGTATCTGTTGCTTCAGTTCCTGGACACATGCCACAGGCAGGGCCCTTTCTTATTTTGTGTTCCATCCTATTGAGTGGATGATTTGGCTCAATACAGTCAACGTAACATCTGAAAACCTAAATTGCTTATCAGTTGGCTGGACATCAAATCCCTCTCATTCTTCTCCTTGATTAGTTGAAACATGGAATTGGTTTAGCTAATCATATTATATCCTTCCTTGCTGTAGTTGTTGAGAAAGAAGAAATTAAAATAACAATCACCACTTTAACTTTTTAATACAGTTTTCTTCTCAGTACGTGTTGAATTGCTTTTCCTACTCTGCCCCTGCCTTGCCTCATGATACGCCTATATTTTCTCTTTCAAAGTGTGGTTTTATGAAAGGATCAAGAATGCTACATGGAAGACAAAACCTACATGAAGGCAACATGCTTTAAATGGTATGCTTAGTTAAAACTGAGGTGTTCTGTAAGGGGAGCAGAGCTCATAATGGTTGTGAAGATAGGAACATGTGAAATTAAATGAAAGAGAAAATGTATATGAAAGAAATTCTATTAATTTTTCTTCTCTTGAACATGAACCCATACACATTTACCCAAACATCTGACCTTTATACGTTTTGAAAGAAGAAAAGCAAAGTAAAATGATAGCTATTATGAGTGATCTAGAAAAAGACTCATTATGAGTAATCTAGCGAAGGATTCCTCTTCCACTTCACTCTATTTCTGTAACATATTAGAAAAATTTCCCCTAACGTTAGTATTGGGACATTTGTAGCTATATTAAATCTCATAGGGAATAAATTATATTTCTTTAATATAATTAAAGAAAGCTGCTTTAGAAGCAGCTGCTGGGTTATACACCCAGAAATTAGTCCTTAGCAACTTAAAATCTTACTCTTCCCCTCTTTTTATGTGTGATTCTGATATTCTTACTTAATCCTATTGCTCTATAATTTGTTCCAGCTGTAAATCAGAAGATTCCCATGAGGGCTGGCATGCTCTATTTGAATATGTTTTTTTGCAAATAGTTGTTGGGAATTCAAAGTAAAAGTGAGACAGAAATTTAAGATATATTCTGTGTTTCAGTCAACCTGCAGGCACTGAGAAAGATGCTGAATGTATCTTTCCTGAATATATTATTAGCTAAAAATTATTATCTCCCCTCTGCATTTAAAAAATACATATATAGTCCCAGAATTTTTGTCTTTCAGAATGCTTTAGGAAATCCTAGATTTAATTGAAATGAGACAAAGAATCTTGAACTCTTAGCTTGAATAAAGAATTCAACATTTTCATGGTATTTCTGTGACATTTATGTATAAAAGGAAGGAATGGCAACTTCTAAAAGTGCTCCTCCAGCTTAAAAAAGAAATCTCAACTATTTATATTTTAGGAAACAAGGATGACACTTCAAATATTATTACTGGGGAAAACAGCAATGACATATCGACAAACAATCAAAATCATAGACTTGGAGGGTTAACAGGTTATATTTCTAAGGGAAGAGTAATAATCTCTAAATCCCAGTGCTCCAAAGACTATATAACACTTCGAAGGCCAGTTTCAATAATTTGATGCAGAACAGGTTACCTTTTTCCACATATATTTTGTAGGAGTATTAGTCAATACTTTTGTAGATGTTCTCAATTCATCATTTCATCAAAACTAGCTGTATTGTCGATGTAGGCAGAAATGTCTTTTCCTTCCTATGTTCCTGAGATTTTTTTTTTTACCGGCGCTTAGAACCACATGCAATTTCAAATCTTAGCACTGTAATATCACTATAATGTCATCATTTAGCACCAAGAGGGAAAAGAAAGGCCTAGCTTAAGAAAATTAAAATGTGGAAAAGAAAAAGGCATACAGAAATTTTACAAAGAAAACACTGAGACATAATATTTTCCATTTCCAATTCTTTCCCTTTTTGACTCTAATCAACACTCTGTCTTAAATTAGGATCTTATTGTGGTGCAATAGTTACTTAGCATCCCAGTGAGAACATTTGTTGTGTGTCCTTGCAAGGCCACATTGCTTATAGCATTTCATCAGCATACTTCCACATCAACACTATCCTGTTTATTCTGTTCTGTTTATTTAATTCCCTGCAAGTAGGTTCCAATATAAATAGATGGGTTCTTATCCTCAATGCCTCAATGCCCTGTGACAGGCCGACTGTCTTCTTTATGGGGCTTAAGAAACCGTGGATACACTGGACAGGAATGCAGCTGGAAGGTTACAATTCCTCCTAATGGATAAGGTGAAACTCCAAGTCACTCTCGGTGGAGACTAAGTTTAGAGAAGCGGTCCTGGCATCCCTCCTTCATTTCAAAAGGTTGACTGGGTTCTTGATCTCTCCAACAGAGCAGAGAACTCCATAGGATGAGTATGCTGCACTCTGAAATCATTTGCTTCAGCCTTTCACAAGGAGAGTGAAGCTTTCCCTTGTGGATCTTTGGGTGCTAACGTGTTCCATGGTTTTTAAAACTTCAAGATTTATAAAGAAACAAAGTTGTGATATACTCTGCAAGAGTCATATTTTTAGTGCAACATTGAATATAGTTGCTATTACTGACCGGTATTCAAAAACAATTTCATCATTGCTATTGCAAATATTCAGAAAAAAAAACAGTCACTAAATATAGGTCAGATTCTTCCATCTTCTTCTGGGGCTAAGTAGAAAGCTATTAATTTTATAAGTATTCATTTTTAAAATTTATTTATTTATTTATTTTTACAGAGGGAGAGGAAGGGAGGGAGAAAGGGAGAGAAACATCAATGTGTGGTTGCCTCTCACATGGCCCCCACTGGGGGACTGGGCCCATAACCCAGGCATGTGCCCTGACTGGGAATTGAACCACAGACCCTCTGGTTTGCAGCCCATGCTCAATCCACTGAGCTACACCAGCCAGGACTATAAGTACTCATTTTGACCAGTATTATGCCCAGGATATTTAGGAAAGGAAACATTCCCCTACAGATGTTAGACTGTTACCTCAGATGAAAGACACAGTTATTGTAGGGATTTCTCTTTCCTTGTTACGTGCTATGTAGAGAAGACCCAGCATTTAGAAACATTCAAGGAATGTGTTGCTGCTGAATCTTTGCAAAGAAAAGAATACAGTAGCAGGAACCAGGTGCAGGTGTATAATTTTTGTGTGGTTTAGTTGTACGTGGTCTTTAAGAACAAATCCTTTTCTTTTTACATTTGATGCTCAATGACCAATCAGGTCAGATGAAACAGTCCCTAGGTAGAAGTTATTAAAGTCCTTATTGAAACACCTCGGTACTTTTGGTTTTATGAGCATTTCTAAATCCCATCTTTTACATTGGTAGAAAAGAGTGGATTAACATTCCTGTTTAGTCTCTTTATTTTGTGACAATTCTCAAGTAGATATATTGTTCAGTGAGAGTGTAGTCAAGTCAGTTTCTGAAAAAGAGGTTATCAGAAAAAGGGGTTATTTTAATTTTATTTTATATATTTTAAGCTTCTAAACAACAGAGAATACCAGGGCAGTATATGAGGGCAAAGATAAGGCTGGGTTTATGGGAGCTCAATTAGAATCTAGTTAGGGAGAAATAAGTAAAGTAAGAAACATCACTTTTCTATTGACAAACATGAGGTTGGATGCTGTCTCCTTGGATACATATTAATTAGTTTCTCATGTGGACTAACTATGAAAGATCAGGACAACTTTGACGCTAAGAGTGAATTTCTACTTTTAGGATTAGTTTCGGATCGCCAGGTGTCTCAGGGAGGTTTCTCTTGTCATCACACACGGGTCTGGGCTCAAGTGAATAAAATCAATCATCGGGTCCTATGTCTAGGGGGAAAAAAGCAAATTAATATCAAGAAACTTATTACACAGGACATTTGAATCTAAGACGGTAGGTCTTGACACTTACCTATGTGCTAAAAGTCAGTGGGTGTGAAAACCTTTCAGGGAGGTTCGTGTAATGACTTCCTCTACTTAACCTCCAAATGAACTCAGTTCCATCTTGTTGCCCTGGAACTATTTGTTCAGGTCTACTGGTACGGTTTCTTGTACTCGTGAATGTTCATACAATTTATTAGCGTTAGGAATAAAAACCACAATATTATTTGGCATTTACATGTTTTTTCCCTGTGTAATCACTGAAGTAATCTGGAGCATCATTAACTATCCACTAGTATTTTATGTGGGAAGTTCCTAGTCTTCCATTTCATAAGATCTCATGTTTTAAAGAATTTTTAGTGGTGCATTTGATGACTTCAGCTCTGTTTCTACACAAACTTGTTCAGTTTATGTTTTCAGCACTCATTTTAATATTCTGCTACCCACCGATATGGGGGATGAAGTTACTAACGAATTTATAGGATGTTACACACTTCCCTTACAACCTGCCTTCGAAGCGGCATACCCCCAATCATGTTTCATAACAAGCGCTCCACACGCGGGATGTGTTCACTGAGAAGGATTTTGCTGATAGTACTTGTGTCAGCTCTTGCACATCCTGGAAATCTGCATATCATTACCAAATCGTTTTCATGTAAACAGTTTGAAAAATGTGAATACAATTAGTGGTTCCCAGGCGGGGGGGAGATAAAACTGCTTCTCTGTTTTTAGAGCTTTCTTACATTTGAAGACCTGAAAAGTAAAGCATATTTTATAATACTGTTGAGCAATACTGCAAAAATGTTGAGCATACTCATCATGCTAAATATTAACATCCCTTTTTGTTTTTATGTCAGAGCCATTGATTCCAGGAGCAAGATGAGGGAGAAAATTCTTCTCAGAAGTGCCAAAGATAATCTATTATGTAAAAAGCAACATAATAGCGCCTTCTGACTCTAAAAAACAATGCTCTAAAGATTGTGTCTATAATACATATGCACATCATATGTAAAGTTCAAAATAGGGACTTGATTTTGAAGGAAAACATCCAAGTGCTTTGACAAAGTAGAACTGTTAGCTGTTAAAAATACAAGTTCCTGAGAATAAAAAAGTGTCTGCAGTTCTAGCTACATACCTAGTCAGAGGAGACACATTTTTTTTAACAACCAAGCCTAAGCAAAGTTTCCTCTCCTAACTAAACTAAAATATTAGGATCTCTCAACTTCACTCATGTGGGAAATAAAACCTAAAAACATTTTGTCTCCTCTAGACATGAGCAATCCTCACTGTTCTCACGATTGCTCGTGGCCATGAGATACCACCCATGTACCACAAGGACCAACGTGGATGTTAACAAAGCTTGGAGAGGGGAGAGCCGCACTCTGGGGAGGGTGCCAGGTTCTGCCAGCTGAGCAACATGCACAGAAGGCAACGAGGAACATTTACTAACTCATTTCCTATCATTTACTACCTCATAGCCAGACACAAATTTTATTTTCTCAGAGCTACTCAGCACCTCTTTCCTTAGGACAGAAAACATTTTAAATATTTAACTTGAACTTATACATTTATATATAATACAGTCATATTAAACACTATATTTTAGTGATGTTGTTTAATCTTTTAACACAATGCCTCTATATTTGATCTTCACCCCTGTTTGTGGCACAGAGCTATTGAAACTCTTGGAATTTTTTAAGTGATGAGAGCAATAAAATTGTATTCTTCTGGAAATGAGGTAAATTTGGGACCTCACTTAAGAAAGAGGGCCGGTTGCCAGGAGAATCAACCACGTGATTAGAGGGTCAGAACTTTCAGCCTCTCCCCCCAGACCTTCAGGAAGGGGAGAGAGGCTGGAGATTGGTGTGAGGGCCAGTGGCCAGCGAATTGACTGATTAGGTCTATGTAATGAAACCTGTAAACACCCTAAAGGACTGGGTTCACAGAGCTTATGGTTGGTGAACAGATGGAGATGCAGGGACAGTGGTGCCCTGGGCAAGGGCATGTGCTCTGTCCCCAGACCCCTCCCTATGTACATTTTGTTACTGAAATATATCCTTGTATAATAAACCAGAATCTGGTATGTAAAATCTTCTTCTAAGTTCAGTGAGCGCCTTTAGTAAATTAATTCAGGCTGAGGAGAAGGTAATGGAAACCTCGGATATTTAGCCAGTTGGTCAGAAGCAGAGGTAATAACCTGGGCTTGCCATTTGCATCTGAAGTGGGGGAAGCGGTCTTACAGGAAGAAACTTTAACCTGTGGAATCTGAGGCTATTTCCAGGCAGACAGTGATAGAATTGAGTTAAACTGTAGGACACCAGATAGTGTCCAGAGAATCGCTTTTTGTTGCTGTCGTCCTCAACAAAATGAAATAGCCAGGTCCTCACCAGCAAAATGAGTTTTGGGAATAGCAGTGAATTGCAATTTGAGATAAGCAAGCTAAGGCAAAACCACAGGCAAATCCAGTGAACAAAGGAGAAGAATTCTCTTGTACAGAGAAAAGGGAGGAGCTGGAAGGGGCTGTTATGGGAAAACCCGGGTTGAAGTATAGCGGCTTCCCATTGGCTGAGTCCTAGCAGTTCCTCATTGGTTGGGTCTGTTGCTAGGCAAGGAGAAAATTATTCTTTCTCCTGCTGGAGTGGTAAAATAAGCCTTCTCCCTTCCAGATAACTGTATGGTTCTTTTGGTTGGAGCCTGAAAAGTGTGGTGAGTGGTAGTGTGTGAGAGAGACCTCTTCCTTTAGGGCTTCTGGAACCTATTTTAAAGAAAGTTCTTCCCTGGCTGGTGTGGCTCAGTGGATTGAGAGGGGGGCTTGCAAAACAAAGGGTATCCAGTTGTATTCCCAGTCAGGGCACATGCATGGGTTGCAGGCCAGGTCCCCAGTGGGTGGGTGTGCGAAAGGCAGCCCGCACATTGATGTTTCTCTCCCTCTTTTTCTCCCTCCTTTCTCCTCTCTCTAAAAACAAGTACAAAAACTTTTAAAAAAAGGAAGTTCCTTTATTCATTTTCACATTGGTATGGGGGGGGTCCTTCACACCCCCACCCCACTCTGCCCTACCCCACCACCCCCAACAAAAATTGGTACTAAAACCTAAAGGACCTCCCAATTTGCAAAGCAGAACATCACCAATATCTTTTGAGGACATTTGTGTACTTAATTCCAATCACATCACCTTGCTCTTGATCTAAGTGACCATTATCCTATTTTTTATCGTTCCCAGCTTTATTTATTTGTTTGTTTGTTTTTGATGTATCATGTAACTATGGGATTAGAACGAGAGAGGGGTGTTGGGAGGGTCTGATTCTTCTTGCAGTGAACAATATAAGTAATATGAAGGATATGATGGAATTATCTTAATATGGTCAAAAATTTCAGTCTTTTTGTGAGTATTTTGTGCCTTGTGAGGGGCTTAAAATAAAAAAACAAAATATATTACTCTAAATATCCTTTTCTTCTAAACAGTAGAGGACTGGTTTTTTTTTTCGTTTTTGTATGCATTAAGGTTAGTTCCTATTTTCTTTTTCCCTTATTGATAATTAATTGACCCAACACCATTTAATGAACTATCCTTCTTCACCTAAAGAATTTCAATGTTATTTGTGCATATATAGCTTTTATTGTAGCTTTTGATGTGTGCAAGGTGTCTTTTTGTGCTGAGTGGTTTAATCAACTGATTTATTGTCTTTCCTTGAAATCACTGTTGCAGCCTTAACTATTTTTGCTGTGTAATAAGTTTTTGTATCTGATGAGACCAGTTTCATTCTCTCCTTTTTTCCTCTTCTTTTTCATTCCTTCTCCTTTTTTTTCTTGCTTTTTTAATTTAGGATTTTCCTGACTACTGTTACCCATGTAGTCACCAACATGAATTTTAGAATTAGAGTATGAAGTTTCATAAAATACCCTTTGGAAGTTTGATAATTTCTCAAATCTATACATCACTTTAGGAGAATTGGCATTTATACAAAAGTGGCTCTGTACCACAGAGCATTTAAAATGTCAACCACTGACAGTGACCGGAGGGGAGAGGGGAGGGAATTTCAGGGGAAATAAGGGAGGGATTTAGAGGAACCTATATAAAGGATACATGGACAACAACTGAGAAGGGTGGAAATGGGAGGGAGGGGGGAGGATGGGGGGTGGGACGGGATGGGAGTAATAGACAGAAAACTGTACTTGAAAAATAATTAAATAAAAAAATTGAAGAAAAAAAAATAAAATGTCAACCATATTTTCTATTCTATAAGTACTTTTATATTACTTTCCAAAGATTTAAAAAATATTTTTCTTCTTGCTCATGTTTTGTTTTTTCCTTTACTTCCTTAAACACAGTAAATACATTTACTTATATTTGAACTTATAAAACTTTTTCAATATATACCAAAGTAAAGATAATAATATGTAAAATTCCCATATACCCACCATTCTGCTTCCAACAATTATCAAATCAAGGTCAGTTTTAGTCTATCATATCCTCCTGCTTTGTTATTTTGAAGCAAACTCTAGATATTATAATTTTCATTCATAAGTACTCATAAGTGTTATCATCGCTATAAGAACTTTAAAATATAATTATTTAAAAATATTCTTAATTTTATCTGGTATCTAATGAAATTTAAAGCCTTGATTGTTTAACAATTTAACAGTTTGTTTAAACCATGATGCAAATATGAACAAATATCACATGTTATAGGCCAAAGTTTATATGTCCCTCCCCCCATATTTACATATTGAAGCACCAACCCTCAGTACCTCAGGATGGGTGACTTGCATTTGGAGATTAAACCCCAGGGATGAAGCTACAGGCCACTGTCTGGGCAGAGGGCACAGAGTCTGTTACCTAGGTGGGCCCGGAGGACATAGCAGGGGTCCAAAGAAGGATTATTATGGAGCTCTAGAAGTTAATGGAGTTTACACTGCTGGTTTGGGATTTGCCTGGACCTGTGCACCTGTATTCTCCCCAATTGTTTCACTTTGGAATGGAAATGTCTATTCTATGTCTACATCACTGTATTTGGAAGCAGAGAGCTTGTCTGGTTTCACAGACTCATAGCTGGAAAAGAATTTTGCCTCAGGATGAATTATAGCTTGAGTCCCATTCACAATGGGTTTAAATGAATTTAGATGAGATTTTGGACTTAGAATAGATATTGACGTGGGTTAAAACTTTTGGGCTGCTGGGATGGAAGTGAATACGTTTTGTATGTGAGAAAGACATGAATTTGGGAGATCTAGAAGGTATAGGGTTTTGAGCTGAATTGTGTCCGTCCAAAACTCATATGTTGAAGTCTTAATATCCCGCACCTTAGAATGTGACTGTATTTGGAGATAGGGCCTTTAAGGAGGTGATTAAGTTAAAATGAGGTAACTGGGATGGTCCCCCATCTAATTTGGCTGGTGTACTTATAAGAGGAAATTTGGACACTTGGAGAAATATTAGTAGTGCAGAAATACAAAGGAAAGACCACGTGAGAGCCAGTGAGAATGTGGCCACTTGCAAGCCATAGAGAGAAGCCTCAGAAGGAACCAAACCTTGAACTTGCACTTCCAGCCTCAGAACTGTGAGAAAATAAATTTCTGCTTCTTGAGCCACCCAGTCTTTGGAATTTGTCATGGCAGACCTAGAAAACATGTATAGTCTTTTAAGTCTTTTAAATTTGATATATTCCTCCTTCCTCTTTTTTTAATCTTAATATAATTTGAAGGACAAATTGGTGATTTGTGCTGTAGAGACTTCCATAGCCTAGTGTTTGCTGATTGCATCAGAATGGCATTACATGGTAGTATGTTTCTTTGCCCTGTGTTTCCTGTGAATGAATAGTTGGATATAGAAGTTTGATTAAATTCGCATTCAATATTTTGGCAAGAATATTTCACAAGTAGTGCTGTGTACATTCATCAAGAGGCTCATTATGCCTATTTGTCTCTTTTTTGTGATAAGATTTATCCATTTAGGTGATGTTGGCTTGATCCTCAGGTTTAAAGTTTCCATGATCTTTTCATCTAGTGATTTAATGACCATTTATAGTCATTGCAAAGATTCATAATTTCATCAGAGGATGAAAAATGCTGATTAAATATGTCTATTTTCTTCAATTATATGGAATACTCTTTTTAAAAACTATTAACTATTTGGTTTTCTTGATGTGCAGTTTGCAATTTGGAATAAATGCTTGATAACTTTCTTTTATTTAACAGTTTTCAGTATAGTGTATTGGTTTCCTAGAATCTTTCACAGGTAGCCTGTGACTTTTCATTTAAATATTTTGGATTTTAACTGTTAGATATTCCCATAACAGTTATTTTTTTAAAGATTTTATTTATTTATTTTTAAACAAAGAGGTAGGGAGGGAGAAAGAGAGAAACATCAATGTGTGGTTTCCTCTCACATGCCCCATCTAGATACCTGGTCTACTAGGTCCCAGGCATGTGCCTTGCCTGGGAATTGAACCAGTGACCCTTTGGTTCACACGCCCACCCTCAATCCATTGAGCTACATCAGCCAGGTCCCATAACAGTTATTTTTTTGTGCTCAAATTGTTTCATCTTCAGTCAATGTGGGGTCTCTTCATTTGTTCTGAGTAGTTTTGATATAGTTATAGTAGTTCATTAGCCTCATTACTTTCTGATATGACAAGGTATTCCAAGATTACTATTTATGCTTTATTTCCCAGCCAGTTCTCTAAGTAATCTTTGTATCTTTTAGTGAGATATTTGTGTAAATAATATTTACAAACAATAATCTTTTCTTGGTACTTATAAAAATTATTTTATATGCTACCTCTCTAACAATCTACACTTAAAGTCTTTCTGAACTTTTAAAAAATAACTCTCACCATGATGCTTTGTCTCCTTGTGTGTTTTATAGTTTTTCATTGGTAGCTCATATTTGAAAATTTATTTATGTGACTCCTTTATTGCTTGGATTGACAATATGTTTCTCTAAAAGATATTTGCCTTTGGAGATGCTATGGATTAGGGTCCACAATAAAAAAGTAGTTTGTCGAAAAATTTTGCACATATATATTGTGTATTTAAATTACCAACTCACATAAGGAACTAGATACTGGTTAAGGATACTCAGGGAGAATGATTTTCTTTCTTTTCAGAACCAAGGTTAAGACAGTAAAGTATTTGTGCTATGTATTTCTGAGTTCACTTTTTGTTTTGGTTCACCTTTTCCCTGTTCCCTGATACTTGGGTCTGACTTTATGAAATCTTTGTGATTGAATTTCTCCTTTGTATCAATGGATCCATTGTACCTCTTTGGATCCATGTTCTCCTTTTTTCTCCCTAAATTTGATGTATTTCTTTTAATTTTTCACAAAATAGTCCAACCATTTATCTGGGAATTTCTGGCCATGGTTTTTAAGGATTTCTTATTCATAATTTTGCCAGATAATGGAATTCTCCAAAATGTATATGTTTTAATGTTTTCTCTTTTCTTCAGGGAACTTATTGTTTCTGAGTAAAAGGTTGAGATATAGATTACTGAACTCAGACCAGGATTCTGAGATGGTAGGCCTGTGATAAGGCCAGGAATGTACATTTCCCCTGACAGTGAGGAGATCAGAAGATTCTGATGCAATATTCTGAGAATCACACTTTGTGAGATACTATACTAAGAATTTCACATTTTTTTATCCTACAGGCAATAGGAAATAAGCAGATGTTATCAATGAGGGGTATAAATTCATTAGTTTTAAGACTATAGTAGTTCTCACTTGGGGGGGATATGTTCCAAGGAACCCCAGTGCAGGCTTGAATCTACAGGTAATACTAAACTCTACATATACTATAATTTTTTATACATACATACCTATGATAAGGTTTGTATCACAGTAAGAGTCTAATAATAAGAAGAAAATAGAACAATTAACAGTATACTATAATTAAGTTATGTGAATGTGTGTGTTTTTCTCTCTCAAAATATCACACTGTACTTTACTTACCTTTTAACCTACAACAAGCAGTGGACAGCTTCTCTTTGGTATATCCAAATAGCCAACATCATGATTCTTGCATTTTGGGACCATTATTAAGCAAAATAAGGGCTGTTTGAACACAAGCACCACCATACAGCGATAGTCCACTTGACTAAGACTGCTGCTTAGTGACGAAGGGGCAGAAGTATTCATCGTGTGGAGACGTGGGACAATGGGATGGTTTACATCCTGTCCCGGGTAGGACAGAGGGGGGTGGCAAGAGATTTCATCATGCTACTCAGAATGGTGGGACAGTGTACAATTTAGAATTTATAAATTGTTTATTTCTGGAATTTTCTATTTAATATTTCTAGGTCTTGATTGACCAAAATAACTGAAACCTTGGAAAGCAAAACCACATATAAGGTGGGGTGGGGGACTACCAAACTGGTAGAGACAGAAGAGAGAAGAGAGAGGGGGAGAGAGAGATAGAGAGAAAGAGAGAGGGAGAGAGAGACAAACAGACAATGGAATAAAATGGGAGAAACATAGTTAGAAAGTGACTGAGGAAGCTATTAAAACTATTCTAATGAAAGATGAGAGAGAGTGTGGCTGATGGGTAGTTTGAGAAGTCAATTTAACTGTTCAATGATGGAGTGAATACTGGATATGAGGAAGAGGGAGAAGTCAGTGATGACCCTGAGGGTTGGTCCTTTGTCTTTTTGAAAAGTATTTGATTTTGGGGAGGTGAATTCTGTTGAGCTCTCAGCTTTTCTATATTTAGAATTTTATGTATTCCTAGGAAATAGTTTTTGAATATGCAATTAAAGTCACTTTATGACATTTTCTAAAAGACTATTAAACACACACACATAAAAGAAAGGTACGTTGTGCCCTACCAACCTTGCGTATACTCTAAGCTTGATATTTGCAAGGTAAATGTTATGCAACATTATTTTAAATGTTTTTTCCCTTTTGGCATTTGGGAGAACTACAACAGACCTTTTTATTTTTATTTTTAGAAAAAAGAAGAACTAGAAAAACTCACACAAAACAAAAAACTTCTGTGACTATGGTTCGTAGGGTTAAATCAGGATGATTTTCTGACAGTTTCCCAAATAGCCTCACAAAAGAATTCACTTGAGCAATAAGCAGCAAAACCCAGGACAGCAGTTGCTACACTTTTTGCTCTAAACCCTACTGGAAGGGTTGTTCAAAGCCAATTGTACTTCCCTAGAATATCATCTAGTCACCTTGTGTAAGGAAGGCTTCTAATGCAATGGTAAATCAGGGCAGTATAAACAATACCAACTAGTAATCCCATCATATCCCCGATCTTCTTTCTGAGAGCATACCAAAGGAATAATTTAAAAGTCCTGGAATCTCTTCCAGAATTCACACTGCACACCAACTTGATGCCTTGTTTCCCCCCACCTTTTACTTTCCATGAGTCTTTCCAGGAGTCTTTCCATAACTACTCTCTATTTTAATGATTCACAAGTCCATAGGAGAGAGAATTCTTCATGAGGGAGTTTTAAATGACACCATGTTATGAACATGCAATTCTTTATTTTTCAGGTTGTTGGTTTTAAATAGATGTTTTGAACCATGGAATTAATCTCAGGATTCATACTGAGCAAGATTCAGGAACTTGAATTGAGAGTAGAAAACACATGAATTTTCCAGCCCATCTTTTAAAGGAAAACAGATTTTTAGTTGTTCAACAAGTATGAGTCAGCCTTATATTTTCAACATAGGTTATTTTCTGAAACGCCATCAGTAAATATATTTTTAAAGTTTTCCTTGGGGTTGGCTAGTCTATTAGCAGAATTTGCATTCTGGAAAAGACCTGTGACTTTCTCTGATATGCTTTCTTTCCCTTTGCTAACTCAGAAGAAGCCTCAAATACTGAAGATCTAATGAGGTTCTTTTATGACAGCGTCATAGAAAACTAAGTTGCTGCGAGGGGAGTACCTCACTTGATTTTATACCTGATGTGGATTTCTAGTTGGGGGGAGTTCGAGACTGACTATGTTGTGGGGGGCCTTGAAGACAGGCGTGGGGAAATACTAGTTGTGGAACCATGTAACCTCTTTATGTCTAGTTTCTCCATCTATAAAATGAAGAGTAAAATAGTTACCTCCTAAAGTTCCCTGGAGGATTAAAGAAGATGATATAGGNGAAAAGCCATCAGTAAATATATTTTTAAAGTTTTCCTTGGGGTTGGCCAGTCTATTGGCAGAATTTGCATTCTGGAAAAGACCTGTGACTTTCTCTGATATGCTTTCTTTCCCTTTGCTAACTCAGGAGGAGCCTCAAATACTGAAGATCTAATGAGGTTCTTTTATGACAGCGTCATAGAAAACTAAGTTGCTGCAAGGGGAGTACCTCACTTGATTTTATACCTGATGTGGATTTCTAGTTGGGGGGAGTTCGAGACTGACTATGTTGTGGGGGGCCTTGAAGACAGGCGTGGGGAAATACTAGTTGTGGAACCATGTAACCTCTTTATGTCTAGTTTCTCCATCTATAAAATGAAGAGTAAAATAGTTACCTCCTAAAGTTCCCTGGAGGATTAAAGAAGATGATATAGGTTGCATTATGAATGCACAGTAGACTTTCAATGAAATAGATCTGCTGTACATTAAGTGCTTTTCCAGTGAAGTTGCAAGGTTGTCATAAAGAGATTATTCTAGTCTACAATGGAGTAATCCCGTTCAAAGTCAGCGTTGGATGGCTTTTTAAAATTAAGATTATCAGTAATGCCATTATTGTTTGCTATTAATTGCATTCCTTTGGGGAACCAGTGGGATTCCAGCCAGCAGTCCCTGAGTGTCAGTCCCTTCGAGTGTCTCATGGTTACTGCTTTTCAATAGATGCTTTGAATCCTGCAATCTCAGAGGGATTTAGAAATCATAATTCCCTTTAACTACCTGTGTGTGCAAGTGTGTATATGCAGTATTTTTTTCACATGAAAATCCTGAAACACACATTAAAGGCAACATTTTGGAGTTATATCTACATTTGATTCCCAACTCTGTCACTCACTAGCTGTGAATGACTGGGCAAACCAATTTATTTCACTGAGACAGGTTCTTCATCTGAAAAATAGGTAAATACTTATAAAAATGAAATCAGTTACCTTCTAAATAGAATCTAGCAGAGTGTCTGATGCTGCTGGGTTTGGTGTTAGTTTCAAGAAATTTACCCAAGGTCACAGTACTAGTAATATCAGAGGACTTTTGTCATAATCTAGATATTCCAGTTGTAACCAGCATTGTTATGGAGCCTTAATGGGGACATGTTGTGGGCAAGAAGTTTAGCTCTGCAACAACGTCATGAATAAAGACATCAGACCACAGAATAACAAATGCCTGCTCCTGCCATAAATAAATGTGGAAGGAAAATAACACAAGAGGATATTTTCAATCCATATAATTCTCCAAATATTAGCATCCCTCAACAAAATGATCTCCAATAAATCAATAAGAAAAGGACAACATGTTACCTAAATGGATCAAGACTATGATTAGAACATTTGCAAAGAAGAAAGCTTGGATTTTACAATGGGGCTGTTAGTAAAGTATTACTGACTTTAGTGAGGCAGCTCTTTATTTCACTCTCTTTGCTGCAGACCCAAACATCTCTGCTGCCTCATTGTCAGTCAATAGGAGGATCTAACACAATGCCTGGCTTGCAGTGTGTCCTTGATAAATATTTTTGAATAAATGAATGAACATTTCCCCAACCTGCCTGGTACCATTCTAGAAAGAATTCTGCTTCTGGTACATCCCTGTTATCCAGAGAGAGACTGTTCTTCCACTGCGACCAGTCGACCCAGTTCCTTGCCAATGTATTGGTGTTGGCTTCTGGAAACTCCACTGCCGTCCAGTCCTGCTTCTCCTTGCATTTCCATCTATTCATTTTTTCCTCTTTCTCATGCTTTTTACAGTATGAAGAGACCACTCCTCCCTTCTTTATTATTTATTTTGTATTTGGCTGGGGTGGTGGTGGATTGGAAAAAATTCTCACAAGATTGCCAAGTTCCCAAATTCTTCATCAGTTATTGTAATAGTTCTTTCAACGAACATCTGTAGTTCTGCTTCTCCCCAGAGAGCGCAAACACTTACAACATGTTTGCAAAAGGACTAGGCTGGGTAACAGCTTCCATACTTTGTCTTGGTCTCCTTCACTAGTCTATATATGTTATTTATGAGTCATATGCACTGTGACACATTCTTTTTTTCTTGTGAAGTTTCTTCCACACGCCTTATAATCTCTGCAAACTGGCTCTGTCCGCACTGGCCCCTCTGTTTGTTGGACACATCAAAGTTAAGGACATATACTTAACATGTCTGTACTAGCCAGGATTCAGGATTTTCCTCATCTCCTATGTAAATAAACATAGCCAAATGAGATCACAGGTACAGCTACAGCCTCACTCCATTCATGGAATATTTCTGACTCTCATTGCCAGATGAGGTAATAATGACTATTGGCAGAGTTCTGAGGATTAGTGAGGATTAACAACAGGCATATGGTAGGTAGGCTTCTCAGTAAATAGAAACCACATAATCAGGAGTTATGAGCAGATTTGCTAGAGCTAAATGGGAACTCAGTGTTAGAAGAAATAGGGTTATGGCAGACTATCATGGCAAGGACCCAGGCAGAGAGAAAAAGAGTACTGATTGCAAAGAAAGAGTGAAATTATATTGACAAAGCAAAAGTAAAGTCCCTAGAATTTGGCTGTAAAGCCAGTAGGAACATTTAGATTACTTCAATGCTGAATCTACGAAGTACTGAGCTAAAGTTCTTTACCATTCATGACAACGGCAATCTGTGTCCTACCTGCCAACCAGGATGCTACACAGTTTGCCCACTCAGTGGTAGGTGAGCCAGCCCTGTTTTACTGCTCATTTTCATGTACCACTTACGGCGCCATGTTTGTTAGCCTGGGATCTCTGAAAGCAGACTTCGAAACAGGATTAGACATGCAAATGATTTTTTACGGGAAATGTCTACAAGGGGAAATAGGAAGCTGGGGCAGGCTGGGAGAGCCCAAAGACTTTAATAATATTCTAACCTTTGTGAATAAAAGATGAAAGGTTTATGAAAAAATCTTAGATTGTCTGCAGTGATGGATTTTTGAGTATGGAAGCTGGAGTCGAAGGTGTGGGAAGTACACTTCTGTAGCCACCACAGTAGGTATTAAACTTGGTGTTTCTGTGTCCTTTTCTTGTTGACAGCAAGATAAAGATATTTATTAACATTTATCTTAACTAAATATACAGGTTAAAGTGTTTTAGAATTACTGCAAAACAAAGAAGGAAGACATTTTTTTAAATTCCCCTAAATAAATAAATAAACTGGGGCAAATAAAAAGTATAAAATAGTAGAGCACAAATGTATACAAAACATCAGCAATTTAAGTAAAAAAATGAACTAATTTTTTCATTTGAGAGACAAAATTTATCACATTGAAAAAGAAACATGAAATGAGGCTATATGCTTTTATAAGTGTTGCAAAAAGCAAAAAGACACTAGGTTAGCTATATTAAAACAAGGCTTTAAGGCAGAAATATCACTAGCAGTAAATAGTTTAATTTCTCAGGAAAGTATAATTATAAACTTGTTTGAATATAGGAAGGCATATTCAAATTGTATAAAACAAAACTTGACGGGCCTGTGAACCAAAGGATCGTGGTTCGATTTCCAGTCAGGGCACATGACTGGGTTGCAGGCTGGTTCCCTGCAGGCCAGTTCCCAGCAGGGGATGCACTAGAGGCAACCATACGTTGATGTTTCTCTCCCTCTCTCCTTCCCCTCTAGAGATAAATAAATAAAATCTTAAAAGAAAAAACTTGAGAAAGTTCAAGGAAGAAATTGATTGATCTATCATAATAGAGGAAAGGTATAACACATCTCAGTTTTGAATTCAGACAAAAATATATCAAAAGGATACATGTCATTTGAACATTACAAATAACCATCTTGACTTATGGGATATATATAAATATTACACCTAATAATTATAGATTTTCAAGTACACTTGAAGTATTTAGGAGAATTGACCTCATACTAGGCCATAAAACATGATTCAATAAATTTCTAACAAATTGTACAATTTAGAAATTAAATAAACACATATTAAGAAAAAGGTCTAGAAAATCAAACTAAACTTTAAAGAAATGCATACATTAAAGAACATTATGAGCTAAGTACTAAACTTTAAAAATGAGAAAAATAGAACAAATCTAAAGAAAGACTAAATAAACTGATCGTAATGAGGCAGAAATTAATAAAAATTAAGGTGAAAATAAAGTAGAGAATCAACAAAGACAAAATCATTTTTGATGAAAATAAAATTGACAAACAAAATTGACAAGATTGATCAATAAAAAAAGGAGTGAAGGTACAAATACATATTATTAAGAGTAAAAAGTATACATAACTATATATGCTGTAAAAATTAAACAAATAATATAAGGACATTATGAACAACTTTATGCCAATCTAAAGTTTAGATGGAATAAGAGTTCTAAAAAAATTAATTTTCCCAGGAAGAAATAGAAAACCTGCATATTCCTATCGGGATAAAGAAAGACTAGGCAAAAATGATTATGTCAATAAGTTCTATCAACCATTGAAGGAAGAAATAATTTCAAGATTTCCTATGATAGGAAACACAAAGTAAAAAACCCACACAAATAGTTCAAACTCATTTTATGAAGTGACAAAGTTCAGATGACAGACAAGAAATCAAGACGCAATAAAGACAAGTGGTAATACACACGTGGGCGACACATGCAGATTGTTGGGTAAGACCAACTAACAGAAAAGAGGGGTGCATTCATATTTTAGTTAGTGATGTGTTGAAAGAGAACGCCTTTACATTTCTTCTGGTTTTTAAAGTAAACATGCTGCTTATGAAGAATGAAAAGCCTTCCAGTGTCTCAATCTAAATTCTCCGAAGTTGACTGTCAGAGCAAAGAAATTCTCTTCAAGGTCAGCGTTTTGCCCCTGAAACAACATTCTAAATCTTAAGTCTCATTGTGAATGTCTATTTTTTATTGTATTTCTCATCAATAAAATTAATAAAATAATAATTAGTTATAATAATCAATAAACTAAACTTGAACCTAAATGCTTTTGTGAAAGGTTGCTTCGCTGTCCTTTGTAAATAATTACCTTTCTTCAAAGTTTTTCTTCATTAACTTAGATTCTTTCCTTTGAAAGTTTAGTGTATGTCCTACCCTTTCCAGAGTGGTCAGACCAATATCCCGAGCTCATGTGGATCTTGTCTTCCTTAAAAGCACTGTTGCTCTTACTGTTTCTACCAGAGATAAGAATAATAACCTGTAATCCAGTCTGCTGCAGTTAATTCACTAGGTGATTGATTTGCTCAGCTATTCTAGTCTTTTCCCCACTGAATTCCACTTGGCTAAATATCAGGGTTGTATGGGATTCATATTGTAGAATGCAAATGTCTCAAAAGTCAAGGGGTGAGTTTGTTTAACACAATTTTGTTTAACACAATTGTTTAACACTTTTTGTTTAACACAATTCTCGATTTTTGCAGGCTTGGAGAATTGTGCCTGAATCTTGCCTCTGCCTCCCAAAGTGAAATAGCTGTGAAAACCCAGTTTAAAGTGCTTGGCAGTTTTTGATGAACTGGCCATTCAGCAAACTATCTTTGGATAATCAATGTTTTCAAAAATTAACCTACAGTGACCTCCCCTCACCCACCTCAATNTAAATATCAGGGTTGTATGGGATTCATATTGTAGAATGCAAATGTCTCAAAAGTCAAGGGGTGAGCTTTTTGTTTAACACAATTCTCGATTTTTGCAGGCTTGGAGAATTGTGCCTGAATCTGCCTCTGCCTCCCAAAGTGAAATAGCTGTGAAAACCCAGTTTAAAGTGCTTGGCAGTTTTTGATGAACTGGCCATTCAGCAAACTATCTTTGGATAATCAATGTTTTCAAAAATTAACCTACAGTGACCTCCCCTCACCCACCTCAATGTTCTAGATACAGTACTCGTCAGGAAACATAAAGATGAATAAGGGACATTCCCTATCTTTTGAGAAAAGATGTTCAAATCTGTCTTCCTAGCACTTTGTATGCTATCTAACATGCTATGAGCAGAAAATAAATGTTAGTTAAATACATGAATGAATAAATGAGAAACTCAGTGTCTGGTAAGGAATGAAAGCCATAAATAATTACAATGTAAGACAGTATTTGCAACAAATAGGTAGACGCATGTTTAACACAACTGCGATACATGAAGGCTGATGGTGGGGGCATGGATAGAAGCAAGGATTGGAAAAAATTACCGGAGAAGGTACTTAAACAAGATCTTTAAACATGTAAGGAGTATATAAAGTAGGGAGTTTGTTCCCGATAGAAAGACTACCTTGAACACAGGATGAGGACCATGGAAATGTTCTCGCAAGTATATTATTTTTGATTGCTGCCTAAACATAACCACAAATTTAGCAGCTTAACCCAGCATGCCTATATTACCTCAGTTCCCATGGATCAACAGTCTGGGGATGGTTAACCTGAGTCCTGGGTTCAGGACCTCAGAAGGCTGTCATCATGGTGTCAGCTGGGCTGCGTTCCTTTCTGGAGCTCGAGATTCCCTTTCAGGTTTAAACGGTTGTCAGCAAAATTTATCTCCTTATAGTCATAGAATCAAGGCTCTCAACACTTAGAGGCCCTGCCATGTGGCCTTCTCATTTACATCATAACAATTTGCTTCTTCAAGGCCAGAAAGAAAGTGATGGAGATAGTGCATGCTAGCAAGACAGAGTAATACGTATTTTATAAGCTAATCATGGGAGTGATGAATCTCACCGCTTTTGTCATATAATGTAACCTTGTCACAGGAATAACCTCCATCTCCTTTGCTGAATTATATTACTCCAAAGCAGGTCCCGTGTCTTACCTACCACTCAAAGGAAGCAGATTACGCAACGGCTTGAACACTGGCGGGCAGAAATCCTTGAAGGTGTAACTGGATTTCTATTGTATGTACCACAGAGAGCGATCATGGGGTAGCAAAACAAAAGTGAAGGGTGGCAGGAATTGGATCTTGAAAATACTTGGAAGCCATGTCTGAAATTTAAAGAAATAGACTTATTTTAAATAGTAAATAGTCTATTTTAAGTGAATAGACTTAAAGACACACAGAGGCTTAACTTTATGCTTTTTTTTGAAAAAATTTTCTTAAGAAAATTAATGGCATGAACAAATTCGCAAAGAGACCATGTTAATGTGTCTTGGTACTAAGAGTGTTTGAAAATATAGAACTATTCCTATTGGAGAGAAATAAAAGCAATATATTGTTTTAACCTCCAGCTCAGGGAGTTTAAATTGGTCCACTTTTAAAGTTTTGTTCCAAAAAAAAAAAAAAAGATGCACAAACTTTGCATAACCTTTTCTGTCTTTGAGTTACACAACATCAATTTATTCGGGGGCAAGCTTTTCTAGCTGACCTGTTGGAGCATTAGAGAATAATAAAGATCTGACCTGCATGTTGACTTTTTTATTTTATTTCTCTCACAAAATAGCTGGAAGACAAGTGTGCCTGCCATATCCTGATTCTGGAGGTAACTTTGCTTTGGGTTTCAGTCAGGTTGAAAGGAACTACAGTTATATTGGGCACCTGTGAGTGTAAGAAAAATGCAAGAAAGATGTGTGTGTTGTTAAAAAA